>NC_064277.1:17337500-19837500 GCF_003254725.2 Canis lupus dingo
GAGCATGTGGAGGAGCACAGACATTACTGAAACTCTTTGGCTAGGGGTTCACAGAACCGATACTGAGTCAAGACTCTAGAAGATTGTTAGGATTGTGATTGCAAAGAAGGGGATGAGGGCATTCCAGAGATGGGGGTATGGTGACACCAACGTGGCTTGGGGTGTGATGAATAGTCTGATTAAGTTGAGATAAAGCACCTGTAGGGCTGAGGAGGGCCAGATACAGATGAGAAAAGAAACTTGACTTCCAGGCTCAGGAGTTGGTGGGTCTTTTTATAGTGGGAGCCATTTAAGGGCTGTGACCTGAAGGAGTAGTTTGTGCAAAGGTATACATTTGCTGGTTAATCTGACAGCAGTGTGTTGGTTGAATTGTAAGAGAGTAGCATGAAGTTAGAGAGGACTGTGGCATCTGTCCAGGTATTATTTAATTAAGGCCTGATGCAACGTAGTGTCCACAGAGAAACGTGTGGGGGGTAAATAACGCAAATGAGAAAGATGTTTCATACATATAAAATTTAAAAACATTTTGGTGATCATATCATTTAGAGTAAGTGCTTTTTATTTAGTTTTTTTTTAAAGATTTTTTTATTTATTTATGAAAGACACAGAGAGAGAGGTAGAGACACAGGCAGAGGGAGAAGCAGGCTCCCTGCGGGGAGCCGGATGTGGGACTCGATCCCAGGACCCCGGGATCACAACCTGAGCCAAAGGCTCAACCACTGAGCCACTGAGATGCTCCATAAGTGCTTTTAAAAAGTAGTCCGTTACGCTGCTGTTTTCTTGCTCGAACATATTATTGACTTGAATCTGAAAGTCCCCATACTGTTGCTCTGGGTCTTTACGCAAAATCAGCTCAGAAGAGGTTTTGTTATCATGAAGCTTACTCATGGGTTTTACCCTAAAATCCTCTTTGGAAACCAAGCAGAGAATAAATAAAATCACTCATGGGGCACGATAACTGGGCAGCCAGATCAAACGTAGAACAATTGTGTGGGAGATGGATTTCCCATCTCCTACTTGGCTTCCTGCTTCTACTTGATTCTTACAAAGCAAGGGGCACAGGAGAGTTTCTTGTGTTGATGAGTTCATTAGTGATTATGAAGTGCTTTCAACCCACCTAACCTGCTCCTGTTCTGGGGAAAGCTGGGAGCCACTGTAGCACACAGCCAGCTGAACAAAGACGGGAAATGGAGCTGAGTTCTGAAAGCGCTCTGAGGACGTCAATTGACCACGTTGTTTTCATTTACTTGGCAAGGAATTCCCTTTGAAAGCCCAGTAAGGTGTGTCTTTCCCCTTAGTTGCCGTTCTGTCTGCTAGTAAGAGATACTGATGTAATCTTATGTTAGACATACTTCTGTCTTCTAGGTGGAGAACTAAAGCTTATAGCAAAACCACTTGACTCAGTGATTCTATTTTATTTTAGTTTTTTTAAGATTTTACTTATTTATTCATGAGAGACACACACAGAGAGAGGCAGAGACACAGGCAGAGGGAGAAGCAGGCTCCATGCAGGAAGCCCGACGTGGGACTCGATCCCAGGACCCCGGGATCATGACCTGAGCTGAAGGCAGATCCTCAACCTCATTAGGGTATCCTCATTTTGCCCTTTACTCATGGAAACCATTTGCTCTCTGAGTCTGACCCAGTAGCTGTGGGAGCTTTGCTTAATTATAGCTGAACAGAGACCAGAGAAGAGAAACGAGGAACACTGAATTTTGGCCAACTTGGCCTTTGTTAATCAATACACATTATTTTAGGGAAAAAAAAAAAGAAAGGAATAGTTGCATAAAATGATCAGAGACCAACGTGCAGAAAGCCCCAGCCCTCCGCACTTCTGTGCTGATCAGTGATGAGCAGGGGAGAAAGGTGTAACTTGGAGAAATGCTTGCACTGTTTGTTGTCCTAAGTTCGATAGATCCCAGCACACACAGATGTTCCTCTGTCAATTCTGCTGATACTCCTGTTGTATTGAGAGAGCGAAGAACTGAGTCAGATAGAGAGGTCTTTAAACTAAAAACAATCTCTGATTCTCAGAATTTTCCTTTTATCTGAGTCATTCTCTGTTGTTTCTTGATAGCCAGATATTTATGTTTTATTTTTTTAAAGATTGTATTTATTTGTTCATGAGAGACAAAGAGAGAGAGTGAGAGAGGCAGAGACACAGGCAGAGGGAGAAGCAGGCTTCATGTAGGGAACCGGACGTGGGACTCGATCCCGGAACCCCAGGATCACGCCCTGGGGCCGAAGGCAGGCGCTAAACCCACTGAGCCACTGAGGGATCCCTATCTGTTTTCTTAGTTTTTTCAGTGAATTCTTGGATTAGTTAATTTTATTTTGCTTTCTAATTCATTAATTTAGTTTTTAATCCTTGTAAATTTCCCTCCTGCATTTCTCATCTTTTAATTTTTTTTCCTTTTTACTTCTTGGGTTGAAATTTTCACTTATTTTCATTCTTTCTTGTTTAGCTATAAAAGCATTTAAAACTATGAATTTGGGGGTGGGGCACCTGGGTGGCGCAGTTGGTTAAGCGAACAACTCTTGGTTTTGGCTCAGGTCTTGATCTCAGGGTTGGGTCCCTGCATTGGGCTCCATGCTCAGCAGAGAGTCTTTTTGAGATTGTCTCTCCCTCTCCCTCTGCCCCTCATGCTTGTTCTCTCCCTCTCTAAAATAAATAAATAAATCTTAAAAATAAAAAGGTATGAATTTTCCTTTACACGTAAATTTTTTTTAAAGATTCTATTTATTTAGTCATGAGAGACACACACAGAAAGAGAGAGGCAGAGACACAGGCAGAGGGAGAAGCAGGCTCCATGCAGGGAGCCTGATGTGGGACTCGATCCTGTGACTCGATCCTGGGACTCCGGGATCACGCCCTGGGCTGAAGGTGGTGCTAAACCGCTGAGCCATCCGGGCTGCCCCCTTTACACGTAAGTTTGATAACATCTAACAAATTTTAATAAGTATGTTGTCATTGTTGGTCTTTTCTGCAAAATAATCGCCATAGTGATATCTATTTAATAATGGTTTTGGTAAGGTATGTTTTGATTTCCAGGTATATTTTGTTTCTCTTTAAAAAATATGACAAATTTCTAAGATTTTTGATTTTTATATTGAGGTCATATAACCTGTACTACTTCCAATTTAGGGAATATACTGAGGATTATTTTGTGGGAACTAATTAGAAGAATTTCCATAAATGAGCATTTTCTCTAAGGGTACAAAGCTTTTTACTTATTTATTTTAATTTCACCTTTATGGAAAGATAATTGACAAAAAAATTCTAAGATTTTTCAAGTATACCTCATATCGATGTAATGTATGCATTGTGAAAGGATTCCTTCCAATCAGTTAACACATCCATCGCTGCACATATTTACCTTTGTTTTGTTTTTTTATTTTATTTTATTTTATTTTATTTTTACATATTTACCTTTGTGTGTGTGTGTAAGAACATTTAAATTCTACTCTTAGCACATTTCAATGATACTGGTGTGGTGTTATCAACTATAGCCACCTTGTTTCACATGAGATACTTAGAACTCATTTGTCTACAGCTGAAAGTTTGTATCCAAGAGGATAAGAGGATAGGGTTTGGTAAGAACCAAGCTCTATTTCCACTTCCCAACTCTTAGCAACTCCTTTCCCATTGTTGCTGTGAGTTTGACTTAAAAAAAAAAAAAAAAAATTCCGGAGGGGGCGGGGCAAGATGACGGAAGAGCAGGGTCTCCAAGTCACCTGTCCCCACCAAATTACCTAGATAACCTAGATAACCTTCAGATTATCCTGAAAATCTATGAATTCGGCCTGAGAGTTAAAGAGAGACCAGCTGGAATGCTACAGTGAGAAGAGTTCGCGCTTCTATCCAGGTAGGAAGACGGGGAAAAAGACATAAGGAAATAAAAGGCCTCCGAGGGGGAGGGGCCCGCGAGGAGCCGGGCTGAGGCCGGGGCGAGTGTCCCCAGGACAGGAGAGCCCCGTCCCGGAGGAGCAGGAGCTGCACCGACCTTCCCGGGCGGAAAGGGGCTCGCAGGGAGGTGGAGCAGGACCCAGGAGGGCGGGGATGCCCTCGGGCTCCCGTGGACACTAACAGACACCTGCGCCCCGGGACAGTGCGCCGAGCTCCCTAAGGGCTGCAGCGCGCACGGGGGACCCGGAGCAGCTCGGGGGGCTCGGGGGCGGCTCCGCGGAGGGGGCTGCGGGGCGGGAGCGCGAATCCAACAGCGCAGGCGCCGGAGCACAGGGCGCCGGGACACAGCCCAGGATCGGCCTCCACCCGGGACAGGCAGAGGCCGGGAGGGCCCAGGACAGCGAGGACGCTCCTGCCCCAGCTGAGCAGATCAGCGCCCCGGCCCGAGCCTCCAGGCCCTGCAGACGGAGAGCGCTGGAGCTACTGCGGGGGCTGAATCCAGGGCTGCAGAGCTGGCCCCGCCACTGGGGCTGTTCCTCCTGCGGCCTCACGGGGTAAACAACCCCCACTGAGCCCTGCACCAGGCAGGGGCAGAGCAGCTCCCCCAAGTGCTCACACCTGAAAATCAGCACAACAGGCCCCTCCCCCCGAAGACCAGCTAGACGGACCAGTTCCAGGGGACGTCAAGGGACTTAAAGTATACAGAATCAGAAGATACTCCCCCATGGTTCTTTTTGTTTTGTTTTGTTTTTTTGTTGTTGTTTTGTTGTTTTGTTTCGTTTCGTTTTGCCTTTTTATTTGTTTCCCTCCCCCACCTTTTTTCCCTTTCTTTCTTTTTCTTTCTCTTCTTTTTTTTCTTTTTTTCTTCCTTTTTTCTTTTCTCTCTTTCTCTTTTCTTTCCTTCTTTCTCTCCTCTCTTTTTCTCTTTTTCCCAATACAACTCGCTTTTGGCCACGCTGCACTGAGCAAAATGACTAGAAAGAAAACCTCACCTCAAAAGAAAGAATCAGAAACAGTCCCTCTCTCTCACAGAGTTACAAAATCTGGATTACAATTCAATGTCAGAAAGCCAATTCAGAAGCACTATTATACAGCTACTGGTGGCTCTAGAAAAAAGCATAAAGGACTCAAGAGACTTCATGACTGCAGAATTTAGAGCTAATCAGGCAGAAATTAAAAATCAATTGAATGAGATGCAATCCAAACTAGAGGTCCTAATGACGAGGGTTAACGAGGTGGAAGAACGAGTGAGTGACATAGAAGACAAGTTGATGGCAAAGAGGGAAACTGAGGAAAAAAGAGACAAACAATGAAAAGACCATGAAGATAGATTACGGGAAATAAACGACAGCCTGAGGAAGAAAAACCTACGTTTAATTGGGGTTCCCGAGGGCGCCGAAAGGGCCAGAGGGCCAGAATATGTATTTGAACAAATCCTAGCTGAAAACTTTCCTAATATGGGAAGGGAAACAGGCATTCAGATCCAAGAAATAGAGAGATCCCCCTCTAAAATCAATAAAAACCGTTCAACACATCGACATTTAATAGTTACGCTTGCAAATTCCAAAGATAAAGAGAAGATCCTTAAAGCAGCAAGAGACAAGAAATCCCTGACTTTTATGGGGAGGAGTATTAGGGTAACAGCAGACCTCTCCACAGAGACCTGGCAGGCCAGAAAGGGCTGGCAGGATATATTCAGGGTCCTAAATGAGAAGAACATGCAACCAAGAATACTTTATCCAGCAAGGCTCTCATTCAAAATGGAAGGAGATAAAGAGCTTCCAAGACAGGCAGGAACTAAAAGAATGTGTGACCTCCAAACCAGCTCTGCAAGAAATTTTAAGGGGGACACTTAAAATTCCCCTTTAAGAAGAAGTCCAGTGGAACAATCCACAAAAACAAGGACTGAATAGATATCATGGTGACACTACATATCTGTCAATAGTAACTCTGAACGTGAACGGGCTTAATGACCCCATCAAAAGGCGCAGGGTTTCAGACTGGATAAAAAAGCAGGACCCATCTATTTGCTGTCTACAAGAGACTCATTTTAGACAGAAGGACACCTACAGCCTGAAAATAAAAGGTTGGAGAACCATTTACCATTCGAATGGTCCTCAAAAGAAAGCAGGGGTAGCCATCCTTATATCAGATAAACTAAGATTTACCCCGAAGATTGTAGTGAGAGATGAAGAGGGACACTATATCATACTTAAAGGATCTATCCAACAAGAGGACTTAACAATCCTCAATATATATGCCCCGAATGTGGGAGCTGCCAAATATATAAATCAATTAATAACCAAAGTGAAGAAATACTTAGATAATAATACACTTATACTAGGTGACTTCAATCTAGCTCTTTCTATACTCGATAGGTCTTCTAAGCACAACATCTCGAAAGAAACGAGAGCTTTAAATGATACACTGGACCAGATGGATTTCACAGATATCTACAGAACTTTACATCCAAACTCAACTGAATACACATTCTTCTCAAGTGCACATGGAACTTTCTCCAGAATAGACCACATATTGGGTCACAAATTGGGTCTGAACTGATACCAAAAGATTGGGATCGTCCCCTGCATATTCTCAAACCATAATGCCTTGAAATCAGATCTAAATCACAACAAGAATTTTGGAAGGACCTCAAACACGTGGAGGTTAAGGACCATCCTGCTAAAAGATGAAAGGGTCAACCAGGAAATTAAGGAAGAATTAAAAAGATACATGGAAACTAATGAGAATGAAGATACAACCGTTCAAAATCTTTGGGATGCAGCAAAAGCAGTCCTAAGGGGGAAATACATCGCAATACAAGCATCCATTCAAAAACTGGAAAGAACTCAAATACAAAAGCTAACCTTACACATAAAGGAGCTAGAGAAAAAACAGCAAATAGATCCTACACTCGGGAGAAGAAGAGAGTTAATAAAGATTCGAGCAGAACTCAACGTAATCGAGACCAGAAGAACTGTGGAACAGATCAACAGAACCAGGAGTCGGTTCTTTGAAAGAATTAATAAGATAGATAAACCATTAGCCAGCCTTATTAAAAAGAAGAGAGAGAAGACTCAAATTAATAAAATCATGAATGAGAAAGGAGAGATCACTACCAACACCAAGGAAATACAAACGATTTTAAAAACATATTATGAACAGCTATACGCCAATAAATTAGGCAATCTAGAAGAAATGGACGCATTCCTGGAAGGCCAAAAACTACCAAAACTGGAACAGGAAGAAATAGAAAACCTTAACAGGCCAATAACCAGGGAGGAAATTGAAGCAGTCATCAAAAACCTCCCAAGATACAAGAGTCCAGGGCCAGATGGCTTCCCAGGGGAATTCTATCAAACGTTTAAAGAAGAAACCATACCTATTCTCCTGAAGCTGTTTGGAAAGATAGAAAGAGATGGAGTACTTCCAAATTCGTTCTATGAGGCCAGCATCACCTTAATTCCAAAACCAGACAAAGACCCCACCAAAAAGGAGAATTACAGACCAATATCCCTGATGAACATGGATGCAAAAATTCTCAACAAGATACTGGCCAATAGGATCCAATAGTACATTAAGAAAATTATTCACCATGACCAAGTAGGATCTATCCCTGGGACACAAGGCTGGTTCAACACCCGTATAACAATCAATGTGATTCATCATATCAGCAAGAGAAAAACCAAGAACCATATGATCCTCTCATTAGATGCAGAGAAAGCATTTGACAAAATACAGCATCCATTCCTGATCAAAACTCTTCAGAGTGTAGGGATAGAGGGAACTTTCCTCAACATCTTAAAAGCCATCTACGAAAAGCCCACAGCAAATATCATTCTCAATGGGGAAGCACTGGGAGCCTTTCCCCTAAGATCAGGAACAAGACAGGGATGTCCACTCTCACCACTGCTATTCAACATAGTACTGGAAGTCCTAGCCTCAGTAATCAGACAACAAAAAGACATAAAAGGCATTCAAATTGGCAAATAGAAGTCAAACTCTCCCTCTTCGCCGATGACATGATACTGTACATAGAAAACCCAAAAGTCTCCGCCCCAAGATTGCTAGAACTCATACAGCAATTTGGTAGCGTGGCAGGATACAAAATAAATGCCCAGAAATCAATGGCATTTCTATACACTAACAATGAGACTGAAGAAAGAGAAATTAAGGAGTCAATCCCATTTACAATTGCACCCAAAAGCATAAGATACCTAGGAATAAACCTAACCAAAGAGGTAAAGGATCTATACCCTAAAAACTATAGAACACTTCTGAAAGAAATTGAGAAAGACACAAAGAGATGGAAAAATATTCCATGCTCATGGATTGGCAGAATTAATATTGTGAAAATGTCATGTTACCCAGGGCAATGTACACGTTTAATGCAATCCCTATCAAAATACCGTGGACTTTCTTCAGAGAGTTAGAACAAATTATTTTAAGATTTGTGTGGAATCAGAAAAGACCCCGAATAGCCAGGGGAATTTAAAAAAAGAAAACCATATCTGGGGGCATCACAATGCCAGATTTCAGGTTGTACTACAAAGCTGTGGTCATCAAGACAGTGTGGTACTGGCACAAAGACAGACACATAGATCAATGGAACAGAATAGAGAACCCAGAAGTGGACCCTGAACTTTATGGTTAACTAATATTCGATAAAGGAGGAAAGACTCTCCATTGGAAGAAAGACAGTCTCTTCAATAAATGGTGCTGGGAAAATTGGACATCCACATGCAGAAGAGTGAAACTAGACCACTCTCTTGCACCATACACAAAGATAAACTCAAAATGGATGAAAGATCTAAATGTGAGACAAGATTCCATCAAAATCCTAGAGGAGAACACAGGCAACACCCTTTTTGAACTCGGCCACAGTAACTTCTTGCAAGATACATCCACGAAGGCAAAAGAAACAAAAGCAAAAATGAACTATTGGGACTTCATCAAGATAAGAAGCTTTTGCACAGCAAAGGATACAGTCAACAAAACTCAAAGACAACCTACAGAATGGGAGAAGATATTTGCAAATGACGTATCAGATAAAGGGCTAGTTTCCAAGATCTATAAAGAACTTATTAAACTCAACACCAAAGAAACAAACAATCCAATCATGAAATGGGCAAAAGACATGAAGAGAAATCTCACAGAGGAAGACATAGACATGGCCAACAAGCACATGAGAAAATGCTCTGCATCACTTGCCATCAGGGAAATACAAATCAAAACCACAATGAGATACCACCTCACGCCAGTGAGAATGGGGCAAATTAACAAGACAGGAAACAACAAATGTTGGAGACGATGCGGAGAAAAGGGAACCCTCTTACACTGTTGGTGGGAATGTGAACTGGTGCAGCCACTCTTGAAAACTGGGTGGAGGTTTCTTAAAGAGTTAAAAATAGACCTGCCCTACGACCCAGCAATTGCACTGTTGGGGATTTACCCCAAAGATACATGCAATGAAACGCCGGGACACCGGCACCCCGATGTTTATAGCAGCAATGGCCACGATAGCCAAACTGTGGAAGGAGCCTCGGTGTCCAACGAAAGATGAATGGATAAAGAAGATGTGGTTTATGTATACAATGGAATATTACTCAGCCATTAGAAATGACAAATACCCACCATTTGCTTTGATGTGGGTGGAACTGGAGGGTATTATGCTGAGTGAAGTAAGTCAGTCGGAGAAGGACAAACATTATATGTTCTCATTCATTTGGGGAATATAAATAATAGTGAAAGGGAATATAAGGGAAGGGAGAAGAAATGTGTGGGAAATATCAGAAAGGGAGACAGAACGTAAAGACTGCTAACTCTGGGAAACAAACTAGGGGTGGTGGGAGTGAATGGGTGACGGGCAGTGGGGGTTATTCTGTATGTTGGTAAATTGAACACCAATAAAAAATAAATTAAAAAAATTCCACATATAAGTAATATCATGCAGTATTTGTCTTTGTTTGGCTTATTTCACTTAAAATAATGCTCTCAAGATCCGTCCATGTTGTCACAAATGGCAGGATTTCCTTCATTTTCCTGGTTGAATAATATTTCATTGTGTGTGTATATACACGTACAGATATGCATGTGTGCATATTACATCTCCTTTGTTCACTTGTTGATAGATACTGAGGTTGTTTCCATGTTTTGGCTACTGTGAATAATGTGGCAATGAACACGGGAGTGCAGATATCTCTTCAATATCTTGTTTTCTTTTCCTTTGGATATAAACCCAGAAATGGGAGCACTGGATCATATGGTAATTATATTTTACATTTTTTGAAAGGCCTCCATATTATTTTCCACGGTGGCTGTACCAGAGTGGCTCACCATTCAACAGCACATTAGGGTTCTCTTTTGTCCATGTTCTTGCCAACATGTGTTATTATCTTTTGTCTTTTTTTTTTAAGATTTTATTTATTTATCCATGAGAGACACAGAGAGGCAGAGACATAGGCAGAGGGAGAAGTATGCGGGACTCCATCCCAGAGCCCCAGGATCACAACCTGAGCCAAAGGCAGATGCTCAACCACTGAGCCACCCAGGTGCCCCATCTTTTGTCTTTTTGATGACAGGTGTGAAGCAATAGCTCATTGTGATTTTCAATTTACCTTTCTGTGATGATTAATGATGTTGAGCCCCTGCTCATCATTTGTGTATCTTCTTTGGAAAAATGTCTCTTCAGGTCCTTTGCCTATTTTAAAATTAGATTGTGTGCATTTTTCCTGTTTTGCTATTGAATCGTGTAAGTCCTTTATATATTCTGGTTATTAACCTCTTCCAAAAGGAAAGATTTTGCAAATATTGCTTCCATCCTGTAGGTTGCCTTTCCATTTTGTGGATGGTTTGCTTTGCCATGCAGAAGCTTTCTAGAGTGAAGTGGTCCCACCTGTTTATTTTGCTTTTGTTGCCTTTGCTTTTAGGGTCAAATCCCCCCGAAAATCACTGCCAAAACTGATGTGCCGGAACTTACCACCTACGTTTTTTTTTCTTGGAGTTTTATGGTTTCAGTTCTTACCTTCAAATCTTCCTTCCTGCCTCAATTTGTACCTGTAGGCCAGTTCCCTCACTCTGTCATGTTAAGACATCTCTTTCTGCTTCTGGTTCTGATCTACTGTTTCCTGAATCTCAGATCTTCAGTTTCTTGATTTATCCCCTCCTCTTTTTTTTTTTTTTTTTTGCTAGAATATGCCTTCATTTAAAATATGTGTGAGAGGTGAAAACTTCTGAGTCCTTACTTGTCTGAATTATTTTTTTGTCTTCCTTGGCTGAGTACCGAATATTAGATTGTAATTTTTTCCCCACTCAGATTTTTACAGATATTAATTCCGTGCCTTCCAATATCTAATTAGTTTGCAGGAGATTTGTTTTCTTCTGTTCTTAACTTTCATAGTCACGTTTGTAGCTGTAAGACTTTTTCCTTTGTTCTTATTAGTTCACAAATCTCGATGTTAAGACAAGTCTTCTTCTGGGAACTTTCCTTCCACTATTCCATTATTTCTTTGCTGCCATTGTCTCTCTCTAATGCTCCTATTAAATATCGAATCCTCTGTCGCCCTACATGTGTCACCTTTTCTTTCACTTCTTCCATCTCTGTGTTCTCCTTTATGGGAGACTTTGTTGCTTGTCAACCATTCTATTTCAATGCATGTTTCGACAACTGTTTTTAATCTCCAAGAGCTCCTTTTTATTTGCAGACTTTCCTTACCCAGAGCATCCTGCTGTAAATGCAATATCTATTCTAATCTCTCTAAGGATGGTAGTTAGAATTTCAATTTTATTTTTTTTAATTTTTATTTATGTATGAGAGAGAGAGAGAGGCAGAGACACAGGCAGAGGGAGAAGCAGGCTCCATGCACCGGGAGCCCGACGTGGGATCCGATCCCGGGTCTCCAGGATCGCGCCTTGGGCCAAAAGCAGGCGCCAAACCACTGCGCCACCCAGGGATCCCAGAATTTCAATTAAAAAAAAAAAAAGTTTCCCTGCAGGGCGCCTGGGTGTCTCAGTCTGTTAAGTGTCCAACTCTTGATTTGGGCTCAGGTCATGATTTCAGGGTCGTGAGATTGAGCCACATGTTGGGCTCCATGCTGGGCACTGCGCCTGCTTGGGATTCTCTCTTGCTCTCCATTTCATGTCCTCCCAGCCCCCCTCCCACTTGTGCTCTCCTCTTTTTAAAAAAAAAGAAAGAAAGAAGAAAGAAAGAAAGATAAAAGAAAGAAAGAAAAGAAGAGAAAGAAAGAAAGAAAGAAAGAAAGAAAGAAAGAAAGAAAGAAAGAAAGAAAGAAGAAAGAGAGAAAGAAAGAAAGAAAAAAGTTTTAAAAAGTTTGCCACAATCTCTTTGATGCTGCCAGGATTCTCTCAAATATTTGTTGTTTCTTGGTTGTCTGTTCATACTTAGGATAAGTGAATTGAGTGATCAGGAGTGGGGCGTATATGGCTGAGTTCTGTTGACAGAGGGGGCTTCTCTCTGAGCTGACTCGTCAGGGAATTGACCTCTACACTGTAACTTTCTTCTAAATTAGGATGCATTTCTCTGATTATCAACTCCACACTAATTGGTCTATTTCTTCCCCAGGAGACATTTTACTCACTTTCTTTAGAGAAGAATCTATCATCTATCTATCTACTATCTATCTATCTATCTATCTATCTATCTATCTATCTATCTATCATCAACATCTATATTTGGCCACGGGGTAAATGCCTTCTTCAACTTTTGGCCAAAGAAGGGGATGTAAGAACGTCAGAGTGGCTCAGTCAGTTAAGCATCCAACTCTTGGTTTCAGCTCAGGTGGAGACCTCATGGGTCATGGGATTGAGACCTGGTAGCATGGGGATCCACACTCAGCAGGAGGGAGTCTGCTTGAAAGATCCTCTCCCTCTGTTCCTTCCTTCACTCATGCTCTTCCTCTCTTTCTCCCGCTCTCTAATAAATAAAAAAAAAAAAAAATTTTTTTTTTTTTTTAAAGGAAAGGCAGGTAGTGAGCCATGGTGGACTGTTCCTTATACAGGTCTTCAACTGGTTTTCCTAATCCAGATCCAGTTCTCACTCCCCATCTCTGTTGTATATTCTGCTTCTCAGTCAAGATTTCCTTTGGGTTCTATCAAGTTAATTCCCTTCATTGTAGGAGCATGTTCCCTCTTTGTTTGTATACTGGGTGGCTACTGTTTGCTGTGTTCTATCCATTGGTCAATGCTTTTCCATGTATGTTCTGTTTACTAGCAATTTATTGAACTCTTTTCTGCACTGATGGCTTCTTCTTATTAGTCTTTATTTTGGAATTTTTGTACTTTTAAAAATCACTGCTTTAATTAAAATGAGTTCTCACAGAAAGGAAAGAGATACTTCAATTTCTGCAGGACTCCTGTTCTGAAATAAAATTCTGTTTTATATAATGAAGCTCACACATACTCTATGTTTAGTGCAAAAATATTCATGACTTTTTTTAATATTCATGACTATTAAACCTACCTTTACATTCTATCTAATATGAAAATAAAATAGCTTCTTTTGTTCCTTTTAAGGCTTATTGGCCTTAAATTTAACTTTGCTAATAATATTGCAGTTTTATTTTATTTTATATTTTATATTTTATTTTTTAAGATTTTATTTATTTATTCATGAGAGACACCAAGAGGGAGGGGTAGAGACATAGGCAGAGGGAGAAGGAGGCTCCACACAGGGAGCCTGATGTGAGACTTGATCCTGGGACTCCAGGACCACACCCTGGGCCGAAGGCAGGCATTAAACCTCTGAGCCATCCAGGGATCCCCAATATTGTGGTTTTAGTTTTCTTCTTGTTAAGTACTATAATTTTTAAATCTTTAGAGTTTCTCTTATTTAATATGCCTATAGTAGAGGGCACAGAGAGTTTTTCTATTCCCTTCTTCCCTCATGCACAATTTCATCTGCTTTTAAATCTTCAAAGTTTTCACACGGAGATAAATACAACATCTGATTAAGATGGCATATGGTTTCTAGCAAATAACCAGGGAAAGTTCAGGAATAATATTCACAGGAAAGAATGAACCCAAGCCAACCTGGAGGAAGAGTCCAGTATTAATCATAGAGAACACTTAATACATCACCTATCCCAGAGTTTTTTAATTATAGAGCATCCAATCGCTTGAGAATTTAAAGGTTAAATGTTAATAAGGCTTTGGAAAGGAGACTAGAATACATTAGTTCTGAAATTAAGTAGTTGTTTCATCTTGGACAAATTGTTTGTGAAGCTCCTCTTGTGTACTAAGCACTTTCCTGGGTGTATAGGATACAACAAATAATATATGAGCCATGCCCTGAACAGGCTCTAAATGGATAGACATGTGATTAAATAATTTAGCACAGCGTCCTAACTACAATTTTATTCTAGGTGGAGTAATGGTACAAATAAGGAAGTGATTCTTATCATTTCTGACATGCTAGTTCTGTGGTCCTCTACTTGAAGAAATAGCACCTTATTTCCTTAAAACAATGGCTTTTGTGCCCCGAATGAATTCACAAATGGTTCCCAAATGTATAAGTCAGGACCCAACCAGAAGACAGAGCCACAGAGTAATAATTAGAATAAAGGAAGGTTAACATAAGGACTTAGTATCTATAATAGACGATTAGAATAATGGGAAACTGGCCTATAAGAAGTACAGAGAACTCAGGATAATTCAAAAATCAGATACAAGGGGCAGTTGTTCCATCCAGGTTTGGGATGGAGTGTTCCCTCTCCAACAGGGCTGACGTAGAGACTTCACTGGGGTGAGCTCAGCTTTGGCTCACTGGATCATGGAAGAGTCATCTAGATGCTGTGTGGGTCTTGCTGGAGATCCACCCTCTGAGGTGCTGTGGTGCCATCCATAGGGAAGCTCTGCGTCCTGCAATTCACTGCAAGGCCAACTGAGGGAGTGCAGGAAAAACAACTAGCCACTGAGTGCTGCTGGCTGCCCCCAAACACTGTAGGAACCAGGTGCTGAAGAAGACATTCATTATAGGGACGGTTCACTGCAGAGCTGGATATGCTGAAGCCATGCACTGCAGGTACCCATGCTGGAGAAGTCAGGACCTGTAGGAGTCTGGCAAAAATGGGCTTACCACACCATGAGGAGAAAAATCCCTCTTTTTCTCCAGTGTCCCTCCTCTCTTTCCACTGAGAAAGCTCAGCATTGTACCAACTGGCAAAGAAGAAATATTTAAAAGGCCCGTATCATTTCTACAGAACAGACGATGAAGAGTGGACTTAGGGCTTAGAGTCAACCACACCGATAATTAATATAATAGGATAGATTTTTGTGACTCTTCTTCTGAAGTGGATCATCTGCCCTGGTGGCACAGCGGTTTAGCGCCGCGGGCAGCCCAGGGTGTGATCCTGGAGACCCCAGATTGAGTCCCGCATCGGGCTTCCTGCATGGAGCCTGCTTCTTCCTCTGCCTGTGTCTCTGCCTCTTTCTCTCTCTCTCTCTCTCTCTCTCATGAACAAATAAAATCTTTAAAAAATAAAAAAAAGAAAATTCTCATCATATTTCAATGTTCATCCCTTATATTCTACAGGTGGTCAACTGGTTTACTTTCTCCCAATAGTTGCTTAGAAAATGTGTAACATTTCCATTTTGGTATTTCCCTTGACGACTAAAATTTAGAGACATGTCTGACTTCAAGGTGCTGTTTCTATGCCCCAAAGGCTGATGGATTTTTTTTGTTTGTTTGTTTTCTATTTCTAGAATCCTAGATTTGTGTTTCCTTTGTTAACTAGACCAACATCTTGCTGATCCCTCCATGGTAACTCTGGTTGTCATTATCTTTCTCTAGTCCTCTTCCTCCTCTCATTATATTTGTAGCCTTAGTCTTCCCAACAGGAATGCAGGACTTCTCACAGGTAGGAGTTGAAATGAATTTATAGCCCTTTAGGATTGATTTTAATATTCTAGAAGTATCCCATAGAATGGAACACATTCCAAGTGTAATGTCTGATGTTCAAGACAGATGTCAGACAGCCACACTTCCTATAATCAAGGCAGTGGGTAGTTCCTGGTGGTTGGATTGCAGATATTTTGGTTCTACAAACTTGCTGCTTCTCAGTTTCAAGGACGTTTAGCAGGTGATGTGGTTTAGGATGGAGTCACCCAAGTGTTAAAAGCTACCTTGTGACATAGGATATTTGAGTGCTGGAGACTGAAGTGGAAAATAACAGCAACTTGAATAAAAAGGAATTTCTTTAAAAAAATACAGGAGCCTCTTAGAAGAGGGAAGATACCAGCCTTTATAAAGAAGAGGGTCACTCATGCTGAAAGAACTGTCTTAAACAAGGAGCAATTCCACAGTGATCAATGAGTAATAATGAAAGTTCATTCTGGAAACAACCCAACTGAGGCTGGTACATGAAGGTCCAGAACTGTAGAATTGAGCCCGAACCTCCTCTTTGGCATTTCCTCCAATGCTTGTGCAATACTTTGGTAATATGTATGAACCCAATAAGAGTAAGGATGTTGTAAGATCTTTCAGCAGTGATACATAATCTGAAGAATAGATGCTTGCTATTAGTAATAGTAGTGTTAATAACAATAATAATGGACAATACTTGAAAGTCCACTGTGAATCAGGTGCATTGGCATTACCATTTAGAACAATATTTACGGGATCCCTGGGTGGCGCAGCGGTTTGGCACCTGCCTTTGGCCCAGGGCGCGATCCTGGAGACCCAGGATCGAATCCCACATCAGGCTCCCGGTGCATGGAGCCTGCTTCTCCCTCTGCCTGTGTCTCTGCCTCTCTCTCTCTCTCTCTCTGTGATGATCATAAATAAATAAAAAAAAATTAAAAAAAAAATAAAACAATATTTACGGCCACTTACCAAGGTGAAAATGATAATCATCTGTTATGAGGAAATCAAGTCTTGCAATATTTTTGGATAACTTGATATGGTAAATGTAGGGCCAACTTTATAACATAGATATAAACTCTATGAAGGCAGAAATCATTGCTGTCTTGTTCACTTGGCACCCTTAATGCCTTGAAAGTAATAGGTGTACAGTGAATATTTGTGGAGTAAATGAATAATTCCTATGTCTGAAGGCTTTCCACTGTCTTCATTGTTTTGTGTTAAAGTTATCTAGGAATTTGGGCCATAGCCCCCTTGATTTGTCTAGCAGATATTCCATGGGATTCTGAGACCAGGAAGACACCAGACTGTAGTAATCTTTGGCTGGTGAGCTGGGGGTCCTTATAGGAGTAGGTAATTGACAATGACTGGCACAAATTAGAAGTAATGACAGACCTTCAGGAGTAAACCTTCATTTAGTAAGTGGTTCTGTCCCTCTATTTAATACTTTTGATACAGGAATCTTTAATTTAGGAAGTATAATCTAAGAATTATGGAGCCCAGGGGAATCCCTGGGAGGTCCTCAGGAAGTCTGTCAATACTGAAATTATATGCAAAATTGTGTTGTGTACATATTTATCTGAAAGGAGGGTTCTGTAACTTTTAGGGGGGCTGTGACATTAGAAAGATAAACAGTATTCAATGGGAACATTTATCTTTAAATTCTGAGGAGTCAGTATTTTTGTGTAAGGTCAGAATTAGAAAGAAGCATTCTTTTTTGTTGGTTTGTAGTTGAAGGAGAAATTTTGTTTTCTCCTACAAATAATGGATGTAAGAATGTTTTTAGGTATAACTGACATTCCTGAGCCTCAGGCTGAGGCATATTTCTTATTGAAAAGTCTAAGTCACTCATTATGTCAAAGCCCAGTAGAGAATATTAATTAATTTCCAACATGCTTCATAGCAAGATGAAAATAAGTTGGTCTCTCTGACCACCCAAGCTGCCATCTACCCTGAATGCTTTCTCTTGTTCCTTCCTGTTTTGGGTCCAAGCTAGCTAAAACAGGGTATTTTAGAGGTTTTCTTGAAATAAGGTGGTGAGCCTTTACCTGTCCCTCAACAAAACCCACAGACCTGCTTGCCTGATTCTGGCAATAGAAGCTGCATGGCTGCTAGCAAGCTTGCCTCCGCTTTGATCTGTGATGTGTATGACACTATATTTTTTGGCTGCTCCAAAGCAGACTGCCAATTAGATCCAAATGTGTCAGACAGCCTCGGAGAAGGTACTAGCAGCCAAGTTTCCATTACTGGTTACTACTGATTGATGCCTGCAGCATTCCGTTCATTTAGAAATGGAAACCTACTCTCATCTTTAATCTTGGGGCTGGGAGTTGGAGTAATGGGGAGAAAGTCCCAGAACACAATTAAATCTCTTTGTATCTCTCAGCTTTTAACTTGTGTTTCTCTTTTAACACAGGAAAGACTCAAAACAATAGGAGGCTGTGATTCTCTTGTTCAGAGTAGGGTATGCTTTTTATTTTCTCCTGTGTAGAAGGATGAAGGAAAGCAGGAAGAAAGCTGTGTTTATTGAAAACAAGCTCTGTGCCTCAACTGTGTTCGATATTTTCAGGTGTGACCTCATTTGATTCTCCAAGGACTAGAAAAAATAGGAATTAGCATTCTGCATACTATTGAGGAATGTGTGGTTCAGAGAAGAAAAATACATTCTTCTGGGTTGTATCCATTCTTTTTTTTTTTTTTTTTAAAGGATTTTATTTATTTATTCAGGAGAGACACAGAGACATAGGCAGAGGGAGAGAACAGGGAGCCCGATGCAGAACTCGATCCCAGGACCCAGGGATCATGCCCTGAATTGAAGACAGTCACTCAGCCACTGAGCCACCCAGGCGCCCCTGTCATATACATTCTAAGTGGCAAAACAAATTCACATAGGTCTCTGTTGGGTTCAACAGCCTGTGCTGTTTTCACTCCAATGTACAAAAATGTGAGTGATTTTGGCATTAATCCCTCTAGCACCTGAATAGAGCTTTGAGAAAGCCTGGAGTGCACAATGGAAATCAGGATATTTAGGCTAGGAGCTAATCTGTGAGTCACCACAGACCAATATAGGAAAAAAGAAAAAGATCAAGGACTTAATTTCTAGATTTCATCTTTTGCATTAATACTTAGAAATGGGCCAGTGTTTATTTTTCCCTTCTAATCCAAGAAACTTGAAATCAGATCACTATTCTGAGAAATAAACTGCACCAGGGGAAGAGGATGGAGGAGAGAAAAACTAAACCTCTCTTCTTTATTCATGAGTCATATTGTCCACACTTGGTTTTTCATTGATACCAGCTGGGATGAGTTTTGCCCATCTCTCAAGGAGGATCCTAATGATCGTTCACGGGGCCTGCATCTCATTTGTGGTACCAGTTAATTCTGGAAACTCAAAATTCTTTCGAGTGAATATATGTTGAAGAACACTTTCTTCTTTCTCGAGGCGTGTAATTTGGTATTTGGGACTGTGTTACACAAAAGTTGATGAAGTATACTTCACTATGGCTCTTCGGGGAAGGAGGGTTTATGGTAACCAGAACTTTTAGCTGTGGCAAATAGCCCAGGGTGGAGGTTGGCAAACTTTTTCTGGGAAGTTCCAGATAGTAAGTATTTTAAGCTTTTTGGGTCATATGGTCTCTGTGGCAACTACTCAATTCAGCTGTTACAGCATGAATATAGCCATAGATGGTCTGTAAACAAATGGGCACAGCCGAGTTCCAATAAACTTAGTTGCAAAAACAGGACGGGGACCAGATTTGGCTTGTGAGTTGTGGTTTGCCAAACCCTAGCCTAGAGGATATCTCGGGTGTGTCCATATATATATGACACTCACTGCTAAGCACATAATAAATGCTCAGCAATGTTTTTTAAATGACCAAATGCAAGTGCATGGAGGAGCAGCAAAATTCTTTCACTATGGCCTGAAATCCTATGGTGGAAACCAAAAGCCCAAGATGATGGTATTTGGGGCCTTTGGGAGGTGATTAGGTCATGAAGGTAGAGGCCTTGTAAATGGGATTAGTGCCCATATAAAAGGGACCTCTGAGGGCAGCCCCAGTGACCCAGCAGTTTAGCATGGCCTTCAGCCCAGGGTGTGATCCTGGAGACCCAGGATCGAGTCCCACGTCAGGCTCCCTGCATGGAGCCTGCTTCTCCCTCTGCCTGTCTCTCTCTCTCTCTCTCTCTCTCTGTCTCTTATGAATAAATAAATAAAAATCTTTAAAAAAAAAAAGGGACCTCAGTGAGCATGCTCACCTCTTCTACCATGATGTGAGGACATGGCAACAAATTGGTGGTCTGCAAACTAAAAGAGGCTCTCACCAGAAATGGACCACACTGGCACCCTGATCTTGGACTTCCAGCTTTCAGAACGGTGAGAAATTTCTGTTGTTTATAAACCACCTAGTCTGTGCTATTTTGCTATAGCAGTTCAAAGAGACTAAGGTATTTTTCTATAATTTATTCCTATCAATTGTATTATAAATTAGGAATTGGTAAGAATATACTTAATTTATAGGCAGAAAAATGAAGCCGGGACCCCAAAAGTTGGAGGCAAATTTTCATTTAGAATTCAAGCTGCTTTTAGGATTTTTTTCATACCTTAGCTTTACTGTTCAATTATTTTTAAAGATTTTATATATTTATTCATGAGAGACACACGGGGGGCGGGGGGGGGGGGGCAGAGACACAGGCAGAGGGAGAAGCAGGCTCCATGCAGGGAACCCGATGTGGGACTCAATCCTGGGACTCCAGGATCACACCCCGGGCCGAAGGCAGATGCTCAACCACTGTGCCACCCAGGCATCCCCACTGATGAATTTTTTTTAACAGAGCTATAATTGATACACAATATTAAGTTAGTTTCAGGTGTACAACATAGTGATTGACAGCTCTGTACATTGTTATGCTCACCACAAGTGTAGCTCCCATGTGTCACCATACAACAGGATCACAATACTACTGACCATATTCCTTATGCTGTGCCTTTTATCCCTGTTTTATGACTTACTCATTCCATAACTAGAAGCCTGTAGCTCCCTTCACTCATTTTGCCCACCTCCCCCAACCCCTGGCAACTGTCAGTTTGTTCTCTGTATCTGTGGGTCTGATTCTGCTTTCTTGTTTGTTCATTGGTTTTGTTTTTTAGATTCCACATACAAATGAAATCATAGCGTGGAATTCAAACATCTCGACTCTATTTAAAGCCACATTTACTGAACCCCCTTGGTTTTATTTTATCATTTATTCTAAGGAAAGCTGCTCCCCCCAACCCAAAGAGAATACTATTTCTGCTGCATCAGATAAGGTACCCTGTGCTGCAAGAGCTGGAAAACCCACGTCAAACAGCATTAAATAATACAAGGAATTTGTTAGTTGATATAATTGAAAAGTCTAGATATAGAGTGGGTTCCAGACAGGCGTGGTTCAGTCACTCAAAGATACCAAGAACCCAGTTTTTCTTTGCTGCTTTGTTCTGCCTTCCACTACATTCTTCACTCTCAGGTTCCACCCTGTGGGACACCCTTTAAGGTTTTCTTGCTTGAAAAATGGAGGAGCAAAGAAAATGAACTCCTTAAACGTCTGCTGACCTTGGCTGGCTAAAGAAACAGAACATAGAGAAGAATGAACTAACATATGTCCTGGTTTGGGAGTGGGAAAAAGAATGCAAGTAGGCAAGTCAGTCGAATATTTGGAGGTCTCAAAAATTTGGAACAAGCCAGAGAGCAGGTGCATTCTAGGGAAGGGAACTCTTTTGGAGGAATGCAAGAGTTTAGCAGTTAGAGTGAGCCCAAAGCCAATTTGAGTCCCTGCAGTCACAGGAGAAGGTGAGCTACAAAGTGTGGATGGACAAGTCGGGGAGGACCAAATCCTGAATCTGAAAAAGTCAGTTTTTATCCCCACGCTGAATGGGGGATTGCTGCAGAATTTTGAGCAAGGGAATGATCAAATTAGACTTAAACATTACAAACATTACTCTGGCAGCTTTGTGGAAGGACGTTCAAAGAGAAAAGCAGTGAACCTAGTACAAATCAGCTGGACGTAGCCTAGCAATGGCAGAAAGGGGAAAGGAAGAGTAAGAGCCACTTAGAATTAACC
Source organism: Canis lupus dingo (assembly GCF_003254725.2). Taxonomy (NCBI): domain Eukaryota; kingdom Metazoa; phylum Chordata; class Mammalia; order Carnivora; family Canidae; genus Canis; species Canis lupus. The sequence continues at coordinate 17,359,379 of NC_064277.1, forward strand.
CACTGGATACAGGGGGAAACGAAGCAATGAGAATGACTTCTGGGCTGCTATTTCAGCAGCTGGGTGACTGGTGTGGCCACAAATCATGTTGGGTGAATATACCTATCCTTGTGCCTTTGTCGTGGGAGCCCAGGATGTACTGTGTTGTGTACCTTCACATGGGATGAGGAGAACTGTAACAGAGGTGACAATCCCCAGGTAGTCTCCTAGTTGTTCAAGTCTGGGGTAGAGGGAGATGGAGGGAGTCTGTATAAGCATCTGTAACCAGTTTATAGTCTTGGTTCCTGCTGTCTCTGAGAAGTATAGAGCCCTGGCCAGATTAAATTCAGAGGTAGCCACAGAGCTGGGCTGCTCAGCCTTTTCAAATTACTACTGGGTGGGACCATTGTGGAGGGAAACTGGGCTTTCTCTCTAATCTTTGGCTGCTCTTGCTAATGGAACATACTCTAATGGTCAGAGCCACCCTCAGCCCTAAAAGGGAAAAATGCCTCTCTAGCTTTTGTAAAGAGCCCTCCCTTGTGAGGCAAATGCCTGGGGCATCCTACCCGTGAGGGATGTGTGGGGAGCAGTCCAGAACCCTGTGTCTGTCTATGACTCAGCCAGGCCTCATGAAGGAGACTTCTCCAAACCTTCGGGGAAAGAAAGGGAATTGAAAAGAGCCTTGTCATTGTTCTGGCTGTGGGAACCTAGGTCAGAAACATCGCTGCAGCCACTGCAAAAGGGCTCCCAGCATTTCTTCCCAGGCAACATCCTGTGTCAAACTGGTGACCGTAGCAGTGCTGGGCTAGCTTGCGAGCCACCTAGCCCGGTGGAGGGGTGGATGCACCGACATAGTGTTTGCAGTCACAACTTTGCGGGACACCCTCACCCTTCGGGGGCTCAGCTCCAAAGACCTCAATGTTAGGAATAGTGGGTGGGAGGTGAACCAAACAGGTGATTTGATAAAGTTTGCTTCTTTAGTTAGACAATGCTTTGAGACCATGGTAAAAAAGGATCCTGAATGGGAATGCAGTTGTCCTTCTCCTTAGAGATCTGGGAAGCCTTTGAAAGTCTCAGTGTGTTTGGGATCCCTGGGTGGCTCAGCGGTTCAGCGTCTGCCTTCAGCCTGGGGTGTGATCCTGGAGACCCGGGATTGAGTCCCACTTCGGGCTCCCTGCATGGAGCCTGCTTCTCTCTTCTCTCTCTGCCTCTCTCCCTCTCCCTCTGTGTGTGTGTCTCTCATAATTAATAAATAAATTCTTTGAAAAAAAAAAAGCCTCAGTGTGGCTGAGCTGCTTTTCAGGTAAAACCGGTCCCTGATCCTAGTCAAATAGGTAGTGTAGCTCTAGGCGACCAGAGGGTGGATGTGGTGGGCAGAGGGATGAAGTATGGTGAAGTATGGTGAATAGTGCAGAAGAAAGCTTTTTGGCCTTCTCTTTGGCTTCCTTTCTTCCCAGACCCTTCTCTCTTTCTTTCTTTTCTTTCTCTTTCTTTCTTTTCTTTCTTTCTTTCTTTCTTTCTTTCTTTCTTTCTTTCTTTCTTTCTTTCTTTCTTCTTTTTCTTTCTCTTTTTTCTTTCAATTTTATTTATTTATTCATGAGAGACACAAAGAGGCAGAGGCACAGGCAGAGGGAGGGAGAAACAGGCTCCATGCAGGGAGCCCATGTGGGATTTGATCCCGGTACTCCAGGATCATGCCCTGAGCCAAAGGCAGACACTCAACTGCTGAGCCACCCAGGCGTCCAGGCCCTTCTTTTCTTTGAGGTCTATTCAAATGCTCTCTCCTGACGCCGTGGCAAAGTGAGAGGTCCCTGGGACTTGGTTTTTAGGTACATATGGACAACTGAAGTTAAGAATTGTGATCAAGGAATTCAACAGCCTGCATTGGATGTTCATGGTGGGCCAGGCATTGGGTAGTGGCTGAAGGTCAGGGGAGGGGTGATGACAAATGAGATAGTGAGATAGGGTCCCTGCTCTCAGGGTGCCCACTGCTTACCGGGGAGGACATGCACCTTTCTAAATAATTGGGACACGCATCAGAATGTAGTAAGTGATCTGGGAAAGGTAAAAACAAGATAGTAGGCAATGCAAAGACCAACATGAGTATTTGGGCAGGAGACCTGGGGAGCGAGAGAAAGTTAGCAACAGTGAGAACAGACAAAATTGTTGGTGAGAAACTAGAAGATTTTGAGGGTCTGTGTTTCTGTGTAAACTCAGCGGGGGTGGGCCACCTAACATGGACTTGCTTCCCTCGGGGTCCTGAAATCAGGACAGTTGCTCGCTTGCTCTTTCCTCCTCTTTCTTTCCCCTCACCCTTTCTTTCCTTCAGATTTTATTTATTCATGAGAGACACACACATACACAGAGGCAGAGACATAGGCAGAGGGAGAAGCAGGTTCCCTGTGGCAAGCCCAATACAGGACTTGATTTCAGGACCCCAGGATCACACCCTGAGCCGAAGGCAGACGCTCAACCACTGAGCTACCCAGGTGCCCCTAATTGCTCCTTCACAGTGAGAAAAGTTTAACACCTTGTGTGCCTGGGTCTCACAGTTGGTTGTCAGAGTCTTGATTTCAGCTCATGTCATGATCTCTGGGTCATGAGACTGAGGCCCACGTTGGGCTCCACACTCAGTGCAGAGTCTGCTGGAGATTCTCCTTCTGCCCCTCTCCCCTGTACATACTCTCTGGAATAAATAGATCTTAAATTTGTTTGGTGTTTTTCTTTTTTTTATAACACCTGATGGAGTTTGAAACCAGCTAAATAATGGCTGATCCTTATTGAAGGGTTGGGAAGTGGGGGTGGGTTTCCACAGAAACAGACTAAAACAGTCTCTGATTTAATTGCTAAGTCAGGAAAGGAGAAGAGTAGAGTTTCTCCTGGCCTGCTAATATTGGAGAGTCCTTCCCAGGTGATGTAGAAACTCCCTGATTGCCAGGAGCATAGAGTCCGAGGGAGGAGACCTAGAAGTCATCTTACTGCTTTAAATAGGACACTGATTTTTTTTTTTTAAGACCCCAAAGGCACGAAAACCATTTATCACACAAAATATCTCATAGGCTTCTGCTCTGTGCAAATCAAGACAACAGTTCTTGATGTCTTGTTTTTCTTGATATCTTGTTTCATAAATTCCTTGAGAAATGTGTTTCTGGAAACTTGAGGAAATTATGCCCACCTTACTTTGACTCAGTGGCTGCTCCTCCAATGACGTGGTTGGGATTGTTAGGTAGCATCTTCAGGGTTGGCAGAGTTGTTCCTAAGGGGCGTAGGAAAAGCCCTAGAGAAGGGATGGTGTGGAGTGGGGAGTGCGGACAGGGTGGGAAGTTCCATTTATTGAATATCTACTGAGGACGGTGCTTAAGTACTTTGTAGGCAGTATTTAGTCCTCAAGACTCCTGAATAAAATAGATAGGATCCCCAGAGAATGATGAAGAACCAGACTCTGAGAGGTTAAGTAACTTGCCTCAGGCCTATCTACTCAGTGATGACGCAGCCATGACTCATGGGCCAGAATCCAGGACTTGCAGCACCCAGCTCTGCTGCTCGTGGGTCCAGTGCTGTTCTATCAGAAAACAAACAATGCTGTTCTTTCATTGTGCTCAGAGGCGGAAAGGAGAAGGGGCAAGCGGCATGATTCTACCGACAGCCTTGCTGCTACGAGGGCAAACCCGTCAAATTTTTTGGTTCACTGCTGTCATAAGAAATATATATGGCAGGAAGACCCAGTATAATTTTATACGTAAAATTTCATGAGCAATTCTGACATTTCTGAAGTGTGAAGTGCTCTGTCCTTGTATTGAAGTAGATCTGTTCTGTTTGTTCAGTTTTGAAACCATGCCCGTCCTGACCTCCGATTTGGGGGTTGCCTGCACAGTGAAAGCGTTCATTGGGTGTAACAAATTGGAGATTTGTTTGGAGCTTTGGACAAAGGCATTTTGACAACCTCCTTCCTCTTTTGCATACACCCCTCTGCCTAAGGACATGATGTTATCCTTTCGTGATTGACTTTTCCCATAAAAACTGTCTGGTTTTATAAAAGAAATAGGTAATTTATCTGTCTCCAAGAGACTTTCACTCTAATTTATATGTGGGGTTACACCCCAGGATAGAGTCTGCTTCTTGAACCTTTCTAGGGATGAAGGACTCCAGCTAGCTCTCAACTAAGAAGGAGTTTTGAATGTGAGGAATCTGACCATCTCCGCAAGAAAATTAATTCTTCTAAGTCATGTATAGATATTCTTCCTTAGGATTCCTACCTGTGAGTAGATAGAACTTTTAAGAGAGGACTCTTTTACTTTGACCATGGAAATTTTGCTAGATTTGGTGGTCTCAAACCTGAAGTGTTTGAGAGGATTGGAGGAAGACAGGTGGTGGTTGGTGAGGTGAGCTTGATGATCACCTCCACCCTGAGAGGCTCTGGTTTGAGGATCATACTTGTCAGATCTGTGGGGGGAAAGGGAACTTTCCTGAATGTTTGAAGGTCGTTTGTGCACTTCAAAGTGATAGGCAGATATGAACAATTGTTGCTATTAGGTGCTGAGGAGCGAGAGCAAAACTCTTCAGCCTGTCTGTAAAAGAAGGCCGGCCTTCTCTTAACACAAGTTAAAAATTCTTCACCCGACCACAAAAGTTCTTCTTTATTTGACCAATAAATCATATCCATATTGATTTCCTGTTATATGGTAAATATTATGCCAGGCTTTGTGGAGGCTGGAAACAAGTGAGGTGTGGTCTGTGTGCTTCAGATGCTTATGATTAATCTTCAGGGAGAAGAGAGATTAAAACAATAAAACACATGTAAAAAATCCCTAGCGCCTAACTAAACGGTGTGCTGCAAATCATGAGGGGAAAGCTAAATGGTCAGATGAGTCAGGAGTTCAGGCTTGCCTCTCAGTCTGTCAAGGAATCCCTGTGCTAGAAATTAAAGACAGAAATGAGGAGGCAGCAGAGGTCTGTTTGTCTGGAAAATTCTACTCCATAACCAGTGACCCTCAGGATTTGTTTAATCTGCTTTGTGGTGTCCATTAAACTCTGGTTTCAAGACCTCCTATGCATCATCGCATGCACCTGAGGCCTTGGTAGAGCAGTTTATTGAAGGACTGTGACTTCGGAGTCTTGGTGTATTAGCTCAGGCTACCATAACACAATATCTTAGGCTGGCTGGCTTAAGTAATAGAAATGGATTTCTTGCAGTTCTAGAGGCTAGAAGTCTAAGGTCAAGGTGCTGGCAAAGGAAGTTTCATTCTGAGGTCTCTTCCCTTGGCTTGTAAGCCACTGTCCTCTCATATGATCTCTTCATGGAGAGTGCTCGGATCTTTCTTCTTACAAGGACATTAGTTTCATCATGGGAGCCCTACCCCCACGACCCCTTCTAAACCTAATGTCCCAAATGCCCTCCTTTCACATAATATCATATTAGAGGGTAGGGCTTCAACATACAAACATATATAACACTTGGTATGACTCAAATTCTGTGATGGATTGGAGAAAGGGAAAAACATAATGGAGCTCTTTTGCCACCTTTGAGCTTTGCAATATATAGACTGCATCCTAACTATTACCATTGATGTGTTCGCTTCTATCAGGGTCACACTAATTTCAACATTTTTGCCATATTTGAAATTGAGGCTCTGAATGCTGAATTGGAAGGCTGCCATAGTGTCCGGCACCAAATTACGTGTGGAGTGTGAAGGCCTCTTGAATATAGGCACTTGAGAAATGTACACTCTGCTAGCCAAACATGCAACTTACCCATCATCTTCCATAATTAATCTCACGTATGGGTAGTAGAGAGGCCACTGCTCAATTCCTTCCTGACTTAACAACAGCCAAAAGTTATTGGCACTCTAACCTTCCTTTGGGTCTTCCATTCAGTATTTCCAATGACCTCTTCCTTTTTTGTGTCTTCTCTGCCTCTTCTTCACTGTCTAGAAAGCCCTCCCTCAAGTAGCCATGACTTGTTTGTGTTTTTATTTTCCTAGCTCTGGACCAGGAGGAGCCATGCCTGGTACATTCATTTAAGATAAGCAGGGCAGGGCTGGGCTGTAGTTAAGTGTTTATAGGGAAAGTTCCAAGGAAAATAGTGTGTGTGTGTGAGGGAGAGGTCAGGCCGGATGAGTACCATCTGAGCCAGTATCAGAGGAGGCCCCTGTTATGCTGGGGGAGGCAGTGCTTGAGCTGTGGGAAAAGAACCCCACAGCCTCAGTCAAGGCCCATGGCCACTGCACTTCTGAGGCTTTCTTTCCAAGTCCAGCAGGGACCTGGGCAAATTCCAATAAAAAGACCCTATTCTTTGAATGTCAATTTTTCTTAGCAACGTTCAGTTTCTTATAGTGCTTTGCCAAGGTGGCCTATGGAGGCATATCTAGTCTTCTGGATGATCCAACCTAAGTCCTACCACTCAGATCATGACAGAGGATGTCCTTATGACTATATGAAAGTGTAGAAATGTGAATGGAAGAACTTTAGGGATTATTAGTTCAAAGTTCTTGAGTTTATCTGAAGAAAGCAAGACCCACAGGGACAATGTTTTGTGTCCCTAAAAGAGCTGGACTAGATCTAGGTCTCCTGACTCCCACTCAAATCACTGTACTGCTCATCATGCCCTAGCTTGGAAAGCTTATGCATTTTTATTTTTTATTTTTTTTGTGGCTGAGATATACTTCCTTTGAGGATTGCCTGGTATCTTCACTAAATTCTGGGAATTTTATAAGCTCATCCTTTAAGAGGCAAGGTTGACATTGATATCTTTAGTAGAGCAAGTAGCAGACCTAGAGGTAATAAAGTTGAGAAAAATGTGTTGAGATAAAATCTCTTAAGCCCACAAGACTAAGGCCATGTTTTATTCAAGGCCCTAAATTTTTTTGTTAATTCATTCTGGGGTCAGACTGAACCATGGCCTTTTTCTAGGCTGTTCTCATGGCCAGTTGCATGAAGACTTGTTCTGTCTTCTGTCATTGCGATATAATATTTGGTGGGGTTGGGGTAGATGGATGGGTGTGGTATTAGGGAGAAAGACAGAACTGGGCAGTGTAGCCATAAAGGAAATGACACTTGTTAGGAAATGTATTTCTTCTCCATCACGGCTTTGTTATTGTTTTATATCTTAAGGCCACTACTAATAAAAAAATAAAGATTAATGATACATCTTATAATAGGTTGTGTGTTCACAAAAAGTCCCTCAACAGGAAGCCAGGAGACCAAGTAGTTTTAGCCATGCCACTAAGAAGCCAAGAGCTTCTAGTAAGAGATGTGTCCCCTGGACCCTGATTTCTTGTCATAAGGGGTAAATTAGATGATTTGAATTCTTTTGTAGCCCCCAAATTCTAGATCATTCCTCATGGTAAGATATCCTGTTCCTGGAATCTTTCTGATTTGGTTGTATATTCGGCCAAACTCTGCAACAGCTGCTTATACATATAATCCAGAATTGTCAGGCTTGCTAATTAAGACCTTGAGGGTCATGAGTAGGAGACTGCCATCCTTTAATAAAAAGCTCATTAGCAAGATTGTGCAATTTGGGGATATAGGGGATGTCCAGAAAGCATCCTGCCCAAAGAATTCTTTCATCCCTTGCCTCAAAATCTTGTTATGGTAACAGTACTCAGTTCAGTGTTTGGCACTGAATAGCTGCTCAGGAGTGTAGATCCCCTCCCTCTCAGAGTGTGTCACTTGTGGAGGCCAGGGAGGGCTCTTGGTAAATATTTTTTTTATTGCTTGAGGCAAGATCTCAGGTTGCCTAGAGGTGAAACAGGCATTGGGACGTTCTCTGATGGCTCAGTGCTCAACTACTTTGGCCCACCTGTGGGCCTTTTCTGGGTGCTTCTCAGAACAACCTGATTGCCTCAGGCTGTCTCCACATGCTTTAGAGTGGTTTCTTCTCTCTGTACTCCCCAAAATGTCCCTGTCATGTCCTGTGTTCCCTCAGCTTGTAACCATTCTTACACATGACAGCCAATGACCTTCTGCTCCCAAGCCTACCTGTATCTATGTGTGTATCTGTCTACATATATACTTAGTCATGAGGGAAGAGAACACTATCTACAAATTGTCTGTGAAAGATCAAAGAAAAACAGCAATTTTAAAGCTTCCATCAGATGCTTAAGGTGATGAACCTTTTGTTTAGGAAAATACTGGATGGAATATTTTGGTGAAAAACAAGAAAAAGTTAAGCCTCCTAGAATGATCTACAGGAGGAGACCAAAGTGCTAAACTGCTTTGTGTAATAAAATCGAGGGACTGTGAGCTTTCCTGGGTGGAATCTTGGTGAGAAGGTGGTGAGGAATCCTAGGATCTATGACAGAAGGAAGGATGGTGGAAAAGTCTAGTTGGATACAGCAAAGCAGAAAATTATTGACGATTAAGGGAAACAAGCAAGCACACAAACCAACCGGGCAGTGGGAATCTCCTGAGAAACTTTTTTTTTTTAAGATTTTATTTATTTATTCATAGGGACAGAGAGAGAGAGAGAGAGGCAGAGACACAGGCAGAGGGAGAAGAAGGCCCTATGCAGGGAGCCCGATGTGGCACTCGATCCCAGGTCTCCAGGATCAGGCCCTGGGCTGAAGTGGGCACTAAACCGCTGAGCCACCTGGGTTGCCCCAAAGTTTTTTTTAGGAGCTGCAGTCATCCTCTATTATACTTTTAGTAAAGCTTTGGTCCATGAAGCAGGGCTGGTAATTGCTTTGGGTATTGAAAGAAAGTGGGAAAGTCATGGCCAAAGGTGAGGGGATGGGCTGAGGGAATAGGCTAGCCTCTGCAGGAAGCAAGATGGCAGGTGGGACAGAGAAACTGGCAATTGTGGGGATTTAGAGTGAGATGAACCAGGAAAATGTGCTTCCTGGATGCCTCAAAAATCAAGGAAGTGAGTGGGTTTCTCACCAAATGTTAGATAGTGGCTTGAGTTCCTGTATCTGAATGTTTGTGAAAAGAATGACCCTTACATAGCTGGTAAATTTGGAGATCTTGAAATTATAGAAGTAGATATGTGCATACACAAAATGTACAAAATGATTTGGCATAAGGTGTACATTGGAGGACATTGTGTACTCCCATACCCCTAAGTCCACAGTTGCACAGTAAAATCCTATGTGGGGCTTTGCCCTGTCTATTCCTAAACATTTGCCTCAATTGGCCAGGGTGAAGCTCAGACCTTGATAGTTATTTAATAATCTACTATTCTCTTATTAGTTCATTCAACAAAATATTGAGCTCCTACTGTATACCAGGTACCCGTTAGATGATTTGCTGGAGTGGACTCCTTGAAGGTAGGGAGGGTCATGTCTTATTCTTTTATATATCCCAGGCAGTGTCTGGCCCAGAGAAGGCATGTATGTTCTTACTGAATTCTGACAACTATGAGGTGGGACTCCCCCACCCACATGAGGCAGTGCTGATAGTAGCTCTGGGTATTAGAAGAAAGTGGGAAAGTAGTGGCCAAACTTGAGGGGATGGGCAGAGAAACAGGGCAGCCTCTGCACAGACCAAGATGGCGAGTGAGATTCAGATATTTGTCCATGCCCTACAACTAGTGAGTGGAGTGATGGCATTAAAATGCCAGTCTTGGTGTGTGTGATTCCAACCACATCATGCTGCTTCTCCATTTTGGGTAGGCTTCAGTCTGTTCTAAGAGTCTTCTACAGTAAGGCATTGATATCTATCTATCTATCTATCTATCTATCTATCTATCTATCTATCTATCATCTATTGATATATATGATTATATATTATATATAAGATTCTATTTATTTACTCATAGATATATAATATAGATATATTATTATAATAATATATATTATATATATATAAGATTCTATTTATTTATTCATGAGAGACACAGAGAGAGAGAGAGAGAGAGAGAGAGAGAGAGGCAGAGACACAGGCAGAGGGAGAAGCAGGCTCCATGCAGGGAGCCCAATGTGGGACTCAATCCTGGGTCTCCGGGATCACACCCTGGACTGAAGGTGGGACTAAACCTCTGAGCCACCTGGGCTGCCCAAGGCATTGATATTTTTAAAAAGATCCCCAGCTGATTTCTAATAAGCAGATAGGACTGAAAATAATAGACCAACAGCTATTTTAAGATAAAAATCTAAATGACTTTAGCTCATTTCTACTTTGATTTTAATTATAGAGGTAAAAAGTGATCTGTGGGGTTATCAACTGAAATCATTTTTTAAAATTTATTTTTAAAAGATTATTTTGGTGAGGGGGTGGGGGAGGGGCAGATGGAGAGGAAGGGAATCCTCAAGCAGACTCCCTGCTGAGCATGGAGATGTTGGGCTTCATCCCAGGACCCTGAGATCATGACCAAGATCATGATCAAGAGTTGGACACTTAACCAACTAAGCTGTCCAGATGCCCCAGCAAAAATAATTGAGATAGATTTATAAAACATTGAAAGTTTATATCCCAGACTGGGTGATACATAATTATTGTATACTTATTAAGCAAGACCTATTAGGTGCAGGATGACATAAATAAGTCATTAAATCTGAAGTCTAGTTTTGATTCAAACCATAATATATTAGAAGTTTAATTTCCTCATCTAATAGGGCTAATGTTATCTGCATAGTATACCTCGTGACTGTTTTTTTTTTTTAAGATTTTACATTTATTCATGAGAGACACACAGAGCAAGGCACAGACATAGGCAGAAGGAGAAGTAGGCTGCCCGCAGGGAACCTGATGGAGGACTCGATCCCAGGACCCCAGGATCATGACTTGAGCCAAAGGCAGACCCCTAACCACTGAGCCACCCAGGTGCCCTTACCTCATGACTTGGAATTAAACAATATAGTAATGGTTGAAACAGTTTTTGATAAAGGTAAGAAAGCTTTATAAGAGCGTAGGGCTATTTTTCCTTTGTAGTTTCATTTGGTTACATTCATGAAGGGTTGTAATACGTGTATAGATGTGTACAGCTACAGAGAAACCTAAATACATGCATACACATCTGCACACGTGTGTCTGTGTATATCCAGTCTCCCCCTGTCCTTCGGTAGCCAGGTGTGTGAAGACAGCACTAGAAGCCAAGCATAGTGAAACGACTCAACCACGGGTGTGGAAGTCCCAGGGCAGCAGTGACCTCAGCCTTACCTTTGTGCTGTCAAGGCTTCCCGATGTGTTCTTGGGATGATTGAATGAGCTTCCTGTCTTGTTTCTGTTTCTGCCCTTGGATGACTTCTATGGAAGTCCATTCTAGGTATGGAATCTAACGAGGAGAGTAGTGTGGGGAGTGGGGTGTCCTACAGAGCCATGGCCATTTTCCCAGCACTCAGATGAAGGTATTTCATGCTGAAATACATCATGCTGATGTCTATTTTTTTAGAGGGGCCATTGCCAAGATTGCACCCTCAGTGGGTGGGTGGTGGCCCTTCTCAATGGCTGTCTTCAATTCTTAATTCTTGTTCACCTCCTTCCCCACGTTGAAATGTTCAGGACTGAAAGGTGTTCTGGGCACCTTGTTCCCACTCTAGGGGAAGGGAATCTCTTCCCAGGTCTTGGACTCTCCCCAGCGGGGAAGGACTGCCAGCTCTTACAAAGGGTTCACTGTGTGCTCGTCAGGATTAGGCTGGCCCAGGAAGGGTGTGCAGCTCTGTGGTGCCAAAGAGGAAGTGCTAGTATGAATGGTCTAATGGGAAGAAAGGCTGTCAGTAGGTGTACTGTCAAGTCCTAGGAAGGGATTTCAGTAGAAATGCAAAAGGTATGTTGTGGTGCTGTTTTTCGACAGCCTAGGATGTACTTCTCAGATGGCCATCCTCAGGGAGGGTTAAGAAATCTGGATTCAAGAACCTGTTTTAGTGCCCAGATCTCTCTGTTCTTGAGAGCTCTTTCTCCCCCTCCCCCCAACTCATGGTTTTTTGAGGTACCTGAGATTCAAGGCTGAATCTGGGATATGGGAAGTTTCCTTTGGGTCTTGTTCAGCACAGTCTGGAATTTATCTTAGGTCTCTCTGATTCCCTTAAATACTTAACAGTGGCAAGGGGCTGAGTTAATACTTCCACTTTCATTCTCCTTCATCCCCAATAGTGGGTGCTACCCCAGTAGTGCTGATTCTAGACATAATTTACCTTGGGTCCCCATGGGAAGTCTGTGGACCTGGAGGTGAAGGTGTGAGGCAGTGTCATTCTGGACTTCAGACTCTTCTGTAGCTTCCAGAATAGTCCTTGGGATGCTGGGTGCTGGGGATCTGGATTTAGGTTTGAATCCTGCTGCCAGTGAGCCCTGAGACTTTAGGCAATTTACTGCATCCTCTTGTCCTCTTATGTATTGGGTGGAAACATTTCATCAGTTATAAAGTAATATGAAAGAATGGTATTGCTAACTTTTGGTGCTTACGTTGGTGGTCAGCTTGATTTCTGTTGAGTATGTGAGTATTAGGAGGGAGAACCTCAACATTAAGTTTAGGGTCAGAAAGAAGGATTCCCTAAATTTGAAAATGTGGTTGCTGAGGGGCAGAGAGGGAAGGAAAGAGCCCAGCAGGTACATCAGAGTGTAGTCAGTTGCATAGACCAGACAGATGACCAATGTTGAGGTCAGGGAAAGGAGGAGGAAAAGCTGGCTGGGCTTTCTGTTAAAAGCTATGAAGGAAAAAAAATAAATAAATAAAAAATAAAAATAAAAGCTATGAAAGATGACTTTTCTAGTGGGAAGAGATGGAAACTTAAAATCTCTTCATAGTGATTTACGTTCAACCATTAGTTGTTTTCCCTTCAGATGAAGGGATTGTTTTCACTTCTTTTATTATCATTCGCATGTTGGCAAATTGAACACCAATAAAAAATAAATTCATAAAAAAAATAAATAGAGATGTTTCTGGAAGGGGTAGCATGTTAAGCCAGGTGTTCTTATTTCTGTTCATTTTGTGTGCTAATGGCGATTCCTAAATAACCCACCACAGTTTACCAAAGCCTTTTAAATCCATATGAAGTCTGCATGTTTCTGTCAGGGATGTAGGTGAAACTCTAATTAGTATCTGAGGAAATAAGAAATCAAAGTTGCTTGGAAACGCCTAGTAGCCTTGAAGCCCCATGGCTGGCCATGTGCATTAAATCAGAATATTGACAGTGAGAACGGTAGGTGCTTCTTTTGTTAGGATATCTGTTTTTGCTTCTTTAGCTCTCTCTAAGGAAGTGACTGGTGGGGGCAAATGTGAAGGACTGTGAAATGCTTCTGGAAGACGTCAGCCCAGTCTGTGCAGTGCGATTGCTCTTCTGTGGCGGGTTTCTAGTGCCATCTAGTGCTATGCTGAAGTCAAGGCAGGTGAATGGCTCTGGCTCCTAGGAGGGCCGTGGTTGCAATGAAGTGAGTCTTAAGGTGACAGAGTTGTTTTTCTCAAACGGGTCTGTGGGTCATTGTATTTATTTCTACAGGTTTGTGTGAATTAGTTTCTTTAAAAATTACCTGTTCTCAGATACTTTAGGTTGGGGAAGAAAGACATGATGGACAAATCCATAGTATGTCTTATTATGTCCACAGGTAGTTGCATATTAACAGGTGTAACAGAGACAGAACAATAATTGACCCCAAAGAAGGGACCCTTTAATGACCCCGAGTCCCCTGAGGTTAGAAGCCAGTTGGCCATTTCCTGCCGCTAAGGAGCCACCTGCTACATAGGGGCACCAGTAAATATGCATTTAGGCCATCAATGATGGTGTGATTTCAAGCACAGTGGCATCTATAGGAGGGAGAAGTATGCCCCATGGTCTTCTCAGACAGTGAGTTATGGGATTCTTATTACCACAGAAGCAGGTTGCCTGAGTATGGGGGAGGGGGAGGTGTATGTCTTTCAGCAACAAGTACCCACCTGGTCCTTCTCTAGAAAGGAGATTTTATTTTATTTTATTTTTTATTTATGATAGTCACACATGGATAGAGAGAGAGAGAGAGAGGCAGAGACATAGGCAGAGGGAGAAGCAGGCTCCATGCACCGGGAGCCCGACATGGGATTCGATCCCGGGTCTCCAGGATCGCACCCTGGGCCAAAGGCAGGTGCTAAACCGCTGCGCCACCCAGGGATCCCTGGATTTTGTTTTTAAAGGGTAGTTAAGACCTATGGTGAGGTAAGAGCATTTAAGGGCTGAAACAGAATGTTAAAAATCCATTTATAAGGCCCATCCTTAATATTTCCAATTAGGGTTAGAGTCAGAGACCCTGAGGGACAGGGTATGCATGAACCCTAAAATTAGAATCAGAATTTAGTTTCCATTAGAACAGAGCTTCCTGAAATACAACCCTTCCTCTAAGGATGAGCTACAGATGACATACTTGGAAACAAATTGTTTGCTCTTTAGACATTGTGATTCTTGCTGTTGGTATCCCTATGTGTAAGGCATCAGCAAACATCCCTTGTTCTAGGTTTCACCTGGCTACTTATCGTTGAGCTGTGGTAGGGGATGTAGCAGTGTCGGCCAAGGTTAAATCTAATATCCACATGGAAAGGCACGTGCTTTGAGCCTTTCTGTTAGGAAGTGAGAGTCAATCTAATAAGGCAGAGTCTACAGGCCTAAGACAAGACTGATGATACTTACCCTTCATTTCTATTTCATTTTCTCATTTGCTTTTAGCAACAGCTGTGTGCATGAAAATTTGTGTGAGTCAAAATATGCTTTTACATCTGACTATTTAAAGGAAACTGTGGTTGGTTCTTTTGAAAAGCAAGGATCTTTTTGTGGAAGAAAAAAACCAGTTCAACTTGATAATCAACTTGGCTAAGTTATGTTCATTAAGGGACTCTGTTATAACATACATGTTATGCTTAGAGGACTAGTGAAATTTAGTCCTGAGCAAGGAATGGATTGGCTGGTAGATTTTTCTTTTTCTTTTTCTTTTTCTTTTTCTTTTTCTTTTTCTTTTCTTTTCTTTTTCTTTTTCTTTTTCTTTCTTTTCTTTTTCTTTTTCTTTTCTTTTTTTTCTTTTCTTCTTTTTCTCTTTCTTTCTTTCTTTCTTTCTTTCTTTCTTTCTTTCTTTCTTTCTTCTTTCTTCTTTTTTAAGAGAGGGTGTATGAGGCTGGGGGTTGAGAGGAGAGAGGTAGGGACAGGGGTGGAGGGAGAGAGTCCTAAGTAGGGGTGGATTTCACAACCCTGAGATCGACCTGAGCCAAAATCAAGAGTCAGATGCTTAACCAAGTGAGCCACCCAGGTATCCCAGCTTGTAGATCTTTGTTGCAGAAAAAATGTACATCTCTTGACTTACAAAATTATAAATCATGAATAGATTTCCAGATTAACCCTCCAAAATTAAACCTATGATGTAGGTTAAATGATATTTGTAAGGATACATGTGAGATGAGTACTACTAGAATATTCAAAATCATAAAGGAGATGGAGTTATGCACTGTCAGGGAAATATGAAGAGAGATGTGTAAAGATTGAAGGACACCAAAAATATGAGAGGTTGATAGTACTGATTCTTGTGTCTAAATGTGTAGCTTTGTGTTTGAATAGATCTAGCCTAGCTTTTACTTATCAGATGTGGCCATTTCTCCCCTGAGAATTGAAACAGTAAGAAGAGATTCTTCTGAAGGTAGTAGGTAAGATCTAGAAGATGAAGATGGAGGAATAGAGTTGGAAAAAAATGTTTAAGATATCTTGATGTTAGCATTAAGAGAGAAATTAAGAAAATCAACACACGAGAGTTTGCATGATTTCCCTAATTCCTGGAGGAAGTGAATCTGTATGTACTGGTTCTCGTGTTAGGTGACAATTATTTATATTAAAAGGAAAATAGCATTTTATTTAATGAATTTTGAAAATTATATGCAATCTTTTTTACCACATAGCAACATGCTATGGTGGTTTAGGAAAAATAACTTCAATTCAGCAAATTTTCTTTAAAATCAAAATTGAACCTCCCCATCTCCCTTCAAGCCCCTTTAGAATGGCTGTTTTGAGTCCTACACCAATGATGAGCCTAGCTTGGGCTTCAGGGTGACATTAAAATCCCATGGCAATCAAGCTTTTCACAAGTATCCAGCTGGCTTTTTGTCTCTATATGTGTCAAACAGGCAGGCAGCTGTGAGCCATCAAATACACACTGGGGTCATTTGGGAGCTAATCTCTATAAGAATGAAAAATGGGTTTGAGTGTTTATTGATTTCTTCACTGCAGTGTCGAATGAAGTGTGGAATGAAGAAGCTCCGTCAAGTAATGCAGTGGATCCTTAAAGTGGGGTCCAGGACCAGCAGCATCCAAGTGATGTACATGGGAGCTTTTTACAAATGCATTTCTGAGGCCCTGCTCCAGACCCACTGAATTGGGAATTCTGGGTGCAGAACTCAGTGTCTGTTTTAGTAAATCCTCTGGGTGGTTGTGCTGTGTGCTCAAGCTTAGAACGATTGACTATTGTGTGGGTGAGGTGGGAAGAGGGTGGGAGCTAAGGCAGCAGCTGGGGAGGGAAACCAGTTCAGGACAACTTCCTCCCAAACACCAACATTGTCAGATGGCTGAAAGAAGCTTGAGAGGAACTTTAAGGATGATCTTCCTCAGGGTTAGGAGATAAACACAGCTTGAGGGAGAATGAAGTGGACGGGAAGCGTCCTACTGACTTTCTCTTGGGGTTGAAGCTGAAAGGGTTAATAGGATCATGAAAGCTCTGAAAACCAGGAATTTCACTGTGTTTGGCACCAGTATTTTTTAAAAAAAAGATTTTTTTTTTTTTAAAAATTCATGAGAGACACAGAGAGAGAGACAGAGGCACAGGCAGAGGGAGAAACAGGCTCCCTGCGGGGAGCCCGATGGGAAACTCAATCCCCGGACCCCAGGATCATGACTGAGCCAAAGGCAGACGCTCAACCACTGAGCCACACAGCATTGGCACCAGCATTCTTTGATGGCAAAACCTGTCCAGAATCCATGAGGCTATTTATCCCACTTTGAGTACATATTTATGTTTTGCCTTGATAATGCATTTGATTGTGGGGTGTAGTCCCAGATCTCACTGGAGCTGCTGGTAATGCAACTTGTCTGCTTTCTAAAATTCTGAAAAATTCCCTGTTCTGAAGCTATTCTGGGTCAAGGAGTTACCTTATAGGATTGTGGATCTGTAGGCTTAAGAACCTGTGCTCCTTTCTCAGAAGCAGCCACCTGAGCCAACTGTTTTTTTTTTTTTTCCTCCCTTTTTTCTCCTGCAATAAACCAGCTATCTGAAGTGCATGGGTTCTCCAAGCCAAGATCTGAAAGCTCCACCCAACTGCTAAGAATAGCTCTACAGTGGAGGCAGTGGGTCTGGGAGCCCCCACTAGAGCTAAGAGACCTTGCTGCCCAGTGGTCCCTAAATTGCAAATCCCTTGAGTGCAAGGCCATAGCTTACATTCTTCGAGCCCCAGGACCCTGCACACGGCCTGATGGGCTAAATGAGTGAGAAAGGCCTTGTGATAGAAAGGTGCAAACTAGAGTGGTGGAAGCAGCTCCAGTTGCCAGAGTTGAGGGTTCTGCTTTGCTGCCATCTAACCAGGCCACTGGTTACCTACCTAGGCAAGCATGGCCAGTGAAAAAACTCAGCTCAAACTCAATTCAAAAAGGGAATTTCTTCTTTCTTCCCTCTTTTTTTTTTGTTTTTGGTTTTTTCTTACCAGAAGGCTAGTTTCAGATATGACAGGATCCAGAAACTCAATTAGTCATTAGGAATCTGTCTCTCCTATTTTGGCTTTATTTCTTTTGGGTTGGCTTCATTTTTGAGCTGGCACTTTCCAAAATTTAGAAAAGAGGATTCCTAGAAATTTCAGAATCTTTATATAATCTTTTGAGTTGAGATTTTTTTGGGGGTGTGTGTGGGGGAAGCACTTTGATAAAAGTCTAGTGGAAGCCTCAGGGGAGGGGTTCCTCATCTCAATCTAGGTTGGCTACTTGTTCCAGAATTGGCAGCAAGGTCTGTGCTGCCCTAATGGCCAGGCCCCATTCACAGGCCCATTCCCGGAGCTTGAGGGGTGGAGCCAGCCCTGTGCAAACCGTATAGACTGCAAACCAGAGAAAAGATAGTGTGTTATCCAAACTTGTTTGTTAAAATAGAAATAGTAGTATATGAGAGGAGTATTCTGAGAGCAAAAAACATTTATTCAGTGCTTACCATGGTAAGGCAGGTGTTTCAGCATTATACATATACTACCTCATGGAATCTCTAGGACTGCTCAAGGAAATAGACACCATTGTTACCTTAATTTTACAGACAAGAGAGTCCAGGTACGGAGGGGACTTGTTCACAATCCTCCTGGTAAATGGTGTGAGATTTACCCTAATGCTCTGACCCAACATATTCTTACCCATCTGAGGGTCCTGCCTACTGAGAATGCATTGGACAGTTAGCCCAGTGAGTGCTGTGGTGTCTTGCCCAGACCCCTCTCTAGGCAAGGTGTTCATTCGTTTGCTCACTT
Organism: Canis lupus dingo; assembly: GCF_003254725.2. NCBI lineage: Eukaryota > Metazoa > Chordata > Mammalia > Carnivora > Canidae > Canis > Canis lupus. The sequence goes on from NC_064277.1 coordinate 17,377,728, forward strand.
CTGCAGTTACTGGAAGTGTGGGCTGCTAATTCCTTTTGGAGTCTCTTGCTTCTAACTGCCCTCAGTAGAAGGAAGCAGCCTCGCCAGGTTTTGCTGTATTCTTGGGAACAGTCTGTGTCCAGGTACTAGATGATGGAGAGGTCCAAAAGCGTGGCCTCTGTAGGGCCATCCCAGCTCCAGAGCTCCCTATAAGACTAGTCAACTTGTTCCTCTGCCCAGCACTGCTTCATTTGCACTCTTACGATGTTGTGCCCCAGAGTGCTCCCATTAAAACCCCTTCCTACACACAAATACCAGCCTGAGACAGTTTCCCAGGGAACCTGACTCCAGACAACTAGTTGCCCTCCTTCTTGGTGTCTTCAAGAGTCTAGCATACTGGAATCACGGAGATACTACAAGATGAATGAATGAAGAACTATAGACATTTCTCTAAGGCTGTTAAGATGAGACCCATTGACTTCCCTCCCATCCCCTCCTGGATCTAAGGACCCCAAAGTACGTGAAATATCTACTTAGTCTCTGCTCATAAGTCCTTCTATTAGCAAAGACTTTCCCTACCATCTGAGATAAAATTTCACCCCTTCCTATACCATCACTCTCAATCCTAACTTTGCTTTATTTTCTTACCATAACACTTATACCAAAGATTTCCTTCTGTGTCTGTCTATCCAGATGGATAGATATCTTCCTATAGAAATCTTATCTTCCTATAGAAATCTATAGACAATAGGGGTATTTACATATCTTGTACACACACACACATTTTTCCTCCTGTCTCCAACAGTGTACACATTCCATGTGAGGAAGAATTTCTGTTTTGCTCCCTGGTTTATCCTCAATGCTTCTATTAGTTTCTGGCTCACACCGGGTGCTCATTAAATGTCTGTTGACATGAGTAAGAGATAAAACAAACAGATTAAATAAAAAGAGGGGGAAAAAGGCAGTTTACAGAAAGAGTAAACTGATGGCACAGGGAGCATCAGCTGCAATCCTGTTGGGTATACATGCCACACCGTGGGCCTCAGATGACAGCTGTGCCTGCACAGGGCATCCCTGCCCATCCCTGGGAAGGACTTGTACCTCCATCTGGACTCCTAGACCCCTTTCCAACAGGCAATCTTGGAGTTTGCTAATTACAAGGTATGATTCTAGACAAATCATTTACCCTTTCAGATATCATTTTTTTTATCTGTAAAATGGGGAATTATGTGCTTCTTACCTAATAGGGCAAAATGTGATACTGTCCATAAAGTCCTGGGAGAGGCACACATAGAGTATACGCTCTGTAAATACTACCTTTATTGGTTGTGGTATTTGTGGAAACACTAGGAGATGGATAATCTGTTGGGGGATTTTACAAACCGGATTTATGTTCTGGACTGGAGATTGGACACGATGATGGCTCAGTCTCTTGTTAATTCCAAATCTGTGGCTTTGGGTGGCAATCTGAGTGGAGGTTAATTTTCTAACCAGAGCAAAGCTCTTTGTTTTGATCTGCGTAGGGTATTTTTCCTTAGGAACCTATATAGGTCATTTACAATACAGCACAGTGAGTGCAGTGATTGAGTATGAACTCTGGAGCTAGGGCACCTTGGGTTCAATTTTTGGCCCTGGCTGTCAATGCTGGGCAGTTATGTAATGGACTTAAAATTTCTTCATCTGTAAAATGGGGATTATATAAAAGGGACTCTTTTTCAGAGACCTCAGAGATACCTATGCGGGCAAGCACGTGGACTGGTAATATCCCAGTCACTGTCATGTGACTGCCCATCGTATGATGTCTTTGGACAATAAAGCAAGATAGCACCCATGGGGTTGTAAATGGGTGCATTTAGAAGTGAGTGGTACAGCCAGCTGATACAGCAGGCTAATGTTGGTTTCTGGAGCAATTATCTAGAACTTCACCATGAGAGACGTTCCGCAAGCTGGCAGGGCTCTCCTTGGATGGGCAGATTACCAAGGCCACAAGGCTGGGCTCATCTCCCATCAGAAACTGAGGCGACTTGAGAGTTCTCTCTCCCCACCTGTCTCTCTAGCTTGATGATCTCTATTGTCTCTGAGCTTTATAGTAAGCCGAGGTCTTTAGGATTTATGTGTCGAGACACTCTGTTCTACAAGGCCTGCCACGTGATCCTTTGTAGGCCCACTTTGGTTCTGAAGTCAACATTTGTTTCTCTGACCATCTTCTTCCTCTTTTTTTTTTTTTTTTAACCTTCCAAAAAGAAGATAAGCAGCTAATTGGTAAGTATAAATGTCATGGCTCATGTACAGCACAGAGAGTAGAGTTATTTTGCTTACAAAGCAAAGATCTGACTCTGCTCTTGTCCTGCTTTTCTTGTAAACCTGTGAGAAAGGCGAAGGGGATTAGCATTGCCTATATCCATGAGGTGAGCAGACTGAACAGGACCTACTTCAGTAGATTAGACCTTGGGGTCAGGTTCTTCACCGGCCCCTGTTGGGATATATCAGGGCACCCTGGGCTGCAGGCCTGGCTCTCTGCATTTCAAGAAGCTGTAAGAAGGAAGTCCCGTCTTGGCCCTAGATACCTGCTTTTATTTTAGTTTTTTAAAAGAGGTTAAGTATCAGTTATTAATGGAGCTGATATTCCGACTGCCTTTTAGGCTAGTGAATTTTGTGAATGTTTTGGCCAGTCAGAATTGAGAGGAGGGAGAGTGAGGTGGGAGGAGGGCATGGAGGGTGTACACTTGGAGGTGTATAATTCTTAGTTTTGGGGGGGCGCCTGAGTGGCTCAGTGGTTGAGCATCTGCCTTTGGCTCAAGGCATGATCCCAGGGTCCTGGGATCGAGTCCCACATCAGGCTCCTCGCAGGGAGCCTGCTCCTCCCGCTGCCCGTGTCTCTGCTTCTCTCTCTGTGTCTGATGAATGAATACATAAAAATCTTTAAAAAAAATTCTTAATCTTTTCATTTTAGGAGTGCCAAGACAAACTTAGATTAGTGAAAGGATTTGTTGAGAGTTGAACTTCACTTTTAACACATTTGCTTCTCCAAAAGAGAGAAAATTCATGTCTTCAGAATTCTAAGTGGCCTCTTATTTTCCTCGAGGTCAGTGGTGTGCTCCCACCTTACCCATGTACATCTGGATAGGGACTGTAGCTAGGAATGTGCAGATATAGATGCGAGCAATCCCTAGATCCGAGGGGTTGTGACTGGACCCCAGCCACCTTTCATGGTTCAGCACATGTGACTCTGTGTTTTGGGGGCATGTCGAAGCGGGAAGCCCAGATGGTCCCCTCTGCAAGGTGGTCTCTCTCTTGCCCTTGACAGGTCTGTGGCATCATCTCTTGGAACCAGAACTCTCTTCAAAGGTGAGTTGATGGTGACCCATTAAGTTTGTGCTGTGTCTGCAGGCAACACTTGGGTAGTGAAAGTATTACTAAAAAAAAAAAAAAAAAAAAAGGCGATGTCTCTAAAGGGTGATATTATTCCAAGAGGTTAGCGAAGATTTTTCATGCATTCCAGAGCTGTGGAACGGCAGTGCCTTGCCACCCGCTTTTAGAGCCTGCCTGTTGCAGCCGTCAAGGTCAGATTGCCCTTGCAGTCCCTCAGTGCCCATCAAAATAGTGCGCACATAACAAAGAATGCAGCTGTTTGACTAACCTCTGCTGCACCCAGGGCTTTTTTTGGGTAAACTGCCGGAGGCTGCTTTGCCTTCCTCTGGTGCAGCAGAATCTCCTCCATTCCCCACTGATCAGGAGAAGACAAGGATCTGCGGTAGATGATATCAAAGCCGAGTTGAAAGCATTACTAAAGAGAATTAATTATTCTCTAAGGTCTCCTTCATTCCCTCTTCTCCAGACTAATGTGGTTTCCTCTGAAATCTCTTGTATAGCTGTGTCCATCTTTAGGCACAAATTTCCACTCAGTATTCAAGTATTATTAAGCATTTGATACTTAGTGTTTCTACTAAGATCTTTTAAAATTGGTCTTTTCATTAAACATTTTTATTTTTGTTAAAAGGTTTTATTTATTCATAGGAGATAGAGGTAGAGACACAGGCAGAGGGAGAAGCAGGCTCCCTGGGGGGAGCCTGATATGGGACTCCATCCCGGGACCCCGGCATCACGACCTCAGCTGAAGGCAGACACTCAACGACTGAGCCACCCAGGTATGCCTCGCTAAACATTTTTAAATTAATAAAATTTTTACTATGAAAGGATTATATGATCATGAAGGAGACCTTGGAACCTAACAAAAATATAAAAGAAAATTAAAAACATCCAGAATTCCCAACATCATAGATAACAGTGAGAGGGAAAATTAAGACCTAAATGCCACACTAAGTTCACGATTGATGTGCAGGTGGTCTGGCTCAGTTCATCAATCAGGTTGCTCCCCAATCTGGGTAAAAGCACTTTAATGTTGTGTTTGCATTGGAAAAAAAAAAAAAAAGGACTTTAATGTGATGTATGCCATGCTGAAAAAAAAATCATTACCTGTAGTCTCACTTGAGGGCTGGGATACCTTTATTATTAATTTTTCTCCCATAGATTTTATTTAATGTTATTTGGTAGCTTCTTTGAAGTGTACCTGACAAATAATTATATCTATTTAAAGTATACAACTTGAGTTAGATATGTATACATATATACATATATATTTCATGGTTTTACAGTTACAGATGTATTTATACACATACATACATGTATATGTATTTATATATACATATATATGTATGTGGGAACCCATCACCAAAGTCAAGTTCATGAATGTAGTTATCATTTGCATTAGCTACCTCATGGCCCTCCTCTAGCCCCAGGCAACCATTACTTTCTATAGATTAATTTGCATTTTTGAGAATTTTATGGAAGCTTTTTTTTTTTTGCTTAAAATCAGTTAATTAACATAGAGTGCATTATTAGGTTCAGGGGTAGAGTTCAGTGATTCACCAGTTGCATACAACACCTAGTGCTCATTCCATCACGTGCCTCCTTCATGCCCATCACCCAGTTACCGCATTCCCCCACCCCTCCCCTCCAGTGACCCTCAGTTTGTTTCCTGTAGTTGAGTCTCTTATGGTTTATCTCCCTCTCTGATTCCATCTTTTTTTTCCTACTTCCCCCATGTTCATCTGTTTTCTTAAATTCCACATATGAGTGAGGTCAGGTGATTTGTCTTTCTGACTTATTTCACTTAGCATAATACCCTCTAGTTCCATGCACATTATTGCAAATGGAAGGTTTCATTCTTTTTGGCTGAGGAATAAGGAATCCTTATCTAATTAGAATTTTTTTTCCTGGTTTCTTTCACTCAGAATCATCGTTTCCAGATTCCTCTGTGTTGTGTGAATCCATGGTTCATTCCTTTTTATTGTTGAGTAGTATTTCATTATAAGAATATGCTGCAATTTCTATTGATTTTCCTATTGGGCGTTTGGATGGTTTCTGGTTTTGGCTATTACAAGTAAAGCTGCTATGAACATTCATGCATGTTTTTTTTTTTTAATTTTTATTTATTTTATTTATTTATGATAGTCACAGAGAGAGAGAGAGAGAGAGAGAGAGAGGCAGAGACACAGGCAGAGGGAGAAGCAGGCTCCATGCACTGGGAGCCCGACGTGGGATTCGATCCCGGGTCTCCAGGATCGCGCCCTGGGCCAAAGGCAGGCGCCAAACCGCTGCGCCACCCAGGGATCCCTCATGCATGTTTTTGTGTGGACATGTGCTTTTGTTTCTCTTGGATACATACCTAGGAGTGGAATGGCTAGGTCCTACGGTAGGTGTAGGTTTACTTTTTTAGAAACTGTTTTCCAAAGGGGTTGAAGCATTCTACATTGCATGAGATTTCCAGTTGCTCCACATTCTTAAAAACAGTGTTGCCAATCTTCAAATTCTAGCCATTCCAGTGGAATCTCATTTTGGTATTACTTTGGACTAATTACCCTAATAACTAATGTTGTTAAACATCTTTTCATGTGCTTAATTGCTCTTCATATACCTTCTTTAGTGAAATGTGTGTTCAAATATATTTCCTGTTTTTTAAAAACTATGTGGTAAAAGTTTTTTTAAAGTATATTCCTGATACCAGTACTTTAGCAGATACAAGCTTTGATAAGATTACCCCCCATCTGTTGCCTCAATCTTCAAAAATACAGATGTTCCAGTGACTTAAAATGGGCTTCCATCCTGATAAACCCATCATAAATTGAAAATCTTGTAAGTCAAAAGTTCATTTAATACATCTAACTTACCAAACATCCTACCTTAGCCTGCCCTACCCTGAAAGTGCTCAGAACACTTATGTTGGCCTACAGGTGGGCAAAATCATCTAGCACAAAGCCTGTGTGATAATAAAGTATTGAATATTGCATGTAAATTATTGAACACTGTACTGAGAGGAAAAGAGCATGGTTCTATGGGTCCAGAAAGGTTGTCCGTATATTGATTGATCACTTTTGTGGTCATGTAGTTGACTGGGACCTGTGGTGGCTGCTGCCCTGCATCATGAGGACCATACTGCACATAACTAACCCAGGGGAAAACATCCAAATTCAAAATACGAAATTTGGTTTCTACTACATGCATGTGGCTTTCACATCATTGTAAAGTTGAAAAATTATAAGACAAAATATTGTAAGCCAGGGACTGTCTACAGATGACTTTGGATGAAATTCAATTGATTCTCTTCCTATTTAAGAAATCTTTGCCAAACTAAGATCAAGATTTTCCCCCCATTTTCTTCTATAGATTTAATAATTTTAGTTCATATTTAAGTTTATAATCCACTTTAAATTAACTTCTGGGGGGGGGCATCTGGGTGGCTCAGTGGTTGAGCATCTGCCTTTGGTTCAGGTCATGATCCTGGGGTTCAGGGATCGAGACCCGCATCAGACTTCCTGCAGAAAACCTGCTTTTTCCTCTGCCTATGTCTCTGCTTCTCTCTTGTGTGTCTTATGAGTAAATAAATAAAATCTTTAAAAAAATTCATTTCTGTATATTGTATGAAGAATGGAAATTCATTTTTATACATATGGCTATCTTACCAATGACTCCGTCATATGTTGGAATAGTAGTTTAAAAGCAGAGGTAGGGTTAAGTTCCAATTTAAGTTCCAATATCTTCCATTTTTTTTGGACAATGTAATGTATTCCAATAACAGCTTGCACACTGTGAAGAGCTTGCAAACCTCAAAGGAGAGAGGACTTAAAAAAATCATTTCTTTGACTTATACAAATAAGAATTCTTATGGGAAAAACTTTAAAAACCTATTCTATTATCCAAGTAAATATATATATCCACATATTTTAAAGAAAGTAGAAATCAATATATATGTGTATGTTCTTTTCAACTTGTAATATGCAATTTTCCATATTGAAATATTCTAGATAACAGCTGTTATAACCTATCACGTGTATATTTGTTTAGCCAACTCACTACGTTTAACAATTCGATTATTTCCGATTTACAACACTAAAATGATTTGAGAGATTGATTTTTTTTAAAGATTTTATTTATTTATACATGAGAGACACACACACACACAGAGGCAGAGACACAGGCAGAGGGAGAAGCAGGCTCCATGCAGGGAGCCCGACGTGGGACTCGATCCTGGGTCTCCAGGATCACGCCCTGGGCCAAAGGCGGCGCTAAACCACTGAGCCACCCGGGGCTGCCCGAGAGATTGATATTTTGGTGTGTATTTGGATTATTTTCTCAGGATAAATATCCAGAAATAAGAATATTGGTGAAGGGTAAAAAAAACATTAAGATTTCTGAATGGACAAATCACTGTGTGGAAAGTTTGAACTAATTTAGAATCATAGTAGCAGTAGATAAGAGGACTCATTTTATCACATACTTGACAACAGTGGGCATTATTTTAAAAAATTGCCAATTTGATAGAATAAAATGTTATCTCTATTTTATCTTGCATTTCTTTGGTTACCAGTGACTTTGGAACTCCTAAAATATGGACTTTGGGGCCATTTCTATTTACTCTTTTGTAAGTTGTCACTCTTTTATGGAATCAATATTTAGTGATTCACTAAATATGTGGCCCACTAAATGTTATGTTCACTAAAGGAACACAATACATAGTGATTCACTGTATGTGGAGCACCCGGCTCAATGTTGCGCATTCAGCAGAGAATGAGAGAGACAATCCCTGCCCTAATGGAACTTAATGCTTGATGCTGTCCTTTCTCTAACTAAAAAAACCAAACCAAAACAAAACAAAAAACTGAAATGGTTGTTCTTATTGACCTATAAGATCTCTTTATACTAAGAATTTTAATTCTTTGTTGTATATGTTGCAGATTTCCTTGTCTTTTAACATTTCATTCATGGTGGTTTTGATGTGAGGAAGTAATATACAGAAATGTAAGAAAATTGCTCTTTCTCTGGTTTATTTTCTTTAAATTTTTGCTTACAAAGGTGTTCTAAATTCTCTATCTCAAATTCACCTGTATTTTTTCTAAGGTCTCCTGAGTATAGAGTTTATACTTAGCAATTTAGTTCATCCAAACTGTATATTGTTGTATATTATAAGGTAGGGATTTATGTTCTTAAAATAGTTGACTATTTTAGCACCATTTGTTAAATAATCCTTCCTACTGCGTGATTAGTAGTGCAACCTTTATCATATATTGAGTTCTTTTTGAGTAGTTAGGTATTAGATTCCGTTTTCAGGTTATTTGGTCACACGATCATTTTTTATGTATGTGCTACATGGTTACTGTGGTGCCCTGTCCTGTTTCATTAAGGGGGAGTGCAAGTTTACTGAGTTCAAATTGTGCTCGTAGCTGCTGGAGTTCCAGCTGACTCCAGTGTTTGTATGGTTTTTGTGATGTCACTGAAGATCTTAATATTAAATATTTCACTTTCTTAAAAATGAGCTTTTTTCCTCCTGAATATAGAATATATCACAAGTTTGTTGCAAAGATTTGGAAAATCTAGAAAGACACCGGGGGAAAAATAAAAGTCTCCCAAATTCCATTACCAGAGATAGTCATTTAAAATGTTGAATCCCATATTTCCAGTCTTTTAGATCTGCATACAATACATATATTTCATGTTACCCTGCAGAGAGTGTGCCTTTTATTCCAAAATGTCTCAGTTGGAGCTTTTTTTTAGGTCATTAAATACTTCCAGTCTTTTAATACATGATTTATTGGATGTGTCATATTAAATCAGCCCTCAAGATTATTTGCAATTTTTTTTCTATTTAAAATGGTGTCATGATGAACATTCTTGGGTGGTTAGGGTGGACTTTCTCTACTTTCTATTCCTCTTTCTCTTCTTTCCCCAGCCTTGGTCTTTTGAAACATTGGAGAACAGTGGCAGTTTTTATAGCCTGAAGGTATAAAATTTATCCCCCCCCACCGAACTTGTTAAAAGTAGCAAGTTCACAGTTGTCATAGAAGTCAGGTTATGAGATGGAATCCTAGAGTTATACTGCATCTTGGGTTCGCCTTCCTCACTGGGTTTGTCTTACCTATAAAATGTGGATATGGTCACAAATATTAAATTAAATTAAATTTCTTAGATCTGTGCCTGACAAACTGAAAGTTTAAGATGATTAGCAGTTTATGAGGGGGGAAGGATCAGAGGGAGAAGCAGACTACCTGCTGAGTGGGGAGCCCTATGTGGGGCTATATTCCTTGTTTTTAAAAATAATCTTAACAAATAGAATGGATCTCCAACAGCTCAGGGTATAAATATAGCTGGGTTGGAAGTCTCAACTCCTTGGTCTCAAACATGAGACTTTTTCATGCTCTTGAATCTGCTACAGAGAGCTTTCTTGTCCTGTTGGCCATACCCAGCATCTCAGACCAGTTCCATAAATTTGTTAGCTATTCGGCTATTGATCACATTTAGGTGACTTGCTGCTTGCCATTCATTGTTTTCAACTTCACATGCTCTTTTTTTTTAAATTTAAATTCATTTTGCCAATATATAGTATAACACCCAGGGCTCATCCCATGAAGTCGTGTGCTCTTGACGCTCTTGACGCTCTTGTCCTTTACCAGGCATGCTGAGCCCACAACCCTAGCTGCCTAGACTCCTGGTCTTGAGGGGACTCTCAGGAGAGAGGGATGTGTACAATTCTCATATACTTTCCCCTACTCCTTCCTGGCACTCAGGCTCTGTGGTGAATCCCATGCCCCAGGGCTCACCGCAGGTAGCACAGGGGCTTCCCTTGGCTCTCTGCTGTGTGTGTGTGTGTGTGTGTGTGTGACCAGCCTTTCCTCTTTATGAGATGAATGCCTTTCTCTTTAACCCAAATACTGTACTCACCTAGCAGGTGTCTCCAGCTTCTTTAAGGTTTCTTTCTGGAGGTGGAAGGAGCACTGAGCAGGTGGAGGTATTAATGTTTTTACAGCTGAATGAGTACTTTCTGGGAGGCTCTTCATGGAAGTGGCCAGCTCCATTACCTCCTGAGCCTCTGAGCTTAGGAGGGGCTCTCCTTAGATTCTTTTCTTTTCTTTTTTTTTTTTTTTAAGATTTTATTTATTTATTCACGACAGACACAGGCAATGGGAGAAGCAGGCTCCATGCAGGGAGCCCAACATGGGACTCGATCCAGGGTCTCCAGGATCACACCCCGGGCTGAAGGTGGCGCTAAACCGCTGGGGGCTGCCCTAGGGGGGCTCTTCTTAGAGACTTGTTCTCAGATGCAGATCTAGTTACCCATTCTGTTACTTCTGGCAGCAAACATCATTGGAAATTGGAAGATTAGAAAAAATATGGTAAAAATGAGGGGTCAGTACACAAAATGTGTGTCGTTTGTTACCCATTTCCAGATTCTTTGAAAAGACTGGAGGTAGCTTGGGTTCACAAGACCAGCTTGGAGGTTTTGTAACATAGTAGAAAAATACTATCACTCATTAGAATTCTTATATCTTTAATGAAGGAAAAAAAATTGCTTGGGAAAAGTAACTTTTTCTGGAACAGAGATAAACTGCTCCCTTGCCTTTATACAGAGAAGCCTGTATACCCTAGAGAACAGTGTCCTCAATAATATCCTCAAAGTCAGTGTCACTCATTACATTCCGTAATGTGAGCCAATGGTATAAACGTGGAATGTAATCTGGTGAGAGCAGTTCTATGGGCGGGGGAACCAGACAATTGCATTCAGATGAAGTAAGCACCAATTTGACAAAAATAGATCGATAGCATAACTATTCTTTAAGAAAACTTATTGGCCTATAATAGACAGAAATTATGTATATTTGAGATGTACAATTTGAGGTTTTGATATTCATTTTGTAATGATCACCACAATCAAGATAATTGACATATCCATCACCTCACATAGTTAGTTTTCTTCGTGTGTGTGTGTGTGTGTGTGTGTGTGTGTGTGTGTATAGGTATATGTTGAGGGTAATAAAATCTACCCTCTTAGCAAATTTCAGGTACACAATATAGTATTGTTAACTGTGGTCCCCATGCTCCAGAACTTACTCATCTTGCAAAACTGAAACTTTTGTGGTCTTGAACCAAGACCTCTCCACTCCTCCCAGCACCTGGCGACCACTGTTCTGTGCTTCTAGAAGTTTCTCTGCTTCTGAGTTGACTACTTTAGATTGTACACATGAGATCAATGAGCATAAATATAGAGATAAAGAGACTGCCCAACAGTCCTTCATAAATATTAATCTCTTTAGCTAGGTTTTGATACAATTAGGCATCAATGACTTCAAGGTCATTTTTTTCAGTAATAGCTGAAGAACAGGTAAGCCACTGGCTGGCTGAGTGCAGACCTGCCTGCTTACCAGCTAAGCAGGGGAGTAGGTTTGACAGCTTGTGAAAGTTGAAGCCTAACAGGACACTTGCCACATGGAAAGCTCCCCACTTTCCATTTGGGATTGGGTGGAGTCCAGGCAAGGCTTAGACTTTTTTGATTAATGGCTTCGAGTTTGCTCCAACGCATAGACAAATGGGTAAAGGAGGCCCTCAGTTTCTTTTCCGAGAATTTTTACTCCAAGGAGGATGGCCCAAACTGGGGATCAGGGGACGATCCCTATAAGAACTGTAGGATAATTGTTTTATATGTGTTATTTTTTTTTCTTCCATGCAATTATTGAGTACCATCTATGCACTTGGCACACATTTTTAAATTTTATTAAGAATGGTACTGGGTGCTATAGCACTAATTCTTTTGACATCTTTTGAGTTTGGCATTGGCATGCATTGCTTTAAAGTATGTCAAATATTTTTAAATGAATATGGGCAGCCTGGGTTGCTCAGTGGTTTAGTGCCGTCTTCAGCCCAAGGCCTAATCCTGGAGACCCGGGATGGAGTCCCACATCGGGCTCCCTGCATGGAGCCTGCTTCTCCTCTGCCTGTGTCTCTGCCTCACTCTCTCTCTGTGTCTCTCATGAATGAGTAAATAAAAAATCTTTAAAAATTTTTTAAATGAATACACAGAGTAGGACTATTAATTGTGTGGGGGATCTGCAAGACTGTATTTTGATGTTTGGGGTTCTCATGCTTTCAAAATGTGAAGAACCATTGCCAGAGGCCATACTACTGGAACTTTAGCCTGCAAAGCTTCAGAGAGGCTACAGAAAATTTACTTTGACCATTAAAAGAATCTTGGTAAGACTCTCACTGTGCAAGGGCTTGCATGATTATATTGCATGTATTGGAACTTGTCAATCAAATCAGTTGCCTTTGCTGGATGCTAAGGGATGAGCACCACATCTTCATCCCAGCTTCCCTAGGACCCTAGTGATTATTTCCCTCAGGGGATGTTCATGCTAATTTTTTAATGTTAACAAGTACAACTTAAATTTGAAAACAGAAGGAACACTTTCTGGGATTTGTCCTACGAACTGCCATCTAGCTTTTTTTTTTTTTTTTTTTCCCTCTCTCCTTGACTTCTTGGCTTCTTTTTATCTCTCTTCAGGGTGGAGGGGGCAGAGTTTCTTGGCTGCAGGAATGCCAACAGAGGTTCTAAACTTGGCTTGCCTTCAGGAATTGTCCCAAGGAGTCTTGCTGGGATATTGTGGGTTACTCAAGTATTCCGGTCAGTATCTCCTGGCATTGGAAAATAGATATATTGAGTTGGTGGGTACCATCATTTTTTTTTAAATGATACTTTGAAATCTTGGAGCATTTGTTTGGGCTCTATATGCAGAGGAAAGCATGTTTAGCAGTGTTTGCCTGAATATGTCACTGCCTTTTAGATATTCTTCCTTCTTTATCTCTCCTTGTTACTTTTTCAAGAGCTGGGGCAGCCAGGGTCCAGTTTTAATTTTGGTAGGTTCCATGTCTTTCCCAAGAGCTCCAGGATTACTTGTGAACTGCAAAGTTACAGAAGTCCAACTTTAGTTACATGAGTTCTGCCCCAAAGGGCTTCTACAACCCATCCACTTTCCTCTTGTCCACAATCTTCTACCTGGTGTGAGTCATGCTTTCCTCTGGCCTGGAGAAGTTCAGAACATTTAAGAACAAGCTAAGTGTGTTTGCCCTATTTCTCAAGATGACTCCTAAGCAGAAGACTGGCAAACGTTCTAAAATATTAAATTAACTGCCACTCACAACATTCCTTGGAATTTGGCCACTTCTTGGATAAGGTATAGGTATGAAAGCACTATTAGTTCTTTGGTGGTGTTTCTATAGGAATGATAAACTTAGAACAATATTTTGGGATCTCTAGAAAGAACTGTCACAAGTGGGGGCGGGCAGAGAGAGAAGCTAAGCAGGGAGCCCGATATGGGGCTTGATACCAGGACCCTCAGATCATGACCTGAGCTGAAGGCAGATGCTTAGCCACCTGCACCACCCAGGTGCTCCTAAAATGGTCACTTTAAAGAGTCAGTCTTCCAAACAAAGAAACAGGAGATCTAACAAAACTTTCATTTTTTTTGAGCACAAGCTAGTAGAATATTACATATTTTTATATTGTATTTTATTTTTGTTTTATTCAGAAAAACTTACCAGGTATTCTGTATAAGAATTTACAAATATTTAATAACATAAAAATGGAATTCTTTTCATGCTACCATTTTCCAGATGTGACCATGGTCAGTCATTTGAGATTTTCCTACAGTTTTCTTTCCCCTTGAACATACGTTGCTTTGTGTTTTTGCTATAATTACTATTACAGTGGAGGGACATTCTGGCAGTTTGTCTTTTCACTTAGCTATAAGTCTTGGATGTCTTTTTATGGGTACATCTAATTATACATCCTGGTGTTCAAGAGTTGCATTGTTCTCCATCATATGGATAAAGCATGGTTTATCTTGGAATTAAAGGGAATTTGTTCTATTTATACCTTTTCATTCACACTTTGCATAGCATGAGAATGCTTTTGAGGGCCAAATTCCTAGGAGTAGAAAAGTGGCTCAACTTATTTGAGTGGTTTTCCAGTGTACGTCTCCTCCACCAGCGGACCTGTAAACTCCCACCCTTGTCAACACTGGGTACTATACATTTTAAAAAATTACCAAATTGGTAACAACAAAATCATATAACCATTACTACGATATTCAAGGTGAAAAAATAATTAAAATTAGTAATGACATCTGATGGAGGAAGAAATCCACATTTGATGCCTGGATGACTGAAACGTTCGAGGAACAGAATTTTCTTTCTTTCCTTTCTTTCTTTGACTTTATTTATTCACGAGAGACACAGAGAAGCAGAGACATAGGCAGAGGGAGAAGCAGGCTCCATGCAAGGAGCCCGATGTGGGACTTTGAACCCAGGAATCGGTGATCACGACCAGAGCCAAAGGCAGATGCTCAACCAGATGAGCCACCCAGGTGTCCCAGAACAGAATTTTCTATCTTTACGGTATTATTTAGATACTCGAGGTTCACTTGCTCTTTGCAACTAGGTAAGTCAGGAATTTTTAAAAAGATTTATTTGTTACTTAAGAGAGGGAGTGTGAGAGAGCAGGGGGAGGAGCAGAAGGAGAGGGAGGGAGAGTCCCAGTGGACTCTGTGCTAAGCATAGAACCCGATGCTGGACTCCATCTCACAACCCTGAGATCACGACCTGAGCTGAAACCAAGAGTCAGTTGCTTGACCAACTGAACTACTATACATCCTGTAAGTTGGGAATTTTCTTTACACTAATTTTGTTAGTATAAGCTCTACTCAAGAGAATGTGAGCCATTGTGCCTAACATAGTGCTAGCTCCTACATAGGAGGTGCTTGAGGTGCTTGAAGATAAAAACGTGCTATACTTTTTATCTTCTGGGGAGCGCCCCTTGTAAAGGGGAGAATAGATGATAGACCTGCTACAAACCATCTGCTTTCCAGGATCCTAGAGTCTCAAAATCAAAGATTAATCATGGTAACTTATATAGCTATTAATATAGGAAAATGACTTACGTATAAGTTGATTTATTGACTCTTCGTTGCAAAGCTGTACTCTGTGTATAAGTGATGTGTGTATACGCAGGTAATTATGACTTGCCGTAAGAACTGCTGTCACAGAAACATTAACTGTTCACTTGGTCTGTAATGGAGCAAATCCCAAAACTCAGTCCTCTGTTTTTACCCACTATTCCATGCTCCTAATAAAAATAACATTTAAAAAATCAAGAGGAATACTGAAATGGAGGAGTATTTATGTCTGATGTTTCATAATCTACTGTATACCTGTACAGTATCCATTTTTTTGTCTTCCCGAGACCAGCTCCCACACTCATCTGCCATAGTTCATTTCCTGTTTTTCACAGATTCTAAGCCAGAGATCCTTGACAAGTCATTTGAAAATGTTACATTTGGAGGGTATACTGGTTAGCTATGGACTTGCCTCCTAACTGACTCAGAAAGGCATGATGACCCTCCTGTCTTTCATTTTAGGCTATTACTGTCCTTTTCCCAATCAACCAGCGAGTGGTCCATGTGGACAGTGGCTGCTCTACTTTGCGAGGGAGCTTAGCTCATCAACCCTTATTAGTCACTAATCTGTGCTGTGTACCAACAACTGTTTCACTAAGTGATGGCAACATTAATTGGGGGATAATGAACATTAATTGGGGGATAACGAGCCCCTCCCTAATTACAAGTGAACACTGCTCCTTACCCTTGTAGATGATCCCTTGTAGATGAAGGGCCACTGAGGGAAGGCAGCATGTAATATATTTTTAACCTGCTTCTAAAGAGTTGTTTAATTAATATGAGATCAGCACATTTGAAGACTTGAACAGGTGCAAACACACACTTGTAACCAGCTGTGTAATTGACCGCAGTATAACAAGCTGGGGCTGAGGAAATAGACCTCACTAATCACCTGCTCACCTGCTCACCTCCTACCTGTGACTGTTTAAAAAAAAAAAAAAAAGAAAAAAAAAAAGCCTGTCTTCTTGAGTGCAGGATTCTCTGAATTTATCTGGACAGAGCTATTGTGTTGGGATGAGTTTAAATTCAGGTCTTTGTGCAAAAATCTGTAAATGGGTTCATTTCTGGTCCCTATACACCATAAATGTTGCTCCTCTGTTTTCTTGTTTATTTGCCTTTGTAGCTTTCCTAAAAATTTGGGGTTTGAATAGGTGTTCTATATGGTTGTGGGTAAATATTCAGGTTCAGATATCAGAGCCAAAGAATTCTGGGATTCTACGAGCCTTTAGAAGGAGCTCTCTGGTCTGGTGGTGGGCAAACTGCCTATAGCAGTGCAGGGCCAATGCAGCCTATAGCCAGTTTTTTGTAAACAAAAGTTTTATTAGGCCCAACTTTGCTTAGGTATTGTCCAGGCTGTACAATGCAGAGCTGGGTAATTGCGTGAGAGACCATATAATGCATGAAGCTGAAATTATTTACTATCTGGCCCTATAGAGAAAACATCTGCTGACCCTTGAGATCAAGGGTAGAATCTTATGATGTCATTGCATCATCTCTCTGAACACCTCCAGGAAGACACTATCTTATGAGCAGCCAATGGCGTTTAGATAATTCTGATTCTATGATGTGGGGAAATGACCTTAATGACTAAATTTTTCATTCTTGTTCTACACTTCTCAGTCAAGGAAACAAGATCCAGGCTCTCTGCAATAAGATCCTTAAAATATCTAAAGACAGTTCTCCTCATTTCTGCTATAAGTGGTTCCTTCAGCTGTTCCTCATATGGTGTGTTCCCCCAAGTCCTTTATTAATTTTTAAAAATATTTGACAGCACAAGCAAGGGGAATGGCAATAGAGGGAGAAGCAGACTCCCCGGTGAGCAGAAACCCCCCTCCCCCATGCTGGGCTTGATCCCAGGACCCTAGGATCATGACCCAAGCCCAAGGCAGATGCTTAGCCAAATGAGCCACCCAGGTGCCCCAACCCCCACCAGGTCCTTTATCAACTCAGATTCTCCTTTGGTTCCATAAGAATTGGCCAACTTTCTTTTAAAAACAGTGGTTCTGAATATTTTGAGAATCTCAGAGACGTTATGGAATCTTCTTTGAAAAAGGCTCCATAATGTTACATATACTTTTGAGATTCCTAGGTACTTAGAAGCAAACCTGTCTATTGATTCTTGATGAGGGTCTGTCTCCATGATGTCATCTCTAACTGGAAGAGAAGTTCAGTCCAGGTGGACTCCAGGGCAAGGAGAACAAGATGTATTCCACAGAGCAGACTTAACACCATTTGGCCTTAGAAATGGTATCTCTTGTAGATCTTGACAGCAACCAAAATCCCCACACCTTGTTACCTATACTTCTGTTTCAGCATAGAACTCCTATTCTTTTGCAAATGAAAATTTTAATCTGAAAGCAGGACTTCATGGTGGTTCTTATTAAGTTAGGCTTAGCCCACTCACTGCCTCATTCTATCATCTTTGGTGCCTCAACTCCATCTCATGTACTTGTTCTTCCAGGATTTTTTACCTGCACATTAGATACAAATGTAATTTCCTGTTTGCTTAGATCATTGACAAAATTGCTGAAAAAGACACAACTGCGTAGGGTTGTACCATAGCTTTGAAGACGTTGCTAAATTTGATGTCTTTCTATTAATCAGCTACTGTACTAGATCCAACTCACATTATATTGGACTTGATTTTCCCAAAATTGTAATCTCGGAATTTTACAAATTTGTTTCTGAATATTTTTTTTTCTTTCCTAACCCAGGGGATGGGGATGTAGGCTTCAGTCTAGTTCCTGTTCTCACCATGCCTGGCTTCAGCACATATGTAAAGTTGCTTCTTTACCCATGGTCCGTCTTCTTGACCACCATGCAAGCTCCGCAGGAGAGACTTTACATTTGAAGTTCACCCATCCCCTCAGTCCAGAAGAGCAGCATGGGACATACTAGATGCTCCATGAACATTGTGTATTATGGAATCTAAGAAACTGTCAGTTGTAAGCTATACAATTTTTATATACCAGTAAGAAGCACTGTGTGTTCATTTATGACACATGCTGAGATATTAATGGAAAGATACATCTTTGTTTCAGAGTTGTTAAAATGGGAAATGTGTACCTTTTAAAATCCATGAATAAGGCTAATTGTCAAATTGAAGGGAGAATTGGTGATCTTATGACAATGATTTTCGAGGCTCAGCTCACATTTCACCTCAAATCAAAATAAAATCACAAGCATTTATTGAGTAATCGCTACAAGCAATATTCTGGTTGCATGCTTTCTTCAGGCTGTCGCTGATCATCCCATCTTGGGGCATTCCTTCTTCTCTCATTCCCCCAGCTGTAGAAACGAAGTCTGGCGACACAATGGAGGACTTCATTATACTCTGCCTTTTATTGATCACCATTATTTCTAGTGAAGTAGCTATCTTGACTCCACAGCTAAATTATAAGCCCCTTGAGCATTGGAATACTTTATTTATTTTTAAAGATTTTATTTATTCATGAGACACAGAGGGAGAGGCAGGCTCCCTGGGGTGGGGCGGGGGGGGGGGTGAGAACCTGATGCGAGACTCAATCCCAGGAGCCCAGGATCATGACCTGAGCTAAAGGCAGATGCTCAACCACTGAACCACCCAGTCGTCCTGCATTGGAGAACTTTAAAAAATTATATATTCACAGTCCTCCCCCTTTCTATTAGAGGATGTGGCAATTGAAGGGCTTGCAAGATTGAGTATTAAGAGTAGAGAGGTCCTCAGAAGGCTTTTAGACAGATGGTTAGGAGGCCAGCAGAGATGAAGAGATTGACGGGATGGGTGAGAAAGTATCATGTAAAAAGCCCAGAACTGTGAGGGCACTTGCTTCCAGAGACTGCTGCTGACATGGATTCCAAAGGACAGGAGCAGGGGGCAGGCTTCGTAGGAGCGAGAAGTTGCAGTTGAAGAGTCAAGGGGTTAAGAATAAGAAAGGCCCTCATCTTTTACTTCCCTGGGAAAATCTGAAATACGCAATAAGGAAAGAAGGGGCAGGGGCAGCCCGGGGGTGGCTCAGCGGTTTAGCACTGCCTTCAGCCCAGGGCCTGATCCTGGGGACCCAGGATCAAGTCTCACGTCGGGCTCCTTACATGGAGCCTGCTTCTGGCTCTGGCTCTGTGTGTGTGTGTGTGTGTGTCTCTCATAAATAAATAAAATCCTTTTTTTTTTTTTTTAAAGAAGGGGCAGGGGGGTGGTTACCACATGGGAAGAAATGAAAAAAAAAAAAAACAAAAAACAGTCTTCTGTAATCTTATTCACTTCAGCCTCTTTTTCTTCTCAACACTGTGGAAAGTTAAAATTCCAGTGAAGCCAGTTCCATGTATTTCTATTAGCACCTGCCGCCCCTTCTTTGCTCCTTTCTATTACTTACCTCAGCAACCCAAAGCCTTGCAGAGGAAGGTCTTTCTTAGTGAGACCCTTTTCTTTCTAGATGTAGACATGTGCTTGGCATTATGGGGAGTGGGAAGAAGGGGTCATGTAAGGGGATAAGGGGAAGAGGAAGAAGCCTCTGATTTTGGATTCCTTTCTTTGCTGCATCAGCTAGGATCTTTCATTCAATCCTAAATGAATTCACCCTCCTTAAAGACTTTTGATACCTGGCCAGGATCTCAAAGGCATTAACTAGCAGAACTGTCACGCATAGTCTGATCTGTCTGGTTCCAGATCCCATGCTGACACTTTACGACCTCACTTTGCCATTCAATAGAGCAGGGGTGGCCTCCTTCTAATTATGAAGGATTTGTGCTCTTACGTATTCTTGTAGTTCATACCTAGATGTTTTTTCATCACTTAAAGGGGTTTTGCCAGTGAGGTTTTAAATTTTTAATTATGCAAGTTCATAGTAAAAACAATTGGGAAGTGCTGATAAGCAAAATAAAATAATATTGTTCACCATTCAGTGTGCCATGACTTTTAAAATCACTAAGACCAACAAAACAAAACAAAACAAAAACCCCAATCCCCCTTCATTTCAAGGTATTCTGAATGCGAATATAAGCATAAGTGCTCATTCGGAGGCAGATACTTGGCTTAATAGATCAATGGCCTAGAATTCCATCCCTGGACCAAAGTACTAGTTTTAGGCCTCCTTGTTGTGGGGACTGTGTTTTGTTTTATTTTTCTTTCCTAATGAGCAATTGGACTAAAGGATCAGGTTTAATTATAACTAGAGTCCCCCTCTGTGTGTACATCACTGCAGACCTAATTGCAGGCTGGCATCCCTGCTGCGGCCTGAGTGGTCATTAGCTTGCTGATAACGGACTGTTCTTGTCAACAAGGCCTCATTAACCATTGTTTTTTCAGCAAAATAGTTGTAAGTGTTTGAACTTGTGATTGAGGACGCACTGGGCTTATGGTGCTGAGGGAAACTTTACTTGTGCAGTGAGATGGCTGGAACCAGGGACCACTGGTCCAGATGAGGGATGCTGCCCAGGGAAGCCCTGGCTCTGCGCTGCAGCCAGTAGGAGCAGGGAGGTGATGGACAGAAAGAACTCCGACATGAGAGCCAGGGGGCCAGCTTTCCAGTCTCGCTCCGTACCTGACTTTGGGCTAATCACTCAGCTTTTTATTCCTATCTCCTCATCTGAAAATGAGGCTTTATTTGGCAAGTAGTAAGATAACTTTTGCTGCTTAAAAAATTTTGCACAGCGCTTGTGCAATTTTCTGTTTTGTTTTCGTATTTGTGATTTTATCTCTTCAGTTATACACTAGAGGGCAGTGGTACATCATTACAAACTGAACATACTTGGTACTGCACGTGGCTGAAATTCATGAACATTTGGGTCACTAGGGGACTTTATATACTTACATATGCATACAAAATATAAAAAGCTGTTCCATATCCAGCTGATAATATTTATCTTATGTCTTTTGAATATTTCCGCTGTTGGGAACCTTGTTATTTCACAAAAGAACTCTTCCTCTTCTTCGTTCTAGTTAATAGAAAATTATTCCTTTGGGGCACCTGGGTGGCTCAGTTGGTTAAGCATCTGACTCTTGATTTCAGCTCTGGTCATGATCTCAGGGTCCTGGAATCGAGCCCTGCATCAGGCTCTGTGCTCAGCGTGGAGTTTGCTTGTCCTTCTGCTCCTCCCCTGCTCTCTTTCTCTTTTTTTTTTTTTTTTTTAAGATTTTATTTATTTATTCATGAGAGACACAGAGAGAGGCAGAGACACAGACAGAGGGAGAAGCAGGCTCCTCACAGGGAGCCTGACGTGGGACTCAATCCCGGACTGGGATCACACCCTGGGCCAAAGGCAGACGCTCAACTGCTGAGCCACCCAGGTGTCCCTCTGTCTTTTTTAAATAAATGAATACAACATTAAAAGAAGAAAAATTCTTTTAATTGAAGAAAAACCTACCTAACTATTTAATTTAAGTGGTCCTATAACACCACAGAAAACTTTGTCCCTTTTTGGGATGGCACTCCAAATATTTCATAGAACCCTGTTACTGAATATTTATGATTACCATTGGTTGGTAGTTGGTAATTGAATAACTTGATCTATTTATCTGTCACTGACTTTAATCCTCACAATAAATTCTTTAAAAAAATTTTTTTAAAAAGATTTTATTTATTTATTCACGAGAGAGAGAGAGAGAGAGAGAGAGAGAGAGAGAGAGGCAGAGACACAGGCAGAGGGAGAAGCAGGCTCCATGCAGGGAGCCCGACGCGGGACTCGATCCTGGGTCTCCAGGATCGTGCCCTGGGTCAAAGGCAGGTGCCAAACCGCTGTGACACCCAGGGATCCCCTCACAATAAATTCTAAGGGAGACTGCATCTTTATTGGTCCTAATTTTATAGAGACTCTGACCAAAATCACTTACCCAGTAAGCAGTGAAGGTGGGATCTGAATCTGGGTTTCTCGGATTAAAATCCCTGCCGTTAGCCACAACACGACACCTCTTTTTATAGATACGGGGACCAGGACCCAGAGACAGTAAGCAAGTTGGTCCAGATCACACAGCAAAATTGGAAGAGTGGGAACTGGATTCTATCTTTGGAGAACACGTTCAGGTTTTCTGTGCCCTACAGTGTAGTATGCTTAAGACATTGTCATTGACTCTCCAAGGCCTCTTCTCCTTCTAGGAAATGTTCCCATTTCCCTTCATTGTTATTCTGATCGTTTCCTTGCTCTCCTGTCATGTCCTCTGAGTATAGTCTTATTTTGCTGCATCCTTCCTAAATTATAAAAACTCAGAATTCAAAACAATGCTCTACTGAAACAGTATAGCAGGAATAGAAACTATACTTCCTGTCATTTGGACTTAATTTTCATTGTCTAAGTTTGCATTAATATTTTGGTATAATGTTAGCTTATTTCAAGCATGAGATGAACAATATCCCTTGTTCCTTTTAATTTAACTTTACTACTTCTGAAATGTAGGGAATAAGATAAGGTGGTCCTGTTATATTCTCACCGAAGGAAAAAAAATCTTCCTGATTTGATGACGATTCCTCCTGAGTTATGATAACCTGCAGCAAATTTCTGGTTTCTTAAGATACTCAAGAGATGTGCATGTAAAAATACCCCAGTTTCTGGATGCTGATTGGATTCATGTTAGTCAAGATTCACATTAGTTTTTGCTTTCCTAGCAGAAATGCACACTTGAGGTGCATGGTAGACCTGTTTTTTTCCCTCTTGCCTGTTTTCTCTTGTCATACCATAACCTGACCTCTCAGCAAGGAAGGCTGCTTGGGAGGGGCTGTGAGTCCAGGGGCCCTGCTTTTCTCTAATCAGGTGATAGGTGTGCGAAGCAATGCTCTCTGTCCTAGGACTAAGAACCTTGACTTCAAACATAGAGTGGAAAACATCGAGGCTGATATATCCTGAAGATAGTAGTACCCCCTGAGCAGCCTGTTAGATCTTGTATCTTTACTCAACATCTCCTTTAATCTGTGGGCCACATCACATATCCTTCTGATAATGTATATGGAGATCTATCTATCTATCTATCTATCTATCTATCTATCTATCATCTATCTATCATCTTATCTACCTTCCTACCTACCCACCTACCTATCGACATAGATATAAAAGTCAAAATCATTTTCTGCTAATTGCAACCCCAACTGTCTTCAGTCCTACTGATCTTTGGAATAGATTTTTCTTTTGGAAATGGCTTTAGCAGAAAGATCTGTTCCATGACATAACAGAATATAGCTCATTTAACCAACAGAGTTTGTTCCTTTCATATCACATTTATTGTAGAAACTGTTTCCCAACACATTTTTTTGAATTGTAATTTTAAAATATATGTGCCACATCTAAGGCGATGGACATGTTCTTTAAAAATTGGCAGTAAGTCCAATTTGATAGATTGACGTCACTAAAGGCAATTGCTAGTTGATGAAAATCAGTGTTGACATTAGATATTAAATCTTTTTGAGTGGTATTAAGACAAGTGTTCATATATTTCAAATTTGAGCTTCTTCCCAAGAGGAAAACACTTTTATATTTTTAATTAAATATTCATGTTTGAAGCCTGTTGATCTTGGTGACTATATTATATCTTGTTTAGGCAGGGTTTTCTATACTGTAGGCATAGGCCCTAATAGCATCATTGAGAACATTATTTATTATAAGTCTCTTCTTTGATGGTCTTGGGTGGAAATTTCTCCCTGGTTTCAGGATAGAAGAAACAAGACAAATAACTGATCTGCTTTGCTCTCATGGATCCTCTGACTCTTGCAGAGGAGGAGTGGGGGGTCATGATTACAAACAGGTTTAAAGCCAAATTTGTGGCCTCCTTCAGACTCCCTCATGGCTTCATCTTATGTTTCTACACTTGTTTTTTATCTGGATTCATTTTTAATTTTTATTTTACCTTATGTTATTTAAACATATTGCACAGTATGCATTTTTGTAAACTTCTATAAATCCTTTAGTTCCTAGGTAGAGGTAGAAATAAAAAACAAAACCCATGGATCTGTGCTGTTCTATTCACATCTCCTCCTGCTTTTCTGGTTTCCTTGTCTATTTCTGAGGCTTAAAACTTGGAGTTCTTTTGAATCCTCTCTATCCCTCCTTCATTGTAGCTAGTTAGTCTACAGAAGTTGTTCAGTTGGGCTTCTACAGTATCACACACACTGGGGAGGGGAGGGGACTCTGGTCATCTGTGTAGGAGATTTAGGACCATATTTGAAGAAAGGTGATGATGATCTTGCACACCCCCCCACCCCCCCAGATCTCTGATCTCTGACGTTTTGGCGAAGTCTGTTGTTTTCCCTCTCATCTATTCTTTACCTTCTTATGAGTATTTTACCTGGGTTAACTTTTTACCAGTTTACTGGACAGTTACTAGAATTATCTTGTAAATGACTTTCTAGTCTTCAGACCAGTAGTTATCAAATGCAAGCACCCATCAGAATCCCCAGAGAAGGACTTGTTAAAATGCAGAGATTCCTGGGATCCACTTTTGGAGTTTCTGATTCAGTAGGTCTGGGGTGAGTCTGGGACCATGCATATCTGCCATGGCACCTGCTGCTGCTGCTGCTGCTGCTGCTCTGGGGATCACACTTGGAGGACCATTGCTCTTGACTGCTCTCTTCATCCACCCTATGTGCTGCTCCCAGGGTACAGTTCTCTTAGATTCTTCTCCAAAATCTTTACTGGCCTTTCAATCTATTGAGTACTGGCCTACTCAATCTATTTTCACATTTCAAATGTCCTACCTAGTACTCAAGACCCCCCAACCCCAAATAATTTAAATGCCACTGGTTTCTTTCCCTTCCCCACTGTTTCTCCTTAGGTGTGCAATACTCTTGCTGCCTTCATCTCTGCTCATTAATGGTCAATTCCTTCTCCAGAGCTCTACTCAAATGACATCCACTTCATGTAACTTTGCCTGATATTCCCAGTCTTAAGAGCTAGCCTGCTTTTATTCTTACAGTGTTTCGAGTATTATTCCCTTCTTTATTGACATAGTTATCTTGTCTCTTTGACTGAATTGAACAGTTTCTGAAACAAGGAGCAAGGATGTTCAATCTCTAGAACATGCTTTTTACATGCAAGGTCTTCTTTAAAATTTGAGTAGCTACTTTGCGTGGAGAGTTTGGGGGGTGAGGGCACAGAGAATGAAGTTATTATGAAACACTTGTAGAATTTCCCTGAGGTCACATTTCTTCTATAGCAAAAATAACATTGCCCATTTTCATTAATGCAAATAAAATATTTCACAGAAAAGCAATTAGGAACTAAAGACCCCAAATTAACTCATCATGCCACAGGATTTCAACAGAACAGTAATCTTGTCTTATCTTGATTAATGCCAAGGTTTATTAATTAAATATTTTAGCCAGTTTATGGACCAAATTATATAGATGACAATCTATTATAGAAGTGCTCAGTACATTTGCCAACTTGTCAATAATGTTCTGTTTTCATATAGAAAAATGACTAGATTAAGGTAGAATGGCCATAAAATACCTTTGTGGTATTTTTATAGGTATTGCCTATATAAAGGAACTTGGATCAAATATATTTAGAGAAATCTGGATTAAATAGTATTGTTTTATTGAACTCTAGGACTCCCCAGAGTTTGTAATGTGCTATTTAAAAGAGAGCATACAAAAAAAAAATAAAAAAAAAATAAAAGAGAGCATACAATATTTAGCATTTTTGTTTCAAAATTCATTTTGTTTTAATTTTATTACACTTCTAATCTGCCAGTGATAAGTCTGCTTGCATCACCATTTGGGAACCAAGTCACAAAACTCCTGTGTAAATGTTTGGGGGGAAAAGGCAGTCACCATTGCAATGACCCAAATTAAATGAACTGTAACGCTAAGCATTTGGTATGTACACACCTCTACCCAGTGATGAAAGTGATGCTAAGGATGGCATCTCCCGAGTTCATACTTATTGGATTTCTTTTGTGATCTCTGATTCCTCCAAGCCACTAGGCATGAGTTTTGTTGAGGATGGAGGAGGGAGGTTGCTAGACAAAAGATCCAGCTGGCTACTTCATTTGGCTGTGATTGGCCCTTGCTGCCAATAAAGGATTCTGCTCAACCTCATTGCAAGCAGTGCAGGATCCAGATCTTCGACAGAGCTCCTTTGACAGGTCTCTCTGGAATATGCTCTGTTCAGATGTGTCGACAGCAATTTAAAGCCAATTAGTAAGGCTACTGGTAATGAAAGGTCACATCAGGGAGCCGGGAAATCAAGGAGTTCAGTGCTATGGTTTGTGAGGCTGAAAGCCTGTTGTTCCTGACATTGCATCCCTCTGGGGAATGGGGACAGTGGGGCGGTGGCTGCGTGGATTGGTATTAATAGAGTAATCTATGTCCCTAGCCAGCCTTTTCCTACTGGTTTTCTAGATGATTATCAGCTCTACACGTCATCAGATTCCATCTGTTCTCCAGCTGTCCATGGGAAGAGACATGCTTTTGCACACTTTGTGAGCGTCTGATTAAAAGGGCAGTGGCAGAAGTCAAATCTCGGATGTCTTTACCTCCAACTACCCATTTTGGCAGCATTTTCTGTATTTTAGTAAAGTCTTTTCTTCTTTTGACTTATTCAAGGCAATTTTGGATGTTGACTTCTAGTTTGGATCTGGGAGTTGTTTTTTTTTTTTTTTTTTTTTTTTAATCCATTGTCTTAAACACAATGCGGTGTAGTGAAATATTTTTGAAGTATTTATTGTTGGAATGCCCAGAGAATGGTGTCTCTTTCCAAGAATGTTGGCCCACAATTCTGTTAATTTATTACCGTATATCCTCTTATTATTAGTCTTATACTCTGCTTAATTCAGAGGTTTCTTTCTGAATCCTACAGTGTCTAGTATGATGATGATGATTAATCACTGGGCCAAGAGGCATTTATAATTATTTCTTTTGATATGAGGTCCTCTTGGATTTATGGTCTAACTGCTTTTCTTTACTGGTGGGGCATACTATTGTACTTTTTAAACATTTTTTTTTGTTGTTTTTGTTTCTTTGGAGCCATTTTTGGGTTACATGTTGAGAGTGGTCACTTTGGTCTTCTATCAAACAGGGACAAACATTCCTGAGATCTACTCTTAACTCCATCTCCCAGCCACAGTCTGGGTTTTAAAATTGCTCAAGTAGGGATTAAAAAAATCCAGCAGATACTCATCTTCTTGTTAGATCTTTATAAGTCTCAAATGACTTGTTTATTGTCAGTGTATCTGGGATCTCGTGGACTTTTATATCAGTATTCTAGGATTCAATTGGTTATGCTTCATTCTTTGGGGTGCTTCACTTTGCAACCTGACAACCAATTCCAAAGTAGACCTGACTCTGACTGTGTTTCCTAGCGATGATAAAGGAACAGATGGGCATCAACAACTGAAGGTTTGTCTTTGTTTGTTTTGTTTTAAAACATGAGATAACAGTGAACCTGTCAAGGTGTGGCTGAAGTTCTCATGACATGCAGGTGAAGGGGGAGATGGGGAAAAAGCAGAGAAAATCCCATTGAGGTGCCAAGAAGAGCCAGCATCTGAGGTCCTGGGGGATGGGCCTCTCACTGCTGCAGTAAAGGCAGGTCGAGGAAGCCACGAGGGAGGACCCTCACCTGGGGACACTGGAGGTTCCTTTCTTCCATATTGTGCTCTAAGATCACTGGGTGAGGTTAAGAAATAGATGAGCCCGGCTTCTGTCTATAGCTTCCCTAAGAACCAAAAAACCCCTCCAAATCCCAAATCCCAAACCCAACAACAACAGCAAAAAAACCCAAGAAAAAGCACTTGAGGAGAAGTTACCTTCCACCATTCCTGCAGGTGGTGGTTTTTGATCATGATCACCATGGCCCCTTTCCTGGGCAAGCCTCCATCGTGCTCTCTTTTCTCAAAGATTAACACCTGGTTTTCCTGAAGGAGCTGGCGATGCCATCCAGACCTCTTCCTGGGTGAAAGATGTGTTCCTCCGGGGGGAGAACACATAGAACAGCCTACATAGAGGACCTTCGAGGGACTTGTTGGGTGGGGTTGAGGGGGGAGCAGGTGAGCTTCTTTAAAGCTTCAACTGGACTGCATGAGCCACCCACTCTTTGGAAACTGGGGTCATAACCTCCCCACCGAGGTATTTTGCTCTGCTGATGTCATGTGGTATGGAAACCGTCTTCTCCTGGCTGAGAAGGATGGTAGAGAAAGTCGGCATCACGGGAGGGGGGTGGGGGGGGAGAGGAGGGAATGGGAGGAATGTCCCTGGGAGGCCAGGAGGCCGGAGGGGCCCCAGGAAGCGGGTTCCTCTGAATAGTTAAACGGCTGCCTCTCAACTTGCACAATGTCACATTGAATTTCAAACAGGGAACTTTTTATATTTTTCCCCTGATTGTGCTGGCACCTGGCAGATGCCTATTTACCACAGGCATCAATACACATAGTAATCAAAGGAAATCAGAGGCACAGATTAGCAACAGCTGCAAGTCATTAGTGACAGACACGGGAAAGCACAATTCTGCACCCAACTTTGAAATAACCAATATGAGTATTTCAGAGCACGAGGGTTACCGCAGGGCACTCGCTAACAGGAGCGCGGCCAGACAATAGCCGGGCTTGTCTCTCCGGAGAGCCCTCTCCTCGAGGAAGCACCACGCACCCCAGGCTGGAACCCAATCAGTCACACGGTAGCGGTCCCTGAGGGGCCCCCCCACCCTCCCAGAGTCCGTGTGCATCTTCCGATCAGAGGTGGCCCTAACTGAGAACTAAACCTCTGGCTGGGGAGAGAACTCATTCTCTCCGATCATAATTTTAGCCCTGGGAGTTTTGCGTGGATTCCTGAGGACTTAATTATATCATTGGCCGAGTTGGAAAGGGGCATCTCGATGGGAAAATAAGACCTTTCCCTTTTCAGTTCAATTGCATTCTGCACCCCCACCTCCCCGCCACATTTCTATTGGGAAATCAGCTCTGATGGATAGCCCTTCTCTTGCTGGTTACATATTTTCACTGGCAGCACTAACCTTAGCCTACTCCAGAAAATACTCTTCAATTTTTAGCTTTTCCCTAATCAATTCATTCAGTGCCTCGGTGGAATACAAGTTGGTCATTTAAAAATTTCTAGCTGTTGCCTGATATGTCCCAAAACAAATTTAGCTAGCATGGGTTTCTATTTTGGGCCATCTCTGGAAATGCAGATTTACTGTACAACTGGGTAATGGTTTAGAGATAAACAGACACAGTGAGTTGCTGTCTGATTAGCAGGACTGGGCAAAATTTAGCAATATATATATATATATATATATATATATATATATATATATATATATAGCAATAATTGGACCATTGGACCGGAGGATGTAGATTAAATTGGTCTCATCACCACATGTAGTCTCTTCTCCCAGTTGATATTAAGGTTGGATTATTCTTTTCTGTTTAGAAATCTCTCCTTCCTCCTTGATCTCCCTCCCCAAAAATATCTTCTGAAGGTTTTTCTAAAAATTCTTATAATAAGTAACTTGTTTTGGAGATTAGGACAAGGAAGGGAGAAAAATGCTGCCTTTTATCTACTTCAGAGCCAGCCACGAAGTATCAGCTCTTTAATAACAGGCAATATGCTGCTATTATTTTAGAAGAAAGCCCCCCAGGGAGCATGAGTTCTAAGGAGCACACTGCACATCGTAGGCATTCACATGCATATTCTCGCCTTGTGTGTTGTTTTTTTAAACCTTCAGAGTTGAGAAATTATATCATACCTGATTAAGTACCATAATCTGTAAGCTTAGGGAGATGTGGTTTCTTGGGGTCACTCCATAAGGAAGCAAAGACATGGTATTAATGCATAATTGTATCTGCTTGTTTCTTCACATACTTATTGAAAGTCTACTATGTCTCAGGGAATGCTCAGACACTGTGGATACTGCAGCAAAAATTAACAAATGACTTGGTTATAACGTAATCTGTTGATGAGGGTATGGGCCGCTTACGTTTGAGGATGTGGTTTGACTATAATTGTTCTTTGCAATCATTTGCTTTTTCCTTCATCCCTCTGTCCTTTCCTTCCTTCTCTCTTCCCCCCTTCCCTCTACTTCCTCCCCCTTTCCTTCCCTCTCCCTTGTGATTTAGACCTTAAAGGCACTAAGCATTGTCACACAGAATTCTCTAATTAAATAATGAATTTTTTGAGAATTAACATTAGGGTAAAGCTACTGTAACAAAGCTCCACGTTCAGTGGCTTAACGCAATAGAAGCCTATTTCTTGCTCATGTCACAATCTAATGATGGTATTCCAAGTTGGTAAGAGGCTTTCCCCCATACTCAAGGACTCTGGGGCCTTCCATTTTGTGACCCTGTCTGCCTTGGAATCTTCTTCTTCCAGCTGGTGGGAAAGGAAACTGTGGGTGAAGAGGGGCATAGCCATTTCTTCACCAGTTTGGTCTGAAACCGGCCAACATCACTTCTGCTAGTGTACTGTGGGGAGAGCTACCTACACAGCCCCACTAGGTGCTGAGTCTGGGGCTGCATAGACATTCAAGGTGACACTTCTATACCATGGGAGTGGGAGGACAGGTATGAGTAGACATGATTATGTGTCAGGCACCATGTCAATTTCTGGAGATAAGATAGGCAAGTCATCATCCTTTGTGGGGGCAGAAGCCACATAGATAAGCCAACTAATCACCCATGAAAGCCAAGTACTAAATAGTCATATGTGAGCACAGATGTGGGGACAAATTCCCCAGCAAGCAGAAGCTCAAAGGGCTCCATCTGGTAGAGAAGAGGAAGGAGGACATCAGCCCTGGAGGAGGAGATGCCCCAATATGTCCAGGCAGTGGTGAGCTGCTCCCTGTGGCAGGTGCCCAACAATGGGGGGGGGGGCAGGTAACCAGGACCAGAATAGAGAGGGTGCTGTGGGCTGTGCCTTTTGCAGGAAGCACTAGAGCAGGAATGGGAATGTGATCTGTGTCCTCAAGGCTTCAGACACAGGTCTTTAGACCCCACTCCTTCCGGAAGACCTTGTTCCTTGGGTAGTTCATTACATATGTGCGAGAAAACTGATGTGTAGCACTTAAAGTCCTAAGTGACTTCTTGAGATGAAAGGTGTTTGGTGTCTAAGAAAGGAAAACCTACCCTTGGCAACCTTGCTCCTTACTGGGTGGGAATGTATCCCCTTATGAAAGAGGCACATCAAATTGTATGATTCCCTCCCTGTCCACCCCCCCCCCCCACATCTGACTTCAAGATTGACATTTCATCACGTAGTTGAGGTCCTTTCCCTTTCTACTAATACCTGTAGTTGGGAATATGAGAGAGAGTTTGAAGTCCCAGGTCCCCAAAGAGGCTGAGCTTGTCTCTGTTGTCCCAGGTGGAGAGCACAGGTGTCAAGCTGTTAACCTAGACCTAGGGGAGGCACCAAATGGGCCACTAGGGAAGTGGATGTGGGAGGCCAGCTGCAAGACATACTCATATTGCTCTTCCAGTACCTTTCATAACTGCAATCAAGGGCCTGGAAGAGGCCACAAAATTAACTTTGTCCTGTAACACTGTTAATTTCATAGTGAATATTTGCTTTCCTCTTTCTTTAAATGGTCTCAAGCTCATTAGTGAATGTATCACCACTGTCTATGCCCCCTGATACATGAAGAGAGACTGGCACAGTGAAGTAAATTGCTAAGCTTTATTCATTAATCTAATATTTAATGAACAACTATTGAAAATCAAGACTTGGAGACTTGGGGTAAGGAGGAGAAGGAACTACGAATATCTGTAAACTGAGGGTTTCTGCCAATGTCTAATAAAGAAGATGAGGCTGTATGTAAATACCACCTCGAATGTGATAAATTCTGTAAGGAACTGAGTGGACGGGAGGGAGAAAGAATTTGTTACTGGAGGAAATCAGGGAAAGCTGAATGGAGTAGATACCCTGAGAACTGGGTCTGAATATTATAGGTGGAGGGAGGTTAATCTAGAAAGACTGGGAAGCTGGCACAGAGACATGGAGATGAATAAGTATGGGGAGCATCTGGGGGTCAGAGAGTCTCTAGCCACCAGGAAATGGGGCTGCCAACCATGGGGTGGGGAATAGGTGGAGGGGAGAGGAAAGAAGCGTCAGGGATGTTCACATTGGGAACAGACTTTTTAGGACCTTGGATACATGGTCAGGGACTTTGGATCTAAAATGAGAAGGTTCTACTTCTGAACTTTCAGGTAGAGAAGGTATTACTCAAATTTTCTGGACAAAGACCCTGAAGCTTAGAATGACCAGATATCAGCCTGAGGTTACATAGCCAGTTGTTGCATGAGGAAGGGGTTCAGGGCTCCTGGTTCTCTGCATGACACCAGGTCAGAGAGAACGTGGAGGATATGAGCCCTTAGCTTTGTACATAAGACAGTACATTTTTCTAAGTGGAGAGTCAGCCATTTGCAAACCTGTTTTGGGCTCTTTGAGAAAGATGTGCCCCCCAACCCTTACTCAGGTCAACCAAACCCCTACCTCGCTACCTGAAGCTTTGGCTTCTATCCACCGCACATACCACCACCCCCACACCCACCCTCTCCCGTGCAAGTTCAGTTACCCTTATTACTTTGAGTGTTAGAGAAAGTACCATGGATTAGAAGTACCACTTATAAACATAAAGACCAATGGTGACTATCAGAAAAAAGCTTTTGAGAGAAGGAGAAGACAAAACTTACTATAGCTTAATGGAGGTCTTGTCCAGTTGGCTTTGTATGTGTGTTTTTTACCATAAAACACAGAATACAGAATGCCAGATTTCCTTTTTAGAACTTGGTTAAAAAAAATACAGCAGATGAACATTAGGCAAAATCGAAGGGGGGATTTTGCTCACATAGGAAAGTTTACAAGAAATCTAGTTGAGTCTGGTTCCAGTATTTGCTGAAGTTTGTGGCTGTGTCAACAAAGATGGGTTAAAGTAAGCATATTTTAGATCCTAAACAGAGCAGTCTCATAGTCTGGAATAGAGAGTAGCTTTAAAATGTTTTAAAATGGGTTTCCTTTTCTTTCCTTCCAGCTGTGCCTAGTGCTAGGGGAAGATGAACTGGCATGTTCTTTGTTACAGAGCAGCTTACCCACCCAGGGGAGCTCGAGGCACATTAGATTTTCAAAACCTAAGTCCTTCCAATCAGCTGATAGTGGAGTTGGGGGAAACAGATTGGGAGAAGCTGCCTTACCATTCAGTGTGGCCCTGCAACACCTGGAGCATTTTAGCATGTCCTCCATAACAGGACTCATGGTCTCATTGAGAAAACTGGCCCAAAACAATGGTGCGGTGGTTGGGATATCCTCTTACTGGCATCTGCTCGACATCTTTTGGCCTGTCTTAGCTGCTGTCACGTCTTGGCTGTGCGTATAATCTGAGCCTTGTGGAGCAGGGCATGCATTCCAGGTGAATGTCTTAGATTTACTTCTGTACTTCCGTGATTTTACTTCTGTCTCTCTACCCAGATCAGGATTGTCTTCATGAATTTGATTTGCCTCTTGAGTACCTAGGGCAAACAGGGCAAAGTGACCCTTTGGTGGTGACCCAGTATTTGTTATTCATCTGTTTTGTCCCTGATGTAAGCTCTTTTTTGTTTGTTTGTTTGTTTGTTTTTTTGGAAAGACTGTTGGGAATTTTGATCTTCTCTTTATAAAATGCTCTGTAGATTTTGTGCTGAATAATTATTGTAATATGAATTTTTATGAGCCCAAATCTAATACTGAAGGTTTTCTGAAAAATTTTTTTGGTATGTTTCCTTTCTTCATCATTATGGTTTAAATTAGGGAGGTTTGACAAAACCACATTAACTTTCCAAATCCCTTTCTGGTTCCGTAAGAACAAAGCCTACATAAAAAACCAAACCATACCAAAACACTTCTTTTGAGTATAGCTGACATTCAATGTTACATTAGTTTCAGGTATATAACATAGTGAGCAGACAATTCTGTGTTCTGTTATGCTCACCACAAATGTCACCACACAACACGATTATAGTACCCTTCCCGTATCCTTCATCCCCATGACTTATTCCTTCCATAACTGGAAGCTCCTACTTCCCACTCCCCCTCATCCATTTTGCTCATCTCTCTGCCCCACAACTATTCATTCTCTGTATTTATTGGTCTGATTCTGCTCTTTGTTTCTTAGGAGAAAGCCTACATTATGAAGGCAAAGCCTATTTATTTATTTATTTATTTATTTATTTATTTATTTATAAGACTTTATTTATTCAAGAGAGAGAGAGATTGAGAGAGAGAAAGAGAGAGAGAGAGAGAGAGGCAGAGACACAGGCAGAGGGAGAAGCAGGCTCCATGCAGGGAGCCGGAGGCGGGACTCCATCCCTGGTCTCCAGGATCATACCCTGGGCGGAAGGCAGTGCCAAACTGCTGAGCCCCCCGGGCTGCCCTCCTTTGTTTATTTTTTAAAATATTTTATTTATTCATGAGAGAGACAGAGAGGGACAGAGAGAGAGAGGCAGAGACACAGGCAGAGGGAGAAGCAGGTTCCCTGTGGGGAGCCCGATGCAGGACTTGATCCCAGGACCTGGGGATCACACTGTGAGCCGAAGGCAGATGCTCAACCACTGAGCCACCCAGGTGTCCCTAGGTGAATCCTTTTTAAATAGCATTAATAGTAGGGAAATTTATTAGTATTAACATAAAAGTCAATAACTTACTGTTTAAAGTTGTAATATTTTCCAAGTGCTGCCCTCTCTCTGCCCTCTGCCAGACAGCTACTGTGTGTCAGAGTATGTCAGAAATTTGTCCATAGTGTCTACACAGAGCCTGGTGTGTGGGGTCCATTTTATATTTTAGATCCTAAATGTTTTTCAATAAATATGTATCTTTTATGATTTTCTTTAGTTTGCTTTATTGTAAGAATACAGTATTTACTACATGATATACAAAGTATGTGTTCATTGACTTTTCTCAGTAAGACTTCTGGTCAACAGGCTATTAATAAAGTTATATGCAGATTTTTGTGGGAAAGGGGGTCGGTGTGTTAACCCCAGCCTTGTTTGAGGGACAACTGTAATTGCTAAATGTTGCCAAATAAACATATTTTCTCATTTAAGAATCATAATTACTTTACAAGGCTGGGGATATAGAGTTGATTCTCCATATTCATGGTAGTTATGTTCTACAAAGTCATTGTGAATGTTGAGTTAGTGAATGCAGAATTATTGCCACTAAGGCAAATACAGGCTTAAGTCCCTGTGAGGATCTACTCAAAAAATTTCCATCAACTGGTCAAAATATAACCTTATTTTATGTGTGTTTGTTTAAAGATGCCTTATTTAATATATATATATATATATATATATATATATATATATATATATATTATATGTGGTGGACTCATTAACATTGAGCTCTTGGTCAACAGCACTATAACTCCTGCCCGAGTGAAGCTTTTCCAACACATATTTAAGACCTATCCCAGCCTTCTTGCTCTAGGAGCACTAGAGAGAAAGTCAACAGTACATTTAGGGGCCATTTTAAACAATGAAATCATCAAAAAAAAGAGTGAAATCATCAGTAAAAAGTACAAAAAATCTGGGAAATACGGCAATAAATAGACCATGAAGAGGGTACTTGTTTACAGCAGCAGAGCTGCAACCAGAAGGCAGGGTGTCTCCTTGTTCACCAGCAGCTGGTGACCTGCATGACGGGCAGCTCACGTTTTTTGCTACTCTGTCCATGTGCGTGAAGGACTGCAAAGGCACCATGGATAGTGATTTGGGGGTTACAAATATTAACAAGTATGTTAGCAAATAAATGAGTTCACAAATATGGTATCCTTGAGTTAATGAGGATTGACTATACTGGTTTGTCCTCTTTGTCTATTTGGAAACTGAAAGAAAATCCAAGTTCAGAAAGATTTGTCTGTTATCATCCAAATGGAGCTGAAACCTGGGTCTTCTGACTTCTGGGTCAGTGTTCATTCTAACAGCCTGGGCTGCTTTCTTAGGATGTGGAGGGGAAACCTATGATTGGGCTTCACATGTGCATAGAAAGTGCCTTTTTTGAACAATATGTGTATCTGCACTTAAAGTTATCAAGCTGCATAATTTGAAATGACTCATGGAAAACTTGGAAAATTGTCTCTTATGTAATTTGTAATGCTTCTCCTTTATATCAGAAACCTAAATAATCACTGAAATCTTATCCTGTGTCTGTAAAAGAAAAAAATAGCTTGGACTTAGTCTTCCCACATATAACTTGCAATAGTGCGGAAGGGAGCATCACAGCTCATGGCTTTGCTCTTAGAGGACAGCCAGTCAGTGCTTGTTTTGCACAAGCTTCCAGTATTGGGAGGAGGCTGGGGAAGGATGAAGATGGGCTACCACCTTCAAAATATCTTGGAGGGGGTGCACCTGGGTGGCTTAGTTGGTTAAGTGTCTGCTCAGGTCATGATGCCAAGGTCCTGGGATTGAGCCCCTCATCTGGCTTCCTGCTCTGCGGGGAGTCTGCTGCTCCTTCTCCTTCTGTGTTCACCCACCCCCTTTTCTCCACGCTGGTATGCTTGCTCTCTGTCTCTCTCCATCTCAAATAAGATCTTAAAAAAAATCTTGAGGGTTATTCTGTGTCAGTTTGGTGGCTTCATCCTTGACAGATGCCAGCTAATTCAGGGTACTCAGCTCTAAGTAGAAAAATCAAAACTAGCCAGATTAAAACTTTAATTTTAGATACGTAATACTGAGAGGACTTAAAATACAGCTATGTATCCCAGTGTTGAGAATGGGAAGAAAATAACTTTATGACACTTCTAATATTTTCAGAAAACATTTCCCAGTTATGTTCTACGGGACATTAGTATTCCATGAAATCTTAAGACAATATGTAAAAAAAAAAAAGTCTTTAAGGTCAAGAGAGCTTGGGAAATACTAGTTTAAATGAGTTTAACCAAGATGTAGTTTTTCTGAAGTAAAAGGTGTTACAGCCTATCTACTGTAGGCTTGTCAGAATGTTTAATAAGCTTGCATGTGTGAGCATGGTGGTCTGGAGAATGCTGTTGGTAGTATAATGTGCAAATTCTAGGGGAAGTGAGAGAAGAGAGAGTTAAAATTCTCATCCAGCTGAGGGAGATGGAAGGTTCCAGTGAGATTGATTACATTTCCTCCCTTACATTGCAATAGAATCCTAGCCTGTGAAACTAGATCTCTACTAGCAGTTCTTGGTGGAGAGATAGCATCTACCTGCCCCAGGGTAAAGGGAGAAAAGTTCCCTTGTGGCATGCAGTGCACAGTGGGCCAACCCAGTGAATCTTTTTCCTGAATGCAGGGGTGGGAGGTGTTCTGGGAAGGCTGAAGCGGGGGATGGCCTTCACAGCCAGGGGTCAGGCCAGGGCTCCCAGGAGTGTGGGACATGTAGTGGGATGAATGGTCTCTCCTGTACCTCTCCCACTCCTGCATATGCTTGGAACCTGCATGTGACCTTCTTTGGAAATAGGTTTACAGGTGTATTAAGTTAAGCATCCCAAGATGAGATCACCTTGTGTGTTCTGGGTGGGCACTAAATTCAATGATAAGCATCCTTAGAAAAGGCAGATGGAGATTTTAGACATAATAGAAGACTACAAACCAAGGAAGTCCTGGAGGGATCAGAAGCTGGAAGAGTCAAGGAAAGCATCCTCCCTGGAGTTTTTGATGGGAGTGCAACCCTGCTAACCTCTTGCTTTCAGACCTCTGGCTCCTAGAACTGTGAAGGAAAACGTTCCTATTGTTTTAAGCCACCGAGTTTGTGGCTCTGCATAATGGCAGTCCCAGGAAACTAATGTGGGGCTGCAGGTGAGGAGAGATGGAAACTGACGGAGAGGTAGGTGAAGTTAGAAGATGAGAACTGGTAAGTTCAAGCAGCAGGGGGACCTCTGAAATGTGGAGCTACAGTGATCTTTGGGAGCTTTGGCATGGCATGGGAAGGTCTCACTGGTGCAGACAGCCAGCTCACGGCCAGGTCTGTGGGAGAATTGGAGGAGTGGTGTCTGTGGGTTCCTTGGAGAGCATGGCCACCATAGGAGGACAAGAAGGATGCTCTGCCTGGCTGAGGGTTTGAATAGGGTATCACTGGGGGAGAAATAAAAGATGGCGTGGCAAAGGGATAAAATAAACTTCCTCAATCTTGGAGAGATCACTGGGGTTGGTGGTCTTGTGAATGGATTTCAGAGTAGAGTCAGTCCATAGCTTAGCGTGGTTCTTGGCCACTGCTGGGTCCTATGCCTCTCAGGGCTACAGGAGAGCATTCCCAGGACATTGCGATGAGAGTTTTGGGGATCTGTGCCCTAATTAAAAGACTTTATACATACTTAGTCATTACAAAGAGGACAGAAACATTATTAAGAAATGAAAAAGTTGTTACTGTTTTTATCTTCTAGGGAAATGACCTATTATTCCCACGGGAATAATTCCATTGCTTTTGAAGAAGCCCTGATAAGCCCTTTGGTTGAGAAAAACAAGACTTCCTGGGCATGTTGAGGAGGAGTTAGAGGGGATAAAGAATATGCTTATTTGTTCTGCAATGACTAAGGAAAACCGAGGGGGCCAGGGTCTATGAAGGGGGAGGGAATGGAGTGAAGTGGTTGGAGTAAGAGCTGGAGCTCCCAAGATCATGGTGGGAAGTTGGGTGTGGCCCGTGGAGGAATATGCCTCCTAAAAACCTTACTGTGTCAAGAATGGCCAATACGTGTCTACCTTTGTCTAGTACTGCGAGGAAGCTCTTTCCTTGCAGCTTTAGGCTGTTGACCATTACCCTCAAGACATCAGCAAAATTCTACTACACATAATAATCTCGTTTTAGAGATGCTTTAGGAAATCTGGGAAAACCACAGTGTCCAGTATGTGTTGAGGGGGTTGGTGTGATTGGAGAGGGTCTACTTGTCACAGATACAGAGAATGGAGGAACGACAACAATGGCAGGATGTGGAGTGGACTGATCCCTGGGAGGCAGGGGGCAGATCCTGAGGAACAGTCTAGATCTGCTGTGTGTGGCCTGGAAGCTTTGTCTTAGCTAGTAAAGGCAGGACTTAACCTCAAGTCTAAATGACCACCTCCCATTCTTCTGGGATATCTGAGCACCTGAGTAAAATCAGATGTGCTCAGAATTTAGGGGGGTGAGAGGGGAAGGTTTGACAGGCTGTATTACTATATAAACAGATACATTAATTGTCCTAGATTGTTAACTCAATATAACTCTTTGGTAGAGCATCTGCCCTGAATTCAGAATATCTCCCAAAGGCTGAGTATATGTAAGCATATGTTTATTTGTTGGAGGAGGGGAGGGGGGATACCAAGAACAGGAGAAGAATGGAGGAAAAGTATGTCAACTGGAAAAGGCCATAAAACCACTGACGGGTATTGCACAAATGTGATTCTCATTGATCAAGAAGAGCTGAGAAATGGGCCGGCTGAATCTGAGAGCTGTTGGTGGGAACTGGTGTAGGCGACTGCAGAGGGAACAGAAGGTTACTATCTAGGAACATGCTGTTCAGCACTGTGATGTGAAGCCTTCTGGAGAATGGAAAAGTGGCTGGTTGGAATCTACTTGGTTAAAAACTAACAAACGAAATTGATGCTAACGGTGTTCATTCTGTTAGATTATCAGGCTTATTCTTTTTGGCTAGTTTTGAAAGGTTTTGAATATTCAGTTGTAGGTGGGAGTGACACCACGCTCAAGACCTCACCCCAGGCTGTCAGATTTGTGAGCATAATTTAACAGGACATCAAATGTTATTACTTTAAAGATTATAATGACCTGGGGGGGAAATCTTGTTTGCTTATCAGGGACCCTTGACTTTCCTGTGATGTTTTCCCATTGGGATTAGATGGATGTCTGGTTTCTGACTCCTTCTGAGGCTTGATTGAGGATTAGATCACTCATTCCCAACTGGCCATTTCTCTCAGAGGATGGGCAAATCAGTGCTAATTGATACTTTTTATATTTAATTACACTTAATTTCTTCTGTCTGGCTGCCCTGAAACCGAGAAAAGGAAAACAGTGCTCTACATGCAAATCTTCTAACATAAACATTTCTTAACCTCATTTACTGCAGGATTAGTCCAAATATAGAATCCTTAAGATAAAAGCTGCTTAGACCGGTTTCTTATCTGTATTTCCATCCTGTCTCTGGACTCCCTCTTTCTGGAAACCGTCTCTGTGATTTCTGTGATGGGAATTTGCTTATTCTTTACTTCCTTAACACTCAACTCTTCCATATTTAGTATTATAATCTCTTCTGTCCTTTTGTTAGTTTGCCTAGACTAATTCCATAACCTGGAAGTCTATTTCTCTCTCTTCAAACCACTAGGCATGGAGCTCTGGTTGCAGGGCTCTTCCCAATGGTTTTAATGGCATCACCTCTCCTTCAAAATCCTGATACTTCCCACTTCCTTCTGGATAAAACTCCTGACCCAGTCCCAAGTCACAGTTCCAGATTTTCTCCCAAGTCCTCAGGACCTACACCTGCTTGCTTCCCTCCTTCCCTTTGCAAGTATGAGAGTTGCCTCCCCCTTTGGACAACTCTCTTCACCACCTCTTATTCCTCCCCTCTATTCTTGAGGACCGTTTCACTCAATAAATCTCTTGCATATCTAATCCTGTCTTGGTGTCTGGTTTTAGGAAGATCCAAAATGACGTGGAAGGGTTTCTAGCCTCCCCTCCTACTTACCAGACTCTTAGACCCCTTATTTCTTGGTGAGTTTCTTTAGACACTTGCCTTTCTTGCCAGTTAGGGTCATTCAGGCCCTTCCTGACAGATGTCCTAACTATGAATCTTGGGGTTGGATTGGGTTTTCCCTCTTTAGAAAGACACATATTTGCTTTCTGCCAATTGTCTCATCCCATCTATGGAACTGAGCATCAGGGGAGTAGCGTCTTCTGTGCCTGTTATTTAACATATATCCTGTTCCATCCTTTTCCAGAGTGAGAAAATGCCTATTACCCTTAGAATTTGAAATCCAAGGCAGGAACCATTTAAGTTATTAAAATTTTTTTTTTCTGCTCCCAGTGACTATTTCTACCCCTGGACTTAATAGGGGCTCACCTGATTCTAGGTTTCTCTTCAGTGAACACTGTTTCCAAATATTTCTTTTTGCTTCACTATATTGTAAACTTTTTTTTAAGTTGTAAGCGTCTTAAAAGCTCTTTTTTTTGTGTTTTGGATTGCTCATTTGTAATATCGAGGGCTAGATTAAGCTGATTTTTTAGAGAGTGCGTGAGGGAGTATACATTGAGCAGGGTAGTGAGAGAGTGTAGAGGAGGTGGGGAGAGAATCTCAAACAGACTCCATGCCCAGTGTGGAGCCTGATATGGGGCTCGATCTCACCACCCTAAGATCATGCCCCGAGTTAGAACCAAGTGTCAGAGGCTTAACTGACTGAGCCACCCAGGCTCCCCTCAATTAAGTTATTTGAAAGATCTCTCATAGTTGTGTGATTTCCCAAAAAGATCTCTTAGAGATGGTCTAGGAAATGATTTTCTTCCTTTGAATATTGTGCCCATTCTCTTTGATAATCTACCTTTCATTTGTACAGAGCATTTTGCGGTTTATTCATATACGTTACGTTAATCGATCCTCATATTCAACTTGTGAAATGTCAGAGTAAATATTAGTTGCCTCTTATGTGTCAGGAACTTGAGACTTGTTGAAATTAAATGACAAGTTTCCAAGTGCATGGAGGAGTATGGAGCCTGGTGCCCTGTGTCCTTCTAATCCCCTAATTCTAGATGATTTTACTTCATGATCTGCAACTACTAATTCAGCATTCTTCATGAAGCTCCTTCATGTTTCTCTTATTCTCAACCATCTGCACTTTGGGGCAGAGGTTAACAAAGGTGTCACAGATTCACATGCCTGAAAAGATAAGTCAGGGGAGCAGGGGCAGGATCCCACAGTTGGGAGGGGAGGGGTCTGTAGCAGACCGAAGGGCACATCTCCTCTCTGAGGGGGACAGTCCCTGGTCAGTCCTAGCCTTCTGGGCCGTTCAGGAATGCTGGCCTGGGGTGGTTAAATTTTCAGTTTTTGAATGGAAGCTTGAAATATATATTTTAGTGTGAAATCTGCAATTTAAAAAAGATTTTTATTTATTCATGAGAGACACACAGAGAGAGGCCGAGACACAGGCAGAGGGAGAAGTAGGCTCTCTGCGGGGAGCCTAATACGGGACTTGATCCTAGATTCTGGGATCAGGCCTTGAGCCAAAGGCAGCTCAACCACTGAGCCACCCAGGCATCCCATGAAATCTGCATTTTAAGATGCTCAGGATAAATTGAAAAAAATGAAAACCCTAAGGATACCTGGGTGCATGATCAGTTGAGCATCTGACTCTTGATTTTGGCTTGGGATATGATCTCAGGGTCGT
Organism: Canis lupus dingo; assembly: GCF_003254725.2. Taxonomy (NCBI): domain Eukaryota; kingdom Metazoa; phylum Chordata; class Mammalia; order Carnivora; family Canidae; genus Canis; species Canis lupus. The sequence continues at coordinate 17,420,286 of NC_064277.1, forward strand.
GAGATGAAGCCCTGAATCAGGCTCTGTGCTGAGTCCAGAGTCTGCTGGAGAATCTCTGCCCCTCCTGCTTGTATGCTCTTTCTCTAAAACAAATAAATAAAAATAAATCTTAAAAAAAAAAGAACCCTAGGAGGCCAAAATATACGCACCTGCAAGTGGTGTTAGGGTGTAGAGATCCCCAAGTTAGGGACTTCTGATTTAGAGGGATGAACCATGTTTAACTCACTCTGTAAGTTACCCTCTCAAAATCCTATGGAATCATTTGGTGACTTTACCACCTTTACTATGAGTTTGGTTATAAAAAAAAATAAAATAAAAATTTGGTTGTAGATAGTGTAAACAGGAATAGTAATCAATTGTTGGATGTCTTTTGCGCTCCAGGAAGTATGCTGGGCGTTTGATGCACATCATCACTAATTCTAGCAACCTTATGATTCATCTATTTTTTCCCTTATTTTGCAGATGAGGGAGAGGAGGCCTAGAGCTGCCTACCTTGAGGAGGCCACACAGTTGGTCAGTAGTGGATCCATGATCAAACCTGGATTTCTGGCCACAAAGTTCACTCTTAAGAGCTCTTCATTTAATACACATATTGCCAACATCCTCAGAGAAGATTGAGAAGATGAAATGAAAAATATGATACTTCTATTTTGAAACAAGTAAAAGTAAGCTTGCTGTAAGTATGAAGAGCTTCAAAGACAAGCATAATCCTCTTTTTTTTTTTTTTTTGAGTGGGAGAGGTGTGTTTTTCTTTATGAGCATGGACAGGGAAGACACAAAGAGATTGCCCACAGTAGGATGTGTTCCTCCTTTTTTTTCAGAACTCCAAGTCAGGCTCCCAAGCAGGCAGTGTTTGGCTTTTGTATTCAGACCCCTTGTCTGCTTTGGCCACAATGTCCTGCGAGATGGACACTGGCTTACTACTGCTACCTCTTTACTCCTGTTTCCAGAAAGCAAACGCTCGGGTGAAAAAGAGGCCTTTTGTTTGGGATCTGAAGTCAAGTCCAAATATAACAAGATCCCAATAACTTCCTCCACCCCCTAGGGTTTAAAACCAAATTCACTCTGCCCAGATGGCTGCTCCAGAAAGACAGAGCATTCCCCCACTGCTTCCTCTTTTTGCTGGCTGCCCACTGATTACAGCTAATGGCTCCCAGCTGTACTGCCTCCGAAGACTGGGGGGAAGACAAGTCTTTGAAAAATAATTTAATAACCAGACTCCTCCAGGGATGGGTGGGGTTGATGCCAATCCTGTTAGAGCACTCTCTCATTCAGAATCTAGCTGGATGGCGTGCTTTGGAGAGAGAAGAGCTGCTATGTGCATTTTGAAGCCTTCTTGGTGTTCTCTGTAAGAATCTGCTACATTCTATTCCTTAAGCGTGATTGAAAAAAAATTCATCTCCAAATGCTAAAGTAAAATAGATATGTATACCATACATACCTTAGCTAATAAATAGGTATGTATACATATATACATCTTTAGCTCCAGTTCAGAGAATTTTAGGAAGTACCTTTTAGGGCTATGACTTTATCCAAATCACATATATTTTAAGATCAATCTCTTTGAATGATTTTTTCACATGTTTGTATCCAACAAATAATTTGACGTCTACAATATTTTAAACCTTGGCAACCTAGAGTGTCCATTTGGTCTTTAAAGTACCAGATTCTTTGAAAGGTTGACTTCAAATACTGTGGCCCATCAGAGAGAAAAATCAAAGGATACCAGCCATGCAAACTCTTGGTAAAAGACTTATATGGCTTGGTGGGCTGTCTTTCTTCATTTTCTTCCTCTTTTTTATTTTTGGATGGGGATGGGAGGGTGGAGGAATTTTACCAAGCTAAAACTTGATGGTTTCCTCAAACCCTTTTTTCTAGAGATATTTGGTGGTATTTGGAATCTCCTCTCCTCCATGAATCTGCAGACAAGACTGATTGTACATATCCATACCAAATGTCCCCTGTGCACCAAGCCAGGTGCTGAGGTTAAATACATGAACAACTTGCTGGTGCTTCATGTCCTTTCGGAGAACTGGCTAAACAGATTAGTCTTGAGTAATTGTCTATGGGTATTGTCTAGTTCTAGAATATTTTCTCTATGGATCATCTTTTTCTAGGAGATAATGCGGCTTAATGCAAAGAACATGAACTCTGGAGTCAGAGTTGAATTTGAATTTTGATAGGCTCCTTGCTTAAACTTGCTGAGCTTTATTTTTCATCTGTACAATGGAACCTGCAGGCTTGCTGTAAGGAATAACATCATGTTAGAATACTGGCAGGATGGTTTGTAGGCCTCCTTTTAAATAATTGAATTATGGCTTCCATTATTATATACTCCATTCATTATATGCTATATACTTATGTGGATGCATAAAATCAGGCAAAGAGGGTCTTTATGGTGCTTTCAATTGACTCACAGGGAAAAGAGGGGAAAATGGTTGTCTCTAATCAGGTGCTTACAATTTAAATCTTCATCATTGTTTAATCTGCAGAGTAATCATGAGAGGTAGATACCGTTAAACCTATTTTAAGGATGAAGAATTAAGTCTTGGAAGGGTTAAGTCCTGTCCAAAGATAATATCATTAGAGAATTTTCCATCTTGGTTATATTGTATAAATTTGAAAGCTTCATATTCTGGCCTTTGTATTTTGGCTTTGAAATACTGGATCTTCTGAAGGGTTGTCTTCAAATACTTGTTCCATTCAGAATTTTGTGCTATTCAAGAATACAATTAAACATGCACAGTCTATCCTAGGGAAGCAGAGTCTATGGAAGAGGCCTGCTGCTTCTTTGTGGTTACTACTGAGCATTCAGCCCTTAGAGTGCTGAAGATTTTCAGCTTGATTCAAGGGCTGGGTCTCTTGGGAATGAGTTCAATAAAAGCAAAAGATAACTTACCACAAGAAACTTATTCAAGATTCTGACTTCAATGGAATCTTTTTTTTCTACATAAATATAAAATCCAAAATGTTGCATGGTATATGGATGGCTACTATTTTTGTGAACTTAAGGGGCAGAAACAGAGCTTAGCACTTCACAGGGGTAGCTCACCTCCTCCTGCTCCACCCCTTCCTTCCCTTTCTTACATGTCTTTCTCTCCTCTCTTTGTTTTTTCTTTCTTTCCTCTGTCCCTCTCTCTTTCTCTCTTCCTTCGTCTCCCCTTGTTTTTGATTATTTAGGAGGGGCTATGTGCCTCACGTACTTTCCATTCTTTCTGTAATCAGATCTCACTCCCTGATTGTAGAAGGGGGGCATATGATCTGGATTAGGCCAAATTATCTCAACAAGGTATTTAAATATTGAGTGTAGACACCAGGGACAAAGCCAGCTGGAGTTGAGTCATTTAATGGCTGGACCTCAGCTGAGAAGTCCATGGAAGGGGTGTTACTCCCAACCCTGAGGGTTGCCCATGGTATTTGCCCTTCCTAAAGTCTGGTTGTTCACCTCTTACATAATTTGATGAGCTGTCTCAGGATCTTTCCAATACATTGTTTTGCTTAAATTACCCAGAGTTAATATTGCTTAAAACCAGAACCTTAACTGACTAGACATATAGGCTCTATTTTAATCTTCACATCTATCTATATAGTAGGTGTTATTCTTCACATGTTGCAAATGAGAAACTGAAACATCATGAGGATAAAGCCTTGATCAGGATCAAACTGTTAGGAAGAGACTTAGTTGGTGTTCAAATTCTGTTCTACTGGACTACAGAAGCCAATATTATAAAGAATTCTTAAGCATTAGAAAAAAATTTAACATAGGAAAAACTGGGTGAAGGATGTGAATACCGCTTTTTAAAGAATTAGTAACAATGTGCCATACATATAAAAATATTTAATCTTGTCAATACAAAAAAATGAAAAAACATAGTGTAGCATTTTCAACTTCCTTATTGATTAAACTTTATATTTAATATACTGATTTGTATTGATATAATTTATATTGATTTAATATAATATTAAATCTGGGCAAAAATTGTTGAAAACTTTTGTTTTTATAGGTCTGTGCAAACTTTAGTGAGAGAAATCTGTTCCGATACATTTAGAATCTCAACTTTGCTTAAGACCTTTGATTTAGCCATTCTGATAAAATAATCAGGGATATACAGAAAGATTTATGTACCAGAGTATTTTCATAATGATATTTATAATAGCAAAAATAAGCAAGCTAAGTGTCTAATGATCTGGAAATGGGAATAATTGGGGAAAATGTTTAAAAAAGCAGGTAGTCATAATATTCTCTCAATTATTTATTGAGCATCGACAATGTGCAAGGCACTGAGACACTGGAAAGACTGCAGTGAACAATATAAAGTCTCTGCTCTCATGAACTTCCTTTCTCACGGGGAAGATGGCAAGCAAACAGATACATATATGATTGTGATCAATATTATGGGTAAATTTAAAATAGTCGAGGGGATAGACGTTTCAAAGGAGGGAGCCCACATATCAAGATCTGAATGGAGTGCAAGATTAAGCTATGCAAAGTTATAGAATATATCCATGAGCAGTTGCCATAAAACAGGGTTACAAATCACTGCAAAACTCAGTGGTTTAAGATAAAATAATTTATCCTCTCCACATAATTTATTCTCTCTGAGGCAGGTAGACAGGGTTTAGCTGATTCAGTCTGAGCATGTCTGGGCTTGGCACCAAGTTGAAAATTCTGCTCAGGTTCATGTCATGTGAGTCTCACCCTTCTTGGACAAGCAGGTTGGCTGGAGCGTGTTCCCCTCATGATGACAGAGGCACAAGAGGACAAACCCCATCGCAGAAGCAGATTGCAAACCATTATCTGTGTCATGTTTGCTGATATTCTATTGTAAATTCCTAAGCAAATCACATTGGCAAGCCTAATTTCAATGGGAAAAGGAAAAGGAAACCCATTCTATCCAGAGAAGATGAGATAGGTGAATGAATATTTAATGAACACTATATTCAAATAATCCTATGAGAGGAGAGCATCCCAGAACGAAAGAAGCAGAGCACGTGCAAAGGTCCTGTGCTGGAAGCAAGCTTAGAGCCACTAGAAGGCTAGTGAGGTTTAAATAGAATAGGCAGGAGAATGGGAAGAAGCAAGGAGGCTTAGATCATATGTGGTCTCAGGGCCGAGGTTAGGTATAATAGGATATTAGATGACAATTGGAGGTTTTCAGCAGACAAATGGACATCTAATTTACATGTGAATAACACAACCTAATTTTATCTTTATCTTTGAAAATATTTTATGTTAATTTTTAAAAAATAAGTTCTATGCCCAATGTGGGACGTGAACCCATGACCCCAAGATCAAGAGTTACACGCTCTAGTGACTGAGCCAAGCCATGCCTTGACCCTAATTTTATATGAAAAGATGCATGTCTGCATAGAGAAAAGACTGAAAAAGACAAGTATAAACAGTGGCTTTATCTCAGTAGTATAATTATATATATTTCATATTGCATTTTTATATTGTAGTTTCCAAATTTAGGAGTAAGCATAAATTTATTTTTCAAATGATAAAACATTTATCTTAAAAAGGTCTCTGTAGAGATTTCATAGAAAATTAATTAGCAAGATACATCAGTGGACTAGTAAGCCACTTTCAGCCCTAATTTCTTTGTTCTCTATACTTTGAAGTGCTGATGAGATAAAGACACATTAAATCTAATCAGGTTTTGATTCTATCTTTATCCATATCCACACACACACACACACACACACACACGCATGTAAAGATTAGCATGTCTTTCATTTTCACTTTCATTTCACATATATAGGAAAGCATAGACACTAATATAATAAATCATGTATTTACCCCTCAGCTTATTCAGATCACATTTTTCCTTATTTGTTTTAGATTTATCTTCAATCTCCCTTCTTCCCTCATCCTTTCTGTTCTTACCTTCTCCTTTACAAGTTAAAATCTTGCAGATATAGTTGAAACCCCTGTAACTAATCTGATCCCATTCCTCTCCTGCCATCTGCAGAGGTAACGAGTATCCTGAGTTTGAAGTTTTTAATTCTAGTGAATATTTTATACTTCTCTGTGTATCTATAAGCAGTTTATAATATTGCTTTTGTGGTTTCTATCCCATATCTTTAAATGATGCATTCTTTGCTCTTCTAGCTCTCATTCAATATGCATTAATACACATCCTCCAGTGCATGTAAACTGTTATAGGGTATTTCATGATATGAAAAGATCATAATTTATCGATTCTCTTGTTGATGGATCTTTAATCTGTTTCTATTTTTTTCTCAAACGATGCAGGAATAAACGTTCTTGTGCATGTCATCTTGTGAGAGTTTCTCCATAGAACATAATCCTAAAAAAAAAAAAAAAAAAAAAAAAAAAAAAAAAAAAAAAAAGAACATAATCCTAGATGTGGCATTACTGAATGGCATAAGTCTCTTTATATTTTAATTGAGCTATAGTTCACCAAAAGATGCATCCACTTAATGTGTGTATTCAGTAGTTTTTAATATATTCACAGAGTGTGCAATCATCACCATAATCTAATTTTAGAGCATTTTGGTTAAACCCATTGTCCTACTGGCAATCATTGTCCATTCTCCCATCCCTACAACCTTTAGTACCTACTAATCTACTTTGTGTCTCTGTCAATATGCCTATTTGACAACTTCAAATAAGTGGAACAATATAATAGGTGGCTTTTTGTGTCTGGCTTCTTTCACTTCGCATAATGTTTTCAAGGTTCATCCATGTTACAGTGTACAGCAGCGTTTCACTTCTTTTATGGCTGAGTAATATTCCATTGTATGAATATACTACATTTTGTTTATCCATTCATCAGCTGATGGATAGTGCTGCTGTGAACACCCATGTACAAATTTTGAGTGTTTTCAGTTCTCTTGGGTATATACCTAGGAGTGGAATTGCTTGCTGGCTCATAGAACAAATCTATGTTTAAAATGCTACTATATATTTTTTAAATGCTACTATATTTGAAATCTATGTTTAAAATATGCTATATTTGAAATGCTGCTGAACTCCTCCAAAGTGGCTGCAGTATTTTGTATTCCCACCAACAGTGTATGAAGGCTCCAATTCCTTCACATCCTGCCTAACACTTATTATATTGTATGTCTTTTTAGTTCTAGCCATCTTAGTGACTACAAAGTGATATCTCATTGTGGTATTGATTTGTATTTCCCTGATACAAATTATAATGATATTGAGCATCTTTTTATGTGATTATTGGCCATTTTAAAATAGTTTTTAAAAAGAAATGTCTATAAAAAACTTAAGCCACTATAAAAGTAGATTTTCCTTTTTATTGAGTTGCAAGAGTTTTTGTGTATTCTGAATATTAGTCCCTTTTCAGATATATGATTTGCAAATAGTCTTTCCTACTCCATGGGTTGCATTCACTTTCTTGATAGTGTTATTTGAAGCACAACAATTTTAAATTTTAAGTCCAATTTTCTGTGTTGTTTTTGTCTAGGCATTTGGTGTCATAGATCTAAGAAACCATTGACCCACAGTTGTGAAGATTTATGTCTATGTTTTCTTCTAACAGTTTATTGTTTCAGCTTTTATAGTTAGGTTTTTGATGCATTCTGAGTTCATTTTGGTCTATGGTGTGAAGGATGGGTCTAGCTTCATTCTTTTAATGTGATATCCAGTTGTTCCAGCTCTCATAGGTGAGAAGACTGATCTTTCTCCTTTGAACTATCTTGGCATTCTTGTCAAAAATCAATTGGTCATAAGTGCCTGAGTTTACTTCTGGACACTTCATTTTATTGATCTAAATATCTTTATGCCAGTACCCTGCAGTATTGATTAACATAGTTTTATAGTATATTTTGAAATCAGTAACCTGAGTTTTCTAACATTGTAATTTTTTTTCAAGATTCTTTTGAATATTTTGAGTCTCTTCCATTTCCATATGGATTTGAGGATATGCTTGTCAACTTGTACAAAAAGAGCTAGGACTTTGATAAGTATTGTATTGACTATGTAGATTGAGTTGAGTGTTACTTACCATCTTAAAATATTAAGTCCTTATGTTAATTCATAAACTCAGGATACCATTTTATAGATCCTCTTTAATTTATTTCAATGATGTTTTGTAGTTTTCAGTGTACAAATCTTGTGCTTCTTTTGTTAAATATGTTCCTGAGTATTCTGATCTTTTTGCTGTTGTAAATATAATTTTTAAAAATTTTCGTTTTCAAATTTTCATGGCTAATCTATAGATATACAGTTGATTTTATATATTGATCTTATATCCTATAATCTTGCTAAATTTGTTTACTAGTTCCAGTGTTTTTGTGTGTGTGTGTGTGTGTGTTTGTAGGTGGTACCTTATTTTCTGCTTACAAGAGTATGTCTTCTGCAAATAGATACAATTCTACTTTTACTTTTCAACTTGCATTCCATTTATTTTCTTGCATAACGAGCATGGCTAGAAGCTCTAGTACAATGTTCAACAGAAGTGCCAAAAGTAGATATCTTTGTTTTGTTCCTGATCTTTCAAGCTTTTAGTCTTTTGTTATAAATATGATGTTAACTCCGGGTTTTTCATAGATGCATTTTGTTATATTGAAGGAGTTACTTTCTATTCTAGTTTGGTGAACATTTTTGTTGTATAGGGTTTTGGAGTCCAGTGCTTTTTCTGTATCTGTTGAGATGATCTTGTGGCTTTTAAAAGTAATCTCTATGTCCAACATGGAGCTCAAAACTCATGACTCCAATATCAAGGACCTTGTGGCTCTTGTCCTTCATTCTACTAATACGGTGAATACATATTTGTAAATTTTCCAAAATTTTATTCTACTATTGATTTCTAAATCCATTTCACTGTGGTCAGAGAACTTCATATGAGTTCAATCCCTCTAAATTTTTTTTTCAATCCCTCTAAATTATTGAGACTTGTTTTGTAGGTTAATATATAGTCCATCCTGGTGACTATTCCACATGCACAGAAAAAGAATGTGTATACTTCTCTTGTTGGGTGGCATGTTCAATAGATATATATTAGATATTGCTGGCTTATGGTGTTTTTCAAATATTTGCTTGTTGATCTTCTGTCTAGGTATTTTATCCATTATTAAAAGTGAAGTATTGAAGTCTCTATTATTGAATTGTCTATTTCTCCTCTTAATTGTATCAGTTTTCACTTCATGTATTTTGGAGTCCTATTATACTTGTTGTATCATCTTGGTTGATTATCATTATAAAATGTCTAGTAACAATCTTTGTCTTAAAGTCAGCTTCATTTGATATTAGTACAGCCACTCCAACTCTCTTTGGCTGCGGTTTTCACAGCATATCTTTTCCCATTTTTTTTTTTTTGCTTTCAATCTATTTGTCTTTGAATCAAAAATGTATTGTTTGTAGATAACATATAGTTCATATTTTCTGTTTCTTTCTTTTTTTTTATGATAGTCACAGAGAGAGAGAGAGAGAGAGAGAGGCAGAGACACAGGCAGAGGGAGAAGGAGGCTCCATGCACTGGGAGCCCGACGTGGGATTCGATCCCTGCGGGTCTCCAGGATCGCGCCCTGGGCCAAAAGGCAGGCGCCAAACCGCTGCGCCACCCAGGGATCCCATATTTTCTGTTTCTATCCATTTTGTCCATCTTCATCTTGATTACAGTGTTTAGTCTATTTACATTTAATATTATATTGATAAAGTAGGATTTATGTCTGCCACTTTCCTATTTATTTTTGTTTTATACTTTTTTGCTCATCTGTTCCTCCATTACTGACTGCTTTTGAGTTACATATTTTTTAGTGCACTATTGTAATTCCCACTTTATTTTTTATATATTTTTGAGTTATTTTTAATGGTTGTATTAGAGACTAATTAACATCTTAATTCATAACAATATAGGTTGGATTAATAGAGATAATTACAAGAATATACAAAATCTTTGTATGTAATTCCATTTTCTCCTTCCTTCTGGTGTTAATATGGTCACATGAATTATATCCTTATATAGTCTGCACCCATCAATATGATATTTTTAAAAATAAGTTGGAGATTTTTTTTTAAGATTTGATTTATTTATTCATGAGAGACAGAAAGAGAGAGGCAGAGGCAGAGACACAGGCAGAGGGAGAAGCAGGCTCCATGCAGGGAGCCTGACGTGGGACTTGATCCTGGGTCTCCAAGATCACGCCCTGGGCTGAAGGCGGCGCTAAACCGCTGAGCCACCCCGGCTGCCCCCTCAATAAAAATTTATAATTATTGCTTTATGGTTGTTTCTTAAGTTAGATAGGAGAAAAAGTTACAAGCAAAAAATACATTTATGCTATCTTTTGTATTTATCTATGGAGTTACTTTTATTTCTTTATATCCTCATTTCTTCATGTGGACTTGAGCTGCTATTCAGTATCCTTTCATTTCAACCTCAAGGACTCACTTCAGTATTTCTTGTAGGATATGTCTGCTAGTGACAAATTCTTTCAGTTTTTGTTTATTTAGAAATGTCCTATTTTGTCCTTTATTTATGCAGGATAGTTTGGATATAGGTTTTTACCCTACTGGCAGGTTGGTAGTTCCTTTGTGAACTTTGAATAGGCCATCCTCATGCCTTCTATTTGTTCTTGGGTGAGAACTCACTGAATCTTATTGAGGACCACTCACACATGATGAGTAACATCTCTCTTGCTACTGTCAAAAAGTCTTTGACTTCTAATGCTTATGATGTGTGTAGGTGTGGATCTCTTCGAGTTTATCTTAGAGATTTTACAGCTTTTAAAGAAATGTAGAGGTGAACCTGGCTGGCTCAGTCAGAGTATGTGACTCTGAGTTCAAGCCCCATGTTGAGTATAGAGATTACTCAAAAATAAAATCTTAAAAAATGTAGATTGTGTTTATAAAAATAAAAATTTAGAAGTTTTCTGCCATTATTTCTTCAAGTATTCTTTTTACCTCTGTCTCTCCTTTTCTGACTCCTGTTATGTATATTGGTATGCTTAATTGTTGTCCCACAAGTCTTTGAGTTTCCATTTATTTTCTTTATCTTCTATTTGTGTCCTTTAGGGCAGATGATCTCAATAGACCTACCTTTACATTTGCTTATTCTTTCTTCTATATGCTCAAATATACTGTTGGGTCCCTCTAGTGAAATTTTCATTTCAGTCATTGTACTTTTCACCACCTCAATTTCTATTTAGTTCTTCTTGAGAATTTCCATTCTTTTATTGGTATTCTTTATTTTGTAAGATAATCTTCTCACACTTTATTTAGGCATTGTTTCATTTAGTAATTTGGACATATTTAAATTAGCTGTTTCAAAAATCTGTGTATAGTAAGTCCACTGTTGGATTTTCTCATGGACAGTTCCTATTGACTACTTTTTCCCTGTACACAGACCGTATTTTGTTGCATCTTTGGCTAATAATTTTTTGTTGAAAACTGGACACTTAAAATGATATAATATGGCACTTCTTGAAATTTGATTCTCTCCCCTCTTGAGAGTTTGTTGCTGTTGTTTATTTTTATTGTTGTTAATGTTGAATGACTTTTTTGAAGTACTTCTGTAAGCTCTGACAAAATCAGAAAAAGCCCAAGGAAATTTGATCAAGGAACTCCATTACTTAGAATGTGTAAAGGAGTACCAGGAAAGGAGACTAAAATGTATTGAAATCAAGTTAGAAGAATGTTAGGTCAAGGAAACAAAGAAGGTGTTTTAGTCAGAGGATGTGAATAATAGTATTGTATGTTTTGAGAGGTCAAATAAAAATTAAGAGTCCATTAGAACTGATACCATGGAAGTCATTGAACTGAACACCTTATACAATTTTTTTTGGATGCAATTGAGTGGTGCATGTGAGAGAAGCCAGATTAGAGTACACAAAATTTTTGGGTTTTGAAGATATGGGAATTTTGATTCTTGATAATCCTTGGAGAACTTTTTCATAAAAGGAGGAATGAGTGACAATGTTTAGTTAGGATAGGCGAGAAGTACATAGAAGAATCTGAAAATTAGCAGACAACTTGTACATGGTTGAATCTAATAGAAATGGGTCAATTAAAAAGGTATTACCATGCAAGAGAGGCATGTTTAATAATAAAACTTTCTTAAACTGAAGAGGATAAAAAAAAAAAACCAAAGAGGATAGAATCTGGAATATGGGTGGAAGAACTGCTCTTAGACAGTGGGATGAAAAATGGGTATGGATATGGCTTCTCTGAGCAGCAGAGGCAGTTCTTATCCGATTCTATTTTCTTCAAGATGTCATCTACCATGCAAGGTAGGAAAGATTGATTGGGGATACTTGAGAAACTTTGCAATCGAAATAGAAAATGGGACAGTTTGGGCTGAGGGACAGATTTTAGGGGCCAAATGAACTCTCTGATATGAAGTTTTGATGGTTCCAGTCAGCTTGGTTGAGTTCCTCTGGTAATACTTAGCAACTTGTGAGGCATTCATTGTGGGATACTTGAATTCATCCACAGTTGGGATTTTGTTAGTGCAGTTGCAATTAAAGATAGCAGGGCAAGGAAGTTCCTAGAGATTAGCAAGGAAGACAAATACTGTATGATTTCACTTATATGAGAAATCTAAAAAAACTGATCTCATGGAAACTCACAGAGAGTAGAGTGGTAGTTCCTAGGGCCTGGGTGTAAGGGAAATGGGGAGATGTTGTTCACAGGGTACATACATTCGGCTGTAAAATAAGTAAGTTCTGGGGATCTAATCACAAGGTGACTATAGTTAACAATACTGAATTACACATTTGAAAGTTGCTAAGAGAGTAGCTCTTAAATGTTCTTATTATACACAGAAAAATGGTAATTATGTGAGGTGATGGAGGTGTTAACTCTTGTGTTAGTCATTTTGCAAGATATGTATATCAAACCATCATGTTGTGCACCTTAAGTTTAACAATGTTCTATATCAATTACAGCTCGATAGAGCTGGGTTAAAGATTAGTAAGGGAGCGATTGAGATTATAAACCACAGAATCCAATATGAGAAAGGAGGGAAATGAAGCCGGGAAGGTGTGGAAAAAGAGTAGTTAAGTGCCCCAGAGGTTTGAACAGAACTGAGGAAATTGTGTGTTGGGAGTAACTGAATGTGTAGGCTGGAATGACAGTAGTCTGTGGTTTGAGGGTGACTGATATTAATGAGCAGTGTCAGAGATGGAATAGTTCTAAGTGATGTCAAATATGGGAGAGCTTAGCTAAAGTGGCATGGAAGAGGAAGTTTCTGAAGTCATAAAGTTGGACTAGCCATGAAGATAATGAAGTCATGCAAGACGATCACAGAATTTTGGGTGAAAAAGAATGTGAGCCAGTTGCCAAAACATTCAATAAATGCAGCCCATATAGTGAAACAAATATTGAAGCTTGAGTCCGGGACCCTGGATTGTACTTTCTCAAACTACACTCAGTACCATTCTTGCCTTGATCTACCTGTGTTTACCACCTTCAATTATAATTATTTTTAGAATCTCCTTTATCTCACTGTAAGTTCCTTTAGGTACAAACGTAGTGTCTTAATTATCGTTGTGTGACTCAGATTATATTATCTATGCCAGAATGTAATAGGTTTTATGTTGGTTAAATGAACAGAAAAAGTAAACAAAATGTGAGCATTTTGGAAAGTAGAAAGGCACACTTAAATTTTCCTGAGAGCAGTTGTAGATCACAGGGTTCTTTCTTTTTCTCTCCACAGCTACAGTGTAACATGTTAGACACCTATTTTAAAAAATATTAGGACACCTAGAGACTTTGGTGAAACTGAAAAAAAAATTCTTGCCTGCTATATACTTTTGATTATCTGCATCCTCTTTAAAGATTATTTTTAAAAAATTTATTTATGAGAGACAAAGAGATGGAGACATGGGCAGAGGGAGAAGCAGGCTCCCATCCCAGGACCCCAGGATCACACCCTGAGCCAAAGGCAAATCTCAACCACTGAGCCACCCAGGTATCCCTATCTGCATCTTCTTTGTCTCTCTACCACCTTTTGGCATTGTAACTGAATTTCTTAGCATCAAGTACAACACTGTCAAACCAAATTTAGGGTGATTCAGATTTCAAAAGCCTTATTATAGATTCAATTTTGTCTCCTGAAAGCCGAGATAAAATAAGGAGGGGAAATTAAAATCTGTTGTCATCTAGATCTATTATACTGCATCCATCTTCTGAATTAGTCCTTTTGATGATTAAGCTTTTTAAGAATGAAAATTGTTTTCCATATGATCTGACTTGTCCGTTCCTTAACATTTTTGCTCATTTAATAGAAGTGTTATTGGTACTTTGTACTTAGGAAAATCCTGAGATCTAGTATGTATAATGTTCTATATATAAAATATGAAGTCCTACATTATAGCATTTGTTAATACTGATTAACAAATTAGCTAAACTTAGAAACTAGAAACATTAATGCAGGATTAGGATGGAGTAAATTAAATGCAGAAAGGATAACACATTTCTGTGGCCTGAAGATTTAGAAAGGGTTTGATTTCTATTTTCTTGGGCAAATTGTGATTGTGTTTGGTATATTCTCATAGTTGTTTCTGGGATAAAAAAAATAAGTTGGCTTTGACAACTATCACCACATTGATTCCTGTGGTTGATCTTTTCAGAGAACGGAATGTGCTTTTTCTTTCTTTGTTATCCATTTATCTTTCTCCTGAAGCTATACAGGAAGTTATTGAAGAGATTACCTTCAGTTTATTGTTTAGTTTGTATATGAATAGACACCCCAGTCAACGTTCCTCATGCTTTTTTCCATCTATTAGTACTCCTGCCCTCTCTTTTTTTAGTTTAGTTGTTCAGTATTCCTTGTACATCTTTGGCTGCCCAAAATCCAGTGATCCAGCCGTGATTCTTCATGAAGCCTCCCTTCCACATCATGCTCCGTACTTTGCATTTCATTACTTTCTTCCCTTTAATCCTTCTATTAAAGTTTCCCTTCCCTGTGATCAGTGAATTAATATGTGTTAAGTATCTGCTCTGGCTTATCACAATGTTTGGAGCTAATGCTTAAAGACCTTCTCCTGTAGTTTAAGTCAAAGTTTACCTGCATAAACATTCACCCCCCCCCAAAGAAGGCAATTAAGGGTCAAATTATAATGCATCAGTCATAGGAATAATTTTCTGAGAAGGGAGGAGGTCAATATAGGTTGGAATAGCTAGAGAAAGATTAATGGAATCTAAATGCACCAGTATCTGGAGTTAAAGGGTTAGCGTTTTATTTCCTTATTGAATAACATACTGGAATAGCTGGAAATTAATTGGAATTAAGATTTATGGCATTTCAGGGAGGCTTCTGGTCAAGGCTGCATATGGCCTTCAAATCAGTCAGCTTCCTACATTGTGCACTTTCCTCCTATCAGCTGAAGGCTTGCAGCTTCAAATTTCTTCCCATTCACAGGCACTATGCAGAAACCAAGGTCAAACATGCACATGGCTTTGCTCCTAGTGGAGTTTCTATGACGTTTGAAGATGAAGATGATTCCAATGATGTCATCCTGGTCACTTGAGTCTTTGAGGCATGATGTTCATATTTGGGAAGGGGCTATAAACTAATACTTTCAAATGCATGGAGCTTATTTAATTTTAATAGCTTTTCAGTGACATGAAGAATCAGATTTTTGCAAACCGCTTTTTAAGAATTAGACTTGATAGTTCTATTCCTTCTGGAAGACCAGTTAGCCTGCCACTCTTTTTCTTTTTTTAAACTGAATTTGATTTTTCAGAGATTTAATCTCATCCCCTATCACAATATTATTTTCATAACAGTAGGAAGAAATTTGGTAAACTATTCTAGTTTCTTATATTTGTGAATTTAATTCCCACTTTGTTAAAATGGGCCTCTGTCAGAGGATGAAACCAGATGCAGTGTGTTGTTCAAATTTTAAATGTCTCCAGCTTGTCGAAACAACTGCATTAAAAATCTTAACAGGGGGATCCTTGGGTGGTTTGGCGCCTGCCTTCAGCCCAGGGTGTGATCCTGGAGTCCCGGGATTGAGTTCCACATCGGGCTCCCTGCATGGAGCCTGCTTCTCCCTCTGCCCGTGTCTGCCTCTCTCCCTCTGTGTCTGTCATGAATAAATAAATAAATAAATAAATAAATAAAATTAAAAAAATCTTAATAAATAAGGTTGCTGACTTTCTTGCTCCCTCTGTGTTCCTCCTGCAGTTAAACTGTTTACATTTGAGTTTTTTCCACATCTGGTTAGAAGTCAATGACTGCCCTCTCCTCTCCCCCTGCTTTAAGTTACTATCTCCGTTAAGATTTCTCTTCCATGCACTGAATTTTCATCTTTTTTTTTTTAATAGAAAAAGGCAGGGTGGTAGACCAAGCAGAGTGTGGGCAATGGCCCCAACAATGCACAGGTTTGAGTCCTAGGTCTGGCATTTGTTTGCTGAATGATCTTGGATATTTTAACTTGCAGGACACTCGATTTTATTACACTTACCTTGAAGAATTGTTAGGATTAAATAAAATTATCCATGCAACAGCATTTAGCACAATGATTTGCATATAGGAGCACTCAGTCTGCATATTTTTTATATATGTGTGATGAGTTTGGCCTTACTCAAGAAAGAGCGATTTCTTATTCACAGAGGGCTTATTTCAAAACCCAATTCTGTTCTTAGCTACATTCTATATAGGGTATTCTTTAACTCTCTTTGTGATTTTTTTAGTTATCAGTATTTACTGTTTTTACTGCTTTTATCTGCATAGCACTTGATATTTATAATGCTTTTGTGCTTTTATGTGCCTTAATGCACTTCCATAATGTGTAGCATACATATCCTGAAGTTCATCTTGTTGGCTCATCATTCTGTCTGGGGTATTGCTTACATGGGGTATTGCTTATTCTGAGCATCACAGTTTTAACTGCAGAGTTCACTTGGTCAAGAAATTCAATTATAACAAAAGTGAGGCTCTTCAACCTGGAATTCCATGAAGACAACAGAAAATATCTGTTAAAGACTCATGATAGAGGTTTAATCTGAGTTTTTCCACTTCTCTTTGAAATTATACAGAGAAAGAAGAGGAAAAACTCATGAATTCCATTTTCAGTGAGTCCAGGAGACCCAGATATCTCTTAAAACTACAAATTATATGTGCCGCCAGAAGCAGGCGAGGCCAATGGAAACAGGCAAGAAGCTGCATAGTAAGTGGTGAATAGGCATCACGGAGGATGGTGAGGATGGGTAACATCAGCTGTGGTGAATTTCAGAAATGTCAGTAAGTGTTCACTTCCAGAAGGAGAGAATCCCATCCTGAGTGGCAACTGCAGGGAACAAAAATGAATTCAGGGTGATCAGCTTCTTCCAGTTTGCCTAAACCTTTCCTAGCTTTAACTCTGAAAGTTCCATGTCCTAGGAACCTCCTCGGTTCTGGGCAAACTGGGATGTTGTTCACCCTAGGTGAGATGGAATAAGATGTGGGTTGATGGGAAGGGTTGGGGGACCATGTAGGTGGCAGACTACAGAAAGGAGAAGCCAAAATGCACCAACAAAAAGTGGGGCTACTATGTTGAAAGGTAAGAGATGTGTCCTGAGTGGCAGTGTCTAGGGAAGACACTAGAAGATCACATAGATAGAATCCATTATGAACCTAAAAGGCAAAGGGAATGTTGTTGAACAGAAGCTTCCTTTTTTAAGGGAAATAGCCTATTGCAACAGACTGGAACAGAACAAACCTATGAGTTGTAAAGCTTGGCAAACTGGAACTCCTTAGTCCTTCCGCTCTACCCCCTCATAACCTTTGTAAATAGCTGGTCCAGGAAAATTAAATTCATTCAAATATGAGTAACAAAAAAAGCGTTGGAAGAGCATCTGTATGGAGACAGTTATTAAATTGTGAAAAAGAATAGGGAATTTTCCTCTATAGACAAATGAAATGCACCAGAAAAATATTGCCAAGAAGGAGATAAAAATTTTAATATCGACATTGCATGTATAAAAAACTTAATGGAATACTACTTATTAATGAAGGTATACAAAACAAAAATGCAATGACTCAGGACTGGGCAACAGGAGATGATGAATAAAGGAAGATGTGAATTAGAGTTTGGCAGAAATCATGAAAGAAAAACATTTTTCAGAAGTTAAAGACTAAAAAATGAGAACACAAGAAAAATAGATACCATTGAAAGCACAGTAGGGAACAAGGTAGATATAAGAAAAGCACCAGGGTGGGCCAGTGGTTGAGCATCTGTTTTTGGCTCAGGTTGTAATACCGGGGTCCTGGAATCAAGTTCCATATAAGGCTCCTCACAGAAGCCTACTTTTCCCTCTGCCTATGTCTCTGCCTCTCTCTCTGTGCCTCTCATGAATAAATAAAATCTTAAAAAAATAAAAAGAAAATGAACAAGAAATATAGAAAGAAAAAGGATTAGAGACAAAATTATAGGAATAAAACACAAGCATATGTATACACATGGGTTCTCCCCAAAAGAAAACCAAAACAAAGAACAAATATTTGAAAATTCAACTCAAGGAAACTTTTCTAAAAATAAAGCATGACTCTACATGTTTGAAGGGCTCACCATATACTATGGAAAACTGATTTAGAAAAGTCAGCATCCAGGCATATTCTAAAGTGATTAGAATAAAGAAAGAATATTTAGGGTGAGCAGGTGGAAATACCTATTCACTTATGGTGGAATGAGGCTGGGCAGGCATCAAACTTTTCTAAAGCTACAAACGATCCCAGATGCTGATGGGACAGTCTTTAAGGGAAGTGAAAATAAGCCAGAGATTTTATATACGGCCAAGATGTCTTTCACATCTAAGAGGAAACAAAACAGTTTCAAATTTGTAAGAACTCAGCATATATTACCCATTTTGAGAAAATAGGTGATTAACTCTCACCAATCAAACACTATGCCTTGAGGGAACTTTGGTTGAAAGGCTGGCGTTCAACATTAAATGAATTTAATTGTAGATCTAAGTCCAAAGCAAAGAAATGGACAAGTTAAGGGGTAAAGTCTGAAATCAGTGGAGAGGTAGGACCCAGAATATTGGGAGAGGTTGACCCTTGAATGGAGGTGAGGTGCTACTTTCATTGTACAAAAAGAAGGAAAAGCTTATGAGATGCAGGAAGACTTTCTCTATGAAGTAGAAGTCCAGCCCATCCACTGAAAGTAATGGGCTCTGACTGAAGTAAGGATCAGCGATGGAGGGGAAAAATGTTCAGAATAGTGAGAGATCAAGCTTCCAGAGAATCATGGTAGAAATACTTCTACCATGTTTTCTAAGAGTTCTCTGTTTAAAGAAAACTTTCAATGAATCTGTTAACGTAAACTATTTATCACAATGAACTCAGATTACTTATTCTGTAGATTGGATATTTAGTAGTATCAGTAGTTTAAGACAGATATTTGCTATTTTGCACCCATGGACATAGCATTTTGCATGTTTTAATGCAAATCCATTCACTTAGTTTCTTTTTTTTCTACTGTATTATGACACACTGAGGGCTAAGTACTATCTTCCCAGGACTCTGCCCACTTCAGGTGTTCATTCAATAAAACCTTGGTATTTTTTTTTAAGGATTTTACCTATTTATTCATGAGAGACACACAGAGAGAGGCAGAGACACAGGCAGAGGGAGAAGCAGGCTCCATGCAGGGAGCCTGACGTGGGACCCGATCCCGGGACTCTAGAATCACCTCCTGGGCTGAAGGCAGACAGACGCTCAACTGCTGAGCCACCCAGGGATCCCAGAACCTTGGTATTTTAACAAATGAAACATACCTATAATAATCTGCTTAATATTTTCTAGTACTCATTTCTCAAGATACACATAAAATGATTAATAATTTAATTTTCAGGTTCTTTTTTTTTGAAGATTTTATTTATTTATTCATAAGAGACATACAGAGAGAGAGGGAGAGCAGAGACACAGGCAGAGGTAGAAGCAGGCTCCATACAAGGAGCCCAATGGGGGACTCCATCCTGGAACTCTAGGATCATGCCCTGGGCCAAAGGCAGGTGCTAAACTGCTGAGCCACCCAGGGATCCCCTAATTTTCAGGTTCTGAAAAGGTAATACTTTATTGAAATTCCTGGTGAAGCTTAGAATAAAAATTACAATTTTACTTATAAATGTGAAACCACATACACTTCTGACTTAATAGGCCAAGGTATAATAGATGCTAATATCTGTCATCTGGACAGTGGTGAAATTTTTTAAAAAAGGCCATATATGGAAGAGAATAAGAATACTGTGTTCACAAGCATTTATGGCTCAATCAAACAAGGAGTCAATAGCAGATATGAATTGAAAAAGCCCACTTGCCTAGTCATTTTGGGATTGTGAAACAATTAAGAACCACAGAATTCTAGGACTATACTAATCAAAGGTGAGGATAAGCATCATCTTCTCTGGGAGCTTTAAATGAACTATGGTTGAACTGCTTGCTTCTTGATATGACCAATATAGCATTTCCAAGTCTTCCTTCCCGATTCCCTATTGACCCAAAGAGAACTTTATCTATCTAACTGTTACTAAACCAATATATACTTGACACTCTTTTCCCTGCAAAATTTACGTATACTTTTTTATTGTCAACTTACTATCATCACCCAAATACAGCACACTGTTCGCCATTTAGCACAAGAGAAAACATCTGAGATTTCACTGATGTCAAAAATAATTTATGCTTACCAAATTATTAGTTGCAGAAGTAAAAGAAAGGCTGAGATAGTAAAAAGTAAGCCAAAGAGGAAAGAACTAAAGAAAGTTTGGGTGCTGTATACATTGTATAATTTCTCTCAAGTGAGGACAACTTTAGAAGGATGATTCAGAATATCTGCAACAATCACTATGCCTTGGTGTGGAATGATTTTGAGGTTAAAGATGCAAAGGGTAGTCTTCAACATCAAGAGAGCCACTCTACCTTGACATTCTATTGTTTAAGAAGTGCTCCAGATCTAAGAGCCACAGTTTTAGCCACTGCATGTTTTGGGGAACAAGACTGTGATGTAGTTGAAAAAGGAAAAATTTAGGAACCAGCCAGAGCTGGGCCCAAATACTCACTGACATAGGAACTAACTGTGGGACCAGAATATAGCAACACCTTAGTTCTGGGATTTTTATTAGTTATTAGCAATAATGCGAATAAAGTACTTAGTGGAGTACATAGCGAGCGAGCACATGATGAATGGTAGCTATATTGCTATTTCATGGCAAGAAATTTTATTAGGGTCAAAAAATCTCAGAGTAACAAAACATCCACAAATCTCAAACAGCCATCTGTTTTGAGCAACATTCATACTCTGAAACTCTAGTTCACTGAAATGATTTGGATTCCCTCTTAAAACTCACCATAATGAGATTTGGGCTGCACCAGAGAAGAGCCATTAATGACCTAATTGTCAAATCCAATGGCCTGTTCTCCATCATTTTCTTATTTATTTCCTCTGTGGCATGTGATGCTATTGACTATTCTTATCTTAATTCATTCACTTGGATTCCTCAACAATGCTGTCTGGTGGTTCTTCTCTTCTTTCAGACTCCTTTCCTGGGGTTAGCGCTTGGAAGGGGCCTTTTCTCCACTTCCTGATCTCTTCTTCTGTGAAGACTTCCCTTAAGTTCACCAGGCAGGGTCAACACAGTTCAGAAAAATCTTTAATCAGTACATAGTATGTACTTGTCCCTCTTCCAGGTATTGGAAAACAAAGACAAAGGAGATTGGAGGTGGTAGAGGCTTCCAGTGCCCACCATATTGAATTTTTCTTCCTGAACAGATAGGAGCTTATGTTGCTCAATCCCCTACAGGAGAAGGGGCTGTGTAATTTGTTCTGGTCACTAGATGTGAATGCAATTCATAGGCCGAGGCATTTAAGAGCCAGAACACTACTTCCTTGCTCTCTCTTCCCATACCTGCCATGAACCAGGAAATGAGGTGGTGTTGACCTGACAGTGTCTCATGAGGGAGGGAGCCTGGGCCACGAGTGTCAGATGGAGGGAATTCCTACCAATCTCTATCAGACTTTGGATGATTGAGAAGAAAAGCTGTACTAGGCTATGAAATCTGTTACTGTGTCCTATCCCATCCTAAATCAGTATAGTGTGATATACGTGGACGAAAGGAGTACATGTATACAAACAATTGTTACAAAGAAAATGTGCAAAGTGCACTGGTTGTTTTTGGAGCATTGAGGGGCATTGATCTCATTCTGAGTGGGGAATATTGAGGGAAGATGTGAATTCCTGGTTCCTTTTTCTTTTTTTTTAAGATCTTATTTATTCATGAGAGAGACAGACAGGCAGAGATACAGGCAGAGGGATAAGTAGGCTCCCTGCAGGGAGCCCGATGCAGGACTGGATCCCAGGACCCAGGGATCATGACCTGAGCCAAAGGCAGATGCTCAACCACTGAGCCACCCAGGTGTCCCTGAATTCCTGCTTCTAATTCATCTCTTCCCAGAATGGACAGACTGGTCTTGACCAGAAGAGGAGGCACCTTCCTCCCCCTGAATCTGGACAGGCCCAGACGGGAACAAAACAGCTGTAGACCATTCAGTAGATGTTATGTCAAAAGGTTGAAGGAATTCACCTTCAGATTTTCTTGGCAAAGGAAGATGTTCTCTGCTGTGTGTTAGAGCAGAGTCAACAAACTACTTTATCTGCAAGGCTTGATAACCAACAGTTGAGACTTTAGTCTTTGTAGCAACTACTCAACTCGTCTATTCTAGGGAGAAGACTACCATAGACATTATGTTAAGTGAATTCTCTGTCCCCAAAAAACTTTCTTTGCAAAAGAGATGGCAGGTGGAATTTGGGCTTACGGGCCACAGTTTGCTGTTGCCTGTGTTTGGAAGTTGAGGCCTGGGTTACAGTTTCGAAGCAAACGTTGGAGGTCTGCAGTAGTTATTGCAGGAGCTAGGAGAAGTGTAAGTGTTGGTGGGTGACAACAGCATCCAGGGAAGGATCTATGTGACATTAGAAAGAATGTATTAGCTGTGGCCCCATTTGCATTATTTTGCCAGTTTTGAACGCAAGAATGTTGTCCTAAGATGCCTTGGTGCAGAATGTAAATGCTTCCTCCCCTGTGACCTGAAAGCATTGCTTGCATCTCTGGCTAATTCTAGCTGTCTCTTTCCCCAGATTGTGGACATTTTAAAGGCAAGGTCCTTGTCACCTTTATTTCTGTAATAGCCTGAGTTTAGCTCCTAGCTGACAACCATATCCTTCAGCTATTGACATTTGTCCTTCATCTCGCTGCGATAAAATGAGAACCCTTTCCTGGACCTGAGTCTCTGTCACCAGGCCCGTCTCACTTCATGCCGAATCCACCCAGACCCGTCTCGTCCTCTGAGGACTGGTGACTAATGCGGTGACTGTTAGCTGGTCAAGGGAAGCTGAAGTCATGCTATAATTATGGCTGCACACACACGCACCCACTGTTTTATCTGTCCCCCCCCCCCATCTTCCTGTCTTTGGAACAAAAAAATTCTCTGACTTCACATGGCCAACACAGCTGTCCAACTGGCTACAAACACAGAAGTGAATGAAGTCAGTGAAAGGATGAGTCACGGCACAACAGTGTCATTTACACTCCCTGCATCTCCCCCCAACCCCCCCCCCCCCTGCCGCCGCCTCCTTCTGCCTGGGGTTTACGGCTTGGGAAGGAGCCCTTCGCCACAACTCCAAGGACACAGTGCAGGGAAGCATCTTTAGGAGGAGGAAGTCACTCACTTGGCAAATCTGTTCTTCACTCCTGGTCCCACCTTGTTGAATAACATCATTTGGATCTGACGAGGAGATGGTAGGATCCAAGGGGGGGTAGTTGGCTGAGTGGCTTGGTGGCATTTAAATATTTTCTAGAAGAAGGACACACAATACACAATTCAAGATCCAAATGCATCCAGTTTAGTTATAGCTCAGTAGGTGCTTCCCAGGTCAGGACACAGAGTGAACCTATAACCACAGAAGCTCGTGGGCGTCAATGGTTATCTTATTCCCTGCTCCTGTTGTCCATCTTCATTCATGAAACTTCATGAGAATGAGCATCCCTGCAGGGCAAGTGACACTCTCTGCTAACTGAAATTCGGGCTGTGGATTTTTATCAGGATCAATGTGTTCTTTGGATCAATGTTGGCATGGATTTAAAATCTATGATCGATAAAAAGATCATTGATATTATTAAAAAACAATTTGCTCTCTCTGATTGCTACTTGCCTGTTATGCATTTGCATAACATCCTCTCTTGAGGAGGATGCTGTTCAGATTACGGGAGGCTTAGACTGGTTGAAATTTGTCTCTGTTCCCACATTGCCTGCGTTTCTGCTTTCCATGCCCTTGGCCAACCTTCCGTAAACACTTTTGTTATCTGTCTCAAAGTTCTCTTCCCTCCTCTTTGTGATAAGTCCCCCAGCGCACTGCCCTTGGATCCTCAGACCGAGGAGGAGACAGACAGACAAGGCTGATGCTGGAGGAACAGCTGCTGGTCCTCCCTGCTGCCAAGGCTTGGCAGCAGGTTCCTGGGGAAGCAGTGGGCACCTGGTTTGCACAGGACCAGCACAGCTGGGCCAGCCTCTGACTGGCAGAGTGTGGCTTCCTTCGTCACTGAAGTGACTGGCCTGTGATCTCGCTACAGCCTGCTGAAACCGAGAGGGACGCAGGGAAAGCCATACACCTCAGCGGAGCAGGTGCAAGTCACATTTCACTAATGAACAATGGGCACTTTGCACACAGGGAGGCTTTGATCTGAGAGCTAAAAGGCCCTTCTGTTGGACAGGATGTTGGCCGAGGCAGGAAGCTGTGAGAGGCCCTGGGAAGGATCCTTTATGCAAAGAAGTCGTGTGGCAGCCGTCATCAGCTCATGCTTGCAGACTTAAACACTCCCAATCTCAGAGACCTCTTTGGGAGAAAGCAGTGTGTTTGTGGAAGGCTTTTAGTTGATTCTATATTAGGACCATCCCCAGAATGAATAAAACATTTCTTCTATATTAAACTTAAGGCTGTCTTCTACCCATCGGTTTCAGTTCTCCTTATGGGATTATACAGAACAATTCTACTTCAGGAAGAGGGTGTCCGTGTGACAATATTCCATATGTTTGGGGATCAACCCCCTGTCTTCCAGGTAATGTGAATAGGGCATCTTTGAATAAATTAAAAAATAATAAATTATAAATAATAAGATAAATTGCTGTCTTCATGTACACGTGCATTCTTCCTGCGGAGTGACCTCAAAGGCTCTATGCAAATCTCTTGTCTTCCCCTATAAAATCAGAATTGCAGGTTTCTTTGTGATGGGAAAGACCTTAGAGATCTTTCTTTCTAAGCCTTCCTTCCACATCTTGGGCAATAGAGTCTGATGGAGGTAAAGTCACAGAGGAGTTCAGACCTGAGACTAAGTACCCCAAGCCAGTTGGGGGGTTGTGCCTCTGTATTACATTGCCTGATGATGCCTGTGATCCACATGCAGGGGGGATGATGAGTCTGTGCTTGGCAAGGTGTAAACCATCCATCCCACTCTAAGTCCATAAGACGTCTACCTGCAACCCACTCTCAGAGGATCACTGATGTGACGTGAGACTTTTTGTGAATTTCAGTCACTGTGTTTCTGTTCTCATTTTCCAATGGGGGAGCATGGAGAGTTGTGCAAAGGTCTGAGGCTCCTTTAAGCAGATGAGGGAGGCATAGTTAGAAAGAGGGTAAGGAGGGAATGCCTGTATGAGATCTCCTTGGAGCTAGGGCTGGAGTATCTCCAAGTCTGTATGGACAGGTTTGGCGTAGCCCACGTGAGAGGCATTTTCTCTCCATGTGAACCCTGTGGGAGTCACTGATGAGTTAGGAGATAAACTTCAAAGAAGGAAAGTAGAACAAGCAAATTGTTGCTTAAAAGCTCGGATGTGCCATGAATCAGGTGGGTTCACAGCAGTAAAAATACAGTTGGGGATGGTCACTGTCCATAGGCTAACAGAACAGGGCAACATGACAAGAGAGTAGACACTGCCCCTGAACTCTCTGCATATCGGGCCAGAGGCAGAGAATACCTACCTGGGCACGTGCCGTTGGGAGAGTGGGCACAGTACCGAAGCACTGGGAGGAGGGTGTAGGAGCACTTTGTAGCAAGGGGTGTAGGAAAATCCGTGAAGTGACTATAAGGAGACATGAGTTCAAAGCCTAATGTGCAAAGGCGGTGAACTCTGTCAGCAGGGGTCCTGGGTGCCTGGAAAAGTTTTCTGTGTAGCCATTCTTGGTTAGGCTCGGACCACGTGGGAATACAATGTTTGAAAGAGACAGACATCTCTGTTTTCAAATCCTTGCTATTGCTCTTGGATCAGAAGTTGGTTTGTAGGCGGATACTGGATGGCAGATTAACTGATTCTAGTGGTTACCCTGTTGGAGGGGGGGATCCCCTAATATACTTCCTTTCCTTTTCAGAACTGGCTCAGGGCTCAGAAAGGGTCAAAGCCAGAGCGATCAGACCCCTGAGAACAAAGCTAGGGAAAGTGAGACAGATACTACAGATGTTGGCAACACTGCATTTCCCCTTTCTGGCTTCTCTAGGCTTACCCAAACTTCTCTGTCCCATGTACTGTCCATCCGGACCTCGTCATTCATTCTGGAGCTAATCAATTAGCTTTGCAGGAACATGTGGCTAACTAGACTGCGTCATTATCAGAAAACATTTGGCATAGAATTGGGCCTGGGCAAGACAAGTGAATTTACTGAAAGGAATGGGGAAATTGAATATCAGGCATGTGGGGTGTGTTTGTGTGTGTGACAGAGAGAAAGACACACAGAGACAGAGACAGAATTAGCCAACCTGAAACACTATCCTATAGGAAATGGAATTCTAAGGCTGAGCATATATTACACACCCTCTACTCAGTGTATATCCCTATAAGTTCCTGCAATTCTCTCCAGCATGGCCAGAAAATGATTGCCCCTTCATGGCCTGCCAAATGTAGAGTCTTCAGCATGGGTAAGAGTTTTCAAGAATATTCTATGCCTCAACCTGATTTTCCCCTAATCAATTACATTTGACTCAGTAGATTGCATGTTTATTTTTTGGTTGGAACTTGTCTTTTTGAATTCAGTTGGCATTTGCTTCCATGTTTTGAAAAAGTTTTTGAGGCTGTAATCCTCTCCTTTGCTATTTTTAATGCTTTAAAGTGTATACAGTTGAGTCAACAGTGACAGTTGAGTTTTGCTGCTTGCTATTTTTGATTTGAACTTTGCACTTCATTCTAAATCTTCATGGTGGATTTGGGCCCTGTAAGTATGAAATGCCTTTGCTCTTTTACTTATTGGGTGGGCCCCACGCATTGTTTTCCCAGAGTCTAAGTTGATGAGTGCTGATTCTTTTTCTTAGGGCTTTTCTCGGGGAGGTTTAGAGGAGTGGGAGTTGGTGTTTAGATTTACTCCCAGATTTCACTGTGCTTCCTCTTAAAATTTCCATTTCAGATTTCTTCTACCATTTAACATTTACTTTTTCCACTTTTTTTTTTTTTTGGTTTCTTTCATAATTCTTGTATTTATTCTTTCTTTGGTATGGTTGGAAAGTACGCACTGGGATTTCAACATTTATTCTTGTTTTGCAATTTGTATTTTTTAAAATTGTTTTGCAACTTGTATTTTTACTTTGTTGTAATCCCAAATTGCATAAATGCCTATTCCTGCCCTTAGGATATAGGTTTATAAACCATTTAGATGGACTTATTTGCTCATCTCTTCTTCATTTTCATTAGAAAATCCATGGGTTCAAATGGGCAAGCAGATGGTGGTCCCCAAAAGTCTTTGTCATTCATTTGTGACTCTCTGGTCAGTTTGTCACTTGTGTTCCCTTTGGCATGTTCCTCTTGGCTTGGGTATCCCTGCCAGAGAGTTTGGGGACAATTAAAAGCTTCAAATCTGTCACATGGTGGCAACAAGAATCCTAGGAAGAGCACATCTGTTTTGTGGTAAGGTGGCAACAGGTAGAGGCAGGCAGACAGAGCAGGGTCCCTTTTGCACACCCACTTGTTTGTCTTGCTCCTGTTCATTGGAATGTGGTCTGTATTTGAGTCTCTAATCAGCTTAAAGTCCTGTCAAAGATATAGGCTGTCTCCCAGCTCCCCAGCATCTAGCACAGCACAGAGTCCAGAATGTAACTTGGCTGACCACATAGGTAAATGTGTGTTTTCCCCAGTGCTCTATGTGGTAGACGTGCAACAACTGTTTATTAACCATGACTAATAACGTATTTAAAAATTTCTGGCCACTGACAGCTCCACACTTTTCTAGTCCATGTGAAACCTATCCATTTTTTCTCTTGATTTTATCTAATTCTTGATTTTGACTTTTGGAAGCAAGTATACACACACACACACACACGCACACACGCACACCCACACACATATATATATATATATACACACAACTGGGGTTGCTGAATTTTTTTTAATAGAGCTTGTGAGAACTGGACTGTACAGATAGTTAACACGTTGAGTTTGTATTTACTAACAAACCTGGCTAGGATTGCTATTAGGCCTGAGACTGTGAACAAGGAAAAATGGGGAATCATGTTTATTTGATCTGTGCAGACTATTGGCTTACCTCGAAACTTTCTCTTATGTAGTCCTTTACATTGATCAGTAAACAAGGCAGCTCATGGCTACATTCTATTTTACTTTGTTCCACGTAGATACAGAAAAGTTAGTGCTTTCTTTTCCACCTTGATGGCAGGTGATTCAGACTAACTTGGTGTTATCCTTGGCAATACAATGATTACTTGAATCTAAAATCATAGTAGGATGAATACTTTAAATGAAGCTCCCAGAAGATATTTGCAAATGACATATCAGATAAAGGGCTAGTTTCCAAGATCTATAAAGAACCTATTAAACTCAACAGCAAAGAAACAAACAATCCAATCATGAAATGGGCAAAAGACATGAACAGAAATTTCACCAAAGAAGACACACATGGCCAACAAGCACATAAGAAAATGTTCCGTATCACTTGCCACCAGGGAAATACAAATCAAAACCACAGTGAGATCACACCTCACACCAGTGAGAATGGGGAAAATCAATAAGACAGGAAACAACAAATGTTGGAGAGGATGTGGAGAAGGGGAACCCTCTCGGACTGTTGGTGGGAATATGAACGGGTACAGCCACTCTGGAAAACTGTGTGGAGGTTCCTCAAAGAGTTAAAAATAGAGCTACCCTATGACCCAGCAATTGCACTACTGAAGATTTACCCCAAAGAATACAGATGCAGTGAAAAAGCCGAGACACTTGCACCCCAATGTTTCTAGCAGCAATGTCCACAATAGCCCAACTGTGGAAGGAGCCTCGGTGTCCATCGAAAGATGAATGGATAAAGAAGATGTGGTTTATGTATACAATGGAATATTACTCAGCCATTAGAAACGACAAATACCCACCATTTGCTTCGACTTGGATAGAACTGGAGGGTATTATGCTGAGTGAAGTAAGTCAATCAGAGAAGGACAAACATTGTATGGTTTCATTCATTCAGGGAATATAAGAAATAGTGAAAGGGATTGAAGGGGAAAGGAGAGAAAATGAGTGGGAAATATCAGAGAGGGTGATAGAACATGAGAAACTCCTAACTCTGGAAAATGAACACAGGGTAGTGGAAGGGGAGGTGGGTGGGGGGATGGGGTGTCTGGGTGTTGGGCACTGAGCAGGGCACTTGACAGGATGAGCACTAGGTGTTATACTATATGTTGTTAAATCAAACTCCAATAAAAAATACAAAAAATAAATAAATGAAGCTCCCAAGCACTAAATTATTTGCTTAAAGCTAGAGGGGGTAAAATTCAGTGCTTTGAGCAATTCTGTTAAAGCAATATGTCTGCATACAAATGCTGGCCTTAGCTGTGCTTATCTTTTTGTAGATGTGACTGTCCTCCCTTTCTCTCCAACCCTTCTTATGTAGTCTGTCATTTTGGATGAAATGAGCAAAATGTGAAATCTGTCATCTTGGATCACTTGAAAATTAAATTTCAAGTTATGTCAATAGGAATATCTGCAGAATTTTGGTTTTGGGAATGACAGAGAAATCTTAAACCCATACAGTGAGTATCAGGCACATAGTAGGTCCTCAGTAGCTATCTGCTTTATAGATAAATGTGGATGCTAAGCACACAGAAACAAAGGCAATAGTATGAAACATGGTCCAGTATGCCTGGACCGAATTTGAGGGCTCCTATGGCACCAAGAAGTAAAGGTCATGTGTAGGAAGTAATCTCAACTTGATGCAGTCTCTCCTTTTGAAACTCAGAACTTTTTAGAACAGAACTGAGCTAACCGCACTTGATATGAACTTTAAGTGGTGGTCATGGTTGGAGATGAGCAAATGACATGCTAGTTTCAAAATCTGATTCATGTCTTTTAGTCAAGCTTTTATTCTTTATGTTAAATGCTTTATACTCTACAGCTTGGGGAAAGTAATATTTTTCAGGAAAAAGAGCACTGGAACTGAAACTTAACCAAAGATCCAAAGATCCTCTTAATTTTCCAATTTCCCCAATGTGCTCACACCCTGCATCTAGGCTTCTCCCCTCCTCCCCCTCCCCTTCTAATGGTTAAATTATTTAAAAGTCAAGTGAAAACAAGTGAGAGACTTTTCTTTTTTTCTGGGAAAGGAGTGAACCCTTCATTCCAGTGTTGTTTCTTTGATTAGCAGAGGATGCTCTCGTTATTCAGCCGACCACTGGGGCTGTTCATTCAAAATTAATCTACGGCATTACTAAATAACAAGCATCCTCATTATAATTGTAGAGGACTAGATAGAAAAATTGGGTCTTGACCTTGTGCCCCAAGGACCAATAAAGTCGCAGTCATTTAGAGTTAGTTCCGGAGTCAAAGGTTCCCCATTTAAAATGCCCGCATCCAATTCTTTAGAGTTCAGCTTGGTATCATTAGCTGAGTCTTCCTGCCCTGTCTCAAGAGACAGACCAGCTCTTAAGCAGCATTTGTCCTAATTGCCTTGTTTGTTTTAACATCCCCAGAACTTTAATTTAACTTGTTTGGAAAGGTTCCTTTTTCTCTTTGTTCTGCCTTTACGTCCCCAAATGATTTGACCTTCGGTTGCACGTCACTCCTTTCTGGACTGACCTTTCTCTGTGACTTGGCTCTTAGGAGTTTCAGCTCTGGCTAGAGAACACCATAAAAATGGATGGAAATATTTAGAATGACTTTTCCACTCTCCTGTTCCACTTCCCTCTTTCAAGCGTGACTATTTTTTCCTGTCCCTGCCCTGAGCCTTCTCCTCTCTGTGCCTTTGCTCATGAGGCTAACTCTACAAGGTCTCCCAGCCCTGGCCACTTAAACTTCCAAACCATTCTTCACTGGTGAGCTAGAAGTTCACCTTCTCCATGAAATCCTTCTGGATTCTTGTAACTGGAGACCTATTATCCCTTCTCTGAACTCCCGTGGCTATCCTGTGCTGCCTCATGGCGATCGCTATGTGCCGTGGTGTGTTACCTTGATCGAGGTTTTTTTTTTGGGGGGGGGGCTTATTTCCCAGCATTCCTGGGCTGTAAGTTTTTTAGGAGGCTGCACTTGGCTTCCTTGATGGTTTCCAAACGAGAGCTCTCTTTAGAGAAGTTGCTCAAAGGGGTGTATTGCAGGAAGACATCATTACACCTTAGAATAAAGTGATCTGTTTACCAGAATATTTTTTTTCTTATTTTTCAATTGGATTTTGAAGTTACATAGACAAGCCAACATATGATGCAAAATGATTTCCACCTTTTCCCAAGACAGGATCTGTAAACCATCCAGATCCTAAGATGGAGGAGCACAGATATATTTGTAGGTGCCTGTCTGTGCTTTGGGGGAAAATA
Source organism: Canis lupus dingo (assembly GCF_003254725.2). Taxonomy (NCBI): domain Eukaryota; kingdom Metazoa; phylum Chordata; class Mammalia; order Carnivora; family Canidae; genus Canis; species Canis lupus. The sequence goes on from NC_064277.1 coordinate 17,452,040, forward strand.
GAAGTTGAAGTTTTGGTAAACTGGTTTAAAAATAATGACCTCATCATGTGTGTGGCCTATGGCCTATTATCTTATGCAAAGTATTTTGTGTCTTGGGAAAGATTGTCTTGGTGTTTTCTGAAACCTGAGACATATATCACCCCTCTATGTGTTTGGCTTCAGTTCAAATTTCCTAGAGTTACAGCTCTGCCCCTTTGGTGCTGACTCACCATCACTGTTCACTCTTGTTAAATTTTCTGGCATCAGTGTATATATTGTAACTTTTTTTGGTCTCCAAAGAATACATATTCACATCAGAGAAGAACTTTCTCCAACTTCTTTGCTCTCAGTGCTCACTAATTCCAAGGTAATTTTATAGCTGATGGAAATAGTTCTACAGTCAGAGTTAAATTTAATTGTTTCACAAACTTCCAATGAAATTCTGCTTCCCTCTTTGGGAAATAAGGGATCTTTATGTCGCAGACTCTTCTGATAGCTTAATAAAACATCAGTAGTAAATCTCGATGTAAAGAAATTCTATTCGGAAAACCTCAACAGATATTTAAAACCTCAAACAGATATTTAAAACCTCAAACAGATATTTAAAAAAAACCTCAACAGATATTTAAAAAAATTGACACTGTATTGTGTCTTAAAGGAACATAATGTTAGTATTACAAAGAAAATACAAAATGAAGTATTTAGTAGTCTCACAAGAATATTGTCAGAGTCAGTGAGTGAATGTGCTTAAAAAACACATTAGAGATACCTTGATAAAAGTGCACATTTCTGTTGAGTGGAGGTAAGTAGTAGTTACAGCATAGGACTATTGTATGGAATAAATGAGTTATTAGAGAAGAGGCATTCAGAGCTCTGGCTGACACATGTTAAGCACTGCTAGTTATTTTCATTGACCATTTTTCATCTCTAGGAGCTATTTCAAAGTTCTTTAAAATGGTGGTTATATTGCCACCATTTCTCAAGTAGGAAGAAGGCCCTGGTGATAGTCATTCCAAGTACATAAAATAGGTGCCATTGGAGGATTATGCCCCCAGAGCTATAGAACTATCACAATTTAAAAAAGAAAGATCTTAACACTTCATTTATATGTTCACTACAACTTAACCCAAGGAAGGAAATTGTAGTATCCAATATGCGTTCTGCATACAACATATGTATGATGAACTTTCAAAGGCTCACATGAATTAAGCACGTCTTGGATGCCACATAATCCCCAGATCCCTATATAAATTTGCCATATTAACTTTCTTCCACAACGAGTAACAGAGCTGAGTCTTCTGGATGATCCAAATCATACCTAAGGAATGAAAAAACAAACTGAGCATGTTATTTATTGTGATGTCAACGAAGTACAACAAACTGTTGTTGCTGTTGTTATGTTGGTGATAGGTTATGTAGGTGCAAGCTCTCCCTGTTTTGAATCACATGTCATGGTCTGAGTGTCACAGTGGGGATGGTCTAGCTGTGTGACTTTGACCAGTGATTACCAACACTGGGCATCATTTTCACCCTCTTTCTTGCATTACATGCACCGGCTCTAAGAGGATAGAATTACATTACGGGTATTATAGGAAAATGACTTGCCACTCATTTGAAAGTGTCATTTAAGAGAAATAGTTTCAAGTGTGTGTGTGTGTATAACAAAGTAACAGAGCATTGCTCAATGTTGATTTGTCAAAAGATTACAATTTAGCCCTTGAAATAAACGTTTCCCAAAATAACAGCATTTGGGAAACTTTGAGCTCTGTTTTAGTCTTTTCACAGGAACTAAGAGGTCTTTCACATTCTGAAGGCGGAATACTGAGTAATAAGAGAAACAAGAAGTCCTCAGTCTCCATTGCTCTGCCTGGGGACCCACTGGACTATTATTAGCATGGGATACAAAATAGATTTGGTAAACATTGGAAAAGTCTTGCCAAGCAGCGTCTCAAAGACATATGGTCTTTTGTAAGTGCCATGATCATTATAAACAAGCAAGATGTTCTAATTAAGAAGAAGCCTTTGTAAGGCAACTTGCTCTGTAACTTAGTGCTGAGGTTCTGAAACAGTCAAAACTCTGGGGGCTGGGTAACCCCTACTCCTCTTTCCATCCAGACTCTTTAACGCTGAAATACTGAACTGCCATCTCCACTTTGACCACTAGAGGGAGGGCAACTACGTGGAATCACTCAGCCAAGGGGCTGGATTCTCCAATCCATGGTCACTCTGGGCTTCAACACAGATCCATCTATCCTAGAAACGGATTTTCTTTGGCTTCTTGAGGGAGTGGAAAGGTAGAGGACTGTGTTTTATCGATGCACATCAGCCCCATCTTTTATATTCAGTGGAGTGATGGTGCGGATATTATTTTCTTATTTTTACAAATCTCACTAAGCGTGGCAGAGAGCTGGTCTGAGTGATAGAATGAAGAAACCAACAGGCATTTCTTTTTGAATCTTCCCTGCCCTGTGCTATTTGTTGGGATCTTCTACTACAAGATCATTTCTTTTGAGTTAATGAATCTTTACAACAGTTTCGTGGGATAGAGGTTGAACTGGAAGTACTTTAGTAAGTCTTCCACCCTAAAATTCTATGATTTGTGTATTTCCTCAGCTGGAGTGTTCACTTTTTGAGGGGAAAGGACTATGATTTTGATAAAGCACCTATTGCCACCACTGATCGCCTAGAAAATACTCCCTAAAGAACCCCTGATTGAAATGATGGATAAGACTTGGCTCGTCTAGAGGATTATTTACTATCAGGGAGCACTGTAGAACACGGGAAATAGTTTTGATTCTCAAAGCCTATAACTGTATCTCCTCAATAATAATCTGTTGAAAGTCAGGTCTGTTATGGTTAAACAAAATGCTCAGGAGCCCCACTCACTTTCTTCTCACTGTGCCCACCTTCTCCACTGTTCATACAAATATACCCATCATAGGCATACGTGCCTGCACACACACACACACACACACACACAAAGGTAAAAATTTTACCAAATGACATTATGCCAGACAACAAGCAATTGTGGGAAAAAAGTCTTTTTCATCCTCATAAAGCAGTAACAAGGAATACAATCAATTAAAAAGAACTATGTATGATTCACTAGTGAGAGAGCTATTTAGAAGTCTTTTATAACATCATGTAATTGTAATCATAAAAGGTAGAAATAGAAAAAGTTTAGAGAGGATAGTGGTATTAAAAACCAACTTTTTTTTTTTTTGGTTGTAATTTTTTTTCATGAAGGGAAAAACTGATGCTGGAGAATCACACAGGTGGTTGTTGGTGAGCCAGGACCAGGACTTCGGTCTCTTGGCTCCGAGTCCATTTTATGATGACTTGCAGCAGAAATATCAGGGCAAGCTGTCCCTACCATTTATAAGTTGATCTTTCTACCAGATTCTAAAGCTAAACTATGTAAAAACTTAGAATCTGAAAAAGAAGCTCAGTTGGAAAATATTCTTAAATAAAAAATGAACATAGGACACAAAAAACAACCCTTCCAGAAAGAGCATAATTCTAATAGGAAACAAAAAAATGCCTAAAAATAAACTATGGAATGAGAAGACTTTGTTGTTACCAATTTAGACCCATTAATAACAAAGATACGGATACTCAATAAATACATGGTTTATATCCTGCTTTCGACTGAGTCACAGAACTATGAATTAAGGGCATAAAGGTAGAGCTGAGGCTGCTTTGTGTTTAATTTGATACTGTCCCTTTAATATAAAAAATGTGAAAATATCAAAACCTACCATAATTAATACTAATAATAGAGTTGCCGTTTCTGTTTGGTGAGACTACAAATTCAATTAATTCTGATGCTGGTTCCAATAAGCTCTTTATGAGTCTAAAGGGATTATTAACACGGTGAAGTTTGAAAGATTGAATCACAATAACAATTTCTTGCAAGATTTTTTGAAGCTTTGAGAAGGTTTGCTTTCATGAAAATAATCATCTATTAACCTAGTGTCGTAGCAGGAGCAAGTGAAAGAGAGAGAGAGAGAGAGAGAGAGAGAACAAAGGGAAGAGGGATAAAAGGTAGGGAAGGGAATGGTGTGCCTCATTTGTACCTCTCCTCCAAGTGAAAAGTCAGTGCCAAAGTCAGTTTTTTTTGTTGTTTTGGGCTGACTCCAGAAGGACAAGTTCTGTGTAGGATTCATTTTGTAAGACCAGGATATTTGACAACTTGCAAACGACTGTGGCCTATTTGCGGTGCGTGTGTGCACCTGTAGGTACAGGGACTCAATCTGCCTGGCCTACAGGCTACGGTTAGGTCAATGCAAATGTGCTGCGTTGGCGCGCATGGTAGCAGTGATGCTGGTGGAGACAGTGAAGAGCCCTTTTGTAATCGAGCACTAAAGGAAATTGTGACGATATTTGAGAAGGTCCTCCAAAAAGTAGTAGCAAAGCCTCTATTGGTTTATTAACTAATTTAGTTCTAGCTCTTACAGCATCATGGGTAGAATGAGCCCACTTAGGAATCAATAGGGTTTTCAAGCCAGGGGTGCTTAGCCTTAGGTTGAGTCATTACACTTTATTTTCAGGTTTGTTTTTCGTTTTTTGTTTTTGCTTTTAAAATCGTGCTGAGTTGAATTATTTCTATCTTCTATTTTACAGAAAGCTATAGGGACCAACATTTTTCCAGTGTCCTACTACTGGTGTAAGGGTTGTGCTATCCTTGCTATAAAAATGCCTCCTGCAATTCCCATTGTCTGTCTTCTCTCTTAGCCGCGCGGATGTATATAGGACATCACTGTAGGCTCAATAGAGTTTCTCTTACAGGAGTCTGAGTTCTTCAGCTTTCTGCATCCAGATCTCCTGCATGCCTTGCCCCTGGCTGGTTGATTCTGTAGTGACATGGTAACTGGACACATCTCTCTTGCCTGGATGTGGTCAGTTCCCAGGCTTCACCACCAATCCTGCTGATTAGCCATGTGCCAATTAATTTAGGCTCAGAGCCAGGTGCTGCTGGTGACATCTTCTTGCTGGATGACCCTTTGTCTACTCCGAGGGCATCCCACGACTAGTCTGTTCTGATTCGTACATGCCTGTGGGCTGCTTGCTCAGCTCAGCACACTGGAAAGGGCTGGTCATTTCCTCCCCTCGATAGGGACAGGACAGCAGAGCCTGCAGGCAGAGAGCTATTAGAATGGCTGTTTCTTGAGTACAATCAAGCCCTTTCTTTATGGTCTTTTCCTGTTTCTCTGCTTCCCCAAGACTCCTTTGCATCTATCAGGGATTAAAGTGGTGCCTTAGGCGCTTCAAAATCTGGAGAAAGGCTGGAGGCCTTTGAAAATCCCATTGCTTCTACCCCCACTCCGTCCAGCATTTACACAGACCTCACTGGTACCACTGTAGTTCTTCCATCAAGTCTGACTTTCTTCCCGGAGTAAAGTCGTCACTGGGTTGGGTGAGTTGGCTGCAGGGAGTAGAGAGGCAGTTTTTCACATTGTACTAATTGAGTCATAGGGAGGGGAAAGGGGTTTAAAAATATGCATTGTCCTTAGTAACACAGAAATGTTATATTCTTGTTTGACTATGAGGAGAGGAGAAAATGGAAGTGGGAGAACAGATTCTGGGGTCTTGAGCTATGTGAGGAGACCAGTAAGGGCTTCTCTTGGTTTCCCTTAGTATGATCAGATTTTATCACTGCATATCTTTTCTGGCTCTTGGAATTAGAGCACCTAGAGGGACAATGTCCCATGGTGCCAGGTGAGTCCCCCCGTTGTCATCAGGAGACAGATATAGGAGCATTTTCAGCATCTCTGTCTATTGTTAGTTGAAGATCCTAGAAACAGAAGAGCAGAGAAATAAAAAGTAGGAGGAGAGGCTACTCTGGGAGTCCTTACAGAGTGCTGTCCACAGAAGATTGTCCCATGGACAGTGTCATCAGATCCTGAATTTCACAGGTCCTGGAGTTGAAAAGATCCCAGGATCATTGTTAGGAGTAATGTAGGCATTGAAGGTATCCTTTGGTCCACAGGAGTTTATGACACTATGCAAACAATAAAGTCAAGAGGTGGAGAATTGGAGCAAAAATTGCTCAGATGATCCCTAAAACTTGCTCTCAACAGTAGGGATGCTGACAATGACTGACTATCCAGTACCTTTCCACCTGGTTTTGAGCTGGGGCTGCTCCCAATGAGCTGGGAAAATAGATGACCTTGTCTTTCAGGTCCACTTGGTCTCGGCCTGACTTAGTGATTCCCATGGCCAGGGGCACAGATAGAAACTGGGAGGCAGGAGAGTGCCGAGGAGGGAGAGATGCCAAGGAGATGTTTCTGGCGATGGAGCAGCTGGCATCCTGCTCTCATTGAGATTGGCTGGCCCAGGAGGATCCTAATTACTGTGCAACTGCTGCCTCCATAATCATGGTGACAGGAGCAGCGTGGGCCGGAAGGAGGAGAGGGAGATAGAGCTGGTTGATGCTGAAGATGGTATCGGAATCACTGTTTTTGACCCGGCAGCTAACAGGAGGCTGTTGCCAGCTGCCTGCTAAGGTGGAACCAGCTGCCACCAAGAAAAGGGCCAGCCCCTTCCTGCCTCATCATCATGGGGTGTACCAACGCCAGCCTGCAGGTCCAGCTTTGGGTCCTCTGGCTGCCAGCTAAGTCTTTAGGACAGTTCTCTTTAAAGGAGACCCAAGGAGGAATTCAAAATACAGTGAGTGTTCAAAGACAGCCAGGCTGGGAAATGAACCTAGATTAAAAAACAACAAGCAAGAAACTTTTGTTTCCAAATCAAAGAAAGGACTATGATATTTATTATTTAGAGATATTGGTGAGATACTCTCTTTGATTTGAGTAATCAAAGGAGAATCTATTTATCCCTTCCTCAGTCCTCATGCTTCAAGTGAGAGGTTCCCCCCACCTTTGGATAAATTCCCAGGTATAGGATTGAATAGTCTCTTGGATCATAACACCAAATCATACCATTGAGGCCAACTTTCCATTGAAGCACGAGAATCAGCTGAGGGTTTGTTTGCAGGGAAATCCAGAAATAAACCGGGGATATGAGAACCAGGGGACATGGGCATGAACATGGGTGAGGAGGGAGACAGTTGCCTGAATCTTAGGCAAATACTAAGGCTGGCCTTTTACAGGGACTTCTGATGAGGTGCTGGTATCCTCTGTAAGTCTTTTGAGTGTTTTCTGGCTTCTGATACCAAGGAAACTTCTAGAAGAAGAAATGGCATAATGGATTTGTTGGCTGATTTTATTCCCCTCGGAAGACCGATGACTCGTTACAACACGGTGCTAACTCCTGAAAAGCCAACTTGCCATGTTGGCACTTGGAGTAGCTCACTGGAGGAGAAGTCTCATGGAGTCCCAGGACTTAATGGCTTTTTATCCACTTTATTAGTCCTCTTTATTCTGCACAGCATTGCGGCATTCATTGGCTGTGGCTCCAGAGCATTACACAATCACTGCATTCCCTGTTACGTTGTACTTTTGGGTTTCCCTGTGCGAGGCTGGTCACTCTTCTTTAGTCTTCTCAGAATTTATCTGGAGAGGATGGCTCCTTTCCAGTTGCTTCACAAGATGGCAGGACAATGTTGAGAATGGTGGAGTAGGGAGGCTGAGGCTAGTTTTTTGTGTAAAGAGCCACTACAAAATAAACTTGGCTATTGGGACACAAACTTTTTGTTCCTTGGGCTCTTCTCTTGATTCCCTTCAAATCCTTTTAGCTTGGTTTATGAGACCAAAATGTGATTCCAATAACCATTCTTCCTGAAAAGTGTTTCTTACACGTAGTCATGAGAGATTGAAATTTTACCACGAACTCTTAGCTTATCCTTTGAGGTCATTTAGAAGAAAATAGGGCTTGAGTCTTGTTTCCACCATTCCAAGAATGTTGTAGTGGGTCCTGGTCTTTGACATTCTTAATTTACGATGTTGATAGGGAGGTAGAATTGGGATTTGGAAAAGACTAAAACTACCATTGTGAGGTACTGTTATCACCATAACATTCTCTCTATATCCTGGCTTTCAGTGTCCCAGAGTCCTCAGAATGGGGCTATGCTAGACACATTGGGCATGGTTGGCCTGGGATCTGTCAAGCTGTGAGGTAGTTGATTTTTCCCTTAGATGATTGAATTCAAACAGAAAATCTCAGAAAGGTAAAAATACAATAGGTGTTGGCATGATAATAAGTATAATTTGAGGAACATAATTAGAATCATGTATTTGGAGGCAAAGATAATTAGTAGAATAAATGACATCATATGTATGCTAACTCTAATGGATCATGAATCAGTTACTGTTTGTTCACACATGGAATCATTTATGGCATTTTGAGGGGAAACTGTGCTGCCTGGTTGACAGACACCACTGGAAAGTATGCTATCTCCCCCCTCCCGCCCCCCCGGGTCTCAGAATCTCCCCACTGCCACCTTTGCTCTGAATGGTTTTGGTACTGGGGATGGGGATGAGAGTTAGAGGTAGATATTTCTCTGTTTTCCAGCTTCATTTCTACGCTGGCTCAGTTCTTGGTAATTTCAGAACTGTTTCCAATCTAGGCTAGATATATTAATAAAAAGTCATGTGATTCATGTAAAAGAATGCAATTGGACCCTAACCTAACACCATATACAAAAATTAACTTAAAAATGAATCCAAGACCAAAATGTAAGGTCTTAAACTGTAAAACTCTTAAAAGAAAACAGAACAAAAGCTTTATGATATTGCATTTGGAATGATTTCTTGGAGATGACACCAAAGGAAACAAAAACCAGATAAGTTGGTCCTTATAGAAATTTAAACAATTTTTGCAGCAAGATGTAATGTTGACAGTACAAAAAGCAATCGACGGAATGGGAGAAAATATTTGCAAATCCTGTATCTGATTAAGGGATTAATGTCCAGAATATTTAGAGAATTGTTAAAACTTAACAAAAAACAACCCCATCCAAAAGTGGGCAAAGAACTTGAACAGACATTTCTCAGAGAAGTTACACAAATGGTCAGTAAGCACATGAAAAGATGCTCATCTTCATTAATCATTAGGGAAATGCAAACTAAAACTACAAAGAAGTAATGAGAGTCCCTCACATCCATTAGGTTGGCTACTAATAATGACAACAAGACAAAATAAGCAGTGGCTAGGATATGGAGAAATTGAAATCCTTGTCCATTGTTGGTGGGAATGTAAAACTGTACAGTTGCTGTGGAAAACAAGATGATGGTTCTGCAAAAAATTAAAAATAATATTACTGTATGATCCCACAATTCCATTTCTGGGTATATACCCTTCAAAATTGAAAGCAGAACATTGAAAAGATATTTGTACACTCATGTTCATAGCAGCAGTATTCACAATTACTAAAACATGGAGGCAATCCTGAGGCCATCAAAAAATGGGTAGTACCTACAATGGAATATCATTCAGCCTTGAAGGAAATGCTGACATATACAACATGGATAAACCTTAAGGACAGTATGTTAAATGTTAAAATATCAGTCATTAAAAGACATATTGTATGATTCCACTTATATAAGGTATTTGGAATAGTCAAAATTAGAAAGTAGAATTGTGGTTGCCAGGGGGTGGAGGTGGGGAGGGAGAGAGTGGAAGTTATTATTTAATGAGTTAAAGAGTTTCAGTTTTACAAGACAAAGATAATCATGGAGATGTATGATAGTGACCACAACACTATGAATGTATTTAATAGTACCAGAATGTACATTTAAAAATGGTTAAGATAGTAAATTTTTTGTTATGCATATTTTACTGCAATAAAAAAATTGGAAAGGTTAACTGATTACTTACCACGTTGCCCTCTGTACTCTAATTAGTTTTGTACACACATTTTAATGTGTGTACACACATTTTAATCAGAGTTGATCAAACAGTTGATTTAATATGGTGTTAATTTGCTATTTATAAAACCTAAGTGCTGAATAAAAGGTAAAGTTATGTAAATTAGTGTATATATATATATATATATACGTGGAATAATATATAAGCATTACTAATTATATTTACAAATGGGAAAGCTCTCAATATATAATGAGTACCAAGATCAGAACACAAAATTATGTACTGTGGGGTCTCGTATCTATAAAAATATGTGGAGAAAATAAACTTATAAGAAATAGAACAAAACATAAACAGTGGTTATCTGTTGGTAGTGAATCTGCAGGTAATTTTTCTACAATTAACATATACTATTTTTATAATCAGGGAAATATTTTTATAATGAAAAAAATCAGGATGCCCGGGTGGCTCAGTGGTTGAGCATCTGCCTTTGGCTCAGGGCGTGATCCTGGAGTCCTGGGATCGAGTCCCACATTGGGCTCCTGCGAGGAGCCTGCCTCTCCCTCTGTCTATGTCTCTGTTTCTCTCTCTCTGTGTCTCTTATGAATAAATAAATAAAATCTATTTAAAAAGTCATGTTTTATATTTAGATAACATCAGATATGTGTCTCCTTTACATCTGATCAAAAGGTTGACTGATGATGGATAAAATCGGATGATGGATAAAATTAGGGCATTAGATTCCTGATCAGGAGTATACCACTATACCACTATTACAAAATAGTTCCTAAAGATAAAAAAAGATCTATCTTAAAATATCTTGCTTAGTGCCTTTTATAGGCACATAATCTGCCATGAATTGGAAGCCTGCCACCTGGGGCAATACAGCTTAACAAATGAGGTTTATAAGCCTTCCTTCACTTCATCTTGGTAGCATTTTCTTACTGAGATGTAAATACCAGAGCTGGTGAGGTGGCAACACTAATTAACATTGGAAAATATGCTGGGGGCTAAGGAAGAGCCGCAAGAACTATCATGGGCTATGACTGCAGGTAGAAAGCAGGTGGAAAGGAAAATAATGCTCATTCTTCCACCCTTTGAGAAGATAGATAATATTCCCTGGATCACGTGTAGAGGAGAAAAAAAGTATATCTTGCTGACCACGGAATTTCCCTTATGGGAAGTTTCCATTCCTTGGCTTTGTGTCTGGGTTGGCCATTTTGGTTGGGGAAAGCAAGCCCTCATGGCCCAGATGGTATGAGTGCGAGAAGTCTTTGCTGAATGGGAACTGAATAGGGCATTTGGAGTACAGGGGAAGGAGAGAGGAGGAGGAAGTTAATGTGTATGTGGGGGATGTTAGCAATGGAGAGAGTATTAATAGAAGGCACTGCTGGCGGAGTGATGATGGGGATAGCTATAGAACTTGAAGAGCAGAAATCTCTCTTCTGCTGATTTGTGCTGCATTGTAAATAACCATCCCACCTCCTCTGCCAGCATCACCTTGAATTTTCAGTAGAGTCAGCTATATCCTATGGCCACGTATGAGCAGTCTTTTTGGAAAATCAAGAAAATCAAGAAAGGTCATTCCATGAATGAGTTGGCATAAAGAGGAGAGAAGAGGAAATGATCACAAGAAAGAAAAGATACATTATTAAAATTTCAGTAGATAGCTGGAACCAAAGACGGCAAGGTAAAGCATAAGTCTTCAGAGAATGCCCAGAAACAGGCATTCTGGGCTACAAGGAGCAGAATCAAAGGCAGGATCACTCCAGTGGACATCTGTGTTATGTGTGCATGTTTACAGGGCCAGATATTTAATAGTTAAACACTTGCAGATTGATTAATTTTTTGGCTAATCATATGCCCAGTCCATGAAAAGCTCAGCCCGAAGTTTAGATTTTTATCAGTTCACAGGTTTAGTCTTTCCCTGCTTGTTTGAAGTAATGTAATTTGTGGTTGAGATTTGCAGCTGTCAATTATCTGTTCTCCTGCCAATATTAAAAAAAAAAAATGGGCATGGGAAGAAAATAACCATAAAGACATTTAATCAGTTACAAGAAGGAGGTTTATCTTTCCCTACCCAGTCATATTTTCCAAAAAGTCTTCAGAGAGTTTAAACTGATTAATATTTGTCATGTCAAAACCACATAATTGCAAGTCAGCCCATTAACATGCCCATGGTCTAACAGCCCAGGACAGAGCAATCAATTTATCACTAAAATTTCATTTGTTTATTGCCCAAACAAATAAAAGAGCGGGATTGGAAATGATGTCAATGCTGTTAGTCATGATTTAGGGGGGCTCTTATTTTCCCTTAGTAATTAAAGCATTGGATCCAGGATATTTCTACTTGTAAGAGCCAAATCCATGAGTATTATAGTGGAGCACAGCCTATCAGCTATTAATCAAAGTATTTAAAAGTGAGAGTGAGAGAACTCATTTTGGACAGTTCAGTTTCTTATGAGTTTGGAGAGCTTTCTTTTTTTAGATACTTTCTTCCTATCCACTCTGTTTTTTTTATTAGGTGATCTCATTTTATTGGGACCAACAAGGAAAAACCAGTACACAGAGATTATCTGTCTTTAAAAATGCACATATGGAAGCATGATTACAGGTTGGAGTATTAAACTAAATATGGCAACTAAAGAGTCAGTACGAAGTAGGAAATTTGGCTTTTAGTGTATACTTCATTTCTTGCAAGCTCTGGGATGTTGGGCAAGTCACTTGGCTTTTCAACTCATGATCCAGTATACTGGATGATATAATGTATGTCCTACCTGAACACATAGGATCAAATGAAGTGATCACCTGCCTGCTGCTGTAGATATCAAGTACTTTCTCTCTATAGCCCCTTGATCAACTTTATTTTTCTTCATAGCATTTATCACTACCTGAACTCTATTACGTGTACGTGTTTGTGTTTTTATGTTTTCTTCATCCAAATAGAGAGTAAGCTTCATGAAAACAGTTCTGTGTTGTTGCCAGCACTAAGGCCGTGACTGGCACATGGTCTGTGATCAATAAAATTGTTGAAAAGGTGAATCTGAGCTATAGGACCTAAGGTTATCAAAAGGAATTGGATGCAGCATGCTGGTTAAGCTCTCTTGTCAAGATGCCATGGTTCAAATATCTGCTCTACCACTTTCTGGCTGTGTGGGTATCAGTCTCAGAGAAATAGAAGCTGTTGGTACAAATCTTATGGAAACAGATAGAGGTGCCCCAGAGTTGTCCAATACCAGCATAAAAGTGAAATCCCAGTGACAGGAGGGGGGAGAGGGAAACTTGTCACCAAAACCCTCAAAATGAACGCCATTCTTTTAAGGATGTCCTCATCACCACTTCTTTTAACTTGGGTAAGTTAATTAGCTGCCTAGAGCTTCAATTGTATCTTTTGTCACGAGTAAAATAGGCCTAATGATAGTTCCCAACTCCGAGTTGTCATGAGATTGAACAAAATAATTCATGTAAGGTAATCACAGGGCCTGAGTTCATTGTCAGTTATTGCTGTGAGTTGGTGGACTCAGCTTTTCCAAGCTAGGATGAAAAAAATTAGATGATGTCACAACAAAAGCTTACGATGACAAAGGTTTGTTGTTGCTGTCTTGTGACAGTGCTATCTCCTGGTGATCCAGTAGGACCATGTGGTATGTTTGCTGAGCTGGTACTTTTGAGGAGGGAAGAGGTCAGACTGAGTGAAGATTCTTGTACAGAATGACGTCTTGTCACTATCATATTGTCTAAACCCATGGTTCAAGTAACAGGACAGTGGTGAGCCATGCTGAAGTGGTTGATGAGTTACTTTGGTGCCAGTGGGCTGTGAGGAGCCTGAATCAGATCACCATCTGGGTAGTAATGAAAGTGGTGGGGGTGCTGGTGTCACAGGCTAGTAAGACAAGAGAACAGAGTCAGGTGGTTCCGAACTTGTGTGGGATTTAGCAGGATGAAGTTGTGCTTCTGTTCACATCTGAGCCTATTCCCCTGCTGCCTTAGATCTACGAAACCTGGTAGCAGAAGGAGATTAGGGGTGAGGAATACAAAGGAAAGAAGCTAACATTTACTTAGCACCACCCCTATTTGTCAGGCATTGTTAACAATTTTTTTTAAAAGGTTTTATTTATTTATTTGAGAGAGAAAGAAAGAGCATAAGCAGGAGGAACAGCAGGTAGAGGGAGAAGCAGACTCATGCTGAGCAGGGAGCCTGACATGGGGCTTGGGGCTTGGGGCTTGATCCTAGGACTCTGGGATCATGACCTGAGCTGAAGGCAGACCCTTAACCAACTGAGCCACCCAGGAGCCCTATAATTTCAAAAGATAACTTCTCTGGTCTATCATAATCCTTGGGATAAGAGTTTGTTTATTTAATAGTTAAGGACCTGAAGCTGAGGAAGTTAAAATAACTCATTTGGGGTCAACAGCAAGGAAGGGATGGTCCAGAAGTGTGAATTTAGTCCTTCCTGGCTCTGTAGACCGTGTCTTCCAATGTGGTAGTTGACCTCCAGGGGAAGCCCTCCAGGGCCTGGATGGGTTCAGCACTTGGATCTAGAACTTGGCTCTACCACTTGGCAGCAAATGAGGACACTGAGCCCATTGCCTTCTTGCATGTTTCCATCTAGCTCAGCATCCAGACTGGATAGAGCCCAAGATAGAAATACATAGGCTGATGAGAAGTAGACTTTGGGGAACCAGGGAAGCCTTCCCTGCCCTGTCTCTGCCACTTGCTCCCCAAGACTATCCTGATTTGGGAGCTCTTCCCATATAGTCCCATAAACTATTTGTGGGTGTATCTGTTCTGTACCTGACACGCTGTTTTCTGCCTATCTTCTTATGTTCTTCAGAAGGCTGTCCTAGGTAGTATGTGGGCATTTTGCCCCTGTAACCCTGAAGATGTTGGACTACCTTAATGATATATTTTTTCTTCTTCATGTATATCAGTTTAACTTTAAATTTTTAAAAATTTTAAAGTGATTTTTGAGGCATTTCAACTGGAAGGCTTCTTAAGGACAGGGCTGATTTTTGAGCTGTGAAAGCAGATCTACATGGGGAGTAATCAGAAGCCCACCTTTCATAGTTTCTCTGTGTGCCGTCTGTAGATGTTTCGATGCAACCTTTCTGATCAGAAGCTGACCACCTTGATAAGCCTGGATTGGTGACAAGGTATCCTTTATTTTTAAAGTGTGGAATTCAAGCCTATTTGTATAAATACATTTCAGAGGAGTGCTGGTGTGCACATCTTTAAGAGAATGATGCTCATTGTGAGTGCCAAGTTCCCCCCTGCCCCTCATGTCTCTGGGATTTCATTTTTCTTCAATAACAGCAAATCTGGGGCACCCATTTCTGTCTCTATAATGTTTGAGCTGACTGTTTCTGCTCATCTGAGACTGGTAGTCAGCAATACTTGAGGAGAAAGCACTGTAGAGTGGGAGAAAGTCATGGTTTTGACAATGTTAGGGAGGAAGAATTTTGAACATCCATATTACTGTCCTTACTGGATCTTATTTTACTTAGAAATTGCCTTCCAGTGTCTAAAAAGATTGCTATGCACCTGAAAAAAAATGGACCAAATTTGCTTACTCTTAACAGGAGAATGCACCAATTTCAGCTCTCTGCTGGTCCAGAGAAAAATGTTTTGTGCCTCTCATTCCACGTGCATCAAGAATCAAATGCCCCAGCGGAGCCTTGACACCTTCTCATGAGAGCAGTGAGTGGAAGGCTTTTGTTGCTAAGATCAAAAGTGTTCCTTTGGTTTTGAAGTTTCAACCATAACTTCACTGAGTGCAAGGAAAATCCTCATGCTTGCTTTATATAGACCATCTCTGGCTTTGCATTTTCCCTGGCAAGTCTGTGAAGACCAACTTTTCTCTCTACAAACCTGGGAATGCAGAGGACCCTTTCTCTGGGAAGTGCTGGTACTGCTGGAGCAGTTTGGGGCTTTCCTGAGAGATTTGCTTATGCCTCTGATTTGCAATTAAAAAAAAAAAACCTGGGAAAGTCTTTCTTCTTTGTGGTTGAGACAGTAGGTGAAACTCAGTGGAAAAAGTTGGTAGCAGGAGAAGTAGAGTAAACCAGAACTGGGAGGGGGGTTGTGATGGAGTAAGGGGAGTGAACGTGTCTTTGGGTCTTCTACTTCTACCAGTTTTGTGAACAATTCCTGTCTCCCTGTAATGTGTGTTAGTGCTGTTTGTCCCTGTTATTATGTCTTTCTAGGCTTTGCTTACAAAAAGCCAAGAGGCCTGCTGAGGAACCTGATCTACTTAACAGCTCGAAGGGGCAAGTGACGCATCAGTCCTGAAGTCATCCTCATTTGGACAGCAGCCTGCTCTGTTATTTGGGAGTCACTCTGCAGGGACAGGGAACAGGGACAGCTAATATTTCCTGAGCACTGGCGATGCATGAGGGGTTGTGCCAGATGCACCATGAACTTCCCTCACCGACTCCCCCAACACCCTCAGGCATCTGGTATGACTGTCATTTCCATGTTACAGGTGAGGCATTTGAGACTGAGGCTGGTTCTATGATGCACGTCGCCCGGCTCCATGCAGCCAATCTGTGCAGGAGCTGGGATCTTGACTCTACAGGCTGGGCTTTTAACCAACTTACTATCAACAGCATTTCTTCGTTTTTCTGTGGGTGATGTTTGCTGTGGGCTGTTTAATGACATTGTCAGTGAAGTATCACAACTGATGAGAAGGATGCAGGTGGTTTTCGTGTTCAGTCTGCACGTGCCTTGTAACCTGTTCACTGGGGCTTCTGCTCCCTCTTGCATTTCATCACATTTCTGTCTTGAAACCAACGGGTTCTCTTTGCATATGTGATAAGAAACCTGGAGCAAAGAAAGGGAACCACCATAGGCCGACATCCAGAAAACCAAAAACTCCCTAAAGACTGATCATCAGTGTTTGGCTCCAGAGGGAGACTTTGATGCTAAGCGTCAAGAATTCAACCTTCCTCATCATTTCACTCACATATTGGGCATATAATTTGTGGGGGGATTACAACTTGAATCTTCTTAGGTGCCTCTGGTTTCTGACACAGCAGCAGGTTTTGAATCCATGTTTTTTATTTCCCCTGCTGCTTAATCTCCAGAGCGACCGATTTATAGACGGGAGGAGTTTTTACTTTATCTATTCCAACCACATTCCCACTCTACGCCTTTGTATCAGGAAGCAGCTTCGACCGTCCGTTGCTCAGTGCACATTTGCTGATGTGCGTTCACTTTTGTGTGTGAGTATGTGCATCTGGATATTCCTGAAGATGCTGGAAACAACGGTGAACAAGTGTAGGAGGGTGAGGACCTATATTGTATAACAATCCCAAGGCACTGAGGAGGCTGCGTTTGTTGTGAGTTAAAAGGTTTATACAAAGATTTTCTTAGTAATGTCTAAGATTTTAATAGGGTAATTAATCTTTCTAAGTGTTAGTGCCAGATTATGGGATCAGCTATTATCCCTGGCTGCAGAGTAATCCTTTGTGTGTTGCAACGAGCAGGTCTAAGTGAAGAGAATACTCAGGTTGCCAAACAAAGATATGGCTGCAGCTAGCTTGTTTAGGTTTTTGAACACATTTTCTGGTACAGTTAAAAGAACCCCTGTTTCCTTGGGACTATCACTGCCCTGTAATAGCCATTGAGTTGAGGGGAAAGGCAGAGAAATAAATATACATGCTTTGTGCTTTTTCATTTCTCAACAATCAACTATTATTATTTCGAGAATAATGACAGCCAGATTCGTGGGAGACCTTATTTAAGCCGGAAAATACAATTTAACAGAAAGACCTGCAGGAATAAGGGCAAAGGTTTTCATCTAATTCCAAAAGTTCCGCCTCTTTCTCTTGCCTTAATCAAAGTTTAGTGAGAGTGGCCAAACCATCCAGAAAGCCAACAAAAATCAAAGGAGAACCATAGCAGCTAATGAGACTTGGCTGTGGTCTTTAAGCAAGATTGATTATTTAATATAGCCTATCAAAATATTGATTGGAAATAGATGGCTTATTTCATTGCATTTTCCATATATGTATGGAAAAATACAAAGTTCAGGACACACTGTAACATGTGAAAATCCTGCCGGCATGATCTTGTTGCAGTCCAGCCAATCACCTCTGCCCTGAGCTGGTTTACACTTCCCCTTGGCCTTGACTAGGTTCTTGCCCTGGCTGTCTAAATGGAGCAGTTATTCAGAACTACGTGTCCATTGGTTTGGCAACCGATTGTAGTTGCTGATTATTTTCTCCAAACTGCTCTCTTCTATTTAGGTGACCTCTTACAGTCCTCTACTGCTAGGATCACTGCTCTGGCAGAAAGTGTGTGTCTTTTGAGCTGTAACTCCTTCCTGGTCCGTGGGGCCATACCCCTTGCACTGGTCCACTGTTCTGATTGGCTGCTTACCTTAGAAAGAGGCACTACGTCCCTTCTTTCTGAAACAGTGCCTGTATTTTGTGGTTAAATTCAGCTTACATTTGCAATCCACCAGAGGGTGTTGA
Organism: Canis lupus dingo; assembly: GCF_003254725.2. Taxonomy (NCBI): domain Eukaryota; kingdom Metazoa; phylum Chordata; class Mammalia; order Carnivora; family Canidae; genus Canis; species Canis lupus. Next base: position 17,470,256 of record NC_064277.1, read on the forward strand.
TGGGCAGTGGGGAGATAATCTGTAGCTTATTTGCCTCTTATACAGAAGTGATAGGAGAATGATGACTTAAATAAAATGCACACAGTATATTCCTGGGTTTGGTAGAGCAGTGTGCTTTCTGGAGAGTTTTAAGTGGGAAGAAGAGCCTGGGCTGGGTGTTCTGGTGATCTTAAAGTCACATTGGTGCTTTAGTTCTCTCTCAGGCAGCTACATCATCTCTCTCTCTCTCTGTCAAGAGGCCAGACATCTAGTACCTGAGCTGATGGGAGGAAGGTCAGTGGAGAAAGGAGAGGAGTGCTCAGAAAGTAAGACCTCGATCAGGACACATGTGAATATCAGCACACATGCTCCCCTAGATGGTACATGAAGCAGCTTGGGCTGGGGTGCATGCCAGTGTAGCCCCATGTAGTATATAATGCTCACACTAATATTACCAGACTGCAGCTACTGTTGACGGGGATGTTATCCAAGGCTGTTTAATGAAGGTCAAGTAAGAAATTGTGCTTTCCCACCAATGGTGCTTAAAATGCTCCCCTGGTTGTCACCACCCTGCAGAATACTGATCATGGTGCAGGAGGGGGTGCATCCGGACAGCAGGTGCAAACATGTGAGGAAGAGCTACAGCATCAAGCAGTCAGTCCTGCTAACAAGTAGGCAGCAGTTAACATTTTGCACACTTTGTACATTTTACACAGCATACTGATGGGAGGAAAACATCCTGGAGAAACCAATTGATGAAGACTGATGATTTAAAATGACCATTCAGCTTTTGTGGCTAGAAAGCTTGAGCTTTTGGGACAACTCTCAAGGACAAGCTTGTTTGGAGGTGTTCCAGAGCCAATGGGGACAAGGGGGAGAGGGATCAGCACACTCTGGAGGGATTCAGATTGGAGAAAAGGAGGTATTGTTTGCTAGATGAGGAGGAACAGGACATTGAATTTAGGAAATGTACAATTCCCATGATTGGTGTATGAAGGTCTTATTTCACAGTGTGTATTTCAACATAACCTTCTATTGTCTTACTAAAACTCTTAGTGTTGTTGGGTACCTGGTCTGCATGTGCACTCTGTGACTACTCCAGGGAAGATTCTGGGTCCCCTATTGGCCCAAATGGAGAAGTATAAGCTTAGATAGTAAATGACCTGACAAGCATGACTTTGGAGTGGTAGGCTCAATTATATCCTCAGTGGGCAGTCATTTTGAGTAAATCCTCATCTATACTGCGCTTGAAATATTGTCCAGGACATGCTGTTGTTGTGGGTGGGTAATAGTCTTTCCATGGGCTTTCCCCCTACCCATTGTACAGATGAAGAAAAGGAGCAGGATAAAAAGGGTGAGATGAGGGGAGAGCATGGGCTGTACTTCCTTTGAAGGAGAGCAGGCTAGAGTAAGATTTCATTCTGACCCAGTCTTTGCTCTCCTTGCTAATGGTCAAGTATCCATATGCTGGAATTAATATTTTTTTTTATTTAGTGGATTTATGGAAACTCCAATGCAAGTCACCAAGAATAGTGAAAAGTCAACAGAGAATCAGCCCAATGATGGGAAGAATGATGACCAGCTCACGTTATTTACCATAGTTTTTCATGTTTCAAAACATTCCCAGTTACAGAATCACTTTCTAGATGTGAATATATTTATCAATCCAGTTTATAATAGTCCTGGAAATATCTTCACATCAGTTATAAAGATACCATTTTTCATGGAAGTCCTTTGCTTTTATTCCCTCCTAAGATTTTACATTTTTTAAAAAAAGATTTTATTTATTTATTCATGAGAGACACACAGAGAGAAGCAGAGACATAGGCAGAGGGAGAAGTAGGCTCCTTGAGGAGAGCCTGATGCAGGACTCAATCCCAGGACTCTGGGATCACAACCTGAGCCAAAGGCAGATGCTCAACCACTGAGCCACCCAACTGCCCCTAGATTTATTTTTAAAAGATGATCCATGGCCCTGGTAAAAAAAATCAGAATGTATAGTAATAAAAAGCATAAGGTCTAAAATCAGGATATACAAAATAGTATATAATAAAAATTAAGTTAGATTGATTTTTAAAAATTTTAACTTTTGTGAGCATTGTTTTTGTGCTGATCTCACATTCTTTAAATAGAAATCTCAAATATAGGCTTTTAATTTGGAAGCTTCTTTTCTTCTGTCTTTGCTTTTAAGATTACGAATACTGGTCAAGGGGCTGTGGGTGGCTCAGTCAGTTAAGCCTCTGACTCTTGATTTTTGGCTCAGGTCATGATCTCAGGTTCATGGGATCCAGCCCTGTGTTGGGCTCCATGCTCAGTGAGGAGTCTGCTTAAGATTCTCTCTCCTCATTAAAAATAGATCTGCCTCATGACCCAGCAATTGCACTGCTGGAGATTTACCTCAAAGATACAGATGCAGTGAAACGCCAGGACATCTGCACCCCAATGTTTATAGCAGCAATGTCCACAATAGCCAAACTGTGGAAGGAGCCTCGGTGTCCATCAAAGGATGAATGGATAAAGAAGATGTGGTCTATGTATACAATGGAATATTACTCAGCCATTAGAAACGACAAATACTCACCATTTGCTTCAACGTGGCTGGAACTGGAGGGTATTATGCTGAGTGAAATAAGTCAATCAGAGAAGGACAAACATTATATGGTCTCATTCATTTGGGGAATATAAACAGTAGTGAAAGGGAATAAAGGGGAAAGGAGAAAAAATGAGTGGGAAATATCAGAAAGGGAGACAGAACATGAGAGACTTCTAACTCTGGGAAATGAACTAGGGGTGGTGGAAAGGGAGGTGGGCGGGGGGTAGGGGTGACTGGGTGACGGGCACTGAGGGAGGCAGTTGATGGGATGAGCACTGGGTGTTATGCTATATGTTGGCAAATTGAACTCCAATAATAAAAAAAAAAAAGATTCTCTTTCCTCCTCTCTCTCTACTCCTCACCCCCATTCATGCTCCCTCTCTCACTCTAAAATAAATAAGTCTTAAAGAGTATTGCTCAAATGGGTCTAGTTCTTAATAGCCTTAAAACTTTTTTTTTAATCTTGGAAAATGGTCCATCAGAAAAAGTTTTGAGAGAGTTACACAGATTATTTTAAAAAATGATCTACTCTCTTTCTCAAAACTATCCATTCTTGCTTCCATTTGCTGCTTTGGTTCCTAGTAGATGCCACAGAACTTCACACATGTGCATTAGATATGTATAGTCAGGGGATTAATGAAGTGGCTACAGGTCCTATTTCCAACTCCTAATTAGAGACAATCACCTGAGGGATTTGCACCACTAAATAGACACTTCAGTTCTCAGTTTATAGTCCAGCTCTGGTGAGCAAATACATACTTCTCTGAAGCAATTCCTCCTTCCTCTGTCCCCAACTTCCTTCTTTCTCCCCTTTCTCCTAGCCTCCCTTCCCTTGTTACTCTCCCCCTTCCTTCCTTTCTTGCATTGTTTCTTTCTTGCTTGTTATTTTGTGTAGAATTCTTTTTTTTTTTTTTTAAAGGTAAATAAGAGGTCTGATTCTTGGAACAAGAAACAGCATTTCAGAGCCAAGTAGGCTAATATCATTAAACACACACAATTAGCCAAGGTGCTGAGGAGGAATAATTTATAAATTATGAAATTACCAGGGAGTAATTTTATGAAGAGAAATAGCAATTTTATTATGCTATTGGCATATGTCAACATACATTTACATGCATAGACATGACTATTTTTATTCCCCAATGCTTACTCCTATCACAGGGAAGGGTCCTTGGAGATGATTCAGTTCATCCATCTTACTGTACAGAAGAAGAACTAAAAACCCCAAGAACTGAGGCCACTTGCTCAGAATCTGAGCCACATGTCACAGCTGTGCACAAAACCCAATCTTCAGACTTCTGAGTTTCTCCCACCATATCACAGGATTATGTATTTGTTCTGCCTGTCTTTCCCCCAACCTTATTTGGGGAAAAAAAAGCTATAAGAAAACTGAAAGAATAGTAAATACTATAATGATTAATGTACTCTTGCCAATATCTCAATATACTCTTCATTACTTGTTACCATTTTGCCACAATGAGTTCTCTACCTTGGGTCTTTCTGTCTCTGTCTTCCTCCGTATGTATGTTGTACATATGTATATCTTTCTTTTCTTGCATTTTCTTTTTCCTCCCATCTAGGTTGTTGGAAAGGAAGTTGTGAACATCACTCTTAATTAGCTCGGGATGCATCTTCTAAGAACAAAGTCATTCTTCTACATAAACACGATGAATTATCTCAATGTAACATTGATATAATATCATTGTATAATATTGTCAATATTCAGATTTTCCAGCTCTCCTTGCAGTATCATTTGGTTTTTCTTTTTCCTTTTCTTTTTTTTTTTTTTCTTCTAATGATCTGAGTAAGAAGCATGCTTTGTACGCAGTTGTCATAGCCTTGTAGCTTCTTTTAATCTGGAATGACTCTCCCATTAGGTGTTTTAGGATCTTTTATAATACTGACAGTTTTGAAGACTCAAGTCTAATTGTCTGGTTGAATTTGGAGTAGTCTGATTGTTTCCCCATACTTAGCTTCAAGATAAGCAGTTTTAATGCAAAAAGACTTCATGGGTGATATTATGCTTTCCCATTGCATTGTGTCAATAGGCAACATGTTGTCAGATTGCCCCATTGTTGTGGAGGCTAACATTGACATTTCTTTTGAATAAATTTATATGGACAAAGATATTTAAAGGCCATGAAAAACACTGTGAGAAGAAAATCATCTTGCTCTGAGGATCCTATATATTTGTAATAGGAGAAATCACACAGTCAAAATAGACTTAGAAGCCAATTTTGGATCATTCAGAGCAGTATGTCTCACCCCTGGGGCCTTTCAAGTCTGGTAATGATGTTCATAGGTAGTGACTTATCCAACTTTCTTTGCATTAGGAGCACTTTTATAACTATACTAAAATTGTATTTCAGTTGACTAACTCTAGTGTTAGCAAAATCCTTCATTATAGGTCACAGTCATCTGGAATGGGAAGCAGAGAAGAACCTAGGGGACAGGTTCTACAGGAGAGGGATCATAGAGGAACAGGCAGCATTGGAGAAGAAAAGGTACCAGAAATATTGACATTGCTTGGACAATTCACAGATTTAAAGTCTGTCTTGTCAAAAAACATGTCAATATGTTGAGTCACTTCTCACTCCATCATCAGGAGATGAAATAAATAGGTTTTCTTGAATACATGAATGATAAATTTTGGTTACTTCTCCCAAGCTGATTTTGGAACCTTTAAGGAATGACAGATAATTTCCCCTAGATCCTTGGGCTGATGGACTTCTTTCCTGTGTTTCTCTACCTTGTCTCCTCTGTGCTTTGCTCCTTGATTTATTCTGACCTCATTACTCATCAGTCCTTTTGGCTCTGGCCCACTGGTCAGTTCAATGTAAATCTAGTCTCTCCTGTTCTTGAACCTCATTTTACTTTGATTTTTCTCTCCCAGACAACTCTCAGGAAATACCCTCTTCATTAATTTAGCCTTCTCTTCTCATATACATCTGCCTTATATACTCTTTATCCTAACCTATACCTAGGAACCAGAAAATTGCCTTTGTTTCTAAAATATAGTATCTGATCCTAAGTTATCTCATTGTCAATGTAATTTTATTAAACATCAAATGGATCACAGTATAATGTTAGTATCTCTCTTCCTTCTGTACAGGAATTACCCCCCCCACTTCATACCATGCATTTTGAAATATTGAACAATTCATATCATTTTTTATGTCATTTTTTAAAGAAAGATTTTATTTATCTATTCATGAGAGACACACAGAGAAAGGGAGAGACACAGGCAGAGGGAGAAGCAGGCTCCCTTCAAGGATCCAGATGTGAGACTCGATCCCGGAACCCCAGGATCACTCCCTGAGCCCAAGGCATATGCTTAACCACTGAGCCACCCAGGCGTCCCAACTCATGTCATTTTATAACTATAGGTATGGTAAGGCCCAAATCAGAATGGCTTTGCTTATTCCTGCTAAGTGTAGATGGTGTTAGTTCTGAGAGCATGGTTTCCTAAGAGAAATGCAAAGTGTTAAGTGCACGCATGTGGATTCTGAGATCAGGACTGATGGGGGTGCATTCTGAAGTGAAGAGAATGGCTGCTTTACATCTGGCAACTTATCTTCTCCTTCTATATCCCAACCTCAATAATACTGATCAGTCTTGAATGCTGAAAGCTCTTCTAATAGCTAATCATGATTTAACTATTAATTCATAACTAAAAATCTTGAGCACTAATAATCTTTTGAGGATTAGTGATGATGCCTTTAAGTATGGGTAGGAAAAAACCTATGATGAAGCATGATTGGAAGGTGTGTTTTGGGGTTGGTGGCAGACTGAAGGAGGGCTTTTCTTATATCTGACAGATCATGCTTGATTTGACTGATGCACTTTCTCCCTCTGTGATTTTGAAAATATGATAATTTCCATGATTTTTCTTGACTATTTGAATGGTTCTTGCAAAAATATGCTCAGGTTCTGTTGGTTTTAAAGAAAACAGAACCTCTCAATCCAGTTTTAAAAATAAAACCTATTGTTATTTTTCCCTTTGTAAAAATTCTATAATTTAACATCTAGTATGTCATGACCATATTAGTTTTGGTATATTTTCTTAGGTTTTTTTTTTTTATTTTTTTAGTGAAGAGTTTTACTCACTTGTATTACATAGAGAAAATGTACATATTCTGTATAATAACTTTTTAAGCCAAAAATTATAAAATAAGAATTTCTCTTAGTAAGTTCATAGTAATCATTTTAATGGCTACACAGTACCCTTTTATAATTATGAGGCATAATTTATTTCATATTCTTTATTGCTTGTATGGTGTATATCCTTAAACACAAATAAATAAACAATAAAAATCTTTGTAGCTAAAGATTGTCTTACATTTAAAAATATTTCCTTGGGGTGTTGTGAATATTGATATACAACTTTGTGAAAGAGTAGTAGTATGTCATATTTCTGTTATCAATATATATGATCACAAAATACGTGTATATGTGAAAATGTAGGTGATACTTTCACTATCAACATTGTATATTATATTTTTTCAAGAGACTGCTAATTTTATAGGCCAAGCTTAAAAATATTATCTTGTATTTATTGCAATACTAAGAAGATGCAACCTTTTCCATGTTTTGTGATTCAGATAGATTTCTTCTAAATGAGTTATCTGTTTGTCCTTTGATCATCTGTCTTCCAGAGTTTTGATGGTTTAAATATCAGATTTTACATGCTTTTTAATAGAACAAAGATAAAAGTCATTTGGCTCTTTAGTCTGTTACAGTTTTTTTCCTGGTTATTTGCCTTTTGGTTAGCCTGGTTTTCTCTCTTTCTTCTCCATCAAGGAGAATCACATTTAAACTATAAAGAGTAAAACTTACATGAGTAACAACTGAAGCTCAAGAAGGTGAGAAGCATTGTGCTTCTTCAAATGTGTGAAACTAGTCATTTATTTGATGAATTACTTTTCTTTTTTTTTTAAGATTTTATTTATTTATGAGGGAGAAAGAGAGAGAGAGAGGCAGAGACAGAGGCAGAGGGAGAAGCAGGCTCCACGTAGGGAGCCCGACGTGGGACTGGATTCTGGGTCTCCAGAATCAGACCCCAAGCCAAAGGCGGCGCTAAACTGCTGAGCCACCCGGGCTGCCCAGATGAATTACTTTTCAAGGTAATGAAAGAACTTGAAGATGCAATCATGGACAGAATATCTCTCATCTTTGGGGAAGAGGGTATTTCAAAAATTGGCAAAAATGCAGATCTAAGTTTACTTTGCTGGTATTTTTTTTTTTTTTTTTTTTTTTTTACTTTGCTGGTATTTTGATGGCACTCTGGCAAAATTCTAAATCAACTGTGTATGAGAATTCTTCACAAAGAGGCACTTGGGTGGCTCATTTGGTTAAGTGTCTGCCTCTGCTCAGGTCATCATCTTGGGGACCTGCGATCGAGCTCTGCGTTGGGTGCCCTGCTCAGCAGGGTGTCTGGTCTTCCTCTATCCCTCTCCCATGCTTGTGCTCTCTCTCTCTCTCTCTTATCCTCAAATAAATAAGGTCTTAAAAAATTCTTCACAAAATGAAAGGGTGGCCAGTTAGAATGAGTTCGTAAACAATAATTTATGTCAAAGTAACGATTTTGGCATGGGTTTTGCATGGTTATTAGATGGAAGGAATTCTGTGAACATAGTCTATTCTCTTTCTGCAGGGCATTCAGTGGGAACTTTTATAATATTCTTACAGGCATGATGGAGAAGTGTGGCTTGGATGATAATCCTGTTAGGTGGATTAACAACTAGTTAAGGAGGTCACACAACAGGATACTGATTGACGGGAACTTCAAGTTGTGTTCAACAGGGCTCCAATATAAGCTATAGCTTAACAAACACTTTTCTAATTACTAGGATGGAGAGATCAAAGCCTTCTCACCAAATGTGCATAGGTTCCAAACTGAGACCCTTAATGAATATGCTGGATGAAGGAATCTTTCTGAAAAATCTCAGTTGATGGAAATCATGGTCATAGACACACATGTAAAGTATGAGGAGTTCAGTTGAAAACAATGAATTGAGCAAATATAAGATGGAGAGTCCTCATAAACGTGAAAGAATCAAGTGTTTCCATTGTTTGAAGGTTCCAAGCCAGAAAAAAGCATAATATCTTTATGTGTCAGTTCTCTGGAGAAAACAGAACCAATAGGACACATACACAAACACGTATACACAGGTGTTAATGCAGGGTGGAGGAGGTGCTGGGAAGTCTGAAATCAGGCTGGCTAGGAATTCTGGCAGGAGTTGGAATCAGTGTTGCAGTCTTGAGTCTGAAGGTGTTCTGAAGGCTGAATCATTTTCTTTTAAGGTCTTCAGCTGTGATGGATGAGGCTCATCCACATTATGGGGGGCAATGTGCTTCACTCAAAGTCTAGTCTTCATAGCAACCTCTAGATTGGTGTTTGACCAAACAACTGGGTATCATAGCCTAGACAAATTGATATAAAAAATTAACCATCACAAAATTATTCATGGACTATTGAGCTGAAGTGATAGAATTATCATATCTACATCACTAATGGTCAATATTTACTGTTCTCTGCACTGCTCAGAGCACATTTTGTAATTTGGGTTTCATTCTGGGTAACAGTTTTGTTGAGCACTTTTCCACTGGAACAAATCAGAGTTGGTAGAGATGGTGAAAAGCTGTGAAGACAGACCATTTAAGGAATAGCTGGAGGAACTGTGATGCTCCTTAGAAAGAATAAGATCAGAAGACTCTTTTGGTTCAGGATTATTTTGCTTGGAAATGACTTCTATTGCCTTATACAGCAAGTAAAATGGACAAGAAAAGCAAGAAAAGAGCTGGTCTTTCTCAAAGATTCTGTAAAAATATGTCTCATGGGTATAGCCTTTGTCAACTGCCTGCTTAGAAACTAAGCATGGGATGGGGTGCATCCAGCCAACTGGATAGCTCAGTTGGTTAAGCATCTGCCTTTGGCTCAGGTCATGATCCCAGAGTCCTGGGATCAAGCCCTGCATTGGGCTCCCTGCTCAGTGGGGAGTCTGCTTCTCCCTCTTCCTCCACCGGCCACACCTCCTGCTTATTCTCTCTCTCTCTGTCAAATAAATAAATAAAATGTAAAAAAAATTTTTATAAAGAAACTAAACAAGGGACAGGAAATTTGTATGTATTAATTGGTGGGCTTAGGTCATATACCCATTCCAGGAATGTACGCCTCCATCCCCTGCAAACGACTGCATGTGTTAAGAGTGAGGAAGGTATGGAACTGAAGGAAAATTGCATACTGTTACCAGAAGAAGAGAGGGATGGGTACTGGCTAATGAAAAGGATCATTCTTTACCAGAAAGGACTTGATGACTATTTTTCAAACATTTCTAGGCTCTGATGTCAGAGAAGAGAAGAACTGGTGTCAGTGGGCAGAAGTGAAGAGGAAACAGATTTTTATCTCTACATAAGGACTAATATCCTCCTAGAGTACCAGCGCTGTGTGTGTGAAAGGGTCACCTGTGCCCTGTCCCTAGAGGAATTATGGAGAAGTTTTTAGATATTCTAAAGGTGATCCCTGTTTTGTTTAAGAAAAATTGCCTAGCTATAATAGACAATCCCTTCTGTTTCTATGATTCTATTATTCTGTTCTCTACATACACATGTATGCCAGTGCATGCACACAATCTTGTTATTAGATTCCCCCAAGAGGGAAATTTAATCCAATTGCCTGATAAGGGCATTATTTAATGTCAATTGTTTCTGAATTGTTACTTTTGTGCCTGAGAATGGATGCCACGTTTCTATTTCTTGTTAAAATAGCCTTACCCAAGATCTAAGTGGTTACCCATGTGGCATAGGGGTTATAATGCTGATTAGGAGCAAGGGAATAGAAAGACCTAGGAGTAGGGTTCACTTTATTTTTGTGTATGGGTCACCTCTGCAAATAGAATATTCAATTTCCACTTTATATTTCAGTTCTAATACGAAATGCTGGGAGAACGAAGCCTATAAGAAAGAAATAACACTAAAGGGAAGCCCTCAAAGATAATTCCATCATCCATAACACCAGGCGCTTCCTGGCATTATGACTAATAAAACTCAGCTAAAAACATGTTCTAAATATTTTTATGTGCAAAAAATAGAAAATTGTAATAAAATAATGGCTGTTATTTCAAACCATGACTATAAAATGCCCCTGGGACAGAGATGCCTAATTATGAAATAAAACAACTTTTGTATCCCTCAGGCAATGTTTTCAAACCAGTGCTCCCTCCAAAGTAGTCACTATAATTAGTCCAATTCCCCAGAAGAAATGAAAAGTGGAGGGGAATTCATTTAGGGCTATAGCTCAGGGCTGTGTCTTGGATTAGGACCAAATGGACTATTAAAATGTTACTATGAGGTAAGATTATCAGCATTGTGGGTCAGAGGAATACTTCTATCTGGAATTACTTAGTATTAGCTTTGAGTCAAGATATTTGTATATTTGCTTTCCAGGTAAGTTGGGAGTGATGAATTCTAGGAGCAGTTGGATGATCTTGATGAAAGTTTATTCCCCACAATGGTTAGCTCTGCCATTTCCCTGAGCCTTAGTTTTTTCGTTTGCACTTCTCACATGGGGTTACAATGACCATCTCCTTAGAAACATGGAAGCTTTAAAAAAAACCTGATGAATGAGAAGGGGAGGAAAAACATCAAGATTTCTCTTCTGCTTTCCCTGAAATATTTTTTATTTTATTATTATTTTTAGAGATTTATTTATTCATAAGGAACACACACACACACACAGAGGGAGAGGGAGAGGCAGAGACATAGGCAGAGGGAGAAGCGGGCTCTTTGTGGGGAGCCTGATGCAAGACTCAATCCTAGGACCATGGGATCACACCCTGAGCCAAAGGCAGACACTCAACAACTGAGCCACCCAGGCATCCCTCCCTTGAAATATTTTAAAGTACTGCAGTTCTTGATGGGGAAAATATTCCAGAATCTTAAACCTCAGTATTAAGTATTTTATATTTGGATACCTAGAATTCATTCCTACTAAACTATTTCTAAAGACATTTATTTAGAACTGGGCTTGATTTGTTAGGAAATGTTGTACCATTCTTTCTATTTTAAAGGCAAGCAGTGCAGTACAACATTTTAAAAATGACTTGGATACTTTCTAGCTTCCGGAGATCATTGCTATTTTCTAAAGTCAGGCTGCTCTGCCTTCTGTGTGGGTTTCCTTTTGTTGACTTTGGACCTATAGCTATGGCCTCATCTTCTTGATTTGTTCAGAGTGGGAGTTGAATACAATCTGTGTCAGTCAAGGTCCTAGCAGGAAATTGGGTAATGTGGACAGAACTGAATGAGGGGACTAATTACAATAGTGTGTTCAGATTGTAGAGAAATTGCAAGGTACAATCCAGAGTGAGGAGAGAAAGTGTTCCCAGAATAGAGGAAGATATGTAGAGAAGGCTGCTTGACAGTACCTGTGACCTGTAACCTTTTCTCTTTCCTCTTTCTGGTTTCTTGTCTACTGTATTGGGTTCTCTTCACTGGGGGAGTGCAAGAAGCTTGCTGATAGAGTAGTCTATATGGATTTTGGTCTGTCTCCCTGTCTCTTCTAATGGGTTCTCCCCAAAGAACTGAACTGGCAGCCAGCTTTCTGATAGAGGGGTACCCAGGTGGGCTTCAGGATACCCAGTGAAGGAGTACATGGTGCATGGGGATGGGCTAGCAGAAGAGCCTCAGCCCAGTATGCAGGAGCATCCATTCGCAAATGCAGAAATGAGCTAATAAGCTGCAACCACATTTGCCTAGCTTTGAAACAAAATCTCAGAGGTGGATATGGGAAGATTTCATTGTCTTCTGGCATAATAAGCTACATCCAGGCCTCTGGTCAAGGGTCACAGCCTGAGAACTGATGGGACCACCGCTTGCTGCAGCAAGCCCTCTACGGGACCCGGTCTTGAGCCTCCCACTTATCTTCATCTTCTGTAACATGAAAGCAATTTGTCTGGATTTAGAAATATCACATACTGGCAAGCTTTGAAAAACACTTGTCTTAGGACTGTTAGGCAGTTTTTAAAAGACTAGAAATGATAAGGTAACATTGGAAGACTCAGAGGCTGCTGAGGGTGACAGTTCAGGATAAGTGAAGATTTTAAAGATCCTCTGTGGCAAAAAGCAGTGTGTGGGGTGGTTTTCCCTGTTGTCTCTCTCTTTTTTTTCCTCAGCAAATTCAATGAAAACAAGACTTTTTTTTTTTTTTAAGGATTTCATTTATTTATTCACGAGAGGCACAGAGAGAGAAGAGGCAGAGACATAGGCAGAGGGAGAAGCAGGCTCCCTGTGGGGAGTCTGATGTGGGACTTGATCCCAGGGCTCTGGGATCATGACTCGGGCCAAAGGCAGATGCTCAACCACTGAGCCACCAGGTGCCCCCCAAAATGAAAGACTTTTAGGTAGTTAACATGGAATCCAGAAAATCGAATATCTTCTCTTTTTCACTCTCTAAGATTAGGGAATTAGTTTTTTTTTTTCCTGTTAAGAGGTTTTCTTTATTTCCTAAATATTGGCTTCACTTAGGCTAAATAATGTCTTACTTCAATCAAATAATACTTATAGAATGATTATGTTGATAATTTAATATATCAATATATCAAAAATGATAATTTTTTAAAAAAGATTTTCTTTATTCATGACACACACACACACACACACACACACACACACGAGGCAGAGACACAGGCAGAGGGAGAAGCAGGCCCCATGTAGGAAGCCCAGTGGGGAACTCAGTCCTGGGACTCCATGACCACGCCCTGAGCCAAAGGCAGACACTTAACTGCTGAGCTACCCAGGCATCCCAAACATAATTATAAGAAACTGTATATCTTCACATAAAATATTTTAAGGTATTTTAAATGGTCTCCTTAAGCACACAGAAATACTCACTTTTATTTCTTCACAAATTTCCATTCTTTCTCTCTCATTTACCCTAAAGCTCAGATCTGGGGAAAAATCCTTTCTATGGATTCCATCTTTTCAAATTTGTTACAGTTTACTCTTGGAACACAGGTATATTTTGAGAATAAAATATCCTGAGTCTTGAGTGGAGAGAAGTTATCTGATTCTTTTTACCAAAGGAGCCACTATTCTCTAAACACAGCTGTGGGGAGAGCCCCTCAGGGAGAGGGTCATCATTTGAAATCTGCAGTTTATTTTACAACTAATAAAGTAAATGGATCCTGTCTGAATTCTAGACCGGGTGCCTGCAGACATTAGAGATGTGTGTGTGAGATGCATTGTTTGGGACAGGAGTAGTATAGAAACACATCTTGGGTTCTACGATGCTTTCCAAGAAGACAAAATAGGATTTTTCTACTTGATTGGTTGTCCAGTCAGGCTGTGATGGTGGTTGAAACTTTGTGTCTGGCCTAGGGTTGTGAATTCATAGATAACCCATCCTTGGATTGCTCTCTACTTTTGAGCCATAGAACTGTTTCCTTTCTTATTTTGTCATGATCAAGAAGTCACAAGAATCAGAAAACAAAAAATCTAATTGGAAGTTAGTCTTAGACAACTGAAGACTGACAAACCCTTAAGGAGAATTGAGATAAATCTCTCTCTTCATTTGTTTATTTCTAGGAGCTGCAGAGAAAAAAAGTTTATTGATATCTCAGAGCATAATCGACCTTACAAAAGCTATCAGAATGGTATAGACTAAATTGTAGAAGAGAAGTTAATTCGTTTCACTAAGTAAGCATCTCCTCTTGCTTAACTACCCTAAGAAAAAAAAGTCGAGGTACAAATAAGTCACTAGGAAAATGTGAAGTCAAATTTGTATAGAATTTACATTCCTAATCAGGCACGTTGGGTTATTTCAAAAGCTTTCTGTGTAATGTAGTGATGTGGGAGTCATTGGAAGGAAGTTTTTTTCCCCCAGTCTATTTTACTTTTTTGATGGGAGTTGGGGAGGAGAAGCAAAAATCAGGAACAGTTTGTGGACTTCTGTAGACTTATTGGATTTCTTTTTTTTCTTTTAAATTTCACATATGAAGGCAGAGCTCTAGCTCTGTGAAATTGGTGTGCTTTTAAAGCTAAAAACAAGAGTGAAGTGTGCAGCCATCTAATTTTGAGATAATGAGGATCAGAGTAAAGAGGGCAGGAGTGGGAATGAAAAGGTGGCGGGAGGGATGTAAGAGATAGAAGACTGGCTATGTATTCTGACAGAGGCAGGTTGCAGATAGGACCAGGATTTTGTGTTGGTGGGTCCCTGAGAGAATCCTATTAACATTCATAGACTAACAATGTTTGAGGGGCAACTTATCTTTGGAAGGTAGAGGTGAGGTGGGGGAATGATACACAGTACAACTTTTTCAACATCTGGGATTCCATTGTGACATTGCAGTGTTTCATGATGTCTTAACTGGTAAAGGAGAACATGAGGACTCCTTCACTGCACAGTTATGAAGGTTAAGTGAGACAACATGTATGAAAAACTTAGGGATAATGATTATAATTATACATGATCCTAACAAAAATATTAAGCCAGCCTTGCATAATTCCTGTATGCCAGATGCTGTAGTAAGATTTTTACACATATTAACGAACTGCATTCTTCAATGGCTCTTTGAAGTAGATATGATATCGTCTCATTTTACAGATGAGGACATTGAGATGTAGTGAGAGGGAAGGTAACTTGCTTGAAGTTACAATAAGTGGCAGAGCTCAGACTCCATTCAGGTGGCTGGGCTCCAGAATCCAGCTGTTGATTGCTCCCTTCTATAGACTCCTGGGAAAAATTTGAACTGCTCATTCTATAAGACTGGAGAACAGTGGGTAGATTTGCAGTGACTGAGTAATCCTAGTCAACAGCCCACATCCTAGTACATCCAGCACATCCTCATGTACTGAAGAAGCTCCAAGATGTGGGAAGGTCGACATGCCTATGGGAATAAAGGTAAAGACTTGAATGTTTTGTCGTGTGTAAGTCATAAAGACGTGGTCAATTTTTTTTTAAATTTTTTATTTATTTATGATAGTCACAGAGAGAGGGAGAGAAAGAGAGACAGGCAGAGGGAGAAGCAGGCTCCATGCACCGGGAGCCCGATGTGGGATTCGATTCCGGGTTTCCAGGATCGCGCCCTGGGCCAAAGGCAGGCAGGCGCCAAACCGCTGCCACCCAGGGATCCCCGTGGTCAATTTTTAAAAATATCCATAAACAAAGGAATTCATAAGTAACCATGGTTCTACCTCTCTTGACATTGATTTATTTAACAAGTATTTTTGAACAATCACAGTGCTTAGCATTATGGGGCATTCAATGGGGGACAAGGAAATTCCTTCCTTTACCAAGTTCACTGTGATATGGGAGAGAGAGGTGAGCACCAGGAGCAAATTAGCTCCACGTGGGTCATGGGAGGATCAGATGTAATGGTTTTTGGGAGCAGTGACACAAATAGGGAACAAGGAGGATGAAAAGGGGGTTAGTGATGATAAAAATGAGTGGGGGAATCAGAAAGTGGGAAACAGGCTGTTCCTGTGGACTTGCTACAAGTAGTTCAATTTGGCTGAAAGACTGTGGTCTGCTGGGGGTGAGCATCAGGCAGAGATGAAGCTGGAGAGGTGAGCTGTGGTCATCTCATGAGAGGCCTTCTAGGTTGTGGTGCCAAGTTTGGTACTTGTCTTAGGGGCAGTAGAAATTCTTGCTGTGATTTAAACTGAGAAGTGCAATGGTTCCGTAACATGCTTGCAACACATCTGGAGAATAAAATATGCTCATTGAGTACTGATCTTGAAGGGCCCTTGGGGAATGTATTTTTATTTATACCAAATTTATATTGAGCACCCATTGCATCTCTAAAGAGCCTGTAAACTGTATGAAGGAAAGATAAACTTGCACCTAAACCTTAGCACGAAGCGTGCCCTTCTTTTCTAATGAGTGCACTTTTGTGTAGGGTCAGATTGTTTCGCTGCAGAATTGCCAGTTATTTGTCTGGGGAGGCAGTTGAACTTGATTTCTAATCTCAACTGTGCTCCATGAACCTGGGACAAGTCAGTTAACCGTCTTAGATCTTGTTTGTTTGTTTGTTTTTTCATCTGTAACTTGAGGAAGTTGAGGAAATCATGGAAGTTTCCTCTCAGCATTAAAATTCACCTATTGTGGTTTGAAACTTCAGACATTCCAGCGGTGTAAAAAGTGTCTAATTTTTACAATGTACTGTTGTCTTGTTATGGCTCTCCCTCCCCATCCTGGGTTATTTCAGGGGTGATTGATATTGTAGAAAGGAGCTGAAAGGAGAATAAGTTTTGATTCAAAATCACTCAAGCTAAAGAGGAATTTGAAGACCACTTTATCCATTCCCACTTGTTGCAGATGGGGACACTGAGGCCACCCCTGTCATGTGACATATCCAAAATTCCAGCAGTGGGTTGGTGGCAAAGTGGAGTCTAGGGTCCCAGGGGCTTCAGACCCCCAACCCAGTCCTCTTCCTACTTTATTGGGGGTCACTTTCCTTATCTCTGTTGGGTGATAGCAAGTGTTGTCTTTGGTAATAATGCGAAAGAATGTCGGATTCTTTGGAGCTCTTTGGAAGATTTCAAATGTTTTTAAGTAGAAGTAGCTGTCACTGCCAATTAGAGTGGCTGTTTATTTTCCTGGCTTCAAGTAGCCCATATATATAATATATATGGATATATATATGATATACATACATATATTCTATAAGTATATATGCTAATATATACTCATATACATACTTATATATTCATATATATTTCTTATCTATATCATATATGTAGTAGTATTTCTAATTTGATCCCATATTCATATATTATTTCTCTCTCACTCTCTCTTATTTTTTTTCCTAATGGTTTCCTCTTTAGTTTCTCTAACAGAAAGATTCTTTTTTTCCCTCCTTTCTCCACCCCAGTTCTCTTATATCAGCAAGTAAATGATCTTTCTCTTAGTTCAGGAAGCTGGCAGCCTCCAATCTGCAGCCCTTAGATAGCCAGCTAATTAAGGGGAAAGCAGGTGTGGATGAGTCTATTCAGCCTGTAAATAAGTGCCAAAAATTAAAGTTATTGGTCTATGAGTGCTAGCAGGTGGAAGCTCTGTTTTATACCTTTAATAGAGGAGAGGAGAGAGGGGGGCGTTGGGAGGCCTTAAGGGCAAGCAAGAAAAAAAAATGACTTTTTTATGACTAAAAGCTCTTCAAAAGAGAATGTGTCTATTTCTGAATCATTGTCTTGTTTGGGATTAATCCTAAAGGCATATAATTGCCTGCCCTAAGGGTCTAATGTTCCCCAAGCAGGGCTCCATGAACTGTATGGCCTGGGCAGAAATAATTCATGGTCTCAAGCTGATACTTAGCCCTGTAACTCATGGCTGACTACAGACATAAGTGCCTGTGTTCTTTTGTGATTTCTCTTCTCTATTTCTTACATATGCTCAAATGCCCAGAGTTCCCTCTCCGCAAAACCCCTCTCTCAAATGCTGAGGAAAAAAAAATATGATCTATTGTTGCACAACTTAATGCATTACTTAATGAAGCGATTTGGAAATAAAATTTGTGTGAGGAAATGAGTGCCCGGGAGCACACTTCTCCCTTTGTCATTTTCTTTTCTCTTTCTAAGTTTTTCCCCCCTTTCTTCTTCCTTCCTTTGTGTTTAATAATTTATTTTAGCATTTCTTAACCGGAGGACATTTTTTCCAGTAGGGTGTTGTAGCAGAAGACCACAAAAGCATCAGATACTGCGCATTCAAACTACATTAGCACGCGGCAGAGATGCTACCCCGTACAAGAGAATAATTACAGTGTATCTTCATTGAAATTGTACACATGGCTTTGTGATCACGCTCATTAATTTAGATCCAAATGAAGCAAAATTATTCTGCATGGCTGCTGAGTTAATTTATGCGATATAAGTAAAGAAAAGTTAAATAAAATGTGATGGAAAATGAGATTGCAGCCAGGCAATTAGGTCCAGAAGAAGAGCTTCCCTCATCTCCCCATGCTTGCTGGCCCCTCTTGTCTGCAGAGATGATCCTGTTAGTGCAAAACTTTGTTCATTCAAAGGCTGTATCTTGGAATGTCTTGATGGAAGTTCTGAAGCAGCATCTTCTTTAATTTTTTTTAAGGGGGGGGGAGAATAATTTGCCAGTCTGATAGATGGTTTGCTTGGAACTATTCAAATATCCAGGTAAAAGAATGTGAGTTTTTTCTAATAACGTGAGCCTGAGCTCCTGGCAGAAATGAAAAATACTGTGCTATTATGGGTGATATTTATTTTTATAGGTTTGAGCATCTTTTTTTTTAAGATTTTATTTATTCATGAGAGACACAGATAGAGAGGCTGAGACATAGGCAGAGGGAGAAGCAGGCTCCCTGCAGGGAGCCTGATGTGGGAATCAATTCCAGGACCCCTAAATCATGACTTGAGCCAAAGGCTTAACTACTGAGCCACCCAAGCACCCCCAGGTTTGAGCCTCTTACTGTGGATTATGTATTGCATTTTATTTCAAGGAGACAGAGAAATAAGCTTTTTTTTATATCAAAGAGGGAAATAATGTGTCATCATGGTTTTCTGGTAAGGCGGCAATCGAAGATATGTCTTAGGAAAACTACCCATGTTTTCTACCTTATTTCAGCTCAGTCCCAAGTTATTTGAAAGTGGTAACGAGTTTTGGTTTTGTTATCAGTATACTAGTTTGTCTTACAAGATAGAGGGAGGACTATATTTCTCTATATAGAAAGGAGACTGATTTTGAATCTAAATGTCATTTGAAAGCATCCACAGAAGCTTCTTTTATTTATTCAAACTTTCATTTCTGTGAGAGAAAATTAGATTTAATTCGATCAGAAAAATTTTTATTAGCCTATATTCATGTGATGCAATGATAAATGTGAGTCTCTGTCCTTCTGACTGCTTGAATCTAACAGACTGAAAGAAAAAAAATATGTGCAAAGAGCTAGCAAACTACCTGAGCCAGGAGTAGCTTCAATCTACAATGGAGGTTCAAAAAGAAGTATTTCAAGTGGAAATGACAGTGGAATAAGTGGAATAAGGACAGTCTTCCTGAGGTAGGTGCAGGCTCTGATAGAACAGAGAGATTTGGGTCAGAAGAGGGAAGGGTAAAATGATGAAGCAGTCAGGAGCTGTGCAATGGCCTGGAATGTAGGGTCCTGTGAAGTTATCAAAAGAGAAAATTCTAGAAAAGTAGACTGGGATAACATTGTGGGGTTTGGGGTTGGATTGAGGGATTTTGGTTTTACTTGGAGGCAAGAAAGGGGCATTACAATTTAGGGAGCAGCTAGGGGCTGCCAGTGACATAAGGGATAGGTGAGAAGAGGGACCCTTTGGAGGCTGGCAGGTCCTTAGGAAATTGTAGCAACCAGCCAGGCAGGTAATAGTCATTAACTAGAAAGACATCACTGGGAATGGTAAAAATGAGACTGTCAAAAAAAAAAAAAAAAAAAAAAAAAAGAGAAAAGAAAAAAAGAGACTATCTCAGGAGAATTTGGAGGCCCAACTGGTTGGATGTTGGGGAGGGGAAAGGAGAAGGAAGAGATAGATGCTGGTAGCAGTAATAGAAATCTAAAGTTTATAGATTGTGGCAAAAAGGTAAATTCAGTTTTACACTTATGTGTTTTGAGATGCTTCTGGAACATTTACCAAAAGATGTTATAGCGGTTAGTTAGAAATTCAGATTAGAGCTACGTTGAGGACTTGAGCCTGGAGAGACAATTTGGAAGGTCAAACATAAGATCCATCCTAGCGGAAGGCATGCGAGTGGGTGCTGTTGCTCTGGAAGAATGATAAATGAGAGAGAAGTGAAATGAATGATGTGGAAAAGGAGAAGAAATGGAGGATAGAAGAGTAACGGGCAACGAGGGGACCGTGCGATAGTATAGCCTAGTGAAGTGTCAGGAGGAAGGAGTTTTATGAAGGACAAGACCAACAGGGGTGAACACAGCAGGGGGGCTGAATGGGGAAGGATTAAGACCATTGAATTTGTGTTTGCAAGGCTGGTGGCTACTTTGATGACGGAGAGAGAAAAATAGACGTTAAGTGCTTAGACTCAGGTGACAGTGGGTTCAGGGTGCTACCGTTTCAAGATGAACAAAAAATGTGGAGATCAATCTAGAAAAGGGAATCTTTTTTTAAAATCCTTTTATTATTAATATTTTTAATTTTTTATTGGAGTTCAATTTGCCAACATATAGCATAACACCCAGTGCTCGTCCCACCAAGTGCCCCCTCAGTGCCCGTCACCCAGTCACCTCCACCCCCCACCCACCTCCCTTTCTACCACCCCTAGTTCGTTTCCCAGAGTTAGGAGTCTCTCATGTTCTGTCTCCCTCTCTGATATTTCCCACTCATTTTTAGAAAAGGGAATCTTTTAAAAAGACTGGATGTAGATCTTTGAGCCTTCCCTAATAGATTTTCCCCAGCTTATTTTCTTTGAAGCCTCTGTTTCTTGGAGCAAGAATTTCTTCCCACCATTGGTTCTTGATCATTTGCTAAAATACCTGGAGCAGGGAGGCTCTTTCTTTCTTTCTTTCTTTCTTTCTTTCTTTCTTTCTTTCTTTCTTCTTTCTTTCTTCCTTTCTTTCTTCTTTCTTTCTTCTTTCTCTCTCTTTCTTCTTTCTTTCTCTCTCTCTTTTCTTTTCTTTCTTTTCTTTTCTTCTTTTCTTCTCTTTCTTTTTTTCTTTCTTTTCCTGAAGAGATACAGGCAGAGGGAGAAGCAGGCTCCCTGCAGGAAGCATGATGCGGGACTCAATCCCAGGACCCTGGGATCATGCCCTGAGCCCAAGGCAGACACTCAACTGCTGATTCACCCAGGTGTCCCTGGAGAGGTCATTTCTTAATGGGAACCTTTCCTTTCATATACTGACTATGGATATCTTCCTTCCGGGAAAGGACTTCATTTTTATATTGCTACTTTGCTTTCTTGTCATGTTTCTATGGAATAAAACAGAAAGTGTGGCTGCAGAGCACACTCTTGGTAATCTTGGAGGTCATGATTCTGGAATATAGTAACTAACTACATCTATTAGTGGTGGAGAGGGAGGAATATATTTCGTTGTAGTGTAAAGATCATGCAAAGAGCCAGTTGGCTAAGGAGCAGATTTCAAGCGTCCCTTGTCCTCCTTTGGCATCTTTCTCATGATTGTCCATTCATCCATGCCTAAGCCACCTTGCACCTCATCAGATTCATTCTCTCATTAGAACCAGCTGTGAAGACCATGTAAGAGTAATATTTTGGTCCGAGGAGTGAGAAGGAAAGAGACAAAAAGATAGTTTAATGGAATAGAACAGCTACACGTTCCAAATTCATTTCACAAATCTTTTATTTTCATCACAGAGCAAATGTTCATTTCCCCATTTGCCTTTCATTTTATCCAGCTACTGATGTTTCCTTTAATACTGCTTCGTTTACAGTAGGAAGTACAGTATCAAGGATTTAAGGAAATGCATGGTTAAATCTTTTTTCCCATGATTCCAATGAAAACTGGCAATTCTTTCTGGTGCCCTTTTTTTTTTTTTTTTTTTTTTTTTTTTTTTTTTTTTTTGCTTTAACCCTTTATTTTATTTTATTCCTATCTCTGTTCTATTCCACATGATTTATGCAAGTACTGTCTTGGCTTAAGGCACTTGGAAATAAGGTTCTCTTTTGCATATCAAGGAGTGCACAGAGTTCCAGACATTCTCTCAGACATTCTGAGATCACTGGGGTGGGGGGTGGAGGGGTGGGGGGAGAGTGCTGGTTCAGCAGAAATGTTGTAGCTGTCACTGATTTGTGGAGGCATCAAAAAGAAATGAAGGGAGACCAAGGACTGAGTACAGTAGTCACTTCAAGTATGATAAGTAATCCTGAGAACAAAGTTTTGCTCATTTTTAGTTTCCACAGTTTTAGAGAGTTAATGCCTGGGGTTTTTCCTTGGCCCTTTCTGTTTGTGTACAATTATCTTGAGACTGACTTGCTAGCAAATAGTATGCTCAAAAATGAGAGTAATTCACGAGAAGATATTTATTCAGTGACTCATTAAAGCAACCTTCACATTTTTACTAAGCTATACAGATTTGATTTTCTATGTGAATATTTGGCATAGCATTATAGATTATTATATTTGCTTTGGAATATTTATATTTAATTCTTATGATGTTTTGGCCTCTGTTTCCTTTAAGTTGTGAGTCTACTTTTAACTTTTGTTACCTTGATATAACCATCTTCCTCCACCTCTCTCCCCTTCTATTAGCTCTAGTTCCTGATGCTCTTCTTAGGAGAGTATGGAACCTGATTTTACTAAATATTCAAGACTCTTGCTTTGGAAAGAAATTGTGCTCTGTAGCCATTCATGATTCCATGTGTTGACTCCTGGCTCTTTCCCAAGACCTCTGCACCACGTCTCTCTCTCTCTCTCTCTTCTGCCTTTTTATTCTACTCTATCACCCCTGACTTGGGTTTGCTTTACTCTGGCTTTAGGTTACAGGACTATATGGTCAGTAGTTTCTCTGTGTTGTGAGTTGAATTGTCCTCCCAAAAGATACGTTGGAGTCCTAATCCCTAGCACCTGTGAATGTGACCTTATTTGAAAATAGGATCTTTGTGGATGTCTGCAAGTTGAGATGAGGTCATACTGGATTAGGATGGACCCTAGTCCAGTGGCCTATGTCCCTATAAGAAGAAGAAAGTGGACACAGACACACAGGAAGGATATGATGTGAAGATGGAAGCAGAGATTGGAATGATGCATCTATAAGACAAGAAGACCAAGGATGGCCAGCCACCATTAGAAGCTGGGACAGAGACGCAGATTCAACTCTAGAGCATCCAGGAAGAATCAACCTAGCCTCCAGAGCTGTGAGAAAATAAATTTCTGTCGTTCTGAGTGACACAGTTCATGACAATTTGTTATTCCAGCCTTATGAATGAACTGACCTTCATTTTATATTATTTAAAATTTTGTTTTTTCATAAAAATAAAATTGATCCTAGGTAACAGCAAAACCTATTAGGCTTCTGAGTTACAAGCAATAAAAACTGGTGTTGGTGATTTTAACTGGCCATGAGGGTAAAATTTATTCAATAGAATGATAGAGGCAGTTAATGGAATCAACAGGAAAGCTGGGGAATTGGGCCGGAGATTAGGGCAACAGCCATGGGCATGCCATTTGTACATGTTTTGGGATGTCATGGCTTCTGGACACATCCTGACATTATGGCTGACTCCTTTATCTTCATAGTAAATTCCCTCTATTATTGTGCTGCCTGTCCCTGAGGTAATCATTCAGGGATCTAACAACCAGTAGGGGTTTTCCAAGCTGAGTCTGAGCTTGAGAGCCTCTGCTTTGACTGCAAAAGAGCATGAGGATGGACCATATCTCCTGAGGCTTTGAGAGTGGGAAGCAGAGCTTTCTCATGCCTCCTGTCTGAACCGTCCTTAGCATCTGTGTCCAAGAAAAATTTTGCACCAGATGCTTGTTAAAAATGGCAAGGTACATTTTATTCATGCTACTGCGGTAGGAGGAGAGAGCCCTCAGTGTAGGACTGAGCTCAACTCTGAATACAGCAAAGGCGGCTGGAGATTTGTAGCCAGCAGAATGAGGGGGCCACTGATGGAAAATTAAGAACTTTCTCAGGGGCAGTTGGTTAAGTGTCTGCCTTTAGCTCAGCTCATGATCTCAGGGACCTGGGATTGAGACCTGCATTGCACTCCTTGCTCAGCTGAGAGTCTCCTTCTCCCTCTGCCTGTTGTGTGTGCACACACTCTCTCTTTTTTTCCTCTGTCAAATAAATAAATAAAATCTTTAAAGAAAAAAACCTTGCTCAGATATGGTGGGTGGGCAGATTCTCACTGCGTGGCCTTTGGATTCCATGCTAAAACTGCTTGAGACCTAGTTGAGAAGAGGGATTAGAGGAGCCTAGCTAAAGCAAGCCTCTATCATCCTTTCAAACCCAAGGCAGAGAATGCGAATAATAATAATAATGGTCCAGTTATCTTGATAGTGATACATTAAGAATTTGAAAGAGGTAAGCAGTGACTTTAAAAAGAAATCTTCCTTGAAGAGCGTAAGTGTGAGGCCCGACTAATGCTGCTTACTGTTACTTATCCTACACTATTCAGCTCTTGCTTGGACTCTCCTGTGATTGCCTGTTTGGGGGAAAGTGTGTTTCTTTTGATGTCTACTTTTTCCTGCATCCCTGTAATCTTCTTTAGCACCTAAAGAAGAAGGGGTAGATTCATCTGCTGTGCTGGTTTTCGCCATTTGCACCCTTCAGACCAGTTGTCCACCGTCCTTCTGTTCCCCAGGAGGCTGTTCTAGCTGGATCAGCTTCCCATTGGTATTGGCCCTATGGGAGGCACTGGCGGGAGAGAGCATTCTCACCCTCTTGTTTGGGGGTATGGTTCTGGCAGGAAATATATTCTCCATGCCTAAGGCTTCTATCAAGGCTTCAACTCTCCGTGGGGCCCTGTGGCACCACTTCTTCCTTTTGCTCATTCAGTAGGTGTGGAAATGGCTTCTCTCTGGTTCTCTTACTCCTGTCCATAACACTGCAAGTGACCCCTTTATTAAGGAAATCTTGTGATGAACCATCAGACCTGTATCACTTCCCTAAAAATCTACTGGGACCTTGGGCTTATCCTTTCAATAGTTAGATGCTCCCTCTGTTCAACCATATCATCCTTTCAAACCCCAAATCCTAGTTAAAATCCACCTTTCTTTAAGGCCTTCTTAGATTATACTCTTGCTAATTCCATAAAATTGTGACTTGATGTACTTTCTTTTGAGATATTTGTGTACTTATGTATCTTCACTCAGAATATACTCAATTTGGGAATTGCATTGTAAATGCCTCAAGGTTAAGGGCCATTTATACGGTGTAATTTAAATGTTCTTTCTCTATAACCTGCCTGATAGGCCTCTGCAAGCTCTTGCATATGCTGCATGTGGTAGGACAAAGTGACTGAGAAATAGCCAACTCCAAATGCATACAAAGCCATATTTTCTTATATTGTAGTGTGTAATATATCACATTTATTTTTTTATTTTTAAAAAATATTTTATTTATCATAAGAGACAGACAGACAGACAGACACACACACACACACACACACAGAGAGAGAGAGAGAGAGAGGCAGAGACACAGGCAGAGGGAGAAGCAGGCTCCATGCAGGGAGCCTGACGTGGGACTTGATCCTGGGTCTCCAGGATCAGGCCCTGGGCTGAAGGTGGTGCTAAACCGTCGAGCTACCCGGGCTGCCCAATATATCACATTTAATATCTATTGTATGGGCTTCTTTGAATTCCTAGAGAGAAAAGTATACACATTTATATTCTCAAAAGTTATAGTGTAAAAAAGGAAAAAGAGGTTATTTTTGCTTCAACGACTATGACAATTTTATTATATTTTTTCCAGCTTTATAGAACTAAAATTGACATATAACGCTGTATAAGTTTAAGACGTACACTGGAATGATTTGATATATGTACATAGTGTGAAATGTTCACCACAGTAAGCTTTAGTTAATATACTCTTTACCTCACATAATCACAATTTTGTTGGGACACCTCGGTGGTTCAGTGGTTGTCTGCCTTTGGCTTGGGTCATGGTCTCAGGGTCCTGGGGTCGAGTCCTATGTTGGGTTCCCTGCAGGGAGCCTGCTTCTCCCTCTGCCTATGTCTCTGCCTCTCTCTCTGTGCCTCTCATTAATAGATTAATACAATCTTTTTAAAAATTACAATTTTGTTTTTATTATGGTGAGGACATTAAAGCTCTCCTAGCAATATACTCAAACTCAGTTTTAGAGTATACAACACAGTTTTTTATTAGTTATAGTCACCATGCTATACATTAGATCCCCAGAACTTACTCATCTTATAACTGAAAGTTTGTACCCTTGACCAACATTCCCCATTTCCCCCATTCCTAAATCTCTGGCAACTACCATTTTGCTTTGTTTCTATGAGTTTAATGTTATGCACGTATGTATGTATGGAGGCTCTATGCCCTGTGTGGAGCCCAATGTGGGGCTTGAACTCATGACCCTGAGATCAAGATCTTAGCTGCGATCAAGAGACAGATGCTTAACTAACTGAGCCACCCAGGCGTCCCTGAGTTTAATGGTTTTGGATTCCATATGTAACTGAGATCATGCATTATTTGTTATTTTTGGAGTTATTTCATGTCACATAATACCCTCAAAGTCAATCTATGTTATTATAAATATATATATTTAAATGACTATCTAATATCCATTGTATATATAACTACATTGTCTTTATCAATTCATCTATTGAAGGGCACTTAGGTTGTTTCCATGTTTAGCTATTGTGAATAACACTGCAACAAACATGGGAGTGCAGATATCTCTTTGAGATTTTGATTTTATCTTCTTTGATTGCTGGTTCATATGGTAGTTCTATTTTTAATTTTTTTGAGGAACTTCCATACTGTCTTCCCTCATACCAATTTACATTCCCCACCAACAGTGCACAAAAGTTACCCTTTCTCTACATCCCTGCCAGCATTTGTTATCACTTGTCCTTTGATAATAGCCATTCTAACAGGTATAAGGCATGTCTCCTTGTGGTTTTAATTTGTATTTCCCCAAGGATTAGTGACATTATGCACCTTCTCATGTACTTACTGGCATTTTGTGTGTTGTCTTTGAAACAATGTCCATTCACGTTGTCTGCCCATTTTTAAATCAGATTGTTTATTTTCTGCTATTGAGTTGTAGGAGTTTCTTATATTTTGGATATTAACTCCTTATCAGATACATGGCTTGCAAATATATCCTGCTATTTAATAGATTGCTTTTTCATTTTCTTGATTGTATCTTTTGATGTGAAAAGCTTTTGAGTGTGATGTAGTCCCAGTTGTTGATTTTTATTGGTGTTGTTTGCGTTTTTGACATCCTATACAAAAAAAATCAGTGTAGAAAAACGATGTCAAGGAGTGTTTATCTTATATTTTCTCCTAAGAATTTTATTGCTTCAGGCATTACATTCAAGACCTTAATCCATCAAGTTAATTTTTGTAAGTGGTAGAAAATAGGGGTCCAACTGAAATGTTTTTCATGTCACTCTCCAGTTTTCCCACCACCATTTATTGAAAGGACTGCCTATTTCCCATTGAGTATTCTTGGCTACCTTGTCAAACATACGCTGTCAACATATTAATACCTATCATCCATTAAATCCATCCTCCTCGCTCTCTACCCTCCAGCAACCCTCAGTTTGTTCTCTATAGTTGGGTCTCTTATTGTTTGCTTCCCTCTCTCTCCCCTCCTCCCAGGTTCATTTAAAGTATAGTTCATGTCTAATATTTCCATATTAATTTTTCTGTCTGGATGATCTGTCCATTATTGAAAATGGTTTACTGAGTCCACTACTATTATTGTTTGCATTACTCTCTTCAAATCCATTAGTATTGGCTTGAAATAATTCAGGGCTCCAATGTTGGGTACATATGTATTTATTATATTCTCTTGATAAATTGATATTTCATTATGTAATTATTTTCTTTGTCTCTTGTTACAGATTTTGGTTTAAAGTCTATTTTGTCTGATGTAAGTATCAGATGATCTCTTTTTGATTTCCACGTCCATGGGATATCTTTTTCTGTTTCTTCACTTTGAGCCTGTGTGTGTCCTTGAACGTTTAGTGCATCTCCTATAGACAGTATATAGTTGCATCTTGGTTTTCAAACCACTCCTATAGACAGTATATAGTTCATCTTGGTTTCATTCAACCACTATGTTTTTTTTTTGATTGTTACATTTAATCCATTTATATTTAAAGTATTGATAAGTAAGGTCTTATTGTTGCCATCTTATCAACTATTTTCAGGCTATTTTGTAGTTTCTTTTCTTTCTTGGTGTCTTCCTTGTGAATTCTTGATTTCTATAGTGGTATATTTTGATTCTCCACAGTATTACAGTATTCTGATTCTGACTATATACTTTACTAGTGCATTGCTTATTTTTATAGGTTTTCATGTTACTACTTAGTGTCCTTGTTCAGCTTGAAGAATTTGTTTTAGTATTTCTTATAAGGCAGGTCTAGTGGTGATGAGCTCTCTCAGCTTTTGTTTATTGGGGGAAAGTCTTGATTTCACTTTCATTTCTGAATGACAACTTTGCTGGATAGAGTAATCTTGGTTGGCAATATCTTTATTCTAGCACTTTGAATATATCATTCTGTTCTCTCCTGACCTGAAAGGTCTCTGCTGAGAAATCTGCTGATTGCCTTATGGGTGTTTTCTTTTAGGAGACCTTTTTTTTTTTTTTTTTTTTTTTTTCTCTTGCTGCTTTTACAATTCTCTCTGTGACTTTAATTTTAGATAGCTTAATTATAACGTCTTGGAGAAGATTGTTTTGGATGGAAATTTTGGGATGATCTGTTAGTTTCATGAAGTTGGATGTCCAAATCTCTTTCCAGGTTTAGGAAGTTCTCAGCCATTGTTTCTTTAAATAAGCTTTCCAACCCTTTCCCTCTCTTTCTTCCTTCTGGGACTTGAATGATGTATAATGGCATCTTACAAGCATGTTGACTTTCTTCATTTTTTTCTTTTCATTCCTCTGATTGGATAATTTCCTTTTTTTATTGGAAAATTTTCAAAGGTGTGTTGAGTTCACTGTTGTTGTTGTTGTTTTTTCTGCTTAATCTGTTTTGTTGTTCAAGCTCTCTACTGAATTCTTCAGTTTAGTCCTTATTTCCTTTAGTTCCAATATTTATGTTTGGTTCTTTTTTATGCTTCCTAACTCTTTGCTGAACTTCTCATTTTGTTCTTGCTTTGTTTCTCCAATATTATTAAATTATTTGCCTGTGTCCTTTTGTCCTCTAGACATTTTTAGGACAATTATTTTGAATTCTTTGTCAGACAAATCTGACATATCTCCTTCTCTCTTGGGCCAGTTACTGGAGGTTTACTCTACTCCATTGGTGGAATTCTGTTTCTGTGATTCCTTATGATCCCTGTAGCTTTGCATAGGAGTCTGGGCATTTAAAGAAGCAGTCACCTCTTCCAGACTTTATGGACTGACTTCAGTAAGAATAGGAACACATTAGAGTGTACTGTGACCTTGGTCCAATGATGTAGGACACCCAAGTGCAGGGGCTTGTAGTAGCAGTAGGTCCAGGGGGTGTAGTGGCTCATTGGCTCAGGCCATTGGGGTCCACAGCACTCACAACTGCATGGTCCTTGGTGAATGTTGCAAAGGGTTCCACAGAGTCTGCAAGGGCTCTTGGGGCTCCTGGGGTTCTAAACATTACCTCCAGATCCAGTAGCTAGAGACCAAAACAAATAGTGGTAGTGCCTGAAGCTGGTGGTATGTACAACCTGGGCCATGACAGCTAGTAGCAGGTTTCTGTGTAGTATTGGTAGGGGCCAATTGCAAACACATATATAGTGGTGGGGCCTAAGACATACAGGCAGGAAGGACAGGGCCAATTGTAGGTGCACTGGCAGCTGCATGGGCCCTGGCTGGCTGTTAGGCTGTGGCTGCCAGTGGAGGCCAGTGATGGGGGTTTGGCCACAGGCATACAGGCACACAGATGGGGTTGCTGGCGGCAGACAAATGCAATGGTGCAGGCCAGAGGCAGAAGACAAAGCATAATCTGGGTCTATAAGCAACCGATGGGGCCATAGATGTCAGTGTGCTCTCCAGTGGTTGCACACTCTCCCCCTGGGCTTGCTTGTGTCCATGGAGACTGGTGATAGGTGTCAGGCTCAAAGAGTACAAATGCACAGCTGGAGGGACTAGCCTGGAGTGTGTGCATGACAGTAGGGGCCAGCTGTGGGTGCCTAAGCTGGTGTCTTGCACCTGAGCAACTACAGAGGCCCAGGGTGGCTGCTGTTGAAGTGGAGGCATGGAGGAAGCTGGGAGGGGGAGAACACGGAGAGACTCAGGGAGCTAACTTCAGTGAATGCAAATACCTGTGGACTGAGAGCCAGTGAAATCTGCAGCAGGTCTGTGTGGCTGTGCTGCTGGTGTTTTGTTTTGTTTTTGTTTTTCATGGCTAAAGCTACTAGGCTTTTCTGTAGAACAGGTCACTGGGAATTGAAATTGCTCCCGCTATGTGGCTGCTATTGGTAGCTCCTGCTTATCTTCCTTATTCCTAGGTATCTCTATACATCTCAGCTTTGACAGTCTCTGGGTTGGGAAAAATGGAGCAGATCTTGAATTGTCCCCAAAAGATGGGGAAACTGATTGTGCATCCCATTCTTTCTTTCCCTGTGAGGGGAACTCTTTCTTGCTGGCAAGTTCACTCTTGAAACTGAGCAAGGCCAAGAGTGGAATGGGGAATGGAATGATGCAGGGAAAATTAAACTGCCTTTCTTCCCTTTTTGTGCTGTTATTCTCAAGGTTTTCTTTGTTTCAACATGTTGCTAAAATTTCTTGAGTGGACTGCAGAGCTCTTTTGGGGATGTTTTTGTTTGTGGGTAGCTGTCAAATGCTGACTTTTGTGGTGGGATGGAGGCTGGGGTTTCCTACTACGCCATCTTGGTGACATCACCCACTCTAATAGTTTTAATTAGTAGTTGTAAGAGTCATGAAAGCCTACTGTTCAAGGGAAAGGAGCTAAGGGAACATCTAACTAGAGTTCCATGGCAGGCAAGGGATTTGCCAGTTGTTACACTGTTAATAGTAGAGAGGAGACAATCTGGCATGGTAGAGCATACACAGGCCTTGGTGTCACCTACATGTGTTGGAATTCATCTCTATAGCTTGTTAGAAAATTTCTTTTCACTCTCTGGCCTTCATTTTCCTCACTTGTAAAGAGAGGAAAACCATCTACTTCTCAAGAGTGTCATGTGGGAAAAGGAATTGTTTTTGTTAGTTCAGCTACTATCACAAAATACTATAAATTGAGAAGTTTAGACAACAAACATTTCTCACAGTTCTGGAGGCTGGGGTGTCCAAGATTGGAGGGCAGCATGGATAGGTTCCGGTAAGGGTTCCCTTCCTGGCTTGCAGATGATTGCCTTCTTGCTGTGTCCTCACAAGAGGGGGAGACACACACACATATACACACACACATTAAGAAAGAGAGCTCCCTGGTCTCTTTCTATGAGGGCACTAATCCCATTATGAGGACTCCACCTTCATGAACTCATCTAAACCTAATTGCTTCCCAAAGACGCTAATACCACCCCATTGGAGGTTAGAGTGTTAACATATGATTTTGGAGGCACATATTCAGTCTATAGTAGGAATGATAACTTAATGTCCCTAAAGGAACTGGCTGATAAAAGAGTTGAAACATACCTATTTCCTCTTCCTTTCTTCTTTCTACCTGTGCATTGTCCAGTGAGATTTCCCTGTTGTCTGGGTTGGGGCAATGCATTAGATCAAGTCCTCCGTGAAGTGGTTGCTGGTATCTGATAAGTGACTACATGTTTGTGATACCTGATTCATAGGCTGGAATATACCAAATGGCCCCTTTCATTCTGGGCAGTAGAAAGCTCCAAAGTGACAGTGATTGTATGACAGAGCTTTTATGAATGCTTAGAGAGTCAGTTTTCATGTAGTTTCTTGTACCTTTTGCCTGCTGAGTCACTGTTGAAGCCTTACCAGAAATGGGAAGTTAGCTAGGTGTAATGGA
This sequence comes from Canis lupus dingo, assembly GCF_003254725.2. Lineage (NCBI taxonomy): Eukaryota > Metazoa > Chordata > Mammalia > Carnivora > Canidae > Canis > Canis lupus. The sequence continues at coordinate 17,502,383 of NC_064277.1, forward strand.
GGAGCACTGCTTTATGTCAATGCTTACATCTGACAAATATGAATCCATACTTAGGCTTTAGCATATATGGTTTCTAGTGTTTGCAAAAGTACTCTGCCTCCACGAACTTCAGTTTCTCCATCTCAAATGGTGCTGAAAGTTTACTTTTTAAGATGAAACGAGATACACACAAACACACACACAACTATGTAAGGAGTTGAGGATGGAAACAGCTGACTATAACAGAAAGGCAGTGTTGCTGGCATATGACACCTGGAGATAAAACTCTAAGTTGTTAGCAGTGTGGCTGTAGACAAGTCACTCATCCCCCATAGGATGCTAAGGAAGTGCCTTGATTCATTTGAATTCAATGTGTGTTCACAGAATATCTGGCTTGTTTAAAGCAACATAGCTGAAATCAGAGCTCTACCTTATGTCAAGGCTTTATCCTACCAGGTGGTCTTTTGAGTTAATTAGCTATCTTAAATACTGTGCAAATGCTTTTGCTAAACTCTTAAAAAAAAAAAGAAAAGAAAAAGAAAAGAAAACCCCAAATATCCTGCTTAGATTGGGACTGGGCAAGAATAAGTCTATTTAAGCATATCCAGATATTTCCTAACTTAAGTCTTTATCTTTCTAAGCAAAGGAAAAACAGAACTGTAACTCTGTTCTCTAGTTAGACCTCTTTAGTTCACACAAAAGTCTTAGAAATGTTCTCAGTCTTATGGCTGAAGAAGCTCCACTCATAATCGTTGTCTTGGATAATAGGAATGGGTTAGCTTAATCTCCACTTCGTAGTAACATAGGTCATGCTGTGGCCAAAGAAGGGTGGCAGACAGACTCTAGGGTGACCCCCTAATAATCTTTGCCTGCTCAAACTCACATCCTTGTGTAATCAGTTCCCCTTGAGGGTGGATGCAAGCCATGATTTGCTTATAACCAAAGGTAGTAGATGTTACTCCTGGTCTTACTAGTAGTCTTGCTCTAGAGACTCTCTCAAGCTGGATTTGAAGAAGTAGTCAGCCATATTGAGAAGTCCAGGTAACAAGAAGCTAGAGGAACTTCTAGGAAGGCAGCTTCCAGTTGACAACCAGTACAAAGCCAGGGCACTAGGTCCTATTGCAAGAAAATGAATTCTACTAACAGCCTGAGTGAGCTTGGAAGTGGGTTCTTCCCTAGTCCAGCTTCCAGATGTTACCACAACCCCAGCTGACACCTTGGTTACAACCTTCTGGAACCCAGAGCAGAGGACTCCGTTAAATTGTGGTTGGACTCCTAATCCACAGAAACTAAGAGATAATAAATATGTATTGTTTTAAGCCTCCAAGTTTGCAGTAATTTGCTACCCAGGAATAGATAATTTATACAAGAGAGTAGATATTCTAGTTTATGCAATTTGCTGTATAGATATTTATAATTGGAAAAATACACTTGTGTTCTAAATTTTTTTTCAGCATTTTCAAGTTACTTTTTAGTATAAGAAGCAAAGGCGTTGGTAATAGTATCTTAGCAAATATTATAAACCACACCTAAAGTACTATGCTTTTAAATCTGCTCTAAGCCTTTAAGTGTACAAACCAGTTGTAAGGTTTGAAAAACATGTTTGCTTCCCCATGTGTGTAGTCTACCACACTAGCATTTGGAGTTGGGAGGGAAAGGAGAGGGTATTAAGTGTTTGCTGGTGAGTATTACACTGATTCCATGGGACAACCTCCCTTCAGCAAGATATTGTACATTCAGCCATTTGAGCTTTATTTAATATTCCCCCCCCAGATATCATTATTGATGCTTTTAGTTTGGTAACTGACAGATTGGCAAAAAATAGAGATGATTTGGCAAAAGTCTGGGCTCTGGGGGCCTCATGAATAAGACGTTGCCCTTGTACAGCCTCAAAGAGCTTCCACAGGCAGGAACTTGCCTTTCTTTTCTATGAATCTCCATATTTTCCCAGGCCAAGCCCCAAAGGTAGGAAGCTGGGGCCCAAGCACTAAAGTTTAATGAGCCAGTCATGCAACAACAAGGAGAATTAGCTCCTCAGAGGCTGAGATGATTTCTACTTCATAGCACAAAGCCACTTAATAAAAACACATAAAACTTGGCTTTCTTTTTCTTCAACAGAATGTAAAGAATTTATCAGAAAAGGGAATGTGAGCTCACAGCCATGGAGTTTGTCTTTTTTTCAAATAGTGTAGCAATGAATATAACCATTTGTCGGTAGTCATGGTATATCTGATCAAGAAGCAATACTGGCATATTATTCAAATATCGTTAATCTTAAAATACTGGTACTTGGGAATCTTCTCTCAATTGCCATAGGAAATATTTTTTTTCCAGAGGAAATCTTTGAGAAATAGTTCTAAACTGGTGATTCTCAACCTAGGCATACATTGAGATTTTCTGGGAGCTTAAAAAATTGCAAAGTCCAGGTCACACTATGGAATCACATTAGAATCTCTGAAGCTGGGTTGGAGTCTTCAGTATTTTTTTTTTAATTTTTATTTCTTTATGATAGTCACAGAGAGAGAGAGAGAGAGAGAGGCAGAGACACAGGCAGAGGGAGAAGCAGGCTCCATGCACTGGGAGCCCGACGTGGGATTCGATCCCGGGTCTCCGGGATCGCGCCCTGGGCCAAAGGCAGGCGCCAAACCGCTGCGCCACCCAGGGATCCCTTTTTTTTTTTTTTTTTTAATTTTCTTCAGTATTTTTAAAATCATCCTCAGGTGATTTCTAAGGCGAAGCCAGTGTTGAGAACTACAAGGACTCTAGTTTCTATTTTATACTAACACTTTTTCTGCAAAGTCACATATTTGGTAACTTGAACTAAAATGTAATTCAGGAAAAAAAAATCAGGAAATAAGCAAAAACATACAAACCAACCAACAAAACCAAAGAATAAAACAACAATTTTTTTTCTTCCCAAAGGCGTATTTATTCTTTTATCAGAACCTTCCTCTTTCCTTTTTTTAATTTTCACACATTGCTAAGGGCCAATATTCAGAAACAATGACCCGGGCCCTGACCATACAACATTTTTTTATCTGGTGTCTGATATAAATAAATCAGTAATTACAGCCTCAGTCATAGAAATAATATTAAGTAATGTATAGTATAGAATGTTAGATAAGCATGGTAGAGAGGAATATATTTCATATGGCACTAGGGTGTAGAAAACCTTATTGAATGAGTTGACACTTGAGTCTCAAATGAAAGGAGCTTGATTAAGATAGAGAAGCAGGGGAAGGGTGTTATAGGAAACAGCATGTGTAAAAACACATGAGTGAGGAAAAACATGACCTTGTTGTAGGGAGAATAATGTCATACCCTAAACCCCAAAGGTGTCCACATCCTATTCCCTGGAACCTGTGTATATGTTATGTTACATGGCAAGGGGAAATTAAAGTTGCAAGTGGAATTAGGTTCATGCATCAGCTGACTTTAAGAAAAGGAGATCCTGGATTATACAAATGGGTCCAATATAATCACAAGAGTCCTTTAAGGTGAGGAGGGAGACAGAAGGCAAGTGAGAGCCTGAGAGCAAGATGACAATGATACACTGCCATCTTTGAAGATGGGAGGACCAGGAGCCAAGGACTGCAGGTGATATTTGGCAGCTCAAAAAGGCAAAATAACTGATTTTCCCCTAGAGCCACCAGAAGGAATGCAGCCATGCCAACACCTTGATTCTTTAGCCTTCTGACTTCTAGAACTATGGGATAATAAATTTGTGTTTTTTTCCAAGCTTGCTTATGGTAGTTTGTTATAGCAGCAATAGGAAGCTCATACAGTCTCTCACAGGGAAGTGTAAGTGGAGATTTGCTTGGGATAAAGTGTTAGTGAGCCATTGAATAACTTTGGGCAGGAGGTGAAACGAAGTGGAGATCATATTGTAGCCACACTTCTAGCAGTGTTGATAATGTTTTCAAATAGGGTCAACTGTAGAAGGGAGCAAGGTGTGAATTGAGAGATTAGAGAACAAAGTAAAGCAGTAATTTGACCAAGACCAGTATGAACAATGGTAATTGCTGTATTTTATTGAGGGTATGTTTATGTATTACCTTGAATTTGAACTTTAAATTCTAATTTTTAAATTTTTAACTAATAAAATACCCACATTTTATCAATAAGGGATAGAGCCTTTAGAATTAATAATGTTGCTTGGGATTATGCAGCTAATTAGTGATGAGTTAGGTTTAGAGCCAGGTTTTTGACTTTGAAGCCCATGGACATTCCACAGTATCACTGTGTCTGAAAAGAAAAAAGAAAGACAGAAGTTAACCTGGGGATGAGTGAAAAGATTTTAAGAAGTGTAAGAACTCAGGGCTGTTGGAAACAGTGTTCAGTACTAGAGAAGCATTTGAAGGATTTGAAATAATAACTGGAGTTCAAGAAACAGACCTGTCGTGAAGTGGAAAGAAGGGTTAAACACTGACTTTGTTTCTTTTCTACTCAAACCCTCACAACTATGCCGACAACTTTTATCAGGGGATAAAATATTTGCTGCCATTGAGAATCTGCACTGTTTAGTGTTGTCTGATGGGTAAGGATTGAGCTAGTATAAATCAGTGCAGAGTAGGTGCAACTGGCTATAATAGATAGAGGACAACACCAAGCCAAAATCAAGAAAGATGACTTGTTTTCTGGGATCACATAACAATATTCCTACAGGACAATAAAAGAGATAACAATCAGGGAAGTTCATAGTTCTCTCAAACACCTACATTAGTATGAAGGATGACCAAGTATATAGTGGGTGGATCTGCTCCTTTAGTGTCATGAAAATTTCTAACATTCAAATTGTTTAGCAAATTCCACAAGGCTGAAGACCCCCCTGGACTACACTTTGTTTACTTCTGTTTCCGCAGTGCCCACTAGGGACCATGTTAAATATTTTCAACTTGCCTAAACACATATTAAAGCTTATTTTTCTTATAAATGTTCCTGGCTTTGATTAGATGCTGCTGCCAAGATCCAGTCTTTATTAATGATATCCAAAGAAAATCCAGATTCTTAAGTTGTACTATTAATTCATAATGAATGTTGCTTGAAATAAGAGTGACTTTGATTAGCCTAACATATTTACTTTTATACTCCAAAGATACTATCATCAAGTTTTATTTGTTTCAGTGGTATTTTCTGTGTGCTATTACTATAGTTGGGTTGAGTGTGACTTGGCTCACAAGGCTATAATGGTGTGTTTTCTGTGGACTCATGCAAAGAGTTAAAGAACATATGAAAGGAAAGAAAAGAGCACAAAAGACTTCTTCACTGTGGTCTCAGAAATGAACACATACCAACGTTAACATGGGATGAGAGACATGAGATCCCCAGAAAGATAGAAGGAGAAGGAAAATCGATGAGCAGACTCAGAAAGCGCACAGCAAAACAAAACAGTGCAGACTGAAAAGCAGAAGAGCCATCAATAGGTCAGAGGTGCAGAGATGCTGAGTTAAGGCAATATGACAGACCACTGGGATGGAGAAATTCTGCTCCTTGATTACATGGATCTATAAGAGGGAGGCTGCTCAGATACCTCTTCCTGTGTGGTGTTAAAGTGCATCTGTCCAAAATGGGGATCCCTTCAGTTCCCAAACTGTTCATCTCTCAGACACAAGTTTTACAGTCCGACTTAGCTTCTGGCAAATTCTCACTATATGTCCTTTCAATTGTTGAGTGTGAATGAAAAGTTCATTAAGTACTGAGATTAATTGAATAATATCGCTACTGACATTTAGGGCAGTCGGATACATTTGTGCTAGTTTCTGGAGGTCTTTTAGTATAGGGATCTCCAAATGGTGACTCAGATACTAGCTGTGTCAGAATAACTTTGAAAGAATATATAAAACAGCTTTGTAGTTCCATCTCCTGGAGATTCTGATTCAATGTGTCTGAGAGTTCCCAAGTATCTGCATTTTTAAAAGTGCCTTAAGAAGATATAATACAAGGGCTAGGTCCTTTTTCTGTAAGGACAAGATAATATTTTAGATTTTTTTAGGCCATGTGGTTTCTGTTAAAGCCACTCAACTTTGCCATTGTAGCCCGAAATCAGCCATAGGCAACATGTAGACAAATGAGCATAGCTGTATTCCAATAAAACTTTACTTACAAAAATAGGCAGCAAGTTCTTCAAAAAATTAAACATAGAATTACAATATGACCTAGAAATTCCATCCTAGGTATATACCCCAAAGAATCCAAAACAGGGACTCAGACAGATAGCTATATATATACTGATATTCATAGTAGCATTATTCACGATAGCCAAAATGTGGAAGCAACACGGTGTCCATCAACAAATAGAAAAGCAATATATATATAATGATTATTCAGCTTTAAAATGAAATTCTGACACATACTGTAATTTTGATAAACTTTGAGGACATTCTGGAAATAAAACGAGCCAGACACAAAAGGACAGATGTTGTAGAACACCACTTCTATGAGGTACTTAGAGTGGTCAAATTCAGAAAAGCAGATAGTAGAACCCTGGTTACCAGGGGCTGCAGAGAGGGGAATTGGGGAGTTCCTTTTTAATGGGTACAGAGTTTCAGTTTGGGAAGATGAAAAAGTTCTGGAGTTGGATGGTAGTGGTGGTGATTGTGCAACAGTGTGAATGCACGTAATGTCCCTGAACTGAGTAAGGTTAAATGGTGAATGTTTATGTGTATTTTAGTGTAATAAAAAAAATTTAAACAGTTAAGGAGCAGAAAAACAAAAACAAAAACAAAGAACAGATGGCAGGAGGCATGGATTTGACTCACGGTTATAGTTTAGCAATCTTTGGTCTAGTGCACTGCTAGGGTGTGGAATCATCAGACATAGTTCACTTCCTCCTGGTGTTAGTATGGCAACTAAACCCACCTTCACTTTGCTTTGATTCAAATTTATTTTCAGAAATGGGAAATCTCTGGCATTCAACAATGCACAATCTTTACCAACTTCTATGGAAAACCCAGGGTCTCCTAGTGTCCTATTCAGATCAAATTATGTGTTGTATCATTTTGAACTACTAAAGTCCTCCAAAAGCCATCTGCCACTAAACTCTAGATAGGGTTTTCCATGAGGAAAACTCCAAATGCATTGCTTGCCTTCATGTATTTTTTATTTCTTTTTTCCATCCATGTCTCTCTCTCAATTCTTGTGTTAAGTTGCTTGTCTTCATATATGAAGAGGAAGTGAGGCCAGAGAGGCCAGAAGTACTCTTTTCCAACTATTTCTTATTTGTCAGTGGAGTGGGAGTGCTTTACCATTCATGGAGACATGCAGAGTTTGGTGATATTCTCCTTCCAATTGCTGATTTACTTATCTTATCCCAACGATAGTTTAAAGATCAAGCTTTAGCAAAGTGCCTGTTCAGGTACATATCTGGAACTAGTGGATTTGTACAAATTAATGAGTCTATTAATTATAAATAAATCACCTATTTTTATATATAAAATTGGAATATTTAATATGAGGCAGTCCTGGGTGATTGATTGATTGATTGATTTGGGATGGGTGTTTTATCTATAAAAGTTTCTTCATACACAATCTTATATTTTAAATACTGCAATAAGAGTGAAAGTTTACAAAACTAGTTCCCTTATTTGGAACATTCCTTTGTCCCCTCAGTTTTCTGACCAAATATCTCTGAGAAGTCACAAAATAGCATGTTTTAATAAGCTTTAAATGATGCCTGTTTTGTACAGGGCACAGATTAATGTGTAAAGATGAATACTGACTCAGCTGGTCAGTTCTTATTGTTTATTTGCTCTGATAGAATGTGGTCCCTTTTCCTGTATTTGTCACTATTGTTTACACACCTTGGATTCCCTTTGAAAAATGTAAAATAACAGTTAATGATAGAAGTGAGGAGTTGATGGAAAAGGGAATGTGTGTGTGTTTGTGCACTGAATATGCAGTTGCAAAGTAGCTTAGCTTCAGAACAGTAAAATTTTATGTATCTTTCCATGTACTGTACAAAGTTAGTTTATGGATCTAGACTTACCATGTTCCTAAGTTTTCCTTTGGTTTTACTGAGAGATTCTGGAATGGGACACTATTATACAACTCATAGTCTTCCCAGAGCTGGTTGTTGTTTTAGAACTTGTTTTGCCAAAGGACATGTCTGTGGTAGTATTGAGGCCATCAGAATGAGTCTTGGTCTACACAGATACACATGCTTATGTACAGGTGCTAATGTGCTTCATTCATTTGCACATGCACACAATAGCAAGAATGACCACTTCCCTTGTTCGTGTGGATAGTGTGCTAGAGACCACAGGGACAAGGAAATGAGGAAGGCATGATTGCAGGAGTAAGGGATTGACCTGGACTAGCGGTGGTGGGAATGGAATAGAAAGAAGTGACTGGAAGAAGGCGTGGGTGGTTAAGACAGCAGAGGTTAGAAAAGTAGCAATGGTAACATTTCAGTGGTATGTACCCCTCCAATGCCTCATCTGTGCTAATTGTTTAACACTATGCAGATTCTATTATTTCCATTTTACAGGAAGGTTGAAGAACCATGATTACAGAGCTGACAACTGTCAGCACTGGAATTCAAACCCAGTTTAATGTCAAGGTCTAGGCTCTTAACTATATGACCCTTAGCAACCTACCACTGGCCTTAGCATACTTAGGATGTGCAGAAGAATGCCATCTCTGGTGCTTTGGCTTAGGAAAGTGACCACATATAAGGGGGTATACCATGTAAATAGAGTGCAGATTGATACTGAGTCCTAACTCCAGGAAGCTTGTACTGATAGACACTGATGTGTCTCTGGGAATGTTACATACCTTCTCTGAACCTTCTTTTTCTCAAGTGTGAATGGATGATATAGTTTATAATATCATGAAATTAAATGAGATAATGCATGAAAAGTGTTTTGCTCAGTAATTGGTGGTAAATAGGAGCTCAGTAAAAGCTACTCTATTTTGTTAATGCTTAAGAGGAAATGTGTCTAGCTAACTCCATATACTGTATTTGATTCTGGATTAGAAAATTATTGTCCATATCTTTCTATAGAATACTTGTTTGAATAAGGGCCATGGAAGTTGTGAACTAAAATCAAAATGAAGAAACATGAAAGAAAAATATTCGAGTAATCAAGGTATTAGTCTTCTTTTCCTTTTTTTTTTTTTTTGGTAGAAATGGTGGATGTAAATAGCACAATTTAAATTGCATTTCAAACAGTAACAATTTTCAGTGTTTTAGAGAACATATTCCCCTCCCAAAGATGTTTGAGTGCTTTGCTGAAATAACTTCTAGGGCTGAGTTCAAATTATGACCCTCCGATTTCCCATCTATTGGCCGTGGACCCCTGGCAAGTCCTTAGCCTCCCTATGATTTGTCAAACAAAACAATATTAGGCTCAAATGAATGAAGAACATAAAGGGTGTAGCATAGAGCCAGGCTCTTAGGTCACATTCAGTAACAACTTCCTCTTCCCCATCAGCTCAAAAATAATACAAAACCCACTAATGAAAAGTTTCCTTTATTCTTTCCACAAAGCAAAAGAATGTCATAGAAACTTCAGTGTCTGGTATCTTGTTGATCATATTGGTCTTGAAAATAAATCCCTCAAAATACAGCCCAATTGCTTTTTTAAAGACTGATGTTTCCAACACATTGGTTAGGAATTTTGCTTGCAGGTTTTGTGATTTTTTTTTTAAAGGAACATAATTCATAGATGAAAAATGTGTCTTGTAGCTGGTTGTTCTGCTGTGCTAGGTGATGTGGAAAGGTATTGCTCTCTTGCCCACAGCAATTTCTGGGGCCATCTTGGTGACTCAGAGATCCAGTAGGTTGCCAAGAAAGCTGAGGCTGGAGGAACTGCAGTCAGCTTCTTCCAACCCTGGAAAACTGGTCGACCCAGCCCAAGCATATTGTTGGTGTTTTATTAAAAGGGTTGATTTGGGGAATGTTGTGTTTGCCATGCAGTGTCATGCCTCGGAGCCTTGGTTTCCAGCCTTTATTTATAAGCCTAATTGTTGCTATGGAAATTCAATATTTAAAGAGGTAATTATTGCTGATCTTGTTGCATGTGTCCATTTCTGATGTCCAGCTGTTAGCTCTTTAGCTCCAGTCTAGCAGATTAATTACTGCTATTGATTACTTTGAGCTTCTCTCTTCACACCTGCAGTCTGTGTAATTAGCTGGTGGCCTCCTCTGAAAATTAGGAGCAGTTTCATTCTGGCACTTTGCCATTTCCCAGCCATGTGCACTGCACTGATGAACAAAAGCAAATCTATTTTAAATAGAGATATCTGGGTAATGAACTCTTTGTGTTTTTGAACTATCCGTGGATAATTCAAATTACCCTCTGTTAGCAAATATTGTACCTCATTTGATGACTATCTGCAAAGAAAAAATTCCAAAACACTGGTTTTTATTCCCATTTCCACCTTGCAGAAATTTGCTCCTGTGTGTGGTTTTTTTAAAAAAATGAAAACAACTTTCTAATTCTGCTGCTGAGGGTATTGGGGTACTGGAATAGGTTTCCTAATGGAGCCCAGTGGAAGCAGTTGTGTTTGCACTGAGTATTCCAGGCATCTATGTATTAATGTTCATCCTTTTGTTAGTTTCACACTCCTAGTCTGAGAGACACATCACCATTCTTGGGACCATTGATATACATGGGGAATTAAAAAAAAAAGTTTCCCATTTTTAAAAAAAGATGATTTAGGAAGAGCTTTGAGAGAGGAATTCTAGGAATCTTCAAAATTTTCTTCCCTACTTTATTTCCGTTAGCAAGATTTTTTTTCTGTCTCTGCTTATTGGAAACCAAACCTGGCATTGCCAAGCATCAAACTCTAGAGTTCTGCCTCCAATGTCCTGTTATGATACTTTCTCATCTGTCGTGTGTTACTGCCTAAACACTCAGGAAATACAAGTTTGTAGTGATATTGGGAGTGGACTTCCCAAGTAATGACATGCAATGATTACTAACATGGCCAGCTGTTCCCTTCCATGCCGACAGGGTCCCACTAATGTTCCCTTTCACTATTTAACTTGTGTTGAGTTATTATACTAAGGGTTATTGCTTATTGTAGGAAAAAACAAAGCGTTTTCCTCCTGCCCATGGCATACATCTGCCAGCTTTCATTTCAAGCTTAGAGTGGATAAGTATGTCCCAAAGCCCACCCCACACATGGAAGGAAAAAAGTTCAGAAAGTTATCACTTGTCAGAACAATGGACGCACCATTCCATTTATGTCAAATACAGACGTGTTCAGTTGGATCACAGCGACGTGGGCATGCTCCATCAGCTCCAAGATCACCTCTATGGAAGCAAAGCAATGCAACCTCCTGCCATGCAGGGAGTCAGGTGGGAGATGGGCATGAAGTGGGAATGAGTGAAAAGAGTAGGGGCATTCAGTCATCAACTCAACGAAGCTTTGGGGCACCTAATGGGGAGGCTGAACGCCGGCCCTCAGACCAGAAGGTCCCCAGCTGGAATCTCATCATTTCCACTGTTTCCAGATTAAAATTTAAATTGTACGCTGCCATTTGGAGGCCTTCTGGGCAGGGTCTTGCAGTGTCACCAGTTATTAGGAATGCCTCCCATTATCACAACCCTAAAAGCTATTTGAACAGCAGCCTAATGTGATTGTGATTTCCAAGGATCATTTGCTGTTATTGCAGCTCTGCTCAGATGTGAGTGGGAGCAACTAACCAAAGTTTCTTTCTCATAGTACCAGAGAGGAGCACTGGAGGCACCAGAGAAATATTTTTCTGGCCATAAAGATACATTCACCCCAAGTAAACAATCTTTTGTCTCTCCCATTTGGGCAAGGTCATCTCTAATTCTGGCAAATAGAAACAGTCTCTCCACTACAAGAGTATAAACTTTAGAAACTCACATTGATTATACTTTCAACTCAACTAGAAATACGAAAACACAGTTGTACGAGGGAGCTACAGTAAGTCACAAAGTGTAGTTGTGTGTAACATTTCATACTTAGGGATTACATAATGCCATTCAAGTGATAGGAATTTATGAATATATACATATATATGTATATACACATATATTTTAATTTTTGGCATTGCAAAATTCAACATGCTTAACCTTATAAATATCCGAGGCTGTGTGCAGCATATGTATCGTGAAGTTAGACATGTCACAGATCTTTCTGGTGGATGAAGCTGCTTTAACCATTGGTTTTTCAGCATTGGCTGTGAAGTGAAAAGCCATCTTGTTTAGTTTTTAAGCCCAATTTATAAAACCAGTTAAAATTTTAAAACTATAATGAAGGTTAGATATTTTTTGTTCTTGTTAAATACTCCTGGTAACTTTGAAGACAACATCTACTCTGTTACGCCACCTTAGGGTATACTGATAAGCTAAGTGAAACCAGAGATGAGAATTTATCTAGTGAATAATAAAAATAATGTACTGACACGTATCAAGTGCTTAATATGTGCTAAGTAGCACCCTAAGTACTTTGAATTCATTGTCTATTTTAATGCTCACAACAAACCTATATTACTAATCTGAATTTTACAGATGTGGTCATTGAAGCTGAGACATTGCATAACCTGACTGTGGTCAAATCTAGTAAGTGACTTTATTTGTCTACCTAACCAGGCTTTTAATTATTTCTGGTTATTTTATCCCAGCTATGCAGTCTTGATGATATTTTGTTCCATTTATATGGATTCTTTAATATTTTGATTAACTAAATGAAATATCCACCCATTAGCCTTATGTTTTGGGGTCCACCTAATATTACTTACACCTTAGTCTTTTTGTTTTTCTTAATTTATTGTAACTATTACAAAAAGTTGTACATAATCTTGAGTTCCAAGATGTTGTTATCTTGTCCATGAGAAAGAACCCCTATCTTTCTGAAATGTAGGAATAGAACAGAACTGGGCACCTGTGCACCTGTTGCCTTACCCAGGTGATGTAGGATGTTCAGTGACCATCATAAGTTCCCCTCTGGGGAAGCCTTTTTACTGGAAGAATCACAGATTATTATTGATCCCCTTATTGGAAATGCTGGAAAAATCTCCCTCTCCACAACTTTGCTGTTTCTTTTTTGCTGTGTACAATTATTCTTGTTTTGTTTAGATGCCTGAAAAATTTATTTTCCAAGGAAATAATCATAATGATGTCTATGTATAACACACATATGTAGAATATATTTTGCTAGTCCATAAGTATATTTTGTTATATGTGTGTGTGCTGATTATTGTTACACACACACACACACACACACACACACACACACACATAAAATCACTGTTCCTTGCTGTGTTTCTAAGATTTTTTTCTGGCAAGAGAATGAAGGGCAGAGCCTTCTCAGTACCAGCGTGTGTGTAAGTATCTTCAGATTCTATGAAAGCATCTTTATTTTTCAATCACAGATTATTGTTTGAAGAGGAGTTGTTTATGCTCTGTCACATACATCAGATAACCTTCAAAAAATTCTCTTGCAAAAGCAGAGTCAGGTTTTCCTGATCTTATATTTTTCTCTTTCTGTATCTAATAATGTCCCACCCCTAGCATCAGTTCTCACCCTAATGAGCTGAAACTACATTAGTGAAATCTTAGATAAATTGACTCAAACCTTGGTTTGATGATCCTACTTAAGACATTCAATTAATTCTGTTTTGCTACAAGCTAATTTATGACTTTGTATTTATTCAAAAATGTTGAAGATACAAAGCAGTGGGAGACAAAATAATGAATTATTCTACCTTCCTTCATGTGCTCATCATGTGCTGACTACAGTAAGGGAGGAAGAGAAAGAAGAAAGAAATGCTTTTGATGTTAGATATGTAGGTATTTTCTTGTCATATCAGATAGTTTTTAATTGATATAAACAAATTTGTATCCCTCTAGGAGATACTAATTAGCGTAGTAAATGTTGGTTTATTAGTTGTCAAAATTTTCTTTATTTACTCAGTAAATAGTTTTATCTTCTCTTTTTTCCCCTTCCTGTTCCCTCTTTACCACCGCTCTCTCCCTCCCTCTCTTTCTCCCTCCCTCCCTCCTCCTCCCTCCCTCCCTCCCTCCCTTCCTTCCTTCCTTTCTTCCTTCCTTCCTTGATAACACTTGTTTTAGTGTGGTCATAAAAGTTGCTTTCTTTGTGGTGAATAAAGACTGGCAGCTTGAAAAAGCTGTGGTATGGTAACAGATATTATGATCCACTTTTATTGTGGCAAAGCTTAATAATAGATTTGTACAATTTGAGAGAGAAGAGAAAAATCTGAGACTTTTAAAAGTAATTTACAGTCCCATGCCACACTCAGTGTGTTTTTAATGAGCTTCTCTAGATCTACAGGTAGTGAAAGTTTTCTCTGTTGATGTTCAGGGCAACTTGTCAAGGCATCCTGCAGGGAAGTGTGTTCAGGGAAGGTCAGCCAGAGAATAGAATTGTGTTAGGTGATGCTGGGTACATAATTGACTTCCTCTGTCTCTGGAAAGTGATAGAAAGCAAGGTTGAGAGGAAGCTGCCCCTTCTCAATTCCCTCTCCCTCTTTCTCACTTGATTAAAATTGCTTTTCTTACACCTCCTTCTATTACTTCACTCTCTCTTTTTTCTTATTATTTATTTATTTATTTATTTATTTATTTATTTATTTTTGCTTTCTTGCAGGCTAAAACTCTATTCGCCATCCATGTTGCTTTTGTTGCTGAATTAAAAATATGAAATGTTTCTTAAAATAATCAGACTCAAATTTCCAGACGGCTCTGTTTTATAAGCCTTATATTTTTCATGTATTTTTCTAAAGGCAAGCAACAGTGGTGTTCCTCTCCCCAGCATGACAGCCAGCGTTATTGTGTGAGACAGGTTAATCGTGTTATGCTACAAAAGAAAGTCATATGCCTTGGGATTCTTTGCTGTGATTTTTTTTTTCTGTCTGAACTCCTGTACTTTGGAGGACTAAATATAGCCACCAGTATCAATAGACATTCCACCCTTCTGGTCATCAATAACTAACCAAAATATGCATTTTCCAAAGTCAAAGATTCTCGATTTTTTTTTATGCCAATTAAGAAGGTAGGTGCTTAACATAGGCATCTATCAATTCATTTAAGATGAACTCCATCTTCATGGTCTGAAGGAAAGTAATCATACAGAGTATATTTCTTCATTTTTAATGTAGTTCTAGGTACCTACTATATTGGATGTATTAGACATATTCGTGAAACATCTGCTTCATTCCATCCAGAGAAGTTCAGAAAGTAAACTTGCATGGAATTGGTCATAAAATCAATTGCCAATAAGGTAACATAGGTACTTTGACAATGTTGGTCAGAAGTAGAGGCTAGTGAAGATAGTAAATACATAAAGACACTCAAAGAATTGACTTGATGTGTGTTTGCGTGCACACACACACACACACACACACACAAATGGGTGAGAAGGCTTCCAAGGCTGGTTTGTGGGGCTGAGTTTATAGGCAGTCTGTGCAGTGTTTTTGCTGGGATGGATTTGTCTTGCATTTTCTTATTAGGACTTCTGGAAAAGAGAGCTGCTCTCAGGTGTTCAGAGGAGGACAGAACCTGAAACTTCTCTCAGCTGTCAGTTGTGTCTGCAGTGAAAGGGGATATAGGAGAATAGGAGCCTCAGAGCTCAGTGTGAATTTGTCCTGTGTTCTATTGGAGCTTGCCACGGAAACATCTCCGATTATATCCTGGTTTTAGAGTCTGAAGAAATAGGGAGTGAAGGAGAGATGCCTCTGATGAACACGTGGAAGTCAACCATATGTCTGAAGTTAGAGTATAACTCCCCTGATTATCTGAATGTTTAAATGGTTTGGTTTTTGAAAGATCACTTTATGAAGAAAATGATGACGGAGGAAAACAGGGTAATGTGTTTTTTCCAGACATCTCCGAGTGATGTGCATGTTCCTCTGTTTCCCCAGGCTGAATTGTTCTCTGGTTGGTGGAGATGGCAGGAGATGGATTGGCAGACACAGGTGTCCAGGCACCACATCCTTGTAGACCTGGGACATCATGATCATTTCTCTCTGCTGTGACTCTTCCAAATTTTACTCTTCCATAATCATGCTGAATTAGGTACTCACATTTAAGTACCTTCTTGGGGCTTGGCAGAATTAAAAAATAAATTAGCCACCAAGGAACCAAGAAATTAAATATCTATTACTAGACATGGCACACTTTCATGAACTTCTGTATGGGATAAGTCCTTATATCTTTGACTAGCATGATTCAGCAGGTTACATTTAATGGGGCCCAGGTTGTAATACCCTTGTGCTGCTCACACAGGGGATTAAAACTCCCTTCAGGGTGGCTACCTCAGCTCCTCCAGCTCCTCCTCTTACCCTATGCCTTCCGGACAATGTTTTTCCTGTTGAGTTAATGATCAAGACTGACTTTTTCAACTTTCAGATTCACCCTATGTGTCATTTAATCCTCTTTATCACTTAGAGTAGGAAGCTATTACTCATTTTGACATTTAAAATACATAGAAATATATAATTTAAATCCTAGTGTCATTTAAACTTATAGGTAACATCTTTTGGCCATGGGAAATCTTGCAAATTTTCATGGGTATGTTTTTAGGCCTAATTAAAAGAAAAAGACAAGACTTTGAGCTAGTGGTTATTCTAATGATTTTTCATAAGGAAATAATGAAGGCAGTTATCAAAATTTCAAATTTAAGAAAAAGGTTTAGTTTAAAGTAAAACCTTCTGGCTATTACCTGAGTTCTGAGGTGACCTATTTAAAAATTGAGTCTTCAAACTAACCTATCTCCAAATTTAGTAATATGTTAGGCTGATTATTTTAAGACATGGTCAGAATATGGATTTCTGGGAACAAACTTGGCGCTGGAAGGGTCATGTAGCACAGATAGTATCATTTTGTGTAGGAGGAAATAATATATATTTCCAAATTAATTGGAAGAGAACTTAATCTTTTATTTAGAAAACTTTTTGGGGGATCCCTGGGTGGCTCAGCGGTTTAGCGCCTGCCTTTGGCCCAGGGCGTGATCCTGGAGACCCGGGGCCTGCTTCTCCCTCCTCCTGTCTCTCTCTCTCCCTCTCTCTCTCTCTCTTTAAAAAAATAGAAAACTTTTTGGAGTTTTACAAAGCTTTACAGTTATCATTAGGCACAGTACTTATTATATTGACTCTTATGGAATGTTTAGTGAATGCATATGGAGCATATACTGGAAAACTCAGGCATTGTTCTTTCTTTTTTTTTAAGATTTTATTTATTTATTCATGAGAGACAGACAGAGTGAGAGAGAGCGAGAGCAGCAGAGACACAGGCAGAGGGAGAAACAGTCTCCATGCAGGGAGCCCGACCTGGGACTTGATCCTGGGATTCCGGGATCACGCCCTGAGCTGAAGGCAGGCCTCAACCACTGGGCCACCCAGGCGTCCAGGCATTGTCCTATTTACATAGTTGGGTATTTGCAAAAGACAGTGATTTTCTTGTGGATGAGGGTACAGTCAGGGGAGTTCTCTTCTCCTTCTTTCCTTTCCTCCCTTCTGTTCTGCTCTTCCTTTCACAAGTATTAGTGCCTTTTTTAGCCAGGCAGGGTACTATGGAGATACAGAACTAAGACCTATACATCCACTGCTATCTGCTTAGTCTCTTAAATCTAGAACCTAAAAGTCATTCTTGATTCCTTTTCTTCCTTACCCCTCCATTCATCAGAAAGCTTGTGGATTCTACCTCCAAGTTATGCAACCTGGACATGGCATATCAAGTCAATTGCCATACCCATCTGCTCTAGCTTAAGTCATGCTCACCGTTCACCTCACCTATTATAATTGCCACCCTCCTGGTCTTCCAGTATCATCTGTTGCCTTCCTTATCATTCATCTTCTACTAGCTAAGGTGATCTTCAAGAATATGAATCAGATCATATAATTTCCCCCATTTCTTTCACCCTCCAGTGGCTTCCATTGCTTTGTACTGTGCTGTGAATTCCCAGTTCTTTTCTTTGGCCTTATATAATGGTGGCTCTGTGCATTCTCTTGCACACCTTTCCCCAGGAACACTTCCATTCCCCAAGGACACTCATGCTCTTTCCAGTCCTCAGGCAAATCAAGCTTGTGTCAGCCTCAGAGTCTTTGCCCTTGATTTTCCTTCTGCCCAGAATGATAATTCCTTTCATCTTTATGGCTGGTTTCATCACTTCCTTCCTTGCCTTAGTGCAGATGCTACTTTCCTAGAAATGTTCCCTCCCCCATCCTTCCTTCCCTCCTTCTTAATCTCCCCCCTCACAAGGTATTGGTTTATTTTTTTCTCATGGCACGATTAATCAAAATTATTTAATTAATTTATTTGTTTATACATTTACTATCTCTCTCACCAGAATGCAATATCTTTGAGAGTGGTAGTTTCTCTATTCTGTTCATTACTATAGCATGAATGCTGAGGACAATGTAAGACATAGTTAAAGCACTTGATGAAATTTGTATTTTTGTATTAATAAGATCTGTGCCATGTAGACCTTTCACTTTAGCAGCGAGTTTCCATGTTCCTTTTGTATGCAATAAAGATGAGTGGCTTCTATTTGAGATAAATGCAATAAAGATGAGTGGCTTCTATTTGAGGAACTTGTTTTGCTAATTTTATATATTTCAAATCTAATAGAACAAGAACATATGAGTCTGTTTGAGCTACCATAACAAAATACCACAGATTGGGTGGATTAGATAGCTGAAATTTTTTTCTCACTGATCTAGAGGCTGGAAGGCCAGCTCAGGATGCTGTCAGGATTGGCTTTGGCAATGATTTCTTGAGTATGACATCAAAAGCATGGGTAACAAAAAAAAAACCAAAAAACAAAAAACCTGAACAAAAAACAACAACAACAAAAAAACAGGCTAAGTAGGACTACATCAAACTAAAAAAACTTCTACGTAGTGAGGGAAACAACAAAATGAAAGCATGAAAAGGCAATTTACAGGTTGGGAGAAAAATATCTTCAAACCATATATCTGATAATGGATTAATATCCAAAATACATGAGGAACTCTCTAACACAATAGCAAAACAAGACAAACAATAACAAAAACCAAATAACCCAATTAGAAAATGGGTTAAAGAACGGAATAGACATTTTTTTCAAGGAAGACCCATAAAAGACTAATGATATTTCTTTCATATCTATATGAAAAACTGCTTGACATCACAAATTATCAGGGATATGCAAATCGGAACCACAATAAAATATCATCTCACACCTGTTAGGATGGCTTTTATCAAAAATGTGTCAAAAGATGATATATGTTGGTGAGGATGTGGAGAAGAGGGTCTTTGTACAGTGGGAATATTAATTGTTGAAGCCACAGTTAAAAACATTATGGAGGTTCCTCAAAAAATCAAAACTAGAACTACCATATGGTCTAGCAATTTCACTTCTGGGTCTATATCCAAAGAAATTGGAATCAAGATCTCAAAGAGATATCTGCATTCCCATGTACCTTGCAACATTATTCACAATAGCCAAGTTATGGACACAACCTATCTAGATGATGATCTAGATGATAGATGTCTATCAGTGGATGAATGGTTGAAGATGTGGTGTGTATATACAATGGAATATTACCCAGCCATGAGAAAGAAATAAATCCTTCTGTGACAACTTGCATGAATCTTGAGGGCAATATACTAAGTGAAATATGCCAGAAGTAGAAGGACAAATACTACATGATACCACTTATATGATGAATCTAAAATAATCAAGTTCACAAAAGTAGAGAGTAGAATGGTGGGAGGGGCTGTGGGGAGAAGGGGAAATGGGAAGATATTAGTGAAAGTTACTAGGTTTCAGTTACATAAGATAAATAAGCCCTAGAGATCCACCGTGTGGTATAATACTTAGAGTTAACATTATTGTGTTGTGTACTTAAGCAGTTGCTAAGAAGGTAGATCTTATGTTAAATGTTCTTCTCACACACACTAAATAAGATGGTAGGAGAAAACTTTTGGAGGTGATGGGTAGGTTTATGGCATAGATTGTGGTGATGGTGTTTCATGGGTGTGTGCTTATCTCCCAACTCATCAAGTTGTATGTATTAATATGTACAACTTTCTGTATGTCAAAAAAAATTAAAAGATGACATCAGGATCAGTTTCTGGTGATGCCTCTCTTTCTGGCTTGTGGATGCCTACCCTTCTCACATTGTCCTCACATGGCCCCACTCTGTGCACACAGAGCTCTCTGAACACTTCCTCCTAATCAGGACACCAGTCCTATATTATTAGGTCTCTGCCCATATGACCATATTTAATTTTAATTACCTCCTTAAAGGCCATATCTCCAAATATAGTCACATTGGGGATTAGGGCTTCACCAAAATGAGTTTTAGGGAGACACAATTCATTCCATAGCAAAGTGTGAGGAGAAAGCACTTTTATTTGCTTAAACTATAAGGGTCTTGTGTAATACTCCACAGGAATAATCTGACATTTTGGCATCTCTTCTTTGGCCAAGGGATTGCTTGACTTGCAGTATATTTTCAATACATGTTATGACACAAATTATGTATTTTAATGGGATATTTTATGAAGCTTCTCTTGTTGATTTGCACAATGGGGGACAAATATGATAATTTAAATTGGGATTAGACTTTTTGTTTTTAGAATAATGACTTGGCTGGGTAACATGCAAGGCTAATCCCATGTAACTCTTTTCCTCAGGAGTCTGCCTTTTAACACTTCCAGAAGCTTTGTGCTTTCCACAAGCATGGTACTGCATGCTCACAAACTGACCATGAGACAAGATTAATTCCAAGATGACTAAGTAGAAGACTAAAAAAAAAGGAAAAAATGGGAAACATTTCCTTTTTCTTCCTTCTCACCATGGTTTTCTCTTTCATCTCTATCTCCTTCTCACCCTTTCTTCTTAGGAGAGAATCTTCAGTGAGAGATGTTCCCCTCTAATTCATGTTGTGGCCTATTTCTGTAGCATGAATATTTAGGAGACACTTAAGGATGGTTTCTAGGCAGTGACAGGAATGGAAATTATTTACCCCAGGAACCCGGCATGTATTCTTGTTAACTAATTTGCATGCTGTTAAATAAATAACATATTGGTGGGACCAGAAGACTTGGATCCTCTCCACCACCCACACTCCACTTTTATATTCTATTTTTAGGGTGAAGATTGTGTTTGTTTACCTAAGTTAGGAGGCTTCCTTTATATTATACAAATAGGAAAATTAGTTGGGCAGAATCATGTATAAATTAAGTTATTGCCTTGCTTTGTGTCTTTTCAGGAATCTGAGGAGAAATAAATGGGCCTACGTGGGTAAAACGTTTTCAGTGGCTGAACAATTTGTTGAAAAAAATTACATAAATAAGGTTATGATTATATGTGCACTGGATAAAACCCAATAAATATTTAGGAGAAACCACATTGATCTAAAGTTAGATTGTTTAAACATTGAGAAGATACTAGAGTAATTGATTGTAGATTAGGATTTTTTAAAACTTTCACATGGACTCTGATAAACTGGCTGCTTTACTGTAAATATGACAATGTGGGACAAACAAAAAACCATGGTGACATATTGATTGTCAAATCTAACTTAAGAACCCATATAAATGTGATGGAGACTAAGAAAATTATCAGATGCATATTCAAATGGAATATATCTAAATTTGGTTTTGAAAGTGGTTTGCCTGGGCTGGGGTGGGAGTATTCACTAGGTTTGAGATTTTTTAGAAAGTTGAAGACAGTAAACTGCATGTCCTATGAGATTAAATCCTTTTATCCATCTGAATAAATGAGCATTTTTTTTTCTTAAACTGGGCAATACTGTGTATTCCAGCTGCAGACTAAATGCTTCATTTCAAGCCTCCTGACTGCCATGGAACCATCTGGTATGTGCTTGTGTGTAGGAGTAGGGGAGATTCTTGCTAACACTAATGTTTTGGGCTAGTCGAAGTAGTTTCTTATTTATCACCTCTTCTCACACCTGGGTACAGATGCAGAATTAAAACTAAAGTCTGATTCTCTTCCACCATCTTTAAACTTATTCTTTTCTACTTTTTGGCTTATTTACATAAGGTGTCTATTTTTAGAGACATTGTTAGAATGGGGGAACAAAAGCAGTGGTAGTTGAGAAAATATAAATCCTAAAGTTGGAAAGGCTTTATTTCATTTATACTTAGAGATTCTCCCCTCCCCATTATTGCTTTGGGTCAAGGGGAGAAAGGTTTGTCTATGTTTTTCTCCCATGTGCTACTTTGAACAATGTTCATATGTTATGTGAAATGCTTATGCTAAATGTCTGTGAGAACTTGAGTCTTGGTGTGGCTATATAGTGAGTCTATGGGACCCAAAAGAGAACAACAGTAGGTGGATAGGAAAGGCAAGGGATTTTTTAAAAGTGAAGAGCTAGTATGAGATGCGCAAGTAGGGGATTAAATGAGAAATTGGGTGGTTTGAACAGATTGTGTGTGTATTTTCCTCTTTGAGACCCCTAAGATTTCTTCTTATACATTGCATGGGGAAAAATAATCTTTTTAGCTTCTTAACTAGGTACTTTCATCATTGCTATACATTCTTTTAAGTTTGACTCAAAAGAGAACCAGCAATACAGAAGCTCAACATGGCAACCAAATAAACTGGTTTTGGATATGGTACTGGGCCAAGAGAGAGACAAAGTAGGTCATTATTAATGCATGCTATTAGTTCTAAATGACACATATTACTATAGCTGAAAAGATTAGTATAATGCCTAGCACATCATCTTTCCTCTTTTTTTTTTTTTTTTTATAAATCATGTTACAAACAAAAATAGCATCTTTTAAAACAGAAGGCTGTCTGGGCCTGTGCCTGTGGTGCAAAATACAGACTAGCCTGGTCCAGAGGCTTCCTATGTCTGGTTGGTCTTCACTGGAGTGCTGGTAGTGTCTGATTCAATTAGTAATCAGAGATGTAGTCATTGCTATTTTGTGACTTTGAGAGCCTTGATTGTGAATTATATTTACAGATTGCAATTTCTTTCTAAATAGGGTCCTTTGTATTCAAGGACCTGAAGAGTCTTGTAGTCTGTGATAAAATTGATTTTTCTCCATATAATAATAATAATACATCAGACATCATTGTATTTGTCAAGATTTTGGTCAATAGAACTAGGCAAATTTTTGCGTACGATAATGAATTTAGCCACATTTTGTTTGTGAGAATAATTTTGTTAGGCACCCTCCCCTTGCCCTGCCCCAAACGAGATATCGAACAACTAACGTAAATAATTTCAAAATGGACAAAACCTGGGTTTTAAAGTCTAAAGTTGTTAGTCCCTAAATGTTGAGCTTTTCTTACTGATGGTGCTATGTTCTATCTGACAGGGCATGGTCTCAGCCCTAAAAGAATCCACAGTCTTTGGGAAGTCCAGCTCTATAAAAATTTGAGAAATAACTAATTTGTAAGATATTTTGTGCTAAAATGCCAAGTGTATGCTCTCTAATATGTAGTTCTGCTGTGAAGGCATAGGTCTTGGCCACAGGATTGAGAATGAACTTGATCTAAGGAGATTTTTCAAGTTTGAGAGCAATTCTGCCTATAAGCACGTGCGCGTTGTTCTGTTTATGAACTAGACAAGTATGAAAGGTCATTAAAATCAAATGGTTGGAAACTGTACTCAAAGAACGAACAAAAGTATCATGTGAAGGGTGGATATGAGAGGCTTCCTCTTGAGGACCAACTAACGTATTTCGATAACTGCACACTTGTGGAGTCATTGGTATGTGGTCTCGTTGGGTGATTCATAAACAGGTCAGAAGTTGAAGAGAAGCTAAGAAGTTAACCCTTTGTGATGTTCACTGACTTTGTTCTACCCTGAAGGAGAACTCTTCCCATCAGGAAACCAGTGAAGGCAGGTTTTGCCTATTGCTCTGCCCTCAGGAAATATAGTACATAATTCCCATGCAAAAAGATGCATCAAAAAAGAGAAACACCAGCTTGCTGACACCCTCATAATGGAGTTTGGCCAAGGCAATTGTTGATCTCTTACAGCTTTTTGAAGAGTTAGCTCAGCAGTTAAGCTCTGAATAGGTCCACCCTTATGTTATTTAGCCAGCAATCTGCTGCCTTCCAATGAATGGGATAAAAGCTGAGAGGCAGAACTTCATCTCTGTTCAAATTAGAAACCTGTCTCCTATAAGCTGGGTCCTTTCCTTCTCCATTATAATCCTGTACTCCCAAGGAGCGAGAAAAGATCTTGGATATACAGCATACCAATCATTCCATCGGCAATAAATCTCGCTTGGTGTTTTTTTTTTTTGTTTGTTTCTTTTCTTTGAGTAGTGAGAGAGCCTAAATGTGAATGCAAGATGCAAATCCATTATTCCTAGTACTGTTACCTATAATTAACACTGCCCAACGGAATTAAAAAAAATATTTATAAAAGAGGCAACAGAGTTAACCATTACTATTAGCCCCAGCTAGACTCCTCCTCCTCCATGTTTTCACGAAGAGCTTGGTGTTGTTACTGCAACAGGCACAGTGTTGTGGTGACTTTTGTGATACAAATGAAGCAAGACTAAAATTCTAATTGTGAAATTTAAAAGGAAAGTAATTGCTTGGTGTTGGTTAATTCCATCTTTGTGTGATGACAGCAGCTGCGTTTCCCTGCCTTGTGTGTTTTAACAGATGGCATTATTTCTTATGGAGCGTTACAGTAGCGACCGAGGTGACACTGAAGGAAAATTCTGTGACAGTATGTTAAGTAAGATATTACTGACAGCCCTGCTGAGCGGCGATGCAGAGCTGCACGTCGTAGATCTCTTCTCACCCTTAGAGCCCCCACCAAATGGTTTCCATTTGTGGCATGTGGAACTAGAACAGAAAGATGAATGGAAAATTATGTTCTTTTTCAAATTCTCTTTCTTGCATACCATTAATAGGCCTGGGAGGAAGGCTCAAATCTGGCAAAAAGGTGCACTTCATCAATCCAGTCTCAGTTTTGTTCTACCTTTCTACCAAAGGAAAGAAAGTGAAGAGGCCACTGGTAGGCCTGAATTCTAGACCAGGATTTGCCCCTAGTTACTTTTCTTTGGAATGGTTTCCTTTGTGCAAAAGGCTGGATTTGGACGCTGACAAAATAGTCTCTTGGGCCCTTTCTACTCCAACTTTCTGATTTTCAAAGTCCTGGGCTTTCTGCTTAATGGCACAGAAGATAAAGTGAGTAATAGAAAGGAGGTGGCTCTGTATGCTACTGATACTGATGTACAGTATAAGAGCAGAACAGTGGGTCACAAGTCAGGATGAGCAAGTCACATAGTTCATCTGTGTAAGCTTCTTCACCTCCTACACAAGGCTGTAGTCAAGGTTTAATGGAATGATGCTACTGAAAACTGATCAATCCAGCCAGCATAGCACAACTGCCTTGTGCTAGACACTGTGCAAGTGCTGGGGATTTAATGGTGGGTAAACCATGGTCTCTCTTTTGGAGGAAGACATCTACTGGGGGGAAACAGATATGTTCTACTACAATTGCCCATTTATATATTAGGGGCTTTGAAAGACACAAGTACAAAGTGGCGCACTCACCAGCTGAATGCAGACAACGATCTCAGCTACGCTGTATAGAGAAGAACCACTTACCTGAGCCTAGTTTAAAATATTAACCCATAGAATTGTGAGCAAAAAAGTGGTTGTTGTTTAAGCCATTAAGTTTTGGGGTAGTTTTTAATGCAACAGTAGATTGGTGAAATGATCATATATGAAGGCAACAGGGCTGGGCCATGTGGCTCTAGGAAAATGTTAATAATTCTGCTGAGGTTTGACCATCAAAGGTATGTGATGGTGGAAATAATAATGAACGTTAATATTATGTTCATGGTTTATTTAGCACATTCTCATTTAATTCTTATGGCAGTTCTCTGAGGTAAACTTTCTCTTAGTTTCACGGATGGGGAAACTGACTCTCAAGGATCACATTGAAGTAAGTTATATTCAAATCCAGATATTTTGCTTCCATATTGTTCCTTCCCTGGAATCAATCAAAGCAAAATTTCAAATAGCTTCCCATTAGTGATTTAAAAAATTGTTTTTATTTATTTGAGAGACAGTACCAACAGGGGAAGGGGCAGAGGGAGAGGGAGAAGCAGACTCCCCGCTGAGCAGGGAATCTGATGTGGGGCTTGATCCCAGGACCCTGAGATCATGACTGAAGTTTAAGGCAGTTAACCAACTGAGTTGGTTAACCAACTGAGCCACTGAGGCACCCCTTCCTGTTGGTA
Source organism: Canis lupus dingo (assembly GCF_003254725.2). NCBI lineage: Eukaryota > Metazoa > Chordata > Mammalia > Carnivora > Canidae > Canis > Canis lupus. The sequence goes on from NC_064277.1 coordinate 17,528,530, forward strand.
ATTTAACAGTTGTTGAACATGCAGTGACAGAGGAACTAGGACAGTTTCTTGCAGTATTTCACTAAAGCATATCCCTTGGTCTATGCTGCTGTTGCAATTGGACCACTTGCTTGAACTTGAAGCGGCAAGGGTAAAATTGAATCCTTTGAACCAAGCTAAGTTAGATGCAAAACTACGTCCAGAATCTAGATTGCCTGGAAATTTATGTTCCAAATAATTAGCTCAACAGTTTTCAGCAGAGGTTTGTGATGGAATTAATTCTTTAAAAAGAAGTCAGTCATAATCAACAGGATCATCCTCTGACTTTGTAAAGTAATTATAAATTCCTAACTAAGGCTTCTTAGTTACTTTTCATGATGGAGAAAAATATATCTCTTTTGGATCCTGACCAATAATGTGGCATGTGTAATTCTACTTTTTTTTTAGTATTATGATCAATTTCAGATCAAAATATCTTCTATATCCAAAACCTTGGAGTGAACAATTTCTAAGTACATGGCTTGTCGTGTGACCTAGATAATGTGATGACAGCCCTTTGGAACAGCATCAAGACCACTCCACACATGTCCCCTTCATGAGCAGGCATCTCAGTGTGACAGCTTGAATTACAGCTTGAATCTTGTCTTTAATACATATATCCAAACATTTTCCCAACCCACTTTAAAACATGGGCCAATCTAAGGTCCTTTTTGTTTGGTTATAGAATTTCACCCACCTGGAAAGGTGGGCTAGGGAAGGAGTCTTAGATCAAAACTCAGCATGAAGGATGTACACAGCAATAGAACTTGTGAGCTAAAGACAACCTGAGGCCTTGTGGTGAGAAGTAGAGTTGAGGATCGCACTGAACATAGTTATAAGCACCAGCCACACAATCGAGCCTTCCTGATGTGCAACATGGAATGATGTCAGCTTGTGATCAAATATTTGAAAGGCTGTGTAATGGGAGTTATGTAAATTCTTTAGTAATGACACCTATTGCTATATAGGTTGGTTTTGAAAATTGACATTTTAAAGAAAGATAACTCAAATGGATTTTAATGACTGCTTAGAATGTCTGTACCCAAATTTCTTTATCTGGCTTCTTGTTTTTTTTTGACATTTAGCATGTTTTCCTATCTTTTGTTTTTCCCTGTTAAGACTCTTGTACTGAAATTGTAAATAAGTCTTTATACACCTACATAATGATTTCCTTAGTGGAAATTCCTAGAATTACGATAAGAGTGTTAGACATGTAACATATCTGTTTTTAAGTGCCGATAATCCAGGAGAGTTATCTGCTTCACTGGTTAAATTGACCTTAAAAGTGAAAACATTCTAGATTAATCTCTGTATTTAAAAGAGTATAGTATAGTATATCCAGACACTAATATAAGAGAGAACCAGCATCCTTGGACGACACTAGAAATGAAAATAAAACCTCTTGGATGGCATTTCTTGATTTTAGGGAAATCAGAATTAAGCAACTTACAGCACTTCCTAATGGAAACAAAACTGAGTCTTAGTTGGAACAAGGCTCTGGTAGTATTAAGGTGCCAATAAATACTTAGTTTTAATATTCATTTCAGTGCCAAATATTGCACCTAACAATATTATCTGATTGGATCTGAACCAGAAGCATGAATGAATGAACAATGGCTATGAACACTAATTTATACATGTTTTAGTTTACTTAAACCATTCTTTTGGGCTTCTCCAAATCTATCCTATACTATAGTTCTTGATTTTGAATGTTCAGTGTTTTTTTTTTTAACCTCAACTCTTAGTCTTTCATAGTCTTCCATTCTACTTAGTCATAATAAATGTTGTCAACTTTTTGCCCCTTTCTTTTCTTTGCCTGTCATAACTAATGCTTTGCTTGGACCTGGTGTATACTTGAAACATGTTGGTGACATGCTCATGTTGCCTTCTATTTGCCCCTTTCTAAATATCAGAAATGAACCTAAAATGAAATTCCGTTTCTAAAACCACTTAATAGAAAATTTAATAAAGTTTTCCTATTTGGGAGTATTATCAAATGCTTCCTGCTTTTGTGTCTTCTCTGAAGTGAAGAGGGAGAGGATTGAAGAAACTGAGTATAATAGAAGAATTGTTCAAAGGAGACATAGTTTTAAGGACCTCTATATATGTGATCTTAAGTTGAATCACTTACCACATTACCACAATTTCTCTCATCTTATTAGATAAGTCACATCTAAAAAATAGATTTATTAATTTAAAGCTGAAATATGCTTATTTAAAAAATGCAATCTATTAGAATATGTAAATATAATATAAAAAAACGTGGAATTCCTTCACCAAGGTATAACTACTGTTAATATATTGCTGAAAACTCTTTTAGATGTCTATGAATGAATATATGCATACTCATTTAATGTAATTGGGATCACACTGCACTATTCTTTAATATAGTTATGTATGACATTTATGCTGATTTTGAGCATTTATTCATGACAGGAAGGATCCTATATTATTTTTAATGGCTTCAGGTTTATTGCCTTATTTGTTTCACGATTTGCTTAAGTAATATATGTAAGAGAAAAAGAACATTTATTATTTTTTCTTTCTTTCCTCCCAACCTCTCTTCTTTCTTTTGTCTTTTCTTCCTGTGCTGGTGTCTGCCAAAATGATCTCTAGGAAGGGCTTATGAATTGAAATTCTCATAAAAAATTCTAAGTGCTTGATTTTGTATTCCCTTTTCAATACAGATTTTGGTCTTTTTCAATTTTGCCAGTCTAGTAGCATGATTTATGTTTGCTTTATTTTATTTTTTTAAAACATTTTATTTATTTATTCATGAGCGATAGAGAGAGAGAGAGAGAGAGAGAGAGAGAGAAAGAGAGAGAGAGAAAGAGAGGGAGAAAGGCAGAGAGACAGTCAGAGGGAGAAGCAGGCTCCATGCAGGGAGCCTGACATAGGACTCGATCCCAGGTCTCCAGGATCATACCCTGGGCTGAAGGCAGCACTAAACCACTGGGCCACTGTGGCTGCCCTACGTTTGCTTTAATTTGTACCTCTTTGATTTATAAATAAGAAAGAACATCTTTTTGTGATTGTTGGCTATTTTTAACATTTTCCTTTCAATAATTGCCTATTCTTATTGTATTACATTTTTTTAATACTAAAAAATTGCTTTGAGGTCTTTGCATATTAAGGATAATAATCTTTTGTCATATGCTTTATTAATGTTACATCCCAGTTTATTTAAAAAATAGGTTCAATATACTTTGTTTTCCTTTTATAATGAAGTTTTTAGTTTTATCTGGTCAATTTGTCAGTTTTTGTTTTATGCTTCTGAATTTTTATGACATACTAAAAGATTTTCCCAACTTTCTGATGATTTAACACACAAAAAACCCCTCCTTTTAAATTTCAGTTAGTGATTGAGTTCGTCTCACAGTTTCCTGATGTTCTTATCACTTTTTTTTCCAACTTTTTCTTCCTTTGTTTTATTTTAGGTAGTTTCTATTGCTCTGTCTTCAAGTTCCCTCATGTTTTCTTTACTGGTGCCAAATTTGCTGTGTATCCCATCCAATGTATTTTTCATCTCAGGCATTGTATTTTTTTCATCTGTATAAGTTTGTTTCATTTTTTAATATATTTCACATTTATCCTTAAGCACAAATCCTTTTTCTATCTTCTTGAACATATGGAGTATACTTATAGTTGCCATTTTATTATCTTTTCTACTTATTTCCTAATCTGTGCCATTTCTGGCTCTTTGTCTATTAATTTTGTTTTTTCTCATGTGTTGCATTCTCCTGCTTCCTTGGATACCCTATGTGGCTACCTGTGCTTCTCCATTTGACTTTAAATTTGGGGATTCCCACAATCCAACCTCTCATTTGATAATTTCCTAGAACAGCTCTCAGAACCTTGGAAAGTAGTATGCTTACTAGTATAAAGGCTACAATTCAAACCACTAAATGGAAGAGACACATAAGGCAAGATGGGCAGGGTAGGTGGGTACAGATCTTCCATGCCCTCTCCTCATGGAATTGGGGTATTTCACTCTCCCAGCATATCAATGTGAAAGAAGAAAGCTCTCTTGAGCCTTAGTGTCCAAGAATTTTTATGGCGGTTTTATTACTTTGGAAATGATCAATTACATCATTGGCTATGTGATTGAACTCAATCTCCAGGGGTACCTGGGTGGCTCAGTGGTTGAACGTTTGCCTTCAGTTCAGGGCATGATCCTGGGGTTCTGGGATGGAGTTCCACATCGGGCTCCCCCATGGGAAGCCTGCTTCTCCCTCTGCCTATGTCTCTCTGTGTCTCTCATGAATGAATAAATTAAAAAGTCTTGAAAAAAACTCCACCAGTTCCCTCCCCTTCTGAGAAGCCAGATAACTTGAAATTCCAACCCTCTCATTATATGGTTGGGTTTTTCTGATGACTAGCCCCCATTTGTAGCCACCTAGAGCCCACCCAACTCATGAATTACCTCATTAGCATAACACCATCACTCAGGCAATTGCAAGGGTTTTTTCAAGGGCTCTGTGCCAAGAATCCAGGGCAAAGACCAGATATATATTTTTTATTGTACCACATGACCAAAGGAAATATCAGTCAAGGGCAAATTTAGTCCTTCTCCTCAGAGGCAGTCTGAGGAGTCAACTTGATGTTTCATGCATTACAAAGTTTTTCTACACTGGCTGTTGGAACCATAAATATCTGTGGCCTTGTGGGAGTAATGAGAATTTTTCCTCTGATTTTTTAACCTGTGAATTCTCCCCTAGACTCAGATAATTTCCTGTCTTATACTAGGATTAATACTCATGTAAAAATTCATCCCTTATAGATCTGCAAGGCTTGCCCTCTGTGTTCTCCTCTTCTCTGGTCTCTTGTCTTGCAAATTCTGACTTCTTTGATGTCACTGAATTGTCAACTCCATCTCCTGACTTTAAACTGCTGATATCTTTTTGGGTCCTTCCCTCATATGTTGTCCCCTGGGAACTCTTTCTGGCAGTAAATTGGGACAATTATGGGTCAAACTGTGTGTGTTTCGCTTCTCTTAGGAATCTTTGTTCTTTACTGCCTGTTCATGCCTGGAGACTGTTTTATGTATGTTGCTGGTTAGTTGTTTAAGGTAAGAGGGTAAATGTGATTCCTTGTTACATCATCAAGGCTGGAAGCAGAAGTCTGTGGCCTTTTCAAATTCAATATGAATTATTCCAGGAAATTTATCTTCTGTGTTACTGCTATATGACGTCCTTTCCATTTTTGTCTCTGTCTCTTTCTAGCACTCTGATGATCTCAGTATTACCATTTCTGCTTTGATCTCCATAGCTCCTACTTGTTCTTTTATATTTTTCTATCTTTGTTCTTCTCTTTTAAGAACTTGTCTGAATTCACTAATTTATGCCTCAGTTATTTGCATTTTGCTATTTATCAATTGTGTTTATTTTATCCATCATATTTTATATGACTAAGATTTATGTGTAGTTCTTTCTTATATTTTCTTGTTCTTATTTCCTATTGCTAATGTTTTTCTGTCATGTCATTTAATTTTTTAGCCAATTTTAAGTTCTTGGTCTCTGTTGTAAGATTTTTTGCTTCTGATGAAATTTATTATCCAGTATACGTTGTTTTGGGGGGCATAATTAAGATCCACAAATGCCTTGTTACTTTTGCCCATGAGCTCATTTTTCTCTTAGGGTATTTACTATGTCAAAGGAAGTATGTGAAGAAAGACCAGAACACAATATGTGTCATTCCCAGTGAACTCAAGAGTGGGATATAGATGAGCCAATGGAGAACCCCAGGCACCTGAAAACTATAGGCAATAACTCTTCACCCCATGAAATAAGACCTCAGGTTAACACTTTGCATTCCTCCTGCCCCACCCTCTGGAGTCCTCCCTCACTCCCTATCCACTGCATCCCTGGAGAAACAGTATAGGAAGGACAGTGGTTCTCAAACTTTAGTATTCTTGAGAAACATGGGGAATACATTTTAAAAGCCTAGGTTACCAGGCCTCACTCCCAGAATTTCTTTTTTGGAGGGGAGGGAGTAGATTCAATAAAAAATAACCTTATTTTTCTCCACTTGATTCACTCACCTTTCAAAATATGTAATATAGGGTGAATTTATCTCCTGCTGCTGGATGAAAAATCTGGGGATCTCATGACTTTGTAGTCATTTTTAGGTAATGATAAATGGTATACTCCTTTTAACTCACTAAACAGTCTCAATTTGGGATTAGAACACCTTATTCCAAACTTGAGAATTAAATCTTTTCCATTTTCTCAGTTGAGGAGGATTTCAGATAGGGTATTGACACCTGGAAAGTGGGTACAGTCAGTATCTTCTTTTATTTTCTGCTTCTCCTCCCTCATCTTGCAAAGTGGTTTCTGACTCTTCCAAAGACAATGTGCAAAGACAGAGAAAATGAAAGAAGGTACAGAAAGTACATCTATATGTTATGTAAGATCATGTCACATTCTGGGTCTTGATACTACTATTTATTTATTTTTGTTTGAGTATTTTCTGTATCTTTTTAAATTTAAATTTTAGGTAATTGACATACAGTGCATATTGGTTTCTGGGGTAGAATTCATTGACTCATCATTTACATACAGCACCCAGTGCTCATCATAACAAATGCCCTCTTTAATACCCATCACCCATCTATCCCATCCCTGCCCCCACCTCCATCATCCTTCAGTTTGTTCTTTATCATTAAGTCTCTTAATGGCTTGTCTCCCTCTCTTTTTTTCTTTTTCCCCTTTCCCATATGTTCACCTGTTTTCTTTCTTAAGTTCCATATATGCCACTCCCAGAATTTCTGAGTTAACAGTCCAGGGATTAGACACAAGTATATATTTTCAACAAGTTCCAAGTGATACTGCTGCGGTGGTCCTGGGATAGCACTTTCAGAACCACTGGCATAGGAGAATAAAGAGCAGGATACCAAGTTTGCCTTTCTATTCTATCTCCTATAGCCAAGATGAGTAGCTTCCCACCTCTAGCCTAATCTACCTGCTTCTTCCCCATCCCACCCTGGCCAATGCAGCACCATTTCAAAATTACACTCCTGCCTGGATGTTCATTTCTCTTCTTCCTCCCTCCTTCTCTGTATACTTCAGGGTTGATTTTTTGGGGAAAGGAAACCTATAGCCAATGTAGTTAAGCTGCTTAGAATTAGGACAACATAGGAGATTTCTATCTGACCATCTTATTGAATTCCTAATTTTCTATTTTTTTCAGTTTGATCTTCTGATTCTTTCAGGTATACAAATATATCATTTAATTTAACATTTTTAAAAAGATTTTATTTATTCATGAGAGATACAGAGAGACAGAGATATAGGCAGAGGGAGAAGCAGGTTGCCCACAGGAAGCCTGATGCAAGACTCAATCCCTGGACCCTGAGATCATGTCCTGAGCTGAAGGCAGTCACTCAACCACTGAGCCACCCAGGCATCCCTTTAATTTTTTTTATTTTTCAATATTTCATTTATTTGAGAAAAAGCAAGTGTGCAAGAGTGAGGGGGGAGGGAAGAATGGGAGAAAGAGAGAGAACCCCAAATACATCTCACACTGAGTATGGAATCAGAGTCAGGGCTTGATCTCATGACTCTGAGATCATGACCTGAGCCAAAACCAAGAGACGGAGTTGGACACTTAACCCACTGAGCCACCCAGGTGTCCTACAAGTATATCATTTTAAAACAGTGGTAATTTTGCCTTCTTTTTTTCCCATAATTATGCTTTCAACAATGTTTAATTGTATGTGTATATGAGAATAGTAGAGTTAATAGCAGAAATTACTAATTATTACTATTCTTGACTTTTATATGACTGATTCCAGAGATTCACTATTATTCATGAAGTTGGTATATTCTTCAGTTTAAATGTTTATTGTTATGGGAATATCTTTCCACCAAACACCTTGTTGGCATGTTGAGATAATAATGTATTTTTCCATTGGCCTTTTAATATGGTGAATCTCCTTGATACATTTTCTAACAATGAACTATTGTTGTATTCCTGACATGATCATCACTTAGTAATGATTTATTAGTTATTCTTTTAGTGTATTGCTAGAGTCAACTTTTTAATATTTTATTTATATTTCTTTTCCTTTATGAATGAGATTGGGCTTTGTCCAATGCTTGATATATACCAACATATAATTCAAATACACAATACTTTTGTCGCTGGTTAACATTAACACTCCTTCTTCCAATTTTTTGTCTCCCCCCCCCAAAAAAAAAACTTTGTGTCAGGCAGTGTGTTGAGCAAGAGAAATTCAAAGACAAATATGTTCTGGTTTCTGTCTTGGAGGAACACACTGTTTAGTAGGGGAGAGACACAAGGAAACAGATATTTACAAAATGGTGTGAAAGTGTGATAGCAAAAGCATATTCCAGATAGTCTGGGAGTACAAAGGAGAATGTTTTTGGCATTTGTATGGCCAAAACATTTGGTTGGTGAGAAAATATTTGTTGAATTGAACTCACCTTGTTTAGAAGAGGATTTTTAGTAGAAGATTTATAGGGCCATTGACTTTTTTATATTATTGATAAATAAAAGAGTAAGAGCCAAGTTCTTTCCTCAGAGAAGAGTGAATTAGAGAACCAGAAGGTAGACCTGATTTTACTGTATCTTTCTTTTTCATAATCAACACCTGCAGTTTCAAATGGAATCTTCTTTTTGCCTTCATGAATTTGTTATGAGTCATAGTTTCTGAATTGTTTCCAAACCCTTTGCCCAAATCAAGTAAACATGGCTATGCTATGAGTTCCAGAAAAAATTTCAGAGTCATTTAATCTGTAGGTAGTTTGAATCCCAGGAAAAATTACCATTAATTTTTACCCTTTAATTATTAGAAATTATTTAAAAGAAAGGATTAACAAGTTCTTAATTCCTCTATTTATTTTTTTCTTATTTATCAACCATACTTTATATTTTCTTGTTTCTAGTATTCTTTTTTCCACTGGTCACATTACAGGGAAGAGGAGGGGAGAAAGGAACAGACATGGATTAGTCATCTATACTGTGCTCTACATTGCAGGAGAGTTCACAGCAACTCTCGAGGGACGTGTTCTTATCCTTATTTTCTCAGCTACACAGAGGCTTTAGGTAACTTACTCATGGGCACATATTTTAGTTAAGGTGAGGCTAGAATTCTAATTGAAGTCCAAAGACTACTGCCTTTCTACCATACCACAGAAGGGATTTGCTTTTAGAATGATATATTTCTATGTATTTATGACATACTCGCAACTTCATGCAGGCCTAATAATTATTAAAAAGATAAACATATAAGAACTCTTGGATAGTTTGATAAAAATGTGTAACAGGCTTTTATCTCTGGAGACTCTTGATTCAGTTAATCACTTGTGGTACCTTGCAATCTGCTTCTCTAAGAAGTTCCTCGGGTGATTCTGATGCCTCGTCAGCTTTGGAAGTGAGAAGTTTATGCTGTTGTCTTCCAATGGTAGAAATTATGTTGAGGATCTGAACCCATTAGTGCCTCTCAGCATTATTGTGGTCTTGGAGTTCATCCATATCATAAACACTGAAATAAAGAAAGTGAATGTCCCTTATGGAAGAAGGTACTGACTTCCCACACCATCTGATCTTTATGGATGAACTCTAATGTAAAGATATTATTTCTTAATTGATACCATCTTTTTCTAGAACAGCTCTTTTCAACCCTTGTTAGACATAAGAATGGCAATGCCTCAGCCCCAAACCAGACCAATTTAATTGGAAACTCTGGGGTAGAGTCTGAGCTGAAATGTTTTTAAAGTACTGCAAATGACCTTAATGTAGTCAGGGTTGAGGATACTCTTTCTTCAAGTAGGATAAATTGTGTTCAAGTATTAGCCATTTTTTTTCTTCTGGAAATAGGGAAAAATCCTAATTTTAAATGTTGAGTATTTGCTTTTTAAAAATTGTGCATACTTAAGGCATATAACATGAGAACTAATTAGATATTCATATATATAATGATTACTACAATCATGTTAACATATCTTCTCACATAGTTACTTTACCACCTTTTAATTTATTTTTTGATGACAGCACCTAAAATGTACGGTCTTAGAAAATTTCCAGTATTCTACAATATTATTAGTTATAGTCATCATGCTGTATATTAGTTCTCCAGACTTACTCATCCTACAAAACTATCATTTTGTATTCTCTGATCAACATCTGTCCATTTCCCTCACCTCCCCATCCCTTGTAATCAATGTTCTAGTCTCAGCTTCTGTCAATGTTCTAGTCTGCTGCTGTGTATTTGACTTTTTTCTTTTCTTTTCTTAGATTCCACATAGAAATGAGAATGCAATTTTTGTTCTTCCTGTGTCTGGTTGATTTCATTTAATATCATATACTCCAGGGTCAGCCATGTTGTTGCAAATCCAGGATCCCCTTTTTAAATGTTGAATTTATATTAAATATTAATTAAAATATATAAAATATAAACATAAATATAAATATTTTCTTTATCCATTCATCTGTCGGGGGTGTTTAGCTTGTTTACATATTTTCTTTTATTTGTTTGCACTACTGACATTTTAAATATTAAAGGAGCCAAGGTAAAAAGTAATGTGTCTGACATGGGCATGTGTTCTCATCAACTTTACTCATTTGAACTTAACACAAAAACACACTCATACTTTTATACGTTTAAGAATGTGTCTTAGGTTTTTAGGTAACCTGGAGGTAATTGTAAATGGCTCTATAAGGAAAATAAAGTTTATAACTGCTAACAGAAGCTTAAACTAATCAGTTTTCTCCCACTTGTATATTCTACGAGTTGTTCATGCCAACTTTGGGTCAGGCACTGTCCTGGGTTCTTAGGGTACAACTGAGAACACAGTTCTTGTCTTCATGGCTTTGTAATAAGTAACATTTTCACTTTCTGCCTCCATCTCTAGGTTACTCATGATCATTCTGAGAGGGTTGGCAGGTTGGAAAACTGGGACTATCATTCTTATTTCCTGAGTTTCAGATTTGGGACAAAGATCATGGAATTACACTGACTCTTAAAATGAAGTGTTTGAGGCCACTTAGTTATGTGAATAAAATTTATTATTTTTATGTTTTATTTCACACCTGTTGACTACGCATCAAAGAGAAACTTGGATGGCTTATGTTTTCAATGATATTTGAAGATAGTAATGCTAATTGTGGTATTTTCCAAGCAATTCAAACATTCTTCTGTTCATTTCTAAGTATTGTAAATACCCTTTTGTAACACAAAATTCCCATTAATAACCACTGAAATGTCATTTTTTCCTAACCTTTCTTTCTTGAAAGTTTGAGTTCTGCTATTGACTCAATTTTTTTTAATGCCCTGAGGATTTCCCTTCATTAAAAATAAAAAGGCCACTGAACAAGAATGGTATTGTTTCTATGAATAGATGTGGCAAAAGAATAAAGTCAATGTTAAGATTATCATTCTTGTCAATATCCTTTCAGTTATATTTTGTAGACCAAAGTGAGGGTGAAGGCCAGGGAAAGGCTGGAAGGCATAATAAGTATAGGCATTCTTTTTTGGCTCAAGATAATTCAAGCCCAACTAGAGCAAGATTTTGACCTAAAAAAGAAATTTTTCTGAGAATAATCTCCTTAGGCAAAGATAACCCAACAAATGATACCAAAAAGCTTTTTACATTATGTGAGAGTGGAGATATAGTTGAAAAAAAATGAGAATCTTTTCTCTGAAATGGTCTTGGTATTTTTACTCCTTGGAAGCCCATTTGTGTGCCTGTGTTAGTTTTCTTTCTCCTTTTACTGATAACAATATCATTAAAAATTAAACTCAGAACTTCTATGGAGGATGCTTTTGTTGAGTTATGAAAGGTAAAACGTCTCCTATTCTGACAGGCTTTAGATAGATGCTTCTAAAATAAAGTATTTTGAATACATACAAAATGTTTAATTGATTTTGTGTTAGTGTTGACTTTTATGATAAAAATACTATTTCTCAATTCTTGTTCAAAGAGGAAACACCTATTTGAAGTTTTTGCCCTCCATTTATTGAAAACTAATTTCAAAAATTATTCAACCACTAATCACGTTTGTTGAAACTGATCAACCGGTCTACTGGCTTAAATTTCCATATATCGGGATCCCTGGGTGCCACAGCGGTTTAGCGCCTGCCTTTGGCCCAGGGCGCGATCCTGGAGACCCGGGATCGAATCCCACATCGGGCTCCCGGTGCATGGAGCCTGCTTCTCCCTCTGCCTGTGTCTCTGCCTCTCTCTCTCTCTCTCTCTCTCTCTCTGTGACTATCATAAATTAAAAAAAAAATTTCCATATATCTTTTACTTCCACAGTATGACTTTTAAAAAGACTGAAGCAGGGACACATGGGTGGCTCAGCGATTGAGTGTCAGCCTTTGGCTCAGGGCATGATCCTTGAGTGCCAGGATCGAGTCCCACATTGCGCTCTTTGTGTGGAGCCTGCTTCTCCCTCTGCCTGTGCTCTGCCTCTCTTTCTCTGTCATGAATAAATAAATAAAATCTTAAAAAAAAAGACTGATAGTTTTTTTGATATGGCCACAGTGAAATGTTCTGTAGGAAGGAATGATCAATTGTAGCAGGACATACAAGGAACTATAAGGTAGGACTCTTCCAATATTCCTTGAGATTTCCTTTTATCCATCCTCATTTAATACCATGACATTTTCTCAGCATGGACCCTGCAGACAGAGGTGACTACATATTCAACCTCTATTCCAGATTCACACCCTGAAGGGAAAAGAAATGCTGTACAAATAGGTTGAACCTCAGGTTTGCTTTGAGAGAGTGAAAGTTTACATTTGTCAGAGCAAAATGAAGGAGCATGGTAGAAGGCGAGCACTGGGTGCTCGGGAGTTGAGTGCCACCGCCCCCAGTCTAATGGGTAATAGAGTCATTAATTCTGCTGATTAACTTGGCCTTGGGGTTCATGGAAATGACATCCACCTCTTTTTTTTTAAGCTCAAACTATGGAACGAGGGAACATAAAAAAACAAGCTAATTAGAGAGAAATCAGGAGAAAAGACGCAGAGAGGAAAGAAAGACAGTTTGAGCATTAATGAGACTTGTTTGGGGAGAGAATGTGACAGGCTCTTCAAAAGCATTATTGTCAAATGTGTCACCATTTCATAGATGGCGAGAGCTACCTTTGAGCTTCATGCTGATAGTTAATGATTTGAAACTATAAAAAGATTGAAAAGGTAAAAGGGAAAATGTCAGACTCAACTGGATTTTAATGAGCTTTCTTCTTTTCTTTTTCTTTCTTTCTTTCTTTTTTTTTTTTTTCAAGGAAAACCGCCTGAAAAGTAGAGAAAGTTTGTGTTCTTTCTATCCCTCACTCTCTGGATTCACATTTATTTCTTAAATATAGTGGGCAAAAGAACAGTGGGAGAGATATATCAAAGGTTGACACTGAAAGATCTGGGATGTTTTACTTTTCTGAGAAGATGGTTGGCAGTGAGAGCAGTGCAGGGGTTTGAATGACAACAATAAGGAGAGATTGATGGAGGAGATGGCAATAGTGCTTGTTTGTTTTTTGGGGACGTGCTGAGCAGAAGCTATCTTCACACTGTGAAATGTAACAAAGAAATCCAAAGTGATTACGCAGGTTCATTTGTCAGTATCACTGCTCCAGCTATTGCTATGTGCAACAATGAGATGACAAGGCATTTATTGCTGATGGTTGGTTATTAGTCGCATTATAGGAAACATTAGAGCAGAGTAGGATACATAGACCAGGGAGACAATAGCTTTCTGGGCTCTGAACTCAGCAGGGTAGCCTTGTCATTAAATTTGGTAGTGCCAATTTAATTTTTTTTAAAAAAAAATAAACTGGAAAGAAACTTTGAAAATGAATTCTGTAACCCCATTTTTACCTTAATAGTAACTGTCAGGATTTCGCTCCCTGGGCTCTCAGTTCTGAGTTAGTAAGCTGAGCACATATAGGAGGCTCACATATTTTCAACAGAATTGAATGCTAGTGGGAAAATCAGAACCAAATTTCAGTTCTTTTTAGGTGATTTTCTTGTGGTCCTTGAAACATTAAATTCTGATTATGGTATAGAACCTATGAACAGATTACTAATCAGGTGGCAGGGTCAAACCAATTGCCTTACTTAATGAGTTTCTGATGAATTCCTTTCTGAAATAAGACACCTAAATTGCTGATTTGAAAGTGGTAGGCCAGCTCACTCACTGCAAAGCAAAGAGGCTGCATGTAGAAGAGGGACCTGAAATCTTTTTTGTTCTTTCAAAGTTCATTGTCCAGTACCGACTGATGCAAATAGTTCTGGACTCATTGTGAGCATGTATGTGTGCTTGTTATGTCCACACATGTATTTTTTGGTCCAATTACCTGTAGAAAGATTGTAAGCAGAATAGAGGAAGAAAAAGAACGGAGATTAAAACAACTAACTGATGATCTTAAGGGCACAGGGGATTAAAAAATTAAAAATCTCTGCACAGCAAAGGAAACCATCAATAAAAGTAAGAGACAACCTACTGAATGGGAGAAGATACTTGCAAATGACGTACCCAACAATGGGTTAGTATCCAAAATATATGAAGAGCTTATACAACTCAACACCAAAACCCCACATAATCCAATTAAAAAATGGGCAGAAGCCATGAACAGACATTTCTCCAAAGACATCCAGATGGCCAACATCACTCAACATCAAAGAAATGCACATCAAAACCACAATGAGATATCACCTCACACTTGACAAAATGGCTAAAATAAACACAAAAAACAAATGTTGGCAAGGATGTGGAGAAAAAGGAACTCTCATGCACTGTTGGTGTAAATGCAAACTGGTACAGACACTTTGGAAAACAGAACGAATATTCCTCAAAACATTTAGAAATAGAAGTACACTATAATCCAGTAATCACACTGCTTGGTATTTACCCAGAGGATACAAAAATTCAAAATATATGGGTACCTCTATGTTTATCACAGCATTATTACAATTGCCCGTTTACGGAAGCAGCCCAAGTAGCCATCAATAGATGAATGGATAAAGAAGATATGGTATTTATACACAATGAAATATTACTCAGTCAAAAAAAAAGAGAATGAAATCTTGGCATCTTGCAATAACATGGATGGATCTAGAGGGTTCTAATGCTAAGTGAGATAAGTCAGAGAAAGACAAATACAATATGAGTTTGCTCAGATGTGGAATTTAAGAAGCAAAACAAAGAAAAAAGGACAAACCAAGAAACTAAACTACAGAAAACAAACTGGTGGTTATCAGAGGAGAGGTGGTTGGGGGGATGGGTGAAACAGGTGATGGGGATTAAGAATGCACTTATCATGATGAGCAATAAGTGATGTATAGAACTGTTGATTCACTCTATTGTACACCTGAATCTAATATAACTATGTTAACTCTACTAGAATTAAAATAAATCAATCTGAGACCAGTCCAAATAGTCAAAATTACTAAGAGAGTTCGGCTCTTGGGTAAGTGGAGGCCTAGAGGTTTAAATAAACCTGACCATGGTTGTAGTCATTATCTGCTTTAAAACTAGAAGCCTAGATATATATTTCAGAACCTCTCTGATTTCTGCTCCAGGCAACTAGGTATACACTCATTAGATTTAAGTGGCTTTCTTCCATACTATTGTGGATCATTTAAATAAATTTTCTGCAATGGCAAGCAAGATGGAAGCCCCTGAGGCCTCTCCTTTGGTGCTGGGCATGAACAACGTTCTACGTGAAGCACGGACGATATTGTTACAAAGTTTATTGGAGGAAATATGGGTTGGTTCCAGCTGGAAAGGGTGTTGTTTCTTCAGGATTGCCATTTCCCTGAGGGCTTAGTTAGGAATTTCCTTTTTAAGAAGCCTTTCCTGATCCCTAAGAGCTGTGTTAAGTATCTCTCCTTTGTGCTTTTCTGTCATTGCACTTGGCACATTTTATTAAAATTTGTCATTCGCATGGCTGCTCTTTTCTATTTGAGGGTAACATATTAAGAAAAGATGTAAGTAAACGTCTTTAGTTAGTAGATAAATCCAAATAAAATAGAAAGTAGAAATAAATCTATCACATACATATATATATAATTTTGTTCTTTATCTTTTTTTAAAAGGATTTATTTTAGAGACAGCATGAACTGGGGGAAGAGCAGAGGGAGAACAAGAGAGAGAATCTTCAAGCAGACTCCCTGCTGAGCATGGAGCCCCCCATATGGGGCTCGATCCCAGGACCCTGAGATCATGACCTGAGCCTGAAATCATGGGTCAGTTGCTTAACTGACTGAGTCACCCAGGCACGCCTGTTCTTGATCTTTTTAAACTTCTCTTAAACTTCTCTTCTCTCCCCTCTGGTCTTATTCAGAGAGTCTTGGAGACCGTATACATGTTCCCTGCACCCTCTTCCCTGCCAGCCATTCACTTTAATGAGACCTCTAAGTCACCAAACAATGTATTTGTAAGGACAAAATTTAATCCTTCATTAGTATCTTGTCTCTCAATACCATGCTATCAAATATTTTGAGAATATTTGTTGAGGAGAGAAAATACTTAATTTCAAAGCAATCACGATTGGTTCCTCTAGGGAAGACAGAGGCCAAAACATTGCTTCCTTTTTTTAGTTCTTTCATGGAGTTTTAAATAAGTTCTTGTCTTTCTTGAGTGACACGGGTATTATAAGCTACCACTCCCTTCATGTATCATTCCATTAAATTGTTCACAGCAATCAATCCAGGTCAGCTAGGCAGGACAGGGTCTTTAATTCCTGTTGTACAGATGAGCAAAGTGAGGTTCACGGAGTGTCTGGTCCAAGGGCAGGTGAGCAGGCAGGCAGCTGCTGAGCAGTGGGACTGATACTCAACACTTAATCTTTCTGATCCAGGACTGGTGGTTATTCCAATCCAGACACCAAAATGAGCTCTCCAGTTTGCCACAAGCTTCCTGTATGTTATGGTACTATTATTGCATCAGGAACTCCTCAGAAAACCACACTACATAAATGAATGTTGAACTGTTTTTTTTTTTTTTAAATGGCTATTCCTAAAGGTAGACAAGCTCTTTCTGTGAGAGCCATACAGATGTTAAAGGCACATGCGTAACAGAAATGACACTTGATTTAGGAGGAGCTCAGTAGGGTTGAATATAAAGCTGTATATGATTTCACTTCAAAGAATAACCAAAAAATATTTTCTAAAAGTAGTTTTAAAAGAAAAATACCATCTACCATCAGAAATAGAGTGTCTTAATGACACAGGGGCTAAGCAAACTGCCGGTGTATGTATGAGTATGGGTATGTGTCTGTGTGTATGTGTGTTTTTGTGGCATATAAGGTTTGCCAAATTTTTGCCAGTGGTGCTAAATACGAGAGTTATTGAGCAATCACAGTGAGAGTTCTAGGGCTCTACAGCTGGAATCTGTGCAGGTGCAGCTTTCTGGTTGCTGGCCCGCGTTATTTTGCAATACTGCTGGCAGTAACCACTTTTAAATAGAAACATGATTGCACTTTATTTTAATATTTCTCTTTTCTATTTTTTCCCCCTACTGTAAATCAATCCTTCTCTGAGCCTAAAGTCCTTGCCAAGGTGTTGGGTAACAGAGTAAGCCCACCGGGTTGAGCCTGTTTTCAGTGCTTGGAAACACACTGGGTAAGTTGCCTGCAGTTGGTGGAGCACACATGATGGAGCGAGAACATGTTAGCCACAGAAAGCAAACTTTTCCTAAGCTTTTGTGACATTTGGAGATGGTCCATTTCACTGTTTCAGAGACCATGGGAGGTAGCAGGCATATGTCCACTATGTGACCAAATTAAGAATGGCCCCTTCTTCTGGTTGGCTCTCTTGCCCTGTAGGTTCTAGGAAGATTCTGTGCTAAATTAAGTTCTTGGGAATCAAATAGCTCACTCTGCAGAATAATAATTGAAGTAGTTTACACTTAAGTAAAGCTTACTCTGTGACAGACCATTCTTCTAAAGACTTTACATATCTTGATTCATTTAATCTTCAACTCTCTAAGGAAAGTACTGTTCTTTTGTGTGTGTGTATACATTTAGTTTTATTGTAATAGAGCAACTTGTACATAACATTTAAAATGGAGCATCATCTTTCCTTTCCAGTGAAACAAAAAGTTTAAAAATAGGAACAAAATTATAATAGAGACTGTCAATTCCAAATAAGGTCCCATAGGTTCTGCTGATCCTTCCATCAAGTGGGAAGTGGCAGGAGAGAGTTTTATTTTAAAAGTGTCATCTTAAACTGCAAGGATGTCCATTAAATTTCACAAATGTGCCAAAGGAGAAACCATGTTGTCAAAATGCCCACTTGACCCACCAAGACATCTCAAACCCACTCTTTGCTGACCTTCTATAACCCCATTTTTAAAAAGTTTTTTTTTTAAACAAGACAAAGTATGTACATATCGGTAAATGCTAACTGTCCTGATTCACGTAGAGACACAGTGTAATCTCTGAGCCCAACATACAGAGAAAGAGGAAAACTAGAATTCTAGACACTACTACATAGGGGCCTCACACCCTCCAGCTTCTAGCAGAACTAAGGGAGCAGAAGGTTTTCCTTTTTTTCACCACAGACAACAGTGGTGTTGATTCCATCAAGTTTTTGTTGAGACAGGAAGGGATAAAAAATAAATTTGGAACAGAAAGGGGCAGAGACTCTTTTCTCACTGTATTCTGCTCAAGGTATTTCTTCCTCAAATAAGTTGAGAACCATGGTATCAAGGGAGAAAAAAGAGACTTCGAAAACTAAGGTGAATGAGCAAAAGAGGAAGAAAAAAAAAAGACTGCAACTTGCTCCTGGAGACTGGAGAAAATCAGAAAAGGAAGGTTGGAATCCATCCGTGTTCCATGACTCATCTTCTCCTTCATCCGTCTCTCCTTCTTCATCAATATCTTCCAATCCTTATTCTTTTTGAAAAAAGTATTTATTAGAGAAAAAATAAAAGTATTTATTAGAGCGAGTGAGAATGGGTGGGGCGGCCGAGGGAGAAGGAGAAGCAGACTCTGCTTCTCCCTGTCAGCAGGGAGCCTGACACAGGGGTCAATCCCAGGACCCTGAGATCATGAGCCAAAATCAAGTGTTGTATGTGTAACCAACTGAGTCACCCAGATGTCCTCAATCCTTATAGGATTTTACATATGGAAAAACTGAGGTAAGAAGAAGTTTAATTTGTCGAAGGACACATACTAAGTAGAGCAGTTGGGATTTGAGCACAGAGAATCTAACATCAGGTCTGCATTCTGAACCGCTGCGCTATACACATTTCATGTTGGAAGCTTGAGGCTACTTCATTTCATAGCCAAGATCATGCTGCCCGCCCCCTCTCTTCATGCTCTATTTGTGTGCACAGATCTGTCTCCCCACCTGGACACTGAGCTGCATAAAGGGTAAGGAATCATTTTTTAATCTCTATATCTCTCCTTGCCGCTGAAAACTGGACTTTTCTATAGTAAGTATTTCATAAGATACACAAAGCAGACATTTCAAGGATTTGAGAAAATCATGCACCAAAATGCTTGACAATGCTGCAGAAGACCAAAATAATTAAGAGATTTCTCTTAAAGACTTAAAACGCAGTAAATTCAGCATAAAAAGAATTATCCA
Organism: Canis lupus dingo; assembly: GCF_003254725.2. Lineage (NCBI taxonomy): Eukaryota > Metazoa > Chordata > Mammalia > Carnivora > Canidae > Canis > Canis lupus. Next base: position 17,548,103 of record NC_064277.1, read on the forward strand.
GTGTGTCAATTTGGGACATTTTCCCACAGGACCAGGACTCATGTAAAGTTTCTTGCCTGGTCTTAGACCTAATTAAGATCTCTATTCTTTGTAACATGAATGTAAGCACATTGTTTTTATGCAGGAGGAAGCATCCTTAGCAATTTTCCTTGGTGTTGGACAATATAATCCTTGTTTTTGAAATAATCCCTGTCCTCAGCTAGTTCCTTGGCTTCACCCTATAACCACATCTTCACTTAGTTCTTTAGAACAAATCCAAATGACCCATAACAGACTGTGTATTTTACACAACAGCTAGTTCTTCTGCTGGTTCTATCACTCTAAGCATAAACTGACACTATTTTCCTACTGATTGTAGCCGGATGGTGCTATGAAGAGGTCATCAGGCTTGCCTTTTGCTTGTAAGCCATTTGAGATGCCAAACTTTTTTTTTTTAAAGCCTGTTTCTTTCACCCTTGCATATAATTTTATAATTGCAAAGTACTCACCCCAAAGCAAAGGTTAAACATGGAAAGTTTTCCTTAAGCCTGTAAAAGCAAAGCAATGAATCAGGAGTTAAGAGTTAGTGATTTTAGTGCCACATTTTCCAGTGATTAGCTATGTGGCTGACTAGCTGGGTGACCCTGAAGAGATTGAAAGATACGTTTTTTTAATAAAAGGAAAGAGGGGGAATTAGAGAATATATTTTCAATTCTCTTCTTTTAGTCTGGTCTCCAGATGATAAGGAGTCAGTCCCTTTTCTCTGGACCTGCATCATCTTCACTTTCCACCAAAGATCTAGGATGGGAATGAAACTACATCAGAGAATGTAATCTTTGATCTTTTGTAAGTGAGGAATATAAGCCTTGTAGTTGAATGTTTTGATGAAACTTTGAAACTTTCAGGTAGGTTTTCATATGTGCACATTTACCTTTTGGATTTTGGATTTTAGAGCACCAGAAGTTGACCTAAGAATTAGAATTTACTAGGAGGTTTCTTCCTGGCGCACCTGGGTGGTGCATACCGTTAAGAGTTTGACTCTTTGTTTAGGCTCAGCTCGTGATTTCAGGGTCATGAGCGTGGAGTCTGCTTGAGATCCTACCCACCCTCACTCCTCTCTCTGCCCCTCCTGCTCATGCTCTCTCTCTCTCTCTCTAAAATAAATCTTAAAATGTTTCTTCCTCCACAGGTGACTTTTTGAATGATCTCAAGAATCCATGCTTACGGTTGCTAAGGATCCTTCTAACTCTGTTTCCTTGAAGCTATACAAATACCACTCTCACCCCATCTTGCAAACTGACACTATTTACCTTCACATGTTATTCTTCACTTGCTACTCAAAGCTTGACTGTCACCCAGCACCATCAGCATCACCTGGGAGCACGTTAGAAATTCAGAACTACCAGGTCGCCTGGGTGGCTCAGTCAGTTAACTGTCTGCCTCCTGCTCAGGTCATGATCCTGGGGTCCTGGGATTGAGCCCCACGTTGGGCTCCCTGGTCAGTAAGGAGCCTGCTTCTTCCTCTCCCTCTGCATCTCCCTCAGCTCGTGCTCTCGCTCTCAAATAAATAAATGAAATCTGGAAACAACAACAAAACTCAGACCCATCAAATCAGAAACTGAAGTTTAACAAAACCCCCAGGTAACTCAGGTACATATTAACGTTTGAAATACACAGCTCAAAAATCACTGAGATTCTTGTGAGTGCCTTTTAAGATACCAGCGTCTGTTTAATGTGGTGCTACCTGAATCAAAATGTATTGGTATACAGTTGACCCTTGAACGATGGTGGGTGTTAGGTATACTAATCCACACACAGGTGGAAATCTGTTTGTAGCTTTTGAGTCCCTAAAATGACTCTATTTTGACCAGAAGCTGTAGAAGACCCTAAGGAGTTGAATAACACATTTTGCATGTTATATGTATTATATACTATAATTCTCATAGAAGTGGGCTAGAGAGAAAATGCTATTAAGATCATAAAGAGAAAATTCATGTACAGTATTGTACTGTATTGAGGAAAACAATCTGCATATAAGGTGACTGGTGGAGTTCAAACCCGCACTGCTCAAGGGCCAAATGTACTAGAAACTCAGATCCTTGGGTGTAATTCCACCACGAAAACAGAGTATGCATGATAGGGGAGAGAGGGTCTAGCATTATTTTCAACATAGATTAGGATGCTGATTTCTTAAGTCAGCACAGGCTCACAGCAAAATTTGGGCTTTGATTCATTAGGAATTAATTGACTCGGTTGCACATAGAGACATCTAAGAAGGTAGAAGTGTGGAGGCCAGCTGTGTCATGAGGCCAATAACATGATCTGATGCTTTGTAGGGAAGGTTAGAGCTGAAGAACCATTTAAAATTTATGTGGCAATTAGGGGCCATTATCACCCCTCCCCCTTGTCGTAAAACGTTTGTTTATCAACTAACCTTGTAGGACATTATTACATTCCCTCTCTTGTGAACCATAGGGTGTGTTTTGACTCCACTGCTCAATGAGGGAAGAACAATGGAAAAGCTGCTTCTTAGCAGATGGGGTCTTTTCTTTGGTGTCTTCCTGCCTCTAGTTCCAGATTTTACCTTTCTTTTGCTTTTTTTGTCTTCACTATATCAGTTAGTTTCTGTTGGTGCTCCTGAGCTCGGAACCTGGGTGTCCAATGCTTGGTGTGTGTTTTTTCCTCTCCCACCTCTTGTCTTCCTCCACACCTAAAACCTGCCTTCTGTCTTCTCTAAAATTGTGCCATGTTACATGATTCACAAGGCTAGAGGATATTTTTTCTCTGGAATATCTAAATTGTAGCAACAGTAGCAACAAAATTCTGTTTCTTTCCAGGTACTTGTCTCTGCTGAAGCCCTTCAGACATCCGTGTGGGTGAGTGGGTGAGTAGAGGTGACAATACTAAGGGGAGGGTGATATAGCCTGTTTGAAATGTCTCTGACTCCCTCTGCCTGGGTGTTACCCCTTTGTACTCAGCCTGTGCATCTGATCTAGCCACAGACAGGATGGGAAACTAGCTTCACAAAACCTTCACTGGAAAGCAGTGGAAGTAAAAGGAACATTGTGTTCATGTTGAAGATGGTCCCTGAAGATCAATGGACTTGTGTCCTGAGCACATACACTCAGTATGCGCTAAGGTCATTAAGCAGAGAGACTGGGGTGAGGACGTCAGCCTCCCAGGAAGCTGGTGAATGAGCCTGAGCAGCAGTTCAGAGCCTATGGGCATAGACTCTGCCACTCCTCTGACCACTGCTGAGCTTAGTGTGAAGCTCAGGGATCAGGTGAATGTTCATCATTTCCATTAATGACCTAGAGATGGTTGGGGTATGCTTGGTTCTATTTTCCTCTTTCATCCACAGCAGGAAAGGGGCTCTTGGACCTGGCCAAACCCTTTCTTGTGTGGGCAGCACATTGGCGTGTTCCACTCCCATACAGGTACTCCGGGATTCATGGAGATAGGCTGCACCTGCTCTTCTTGTGGCCACGTGGCCTCCAGTAAGTTTGTAACCTTGGGTAGATTGATTGGGATCTTAATCTAATCGTACAGTGGAACTGTGTTTGTGGCTTTTGCCTGCCATCCTGTGGACCATCTGATGTGCTGAAACCTTTAGTCTTGGAAGACAGTTCTTTAGCCACGTGTGTGACAAATTTCCCAAATTCTGATGTCTATGGAGCGTTCATACCATGTTGAGTAATGTCTGAATTACTTGACCTAGGTGCCATATGGTAAGTGTTACCTTCCGCATTTGACAATTAAAGAAACAGATTGACAACCTTGCCTGGAACCATCAGGCATGGTCAGGTTGTTTTCCTCAGCGAGGCTGTTTCTTCCTTCTGTCCATGCCCTAAACCTTTATGCCGTTTGAACAAGAACATGATTTAATATACCCTCTCTCTGTTGATGTAGAATGTTTCCTTACGATTATGCTATTTACTTTAACACATTACAATAAAAATTCTCAGTCCGCATATTTCAGCTCTCTCCAGAAACAATCTTACTTTAGGTCTTCGCCTGCCCATTTCTGGACACTTCTACAGGTCTGAAAGGGATCAAGAAAGTGGTCTTATGCCACCAGGAACCCTCTCCTTGCTCATTTTTATAAGCAGTTACACCCTTCATCCAAGCTAATAAACTAAATATAGTTTATTTTAAATGGTTCATTTGGCTTGAGGACTACTTGAATATTTTTACTGGATACGTTTCTTAACAAATTTGGAGAAAATAAAGACTGCATTCCCTAGTCAACAAATATTTGAGTTTCTACCTTTTTTTTTTTTTCTTTCTTTTTTTGGTAAGACCCTGTGTTGGGAGCTATGAGGCGTGTGATAACCTGGTCCACCTGGTCTCTGAACAGGTGTGATGGTTAATTTTATGTGCCAACTTGACTGGGCCACAGGTGTGTCTGAAGGTGTTTCTGTATGAGATTAACATTTGAATTGGTAGGCTGAATGAAGTCAATTGCACTCCCTAATATGGTAGGGTATCGCCCAGTCAGTTGAAGATCTGTTGTCTGCTTTGAGTTGGGACATCAGTCTTTTCCTATATTTGGATTTGAATTGAAGACTGAAAACACTGTCTCTTCATGGACCTCAAGCCTGATGGCTTTTGGACTGGGAACTACGCTATCAGCTTTTGTGGTCTCCAGTTTGCCAACTACAGATCTTAGGACTTCTCAGCCTCCATAATCACGAGCCAGTTATATGCAATAAATTTCTTTATCTCTCTCTCTGGAGAACCTTTACTAATATACTAGGTGATACCAAACACACATTTCAAGCTCCAGTTATATTGGAAAATAATCAATAAACATCAGTGTATAAATTAAGGTGTACAGCATGATGGTTGGATTTACATATACTGCACAGTGATTACTGCAGTGGGTTTAGTTAACATCAATCATCTTTTATAGTGACAACAAAAAGAAAATATTTTTTCTTGTGATGAGAACTCTTAGGATTTCCTCCCTTACCAACTTTGCTATGTACATTGTAGCAGTGTTAGCTATGGTGATAATCTTGTATGTGACATCCCTAGTGCCTATTTATCTTATACTTACAAGTTTGTACCTTTTGGCCATCTTCCCCCAGCCCCTCCTCCTCCCACCCATCCCTTCTGGTAACCACAAGTCTGATCTCTTTGGTGTTTTTTTATTTTGTTTTTCAAACACATCTCTTTCTGTGGGAAATATCTATTCTTGGATGCCATTCTCTAAGATAGAGTAGATAAATTCCAAATAGGTTTTGTTTAAGGAATTCTACAGATATGAGTCATTTAATAAGTCCGTCTGAGGAAAAGTGCAGTATCAATAATAATTGGACACACTTCAACCAGTACATTGGACAAGAACCTCTTCATAGTGATCTCTTTGTGAGAGTTGTAACATGTCTGAAAATGGAAGACAGTATTTCCATTGTTTCCTGAGCCTCAAAGGGAAGGAAGATGTTAAATGCCAAGTGCCAGGCCCCAGAGGAACAATCAATGTTGACTAACTCATCGCAGGGCCAAAACTTCTCTGGGTTGGGAAAGATGATTTCATGTGCTTCTGAGTGTGACCATGGCAGAGTTTCTCCATAAGAAACAGAGAAGGAAATGGCGTGTTTTTTTATGGGCCAGGAGGTTGATTTTTCTAATTAGCACAGGCCCTTTGCCTCTAAATCTTCAATCCCATTCTAATATCTTTTATGGCTGAGTGGCACTCATAATATTCACCATTTTAAAGTGGACAATTGAGTGGCATTTAGTGCATTCACAGTGTTGTGAATGCCTAGTTCCAAAAATTTTCATCACCTCAAAAGGAAACCCCGAACCCCTTAAACAAATCCTCTTGGTTCCTCCCTCCCTTCCAATGCCCAGAAACCCTATAGATTTACCTATTCTAATATAGTTTTAAAATAATACTCTTTTTACAAGAAAAAACTAACAGAACACAAGTAACATAATTGAAGGAGTAAATGCAACTTACGGGTGGTTTAGATATTTGTTGTGCATGCAGAATTCTTGGAGAAAGGGCTACCTACGTGAATCTAGCACTTGCAAAGTATGAGATTGTGAGTATTTCTCAATAATGGTGAGCCAGGCAGGCTTTTGTTGAAGCTATTCTGGGAGGTTCCACCAAGGTGCTCCACAGGAAGCAATGCCCTTGGGACTCCTTGCTGGCCACATACTGGCTGCCAGTCAAGTCAGCACATTGCACCCATGGTTTAGTGTCGAATCCCAGCACTTTCCAGCTGTTTGGCTTTTGGTTACTATAGACTGAGAAAGCTGGTAGTGGGTTCTCTCTGAGGACTGCTTTCCATTTCTGACAGAGTCATCTCATGGTCTTTTTTCTCCTTAGTCAGCAGATATCCTAGCTGAGTTTTGGTCAACTATTGGTCTCTCTCTTCTCAGTTTTAAATATTCTATTGAAAATGATCAGGAATTTGCAGAAAGTCATGGGCTTTTGAATGTATGTGGATTCTTTTTTTTTTAATTTTTATTTATTTATGATAGTCACACACACAGAGAGAGAGAGGCAGAGACACAGGCTGAGGGAGAAGCAGGCTCCATGCACTGGGAGCCCGACGTGGGATTCGATCCCAGGTCTCCAGGATCGCGCCCTGGGCCAAAGGCAGGCGCTAAACCGCTGCGCCACCCAGGGATCCCTGTATGTGGATTCTTGATTATGATGAAGTCGTTGCTCTATTTTTCCAAGTGGAGGGAATAGATGGGGATGCCTTTTATCTGCCCTATTGCACACCCCAAGAGTTAGGGGCAATTTATGGTGAGGGGCAATTTTCGAAGAACAAGGATGAGGCTCTTGGGAAATGAGAAGTGCCCACTCTAGCAAATAGTCTCTTGAACATGAGGGAGGGAAGCGAGAATTCTTCATGGATCTGTGGGATGGCCATGGAATGTGTGTGCTTTGTAACTCTTGACTCTCTTCACAGATTTGTACACATGAAAACACCTCCACTTCTTGGTGGGGGAAAGGGCTTCCTGCCTTGTCAGGCTGTGCATGTTATATATACACTCTGCATCTCAAGAGTGTGCTTTTCACATAGAGAACTGTCAGGGGATTCTTCTCCAAATTACTGACTTACTCCTTTCTTTTACCATAGCTAAAACTATAAGAAATTGCATTTGAAAATGGTCATAGGTATTTATAGTCAATTTCTAACCAACTGAAATCTCCTTGTAATTTTTTTAAAGATTTTATTTATTTATGAGAGACAGAGAGAGAGAGAGAGAGAGGCAGAGACACAGGCAGAGGGAGAAGCAGGCTCCATGCAGGGAGCCCAACGTGGGACTCGATCCTGGGTCTCCAGGATCAGGCCCTGGGCTGAAGGTGGTGCTAAATCACTGAGCCACCTGAGCTGCCCTCCTTGTAATTTCTATTTGACTATTTTGGTTCTGTTCTGGACAAAGAGTAAGGCAAGTGGTCCTTCTTCCTTGCCAGCCATTTAGACATAGGAAGACAGAAATCATTTCCTTTAAGGTCTGTTACCGGTGTAGCCTAAACAGTAAAGTTGAAAAAAGTATCACTTCACTCACTGTTCTTCTATCAATGGCAATCAGGTATTGGCTCACTCTTCATGGATAGTCTACTGTAACTTAAAAAAAATCTTCTTTTGTGTATATTGATAATAATATCCCTGGTTTTCCATGAAATTTTACAGCATGTATTTTTATGTATCTCACTGGACATCATAGTAATCCTGAGGCAAGAAGTGTGGATGTTATAAAATGCATCTACCAATAAGGAAACAAAAAATCAGACTCGGTTAGCATCACCAGCACATCCAGCACAAGCTAGAAGGACACAGCCTGAGCCTTCCCTCTTTTTTTTTTTTTTTTTTGTATCATAAAACCATTTTGGGAAACTATACTCCAAGTTAGATCCCCCCACCCACCCACCCCCATCTCACAACTTGTGCATTTAAGTTTCTGGAACTAAATGAAATCTTTGTAAGTTTTAATGACAATCATTTTGCAAGGAGATAACATCAGGAAAAACAGGTCTGTATTTTCCAGAATTCATCTTAAAATTTACTTGAGGAATAACAACACTTGTCTGTCTCTGTCTTCTTTTTTATGTTATTTTCAAAGATTATAAGATTGCAACAAAGATAGTGCCCTTTTTCTAGGAGTCCCTTTCCTTCCTTCCTCCTTCCTTCCTTCCTTCCTTCCTTCCTTCCTTCCTTCCTTCCTTCCTTCCTTCCTTCCTTCCTTCCTTCCTTCCTTTTAAATCTGGATACCTGAATTTATTTAAATTACTGATGTACTCATTTTAATTTCCCTCCACCTTTTGGGTTTTGATTTCTGCCCATCTAGATTTGTTCCTAACTTTATTTTTAAATTTTCTTCATTGTTCCTGAGTTTAAAGGTATAATCTTTGCTAAAAGGAACCAGCCATGATGTACTTCTTTCTAAATGCTTGTGCACCTGCAGAGTTTCACTTTTCTCTCCTTCCCCCCTTCATTTCTGACCTCAACATGCTTCCACCATCACATTCATGGCCTTTCACACATGCATATACCTTCTTCCCATTGAGTGTCTAGTTATAACACCTACCTGCATTCATATGTGACAATGTACAAGGTGTGCTATAGTAGAAGAATGATTTATATAGGAAAGAGACACAGCTTTAAGGATTTCTGGGTCATTGTAGGATTGCGCATATCTGTTGTTAGATGAGACACAAGGTGAAGTGCTGTGAGTCTCATTTTAAAAATTGCTTGATGCAATTTGGAAAAAAAATGGGACATGAAAGTAAGCTAACATGTTTAAAAGGTCATCTGTGGGAAAAACATTTGCTCGATTTGGAGGCTGAAGATATATCTGGGAGAACAAAAGGATATAGTTTCAGGCATTTGGATTTAAGCTTTGGATTCTAAATTCAGTGCAAAACTGAAGGCTTTCAGGTTGGTTTTGGCTCAGTTTGGCAAAGTCTATGCTTTTTATTATTATCTGCCCCCTCACTTCTATATCCCTAACAAGGACAGGAGAGGAGAACTTTGTTATGTTCTTACCTTGGCGGCCAAATTGTTTAGGGAAAAATGTAAATTCCTCAGAGAACAAGTAATGCATTTGAGGGAGAATATTTTGCATGTGTCCCTATCAAAAATTTAGGACACTAAACGGTACCTAGGAAACACCTGCATACCAACAGTCAAGGCTTGTGGTTCCGTAAAACACCTTGACTAAGTTCTAATGTGGAATGTTTCATTCCTTTTTGATTAGCCTGAGTAGTTTCTTATTGTTTTGTTTAATGTGGCTGGCGAATGGTAGAGTGGTCTTAAAATCGAAGTGTATATACCATTTGAAAATTACTTTTTATTATAAATATACTCTATGACACATATAATTTACAAGGTAGGTGGGTTTGATTGACCAACTTCAATGCTTCACATATTCCCTAGAGTAATCAGAGCCAATGTTGAGACAGGGCTTCCATCTGTGACCTTTTTCGGAGTTAAGGAAGGTGATTGCATGCTAACACTATAATAGATTTAATCCTCTGAAGTCCTGGTGCCATGCATCTCTACCCAGAGCTTACAACAGACTTGACATCTCTGCTAAAGAAAGGAAGTCAAAATGTAGCAAACTGACAACAAATGATAATGATGGAGAATGATAATAGTGAAGAAAACGAAGCTATATTTTGACTTCTTATAAAAAGCTGTTCATCTGAAACAAATTTGGAGAATACATATGATACAATCCTTGGAAGGTTTGGTGGCTGTCCCTGCCTCCCTTGTCCCAAGTGAAGAGCGCAGGTTCTCAGAAGACCAGGAGGAAGGAGAATGATGCAGACAGCCTGCGGCCACCAAACAGTCTTGATATTAGGGTGTAGAGCATGCACTCTGGCTTTTGCTTGAATAACATACATAATATGTATTTTTTTTCTTTCAGGATTTTTTTCCCCTCTTAGGAGAAAAGTGAAAATGCCCCAGTGATGTAAAGGTAGGGGAAAAACCCCACAGGCTAAATAAAACCCCTAATTCTGGGGAAGCAAGTGTTCATTTATCTTGCCTTGGACACCTCAACTAGCTCACAAGCCCCTGCTTCTCCATAATTCTGTGCTTGATTCAGGTTTCCCTCGGCCTTCTGCCTCCCTCACCCCTGCTACTGCCTGCCCCCGATTCCCTTCTCCATAATGCAGCAGAGCAGTATCCAGCAGAACTCCCTAATTCCATGTGGAATCTGAGCAGGCCCACCCCACATCCTTCTCTCTCTCTCTCTCTCTGGTCCCTCTGTCCCCCTCTTGCCCCAGATTTGTGCTTACAGGAGCTCACAGGCTGTTTGTTCTGCAAGCCGTCTGCTCCCTCACCCTCTATCACAGAGACTGCTGCACTGCTCCTTCCAAACGATGCTTGGAAGCCAGTTCGCTGGAGTGTGCAGTAAGTTGAATTGCCACTGCTTCCTGCTGTTTGCGTGATAGATAGTACCATAAAATGGATGTGATGTGGTTATTAGGCTGTGATTCGGTTCATACTGAGCTGTATTGATTGGTGTTGGTTCAGTGCTTGCTACATAGTTTATCAATTGACCTTCCAGATTATATCCTGCCTTTGCTTCTTTTACCTCTAATTCTACTTTATCTCCAGTTTTGTGGCTCCTAATTTTCTTTTGCTTGATTTCTCCCAGTATTTCTTTAGTTTTCTATTACCCAGAAAGGCTTCTCTAATGAAACCATATTTTCCCTGCTCGCCATGCTTATTTACTTATTTATTTATTTAAGCCGGGCTGGCCTTCGTTATTCCAGCATATCACTTTCATCCTTTGAATGTCCAACTTCTAAAATATTTCTGACTGCACACAGGAAAACTTTTCCCGAACTTTCCAGTCCCTGATGGTCAGGGCTCCACAGAGGGGGATTTGCCTCCTTTGATCTGTCGCTGAGAACAGAGTGCACACCCAAGGAAGGAAGGGCCACAAGTTCTAGTTTTAGTTCTTCTCCCTAACAAGCATTCAGGGTTCTTCTCGAAGTAATGCTGTCTTTCCACTTTTGAAGTTCTCTTTCCTCTCTTTCATTTTCTTGCTACCCGCCCCCCCTTTTTTTTGCCTAGTGAATGTCTTGGCATGTTCTTTTCCTTCAAATGTTTACATAAAAACATTAGATAATTAAACAAAGATGGATGTGGAAGGTAGGAGCTTTGGCTGCAGAAGAAGAGGGGAAAGACTGGGGTAGAGGATGGATGGTGCAAAGGGAGGGATGATGTCAAGAGGACAAAGAGTGCAAAGGGAGGGATGATGTCCTATGAAAGAAGACAAAGGCAAAGCTCTTTGAGAAGGTGGGGGGCAAAGACACATATGCTTCCTGCATGGGAGGTGGACGGTCCGTTTCAGGAATGGTGACATAGAGACAGGAGAAAAGGTAACAGGCCAGAGCACAGGGGAGGCAACATTGGAAAAGTTAGATGAACATATTTGTCTGGGTTGCAAACCCGTCAGGGAGTGTGAATGTTTGATATACTGCTGAGCACCTCGTCAACTACCCTATCATTAAGATTACAGACATTATTGTAGGAAATCACAGCAAAATCTGTGTACTTTGGGCAGCAGTGTTATGACACTGAATTACCTAGGATCAGCAATTTCCCAGGGGTTTGATTCTTATGTGCATTGCTTTTATTTCCCACAGAAGCAGGAGTTAAATAAAATTTATGACCATTAGTTTCCTCTAACACAAAGCAGACGTTGGTTGGTCATTTTGTGTGAAAGGACCCGATATGTTTAATGGCTGTTTTTGTTTACTAAGAATCACTTTGGTTGTGCAAAGTCATTACCGTCTGAATGCTTTTTATTGGCACAGATATATCTTTTGAAGTCCCAGATCTGCGTATCCGAAATTAATTTCTGAGTCAAAATTGCTGAGTGCCAACTTCAACAGACTGGGTGAAGAGTGCATGCCATGCAACTGAAGGGTATTTTCTTCCTAAGGAAGCACCTCTTTTTAAGACTGAAAGTAGGCCATGTGTCCCTTGTCTCTATCACAATCCCATTCATGCACGGAGCTTAATTTTTTTGTCAGTGGCAATACCAACTCCACTGTGTAAAAACCTATATAACTTTGCTCTTCCATAAATCCCTGTGAAGTGGTTAAGAAAGAGTTCCTATCTTATTGAGAGACCTCAATAAGAGAGGAAGTTATCCTGAGCATTTCATGTCAAGACACCCAGGGGAAACTGGGGCACCATTGGATCTAGGTATTTTCTAGGATTTATTTTTGGGGGTGAGTGTGGAATTAAGGGAATCATTGGGCTCTGCAGGTCCAAAATGCCTTCTCAGTGCTCTTCTGCTTGGGATAGCTCTGGTTAGAAGTCTGCTGCAAGGGAACTTCTTGACCTGGGCCCTTGACCAGCCACTTATTTGGTACTTTTCTTGCATTCCAATCATGGGCATTATGATTCATTCTCCCTACCTCCTTCTTCCAGTTAACACCTCATGAAATGAATGGGGTGGCACTAACTTTCTTCCTGTTTGCTTACGACTGCACTCTGTTATTGTATATGTTTGTCAGTTTGAAGAACTTTTTCATGCCTTTTAAATAATTCCCTTTAAGGATTGACCCTAATGACAATAATAACCTCTTTTACCCTTGGAACTGTATGCAAATAATCTTTTGTAACATGTAGGTACAGATGCCAGATGATTTCTCCCCCAGTTTCTTGAGCTAAAATTGATATATTACATATGAGACCAATGTATACAACATAATGATTTGATATATGTATATATTGCAAATTTCATTTTGTTGAACTTGGCAGTTTGTCATCAGATCTGGTTTGCGGAGAGCTGAGGCTTAGTAAGAAACAGTTTGGGGCATCCAGGCTGTGCCCCCTCGTGTGAAAGCCCCCTGGTCATAGAACTCTTGTACCTTGAGAAGGTACCTACAGATTTAACAAAAGATTTGATGAGGAACTTCAGACTTAAAAGAATGGCTTGTTTTCACTCAGTCTGGGAGGAGGAGGGGACTTGGAGTATAGGGCCATTGAGGAGAGTTAGAAGATATTCATTAATGAGGACTGCCAGATTTTTCCTTTCTTAAACTACTGCTCCATGTTCAATGATGAGACTCAACTTTGCACAATAGCACAAAAGTGGTAGGTCAACAGTCACCTCCATTCACACTTTTCTGAGGATGCATAGGCAAACCAAAAGTCCTTCTGATGGCCACTTTCCACTCTTTTTAATAACAAGAAAGTGAGTCTTGCTGGGAATTCTGGAACTAGACCACCACGTGGGTTCTTTCTTGCATTTATAACCAAAGTTCTCAGGTGAATGAGTCAGCAAAAGACTAAGAAATGTTGGAAAGACCAAGGAGTGCTATATTCTCAAATTGTGGCTTCTTTCACTTACATTTTCTTGTTGGGCACTAGTGCAGTGATTAAAATTAAATTTGCTCAGAGTTATTTTGTGATGGTGAGAGAATACTAGTGGAAGCCTATTGCTTGCCTTAGAGTTGGTCCCACATTCCAAGATATTAGAATCCTTGGAGGAATAAGAGTCTAAAGGCAAATAAAAGAGATTTATGTTTCCTTTTGGTAGTATCAGTATAACATTGCTATTTTTCTTTACTTCAAAACTGTTAATTTTTAAATAAGTGATAACATGATTGCTAGTTAATGCATTTTTATTGCTGAGATAAATATTCCTCATAATGTGATGGGAGGACTGTTATGTTACTCCAAATATGATTTTACAACACTGAAACAATGAGCTAGAATCCATATGAAGGAAGCTGGGATGTACAATTCTAGAAAAAAGGACACAGATAATAGGCCTCTGAATTCTGTTCAAACCTACATTCTGAGATTTTTATGCCAGAACCATCTTTAGTAGATATGAGGTGGATTCAATAGAAGGATTCAAACTGTTTTATTGAAGTCACCTATTTTGACATTATATGCAATGTCCTGTTGGTAGTTGAAAATGCTGCTTACCAGCTAATTTTACTCCATGCATTGGCTCAAACACAATGAGAAAGAACATCTCACTTGTTTAAAAACTACAATGCTTTTCAAGGAGTTGGGGTCGAGTTTATTAGGATTCTCTGTATGAATATTATGACAATAATTTTTTCCTTACACTGCTTCTGACTTTTAAACTTTTGAAGTAATTATAACATTAAGTATTATCATAGTCATTTTTGTGGGTAACCTGGCTGGACCAGAGTGTCCAAATTTTTGGCAAAAGTTCTGGATGTTTCTGTGAAGATGTTTTTGAATGGGATCAACATTTATATTCGTGGGCTTTGAGTGAGGCAGATTACCCTGAGTAATGTAGGTGGGCCTCATGCAATCAATTGAAGATGTTAATAGAAGTAAGGTTGAGGGGTGTCTGGCTGGCTCAGTTGGTAGAGGATGTTATTCTTGATCTCAGGGTCTTTATTTTAAACCCCATGCTGGGCAGGGAGTCTATCAAAGAAAAAAATACAACAAATAAGATTGGACTCCTCCAACCAACTTGAGATTCTGCTAGCAGAAAGCCTTTGGATTCAAACTGCAACTCTTCCTTGGATCTCCAGCCTACCAACTGACTCCATAGATTTTAGACTTGCACTTATATGATCATGTGAGCCAATCGCTTAAAATCAGTCAGAATTTCACTCCTTCTCTCTCATTCTCTCCCCCTCCCATCCTGTTAGTTCTGTTTCTGTGGAGAACCCTAATACAAGTATTCTTAGAGCTGAAGAGGAACTTGAAGTCATGTAGTTCAATGTGCTTCTTTTTAATGATAAGGAAAAGTGACACCCACAGAAACAAATTGACTTACCTAAATAAGTAATTGCTTACCCAGCTAAGTAGTTGCACTTCCCACACATCATATTTATTATGTAAATAAGGCAGAGGCAGGTTGTAACAGAATATGTGCTTATAGGTGACCAAACGTCTCAGTATAAAGACTTTAGTCTTTATTATTATATTATTATATGTTATATTATTATATATTGTTAAATTTTAGTGGGTAGACTTGAGGGGCAATTAAACAGAGCTAACCATCCAATACTATTTGCTTGTCCCTTATTAAATTTAGTCCTAGTATACAGTGGCTAACCTTGAAAGGAGAGTGAAATAATAGGAAATGTTAACCCACACAAAACTCTGACCTGGTTCCGAAATGCCTTCAATAAAGTTTGAAAAACAATTACTTCAAGTATGTATCTGGGGGAACTGGCTCCATTTCAATTTATTCAGGGTTTTGAAGCACCTAAAAAAATACGCTTTAAAATTCCATTTCAATTATCTTTAATAAGATCAACCTGTCTGATATAGATGCAATATGAGAAGCAGAGCAAAAAATATTTTCCTTTCCAAATAATTCTTTCTGAAACAATTATAGTGCATTTTCTTGAAACCACTTCAGGGTGGTGAGTCTTATTTGTCATTTTAACTTCCTTCTGTCTTGGGAAGAACACAGACATAACATCTCTTGGTTCCTAAATGATTTCTGTAATGAGTATCTGATGGTGGGATCTTCCTAATAACACTATGACAAAAAGACAGTATTTTTGTGTCACTCTCAGGGATGTATTACTGGGAATAACAGAAGAGTCTGTTTGCACCTGGTTAAATTTTTTATTTGTATAAAAACATTGCAAAAATAATACAAAGAATTCCTAAACTCTTCATCCAGATCATCTCAAATGTTACGTTTGCTTTATTTTTTCTCTCTGTATTGATTTGTGTGTGTGCATACACACACATATATTTATCTGAATTGATTGAAAGCTACAGACATAAAGCTCTTTTTACTCCAAAATATTTCTTAAAGCAAGAACATTCTCTTTGAGAACAATGGTATAATTATCAAAAGCAGGAAATTAACCTTGATATAACACTTGAATCTACTCAATTTATTCATATTTCATCAATTGTCCCATTAATGTCCTTTGCAGTAAAAGAAAAAACTTATCTGGCTTAGGATACAAATGACTGAATTTTTAATTTTAAGATTTGTAGCAGGTCAAAGGTGAAAGTTTTGCATGGAAATTAATGATCTGTCTCCTCCCCACTCCAACTCTACTGCCCCCTAATAAATCAGAATCAATGTATATTTTTCAGTATTGTCTATACTTTTTTGTTTACACACATATAAAGTGTATTTCTCTCTGATTCAGTGAAAATTAGGGAGTTTACCACATTCAGAGGCATCTTGGGTTTTTGTTTAATTGTAGATTAAGAACATCCTTTGAGAGCAACAGATTTGTGTAATTCTTTTGTTTTTAAAGCTCTTTTTAATTAAGGTGATATATAAAGACAAATGGAAAGGCTTAACATAAAGAGCACTAGTACTTTCCTCCACCTTTCACGTCTCCTAGAAAGCCACTTCCAGTTCCTTTGTGTATATCATGGACTATTCCATTCTATACTGTAAATAACATTCCCCTCTTATCATTTCTTGGTTCATCTTTTTAGTGATATAATATCCAGTTCCTTTTATGTGAGGATTTATCTCTCCTGCACCCCTGTTCCCTGCTGTATTTCCTATCCTTTCTAATATAATTACATTTCAAATTTTTGATTAAAAGTATTTTCAGAGTGTACATCTTGTGATTACGAAATAGCCTATTTCATGAAATATTCACTTGCTTAGTCGCATAGTATTCTATGGTGAAGGTTTTTTCTCTTCTAAAACTTTTTTTCTGCCATTAAAAATTGTCTCAAATTTTCAATTTGTTTCACTTACATGAAACTAATTCTAATTCTCCTCATACATCCAACAGACTTTTCTTTTATTTCCACCAGCTGTTCAATGCCCTCATCAGGTGAACTGTTAGATCATGGTTTTCCTCTTTTGGAGCTCCAAATCCGCTTGTTCTAGCTTCAGCAGTGTCTCTTCCAGATTTGCTATACAAGTCTTGTCTTGACACTTCTTTTTGCCTTCCTTCTAGAGCTTGTCATATCCTTTTATCCATATTGAGTTTCTTCGTACCTAGACCGTTTTCTATCAATTTATTCCCTCACGTGCACCACTTAAAAAAAGTTTTCCTCATGAAGTATAATTGACACACAATGTTACATTCATTGCAGGTGTATGACATAGTGATCCAACAGCTCTGTGTAATGTTGTGCTCACCACAGGTGTAGCTCCTATCTGTCCCCATGCAACGCTATTACAGTATCGTTGACTGTATTCCTTATGCTCTGCCTTTTATTCCCATGACTTCTTTATTCCATAACTGGAAGCCTCCATCTCCCACTCCCCTGCACCCATTTTGCCCAACCTGTACCCTGCATCCCTCTGGTAACCACTAGTTCTTTGTATTTATGGGTCTGTTTCTGCTGTTTGTTTTGTTCACCACATTCAATAACTTCCTGTATAAAGGTACTTTGTGTACAACTTTTTAGATCTTGTACTTCACTTTTTTTTTTCTGCTTTCATAGTCAATTGGCTAGGTATTGATTTTTGGTTAAAAATTAGTTTCCCCCAGGGCTGCCTAGGTGGCTCAGTTGGTTAAACATCTGACTCCTGATTTTGGTTCAGGTCATGATCTCAGGGTTGTGAGATTGAATCCCACATGGGGCTCCATACTCAGTGGGGAATCTTCTTGAGATTCTCTCTTCCTCTCCCCTCCCCTCTCCTCTCTGCTTGTTCTCTCTCATATAAATACACCTTTAAAAAAATTAGCTTGCCCAAACTTTGGAAGTCATTGTCTTGTCTTTGGCTTCTAATGTATGTTTTTGAAAATTCCACTGCTGTTCATATTCCAGGTTATCTGCAAATGATCTACATCTACTCTCCCAGGAAACTGTTAGGCTCTTCTTTTTTTCCTCTGATGTTTTGAAATGTCATGATTATATATCTTACTGTGATTTATTATCTCTTTTCTGAGCTCTCTGTGGGCTCTTTGCTATCTGGAGAAGCGTGTTTTCTAGTCTGGGAATATTTAGTTTATTATTTTTTTAATTAATCCTCTTTTGGTATCTCTTTTTGGTACTCCTATTAGATACTAAACTTCCTGAATTGATTGTGTGTATGTGTGTGTTTTACCTTCTATATCATATCAGCCTTTTCTCTGCCTTTTATTTTAGAGTTTGTGATGTTCCTCAATTATATTTTCAACCTATTGAATTTTCCATTTTAGCAATTATTTTTATCTTCCTAGAATAATTTTTATTTATTTTCTTCCATTCCCACCACACTTTCTCCTCCTCCTGTTCTTCCCCTTCCTCCCTTCTTCCTTTTACTGTGTTTGTCTTCTACAATTCTCACTGTTTGATAGATGTAGTATCTGTCTTTATCTTTCTGAAAATAGTAATTTTAATTTGTAGCTTAACTTGTTGCCATGGGTGTGTGTGAATTGCTTCTATTTTCTTAAAGTTTCTTTTGTAAGTTTGTTTTAGCCTTCCTTCCACATTGGAGCTTTCAATCAACTTCCTGTGACCCTTGGCTGCCTGTTCATATCAAGAGAGAGCTATTTGGTAGATCTAGATTCTTGTGCAGAGTTTATTGGATTGTGGACTTTATTGTAGGGTGGTCAGACTTTTGTTGTTGTTGTTGAGAGTATACCAGATGTCCATTTCTGTAGGTCTTTTATTTTGAGCATTCAGGTTTTTGATAGAGGGATGTTCCAAAATGCCTTTAGTAATGATCTATTCCTGCATAAAAAGTATCCCAAAATGTAGCAGCTTGAAACAGCATTTATATCTTACAGTTTCTTCACATCAGGATCTGGACATGGCTTTTTGTCTCCTCTGCCTCAGATTGTCTCAAAGGCTACAATCAAAGGGGGCAGCTAGCACTCTAGTCATCTCAAGACTCGACTGGGGAAGGATCTGCTACTAAGCTCAGTTAGGAGATCATTGGCAAGATTCAGTCTCTTGTGAACTGTTGCACTGAGCTTCAATTCCTATCCGTATGTTGTTAGATGCCTTGTTTTTTGCCTCTTGAGTCTCTCCAACATGATGAGAAGCCAAGAGGGTGTCAGCGAGATGAGACAGTCTTCAGTTACCTAATCTTTCCATCACTTTTTCCATATTTTATTTGTTAGAAGTGAGTCACTGGGTCCAGCCCACATACAAGGGAAGAGTATTACCTAAGGATGTAAATTCCAGCAGACAGGGATTATGTGGAAGCACTTTGGAAGGCTGTCAACCACAATGCCTAAGAGGTTAGGATCCAGTCTGTAGGCATTCTGGCAACTGGATGAGGAAGAGATGGTAAGGCTTGTGTCACCTCTTAGTAAACAGATTTAATCTCTCTCTCTCTCTCTTTTTTCCATTTAGCACTTTATCCCTGCTTTCAGCTATGCCTGAGGTCTTCAAGATGGAGTATTTCTGTTTCAATTTCTTTAAGAAAGAGACCCTTATTCTTTTATGAGAACAAGAAGTGGGTAGTTACCTTGCAGTGGAAGGCTGAAGACAGAAACCCAGAATTTAACTGCTGCTTGTGCATATTTTAAGTCGGTTTCCCTTTCTCACCTCCAAACTTGACCTTCAGGTTGTGTAATATCTTATTTCCAATTCCTGAATCTTTTAAAGGTTCTTCATGGATGACCCAGTTTGCTTCTCATTGATATTACCTTCTGGGGGCTTATAGATTTGTGCTTCCTTTGCTCTGATTTAAGTCAACATCAATCCTGTATTCTCTTTTTCCATCTTCACAAAATTTGTTGATATTTCTTATTTGCTGTTGTCTCTTTACCATTCTCTTTGTCCATGAGGGCTTTAAACATTAAAAAAAAAATCTTACTTTGTCATTTTAGTGAGGTTTGGGAGAAGGTGATATCTTACGCCTTATGCTCAAAAAAATGCCCTAACCACCCTCATCTCCACTTTCATTGGCACCCCTTGTTTTATTTTTAAAATATTTATATATTTTATATATAATATATATATATATAAAATATTTATATATTTAAATATTTATATTTATTTATTTAAGGGAGAGAAGAACACTGGTGGGGAGAAGAGAGTGAGGGAGAGCTAGCATAAGTGGGGGATAGTCAGGCAGAGGGAGAAACAGACTCCCACTGAGTGAGGAGCCAGATGTGGGGTTTCAATCCCAGGGCCCTGGGATCATGATCTAAGCAAAGGCAGATGCTTAGCCAGCTGAGCTACCCAGGTACCCCTTAAGCCCCTGGTGTTTAGAGTCAAGATTCAAAATTATCTCAATAGTTAGACAAAGGAATTAAAATTGACAAAGTAATACAATGGAATATTACTCAGCTATTAGAAATGACAAATACCCACCATTTGCTTCAACGTGGATGGAACTGGAGGGTATTATGCTGAGTGAAGTAGGTAAGTTGGAGAAGGACAAACATTATATGTTCTCATTCATTTGGGGAATATAAATAATAGTGAAAGGGAATATAAGGGAAGGGAGAAGAAATGTGTGGGAAATATCAGAAAGGGAGACAGAACGTAAAGACGGCTAACTCTGGGAAACGAACTAGGGGTGGTAGAAGGGGAGGAGGGCGGGGGGTGGGAGTGAATGGGTGACGGGCACTGGGGGTTATTCTGTATGTTAGTAAATTGAACACCAATAAAAAATTAAAAATAAAAAAAATCTAAAAAAAAATAAAAAAAAATAAATTCGTTAGTAAACATAAAAAAAAATTGACAAAGTAAGTGCAAATATGAAATTCAATATTATAATTAATTAGAAATTAGCTGTGTATTTTTTAGGTATGTAATATCTATGTAAAATATGTAGATACACTGATTTTACACATATTTACACATAGAGCAATGCATATCAGAACTACCTAGGATTTCCAAGTGCCATAAGAACCAAACATAAGATTCAAGAGTTAAAAAACAATTCTAATGAAATCTTGGACTGAACGTAAGAATATATAAAGTTCAGGTCCTATAAGAATATCTGATGATATCTGGAGTGTTGTAATTGCTCTAGGAATTTTATTGTATTGCAAATAGGAAGTAAATAGAAAAATAAGATTGGTGTAGTTGAGCTTATGAAAACGGTTTCATTTAGAGAATAATATGAGAAAATAAGAATGCTGATTATGAACAGAAAATTAACAGGGACATGAAAGCACTGAAGGCCATATGTATAATCTCTCTATACAAGACAAATGATTTTTTTCTGTTACTCTAGATGGGAAGTGCTTTTTAGATTTCCCAAGTATCCTTAATGATACTTGTCAAATTTCTTTGAGAACTCACATTTCATTTAAAAAGATTATCCAAATATTACATTCTACTTTATAAGTTTGTGTTGGTATATATAATGTTTTCTTCTTTCTTTCTTTCTTTCTTTCTTTCTTTCTTTCTTTCTTTCTTTCTTTCTTTCTTTCTTTCTTTCTTTCTTTCTTTCTTTCTTCTTTCTTTCCTTTCTTCTTTCTTTCTTTCTTTCTTTCTTTCTTTCTTTCTTTCTTCTTCTTTCTTCTCTTCAGAGAAGAGCATTTATTCTGCATCATCTCATGTTATCTGGAGTACACATGTATCCTTGGGTATTCACACTGTGGATTGAGGTGAGACCAGTGGGCAAAAATTCTCAGGACTGTGTTTTTTACTCAAAAAAACTCTCTGAAACAAAAATAAAAAAATATAATAACTTCATAAATATTGCATACATTGTCTTGAAAATTTGAAAATAAGAAATCAGAGCCTGAATAGCCATCCCCCCTATTTTTGGATCAATTGTAGAAATATCTGTGCTAGTTTTAGGCTGGACTAGATGATTCATGAGTTGCTTTGATCTGTGATAGCTTTAAGGCTGGACATTAGATTTTATATCCAGAGGAAGGAAAAAGATAGGAGAAACAAGAAACCTAACAGATATTCTGATAAATTAAATGGTAAATATTAAAAATTTGGATCAAAGGAATGCAATGCTTAGGTTTAAAGCAATGGTGGAGACTTCCAGGTAGCCTAGAAAAATGGCTGTAGCTAAATTAGAATCACTCCAAAAAAATATACAGATCAAAAAGAGAAACAAATACAGCCCATGTAACCCATAATGTCAGCCTAACCAGAAGAAAAGTAACACTGCCAACTTTAAATTACTTTTAAGTAGAAAAATATACAGTAGTCACCCTTGTCTGTGATTTGCTTTCTCTGGTTTCAGTTGTCTGTGGTCAAAGGCAGTTGGGATGCAGACGATCTTCCCTCTGACATGCAGTCAAATGATCAGTACTGATGGTCAGCTATGTCAGGGCACCTATGTCATTCCCCATGCTCCATCTCATCGTGTAGGCATTTTATCCTCTTGCTTCATCACAAGAAGGGGCACTACAGTATAAGATATTTTGAGAGACAGAGACCACATTCACATAACTTTGGTTACAGTATACGGTCACAGTTGTTCTATTTTACCATTATTGTTAATTTCTTGCTATGTCTAATTTATAAATTAAACTTTATCATAGGTATGTATATGTAGGAAAAAAACAGTATGTATAGAATTTGGTACTATTATAGTTTCAGGCACCTGCTGGGGTCTTGGATCACATTGCCCACAGAAAAGGGGGACCACTATAACCCAATTCTCAGCAAAACGGTCAACTTAACCCCCTGCCACAAGTCTTTTGGGGAGTGAGCAGTATCCCAATCCCCCCTCCAAGTCAAGTACATAAAAGAGGAGAGGAGACAGAAGGACCAAGGTTAAACCTGAAAATTTTAATTCTTCTATTAAACTCTCGGGTGAAATGAAAAATTACAAACAGAAATTATGGAATCTTAAGAAGTAATGATCATTAGGATATTACATATTAAAATTTATGGAGGGGCTCCTGGGTGGTTCAGTTGGTTAAGTGACTGACTCTTAATTTCAGCTCAGGTCATGATCTCACAGGTCGTGGGATCAAGCTCTGTGTCCAGCTCTGTGCTGAGTGTAGGGTCTGCTTGAGATTCTCTCTTGCCTTCCCCCTCTCCCCTCACTCATGCTTTTTTTTAAAAAATAAAATGAAATAAAATTTATGGAATACATTTAAAGCAAGTAGGGGAAACTTCATAGAGCTAAACACTTTTATCAGTAAAAGTGAAATAGTGAAAATAAATGAAATTTTCAGCTGAAAAAGGAAAAAGGTAACAAAGTACATTTAAAAAGTCAAAAAAAGAACAAAGATGAAAGCAAAATTAGTGAGGTATAGAAAAACAGTATATCTAAGTTCTAATTAATTTACCAAAATTTTCTTCTTGAAAACACTTAATAAAAAATCAACTAAGGGAAAATATTAGATGAAATAAAAAAATTAAGACTATTTTTCATGCTTTTTTGTTTTTATTTTTCATGCTTTTATGATAACCTAGATAAGTTTCAAGGATAACACAGTTTGTCAAACTTGGACTCGGAAGACAGTTTAGAAAGACAAGTTCTTATAAGAAATAAAGTTATCAAGAGACTACCTCACATAAAATCATGATAGTAAGATTGTTTCACAGTAGGATTTTACCAAACTCAGTCTCAGTGCTATCCTTGTTCAAACTCATAGATATTAGTGGGAAACTTCCAAATTCTTCTTATAAAGCATTGGCATCTAAATCTAATATAGTACATACACACATATAAAGAAATTTAAAAGTCAAGATCACTAATGAATAATGCAAAAGATTAAATATTTAGCAAGCTTAATCTAATACATTAAGATAATAATACTTAAGAAAATAATGGCATGTTTATATCATTCAGTATTAGGAAATCCATTAACATCATATAGCATATTAATAGATCATTAATAGAAAAAAAATTCCCATATCCTGTTCCATTATGTGATAACTTTGAAATTTGTTGTTTCCCTTGCTCTAAAACAGATTTATTGTATTTGTATGTATATATTGTTCAGTTTTGCTTTTTTAAAAAAGTTTTTGTTATACTGTACACGTTTTTCTACAACTTGCTATTTATTTATTATTATTTATTTATTTATTTATTTAAGCTTTATTTATTTTAAATATAGAGAGTGCAGGTGGAAAGGGCAGGAGGGAAGGAGAGGGAGAAAGAACTTCAAGCAGACTCCTAGTAGAGTATAGAGGCCAGTGCTCAATCTTATGACCCTGAGATCATGACCTAAGCTGAAACCAAGAGTTTGACACTTACCTGACTCTGCCACTCAGGTGCCCCTGCAACTTGCATTTTAATTCAATGTTATATTTATGATAATCATCTGTGTTCCTTTTTATAGGTCTTATTCATTCATTTTCACTGTTGAACAATGTTATATTAACATCCTACAATTTATGCATTCTCTCTTGATTTGTATTTAAATGATTTCTATTTTCTTGCTATTAATATATTTCCACTTATTTTTAATGTACATATAAAGAATTTTTAAACAGTATATACAAGAAGTGAACTGTTGGGGCTTCAGGGTAAATGCATCTTAATTTTTATTAGATATTGTCCAAATCCTCTCTAAAGTGAGAATAACAATTTTCTCTTCCACTACAAGTGTTTCAGGGAGCAAGTGGCTAATATCTTTTCCAGCAATTGATTTTTGTCAGACTTTTAGTATTTCCAATGTAATCTGTAAAATAGCATCCCAATGTGGTTTAAGTTTGCATTCCTTATTTGCTCTTGAAGTTAGCACAGTTTCATAGTTCATTCCTGTTTGTTGTTCATTACTTTTTCCTTTATTTTGGCAGTATTTTTCTTTTGAGTTGTCTTTTCTTTTTAATTTGAAAAATTCTTTATATATTTTAGATACTAATCCTTTGACAATTATATACAGATATCTAAGTTGATAGCATGTCCTTTTTATGGTACTTTGATGAGAATAAATCGCTAATTTTGTTATAGCATGTCCTTTTTATGGTACTTTGATGAGAATAAATCGCTAATTTTGTTATAGCTTAATTTTCAATATTTTCCTTTGTGTTTATTATTTTGAATTATATTTAGTAAATTATTCCTTACCCCAAGGTAAAAAAGAATTCAATATTCTCTTATATTTCCTT
Source organism: Canis lupus dingo (assembly GCF_003254725.2). Classification (NCBI taxonomy): domain Eukaryota; kingdom Metazoa; phylum Chordata; class Mammalia; order Carnivora; family Canidae; genus Canis; species Canis lupus. The sequence continues at coordinate 17,572,933 of NC_064277.1, forward strand.
TTAAATGTTTTCAAATTTGACTATTATTTGAGCCTTTAAATAAAATTGATTGCAGCATATTTCTGAGGTAGATTCAATGTTTTTTAATTTTTGGCATAATCGGTTTTCTCAGCACTATTTATTCCTCATTAATGTAAAATTCCTCTTATGTCATATATAAAGTTTCTATACATGCATGTTCTTCTCCATTGGTCTCAGTGTCTATTTCTGAGCGAAAACCACGCTATCTTAATTACTATGCCTTAGTAAAAAATCTTGTTATTGAAAAGGCAAGGATTTCCTCTTTGTTTTTGTTCCTCAAAATTTTCTTAACTATTCTTGGTCTTTTGCATGACAAGAATTGGTTCGTTGCAATTATTCTGAATTTCCTTGAATTTTTACCTCTATTTTGTTTCACTCCTTTTTATGGTTCAAAGTCTTAAACTTAGACTCTATTTGACTAATCTCAGGTTACACACTTGCATTTCAGTCACCAAGGATGTGAAAAAGTATTTTCTGCTTTGTCTTTTCTTTGTTGGAAAGTGGACCCCTGGGATGCCCGGGTGGCTCAGCAGTTAAGCATCTGCCTTTGGCTCAGGGTGTGATCCTGGAGTCCCTGGATTGGGTCCCAAGTCGGGCACCCTGAATGGAGCCTGCTTCTCCAGCTGCCTGTGTCTCTGCCTCTCTCTCTCTCTGTCTCTCTCATGAATAAATAAATAAAATCTTAAAAAAAAAAAGAAAAGAAAGAAAGTGGACCCCTGCCTTTCATCTATAAGTCAGACTTTCTTCAAATAGGATGATGAATATCTCAGGTATTTTCTGCTAAATGACAATTTATTTCAGAAATTAGTGATTTAAAATAACAACTGTTTAGGATGGGTGGCTCAGTTGGTTAAGCATCTGCCTTTAGCTCAGGTCACGATCTCAGGGTCCTAGGATTGAGTCCCATGTCAGACTCCCTGTTCACTGGGGAATCTGCTTCTCCCTCTCCCTCTGCTCCTCCCTTCTGCTCACGCTCTCTCTCAAATAAATAAAATCTTTTAAAAATAACATTTTTTTTTATTGCAAGATGATGATTTTGGGGGCAGAGCTTAGCTAGGAGATATTTATGTTCCACGTGGTGTCCTCTGAAGTCAGTTGGTGGTAGTGTGCTGGTCGCTGGTCCCTGGTCTGGTCTGAAGAATCACATATCTGGTGTCCTGGTGGAAATGGCTGGAAAACTAGGTTCAACTGGGATTGTTGAGTAGCGTGTCTACACATGGCCTCTCTAGCTTGGTGGTTTCAGGGTATTCATACTTACATGGGTGCCTAGAAAGAGTGATCCAAAAGACAGGAAGTGGAAGCTACCAGTTTCTTATGGTTTTGGAAGTGTCATTTCTGCTGTTTCTGTTAGTCAAAGCACAGAGACTACCCAAATTCAAAGAGAAGGAGCATGGGCCCCACTTTTTGATTGGAAGATAATTAGAGAATTTGCTGCAGGGGATCCCTGGGTGGCTCAGTGGCTCAGCACCTGCCTTGGGCCCAGAGTGTGATGCTGAAGTCCCCGGATCGAGTCCCGCATTGGGCTCTGGTCGTGGAGCCTGCTTCTCCCTCTGCCTGTGTCTCTGCCTCTCTCTCTCTCTCTCTCTCTATCATGAATGAATAAATAAAACCTTAAAAAAAAAACATTTAAAGAATTCGCCGCAAACTTTAACCTGCCACAATGAGTTTGGTTATGGGGTAGCCAATATTCAAATATTCCCTAAAATAAGGTCAATTTTCTCTTTCAAAAATAAAAAGACTATGTTGTATTTTCTTTTAGTGGTCTATCTTAGGTATCTTGTAAACTTTATCTTGTAAGGCCAACATAACAAGAATCAAATCTGTCTATAAGAAATCTTATACAAGGATGAGTTGATTGAATGACTGCAACTAAGTTTGAAGTGAGAGGAGTTTATTTATGTTATTTGAAATCATTAGAAAATAAGTAAATATTCTGAGTTTTATCATACTTAATTAAATGACTCATTTCTGTCCTGGCTTTGCCACTGCTTGTCAGTAGAATTCTTATGTAAGTTATCTCTGGATCATAGGCTTCTCATCTGAAAATGTGCTTTTCATTATGTATCTTATCTACCAGATGACGTTGTAATGCTGTTGTGAAAATAAATGTGATAAAAGATGTAAAAGCTCTTTGAAAATTAAGAGAATACGAATTCAATTCATTATATGCTATCAGTAATTTTTCCATTATGTAGAACTAGAAGTTTAACTTTGTAAAAGTGAACTATAGTTGACCCTTGAAGTCTACTTATCTGTGGATTTTTATAGTACGACACTGTAAATGTATTTTTTCTTCTTTATGATTTTCTTAATATTTTTCTTCAATTTTAATGTAAGAATAAAGTGCATAATACATACATACAAAATATGTGTTAATTGACTATTTATTGTGAAGTTTGCTGGTCACCAGTAAGCAAGCTATTGGCAGTTAAATTTGAGGGGAGCCAAAAGTCATATGCAGATTTTTGTCTATGCAGGGGTGTGGGGAATTGGTGCACCTAAACCCCCATTGTTCAAGGGTCAGTTGTACAGTTTCTTAAACCTTTTGGCAAATCATACTGAAAGTTTTGCTATGAGATTGTTATCTCCTCAAGGGACACCGTTTGGAGATTGAATGAAGTGAATTCTTTTCATTATAGTCGCACATATTTCTTATAAAATTTCCCATACACAAAAAATAAAATGATCCAAGGTCTCAAAAAATATTTTGGTGAGATTATATACTAGAGATCAAATTCTGGCCTTCAATTTTCAATGGAATTGACCAAAAAAGTATAAAAGCAGGTACAAATTCCTACCCTATCATGAACATTAGAAAGAGTTTAATGCATGTTCCAGTAGTTTGGAGAACTCTCACTCTTCCTGTGAGAGCACTGTGCTTCTGCAAGCATATTGGATAAGACGACTGTTTAATCAAAGTCCGCCACTGGTCTGCAATGTGAAGGTGTGAGGACAGACTACAGATCACAAGCATATAGGAGGCCAATTTGCTACCACTTGCTCAAACACAGGTGCACATGTAAACACAGTTACCAGAAAACTTCTGCAACGGGCATCATAGTGGGTCATGAGCTGGCTTTTTCTCTTATGAACAAAGGCAGAAGGCCACAAAAGAGAAACTGCAGTTAAAAAAAAAAAAAATGGCAAGGGCGGGGCTGCCCTAAAAACATCGCAGGAGTGCCTCTTGCTGAAATAGATTTACCACGAGAAACCGGAGACTGTAGAACATTTTATATTTTCAAATGGGAGTGCTATCCACTTAAATTTAGAAGACAGACATAAAGGAGGGAAAATGTGAGATTAGGATATCATACTTAAAACCGTAAAGTGTGATTGATATTTCAAAAACAGAAGTGCAAGTGGCAAATAGATTATACACTGCATAAAATTGAATTAAGGAAGTAAGATGAAAAGTCTGAGATATTCAACTGATATTCAAAGGAAAAGGATAAATATATGAAAATGAGTTGGGCCAACATGATATCAAGATGTTCCAGTTTGCATATAACAGCAATCCCCAAGAACTGCTGAATAGGAAGATAATAGAAGATAACTTTTTTGAACCGAAGAAAGCTTTGTATTTGCCAATTCAAGGGCCCATTGGTGAATAAGATTTATAAAAAAAAAGAGGCTAAGACCCCATACTTCTAATATTTTTTAAACCTAAAGGAAAAACATTCTTACAAGTTTTCAGATGATTGCAGTGAACCTACATCTCTTTAGGGCTGGGAACAAGAGTATAAATGGAGGCTCTCACACCCCATATCCAAATATTAGTAAAATAATTAGAATTAGGTTATTAGTAAAAATATTATAATCAAATGTCAGAAATAATTCTTGAAAGAGAAGATAATATAAATAAGTAATACATCGTAAGCAAAAATCAACCATCTGTGCTTATGGAAATCATTGTTGGCTGGGTAGTAAATGTATGCTGAACTTCTTACCATGTCTAGTATGATGGCAATATACAGTTTCCTTCTTGATCACTCAAGAGCAGAATTTTAGATATGATTTTAATACCCTAAATTAACCAGTAGGAAAATTAAGATAGAGTGGATGGTCAGGGCAAGAAAAGAACAAAAATAATTTAAGAAATAATATAACAAGACAGCTGACATCAAAAGAAAACAATCTTTAAAAATTAAAAAGGAAGTATAAGCCCAAATGTCTACCAATAAAACAAAATGCCCCAGGAATGGCAATGTGCATTTGTTATACGAGGATGTTTAGATTTCAAACTGAGCCCATTTGTAAGAAGTCCCTAAAAATCAAATAATTGTGTTTTAAGTAGAAAAGATGAGAAAAGATCTATCAGGCAAACACAAACAAAAATAGGCATAACTCTACTTCTACGCACTAAAATTGGTATTAGATGTGTTTAAAGGATGCAAGAATGACTTTGTATCTTTAAACTATTAACGTATTAAGTTAGTTGATCAAAAAGGGGAAACATTTTGCTTAACAAGCATCGCAATAGGCTCTATAAAGTTTAATGCCAAGATCCATTCCTTACTTTTAAAAAAATCTTTGCAAACTAGGTAAAAGGATATCCATTTTAAACTAGAAGTCAGGGCGCCTGGGTGGCTCAGTGGTTGAGCATCTTCCTTTGGCTCAGGCTCCCTGCAGGGAGCCTTCTTCTCCCTCTGCCTATGTCTCTGCCTCTGTGTCTCTCATGACTGAATAAATAAAACCTTAAAAAATTATTTAAACTAAAAGTCAGTGTGATACATAATAATGAATCTTCCACAGAATCCAGTAACTGAGGCAAAGATGCCTATTATCGGTATTATTTTAAAGTGTTGTGGAAGTTCTTGTTAAAGCACCAAGGCAGAAAACCATAATGATCAAAATATTCACAGGAAAGGAAAACACAGAATTCTTAACAATTTTAACTGTGGTAGAGGTAGGAACTACAAGAATCAAAACTGCTCAAGTTAAGAGCGCAGAGATGTGGCTGATTAAAAATACACACAAATTAGTAACCTTCCTAGAAACTTGAACTAACCATTTAAAAAATCTAATGAAAAATCATATTCCTAAGAATAACAAATGTTTATATAAGAAGAGCTATAATAGGTAGCTAAAACCAGAGTTCACCGAATGACAGAGTTTTAATAAATTGAGGAAAACATTGCGATGGTTTATAAAGAAGCAGTTCTCCCCAAATTCATTTATCAAGTGAATACTATTCCAGTAAAAATCTAAGCAGGATTTTCCTTAAGGCAAAATGCTTCTATGGTTTGTTTTGAATAATAAATTAATAAGAATATTTTAAACACTTCTAGGCAAAGGGATAATTTTCCCCTTTCAGATATTGATATTTTAATATATATTGAAAACATGAGCTTCTATAACACTGTAATGTAATAAGCCTCAAATTTGCTGAAAATCAAAAGAATTTTGGGTTCTTTTCCTAGACTTCAGAAGGAAAAAGATGCTTTTTCAGTAGTTATTGTGCTATAAATATCAAGCATTGAAAGTCACCATTAGGAATGAGTCTGTGTAAAAAAAAAAAAAAAAAAAAGGAATGAGTCTGTGTATGTGTAGTAAGCAACAGCAAAAACCAGGGTGCTGACCACCAGGAATGTCTCCTACATTTTGCATATGAAAACATCAAGTGTGAGATGAAAATTCAAGTGAGAAGAAGAGAAATGCATTTGTAACATATGGCAAATGGTTAATATCATTATATATATCACTGTATTATTAATATACAAAGATCATATGCAAATCAATAAAATGACTTCCTTTTAAAAAGAAAATATTCATTTTATCATTTCATCCTTATTAAGGATAACAAATGGTTAAAGAGGTCAGTTTTACAAATAATTAGGTCAAATCAAAACAAATCAAATGTTTACAGTTTCTTTTTAGAATTTGAAAATGTTAATGTCCAGTGCTGGCATTTCTAAAGAAATAGTTTTCTTTGTACATTGTTGGTGGTAGCACATATGACAACATTCTCTCTCTCCATGTATATATAATATGTCTCCCTATGTATTTCCTTAATATATTTATACTTTTTTTAACTTAGCAAATCCTTTCTGGGAATTTATTGAAAGGAAGAATAGGAAATGAACACAAAATAGTTTTCTTTTAAAAATGTCCTTATTGGATATCTTGAAATTATAATAATACATTCTTGTAAAATGTAAAATGATGTAATACAAAAGTATAGAAGCAAAGTTAATTGTCTTCCCCTGCCTGCGTTCAGCTTAAGCCTGTCATTCCTCTTTGGAAACCAGTTTTAATGGTCTCGTGTATATTCCTCTGCACATTTTTTCTTGTTCAAATGAATATATATAGCATATTATATATAATATTATATAAAGGATTTGGTTGATCGCGCTAAAATCATATTTTATGGCATGCACTATTGCATACATTGTAAGTGTATTGTAGACATTTCTAGAAGTCAGTAAAAACAGATCTATCTTGCTTTTCCTATTTCCTTATAGAGATTAAAAGCACACAAATATTATAACATAATATCATATGTATTATGTTATATACATATATATGATATAATGTATAATTATATGTTTATATATAGCATTTTAAATGAACTCATGTCTTGTCTTTTTTTTTCCCTGTCTTTTTCTTCTCTGTTTATTGTGGAATTATTTAAAATACCAAACAAGTGTAAAATAGATAAGCATTTAATAAAAGCAGAATTACTATATAAATTGCAGGATATTTCTGTGCTGGATTGTTAGTCATAAAGAAACTATGTCTTTTGTTGTGTGTTTTCTTAAATTCTGTATTCATCTAGTTGTATTTGGCATCCATCCATCACTGGACCAATTATATTAACTATATTTCCTTATGTTCTGTATTCTTTTTTTTTGGTATTTTTTCATTAGAGTTCGATTTGCTAACATATAGCATAACACCCAGTGCTCATCCCATCAAATGCCCCCCTCTGTGCTCGTCACCCTATGTTCTGTATTCTTGATGTCCTGGCATTTGTGGCCTTGCTGATCGGAGATAGACTGCCCATCCCACAGCAATCTTAGAGCTAATGCTTATGATAAAATAAAAGGCTCGGCCTGGAGCACGTCATGTACAAACCAACCAGCCCCAAGCTCATGTCCTTCAATCACATCCTTAACAAACTCTCACACAACAAGCCAATATTTTCCCCACCCTAAACCGATCTGGAGTCAGGTACCAGGTAACTACAGACAGATTGCTCTTTGTGCCCAAAGCCTACCAGAATTATTCAAATGACTCAATCCTAACCTGTTCACTCTGCTTTGTGTGCTTTTCCTATAGAAACCCCAGTAAAGGTTCTGGTCTATGCTTGCCCTTCACCCCTGTCTTCTGCTACTTGACCACCTTTGTGCTTCCGCTGAGCCGCCTCTGCATGGCACACAGTGACCACCTCTTTGGAAATGATACAAAACTGTATAAAAATGAACATTCCGGTTTCTAATACATATTTATGTATCTGCATACTTAGAAAAAAATTAAAAGGAATTTCACCAAGTTGTTAATAGGGATTATTATGGATGTTATGGTACTGAATAGTATCAGTGATTTTCTTCACATTTTTATATAATTTGTAAAGTTTCAGCAAGTTTTATAATGGATATAAGTATGGCCAAGTATATCTCTATCTAGCTATTATTTTATATTCACAAAACTGAATTAAAACTAGCTTTCTAAATTCCAGAACCTAATTCATAGAATAAATTTTCAAACCTAAGCCTTTGAGAATGGCTTGTTTGCCATGCCATTTGCCATTTTACCCCATTTAAATCTGATTTGATTTTTTTCTTTTATTTAGTATCATGACTCTGATTTCTGAAATAAAAGGGCAAAGAATGACACATATCTGCTGGCCTCCATGATATAGAAAAGATACCATTGTGAATATGATTGGTATCTGACGGAGTCAGTCAGTTTCCAAAAGAAAAACTGAGTAACGAGAAAATGGAAAGCTCTAATCTAAGAGATTATGACTCAATCCTTGCTCTCTCTGCCAAGTGAACTCATGGCAAACTATGACCTTTGAATGTTCATGTATGCAAGAAATATTTTCATCTGATTTCTGACCTGGTTTTCAATCAAGCTTAGTGATTTTCGCTTGTGATGGAGCAGAGTCCAGTGGTGAGGGAATGCCTGCTGTAGAAAGGGATTTATCATTTTAATTTGGACCAACTGAAATAGAAACTAATTGGCTCTCAAACTGGCTGATATCCCATACCCAAACTGAACATAATCAAAGACTTTGTGCTACATCGATAACTGAAATGAAAAGTTTGAAAAATATAACGAGCCAACAAATCGTGCCAGACTAAAGAGTCTGGGGCATGGTGGGTAGATGATATCCTTGTAGTCTCCTGAATTCTAAAAACGGACTCCTTTAAAACCAGAACCTAGGACGTTTCTTGTAGCATTTAAAAATCTTAATATAATGCTAGACAGTGAGAAATAATTATATGCAAGAAATATTAAAGACATGTCAATATCAGTCTAGATGTGATCTTATATTTTAGTGAATTTCCAAAAGACCTCTGTACTTCTTAATAAATTTGCTTTTCTATACAGGAATCTAGGGATATGCGTGCATGTGCACGTGATTATTTCAATTTTCAGAGTAGAACCAATGAATAGAAGTGGGGGGAAAAGTTTGGTGATGAATCAAACTTTTATAAGAATTTCTTTCATTTCATTTGGGAAAAAAGTTTATTCCTATGGAAAAAAATAAAGTCTACCTTAAGTAATCTGTAAATCCTGCTCATAGTGGAAGGGTTTCTTATATGCATAAAATTGCATATTTCCTTAAAAGTATGATCTGTGATAACAAGTGTTCTGCATTTGTGAGTAAAACTGGAAATAATTTGAATTGCGATATTTATAGGATTACAAGCCAATTATACATAGGGATTAAAGAAAATCTGTTTTAAAAGTTTTTTTATATAAATATAGATAATATGATCTGTATCAATAGTACCAAAGAAAAGAAAAATGAATACACAATTGAAAATATTCATGTGAGATTCAGAGGCTTTTTCCTCCTTAATGACCAAAATCAGACCATCTAAAGCACTCAAATTTTCTATCAATCTAGATATTTTTAAGTGCATCCTTCCAGATATTTATCCTCTAGAGGGAAATATATGTATGGATAATTCTCTACAAATAAATGCAATCAGCTTTTTTCTTTGAGTACAAATTTTCTCTTCACTGTCCATTCCTTATAGTCTGTCTTTCAAAGCATTGATTACTGTCAAGAACTATGGAAAGTCTAAGATTCTACTCTCCTTCCAAGCTACTATGTTAGCTTGCCATAATTTTATGGCTGCTGGAAGAAGACACAAGGCTTCTGGGTCAGAGACAAATGACTACTTATTACTCATAGCAATCAGTCACCAGACTGTTTGGTCAGTTTCCTTCTGCCTCCATGTTCCAATGGGGATGAAGCAGATGGACCCAGATGGATGTCTCTTACACACTCGAGCTGTGTTCCAGGGGAGGAATCTTGACTTGGGAAATCTGAATCTTTTATAATGGGCAGGAGGCATGTCTGCCCTTTGCTTTGGAAGGAGATTTTATCACACAAGCTAGTAAGCAAACATGCCCTTTGCTCTGGAGGGAGACACAATCTCTAAATTCCAAGGTTGTTTGTACCATAAATATCCTTTAAAAGATAGTCTAGGATAAAGGGTAGTATTTGCCTCTGTTTGCAAGATGGGCAGAAAGCAGGACACATGGAAAATTGTCTCAGAACAAATATGTGAAGATTTCCCTTAGGAATGGGTTTCCAAATGAAAGAAACAAATTATTTGTTCTAGGAATCCTACACTAGTTGGCACTAAGGATTGTGTGTTATACATACCATGGATGCCTCCCATGCTCTATCTCCATGAATCACTGTATTTAGAGACCTTGCTGTGCTTGACATGTAAGAATTGTGAAAGGATGTGGTAAGCAGAATTCTAAGATGATTGCCAATGACCCTCACCTTTGTATCGTCTTTTCCCATTGAGTATGAGCAGAACCTCTGAGTATGATGTGATGTTTCATTGCAAAGGGGAGCTTATCTGGAGTGGCCATGAGAAAATCAGGCGATTCTTCTCTGATTGATTACAGAGGAAGAAGTCAGAGAGAAGTGCTTTCACTGGCCTGGAAGAAAGCAAACATCCAATGCTGTGAACTGGCTTCAGGGGCGATGTGTCATGGAACAGCGGCCAAGATTGGAGGAAACACCCTGAGCTCCACATGAGAGTGTAACTTGAGTAACACTGTGATTCAGTCTGGAGAGAAACTGATCAGAAGACCTAGTTGAACCCAGCCTGGACCTCTGACCTCCAAAACCATAAGCTAATGCATGAGAACTGTTTGAAGCCACTAAGATCGTGGTAATTTATTTGAAGCAATACGGTAGAGAATAAAAACAAGGTAGAAACAAGTAGAGAATCCCTTGTTTATGGCATGTGAACTCTAGTTTCCTGCTGCCTCATCGAATAGTTTGTTATATAAATTAAGGTAACCACTGTAATCAACTACTATGTTATAATCCTTCTTGTAAATCTGCTCTTCACTTCTCCTAAGTTGCAGATTCTTGGTCAACTTAAAACCAGCATTTATTGTTGGGCTTCTACTACGTCAAAAGTACTCACCTGATGGTTTTGATACATCATCTCATTTAAACACTGCAACAATCTTGAAAGAGTAATGCCTCTATATTTAGGAAGAAGAAAATGTAATTTTGAGGGTTAAGTACCATAATCAGAATGAAACAAATTGATAAATTATGCTGTTGGGATTCCAACCTGGTCATGTCTGACTTCAAGTCCTATTTTTACCTGCTGCATGTTATTATTACCTCTCAATAGTGTGAAAACCAAGAACTCTGGTATGTATTACTTAAAATTACCAAGCCAGTCCTGCTTAACTTCCAAGTACAAGGGGAATCGAATTTGCTGCACTCTTGAAATTAAATGTGATCATGGAACTTGTGTTAGACAATGAAATGTGAAAGTGACAGACATCACTTCTGGGCCAAAGCATTTAATAGCCTGGGCTTGACCCTACAGTCCTCTCTTTCCTTTTAGAGCTATATTGTGCTTCAGTACAACTAGTACAACTAATATTTTCTAACTAGTATAATCATCTGAATCAAGGTTATAACCAACAGTGCCTACAATTCTTCTTGATAAATTTAGATTGATTTTAGGCACTGATAGCCATCTTATGCACCATGCTTTCACTATACCAACCTGCTTCCTGGCCTCCCGAAGTTTGGTGCTTTTCCAGACCTCAGGACCTTTGAACCTGTTTTTCCCTCTGCTTAAAACTGGAAAGAATTCATGGTGGATGGTTAAGAATGGACAATAGATTTAGGCCAGTTTAGATTGGTATCTGGAAACTTTTATTTCCTCTCTATACTGATATAGGCAATAAATTAACCTTTTTTTTTTTGCCCATCTCCTTAACTGTAACATGAGATGATGATAATGCATTTATCACAGCCCAGCTGTGAACAGTAAATGAAAAGTAAAGGGAAACATTTAGAATAGTATTATTGTTATTACTATTATTAAAAATTCCATTCATGGGATCCCTGGGTGGCGCAGCGGTTTGGCGCCTGCCTTTGGCCCAGGGTGCGATCCTGGAGACCCGGGATCGAATCCCACGTCGGGCTCCCGGTGCATGGAGCCTGCTTCTCCCTCTGCCTGTGTCTCTGCCTCTCTCTCTCTCTCTGTGTGACTATCATAAATAAATAAAAAAAAATTAAAAAAAAAATTCCATTCATGTGTCATCTCTTTCAGGAAGACTTCCTGGTTCTTCCAGGTTCTATTAGGATTTATTGTACTACTGAACAGATTGCCAAGACATTTATGAAACAATATCAGAAATGTGTCTGCGTTCTTTTCTCTAGTGTCAGGGTCTGAAAAATATCAATTAGAAAATAAAACAATGTATTTCTTGCACCTAGTAGTCAATAAATGTTTTCTGAATGACTAAGGAACTTTAGAGTCAATAGCTGTGGACCTAAGTTAGGAATTACTAGGAAAATAATTATAAGTCTCAAGAAAATTAATCTGATGAAGATAATCACATGAATTATGAATTAATCTAGTTACAGGAATGTACTTTTAACTAAGTTGATTGAAGTTTCACTTTCCTACTTATGTTAAATGGAATATATTTAAAAAATTAAGCTCAGTTTTGGTTTTCTCCAATTACTGAAAACATGAATTTTATATTGTAAATATAAATAGTTGGAAATATAGCTGGTCATTTTGGCATCATCAACCTGGCTTATGTTCAGAGATGTACCCTACCCATTACACTTAATAATAAATATCAACAGTTGGCATTGCTATTTGTGAACACCCGGAATTGCTGTGAAGCAGAAATAAGGCTTAAATTCATCGTCTTTATTCTCTAAAATAATTCACATTTTTACTAATGTCCAATTTGTTATCATGGATTGATGTAGACATTTAGTAAAACTGACCCCTTTAGCTTATTGAGCAAGAAAACCTCCTCATTTTTGGTCTTGATAAGTTTGTAATTTCTCAAAAGAAAGCAAGTGAAATTTGTTGGTTGTTGGTTGTTGGTTATTGTTGGTTCTAAAGCCTGTGACTTACGTTCCAGTGTAAATGTATTTGTAATCAACACTGCCTCCCTGACAAAGCTAACTATTCCAACAATAATCTTCTAAGCTAAAAGTTTTTTAGTATGGGAAGTGGATTTCGCCCTGGATATTAAACTTTTATCATGCTAAATTTGGGAGACTTTTTTTCATTAATGGTGATTTGAATTTCTGTTCTACTATTGTGGAACTTATCTTGCCTATTGTCTGATCCCTGCATGTAATATATCCTGCTCTCCAAGTGGGAGAGATCTTTTTTTTCTTTTTTTCTTTCTTTTTTTTTTTTTTGATCAGGGGCTGCTGCTAGCAGAGTGTGAAGCTCATTTTTTCATGCTTGAGCAAAATGAAGGTTCTTAGTGAAGATAATTAGGTTTTCCTTTTCAGTATGGAAAGGCATGATAGAAGTGAATAAATCGAGGGAGAGAAGGAGAGAAGGAATAAAAAGGGATTCATATCATTAGGTTACTTGTGCAGACCAAGAGGTGATAACACTGCTCCCTAGAAATTGAAAACTTAGATAGTAAAATTCATGTTCATTATCAGCACCTTTAGGTGACTGCCTAATGGGAATATGGTGAATTAGACAGGGTGCTTTGTCTGAGTAACATAGTGTCCGAGCATTAGAACCAACGGTAGACCAAAGGTCAATCTTTATGACAGTCCACTTGAATATGAATGCCCTTTGAATTTCCCTTTAGTCCCAAGAGCAGGAGCTCAGCCAAGAATGAGCCGAGGAGATGCAGCCATGCCAAGGTGCATTTGTGAGAAGGAGACACCTCTCCATTTTACCTGTAGGCGAGGGGTGGGGGAAAGGATGTTCAGTGCAGCCTCTTTGGCTGCCCTTTCTGGGATAGAAGGAAGGGATCTGTTGGTGAAAAATACCTTTGATGGTTGCTTTTCTTTTCCTTCTGTTACATCTTCACTTGTGATTTCTGGCACAGAATCAGATACAGCTGACTGTGCTTTAGTTTGGTTGCAGGCCCCAAGATGTCTTAAAGGCTAATGAACTTAATTAATTTTGCCCCTTTTCAAAATATCCCTTTGGCTAACTAGCTAAGGGGGATTCCAGTCTTGTAGCAGAAAGCAATCTGCTAATTCAATAAAATGGAGACCACTGTGTGTGTTTCAGTAGCAAGGAGCAGGTCATAATCAGTGCCTGAATGGGACTGAACTCTACACTGGTATAGCTGATGGTAAAAAGTTAAGGAATGGGAACTTGAGCTGCACTTCTGCACCTGTGAATCCCTTGCACAGGGATGGACAGTGAAGGTCTCATGCCTACCCTGGGACAGAGATACCATGGCTGTGTTTGGTGGTATTTTGGGAGAATGTAAGGTTGGTAGCATGAGGATGGTGGATCTAGTTTTTCTCCAAATTTCTCTTTTGTCATACCTGGCATTAATAATACACATGCCAAGATTTGACTATAGAATGCATGAGGGACTTTGCAGTTGTCAATAAGACTTCCACTCCTACTATATAGTCTTTTGTGTAATAATCACATTTTAAAATGCCAATTCATCTTAAATTTTATAGTATTTTAACCTGTATTGTTTTCCCTCAAAGCAAATAAATAGTTAGAAAATCTGTGAGCAAATCATTCTGTCAACAAAACAAAAATAATAGTCACTTTCCTCTCCAGTTTGTGGTAGATGTTTAGAGGACCCAGCACTGTGTATTTGTGATTGTATGTTCTATCAGGATTTATGTTCCACTTATAAACGTGCAAGGAAAAGCAATTTTCCACTTGTAACTTAAAAAAAAAGTTAAGAAAGTTAACTTACACAAAATGTTTCTTTAATTTTCATGTCTAAGAGCTGCTATGAAAACAGCTTAAAGGAACAAAGCAGATATATTGAAAAAATGTGCCATATCTATTTAGAATTTACAATTTTTAATTTTCTCTATAAATTCTGGGATTAATCAAATGGTGAGGTGACACCAGTCATTGTTTGGTCTTTGTTTTTGCTCATAATCCTGTTTCTTCCTTTCCTTAACCTAAGTATCCTTTTTGACGTCCCTGACCTCTACTCTCCAGTATATTTAGTCTGCTTTTTTTCTTTTGACTTTCTTGTCTATATTCTTTCCTTTCCCTCCTTTTTTCTTCTTGTTCATGTTCTAATTCCTCCTTTCCCTGTGTTTTTTTCTCAGGGCCTTTCTTTCTCCTTTGTTATACGTTCGAAGAATAAAGAAATAAATTATGTCCACCAGAGGGCAGTCTGATCACACACACACACACACACACACACACACACACACTCACACACGCCTTCCTTTTTTCTCTTTTTTCTTCCTTTACAATTCTATTCCTGGAGGAATGTGATGCTTCACACAGTAGGTGGTTAAAAAATAACGACACCTTTTTCATTTATAAACTCCTTACATTCTTGCTCGTGTGTGGGCATGTAGTCTCAGTGATTTGATCCCTGAAGGCTGGAACTGTCTCCCTTAGGTCTGTATAAGGAGGATATAGGCTCTACCCTGACAGCCTGAAGGAAACCATAAACTTGGGTTTGTCTCAGAAACTACCAGAATACTTGGTGGAAATGAAAACTTGAGCTGCAAGATTTTGGGTATACACGATGTGAAAAGTCAGTAGACTCATTTGTAGAATCAAGTATGTGTGACTCTAGCATGCGATAATTTTTTCACTCTTAAAATTTACGTCTTTATTTTTCTGTATCGAAGCTGAAAATATACAGGAGTTAATACAACTTTGAGCAACCAATTTGTGATCATCTTTATACAGAGAGCACAGATAAAGTGGAATTCTGTTTAATGCAACTCGCTGTAAATGCATGGATCCCAGAGAAGCTGCAGAGTGGCCCAATAGGAAGTGATTTATAACATTGTGTGGGGCTGGCTCTGCTCTCACATTAGTTACTACCATCCTCAGGGCCTCAGTTTACTCCTCTACAAATGAGAATACTTTTGGTGGTAGACCTGCAAGCTCTCTGTAGGTTCCCTATGTAACTAGAAGGTCAATGTCAGAAAAGGCTTGAGCTTTTCTTCTTCCCCACCTTCCTGACCTGCACATGTTTTGTCACCTGAAAGTGCCAGGTGACATTGGCCCCTTTGGCGGTTTGGGTGAAGAAAAGGAGTTTTCTACATGGAAACTTGGTGATTTTTGATCTGAGGTGTGCCACCATGTGGGAGAAAGTCTGTTTTAACTTTATTATCTAAGGTGATGAGAGAGAAAAGGAGGGGCTCCACGAATGCTCTAAGAAAGGGATAATCCACTCAAATTCTGAAATGCTGGAGGCTGAAAGGAGAAGAAAGATTCATGGTTAGGCTTTCAGTTTCTGAAATCTTGAGCCATCGTGCCTTATGTGTACAAGGACACAGACTAAGTTGTCTGGGTCAGCAAGTTTAAATATTTATTGGTTCTGTGCTTTTAGAAGAAGGTTGAAACTCTTATGAGAACTTTGAATGAGGACTTTAATTTTTACTAACATTTCTACTCCCCATTGTCTGGTTTCATGTAGGCTAGTTGGGTCCAAAGGGGGAAAAATGTGATTGGAAAAAAACCTTATTGCCTCCAAATAAACATTTCTAAAAATAGTATTAGACCGAAGCCAAGTTGGTATAACTGTATTTTGACATGTGCTGTTTTGCCACTCCTCATTCAAGATATCCGCTGCAGGTGCCATGCCACCATGGAGTCAGGCTTTGACCTGTTATGTAATTAGTATGAACTACAGACTTGATTGGAAGCTCTCAACAGATTTAATGGTATCCGAGGGATTCAGAACTCATTAGTTTCAGAATACTAGGCTACTGAGTCAGTAGCGTTGGATATTCTAATTTAGGTCAAATAAAGAGAATAGCGAAAGTGACTTTCAAGTGATTTTTCAGTTGAATTCAAATCTAATGATCTCTCAGTGCTCTTTCTAAGGATTTCAATTTCTGCCATAGGAAGAATTTCTCAAAAGACTTGATCTTTCTGTGGTTCAGAATGTTACCTTTTTTCATAAAAAGACTTTATTTATTTATTTGAAAGAGAGACAGTGATAGAGCAGGAGTGGGGAGGGAGAGGGTGAAGCAGACTCCCTGCTGAGCAGGGAGCCTGACCAGGGGCTCCATCCCAGATCATGACCTGAGCCAAAGGAAGATGATTAACTGACAGAGCCACACAGGAACCCCTAGAATGTGACCTTTTTAATGCATTACTTGTCCTAGGAGCATCAGAGTTGGTGTTTTAGAATGTGCAGTGCATCTGAACTTCTGCCTTCAGGAACATGGAGGAGAAGCAAACAAACAGGTGTTTTTAACTGGTGCTAATCCAGAAAAAAAATATATAACTGGCCAGAGAACCTGAACTCAGAATTTAAAAAGTTCATTTCCAATCTGAATGTCACACTAGGCAGTAAACATGTGGACTCAAGCAGAAAATAGAAAATTAGAAAATAGAAGTAGAATAGAAAATTAAAAGAGAAATAGTAGAAAAATAGAAAATTTCATGTCATGAGTCTTAAAGCAAGAAGGAACCATGATTTTTTTAAAGGGATTCATTTATTTATTCGATAGACAGAGAGTGAGCAGGCAAGTGCACCAGAACAGGAGAGGTGGAAGGAGAGGGAGAGAGAATCTCAAGCAGGCTCCATGCTGAGTGTAGAGCCCCACGTGGGGCTCAGTCTCAGGACCCTGAGATCATGACTTAGGCTAAAACCAAGAGTCAGATGCTTAACTAACTACACCACCCAGGTGCCCCAGAACCCGGGTAGTTCCACATCTTACAGATGAGTATCTCAAGTCTGCATATACCAAAATGAGCTTTCCATAGTCATGATATTATGTATAATGTCCAGTCATAACGATATTATATATAATGTATCATATTTAGCTCTGTATACTCTTTTATATAAATCAATGGCTAGCACACTCAACTAAACTGTAACATAACCACACACACACACATCCTCCACTACTTCAAGTACTTACCAGGTCATTGTTCCAGGCAGTTCCGTCTATAAGGAATTACCCTTTAACACATACAAAGAAAAAGTTTCTCAGGTGAAGAAAAAGACATTACAGACACATGCAAAGAGATGCCTTTTTAAAAACATGTATTCATGAGAGACACACAGAGAGAGGCAGAGACAGGCAGAGGGGCAGCAGGCTCCCTGTGGAAAGCCTGATGCAGGACTCGATCCTAGGACCCTGGAATCACACCCTGAACCAAAGGCACAGTCAACCACCGAGCCACCCAGGTGCCCCAAAGAGATGCCTTTTTTATTCTACAATGAACTCTTTATAAAAATTCTTGCACTGAAGAATTTCACTTAAACAAGTATTTCAGGTTTATGCAATTAAATAAAAGAATGATATTCATCCATATAAAATTTCATGCTAACATCTTAAGAACTCACTTAGGTGATCACATATAAAACTGTGTGTGTTTTACAAGGCAAGGATTGATCATTTCTTTTAGGTGCTACAGCTACTTTGGATAGCCGTTTCCAGGAAAGTTGTTCTCAAAATATGGTGACCTTCCCCCACTAGCCGGAGCAGCCACACCTGGGAACTTGCTAGAAATAAATTCTCTGGTCCACCCCAGACGAACTGAGTCAGAAACTTGAAAGAGGGGAGGTGTGAGTCCGCAATGTGTTTTCCCAGTGCTACTGGTGATTGTGAGGTTCACCCATGTTTGCAAATTATTGCTCTGAGAACCACGGTGTTGGTGGATGAGAACGAGAGTCCGCTCCCTTTTTAACATTTTAAACTCTTCTCCTAAATATATCTGAGTAGAATGGTTTTGCAAAGGTTCAGACAATTTTCTCTTTATAAGAGACTAGCATGAAAAGCATGAAGACATTTTCCTTTTCAGATTTTTAAATTCCTTCCTTTTATTCCTTTATTTGCTCAGATTGCTTATTTATGGCTTTTTTTTTCCTTTGTAAGAGTGAGTACAGGCACACTCCTGGATGAAGCCGCTGGTTTGTGTAGCCACCATCACACAGTTATGTGGTCTCTTTCCTGGCTGCATCCCCATGGCTTCTCCACCAGAAAACCATTCTTCTCTCCCTGTGGTTCTCTGACTGGTCCTGCTCCACGCAGCTCTGAGCAAGTCACGACTACATTGTTCTGAGAAGCCCCGCAAAGCCTTTGCCCAGAGTCCAGTGTCATCCAATTCCATTACTAGAATGTTCCACATTTCTTCCAATTAGTGATGTGAGATGTACAAAGCCTTACTTGAGTTTCTTGAAGATGGCAATAATGAAGCATTGAAGAAATAGCCAGGGGACTGGGGCTAATTAAAATGCAGCAGGTTACAGAAGTAAAGGTAACTGCGGCTCACTCCGCCACGTCTCGGGTAATCAGCAGTCCCCAGCTTCCCTGCACTAATTGACAGGAGATGCAGCGCTCCTGAGTGTGCACACAGTGCACGTTAATGGAGTCGGCATCCGCTGCTCTTCCTGCCTGACTTGTCTCATTATCGACCTTGAACCAGCAAAGGTCAGAGGACGGTGCTGCTTTCATCAACATGACAGGTGTCTGAGGAGCTTCTCTCTGTAGTCTAATAATTTGGCAGTTGTCTTATCCTGTACATGAATTAGTGTTCTGATGCTTGAGGTATGACGGATAAAAAGAATGTCAGCTCTGGGTAGGGGATGTAGCTTTGGGCATCTATATTAGCCCCATCACTAAGCAAGTCTGGGAGGTGCGCTATGCTATGTAGGGGTGCTCTTCCTTCCCCAGAGGACGAATGAGTCTGTATGCAGTCATTATATCAAAAGAGCATTTTCCTAGAAAATTGCTATCTATAGAAAAATATTTCGCAGAGGTATTAACATTCACGAGTCCATTTCTTTCTACCAAGTAGACATTGACATCTGACACTTTTCCAGTGTGGGCATAATGATAATGATAATGAATGTTCTTTGAGAAAACTTAAAATCAATTAGTAATATCTCCTGAGCATCCCTCATGGGTTGAAAATGATTATTGACGCGATGCGGGGATGCAAAAGAGATAAAAGTTGGTATACCCCTGCACAGATGCCAAGTGTAAGTATTACAAACTGCCCCAACCCCATATTCAAAGGCACGTAGCTTTCTGTAAGCATCTGTTTATAGAAGGGGAACAGTGAAACCAGCATTCTCACTCTGCAAAGGTCTGAGAACATTTAAAATAGCACAAAAATGGAGCACTTTCTTGTGGGTGAGCTATAGACCAGAGTGAATTGGAAGGGTGCGTGAGTGAGAAAAGGTGTCTTACTTAGAATTGTGCACTGGTGAGGTTTTCTTTGGATCCCCAAACAATTACTTTTATTTATTTTTTTAATGTTTTAATTAAAATATTTTTATTATTGAAGTATGGTTGACCACAGCGTTCTACTAGTTTGATGTATACAGCATAGGGATTCAACAGTTATATACGCTGTGTAATGCTCATCACACAAAGTTCTTGCAGTGTTATTGACTGTTTTCCCTATGCTGTACTTCTCATCCCTGTGACTTCTTTATTGTATAACTGGAAGTTTGTGCTTCCTAATCCTTTCCACCTGTTTTGTCAATTCCCAATCCCCCCCCCCAACACCTGACCCCGCCGTCTAGCCACCACCAGTGAGTTCTCTGTATCTGAGTCCATTTCTGTTTTGTTTGTTTTATTTTTTAGATTCCACATATAAGTGAGATCATATGGTATTTGTCTCTCTCTGGCTTTTTTCACTTAGCATAACACCTCTAGGTTCACCCGTGTTGTTGCAAGATCTCATTCTCTCTTATGTGTGTGTAATATTCCATCATACTTATACACCACACCTGCTTTAATAATTTATTGATGGACATTTGGATTGTTTCCATACTTGGCTGTTGTAAATAATGCTGCTATGAGCAAAGGTTCACATAGATCTTTTCGAATTAGTGTTTTCACTGCACTGCTGAATTTTTATCCAGTTTTTCAAGGAGAGAAATAGATGGATAGGAGAGAGAATAAGGAGGATTATTTCTACCAGAGGCAAAATCCTGATACTAAGGAAAAAGGAAAATATTTTTGGCTTCTCATTATCATCAGATATTCTTTCTTCCTTGTCACTTACAAAATTCCTATCTAGTCTCAAATTCCACTTATAATTAATCACTTTGTAGTAGTGGTTTTTAGTCTAACCTAAGGAGCTAAGTATTTTTAGTATCACCTGTGCTGCAGTGGGCTAGGAGTATTTATTTCTATGTTTACATTGTGTTATCTAGCTTGGTATAATAGAACATATCTTGGTAAAGCTGGAGACAGAGCATGGATTTTGGAATCAGATGGATTGACACAGAAATTAGATCTCTATTTTTCACAATTAGTTACCCTTGAGTGATTTATTTAATGTCTCTCAGCCTCAATTTGCTCACCTGAAAAATGGGAATAATAATATCTAACTCATAGGGAGGTTGCAAGGATTACATAAAATAATATATTCAGGTTTTGAGTAGATGCCAGTTCTGCTCTTACCTTCTATATTCTCCCACCTAGAATATTTAAAATCCAAGAGGATAGAAATTAGGTCATGCTCATCTCTATAGCCTCATTACTCAACACTGTATTTGGCATAAATAGCATTCAATGAAAGTTTGTTGAATTAATCAGGTTGCCTAAAACCTTCATGTGGATTGATTGCATTATTCAAATTGACTCCAATATATAATTTATGGACTTGGGAGAATTTATTCGCATCATTATCTGTTGTTTCTTTTGACATTTCTTTTACTATATGTGTGGCTGAGAAAGTTTTATGACATTTCAGGTGTGTTTAGCTGAAATTATCCTGAAAATACATGTTTTTTTAAAGGATAAATTGAATTCATGTTAACTTATCCAAGACCAAAACAGAATACTTGCTCCAAGATGATCTATTCTTGAATTTAAAGATAGCCAACTATTAGGATCACTGTAACTATTTAAGTGCTTCTATGAGGTAATATGGAAATACGGGGATTGTTCTATCAGGATAGTCATTATGCAGGACATATACACTTGCTCCATCACTGTTTGCATGCGTGGGACATTTCTAAAACATCTTATCTGAAGTAATATTCAATGCTTGTATGATATTTAAAAGTATTTTTATTGTGGTAAAATATACATGACTAAATCTGAATATTTGTGCCCTCTCCCACCCTCCAAGTTCATATGTTCAAACCTAGTCCTCAGTGTGATGCTATTTAGAGGTGGGGTCTTTGGGA
This sequence comes from Canis lupus dingo, assembly GCF_003254725.2. Taxonomy (NCBI): domain Eukaryota; kingdom Metazoa; phylum Chordata; class Mammalia; order Carnivora; family Canidae; genus Canis; species Canis lupus. The sequence goes on from NC_064277.1 coordinate 17,594,740, forward strand.
GGTGATTAGGTCATGCAAGTGGAGTTCTCATGATTGAGATCAGTGCCCTGAAAGACCCCAGAGAGTTCCCTCGCCCCTCCCTCCAAGAGAGGACACCAAAGACCTAATCTGCCTTGATTTTGGAATTCTCACTCTCCAGAATTGTGAAAATAAATTTATGTTGTTTATAAGCTATTTAGTCCATGGGATTCTATTATAGCAACCAGAACTGAGACAATAAATGACATAAAATTTACCATCGTAACCATTTTTAAGCATATAGTTCAGTGGCACTAAGTACATTCACATTGTTTTGAGACTATCAGGACCATCCATCTCCAGAACTTTTTCCATCTTGCAAAAGTGAAACTCTAGAATTGGACAATAGCTCCCCATCCTCCCTGCCCTTAATATCTGTTAACTTTTAATCTGCTTTTTGTCTCTGCCTTTTATTAGTCTAGGTATTTCACAGAAATAGAATCATATGGTATTTGTCTTTCTGTGACTGACTTATTTTACTTAGTATAATATTCCTCAGGTTTCGCTTATGTTAAAGTATATGTCAAAATTTCCTTCCTTTTTATGGCAGAAGAATATTCCATTTTATGTATATATCACATTTTGTTTATCCATTTATCCATTGGTGGACATTGGTTACATGTACCTTTTGACGATTTTGATTAATGGTGCTATGAACACAAGTTTACAAATATCTTTGAGTCTCTGCTGTCACTCTTTTTGGGTATATGTCTGGAATGGAATTTCTGGATCATTTGGTAATTCTATTTTTAATTTGTTGAGGAACTTGTGTACTGTTTTCCGTGATGCTTAGCCATTTTATATTCCTACCAGCAGTGCACAAGGGTTCCAAGTTCTCTACGTCCTCATCAACTCTTGTTGTTTTCTATATTTTTTATTTTTTTATTTATTTTTATATACTTTTTAAAAAAATTTATGATAGTCACAGAAAGAGAGAGAGAGAGAGAGAGGCAGAGACACAGGCAGAGGGAGAAGCAGGCTCCATGCACCGGGAGCCCGACATGGGATTCGATCCCGGGTCTCCAGGATCGCGCCCTGGGCCAAAAGCAGGTGCTAAACCGCTGCGCCACCCAGGGATCCCCTTTATATACTTTTTAAATAGTAGTCATCCTAATGAGTATGGCAGAGATGGTATAATAATCTTTTATCTTTAGTGATCTCTATCCTATGAAGTTAGATTTGATGATTGCAACAAATGGTTGATAATTTATAGCAGATTTTCTAAAGAGTATCATGGCTTCATATGATTATGAAGTAATGAGACCCTTAAGAAATACAACTCAAGTACTCTTTAGCAAGAGTCCAAACTACTTCAAATCATTCTTCCTTTCTGTCCATCTTATCTCCATTTCTTCTCTTCTTCCTGAATAGTTCCTGAGAAAAGCCATTGGGTAGAGCTGAACAAGGCAGACATCCATGTCTTGGAGCATTGGGGTGTGGCACCCCCGCATGAGTGTCAGAGCCTGAGTGTGGCGAGGAGTGTACTGTGTAAGGAGGGTGATAGAGGTGGCAGCCCAGTGCCAGGACTATGTCATCCAAGCAGGGTGGCAGCCAAGAGCCAGTAAGGTGGGTGGCTGTGTGAGCTGGCAGTGGTGGCAGTGATGGGAGATTGACCACATTTAAAGGAGATTGGTCCAGTAAGTGAATATGTTGAGGAATAATGAGGCTAGTGAGTCCATTGCTCACTGTCAGAGAGAAGAGTTACAAATTTGGAAAGGAAGAAAATGAAGACCCAGAAGATCAGATATTAATGGGTGGTATTAGTGTAGACTCATGGTTTTCAATGTATACAACTAGTGATGGAAATAAATACAGACATGAGTGTATGTGTAAGGCTCCATCCACTGAGAGGGCCTAGAGATAGCAACACATCAGCAGTGAACACACCTAGAACCCAGATCATGACTTGTAAATTCCTTTCTCCACTCTGAGGAACCAGAACTTTCTGAAAAAATGACTGATTTCAGGGTTCAGGCCAGGAAAGTATGATCCTGGAATATTTTGTTGTGCCATAAGGTAGTGTTTAAGAATCATAGAGGCATATTAACAAACAATGGGAACCAACTTAAAGGGCATAATCACTTGTCAAATCTGGGAGAAATTGAGCAACAAAATAAAATAAAAAATGATTGCGCTAGATTATAACCAATTGGATAAATAAAAATCTCAAAGTCTCTACATATGGATATAAGTAAATTAGAGAATAATAAATGGGAAAAGAAAAAGCCTTTTTTTTTTTTACAGCAGAATGCCAATTAAGAAGTAGAGAAAAATATAATGGCATTAGAAAATCACCACTTGGCAACTATCATAGTGATAATTGAATACCAAGGATGTCAATGGATGCTAAAACTAATGGCTAGAAGTCTGATGAGCAATTAGATATTCACAGACTCAAAGTACCTCCCCACACATACTTTATACTTACAGAGGAAAAATAGAAACTTTACAATGGAGAAACCTGGCAGATAAAATCTGAATCAAGAGATCAAAATCAACATCACCGAATCAAACCTAGCAGCATCATGTACCACATGTTAAGGTGCAACCAGAAGAAACCAGGATCACTTCCATGTTGTTCTTACCCTGAATCTAATAACAAGGAAGCTTCTGATAAACCTAAAGACATTCCATAAATTAACTGGTCTTTAATTTTCAAATGTCAAGGATTTAGAAGTCAAGGGAAGACTGAGAGATTATTCTGAAGTGAAGGTGCTCAAAGAAACATGGCAGCTAACTGCACTGTTTATCTGGATGGATCCTTTTTCTAGAAAGGGCTTTATTGGGATATTAGGCTACTTGATTGGAGTCTGTAGGGTAGGTGGTAGCAACACATAACAAGTTTAGCTTCTATTTGATGATTGTATTGTGGTTATGTAGGAGAATATCCTTATTTGGGTGCAGGGGTAATGGAGCATTCTGTCAGAATAGTTCTGGAAAAAACTTTTTTTTTTTTCCTTATTGCTGCAAAATTATTTTAAAAATTTAAAAAATATATACAAATGGAAAAACAAATGGTGCTAGCTTTATTGGAAAAGGAAGTCTCTTATGGTGACTAGTTTGAAGGAAACAGTATTTAGAATGTAACTTTCTAAAAGTCATAACTTGTATTCAAATGTCACTCTTCTTTGTTTTATGATTTTTGAGAAAAATGGAGAAAAATAATGGATAAAATAAATAATAATAATGGTAATACAACCAAGACCACCGGTAGTAGGTTGTGTTGGTTTTGGGCACCCTCTGATATGATGCATTCAGAAAGGCATTCACTCTGTCTGTATTCTTCCCCCCAAACCCATTACTCCACTGTTACCAGCGTAATTAGGAGAAAGCCTCAGAGAACACAAATTGAAGGACATTCTGCGAAGTGCCTGACCAGAATGCTCTTTGGAAGTATTGAGGTCATGAAAGGACAGAAACTGTTATAGACGATAGAAGACCCAGGAGACCCCCATCATTGCACATGATGTAGAATCCTGGAGTAGAGAATGGACATTAGGGGAAGAACATTGAAATCCAAATAGTTCAGTTGATAATATTATATTGATGTTAAATCCTTAGTTTACATAAGTTTATAATGATTATGTGAAGTGTAAGCATCAGGGAAGCTGGGTCAACTATATATAGGAATTCCCTGCATTCCTTTTGCAACTCTTTTTTTAAGATTATTTCCAAAGAAAAAGGAAAAAAAGAATATGTGTACTCAAGCCAGAAACAAAGTTATGGAGAATATTTAATCTTTGTTCTCTTAGAAACACAAATAAAATACCAATGGAACATATTTGTATTATTTAATTAGCCGAAAATACAAATGGTCCTAATGTTTTGGCCCACAATGACAGGAAAGGTAAACAGACCCAGTCTATCACCAGAAATAACACAAACTTGGGCTTTTCTTATTTCTTAAAACCTAGAAGATATTATAAATATTTCTTTTGCATTGACCCCAGTTAGCCTTTCTTTTAGGGCTGAATCCACTTACTTTGAATCTATAGAATTGTCTCTCCTTTTCTGTTTTCTTTCCTTCTTTTGGATGCTCTTCATAACTACTGCTACCTTTTGCATTCAGATGGGTAGACCCAATTACCCTGGGTTCTCATGTTGTTTACATTCCTAAAACAAATAAACCATTTAAATATATCTCTCACTAATTAATTTTTGTGTCTTGTAGCAAAACTTCCAGGCACATTCCTATTCTAGTAGATCTTCTCCCAGGAGTGAGAATAGGATAAAGAACAGAGATGATAGAAAAATCCCGCTCTGCTCTGAGTTGTATTTCCTTGCTGGGTAGAGATTGGCCCAACAAGTGAGGAGAAGTTCTGTGAGCAGCAGTGTGAGTGTGGAATTAGAACTGGATTTATTTTCTAACATCAAAACACCAACAATAAAACCAATGGATACCCTAAATCAAGGAAAGTAAGCAAAACCAAAAAAACCAAATTAACAAAAACAAACAGAACAACAACAACAAAAAACAACAACTCTGGAAAGTTGATGCCCAAGAAACCTGGAAGGAAGTCAGGAAGGATGTGGAATTGCAGGGCCAGCATTGGGATGTGCTGAGTGAAGCTGGCTTGTACACACTGCTAGAGGCAGGATAATATCACTCAGTGTTTTGGAAATCAACTTGAAAATGTGCACCAGAAGCCATTACCATGTTTGAACCTTTTGCCTCAATCATTCCAGCTCTGTGAGAGCAGTCTAATTAAATACTAATTCAAAATATGGAAAAATAAATCCATGGCTGACTGATTCATAACTGCAAATAAAATGGAGCTAACTTGAAGATTCAAAAAACTGACAATGATCACATAGACTCAGTGGCATATCGTGAAGGCATCAAAGATGATAATACTGAAAATAAAAACTTAGAAACCTGTAAAAGTGACCTTTTGAACTGCAACTGCCCCGTCCAGCATGGTAACTACTAGCCCTATATCGCCTTTGAACACTGGAAATGGGGTTGGTCCAAATCAATATGTTTTGCAAGAGAGAAATAGATGCCAGACTTTGAAGATTTGCTATGAAAAAAATAGTAGAATATTTCATTTACAATTTTATATTCTTTGTTTAAAGTTTATTTGTTTAAGTCGTCTCTACACCCCACGTGGGACTTGAACTCATGAGCCTGAGATCAAGAGTCGCCTGCTCTTCCAACTGAGCCAGCCAGGTGCCCCAATAATTTTCTATTGATTACATGTTGAAATGATAATATTTGAGATATATTGGGTTCAATAAAATATGTCAGTAAATTTAATTGTGCCCATTTCTTTGAAAATTTGGACTTATGTATGTGGTTTGTGTTATATTGCTGTGGGGTAGGACTAGTCTATGGCCCTTGAGGACAGGGTTTACTTCTTGGTTATATAAGCCACATGTCTAGAATACATGGTTCACAGTTTGTGGCTCATTAAATTTTTGTTAACCACTTGATAATGATTATAGTACTTGTTTTCAAAAAGATATGTAATTCCACGTACATTAAGCCCACGGTTTGTTGGAGGAGGTCAAATATAGGCTTGTCACCCCACTCCGCCTCCTTCCCATACAGAAGCCCTTCAAGGATACGGTTTTGAGAGAGTATGGTGTTGTGCCGACTGTCTGGATGGTATATGTGGCTAAACCTAGTTACAGCCTCTGTAATAATTTTCGAGACTCTGGTGGGCAGGTATGGAGATTTCTTGTCTGCAGCTGCCTAAGACAAACCGTGTAAATAAGTCCTCTTGCTTATTAAAACCACCATCTACTTATCTGGAAAGGTCTGCATCTTTCTGTGGTCTCACCCTCATGTGTAGGGGGCCTTTTTGTGAGCCAACACAATGGTAAAATTTTCATAGAAAAAAAGACAGATGATCCACAAAATTGAAGAAGTTGGTTATCTTGGGATGTTCTGATTATGGCAACTTGTTTTATTTTTGAAATTGTACATAGAATGTTCCTCTCATAATTTAAAGAACTTTTTGACCTATTTTTTTTTTAAGAAGGCAAGAATTGTATTTTCATTTGCTTGTTTCTTTTTTGTTGTTTGTTTGTTATTGGTTGTAGGGAGAGAAATACACACGCATGAATAAAACCTTTGGCAATACCTGGCTGTAGCAGATTCCATGGTTTTTCTAGTGAGAGAGGGTATATTTCTCCTGAGCGTTGGGGGTGGTTCTGGAGACTTGTTGCAGCACTCCATGGCTAACAGCAGCCTGTTCTTGGCGCTGGGCAGAAACCTCCTTGGCCCAGAGCAAGTAAGGAAGATTTTATTATTTCCAGCTTCTGCAAGGAACTGCAGTTATTTCTCAAGGTCAGGTCAGGGAGCATCCTGAGGATGAGTAATAATAGTCCTCTTAGGGGTTTCCATCCTGGTAAGGGTTTATAACCATGTAAAGCTGATAATAAAATAATTCCAAAATAAATAAACAGTGGGTACCTAAGGGCCCTTAGAGATCAGTAAATCTGAGCGCTCGAGCTGCCAGTGTGAGAAGATAAAACTTTTTCCTTCTAATGTCCTGATATGTTATGGTGGATGGCAGCACCATTTCAGGGCTTTGGGGGAGGGGGGAAGTAAAGTGGCTCTCACAAGAAGGCCGAGTGAAGTTCCCAACCATTTAAAAAATCCAGGCCTATGACAAATTGCATTGATTCAACAGATACTTGTCTAGCCCCTACTGTGTGCTGAGATATGGTGTTGGAGGCTGAAGGTAGTGCAAACAACACTTCCAGAATTCCATGCCTTTAAGGCATTCACATTCTTGTGGGAAAAATCAAGGCAGTTTACAAACATATAATTGACTATATAGAGGGTAAGAGGGCTGGTAGGACTGAGGAGCAGGTGAAGCTGGGAGGAGGCGAGAGGGGGTGGTGGGAGAGGCAGCTGTGATTTAGATGGGGCAGCAGGGAGGGCCCCTGGAGGTGGTGACTGAGGAAGGAAGGGTTGGAAAGAGGTCAGGGAATAAAATATGGAGATTCTTGGTAGGGAAACATTTCAAGAAAGGAAACAATACTTGCAGGGGCCCTGATGCAGGAGCTTCCTGGAGTATTTGAGGAAGAACATAAAGTCAGAGCAGCTTCTCCGGCAGTGAGGTGTGAAGGGGACGAGGTAGAAAGCAGAATCAGACCTATATTGTTATAGGGTTCTTGGCCATGCTGCTTTGAAGAGTGAAGAAGTAGACCAGGGAAGAGTGGTGGGCAGCCACGCAAAGTTTATTGAGCAAGAGTAGAAAGCTCCCAGAGAGGGAGGGGGGACCTGAGTGGGTTACCCTTGGAGTTTCTAAGTTTAAGGGTTTTGATGGGGTCTTCAGAACTTTCTTAAGTGATCAGGGTGTGTGGAGTCGTGCCAATCAGGGTTTTGGTCATGTGTCTGTCTACTTATTAGGTTAATGCCCATGTGCTGATGGTCTTTTCTTGCTGACATCTGGGAGCTTAGGTCTTAACTGGCCCTTGCTGGAGATATTGACAGATGCTTTTGTGGTTAATTGTCTTACTTTAGGGCATTTGCAGAAGTCATTTTTGCGAAGGCTGCAAAGCAGAATATCAGTGCAGTCCTGTCTAAGCTGCAGAACAGGATGTCAGTGCTGTTTCATCTTAGCTGTCCTGATTCCATGTTTCCTAGTTGGGAACCCCGGTCCCGACTACCTGTCTAATTCACTCCCAACATTGTGGATCAGTCTTCCAGGTCACTGTGAGGACTTCAACTTTTACTCTGAGTGAAATGGGAAGGCATGTAGGATTTGGAGCAAAGTAACAAGATTTTGACTTCTATTTTACCGGGGCCTGACTTCAGAAGAGTTGAGCAAGGAAAGCAGCTTGGAGACTTTTGCAGTGAGATGGAAACTGTGGTGTGTTGAATCAGGTGGTCGTCCTGGCAAATATAAGTGGTCATCTTCTGCATGGACCTTGAAGGCAGATTTTATGGGTTTTGATGACTTAGTGGATGTGAGGTATGAAAGAACTAGAGGAATTGAGAATGATGCAAGCATAGTTTGGCTCAAGCAGCTAGGAGGATAGATTTTGCTAGTTGTTGAGATGGGGAAAATTATTGGAGGAGCACAGTTATGGGGGGAGATCGGGTGTACGGTTTAGGATATGGTGCTTTTATTTTTATTTTTTAAAATATTTTATTTATTTATTCATGAGAGACAGAGACACAGGCAGAGGGAGATGCTGGCTCCATGCGGGGAGCTCCATGTGGGACTCGATCCTGGGTCTCCAGGATCACACCCTGGGCTGAAGGCAGCGGCGCTAAATCACTGAGCCACCGGGGCTGCCTGGAATATATATTTTTTTTTTAAATTAGAAGTGTACAGGAGTTTTTTTTTTCCCCCAATCAGCTTGCCCATTTTTATTTTTTATTTAAAAAATATTTTTTATTATTGGAGTTCAATTTGCCAACATTTAGCATAACACCTAGTGCTCATCCTGCCAAGTGCCCCCCTCAGTGCCCCTCACCCAGTCACCCCAACCCCCCGCTCACCTCCCCTTCCACTACTCCTTGTTCGTTTCCCAGAGTTAAGTGTCTCTCATGTTTTGTCACCCTCACTGATATTTCACTCATTTTCTCTCCATTTCCCTTTATTCTCTTTCACTAATTTTTATATTCCCAAATGAATGAGACCATGTTTGTCCTTTTCCTATTGACTTACTTCACTCAGCATAATACCCTCCAGTTCCAAACACGTCGAAGCAAATGGTGGGTATTTGTCATTTTTAATGGCTGAGTAATATTCCATTGTATACATATAGGGATATGGTCCTTCTAAAATGCCTTTCAGGGGATCCCTGGGTGGCACAGCGGTTTGGCGCCTGCCTTTGGCCCAGGGCGCGATCCTGGAGACCCTGGATCGAATCCCACGTCGGGCTCCCAGTGCATGGAGCCTGCTTCTCCCTCTGCCTGTGTCTCTGCCTCTCTCTCTCTCTCTCTCTCTCTGTGACTGTCATAAATAAAAAAATAAAATGCCTTTCAGACATCCCAAGTAATGGAATATTGAGTAGGAAGTTACACATGTAAATCTGGTATTGAGAGGAAAATTGTAGAATTATAAGCTTGGATATATAAATCTGGGGTCATTAATTTTTGGATGATATATAAAGCCCTGAGTCTGATGAGGTCAAGGGAATGAATGCAGGTAAAGGAAAGAAGCCCCAAGAATGATTCATGGGACATTAGAATCTTTGCAGATGGAAAGATAGGGAAGCTCCTTCACAAAGAAAATTGTGAAGGGGTAGCCATTGAGGGAGGAGATAAGCCCAGAGAGTGTGATATCCTAGGGCAAATAAGAAACTATCTCAAAGGGATTGGAGAGGTGGGCTGTGTCTAGAATTATTGACATGTCAAGTACGATGAGGGCTAAATATCCACTCTGGGATTTGTCACATGTAGCTCATTAATAATCTTGCAGTTTATAACTTTTCATATGTGAAAAACATAAAAAGGAGAGAGAGAGAGAAATTGAAGACAATGAGAACAGACAATTCCTTTGTGGGATTTTGCTGTAAAAGGTAGAGAAATTCAGGGAAGTTGGGAGGAAGTGGGGACTTCTGGCTTCCATTTAGAATGGAGAAAGCTAGGAAGAGGCCATTCCCAACCTTGCCACAACAAGAACAAAAAGCCAGGCAATTGGCAAATTCACAGCTTTTCTGGAACCATCAGATAGCTAAGGTCTTAGGACAAACAAAAAACATAAAATATAAGAGAAGACCAGTGCCTTCAGAAGAAGATGGGGCACCAGCCCTTGCTTACATGGGACTGATGTTGGACTTCATATAGTTGTGTGAAAGGCGTCCATTGAAATGTTTATGAAATTCTGAAGGCGACTGCTGGCTAATGTCAGAATATGGAAACTCTGAGAGCCACAGACATAAAGGTTATTCAGAAACACTTGCATCCTCTTCCTCCTGGGAACCAACTGGGTACTTGTGAGGAAGACTGAGGAGCAAGCCTCCCTCAGTGGGGGCCCTTGGGAGGGGAATGGCAGCATCACAGGAAAGGGTTAGCCCTTCCTGATCTTTCTTTCCTATCTCCTCTACAGATCAAAAGTCTCAGACTTCTAGGAGAAGGGTACAAAACCCAGTAGCCTTCAGGCTACAGGTAAACAACAACAACAACAACAACAACAACAACAGTGTAATGGGAAAAAGGAAACAACAACACAAAATATTTTATCCCTTAGTGGGGGTCATCTCAATCATTAGAAATCTCCTACTTCAGGAGAAGTGAGAATACTGAGTCCCTACCTCCAAGAGACAATGACATGGCATCTACCAAAGATTGAGGCTGGACCACAAGAGAGACAGTTCCCTCTATCCCCACCATTTGGCTAGCAAGAACTGAGTAACAAGTAATAGTGGTCTAGGGGCATCTGGGTGGTTCAGTCAGTGAAGCATCTGCCTTTGGCTCAGGTCATGATCTCAGGGTCCTGGGATCGAGTGCCACATCGGGCTCCCTGCTCTTCAGGGAGTCTGCTTCTCCCTCTCCCTCTGCTACTCCCCCTGCTTGGGCTTTCTATCTCTTTCTCTCTCAAATAAATAGATAAAATCTTTTTTTTAAAAAAGTAATAGTGGTCCACTTCTGGAAAGGAATATAAGCATGTGGAGAGACCCTCAGTGAGGGGCAAGTGTGAAGAAAGACCTAAAGCTGTGGGTAGAACACTGAGGGAAAACCTCTGATAAACCAGCCCTGACCCTAAGCATAAGACAACATAAACAAGTTGAAAGTCTGTCACACACTAAGGGTTGTCAGCTCCATAACAAATCCCCAAACCAGCTTGGTTTTTGACTAGATTGACTTCCAAACCATATTAAAGACCTAGCAAAGGAAAGCATATGCCTGTTTCCAGGCATAAATATTATTTACCTCAGTCTACATGTTTGGCGTAGTCTACACACAATGTTTGGTTTCCTAACAAAACAATACAGCACATGAAAGCAAAGCACACACACACACACACACACACACACACACACACACTTAAAATCAAGAATTGAAGAAATCAACAAAGCCAGACTCAATTTACACCCAATTGTTGAAACTGTCTAACAGAGAATTTAAAACATTCATGATGAGTATCGTAAAGGCAATAATAGGAAAAGTGAGCAACATGTATGAGCAGGTGGAGAATTACAGCAGAAAGACAGAAGCCATAAAAAAAATCAAATGGAAATACTAGGACATTTTCTAACAACATGGTAACAGAGATGAAGAATGTCTTTGATGGTAGATTTGATAAAACTGAGGAAAGAATCAGCAAACTTGAAGATAGTTCCATAGAAATCACCCAACTGAAGCACCAAAGAAAACAAACAAACAAAAAAGAATTTTAAGAGATGTGGGCCAATGTCCAAAGCTCTACTATACCCTGAGTTAGAGTCCAGGAAGGAAACGAGAGAGTACACAGGGCAGAAGAGACATTTAAGAGTATAATGGCCAAGAGTTTTCCAAGATTAATGAAAGACACAAAAATTACAGATGTAGGGGGCTCTGAAAACATCAAGCTAAATAATACTCTCTCCTCAAAACATTCCTCAATAAATTTCATCCAAAATGCTGAAAAATCTAAGATAAAGAGAAAGCACTCCAAGAGGAAAGATATGTTCTACCAAAGAGGGAAGAGAAGACTAATTCTTTAAAAAACTATGGAATCTCGATAACAATTGAGTCATATCTTTTGCATACTAAAAGAAAAACAAACAGACAAGCAGTCAACCCAGAATTTGAAACCCTGGGAAAATATATTTCAAAAATTAAAGAAAAATAAATATATTTTTCCTTCAGATGAGCAAAAAATGAGAACACTCATTGCAGCAGGCTGCAAGTAATGTTCAAGGAAGGACTTCAGGCAAAGAGATACACTTACAGAAATTTGGCTTTATGCAATGGAATGACTAGTGCAGGAAATGGCATATATGAAGGCAATAAATTGATTTTTTCTTATTTTTAATTGCTGTCTAAACAGAAAAAGGAGTATCAGTGTGTCATGTATTTACATTACATGCAAAACTAAAACATATGCCAACAGTAGCACAAAAGACGAGTGGGAGAAATTGGGAGTATAACATTCTAAATTCTTACACTGTACACAAAACTGTGTAATATACAAATATGCAGTTAAAGTTGTAAACCCCGTGGCAACCAACACAAAAAGTATAAATCATAAGCCATTAGCGGAGATAAATGGAATAATAAAAATGCCTAATCTAAAAGAGAATGGAAAAAACTGTTTTCCTATTATTCCTTCGTGACTTTTTTGCAATCTATTCCAAACAGCAGAGAGAGTATATTGTAATAAGCATACGAATTCTGTGCATTCTCTACCTGTAAACTCAGCTTACTGCACTCCTAGTTCACCTTTTGACTGTCCAGCTACATCTCAAGCTATTGACTTCTCTCTGCCCATGCTTCAGCCCACAGTTGACCTTCTTTTGTTTCCATTTAGTGCCTTGGCTCCTTCCTGAATCAGAACCTTCATATCTAGGACACCTGAGTGGCTCAGTGGTTGAGCCTCTGCCTTCAGCTCAAGGTGTGATCCCGGGGTCCTGGAATCGAGTCCTACATCGGGCTTCCCCCCAGGAGCTTCTCCAGCTGCCTGTGTCTCTGCCTCTCTCTCTCTGTCTCTCATGAATAAATAAGTAAAATCTTAAAAAAAGAACTTCCACAGCTAAGGTTCCCTTTACCAGAAATATGCTCCACTCACCTGTTAATCGGCCACAATCTCCTAACCTTTCAAGTTTAAATTTGCATGTTAATTTCCTCAGGGATGTTTTCCTTGACCCCAGAGACTTAAGTTAAACTGTGAAATAGTTTCTCCGGACTCTGTAATTATGCTTCAAAATAGTCATTAAAATTGTAATTATTTATTATTTTAGGGTTTCTTGACAGTGATGGCTGCCTTTTTATTTCTGTCCATTTTAATTATTCCTTTTTGTTCTGTAATGTTAAAAAAAGCAAAGACCTTGCCTCTCTTGTTTATCACTTGCATGCCAGTGCCTTGTACAGTGCCTGACACAGAGGAGATCAGCTAATTGAATAAATGAGTGAAATATAAAGACATAAAGAAAAGAAGGATTCTTATTTAAGATGTGGGAGGAAACAGTACACGGATTGGAAAGCATTAGTATAATTATGAAATGAAAAAGCAGATAGAAGGCTCTTAAATATTTGCTGGATAGGAATTTAGAAAAGAGTCCATCATTTTCAAAGGAAGAAACTGAGCCAGGATTGCTTGTGGCTTAATTCTGCTGTGACACAGGACCAGGTAAGGATGTCGTAAAACAGACCCCATGTCAATTTAACAGGTTTTCTAGAAGCTTTAGCAGTTTCTGATGTCAATTTCAAAGGTGAGTACTCTGTGAATCCTCTTCCACTAATGGCTCTCTTACTCAGAAATTTGTCCATCAATTTTGTATGACTTTATATTTGCTGCCAGACTGCTCTTTGCATCAATGGATTTTTCAAATAGGTATTATCTACTTACTGAGTATGTGCCTCCTTTAATTATTTCTAATTTGCACTGCTCAGGGAACAAGGGTTTAGGGAAGTGGTTTAGGATTAGAGGGTGTGGAATGAGCACAGGTCTTGGATCTTGGGTCTGAAAGCTGCCTCTGCTCTCTAAACTTCATTTTCCTATTTCTAAGATGTAGGGGTATTAATACCTACCTCCTAACATAATTACCGTAAGGTAAAATGAATTAACGTATTTAAGAGGCCTGACACATAGAGAAGTAATCAATAAACATTAGTTTCATTCCTAGCCTAGTCCTTCTAGATTTGGGGAACTAAACATTTTTCACTAATGTGTCTCTTATGAATCTAGATTTTGTTCATGAATCTTTAACTCAGTCTTTTCAAATGGCAAATGGAAGAGTCTCAGTCACTTCAGTCTCTATTTCCATAATGGCATCTGCCTTCATATTTCTGAGCACTCTAACTTCCTTTTGGGATCTTGTCTGCTTCTGACATACCCTTATAGCATCTTACTCAGTATTGCAGGCATGGGCCACCAAAGTTTAATAGAAAGTAGGTTAGAATTTCTCACAGTCTCTGTTGATGAGTGATTGTTATAAATTCTAAGAAGGAAAATTTCATAAAGTTGATACACTAGGGATTCACACATTTATTTTTTCAGTGTTTATTGATCACCTATTTTGTATATAAAGTAGTGTTATCTTATTTAGCAAATAACAATACAGGGGGTCCAGGTAACTAGGTGTCTTATTTTATTTGGCATTCCTAACACAGCTAAAGAAAGATATCTGTATAACAAAAAATAATTAAGATGTGATTTCTGCCCAAGGGAAGTATTCATTCATTCATTCATTCATTCATTCATTTCAAGTAATGGATATAGTCATGGAGTTGGAGATAGGTAACCAGACAGTGTATTGAAAGAAAAAGGAATGAATGAATGGTGTATAGATTTCTACAGCTGCCATAACAAGGAACCAGAAAATGGGTAGCTTGACACAACAAGATTTTGTTCTCTCCTAGGTCTGGAGGCTAGAAATCTGAGATCAGGGTGTCACCAGTGTCACTAGTGAGGGACAATCTGTTCTGCACTTTTCTCTTCTAGCTTCTGGTGATGGCCAGGAATCCTCGGCATTCCTTGGCTTATAAATGAATCACCCCAATTTCTGCCTTTGTCTTCTCATGGCATATTATTCTGCTCTTCCCTTATACAGAGGATAATACCAATACTATTGGATTAAAGCCCATTCTAATGACCTTAACTTAACTTGAGTACATCTGCAAAGACCCTATTTTGAAATAAGGTCACATTCAAAGGTATGGGGGTTAGGATCTCCAATAATTTTTTGAGGACGTACTTCAACTCATAACAGATGGTATGGGTTTTGCGTGCCATAGAGTTCAGAGAAAGGGCATTTGGTTGTGGGATGGAATGATGAGAAAGTCCCCGTCAGTTTCAGGAATTAATGAAGTTTGACTTTGAAGGGTGGGTAGACCTTGTTGGAGGGGAAGAAGAGGGGTGAAAGAGGATGATGAACAAGCAAATAGCAAAGGAATTGGTCTTCCAGGAATAGAAGGTACTTGCTGAAATTTACTAAGGATGATCACGATCAGGCTGTGAACTCTGAGAAAAGCAGCAAAAGTTAAATTTGCTAAGTTCAGGAAAGCAACAGGATAATTAGGAGGCAGGTTTTATTAGTGTCCAAGTTTCCTTTCATCTCTAACATTCAAATTGTTCAGTGTTAATTTGAATCTGGCACCAACCCCAGGAATACTAGGTGGAAAAGCCACAGAAGCTACTCCAGGCAAAGTCTGTATCCCTCAAGAAGGTGCAAGCTAGTTATATTGGAACCTGACTTGGAGGTTATATTGAAAATCAAACATTTATGTAAAACAAGGTGTAAATTTGTAAGCAATTGGTACAGTTAGAATGTTTATTTACTCAATAGAGATGAATACTTCCCAACTGTTTAGAAAGCATCCCTATAATAAAGTTGGTCTGGATGAAATAAAGTCCAGAAAAAAGGTACCAGCTTTGTTTATTATATGAGAAGCCAGGGTAGAAGGTGTGCTAAACTAGGTCTGTAATTTTGTGAGTGGGCACCATACTATGGTATGCCATAGAATGTACTCTATTTATATATGGACTAAAGGTTTTAGACCTGGTTTCCCAATTCTTGGAGGAAACAAACAAAATTCAATTTAAAGAGCAATTCAGAGAAGACATAAAAGATTACAGGAACAAGCTGCAGGAAATGCAGGCGGTGTTCTATTCAGTCTCTTTTAGTTCCTTTGATGGGGCCTCCTCCTCCAGATACGAGTATATTTCCTTACATTTCTTTCCCTGTAATTAGCCAATTAAATCTAAGTTTATGTGAGGCTTCTTTTATGTCAATTCACCTTAGAATTTAGGAAACTATCACAGCACTACAAGACTAGGGTTTTCTTTTGGTTGATGTTCAAAACAAAACAAAACAAAAACTCATTTGAAAAGAAAAGGAAAATCTAACAATTAGGATGAGCTCTTGCTTATTTGTTTTCAAGCTACCCATCTCCCCTGTTGCTATCCCTTGTAGCTGCCAAAGAAGAGTGCAAACACAGGGAAGGATGGCGGAGGGAACCCCTCATCTTGTTATGTTACTTCCAGTTCTGTGACATCTGCTGCCATCAGGGATTTGGATTTTTAAAGCTAATATCCACAGACCTATTTACTTCCTTCTGGTGGTCTTTTCAGCTGTTCAGATAAACTGCCTCACGGTTGGGGTCTTCAAGACTAAAAAGATGAGATGTAGTCAATGAGAAAGTAAGGACTCTCTGCTTTCCCTTCAATGTCTCATTTAGAAAATGATTTTTTTTGATAAAGCAGTGAACATAAATATTTTAATCAATTATTATATTGTTGAAATCTATGTATAGCTTAGTGCAAGAATTAATCAGACAAAAAAAAAAAAAAGACATGAGTGGCAAGAAACCTAGTTCCAGTTGCATCCCTCATCTACAATCTGCAACTAATTCAGAGAAGCTTTCCTTGGTTCTTTCTAGGCAGTGGAAGTTCCAATTCAGTGGAACCCTCCAGAACTCTGTGATTCCCGTTGCACTTTGACCATTGACAAAGTGCCTGCCAGACCTTCCTTCTGTCAGATACCTTTAGTTAAACCATCCTATTTTGCAAAGAATGTTTTCCCTGCCTACCACCTATCAAGTGAAAGGTGGCATTTGGTTTCTAGCTTTCTAGGACATCTCCAGATTCCTTTCTTAATTCCAACTTTACTAACTTGTATTAAAATTCTTGCACCCCCAGATTATTTATGATAGGGAACCATGTAGCTGGGCTCCTTATCTGCACAGAAAGGAATAGCATCTCAGGATTTAAAAAAAAATCCCCCTCTCTCTATTTTTTAAAAAAAATTCTAGAATATCTTAAAATCATATAAAGGAGAAGAGAAACAATCCACAGTATCACCACTTAAAGACAACCGTTAAAGACACCACTTAAAGACAACATTATCTTAGTTTATATCCTTCCAATCTTGCTGTTTCCTGCATATTTAATTTTGTAAACTAGTTGCATTCATATTCTCTTTAAAATGGTATGTGTGCGTGTTTGCACGTGTGTATGTTGTTTTTATTTAATGCTATCATTAAATAAGTAGTATACGCAATATGGTTATGAAGCAGGAATAGGAAGGCAGACTGTGTTGGTTCAAATCCTGATTTTCCTATTTTTTGCTAACTTTGGGAAATGATTCCACTTCTTTAAATCTTAGTTCCTTTATTCATAACATGAATATAATGATTATATGTACTTTAGGGAGCTAGTGGGAGAATCAAATAACATAATGTATATTAAGCATTCCTATGCTATATATACCAGCGTCTAGCAAGCACTCAAAAAATGTTAACTACTACTCCTATCATTATAACATATTCAGGAACATAATTTTATTTGACTACACAAAATTTTATCCTCAGGATGTCCTATAGTTTGGTTATTTGCTCTCCTATGTTTAGACATATAGGTGGCTTATAGTGTTTTACCTTTATAAATAATCTTGGGATAAATATCTGTGTGTGAAAAGATTTATCTGTAGTTCAGTATTTTTTCTGAATTATCTCAATTCCAAAATTGGAATGACTGGGTCAAGCAAGATGAACCTATTATCAATTTCTTTCAAAAAGGGTTTGGCTATTTCTGTTTCCATCAGCATGGTATGAATATGACTTTTTCATCATACTTTGGCCAGCAGATAGCATGTTTGTGTGTGTATGTGTACATATATAATATTATTTGATGAGAAAATTGGCAACTCTTTCTTTGTCACTAAAGAATTTAAACAGTTGGTGTGATTATTTTTTAAGGAACTTGAACTCTTCTGGAATTTGAGGACTATAGGGTAAGAGTCTCTATGATTTCCTCCAAAATCAGTGGAGCTGGATGCTCATACAAAGTAGAAGCTGTTCAAACATAATAACAATTTTTATAACTCTGTGGCAACTTCAGGGATGTTTTCATTATCTAACACCCTGCTTTATTGTATTCTCTAGATTGTATATCCTGTATTGTCATCTATTTGACCAGTGGGACAATATATTTGTTAAGTGTGGATCATCCATTTATCCAAATATGATCCCCTCAAAGAACCACATCTCCCAATATTTGTACCAATGTGTACTCTCTACCTGTGTAACTTATGGAATATGACTGGAGTGGTGCTGTATCACATGCCTTCTGAGGCTTGGTCATAAGGGTAATGGCAGCTTTCACCTTCATCTCTTGGAAGATACATGCACTCTGGCAAGAAGCCACTTGTCACTTTGAAATTGCCATGCTGTGAGGAACTCAAGCTAGCAAGTAGGGAAGTCATGTAGACAGAGATCCAGTTCCTACTTTTTCCCACTCCTCCAACTGAGGTACCAAAAATGTGAGTATGGAAACTGTGCTGGCCATGAAAGTGCAGTCAGATTTTCAGATAACTTTGGCTCCAGCCACTGACCATGAACACCAGACCATGACCACATGAAAGACTAGAAGTGGTAATGACCCAGGTGAGCCCAGTCAATTCACAGAGCCATGACAGATAATAATAAATCAGTTTTAAGCCACTAAGCTTTAGGATGGTCTGTTGTGTAGTAATAGAAAACCAGGTCAGTTAATTAATACAGAGGAGGCACAGGATCTTTGGTTTGAAATATTCTTTTTCTGTGAATAAGCAGCAAGTAAACTTTGGAACTGTCACTGAGAGCTTTTGTCAAAATGGAAATAGAGTCATAAAAGATAGCATTCCAAATTAATTGATCATGAGAGTGGAGAAGTAAGAGGCAATTAAGAAATGAGCTGGGCATAAGGTTTCATGTGGGGTTGGTGGTAGGGAGACTGAAAGAGACCCGGTAAGTCAGTTACTGAGAGTCACTGGAAGTCTGTATGCTAGAGTTGAGATAACCCAAGGATTTGTGGAGTCTAAAAGATACGAGATGCTTTGAAAGGATAAATTGATGACTTTTTTTTTTTTGCCTTGAGTATCTGTCACGTAGATCGATAGATCTTTGTTTCTGTCTCATACAGTGTCAGAAGGGCCAGTCTCAAAGGGTAGTGTCAATATATTTCATAGATACTGATTTTTTATCAGATAATTTAGTATACTAATGTCTATGTATTTCAGTGCCAATGGTGTTTAAAAGTATTATCTTTGTGAGTGAATTTTAGGATGAGTACTAACTCCAAATTTTATTTTATTATTTAATTTGCATTCTTTCTACTTCATAAATGCATGTATGTAATTGGCAGGTTAGATCATATGCTAACACTCTGTAGAACATGGCAGAAATTTTTAAAAATTGAGGTGTAGTTGCAATACAATATTGTCTGTTTCAGGGGTACAACATAGCAATTCAACATTTATCTACATTTCAGAGTGCTCAACATAATGAATCTACTGTCTGTCATCATACAAATAGCTACATAGCATTAACTCTATTTGTCATGCTGTGCATTGCATCCCCAACTCTTATTTATTTTATAACTGGAAATTTGTACCTTCTAATGCCCTTCTCCTATTTCACTCATCCCTCCCACTCGCTCCCCTCTGGCAACCACCAGATTATTCTTTATCTATGGGTCTATTTTTGTTTTTCTTGTTTTATTTTTTAGATTCCATGTATAAGTCAAATCATATAATATTTGCCTCTTATTTAACAAAGCATCATGTTTTGAGATCCATTCACGTTGTTGAAAATGGCAAAATTTCATTCTTTTATGGCTGATCAATATTTCATTATATATCTGTGTGTATTAATATATACATATGCATATCTATCCATTCATTTGTTGATGGACACTTAGGTAGCTTCTGTGTCTTGGCTATTATAAATAATGGTGTAATGAACATAATGTTTTCAAAAATTTTTCGCTCTTTTTGGATAAATACACAGAAGTGGAATTGCTGAGTTGTATGGTAGTTCTATTTCTAATTTTTTGAGGAACCTCAGTGCTTTTTTTCCACAGATGCTATACCAGTTTGCATTTCCACCAACGGTTCAAGAGGGTTCCATTTTCACCACATCCTCACCAACATTTGTGATTTCTTGAGTCTAATGGCCATCTATATGCCTTCCTTGGAGAACTATCTATTTATATCCACTGCTCATTTTTAAAGTGGATTACTGTGGGTTTTTTTTTTTTTGATATTGAGTGGTGCGAATTCTTTATATATTTTGGATATTGGCCCTATATCAGATATATCCTTGCAAATATCTTCTCCCACTTAATGTATTGCCTTTTTATCTTGTTGATGATTTCTTTTCCTATGCAAAAACATTTTAGTTTAATATTGTCCCATTTGTTCATTTTGCTTTTGTTGTCTTTGGGGAGACAGACCGCCCCCCCAGATAAATTGCTAAGACTGATGTCCAACATCTTACTGCCTATGTTTTCTTCTAGGAGTTTCATGGATTCTGGTCTTTCATTTAAGTTTTTAATACATTTTGGGTTTACTTTTGTATATGATGTAAGAAAGTAGTCCAGTTTCATTCTTTTCCATATAGCTATACAGTTTTTCCAGAACCATTTCTGGAAGAGACTGTCTTTTCCCCATTATATATATTCTTGCCCCCTTTGTCAAAAATTAATCTTATAAATGTGGATTTATATCTGGATTCTCTGTTCTGTTCCATTGATCTATGTTTCTGTTTTTATGCAAGTACCATACTGTTTTGATGATTAGAGTTTGTAGTACAGCTTGAGATCTGGGAGACCTCCAGCTTTGTTCTTTCTCAAGATTGTTTTGACATAGCATAATTGAATTGACATAAAATATATAAAATGAAAATATGGAGAGCTTCTATTTAGTTTAGTATTTTAGTCGCTCTTTATCTTTCTTAGTGACCCCTAACCTACACTGAGCTTATGAATGTGTCTGGGGAAGATTGATTGGCAAGTTATGGAGAGAAGATTCTCTTGAAGTGCCGTGAATGACATCATTAGCCAGGTTCAGAATGACTGAGAGGCCAGATCCAACTCTCTTTTGAGCTTTCCTTGAGGGAAGAGATCCTAATATAAAAACAAGTATTGAGAAACCTTTACTCTTATTGGATACATTACCACTTTCTTTTCACTACCAATTTGCAATCAAACTCCTCTGTTGCCCCAATGTAGGCTGTTTATTTTTTTAAAGAGTTTTGTTAAGATTTTTACTACATGGACTTAATTATGTAATTATATAACAGATCTGGTAACTGCTTCAGAGGAACCATTCTAATCTATGAAGTACCTAAGATAGTCTTTAAAGAACATCTAATTACATAATTACAATGCCTAATAGACCAGAATAACAGGTAGCAGAAATATCTTTGGAGCCATAAGAAAAACCTTTTATTGCCTTCAGGGCATATAATATTAGTTATGAAAATAACCCCACTATTATGTCATTATGTAACAGCACACAATGGCAAAGGAGATATTAATGCCAGATATAATAAACATTCTATGCATTTTGCTTTCTTTTCCCCAGAAATGACTTCCCTTAATTTTCAAAAAATATGTAGAAGCAGTTGGAAATACCTTTATCTTTTGAGGCAGAAAAATGGTGATATTTTAAATACAGAATGCTGTGACATTTGAAAGAAAAATTTAAGATATTTTAACCATATTAAGTTAATCATAAAAGTATACACATTAATTTTGGAACTACATACTTGCTCTTAAGATTTCAAAGATAGGCAATTCAAAATACTATACTAACATATTCAAATTTGGCATTCTGTATTTCCTGACGAGTAATAAAAGAAACAGGAATAAAACTAAAACATGCCAGGGCTTTGAAATACTGTGATTACTTTCACTCTATGTTGGGATGGGGGTGGGGTGAAGGTTCTGTTGAAATCTGGGCAGTGCATCAGAAGAAAGAGTGAATTTTAAGCAAGGTTCATATTGTTCCAACATTTTGATGTTGACAACATCATTCTTTAATATCTATTGAAGAACATATAAGCAAACACTGACATTATAACTATATTTAATAGAACTCATAAAAATCTATCTTGGTTCTTTAATGAGTAAAAGGTTATTTTGTATGTATTTTAAAGGCCATATTTTACAAAAGAGGCACAGCATCTATAAAAGTATTGTATGTTTGGATAGTCACTACTCATTAAAAAGTTTCATACCAAAGTTTATATCTGGTGACAAAACAAACAAACAAAAATGGGATATGATTGGCATTGGGCCCTGATAACATTTAACATCTACTTTCCCTGTGCTTTCTATTGCTTTTATTTGGTTCCCATGAAAACTTACATATGTGGGCAAAATTCTAAAAGTATCTGCCATAGGCATAAGCTTATATTCTCTGAGGCCACTGGTATGTAGAGAAATAGTTGGCTCCTGTAAATGAAACTTTCAAAAGTTTCATAGAGTCAATACTTTTGCAAAAGTTTTTTCAAGGCAATTTTATGATAAAATTATGCAAGTTTTAGTCATGACAGATATTTAAACAAAGCATTTTTAAATTCACTTAGGGACAGTTATGAAAGTATGGTCAGAGTGTTTACATGGCTTTGTATTATATTTTAGTTTGAAAAGTCAAGCTTTGCTTGATATGTATAAATTCCTTATCCTTACATATCTTCTCTTCCTCAACAATGTTTGAGTGACTTTCAAAACCCACAATGTTGGATTGAGTTCCAAACATGGGAATATTCATATTATCATTTCAAGCAAGTATGGTTTCTTATTATTTGAGGCCTGGAAATATTTCTCCAATTAATAATATCACTCCATTATTCAAGATAAACAGCAAATACGAATTATATTTCATATATGCTAGCCACACACTGTGGGGTAATACTTAATACCCCCTCTATCATCATCGTCCTCAAATAAAAAATGACCATCACCACAAGCCCAATAACATATCATGTATACTGTTCAAAATTACTCTTTTACCAAATAAAGGTAAGAGAATTCTGGATACAACCATAATGGAGGAACAGGGACCAAATTTACTCTCTGAACTTAACCAACTAGGAAATCAGACAAAATATATAGAGTAACTGTTCTCAGACATTACATAACAGATGATTATGATCCCCAGTTATAAGGTAAACTATAGAGTTGCCCAAGTTTACTACATAGGAGCTGTGTTCCCTCTGCTATGCAGGAACAGAAAAAATTAAAGCCAAGGAAATCCATTGAGTTTTAGAGACATTGATTGGAGTTCAGAGAGGCCAAAATATCGGAGTAAAGGAAAGTCCACAAAGACAGAGCTTGGAAGATATGCAGATATGTCCTCTTGAGTCTTTGGCAAGGTATTAATCTCCATATGCATGAGAATAAACTATCTAAAGCTAGGGAAAGAACCACTGGAAATAAGGAGGCTGAACAATTCCTGAACCTAATTGTGTGCTATTATTTCCATTTGTCTTAGACAGAGTGAAGATAATTCATAACAAATGGAGCATTGGGTAAAATAGTTGAAAGGAAATTATCTTAGTAGTGGTGTTAAATTATCCCTAGAATAAAGGCTGCTTTGCTTTAACCTAAGAAAGTTTACAATCAATTCTATACAGAAATGAAGCAAAACCAAGTAATTTAAGTGTATCCCAGATGGAGAATTTGACACTATTTAAGGAATATAACATAATCCTTCCTCCAAGAACATAAAATTCACAATATCCTGCATCCAAAAGAAAATTGGAAGACATACAGAGAATTAGGAAAATATGACCCATAACCCAGAGAAAATCAATAGACTCAGACCAGAAATAACAGAAATGATCAAATTAGCAGATAAGCATGTTAAAAATAGCTATTACAAATTTGTTCCATATTCAAGAGGTTGTGGAAGGCATGGCCATAAGAGATATAAAAGTAAGGACTCAAATAACACTTCTAAAAATTAAAAATAAAATACTTGAAATTAAAAATGCATTGGTTTGGATTAAGAACAGATTATGTCTTGTAGGAAAAAGACATCAGTGACCTGGAAAACAGCAATAAAAAATTTCCAAAAAGTTTAGTGGAGTGGGAGAAAAAAGTGCCCAAAATAATTAGAACACCAGTAACCTTTGGGAAACTCTCAGGCAGTTTCACACATATGTAATTAATATCCTAGAGGTTAAAAAAAGAAAGAGGGCAGAAAAATATTTGAAGAAATAATGGCCAGATTTTTTTCCAAATTTGATAAAAATTTGAATCCCACAGAATGAAGAAATTCATTGCATTCAAAATAGAGGAAACAAAGAAAAACATACTAAGGAGTACCCTAATAAAATTGCTGAAAACTAATGATGAAAAGAAAATCTTAAAAGTTGCCAGAGAAAAACAAAACAAAGGGACAAAATAAGAAATACAGATGACTTATCACTGGAGGCTACAAGAGACCAAAGACAATGGAATGGTAGTTTTAAAGTACTAAGAAGATAAAAATATAAAAGGATCTGACAATGTAACAATACTGAACTCAGTATGCTGAACTCAGATGACTGGGTAGACAGACTCTGATAGATTTTTTGACAATGATCCTTTCCTTCACCCTCTTGAAATTAGGAGTGACCATGTAAATGAATAATTTGGCCAAAGAAATGTGGTAAAGTGACATGTATCATTTTGGAACAGAAACCCTAAGAATACCATATATCTTCTATTTTTCTTGAGCTAGGAAATATTCTAAATAGAACCACTTTTATCCATTGGCCTGGGACCTGTAATAATGAGAACATGAAGCAAAGCCACTCTTGACCCATAAGTAACATGAGATATAACTGTCATAATCCATTGTGATTTTGGAATTGTTAGCAGAGCCTAACCTTGACCATCCTAACTGGTACAGGCAGCAAGATTAACTTGAGGAAACAAGCAAATTCACAGCATGAGATTCTAAAACAGAATATTCATCCATCTTTCAAAGCCTTGAAATAACACAATACCAACTTTGCAAATATTTCCAATGTAGAAGAGAGGTAATTGATACCTAAAGAAACTGAAGCAGATAGTAAAGAGCTCTGTTCTAGTCTAAACTAACAAAATGAATGAATGAATGAATGAATGAAAAAATAAAAGTGATCCAAGACAAGTAAAAGAGGATGGAATCAACATGTGAAGCTTAAGAGAAATTAAAACACTTTAGGAAACTTGAAAATAGTGGAAGGCAGCAAAAATTTTGTTTAACAAGAAAAAAAGTAAGGAAATGATAGTTTTGTGCTTGGAGTTGATACTATAGTAGTTACGGCATGCATGGGAGATAGCGGTTCTTAAAAGAACAGAGTGAAAAGGCCATCAAAGACTTATGTGGAGGAGAAAGGAAGCTAGGGTTGGGTAAAGAGAGTACAAGAGTACATACCTAAGCTGTGCAAAATAAGTGCAAGTCCCTGGCTCAGAAACAGCATCCCAGGGCTCTCAAAGATAACATAACAGAGATTGCTGAAGGGATGCTGATGATCTTTGGTTACGTTTCTGTTCCTTATTGGTATATAGAAATGTAATCATTGTTTTTGTGTATTGATCCCATGACATTGCTAAACTCTTATATTTTTAAAAAGTTTATTTATTTATTTATTTATTTATTTATTTATTTATTTATTTAAGAGCTAGAGATAGAGAGAGCAAGCAAGCCCAGGGAGGGAGAGAGACAAGCACACCCTGCAATGAGTGTGAGGCTTGATTGCAGAACCTCAAGATCATGACCTAAACTGAAATCAAGTGTTGAATGCTTAACCAATTGAGCCACTCAAGCACACCTAAGCTCTTACTAATTAAGCATGTTAAAATGCTTTTGACTTTTGGATCTAAGCAACATGTCAGAAAAAGTGACATTTTTGTTGCTTCTTTGCAATTCATATATATATATATATATATATATAATATATAAAATTTATGCATTATAAGTATATATTTGCATATATTTTTATTTTTATATATCATTTATGTATTTAACATTTTGAACTGAATAGGACTTTGGTTTCTCTGTTTCATTTCTAAATTTTAACCTCTAAGCATATTGTCCAATGTATTTTTTATTTTGATAGATACAATTTATGAGATTCTGGATGTTTCTCCTCTTTTCAGATTGCTAAGACTTTGTTTTTAATCACAAACAGGCCTTGGAATATTAGATTTACTTTTTAAAAATCTCTTGTGATGTTATTTTTTCTTGTTTCAACTGGTAAAAATAAATATTCAAATTTTAATAAATTTTATTTATTTATTTATTTATTTTTCAAATTTTAATAAATTTTAACATTCTTTGTATAAGTCCAATTGGGCCATGATGTGCTGGCTCTTTTTAATACATTACTAGGCTCGATTTATTTAGGATTTTTCATCTATATTCAAGAGTGAAATTGGCCTGTAATTTTCTTTACTCTTTCTTTTTTTTGGCATCAGGGTAGGATTAACTTCATAACATGAATTAACATGGATTTATTTTGAAATTTTCTTATTCCCTGGAACAGTCTATGTAAAATTATAATTTTTATCTTTCCTTGTTTGGTTGAAGCAACATAATAATTATCCAGACCTTCAATATTTATTTTTACTTTGGGAGGTAGGTAGGCTTTTACTTTTTAAATCAACAGATTCAATAATTATGGTTTTATTCCTTCTTAATTTATTTTTAAAAATATACTTTATTGATTAGAGCGGTTTAAGGTTTACAGAAAAACTGAGCAGAAGGTACAGAGATTTCCCATATGCTCCCTGGCCCTATAATGCACAGCCTCATTCACTATCAAAATTACAGACCAGAGGGGTACTTTTGTTGCAACTATGAACCCACCTTGACCCATCATCATTGCCCAAAGTCTGTAGCTTATGTTAAGGTTCATTCTTGGTGTTGTCCATCCTGTAGCTTTCAACAAATATATAATGATATGTATTTGCCATTATAGTATCATATAAACTTGCTTTTTTGCCTTACATTTTTTCAGATCATAGTGTATACTTTGGCCCAAAATTTGCATGGTTGAAATTATCAGAGGCTATTTTATCTTACTTAGACTCCATGATGAGACAGAAGAGTTTCTTTTCATCTCTTTTTGTTAATGGGAGAATTTTTGTCCAGTCAAGCTTTGGAGTAATGTTATAGACTTCTGAAGATTTAACTTTATTTAAGCTGGGATCAAGGAGTAGTTTGAGGTCACCAGTATTTGTGTGAGCCCAAATTTACTATCAACATACTATTAAGATCCAAGTCTCTTGACTACTGAGATTAACAGATACCCCCTTGAAGAAGTCAAAGTTTTACGGCCTGCTAAACATTCTTGTTTTGAGCATTCTGATTCGGTATAAGCTCAGCTTTGCATTTATAAGGATTTTTATGTTTATTCCCCCAGCAATTCTAGTTTTGTCTGTTTGTCATGGGAAATATCTAGTCTGTCCTTATCTTGGAAATAGAGTCCTCCTGGAGCCTTAAAACCTTTAAAGATAAAAAAAATTAATATTGTGGATGCTTGACTTATAAAAATAATAAAGAAAAAAACTGTGCCTGTTTGTAATAAATTAGCTTACCCTTGTCAGATCTACAGAGTATTATAAGCTATTAAAAGGTAGGTAGAAAATACGTAAACAAAAATCACTAGGGTTTAGAATTGGATTATCAAGTATTAACTATATGATGAATATCATTTTTTGGACAAGGTTGCTCATGTGATGGGTCACCAGACAATAAACATCATGTCTACAATATTAGACAATGAAAAGTATTGAATAAATTTAGGTGAATGATGAAGTGAGGGTGGTGGGATTGATATAACATATCTTGATTTGAAGGAGACTTTTGAAGTCTCGCGCAATTGTATCAGAAGAGCGGCAGCAAGCAGTTGTTGGTGTTCTGTGTCCCCTCTGCAATCAGTGTTCTGATAGCTCATGACTGCAAGCACCTGCCACTTTCTGCCTAAGGACTTCTCTGTCCCCAGCAGTGTGCTTGGCCCATGGACAGGCCAGGGAGTTAGCACTCAGTCACTGGAAGGTCAGAGTTGGTGGCTCTATGCCCTTATTTCCTCTTCCCTCAGCAGAACCCCTTCTATTGCCTTCCTTCATTCCTTCCCTATTTCACTCACCACTCTCCTCCACTATCACTTTCTGAGGAAAATCTCCTAGAATAAACTTTCCTCAAATCCCAGTCTTAGGGTATGCTTCTTGGGGGAACCCAAGCTAAACCATGGAGGATTAATGGATTGGATTCTAAGATGCGTAAATCACTTCAAAAGCTAATAAGCAATAAGGGATGTTTCCTTTTTTTTTTTTTTTTTAATAAGGGATGTTTCTAATGATACTCTGTGAAGGCATTTTTGCCTTATTTTCATCAATTTCTATTAATACTTGAATCAAGATGTTGAAAGATCCGTAATGGATTTGGAGATGTAATGTTGGTGTAGGGTGAACTGTAGTGAATATGTTGGATGACAGAATCAGGATCCACACAATTTTCAACAGGCTGGAAAATGGATAAAAATCCAACAAAATTTTATATGACTGGATGAAGACTCTGGAATTGAGTCTTTACAAATGTGTGATATTATTTTGTGATAAGGCTTTGGAGGTATTGGTTAATAGTGAATTTAAAGTTAGCTGAAAAATAAGATGTGATTTAGGGTTAATGAAGTAATAAAGGTGAAAATGATGTTGAACTTTGTAATAAACAGACAATACTGTTCTGAACATCTTGGTTTCAGTAGGATAGAAATAATTTCTTGAATTCTAGAGAAGAGAGTCTAAAGGACTTGGATATATGGAAAAAGATACAGGGAATATGGTTAACATCAAGAAAAGAAGAATGAGAGAACATGATAATATTGTTCACTGTTTAAGAATCTGACCTGTGGGAGAGGAATTAGACCTGCCTAAATAACTTTTAGAGTCATTCATATCTGTATATCCAGTGTCTAATCCAATGCCTTGTATGTAGAAGGAGCTCCATAAATGTTTGTTGAATGAATGAGAAGTAATGACACTGCATATTCACCTCATTGAACTATGCAGTGGAATGAGGATACATTTTCCTGTGTCTATCTTTTTGTGTCTCATATTTGAAGCCAATTTTGGATAGTGAAGTAGGATGGATAAGCAATTTTTTTTGTGCTATGCAGTATCTCCCACATAATTGATTCTATAACTATAAAAAGAGGTTGATGCCTCTTGGTAAAGACAGTCTCCATTTCCCTAATCTCTTTCATACCAACTGTCCTTGAGTTCATTATCTGTTGCAGTGGCATATGTTTGTGGTGATGTTTGCTTCTGTCTTTCATCCTGGCTATTGTATTTCCCTTCTGCATTCTGTTTGGGCTCTATCATGCTTCAATACGTTGAAATCTTAATAGAGCAATCAGATTTTTGACATAAGGGAATACGCCCACTGCCTTTTGTTATTCTGTTCCCCCCCTCCAAGATTCCTCTTATTTGCCCAATCATCTTATTCATTTTTAATGGCGTATTTCAGGTTGCAAAATTGGACGTTTAAGACTGTATCATGCATTTCCTTGTTTAGGCATTTTGGAGACCTCTTTTATCTAGTCCAGTGGGACAAATGATTGTTTCAATTTTCTTCTTTCAGAAGTGGCCACCTTAAATACATAGGCTCTTACTTCCTGTGGAGTGGTGAGGAGGCTGGCATTCTGATGAGCATCCTTCACTTCCCCAGTGATGGCACTAGTTCTCACGTGCTCCTGGGGACTCCCCATGTTCACCTCAGTGCCCATGGCTGCTGGGCTCCACAGCGGACTGTCCTGCTATGCCAGGGTCTGCACCTCTGTCCAATAAGTCCGTGTAGTTGTCTGCACATCCTGCCACACAGCCAGGGTTTCGTCCTCAGCACTGAATACTGTGCCTCACACATCACAGGCATGCACAGATTATGTGTGTTTGTTTGGGATAATACTTTTCCAGGACCAGTGTTTCTTTACAATAATACTTTCCTAAAACGTGCTTTTGGCTGTAGGGAAGTGCCACTGTTTGGCTTCTAATCTTCTTTCCTGTTTTGTTTTCCATGTCGGCACAGTTGAACCTGAATAGTCAGCTGTAGCTGTTGGTAAGCAGGCCACTTTGGCACAGGATTTTGTCCTTCTGTTTGTTCATAAGGGGTTGATCTGCTCACAATTTTACACAAGCAGATTTTGGGTGATGTCAGCTTGGAAGGTGCCCTTGCTTTGATTTGTTTTGTTTTCAGAGGTCTAGCTTGCACGAGTCAGCTGGCTTCTATGGGCCTCGGTCTCCTCACCTGTAAAACAGAACACAAAAAACAAAAGCAGGGAGGCCTGCATAATTCCTAGGGTGTGTCAGAGAGAAAACATTCTTTCATTCTCTGATTGGGAAAGTTTTCAGTCAAAGCTTTGTGTTTCCTGGCCCTCCCCTCCCTAACCCCATGCAAAGGCACCCCGATCATTTTTCCTTTTCTTTGGGCCTGATTGTCTCTTCTTGTTTATAGCTGCCACTAATTTGCTCGTTTGCTTGCTGGAAAATAGCTAATTAAAACCCACTTCAGCTAACAAGCTGACTGGGACCATGCAAATGTCACTCTCTGCTGTCTGCTATTTCCGTTTATACTTTACATTATTAGCGTTGTTTTTCCTCCCTCCGTTATAATGAATGTGAGGATAGATTTAGCGCCCTGTTCACAGGTGTGCACTGGTAACCGCACCAGCATCTCGGGAAAGCTGTTTTCCAGCACTTCAGCACTTTGAGTGTTATTACCCCTGACAGTTAATGGTTTCAGCCTGCATTGCTTGTTAGCGCTAGATTTTTTGAACAGCTTCATCTATCTTTTTGTTTTTACAGTGACTGGCCACATTAAGTATATGTGTCTGAGCGAGTAGTCCCGTCTGTTCATTGCACACATTTCATTTGGTGTAGGGTTCTTTTTTTCTCTCTAAAATTAGTATGTATTGTCATCCATATACTTCAACACATCGACTTTTGTTATAATTAGGCTGTCATCATTGTGCTTCCACACATTTGCTAATTTATTGTAGCTAAATTAGACCTAATATTAGCAATTTTGCAGCTGTTCCTTTAGAATATACACGGCCGTGTATTTGTAGGTTATTTAGTAATTATATTCCACAGCAAAAAAAAGAAAAAAAATGGACCCTGTTTTCTATGGGGGAGAGACAGAAGATGGAAAAAAAAGGGGATTAAATGAAAACAAACTCACCTGAGAGTGGAAAGCAGAGCAAGAAAATGAACAGAAAAATGTATTATAGAAAGAATTTAAGGGGTAGATCCAGAGTAAACAAACAGCAGTGAATGCTTATGTAGGGTCATACAATTCCAAGATCATGTGTGTTAGGTCTGAGACTTGCAGAGAAGCTAGGTTTCTCTGGCAAGTTTTCTCTACTACCTTCTTTTATTACTATGAATATACTCCCTTCTGGAATAGCCAAGCAAAGAATACCACAAGGAAATGATGGTAGACTTTCTATGTGAATTGTGAAGAGGTGGAGAAGTGCACAGATGATGTGGGTGCTTCCATGAGAACATAGTGTCCAGTGTATTTAGGAACAAGCCTTATGTGATTGGTTTAAAAACATGCCTGAGTGGGAGACAGTGAGGATGAAGAAATGAGAGTGGTTTGGATCTTTACATTGTTTAGAATAATAAACAGGGCAGCCCAGGTGGCACAGTGGTTTAGCACTGCCTTCGGCCCAGGGTGTGATCCTGGAGGCCTGGGATTGAGTCCCACGTGGGCGCTCCCTGCATGGACCCTGCTTCTCCCTCTGCCTGTGTCTCTGCCTCTCTCTCTCTCTCTCTGCGTCTCTCATGAATAAATAAATAAAATCTTAAAAAAAGAATAATAAACAACTTTAAATACAGGTTCCTTCTTTCTTTATATCTGGAGATAATATTAGAAGGATTATGAAAAAAATGCCTGCAGAGTGTGTATTGTGTTTGTGTGTGTGTGTGTGTGTGTGTGTATGTGTGGTTTGCATTTTAATTAGGCTTTGAGAATTTAACTTGATACAGGCATCTAAAATTATACAGCACCAGTTTGGGTATAATATATGACACAAAATAAATGATCAACAAGACAGATTCTCCTAGGACACAAACTGCCTAATGTGAATAGTTGGGTATTTTGTAAAGCCACTTGGGTACCGTTTAATATATTGAGTTAGTAATCCCTTTAATGGGACCCTTGTGGTCTAGAAGAATTCATGGATTGTCCCAGGATACACAGATCTATTCTTAGGAAGTAACTTACTAGCAGAATCTATCTCAATAAGTACTGGTTGTTATGAATACTACTGTGTTTTAATGGATCCCAAACATTATGTACAATGATTTAAAACAAGATAAACAAAACTTATAATGGCATTGAAGTCTTGATCTTGAGGATATATTATCTAGGCAGGTCTGTTCCCCTGGGGGTGATATGCTACCTCATGTATCAGAGATTTCGGCAGAATATTGCTCTTAGATATCCATATTTTCATTCCAATCACGTCATCAGAGATAGTTTTTTCTTGCTGACTGTGACCCACTCTGATTGTCCTCTTCTGCTTCTTCCTCAGTAGAGCTGAATATCTCATTTCTCTTCTCTTTTACAATTGATCAAAGCCTGCTCTTCAGCTCTTAGAAAGCAAAGCAAATTGGAATGGCTAAAACATTTTGCTGTGTTACTCCTCACTAGGATTTTTTTTTTTATTTTTGTGAGGAGCAACTCCATTAAACCTAAAAACTTGATGTTTCAGGAATGGAATTGAAGGGAGAGTCAATAGGTGGGGAAGTAAAAAATCTGAGAATGTTGGAAACCATGAAACCAAAGCATACAGAGTTATGGATGCATGAGCCTGGCTTTTTTCCTCTGAAAGGAAAATGATCTTATTGGAACCAGGAAGGACATTGATTATCTTAAGTCCAGACTCATTGACAATGGGACAGTCTCAGTTGGGATTTAAGGCAATGTTGATTTAATAAGTAAGCGTTGATATTCAAAGAGAAAGCAAACATCCTAAAGCACCAAGAGCAAATAAAACAACAACAAAAAACAACCCCTGAGATTCTCTCTATTCCTTGGTTTTATCCCTCTTAGCTCATATGGAATTGAAGTGCCACTGTGATACATCCTTTGCATGAGTCATATTTTAGTACAGAGCTCAAATGGAATGGAAGTGACAGGAGGAGGTGGCCAGTCATTCTTTTGATAATCCTTTGTGGACTCCAGGCCCTTATCCTACAGGAATTTACTGCCTTAACCTAACTTTGCCTACTGGAACAGCTGATGTTAAGTACTGACTCTACCTCCTGCATCAAGAATGTAACATGAATTAAACTGCAGTCCCCTCATTCCTCCAGGACAATCCACTTTCTTGGGTTCACAGAAACCGGAAAGTATTCTTCCTATTTGACTTTCTTTGTCCTAATCTTTATAGCTCCAGGACAGGCTACTCACCCAGATCTGGGGACAAGAGTAAGTGGTTGATCAAAGCAGACAGTGGACTTTGAGATTTGCCAAGTCTTCTGAAAAAGTTGGAGGCTACTTCTTGGGACAGAGCCTACTCTCTTGATCAATCAGACGTAGAGACATTAGGGAAAGGAAGTCATCCATCTGAATTCCATTTAAACCCATTTCTGTTTAACTTCTTAACTCTTCTTCTTCCCTGTTCCAAGTTGTATGGCATGTTGTGTTGTGGGGTGGCCAGAGACATTTTCGATCATTTCTTTCAGGAGATAAGGCTTTAGTTTTTGGCTTAGTTTCTTACTACATCAACTTTGCCAATTTTACACACTGAGCATTGCCATTTTTACCTTTATATTTATTGATAGTTAATTATTGGGCTTAAATTCTATGCAATTATATGGGTGAGATTAATATGCCTACTATTTATTAAGCAACTACCAAGTGCCTGGCATTTGTATCTTATAAGCAGTTATGAGATTTCAAAAGGCTCTTTTGACAGAAAGTCAGTGTTTGAAATATTCAATGTTTTATGAGCTTCATTTACAACTGTTAAATTTCTGGCTTCACGTCATTATGCTCATCGTAAGTTTAATCTTTACGACCTCTGTTTCTGGATAGGGAGTGGAAGTGGTGAATGGGTCAGTATATTCCACCCCATGATGATTCAAGATCTCTTTGCCCCAAGAGAATGCGAGAATAGCTTAAAATTTTTGTCATCACTCCTAACCTCCAACTTTTTAACATCTTGCCAAAGATTTTGGTTTGTCTCTCTGTGGTATATAGCAGGTATGTCCTTTTCTTTCATTTTGAAACTTATGGCACCCTAAAATGGATAGAAATTAACATGTAATATGTATTAATATCAGTAGGGATCAGCAAGTTTGGTATTTTAAAAATAGGCAAATAAATAAAATAAAAACCAGCAACATTTTACCATGGATGGTTGCTAGAATGGGAAAGCAGTGTCGTCCTTGAATGGATCATCCAATGCATGCATTTTAAACTAAGGTGTTGAGTAAGAAGTAAAACCTATTGGAGTTCTGGTAAGCTGCTACAATTAGGGACT
The DNA here is from genome assembly GCF_003254725.2 of Canis lupus dingo. Classification (NCBI taxonomy): domain Eukaryota; kingdom Metazoa; phylum Chordata; class Mammalia; order Carnivora; family Canidae; genus Canis; species Canis lupus. The sequence goes on from NC_064277.1 coordinate 17,629,157, forward strand.
CTGTGAAGCCAGGGAGAACATGGTTGCTTAGTGGCCAGGGAAAAGCATGAAAATGTTAGGAAAACATTTTTTTTTTTTTGGAAAAATTTTTTTGAAAGCTTGTAGGGCCTAGTGTACAGCCCTCATAGTTTTGCTATAAGTCATCATTGTCTTTAGCAGGGTGTTTTTGAGGGACTCAGCTCTTGAATTTCCACATTTACTCTGTTGGGCCTATTGGCTTAAGAATTCTGTGTGTGTTACATGTCCAAACTGATGCATATACACATGTAGAATAGCTAAACATTAATTAAGAATTTCCTCAGAGAGGTCAATATTGAGAAGTTAAAAATGCAAACTTGTGTAACCTTTAGAAACTTAGGACTCATCAAAGGATAATAGATAAACTGACGAAACTCTGTGGTTTTCAGATTTCTATATGTTTTCCAAATGTCTCAGGTTACAAGATAAAATTATTGTACCCTCATTCACCTTACAATATTACTATAAGTAGTGCTTCTCAAGCTTTCGTCCAAAGTAATCAATGGCAGTAATCAAAGCAAAGAATGGGGGTGTTGGTGGTATTGGTAGTGGTGATGATGACGGTGGGGTTGGGGGTGGTGCTGGTGTCAGTGGTAGTGGTGGTGAGGATGATGGTGGTGATGGGGGTGGTAGTGGTGGTGGAGGCAGTGGTGTTAGTGGTGGTAGTGATAATTGGGTGGGAGTGGTTGTGGGAACAATGGGGATATTGGTGGTGGTGGAGGTGTTGGTGGTATAGGTGGTGGGGGTATGATGGTAGGAGTGATGATAGGGGTGGTGGTGGTGGTAGTGGGGGTGGGGGTGTTGGGAGTGGTGTTGGTGGTAGTGATGATGATGATGGTGATAGTGGGGGGGTGGTAGTGGTGATGGGGGTGCGAGTGGTGGGAGTATTGGTGGGAATGGTTTGGTGGCATTGGTGTTGGTAATGGTGATAGTTGTAGTGAGATACCAGCTACTGTAGAAAAGAAAAAAATATTTTTGGAGTCTAATATTTTATTTTAACTAATGTGAATTTTCCATCTATTTAACAATGCATTCATGGTTGTTCAAATTCTAAATCTTTTCGCCAAAAATATTTAGAGATAGGAAGAAGCCCCATATTTGGATGTTTTAATGGCTAAGTAATGACCTATCTGAAAAAAGCAGTGCAGCCATATTTGTATCCCATTTTAGGGAGAACCACCTTAATTTATCATTGGTGAATGAAAGAAGGTAATTCAGAAACAGGAAGAAAGAAGAAAGGAATTTTATTAAAGATCACTGTTGTGATTATCTTGGAAAGAGAAGAAATGAGAGCTTTTAACCTAAGCTTTAGAATGTACTCCAATAGAGACAGTTTTTGTGCTGCAAGATTTGATTATAAGATTGTATTTTTTTCTACTATTTTAGAACTTTCTATTGCTTGGCAAAATCCATCAGTTGGCTTCCCTCTTCTCATAGCAGCTTGTAGAAATAAGGAAACTATGGAGAACTTAAGTCCACTCTTTTGGCATAGCAACTTTGGGAAGATGAACTGGTGAGGGGTAGACCCTATTCTTCATAGAAAAGAGCCAGAGGAGGTAATCTGTGATATCTGAGCCACAGCTCTGTGGTCTGCCTAATTGTACCAGCACCTCCTGCCCTTATAATGAACTGCCACCTTTCAGCAATTCCTGGACAGCAGCTTTGCTAGGGACTCATCTGCAGAGGCCACTTGGATCATAAATTCCTATTGTTTTGGAGCCTTGGCATGGGATTGGGAGGACAAGGATGGTTGGTGTCACATTCTTTTGTCCATGCAATCGACAATTTTGCCTCTTGTTCCTTTATAGAAATGTCTACTGCAAAGAAGGCCCAGTTTCTTTTTTTTTAAATAAATATTTATTTATTGATTGATGAGAAACACAGAGAGAGGCAGAGGCATAGGCAGAGGGAGAAGCAGGCTGCCTGTGGGGATCCTGATGCAGGACTCGATCCCAGGACCCTGGGATCACGACCTGAGCCAAAGGCAAATACTCAACCACTGAGCCACCCAGGTGCCTGGAAGAAGGCCTAGTTTCATTGGTTCATGTACAAGGGTTGAAATGGATAACTCTTTTGAATTCTAAATGGCCTGAGACCAATTGAAACAAATAAAACCTAACACTTGTTGGGTCTCATGTGTCTGTGGCTCTGGGCGATCCACTTTCAGAGCTCCACACAAAATAATACTAAGTGGATATTTCCTGAGGTATGACCTCCTACAGAACATACTGATGAACTGAAGCCAATTAACTAGTTGGGCTGACCGTGTTCATTTAATCAAGAACATCAGGAACTTGGCAATTTTTGATAAATACAGTCTTCAGGAGCTAAATTCAATGTTACAATCGAGTCACAGCTGACTGGCTACTTTTAATATCGTTTTATGGGTTGAAACCATGTGAATATATTTTCTTTACCTGAGTGGAGATAATGCACATTTTCTTAGAGCACTAGTTATAGAGACTAATTCTATAGAATAAGTACTCTGGAAGCAAAGATGACATCACAGTCAAAATATCTCTTTAAGAAGGAAAAGAGTAAAAGCACTTTTCAACTATTGATAGCAGGTGAGGACCTTACATATATACCTGCAGATACAGTTGACGAGGTTTTTAACTTTCTGTGAGCTTCTCGCTTCAAGATTTCTCTTTTCTTTGTCTGTAGGATTTACCCAGAACCCCAAAAGCCTGTTTGAAGCCTGTGAATTGTTGGATAATGCCTCCAGATTCTCCACCTGTTTCTGAGATGATCCTAAATTATGTTTTACATGCTTCCTGGAGGATCAGTAATTCACTCATGATGCTCACTTTTTTGCCTTTTCTTACTCTATTTTACCTGGTCTACTTCCTCATTTGTGATAATTTCCATCACTTATAAAACAAACTACCTGCATCAAAGGATTTGTCTCTGTATCTTTGTTTCATGTAAACCCAGACTAGTATTCTACTTCTTTTTCAGTATTAAATTAAAAAAAAAAACCTTCATAAGTAAATATTTTTCTATTATGGTTTATAATTTTTTTCTTATGCTAATTACATCAGATTTTATTATTAAGATAATACTGGTTTCATATTGTAATTTGGTTGGTAACAGAAGTTACCTCTTCTATCAGGTGTTATAAAACTGACCTATTAAATCATTTGTCCCTGCTGTCATTTTGGTGGGAGGACGTAGAGTGGAGATTTTGATTACTGATTCAATTTATTTAAAGGCAATGTTTTTGGGCACCTGGGTGGTTCAGTCAGTTAAGCATCTGCCTTTGGCTCAGGTCATGATCCCATGGTCCTGGGATTGAGTCCAGTCTGCCTCTGCCTCTGCTCTCTCTCACTCTCTCACTCTCTAAAATAAACAAATAAGGTCTTTTTTTAAAAAAATAAAGGCTATGTTTTATTTAGATTTTCCATATCTCCTTGAATTGCATTTTATAACCCATATTTTTACTAGGAAATTATCTACTTCATCTAAGTATATTATCACACTTATCTGTATGAAATAATTTATAATCTTTTCTAAAATATATGTTTTGAGTAATTGTATTCTTAATATTTTCACTTGTGCTTTTTGTTTCTTTTCTCTTTTTCTGGTCAGTCTAGACAAATCTTGGAAGGAGTTTGGATGCTAATTAGAACAGAGAAAAGGTAATTATTTGAAAGGACTGGTGGGACAGTTAGGATTAAGAGTAGGTTTTTTGTTGTCATTAAGGTGAGAAAAACAGCAGTGGTTTTACATGCTGGTGGGAATTATCCAGTAGTGAACAAAAAATAATGTAACATGAGGATGGGAGAATCGCTGGAGTTTCGGCATCCATGAGTAGTGAAGAGGACACCAGTGGCCGGATTAGTTTTAGAGAGGAACACAGTAACAAGCAAAAAGGCGAGGTATGTCCTGCAGATTTAGTAGGGTGGTAGATATACTGGCATAAGATGGTTCAAGTTCTTGTGATTGCTTTAATTATCTGAGGAAAGTCTGGTCATCTGGTGAGAGTAAAGAGAAGGGAAGAGATTTTGGAGGTTTGAAAAGGAAAAGTGAAGAGTTAGGAAAACAGGGGAAATGTGTGAAATCTGGCTGCATTAAAGACCCACTAAGGTGCATGAGACCTGACATCATGGCCGTGTGGTTTACTTCAGTCAACTGAGGTATGTAATAAGAGAACAGTTGGATTTAATCAGCGTTGCAGTTTGCTAAGCTAATAGTTTGAGAGAACATGAAACTAAGAATACACTATATGTTAATTAATCGATTTTAAATTAAAAAAATAAAATGAGAGGCAGTTAAGGTATTGAGAGTATAAACAAAAAAGTTACTTTGTGTTGGCCTACCATGGAATTTAACCTAGGTAAGGAGGGAGAAAGAACACTGCTAGGATCAATGGATGGAATGTCCCAATGTGGCTTAAAAATTACAGGAATTGGGTATGTTATGGAAAAGTTAGGAGCCTGTAGTTAGATGGTGGTATGCTAGAATAAAGATTTAAGGAGTATTTGCAATTATTGCTAAGGCCAAGATGAGGGTACAGTGGTGATGTTTGGCTGAGATAGGGTGGAAGACAGGGTCACTGGTTGGGGGAAGATAAAGAATGAAGAGGCCAGACTATCGAAAAGGTCATGAGTAGGAGAGGATTTACAAAATGAGGAATGAACTTGGAGCCACAGGAATGATGGGAGTGAGCTGGGAGTTGACAAGGAGGAAGAGTGGGTGGTATAGTCCTGATGATGTAAGATTCAAAACCAGAGTGTAAGAAACAGAGGAGACCTGGGCATGGTGATGGGGAAAGCCTAAGTCAAACCATTCAGCAGGTGTTAGAGACAACATAACACCTTTGAGAGGCTAAGAAGTGAGGAAGTATCTTTAGGAAGATTCATTCTGGCCAGATGTGAATGGAATAGAAGACAGAGTCTCTATTTCCTTCCGTGTAAGGGTGTATGTGTATTATCTATTAATTCAAGATAAGTTTAACATAAGATGTTTGTTTTGCTGTTCAAATTTCAGGTTAGTGACTAAGAAGAGGAATTCTTCAGTGTGTCTGCCTCCCAGATGTACCACTTACTAGCTGCATAAACTTGGGCAACTTACTTAAATTCACTATGCCTCAGTTACTTTGTCTGAAAAATGGATTTAAGAATGGGGATGTGTCCTTTATAGGCTTGCCATAGGGAATAAAATGAGTTAATATGTGCAAAGTTTTCAGATCAGTGCCTGGCACATAGCAACCACTATATTGACAGGTACAGGGAAAATGCAAGATGAGCCTGGAGTATCTTGTGGTCCCAGAGAGTGCAGGAGCATGTTGAAAAGACAAAGGGGCCACCTTGTAGTAGTTCCCAATGGAGATGTCTGGGACCAGTTTAGCCAATAGGATAAATATGATAGTAACAGATTGTAACCCAAGGAACTAACTATCCATTAATCTATACTGATAGAAATAAATAACTGATTGAATAAACAGATAAATGGCAGATGGGGGTATATTTTAGTAGAATTCTAATTAATAAACATATAAGAGGGACACTTGGGTGGTTGGGTAGGTTAAATGTCTAGCTCTTGATCTCAGCTCAGGTCATGATCTCAGGCATGAGATTGAGCCCCACTTCTAGCTCTGTGCTCAGTGGGAAGTCTGCTTGAGATTCTACCTCTCCACTGCTTATACACGCATGGACTTGTGCACTCTCTCTCTCTCCATCTCTCAAATAAATCTTAAAAAATAAATGTATAAGAAATGAAATAGCAAGTTAATGTTGGGTAAATAATGATGTGGAACGTTGGGACCCAGGAGAGAACTATCAAGAAAGATTTTTTGAGATATCTTTGGTACAAAGAGGTGGTTTTATTAAAGCATGGCGATAAGACCAGTGGGCAGAAAGAGCTGCTTTGGGGTTTTGAGGGGTGGCTAGTTATATACTATTGAATTGGAAGGGGATTAGGGATAGCATAAGTCTAAAAGGAATTTGGAGGCAAGGTTTCCAGGACCTTGAGGGGTCATTTACTATTATCTAGTAAAACCGTAGTCATGAGACCCTTCAGATGGATATCCAGGGGCCGTAGGCTCAGGGGATGATTGCTAACTTATATCTTGGGGAGTAGAGATAAAGGAAGTTTCCAAAGGAATTTTTATATGTGAAAGGAGACCTACAGAATCCTAGAGGTCAGGATAATAATGTTAAGCTAAGATTGCCTTTTGCCCTTAACAAAGTATTCACATTGAAGCAGATGAGTTCTTAGGGGAAGGTCATTCTGCCTGTCTCAAGGATTGTCAATGGGCTGTAAGTTGTAAGAAAGTTTAATTTTTTCCTTTGCTTTCATTCCCCACATCAAATGCCATGATAAAAAAAAAAGTATTACAGGCACGAATCATTGATGAATACTAAAACTAGTGGAAAAAGTACAGTGAGAAAAAAGAGATTTGAACAGCTTCTCAGTATCTACTTACCACTCTTACGACTTACAACTACAAAGGGAAAAAATGGTCATTTTGGAGTGGACAAATGGCAGAGACCACCAATAATGACGTGCAGACATGTACCTTCTGATATGAAACACTCAAAGGGCACAGTACCAGAGCTGTGATATTCTTGACAAAACCACATAATCTCAACCTAATCATGGGGCAACATAATCAAACACTGATTGAGGGCTCTACAAAATATCTGGTCAGTATTCTTCAAAAGAATCAGGTCATGAAAAAAACAAAAACAAAGTCTTCAAAAGCTGAAGACCTGTCATAGACTAGAGAAGGAGGCATGACAACTAAAGGCAACATGGTACCCTGGATTGGATTTGGGATTGGAAAAGAGTCTTTTTGGGAAGAGTTGGGAGAAGAATTCTAATGAGGTCTGTAGATCACTTAATAATATTGTGTCAATATTAATTTCCTGGTTTTAATAATTATGCTATGCTTATGTCAGATGTTAACATTAGGGAGAACTAAACTGTGCAGAAACTATACTATTTTTCCCACCTTTAAAAAATCTAATATTATTTCAATATTAGAAGAATAAAAAAAAATCTATCTCTGCCATTGAAAGGTCTAGAAATAATGAAAACCCAGGCTCCACTAGCCCTAAGGGGGGCACTTGACGGGATGAGCACTGGGTGTTATTCTGTATGTTGGTAAATTGAACACCAATAAAAAATAAATTTATTAAAAAAATAAAAATAAACCACTGAGCCAGCCCATCTAATGTGAATAAGTACTGTGGCTTTTCAATACTATTTACTATGAAAAGATACCCCTGTTCCTTGATGAAATCGCTGATTTCAGTTCTCTGTCATAAAATACATAAGATGAGCCTGGGGCATCTTATCACAGCAGAAAGCAAGGAAATTAAATACTAACTGGGTTGGATCAGAAAGACTTTGGAGTCAACTTGAAAAGTCTCCCACCAGCCAGAGATGGGACAATTTGAACAAGAATAAGGATAATAGCTGCTAAAGGTCGAAACATAAATTATATTTAAATCCACAAGTTTATAATGATGCCAGGAGGGGAACCTAGTTGTCACTTTTAGAGGAGCTAGGGAACTTAAATTTTGAAAACCGAAATAAGTGTTTTTCTACCTTTCCTATACAGTTGAATCTCAGAGTAATCAAAAGTAGATCAGGGAAAGTTTCTTTCTGTAGGACTATTTCAGCTAATAAGTAAAGAGAAGTGATTGGATTAGAATATTGTGATATGATTTCTAATAAGAAATATGCATTTGATTTTCTTGCCATTTTTGGCACAGAGCTCTGTAAAAGCTTGGAATTTCCTAAGTGTTGAGAATGATAAAGCTGTCTTTTGTTATGTTAATGAGGTGACTTTTGGAAAGCACCTCAGGACAAGGACTGATTGCCAGAGGAGCCAACCCTGTAATTAGAAGGTTGGAACTTTCTTTTTTATTTTTTTTATTTTTTTTATTTTTTTTATTTTTGGAACTTTCTTTTTTAAATTTATTTTATTTTATTTTGTTTTACTTTTTAAAATATTTTATTTAAATTTAATTTGCCAACATATAGTATAACACCCAGTGCTCATCCCATCAAGTGCCCTCCTTAATGCCCATCACCCAGTTACCCTATCCCCCACCCCCCCCACCCCCTTCTGCAACCCTTTGTTTTCCAGAGTTAGGAATCTCTCATAGTTTGTCTTCCTCTCTAATTTTTCCCCACTCAGTTTCTGTCCTTTCCCTTGTGGTTCCTTTTACTATTTCTTATATTCCACATATAATTGAAGCCATATGATAATTGTCTTTCTCTGATTAACTTATTTCACTCAGCATAATACTCTCCAGCTCCATCTCTGTCAAAGCAAATAGTAGGTATTCATCTTTTCTGATGGCTGAGTAATATTCCATTGTATATATAGAACACATCTTTATCCATTCATCTGTCTAAGGACATCATGGCTCCTTCCACAGTTTGGCTATTGTGGACATTGCTGCTATGAACATTGGGGTGCAGGTGTCCCAGCATTTCACTACATCTGTACGTACATTTGGGGTAAATCCCCAGTAGTGCAATTGCTAGGTCATAGGGTAGCTCTATATTAACTTCTTGAGGAACCTCCACACAGTTTTCCAGAGTGGCTGCACCAGCTTGCATTCTCACCAACAGTGCAAGAGGGTTCCCTTTTCTCCACATCCTTGCCATCATTTATTGTTTCCTGTCTTGTTCATTTTAGCCATTCTCATCAGTATAAAGTGGTATATATTTCCCTGATGGTAAGTGATGTGGAGCATTTTTTCATGTGCTTGTTGGCCATGTGTGGGTCTTCTTTGGAGAAATATATGTGTTTAGAACTTGGCCACAACAACTCCTTGCAAGACACATCTATGAAGGCAAGGGAAACAAAAGCAAAAATGAACTATTGGGACTTAATCAGGATAAAAACCTTCTTCACAGCAAAGGAAACAGCCTACATAATGGGAGAAGATATTTGCAAATGACATATCAGATAAAGAGCTAGTATCCAAGATCTATAAAGAACTTATCAAACCCAACACCCAAAATACAAACAATCCAGTCATGAAATGGGCAGATGATTGAAGCTTTCAATCCTGTTTTCCTGACTTCCCAGGATGGGGGGGAAGAGGGGCTGGAGGTTGGATCAACTGCTGATGGCCAATGATTTAATCAGCTGTGCCTGTGTAATGAAGCCTCTGTGAAAACTCAAAAGGATGGGGTTTAGAGAGCTTTTAGGTTGGTGAACATGTGGAGGTGTGGGGAGAATGGGCAGCCCTCCTAGAGCATGGAAGCTCCATGCCCTTTCCACATGCTTTGCCTTATGCATCTCTTTTGTCTGGATATTCATCTGTATCCTTTAGTATATCCTTTTACACTAAACCATTAAATGTAAGTGAGCTGTTTTTCTGAGGTTCTGTGGGCCACTCTAGCAAAATTATCAAGCACAAAGAGGGGCTTGTGGGAACCTCTAATTTATAGCCAAATGATCAGAAGTACAGGGGACAACTTGGACTTTGAGTTTGGCATCCTGAGCTGGATGGGTTTGTTGGACCTCGGAGTTGTAGCCAGTGGGTAGAAGCACAGTTACAAACCTGACCCTGTGACCGTTGGCTAAAGTGGGTGGGGAGGGAGCAGTCTTGTAGGATTGAGCCCTAGACCTGTGGAATCTGCTGCAGTTTTCTGGTAGATAGTGTAAGAATTATGTCAAATTGAAGGAAACTTATCTGATATAAGGAGAATTGCTTGTTGGTAGGGATCCCTCCTCCACATACACACTGGAATTAGGGATCAGAACTTAAATATCATAATGAATTTGAGTGCATCTAATCAGTGATTATCAAGTGCAGTTAACATCACAAAAAGAGAGGCAACCAATCACTGTGTTTCTCTTGACGGTAGTACATAGCACCACTTTTTTTTTTTTCATAGCACCACTTATGAGATTTATGATCCCAAATCTGATTAAACCTCCTCTGGATCTAACTATTATTTAAAGAAAAGAAACAAGGGATCCCTGGGTGGCTCAGCGGTTTAGTACCTGACTTCCTCCCAGGGCATGATCCTGGAGTCCCGGGATTGAGTCCGGTATCCGGCTCCCTGCGTGGAGCCTGCTTCTTCCTCTGCCTGTGTCTCTGCCTCTCTCTCTCTCTCTGTCTCTGTCTCTCTCTGTTTCTCATGAATAAATAATAAAACAAAATCTTTAAAAGAAAATTTAAAAAATAAAGAAACATGTTTAAACAATACCAGTGGAATGCAAAATCGAAACTGTGAGATGTGCTACCACCACAAGCAACTGAGTTTCTGTAACAAAAAATTGCAGAGAAAAAGATTTGGGGGGAACCTCTGCATGAAAGGTTTACAAGCAATATCAACTTACTGGAATATAGGGACTTCATTTGAATCCCAATGCAACTTACTATTAAAAAGAAAAAAACTACGAAAAACAAAAACAAAAACAAAAAACAACCATGAGGGTCAGGAAGATGTGAACACTAACCAGTTATTTGATGACATTAAGTAATTCTCATTAAATTTTAGATGTGATAATATTGGCTAAGAAAAGAAATCCTATTCCTAGCATTCAGCAATGCACACTGAAATATTTCAAGGTGGAATAATATATCGTCTGAGGTTTACTTCAAAATAATTATAGGGGTGCCTAGGTGGCTCAGCTGGTTGAGTGTCTGACTCTTGATTTCAGCTTGGTCTGAGGGTCACGAGATTGGCCAAGTCAGGCTCTCTGCTCAGTGTGGAGTCTGCTTCTCTCTCTCCCTCTGTGCCTCTCCCCACCTCCCTCATGCTCACTCTCTCAAATAAATAAATAAAATGTTAAAAAAAGTTAAGTAAAATAATTATAAAGGGGATGTGGGTGGGTGTATAGATGAAAAAAGATGTGCCATCGGCTGATAATTGCTGAAACTGGGCGATGTGTGTGGAGAATTCATCATACTATTCTCTCTAGTTTTGTATATGTGTGAAACTTTCAAAATAAAAAAAATTATATAATATCAATCAGATTTTTCTTGAGAGAGATCTAGTGAACCCGTGGCATGACAACAGCCTTATACTCCATATGCCAATAATTCCCATATTCTTCCCCAAATTCTGGCATAGAGCAAACAAGCCAGAAGCTGGAGGTGGAGAGTCTATTTGCCTTGCACATTCAACAAAGTCACAAATTCGTTTTCAAATATTTTGCAATCAGGGAAAGCAAGATGTGTTTTTCTAGCACTTTACCCCCGCAAACCACATTTTTTTTTCAAACTACTTTGGTTTGTTTTCCACTGCACTCATCAAAATGTTTATGAGTAAAGTCTATTTGTTAAAAAAAATTTCTTAGTTTTTTTTTTTTTAAATTTGCCAAAACCTTCTCTGACTCTCCCTTATGGGTTAGAAGTGAAATTAGAAACTTTTGAATATGAAGATTCTTTGACTTTGGATTTCTTAATAAGCCTAGAGAAATAAGAAGGTTTATGAGCTCAGCCTATCTTATTCTTTTAGTCGCAAGATAAAACAGCATTTTTTCAAACATCAGAAAATGTATATGCTCTTTTCTACATACTTAAGATAAAGTTAAATGGAGTTATTAGATCTATTAATTTCTGAGACTGAATTTTTAGGTATGTATATTTTTATGATGGTCATGTCTTCACATAGCTAAAATCCAAAGAACACAAGTGAGCTTTTCATCAAAAGCAACATACACTTGTCTTAACCATCCTCTCGAGCAAGCACTGGTTTTAGTTATCCTCTCAGACATGTGAGAGGTACCCTTAGGCATAATCTTATATTATTTATCATCAAATATGCTGATACATCTTGATATAATCTGTTTTAATAGATGAGGGCTTAACCTCCTTGTATCACTCCAAGTTGTTTCCTCTTTCTCTTTCCTCTAAAGTTAGTTATTCAGTATTTCTAGACTGGTAACCACTATAATTTCAAATGGCACACTTTCAGTTCTATTTATTCTTCCATTAAGTATACACAGTGCCTCTTGACTCCTTGCTTTGTATTCTGAGGTCTCTTAGTACATTTGGCTATCTTTCCATCTTCTCTATTTCCTTTTTTTTTTTTTTTTAAACCTTCTCTATTTCCTACTACCCTCAAGGTTCATCCAGCTCTCACTTTGCTTGTAATTAAGCTTTTTACCATTAACATTTTGTGCTGTGGGTCAAATAGAAAGATATCAACTCCATGTCATACTCTGATTTTTATTTGCCTATTCAGATCGACAGAGTTTTGAGCGTTAGTAACTTTTCATCTCCATTTACCCCTCATGGCCACAATTCCTTACTTAGCTAGTAGAGACTCAAGAGCTGATCATTATAACAACACCTCTTCATAATTTTCTTCTCCCTTCCCTTTATCTTCCTCACATGGCAAAGCCTCATTCCTGGTTATATCTACATTTTCACCTGCTCTGTGTCTGAAGGAAAATGTGCGACTAAGTCGACTGGACTAGCTTTACTTGCCTGAACATAAAAATCAAAGATCTCCTTTCTGTTGCCTGGTATTCATATTATATTCCTATGGTTTATTCACACTTTTACCCTCCTAGCCACTATTTTATTTCTTGTCCTCACTCCTCCAACATCTCCTCCCCCATCCTCACGTTCAGGAAGTGCCCTGGTTTTCAATGTCACTGAGACATTCTAAGCAGTGCTATAAGAACTTCTAAAGGCTCTGACCTCCACATCTATCTACCATCTTACCTTTTTCTATTCTGTGATTATGAGTGAACTTACTTACCTGTGCTCTTATCTGGAGCCAGCCTCTCCACTGGTGTCCTAGGTACAACCAGCCTTAACCTACTTTAGGATACCATGCCAACGATTAATTGTCACCTCCATGTTTTGCGTCACTGATCTTTTCTTCTGAATCATTTTATCAGTGTTCATACATTCTGTAATCTCTTACAGAGATCACATCTCAAAAAACTCCCTTTTAAAATTTATCTTTCAAACTAACTCTCCATTTACCTAAGGGCAAACCTTCTGGAAATAGTTTTATATGAAGATATAATAAAAACCATTGAATTTTGCACGTTAGAAGGGTGAATTGTAGGATATTTGAATGATATGTCAATAGAGCTGTTACAAAAAAAGTAATATAATCTGCTTTCTACTTTGTTTCCTCACATTTTCTTTTGAGCCTCCTCTGCTCTTTCAGTCCTACCACACCACAAAATGGCTCTTCTGAAGATCAGTACTGACCTCTATTTGCTAATCACACAAAGGTCTTTTATCCTCTTTCACTCACATTTAGTTTTAAACACAATTGAGCATTCCTTCTTCAAAGCATTTAATTTTTCCACTTGTTTTCCAGAATACTTGATCCTCCTCTCTATTCTGACTGCTTCTGCTTATATAGCTCATCTCTGTAATGTGGAATATTCCAAGCTTTGATACTTTCCAGGTATACAGACTTCCCAAGCAATCTCATTCAATTCATGATTTTAAATTGCATCTATATGCTATTGGGAACCAAATGTATATATTCAACTTGATTTCTCCCTTGAAGATTAAATTCATATATACAACAATTAAATCCATCTCAAATTTACATGTTCAAAATGAAATATTTTTTCTTTGCCCAAACTTGCTTCTACTCCTTTTTGATCAATGACAAATAGCAACTTTCCATGGTCTTTGGCCAAAAATCTTGAAGTGGTCACTTATCACTCTTTCATAGGTCACAGTCAATCAACAAACAAGTCCTGTCCGCAAGCTGACCATGTGTCCCTACTGCCAACAGTTTCCTTTCTTTCTTTCTTTCTTTCTTTCTTTCTTTCTTTCTTTCTTTCTTTCTTTCTTTCTTTCTTTCTTTCTTTCTTCTTTTTCTTTCTTTTATGATAGACAGAGAGAAGAGAGAGAGAGAGAGAGAGACAGACAGGCAGAGGGAGAAGCAGGCTCCATGCCAGGAGCCCGACGCGGGACTCGATCCTGGGACTCCAGGATCGCACCCTGGGCCAAAGGCAGGCAAGAAACCGCTGAGCCACCCAAGGATCCCCATGCCAACAGTTTTCAATACAGAACTAGCCTCTCATTCTTTCCCATTTCTGCCTGTTGTTGACACAGTGGCTAAAGTAATCTCTTTTCAAAATGATATGTCAGATCATGGTGTTCCTCTATTCCAAATAGTGCAGTAGGATTGTATTTCCTTTGCTATGGGCTCTGTACTGTTTACCTGAGATTTTCTGGAGTCTCAAATTAGAAAAAATAATTCTCCTGTTTGTTAAACAGTCTGCCCAGTTATCATTGTTACTGTGTTTTTAATTTCTAGAATTTCTACTTGATTCATTCCTATAGTTTAAATCTCTTCAGTGAAGTCACAATCTGATCTTGCATGTTGTCTACCTTTTTTCATTAGACCCTTTACATATTACTTACATGTTATTTTATTTTTCCTATGACATATTTTCAACATCCATGTCATAACTGTCTGACATTGATAACTGTTTTTCTTGTTGTTTTGGAGTCCTTTGTGATATTTTTTGAAAACTGGATATATTGCATTGAATTAAATGTCTTTTTAATCTTGATAAGTAAACAGATTCTTCTAAACTCTTAATTATTTTATTATTTCCTTTTATTACTTTTAAGTATAGAAATCTCTCTATGTTCCTGTCTGGATTGAATGCTTTTAAAGATCTGAGTAGGTATCATCTGGAACTTTATGGACTACTTTCTTGAAACACTGTTTAGTGGAGTCTATCATTCTCTACCTTGTTTTTCTCACAAAATTTTAGGAATATGTCCTCAAAAAACTTTTCACAAAGGACTGAAAATGTCTTTATTCTCATTTAACTGATGAATGTTTGGCTGGATATAGGATCCTAGGTTGAAAAAACAATTTCCTCTTTGTAAGACTTACTGTACTGTCTTCCAGCATCCACTTTTGCTGATGAGACATATGATGACTTATGGTTCTGAATTTTTATGAACCCAATTATTCCTGTTGCCCTAGAATTTTTAAGGATCTCTTCTTTGGTGTTGTGAGATTTCATAATGACACGTCCCATTTCCAAAGTTCTCCATTTATTTGGGTAAGCCAAACTTTCTGATTTATATCCTATTTCTTTGTGAGGAGCTTCCTTTAATATTCTTCTATAGTAGGTCTGCTGGTGATTAATTACCTTTACTTTCATCTGTTTGACAAAGTCTTTATTCCTCTTTTATGTTTGAAATATATTTTTCCTGAGTACAGAACATTTTTCCTTTTATATTACATTTTATTTTATATACATTCTTATACATTTTAAAATTACATTTTACACTTAAATGTTACCCCATTCATATTTGCGTGCATGGTTTATGTTGAGAAATTGGCTATAATTCTGAACCTTGTTCCTCTATAGATGTCTTTTTTTCTTTTGACTATCCTTCATGATTTTCTCTTTTTCTTTGGTTTTCAGCATTTTTAGTATGATATATCTAAGTGTGTTTTATTTTTGGTATGTATTCAGCTTGTTTTTCTCTGAGCTTGATCTGTAGTTTGGTGTTTGTCATTAAATTTGCAATATTCTCAGCCATTATTTCTTAAAATATTTCTTCAGCTGTTCTCTCTCTCATCTCCTTCTGGGATTCCAACTATGCATATGTTAGATTATTTGATATTGTCCCACAGCTCTTGGATGCTCTATTCTGTTTTTTGTTTTAGTTTTATTTTTTATGTATTTTTTTTACTTTTTTTTTTTTGCCTCTTTGTGTTTCTCTTTGCATTTTTCAAGTTCATGGATTCTTTCCTAGTTGTGTTGACTCAACTAATGAAATTTTTGAAGATATTCTTCATCACTGTTATTGTGCTTTTGATTTCTAGAATTTCTACTTGATTTGTTCTTATAGTTTAAATCTCTTCAGTGAAGTTACAATCTGATCTTGCATGTTGTCTTTTTTCGTTAGACCCTTTACATATTACTTACGTGTTATTTTACTTTTCCTATGACATATTTTCAATATCTGTGTCATAACTGTGTCTGACACTAATAATTGGTTTTCTTGCTTTTTTGTGATATTTTTTAGAAAGCTGGATATGTTGCATTGAATTAAATGTTTTTTATTCTTAGTGATGAGTATGAGCATGGGCATGCCTTAATTTCTGCTAGGCCTTTGGTTTGGGAGTTTGTGTTGATCTCGTAAGGAGGTGAGCTGGGATTGAAGTCTTGTTATGGTTACCCTCGGTGAACAACAGACTTTAAATTCCTTAGCAATACCTTGTTTGGCATGTAGGCTAGTTTGCTAGATGGATTTACTTAGTGTTTGTTCTTTGCTTAGCTTTGGGTGTTCCTTTTGTTCTGCTCCCCAGAAAGAATTTTTCCTATGCAGCTTATGATTATTTTCACTCAAAGCTTGTCAGTATATTGATGGGGGCTGGTGAAGGGTGAGTTCTCTAATGTTCAGATGAAATCTGTGTCTTAGGCAAGCACCATGACTTTGGCTATCATAGGTAATATTGACCTTGCACACATTCTTGCCCCTTCCAAGGGATAGAGAACAGTTTTCCCTGTTTTTCTTTTTCCCATGGTTTCTATGGGTGTCATCATTGTCCAGAGGCTATGATTTTGGTAACCTTCTTTCTGTAGATTAAGGCTTAGAAATTATACAATTTATTTAAACTAAAACAAACTTCACCCATTTCTCCTATAACCGCATCTCTTAACTACCAGTTTGTTCTCTGTATTTATGAACTTGTTTTTTTTGTTGTTGTTGTTTATTTGTTTAGATTTCACATGAAAGAGTTTGTATCTGTCTGTCTGATTACTTCATGTACCATAATGCCCCTGAGCTTGGTCCATGTTGCCACACATGGCAAGATTTCATTTTTTATGGCTGAATAAAATTCCATACTTGGCTAATATAAATAATGCTGCAGTGAACATGAGAGTGTGTGTATCTTTTTGAATTAGTGTTTAATTTTCTTTGTATAAATACCCAGAAGTGGAATTGCTGGATCTTACAGTAGTCCTTACCCCCCCCCGCCCCCGAGGAAACTTTATACTATTTTCCATAAGTGCTTGCCTCAATTTACATTCCCACCAATAGTGCACAAGGGTTCCTTTTTCTTCACAAGCTTGCCAACACTTGTTACTTCTGGTCTTTTTGAGCATAGCCATTCTAACAGGTGAGAGGTGATGTCTCATTGTGGTTTTGATTTGCATTTCTTCAATGATGAGTGATGTTGAGCATCTTTTCATGTACCTGTTGGCCATCTGTATGCCTTCTTCAGAAGAAGGTTTATTATCAGAAAGGGAGACAGAACGTAAAGACTGCTAACTCTGGGAAATGAACTAGGGGTGGTAGAAGGGGAGGAGGGCGGGGGGTGGGAGTGAATGGGTGACGGGCACTGGGTGTTATTCTGTATGTTAGTAAATTGAACACCAATAAAAAAAAAAAAAAGAAGGTTTATTCAGATCTTCTGCCCATTTTTTAAATCATATATATTTTTTTTGCTATTGAGTTGTATAAATTCTTTCTATATTTTGTATATTAACTTATCAGATATATAATTTACAATTATTTTCTCCCATTCAGTAGGTTGCTTTTCATTTTGTTGATGATTTCCTTTGCTCTACAGAAGCTTTTTAGTTTGATATAGTCTCACTTGTGTATTTTTGCTTTTGTTGGTTTTGCTTTTGGTGTCAAGATTCCAAAAACCATTATCAACTCCTTGTCAAGGACCTCACCACCTGTTTTCTTCTAGGAGTGTTATGATTTCAGGTCTCACATTTAAGTCTTTAATTCATTCCAAGTTAGTTTCTTTGTATGGTATAAGATAGTAGCTCAGTTTTATTCTTTTGTACGTGGCTATCCAATTTCCTCACCATCATTTATTGAAGAGACTGTCTTTTCCCCATTGTATATTCTTGGCTGCATTATTGTAAATTAATTGACCATATATATAAGTAGATTTATTTTTGGGCTCTCTGTTCTGCTCCATTGACTTATATGTCTGTTTTTATGCCAGTACTATGCTGTTTTAATTACTATAGCTCTGTAATATAGTTTGAAATTTGGCAGTGTGATGCTTCTAGCTTTGTTTTTTGTCAAGATTGCTTTGGCTATTTGGGGTCTTTTTTGATTGTGTACAAATCTTTCAATAGTTAGTGTATTTCTTTAAAATATATCATTGGAATTTTGAGAGGGATTACACTGAATCTGTATAATGCTTTGGGTAGTATGGGCATTTTAACAATATTAATTCTTCTAAACCATGAATACAAACTATTTTTCCATTTATTTGTGTCTTCAATTTCATTCATTGATATTTTGTAGTTTTCAATATGCAATTCACCTCCCTGGTTAAATTTATTCCTGGGTATTTTATTCTTTTTGCTGAACCATAAATGGGATTGTTTTCCTAATTTATCTTTATTTCTTTTTTAAATAATAATTTGTTTGAGACAGAGAGACAGCAAGAGAGAGAGAATGAGTGGGGGGCAGAGGGAGAAACAGGCTTCATGCTGAGCAGGAAGCCTGATGAGGGCCTTGATCCCAGGACTCTAGGATCATGACCTGAGCCAAAGGCAGACGCTCAACAGAATGAGCCACAGAGGTACCCTGTAATTTCCCCTTCTGATAATGGAAGGAAACACAACAGATTTCTTTATTGATTTTCTATTCTGCAACTTTACTAAATTCATTTATCAGTTTGAACAGTTTTTTTGATGACATCTTTAAGGATTTCTACCTATAACACATAATTGGATTTAAATTTTCCACTTTGTAATTTGCCTTCTCTTTATCTGATATGTTTATTTCTTCTTTCCCTCTTTTTCTTCCTTCTTTTGGATTAACCGAGTACTTATAAATTTTATTTGTTTTTACTATCAGCTTATTACTTATATTCATTTCTTGAGAGGGATCACTCTATCATTTAAGATGTACATCTTTAACTTACTGTAGTTTTCCTTGAAGTAATACTATACTACTTCACAGTTTAAGACTCTTATCATTGTAAACCTCTAATTCCTCAGTTCCATTGATTGCATTGTTTTTGTCACACATTTTACTCCTCCAAATATTATTAACTCCATAATACATTGTTACTCTCTGTATTGTTGATGAGCCAGTATCTGTTAAAAACATTAATAGTAAGAAAGAAGTCTCGTACTTACCCTCTAGTTTCACCATTTGTGGTTCTCTTTAGTTAGTTGTGTAGTTCCACATTTCCACCTGACATCAAATTTCTGCTGCTTGAACAACTTCCCTGACTGTTTCATTGTATCTAATACCTAGACATAAATTCTGTCTCACTTTAGTTGTCTCAAAAAGTCTCCATCTCTATGTTAAAGGATCGAGAACACTCTCAGTTATCATGGATGCACATATGCATATATGTCATCTGTCTGTATCTATTGTGCATGTGTCAGCAAATATTTTTGGATTTTTAAAAAATGTTTCTTCCATTAATTTTGGAAAATTCTTGGCCAGCACCACACCAAATATTTACCTGCTCTGTTTTTGCCTTCTGAAAACCCAGTTACACATATATTAGCTCTTAGATACCCTGTTTCATTTCTTTCACATCTTTGGGTTTATTTTGGATAATTTCTATTGATCTTTATCCAAGTTCACTCATTTCTTCCTCCTTTATATCCAGTCCGTTGATTAGCCTATGAAAAAGATACTTCATCTCCTTCTGATGGTTTTGTATGTCTAGTATTTTAATTTTACTCTTAAATTCCTCATCTGCTTATGAACTTTGCCCACTCCCTCCATATCCTTTAATATATTAATCACAGTTATTTTAAAATCCCTGTCTAATAGTTATAACATTGTTAGAATGAATAATCTATTGCCTGGAACTCAAGATCAGAGAAAACATTCCATTGTTAGCTAGGTTTATACATGAGTCTCTGCTTCAGAACACCAGTGAATTGAACTGGAACATATGGCTTATGCTAGACAAGGCCTAAGGGCCTCTTCTATTTCCCTAACTAAAAGCTGAACAATACCACCAGTTATAATATGCATCCGGAAACAAAGAGTGGAGAGCGGTTCAATTACGGCTTTGGCAACACAGATAGAAGATGAAGATGAGTAGAGAAGCATAGTGTGGTGCTTCTTTTTAACCATAGTTGTACTCTTCATGGAAAATACCCATACCTTGGTATCTCTAGAGGAGGGAAGGAAGTTGTGTTGGAAGGGAGAACTGGAGAGCTTCTTCTCTTTGGATGCCTACAGTTCAGATAAAAGTAATTCATTTTCATATGTAACTTAAAAATTCATGCTATGTTAGCTTCTCAAATATCTGGATAAGGCCTACTCCATTCAGACTAGGACTAATGGCTTTCAAGTTTTGTTTAATATAAGGGTTCTTCGCCTAAAAATTAAAAAAGTGAAAAATCATTTCTAAAAGTATTTAGATAAAAGAGCAATGTAATTGTGAAAAAATTGTGTAATTGTGACAAAATCATAAGAAAGAGGGAAAATTGAAAGGTATCTGCATAGGTAAACAATAATATTTGAAAAATTTTGCATGGACCATTTCTTTCATTAAAAAAATATTTTATTGATTTACTCATGAGAGACACACAGAGAGAGGCAGAGACATAGGCAGAGGGAGAAGCAGGATCGCTGTGGGGTGCCTGATTCAGGACTTGATCCCAGGACCCCAGGATCATGACCTGAGCTGAAGACAGACACTCAACCACTGAGCCATTGAGGTGTTCCTGGACCAATCCTTTCTGGACCATAAAGGTTAATATTCAGAATTTGTTCTCATAGTGTGAGTGACAACATTTATCAGGGTATAAGCTTGGCCAGCTCTTTCAACTCAGAGAGATTAACCTCTTACAAACCTATTTGTCAGTATGATACCAAGAAGTCCTCACTGAGAAAAAGCCATGCTGTGCACAATTTAGTAAAAATCATGCACCATTATGGCTAGACTGTATTCCTGGGGAAGAAAGGAGTGAGCTCGGAGACAGAGCTGAGTATCCAGGAGCTCAAGCAGAATCTTAACAACAAATCACTGTGAATGCAAAGTTCCCATAACAAAAGTGAGATTAACTGTTTTTTGACTCAGCTTTGAGTGTCTCCTGTAACATGTCACGTATCATGTATGTACACTACAATTTAATTTTATCTTAAAGGAATAATATACACATAAAACTAGCCATTAAGTATAAAACAGTGAAGTAATTTGCAAATTTTCCTACGGCATAATAAATTAAGCATGGAGAACACTAGGAATGCAATTTGCAGTCATTTATAATGCAGTGTTTTATGTTAATAATTCAAAATCACATACTATTTGGAGACACTTCTAATTAATGTATTTATGAAATTGTCAACTGTGACTGTTTTGGTTCCATTTAGCTAAACATTTCAACAGAATTTGCTTGTTGTTATTTAGTGTTTGCTTGATGGCACCAGCAACATCAAATGTAGGAGTAGTGGAAGATGTTTGTGTAGGTTGGTTTTTTTTTTTTTTCCCCACATTGTTAGAACTCCTTCCTGATCGTACCTCTGAAAAACTCAATCTTCAATGACTGCCTTCTCTTCTAGTGCCAAATCCAAATGCTTGAGACACTGTTTAAAAGTTTTACATGAAAAGGAGATGAGTGCCTGGATCAATAATTAATCGAAGAGAAAAGTTCATACCTTGTTAAAGAGTCTTTTAAATATTAAATACGTTTCATATCTCAAATTCATAGACACTGACATTTCTTTAGAGTTGATAACCATGCCTGTTAGGGGCCATTTCTTTATATTATCATCTTTATTTGGATGTTTTTGAACATGAGGAGAAGACTAAATATTCATAAGTTGGCTTGTTGAAGTTTTATGATAATTGGAATTCATCCAAAGTTTAATCCTCCTGAGGGTATTTCAGTAAAGCTAAAGAACAAAACAAGACCAAGAGTAGTTAAAGTAGGAATTCAAAATTGACTATAGTAGTATCTCATACATTAATAATAAAGGAAACACTACTTGCCTTCTTTCTTGTTCTACATTCAGATGAGTCAAATAAATTCTCTAGTCTTAGGGATTCTTGACATGTTGTCCAAGTAGAGGAAGACATATACTTTTTTCTCACCAGGAGATTTTACATCCTTTACTTGGATCACTGATGTGGCCGGAATGGGGCAGGATAATTCACACCCTCTGTGAATCACATTCACATTGTACATTATTGTCACTCACTTGGCAGCAATGGAGGTTGGATAATACCAAGCTTAATCCTTATAACCTAAAATTGTCACATATCAGAAAGGAGATAGAGAGCAAACTATAAAATGGCCTGGGAGGCTTGGAAACACTGCCAGTTGGCCTTAGTGGTATGTTCATTTTTGAAATCCTATCAAAGTTATCGTTTTCATACCCCAAACCTACTTACTGATTATACAATGGAACTGGAACACTGAGTAATGTGACACTAGAGGGAAAAAAACTATGATATACTGATGGTTGTGAAAATATTCAAAACATTTGATAACCTTTAGAAGTATGTTGTGGTTTTTGGAGGGAAAACAAATTATGTTATAAATACACATGGGCAGAATTTTTAACCACAAAATGTTCTTTTAAAATTATGAAATTAAGAAGGTCATTCTGTTTTCAAGGAAGGAAATCATAAAATAAATATCAAAATATAGCAGGAACAATGAAATAATTTTACTTCTGCAGAAATCTAACAATAAAGCACTCATTTGAAAAAACATAAAAGTTAATTGGTACATTTTTGTGCCTTAAAATTAGGCACCACCAAAGTTACTGTGCAATGTTTTAACTGATAAAACATAAAAATCTGAAAATCCCTGGCTTTTACATTTTTATTTCTTTTTCCCTTTTAGAAAATATCTTACAATAACTTGAACTTAAAAGTGTTTTCCTCAGGTACTTAAAAGATTTCACGTAGGGCTTGAAATGAGAACGGATTAGAAGGAAAAACATATTTGTTTAGTGATAGAAACTTGTCTTTATCATGGGCAACTGGATCAGGGGCTCTAGGATTTTTGTGTAACAGTGGGTAGAAGTCATACCAGATTCTGATTCCCCTTTTACACAGGTAAGCCTGTCTGCCTGGATGTCGTCAAACTACTCTTTCTTAAAACCCTTCAATTAAATGAGAGACTTGAGGCACCAAATGGTGTGTACTGGTGTGGTTTCCCATTTATTACAAAGTTCAGTATCAGGCAAAACTACTTATAGCAAAGAAAGTCAGAATAATAGCTTTTAGAGTGGGCTGAGTAGTGACAAGGATGCTTGTGCCAACTGGTTTATTAAAGAACATGAATGATGTGTTATGTATTTCTTTCAAAATATGTGAATCCAAATATGATTACAGAGAGTGGTTAAGGTTGAAGGCATAGAATGGGGACGGGCTAATTTTACAAATTTTTAAAAAAAGTTCTGGAATAGCGAAGAATGCTGACTTAAGAAGCTCAGGATTAAATTTGTTCAATTGTGAAAAGTTGAGAATCAAGTATCCTGGGTGAAAAGCAAAACCAAAACAAGGGTATCAATTATATGTGGTAACTTTATTTCTTATGTTTCTGTGAAAACTCTACTGAGTTTGAAAGGCTTAGATTTGCTGCTAGCAGACCCCTTGTATTCATTTTTTTATAAAAATAAATCAAGGTAGGTTGAATAGTCAGTAAAATATGCAAAACTTTAGTATACAACCCCATAAATTTTCACAGAGGCATGTACCCATTTATCACTCAGAATAAGATGTTGAACATTTCTATCCTGTAAGAGTTTCCTTATGCCCTTTCTTTATTAATGATTTTACTCTCCCTATTTTAACAATTCTTCTAGATTGATATTACCTGTTCTTGAAATTCATATAGATATAATCATACAGAATTTACTTGTGTGTGTCTGGCTTTGTTTTCGGACTCAAATCTCATTCAGAGATCTTTTTCTAAGCTTATGTCACAGACACTAGGGTTCTCTGCCTCGTGTCCTCCAGAGATCATAGTTCTCCTGCAGTGTGAGATGGAGTTTTTTTTGCCTTCTGTATTGTGTGAGAGTGGGAAACTAAAGGTCCAATTGTTCTTTACAGACTTTCATCCAGTGCCCTGTCTTAAGTTCTCCATCTGCTATAGCAACAGATGGTCCCAACTTCTTAGTCTTTCTGGAGCTCTGTGGATTAAATGGATCTGCTTCTTATCACTAATAAATGATCTATTTTTGTCCAAACATTATCCTCATGAAAAGTACAGAACTTTATATTAAACATGGTAGAGAAGAGAGATTTCTGGACTAAGGGTTAGACAATCAGGATATTAGTTTTGGTTCTGCTGTTCACTAACCAAGTGACCTAGGACAAATTATGTAGCTACTCTGGTTTGCAATTTGTACTTTGTAAAAATAAAGGAACTTATATGTGGAAAAGATAGGGAAAAATATAAAAACAGTTTATATTATAGGATAGTGCTAGTAGTTCGAGAGTAACTGGTAACTTATTCAAGGTCGCATTGCTACTAAATGGCAAAGAACTCAAGTTGGTCTGACTGTCCATAGATGGTAGTAGAATTTAGGGTATTAAGATTTTTTTGTCTTCTTAATAACAATTAGAATTGATTTATTTTTTGTGCTTATATGATACATTTAAAATTTTTTATTGTGGTAAAATATACATAACTTAAAACTGTCTTAACTATTTTAAGAGGATGGCTCCATGGTACTAAGTGTATTCCCATTGTTGTGTAACCATCACTACCATCCATCTTCGGAATGCTTTCCATCTTGTAAAACTGAAACTCTGTGCCCACCAAACAATAGCCCCTCACCTCAGCCTCTGGCAACTTGCATTTTTACTTTTCATTGAGAATTTTTGTAATCTCTCCTTTTTCCCCACATCCCAACCTCTGATAATAGCTATTCTATTACTATATTTGGCTTTTCCCTTTTTTTTTTATTCCACATATTAGTGAGATCATGCAATATTTGTCTTCTGTTTCCGGCTTACTACACTTAGCACAATGTCCTCCAGCTTCATCCATGTTGTCACAAATGATTTCCTTCTTTTTTAAGGGTGAATATCACATTTTCATTATCTACTCATACATCAATGGACATTTAAGTTATTCCCATATCTTGGTTATTGTAAATGATCCTGCAATGAAATGGGAGTGCAAATATATCTTCAAGATGGTGATATTATTTCCTTTGGACATATACCCAGAAGTTGGATTGCTGGATGCCATTGGTGGTAATATTTTTAAGTTTTTGAGGATCCTCCAGATTTTTTCTCTGGTGGCTGTAGCCATTCCCACCAACATTGCACAAGGAAGGTTCCCTTTTCTCTGAATCCTTATCAATACTTATTATCTTTTGACTTTTTGATAATAGCTATCCTCACAGGTGTGAGATGATATCTCCTTGTGATTTTGATTTGTTTTTCCCTGATGCTTAATGATGTTGAACATATTTTCATATACCTGTGGACCATTTGCATGACTCCTTTGGAGAAATGTCTGTTCCATTCCTTTTCTCATTTTTCATTTGGGTTATTATTTATTTTTTGCTATCGAGTTGCAAGTGTTCCTTATATATTTTGGATATTAACTCAT
This sequence comes from Canis lupus dingo, assembly GCF_003254725.2. Taxonomy (NCBI): domain Eukaryota; kingdom Metazoa; phylum Chordata; class Mammalia; order Carnivora; family Canidae; genus Canis; species Canis lupus. The sequence goes on from NC_064277.1 coordinate 17,654,640, forward strand.
TATGAGATATATAGGTTTGGAGATATTTTCTCCCATCCTGCAAACTGCCTTTTCATTTTGTTGATGGTTTCCTTTGCTGTGCAGAAATTTTTTAGTTTGATGTCATCCCACTTGTTTATTTTTGCTTTTATTGCCTATGTCTGTGGTGTCACATTAAAAAAAATGCCAAAAGCAATATAAAGCGGCTTTTCCCTTATGTTTTCTTCTAAAATTTTTATGGTTTAAAGACTTACATGTAAGGCTTTAATTTATTTTGAGTTGATTTTTGTGTAGGAAGATAGTGATCCAGTTTCATCCTTTTGCATGTGGATATCCAGTTTCCCAACACTATTTATTGAAGAGACTGTCCTTTACCTACACTGTGTATTCTTGGTGCTCTTGCTGAAAATTAGTTGACCACGTATGTGTGGTTTTATTTCTGGGATCTCTATTCTGTTCCATTGATCTATGTGTCTGTTTTTATGCCAATATCATACTGTTTTGATGACTATATCTTAGCAATAGAGTTTGAAATCAGGACGTGTGATGAATCCAGTTATGCTCTTTTTGCTCAAAATTTGCTTTAATTTTTTGTGGGTTTTTTTTGTGGTTCATTACAAATTTAGGATTCTTTTGTATATTTTTGTGAAAAATGTCTTTGGAATTTTCATAGGGATTACATTGAATCCTATGAAAGATTACTTCATAGTAAGATATAAGAAAGTAGATTACTTCAATAGTACGGACATTCAAAAAAATACTAATTCTTCTGACTTATAAACATAAGGTATCTTTCAATTTTTAGGTGTACCTCTGAGATACTGCAGGTTCAGTTTCAGACTACCTCAATAAGGTGAATATTGCAATAAAGTGAATCAAACAATTTTTGGGTGGGCTTTCTAGTGCATATAAAAGTAATGTACACACTATAGTCTATGAAGTATATAATAGCATAGTTTAAGAAAACAATGTGCATACCTTAATTTAATAATACTTTGTTGCTAAAAAATACTAACTATCACCTGAGCTTGCAGTGAGTTACAATCTCTTGGCTGGTGGAGAGTCTTGATGTTGATGACTGCTGACTAATCAGAGTGGTGGTTGTTGAAGATTGGGTAGCTGTGAAATTTCTTCAGAGAACAATGAAGTTTGTGCATTGACTGCCTTTTTTTTTAAACTAGATTTTATTTTATTTATTTATTTATTTATTTATTTATTTATTTATTTATTATAGACACAGAGAGAGAGGCAGGAGATACAGGCAGAAGGAAAAGCAGGCTTCATGCAGGGAGCCTGATGTGGGACTCGATCCTGGGACTCCAGGATCGTGCCCTGGGCCAAAGGCAGGCGCTAAACCACCGCTGAGCCACCCAGGGATCCCCTAGCTTGTTCTTTCAATAATGATTTCTCTGTAGCATGTGATGCTTCTTGATAGCATTTTATTTACCCACAGTGGAACTTCTTTCAAAATTGGGAGTCCCTCCTCTCAAACCCTGCTGCTGCTTGATCAACTAAGTTTATGTAATATTCTAAATTCTTTGTTGTCACTTCGACAGTCTTCACAGCATTTTTACCAGGAGTAGATTCCTGTCAAGAAACCATTTTATTTGATCATCCCGCAAAAGCAGCTCCTTAGCTGTTCAAGTTTGATCCTGAGATTGCAGCAATGCAGTCCCATCTTCAGGCTCCGTTTCTAGTTTTCTTGCTGTTTCCACCACATCTGCAGTGATTTCTCCCACTGAAATCTTGAACACCTCAAAGTCATCCATTAGGGTTAGAATCAACTACTTCCAGAGTCTGCTCATGTTGATATTTTGACCTCTTCCATGAACTGCTAATGTTCTTAAGTGGCATCTAGAATGATCAATCCTTCCTAGAAAAGTTTCAATTGATTTTGCCCAGATCAATTAGAAAATCACCCAGGCTTTGCTGTTCTGTTTATAGGGCACAGGCAGAGTACGATTGGCATCATTCTGAAGGGCCCTGAGATTTTCAGAATCGTAAATGAGCATTGGCTTCAACTGCAAGCCACCAGCTGCATTAGTCCCTAGTAAGACAAGTCAACCTATGCTTTGACACTTTGAAGCCAGCCATTGATTTTTTCCTTTCTAGCTCTGAAATTCCTAGATGACATCTTCTTCCAACATAAGGTTGTTATACTTACATTGCAAATCTGTTGTTTTGTGTAGCCACCTTAATTATCTTAGCTAGTTCTTCTAGATAATATGCTGTAGCTTCTACATCAACACTTGCTGCTTCATCTTGAATTTCTATGTCATGGAGATGACGTCTTTCCTTAAACCTCATGAATAAACCTCTGCTGATTTCAAACTTTTCTTCTGCAGCTTTCTCTCCTCTCTCAGATTTCACAGAATGTGGAAATCTCACAAAAATATGACATTAGTTCCTCCCTTCTATGTTCTCAAGGAATTGTTCAGTTGGTGAACTTATTTTTTAAAGATTTATTTATTTATTTATTTATTTATTTATTTATTTATTTATTTGAGAGAGAGAGAGAGAGAACAAGCAGGAGGGGCAGAGGGAGAGGGAGAGAGAATCTCAAGCAGACTCTGCACTGACCACAGAGCCTGCTGTGAGGCTTGATCCCAGGATGTGAGATCATAACCTGAATTGAAACGAGGAATTGGATGCTCAAGTGACTGCACATCCAGGCACCCCTCAGCTGGTGAATTCAAATGCAAGTATGTATGTACTTTCATAATATACAATGATTGCTTTTTTCTTCTTCCTTTCAGATTTGTGACACCTGAACTTAGACATATCCCCTTCATTTCAGGCATAAGTCACAGGCCATCAAATATTAGTAATAAATTCCAGATTTCAGTGATGTAAAAGGCCACTTAAATTCCTCATTTTGTAAGATTAGTAAGTGTAAGTCTAGAAAGATGACATCTTTATGCTTATAACTGGCATTGTTGAGTTTCTTTTTGATAGCCCCCATTTTTATTGGAGTTCAATTTGCCAACGTATAGCATAACACCCAGTGCTCATCCCATCAAGTGCCCCCCTCAGTGCCCATTACCCAGTCACCCCCACCCCCCGCCCACCTCCCTTTCCAACACCCCTTGTTTGTTTCCCAGAGTTAGGAGTCTCTTGATAGCCCTTTCTTAAAACTTAAGTTTTAACCTAAGTTTAAAACTTTGTTATCCTTACAATTTCAGTGTTGGTAGATACCTATGATCAAAGTTTTGTCTTTTGTTTGTATAAATGAGGCTTATATCTGAAAGCATCTGGGCAACACTTTTATTTTGCTAGTTCTTACTTTGCCCATAGTAAGCATCTGAATAATGGAAGAATGAATGTCAGCATCTATTCACTTCCATAAAATTCATCTTTATATGAACTTTTGAAAAAATATTTTATTTATTTACTCATGAAAGACACAGAGAGAGGCAGAGAAATAGGCAGAGGAAGAAGCAGGCTCCCTGCAGGGAGCCTGATGTGGAGCTTGATCTCGGGACCCCAGGATCACGCCCTGAGCCAAAGGCCAACACTCAGCCGCTGAGGCACCCAGGTGCCCCATACGGACTTCTGGTTTGTCTTAGATTTCTTTAAAATCTTCTTCATTCCATCAGAGTAAAAATGGCCTTATTTTTTTAAAAGATTTTATTTTATTTATTTATTCATGAGACACAGAGGCAGAGACACAGGCAGAGGGAGAAGCAAGCTCCATGCAGTGAGCCCGATGTGGGACTCGATCCTGGGACTCCAGGATCATGACCTGAGGTGAAGGCAGCACTAAACTGCTGAGCCACCCAGGCTGCTATAAAAATGTCCTTATAGTGGCCCCCATAATGCTACGTTATCCGCATTCTTGGATTTCATCTATTTCTGCCCTGGTCTCCTTGCTAATCCTCAAACATACACCAAGCCTATTTTTGCTTCAGGACATTTGCACTTTGGACTTACTTTTGCTTAGAATATTCTTCTTGCAGGTACCTAAATAGCTACTTCATTTGCTTCATCACATCCTCACTTCTGGCCTCAACTTCACCCTATATAGACTAGTAGACATCTACAAACCTTCCCTTTTCCCCTCTTACAGATATTCCTTTCCTCCCTAACTCTTCTTATGTCAAGAACATCAAATCCTTCAAGAACTGTTGTCAGCTTCTGGCCCATGCCACTGTAACTACTGGAAATCATATCCCAACTAAGAAGTTTCCGTGTCAGTGCCTCTCTGTCCCCATCTTTCCACAACTTAGTTCATCCTGTCAAATTGCTTCCTACTCTTCCCCCACAGAGTATTTTGATTTCCTCACCTCTTCATCAAAGCAGAATTTTGGCTTCTTGGTGGTGACAAGTTTCTCCAGACATTTATCTCAGCACAGGGTCTTTGCTTTACATTTTACAAGTAAAATCCCCCACTGGGGAGATTTTCTTAGAATGAATAAGGGTCTGCAGAAATTAGTTATTCAAATTTAAAAAGGGTAAAATATTAAAATATATGCAACTATAACCTTTTCTTTTACCTTACTTCTAAAAGAAGAGTCCTTGTTTTTATTCTTTGGGTGGCCTCCTTGGCTTTTCTTAAACCGTGCAGTTAATGGATGAGGATACAGAACTGGAGAAAGCTGGGGGACCTCAGTTGGTCTATGAGAAAAGGTAAGACAATAGGAGGTAGAAAGCCAGCAACATCCAGATGAGTGAAGAATGAGGAGTATTGAGGGGTTTAGACAGATAGAAGACAACTGTAAGAAGGGCTGGACCTTGGGGCACCTGGGTGTCTCAGTGGTTGAGCATCTGCCTTCAGCTCAAGTCATGGTCTCAGGGTCCTGGAATGGAGTCCCGCACTGAGCTCCCTGGAGGGAACCTGCTTCTCCCTCTGCCTATGTCTGTGCCTCTTTCTCTGTGATTCTCATGAATAAATAAATAAGATCTTAAAAAAAAAAAGAAGGACTGAACCTTTAGGAAGAGGGACAGATGTTCAAAGTGGTTAGGAATTTTTCAAAATGTATGTGATGTAAAGTCTTACTTTGCCTCCTTGGAAGAAACCTTTGGTAAACATCTGTGATATCCTGAGAAATCCTCATAGCCCAGACAAGCTGGGTCTGTAACTGGTTAATTAATTTAAAAAATATATGGTCATTGTGGCAATTGAAAACATACTTCATATAAGGTTTCTGTTTTACATTGAAAGAAAGTTCATGCTTTGAGGTAAGGCCAAGGGGTTTGAAATGAGTTCAAGTCAATTGGTAAGGTAATCTAAATCATCTTACTTGTGTAAACTCTACCTATGAATAGTCAATTTTACTTTTAATTTTCTTTAAAGTGGAGTGAATCTGGATAAAACCAGGTGAAATAAGCTGGATAACAAGCATGACTCTTGCTAAAAGGTAGGTGGGAAAACACACTCGACTGTCACTGCAAAGACAGAAAAAATTAAAACGAGAGAGAGGGAATGCCACTGTTCTTTTGCAAGGAATCACGTGGAAAAACATGGACATGAGAACAGACTCAAGAGAACTGGAGGAAGGTATATCTGAACAGATTTAGGCGATTAGTGTGCCTCATTTCCAGAATATTTCTGCCATGATTCAGGGCTGAATTTTTTCCATCAAAAATTAATGTTGAGGGATCCCTGGGTGGCGCAGTGGTTGGGCGTCTGCCTTCAGCACAGGGTGTGATCCTGGAGTCCCAGGATCAAGTCCTGCATCGGGCTCCCTGCATGGAGCCTGCTTTTCCTTCTGCCTGTGTCTATGCCTCTCTCTCTCTCTCTTTCATGAATAAATAAATAAAATATAAAAAAAAATTCATGTTGAAGCTCCCGTACCTCAGCATGTGACTAGAGTTGGACATGAAGTAATAAAAGAGATGGCTAAACTAAAGTTAGATCATTAGCATAGGCCATAACCCAGTTTGACTGGTGTCCTTATAAGAAAAGACTAGGATCCACAAAGAGAAACCAGAGATTCATGCACACAAAAGGACAACCAAATAAAGAGGGTGGCCATGTGGGAGCCAAGGAGAGGAGCCTCAGAGGAAACCAATCTTGCCAGCTCCTTGACATTGGACTTCCAGCCTTCTGAACTGTGAGAAAATAAAATTTGTTTTAAACAACAACAACAATAAATAAATAAATAAAGTGAGTCCTTAGAAGTACCTGTGAAGTAATTCAAGTGCAGCATAATTATATGTTTTTATATAAATTCTAATCTTTAACAGTTATCTAACTCATATCTAACTCAACAGCAATAAACAATATTCATGTATTACAGTGTTCCACATTGTTTTTTTCTTCAATACAACCAACAACTCTTTTATTTTTCATACTCATTTCACTGACTTATGTAACAAAAAATTAAATATATAATCACTGTAACATGTACAACTGGTATAAGTAGATTTGGGAACAGATACTTGTGACTCTGGGTGAGCAGAGAACTTGACCATTGGTATAGCAGAAGCATGTCAGTGCACCAGAGAGTGGCAGTGTGTGCTGTTTGCATGTGTTCAACACACCATATACAATATAGTTTGACTCAGAGAATGAAGAATGTCCAGGCCAGTACAATGTTTCTTGGAGTCTGACTTGTGTTTGTTTTGTTTTGTTTTTTAGAAAGAATTGGCTTCCAGTCCATCCAATATAATTGGAGTTACACAATTCTCCACCTCTTATAACATACAGGATTGAATAAAGCTTTGGAAATCTATCATTTCTAAGCTTTTATCCTTGTCTTCCAGGGAGCAAATATCTTAGGACCGTGTTTTGCAAAAATAGAAATTAACATTATATTCCATTTTGCCACCCGTAGTCTCAGGAAAAAGGATTGTGATGGTGATAAAAGAAATTTTTCCTCTCAGGCTTCTAACTTTAGGCATATTTGCCTACTCCATGTTGTACTTTGATTTCTGTATAAACTACGAGTTTTCCTTCTTTGTTTCCTGTAAATGGTTTTTGAAATGGTTTGTCTTATTATACTAATTCTGGGGAAGGTAGCATGGCATAATGGGTTGAGTAGGCTTTATTAATGAGGTGAACTTAAATCTGGATTTTTAAAAAAAGATGTTATTTATTTATTAATGAGCGACACAGACAGAGAGGCAGAGACATAGGCAGAGGGAACAGTAGGCTCCCTGTGGTGAGTTTGATGTGGGACTCAATCCCAGGACCCTGGGATCACGCCCTGAGCCAAAGGCAGATGCTCAACCACTGAGTCACCCAGAGTCCCTTAAATCTGGATTTATGGAACTTTAGCCTTTGATTTGGGGCAGTTTTATTGAACTTTGTCTTCACCTTCAAAATAGGTATTAATATAACCTAGATGGCAGAATTATAAAAATTTAAATGACATATGTAAAAGGCCTACCACAGTGCCTGACATATGATAGGCCTTCAATCAATGCCAGCTATTTAAAATATATTTTTAAATTTATTTTTAATTATTTTTTTAAATGCCAGCTATTATTAGTAATCATCTTCCTCAGTCTTCAGCCCAACCCATTGATGAGATTATCAGTTTTCTATATATGTTAGGTATTAATGTCTGCTTGGTAACTCACTATTTGAAAATTACATTGACAATGAACATAGCAGTCACATGGGGCAATCCAAGGTCAAAGACATGAGCCCCCCCTTCTGACTTACTCAGTGGTTTGCAGAAATACTGATGACCTGCTTTAAAAGTACCAGTGAATTGATGCCTTACATTCATATCCTTGTGTGATTTATATTTTTGTTTTGATTTTTTTACTTTTTATGCTTTAAGTGCCTTCTCCTTTCAATTGATCCTGTTTGAAAAGATGGTTTATTTTAAAGGAAAGTACTTGGGTTATTTCAAGGGTCTGCAGTACATCAAACACATCTCCAAGGCCAGTGGAGAGTGTTCCTCATCCACATTAAATAAAGCTTCAAACAGGCTGCATTACTGGGCTCACTCAGCTCGCTCTCCACAGCCAGTTTCAATTTCACTAAAAGGAAAGAATTGGTAATTAATTATCTAGGCCGTGTAATGAGTTTCCATTACTTGGAATTCAATAAAGCTCTTTCATTGTGACCAGGCTGATCAATAGCACAGAAGGGCTAATAGAAACCATAGATACAGCTGGGATAATAGAATGGCTATAGGAAATTAGGCCCGGTCCCTGGAGCTCTTTCTTCTCCCTAGGGAATGGAAGCTGCTCAGTAGATCCTTTTTTTAGAACACTCTGTGAGGCATTGTGAAATGAGTAGGCTATTGTGTTACTGCAGGAGCTAATGGAAATTACCTTTACAAAATCCATACACACTTGGAGCTGGAATGACTTTGGAAATTATTTAGTTGTATTACTCATGGATCACCATGCCTTCTAGATGGCCATTTGTGTGTGAGTGTATGTGTGTGTGTGTGTGTATGTGCACACATGTGTGCACCTGTGCATGCTTGCACACCAGGTGATGTCATCTTTATATTCAACACCAACTTCCCCATCCTCTGCCACTTCAGATTAGATAAAGGGTGCAACTTACAAAAAAGCAGCCAATCCTTGGAGTGGCAAGAGGCATATATAGTTGTCTCCAGTAGAATGATGAGAAAGAGTAAAAGGGGTGGGGGTGGGGACAGTAATTCATTTTCTGTGGAATTTAATCTGGAAGTAGGAAACATGGTTATTGTTTAACTAGAAGTTAAAACTGGTGGACCCTTCAGAGTGTGGATCTTTGAGGAAGGATTAGGATGATGATTAAATCAGATTTATAAGAACAAACTGTGCCTGAGAGAAGAAAACCACATAGTCCAGCCTTCCAAGAAAGGCTAGGGGGTAGAGCTGGTGCCTGAGGGTGTGCTGGTTTTAGTGTCAGTCTGCTGTGTTTTCCTGTGAGGATTCTGTTCTTTTTTTTTTTTTTTTTTTTTGGATTCTGTTCTTTGTAAGATAATTGGAGCAAGTCTCTGTTCCTTACAACCAAAGAATCCTAAGTAGAACCCTAGCCCAATTTCTGCATTTTCTAAGGAAAGAGACCAATTACAAACAGTAGGAATGGCTCGGGTGCATTATAAAAAATTTTTTAAAGATTTTATTTATTTATTCATGAGAGACAGAGACACAGGCAGAGGGAGAAGCAGGCTCCCTGCAGGGAGCCCGATGTGGGACTTGATCCTGGGACTCCAGGATCACGCCCTGGGCTGAAGGCAGACGCTCAACCGCTGAGCCACCCAGGCATCCCTGCATTATAAAATATTGATGGCAGTTCTGCCAGGATGAGAACCCAGATATAATATTGTATTTTCCAAAGACAACTGCACGAATATTTCCGATCCTCCACGAAGTTCTGCAATGTGACCTTGCAAGTCCTCCACCAAGGGGTAATCTATCTATTATCTATCATCTATCTATCTATCTATCTATCTATCTATCTATCTATCTATCATCTATCTATCTATCATCTATCTATTATCTATATCTATCATCTATCTATCTATCATCTATCTATCTATCTATCATCATCATCTATCTAATTTCCTCGCTCCCTTGAATCTGGGCAGGCTCTTTGACTGCTTTGACCAACAGAGTAGAGCACAAGTGACACTGTGCCATTTCTGGGCATAGCTCTTGACTGGCCTGGCAGCTTTTTCTTCTTCCCTCTTGGAAACCAGCATCATGCAAAAGTGTGACTTCCTTGAAACTATAGTGCTATGAGAAGCTCAAGCTACATGGAGTGTCCTGGATGGTGAGATGCTGCATAGAAAGAGAGAGAGAGACAGATAGAGAAAGAGAGAGAGAGAGAGAGAGAGAGAGAGAGAGAGAGAGAGAGAGAGAATGTGTGCAAATGCACAGTCAGGGGAACACCAGGATGTCAGTTACATTAGTAATAAGCCCTGTAGAAGTGAATCCTCTAACATCAGTCACCCCAGCTGATGACACATGGATATGAGACTAAACTCTCAGCCAAGCCCTTTCCAAATCCCTGACCCACAAAATCTTGAGCAAAATGAAATAGTTACTTTAAACCACTAAACTTTAGGTTAGCTTGCTACTCAGCATTGGATAATCAAAACACTGGGTCATTTGGCTTTCAAATGAGGTTTCTGTCCATGGTGCCTCAATTTTATTGGAATAGGCCAATGATTTCAGCAACATAGCCAAACACATTTTTAAGCTAATATTTTATTTGGTAAATAAAAAAAGCATATAAGTGCCACCCTAAAGTCACAGTAAAAAGTCACATTTCAGACAAAGACTCAAATTGTATGACAAGCCCAATTTCATTAAGCTTCATGGCAACGGCAGAATGGGAGGTTTCATTAGTTCATTGGAGAAATTAGCAGTTTAGAAGCATAATCTCCAGATTTCATTGTGTGTCAGTGATGCCAAATTTAAGATTTTCTCATTGATGGTTACTTCCCTAGCTTCCAGTAGCTGCAGATGCTTATAAGAGTGCCCTTAGATGCCCATTCTATAAAATTGATAATTTGTTAGATTCCAACTGTGTCACTAATTTATAGTCAATATCCTACTAGTCAGAAGAAACCAGCTTCCAATTCTTCCCTATTCACACCAACACCTGTTATTGTCTGACTTTTAGGAAATGGCCATCTCAGTGGATGTGAAGTCCTATCACTTTGTGGTTTTGATTTTGCTGTTCCTTAATAACTAATGGTGTTGGTCACCTTGACATGTGTTTAGTGCTTATTTGAATATCTTCCTTGGAGAAATATCTGTTCAAATCTTCTGCCATTTTTTAATTGGTTTATCTTTTTTGTTCATTGCAAGAGGTTCTTTATATAATGCACATACTAGATCCTTATTATTTGCAAATATTTTTTGTAAGAGACCAATTCCTGAATATTTTTGGGATCGTATGCAGAGCTGAGAATCTGATGAAGCCATGGGATCTCATCCAACTAAGTGCACACTCCCTTGGAATTTTACACACATTTTCAGAGATTTTAGAAAGCATCCTGAGGCCACGGCATGGAAACCCTAAGAATTCATGTCCCTCTCCTTCTTCCAAGGTTTTGCTCTTCTCTAGGATTATACAGTTATAGTCTGACTATAGGACGTGCACTGCGTGAAATGAAGACAAAGACTCTTTTGGCAAGGGGGTGAGGAATCATTCCATTTGGTGACAGAGTAGTCTTTCTGGGAAATTGCCCTGAGAAGTCCTCTGAGGGCAATTTTCTGGAGGGCTGAGCATGCTGAGTCTTCAGACAAGAGACAGAAACTGTGCGTGAGATGAGGAGAGATTTTTTTTTCTCTTTTTGGATAGAGTAAGGAGAAGGGGGAGACGGAACTTTAGCCAACTGAGAGGCTGAAAGAGAGAAAAGAGAATTCCTGGGCATCTCCTGATGAATTAGAAGTAAATGAATGTTTTCCTAGGGCTAATCAACAGTGTTTGCTTAACTACCTTTGTCATGTCTGCTTCTCAACTAGAGAGGAAAAGATGAAATAAAACAGTGAGAACTATTTAAACAGACAACTGGAAGCCAGAGGCTGGGGAACATTTAGATCTTTCTGTTTTTTAAAAGACTGTTGCTGGAAAAAAATCACGAATTTGAACACTAATTTTTTGGACTTGTGAAGTTACCATTTAAGCTGAACTCAGTGTCTCATGACAAATTTCTTCTCTTCTGTCTAACATCATTATCTTTGCTTTTCACAATTAATCAGAAAAAATTATGTTCATTATTTCAGAATCTATCAGGAACTTCAAGGCATTATAGAAAAAGCATTTAGAGGGGTCTAGGATGTAAACCTTGTACTAATTCTCAATTCATTGTGCCTGAAAAAAGGTCATGTAGGTTTTGCTTGAAGGCTTTTGATGATGGAGAAGTCACCACCTCATAATAAGCAACCCAGCTGATCTGATCGTTGGGCAGTAGTACTGCTTAAAAAATTCTTTCTTCACTGAATGAGCCACTATCCCTTATTGTCACTAGTTATGCCATTTGAAATAAAAATATGAAAACTATAGATTCTCTTCAGTTAGCATCATCTATAAGCCAAGCACTTCTGTGGTAGGTGCTTTATATTATTATTCACTTAAAGTTCACCATGGCAACTTAGAAAGATAGATGCATCTTTCCCATTTAACAGCTAAGAACTGAGAGTTGAATTTATGGTTAAGGGAAAATAACTGAGAGACTGGGATTTTAATTTTGGTTGATATCACCCCCAAATCTAAGTGATTTCCACCGTGTAACATTAAGAATGATTAATTCTCCTTTTACCTGAAGGATTTATTTTATTTTTAAAAGATTTTATTTATTTATTCATGAGAAACACACAGAGAGAGGCAGAGATAAGAAGAGGGAGAAGCAGGCTCTCTGTGGGGAGCCCGATTTGGGACTCGATCCTAGGACCCCGGGATAGTGACCTGAGCCAAAGGCAGATGCTCAACCCTGAGCCACCCAGGTGCCCCTGAAAGGCTTAAATAATACAACACAATGCTGCGGATGAATCTGTGCTAGGATTCTTACGGAAAAAAGAAAATGCACTGAAAAGAAATATATGCCTTTGAAACCCTTTTGGGCATGTTCTTAGACTTTTGACTACAAATTAAATCCTCATGTTTAAATAGTGTTTTCCCAAACCTTATGGGTCTAGCATTATTGTGTTTCTTTTTATACCTTGTTATTTTATGGGTGCAGGACGGGTTTAAAAATCAGTGGGTTTAATACAAAGGTCTTCTACTGGTGAGCATGGAATTGAGGACTGGAAACTCAGTATGTGGCCCAGACAATGGATGCAGGCTGCCTCTGAGTTTGCCAGAGCCCCCAGGTTGGCTGTGCGGGTGCTGGGGAAGGGTCCAGCAGACTGGCCTGGGAAGGGTGGGTACATGGGATCCCTCACTGGGCAAGTAAGAGGGAAAGAGGAAAAGGAAAGGAAGAGCAATGGAAGTAGCAAAGTCACTTAAAATCTGTTTAAATATATTTAAAATTATTTATTTAAAAGTGTTTTGGCAAAAAAAAAAAATTGTCTTGGCCTTTTGGAAGCGAACATTGACTCCTGGGGCTGGATCAAGCTGCCTTCAGGATGTTGTTGGTGAATGACAGTTTTTTCATTAGTTGTCATTAATTCATTCATTCTGCCAATATTTTCTGAGCACCAGAGGCTGTCCTAAGTCTGAGGTTCTAACAATGAAAAAGATTGACACAGTTCCTTGTGGAATTTGAGTGAATAAAAAAAAAAAAAAGAATTTGAGTGAATAGTGAAATAGTGTGATCTTTTATTTCACAAGGTAACAAATTTCAGATGAAAAATATATTTTTTTGTTGAAAGAAATCTTTATTTTTTAAACCTTTTTTTTAAAAAAAGATTTTATTTATTAATTTGATAGAGAGAGCCAGAGAGCACAATTAGGGGATTGGCAGATGGAGAGGAAGAAGTAGATTCCCTGCTGAGCAGGGAGCCTGATGCAGAGCTCGATCCGAGGACCCTGGGATCATGACCTGAGCCGAAGCCAGATGCTTAACTGACTGAGCCACCCGGGTGCCCTGAAATTCTTCCTTTGAAAAGCTATCTCATGCAATGCTGTAATATCATTGAATGTTAGAATTGAAGGGTCATTCATTTATGTAGAAAATATTTATGAATTTCTGTTACTTCTAAGCAAAGCTAGTATCTCAGCTAATATTGTTATAGTGGTCAAGAAATACCAGTCTGGTGCTTGCTGTTTCTCCTGAAGGACGGGTTCTACATACCTGTGTTGTACTTCAGTGTGCTTTGACTCTGAAACTTAGATCTCTGAGGGCTTCATTCTTCCTCTAATTTCTGCATTCTGGAGGAATCTTTAGTGTCGGCTCCAGGTATTCACACTAGTTTGATGGGTCTGGTATGTGGGGATGGGGTGGAAGAGCAACTAATGGAGAGGGGGCTGGAGGAAGACTTAAAGGTTATTTATCCCTTTTTCTCACTTTGTAAACAAGTTACCTGTGCTCCAGGGAACAGAAGGCACACTGCGTATGGGCCATTATAATATTTCTTTGGAATGGGAAATGTCTACCATGATAAAGGGAAGGCCTTTGTCTCTTTCATTCAGCACTGCATCCACAGTCCCAGAATAGTGTCTGATATCAAGGACCCCAGGGAAGCTCCATACAATCAGAAATCATTAGTTCAACCAATGGGGGTTGGTCTTGCAAAGAGGATCCAAGGGAATTCCCCACAAACAGATTCTTATTTAAAAAAAAATCATGTGAGTTAGAGAGGAAAGGCCAAGGGATGGTTTAATTTATGCTTTTTACCCTGGCCTACATCCTTTTTCTATAGCTGGACCAACGCAGCAGTAAATTAATACCACCCCAGTATGGGGCAGGCCGTCTGTGAAAAGAAGCCTGTTGTTTAGCTATGGGACACAGTTGACAAATAGGACAGAGGGTTGAGAAGCGGGCAATGGCTGGGTTTCCTTGGGACACCTACGTTGGCACTTGAAGAATCTGTTTTAATTTTGTTTCTTTTATCCCATGACCCCAAATGAAGTATTTCTTGGCATACGCACATAAGAGAAAGGTTCCAGCATGTCCCATTTACCACAGAATAGTCCAGGTTTATTTCAGCACCATTCACAGCAGCCAAAGAATGTTTGGGGTTCTGAATGGAAGCAGTCAAAGAATGGCCTATTATTTTTGCACCTAAGTTAGCTGAAAGCAGACACTATGAAATCTCTTTCAGAAAGGAAACTATTCTCCCTATCAAAGTTATATAATGAGGTACAATTACACCTTAAGGCAATTGGATTTGATTTTGGTAAGTAATAACTGAGCATGTACCAAGCATCCCTTAAGAGACTAAAGCAACTTGGACGTGTGGCAAGACAGCTGTCTAGATGAATGAGTCATATAAGTTCTGATTCTAGGCAAATCATTTTCAAAAACCATAATACTCCTTTGCTAGAATAAGGCTGGTTTAACTGTTTAAGGATGGGATCCCTGGATCCCATGAATTTTGTCATATTCTGTATGACCTTAGAATATATCTTTTTGGAACTTACAGTGTAACCCACAATAGGTTGCCTTGGTATGGTTTTTATTTCCATGTTGTAGCTAAGGAAACCAAAACATGGAGCACTCAAGTGGCTTCTCTAAGGTCATACAGAATATGGGAGAAGCCACTTGAGTGCTCCATGTTTTGGTTTCCTTAGCTACAACATGGAAATAAAAACCATACCAAGGCAACCTATTGTGGGTTACACTGTAAGTTCCAAAAAGATATATTGAAGACTTAATATGTGAAACTGTGAATGTGACGTTGTTTGGAAAAAGGATCTTTGATTGTGTAATTGAGTTAAAATGAGGCCATAGGGTGAGCAGCTAATTGAGTATGACTGCTTTTTGGATAAGAAGAGAGACATATGGACACAGAGACACACAGAGAGAAGGCCATGTGACCACAAACGCAGAGATCTGAGTGATCTGTCTGTGAGCCAAGAGACAGCAAGGATTGGAGGCTACCCCTTGAAAGCTACAAACAGTCAAGGAAGGGTTCTGCCCAGAGTTCCAGAGGGAGGATAGCCGTGCTGACACCTTGATTTTGGCTTTCTAGCCTCCAGAACTGGGAAAGTATAAACTTCTATTGTTTTAAGCTATCTAGTTTGTGGTCATTTGTTACAGGAAGAAACTAATATACTACCTAATGTACATGATATTACGAGGTTCAACAATGATCATATAAATGAAAAATATTCTGACATATATTACACCAGTAGAAATGGGTATAGAAATAAGATGACATTACCTTTTTAAATTTCAAGATATATCCAAAACGAACTACTCTAAAGCAGGTGGTGTTAACAAAATAACAAAAAAACAAAAACAAAAACAAAACCCAAAAACAAAACAAACAAAAAAAAGCTAAACTGAAAACTCTGTTAGAGATGCTTTTTATTGCTAAAAAATATTTCACACCAAGGTTTTTGCTTTAACAAATTATCTCTAGTAGAAGTCTGAAAACTCAGCACTTCATAAACATTCTTAAACAGTCCACTTTCTGCCTTCTTTCATTTTTATGTGTTTAAATAATTTCTTTCCCTGAGTCTGTGAGTTTTTTCCCAAGGAAACTTGAATGCCTCATTCATTATACTTGGAATGTGGGCTTTCCCATAGCCTGCACAATAACTAGAAAATAAAAACATGGCAAGATGTAAAAAAATAATTTTACAAAAAGTAGCCACTAAAATCCCTTAATAGATATGATCCTCCATTCACCACCCCCAAGAAGCCACTGAGGTGTAATACTGTCAAGTCGATGTCATATTGCAATCTTCTGTTAATCTGAAAGACTGGCTAGTCCAAAATGGCACATTTATCATGTCAAAAATTTCATTATGCTCTAGAGAATGGTGTGGTATATTGCCCCTTCTATATATGTCCAGGAGAGGATTGGCTTTCTACATATACAATGATTATTATTAATTTTAAATAATTCCTTTTGGTGTCCTGAAAACCATCTCAGAACTCTCTTGAACTTGAATTGATCTGAGCAGGAGACAAGAGAGTTAACTTTATCAGACTGAAACTCAGAAACTCTGGAGGTCATCTTGTTTAAATCCTCTTACTTTACTGATAAGGGAAGCAGAGCATAGCTGTTCGGTGACCTGTGGAAGTCGCACAGGGATTTGGTACAGGATACAATTCCAGTTGCCTAACTTCTACTCCGATGTTCTTTCTTCTCTAAAACCATAGTGGTCATACAGACTTGGTATTAGCTCTTGGATATCACCTTCATAAGCTATGTGACCTTGGAAAAGTCTCTCAAATTCTCTGAACGTGCCTTTTTTAGTTTGTAGAATGGGAATCAAAAAAGCAGGCTGGTAAAAGCTGGAGTGTAGCCGAGAGAGAAATACCAGGGCCACAGAGTATTATCCAAGCTGAAAGAATTTCAGCTTACCACTCCCTGTTCCCCATGCCACATTAATTACTACCTCTCTTCTGTCTCAGATGTGGCTTGTTGGGGGGCATGTCTTCCTTGACCCTCAAAGACTTGGATAGGAGCCTTCTGTTTCCACCTGTAGTCCCTATGGTCATCCCTCGTATGCAACCTCTTCCTTTACCCCACTCCAAGTGTCTAATTATTAGTCTACAGATCTTTGATTGCAGGAACTGTGTCACATTCACTTTTATACCTTAGCGCTCTGCACAGCACTCTAAAAAAATAAGTTTCTCAGTGTATGATCAATGGATGAATTGGTTTGTGCACAAATTCTAGGAGATGTTTTGGAGGTATAGATTCTCATGGAGGGAATTTCATCTTTTCTACACCTGCTGCCAATGTAAATGTCAGATGAGCTCTCTCGTGCATTGTAAGGATCATTTTTTTTTTCTCAACAAGTTTTCATCTTTGATTATGTTTTGCTTAGGATATTGATATAATACATTTGCTTGCATTACCTAAACACATGCTAAGAGTGGAGAGAGCTGGGAAGCTTTGACCAAGTTTCACCAGGGAAAATTCAGTTTAGAATCATGTCTCTACTAAGCACAAGCCACGGTGGACTCAGTTACTTGTAAATAAAGACTTCTGAAGTGTGAGGCAGTTGTAGTGGAGTCGAAAGAGCTCCAAGGTTCTTGTCAAATTTCTTGGGTCTGTGCTTTGGTGTCCTTAAAATGTGGAGATAATAGTATCCACTTCATGGAATTTTTGTGATGAACCAACAAGAAAATGTCTGTGAGCACACTTTGTAGATGGGACATATTACATGAGTGCAGGCGGGTATAGTTCTGACATTTATTGCTACACTGCCAGTGACAACTGATTCCTCAGCTTGTTTTAGGATCTAGGACCAGAAAATGGAGGAAACTGGTCATTGAATGTTATTAAGACCTGGTAATTTGTTGACAGTGTGCTAGTGTTTGCCCAGGTGTTGGTGCTCAGTGACTGCTGGAATGTTCCAGTTTGAGCTCAGGTTGCAGGAAGGCCTAAGTGACTAGGAAGACCCAGGCATGGAAAAGCATTAGTGGCTAGAACCTCTCTTGCTGATGGTGGAGATATGAAAAGATAGCAAGGTCCTCCCTCTAATCCTCAAACTCTGTTCTAGCAGGCTTCTCAGAGGATACAAGTTTGAAATACTCAAATTATTTCTTTTCAATTAGTCTCCCATCTGGATAGTTCCTGAACTGTGAGTCTGGGTCTGTCCTAGGATATACCATTGATGGTGATAAGATTGATCACACATGCTTGAGAAATTCAAGTTGACTCTTGTATTGTGAACAGACCTCTCCACAGGGCGCCATAAATCCAACCAAGGCCCCAGTACTTTTTGGAAGCAACAGATACTTTTGCTTACAGATGGAACATACTCTGAGAAGGATCTCATTCAGTCAACTTTACAGCCTTGCCCAATAACAGAATCTTTCCTCTTTCATGCCCCTATTTCAAGAATGCATGAAGCCTTTGGACCTGTTTTTCCTTCTAGTGTTCTTAAGCTTAACCTACTGCTGCAAGGCAGATGGTTTATGGATTGAAGAGAGAGCCATGATCACAAACATATACATTTAGCATAAAATGCTAAGGACACTTGGCTTGTTTAGCCAAGGCTACAGAGCTTCCCATGAGTGAGGAGGCTGGACAGCTGCAACTTATCCTATGACTAAAGCCTTTCCTCTGTCTCCACATCGTGTGATTACTAACATATTGTAAGCAGGTAAAATAATTTCTTCAGGTTTGAGAGAGAAGATGAATTGCTAGCTATTGTCTTATTAGGTTCAGGCTTATATCTTCAATATCTCCATTTTGATGAATTTCTGTGAGTCATCTGCCTTCCATTTAAGGGAATATTTCAAGACATCACACTCTTCTAATCCTTGAACCAGGTGCCTTCTTGTGACACCCACAGCCTCATGTAGGCAGCAAGTGCAGAGTTAGTATTCAGGTGCCCCTGAACAAAAACACCTACCTGTTGAGAAATATTTATTGAGTGGAAGCTGTAAGGATGAGGTTGGAAGCACAGAGAATAGTTTTCCCATAAGCAGAATGATGGGATGACTATGGTGTGTTTCTGTCTGTGTCTCAAAGGAGTGACACCTTGGAGAAGGTACAACAATGCCATCCCTCGGCAGGGATTGTAGCTCCCAGCTGTGGGCATCAGGCATGGGAGGTGCTGTGACATGTGAGGAGATGAAGCTACTCTGAAATCTGCTGCTGACACTTGCTCTTCGTGGAGAAGGTCACCAGGTCACCTTATTATCTCAGTAAGGCTCTCTTTTATTTTTGAGAGAAGGTGAGAGTTTAGGGAAGGTTTCCGATGTGCTACAACTAATGGTTTTGTTTTTCATTCACTTTACAGAATATTTTAGAACCCAAAGAGAACCGATAGTTTCATCTCTTTGTTTTTCATTTGCTAAAAAACAAAACAAAACAAAACAAAACAAAAAACCAGGGAGGCTCCAATATAAAGACTGTTTAAATCATTTCTCTTTCTGTATATTTGACCAAGCATTATATAAAGACATTTTTCTTTTAAAGGTACAGATAAGTTACCGATTTCAGCCAAATTTTTCAAATGTTGCATGTGGTTTAATGATTTCAGTTATGACTTAATATTTGAATAATGTCATAGCTCTCCAAATCTCCCATAATTACAATTCAATTTGTCAGAATTTACTTAATAGCCATGTGCCTAAGCATAAGGGAAACACTTGGTCTGTTTAGCAAACCTTCTGTTGAAACAGAAATACGGGAGATTATAGCTGTTGATTACTGTTTTCGTGTGAGTAGGATCTGCCGTATGATGCAAGATGGCTCCTGCCAACCCAGTCAGCAAAGGATTTTGTTTAGCAGAATTCTGTTTAATAAGAAAGAGTTTTGATACATAATCTTGTCTCAGATGGATTAAACTATTGATTTACCAATACTGTTCCTCCTTCGACCCAGGGGGACTCTGTTGATGCCACTTAGAATATTACAAACTCTTTGCCATATGCATGTTGTCTAGCCCATGCTTCAACCCTATCACCTTTCAGCAGATTGCTTTAGACAAGAGATCTCATGGGCAAGGAATCTGCAATGCATATAAGCTTACTTGCTGATTTAATACAAGAGAGTCCTAGACATTGACCTTGTCTTGAGTTATTCTAACTTGGCAGGGCTGTAACACTGCAAAGACCTGAAAAATCCCTTTTTAACAAGGCTACCTGAACCAAATGGCCCCAGTCCAAATACATGAAAATTTAAAGATGTCCAAGAGATCAGTGGCTTACAGTATTAAAGAGTAGGAAGACTGATGTTGCACTTACCTCAGGTATACTTATTTATCCAGTCAAGGATTCTGTCTCCAAGCATAAGAGCTGCTCTGTTATCACTTTATAAATTGCTGTGCATATTATTTCAGTAATGAACTGGGAGGAGACATTCTGTTTGAAGATGTTAAAGGTACCAAATGCCCCACTAAAATCCCCTGATGTTCAATTATTTGAAAGAAACGATTTCTCCTCAAAGCAGTTTGTATTTTTAATTTTTCCAAAAGCAGCAGCTAAGATATAATGTCCATAGAGCCCATGGTCTTTGGAGTGCCCACAGGTATTGCAGGCCGACTAAAGCCGTTCTCAAGGCAAGAGGCAGTCCAAGACCAGGATGCAGGTGCTTACAGTTTTGCTTACGAGTGCTTTCTTTCAGTGGGGGGAAAAAATCCCATAATTTTCCAGGGTAAGAGAGAAATTGGCAATACCTATCAACTTGGCACTAAGTAAGTCTAATTTGGCAAGATTTACAGCGTACCCAGCGCAGAAATGATCATATGCGCACATAATGTACTGTATCTTCAATGGCAGCCCTAATGCACTCTGTGCTCCTCTAATGACAGTGGCTGGAGCACAGGGCTCCTTGGCAAACCCATCTCCACTATGATGTGTTGAAAATATTAGTTGTTGAAACCACGGGAAAGGAGGCAGGCATGGATATATTTACTTCTGCATCAGGTCACTCTGTATTCTATTGTATGTGGCATGGTCCAGGCTGACCACTCCTAGCAAGAAGCAAGAGAAGATAAAAACCAAAGTGTGCCAATAAAGGATGAGAGGTGGCCAGGAGCAAGGTTATTAGGATAGGAAACCCAAAGCCCCACTGGGCATGCTTTGGCAAGCATCTTTCTTTAGCTGAGCCTTAGTTTCCTTATTGTAACATGGTCAAGCTGAGTAGGTGATGTCTTAATGCATATTTAGCCTAATATCTATGGTAAATACGGTTAATCCAGAACAAACTTATAGGCAGCCTTTAACTTCCCCATTCTGTACTTCTATGGCGACCATCCACTTAATGCATTGGAGTTCTTAGCCTGAAACCTGCCCTTAGTGTTGTAAAGACAAAGTAAAGACATACTGTTGTGGGTTTCTAAAGGAGTTGTTCTGCGAAAAATTGTTTGGGGAGATATTGTTGGGGGAGTGCAAATGAAGAGAGGGTATGCTTTTATTTTGGGGTGGCAGGCACTGCACCAAAAATGAAATAAAAGCGTAACTGGTTTGGTGAATAATTGGGGCTCTACAAACAGAAAAGAGCATAATTCTCCCCTCACACTGCATCTCCAGTTTCTGCAAGCACGCTCTGTGGATTAGTTCTTTTCCTGCCCTTGGATGAACCCTTAGGCAGGTCTCGCCTCCCAGATGATAAACAAATGGTCCCTTGTTTGGGGATTAAAACTTCAACCTCATCTAATAATCACACAACTCCAGTCCAGTCCAGAATATTAATCAAGACTTCAAATGTGTATCCAGGTAAACCTTGGGCCTGACCCAGGCTGGCATTCTAGAGTACAGAGAAAGGGCAGAGCCACCTCCTCAGTACTTCCTAGCTGTGATTTTTGACACCTCTGGCTTTGGAGAGGATAATGAGGGAATTATAGGGAAGAGCAGAATCTTATCTGCCTGGTACCCCTGTGATCTGCCATTGGTGTCACCTCGACATGGCAGATGTCCAAAAGTGAGTCTGTCTTTTGGGCAGTTTTGTACATTTCTGGAGGACCCATTGCATCTCTTTTGTCTGGGTGCAGCTATCCCCTCAGTGCCTGCACTTCTAGCATTTTAGCTGCTGGATTGCTGTCTGTCCCCTGGAGGGATGGAAACCAGACTTTGTGATTGAAGAGGGAGTAAGGTCTAGAACTAGGGTTGGGGTTGAGTAAGAAAGAAACTGAAGGTGCTCTGACTTCATCATCAATTTCTCAGGCTGAAGGGTGCCTGAGCTATGGGAGGGAGAATATATTTTGTAAAAATTATGATCAGAACATTTAACATGAGACTAACCCTCCTAACAAATTCTTAAGTACACAATACAGTATTGTTAAACCCAGGTATGATGTTGTACAGCAGATTCTAGGACTTGTTCATTTTGCGTACCTGAAACTTTTATATTGATATGATTTTATTATTTATTTATGTATTTATTTATCTTAAAGATTTTATTTATTTATTTGAGGAGGGAGAGCAAGAGGGAGAGGGAAAGAGAATCTGAAGCAGGCTCCACGCTGAGCTCAGAGCTCGATCCCACCACCCTGGATCTCATGACCCTCAGATCAGGATCTGAGCCAAAACCAAGAGTTAGATACTTAACCCGCTGAGCCACCCGTACCCCAATATTGGATAGGAATTTAAAGTTCTGATTATCTATCTGGACTAGACAAAGATACTTAGACTGGACAATTTTTTTTTCAATGCCCAGACTAAGAAGCAAGTTGTTTGTTCTTTAGAAGTATTTGCTAAAACTTATATGCTATTTCATATTTTTCTTTGTGTCCAATAGAAGTGTTCCATTTTACATTTTATTTGCAATGTAGGACTCTTGGCCTACATAGTTGGTTACATTTCTTAAAATACATCTTAAAGTATGAACAACTTCCTTCCTATATCCATCATCAAACATCACCATCAATGATGCTTTCACTATTTCTTCTTTGTTGTTGTTAAGATTTTATTTATTTATTTGAGAGAGAAAGCGAGAGCAAGAGCAGAAGCAGGAGGAGTGGCAGGCAGAGGGAGAGGGAGAAGCAGACTCCCAGGTGAACAGAGACCTCTATGTAGGGCTGGATCTCAGGACCCTGTTTGTACTCATGACCTGAGCTGAAGGCAGATGCTTAATCCACTGAGCCACCTAGGCACACCGCTTTCTATTCCTCTAGAGAAAACAACTTTTGTGCTTTCCACTGGGCTCTGACTACTTCTCTGTGTGCCCAGTGGTCAGTGAGGAAGAATGTAAGAAATCCCAGGAGATAGGAATTTGTGGGAAATATTTTGAAAAGAGAACAGACCCATCAGGGACCTGGTACTCTACTCCTTTATCCCCCTGTCATCTGCTGTGATGGCTCAGAAATGAGTAGCAGCAATGAGACAGCGCATTGTTTGAATGACTTGGAAGGGGAACATTTCTAATAATAGCGCCAGGACTAATGAACTTCACATTAATTAATGAAAGTGACAGTAGTTGAATCTTATTCAAATAACATGAATACAAATAAAAACATGCCCGGGCTTGCTTGTCACAGTGTTGCACTGAATGCTACAGTCTGTTAAATAGCTGGGTGTCAGCCAACAGGATACCTGGAATACTTCACAGAATAATACCCAATAGTTCACCAGTCAGTTTTGAATAAATGTGAACTATTCTTTTATGGGTTTAGGTACAGGAAATGAAGTACAGGCTAGATGTCTATATTTGTCAAAGAAAAGCTTCTCCTATATTTCCCATATAACTATGAAGCGTCCATTATCGGGTGTTTTCTCCTAATAGTGTTAGGAGGTGATGTCCTGAGATTTTTCTCGGACCAGTGAATTTCTTCCAGACTAATCTCACGAGAGAGCAGGTCTCCAAACAGGCAACTTCCGTGAAACTCAGAGAATGTGACTTTTGTAATCCTCTGTGGATACCTGGAATTGATAAAGACATGGTGTGCTGGTATCTTCACATATACAAATGGCCTGTGGTTGCCATTTTACATGTGCTGACTTGCAACTTTCTTTCAACAATTGGGTGGGACTCAATAGGTAGAATGACAGCAGCTGATTATGCTTTGTTCCTTTTCAGTATATATTCCCTCAACCTGTAGTATTTTGACTCTGCATTGCCAGAGAGTTTTATGGATCTCTCCAACGTAAGTTTCTTTAGAGCAGAGTTTCTCAACCTTGATGAGAGAAAAAATGCTTTACAGGTTGTAGATATAAAGGAAGTCACTTTAGATTTCTTTCTAAGTCAGCATGACTCTACATAAACTTCGTTTAAACTTTGAATAAAGCTCCCTTTCCACTTTAGAGATTCTAAAAGTTTTGTTCATTTTGCATTGACAACGTCAACACTACTGACATCTTGGGCAGGAAAATTATTGATGGTGATGGGCAGTGTATTGAGGGCGTTTTGCAGCATCCTTGGCCTCTATCCATTAGGTGCCAGTAGCAACTCTCCCCTAGCTGTGACAAGCAAAAATGTTTCCAGACCTGACCAAATATCCCCTGAGGGATTAAATCCCTTTTTAACTCCCTCACACATTAGGACCAATGCCTTAGACAAAGGATCCTGTCTCCCCCTCAAGGCTCCTGAAAAGAACATTAATAGAGCATCAATGACTTAATATGAAAGCAAACCTGGAAATGCCCTGGTGTACTCTCCTTAGAGTCAGATTTTAAACTATGAGATGTGAATTATGCCGATTTTTAGGAGGAATGTGCTTTAACAGATCCATTGAGATGGGAAATATGGTTTCAATCTTTAAACAGACAATACTGTCTTTTATTTTTTTTATTTTTAATTTTTTAAAGGATTTTATTTATCTGATTGAGAGAGGGAAAAAGCATGAGTTCAGGTGGGGAGGAGCAGAAAGAGAGGAAGAAGCAGACTTCACGCTGAGCAGGGACCCCGATGCAGGGCTTGATCCCAGGACCTTGGGATCATGGCCTGAGCCAAAGACAGATGTTTAACTGATTGAGCCACCCAGGCGCCCCATGGTAATGCTATTTTTTAAAGAGCAGGTGCTTTTTAAGAACAGGCTCCCATTTTCCATTGATAACAATTGCTGATAATACTATTAATACTAATATTTTAATGATTCAGAGCCTACTACTAGTAAAATCACTAAGTAAGATAGAGTAATGTAAATCAGTCTTTTTATTATAACAAATATGAAAGAAACACAGAATAAAGTGATACTACTTGGGATTTTGTTCAAGGGTGAAAAACAAATTTAATGGTAATAGAAGCAGAGGTAGGCAATAGGCAGAGATAGGAAAAATTTAAACATTACAGGACTAGAATGAAATACTAGGTAGACAAGGGTAATATAAGAGCAGAGTGGTCCAAAATAGTTTCAAGAGAAGCTTGTCTAAAATTGCCTTTTTCTCAGAGCTTCAGGTGAGAACCACTGTACAATTTAGTCTTGGGGAATTCACAATTGAGAATGTAGTTTCAAACCTCCCTCTCTTTGAACAAAGATCACTTAATGACAGACTTCATTTTGTTTTATTTTTTATTAATTTTCAAACAAAAGGTCTCACATACTTATTACCAAACCAACTTACTGGTGCAGAAGCATAGTAACAGAGAAAAGTCATTTTTCCAATAAAATGTGTCTACTGTTTAGATAGTAGTGATCTTACAGAGGGATACAAGCACATGGCCATCACACAGCATAAATATATGTCATCCCTTAGAGATCCAGCTTGTTTCTACAATTCCTCTCTTGGACCTGTATGGGATTTTATTACCAGTTTTCATCTGAATCCACTGGGAAATGGGATGATCCCGCTTTTGTGTCTTGGTCTGGAATGGCTTGATCCCGAATGTCTTGTGAGAAGACATGGTGGGGAACGGTCAACCCACACACACCATGATGGCAGAGAAAGGGAGAGTTAATGAGCATTTTAAATGCATTGCCTTTGCCATCTGATTTATTAATGCTTCCTGCAAGCTTGGAAAATTCAGAGCTGCTTTCTTTTCTCAGAAAATGGTCGGTGAAGAAACCACCATGCCTATGACCCCAAATCCTGTGGCTAACATCAAAGTGAATAAAAGTGGAAATACAGCAAAATGGCAGAAGGGATTTTTGATTTCTTCCCTGTCCAACCTGTGAAGGAGTGCAGATCTACCTAGGCTTTGAGTGACCATCTCACCACTATGAAAGTTTTTTTAAAAATTATTTATTTATTTATTCATGAGAGACATACAGAGAGAGGCAGAGACATAGGCAGAGGGAGAAGCAGGCTCCCTGTGGGGAGCCAGATGCAGGACTTGATTCCAGGACCCCAGGATCACATCCTGAGCCAAAGGCAGACACTCAACCACTGAGTCACCCAGGCTCCCCACTATTATGAAGTTTTTAATCATGACTGTGGGAAATAACACTGATATATGTATAATATACATATATAATATATGTATATATATATGCGATATACATACATCAGTGATGTGTGTGTGTGTGTGTGTGTGTGTGTGTAAGCAGACTCCTCGCTGAACATGAGGATAACATGGGACTCAGTCTGATGATCCTAACCATGGATATTTTTAGAAACAAGGGACATGTTCAACTCAAAAAAACCAATTTTGCTTTCTTTGCCAAAAGAAGCTGCTCCACTTGAATACAGGAAATTAAATTTCTATGCCAAAAGCATGTTTACAGGTTGCCCCACTTATTTCCTTCTGATGCTTTTCTGAAAATACTTTCCTTTCTAATAATAGTTGATTAACTCAAATGAGTACTTATCAGGGCTCTGTCTTGGTCGCTGCATGAACTCTTAGCGAGCTATCTGCTAGGTATCCTCAGAATTTATCAGATGCCCACAAAGTTATTAGGGCTGAGAAAATTACTAATATAATGTGAACAAAAATACTTTATGGGCTGAGATTATAACTCATTGTTCCCCAATTCATCCTTTAAAAATTAATCAAAAAGTTGGTATTTTATTTTCACATGAAAATTTCATTCAGATACATTTAAATGCCATAGGATTAGGAACACAAAAATGTTTTCTTCCACATATAAGTGAAATCCCATGGTATTTGTCTGTCTTTCTCTGACTGACTTATTTTACTTAACATTATACTCTCTAGTTCCATCCATTTTGTTGTAAATGACAAAATTTCATTTTTTTACTGTATAGATGTGTGCATATGTATATATAAATATATATGTATGTGTGTATTGTGTGTGTGTGTGTGTGTGTATACAGTCTTTATCCATTCATCTGTTGATGGGCACTTGAGCTGGTTCCATAAATGGGCTATTGTAAATTATGCTGCTGTAAACATATATCCCTTTGAATTAGTGTTTTTGCATTTTTAAAGTACTCAGGAGTGTGACTATCAGATTGTAGAGTAGTTCTACTTTTACCTTTGAACAACCTCCATACTGTTTTCTACAGTGGCTGCTCCTGTTTGCATTTCCACCAGCAGTGCAAGAGGGCTCCTTTTTCTCCATATCCTTGCCAACACTTGTGGTTTCTTATGTTTTGATTTTAGCCATTCTTACAGGTGTGTAGTGGTATCCTGCTATGGTTTGGATTCGCATTTCCCTGATAATGATGATGAGTGATGTTTGAGCATCTTTTCATGTGTCTGTTGGCCATCTGTATGTCCTCTTTGGAGAACTGTCTGTTCATGTCTTCTGCCCACTTTAAATCGGATTATTTGCTTTGTGGATGTTGAATTGTAAAGTTCTTTTGTATTTTAGATATTAACCCCTTACTGGATATGTCATTTGCAAATATCTTCTCTTCAATAGGTTGTTGTTTAGTTTTGATAGTTTCTTTTTCACCATGCAGAAACTTTTTATTTTGATGTAGTCTCAATAGTTTATCTTTGCTTTCATTGCCCTTATCTCAGGAGATATATTTAGAAAAATGTTGCTATGGCAGATGTCAGAGACATTACTGTCTGTGCTCTCTGCTAGGATTTTTATGGTTTCAGGTCTCACATTTAGGTCTTTAATCCATTTTGAGTTTATTTTTGTGTTTATCTTTGTAACTTTTTATTTTGAAATAGTTTCAAATTTACAGACCAGTTGCAAACATGGTACAAAACTCTCCCTCTGTTGTTCTCCCTGCTTGTGTTCTTTTGCTCTCTCAAATAAATAAATAAAATCATTTTAAAAATAAAATAGAGAGAATCATGTTTTTGTACATAG
Organism: Canis lupus dingo; assembly: GCF_003254725.2. Lineage (NCBI taxonomy): Eukaryota > Metazoa > Chordata > Mammalia > Carnivora > Canidae > Canis > Canis lupus. The sequence continues at coordinate 17,682,646 of NC_064277.1, forward strand.
CCACAGAACAACTGTGAAAATCATAACACTCACACTGACAATATACTATCTAGACGTTATTCAAATTTTAGGCATTGTCTCATTTATGCATATTATGGGGAGAAAATGTGTGGCCAGGAGTCAATCACGAGTTGCATTACATACATACTCTGTCTTATGTGCTCTACTCTGGAACAATCCCTTGTTTTTTCTTTGCTTTTCATAACCTTGATGTATTTTCAGAGAACTTACCAGTAATTTCATAGAATATCTTTCAATTTGTGTTTGTGTGATGTTTTCTTAATATTAGTATTAGATTACATATTTTTGCAAGCTTGTTGCAAAAGTGAGACTGTGTTCTCAGCATGGTGTTTCAGGAGTCTCATGAGGTCATTTTGAACCATGACTGGATGATACTTTTTATTGCTTCATTAAGATGGTGTCTAACAGGCTTATTCTGTTATTATTAGTGTTACTTTATTTTTTAAAAGATATTTATTGTAGGGGACCTTTGGGTGGCTGAACAGTTTAGCACCTGCCTTCAGCTCAGGGCATGATCCTGGAGTCCTGGGATCGAGTCCCACATCAGGCTCCCTGTGTGGAGCCTGCTTCTCCCTCTGCCTGCGTCTCTGCCTCTCTCTCTCTCTGTGTCTCTCATGAATAAATAAATAAAACTTAAAAAAAGATATTTATCTTAGAGAGAAAGACTGAGGGGGAGCAGGGGGAGGAGCACAGGCAAAGAAAAAGGCTTAATCATATTCACTGCTGAGCTCACAGCCTGACACGGAGCTCAGTCCCACCACCCATGAAATCATGACCTGAACCAAATCCAAGAATTGGATGCTTAACTGACTGAGCCACCCACATGCCCCTGTAGTGCTACATTAAAGTTACTATTTTTCTCTGTCATTAATAAGTATTTTGTGGGGAGATACTCTGAAGCTGTGTAAATATTCTGTCCTTTATCAGACCTCCACCAGTGGTTTTTGCATCCACTGATGATTTCTTGTCTGAAGCAGTTGTTACTACAGTAGTTGCCAAATCATGATTTTCTAACACCATAATTTCATCTTTATTAATTAGCTCTGAATACTAGTTTCCATTTCAAGGAGCTTGGATTCTTGAAGAATGGCTGATTTCAGGGCTAGAGGTGGGAGACTGAGATAAGCTTGGACTGGCTCATGGAACAAGAAATCATGGAGTTTCTTGAGAATGTTGGGAACATGTCAAAATGACACTAGAGCTGGCCCAAAAGAGTTCCACTGGCTAATCCTTATGTGGTTAGAGCACCAAAACTAGTAATGTAATGGATTAGAACACATTGAATAAGAGATAAATAATATAAAAATTGATGGGTCTCTACTGTATGAATGAATCAATGAACAAAATGTAGATAGAAAGATCCTTCTTGGAGTAGAATGCCATTTTTTTTTTCTTTTAAGGAGACATTGCTTGAAGAGGGTGTGTTATCGGTAAAATGCTAGTCAGTAAGTCAGAACTCCCTTAGCTCCTCAAAAGAGATATCCAGCACATTTTTCCTTATAGATATAGGGCACTGCTGGTAGAGAGGGACATGGGATTTTCCAGAAGTTTCTTTGCTATGAGACAGAGAATGCTGACCCAGGTGCCATTGGATCCTAGGAGAGTGGCACGGCAAATCCCTTCCCTCTTTTGATGACCAGACTAAGACATCTATTTTTATTCTTCCAGTGAGAACTATTGCTAAATAGGGCAGCCCGGGTGGCTCAGCGGTTTAGCGCTGTCTTCAGCCCAGGGCGTGATCCCGGGGTCCTGGGATCAGTCCCACGTCAGGCTCCCAGCATGGAACCAGCTTCTCCCTCTGCCTATGTCTCTGCCTCTGTCTCTCCATGTCTCTCATAAATAAATAAAATCTTTTTTTAAAAAAAGAACTACTGCTAAATATGTTTTATAAAACTCCAATCTATAATTTGGAAAGGGCCCATGGATGCTTCCTCACCTATGGACAGGTCAAGAGGCTCATCACCTGTCAGAACCCTAGACATGACTCAGTGTTTCCTACTGACAGTTCTGTCTCAAACATTTTGCAGCTTGGAGTAGAAAACCTACCCATTATATGTCTAAGTATTTTTAAAGATATATATGTAGCTAACAAATTCACTAAATAAAATATGTCTGTTCTCCTACCTTGAAAAACGCACCATCAGAATTACAAATAAAAGTGCCAGTGGGCTTTAGTATGGTTAACAATTAGCAACAGAATTGGCTGAATTTTATTATTGCACATATCTGAGTGTTCTCTTGCTAGTGCAGTGATGTTTCTCCACAAAAGGCTTTGGGAATGGATTTTGGTGTAGGTAACTTGTCTGGAGGTTATCCCAAGAAGCACAGGGGAGAGAACAAGGAAATCAAGACAGGAAAGGGGGGAAAAGCCAAAAAGTAAGTGACAGAGAACAGCTCAGCACCATGGACAGCTGGGACTCAGTTCCCTTTGGAAGCATATCTTTCACAAAACAAACAAAACAAAACAAAGCAAAACAAAAGACACCCTCCCTCCACTTTTGCCTTTGTACATGTTCATGATAAAGTTATTTTTCTTTAACCTGTAGTACAATTACAGGAAATTAGTTTCTATGCCGAAAGCACGTTTGGAGGTTGATTAGTTTATTTTCCTCTGAAGCATTTCTGAAATTATTTCTCCTTTCTAAGAATAGCTGATTAACCTGAATGCATTTTCATTAGTGCCCCTCATTAGTGCAGTCCGCATCGAGGAATTGTGCATGGTGAGACAGGAGAGCTGGGGAACTTTATTCACCGATGTTGACTCTCTTCAGTTGCTGATTGTCTCTGAGAGTATCAAATTCCTCGTGCTTTGGGCTTTTCTGTGCACTTTCTGATCTAGATCCCATGACGCTGGAGAAAGATCTTAGGCAGAGAAGCAGGAAGTTGTAAGCCCTTGCACTGACTGTTTTTCTCCCCTCCCCAAATATTTTGTTTGTCTTATAATCAAGAATTTTATGTAATGGCTTCTACCCAGAATAATACACTAAATGCATTTTAGGTCTCTCAAATTGTATTTTCATCAAAGATAACACGTAGAACAAATATAAAATTAAAAGTATTATTTTCTTATGTTTTTATTTGCTTATATTTTTCAAGTGTCAGATATTTATTCATCAGTGTAAACCCCGACATAATACACCAACATGATTTTCTGCATTTACAGGGGAAAACTCATGTTTTCAAATTAAAAAAAAAATTTACATGACGAGGCAGATCAGAAATTAGACTCAATTAATGCCAAACTGTTAAAAACATTTATGTCCAGTTGAGTTTTTTCATTTCCTATTTTTTAAGCTACACCTAGGATTTTTTTTTAAAGATTTTATTTATTTATTCATGAGAGACGCAGAAAGTGAGAGGCAGAGACACACGCAGAGGGAGAAGCAGGCTCCCTGCAGGGAGCCCAATGTGGGACTCGATCCCGGGACTCCAGGATCATGCCCTGGGCCCAAGGCAGGCACTCAACCGCTGAGCCACTCAAGCATCCCTACACCTAGGGTATTTTAAAATAACCTTTCTCTTTTGGAATAATTTGGGATTTACAGAAAGGTTGCAGAGATAACCAGAATTCCCAAATGCCGTCCCCAGTTTCTGCTCATGTTAGCATCTTACATTACCATGATATGCTTGTTGTAATCAACACACCGAGATTGGTACATTAGAATTGACCAAGCTTCCTAATTTATTTGGATTTCTGCCATCTTTCCACTGCTGTCCTTTTCTGTTTCAAGAGCCAATCCAACTTACCACAGTGCATTTAGTCTTCCTGTGTCCTTAGCATCCTCCGGCCTGTGACAATTTCAGTGTCTTTCTGTTTTTCACAACCCTGGAGTTTTCAAGGGGAACTGGTCAGGTATTTTGCAGAATGTCCTCAGCTGAGTTTGCTGCTGTCTTTGTCACACTTAGTCAGTGGTTAAAGGTTTGGGGGAAGACTACAGCAAGGTGAGGTGCCCTTCTTATTCTCATCACATCATGCCAGGGGGACACATATTACCCACATGACCAGCTGGTGTTCATTGGTTTCTCCACTATAATTTTACTTGCTCTCTCCAGCAGTGAGAACTTCCAGCCTACTGCCAGGAGGAGGGAGAAATGAAGCTTCATTCCATGTATCATTTGGAATCCTTTTATAAGGAAAATTTAGGTCTTTACTCCCATTAGTTATTGATTGAATTCATTTATTTATGTTTGTATGGATTCACCTATATTTATTTTACTTTTTGAATTATAATACCATATTATATAGTTTATTTCTTTGCTCAAATTCTTTCAGTTTTGGCCATTGGGGACACTTTTAGGTTGACTTCTGTTTCCCTTGACATGCCTTCATTTTTTTTTCAGCACTTCCTTACTTTCTGGCCCTCAAAGATATCTGGGCTCAACTTTAATATACCTATTATAATCCAGGAATAAATCATTCATCTAAGAAGCTTTGGTTCCTGTCATTGGAGAATAGTACAATAGAAACCAAGATTTGGGTATTAGGTGTGCTCACTGCTACTGGGGTGTCACTCCCTCTAGGCCCTTTCAGCAGAGTTATGAAATATCTGGATATATATTAACACATGTCTTATATTCCTAATTATCTCTAGCTATCATCTGAATATATAGTAAACTAAACATGAGTTTATGTCTTTGACTGTAATTCATTACCACATGGTTCATTCTTGTTCCCTCCTATCACTTGATTATCTGTAACTTCTGTCTCTGACAATGAGAAACCTGGTTCTCATCATGCACTATCCATTTACTAATATGTTTAACTTTAGTACACATTTTAGACAGTTTTAGAATTGTTAACTGATTCCATAATGAGAAAAAAATTATCAACTAGAGTGCAGTGTTTATGTACTCTTCCATTTTTGTGTACTTAACCTTACAGTTTCTAGTCTGTAAAAACTGTTTTCAAAGTTCCTTATTGAGGTCAGCCCCTTTTTCCCCACCACCCCTCCAATGAAGTTATTTATACATTTGTATCATGGATCCATTTGTCATACTCTGCATTCCATCTTGGGATCCCTCTGATATTCTGTTTGATTTTATTTTTAATGTTCATGTTTAATGTTCACTCTTTGTAATGTATGTTTCCAGGGGTTTTGGTGAATGGATTTGGTCCACAAGTCCAGTACCATAGAGAACAGTTCCATGACCGTAAAAATTGCCTTCTGCCTCTCTTTTAAGCTCTCCTTTCCTATTATTCTAAGCTCTGAAGATCACTAATATGTTTTTCATCTCTATGAGTTTCCATCCAATTGCTTTTTTCTGATGTAGACAGATAACAGGTAGCTTTCGGGATCTGACTTTCTTACATAGCAAGATGCATTTCAGAGCCATCTATGTTGTGTGAATCAATAGCTTTTCATTATTGAATAGTATCCTATTGTATTGATGTAACAGCTTGTTTATGTATTCATCAGTTGAAGGACATCTTGATTGCTTCCGGTTCTGGGTAATTATGAATAAAGCTGCTGAGAACATCACATACAGGTTTTTGTGTGAAAACAAGCTTCTATTTCACTTGAATAAATACCTAGGAGCACAATTACTAGATCGAATGGTAAATCTGTTTCACTTTATAATAAACCACTAAACTCTCTTCCAAAATAGCTGTACTATTTTGTCTTCTCACCACCAGTGATGAGAGTCCTTGTTGCTCAGTATCCTCAGCATGTGATATTGTTAGGTTTTTAAAAAGTATTTTAACTATTCTAATATATGTAGATTGGTATCTTATTGTGATTTTAACTTTCCATTTCCTAATGACAAATGATGGTGAGATTCTCTCAAATGCTTATGTGCCCATGTATTTGCCAAATTTTGGTGAAATGTCTGTTTAAATCTTTTGCCTGTTTTTAATTGTGCTTTTTGTTTTCTTATTGTTGAGTTTAGAAATTATATATTCAGAATACAAGTTATTTATAAGATATGTGATTGGCAAATATTTCCCCCATTCTGTGGCTTGCCTTTTCATCCTCTTAATAGTGTCTTTTAAAGATCAGAAGTTTTAAATATTAATAAAATCTAATTTATCTTTTTTTTAAAAGTTTAAGGATTGGGTTTATGATGTTGTATTAAAAATTCATCTCTAAATCCTGAATCATGCAGATTTTCTCCTATAGGTTTTTGAAGAATTTTTATAGTTTTACATTTTACATTCAGGTCTATGATTTATATTGAGCTAATTTTTGTATAAGGTATAAGGTATGTGTTGAGGTTAATGTTTTTGTCTATAGACATCTAGTTGTTGCAGTACTATTTGTTGAAGAGACATTACTTTTTCCATTGAATTGCCGTTGCTTCTTTGTCAAAACCACTTCACTGTGTTTGTGTTTGTCTATTTCTGGCCTCTATGTTCTGTTCCACTGATCTATTTGCCTAGATTTTAACAATATCATGACATCTTGGTTACCATTGCTTTATAGTTAAGTTTTAAAATGTGTAAGTTTTTTTGCAATTGTTTTGTCTTTTCTAGTTTCTGTGTCATTCTGTTGGATTGTAGTTATAATTCTGTTACTCCAGATTTTATTTATGACCTAGGAACTAGAACCAAGACAAAAACTACCATGTTATAATGATATTATTCCTGTATTTACAAATTGCCTAGGAGCAACTGGTATTATAAAAACATATACTATAGTAGAAGGACGCAGTATTCAATGAATAGTAGTTACTATTATTGTCAAATATATCTTATAGGGTAATTGTGAAGAAACAATTATAATGTGTGAAGCTGCTTTGTAAAATCAAGTGCTATATGAATATACATTACTTTTGAGTTTAAACTGTATGATACCATATTTTATTCTTGCCATCTTCTGTGCATAAATGGACTATTGATCTGGATAAGGTTCATATAATTTTAGATGACATATGTGGATACTAAGGCTGTCTGGAGAAATAGATTAGCAAAATCTAGTAATGTTATGGCTAGGCACATCACTTCCCATTATTCCCTTCATTCAGAGAGTCAGGCAATGATTTCCTAGAAAATCATTTTAAAAGTCTGCTCATAGTATTATATATCTTTTAAGAGATGGAAGATCAATGAGCACCAAAAGGATGTTGCTTTGATTATAGCAAAGGATTCAGGCTTAATGTAGGAGCCCTTTCTTCCTTCCTTCCTTCCTTCCTTCCTTCCTTCCTTCCTTCCTTCCTTCCTTCCTTCCTTCCTTCCTTCCTTTATTTTCTTTATTTCTTTCTTTCTTTCTTTCTTTCTTTCTTTCTTTCTTTCTTTCTTTCTTTCTTTCTTTCTTTCTTTCTTTCTCTTTCTTTTTTCTTTCTTGTTGTGAGGTTGAACCCCTCATTGGGCTCCACACTGGCTGTTGAGCCTGCTTAAGATTCTCTCTCCATCTCCCTCTCCCTCTGCTCCTCCTCACCCCCATCCTCTCTCTCTCTCAAAAAAAAAAAAAAAAAGGGAGGAGGGGAAGGAAAAAAAAATAAAACCTGCTCTGTGTTCATGGATGGAACAAGAGGAACAGATTTCTAGATATCTTATGAGCTAATTCTCAGCAAAATTTTGTCACAGAAATTCAGTGGGATTTATTTATTGATATAAGTTGAATTAAAAATTAAAATGGTATGAAACAATTGCCATATATTTTCAATGAAAAATTCTCTCCAGCCTGTGTTTAAAATGTCCAGAAAGGCAAAATGAGGCATGGAATCTTTAGGAATAAAGTAATGTTGAAAGCCTTTATTAACATTCTTACTTCCAGTAATCGTGGAACACCTTATGCTTGGGAAAATTTTAAGAACAAGTAGGCAAGCTGGATAAAATAAAAAAATGTTCGGTATGAAGACACTAGAGAGTTATCAAGATATTCAGAATTTGAGGTTTCAGTATCCCAGAGAAAAGAAACATGCTTTGAAATGCACTCACTCTTATTTTCTGTGAGCGTTTTCCATTCAAGAACATTATTCTGGGGGATCCCTGGGTGGCTCAGCAGTTTAGCAAATGCCTTTTTCCCGGGGCATGATCCTGCAGTCTTGGGATCGAGTCCCACATCAGGCTCCCTGTATGGAGCCTGCCTGTGTCTCTGCCTGTCTCTCTCTCTCTCTCTCTCTCTCTCTCTCTGTGTCTCTCATGAATAAATAAATAAAATATTTTTTAAAAATAAGACTATTCTGGAATTAGAAACAAGGATGTCTGACACCACAACTTCTACTCAACATTTTACTATAAGTCTAAGTACAGTAAGTCAAGAAAAAAAACATTTAAAGCCTATTTCTATGTTATTCATAGAAAACACAGTTGTAGAAAATCACCTGAAAAAAAATTTACAGATAACCTATTAGAATGAAACAGTAAGTTTATCAAGGTAAAACCAAAGTATTTCTTTCTGTATTCTAAAAAAATTAAAGAATAAAATTAAATAATATTTTTATAATAACAAAGATGTCAAATACAAAGAATTAATCTATTGAAAGTTGTTCAAAATTCTACACATTCTACACAAACTTCTACACAGAAAACTATAAAACATTATTGATATGAGTACATATGAGTACATATATATATTTTAAAGATTTTAAAGATTTCATTTATTTGTTTGAGAGAGATAGAATGAGCAGTGGGGAGGGGCAGAGGGAGAGAGAGAGAGAGAGAGAGAGAGAGAAAGAGAGCAGACTTCCAGCTGAGCAGGGAGCCTGGTGCAGGATTCAATCTCAACACCCAGAGATTATGACCTGAGCCTAAGGCAGACACTTAACCAACTGAGCCATCCAGGCACCCTGATATATATATGTATATTTAAATATACATATATTTAAATCTTTAAATCTTTAAATATACATATTTAAAGATTTTAAAATTTATTTATTCATGAGAGACACAGAGAGAGAGAGAGGCAGAGAGGCAGAGACATAGGCAGAGGGAGAAGCAGGCTCCACTCAAGGAGCTAGATGTGGGACTCGATCCTGGGACTGCAGGATCACACCCTGGCCTGGGAAAGGGAGACATAAAGGTTCTAGATGATAAAATAGGAGAACATCTTCAAGATTTTAGGCTAATCAAAATTTTATTCATCAGTACACAAAAAATCTGACAATAAAATAAAAATTTAAAAATGGATTACACTAGATTTAAGAGCCTGGTTCATTAAATCCATCATTAAGAGTAAAAAAAACAACAGTAGAAAGGGAGACTATATTAGTATTCATATATTCTATAAAGAATTTGCATCTAGAATATACAAAAACTTTTGTAACTCAGTTAAGAAAACTATAGATCACACTCTATAAAAAATGGGCAAAATTTGAATAGGCACTTTATAAAAAAAGATATAAAATAGTCCCAAAACATATCAAAAATTGCTTGATATTATTAATTATTCATGGAAGTACAAATAAAACCACAAACTAATACTATTGTATACCTATCAGAATAGCAAAAATTAAAAAGGACTGATGATACCAAATGTTGAAATGATATAGACCAATTAAGAGTTCCTATACAGTGCTGGAGGGAATGTAATTTGGTACAAACAGGTTGGAAATCCATCAATATCTACCAAAGCCAAATATATAGATATCTAATGACTAAGAAATTCTATTCTTATATAGCCTCAAAAACTAATTTATTTCTTCATCAAAGAACAATGCATAAGAATTTTATAGCAGCCCTACCAGCAATAGCTCCAAAGTTGAAACAACTAAAACGAACAGATTCAATAAATAATTAGAGGGTATAAATTTTAGGCTTTCAAGTGATTTTTTTGTGGAAAATAAGAAAGAATGAGGAGTCAAGGATGAATGTCAGGTTGCTGTCTTGGAAATTGAGTGAAATTAGTTGCAAAAGAACACAGAAAGGGGAGCTGATTTGAGGGAGAAGATGTGCTCTGTTTTAAAGCTACTGACCTTGAGGTGAGTGGGACTTCAGCCAAATGTAGATATTTAGCTAGACATAAGGGTATGAATCCCAGAAGAGAAATCTAAACTGTAGGTACATTTTTTAGAGGTATAAACTTGTAGTTAGTAATTAAAATGAATGAAACCTCCCATAGAGATCAAACAGATTGAGATGTTGAGAGGACATATGACAGAACTGAACTGACATTTAGGGAAAGCACATGAAAAAGTCCAACAAAATATATTAAATCATTCAAAATTCAAAAGATACTTGAACACCTAATATATGCAAGACAGTTAGGCAATGGGCATACATCAGTATACCAAACATGTGAAAATCCCTGCCTTCATGTAGTTTACATTCTAGTGGGAAGAGACAGATAATAAACAGAAGATATAAGGAAAATAAATATTAGTTGGTAATAATGCTATGGAGTAAAAATAGCAGGAAAGGGAAATTTGTAATTTTTAAAATTTTTAGTTTGCAAAATATATATAACCTAAAACTTAACCATCTTGACCATTTTTAAGTGTGCATTCAATAGTGTCAGGTACATTCACACTGTTGTGCAACCAATTTCCAGAACTCATTTCACCTGGAAAAATGGAAACTCTATATCCATTAAGCAATATCTTCCTGTTCCTCTCTCCCCCAGCCCCTAGTAATCACCATTCTACTTTCTGTCTCTAAATTTGACTGCTCTAGATACTTCATGTAAGTGGAATCATACAGTATTTATCTTTTTGTAACTAGCTTATTTTAGCATGATATCCCATGGGTTGATCCATGTTGTAACATATGTCAAAATGTCCTTACTTTTAAGGCTGAATAATAGTTCATTGTATGTATATATTATGTTTTGTTAGTCTGTTCATCAATGCACATTTGGGTTGCTTCCCACCTTTTGTCTCTTTTGAACCATGCTGTTGGGAATGTGGATGTACAAATAGCTGTTCTAGTCCCTACTTTCCACATCCTGAGGAGTGGAATTGCTGGATCATATGGTAATTCCATTTTTTTTTTTTTATATATCTCCATACTGTTTTCTATAGTGGCCGTGGCCGTACCATTTTACTTTCCTACACAAATAGTGTATAAGTGTTTTAACTTCTCTATATTATCAATAACACTTGTTTTCTGTTGGGAATTTGCAGTTTTAAATAAGGTGATGAAAGATAGTTTTATGAATAATAACCTTAAGAAAGTGAGGGAATGTGCCATGTGGATATCTGGGGAGAATAGGTAAATGACAAGAGAAGACAGAAAAGGAAGAACAAAAATGAGCCACATAAGCCAAGAAAAGTGGAGAGAAAGATAATAATCAACAGTTAGAGGCAAAAATCAGTATTAACAACATCTATCTCCTTAAGTGTGAAAGAGCTACATGGAGATCAGTTGGTGACCTCAACAAGACCCATTCCGGTGGAGCTATGTAAGCACAAACTCCATTAGAGTGGATTGAGCCATGAGGAGGTATGCTCATGTAGGAAGTTTGGTTGTAAAAAGGAAGAGAGTGTTAGTGATATTGCTGGATGAGAATGTCAGCTGAACAATTCCTTCTAAAGATAGGAATGTCTTGAGCAGATATAAATGTTAATGGGAAGAAGCCAATAGAGAGAGAGAGGTTGTAGCAGAAGATATAGGAATGAGAAGATCATCAATGGGGTAAAATAGTTTCTGGGAAGATAAGAGAGATAGAGATTTAGGTAATGAGTTAGTCTTTGATGAAAGGTGCAAGGAGGAGACCTTGGGTGTTGCAGAAGGGGTGTAGCAGACATGTGGTGGCCTTTGGATGGTGATGTCTGCTTCACTACGAGGTCAGATGAGCTCACCTGCTGGGATGATGGGATTTGATATTTAAGATGAGGAGATAAAATCTTATGATTTTCTGTGGGGGAACCTAACTGGAAAAAAATATAAGGATTTGTGGCCAGCACGGTCTCCACTTGAGATCAGAAACCATAGCTAAATGTTTATGCTAGCTATTTAATGTAGAATTGTTTTTATGGGAAAATTATGCTTTAATGAATAATTTACACACATTTAATCACACCCAAAGAAAGCTTAGATCATTGGTTCATGCATCCCTATCTTGAGTTCGAGACCTCTATATATCTGATGACAGCTACCTGAATTGGAGGAATAGTGCTTAGAAAGAAAGAACCTGGTTTGGTAGGCTCAATTTTTCAAAATCCTTTGAAGGAAGAAAGTGATGGGAATAGCACAAATGTGAACTCATAAGAAGGAAGAGTACTTTGATTCATAATAAACATTTAGAATTTAAATGAATACTTGCCAATTTAGAAACTGCGCTTTGAAAACATTTCAGTTATCTGTGCTGCCCTAGGAATTTCTTGGTGAAAGACTGAACCAGCAATTACAAACTTTACAGATGAGGAATGCACATGTCCCCTGCCTGGTATCTGTTGCAATTGCCCTTTATTCAATCACCCACAGCTGGAGTAATTGGATCTTTAGGTACAGGTTAATGGGATAATTAGGCAAACACGATCAAACTTGTATACTATAAGGAAACGGATGACTGCTGTCTCCCAGCCACCGTGCTTGTGCAACCTGTTCTTCATTTCTATGGGCAATAAAGTAGGAGATGGATTAGCTGCAAGTGATTTCGTCTGTCTGTAAGGGAAAGTGTGGTTTGATTTAAATGATTTTTTTTTTTAAGAGGCAGCTACTGGGATAACTAGCTTGAGATGAAATGGATGAGGTATGCCTGCTTCACAAAAGCCAGTGTAATTCAGCCCTGGTATTTCAGAGTCCGTTAAATACCTTTTCTTCCTGCTATATTAATACGATTGATACAATTTCATAGAGTCTTATGAGTACCATTTCTCCCTAGTATATTAATATGATTAATACGAGGCTGTTTTTGTCATAGGTCTTATACAGGAAATAGGAATGCCACGATTTCATAGACGAACTTAATAGGAAGCATTCACCCAGCAGTGATCTCCCAGGTAGACCTAAACCCATAAAAGAGTCAAGGTCTATGATGCTGTCTCCTGAAGACTAATGTGATTTTGTCTTTTTCATGGCTATTTCTAGGAGTTCTTACCGGCGGGTCCTCTGTATTACGGGGAATCTGGTGACTGACTTCCCATTGCCTTTCCAGAAAGGTGGACCTACATTAGGTGCACAATTATGCATAAGGGAAGAGGGACCAAGTATCACCTATCTCAATAGCGTCTGCTGTTGAAACCATCCCCACCTTTCTTGTCTGACAACCCCACTATGAGAGTCAATGAGGGATGAAAGTGTCTTGGCTCCCAATGACCACAGTTGACACGTTGCTTTGTTAACTGACAATCTTTTACCTTTTGCTGTTACTGTAGATTTGCTTATCAGATTAACTTGCTGAGGGCTAGTGTGTAGGAAGTAGTAACATGAAATGGAGAGAGGAGTCTGATAACTGGTAAGAACAAGCCCTGTTAGGGAAAAGTGCTGAGATATGGCTACCAAGCTTAGACTGATTGTGTTCTGGAGTGAGAACTTAAGTGGTCAATTTGGCATTTCATACAACTTTCTATGTTTGTCTCTGTCTAGGGGCAAGCTCACTTTTGTAAGCATTTAGCAGATTCAAATGAGAATATTCTATTATTTTTAAAATAGACTTTTAATCTTGGGACAGTTTTAGATGTACAGAATCATCCTGAAGATTCTATGGAGAGTTCCTGTTTACCTCATAGTCAGTTTCTCCTATTAACATCTTACCTAAGTGTATTACATTTGTCACAATTCATGAACCAATATTGATACATCAGTGTTAACTAAAGTCTGTAATTTATTAAGATTTCCTCAGTTTTTCCCTGATGTTCTTTTTCTGTTCCAGGATCTCATCCAGGTACCACACTGTGTTTAGTTGTCATGTCTCTCTATGCTCCTCTTAGTTGTGACAGTTTTTCAGATTTTTCTGGTTTTTAATTGACAGTTTTGAGGAGAGCTGGTCAGGTATTTGGTAGGATGTCCCTCAGCTGGGAGTTCTCTGATGTCTTTCTCGTGATTAGACTGGATTACGGGAGAGGAAATTCACAGGTGAGATGCTATTCTTATCACATCAGATCAAGGGTAAATGCTATCAATATAGCCTGGATTGATGTTGACCATGATCACCCAGTTTGAGGTAGTGTTCTTCAAATTTTCCACATTAAGTTACTCTTTTTTCTCCTTCCTTTCAATACTTCACTATTGGGAAGAAAGTCACTGTGCAAAGCTCACACATAAAGAATGAGGAGTTGTCTTCTATCTCCTTAAGTGTGAAAGAGCTACATAAATTATTTGGAATTCTTCTTGATCTATTCTCCCTATGTATTTATTTATTCAACAACATATCAATATGGACTAATGGATATTTATTTTAGTCTATGTGTTAAAATCCAATATTACTGTTATTTATTTTGTTACTCACATCGTTCCAGCATTGACTATTGGGAGCTCTTACTTGCTTTTTTCTTTTCTTTTTTTTAAGGATTTATTTATTTATTTTAGAGAGAAGGGGGGGGCAAGCATAAGGGTGAGGGTTTGAGGGAGATGAAGAGAACCTGAAGCAGACTTCCCTATGAGCGCAGAGCCTATGGTGGGCCTTGATCTCACAACCTTGACATCACAACCTGAGCCAAAACTAAGAGTTGGAACACTCAACCAACTATGCCACACAGGCACCCCCCGACTGGGAGCTCTTTCACACAATTTGTCCCTGTGTTACTTTGAACACAATTTTACTTTGGGTTACTTGGGTTATTGTGGAGTTTTTGTTTTGTTCTGTTTTTAATTTGTTTTTGGCACATTCTAAATTCCTGGCACTGTAAGACAGTCCAGGAATATCATGTGTATTTCCTTCTCTAGTCTTGGAATCAGTCATTTCTCCAGGTAGTCCTTTATTGGAGAATAATACTAAAAACCAGATTTGGGCACCAGGTGGGCAGGTTGCTACTGGGATAGTTGCTAGATAGATAGATGTTAGAGTAATAGATGCTGTATCAAGGAGATTGCATCAAGGAGATAATCTAAAGATTATCTAAGCTTTCAGTGGTTGCCCTTCTTGGATTACACACCCCATTGTGATCACTCTGTTCCCATCTTAGATATCCTTCATCTTTGCTTTCTGGCTATTCCGTTGCCAGTAAGACTTGGGTACAGCCAGATAGGGAATTTATTTTTTTTTCTGTGTCACTTTAGGCTATTCCCACTCTCACACTGAAATTGTACCATCCTAAAATGACAAATTTCAAGTCAGAAGAAAAGAAAACATTTCAAAATGAGCAAAAACTACTGTTAGTTTGTCCCAAGTCTTTTCTGGGCTTTCAGCTTTCTTCCCTTTATTTTCAAGACTTACTCTTCATGAATGCACTGATGTCCCGTTTTTGACAACCCAGGAGTAACAAGCATAAGCATTTGAGAGCAATATGAATCGAATAAAAAGATGCCATTCAAAAGTTCATGCTACCTTCTCACAGGTCTCATATCGATAATGCCACGGGAGACCAAAGACCAAGCCATGCAAACAACTCCAATAAGACTTGTAGGTCAACCCCTGAGAAATGTAAGGAGAAATGTAGTAAAGATGATTTCATGAGGATAATACTGAATGAACCCAACAAGGATACTTCAGGTAAGACCTAGGAACTTCACTCTACTTCAAATTCTATTTAAGCCAAACCTGAGCAATAACATACTTACTTATGATCCATCAATTACAAGATAGAAATCTAGTTCTTATTAACTGTTTCTAGAAGTCATACCAAAGCACTGAGATGTGTAAATTTGACTCAGAATTCATGGTTATCTTCTAAACAAACCATCCTCTTCCAAGTTCTTTGCTAGAGAATTTTATTTTATTTTTTTTAAGGAATGGGGTTCTTGTTGTGAATGTCTTTCTAACTGCAGGTGGAGGCAGTGTTCTATTACAGAGGATTGCTATTTTAATCTGCAGTTTTGAACATCTGGAGAAAGCCAAGAACTTCTTGGAATACTGACTTTATACTAGTGCATTCAAGAAAATTATCTTCCAATTCTGAAGACTTATAGATATAAAAACTTGAAGTAAGCAGCATACTGACATAGAATATTCTGTTCCACTTTAAGTCCATTATCGCTGCTGTCACCCTGATAAAAAGTAGAGTCAAAACTAGATTAGCCAAAAAGGACATCAAGGCTTTTTTTACTGGACAAGAGAGAAAATGGAGTATGAGTTAATGGTTCAGAATGCACTGCCTAGGGATGCCTGGGTGGCTCAGAGGTTGAGTATCTGCCTTTGGCACAGGATGTGATCCTGGAGTCACGGGATCGAATCCTGCATCAGGCTCCCTGCATGGAGCCTGCTTCTCTCTGCCTATGTCTCTGCCTCTCTCTGTGTGTGTTTCTCATGAATAAATACATAAAAATCTTTAAAAAGTATTATTAAAAAAATAATGCACTCTCTAGATATAAATTTGTAACCAACCTCCCGTTTCCTATTCTTATACTTTTGAGGGCTTTACATTTTATCAGCTTTCTTTTTTAAAAACGTATTTTATTTACTTATTTAACGATTTTTATTTACCAGGGGAGCCTGATGTGGGAGTAGATTCCAGGACCTCAGGATCATGACCTGAGCTGAAGGTAGACACTCAACCACTGAGCCACCCAAGTGCCCCTTATCACTTTTCTTAATAGTGCACAAAGGGAAGATGTGGTGGAGGCCACTTGCAAAAGGCTGATTGTTCAATCACAAAGACTGGGGCATGACAAATAAGTAGGGGCATAGTAAGATGCTAAAAGAGTCAGTCTCTCCTTGCTGCATAGCCAAATCCCAATAGTCACACAGAGAATGGAGATTCGTAGAAGTGGGTATTTAGCCATCAAAGGAGAAGTGCCAAATACACCACACCATTTATGCGAGATAGGACTAAAGCAGGAAAATTCGAGGGGGAGTTGCATGAGAGCAACCTCTTGAAATAGGGAAGGTGTCCTTTCTCTTTCTCCTTTGTGCCATATCCATATAATCATGCGAAGGAGGATGGGACCTGGACAGAAAAAAACGTGAGTAGGTTATAGTCCCAATGGAGAGAAAGGTTTTGGATAATGGGTCCAGTGTAGGATTTCTCAAACTTGGTGGCATGATTGACATTTTGATCTGGTTAATTCTCTGCTGTAGGAGACAGTCTTGTGTGATATAGGTAGGATGCTCAGCAGCATTCCTGGCCTCTACCCACTAGATGCCAGTAGTATTCCACCAATTGTGATGACCAGACAATGTCTCCAGAGGTTTCTGAATGTCCCCTGGGTAACAAAATTGTCCCTAGGTGAGAACCACTGGTCTAAAGGCTTCTGAGCATAGCTTTATTTTGGACTGTGAGCTTTTAAGAGTATAATGGGGTCTTATATATAAGGGAAATAAAATGAGGATAATGGAAACGTCCACATCAAATTTCCTGTTTAAAGTGTTTAGTAAATAGCAAGTGCTCAATTAATTTTAGCCAAATATAGTATAATGCAGAAATTAAAGGTTACAACATATGTAAGAGATCTGGCATATAGTAGGGCTTCAATAAATGGTATTAATTTTTTGCGACTCTAATTTTATACAATAAATTACCATGTAAAAGCTTAATATGAGTGCAAAATGGTGTAATTATTTCACCTAAAACAGCATTTTAAGTGCTAAGAAAGAAATAAAATATGTATGAATACATAAAGATGCATATTTATTTTCAATCTAAATATTTATTGCTTTTAACAACACAGTATATAAGTTCCAATTGTGTTTGTGTGCTCAAACATATATTTTGTAGAGGAGTAGCAGATGTATTTTTAACTTTTTAAGAAAAATAGTTTTCTAAGTTATATTACATTTTCACAGGATTTCTATATCCTCTCCAATACTTGGTATGGTAAGTAATTTTAATTTTAGCCATTATAATGGGATGTGGTGATATTTTGTATGGCTTGAATTTGCATTTTTCTGATGACCATTGATGTTGCAGATATTCTTTGGCCACTTGTGTGTCTTCATTTGTGAAGTCTCCGTTCAAATAATTTCACCATTTTTTACTGAGTTGTTTGTATCCTCATTATAAATTGGAAGAGATTTTTTTGAAATTGTGGCAAAATACACATAATATAAAACTTATAATCTTAACCATTTTTAAGCGTGCAGTTCAGTAGTGAGTACATTCACATTGTTGTGCAACCAGTCTCCAGAAATCTATCTTGCAAAACCCATTGAGCAGCAACTGCTGGTTCCCCCTACCCTCTGACCCTGGCCACTACCCTTCTACTTACTGTCTCTATGAATTTGATTATACCAAGTACTTCATATAGGTCGAATTATACCATATTTATCTTTTTACAATTGGCTTATTTCACTTAGTATTGTGTCCTCTGAATTCATCCATGTTGTGACATATATCAGAATTTCCTTACTTTTAAAGTCAATAATACGACAATAAGATGACAAATGTGTGTGTGTGTATACCACATTTTGCTTATCCATGCGTCCATCTATGGACACTTGGGTTGCTTCCACTTTTTTGGCTATTGTAAATAACACTGCTGTGAACATGAGTGTACACATATCTATTGGAATCCCCACTTTCAATTTTTTTGGTATATGTCCAGAGGTGGATTCACTGGATCATATAGTAATTCTACTTTTGATTTTTTGAAATTTTCCTGATAGGTAGCAATTACTTGCTTCTAGTCAATGTACTATTTTAATATGTTGGGTTTTTTTTTCTTCCTTTCACTTCACATTTTCCTTCTCTCTTTTGGACTAGTTGAATATTTTTAAATATTTTAATTTACCTGTTGACTTTTGGGGTTCTATTTCTTTGTATTAGTTTCTATTGATTGATCTAGGCCATATGATATATATGTCTAATCTTTCATAGTCTACTTAAAATTAAAATTGTACCACATCACATATGTATAGAAACCTAACAGAAAGGTCCCATACCCACTCTGTTTGTGTTAAAATTTTTATACTAATTAACTCCATATATATTGGCAAGTCAACTAGATAATGGTATAATCTTGTTTTAAATGCATATAGAGAATTTTTAAAATTAAAGAGTTGAAGTTACTCTTTTATATTTGCCCAGATATTTACTGGTTTTGATCTTCTTTCTTAAATTCTGAAAATCCTAGATTGTCCTAGATTGTCCTTTTCCTTCGTCTATGAAAATTCTTTTCATCGGTCTTTATAAAGCAGGACAGCTGGTGACAAGTTCCCTTAGTTTTACTTTGAAAATGTCTTTCTTTTGATTTTGTTTCTAAAGGATACCTTATATGGGTATAGAGTAATGCTCTGACTCTTTTTATGTATAGTCCTTTAAAGACATGGTTCACTGTCTTCTGATGATAAATCTACAATTATATTGGGATGCCTGGGTGGCTCAATGGTTGAGCATCTGTCTTTGGCTCAGCGCATGATCCTGGTGTCCTGCATGGGGCTCCCCGCAGGGGGTCTGCTTTTCCCTCTGCCTGTGTCTCTGCCTCTCTCTGTGTGTCTCTCATGAATAAATAAATAAAATCTTTAAAAAAAATAAACCTACAATTATATTAATCATTTTTCCCTGTATGTAATGTATCATATTTTCTCAAGCTCTTTTCCACACTTAATCTTTGATATTTAACAGTTTTATTGTGATGTTTCTAGGCATGGGTGTCTTTGAAATTAACCTGTTTAGATTTGCTGAGATTCTTGAATTGGAAAGTTGTATCTTTCACCAAATTTGGAAATTTTCCCACCATTATTTCTCCAAATTTCATTTCTTATTAATCTAGTCCTATAGTATGTAGAACCTTTGAAAGGTATAAAGTGTCTTTTCCATGGTAGCCATCCAACAATTTGGAGAGCAATTTTTAGACTTTTATATCACCTAGGCCGCACTGCTGGTATCTAGTAGGAGATTGTATTCCCTGCAATATGTGGGACTTTCCTACAGGATGAAGAATTTTCTCTTTCTTTCACACAACTTTGAAATGTCACGTTGGACGTTCATTTAAATTATAGCTGAATTATAATGCTTGGAACCTGAACCTTAAATCTATTTTATACTTCTGTGCCATACTGTTTGCTATAACAGTACATCACATTTCCCAGGAATACAACTACAATGCAAATAAAAGACTTCATGCATTGGCAACTTTACCATAAGTCTTATATGTATTAAGGAAATTATATCATCAATGGCAGAGTTTCAGCAGCCCACATAACTACACTGGACCCCCATCTGTCTATCCACGGAGACTCTACATAGAAGCAGTAGTTTACTTCATTATGTCTTCCAGTTGGTGCCTGATATTGATTGGTGCCTGGACATTTTCGTATTGAAATATCCATTATTTTGCAGTGCCTGGGTGGCTCGTTGGTTAAGCATCTGCCTTCAGCTCAGGTCATGCATGATCCCAGCGTCCTGGGATTGAGCCCCACATTGGTCTCCCTGCTCAGCCCAGAGTCTGCTGCTCCCTTTCCCTCTCCCCCTCCCCCTGCTTGTTCTCTCTCTCTCTCTCTCTCAAGGAAATTAATAAAATCTTAGAAAAAGAAATAAACATTATTTTACTATAACTTACTGCTGTTTCATCTTTATTATTTTTACTGATTTGTTTTGAAATTAAATGATTGATGAATTAAAATATCTGTCAATTTTACTTCAGGACAGTACAAATACACTACAAAAATCAATCTCATGTAAAGGGGGTATTATGTTCCATAATGCCAGTGATTGAAATCATTGTTGTAATATACATAAAAATGATTCTGATAGCTGTGTAGCAAACATATCTGTGAGGGACAAAACTAAAGGCAGGATAACCATATGAGTGATCGTTATAATAGACCATGCAAGACAAAGTTCTGAACAAGTCAGAGAATATGGGAATGGAGAGAAAGAGGTATATCAGAGATACTTTTAGAAAGAACAAATGCAAAGCAAGTAGGAGTTGGAAAAATGTTTTGTCCTCTATAAACTCCAGTACCTCTATTTTTTAATCCAAAAGGTGAGGTTTGCTTAGTCTAGAAATGTGAATGTACAGGGCAGCTTAGTTTTGTATTTCTAGCTCACTGGAAACTCTTGTTGCTACACCTTGATGTCATCTATAGACTTCAAAACTATACATATGCCAGTAGAACTCAGTATCTTTTCACTATGACATTTATCTTTGTACTTTTCTGTCACAATTGCTGGCTGAGGACATAATCCATTGGCTGTTCAAACTAGAAATCTCAGATTTATTTGTTTTTCTCATAAACATCACTCATCCTTCCTTCATCAAGTTGTATTGAACATTCTTCGGAAATGACTATTGTACATCACATGTGTCTCCTTGCCACCTTCTCTACCAACGTCCTCACCATCTTTTGGGTAGCCTCTTGCAACTGCTGTCAATAGAATTTACCTGCCTCCCAGACTTAAACCAAAACTGCTCTGTACATTGCTGCAGAGTTGTTTAAGATCCTGATCTAATGAGGTTTTTCCCTGTTTGACATAAATTTATCAGAGCATCGTTCCTGACTTTTTTCTTTAAAACACTTATGATGTTTTATACTATAAAATTGATTCCAAACATCTTTTTTTAAATTCTACACTCTGTTCCCTCTCTGCCTATTCCTTGACTATTATTATAGTGGATCATTTTCTCCAAACACATCCTGGACCACCATATTCCTGTGCTTCTGTTCTTTGTGCATTTTAGAACATTAGTACTGGCTTTATTTGCCTTTGTCAATTATAGATTAAATAGGGTATTTATGATTATTTCAATAAAATATATTGGACATGATGCTGTTGGTAGGGAACATAATTGCATATTATAACACCTTATTGCTACCTGACAATAAAATTTAACTTGTATCTTTTGATCGCCCACTCTTTCTTAAAATAATATTTTCTTAAGACTGACAACTGTATCTCTCACCAAAATCAAAGTAGTAAATTATTCCTGCTTAGCAGATTGTGGTCCTCAACAAAGCGCATAAAATGTGTTTAGCTTAATCAACTATTATTGGAAATGAGAATAATTTTCAAATCGCTCCAAAGGAAAACAAACCAACAAACTTGTAAATATGCACTTGGCACAGAAATTCAGCTTAATTGAACTAAATTTTTAAAGAGAGAGAGTGAAAGAGAGCTGGAGTGAGAAGCATGCTTGATGAAGGCTGGAAAATCTACATGTCAGCAATAATAAACTTGTTATTTAATAAGGTTAATAATAGATAAAGTCCCCGAAAGATGAATTGTTATCACAGTTGACGACCGTTTTATTAAAATGTTAATGGCCTGAGGCAAAAGCAAACTGTTCTCTTAATCTGCCAGAAGAACTGCTTTTTCAGGAATTATCATACCCCGCAGCACATGGGATTTGAGCAAGCCATAATAAGCATATTTGAAATTTGGGCTAGACACAGATCCTGAGATCTTAACTCAATCTGACTCTACTAAGGATGCGATCCACATGCTCATTCCTGGTCAGACTCCTTCCTCTTAGTAGCCAAACATGTGACACTGAATTTTGTACTGGGAAATCTACTGAAAGAAGTTTCTATAGATTAATTTTCTTTTTCTTTTCAAGGTTGAGGGAAATAACAAGTGAGTTTTTTTTTTTCCTTCCCTCACCTCCGTGTATATAATAAACAAGCAAGCCAAGGGCATTTTCTAGTAAATGTGATTGCCTGCACCATACAACGCTCCTTTTCCATAATGGCTGGAATAAAAATAAAAGTATGCAACAGCACCTTCAAGGGAAATTGAGAGAATAAACCTGAAGCAGACTGTGAGTGGATGTGATGGATTGCATTGTGATTTGTGTGGAACTGTAATCAGAACCCCCTGAAGACCTCCACCAGATAATGCTGTATTTCTACCAAGGTAATATTAGCTCAGATCACAAAAGAAACAGAGTTCAAATTCAATTCTTTCTTATCAACATTTTCCCTAGATTTCTTTTTCTTATGTAACTACACCTGTATGTGGTGTCTATCAGTGAAAAAAGATTGGAAATCATAAATACACTGCACGGTTTATTATTGTATTGTGTTTCTGAAAGAGGACAATAGGAAATATTCAGTGTCTGCTAAGTGACTTTAAGGGGGCTGGTAGTGGCAAGGGGGTGGGAATGAGAGCTGTGAAAGCCTGTCATACTAGGCTAAGTGCAGCATAAACTCAGACAGAGGGGATCTGGAATCTGCCTAATGTAGTGAGGTCCAGGGAGTATCAAACATCTACAAGTGCTAGGGTTTAGACACAGAAATCCAGCAAAAAGCAAGAGAAGCAAAAATTGTCATAAGGCCAAAAAGGAAGAAAAAATGGAAAATCCAAAAAATTGCAGGACTCTGAGGAGGAGCGTGTAGTCTGTAACCAGTGCTAGCAAATTGGACTGTGGTATCTGATCCCGTTCTTTGCTTTGTATGGACTGAAGTAAGGGTTGGACAGAAAGGTTCTGGAAACCATAGGTGTTGATCTGTATTTTTAATGATGATATCTTTATAGTTGATTTTTTGACTATAAAACTAGTACCTTGTTTTTTAAAAATATTAGGAGTTTGGTTATGTGCTTTTCTCACAGAATAGTATTCCATGGATATATTTCCATGTTAATAAATAAAGCATTATGTACTGAGTTAAAAAGAAAAATATGACCATGATGTTTTTCAGGATCTACCTTCAAAAGGTAAAATTTCCTTCCTCCTTCCCCCCCCCGTTTCCTGTTGGAATTATGAAGTTTTAATTTAAAACCCCAATTTTTGTTTAGTTTGTATTTTGCTTGCTGTTTTGGAAGCTCTAAATATATATTTTATTTGCATATTTTGGTAAGGTTTACTAAAAAGGTATTTGAAGGCTTAAATACAAAATTGTTTAATGGAAAACATAACAGATGCTCTCATACCTGTTAACCACTAATAAACAAGCAATAAAAAAGTAACTGATAAGAGTTAAAGCCTCTTTACTACTAGAATCTTCTTTGTATACCAATTGCTTAGTAGGTATGCCACAATTCATGTATCCATTCTTTCTACCATCTGTTTGATATTTGGATTGTGTCCACTTTTTGACTATTACTTATAGAGCTGCTAGAAACTGTCATTCCCATGTACTTTGTCAATCCTTTTTAACCGCACTCATTCTAATTGATTCTGTGTACTTTCTTGAGGTTTTAATTTAATTCCCTTGCATATAGTGAGATTGAGAACATATTCTTGGCTCTTTGACCATTTGAATATTTTGCTTGTATAATTGTATAATTAAAAAATATTGCATACTTAATTTTAAAAATTTATTTGAAGACTTCTTAATTTTTTTTATAATAATAAATTTATTTTGTATTGGTGTTCAATTTGCCAACATACAGAATAACACCCAGTGCTCATCCCGTCAAGTGCCCCCCTCAGTGCCCGTCACCCATTCACCCCCACCCCCGCCCTCCTCCCCTTCCACCACCCCTAGTTCGTTTCCCAGAGTTAGGAGTCTTTATGTTCTGTCTCCCTTTCTGATATTTCCTGCCCATTTCTTCTCCCTTCCCTTCTATTCCCTTTCACTATTATTTATATTCCCCAAATGAATGAGACCATATAATGTTTGTCCTTCTCCGATTGACTTATTTCACTCAGTGTAATACCCTCTATTTCCATCCACGTTGAAGCAAATGGTGGGTATTTGTCACTTCTAATGGCTGAGTAATATTCCATTGTATACATAAACCACATCTTTATCCATTCATCTTTCGATGGACACCGAGGCTCCTTCCACAGTTTGGCTATTGTGGACATTGCTGCTAGAAACATCGGGATGCAGGTGTCCCTGGCATCTCATTGCATCTGCATCTTTGGGGTAAATTCCCACAGTGCAATTGCTGGGTCGTAGGGCAGGTCTATTTTTAACTCTCTGAGGAACCTCCACACAGTTTTCCAGAGTGGCTGCACCAGTTCACCAGTTACCAACAGCGTAAGAGGGTTCCCTTTTCTCCGCATCCTCTCCAACATTTGTGGTTTCCTGCCTTGTTAATTTGCCCCATTCTCACTGGTGTGAGGTGGTATCTCATTGTGGTTTTGATTTGTATTTCCCTGATGGCAAGTGATGCAGAGCATTTTCTCATGTGCGTGTTGGCCATGTCTATGTCTTCCTCTGTGAGATTTCTCTTCATGTCTTTTGCCCATTTCAGGATTGGATTGTTTGTTTCTTTGGTGTTGAGTTTAATAAGTTCTTTATAGATCTTGGAAACTAGCCCTTTATCTGATACGTCATTTGCAAATATCTTCTCCCATTCTGTAGGTTGTCTTTTAGTTTTGTTGACTGTATCCTTTGCTATGCAAAAGCTTCTTGTCTTGATGAAGTCCCAATAGTTCATTTGTGCTTTTGTTTCTTTTGCCTTCGTGGATGTATCTTGCAAGAAGTTACTGTGGCCAAGTTCAAAAAGGGTGTTGCCTGTGTTCTCTAGGATTTTGATGGAATCTTGTCTCACATTTACATCTTTCATCCATTTTGAGTTTATCTGCAAGATAAACTGTGTATGTGTATGGTGCAAGAGAGTGGTCTAGTTTCATTCTTCTGCATGTGGATGTCCAATTTTCCCAGCACCATTTATTGAAGAGACTGTCTTTCTTCCAGTGGATAGTCTTTCCTCCTTTATCGAATATAAGTTGACCATAAAGTTGAGGGTCCACTTCTGGATTCTCTGTTCTGTTCCATTGATCTACGTGTCTATTTTTGTGCCAGTACCACACTGTCTTGATGACCACAGCTTTGTAGTACAACCTGAAATCTGGCATTGTGATGCCCCCAGCTATGGTTTTCTTTTTTAAAATTCCCCTGGCTATTCGGGGTGTTTTCTGATTCCACACAAATCTTAAAATAATTTGTTCTAACTCTCTGAAGAAAGTCCATGGTATTTTGATAGGGATTGCATTGAATGTGTAAATTGCCCTGGGTAACATTGACATTTTCACAATATTAATTCTGCCAATCCATGAGCATGGAATATTTTTCCATCTCTGTGTCTTCCTCAATTTCTTTCAGAAGTGTTCTATAGTTTTTAGGGTATAGATCCTTTACCTGAAGACTTTTTTTATATATTAGAAAACAAAAATTTACATTCTGCCTAGTAAACTTTCTAAGTGTTTGAATTAATGCCAATATTTTGTCTATAGACCTTTTTGTGTTTTCTATTGTTCTATTTTTTCCTTCTGTTCTTCCTTTTTGCTTTTTAAAGACTTTTTCAACTAGCTATGACTTCTAATAAAATGTCAAATAGATGTAGTGTACTTAGATCTAAGAGGACAATTTTTCTATATTTTATCATTAAACATGGTGCTTATTATTTTTATCATTAGGTATCCCTAATTGGGTTAAAGGAGTTTCCTCCCACCCCCACATCGCTAGTTTGCTAAGAGTTTTATATGAGTGGGCAATTGTTTTTAATTAACTTTTTAATTGAAATGTAATGTACATACATAAAAATGAAACAATTATAAGGATACAACTTAAGTGCACTTATAAATCTATATTATCACTAAGACTGTTACCTTTGTTTTGGTATTATAGTGGTTGTGGAGAAGTTATTTAGTTTAATTTGTAATTTTTTATTAAACAATGAAGTTAAACACAAATTTTCTATACTTATCAACAATTTGCATATCCTCCTTGGTAAAGTGATAGTTTTTTGCCCATTTTTCTATTTAGTTTCCTGACACTCTCTTATTGATCTGTAGGTTTTCTTTATGTATTCTCATGTTGGTCCTTTTTAGATACAGGTATTGAAAATTTCTTCCTCTACCCTGTGGCTTGCCTTTATACTTTTGTTAACAGTTTCTTTTGATAAACAGCCATATTATTTTATAGTAATTTGATTAATTTAAAAAATGTTTAGGCTTATTGATTTTGGGTTCTGTTTGTTTTAGTATACACCAGCATCATGAAATTTCCTCCTAAATTCCCTTTTAAGCCCCCATCCCCTTCTTTAACTTTTCACATTTAGACCTGTAATCTATTTGAAATTGATTTTTGTTTGTATAGTGAGATAATGGTCAAGACATTTTTCTCATATTGATATCCAGTTAATCTAGAACCATGTATTAAAAAGGCAATCCAGTGAATACCTGCCATTTACATCGACATGGATAGAACTGGAGGGTATTATTATGCTGAGTGAAATAAGTCTATTGGAGAAGGACAATCATCATACGGTTTCACTCATGTGGAATATAAGAAATAGTTAAAGGGACTAAAAGGGAAAGGAGGGAAACTGAGTGGGAAAAATTAGAGAGGAAGACAAACTATGAAAGACTACTAACTGGGAAACAAACAAAGGATTACACAAGGGGAGGTGTGTGGGAGATGGGGAAACTAGGTGACAGGCGCTAAGGAGGGAACTTGATGGGATGAGCACTGGGTGTTATACTATATGTTGGCAAAATGAATTTAAATAAAAAATTTAAAATTTTTTTTAAAAAGGCAATTCAGAGGTGCCTGGGTGGTACAGTTGGTTAAACATCTGACTCTTGGTTTAGGCTCAGATCTGATCTCAGGGTCATGAGATCAGGCCTGCAATTGGCAGAAGTCAGCTTGAGATTCTCTTCTTCCTCTCCCTCTGCCCCTCTCCCTTGCTATCTCTCTCTAAAATAAATAAATCTTCAAAAAAAAAAAAAAGACAATACATTGCCTATGCTCTGCTCTGCATGGTCACCTTTTTCTTGAAATCAAGTGACCATGTATGTATAGGTTTGTGGCTAGATTTTTTTCTCTTGTTTTGAGAAAGAGGCTGAGACCCTGGGGGTGGGAGAGAAGGATAGATGGACAGAGAAAATCCAAAGTAGGCTCAGTGCAGAACCTACGTGGGGCTTGATCATGACCCTGAGATCATGACCTGAGCCAAAATTAAGTCAGACACTTATCTGACTGAGCCACCCAGGTGCCCCAAAGCTAGATTCTTTAATCTATTTCACTAGTCCATTGTACTTGCTCTATGTACTTGCAACATCAAACTGTCCTAATTATAACTTTAGAATAAATCTCCTTATCTTATTAAGTCCTCCTGCTTTGTTCTTTCCTTTTTTAATTCCTAAATACTTTATTTTCTTTCATTAATTTCCGAATATAATTGTCAATGTAACAAAAAATCCTGTTGAAATTTTGAATAAATTACATTTAACCTATGATCATTGTGGTTAGAATTGATGACTTTACAATACCAGGAAATCAAAAATTCACAAAAGCAAGAGAAAATGTTGACAGTAGAAGTTGGTACATGGGAGTTTAAGTTATTGGAATGTTCACCACAGATTTATAATTATTAAGATTCATACATAAGACAGAGAATGTTAGCAGAAAACTGTAAGTTCTAAGAAATATTAAATCAAAAGGAAACAATAAAAATTTAAAACTACAATAGCTAAGAATAAAAACTTACTATCCGTATAGAAGCTCTGCCTGGGGGGAAGAAAGTTCAAACTGAAACTCTGAAAAAAAAGGATAGAAAATCCTAATAAAAACAGGAGAGACATGTGGGACACATGTTTGAAATGAGAATAATTGGAATCCAGGAAAGAGAAAAAAACTACTCAAAAAACAAATAGTTTGACTAAACACATTAAGGTACAGATTTAGAAGTTCTAGAGTAGGGGCACCTGGGTGGTTCAGTCCAGACATTAAGCATCAGACTCTTGATTTCAGCTCAGGTCATGATCTCAGATTTGTGAGATTGAGTCCTGCATAGAGCCCATCATCAGGTTCCATGCTGGATGTGGAGCCTGCTTAAGATTGTCTCTCCCACTGCCTACCCTGCTCCCCCCCATCATCTCTCTCTCCTTCTCTAAAACACACACACATACACACACAAGTTCTATATTCCTCATGTATAATAAATTAAAAGGAAACCCTGTCTAGGCCTCTTACAGCTAAACTGTCATTCTTATTCCTGAACGTAGATGCAGAAAGTCTAAAACAACAACAACAAAATAGCAACTCAAATTTATAAATAAAAGGATAATATATCATTATAAAGTTAATTTAATTTTTTAATTTTTATTTTTTTAAATATTTTATTTATTTATTCATTCATGAGAGATACACACAGAGAGACAGAGACATATGTACATTCCCTGCAGGGAGCCTGATGCGGGATGCCTGATGTAGGACTCAGTCCTAGGACCCTGGGATCACAACCTGATCTGAAGGCAGACACTCAATTGCTGAGCCACACAGATGCCCCACAAAGTTAATTTTAGTTCAGAAATGCAAGGTTGTTTGAATATTATCAATATATTCATCAAATATAGGAAAACCATATGATCACCTAAAAGATACAGAAAAAAAACAGTTGATTAAATTCAACATGTGTTCAGCATAAAACATTTAGCAAACTAGGGTTGGAAAAAGTTTTCCTTAATTTGGTAAAAAGGATCTTAAGAAATCTACAGAAAATATTCTACTTAATGGTGAAATCGTGAATATTCTTTTCTGAGATTTGGTATGAGAAAGTATATCACTATCACAATTTTCATTCTTTATGGTCTGGAAGTCCTTGTCAGTGCAAGAACACAAGGAGACAATGGTACAGGGGTTATAAGTAAAATTGTTGTATTGGAAGACAACACAGTTGTGAATTTAGATAACCCCAAATAATTCATAGTTAAAATATTTGAACTAACAGTTTAGCAAGTTTCTGACTTACAAGTTTAATATAAATATTCAGTGAAGTTCTACATTCTACCAACTACCAAATACTACTACTTAGGGTAGCATCAAAATGTATATAAATAAAAAACCTGGGGGGCACTTGGTTGGCTCAGTTGGTTGAACATCCGACTCTTGATTTTGGCTCAGGTCATGATCTCAGGGTCGTTAGATCCAGCCCTGCATCATTGGGCTCCATGCTCAGCAGGGTGTCTGCTTGAGATTTTCTCTCACTCTCTCTCTCTGACCCTCTCCTTGCTTGCTCATGCTCTCTCTCTCACTCTCAAATAAATAAATCTTTAAAAAAATAACTGGATGGGGGTCCCTGGGTGGCTCAGCAGTTCAGCGCCTGCCTTTGGCCCGGGGTGTGGTCCTGGCGTCCCGGATGGAGTCCCCTGTCCGGCTCCCGGCATGGAGCCTGCTTCTCCCTCTGCCTGTGTCTCTACCTCTCTCTCTCTCTCTCTCTCTCTCTCTCTCTATCATGAATAAATAAATAAAATCTTAAAAAATAAAAAAAAATAACTGGAAGCAAAGTAGATATTTATCAAGTTACATACAGTTTGGCATTTCCATATTTCAGAGTTGGTAGGAAGAAAAAAGTTGAAAAGAATAGGGTAGATCAATATCTACCTTAAAAATCCATTAAACGGATCAAAGAAGCAAGTTGCAGAACAATACCTATGGAATGATAAAGTTCATTTAAAATAAAACATAATCATAAAAGTAAACTCTGTAATTAATTACATGTATTCAAACATTTTTAGAGAGGCATAGGAAATGTTGGCAAATGATAGTTTTCCCTGCAGACAGACTTTCATTACTACACGATTGTGTTGTTCATTAAACTTTCTTCATTCAAAATAACGATTTTTCTCCCCTCCCTGGCATACAAAGAACATCTTATTTCCTCTTCCTTTGAAATCAACCATGTGACTGGCTTTGTTCAGGGAAATATAAATGGAAGTGACATATGTGGTGGTTAGAAGCAATTAACTGCTATAATATTTTCTGTGATCTCTTTTTCCCTGCTATGGTATTTGCGGAATCATGTGTTGATATACAGTCATCTACAGATCAAAGCAGACAGAATACTAAGAAAAGGAGAACAACTTTGGATTGTTGCTCAGACCCAGGAAGATAAATTCTGTTGGGTTAAACTATTGAAAATCTAGAATTTTATCACTATCACTGTAGCATAATACAACCTCTCATAAATGGTATGGGTGAAGGAGGACATGCTCTCATTTACATGACTAGTTAATATAAATACTTTATATACTCTTTTATTAAAAATGTTGAAAATAATGAAACTTAGAAATATGGATGCATTGCCTTGGATATAAGTTTAGCTCCTTAAAGCTTAAAATAAGAATAGGGAGAATAAAATTAATTATATAGGCTTTGGGGATGAAATTTGGCATTTTTAGGGAGCATATGTACACTTTATAAGCCAGCCTTTGTCTTTACCAATTTGCTGAGTTACTCAAATGCAAATTAAATTAAATTAGGTGTAATAGTAAAACACTTGCATATGCAATTTTAGACCTTAGGTACCATATTATGTCTCTGTATGAATGTTTCCTTCATCCCCATATCTATGAATATTCACACTCTGCTCATCTTCCAAAGTAGCTCCTGTCTCATGGCTTCAATGAATCTTTTTTCCTCCTTAGTTAGGGATCTCCATTTTCTGAATAAATACTGCATTCTATAAATTTATCAACTAAGAATATTTATTATTGAAAGCTTCTCTAATTACTTTCTATGTGACACTCTGAAGACTTGTATTTCACCTGGCTGGCCCTCTGGGTTGAGGTGGCACTGCACTGTGACTCTGTCTGAGTGGGCAGGTGACAGGGAGAGAGGTATGGGTGTAGACTGGGGTTTGCTAGCCTCTTAGGATGAGGCTGGCACAAGGGACCTGCCAGTACTTGGGGCATCCAGGTGTTCTTCATCCCAGGACTCCTCTGCTTGGCCCTCAGAGAACCCCAGATATCTGTGCCTTGGGCCTGATTCTATTCTCAGGGATAGAATAGAAGGGAAGCTACCCTTCCCCACTCCCCTTTCTTGAGTAAGCCCCATGGGAGCCCAATGTGGGGCTTGAACTCATGACCCTGAGATCAAGACTGGAGCCAACATCAGGAGTCAGATGTTCAACCCACTGAGCCACCCAGGCACCCCTTTCTGAGCTACCTTTTACTTTAGGGCATCCCAGTCCATCCTTTCCCAGCCCCTCCACTAGGACCAGCACTTATTCTTCCCTTGATCCTGAAGCCATGTAGTACACCCTGTTTTTTTATGTTATTTTATTTTATTTTATTTATATTATTTCATTTTTAAAGATTTTATTTATTTATTTATTTATTTATTTATTTATTTATTTATTTATTTATGACACAGAGAGAGAGAGGCAGAGACACAGGCAGAGGGAGAAGCAGGCTCCCTGCAGGGAGGGACTCCCTCCTAGGACCCCACGATCACAACCTGAGCCGAAGGCAGTAACTCAACCACTGAGCAACTCAGGCATCCCTAGTACAACCTGTTTAGAAAAGAAAAAGTGTATATTTAAAAAATTTACAGTGGTTTAAGTATCCAGTATAGTGTAGCCAATAAATAAGTTTATTGTAAATGAATGAATGAATGAATACATGGTAAGCAACCAATACTTAGTGACTTCTTCTATAGCACTTTTCTCCAAAATTTTTTTCTCTACTTCTTATAAAGGTTTTTTCCCTCTTCCCTAAAAGGTTGGACTTTCTATATTAATCTGGTCCTCCTTTATCAAGATTAAGATTAAGATTAAGATTACTACAGAAAACTAGAGTATCCATTAAAATGTCACAATAATAATTCTGAGTTGAAGTTTAAGGGGAGAAGTTATGTAGATCGCATGTGCAGGGCAAGGGACTTACTTTGTATTATTCTATTTTGAAAGCCCATAACCTCTGGAAAGGTGACAATGATCATTCATTGAAAAATTCTGGATTCTAAATCCTGTGCTAATTAAATTCTTTATATGCATTAGCTAGCTTCAACTTCTTGACAATCCTGTAATGTATAAATTATTATGCTCCTACAAGAGAAAAGTATGATATTTTAAAAAATGTGAAAACTTGTCTAACTTCAAAAGTCATGAAACTTGAATCTGAGATCTTGTCTAGAAACCAGGCTCCTTTCTTCATCCAAAACCTTTTTACATGTTCACATACATCTGAACCACCTATGGGTCTTGTGAAAAATTTAGATTTTCAATCAGGGCAGAGTACAAAATACTGCATTTTCTAAAATGTCTGAGGTGACATCAAAGCTGCAGGTCCAAGGACTACATTAGCAGAAAGCAATTGAAATGCTTTGTAGGAAAATTGAATTAATAAAATAATTGGGATGCTAAATAGCATTAGAACCCTAAACAAAAATTATATAAAATTTACAAAGTAAATATGTTCAATGTATACAATTGTTATATTTAAAAAGTCAGGTGTTTTCACAGAATTTTCAAATTGTCTTTATGATTCTAAGTCTTAACTGCTCTAAAATTTCGATGTTTGATTAGTCATCGCAAGTCATGGATTTTTTCCCCCTTTTCTGGTGCATCAATCAAGATTAACTTTTTCATTTTCCATCAATGACTTGATTAGGGATGATCATTTGCTAAAATAAAAGTAAAAAGGAATGCAAAAAAAAAAAAAAAAGGACCACACTTAGTAATTCAGGAATTATTATAGTATGAACTACAGGGGAAAGGAATGTATTCCCTTAAAAGAAATATTTCACCTTGAACTTCTTACAAGTTGCTGTTATGCATTGCCTAGGGATCACTTTTGAGTTGAGAAAGTAATATTTTTATATATAGCAACCCAAGAATCACCCTGACCCCTATTCCTTACAGCTAAATAAACTGCAGAGCATGCAGTCTTTGGTGTTCTGCCGGCAGGAGCATTAAGATAAGAATTCCCACTATGAACACTGTGTTATCCTTTTGCCACTATCTACTGATTAAACCTCAAAGGCCCTTTCAAACTGTCAGGAAAAGCACACACAAGGTGTTCTATGTGGATATGTATGGCAGGAAAGGACAGGGAGTTCTTGAATTCTACATTTTGTGAATGCCTGACTTTCATCCTTAAAGCACGTGTGTCTCTGCTTTTGGATATAGCGCAGGATTTTGCTGCTAGGAAAGCTTCTGGTAATAAAGGAAACACCAGGTGCATGCTGTAACTAGAACTCAAGGGAAATTATTAGACTCTAGCATCTGAGGCAATGGAGGGTCAAGTCCAGGGCTAAATAGGAGAGGGCTTGGAGTCGATTAGCAAACAAACACTTAAACCTATTGGGTCACAGGTGGCAGGAAGCATCTATTATCGCCAAAGGGAAACTATCACATGGGGAACCCTCAGAAGTGGGACATGTGATACTGCTTCTCAGGTTGATAAGGATGGCTAGAGAAGGTCAGAGACAATTGAGAAGATATACATTGTTCATGTGTCCGTGAGGAACGGGTTAACTCCAAATCTTGATCAGACCTACAGAAGTACCTTTGGATTTGAACACAAGGAATACAGTATAGAAATCTCAATCATTTAATGTCATCAGCTAGGTTTAGTGGGGTGGCGGAACCTGGCCCTGGGGATTCTTGATTCCTGGAGGGGGGCGGCAATAGTTTTTTGGAGTATCTGTCTGGTGGACAAACATTCCCTGAGACCTCACTTACCTAGAGGTTGTTCTTGACTTTTGAGGTTTCTCTGCTCAAAAGTCCTGACCAAGCAGGTGTGATTTCTCGAAGGGGTTACTTAATGGGAAAGAAGGAGAAAAATGATGTATTACTAGGTAACAGCTTGATGTTCTATCACTAACGAGGCCCTGGTGGTTACTCCCTGTAGCAGGATAGTCCCTACTCTGCCTAAAGCAGAGACATAGTTGCTGGGTCCTTCCTTCCCCAGAGGTTTTGAAACAGACATGAGATTGTATTTCTTGCTTGGCTTTTCTTCTGGATTTCTTAACAAATACTGCGTGGGCATTGCTTATATTGCTTTATGCCACCTGATGGAGAGACATCAGGGAAGAAGATGTCGACTCTTTTTCTCATCCAGATGTCAAGCTATATATTTTCAGAAAGGAGAAAAACCACTGGTTGGGGGAAATTGCTATATGCAAATGATTATATCCAACAGAAGCCAGTCTTCCTCAACTCATTAGAATGTTAATTTCTGGCTTATGGTTTTTCGCCTAATTGCTACTGTCTCTTTGGTCCCTACTGACAGCGATCTTCGACTTACAGGTGGAAAGATTTTAGGTTTCATCTATTTCAGCAATGGTAAAGAAGGCTTAGATGGCATTCCGACTCTGATCCATCGGTTACCAGCTTTGAGAGCCCTGGATTGAGAAGCCTTTACCTCTCTGCTTGCAGGTCAATTGAGAATAAAAATGTCATGATCAACTAGCACAGATTTTTACAGAAGGAAATAAGAGAAATGGTGGTATACGTCCTTGATCCTGACCAAAGCTATTATTGTATGGTTGAGGAAACCTCAGACTGTCAGGAAATAAAAGAGATAAAATTAGATTTAGGGAACCTTACTTTAAGTTTTGTGTTCTTTTCATTGCACTCTCCAACTGATATATTTTACTTTTTTCTTTTTCTTAGAGAGAGAGAGCATGCATGAACAGGATGAGGGGAGGGGCAGAGGGAGAGAGAGAATCTTAAGCAGACTCCATGCCCAGCCTAGAGCCTGACTCAGGGCTCCATCTCACCACCCTGAGATCATGCCCTGAGCCGAACTCAAGAGCGGGATGCTTAACTGACTGAGCCACCCAGGCACCCCTACTCTCGATGACAATGTAGAAAATAAGATTATGACCAAGTCACCATTATATACTAATGGGAAGAGAAAATGGGGTCAGCTCACACATACTTATTTCCTTTTCACTCATACATACCCTCTCAATGAAGGCATATTATATTATTTGAAAAGCTTTATAGTGCCAAACACTCTGGAGATAACGATATTGGAATAAAACTGACATTTTTTTGGTCACATTTTGGAAAGTAAGTGGGAATTCTCGCTTTTTGGGTGCACTGATTAATGGTTCACTTTATGAGTACATGTAGATATAAATAAGAAAGCAGAATAGTGGAAAAAACATTGACCCAAAAGATGTAAGTCCCAACCTCATCTGTCATTTAGTTACCTTTCAAAGCTTTAGAAAGTCATGAAATTTCTCTGGACTTTGGATTCCTCATCTGGAAAAGTTTGCAGTAATAAATTCATGCCTTTTTAAAAGTTGGAACAGCATCTCTTAAGCTCATGGCAATGGGACTGTTAAACATAGGTACTCAATAAATATCACTTTTGCTATAATAATTTTACATAAAATTGAACGAAAAATAAAATTCCTATTACATGAATTTGTAGAGCTATATTTTTTTGAGTCCACCTGATGCTGTGTTATAATAGCCGTTCCTAAATATATTTAAAACAACATTTCCAGGGTCATCATGGGAGCCTACTGCATTACTATTTGGAAATCTGGTTAAAAATGAAGATTTCCAGGAGTTGTCCCACCCTCAATATATTAAATCAAAATATTTGGAAATGAAATTTAATTACTTGCATTATTTAACAAATTTTGTTCTTGTTGGGAACCTCAATGACC
The DNA here is from genome assembly GCF_003254725.2 of Canis lupus dingo. NCBI lineage: Eukaryota > Metazoa > Chordata > Mammalia > Carnivora > Canidae > Canis > Canis lupus. The sequence continues at coordinate 17,718,828 of NC_064277.1, forward strand.
CTCTTCACCTTCTGAGTTCTAAATCGACTCTGAGAAATAAGAAAAATGGACTCAGCATATAGCATTGGTTACTTTTAAGATTGAAGCTGGAGGAGGTTGTGTAAGCCTGCTTTCAAATGCTGACCCCAGAATTAGAAAAGCATTCTCTCAGTCATGGGCAATGCTGGGCCAGATAGGCATTACCATAGATCTACAGACTTCTGGAATGGAGGAGAATATAAGTTCTCTAGGGCCATCTTGATCCCACGAGGAAGTGGCATCATCATTGGGTATACCACCATGTTTCTCCTCCTCCTTTCTCAATCACTACTAAGCAATTTCTTTCCCACTGATAAGCAAAGGGTAGGGATGCCGACCAGGAATACCACTCTGATCTATAGCCCTGCACATGAAAGGGAACCTCAACGTGAGAGAAAATATCTACTACAACTACCTCGCATCCTGAGAAATTCCTATGAGTATACTTTTTAAAACTTGCTGGGCTGGAATCTAAGTTTCTGTTCAGGAACTCTCCCTAAAGTGTATTTCCTATCCCTAACATAGGCTGAATCACACTGTATGCTGGGAATGGTTGCATGTGCAAGTGAAGGTAGAGCTAGGACAATGCAGCTGCTGTGGGCCTAAGCTAGGATTGTGTGTAATGACCTTCCCTATCACCAGAGCACCTGCTCTAATCTTCTTTGAGAATCGTGAGAGGCCATGGGGAATGAGGGCTTGGCAGGCCCTTGTCAACTGACCATCTTTCCAAACACAAGCACCTTAGAGAATAAGAGTAATAGGAATAGAAAAAAAAAAATCAACATGTACATAAAATAATAGGTATGAGAAGAAAGAATTAGTATTTCACAACACAAATGACATGGAAAAACCTAGGTAATCTTTGGTTTTCTATCACCTAGAAGCCATAATATGCCAAGTGCCTGTGACAGTTTTCCGTTTGTGTAATTTTTCTTGTGCAGAGTGGTTGCAGTAAAGGCCATGTTAGGACTACTATTACCATTCCTGCTAATGCTGTGAGTTGCAACATAAAAATAGTAAAAAAGGGTACTTTCCTCTTGAAAAATAAAACCTAGAAATACAAGGATAGAATGTTTTAGAGGTCCTGAAAAGGCAAGGAAGTGAGGGAGCCACATGTCTGTTACATCCAACACAATGTCTTTTACTGACTAGAATTTCTTCAACAGTAGACAAGTATGAATTATTTAAAATAGAGTTTGGGTGCTTGGTTGCAAGGAGCTATTTGCAGCATCTCTGTTAAAGGATTTACAATATGTAAGAAATAGTTACAAAATATACAAAATAAGAAAACCCAATAAGTGAGTGAATCATTAGTTTACAAAAGAGGAACCTGAATGGCTTAGAAATATATGAAGAGATGTTCAGTTTCACTGACAAAGAGACAAATGAAAATAAAGATAAAATACCAGTTGGCATCTATGTAATTGGCAAAAAAGGAATTTGGACAATATCAAGTGCTGGCGAGGTTGAAGGGAGACTCATAATCTCAATAGCTGCTAATTGTCATGAGGGCTGGTGTAGTCCTTTTGGAGAGCAATTTAGTGAAATTAACGTAAAAATGCTCTGTGCTTCAACAGTTCTTTTCTGGATTTTTTTTTACAGGGAAGATTTGTACAGTTTTCCTGGCTTTGTACAGTTTTCTGCCAGGAAAACTGTACAAAGGTCTAGTTTGTTGAAGAGCTATTGATAGTAGCTCTTGAGAGTTGAAGAGTTGAAGACAATGTAGTCAACCACCATGGGATCAATAGAGTCGTAAAATATGGCATGTGTGCAAAAAGGAATAATGGTCAGGTGGATTGAACTAAATCCAGGAATGGAAGCATGAACCGATTTGAGGAACATGCTGCCACCATCAAAGATAAATATGAAATGAGTAGCAAAATAAAATTTACATTAAAAACTATACAGACTATAATGTTTTATATTTTCAAAGCTACTCACATAAGAAACAAGGGCCTGAAATTTATACTGACTAAACATACTTAAATACTTGAGAATGGGTGTCTTTGGGAAAGGGAATGGGATTGGATAAAAGAGCATGCAGCGAAGGAGGAGGAAGAAGAAGAAGGAAGAGGGAGGAGAGGAGGAAGAAGAGGGAGAAGAGGAGGAGGAGGAAGAAGGAGGAAATGGAGAGAAGGAGGAGGAGTTGCATGAACTGGTGGTAGCTAGCTAGGAGCAAGAGATGTGGTTACTGTGATTCTATGTGTCTGTGGCTCACAAACATGTTCACACATTATATATTACATATAAAATATAAATCAAACAGATCAACTATCATTTTTTGATCATAGCATCTCCTAATTTTCCAATGAAATACTAACATGAGCAAAGAACAAGACAAAACAATACACAAATCCTGTTGCCAGACTCTACTGGCAGTAGAATTTCTACTAATTCTTAGGCCAAAGAAGGTGGAACATACCTGGATTATGGCCTGGTCATGTTTGGCTTCATGGGACAGAGCACCCCCATTCACTTGACAGCAGTTAGGAAGGTGTTTTGACCTGTGTCTCCAACCCTGCCCCCATCCCTGGCTTCTAACCCAATGACCAGTGTGTATATTGAGCAGTGTGTATATTGAGCAGAATATTGGGTCACTCTCCCTAGATCACAAAGGGCCTGATGCTAGAGATAACCAGAAGTAACCTCAAATCCCACTTTCTATACCAGATGCAATCATGAAGCAGCAAAAAAAGAAAGGAAAAAAAGAAAAAAGCCTCAATAAACAACAAAACAAAAACAAACAACAACAACAACAACAACAACAACAACAACAACAAAACCCCACCAAACCAGTTTTCTTTGCTGCAGCATTGTTTTTAATAGTAGAAAATCGAAAGTTGTCCTAAGGCTCAGTCAGGCAACTGCAAAGCAAATCCTTTACAGCCATAGAGTAGTATATAATATACCCATTATAATTATGCTTTGGAAGACTACTAAGGGCATAAGAAAATATACATAATATTGAGTGAAAAGAGCAGCAAACAAAATTATATAGCATGATGCCATTTCTATTTTAAAAATGTAAGATTTTTACCAAATATCAGTTACTGATTCAGTAACTGATTTGGAATCAGTTAAATTGTTAACTATTCCAAAATATTGAAATGGGTATCTTTGGATGCTAGGACTAGATATGGTTTCCATTGTATTCCCTATTTCTCTGGATTTTTTATAATGAACAGCAATTATTTATAAATGATAAAAATAAAGAAACAATAGCAAATACTTACTAATTACTTACTCTGTGTTAGGCACTGTTGGCAGTGCTTCATGGATACGAACTCTTTGTATCCTCACAACAGATCTGTGAATAGGTACCCTAATTGCATCTATTTATCTTGTGCTTGAAGGTCCCGAAGACAGAAATTGAGCAGGTTACTCAGCAGCACTTTGGCTCTAGAGTTGGAGAATAACCAGTATACATACTATTTCCCCAGTTCCCTTATTCCACACCTGGAAATAAGGCTTAATGTCACTTCACGATGTAACATGGTTTCTTAATAACAGCTTGGGGACCAGTGAGGATCCAGTACCAGGTGAGGGAACTAGTGAAGGAAATGGGAAGCAAGAGCCTGAGAGAAAAACCTTTTCAGAATAGTCTCCTCTATTCTATAGCTAAGTAATATACACGGTTGCTTGAAGGAGAAAATAATTAGCTTACTTATTTTGCAATTTTGTGCTCTTCCTCTGAGAAGAGAATATGTGGAGCAAAAGGGACTTCTATTAGCTCCACGGTTAGCCACACAAACATCTGTGGGGTTGTAATGCTTTATCAGGCATTGATAGTGGCTCTTGAAGGGCATACTCAGTGGAGGTCTTACTTTGGAGAAATTGCTGGATGGGAAGCTCTTCACCATTGGGATGACCAGCAGGCTGCTAGTCTTCATCTCCAATGAGATACTGGCATCATGATGGACCAGTGAGTGAAACTATGCCTCCCATCCTTCTAAGCTCACTTCCATTTGTAAACATCTCCAGTTAAGCCATTGCTCTCGTGGTTTTGCTCCCTTTATTTGCAATTTTGTGATGTGAAACCCTAGATTGTTAGTTAGGATTCTCCAGGGAAACAAACCCAATATGTAAGAAGAGATTTACTATAGGGATTGGCTCACACAGTTATGGAAATCAAGAAGTCCTGTTATCTGTCATCTGCAAGCTGGAGAAGCTGGGTGTATAATTCTGTCTGGGTCCGAAGGTTGGAGAATTGGGAGACTGCTGGTAAAAGTTCTGATCTGAGTCAGAGCTGGATGCCTGAGGGCAAGAGATGAATGTCACAGCTCAGACAGATCAAATCTGCCCTTTGGCTATTTTGTCTGTGTGGGCGCTTGATGGATTGGATGATGCTCAAGGCACTGGTGAGGGCGATCTTCTTTATTGACTCTTCTGATTCAAATCTAATCTCTTTCAGAGACACCCTCACATGCACACCCAGAAATAACGTCTTACCAGCAATCTGGGCATTCCCTAGCCCAGTCAGGTTGAAGCTGACACGTAAAATTAACCATCACACCCAGTAAGTGTCAAGGTTCTAACAGTAAGTTGGCACAAGATAAACTAGCCCATCAGAGCAAAGCTTGCCTTTCACACCCAAGTAATGATCGCTTGTCAGAATTTGAACCCATTCTTTGCTTCTTCCACAGTGAGGTGTCATTGATCATCACATATTTGGCGACCTCTGTCAGAGCCAGAGCTGTCCCATTATCCTTCTCCCTAACCACCCAGACTGATTCCATGTGCATAAAGCTCAGTTACTGGGCTGCTTTACTGCCACAAGAACCTGATTAAACTTTTAGACCTTTCGCTGGGGCTGTAGGCTCTTGTCAACACTAACCTGTTATGGTGCCCTTCAAAATACTTTTTCTCCAGTGTTGTGGTGAACTGGGAGATCTTATTTAGCATTTATTAAATAGTAAATAGCTAATTACTCAAAGTAGCTATTTACATATTGAATTTATTTTTCTTGGCATCTTTAATGTCTGATTAACATTTTCTTCCTACAGCTGGAAGATACTTATACAGAATAAAACATTCCCTTATTTAATCTCAAGTGGAATATACGATAAGTGTGATCATTTTAATTTGTGTCATTTATTAGCAGGAGAGAGGTATCGTACAGGTGGGATGCTCCATCACACGCCAATTAGCAGGTGGCTTACAGGGCAAGAGGGAAAACTCCTTCACCAAGGGGATTATAGAAGTCACAGAAGTAGAAGTTCAGCTATACGAAAAACAGAGGAAATGACATTGGGGTGCCTGGTTTTGGAGACTGGGGACAGAGCTTAAAGCAGTAATACTAACACTGTACAGATAGCCTAAGAAGATACTTAAAACAGAAAGTCTGGCACCTTCACTGTAAAAATCACAATTTCTTTTTCTAATCATATAAGAGCCACAGAAAGTGAGAGCTAAAGGAAATCTTTCTGATTTAAGGTGCATTATACAGGCAATGAAACTGAGGCACAAGAAGTCTTGCTTCAGTGTAGTTTAAGTTAGTAAGGTGGAAAAAAAAAGTTAGTAAGGTGGGGACACAGTGTCATTCCAAGCCTGCTGTCTGCTATTCCACTGGATTTTTCAGAAATCTCTATGGAGAGGAATGTATGAAGCCTAGATGACAGGGGAAGGGACCGAGAGGTCCATACCCTGCTTAGAAGCCTTTCAAAGTGCTGCAGTGGGAGTGGTATTACCTAGGCCAGGGCATCAAGTCAGGTGTCTGGGAATTGTGATGCTTCCTTCTTGTGCATGTCTTACTCCACTTCAATGAACTCATAATGTTCATCATTTAATAATAACATTTTTATTGTTTTTTTTCAAGTGAATCTCTTACTATTATGTAACACCTTTGAAAGGTATGTAATACACAGAAGGCTTGTATCTCTGCCCTGAACATATATAAGAAATTTGATAAATATTTGTTTCATCATTTGAACAGATTAGATTGTAAAATTCTTGGCAACAGGAAGTATGACAGTCTCTTTAGTTTCTAGCACAGTGTGGAATAAATTTTATTAATTATTCCTTAAAGATATATATAGAGAGAACATGTGTACACAAAAGAGTGAGTAGCGGGAGGGACAGAGGGAGAGGATCCTTCAAGCAGACACCCTGCTGAGCATGGAGCCTGACGAGGGACTAGACCCTACAACTCATGAGATCATGACCTGAGCTGAAACCAAGTCTGAGGCTTAACCCACTGAGCCACTCAGGTGCCCCTAAATTTTATTAACTACTTGAGGACAACTGTTGGACTGCCTGAATCCAACATTGCTCCTGGATGCTATGGGAGACTCCAGCCTTCTTCCCCAGGTTGATGTGTTGTGGAATGATTTTCCTTGGGTTGCTGGATGTTTTCAAATGGAGGTCTGAGACTTACAGGGAAATAATTTCTGCAGGAGTCTCTGTCTTTACTCCCCTCCATTCTCCACCCTGTGCAATGAGAGGCTGATTCATATGAACTGCAAAAAGGAGCTCCCATGCCCTTTGGCTTCTGGTCAGGGTCAGTCAATGGGGAGCTGTGGTGGGAAATTCGGAGGAGGAGATTGAAGCCTGGTTATTCATCCCCTTGACGAGTTGCTTCAAGATTGTCTGTGTCCCTCATAAGGTTTCAAGGTGGTCTTCTAACCCTGTTCTCTGCTTCTAAGTACCAATGACTGCCCAGGAGTCATAGTGGCTCTGCTGTCACCTCTGGCAGGACATTGTGATATTCCCCCTTCCCTCCCAAACATCTTTGTCCCCCTTTGCTGCTCTCTTTTACAACCCTCTTATTTGCTCTTCTGACTCCTCTCATTTTTAATCCCATATTCAGCTTTTACATCTTGGTTTACCAGCTTTTTTTTATATTACCCTCAGCTCCAAGGTCTGGGGCAAAGTTAGCTTCTTCCCCTTGGTTCAGTCATGTTTGGAATAATTTCGCTCCCCTACTATTGGAGGGGAGGACATTGTAGGGGACATTGGTCCTCCTGGAGGACATTGCCCAGAGTTCTCTGAGTCTGCTTCCACCATGAGACCAGTCCCTGAAGATAGAAGATAGTGTTCCAACAAGTTATAGCTATAGTAAGAGTGAGCAACTCATGTGTCCCTTTTTTAAATTTACAACAGGGACATTGTTGCAAGTGAGTCCTCCCTCTTCCATTTATGAGAAAACCATTTCCCCCTATATTGTATCCGCTGAAACTTTGATCTGCTCTCTGCCACTCAAGGTTGGTGTCTTGGCATACATATTTATGAAGTTACTGGCCCTTAGACTAACATAGTAATAACTTTAACAGATGAATTCCTTAAATTTTGGACCTTGGGTTATATAAAATTAAATGAGTTCCCTGATGTTATCAGTTCTATAAATCCAAAGTTTTGTTGTATTTACATAAAATGAAGGTTCATTAAATTTTATCCTCTTTGTACTCTATCCCCAGAATGGTATTATAAATTTTCTTCTCCTGGAGTTCTTAATGATCCAAAATTTATTCTTCAAGGAGATCTGCTAACAGTTTTCTGAAATATATAAATGCTGCCCCTTCTACAGATTTTTTTTTCCCCACAGAAGGTCTGGCTGCTGTTTTTCATAGATTTGACTTGAACTCTGTGCGTGTCAAATTGTAAATGCCAAATGCTGAGACGTGGTGCATTTCTGTCTGTCTATCTGCACACAAACGAGGCACCTTGCTCAGGGAATATCCATGAGAAAGTAAAAGGCTGTTGAAACAGGGTTCATATGCTCCTTAAATGTCAAGCCAGAAGCCGTAATAGCAACGAGACTTCATTGTAGTTGGAACAAAGGATGAAAATTGGATGCTCTCCAGTATAGCCTTCTGAAGGGAATGAATGGGGAGAGTAATTGATAAGGAGCTATCAATAAAGTATACTGGTGGTTTTGAGTTCAAAACTAGTAATTGTTAGACACTGAAGAGTGAATTTCTAACAGACATGAAGATAAAAAATCTGATAGAGATGTCACTGAAGACTCTTATGAGTCACAACTACCCTCTAAGAGGTTGTGTGATTCAGGAAGTGTCCCCAGGGTCACTGGCCTGTGAGAGAAGTATCCTTTCAAGAATAGGTCAAGTAAATTTCAGGCTACTGGTAAACTACCCCATCATCTAAGAGTCTCCAATATATTAGGAATGTCCCTAAAATGACTCCTTGAAAGTTATTAGAGTTTCAAACTGTAGGAAATCCATTTACCCCAGAGGCTTCTAAGCATTGTTTGCAGGGAGGAAAGAAAACATCCACTTATCTGCTTCTCAGTCTAAGAAAGTGCATTATGATAGGTGAGAAGTAGCTAGAAAGAATTTATAAGAATGAGTATTAGTTGGCTGGGTCTGATCATGACAGTTGGTTAGAGAGTTGGAGAGTATGACAGCCCTGGGAACAGGTTGCTAGCGACATTGCCAATGGCGTGCTTGGATCAGGACTCAAGCATATGGTTGACTTTGGAATGTGCTTTTATTAAAACAAAGTAAGAAGACAACATCTTACTAGCAACCATGTCCAGTTCTATAAGACTGGCACTGCTAAACCCTACAGTTTCTCATATCTGCAGTCCTGAGTCCAGTCCGTCCACCTCTACAGAGTCTCTCCTGACAACCTCCTGCACTGTCCACTCACTGCATCCCTTGTGGAGACTCTCCTTCAGCACTTATGTTCCAATGTTGTATGTTTAGATAATTTACAATTAGATTATAATCTCTTGAAATGAGGCCCAGCATTTCTCTGTCTTCTTTAATTTTCCAACATTAATGTCTGAATCTGCTTTATGATAGTAGGTGTTCAATAAAATACCCTGATTGGCAGGCTGATACACTAATGCTGAATAATACATTGGTTATTAGGCTGATTCTGACATTGCCGTTGTTTTCTAGGATATTCCCGGCTAGTGAAGTCACAGTATTTTGACCATTAACATTGCTTGGTTCTCCATTTGTCTCTTGCTGATATTGTGTCAAATATCTGACCTTTAAGAGGCACCTGAAACAAATTGTACGTGCATTTAGTTTGTCAGCTGTTTTCCGTAATCTGATACTTCATTTACATACATATTGAATTATTGAGCAGAAATGGATACTTTCCCAGAATGGCCTCCACTGTGAATGCCTATTGAATGAATAAATTCAGGACGGAAGGAATCAATCACTGAACCCATGGCCCTTTATCCCTCCAATCCTTCTAATCTTTGAAACTGAGTCTCCTACACTCTAGGTGGAGCCTCATGCTAGGTAGATATTGTTATCTAGGACAGGGGATAGAAGGGATCATGTCTGGAGATTTAGCTCAGCCTCAAGCTAGTCTTTGTTGGTCATGATCTGAACTGCGGCCTTATTTTCCAGTAACTCACATTTCTGTGATGAGGTCTTTGTTCACTGTTGTGCCTCAAACTGGATTTCTTTTCCAGTTACTTTAGGCATCTGTTGATGGTGTGTCTGATTCCTGATGCTATTCTTCCTCGTGCCATATTAGCCCAGTTAAGGATATTAATTAGGTTTGATCTTAATGCCACTGTAGAGTTTTTAATTTAATTGTGTTAATAATCCTTTAGGGAAAGCCCACTGTTGTTGGGTAAGATCCCAGTTCCCTGGAGTCACACACAAGGGCACCTAGGGTCTGGCCAGTGCCAATCTGTCCTATTTCTTTCCTTGATGTTCCTTATAGAAGGGTCTCCAGTCACTCATAGATTTTACCACGTTCCCTTACCTGTGGTTATTTCTCCTTGAAACAGATTTCCCTCTTCTCTTGCTTGACTCCTATTCAGTCTTTGGCTTTCACCTAAGATGTCACTTCCTCTGCTAAACTCATGGTATTATACCCTCTGGTATGGTCCCAGGGCACCATACACCTGCCCTATCAAACATAATATCACACTGGCTCTGGATGCCTTATAAGATTTCTGTTTTCTTCATTTGATGCCAAGTTTCACAAGAGCTGAGACTACAAGTCTTCTACACCATTTTATCCCCAAGGATCAATATTCTTTTAAATGAGAATGAATATATAAATATAAAGGGATAGATGAATATCAGTTTCCCTTACTTAGCTCTCCTCTGATTAGATTTTGGATTCCTGAGATAGTACAGAATCTAGCTGTGGTCCAAAATAAAGGAACATATCTGATTTTCTTTGTAGGCATTTGGAAAGAATGATCTCTGTCTCTGTCTGTCTCTCTCTCACACACACAAAGGGAGGGAGGGAGGAGAGAGAGAGAGAGAGAGAGAGAGAGAGAGAGAGAGAGAGAAATTGCTAGGAATGGATGTCAAGAACTCAAGGAAAGATTTGCCTTACTTAATGGAAAATATATTTTCTATAAATGTTCTTGGTAAAATGAATTATTACTAAACTAAATGAAGCTCCTTAAAATTGAGGATCATTTGACAGATTCATGGAGTTTGGTGCTTCCCACCTAAGCCCAAGTGTCATCTTATTTGCCTGTTTTCTCAATGTGTGAAAAGTTTTTAGAACACTCACAGCTTGTCAAATGACAAGGAGTCACCTGGTTTGGGAAAATGTTCAGATCCATAAATTGCAGAGCCCTGCTTCTTTAATGAAACAAAAACCTACTTCTTTGATTTGCAAATTTGGAACTTTGCAAAATGGATTTTCATGAGGGGCTTATTCACGACTTAAAAAGACGATTGTTGAATGAGTTGATGGAGGTGGGAAGGTTGAAGATAAACAGATGTGAGGAACAAGCAGAGACACACTAGCCTTTTGAGTGTCTTCTGAAAATATCACAGAGCAGAAGCTCAGATGGGTCAAACCAGTAATTCTCCCCAAATTCTTATTTGGTTCTGGAACACATAGTTCTTGAAAACAGTCTGTTTGTGATATCTTAGGTATTTGCAGTGTGTCAGAGCCTTGTCTTAGTGGAAAAGGGAATGAGTTCTAAAAGGAAAGGATTGGAGCTTGACAGCCTTGGATGACTGGGCAGGCTTCCATTTCAGAGGCTGCCCTGTGTCCCAAGCAGAGCAACATTGTTGGCAACCGTACTGCCTACAACAGATGCGGCTTTGAATATGGCTGTCTTCTCAGCTTTCAAGAAAACAGGTTTCTGAAACCCACCTACCTATCCTTCCTCAGCTGGTGTGTACAGTACACATAAGCTGTTGAGAGGAAAACAGAATATCCTGAAGGGAAAATAAATTGATGTTTTGTTCTTTGAGATATTATATAACTCTCATATCCAGGATGTTAGAAACCTCATGTTTCCCAAACACTTCTTCTCACTTTGAAATATATACCATGGCCATGCTGAGGCCCTGCGGGCACTGGCTTTCCTTTTTGACTTACTTCATTCTTTTCTGCCATTGTTTGAGGTATGAACTTGGGAGCTTGGCTGTCTGAGACATGGGGGCCTTCAAGTCATCAGATTGCCTGAAAGCCAGTTTCCTTCCCCTCCTCGACTGTGGCTCTGAACTTAACTGCATGCAGCCATCTCCTAGAGCTAAAAGACAGAGCTGTCCCCATCTGGGACCATGACTCCAAGACCCCTTTGCTTTACTATCTGGCAGCTTTCCACTCTCAGGCCACTCTTTACACTTTTCATTTCTACAAGCACTTCTAGTTCAAAAAATATGAGGGAAATCCAGGATTCCATGTATATGCAGTTGAGGTGAATTGAATTTAATATAGTAGCTCATGTGACCTAATATTTTTAGTTTGGGTTTAAGGTGTTACATTTGTTCTTTCTACTCTAGTCCTTTTAATCTTTTCTTTTTTTTAAAGATTTTATTTATTTGCCATGAGAGACACAGAGAGAGGCAGAGACATAGGTAGAGGGAGAAGAAGGCTCTTTGAAGGGAGCCAGATGTGGGACTTGATCCTGGGACTCTGGGGTAATGACCTGAGCTAAAGGCAGACCTTCAGCCACTGAGCCATCCAGGTGTCCTTCTTTTTAATATTTAGAGCCTTCTCTCAGTTTCCAGTTCCTGCAGGGGAAGGTCTGGTCATCTCAGTATACTTTCTCTTTCTATCTACTCTGAGGCTGCCTTTAATCTGATTTTTGCTTCTGGGGGAATAAAATCATTTGGGTACTACAAACTCTTGGATTCCCCAAAACCACCCTCTCCTCTCTCTCTCTCTCTCTCTTTTTTAATATTTTATTATTTGTTCATGAGAGACACAAGAGAGGCAGAGAAAGGAAAGGAAAAGGGAGAAGCAGGTTCCCTGTGGGGAGCCAGATGCTGGACTCCATCTCAGGACCCTGGGATCACCTCTTGAGCTGAAGGCAAACGTTCAACTGCTGAGCCACACAAATGCCCAACCTCTCTTCTGACATCAGTTGTGAGTTCGGGGATAACCAAGACTGCCTTCACATTCAATAGTTAGCATGAAGGACTTGCGGAACTCACTGAAAAAGCAGTTATACTCACAGTTACGGTTTATTACGGCAAGTGAATTCAGATTAAAGTTAGCCATGCAGGAAGGGGCATAGGGCAGAACCTAGGCAAGTTGCAAGTGAGGATCTTCCAGTTGCCCTTGCTCAGTGGAATTACGCAGGCAGCATTTGCTTGTCATAGAAAATGATGTATATTGATATACACAGAGTATTGACAACCTGTGAAGTTGACTTCAGCCTTAGAGCTCAGGTTTTATTGGAGCTCAGTCATAAGACATGGCTGACTCCCTGTGTGTCTGACCTCAGATTCCAGCCTCTTCAGAGGTGGAGCTGATACTACATGGCCTGAGGCTCCTTCGCCATAAATCATATCTTTAGCATAGACTATCTGGCATGGCCCAAGGTTGTGAACACACAACACACTCTCATCAGGCTGGACATTCCAAAAGCTTGGAGATTACCTTCTAAAAGCCGAGGGTGAAAGTCAGGCCTATCATTCATTGGGCAAGGTTAATCTTTTGTAGCCTAGGTGTTTGATGCTTCCAGCTGAAAATGTTGACAGGTTATTTAGCTGTTTCACTAGTTCAATTGTTACCTGCCACTTCATTCTGAAATGATTTTGGTCTTTCCCAAATGTTAAGAGTCTTTTTTTTTCTTCTTCTTGTAACCAACAGAAGCTTTTTTGTTTGAGATAAATGAAGATTTGAGGTCTCTTGCTACTGGGTGGTATGTGTCCAAAGGCAAGTCTCAGACTGAATTCTGGTACACTTACAAACCCTTATTAGCAGGCAGGCAGGCAAGAAACCAAGTTTTAAACATAGAAATATTTTTAAACTTTGAAAACATTGAATTGCTTTCTCATATCACCAACTATGAATATGAGTGATTAAGCCCTACATTTCCTTAGGAAAAAGATGAAACTATTGAGTGAACATTACATCCTATGGAGAACTTCAGTGTTAAGAGCTCTTGCTTTTGGTTCCACAAGCCCTCTTTGAAATGACCTAGCAAAATATATTTTTTAAATTCAATAAAGTCTTTAAAAATTATTTTATTTTTTAAAAAGATTTATTTATTTGAGAAGAGAGAGAGAGAGAGAGAGAGAAAGTGAGTAGGTACATGAACTGGGGAGGGCAGAGGGAGAGGGAGAGAAAGAATCCCAGGCAGATTCCCCACTGAGCATGGAATCCCCCTCAGGGCTCAATTCCATGACCCCTAGGATCATGACCTGAGCTGAAATCAAGAGTTGGATGCTTAACTGACTGAGCCAACCAGGTGCCTCAAAATTCAATTAAGTCTTTAAAAAAAAAATCCATAAAGTCTTGGCTCTGTCCTTTTAAGGCACTCTGCCAACTGTGAGCAGAAAGTACCACTCAAGACAGATGTGAACGTATTCTAGCTTCATGATTCAGATTAAGTACTTAGGTGACAGGATCATTGTGAGTCTGAGTACAGAACCCTGTGTCCGGGCACCTGGGTGGCTCAGTGGTTGAGCATCTGCCTTTGGCTCAGGTCATGATCCTGGAGTCCCAGATGGAGTCCTGCATCGGGCTCCTCCACAGGGAGCCTGCTTCTCCCTCTATGTTTCTGCCTCTCTCTCTCTGTGACTGTCATGAGTAAATAATTGAAATCTATAGACATAATTAAAAAAAGAAACCTGTGTCCTAGGCCCAAATCACCCCTTCTAAAGGTTGTAGTATGCCATTGTCCTCAGAGCCTTACACTGTGTCCTGCAAAGGCAGAGGTACCTCTATGATATTCTGTCAATTTTAAACTCATTTCACCAATGGAAAGCCATTTCTTATACTAATCATACAATCTTTCATGGTAAACCCTTCAAGAGAGTTGAGACTGGTAACTCTCTGCAGTGTGGACTCTGGATTAGTCTTTCAGATGTTAACTAAACACTCTGTAGTGGGTATCCTAATTAAAATATGTCAATTGTTAACTAATTGCCCAGAGGATATACATGAAAACTAACCTGTAACTGTAATACACTATCCATGCTGAAATATTTTAAGGTACACTTTAAACAATATAAAAGGCCCTTCTAGAAAAGACTGTTGATTCAACACTGATTTGTTCAGTCCAGGTTCACCTGGATTCTTTGATTTTCTCTTTCTTTCTTTCTTTCTTTCTTTTCTTTCTTTCTTTCTTTCTTTCTTTCTTTCTTTCTTTCTTTCTTTCTTTCTTTCTCTTTTTCTTTTTCTTCTTCTTTTTAAATCTGCCACTTATTTCTAAAGACCCCTTGGCTCCTCACATCTTTCTCTCACCGTTGCATCACTGGTCCAATTTGGGCCTTTCCTGTTCAGTTTCTGAGAGGTATTCACTGGTGGGAAAGCATTACTTATTTGGCAGATTTGACTGATGAGTGGTCCTTAATGCACTTAGAATATCCCACATTTACAGCTTCTTTATTCACTCAGCAGATGTTTATAAGGGCCTACTCCTTGTCATTCTGTTTTTCTAATTTTTTAAGGGCAATGGTTCTCAAAGAGTGGTCTATCCATCTCTAGTGGCCCCTGAGATATATTCAGAGGGTCTGTAATTTCAAAATTATTTTTATAATAGGTCCAAAATATTATTTGCCTTTTACATGGTACTGAGTTTGCAGTGATGGTGAAAAAGAAATGGTGGGTAAAAGGTTTAGCATCTTAACATTAACCAAGGCAGTGGCCTCAAACTCAAGAGGTCCTTGTAGTCTTTGCATTTAAAAAGAAAAAAAAAAAAAAGCTAGTTTCTCTTAATTATTTTTTTTAGAAAAAATGTCTTTAATGAAGGAATATAATTTATTTATTTATTTATTATTTTAATTTATTTTTTATTGGTGTTCAATTTACTAACATACAGAATAACACCCAGTGCCCGTCACCCATTCACTCTCACCCCCCGCCCTCCTCCCCTTCTACCACCCCTAGTTCGTTTCCCAGAGTTAGCAGTCTTTACGTTCTGTCTCCCTTTCTGATATTTCCCACACATTTCTTCTCCCTTCCCTTATATTCCCTTTCACTATTATTTATATTCCCCAAATGAATGAGAACATATAATGTTTGTCCTTCTCCGACTGACTTACTTCACTCAGCATAATACCCTCCAGTTCCATCCACAGTTGAAGCAAATGGTGGGTATTTGTCATTTCTAATAGCTGAGTAATATTCCATTGGATACATAAACCACATCTTCTTTATCCATTCATCTTTCGTTGGACACCGAGGCTCCTTCCACAGTTATTAATTTTATTAAATTTTGACCCTTCGGTAAACATCCTTTTAATATTTTGTATGACAAAATGGGAAGTATTCATAAAGCATTTCTGCTTTATACTGAGGTTGTCTTTTTTCTTTAAAGATTTTATTTATTTACTCATGAGAGACAGAGAAAGGCAGAGACATAGGCAGAGGGAGAAGCAGGCTCCATGTGGGAGCCTGATAGAGAACCTGATCCCAGGACCCCGGGATTACCACCTGAGCCAGGCAGACGCTCAACCACTGAGCCACCCAGGCATCCCTGTACTGATGTTGTCTTGAGGTTGAATTAAGTTGTGAACTGAACTATACTGGCTTTTTGCATGACATGCCATTTTTCCTTGAAAGACTCACTGCCACACCAACTATGGTTGCTCAAATTTGTGTATTTCCCAGATATATTCTTGCAAATGTCAATTCAAAAACAAACTATAGTATTCATTTCCAAGGAGAAAATTTAAAATCTCAAGTGAAAATTTGAAGTTTTGAAAAATTGTATCCAGTCATGAGCTTGAGAGCTTCCCAATTCTTAAAGATTTTTTTCTGATGAGCCCAACGGTGATATTAAAAATGTGACTTTTTGGTATTGTATCATGAAATGTGGAATATTTGGAAGATCAGCATAACTCAGTCAACCAGTATTTTCTAAAATATTAATGAATGGTGTCACAAAACCATGTATGGTAAAAGAACTCTTCAGTGTATGAGATAAACCAACATATTTTAATGTATAGAGTAAAACTGTTTATTTACTTGATTTAAAATTCCACATTGTAAGTAAACTTAAAAAAATTGAGTTTTGGTGTAGTTTTAAAAATATATCTACAGTTATCTGAAAGGGATATTAAAAATACTCCTCCTTTCCTCAAGTATATATCTGTCAAGTCAAATATCTTTCATATACTTCATCAAGAGCAGTATAACTCAACAGATTGAATATGGACCTGTATATGTTTCTATTAAGCAGACATTAAAGAAATTTATAAAAATGTAAAGAACATGGCCATTTTCTCACAAATTATCATTTCTTTAGGACATATAA
The DNA here is from genome assembly GCF_003254725.2 of Canis lupus dingo. Lineage (NCBI taxonomy): Eukaryota > Metazoa > Chordata > Mammalia > Carnivora > Canidae > Canis > Canis lupus. Next base: position 17,735,458 of record NC_064277.1, read on the forward strand.
TATTTTTCATAAAAATACATCATTTAAAAATGAGTTTTGCACCATTTGTTTTAAATAAGTAAACAAATACATTTAAACTTTTAAATTTTAGCTTCTAATATTGTAACAGATATAATATAATATATATAATATAATTGTGACAGATATAATCCACATATACAAAACTCTTTGAGGCCCATATAAGTTTTTGGCATGTAGAGGTGTCTTGAGACTAAAACTTTGACAGTGCAGTTTTAAGAAACTGTGCATTTAGTAGCGAGTTTCCACCCTCATGTTAGGGGGGAATGATTGGGTTTTTCACAGGCTGATTGTGATTTCAGAGGTGGAGATTCAATGTGTTCTGAAAAAAGGCAGCAGACCAGAATGATGAGGCTATGGAGTGCCTGGCTGGCTTAGTTGGTAGAGCAATATGCGACTCTTGATTTCAAGGTTGTGAGTTCAAGTGCCATGTTGTGTGTGCCTACTAAAAAAAACAAAAACAAAAACAAAAACAAAAAAAAAAACACAACAACAACAACAAAAACTGGAATAGCACAAAAGAGATTTTGAAGATTTTTCTTTGCTTATTGTTTTTACCCTATATAAAGCAAACTTTTTGGGAAGCAATTTCAGTTTTTACTTACAAAATGATTTCTTCCAAAGTATATTCCCATTTAGACTCCATTGAGAATCACTGTTAATAAGTATGGGTATTTCTGTACTTTTTCTACTCCTGAACACAAGACCCATCACATTTTGCCGCTGTAGCTCTCTCTCTTTTTTTTTTTTTAAAGATTTTATTTATTTATTCATGAGAGAGACGGGGGGGAGGGGCAGAGACACGGGCAGAGGGAGAAGCAGGCTCCATGAAGGCAGTTTGATGCGGGACTCGATCCTGGACTCCAGGATCACCCCTGGGCTGAAGGCAGGCACTATACTGCTGAGCCAGCCAGGGATCCCCCAACATTTTGCCTCTGTCTTGAATATTTCTCTGAAAATATTTGTTTCTCCTAGATTTTTGTTTTATTTTTAATGCAGCACATTAATTAAAGTTACTGACATATTTGATAAAAATCTGTGTTCACCATCATTCATTATCTCTGCGGGTTCAAATTTCTTTTTGATGATTTATATCTGTTCCTAATTTTTTCAGACAGGTTTGACTATACATAGTAAACTCTCTCAGTCTTTGGATGCTTCACAAGTAAATTATAATTTAGTATGCATTTTATTTTCACAGATACATATTTTATTAAATCCATGAGAGATAGTTTAATTTTTGTTGTTGTTGTTGAGTGTAGGTGGTCAACATCAGATGTTAGCAAAATCCTATTATCTGATTCTGTTTGTTTAGAATAACACTCTAATTCTGTTTCTTTTCTTTCTTTCTTTTTTTTCAAGAATAAAAAAGGTTTACAAAATACCTTGCTTTCCTTTTCTCTCAGTCTAGGTAACTGCTCTGAATTCTATCTTCTCTGGTGGGTTGCTGTGGATGATTGAATCCTACTACACTCCTTGATCCTACTCTTCTGCTCTGAGTACTAAGGTCAAAAGTGGTTTCCTGGTTTTGGTGTAGTCTGGAGATGGCAGTGTACATTTGCTTTTAGATTCTTTGCCAGGAAAACCTTGGTTTTCCTTAGAAGTTGGCCAACCCAGCCCCCATCTTATACCTGCTTCCAGCTGCCACCTTGCATGAGCCTGCTGTGTTAAAACACATTACAATGGCAGGCGCTGACAATTTTACATGGTCCTGAAAGCCAGGGAAGCTGGATCAGAAGGTTTACCCTGTGAAAATCTTGCTTAAAGAACAGGGGAAAGAATGTAGCTCTTTATTAGCAGTTTTGAGTTCTCTTGCCTTGAGGAACTGAGAAAGCATGCCTCCCTAAGTCTGAAGCAGAGAATCAGGCATGATGTTCTGAGTGGTTGGTAGTGGGATTGAAATTTATAGGCAAAACTCAGATGTGCAGAAAGGTGGCCATGTTTCTCCAGAATTGAGACCATTTTTTTTCCCAAACTTTTCCTAAGTTATTTTAAAATCCTAGTCAGTGAATTTTCCTCTCCCAGGTATTGTCCTTTCCTCTCCTTCTGGGATAGTGTCCACGCTACAGGGAGTCAGAAGTCCCATGGCAACAAGGAGGAAGTATCAGCTTTGCAGGCTATCTTGCTCCTGTCCTTGTTGGCTTCTGTGGAAACACCTCACACCTGGGGCTGTGGTTCCCAGGCTCTGGCTCTTATGCAACCCCAGCTGAAGGAACACATTATTGCTCCTACCCGATGCACCATGACTGCTCTGGGCTCCTTCCTGGGCAGGTGCCCTGTGTCAGTTCTCATGTACTCTTTGAAGTTCAATGATATTATCCACCTGGCTCCTGGAGTCAAATTGAGCATCCTGCATACTCTGTTATGAGCTCCTTCTGCCTCTTGCCATGGCAAATGTCTGGCAAGAATCATACTCCAAATTCATAGCTAATTCTCTACCCATCTTGGGCAGGTGGGTGGAGTGGGCAATAGTATTGTCTCCAAATCTTCTCCTTGCCTTGTTGGTATTATGGGAGACCTAGGAGAGGTATATAGGTGGCTGTTTCAGGCTCTCTTTGCTCATACCTGTCTTCTAAGGTGCTTGCTCAAGGCTGGGCTAGGCCCCTGCTAGAGGTGAGGGCTTGTTTTGTTCTATTTACCAGCAAGATCTCTTTGACCTACTTTGGCTCCATGGGAATTGGGAGGAGCCTACTTTGAATAAGAGGAGTATGAGTACTGGAAACTTTGTCAAACACAGAATTCGATATCCATCTGTACATCGTAAGCAACATTTCCTGAATCCTCTAGACCAACGTCCATCTTAAATTCAAGATTCTAAGTTCCTAATATTCCTTGGTGGTTCACTTCAATTTTAAATACTTAATTTTCTCTTGTAATGCATTTCAGTTATCTATGATTTGGTAATTTGCCTATTTATTTTAATAGCAGGAGGAACATTTAAAGTCCCTGTACCTCTGTGTTCTAGAAGAAAAATTAATTTCTGAAAAACTAGAAAGAAAAAAAAGAAAAAAAGAATTTCTGAGAAACTTGGCCACTTGTATTAAGTCATTTGCCACACAATCAGTTATATAAAAAATTCACCTCAGTAGTAATATAACAAAAAAGGATGGGGTTCAAATAATTAAGGCAGAAAGATGAGGAGATGTAGAATTTTTAGAAGTGAACATCTGCCCGGTGTTCCCCAGACCTGCAAAACACAGAGTTTCATATGTGGACTCTTGATCTCTTGCCAGATACCCCTGTAAGCTGCAGAGACAGTGGTCTCTTTTGATTTGATAATGTTCGTCTCTGATCACAGCAGTGTCCAGAAAGGATGTACAGTAAGTTGGGGAGAAATTAAAATATATGCCAAGAGAACAGTCTTCCGTGACCATAAATTACTTTATATGTGACCTGTATATGGTAGCTTTTATTGAGAATAAGGTACTATGCTTGGTTCCTTGCCAGATGATAGAAAATATAGGGTATGTATTTGAAGGTGTGAATGTTTAGAATGGTGAATCTAGGAGTACGCTTCTTCTGAGTCAAGGACTAATAAGTTCATTGCAATTAGGAAATTGACTGCCAGGTAAGAACCAAGTCCTAGAAGTTCGGGTTTTAAGTGGAATTTGTATAAGTTATGATTATAAAGAGCAACATATAATCTATAAAACGTGATTGCTTCTTTTGATTCTCCCAATAATGTTTTGAGGAAAGAGTTATGTTCCTCCTAATTTACTAGTGAGCCCAGCTGTTAAGTTACAACCAAACAATAAAGCGGGGATTCACATTTTACAATAATTATTTTTACTAGGTCAGTTCTCTACTAATAGATCTTTAGGTGCATTTGTCACATTCTTTTATTTAATATTTTAAAAAGACTGAAAGAATGTCATCTCTGTAAGACTCTGTTAGTTGTTAATGTGATTCATTTGCTTTCATAACTTTCAAACCTATAGGAAAGTAAAGACAATAGTATAAGGAATAACTATGTATTCATGAGCTAAATTTAATAATTGTATGCCTTTCATTGTATTTGCTTTATATATTTTTTGCTGAAATATCTAAAATAAGTTATAGGCCTTATGATATTTCATCCCTAAATCCTTTTGAAGGCATTCTCCAAAAATAAAGACATTTTCCCTAAATAACCATTGCATTATTACAGGGACATTCTTACTAACATCCGTTTCATATTGAAATTTGCTACAATAGCCTTTTTTTAAAGATTTTATTTATTCACAAGAGACACACAGAGAGAGGCAGAGACACAGGCAGAGGGAGAAGCAGGCTCCATGCAGGGGGCTTGATGTGAGACTCGATCCCAGGACTCCAGGATCACGCCCTGAGCCAAAGGCAGACGCTCAACCACTGAGCCACCCAGGCATCCTTACATTAACCTTTAATACCGGTTAATGTTGGTGTGTTTCAAGTAGGATCCAGTTCAGGTCCGCACATCATATTTGGTTGTTGTATCTTAACAGCCTTTCCTGAGGACTCGGTGCACCTTCCTTTTGCTCTTTCCCTTGTGCCATATGCCTGTTGAGTAGAGCTGGCTGGTTATCCTGCAGAAAGTTCTATCAGCTGGATTTCTCAGATTGCTTCCTTGCTTATTGTCCATCTCATGGCTGCTGTTCTATTCACTGAAAATCAGATCTAAAATTTCGACTAGGCTCACATCAGTCATTTTTAGAAAGACAGTTTCAGGGGTGAGACACAGGAAGCACATCCTGTTGACCCACCCTTAGTGACACTGATGTTCACTACTATGTGAAGGTGATCCTCACTTACTTCTAAAAGACTATATATATATATGGCAGTAGTTTTCATACTTCATAATTAACTTCAATTAATTCTGTACTCTAACTTGGATGGTATATACACTGAATTGCTTAGGTTCCATAGAACACTCAATGTAGGTATTTAATCAATACAAAAAAGATATGAGATGCTTGGGAGAGTGCATTTAATGTATCTTTGAGAATAAACTGAAGTTAGTATTATTTGCTAGTGAGACAGTGTGGATTAAAGAAGAAATGGCTCCCCTTTTTAAAGATTTATTTACTTATTTATTTGAGAGAAAGAGAGAGAGACAGAGACAGAGACAGAGATGCAGACTCCCTGCTGAGCAGAGAGCTCAATGTGGGGCTTGATCCCAGGACCCTGAGATCATGAGATGAGCCGAAGGCAGACGCTCAACCAACTGAGCCACCCATGTATCCAAACTATTCCCTTTTGATTCATTTTTTTTACCCTCTGTAACCTTCTATTTTGTCATCTCACTGTATTTCCTCCTCACCTGTGTGTGTGCTGCACATCTTATCAATACTTCAGAGATCATAAGAGCAAATTTAAAGAATAAAGTTTTTCCCCTTCTTCCTTACTTTCCAACACACACACATATACACACACAGAAAAGATAATTAAGATATAAATGTCACTCATTTATACAATTTTATGACACATTTTTCACATAACACTGATTATTAGGATCATTATTTTTAGGAAAGGTATCACTCTCCATGGGTATAACTTTGTACATGTGGGTGTGTTCAAAAGCAAATTTGAATATAAGGTGAGCCTTGCAACCGATTGCATTTTAGAATTGCAGGCCTGTGTAAGCCCATGTTAAGATGTTATAAAGAAAAGTCTCTTCTATATTCTGTATCACTCACATTCTCCTCTATATAGTGGTCTTGATATGTCAATAATTTTTAAAGTAAGCTCTGTTTTCACCAAGAGTAGCACTTTTAAAGCTCTTTGGTGGAGGGACATGTGGCCTGGCTTCACTGATCTGCAAACAACACCCCCTCTGAGTACTATTATCATCCAGACGGTTTTCTTACTGAGCAGTTATGAAGGTTTATGGGCAAGTTATAAACAGGAGAAGGGAGCTTATGTTAATGAGGTCAACACTGTTTCTGTTATGCCTTTGACTTATTAAATAGTTCCCCAAAGGGAATACCTTTTCCAAATGGGCTAAATAGAGAAACTTTCGCCAGCTGAAGACATATACCGCAAGTGTACTTAATGATGTGCAGCTGGATCTAAATCCACATGGAGCCATTCAGTGATATCTATCCCACCGCAGCTATAATGTCAGTATTTACTTATGTATTTGTATATATGGTCACTTCTACCATTATTTCTTTGTCTCAGTCAACTCGCGCTTCCGTAATGAAATACCATAGGCCAGGTGACTTCAACAATAGGAATTTATTTTCTCACAGTTGTGGAGGTTGGGAAGTTGGAGATCAAGGGCTAGGTAGTTTGATTTCCTGTAAGAGCTCTCTCCTTCCTTGCAGATGGCTGCCCTTCTCACCATGTCCTTTTTATTTTTTTTTTTAAGATTTTATTTATTTATTCATGAGAGACACACAGAGAGAGGCAGAGACACAGAAGCAGACTTCCGATAGGGAGCCCGATGTGGGACTTGATCCCAGGACCCCAGGATCATGACCTGAGCAAAAGGCAGATGCTCAACCAACTGAACCATCCAGGTGCCCCTCACCGTGTCCTCCCATGGCAAGGAGAGAGAGAGCAAGCAAGCTCTCTGGTGTGTCTTCCTAAATAAGGATTTCATCATGAGGGCCCTACTCTCATGACCTCATCTAACCCTAATTAGGTCCCAAAGGGTGACCCCACTTCCAAATGCCCTTATATTGGAGGTTAGGGCTTCAACACATGAGTTTGCAGGGAGGGGAGCAAATATTCAGCCCATAACAATCTTCATCTGGAAAGTGAGTGAATGAGGGGAAAAATTATATCTATTTTGTTAGATCATTTGGTTTACAAATCAGCCTCTGAAGATTTAGGTTGTTTGTGCTTTATTCCCCAGCTGCTGGGTTTGGTGTCAGAGGAGTTGCTTCTGTTATGGTCTGGTGATGATACTTGATCAAATGAGAACATACATCTCACCACTGAGTTAGAATAAAGGCAGGCATCGCAGAGAAGTTCACATATTGTGTGAAGGGTTGATAGTTGATATAGCTCATTCTAGCAACAATGGGTAAGGGCATCCTGGTTGCATTTTGTAGTCGATATTTCAATGTTTTATCAATTTGCAATTATAGTCCTAGCCCCAGATTTGTATAGCCTTTGATAAGGAAGTCACCAGCTTGCATTGGGTGGGGTGGGTAACCAGACAGCTGCTCATGCATACCAATGAGGGTTTTGTCAATGCAAATTTGGAGAGCCCTTTTAAAAATGTAGCCCTAAGTGTCTACTTTGAGCTTCGGTGTGATATGTGATATGAGACCACTTAACCAGTAAGTTTACCTCTAATTTTAGCTGCACCTGAATTAAAGCTGGTGTGATAGCGCATACTGCTACAGACATTAGCAACTTTAAAGTGCAGGGAGAAAGAACCTGAAATTAGACTCAGTTCAAGGGAAGAATCACCGGAAAGTCACTTGGTTTTGTGTTGTTTTCAAAATTTCAGGAAATCTCTGATGAATATTAGGGTAAAAGAGATAATTTGCTTCTTCATAGGAACACATTTTTAATGCCATTTATTTCCTACTTTGGCAGTTTAAGACAATCAGCCTACATACAAAGGAAGCCAAACCAAACAAAACAAGCTGTTTGGGGAATGGATTCTCCAACAAATCCTTCTCAAATGAGCCAGGGTCCTCAGTAAAAAAAAGGATGCTTTACATCTCCTGCTTACTCCTCAAATGTCTGACCACCAGGCTGCTGAAATGTTTGATCAAGGAGGCAGCTGAACAGTCATTGTACCATTTTGTTCTGGATATGTGGCCAGCGCAGGCAGAGAAGCATTGTTCTTTGTGTGAGGGGAGAAAGAGTGTAAGCTCCCCATATCCTCTTTTAGCTAATCCAAGTGACCATTTCATATATAAGCTTAGCATTTCGGCTTCTCGTGTATAAGGCCGGCATTTCTGACTTCATCTACACTCACAACAATGTTCACATCCATGTGCCCATCTAGACTACTCGTCCTCATTGACTGTGACTGATACAGGATGATGACAGGAAAAAGGGATAGCTACCCTGAGGACAGCAGTCACAGAAAATTAGCCAGTGAGTGAGGGCTGCCTCTGCAGGAACTTATGGTATCAATGAATTAATCAAACAAATATTTATTTTGTGCTGAGAAGTATTGTAAGATTTAAAGACTCAACGATACATTACAGTGTTGTCTTTGCCTTCAAGGGATTGGCAGAGAGGCGGATGGATATGCGGAGGAATTAGGGATTATGCACACATCATATGAGTTTGTCCTGCTGCCAGATGGGGATTCTGAGAACTGAGCCAGCTCCTTTACTGGGGAGGTCAGGAAAAGCTTAAAAAAAAAAAAAAAAAAAAAAAAAAAAAAAGGGCAGCCCGGGTGGCTCAGCGGTTTAGCGCTGCCTTCAGCCCAGGGCCTGATCCTGGAGACCCAGGATCGAGTCCCACCTTGGGCTCCCTGCATGGAGCCTGCTTCTCCCTCTGCACCCCCACCCGTGTGTGTATCTCTCATGAATAAATAAATAAAATCTTAAACAAACAAACAAAAAAGGGCAGAGGAAAAATGTTGGGGGTATAAGTTGCTAAAAAGTAGTACAAGGCAGTATAGTGCAAATAAGAATGATGGGACCAAACATCTATGTAATTAGGAACTTAGGGAAAGGAAAATGAACTTCTGTTTAAAGTGGAAAGGAAATATCACCTAAGAAAGGGAGTTGAGTAATATTGGTTGTGGAGTTTGAAGATGGAGGACCCCGAACTATGCCAACACTGCCTTAGTCCGTTCTTGCGCTTGCAGTCTTGGTGGGGTCAGACCTGGAGCTCTAGGACACTTGGAGCAATAGCCAGTCATAACCTTCTCGATGACTCTGGAGATGGGAAGATAGAGCTAAATCAACCCAAACTGGGCTTGTAATTGCCATGTCATTTCCAGTCTGCACAGTATTTCATTACTGTTGGTTCTTTTTTTTTTTTTTTATTTTTTACAGCAGCAACATACCTGAATAGAAATACATATAGAACTAACTTCACAACAACATAGCTCCCTATAAAATGGCAAGAGGTAAACTACATAACCAGCAGCACGATGGTACTAGAGAAGAAGAAATGTGAAGTTTTATTTCCTCTAAACATAAATTCAGGGAGGAAATATCAATTTGCATTTTGAAATAGATTCTATAGCTCTTAGATGGTTCCAAAGAAATGTCTGAGTAAGTATCCTTGGATTCCTGAATGAAGGACTTCCCTTCTGAGTGACTGGTGGTATTATTCTTACCACTGTGTAAAGAATGGATTCTTGACTGGGCAGACCGTGTGATCATAATGATCACTGATGCACTGGTTTTTAGTTTGACATGACAGAAGGGATCGGTTTGTCAGATTTCTTCAAAGGTATCTATTTCCAATTGAAGGAATTCTTCATGCTCAGGCAACTAGCCACCCACATGTGCAAGCCCCAAATAGGAATGTCTGAATGTGGGTGTGTGTCTCTTCTGGGTGTCTGTACCTTTCTGTGGATACACACAAAAAAACAAAAGCCAAAGATCTATAAATGGGTTGATGGATTAAAAAGAAGCCTAAATCAGTACATCGTTAGTTACATTTTTATCAATGCCTCTTTGTCAATCTTAGAATAATTCTTTCATATGCAGCAGTACAAGCTTTGTAGGAAATTTTTTTACGGTGGTGGAAAAGACCCCAGAGTTTTAAAGGATGGAGCCCTGGTTCCATAGCTGTGCCTTGAATTACCTCTGAGACCTCAGATGAATCCCTTAATTTTGAAGGACTTTGTTTTCTTACTTTTTTTTTTTTTTTTTTTTTTTTTGAGAGAGAGAGAGAAAAGAGGGGAGGTGCAGAAGGAGAGAGAGAATCTTGGGGCTCTATTCACAATGCTGGGACCATGACCTGAGCTGAAATCAAGAGTTGGATGCTAAATGAACCCAGGCACCCCTGTTTTCTTCCTTTTTGAATGGAGTGAGTTAAATTAGTGATGTATACAAGTCCTTCACATTCAATATTCTATGATTCTAGATTCTATGAATAAACCAGAGTGATCTTAGTTTCAGAAATCTATTGTTAGGAACATTTGCGTCATTTGATTCCTACAGTGCCTAATTCAAGCTGGCTACCAGAACACAGCCCTCTGTCATGTCATTGGGAGACTGATAACGCAGTGTGGCAGCATTGCCTGGATTTTGAAGTTGAGTCAGCTAGAACACAGATGGGAGGAGAGGATTTATGTAAGGTATTTGTCACATGAGCAACAAAACCTGTTCCAGGAGAAAGCCATCTTTTCCCTGCAGCTTCTAGCTACCTAGGAAGGTTGTGGGCTCCACCAGAGTTTCTACTATCTGAATCTGTCTTATGATGGCAGAGAAATTAATAGGGAATTATGACTCCTTGATAATTTGGGGCAGCCTTGTTGTGTCATGGTAGGGAGCTATTGGCTGTCAGGTTGAATTAGGACCTTTTATCTGGAGTTTTGGGGGGAGCCAGTTTATAAGATTCATTCCACCCATACTCTGCTTAATTTCTTTTTTTTTTTTTTTTTTTTTTACTCTGCTTAATTTCATATGTGTTTGACCAGATATATCAAGAATTGTTTTCATGCTATTATATGCAAGGTATTGTTTTAGGCTATATGGGAAACACAGAGATGATCCTTTTCCTCAAAAAAAAAAAAAAAAAAGGAAATCAAAAGAGGATGGCTCAGTTTATTGTAAGCTTGTAAGCTTACAATAAACAATTTATTATTATTGAATGACATAACTGTCATCTTGATTTTGTAAAATAAATGCTTATATTAGTTATATGGTTAAAAAATGCCTAAAAACCATGACAATATTTGGGTTTTATTCATAAGTGATATTAAATTCTGTGATGGGAAATGACCATTTATGCTCAGAAACTTAATCTAGTTCATGCCTAATGGATAGAATCCAAAGTGACCCCTGAAAAATATTTGTGTGTTAGAACTACTTTTTCATTCGATAGGGAAATGGCTAATTTAATTTTGCTAGGTTGAAATATGTAGGGCAAATTATAATAGACCATTTTACTTCTTAAGAAATTTTAATTGTTTGGCTTACATGATACTCTACCATGTAAAATGTTTTCACCCTACAGCTTTTTAGTTGCTCTAGTTCAATTTAAAGTCAGAACATGAGAGTACTAGTACTTTTGATATTGATATTTCAATTAGGGCTTAGGATGTGGACAATGATGAGAAACTAGAGGTATAATTTTTTTTTTTGCTGGTAAATGTAGATTAATATTTGAACCTGACTCCACAGTTCAAAGAATATTATGAAAGAGTAAAACTCCATGCCCTATAAGCATGAAAGATGTTATGTTTCCCAGGTAGCTTGGGTGACATAATGACTATGGTTACAAGGCTTTCCAATCCTTAAATTTATGTTCTAAATTTAAACACCAGGGAAGAAATTCATAGTGTTCTACTCTTACTTTAAATACATCTGAAACTATGTAAATAAGATGGACATACTCACCTAACATGTTTGAGCTATCTCTACTTAGAATGATTTATGCTTTATAGTTACAGTGTGTAAAAATCTGGTCACCTTCACCAGCCTTCAAGAAGTACTTGTTTATACATAATGTGGTTCAGGAGCCATGCAAACTCCTGTGACCTTGCAACTATTTTTCTGGCAGGTTCATTTTTCTATGAGATTAAAGAAACCTGAGATTTAAACACACTTTTCTCACTGGTATTTTTTTTCTTCTTTCTTTCCTTTTCTCTTCTTTTTTGCTTTTCTTTTCTTTCTTCTTTTCTTTTTTATCCCCCAAATACCGCGTTGGAATATTTTTTTCTCTTTGATTACATAAAAGTAGAACAGGTATAGAATAATATTCAGGTGAAACAAGTACCCTTTTCAGTGATTCAGAAAACTTGAGCATCAATTTTGTCTTGTTTATAAAGGTGCACTGGGACTTCTGCTGGCTCATGGGGTGGGGGGGGGAGAGGGGGGATGTTGCTTCCCTCAGACTACAATTTGTAGCTATGGAAAAGCTCCATGTAGAGATCTGGCTGGCAAAGGGGCAGCTGTTCTGACTGGTCCCAGGAGCCTTGCAACCTTGGAAATAAGGAATATTCCACTACGTTTCCGTTACAGAGCATTTCCATTGAACAAACCTCTGTTCTGTGGAAGATTAAATGAAAAACAAGAATCTGTAGATAAAAGTATTTGCAGAATACTTTTAAATATTAAAAGTAAAGGATTAAATAAAGTTGATAGGTATACGCTTATGTTAGGGACTTCTCAAAGTCATTAATGTGCTAATTCTCTTTATGAATATCCTCGTGGGGGGATATTGTGGGAAGGGTCTTCTAAATGTAGTGGACCAGAATCCCTCTTTCTGTTAAACGTCTATCTGTTAAATGTTGTAAAGAGTCAAATTTTGAGGACAAGTGTTTGGACAAAGCTGTCTTAGCCACCACCAACTTTCTTGCCTTCACTTGGAGGCATGTGTGGGGAGAGGGGCGTAGAGAGTCCTAGTGGCTTTTTAGTGGACACACCTTTCTTAGGTGGAGACTTCCCAAAGCTGGTCTCCTGTGCCTGCGGCTGCTTCAACATCCTCTGCTGCCTTTCTCCAGTCTCTGTTGGCACAGAAAGTAGAAACTTTTCCATGACTCAACTTATCTCTAAATATGAGCCTTCTGTCTTGAGGGTCATGTCAACACTCTGTGTAAATGGAGGTATCATGTGTTTAACCTCTCTGGTCACTACCCTGTTACAGCTTGTCTTTATTTCATCTTTCATTTTCATCCTAGGCCTTGGGAACTTGTTGCCAGAGCCATTTTTTATTACTTAAAAAAAAAAAACAAAATAAAAAACCCCAGGCATTTAAAACATTTATATGAATTCAGAAAAATGGTTGTTACTGGTGTCTTTTTTCCCCAATAAACATATTTCTAAAGGTGCTCCCTTTTCTCTCTCTCTCCTTTTAAAAAGATTTTTTTTTTATTTGAGAGAAAGAGAGAGTGAAAAGGGGGAGGGACAGAGGGAGAGGGAGAGAGAGAATCCAAGCAGACTCCTTGCTGAGCCAGGAGCTGATGCAGGGATAGATCCCAGGACCCTGAGATCATGACCTGAGTGGAAACCAAAAGTCAGACACCCAATGCTCAATGGGTTGAACACCTGAAAGTGTTCCCTTTCTCTTTTGATGCCAGATCATGAAATATAGAGCGACAAATATGAGCTTGTGCACATTATGTTACCAGTGACTGTGTAGCAAGGTAAGAACAAGAATGGTCTCCTCTGTCCTCCCTTCCCTCATAAAAATGGGCCTCCAAAGGCAGTGAGTGTCTGCTTTGACCTCAGGGTTTTGCACCTACCTAGGCTTGTAGCCTAGGGAAGTTCAACTCTCTGAGCTTAGCTTCTTCACCTGAAAAGTAAGAGTAATCGCACCTCCCTCTTGGGATATTTGGGAAGAGTGGATGAGCCTGGGAAGCATAGAGCCTCGGGCCTGACACACAGCTGGTGTTTTGCCTTGCATCTGTTTTGCCTGCATTGTCAACCTTGCCCACGATGGGGTCCAGAAGAAGCCTTGGCTTTTTAGTGAAGCAATTTCATAGGTTTCAAAGTAAGCGCAGAGCAGCTGGATCCTGGGAAGGCCGCTGATTTTGAGCTGCATGCTCCTAGATCTCGTCATGGGCAAGGGCTTCTATAGATGTGTCACATGGCTGGACTACAGCATGGCTCTCAGGACACAGAACTGTGGCAGGGATTGGTCAGGGCACCTGTGAGGAGGACTTGTGGGGCTCAGACTGTGCTGGGAGGTAGTGATGGGGCATTGAGCACTCAGTCACCATCAGGGGATGTCTGGCCATTCTTTCCCCTGCCCAATGTGAGACCTTTGTGTATTGTCCATTCACTGCACAAGCTGAAAAAAGCTGCTAGATATAAAGGTACACACAGATCAGACCAATCCTAGACCAGCCAGAGGGTCCAGACTTCTTCCTCCCAGCAGGTATAAAGGAATATTATTTGTCACTTCTTAAGTAGGACATCTTAAACTGTTGGAGGTTTAATGGAAGATGATAGCCAGGATCTTTCAAGCTAACACAGGCAAGATATATATATATATACTGGCTTTTCCTCTAAGATGTTTTATTTCCTTCCTTCCTTCCTTCCTTCCTTCCTTCCTTCCTTCCTTCCTTCCTTCCTTCCTTCCTCTATTCCCCTGTGGTTGTCCATCTGTTCTGTTTCTGTCTTTCTCTCTCTCTCTCCTACATGGTTCTCTTCCTCCCTCTCTCTTAGCACATGAAGACATCATTTAAAATCTGGCAACATTTGAAAAGGAATATTCTTTTACCTGTAGCTGCTACTTACTAAGCATTGCAAGGCAAGCAACACCTTTCCTGTGCCCAAGAGAAAAAATGGGTAATCTTTTGGAAACAGCCAACTTTTTGAAAATAATAATTTTCATTTCTGTGGTGCTCCTGTACAGTTTACAAAGAATTCCCACGTGCCTAATCTCATTTAATCCTCCCAGATTCTGTTATCATCTCCCCATTATAGATGAGGAAAATTTAGGGATTTAGGGAAGGCTAAATGAAGTAATTTATGTGAAGTGTTTTAGCAAGAGGTTGGAGCATGGTAGGTGGCCCCACATTTCCTTTGTCTTGCTTCAGGTAACACATCTAGTCTCCATCAACAATCCTTTTCACTCCTCAAAACAGGCTCTTTCCCCTTTAAACCACAGCCCCTAGGACAGAGCAGTTGGCAAAGCCGTACATTTCTGGACTAGAAGGGTCAGGAGGTTGGCTATATGACTATTTCTTTATTTCTTTATGTCTGCCATCAGAAAGCATTTCTTGGCATAGAAAGGGTAAAAAGCCCTATAAAAAAGCAATTTCGTAGGACAAAGAAAATGTACTATTTTGCTTTTGATTTATTTGTAAACTTCAAATTCCAGTACACACACATCTATTTTTTTTTTCTATTTGCTCCCTCCCCCCCCATTCACTTATCTTAGGTGAAGCACTGGGCAAAAAAAACACAATGAATTACCTTGCCTTACAGTGCCCTGAATTTGAGGCACACTGGGGAATGTGACACACACACACACACACACAAATACGATATAAGCAGTGGCACAGATGAGTGAGCGCCAAGTGGTCATTTTGTTGGAATGCTTCACAGAACAGATGGGCTTTTATGAGTTTTCTGAAGTTTGTTATTATAAATCTAAACTGTTGTTCTGAGGATTCTTTTCTTCTACATACATTTTAATATCTCTATTTGTATTTGGTGCTTATGAAGTGCAAGAGACCAGCCAGAGGGTCCCCTTAGAACTGGGCATGTCAAGGCAGTATAAACTTCCCTTGTTAGGCTCCATAGAAATCCTCATGCCACCTATTCAAGCCATGGGGTTGGGGGAATGGATTTAATAGTAGAGTCTGTGACTACATCTGAGGCATTGTTCAGGAAGCTATAAAAACAAGTTAACTGCTAGATCTCATGATAAGTCCAGTGTTGTTTATTTCTTGCTTACACATGCTAATGCAGGTTGTGGAGGTACAGGAATGGGGAGGCAGAGATACTCTCCTCGACATGGTCCCTCAGGATCCAGGCCGACACAGGCACCAACATTGCCACTCGAGTTTTGCTAAGACAAGAGAAAGAAGCTTGGAGATGCACAAAGAGAATTTTCTTTGTCATAGCTCAGAAATGACACATGTGTTCCTTCCCAAATTTCATTGACCAGAACTGGTGACATGGCCTTGCCTGCCTGCAAAGGGATTGGGAAGTATGGTTTTCCATAAATCAGGAAGGAGGAATAGGAAATAGAATTTGATGAATGAATGAAGAGCTTTCTCTCAGTCTTCTTAGATGTTTGCAGTAATAGGTAGTTCAACATTATTGGGGATTTTGTCATGGGCATGTGGTGTGTAGCTTTTCCTCAAAGAACAAAAATACATATAATAAGAACAGTTAGATAATAAAACTATCTTTGCCTTTAATTAAAATAGTAAATATTTTATATATATAACTAAAATATCTATATGACAGTCACTTTTTAAAGGTCATTTTCTTTAGTAAAACAATCTTATGTTATCTAAGGATATGTTAACATTCAGCCAGAAAAGACCCTAAAATTGCCTGGGTAGGTAGGACAGGCCAAGGGTGCATGAATTAGACCTGTATTTGGTATTGGCACTCTAGACATTTAAAAATGTAATGTGATAGAATTTGAGATAGAATTTTTGAGTCTTCCTTTGTGGTTTCAGGGGGACAAGGGCACTTCTTAATAATTTTTTATGCAGATTTCCATCTACTTTTATATATAAAAAAATTAAAGGCAAAGTCCAAACATTTGAAGGTGAAAGGAAATCACTCATCTCATGCACTTCTGGCAGCATTATAAATTAGTATAGTCCTTTGGGAAAACAATCCAGCAAAAAGTATCAAAAGCTTTGCTGGTACAGCATTGCTACCAATATGTCAAGAGTCATAAAATGCTTATAACCTCATTAATCCCACCTCTGGGAACCTAACTCAAAGAAATGTAGTTATCCTCGATCAGTCATCTCAGGTAACATTCATGAAGGCAGTATGATTGCTGCCACCCCAAAAAACTACTTAGATAAGGTCACAATTTGATTAAAATTAATGGGGTAGGAATAAAGATCATACAGCATTCATTATATAATTATTCTCAAAATTAAGTAGGTAGAAATTCTAGACAGCGTCTATTTACCTAAATAAACAAGGTATTTGTTATAAATTCCTGGTTCTTCCATTCTTCTGCAAGATCACCATTGACTTTGTGAGCTCCTCTGGCAGATTCCTACAGAAGTTTTTTATCCTACAGATTGCGTCTCTCCAGTTTTCAAATAAATACTTATAGTATGGAAGTCTAATTTTTATAGCTTAAGTGTTGGCAAAATACTTAAGTAACCAAGTGGCCTTAAAAAGAATTCATGCTTCATATTGGCACATTTTTCTAGGTCTGGTCTCCCATCCATATATTGGATTTTTTTTTACTTGAAACCAATATTTATTAGAATACCTGTAACATATTTATAATTGGAAGACTTGGATACAGTTTTCTGCAAATTCCAAAAACAGAGTTCTATCTCTTTTAAAAAATTAACAGTGGTATTAACAGATTAGGGTAAATATTATGTATTACAGACATAGAACTCTTTGAAAAGGCAATCTACATTTTATAACCAAAATATATTATGTACAAGAATACACTTGATGTGGTGACCAAGTAGTGTCAAGGAGGAAATCATATGACATATGAACTTTTTGATTTCATGTTATGTCCATAATCAATTACATAGAGAGAGGAAATTATCTTGTTTCTTGTTTGCTTGTTTGTTTGATTTTTGTTTTGTTTTGTTTTATTTTAGGGGATTGGTTTGAATGGCCTATTTGTAGAGAGAATGCCAGCCTTACATTTTTTGTTCATGCCTACACTGCAGTTTGTAAGAAATCACTATTTCATGATTTGGGCAAAAAAAGGCAATTTGTGTAAAGAGCATCATCGATTTATTTCAGCATTATCTATTTCAAAAAAAAAAAAAGAAAATATCACCCAAATATATAAAGAACAAAATAATAAATTACTCACTATATGGAATATTATGCAATTTAAGATAATTGTTATAAATTCTTTGAATCACCCTATGATGATAGCGTAATTAAAAAAAAATGTACAGAGAGACAGTAGGAGGGGGAAAATGGAGACAGTGAGAGAGAATCTTAAGCAGACTCCATGCCCAGCATGAAGCCCAATGTGGCGCTTGATCTCAAAACCCTAAAATCATGACCTGAAATGAAATCGAGTCAGTCACCTAACTGAGCCGCATCAAGTGCCCCTTTAGAAAATAAAAATAATAGCCACTTTCTATTGCCATCTCCTCTGTGCTAACCATGCTGTTTCCTCCCTCATTCCACCCTAATGTCAGACATTGATCCTAAAAGAAATTCCCCACTGCACTGACAGGTCCTAGATGAATGTACCTAGGATTTCGGCAGGTGTCTCTCCCTCTCTCCTGAGCTTTCCTGTGCCACTCCCCATGTAAATCTTCCTGGATTTCAAAGAGCTCAGGTAGATAGTGAATGTGGTGTAGAGGAGTGCCACTTCTGCTTATACCCTTTTCATGGATCCCAACCCCAACTGTAACCCTGAAGCTACAACCCTGAGAGACCTTGATGAATTACTAGCTGAGCAACTGAGCAGTGGTTGGCTCTGCTGGCTCTTCTAGGAAGTATAGGACTTAGTTTGCGTGTTTGTATCTGAGGGGAGACTAGGTGTAGACAGGAGCTGTGTGGGATGCCTGGGTGGCTCAGTTGGTTGGGCATCTGTCTTGGGCTCCGGTCGTGATCCCAGGGGTCCTGGGATCGAGTCCCATGTCATCAGGCTCCCTTCTCAGCAGGGAGTCTGCTACTCCTTTGCCCTCTGTCCCTTTCCCCTGTTCATGCTTGCTCTCTCTCAAATAAAATTTTAAAAAACTAACAAAACAGGAGCTGTGTTAGTGCAAGATAATTGCAGTGGCAGAGTTAGGAGGCTAACCCAAACTTTTGTTTTGTTGTTTGATTAGCTTTTTATTAAGATATTAATTTTTTAGCTTTATTGAGAAATGAGTAACAAATAAAAATTGTGTATATTTAGATGGTACAACATGAATTCTTAAGATGTACAATGTGATGATTTAATACATGAATACATTGCAAAATTAACACAAAGTAGTTTAACACACCCATCACCTCACATAGTTATCATTTATCTGTGTGTATGCTGAGAACATTGAAAATCTACTTTCTTAGACAATTTCAAGTCCACAATATAGTATTATTAACTATAATGACCATGTTGTACATTAGATCCCCAGAGCATATGCATCTTTTCACTGAAAGTTTGTACACTTTGACCAACATCTCCCCGTTTCCCTCATCCCACCAACTCCTAGCAATAACTGTTCTACTCTGGTTCTACGAGTTTGACTTTTTTAGATTCTACATATAATAAGTGAGATTACAGTATTTGTCTTTATGTGTCTTAACCAAAGATTTTTGACTAATTTGTGATGTTAACATACACACCAAAATTGAATTTTTTAACACAAATGGACTGTAGGCTAAGCAATTACAGTCATACACACTCACAAAAAGTCTGAATAGCTTTCCTTCTGTAAGTATCCATGGGTCTTTTTAGTTTCTCTGGGTGTGTGTGTGTGTGTGTGTGTGTGTTTTAAGTTTTACTTATTTATTCATGAGAGACGCAGAGAGAGAGAGAGAGAGAGAGAGAGAGAGAGAGGCAGAGACACAGGCAGAGGAAGAAGCAGGCTCCATGCAGGGAGCCCGATGTGGGACTAGATCCCAGGTCTCTAGGATCATGCCCTGGGCTGAAGGCGACACTAAACCGCTGAGCCACCCAGGCTGCCCTGGATCTGGTTTTGAAGAGATCCTATGAAGCTCCTGTGCAAAACTTTGTATATATGGTCTTCTTTCAGCAGACTTTCAAAAGCATCTGTGATAAAAACCTTCTCACCAATGTCCTAAGAACCATGCACGATCATGTCCTAATCCTTAAGCAAGGTTCATTTCATTCATGAAGAATGATGTAAATACCAATGCCTGGTTGTGATCCGTTTTTAATGAAGATTTAACCACCTGAGTCACAGACAATCCCTCCGCCCCAAGACAAGGATTTCTAACTTGGGAGCTAAGCTAGACTTGCTGTTTCTATCAAGTTCACTCATCTTGATGGTTTAACAATGAGGAAGACTTTGAGCCTTATTACATGTTGCGAATTTTTTATCCTTCTTCCTAAGTCATATGCCTAAATAATTTAATTCAAATGTATTTATCATGAGATATGTAAAAATATTGACATTTCTTTTTATCGTTTCCCCGGAAAGAAACTATCTTTGTCTCCTTCACATTCTCCTCTGACCCCAGAACTACCACAGACTGCATCAAGAATGTCTCATTTTGATTACTTGCTTTGTATTTTGTACTTCTTAGGAAGTAAACTCCTCGTGATCCCATCTCCTGATAATTACATTTCCATAAAAACTCTGGTCTGCAAATATGCATGATATTAGGAGCTCCTAGTAAGCTGAAGGGAGAAAATCTGTTCAATTAATTACTTTCCTATTAGAAAAGAGAGAGAGACAAGCATTGCTTTGAACTGAGAAGTCATAGAACCAACCGTTAGTATAATTAGAACGTGGAGAAAACAGTGGGTTATATGTATGAGTCACAAGATACAGATTCTCAAGGAAGGAATCATATTTTATTTATTTTTGAAACCCAGTGCCTAGGTAAGTGCCAGACTCCTAGAAAAAGTCAATATTTATTGGTAGAGCAGATAAATGAATGTTTGCCCAAAAGATTCATGTGTGGCATTGATGGTGAGGGATGTGAAGGATGCCAGACACAACAAGGTAGTTAGAATCAGTACAGATATATTTTCATTAGTTTAGATTCTTACCTCTTCATTGTTCTTCCTAAAAATAAAATACTGCCATCCATATTATTCATGTGATTTTAAATCCCATAGAAATTGATGATTTTCAGATACCTCTAAGCAAATCGTGTAATTTTTGATGGGTCAAAAAAAGCAACATACATAATGCAGTGGCAAGTCTTCATTTCTTCCCTGAAAGCCAAGAGAAAAAGAAGAAATAAAACAAATTATGTGTGTATTTTTGGTGTGTTTCTGTATATGTGCACTCTCTTTCAAGCACTATGTTGAATGTTATACAAACATAACACATTTAATGTTCTCTATGACACTATGAGGCAGTTACTGTTCTTACATTTTACAGTTTTTTACAGAAACCTGAGACTGGGATCGTTTAAGTAACTTACACAGAATCATATAACGGGTCAGTGGTAGAGCTGAGTTTTTAAGCCAGTCTGATGCTAGGAGCCAAGCTTTCAGCTACTCTACTATACTTTCTCTCTCTTTTAAGACTTATTTATTAATTTTAGAGAGAGACAGAGGAGCATGAGCAGGAGGGCCAAGGCGAAAGGGAGAGAGAATCCTAACCAGACTCCCCATTGAGTGCAGAGCCTACCACCCAGGCACCCATATACTCTCTTTATATTAGGAAAATAATACTTTTATGGGTTCCTTGGCTGGAAGATTACAATTTTGATATTGTATGGCAAGGATGAGAATGAAAAAAAAATCAAAGAGAAAACAAGAATTGTAAAAATGAATTTCACCGTGGCTCACTGAACCCACAAATAGTTTCTACAAACATGGTTGCTGGCATTGATATTCTAGAAATAAATAATAATCTCTCTTTTTTTTTTATTTTGAATTCTTTAAAACTCTGGATGTTCTAGTATTTCTGTGCTTTAATTAGCAGCTGTTTCCAAGTGTGATAGGTGATTCATGCTAGTCTTAATATTGTATATAATTGGATCTCTAAAGGCAAATTTATCTGTCAGAGTAAAATTGATCTACAAGTAGTTCCCTCCAGCTAATACCTAAATTAGTTTCACCTGGACTCTGCCCTCTGATTCCTTCTGAATTATACTCAAGGAAGGAAAACTAACAGCTGGTGTAGGAAGCAGTGATTTTATCCAAAGGTTCTAAGGTAAGTCCAAGCTGAGTAGGAATGGAATAAGAAAAGGAAACATTTTTATAGGCCAGCTTTGAGAAAACCAAGCTTACAACCCATTATATTTAAAAATATGTAGAACTCACTATTCAGAATGGATATTTGAACACTTAAGACTCTTAAATCAGCAATAGAAAGCTGTGATGAGTTGGGAGTTTGAAATTCCATCACACATTTTTTTATTGTATAAACATAGATTCTGTATATATATCTGTTTCCTCAGTTTTCTGTCTTAATTTTAAACAGCTCCAAGGGAGTGTCCAAATCTCCTTCTGAATCTCACCAGGATAAATATACATTGGTTTCTCATTAAATAGGTAACGAGGCACCCTTACTCAGAGGTAGAGTCAATCGGGGCTTTTGGTGTAGGTCGCAGGAGTCTTCCTCTTCCCAAGTTTGGCACCCAGGAATGCCCCACTTCAGTAGGACAGCACCTCACAATGCTGTAGACAATTGGTCACCTGTGCTCCATGGCTTGGTTCCTACCATCACCTTCAGTACCTCACCACAATCATCATCTCTCTGTATTATAACACTTACCACATATTGTCCTTATCACTTATGTCTTGTCTGTTAGGCCATGAATTCTCTTAAATTCTCCTTTTTAAATTTTTTTTTACATCTAATTCCAAGAACAAATAGTCACCCAAAGAGTTGAGAATTCTATCATCACCTTTGAATGGAATGAATCCTAGGCAAAAAATTGGAAGACCCAGTTTTAATGTCAATAACCCACTGGGTGTTTGCCTTGGGTCACTCTGATCAACAGTTTCTTCCTCTCTCCAGTGTGAGAAATTGGTTAGAACCTATAGATACAGAGATGAAATTAGTAATACTTTACCTAAAGGAGTTTATGGTATAGGAGGAGACCAAAGTATAAACTATGAGAACAGTAAAGTATTCCAATGGAATTAGATATGGAGACACAAGGGATGTTTGGCCAAGTCTGGGCAAAAGCTGGAGGCATAAGCCCTGATTGGCATCATTATAAGAAAGTGCCCCTCATAATGACTTTTGAAAAAAGCCAGGATTTATCAAGGAAGGGCAGAAAAAAAAGAATGAACAAAGGCTCAGAAGCCTGATAGTCTGGCTCATTCAGAGGTCACCAGCTACATTTGCCAGAGAAGTTTTAATGGAGTTGGGGGGATGGAGGCCCGATTTCATTGAAATGGAATATGAGTGGAGAGGTCAGAAATGGAGACCCATTTCAAGAAGACTGTCCATGCAGGAAGTGCAAGGGATAGATTGGCAACTACAAGGGGAGGATTTCCTGCGCATGAGTTTACCAGAATGCAAGCCTCCTCAATGGTGAAACAGAGCAAGAAGCAGTGGTGGAATGTTGGAAAACTGCTAGAGGAGAGAAGTTTGAGGATGTTGCTAAAAAGAGAGATGTGGGGTGTGGAGCTCTTTCCCTTTAAGTCAAGTAGCTTCAAAGAGGGCTGAGAAAGTGTTGGAGACACAGACACATTTCTCTCTACAATTTGACTGAGATAAAAAAGAAAACCTGTGTAACAAATTCTGATTTCTCACTTTAAATATCCAGAAGGCTTGCTTTATATGATTTAGTATAAAAGGATGACATTTCATTGAGCTACTTCATAAAAATAGGAAATTACCTTTCCTATTTGTCTATGCTTATATATACCTTGAGGGTATCCAAAGTGTTTCTGAGCAGGCTGTATAATTTGTTGCTCTGAGCTATATAAATCCAAAGATGAAGCAAAATATAACCAAGCACAGAGGTCTGACTTGAGTTTAAGAACTATTTTCTGGGGAAAGAAAATGTAATTCATAATATGCATTTTTGAGGAAGTAGCATTCCCAGCAAAGAGACCTATATTATTGTAAATATCAAGCAATCCCAGTTCCCTGCCTTCTCTTTACAATTTATCCGCCTCAAGTTGATAATAATAATAATATGTTCACTTCTCCAGCATCTCAAATCCAAGGATTTCCAAGTGCTTTGTAAATGTGAATCAAATCTTAAGACACCCCTGTGAGGCAGGTGAAAATTGTTACTAATATTTTATAAAGAAAGTAATAGATGAGGGATTTACCAAGTTCACAGTCATTTGTTGATGCCTGAGACTCTGGAATGAAAGTATGTGTGTGTGTGTGTGTGTGTGTGTGTGTGTGTGTAAACACACACACACATACTGTGGGCTCTGACTTCTGTGAAGCCACCAGATGGAAAGAAGCATGTGTATAAAGAAGTCATTATGATAAAATAGAAGATATATACAGGATGCAGCCCTGAGTCGAGGGAGAAAATGTCACGCCTACCTGGAAAAATCAGGAAAAATTTCAAAGTGGACAAGATGTTTGGTCACAATTAGGAAGGATGATAATACGGATTAATTACTTAGCAGGCCTAGAAGGGGCCTGGGACAAAAGTATATCATGTATATAGCCATGAAGTTAGGAAATCGCAAGATGTGTATAAAGAACTCAGAGGAGTCCTGTTTGGCTAGGGCAGAAGTCACCAGGTCAGATACTCACCAGGCCAGCATGTCGTGTAAATGAAGTAAGGGCTCTACGTGGAGATGTTGGTGACCTGTCCGCTGTGTTATCTGTAGAGGGCAGGGCTTGCTGCTAGTTTCTAGCTAGGTTGTTACCATGTCATGTGGTGTGCCATATAATCTTACTTCAAGATAAGCCAGAGATCAGGATTTGAAATGAGTTCTATTTATTTTTTTGAATGTATTTCATTTTTTAAAATTGGCTGTGCAGACCAAAAATATCCCCACCACATCTTTAAGGTAAATTCAGCCTATTGGCAGCTATGTTGCCACATTATCAAATGTCCAGAGAAAGGTTGTCCCAGCTTTCACTGTCTCCTTTTGGTTACAAATAACAGAAGTCAAATCTGACAAGGTTAGTTTTGAAAGCCGTATCTGGAAATTTGGAGAATCCATGGGCAGGCTAGAGAATAAGGCATGGAAAATGCAAAACCCAGGGGCGATCAGAAAGATAGAACATGGCCGTAGTCACAACACAGACGGAGTCACCTCCTCTGGCCTCCTGATGGTGCTGCTGCTGTCTGTGAACTCTGAATGCCAGGATTTTTACCTCCCTCTGTGGTCCATTCTTTCCTCAATAGTTTTAATCTCAGGATGGAGCATCCAGTTGATAGAGTCATGGTAAAATGCCCACATGCAAGTTGCTGAATTAGAGAGCGAGGAAGATGATATGACCCGTGCAATTCCAGACTAGGAGATAGACTCTCTTGCCTCTCACCAAGACTCACACAGTGAGGACTGGTGTTTATTGCTAGGTAGCTCAAAAATGACAAATGTTTACCCAACATATACTGAGATATAGTCATCACTCTCATCTTGGCTCAGAAATGTTGCTTCTATATGCTCCTGGGTAAGTCACTTAACCTTTCTGGTTTTACCTTCTATGTCTATAAAACTAAGGGGGCTTGAACCAGAGGGGCTCTAATGTTCCCTAACAACTCTAATTTAATAGTTTTCATTGCCATTATCATACATATGCAAAAAAATCCAGAAAATGGACATGACTTCTGCAGAACTGTCATAGTTCAATTATCTAGAGAGTTGTGTAGCTGGAAAGACTAGCATATGGGAGGTCTAAGAGCTTATGGCCTACTAATGCCTTTATACTATAGAACATTTCAAGAGACAAACCATTCATCATACTTCAGCTTTCTTTCTTTCTCTCTCTTCTTTTTTTTAGTTCCACTGTAATCAGCAAATATGCTGTAAGTGTGAAGGAATAGGTGAGAATGCATCCTTTAAAGGTAGAAGTTGTCACACTAGATGACAAATAAGACCCAACTATATACTATTTATAAAAATTCACATTAAATATAAATATTCAGGTGAGTCTGAAGTAGAATAATGGGAAAATATAGCCTGTGATTTCTAAACATTAGAATATGCTGGATGCTGAGATGACTATTAAAATGCCAGGTAGTGGTGCCTGGGTGTCTCAGAAGGTTAAGCATCTGACTCTTGACTTCAGCTCAGGTCATGATCTAAGGGTCATTATCTCAGGGTTGTGGGACTGAGCCCCACATTGAGCTCTGTGCTCAATGAGACGTCAACTTCTCTCCCCGTCTCCATCCTTCTCCCTCTGTTCCTTCCCCCTGTTGCACACACTCTCTCTCTCTCTCAAATAAATACATAAATCTTAAAAAAAAATGAAATGTTGGGTAAGGTAGATTTTTGCAAAGGAGTATATTCAAGTAAGTCAGTTGGAGAAGGACAAACATTATATGTTCTCATTCATGTGGGGAATATAAATAATAGTGAAAGGGAATATAAGGGAAGGGAGAAGAAATGTGTGGGAAATATCAGAAAGGGAGACAGAACGTAAAGACTGCTAACTCTGGGAAACAAACTAGGTGGGGTAGAAGGGGAGGAGGGCGAGGGGTGGGAGTGATTGGGTGACGGGCACTGGGTGTTATTCTGTATGTTGGTAAATTGAACACCAATAAAAAAAAATCTTAAGATTCACTAAAAAAAAAAAAAAAAAAGAATAAAGATAGGAACTTTATAATGACAAAGGAGTCACCTCATCAAGAGGATATAATATTCCTAAATGCTTATACCTGTTATAAAAGAAGTTAAGAGTATGTGAAACAAACTGATAGAATGTAAAGGAGAAATACACATGTTCATAGAGTTAGAAATATCTATACTCTTTTCTCAGTATTTGTGTATAACAGGTAAATAGATCTAAGAGTATATAGAAGATCAAACAACACTGCCAACTAACCTGACCTGTTGACCGATATAGAATGCTCCCACCAAAACCAGCAGAACACAAATTCCTTTCAAGAGTATGTGAAACAGTCACCAAGAGAGACCATGTAGTGGTTCAAAAAATTTTAAATGATTGAAATAATCAAAGTATGTTCTCTTACACAATAAATTAAATTATAAATCAAAAATAGAAAGATACCAGAAAAAATTTCAAATACTTCACATTAAATAACACTCTTTAAATAATCCATAGGTCAAAGAAGAAATCACAAGAGAAATGGAATCCAAAGTTGGCTCTTTGGAATGATAATTCAAATTGATAAAACTCTAGGTAGATTGATGAAAGAAAAAAGAAGACACACTTTACCCATATTAGGAGTTTGAAAGGAGGAAAACACTACACTTCCTACAACATTCCTTCCTTCGACATTTTATTTTTATTATTATTTTTGTATATTTTTTTATTGGAGTTCAATTTGCCAACATATAGCATAACATCCAGTTGATTTAACATTTTATTTTATTTATTTATTTATTTATTTATTTATTTATTTATTTATTTATTTATTATTTTTTTGATTTAACATTTTAAAATCAGTTTCATCATTAACTATGTTAACAGAATAAACTATAAAGCCCACACGTATCTCAATATACGCAGAAATATTTGACATTATTTGACAGAAATGAATACAGATTTGCAATAAGCTCTTGAAAGAGCAACTGGAACTTTCATATCTTGTTTGTGGGAATGAAAAGCTTCACAACTGCTAGTGAAAAAATGTTCAATTTCTTTTATTTTTATTCATGATAGATGGAGAGAGAGGGAGAGAGAGAGAGAAGCAAGCTCCATGTGGGGAGCCCTATGCAGGACTTGATTCTGGGACTCCAGGATCACACCCTGTGCCAAAGGCAGGTGCTAAACCACTGAGCCACCAGGGATCCCCTGCAATTTCTTTTTTTTTTTTTTAATTTTTATTTATTTATGATAGTCACAGAGAGAGAAAGAGAGAGAGGCAGAGACATAGGCAGAGGGAGAAGCAGGCTCCATGCACCGGGGGCCCGACGTGGGATTCGATCCCGGGTCTCCAGGATCGGGCCCTGGGCCAAAGGCAGGCGCCAAACCGCTGCGCCACCCAGGGATCCCTGCAATTTCTTTTAAACTTAAGGATACACGTACCATATCACCCAGTAATTCTCTCCTAAGTACTAAAAGAAATGAACATGTGTGTCTACAAAAGACTTTTGCATGAATGTTCAGAGCAGTTTGACTCATAACAGCCTTAAGGCATATATAAGTCAATATCCATCAACAGGTAAATCAATAAACAGATTTAATTTTGTTTATAATACAGAAGTACATAATATTTTATAATAAAATTTGTGCATGTGATAAAAATAGACAATTATATTAGTAAATATTAATAAAATATAGCCAGTAACATGGATAATTCTAAAAACACAACTAAAACAATAACAACCGTAAAACAGAGTGAAAGAATTCAGACATAGATTCCATTCATAGAAACTTCTAGAATAGACAGACCAAATTTACCATGATAGATTTGTTTAAGGTCAGGGTAATTGGGAAGGGGCATGCACATATATAATTTTGGGGGTGATGGAAATGTCCTATATTTTGATCAGTTTTGGTTACTTAGGCATA
Source organism: Canis lupus dingo (assembly GCF_003254725.2). Classification (NCBI taxonomy): domain Eukaryota; kingdom Metazoa; phylum Chordata; class Mammalia; order Carnivora; family Canidae; genus Canis; species Canis lupus. Next base: position 17,763,431 of record NC_064277.1, read on the forward strand.
TGTATTTGTTGAAACAGATGTATACACTTCAATTGGGAGCATTTTATTATCTATGCATTTGCTCCAATAAACTTGAGTTAACAAAGTGCAGTTTATCATGGAGTCAGTGCATGGCTTGTGACTTGAATTGATAGGGAGATTCCCAACTGACATGCCTGTGAATGATTTGCCTTAAAAAGTAATGGTATTGAAACTAGTTGGTGATTTTCTCTATTCTCTTACTCAATTTATCTATGAATTCTTTCAGAAATCATTGAGTGATATTATAAGGCTAAAGATAAACTATTCCTATGAGGATTGATTCCAATGGTGTTTGTAATCTTGGAAAATTCTTGAAAAGCTTAAAAATGCTTTGAAAGTTATCCCATTTTTGGAATATGTTATTAATAGAAAGACACAGTCAATGAAGGCTCTGTCAGAAAACTCTGGGTGAGCCTACCTTTTTCTACTGGGGTGCCACCATTTATTGTTAGCCATTTATTTTCAAGTTGGGGGAGAGCCATGCTTCTTGGTTTTGGAACAAGATCTATTCTTAAAACCATGAAATTTAAAGATTGTCCTTGGGAATAGTTTTCTGTGCTCCCAAAAGAATACATTCTTGTTCTTTTAAACATTTTAAACATTCAAAGCAGCAAAAGTAATGTGTTGATGTCATCTCTTTTATCCATAGTATGTGTTTCTTTATAGATAAAAAAATGGGATCTGACTTCAGTTCATTAGGCCTCCAAAGAGAATGGTGCAGAAAAGTTTATGAAGTACAGCAGGTGGGGTGCCATTTGGCTACCTCTAACTTTGGATCCACTCTCTCTCATTTACAATTTAATCCATTCCAAACAGGTATCTACCCACCCACCAACCCCCATCTCTAAGTCCATGGAAATTGTGTAGACCACAACTGGTCTCCTTAGTTTTAATGCAGTGGGTGCTGCTGAGGCTCCATCTTTCTTGAAAACAAATCGTTTTGTACAACTAACGATTTGTTCCTTCTGAAACATTCTCTTGACCCCCAGAGTACTACATTCTTTTTTTTTTTTTTTTTTTTTTAACATTCTTCTAGTCTTCTCTCATCTCTGTGTCTTCTTTTTCAGTCTCCTTTGTGGCTTTTCTTCTTCTACTTAACTTCTAGATTTAAGAGTGTTCAATGTCTTATGTCCATTCCTTCCGTATTGCTATAGCTTCTCCTTAGCAGAGAAAATAATTTAATCCCAGGCTTCTAGGTGTAACAAATCTGCTGAAGGCTAGCACATTTATATCTTTATTCCAAAAAAGCCCCAGATTTATATATCCAATTGTTTACTTTTTTAAAAAAGATTTTATTTATCTATTTATTCATGAGAGACACACAGAGAGAGGCAGAGACATAGGCAGAGGGAGAAGCAGGCTCCATGCAGGGAGCCCGATGTGGGACTCAATTCTGGGACCTGGGGATCAGGCCTGGAGCCAAAAGCAGATGCTCAACCACTGAGCCACTCAGGGGTCCCTATTGTTTACTTTTTAAATCCACATGGATGTGTAGTAGACAATTCCTGCTTAACATGCCTAAAATGTCATTCTTTCTTCTAGTAACATTTTCATAGCCTAATTTCTTCCTAAGAAGAGATTTTCCTGTGTAAGGTAATTCTATCACCATGGACTTGATTGATTAAACTCATATCCTATGTGTAATTTCTAACTACCTTTTTCTTACATCTTATGTGGAAAATTGTATATGGTCCATTTTTCAAACAACACAAGAAAAACAAATTTTTAGCCTCTCTTGATAGTCTATTAACACAGTAAATGTCCTGAGCTCTCCCTTCCTGAAATTTAAGTCTTCTTTGGTTACCCTCCAGATCATTCAGTAAAGGAATTAAACTAACATGACCTTGTGATGTCTCATCTTAGTCTATAATTGCCTCCTCTAGTTGAATGTCTACCACTTATAGGTCCCAGCATGTTAGGCACTTCATGTATGCTATTTAATTCCATGTAATTAATGTATTTAATTTAATTTTCTCAACAATTTGGAAAGATAGCATCTTCTCTGTTTTCTAGAAGGGGGAATTGAAGCTTGTAAGGTTACAGAAATAATCCAAGGTCATTTCACTAATAAGAACAGGTATTCAATGATGTCAAAATCATTTTTTTCTCCAGGATCCCATGAAATATATATATATTATATTATTTTATAAATATATATATATTTAAATAGTGTATCTGACAATAGTGTGTGTGTATGTGTATAAAATTTCAAAACTCAAGCAACTATTAGCCACTAGAAAATCAGTTTCAATCTGGCATAGTGTTTGGTGGTGTTTTAGCAGTGACAGTAACATATACAAATTGTGAGGTGAGTAGAAGATTCTAAAGCTGCTTTATTCAAAACTGTAACCACTAGCCACATGTAATTAATTTAAATTAAAATTACAGTAGAATAAAGTTAACTAAAATTTAAATTTAGATTTCACTTCTTCTTTCACACTTACATTTAAGTATTTAAGTACTCAATAGCCATATGTGACTAGTGGCTACTATACTGTATGTTCTCATCATCAGAGAATGATCTATTGGCCAGTGCTGTTATAGACAATTCATGACTAGTGTGTTTCCCCAAATTATTTGAAAAGAAAGTGAAAATTAGTGCTGATGTTGGTCAGCAAGGGCATTGCTAGTGACAAAGGAGATGGAGGCAGGATTTGAGCTGAAGAAAATTGGAAGTGAAAGGTTAATTTAGCTACATAGGTTATTCCAGAGTCCCCAAAAGATAGGCCTGAACTAAAAAGGAAATTATGGAAGAAAGCAAAATATTGTCCAGTTGCAAATTGAATTAGTGATACTTTTTCACAATGCCTTCAGTAATACATGTAAGAGCTTAAGTAATTTGACATAAGCTTAAGAAGATTTACTGACAACAGAGAGAAATAATGCTATAGTCAGAATTTAAAAATAAAAGTATGAGCAGAGCACCTGGGTGGCTCCATAGGTTAAGTGGCTGACTCTTGGTTTTGTCTCAGATCATGATCTCAGTGTCCTGAGATCCAGCCCCTTGTTGGGCTCTGTGCTCAGCAGGGAGTCTTCTTGAGATTCTCTCTCTCCCTCTGTCCTTCCCTCTCACTTGCACATTCTCTCTAAAATAAATAAATAAATCTTAAAAAAAAAATTAAAAGTATGAGCAACTGTGCCTCTTAGCAAATGGGCTCTCTTGGCTTTCTTAGAGCTGACATGGTTGAATGAAAACAATGGTTAATTCTAAGACTTATTTATAAAGAGATTCCACTCTATTGGAACCATTTTTAGTGGATTCCTACAAGAGACATAGCTAGAATTGTGAACCTTTGTCCCCTAAATTATTATAAGCCCTATTTCTTGCTCCAACTCTGATATCTTCCCTATTCTGAATCAAAATTAGAGGTGGAAGACTCCATGACTAGATAGTTGTGACCCCAATTCATCTCAGTCATGGGCTGAGATAGAAAGTTCAACCATAACTCAACTCCTGCCAACCAGTAAGTCTCAGACTCTTTTCTACTACCTTTTGCTGGCCCTCCATTTATCATGTTACTAATAAAAACAAAGCAAAAAAAAAAAAAAAAAGGTAGGTCTAGCCAATCAATATCAAGTGTTACATTGGGTCTAGTGGAAGTAGATCCTTTTCTAGTAGATTTTCATACAAATCTCACCTGTCTTAGGAATTGTGATCCCTATTTGAGAAATATTTTTCTAGATTGGTGGTTTAAAATTTTTATTCTTAACTCACCAAAAATGTAGACATTTAAAATTATCTTCAATATGTAGAAACCTGGATTTCAAATGAAACCCAAGAATTTAGCACAATTTCTTCCATAAACTGAACAATAATATTAAGATCAGATGTTTAGGAAAGAAAGTATGAGATGTGTTTCACAGATTTTCATCTAAAACTATTAAAAATATATTTAACTTTTTAACTATATGAAGTTTTAAACATATGCCAAAGTAGAAGAATGAGATACTTATGTACCCACCACCCAGCTTCAACAATGATCCATGTACTTAATCTTGTTTCATCTAGAGCCCTTCCCTTTATAGTCCTACCTCTCACTGTACTCATTTGATGCAAATCTCAGACATATTTCATCAGAATTCATCTTCAAAGGATAAGGACACTTTGTTTTTTAACATCATGAGCTTCTAGTTGTGACTATAGAAAATATAGGAGAGCATATTAACAGATGCCACATGGGTATCATTGGCAAGATTCCGAATGTTGGAAACTCTACTGGATAAACACTCAGTTTTTGTTTGTATTTAAAAGAAAAAAATTGCAAAGGATAAAATAGGATTATGGATAACCTTAAATTGAGAGAGACTAAGACACACTTTGATTCTAACTAACAATTAGGAGATAATTGGGGAAATTTAAACACTACATTGATATTTGATGATAATAAGTGATATTAAAGAATTACTGCTTTCTTTTTTGTTCTTTCCTTTCTCTTTTTGTCTTAAAGCAGCTACGATAATGGTATAGTGATTATGGGAAGAATTTTTTTTAATTGTTTGCCACAAAAAACAAGAGTAAATCTTATCTAACTGGAAACTTTGGTAACTCAGAATGATTCATAACTTAGGAGTTCTGGGTAACTCCCTTCTTGTGGCAATTTTTATTTTTTGAAAAACAAAAAGAGAAAATGTTACAAAAGGGAAGTGAAATAAGATAAGTAAATCCTGAACTCAAAGGTAAACCCACTGACTCCAGATTACTTCTGTTTTCAGGGGCAAAGCGCCATTGTCTTTTTCAGAATTAAATAACAAAGCAAGGAACCATTAGTCTCTAAACTCCTTTTTTTGCTTCCCTTCCCTTCCCTTGGTTTTGCCTTGCCTTGCCATGCCTTGCCTTGCCTTACCTTTCCTTTTACAAACATATCTATCAAACAATCCTGGGTTCAGCAGAACTTCTCAGCTTTTGCAATTTTTGCCTTGTTAAAAGTACAGGGACCCATTATTTTATGAATCCAGTTCATATGCTCTCCTCTGTCCCACGTGGGTGATGTAGGCCATTGGAAAAGGCACAGAGAAGACTCCTTAGACTTTCCCCCCAGCTTTTCACACCATGCCATATATTTAAATAACAGGCTGAGATGGGAAGTGATGAGTCTCTCAAGGAAATAAATACGGCACACTCATTAGAAGACTCATTAAGAATAAAGTGCAGGAAGGGGGCTCTGAGAAACAGACTCTTATTCTGGTATTTATTAGGACAAAGCACTCTTTTTAATGGGGCACCTGAAATGCTCTCTGCTGCAATCATTATTAGGCATTAGTGCTGTTACTAACTTCTTGGGATCAGCTTTGCCCTTCTCTCTGCCTTGGTAAACAGTTGACAACAATGCCCTTGTGTTCCAGGCTCCTGTGGAGAATTTGTTCTCACTTTCCCTGTCTTTGCTCAGGAGTTCTGAGCTTCTACTCTGTGAGGGCATTTAAAAATTGGACCTCTCTTCCAAGTGTGAATTGAAGGATGTAAGCACATTTTATTGCTCATCTCCTCTCCTGGATGCTTCTTCCCTTCCTCCACATCATGTACATCTCCCCTACTCTCCATTACTCCTTTTCCTTTGGGCAAAGGTTGCCAAACTTTTTCTTTAAAGGGTCAGACAGTACAGATAGTAAATATTTTAGACTTTGTGGTCCATGGGATCTCCCTCAAGACTCTGCTGTTTTAGTGCAAAAGCAGCCATATACTATACGTAAATGAATGGGTGTGGCTGTGTTCCAAGAAAACTTTATTTATAAAAACAAGCGGTGTGCCACATTTGCTCCACAGGCTGCAGTTTGCTGACCCTGGTTCTGAGATCTAAAAAAGAAGTTCCCATTGCACTTATAAGATGAAACTAGGCATGTGGTAATCCCAAACAGTTTTAACTTCGTTTATTCAATAACTCATCAACTTTCAACACCTATTAAAATTTTAATACCCATTATGTGCCAGACTCTGTGCTGGGTACAGAATATCAAAGCATCAAAACAAACAAAAAACCCCAAGTAACTCACAGTCTTGTGAATAGTCTAGCAGAAGGGCGAACAACTACACTGTGATATATTTGATGTTATAATGGACGCATAGGCATTTGAGATCACAAGGTAAGGGAATTTAAAAGCATCTCTTGAGCATTTGAGTGTCACCGCAGGCCTTCCAGAAAGGAGACCATGGGAGGGGAAGAAAGAATGATTAGAAGAAAAGGGGGCTTGGGGAGGTGGGAAAGTCTGGAGCTTCTGAGTATGATCGGAGGGCTTCTGAAGGATCCCTTTGTCCTGAAACACCATCCTCATCTACCTTCTGTAGGATCTAAAATTATACAAATGGAGATTTTATTCCTTTAGGTTGGATATTACCATCTCTGGGTAAGGCATTTTAAAATGCAAACAGTCCCAGGAAGAATGACACACTATGTCAATCATAACCTGGTTGGAAAGAGGATATAAATCTGATAGGGACTCAGGAGAACAGAGACCCCTGAAACGGACAGCAGGAGGAGGCTTTTCAGATAAGGGAAGGACTATAGAACTGGGATGTAGAGCGTAAAGGACAAAGATGAACTTGCCTACTTCTCAATATCGCCCAGGGCAGCGTGAAACGTAATAAGGTGGATGAGGACAGGGCATAAAATAGCAACTGATTCATAAACATGGGGAGGAGAAGTGTGTCTTTTTCAGACTCAATGGAATTTTTACTGCCTAATGTTTCCAGAGCCAATTTGTAAAGCTGTCTGGGAGTGTTCAGTGTGTGCAAGGCAGACACAGAAAGGGGAGGGGGACAATTAGGAGGCTAAAGATGCTTCAGACCCAGGATGGGCTGCAAGTGACAACAGAATGAGCCCCATCCCCCCCTTACTTCTGGCAGCTCTTATTCTTCTCCCAGCAAGCCCCTGCTTGCTGCTTTGTCTTTTGAATGCAAAAGGAAAGTGCCTGGGTGAATAAACAAGAGCTTTCTTTCTCAAGGAGATACAGTGCCCAGTCTCTTTGGGCTTGCTGTGTGTTCCTGTGTGATGCCCATTGATTGGGAGCTGGTGAGAGATCGGAGGGCATGGTGTGTGGGTGATGACAAAGCAGCCACTCTGGGACCACAGAATGGAACTCCTCAGGAGTCGTCCTACTTCTGGTATGGTCGTGTGAACTGCAGAAAGACACTTCTGAAGCCAATTCCTGCCTGGATAAAGGCAAAAAATGAACAAACAAAGAAAAACCCCCAACACACACACACACACACACACACACACACACACACACACCAGAAAACTTTCAAGGATTTCTTGATTGACTCATGCATGAAATATTAACTATTCATTCGTGCGTTCAGCATTTATTGCAGACCTACTTTGCGTGAAGGTTCTGATCAGGTGCCCGGGAGATTCAAAGGCACATGCATGAATGATTAGAACACAAGAGAGGTACGTGGGGGGGAGAGAGAAGTTATTATCTGAATATAAAGGAAGGAAATAGAATGTCTTCCATTCCTCAGCTGTGGAAGCAACCCGAGACTGTAAAGTTTTGAAAGAGTTTATATAATAATCCAGTGTGTCCATCAGGTGACATGGGGGACATCATACAGGGAACAGTGTGAACAAGCCCTGATTGGAACTTGGAATGTAAGGTACTAAAGGACCGTGAAACCACAGCCTGCTACATAATTTGCCTGGCCAGGTACAAAATGAAAAGGTAGGACTTCTTGTTCAAAAATCAGGAAAAAGCGTGCCCTTACTTCATACTAAATACTAAAAATGTGGACATGTTTCTTTCTTCCATGTTCTCTTTCTTGTCCTGTCTTTGTTTCAATGTCCTGTTCCTGGGGTCCAGGGATACCAGCTGGGTGACTATACTCCTCACAGACACCTAGGGTCCTGTCCCATGGCTCAGCATGTGAACACATGGCCCCTGCCGGGTACCTGGTTGTACCAGCCACCTGACTGATGCATGCTGCTCCAGCTGGGTCCCATAGGCCAGCCGCCCTGTGCATGTGCAATCTCAAAGGATTGCAGCTGCTGTGCTGGAACATACTCAGTACCTGGATGGAGTTAAATGAGAAGTTGGGTGAGGGCCAGGAGGAAAAATCTGGGTGGGACCCTGGGTGTCAGGAAATGGGAGTGGCAGTGGCCACTGGTCAGAAACAGGAAAGCAAGACAAGTTGGCACCAAGAGGCAGGAGAGTAGGTAGGTGGCAGGGAATCTTTTTCCTGGAGGCAGCATAAGGAGGGACTATCTATGAGGGGAGGCTTCAAGCTGTGGGACATGTTTTAGTGTCCTACTGGGCTTCAGTTACAAAACACAGATTCAAAATTAACATTATCAAGAGTTTCAAGATGATGACTGCAGAGCATTACACACCAAGTGTGATCCTTCCTAGTGCGGGGGTCTCTGTATGACTGCCCTGGTGTCTCCCTACTGACTTGTTGAAACCTACTCCATTGTACTGTGTCCAGCCTGGCAAAGAGAGGAGTTGAAGAGGGTGGTGTTTGCAAGGAACCTAGAAAGAAAGGCAGTTAGAAAATAAACATGGGCAGTGTTTCCCAGCACTGATCAGAGGACAGTGAGGTTGATATTTAGGACACTAAAGGGATGGGATCAGTCATGGGCAAGTGTTTTTCTTTCTCCTTCACCAAGACCTGGGTGAGGTGGTCCTCCCTCAGATTACACACACGTTTTAGAAGAAATTGCTAATTGTTTTAAATATCCATTCTCTTTTTCCCGTATATTTACAGTATTTTTTGCTGCCACAGATGGTCATCTAGAATAAAGGTGACATTTTCTCAGCTCCTGTGCATGCAACCCCATGGGACCATGTGACTAAGTGGTGGTCATTGGGAGGTGAATGAGAATGTTCATATAGCAGCTTCCAGGCACATTCCTTAAAGCAGAGCCATGCATGCTGTTCATGTCCTCTGTTCTCCTTCCCATCTTCCTGTATGTGGCCTGGGCTATGGGTGGACCAACAACTTCTTAGACCAGTAAAACACAGACCACCCAGGATAGTGGGGGGATGTGTTGAAAGAGCTGGAGTCCCAGGACTTCATGGGGCAGAGCTTCTGGCCAGAACTTGAACTACCTATCCTGTGACAGTATACATTTTAAGTGGGAGAGAAAATAAATTATCTTGTGTAGCCTTCATATTAGGTTTCTTTTTTAAAAATATTTTATTTATTCATGAGAGACGAGAGAGAGAGAGAGGCAGAGACACAGGCAGAGGGAGAAGAAGGCTCTATACAGGGAGCCCGACATGGGACTCAATCCCAGGTCTCCAGGATCACACCCTGGGCTGAAGGCAGCGCTAAACCACTAAGCCACCCAGACTGCCCCATATTAGGTTTCTTATAGCTGAACCTAATCCCAACCGATGTGCCAAGCAAATTCACCTGGCTTTGCACAAGCTCTGGAGAAAGTACACCTATTATAAGTTAACGAGTAGCACTGGAGTTTACATGTGATATATCTTATATGAATTTTGCCAGCCTGAGTTAGCATTTCTAGGTCAATCAACTCGGATAAAATGTCATTTCTAGGTCTGAAAAGCAGAGGCCTATATCATGGATCTTTGTCAAACTCCACAGCAATGTCTTCATCCCACCAAACAGAGTTATGTGGTCAGCTAGCACTTTGGTTTTCTGGCATATATGGGTACATGCAGATACAATAGACATAATATAGCCCCAGTGCTCTGAAAATGCAGGAAAGGGAGACACCATTGCAGCTGGTTCTTTTGAGATAAGCAGAATTAAGGGAAACAGAATATAGAGAAACATGTAGAACTGCTATATGATGAGCAAAGTTAGGTTTTATCGGACAAATATTCATTGAATACCTACTATGTATCATGCTTTGTGCTAGAAGCTTGGGGAATATCAATGAGCAAAACAAAGATCTTTGACCCCATGGAGGTCAGAGGCTGGTGGGAGAGACAGTCAGTAGAGATAAAATGTGATGCATAATTAGCAAACATAATATAAAGGAGATAAGGACTGTTTTTTTAATTTTTTAAGATTTTATTTATTTATTTTTGAGAAGATATAGAGAAAGAGGCAAAGACATAAGCAGAGGGAGAAGCAGGCTCCTTAAAGGGAGTCCGAGGCAGAACTCGATCCCAGGACTCCAGGATCATTCTCTGAGCCAAAGGCAGATGCTCAATCACTGAGCCACCCAGGCATCCAGGACTATGTTGGAAAGAAAGAAAGAAGAAGAAAGAAAGAAAGAGAGAAAGAAAGAAAGAAAGAAAGAAAGAAAGAAAGAAAGAAAGAAAGGAAGGAAGGAAGGAAGGAAGGAAGGAAGGAAGGAAGGAAGGAAGGAAGGGAAAGAAAGAAAGAAAGAAAGAAAGAAAGAAAGAAAGAAAGAAAGAAAGAAAGAAAGAAAGAAAAGAGAAAAGAAAAGAAAGAAAAGAAAAGAAAAGAAAGAAAAGAAAAGAAAAGAAAAAGGAATAAAGGAAAGAAAGAAAATAGAGTAGGAGGAAGTAGAGTAGGTGAGGACCCAGAGTCTCTCTTCTGGCCAGTGCAAACACACCCCCAGCTGGCTGCGCCCTTCTCAAGAGCCCCATCTGGCAGCCAGTGCAGCTGCCTTGCACTGATACACCTAGGAGCAGGTGAGAAGGCTGGGATCTAGAGCACAATGCAGGGAGCATAGGTAGGAGAACAGAGTCCATCTATCATAACTGGCAGGAACATACAATATGAAGATAGGCATGCTGGTTAGGTCCAGCAGTTCCAGTTGCTTCACTGATCTCTAACGAAGGAGGGGCAACATCACCCTCCTAGAGAGGGAAGAGAGGATGATATATGGGAGACTGAGAATGAGGAAGTGGTCTGAAGTAGTCCAGTTAGAGGGTGACCAAGTGAATGGATCAGGCCATATTCTGTGCTAGCGTGGTTGCATGGATGCTCACCTGAGGTTCATGATCATGAATTCACATCAGGATGGTGGATGTGGTCCACCACAGGACGTCAGCATGCCTGGGCAGAGGGTACCATTTCTCAACGTGAGTGTGATGCAGTGAGCGTGGATGAGGGCATGCAGGGTGTGTGCAAGGAACTGATGATGAGATGTGGCTAAGGAATTTAAATGGAATAAGGAAGTAAGTGAAGATAGCAAGAGGGGAGTGGGTGAAGGGGATGGGAAAATCAGATAATAAAAAGGGGTGACTAGCAAGACTAAGGATGAGACAGTGAAGAGGTCAATGGTTGCCAAGGATCTGGGTTGAGGGAGGAAGGGATGAATACAGGGGATTGAAACTCTTCACTTTGATATAGCAATGGTGGATACATGACACTATATATTTGTTAAAACCCTAGAATGTGCATCCCCCAAAGTGAACTCTAATGAAACTATGGATTTTGGTTAATAATAATGCCTTAATATTGGTTCATCAATTACAACAGACCACAATTATGCGAGGTATTAATAACAGCAAAACTTGGGTGGTGGGATGGGCTGTGTGTAAGTGGCTGTATAGGAACTCTGCAATTTTTACTCCATTTTCTTCTCTAAATCTATAGTGCTTTAAGAAAAAAGCTACTAATCTCTCCTCTCCTATGCTCCTCTGTTTTGTTTCTTAAAATCCACATATGAATGAGATCATATGATAATTGTCTTTCTCTGATTGACTTATTTTGCTTAGCATAATATCTTCTAGTTCCGTCCACGTCATTGTAAATGGCAAGATTTCATTTTTTTTTTTTTGATGGCTAAGTAGAGGAAAAAATAAAACGAGACAAAAATCAGAGAGGGAGACAAACTATAAGAGACTCTTAATCATAGGAAATAAACAGGGTTGCTGGAGGGGAGGAGAGTGGGGGACGGGATAACTGGGTGATGTGCATTAAGGAGGGCACGTGATGGAATGAACACTAGATATTATGACTGATGAATCACTGACCTCTACCTCTACCTCTGAAACCAATGATATATGTTAATTAACTGAATTTAAATAAAATAGAAAAATGTAAAAAATGAAAGGATAAAAAAACTATTAATTTTTTAAATGTTAAGACTTAACATAATTCTCCATGAGACTAGTTTTTTTTTTTTAAGCAATTTTCTTCATCTCCTGAAGAAAGAAAACAGTGCTAGGCTTCTATTTAGATAATCAGTATTAGTTAAATACAATTATGTTAAATCCAAAGTCACTTCCTCTAGATCAAAAAATGAAGAGTCATAAAGTAGACAATACATAAGTTAAAAAAGAAGCATTTTTTAAAAATTTACTTTTGGGGTTACAAAGGTCACACAATTTATTGGTACCCAAATTGGAAAAACAATATAATTTTATTCAGGAATAGCAAGGGAGGCAATGATCTTGAAAGAGGAAGCTATGCTTATGCTAGAGGAGAAGCACTTTGACACCTTCCCCACCACCCCTCTCTTGTGAGACCAGGAGAAGGAGGTAGGAGAATGGTGAGCCCATCTATTACAACTGTTAGGAACGTAAAGTATGAAGATATGCACACTGGTTAGGAGCAGCAGTTCTAATTGCTCTATCCATAAGATAGAGACATGGATCATAATAATTTTTCTTACATTTAGAAGGTCTACCAGAGTCATGTGATTATCGAACTCCACAGTTCCTTGGTGAGTAGCATACATAGCAGTTTTGACGAACACTATATGTGCTTTTTCCCTTTTTTGAGAAATTAAAGGTGAGCTTGTTTTACATGTACAGTGAGGCTGGTTTAAACATCTTGCATAACAAGGGCTCTCAGTGCTACATTCTGTGAAACTCTTACCTCACTTTAAATGAAAAAGCCAAGGTACGGTCATAGTAGCAAATGGACTAACATAAATAGACTACAAATTAGGCGCTTGGGTGGCTTGTCCTTAAGCATCTGACTGGTGATTTCAGTGCAGGTCATAATCTCAGGGTCATAAAATGGAGCCCTGAGTCAGGCTCCAGGCTCAGTGGGGAGTCGGCTTGAGATTTTCTCTCTCCCTCTCCCTCTGCATGTGCTCTCTATAATAGATAAATAAATAAACAAACAAACAAATAAATAAATAAAATCTTTAAAAATAAATGGATAAATAGACTTTAAATGGACTTTATATAGGAAACAATTGCAAACGTGGTCCTTAAGTGGCCAAAGTACATTAAAAGTATATTGAATGAAGTTACTCTAACTGATTAGTTTTAGGTATAATTAACTTGTTCTTTCATAAAACTGTTAGAAAATATTTTCTCGAGCATTTGGCCATTGATTAAGAAATCATTGTATTTCAAAAATTAAATGGAGGAGATGATAAATAAATTAATAGTGACATTAGATGCATATTAAGTTATCTCTGCTGTCCACACATGCAGGCACATTAGCACAGACTCATCATTCAATTAATTGCCTTTTGCTACAGTGAACCTCTAATCTCGGAAATGCAACGATCATACACATAGAAAACCAGATAAGCGATTTGGGTCATATTTTAGAAATAAGAAATCAGGTTTTCACTACCAATGCATATGGGATCTCTCTTTGAGTGACCAGTAGATTGTTTTTTTATTAAATACTTTCAACTCTTGCCATGTATTCATGTATTCTGAAGGAACACAGCAATGAGGTAAAAAAAAAAAAAATTTACCAGAGAGAATTTTATTCCTTGTTTGTTTCTTTTAGATTAAAAATCCATTGGGATGAAGGAAGAGACAAAAGATCACCAATTCAGTCTTGCTAAGATTGGGTCTAGGTTTCTTACATGCTTTAGAATGGGAATTTGTCCAATTTCCTTTGTGATGTGGTATTTCAGGACATAGCCCAAAGTCTATTAATCCTTATGTATGTCTCATCTCAGTTCCCCCTGCTATTTAGCTCATCTATTCTTTTCTGATTATTAGAGGTAGAGGGTAGGCTTGCACCAATCTCTAAGTGAGAATCTTGATGTATTTGAAGATTTGTTATTAATTCCCTATTCACTTTTCTTCTTCTGGTCCAATAACTCTTACTTTTTACTGTTGGTTTTGAAAATTTTAATCGTTTTCATGGCTTGCTTTATGTTGGCTGTCTGGCTTCTGTGTCTTTATTGTGACATTTAAAATTAGACTTGAGTTTAGTGGAATGCTAAAAATCTAGTTTCAATGTACTTTAGATATTTTTAAACAACAGAACAACACTGGTTAGGGTAGATATCATTCTAATGGCTTCCAAACCCCCGCTTTGCTGTGGTGCTATTTTTTTCAATCATTGACAATTCCTCATATTTCATTTTTTGTCTTCTATTTTTATGTGTATTTATTCCAAAATTACTAAAAGACACTCAGAACCATTGCTTTTGGAAAATCACATATAATGCAAACAGCTCTAGAATTGTGAAATTTAGTGGACAAGCTCCTTCTTTCAACGTTATATCTTTGCAGAAAATATGAAAGCGAGTCCCAAAACTTTATTTGTAATGGCATCTTTACAGCATGTTGGAAGCAATTATAGAAATGCAGATGCATCTTTTTTGTCACATTCATTCAGTCAACAAATAATAATATTTTTTAAGCAGCAATGCCTTGTTTTTATCAACAAATAATTATTAAGTGCATCTTATGTATCAAGCAGAGATCAAGACAGACACTGTCCCTTTATCAGATGGCTTTCTCAGAAGTGTACTGGAAAATCTTCCTACAATTTTGGTCATATTCCAGATTTAAAAGATCACAATGTAAAGAGAAGCTTGGTGACTCTTTTGGTAAGGGGAAGACTCCCCTTTTAAAGTGATGTGTATGAACTAGTTTTTATAAAATTAATCTTGTTTCCAGCTAGACAGAGAGCACAGGGTGTCAGGACACAGTGTCTTAGATTTTCATTTACAGGTTCTAGAGGTCTTTCAGGCACAGAATTGCTGTTGATCACACACTATAACTTGGAGGACAGTAGACTTTAGTGTCATGTGTATAAATCTAGTGGAAGCTGTGGGTCTCATTGCAGAAAAAAAAACAAACACAAAAAACGCAAAAAAAAATGCACAGAACGTAAAGACTGCTAACTCTGGGAAACGAACTAGGGGTGGTAGAAGGGGAGGAGGGCAGGGGGTGGGAGTGAATGGGTGACGGGCACTGGGTGTTATTCTGTATGTTAGTAAATTGAACACCAATAAAAAAAAAATAAAAAAATAAAAAAAAAACAAAAAAAAAACAAAGACACAGTTAACCAAAAAAAAAAAAAAAACAAAAAAAAAATGCACTTAGGATCTCAGAAGCACCTGTACTCCCTAAAACCCATTTATGGACTCTAGGGTAAAGATTACTGACAACTCAAAGTCTTTATACTTAATCCATGTTCCCATGATGCCAATGGAAGGTTGGGGGCTGCTAATAGTTCAAAATAAGGCTTCAAGGGCGAGTATGGGATTTCTGTAATAAGGGGAGATAAATAACCTCACAGAAATAAAGGAAATCCATTTTATCTTCCTTCACCCATTAAATGGTAAGATGGGAGAATGAATGAGGACCAGAATGGGGCCCAGGAGAATGTGTCACACAGCTGGATATTCCATCTTGTTTCTAATCAAAGTTTGGAGCTAGAGGGACTTTGAGGTTAATATATTAATTCTAACTGGGCATCAGGTCTTCCATTCATTCATCAGATATTCACTGAGTGGCTACAAGGTGCCAACGCTTGGGAATACCTAGTATCTGGTCTCATAGAGCTCATGTATCCACACTTGTAACTCACTGGGGTAGTGGCGGAAGAAAGCTGCTTAGAAGCACCATTGGGCCTGATCTTGGACAGCTGTGGCATGACCAGCAGAAATACTCAATAAGTATTGGCTGGTTGATTAGTCTATTACTTCCCCTGGCGAGTTAGTTTTGTTGCAGAATCAGAGAACAGCTGGGGTTAATAAAAGAAAAGTTTAGTTTTGAGAGGGGCACAAAGCTACATATACTAATTATAATAAAATATTAAAAATCTACTTAGGGTAACATAGTTATGAACATGAAGTGCATACTAATGTGAGATTCATTTTGATGTAAAGCGTTTTCAAAATCAGCTATCTATCCTCAGAGTGGCCAAAATAGCAGTCCAGAGACGGACAAGGAGCATTTCAAATTCAGCAGTATGCTCTCTTATTGGCCCAGGGATGGCAATAACACAAGGAGCAGCTGGTAAGAATCTGAGTCTATTCTGACTAGATCATGCTGCCTGAGAGTCTAATTTTGCTTTAAAAATGGTCTAATTTTGCTCACAGTGGAAAAAGTGGTATATTCCTTTAGTGTCAACAGACCAGATTGCATCTCCAGTTTGTTTGATGGGGGAACTTGGTTCGGTTCCCAGATATGGCTCTCCTTCATGGATCATTGAATTACGCTAAGTGTTTTGAACAAAGTCAATTTCAATACATGCTGCTTTCTACCCAAACCTTGGAATTTCTCTTCATACCAAAGTTCCAAGAGCTCGTGTTTGTAGGAAGAGAATATCCTGCCAGTACAAGTCACTTCAGCTTTAGTTGTCAGCTTCTTCAGCCTGAATAGGTAAACCCGAAGTACCCTTCAGGATTTAACAGTTGAGTATTTTTATGGGGAGTCGTAGATGCTTCAATATTCTGAAATTTATGCAAAAGTATGTGTGCAATTGATGTACAAACCAGGGCTTAAAAATATTAGGCTCTTTCTGTCCAAAAATATCCCCAATTTGGGTATTTTGTGTTTTTCGCTTTCAATGAAGGGACTTCTGATATTTTCTTGTTTATGTTCCTTTTTTTCTTCAGGAAAAAGCAATATGCGAAAGAGCTTATTACTTCATCAGTATTTTTTTTTCTTTGACGGTATTTCCAACGGAGGGCCCATTACCTATTTCTAATTCACTTAGTTTCAAACTCTCTGGTCCTAAGTAATGAGCCATGAAGGAGACGGGGTTGGAGAGTGACTTGGGGAAGGATTTGCAGCCTCATGGGGAGGTGGGCGGGGCTGGGTCCCTCTCTGAATAAGAAGCCCTTTCCTCCCAGCATGTGTTCCCTCACACAACTGCCTGTAGCAATGACAAATCCAGGAACTTTGCTCCAAGCAGACCGTTTTCCACTGAAAACCCAAGTTTCCTAAAAATGAACCCGGAAAACTTTGCAGATGATATATCTGTCCCTGTAATACATAGCCTGGGAGTGTGAGGCTGCAGGAGGAGGATGGGGAGGATTGATGAGCAGCTCTATTTATGTTCTACTGATGGGCTAATCTCACACACACCTGGATGTGATCTGAGTTCTTGCCCACACAAAGGGATCTTGGCGTTGGCTCTGGTGCTAACAAGTACAAACTGAGCTCAGACTTCAGTCTAGCTGGAATGTGCAGGTGTCCTACCTGGATTCTCATGGAGAACCAGCTGGGATCTCCCCAAGTTGGCAACCAGTCTTATGTGGGTGGGATGGGGAGTATGGTAGGAAAGGGATGATAATTTGGAAAGGGAGCCCCATGGGAGAATTTTAAGGAACAGAGCATTCCACTTTTCTTTTCCTATTTTTTTCCTTATATCCCATCTGGTCTCCAGATTTTTGGTCCTTTCACTCTTCTCTTTAATTTTTAAGAGTCCATGAAATTGTGGCACTTAACTTTATTGTGTAATGAATGAAGGTTTTCAAAGAATGAGCTATTTGCTTCACTTGGTGTCATCCAAAATGGGTGGTTTCTTCTATGTAATACCTGGAGGTAGGATTTTGCTCAATCCTGTTTCTGAAATCCATTGTATATTTTTAGGCTTCTTTTTGGAATTTCTAGTTGGACAGGACACACACAGGGGGAGAAAGCCTGCAAACCAGCCTTAATGCTGGTGGAAAGGCTTTGGCATGTGATAAAAAGCCTACCTCATCGTGCTCACTTTGCTGTGCTGGCTGTTCTCTGATGACTTCTTTGGATTGAATAAAGCCAGCTACAGAAGTGGGTGAAGCTATCCCTCACACTGACATTTAATTTACCTAGGAGTACAATAATCTGAGAAAGCATCAAATACTTGAAAATTTTGCTTCAGTGAGCAGAAGCTAAGTGTTTATACCATATTGAAAAGTGATAGTTTTCTTCAGAATTTAAAGTATAAAAACAGGGGCGGGCTGTGACAGGTTCATGGTTTTAAAGCAAAAGGAAAGAACAAAACTTTTGTTCGGCATATTCACAATTCTGACGTTGGAGAAAACTCTGGAATTTTGCTCACCATGATATTATTTTATCAGCTATAGTTTGATAGAATGAGGTCAGTGGGGCCTAGGAAAAGGATGTGGTTGTAAAGCCTTAAAAAGGAAGGATATTTTTAAGTGTGTTACAGAGAAGGAAGCAGCTGGACTTAATAACTAACACTATGTGGGAGGTGAAAGTATGTTGAATCTTGTACAGAAGTTTGATGATCAGAGAAAGGGCAGGCAATGTTGCTGTCCAAGTCAAAATAACCCTCTATAATTAGCTCCACCTGTGCTAAAAAATTATGCTCATATACTCTTCCCAATTTATTGAAATTTATGACCATGCAATATGTTATGTGAGTAATAGTCACTACTGAACCAATATGCAGTTCTCTACTGACAAAACTGGGGTTTATATTTTATTCATGTTTGTGCTCTCAGTAACTAACATGATGCCTGACATCTAGATGATGTTCAAATGCTGAACACATGGAGAAAATGGCAAATCTGTGGCCTGCTTAAATTCTGATTTTCCTTTAAAACATATCTGGCTAGGCTCAATTATTTGTTTGCTTTAATGAGTTGGATGATTAATTTTGTTTATCGAAATCTGGCACTGTATGTCATATTTCTTTGCAATGCATCAATAGCCAGGCATTTAGAAATTAATATCTGTTTCAGATTAGCTTACAAGGTAGTCATGATGAGAACTGGAATGTTTTGGTGAAATGACCAGATATTCAGTATGCCAAAGCAGGGACCGCAGCCAATCCTACCTCTCCTTACCTTTTGTTTCTTGACCACATGATAATTTAGGATCATGTTGCCGGATGATATGAGCAGGCGTTTCAGCCACCACTCCACTGCATATGCCTTCCTCTCCTATTGAAAGCCTTTCCGTATTTCCTGGATTTCTGGAAGTGGCATATACTAGACCATCTCATATGCCATTCCCATCTCTTCCGAAGGTAAGTAACTACATGTCTTGCAACAGCTTGGAATATCTCTAAAGGAGCCCAAATCTATGTAACATACAAATAGACTGGCTGCATAACTATCCTCCAAATCAGGAATGTTAGCCTCTCTGTGTGTGAGTTGTACAATTCAGTAGCCATGACTTCCCGTCTCTTAGATAACTCAAATTCTGGCTAAGAAATTAATCTACTTAAGATGTGAGGCATCTAATGTAAAGAATCCTAGAACTGGGCTAGACATATGGTTTCAAGGGATTGTTAGCCCTAATCTACTAAAACAGTGTGACAAAGAGGTTAAGATCGAGGTCTTTGGAATCAGACAAACCAGGGTTGATCTTCAACCCTGTCACTACATAGCTGTTGGATCTTGGACAAGTTACTTAAGCTCTTTACATTTCAGTTTGCTCGTGTGTAAAGAGAGAATAATATCAATTTACTAACATCGTTGTAAGGATTAAATGAGGTAATGCTTATGAAGCACTTAGCAGAGCATATGGAATATAGTCATCAATAAAAATTATACAACATCATCATCACTATCACTGTTTTACCAGGACATGAACCTATGAGAATTCCTAATAGCACCCTGGTAGCCTGACTCTGAATTTACAAAGTGAAAGCGTTTCTTGGAGATGGAAAAGCATAAGGGCTGCCTGGGATGGAAGGGTTATCTTGGGTTTCCTACAGTTGCCATCACAAACACCAAAAGAAGCCACTTGCTGAGCAGAACTTTCCATTGTGGGGGAAGGGCACCTAATGGCTACTCTACTATGGTTATTTTCCTAGGGCATGGAGTCTGCAATTTACAGAATCATGCACATGAACCACTCCAACAGCAAAGAAGCCCCATGTGGGCATCATCTATAAATTGAACCAAAGAAGTAACCATGTAATCAGTTTGTGAAATGACCAACCCATTTCAAGAACTAAAATAAAATTTATTCATAAGCATAACTTAAGCCTATCAACTATTTACTGTGTCCAGATCAATTTGCAGCTACAGAATCTGTGGACAATAATAATTTCTGGAAGAACAGAGAGAAGAAAAAAACAAAACAAAGCAAAAAACCTTGAGAAGGCCTTATATAAATAAGAAAACCTTAAAAATGAGAATGTTCTGAAAGTGTTTTAGTCAATGTCTTTATGCAAACTGCACTAATTAATCTCATACAAACATGGATATTTTTGTAAAGCATAAGCCCAAGTGCCATTTTATGACCATGTAATTTACAAGTCCTCAAATTACATTAAAATCACCACACACAGTGTTTACAGTTTAATTACATGGTTATTTACCATTCCCAATCAAGTGTTATTCATTCAGTACCTCTTTGCCTGATCTTACCTAAAAAAGAAAACACTTTTATGCTGAATTTGAGTGGTAAACATTCAAACATGCCAATACTTAAAGGCAACAAAGATGTAATTTGGAGTAAACAAACTCCATTGACAGATTTCAGAGAACTTCTGGGGGGAAAGAGAATGGAAAGAGATCAACATTTTACTAAAATAGTATTTCTCTGGTTGTTTGAGTTCTACCGAAAAAGAAAAGAAACCAATCACTATTCGCTGCCCATTCTTTATGTAAAAAAGCCAACTGGGTCTATTATCCCTATTTTGCATTATAAGGAAGGATATAGTTCTTCAGTCAAGAAGTGTTTCTTGAGTACCATATGTGTTCTGGATCCTGTGATAAGTATGAAAAATAAGGCATGGCCCCTGGATGAACTCAGGCTAGATATCTACTAGTACATTATAGACATTTCAACATGTGAATATATTTACTTCTGGTTTTCTCTTTATCATTTACCAATACCATTTTGAAATGACAAAATCTCAGTCCCACCATGGACAGTCTGTCTTCAGGCAATTGCATAACCTTTCTGAACCTTAATCTTTTCATCTGTAGAGCATGGCAGTGGGGAATATAATAATAATAATGCCAGTTTTCCCTCCACGATAGTGTGATTATAAAGATGAGTAAGTCTGAAAACACTTGCGGATTATTTCTTTAGGATCTGCCCCTGCAGCTAATTCTCCAAACCCAGTCCAACTGAGTCCTTGTTTGCTTCCCTGTGTTGCCTCAGAGTTTATGACGCCTCACACCCATTGTGGTAGTAGATATTTATATCAGGACACAGTTATTTGGTGAATTAACTGGGATGACCCTTAAATTTCTAAGACATAATTTGGGAACTCAAATTTTAACAGAAGTGGCCCTCATTGGGATATCCTTGGGCCACCTTGCCTCAGCATTACCAGAAGGGCTTCTAAAATTACCTATTTGTTGGTAATTTGTTCCACTCCAAACTTAATGAAAGTCTTTAGTAGTGGAGTCCAACCACACAGCTGTCTTTTAAATAAGTTCCTCTGAGAATTTTAAGCACACTAAAAATCCAGAAATCACTGTATTTACTAGGATCGTTTGCAGATACTTCAGTTCCCTTCTTTGGGGAACATGATAGAATTCCCATTTCTCTGACCACTTGGAATTAGGTGAGCATGTGACGCTTATTTGGGCCAGGGGGATATGGATGTACATGGCAAGTCATGTGACATGAAATGGAAGTCACTTATCTGAGGCCACTTTGTATTTCTCATAATTAAACCATTTTATTCCTCTTTCCCATTGATTAGAAACAACGTATGACTAGTTTCCCCAAACATGATTTAATGGTGGTGGCAAAAAGCATTAACAAACATCAGACTGTAAATCAATCCACCCCAATCATTATGACATCTTTCTTGATGGAGCAAACCCTGAAATGGCAGGGTTGTTAACAAGATGTTTTTCTCTTTCCTTCAGATCTTCAATATAGAAGACACAATAACATTAACATATGGAGATTTTATATGATTTCTAATTGGGGCATGCTAATGTATCTAAGGCTGAGTTTATACCAGCAAGTAGAAGGTAGAGATAAGTGCATGGGTTTAAAAGGATTCACTTAATATATCGAGCACCTACCATATACTACTTATGTTGCTCAATCCATTTGAATTTAACCATGTTTAACAATTGTCTTAGAGACATTGTTTTTTATACATTTTGAATGTGAACAAACAATTAAGCTGGTTAAATAATTTTCCAAAATTTACCACATTAGAAACTGAGATTCTAGCTGACATCTGTTTGCTCACCCACTCACAATGTTTTCGCTGCATCATGTCACCTATGGGGAAGTCAGACAGTCTTTTAGCACGCTGATAAGCATACTAGTTTTCCAATTAATTGCTCAATTTTCATGAGCCTTATGCATCTTCATGGATGTTAATAAATGTAGCTTTTTTCAGTATCAAATCAAAAAACTATAGACCATACACAGCATGCATGCAATGTGTATCTATACTCCCATATGCATTTTTGGTTAGGAAATTAGGAATGGCACATGTAAAATAATACTTATACTCTTTAATACCAAATTTTCTTTTTTTTTTAATTTTTATTTATTTATGATAGTCACAGAGAGAGAGAGAGAGGCAGAGACATAGGCAGAGAGAGAAGCAGGCTCCATGCACTGGGAGCCCGATGTGGGATTCGATCCCGGGTCTCCAGAATCGCGCCCTGGGCCAAAGGCGGGCGCCAAACCGCTGCGCCACCCAGGGATCCCTAATACCAAATTTCCAAACAAGTGTCTCCTTCTGTCTGCAATAGACACAAGGAAAATGTAACAGATTAAACTAGGGTGATCACCTTTGGAAATTGCTGGCCCTAAGATATAGATATTTAAATGATTTTCAATCTGGAAAACACATTAAACATATGACACGTCATTACCATCCAACAATTATCCAAATGGAATGTGAAATATGAAATTATTTCAGATATTAAGGCTTTGGAGAAGCTGGGGAGAGAGAAGCATGGAGGACTTTGGCCCATTTTGTGAAGTCAATTTTGATAATTGAGGCAAGAGTATAGTTACAAACTCTACTCTATCTCTGCTCCTTTCTGTTTGTTTCTAAATTAGGGAGACATCAAGTGAGACAACAGAATTTAGAGTCTGGCAAAAAAAAAATGAGTAAAAATTAAAATAGGCATACTCCTCACTGTGTTTGTGGAATATCTATCACTAAGGATTTTCTCTGGGCTCTGGCTGTGGAATATTACATATCCATTGGGCAGTTATCGTGTTGACAGCCCTTGAAATGATACCTGTATGCATCAGACACATACATAGCAGCCTAAGCAGAAAATACTGAGTAACCAACCCCAAATCAGGAATAACTAAAGATGCTTATTGGTGTAATTGGAGTGGTTTTTTTTTTTTCTAAATATGTGTTATCAAATTGAATTTGTGGACAAGCTGTAACATAGCTCAATTTGAACACCTTATCATTAGGACCAATTAGTATTTTATCCCAGTAAAGAAAAATTACAATGAGAGTTTTCAGAGTTTTCATACCATAGAGATGATCTTTTCTGACTCTGATTTCACAAGTTTCACAAGTAAGGAAACACATTCAGGACAGTAAATGGTTTGTTTAATGTCACTTGGCTAAGAGACAGAGCTTGCATGATCTCCCCTTGATGAGCACTCTTTCAAGTCCACATTTGCCATTAAAAGAGCAAATAAAGGTAAGAAGACAGCTTTCACCAAAATTAAATTAAAAATCACAATTATTACATAAAGATCTTTTTCAAAGTCTATTAAATCCATACTGAATGTTGTATGAATACATATATCCCCAAAGAACTTACTGGATGTTAAATGGTCATATTTATATCTGTTATATTAGTTACTTTCATGTATGTGTTGAGTTTTACACTAGGATTATTGTATCACTACAACTGAGAAAACAGAAATTAACACAAGTGATATTTTTCCCAAAATTATACAGTAAATGAAAGACCTAGAGTTTGTACTTAGGTCCTTCTGATTCTAGAACATTCATCCTTTCTACCTGGCTACCCTACCTCTCATCAAGACATTTTTAGAGGATGAGAACCTTATAACACAGATCTGGTTAACAAAGAGATAGTGTAAGAAATATATTCAAAACATAAACCACAGAAAACTAAAGAAAGACAAAATGAAAAGATGTGAAGCAAACATTGGCAATGGGAAGAGATTGGGGTGGAGCCGGGGAGAGCCATCCAAATGAACTACAACAGGCTTTGTCTTTAGTATCAAGACTTTCATCAACATAGAATTCATTTCCAGAAGCTCAATACTGTGCAAAATGTAGACTATTACAATCAACTTAGGAGTTATCATAATAAAACCCCCAGGAAAAATTACAATTAACTTGAGTCAATTAGATTTCTCAAGGATCCCTGACTTTAGCTCTGGCTAACAGGAATCTTAATGAGACAATTAATACTAGCTAATATCAGCTTGATTGATTTAAAGGGTATGTATAATTATATAGATGTGTGTATATAGAAGTGTCTCTGTGTATGTATGCTACAGCTGTCCATGGCATTCAAAATTAAGTCTCAAAATATTTTAATAGAAAAAGAAATCCCATTCCATAGGTGAAAAACTGAATTAAAAAATATATATATTTGTTCTGAGAATCAGAGACAAAGTAAGCAACCTCAGAAAATCAGGTTTAGGCATGAGCTAGACAGTTAAATGAATAAAAAAGTTTGATAAATATTTGTTGTGTGCCTACCAAGTATCATTTTCAGTAAATTATCCCTTTACTACTCACCGTCTTGAAGGGCACTATTTGTTACCCCTATTTTACAGATTAGGAAGCTGAACCTTAACTAGTTTAAGTGATGACCAAAGAGAGTTCTCAGGGCTGCCATGTATGGTTATACAGTTTGTGTGCTGCACAACAGCATCTGGTATAAGAAAGGAACAAATTGGGACTGATACACATTCTATGTTCTGCTGCCCAATGATGTACCTTAATGAAGGGTAATATCATCCCAGAGAAAGAGGATGCCTTTCCCTAATTTCCCCAGAGGCTACCTGTCTCACTGAGTTATGGGATTAAAACTTTAATCCACAATATGAGAAGCAAAAATCAGGTTTTTTCCACGATGTCTTGAAGCCTCTCCTATTATGAAGATGCAATCAGAATAAGTTATGAGTAGCTGGTGCCCATTTCACAATAAAAGGGCTGGATGTTCTGAATATCAAGAGTTAACACAATAAAGAGAAAAATGGAAAATTCTGGGCAGCCTGAGTGGCTCAGCAGTTTAGTGCTGCCTTCAGCCCAGAGCCTGATCCTAGAGACCTGGGTTGGAGTCCCACGTTGGGCTCCCTGCATGGGGCCTGCTTCCCCCCCTGCCTGTGTCTCTGCCTCTCTCTCTCTGTGTCTTTCATGAATAAATAAATAAAATCTTAAAAAAAAGAAGGAAAAATGGAAAATTCTTCATAACTTCTCTTTTTTAGATAAAACATTATCCAACTTTGAGATTTGGGAGTGGATAAAGGGTGAAGAAAAAATTTCTAATTGAGCTGTTTTATTTGTTTGATCTTCTAAACTATATGAAGCCACTATGTAGTATATCAGTTTTGGTTTAACAAATAAATCTATAACAAGAGCACCAGCACCATGACTGGCACAAAACAAGCACTTGAGTCACATCGTCACCAAATTGTACCAAGTGAGTTCCGAGGTTTTCATCAGCAAAAGTGTCTGAGGATGATAATGTCACTGGACTTCCATTGCCACTCATGTTAGAAATTTCAGTGACTAAAATCCAATTCAGTGTGAAAGCTATGGTGGCTGCACAGGGAAGGGAAGCCTAGAAGAAGGGCTGGGGCAGGGGGGGTCCCATTGTTCTTAGCTATGGCACCTTGGCTTCTCCTGCCTCCTTTGGTGGTCAATGAGTTCCTTGGAGGATAAAGCGCACGGATAACCTACTCCAGCTCCAGCATTTTTGGACATAACAAATGGTTTGTTCATAACAGGTGCTTAGTGAAGGCTGCTAAAGAAATCACTGTTTCTCTTTCCTCCCCCTCATAATACTCAAGGCCATTGCCCTGTAGACACTCAGGCCTTTTACTGTATGTTGGGTGTGGGGAAATGGAAAGGAGCTACAGAGGGAGCCTACTCGTAAAATGAAATTTCAAAGAACAATAGAAACAAATTGTGGTTTTATTCTCCAATGCATGATACAGAAATAACAAAAATTATTGACAGGTAAGGTGGCCAGAAGAAGTCAAGCCAAGCCTTAGAGGTAGAGATGATGGGAACCAATTGGGCAAGAAGGAAGAACATCATGAATGTAGAAAGGAGTGTTCAGAAGAATGAGTGTTTGTGGAAGGATGGGGAGATGTGGTTGACCTGGAGTAAAAAAATCCTCATCAGAGGATGAAAGTTAGAATCTATAAGCCATAGGAGCTTTAAGCTTGACCTTTCACTCTAGTGAGCAGAATGGAGTTGGGTTAGGGATGGCCCATGGGAGAAGCTGAAGTCAGCTTTATTTGTTAGTGTTTAAAACAAAGTTTTGGAAAGATGAAAGCAAGATTTACTTAATCTTTTTTTACTCCACCCAGATTAAGATATCTGCATTTTAACAATGACTTCTTCGGAGACATCATCCCAAAGCCAGGATGATCATAGGGGGAGGAGCGGATAGTCTTGGATGTTTGGACTTTTTGGAGCCTTAAACTCACATCTTGGAAAGGAAAGTCTAACTGCAAATACGTACAGCCTGATGTAAACTTTCTTAAATGGATCATAACATGGTGGCCTGATGTAAACTTTCTTAAATGGATCATAACATGGTGGCCCACCATATAACAGGCAAAGATGTGTATAGATGTGGAGTGTCATGTTGGTATCACCACCATGGGTACTGGCAGCAGCTAATGAGTTACAAGAAGAGTTGTCTGTTCGAAGCTGTCACTCCAGGGGTCCTGATCTTTACCTTTCCACTCTCCAGTTCCTCCGAGGCTGAAATGGTTCTTTTATAAATCAGTTTAAAGATAATATGAATATGACCAAGCCTGGTCCCGGATCAGCAGTCAGTACCAAAGAATGCTGCTCTCTTGACCCACTAGGAGAGGATGTTGATAAAAAGCCAGATGTGGTAAAATGAGTACTAGCTTTGAAGGGGGGTGATGTAGGTTCTTATCCTGCCTCTGTCATGGATGCATCATGGGGTCTCTGTGGCACTGGCAGTGGGGATCAGAGCCACCTGAGTTGAATTGACCTAAAGTAGGAGACCTTCTAGTGCTACCATTTTGGGGAAGCTAATTCAAGTCTGCTCTTGGGTCTGTATATGCTATACTGCATTCTCATTATAGGTTGATAACAAATTTGAAACCCTAGTATGTTTGGAGACATATGGATACGAAGAGTTGTCATTAGGCATCATGTCTCTATATTTCCTCTAGGGTCCGGGAAAGCATGTTATGGAGTGTTTTGTACAGATATACTGATGGCTGATACAGGATAAGCTGCCTCTTCCTTTTTGTATTTAGTTGGACAACTTTCATTTCAGAGAAAGAGGGAAATGCAAGTTTTAAGTTTTATTAGGCAAAATAATACCATAGATCCTGAGCTATGTATTTCTTAGTGGATGTAAAGAAAATATTAACCTTTGGAATTGCTAATTTTAGGAATTGAGAGTCTTCCAGAGAAAAGACCTGTCACTTGTGTGGGTAGAGAAGACTAGGTCCATTTAGGACCATAACCAGAAGGATTCTCAGAATAAGCTTGGGGCCTAAAGGCAGAAAACTGGTTTCTCGTTCAGACTCTGCCATGGTCTCTAACACCCTGGACCAGTCCTCTCTGTCTTTGTTGTTTTTATTTTAAAATTGAAGGAGGGGGTGCACACCGGGCTAGGTGATCTAGCTTTAACACTTTCTGCTTTAGAGGCGATTCCATTTTGGGATGGGCGAAGAAATAGAGCCTCATAAAGAGACTTTAACACAATTATGGTTGCTCTTAGAGTGGGGTCCATTACCAACTTACATGCCATCTGTTGACTCTGGACCTCTAAAACTTCTCATAATGAATACCCCTTTGGTTCTTATAATATGAAATAGGTCCCTTTAGTGTAAGTATCAGTCAATGTCCTCAAATGTCATGGTCTAAGTGCTCTGAACAGGTCAGAGGTAGTGAATGTTGTTATAAAATCATTATCTGATTTGGCCTATGCCATCCAACCCACCTTCAAAGGTTTTCAAAGCACACTGTGGCATACACCTCACTTTCTTTGATGCGAGTCTTATAGGAAACCCCTTGGATTCTTTATGGTCCTTCACCTGTGCTATTCTTTCCTCAGCCATTTAGCACAGTAAAGGAATCCCTGTTACAGAGTGGTTTGTCCGGGTCACACTGTTTCTTTCCCTAGGCTTGATTGTCTTTCCACCGCGCATTCCAGCGTGTCTGGCTCTGCTGGCAACACAGTAAACAGCCGGTTGGAGCTATATTCTTCCTGCAGGAAAGACAGATGACTGTGTTCTTTGTCTAGCTGGTTTGGTTATTATTGTTCTTTCTCTTACCCTCTCCTTTTATGAACTGCTTTACTGCAGCTAGCTTGTCTCTGGGTTTTCCTTTCCGGTAGAACTGATTTCACCTCCTTCCCGCCTTTTGTGAGTACATTGCCTACCTCTAGAGAAGTACTTAACCTTATTAACGATGGCTTCGATTCCATGACCGTTTAAGATAAGAGGAAAATGGAGATAGTATTCCCTGGAAACACAAACCCAGGCCCTGGAGCTTTTAAAGCTGGTTTTCCTATTTTTTGCCTGCTTTTATGGAGCATATGTGAAATTTAAGCAGACAGGAATGATTTCAAAAGTGCCTGTTCAGAAAGTCCAGTGTGAGGTGGAGCCTGTAAACAACTGAACAGATGTAGCAGGTGTAAACATGTTTCCTTATCTTGGTTCCTGGGTTTTACATCCTCCTAGAAGACTCTCTGTACTGCAGAAAAGGGTTATCGGTACAGATGGTAAACTGCTAAAATGCCCAGAAGGTTCAAGCTCATCTGTGCTTTTAAAGAAGGGGAGGAGTGTGCGTTATCTGACTCACAGGTGTTTGGAAGGCTCCAAATTACCTTCAGGTTTTTCAGTTTTTACTTTGCTTGAACAGATGTCTTGGGTTATATGTGGAAGTATCCACTCCTTATGGTGTCCAAGTGTTTAAAATTGGAAAGAGGGTCCCATGAGCAAGGGGGTGGAGTTCAGCTTTTGGCACAGGAGCCTCTGCCGTCCTTGCAAATTGAGGCTCTGACCTCTTCTTTGTCTCTACGCTGCTGTCACCGATTATTTTCTCTGGCCACTGGATCCTCACTTTCCTGCTTTGCGGAGTTCTTGTTGTATGATGGTTTTGGCACAGACACTCTGTAATTCCTGAGCCTTACCGTCCATTGTTCTTGTTTCAGTCCCTCCCAGCCTGTGGTGGCGATGAATGCCAACAGGCAATGACCACATGCTTCAGGTGTTCGGCTCCAGCAGCTTCTGTGAAGTGAGCGGCACAGATATTGGTCAGCTTCCCTTCTCAGAGCGTGAGGCTTTTGTCCTCTGTGAGAAAAGCAAAACAAAACTAAATTAGACTAATGTCAATGCCTGTGACATCGCTCAACCTGCTATGTTTGCCCTCCTGCAGTCTCTCTCTTCCTACTTTCAATAAAAAGAAACATGTTCTCAGAACTGCATTTCCTAGACTGTATCCCATGGGATTTTTAGGTAATATTTGGGAAAATCCTGTACTGACAAGGAGTGTAAGAAATCGGTGGGTTTTTTTTTTTTAAGACTTTATTTATTTATTCAAGCTAGACACCAGAGAGTGGCAGAGAAATAGAGGGACAAGTTCCCTCCTCACAGGGAGTCTGATGTGAGACTCCATCCCATCCACCCCAGGATCATGCCCTGAGCCAAAGGCCCACATTCAACCACTGAGCCACCCAGGTGCC
Organism: Canis lupus dingo; assembly: GCF_003254725.2. NCBI lineage: Eukaryota > Metazoa > Chordata > Mammalia > Carnivora > Canidae > Canis > Canis lupus. The sequence continues at coordinate 17,793,295 of NC_064277.1, forward strand.
CCAAAGAAGTCCAATGCTAAATAAAGGTAAACATTGTGTTAAACTCTGGGATTTGGATGGGGGCATTTAAATATGCTAATTTGTAAGTAAAAATCTTTATAAATATGTTATGCAGGACTTCCCACTATTTATTGAACCAAGATATACTTTTTTTGTAGAACATGTCACCAGACAAGTACTCCTTGGACTACACTTTTGGAAATGTTTGCTTAGACAAAACAATAAGGCCCAAGAGATCCAAATCTAGCTGCAGTCTGCCCTAGGGAAGCTCAACACTCTGCGAACGGTGTTTTTTGTTTTTAAATTAGGGACAAATTGACTTTAAGGTGTTTTGCAGATTGTAATGGACATTTTGGCTAACTCTCCAACATCTCTTTTCCTTCCCAATATTGTCATGGTTCTCCTTGAGAGGGACCATCCCCATGCTTAGCACCTGTTATGGACTAAATTGTGTCTGTCTCCGAATCCATACATTGGCAGCCTAACCCCTAATAGGACTGTATTTGCACATAGTTCCATCAATAAGGTAATTAAGGTTAAATAAGATCATATGGGGGGCCCCTAATGTAATTGACCGGTGTCTTTTAAGAAGAGGAAATTTGAACAAAGAGATGCCAAGAATACACATGTGCACAGGGGAGAAGCCAGATGAAGGCCGCAGTGAGAAGATGGCCATCTGTAAGCCAGGGAAGGAAGCTTCAGGAGAGACCAAACCTGCTGGCACTTTGGTCTTGGAATTCCAGCTTCCAAAACTGTGAGAAAATCAGTTTCAGTAGTTTAAGCCACCCCACTTCTGGTATTTCATTATGGAGGCCCTAGCAAACTCGTATAGCACCCACTGTCCCTGTCCTAGAGTATCAGGGCAGTCCACCCCATTACCTCTCCACAACAAAGTTTCAGATAACCTTCACCTAAGCCAGACGATCTTAGGATGTTTCCCTGGACACAGGGATGAGTTCAGGAGTACTCACCTAAGCCTAATACTTGGAACTTTGTCTAACAGTGTTTGAAAAGGGACCTTTTATTCCTGATGCATGTGGCTGAGGAAACACAGCTTTAGTCGCCAGGGGCAGCGATCTTGCGAGGACAATTGAAGGATGAGAGAGGAACAAGAAAACACAAAACAAATGCATTTGGAGCTCTGATCAATCCATGCCTTAAGGCTGTGCCTTTCGATTACATGAACTAATGAGCCTCCTTGTTTACTAACACTGTAGTGTCAGCCTCTATTTTCAATGAAAGCCATTCTAACTCAAACATGGAGCATATTATACGTGAATCAAGGTTCAGTCCCAATCAAGGGGTTCTAGGGTAGGTCTTAGTGTCCAGATTATTGTGTATCTGTTTAATCTCTGGAGTTCCTGAGCAATAAATTCAGTTTGCATGTCACTATTCCTCTCTATCGCCTCCTATATCAGAATGTGTACCCCAAATCGTGGTTCTCTAGGGCTTTTCGTTAGCTAGATTTTTGTATCACTTATAAATAAGTGATTAAGTGATAGGCTTCAAAGTGTGATCCTTTCCATGAGTAAGAAGACTCTCAAAAGCAGATGTGCGTGCAGCAACCTAGGGAATTTCTAATGCTAAAATATAAGGCTACCAGTGTTATTCTGTATGTTGGCAAATTGAACACCAATAAAAAATAAATTTATTATTAAAAAAATAAAATAAATAAAATAAAATATAAGGCTACCAGACCATTTCATGATGGACATATTTTGGGGTGGGAATCAGGTCTATTAAGGGTTAGCCAACTATAAATAAAATCTAACTGTAGAAACATAAGAGAAAGTGTGGCATTTAACAAATGAATTCTCAAGACATTGACACCATGTGCTAAAAACACATATTCCTGCAGCTTAATTCCTGGGTTTCCATGGGTAAACATCTGACAAAACTAGGTTCCTCCACATTAGTCCCTCTTATTTTCATACCCTGAACCACTTGCAAGCTTTCTTGAACCTAAAGACAGAAATAAGGCTACCGTTGGTGGTAAATTGAGTCAATTTCTTAAAGGACAGTGGCATGCTAGCAGGCCATCTTATGCATCGGCAGACTGTGAGGTCTCCAGTGATGACTTGGTGACTTACTTTGTTTCTTGGTACTGGTCACTTATTCACTTCTTGAACCTAGATTTTGTCAATCATAAATGAATGATTCTGACTCAGGTTTTGACCTCAGGTATAGATCAAAGGCTAGATATAAAAAGTTCGATCAACCATTATTCATTGAATATTTACTATGTCAGTCATTGTTCTAGACACAAATACGTTTAAGTCCCATAAAAATAGGATTGTTCAGGGTTCCTGGGTAGCTCAGTTGGTTAAGTGTCTGCCTTTGGCTCAGATCATGATCCTAGGGTCCTGGCACTGAGCCTTGTGTTGGGTTCCCTACTCAGTGGGTAGCCTATTTCTCCTTCTCCCCCTGCTCCTCCCCCAACTTGTGCATTCTCTGTCTTTGTCTCTCTCAAAAATAAATAAATAAAATCTTATAAGAGGAGAGGATTGTGCATGTGTGTGTGTGTGCACTTGCATATAGAGATAAAAAAGGAATATGTAATTAAAGTTTAAAGTATGTCAAAGAAGTTAAAGACTGTGGTAGTTTTGTACTATGTCCAGTTGGTTAAAGTGGAACCATCATTACCAGAATCCCTTTCCTTGCATGGTTCTCAGTCAAAGTTGGCCAGAAATGAAATTTATACAAAGTTGGGAAACAAGAAGTGAAGCAGCAGCAGCCATTCTTATTTTTTATTTTTTTATTTTTAATATATTTATTTTTTATTGGTGTTCAATTTGCCAACATATAGAATAACACCCAGTGCTCATCCTATCAAGTGCCCATCACCCAGTCACCCCCACCTTCCTCCCACCTCACTTTCTACCACCCCTAGTTCGTTTCCCAGAGTTAGGAGTTTCTCATGTTCTGTCTCCCTTTCTGATATTTCCCACTTGTTTTTTCTCCTTTCCCCTTTATTCCTTTTCACTATTTTTTATATTCCCCAAATGCATGAGACCATATAATGTTTGTCCTTCTCTGATTGACTTATTTCACTCAGCATAATACCCTCCAGTTCCATCCACGTCGAAGAAAATGGTGGGTATTTGTTGTTTTTAATGGCTGAGTAATATTCCATTATATACGTAAACCACATCTTCTATATCCATTCATCTTTCGATGGACACCGAGGCTCCTTCCACAGTTTGGCTATTGTGGACACTGAGCAGCAGCCATTCTATCTGAAGATCACTATGGTTCGATGCCGTGAGAGATGCAGAGGAGCCAGCGGATTCTGCTTGGCTCCTCTCCTCTCCTGCTGTGTGTCCAACCCTAGTAGTTAATGGTCTGCTCTGATGGCCTCAGCAGCCTCAAGATGACCAACAAAGCAGAGGCAAGAGATTCCTGCTGGCTTTTCCACCAGCTCTTCTGTGCTGCTGTGCTCTGCTCCAGCTGGACATATTCTCTTGGGAGCTCCTACTTGTCCGTCTGCAACCGTGCTTCAGAAGGGTTGGGACAGGACTCTCTTCTGATCTCCCAGTTCTGTTGTCAGCTCCCTTGCTTCCCAGCTTCTCCCACATTCATGTAAGGTCTTAGCCCTATAATGCATTCATATTCCATACTATTGTTGGCGGTGCTGCTTCCTATGAACCCTGGTGCATAGGAGCATTGTGGGAACATGGGAGCACTATGGGAAAGTGAAGTGAGATAAGGGCAGAGGGAATGCTGGTGGGGCGTGCATGGCACTTTAAAATATATAATCCGGGAAGTTCTCACCAAGAAGGAGACACTGGAGCATAGACCCAAGGTGATAAAGAAAATAATTGTGAAATATTTTCTGAAGCACGTGGACACTATTCAGAGGATAATCAGAATAATAGAAGATTTGGCTCAGAGACACTGACAACTCAGTATCTTATAATACTGCATAAATATAGTAATCACAAAAAGTACTCTATGATTTTTCTTTAGAGCCTTCTTTTGAAGTTTTATTTTCTTAAACCTTATGGCATCTTGCTGAGACAAAATCAAGGCCAGAATTGTTTTGTGAGCTTTTAGAAGGAAAAGAGCTCTGTAGGTATGAAGCCATTAGGATAAAATATCCTTGTTAAGTCACATTGCTGTGCTGACCACTGGAGCTCAGCCATTGCTTCTTGCAAACACACTCCGCCAGCTCCGTCTTGTGTTTGCAAGGGCAACAGTGACAAACCAACTTGGGGAATAGGAGGAAATGGGGGGAGCCCACCTCTGAGAAGGAAAAAGTGTTATAGTGAAGTTCCTCCACTGAGATTCATGGAGATGAACTGCTTGGTTTCAGAGAGTTAAGAAAGGATCTATGCTCACCAGGTGTGTGAGAGAGAGATGACACCGCCTCCCCATGCACAGTGCGTGACGGGGACCCTCTGCTCCTGTGTTTTGCTGTTAGCAGCACCAGGGGGTTAGTTTCCTGGCAACCTGCCACAGAGCCTTCCCTCTGGAAGGCTCATCTGCCCCTAGGGGGAGCCCATCATCTATCAGCCTCCAAGGACCGCCCGTGTTTGAGCTCCCTCGTCCTGGGAAGGCAGGCTGGCTCTCTCCACACAGAGCACAATTAGAGCATCTGCTAGAAAAAGATTGTTTTGAGGCAGGTATGCATTTAATAAATTGGTGTTGCAGGCCTCCCGCGCCAAGGCATAGCTCACTGCTCACGGGTGACTGGGGACTTTCCTTAGGTTTTGAAGTCTAAAGCAAATAGAAGGCCAGTATCTGCAAACAGTTCTCTTCAGATCAGGGCAAATTGAACTCTTACCTGTCTGATAATCATAATCCATCTGCAAAAATTCGATTTTGCAATGAAAAAATGCCTGTTCATTTTCAGTTGGATTTTTTTAAACCCTGGGTATTCGTTTGTTGAAATGAATGTGTAATCATTTTCTCCACTGTAAAGCTGTAAGACCTATGATATTTTGCAGATGGACATATGTCCCTACCATCAAAGTTCTCTCATGGAAGCAACGTGCACAAAGTAGAAGGAGGCAGCCAATAACTGAGAGTTTCTACTTTGAGAAGCAAAAGCTGAACATGACCTTCTGTGTACATGGAAGGCAACTTAGTAAAGGAAAATGTGTCTCCCTGTCTCCCTGCTAGTGGCCCAACATTTCCCTGGCTCTCCTAATATATTTTTTACCCATGAACATCAGTTCAGGAGCAAGCTGTCCCCACACCTGTGTGGATGCAGCTTAAATTCAGTGAGAAGGGAAGGCCTGAGGGTTGGAGTAGGAAAGTACCTACCCTTCCTCCAGGTGAACTCATCCAGTGACTTAACAGCAATTTACAATGGTCTCCATTGACTAAAAAGTTTGGAAAGGAAGAAACCAAGAAATGTACCTGGTACCAAGCCAAGTTCACGGCAAAGTTTAGTGATGGGAAGAGTCTTATTACTTTGGTCTCCTCCTACCTTTTTGGTTTTATTTTTTAGACATTAATTTATTCTTCTTAAGTACCAGAGACGCTTCTGGCATAGGCCAGGACAATAGTCAATAGTTTCAGAGATATCACCCATTGAACTGGAATTAAGGTAAATACACTTGAAAATACAAGCCAGGAGTCCAGTGTTTGTACTTGTAAACATCCAGTTTCACAAAAGCCAGTAGAAAGAACCAGGTAGAGTGGGAACATCACAGCACTGTGTTATTAATCTGACAACAATGCTCATGTATGTTTTTTCCCAATATCTAGTGCCAGTTTGTTCTAGGAAAATACCCAATATTATCCTTTGGTTTCAGAAGTCTCACTACACATGCTAATGTTCTAGACTGCATCTTAATGAGTGAAAGTCTAACCTTTGAACCTAAGACAAGTACACATAACCTGATTTTGTACCTGATTAGATACATTTTGAATAGCAGTGAGTGGGCATCCTTCACTCTTTTGAAGAATAACTCTCTTAAGTGCTAGCTTCTTCCCTTCCTTCAGTAATTACTGGCATAGAGGGAAGGAAACAGTCCAGTTGTCTCCCCTGCCTTGTTCTCGGGATCCCATCGGACTACCTCTCTATTAAATTACCAAAACCATGTCAGGAGAGTGAGGGTGAATTTTGTAGACAGCAGGAGAGAAGGACATGAAGATGATGTTTACCCATTCTTTATTAAAGAAACAAAATAGAGATCTGAAGTGCAAAACTGACTTGAATTTGGAGTTTGCAAGTCTTGCCTTATGACTGAATAGATTGAACTTCACTTGACATATTAGGAAATCTTCCCTCTCTTTTCCATCTCGTCCGAGAATTAGCTTTAAGGAAGGATAAAAAGAACCATATCTTCCTGATATTTAATTAGAAAAGGACTATGCTCGCTCATCCTCTTTTATTTTTGAGTTAGTTTATGAAGAAAATATACGGAGAGTAAAAATGCCTTGCCTGCATTTACTTTTAGAAATACAGTCATTTCTTCTCACGTAGCAATGTGGCAGCATTAGAATATACATTTGGGAGGGAGCACAAATTGGCTTTACTTTTTTTTCCTACCTTTCCCTTGCTTTTCTTTTAATGTCTGCAATGTTTACAAGGCTTGAATACTAGAAGCTTTTTTTTTCTTTCTCATAATTATTCATGAAATTCAATTAACCTGTCATCAGATGAACAATTATGTTATCCTGGTCTTTTTGCCCTCAATAGCTAGACTTCCTATGAGTCATCTCAGTCAAAGTTTTACCTGATTTTCTAATAAGTTATGTGTTTTCTTATGAAAAAAAATGAAGATATCTAAACATCATTTTAGACTCTTTATAAAATCAAAATGAATTAGAGCAATACTTAAAAAATATCAGCAGATATATTTAGCTCTCTAAACTAACCCTTGTTTTCCACAGAGATTTTGTAGAAATCATCTTTAATCTTGGAGTCTCTGATGAAACTTTCCTGGGCTGGTGTGTGGCTCCAGTCACATTTTTCAGGCATTTTTAAGTTAATGTTGAAAACTCTTACACACTGTGTCCCTTCAGCCTGTTGGTCCTCTAGTGGGAAAGACATGCCTGTCTTTAGCTTGCCTCTCAAAAGATAAGAAGACCTGCTCACCCTTCTGCATTACTCAGCTATTCCCCTTCCTCTTTTCCAAAAAGAGAAACAGAAAAAAAATCCAAGAAGGAATAAATTAAACTATGGGAAACAATAAAGGATGAGGAGAAAAGAAAGCCTCTAGACAAAAAGAAGAAGAAATGTTCTGTGGTATGATGGTACTGGTGTGCATGGAAAAACCCTAGGATGGTCTTTTCCCAATCACAGGGAGTAACCTTCCTTCTCTGATGAGAGACCTTCCTAACCCTTTGAAACGAGAGTTATGTTGACTAATTAATTTATATAGAATGGTCTCTTAGCAGCCATTTAAAATGGGATCTGTTACCTCTGCTCTCTGGGTTTAAAGCTATATAACCTTCTCTGAGACATGGGCTTTGTAGAGGCATGTAGAATGCAGCAGGTTTCTAAAGACAGGTGTCAGGTGGGACTTGCCTAAACCCTGGTGGATTGAGAGGTCTTGGAAGTTCTGACTTTGTGATTTGACGTTGAAATATGCTTTTTCTGGAGACATGGGTGACTCAGTAGTTGAGCGTCTGCCTTTGGCTCAGGTTGTGATTCCAGGGTCCGGGGATCTACATCAGGTTCCCCACAGGGAGTCTGCTTCTCCCCCTGCCTATGTCTCTGCCTCTCTCTGTGTCTTTCATGAATAAATAAATAAAAAATATTTAAAAAAAAGAAATATGCTTTTCCCCATCATTTAATGTGCTGCTCTTATTATACCATATGGAAAGACCTTTAAATCACCAAAGAATTATCATGTGCCATGCCATCTATCGTTACTTAGTTGCCCGTGGTCATCTCCCTCCTGCATTGTGAAATATGCCAAGTGCTAGGAGGAAATCCTCCCCTGTCTGCTCTGCCCATGGCATCCTCAGCAGTGGGTCCTCAGCATAGAGTTAACTCTAGTTACACATTCGTGGACTGAAAAAATGAATCTATAAAGAAAGATTTCTTTCAAAGTTTGATAAGGGGACAAAAGACAAAAAGGAATAATATTTACCAATTTCCCAAGTTCCTATTTGAGGGGACTCTGAATGAATGGCCAAGTACAAGTGCTTCTTTGGGCTTCGAGTAATTTGTAACTGAAATTTGGATCTCATGTTTATTGCAGGATGCTCAGATGAGATTCTCTTGTGATGATGGTCTTGTTGGCATTTTACCCACACCTTCTAGTCCTTACCTCTAATACGTTTTTTTTTAATGTTATCTTCACCCAGTTATGAGGTCCTGGTTGGAAGCCGGTCAGTTCCTTTTCTGGTCCTGCCAATTAAGCCCCCTCTCCTAAGTGCCTCCTTGACTGGGCTCTTGCATCTGGGGCTCCATTCCACCTGCCCTAATCACCACCTGAGGGCCAGGTAGCAGACAGCTAGAGATAGCCGATCCTGAGCTCTTCATCCTGCCTGGCCCATTTCCTCCCCCCACTCCCCGGAAACCACCATGAAGGTGGTTGTCCACTTCTCCCATCTGCCTTGTGAGTAGCTCTGAATGCCCTGCTGTGTTCTCTGCAGGGAGGGGTGAGCATAATAAAAAGGAAGACTCTTTCTCTTTCTCTTTCTCTTTCTCTTTCTCTTTCTCTTTCTCTTTCTCTTTCTCTTTCTCTTTCTCTTTCTCTTTCTCTTTCTCTTTCTCTTCCTCTTTCTCTTTCTTGATCTCTGCCTGGCTTCACCAGACCTTCCCCAAGATAGTCTAGTTAGGATAGGAACGTAGTGGCCAGACCTCCAGCTAACAGGACTTACAACTTCTTGGCTTGGGATCATTCTTTGGCATCTGGTGCGGACTTTGTCTTTCAGATGGGAGCTGGAAGCACTGGGGGGACTAATGCCCTTTGAGAGTAACCCTCAGTCAATAGCTAGTTGGAGTAGATATACCAGGACTCCCTCCGTTTCCCCTGATCCACGAGCTCTGAGGCATGGGTTTTGTGCAGGGTCTCAGGCTCTCCCGACAATATTAAGCTCCAGTTGCTCACACTGATACCTAAACAGTCTTTTTTTTTTTTTTTTTTTTGACTGGCTTCTCCCTCTCCCGGATCCCCAGCCATATTTTCTTTTATGGCCCAAGTAAACTACCTGGACATCACTGAAGTTTTCTGCAGCTGCTATAAAAATCATCAGAACAGAAATTCGTTCGCCCATAGTTCTGGAGTCCAGAAGTCTGAAATGAAGGTGTTGATATGGCCATACTGCCTCCAACAACTTTAGGGGAGCCTTCTATTCAGGGAACCCTTGCTTACCTCTTGGGTTTTTGGGGGCCTCCGGGTATTACAGGGATGGTGGCAGAATAATTCTGATCTTTCCCTCTGTCATCACGTTACCTTCTCTTCTGGAGAAAACATTCCGTCTCTCCCTTTTAAGAGCATTTGTCATCGGATTTCAGGCCCACTCTCATCCAGGATGATCTCATTTCAAGAGCCTAGACTTACATTTGTAAGAGTCCTTTTTCTAAATAAGGTCACATTCATAGGTTCTGGATGGACCTATCTTTTAAGGGGATATCATTCGACCCACTAGAGCCCTGAATCATTGTCATAGGGCCTACTTTTAGGGAGACTAGAATGAAAACTTCTCTGTTGGCAAAATAAACTAAGATGGTTTTAGAATAACAAGGAGTCCAAAGTCGAGATGCCGGGGTCCGAATCCATCCTTTCTTTACTGATGCTCTCAGGAGGCAGCTCTCCGTACATGGAAATATTTTCTGTTTCTCAGTCCAAGCTTGGCTTCTATCCAACTGAAATGAGTAATAAAACAAAATTTTATTCTTATCTGTGGATTTTTACAGCCCTTGGAACATTTCTACAGTGATGGAAGAAGTGAAGCTCATAATTCTTCAGAGAACTTCTTCATTCCTTGTTTCTCCTTTTTCTTCCTCTTCTTCTATTTGGTGACTGTTTCTTCAGTTTGGGTGATGGCCATTACCTTTATCAAATAATTCATACCTCTACACTGAGCTCACTGATCCAATTTTCTGAAAAAAAATGTATTAAAGCTCACTTATATTTGTAGGGTCCTTTTGCTAGAGAGGGGGTGGTCCAGGGATTTCTAGGGTACTGAGTTACTGATACTCTTAAATATCATCTCATTTGATATTTATTTGTTAGATTTCTCATTTCATTTATTTCTTAGATTAAAAATAATAATGATGATGATAATGGTAAGGCCTATAGCACAAAGGAAAACCAAGACCTCACAACTGACGATTCTGGATAGTGTTGTAGATGACGAGGCAATTTCAAGCTTTGATTTGTTACATTCATTTAAATGAATATTAATTTAGAAAATAAACGTGGTTTCCCCAAGGAGGACTAAGTTTAGTACTAAAAATAAGCCCCCTTTCTTCATTAAAAACTGAAATCTTTGATCTCAAGGAGTGACTTTTCCTAACCCACATGCTAGAATTAAAGAGTTCAGTCTAATTATGGGGTCTTCTGCATTGCTTCCTGAGTAGCGGATACTTTTTTCTTTGCCAATAACCTGGAGTGGTCTTACATAATAATCTACCCAAAGCAGCCAATGATGTCTAGTCCACTTCTCTCCAGAAGCTCTGAAGATTGAAGGTCTGGCTAACTAGACATTGCTTGGGCCTGAGAGAGAAAAGCTCTTACCAATTAAAGCCTTTATAGACAGGATTTTCTTCTTAGATGCTTTGTTCACTGATACGTTTTCTGTCTTTCTTCTGGTATTCCACTATCTGCAGGCAGTTCTCTATCAAATTTCCCCATCTGATAACCTTAGCACTTTCCTTAAGAACCCCCATCTCCCTTGTTCTAGAAGATGTCTAACCCTCGTGGCTTTCTTGTGGCTCTTGAAGAGTCTAGCAGCCCTCAGGCCTAGGCTGTCTGTATATTAATTTTTCCTTCTATATATGGTCCTCTCAGACCCCCAAAAGCCCAGTGTGTGCAGATCAGGTGAGCCCATAAATGTCAGTCCAGTATTTCATCTCTCCAAGTGGGACGCTCTGCTTTTATAATGTAGTCACTTATAAAATAAAAACAGCTCACAAAGATAAACAATTTTTCTCAAGGACAGAACTATCTAATCACGTATTGGTGAATGATGGTAACATTTCTTTATCCTCCCCTGAATTACAGAGTTGAAAATCATTTACCTTTTTCTCCCCCCATTTGAGACATGCTTGCCATCTCTGATGTATCAGGTTTTTTTTTTCTTACGATTTTATTTATTTACTGGATAGAGGGCAAGAGAGCACAAGCAGGGGAAAGCAGCAGGCAGAGGGAGAGGGAGAAGCAGACTCACCGCTAAACAGGGAGCCCGATGCAGGGCTCGATCCCAGGACACTGAGATCATGACCCGGGCTGAGGGCAGATGGTTAACTAACTGAGCCACCCAGGTGTGGCTTTATTTTAGTTGTAAGGTATTTCTGAATGTACCAGTTTCAATTAAATTGTTTTGATTCAAGATCTTACTTCAATAGTTTAGTTTAGATTCTCATACAGGGCAGGCAGCGTCTAGCCTTATAGATACACCTGGTTCACCATATACAGACAATATTATGGGGTGAATCTCATGGTTTTAGGATGTATGATCATGACATCTCCTACCCAAGAAGCACACACACACCTTTTACCCCAAAATATCCCTCCTGATCTGAGACTTCTCAGAGGTGTTCTATAGGCTCGAACAATGTTGTCTTAGAATCAGAAGTAAGGGAAGATACAGACTAACTCACATGCTATGGCAGCAGCCTAATCAAATGCCTACTTCATGCCCAACTCCCTTCTCTCAAAGGTTTCAGTAGGATCTCCTGGATAGTGTCTGCACTGCTGTTCTCTTCCTTTCTCTAGCTTCTTCTGGCTGGACTCAGGTAGGGGCTAGAGTCTCCCTCACAGGCCGTATAGTGGGTAGTAACTATTTCTACCCATCACCTTGAGGCCTGGGGCTAATCTTGTGCACACATTATATATGATTCAACACTGTCTGTGGCATCTTTACACCTACTTGCTATTTTGGGCTTCCCAGGAACCACCCAAGTTGCCCAACTAAATGGGAATACCTGCAGTGAGAAGCAAGTGAAAATTTCTCACTCAAATATATCTGAGAAATTTCATTTCAGCTGTGGTACAGCATGCCACAGAGGAAGGGTGTGGAGACTGGTGAGGGATGGGGCTGCAGAAGAGGCAGGTGCCGACCAGGTGCTTAGGATACCGAGAAGGGAATTTGGACTTAATCCTCGGGGTATCATGGGGCCCGTGAAATGCTTTAAGTAGAATACAAGATGACATTCTTGCCCAATATATCAAAATGTGTCTGAATCTGGAACCCCCCGACCTGCTACTTTTAGGTAGGTCACTTCTCCTTAGAAACAATGTCACCGAAGGTCTTGCACAAATATCTCTAATCAGTATCAGACAAATACCAATCAGGTTCTTTGTGCTCTGGCTCTGTACAGTGCTATTAAGATGATTGAAAACCAGGCCTGTGTGTCGTGCCAACACTAGTCTTGACCTGGCCAATCACGTCATGGTGATCTTCTCTGCTTCTCTCAGCTGTCAGCTTAGCAGAGCTGATCATCTGAAGAAAAGAGAGTATTGCAACTCAAACTGTGCCATGGCACAGATTTATTTGTGAAACCTCAAGTTGGAACTACATTGTGTTGTATTGACATCAAAAGCTGCTGATAGTAATTAATATTCATTCAATTTTTGTTGTGCTTGAAGAAAAGAGATAGCCAGAAATTTTACCTGTAATGTATGTGAAAACGTATTTCATAATTTAAAAGCTATTTTGGCATGCTACACTAGGCAGAGTGAGATGACACATCCAAGAGACTACATAATAATCATTTCTATTCTAAGAAACAGAAGGAGGGTGACTAATTTTTAAAATGCCCTTAAATATACATATATAAGGATATATATTATATATATTATTTTCATATATACATATATAAAAAGATATATATTATAACTCAATAAGTATCTATGCATATATGTATACAATGTGTATAATAATAAATATACACATATATACATTATGAATATACATGTATAATGCATACAGACATATTATATATTACATACAAGTATTGTATTATACTTACGCATATGTATAATACATATATACTTTTTTTTTTATGATAGTCGCACAGAGAGAGAGAAAGAGGCAGAGACACAGGCAGAGGGAGAAGCAGGCTCCATGCACTGGGAGCCCGACGTGGGATTCGATCCCGGGTCTCCAGGATCGCGCCCTGGGCCAAAGGCAGGCGCCAAACCGCTGCGCCACCCAGGGATCCCCACATATATACTTTTTTGAATCTCAGTCTCCTCATCTATACAATGAGGACTGTGATGCTCAATTAAAAGATTGGTTCTGAAGGTTAAGCGTGCTTGACGCAGGCTAAGCATATAGGAGGGATGCGATTGCAGTGAGTTTCCTTTCCAGAATACTTAAGCATTAAAGCCAAATACACAGAAAATTACACATGTAAAAAAATTGTGAATGCATATTTTTCAATGATTAGTAGAGAAAGATCAAGAATCATGTTTGTTTTTCTAAGTGGAAGAGGCCAAATTGGTTATCAGCACATCAAGTCATCAAAAATAATTGAGTTTATTTCTAGTCTCTCTCTGCTCTTCCCAGTCACTTATTTTTATGCCATCTACAAGTATCTAGAAACTTCTATTTCATTTTTATTCTCAAATTTTAATTCCAGGTGCGACTTGGTCCACATCTAGATACAATCATCTACTATTTTGAAGGAACATTAATACACCTCATGAAATTTAACTATTTTCAGATTTGCTTTTATTTTATTTGGGGCCTAAGTTGGTACACACAAATATTTAATATGCAGCATCATAAATGATGTATTATTATTACATGGATTATTATTACAAGGATTAAATGAAAACCTCAGAATGTTTGACACTTCTCCCCTCAAGAATTAGAGGTCTATGCTTCCTCTCCTTGACCTGAGTAGCGTTTGTGGCTGCTTGACAAAGTGATGACAGCAGAAGTAATGTCATGCCCTTTTTTAGGCTGAGGCTTAAGAAACTAGCCACATCTACTTCCTCTGTGTTAGCACACTGTCTCCAGGAACCCTGAGACATTACACTGGTCTGACTACCACAGACCACCATGTTAGGGAAGTCACTTGCAGGTACTCCAGTGAGTCACAATTGAGCCCAGCCTTCCAGTCATCACTACCAAGACTGAAAACCTGTGAGAGAAATCTCTCTCCAACCCTCTGCCCAGTCCATCCGCCAGCTGAATACCATTAGTAACCTCCATCAATGCCACATGGAGAAGAAGATTTGCCAGCTCAGTGCTGTCAGCATTCCTGATGCCCAAAACTGTGAGATCTAATAAAATGGGGATTGTTTTAAGCCACTAAATTTTGTGGGTAATCTGTTACATAACAATAGATTGCTGGAACGATGAATTTACAAACAGGGATGTAGAATGTGTTTCTCTCCTAAGTGGGTATTGTTAGTATAGATTCGGCAGATAGTTTGTGAGCTCCATTAAACTATGATGGATGACTAGACTTCAGAAGAAAACTATAATATTTTTAACAACTGGGATAATTTTATAAGTATTTTTTTGATCTTATACAAACCTGGGAATATTTCATGTTCCATGTTGATTTAAAACTGCGGGTCTCCTCAAAAGTAATTTTACAGAGATTATTATGAATATCTGATTCAGACGTCTGCAATTCACTTGGGAGGCTACAGACATGATATGTCAACATCCGTTTTATTTTAGTTGTAAGGTATTTCTGAAATAACTGTCATAATAACAATCTAATATTGTTTTCTGGTAATACTATGCTCAGACCTGCGTGACAAATGAAGTTTTGTGGAATACCAGCTACTATTTCTGATGCATCTGAAATCATTCTTATACTTAAAAAATAGATATTAAAGGAGAATGAAGAGTGTAAGAATTATGGATGAAGAGTAAAAGAATGACTTAAGTCATTCTGGGTGTGTAGCTACATACATCAGGGATGCTTAAAAACAGTTAAATAGCAAATGGGCTCCTTGCTTGAAACCTCCTCCTGAATCATGCTCCCAACTTCTGCTATTCTTTCTCCCTTCCCTTCATTACATCTTTGCTCAGGATTGAGGCATTGCATCTATTCTAAGGGATTTACTCATAAGACAGAAATTTGAAACATAACACATACATTAGAAGAGGGGCACCTTGGGTGTCTCAGTCAGTTGAGCACCTGATTCTCAGTTTAGGCTCAGGTCATCATGTCAGGATTGTGGGATCATGCCCCTCATTGGGCTCAGTGTTCAACTTGTAGTCTGCTTGAGATTCTCTTTCTCTCTCTCCCTTCGCCTCTGCCCTTCCCCCTGCTCTGTCCCTCTCTCTAAAAATAAGTAAATAAACAAAATCTTGAACACACATGCATTGGAAGAGAGCCATTCCATTTCTACTCTTGACCTTTTTACTATTTCAGACCCATATTTTCAATTACATAAAACTGTATCCATTTATTTTATTTTATTTTATTTATTTATGATAGTCACAGAGAGAGAGAGAGAGATAGAGAGGCAGAGACACAGGCAGAGGGAGAAGCAGGCCCCATGCACCGGGAGCCCGACGTGGGACTCGATCCCGGGTCTCCAGGATCGCGCCCTGGTCCAAAGGCAGGCGCCAAACCGCTGCGCCACCCAGGGATCCCAAAACTGTATCCATTTAGATAATCCTCTAAACCTCCAAACAAACATATTCAAATAAAAAAGGAGGTTCATTATATTCAACTACATAATCATTCAAATATATCAAGCTAGAAACCTTAGGGTCATTTTTATCTTCCATTTCCCTCATCCTAGAGATAATTTCAAGTCCTATGATTTCCTCCTGTGTTACATTGCTTCTTTTCTGCCTAGTGTCTGTATTTCCACACAATTTAGACTCTCCTTGTCTGTTTCCTGCATTTACACAATCATCTCTTCTTTCTGTTTTAAGGCAAACGGCTTTGTTATTTGTTATTAAAAATGCTGTCCAAGAGGAAACAAGAGTCCAGAAAAATGTTTTCTTTCAATGTAATCCTAGAAAAGGCTATGGCCCATTTTGGAAAATAGCATAGTACTCCATTTTAATTGAATTCCTGTGAAAATGTTTAAAGTTAAAATTTATATTAAATTATAGCATAAATACAGAAGTGTGCAATGTTCAATTCAATAAATTTTCAAACAGTGAACCCATTTGAGTAGCCACCACATGTGAAAAAAAAATTCTAGGAATCCCAAAACTCTTTCATGCTCCCTACTCAAAAGTAACCACTTACAGGATTTCTATATGATCAATTAATTTTGAGTATTTTGAACTTTATCTAAATGGAATTATAATATGATATACTTTTGTATCTTTCTTCTGTTGCTCAACTATAAAGTTGACATTTGTTTATATTGTTGTATATAACAGTAATTTGCTTATTCTCATTGTTGTATGATATTCCTTTGTCTGGATATATCACAATTTACTTATCCAATCTGCTGTCGGTTGTCATTTGAAATTTTCAGTTTTGGGCTATTTTAAAGAGTGGCTATTATGGACATTTTTAATATGTCTTTTGGTACAAATATGGATGCAATTGTGTTGAGTATATTCCTTAGGAATGCAATTAATAGATTGTAGGACCGTTTGTCTTTATAAATATTACCAAACACTTCCTGAATGGTTATACCAATTTGTATTTCCAGCAGTATATGATCCAGTATGTTATCCAAATCTTGTATCACTTAGTATTGTTAGTATCTTCAATCTTAGCCATTTAGTGAGCATATAATTGTATTTATTATGGCTTTAATTTTTACTGAATAGGGAGATTGGCCACATTTTCATATACTTATTGACAATTTGGATATCTGTTGAAACATCTTAAACATTTTTAAAAACTTGGTTGTTTGCTATTGCTTAGTTTTTTATAGAAATTCTTTATGTATTTGGTACATGATTCCTTTGTCAGATATATATGTAGCAAGCATTTTCTACTCTGTGGCCTGTCTTATCATTCATATAACAGGGTCTTTTGGTAAATGTAGGTTTTTAATTATAATGTGTTGCAATTTATCAAGGTTTTGGTTATGTTTTGCAAAAAAAATCTCTGCTTACAAGATGTTGTTTTGTAGAATGTTTATTATTTTATCTTTAACTTTTTGATCTAAGGACCATCTGGAATTAATTTTTATTCAAGGGATGAGTTATGGGTAAAATTTACATTTTTCTATACAGATATTCAGTTGGCCTGGTACCATTTATTGAGAAGACCACCTTTTCCACACTGTGGTATAGTGGTGTGTTTTTTATAAATCAAGTGATATTGTAATTGTGGATTTGTTTCTAAAATTTCTATTCTATTTTATTGGTCTATTTAGTTATCTTTATGATAATACCACACCATGAGTTATTACAACTTTATAATAAATCTTGAGTAAGACCTCTATTTTCTCTGCTTCTTCAAACTTATATTGGTTATTCTTGGATTTTAGCATTTGTACACAAATATTAAAATAGGCTTACTGAGATTTTAAAACTTTGTGGCTTTCAATTTTGATTGCTTTGCCTTTATAGTTAAATTTAGGAAGAATGATTATTTAAAAACCATTGTGAAAAAAAAAAACAAAACATTGTGCCTCCTAATCTGTAAATATGGACTGTTCCTTCCATTATTCGGTCATTCTTTATTTTGTCTCAGTAATGTTCTATGTCATACATGATTGAACTCAAGGTTCTGATTTTGCCATATAATGCTCTTTATAATATGGTATCAAGGATATCTCCTGTCCACCTTATTTCCTGCCACTTCCCACTATTCATGCTTTTTTCCAAAGTCTTTGACCTTCCTAATATGTCTAGACTATAAAGGTTTTTTGTTGTTGTTGTTGTTGTTGTTTTTGTTATTTTTTAAGAGAGAGAGAGTGCATAGGAACAGGTGGGAAGGGGCAGAGGGAAAGGGAGAGAGAATTTTTTTTTGGGGGGAGGGATGAGAGAATTTTAAGCAGGCAGTCTCCATGCCCAGTGGTGAGCCCAATGTAAGGCTCAATCTCACAACCCTGAGATCATGACCTGAGCTGAAATCAAGAGTTAGATGCTTAGCCAATTGAGCCACTCCTAAAAGGCTATTTCTTAACTCTTTAATTTTGCATGTGATTTTTTCCTATTTCTCAAAATGTTCTTCTCTTCCATGCCTTGCAATTTTCTAGCAATAGTCTGAAGCAAAGCTCAGCTTCTATCATCTCTGTTAAATTTCCCCTTGCAGAGTAAATTGCATTGCCCAAAATGCATTGATAACACTTTTTCACATCACTTTAATTAATTCATATTACCGTTCCTCTGTGAAACTGAACTCATCAAGGGCAGGGACTGCATTTTATTTGTCTTTGTGCCAGTACCTAGTGCAATTCTCACAGCTAAGCAAGAGTTTAACTATTATTTACTGACTGAATGGATGTGTCACCAATATCTAATCCTTGTCAGTTCACGTACAGAGACACACAATAATAGAAAAAAACTCCAGATGCCCTTCAGGTTTCAAAGAGTCTCAGGGTTACCTGGTATCTAAAATAAGCTAAGAGTACAGATAACAGATATACCTTAAAACTCACCTTTGAAGAAACATCTAAAAAATTATTGCTGTATTTCTAAGCCTCTTATAGTAAGTTAGCAACGCTCAGTGTATCTTCCACAGACCAATTATGTCAGAGTCATGTGCAGTAATAATCAGGTTCCCTCACCCCAGGTCTGAACCCAGGCCTTCTGAATAACAACAACAACAACAACAACAACAACAACAACAACAACAAAAAGTGAGGGGGAGATGAGAGTCTGCATTTCTGTCAAGTGTCCAAGGTGATGCTTATGGGCGTTGATATTTGAGATTCATGGACCCTGAAATGGCCTTTTGGTCATTCTTTCAAATGGAAGCCCTGGATTTCCAATAAGTGTTATCTTACTGGCATTATGGCCTTAGGATCTCTTCCTTAACTTCTGTTCATCTTAGAGGATCTTCAGTCATCTGAAGGTAGGATTCCAGAATTAGAACAGTCTGAAAGCTTTAGCAGCAGGTGATTCCCTTTGAAAACAGAATATATAAGACTGATAAGAGATCAGGATAAGGGGAGGCATGAAGGAAACTCTATCTCTAATATTGTGAAAATCTTCCATGTTGAATATTAACCCAGGTAACGGTGGTTGGCTCTTTCATTTCTATTTATCCTGCTTTAATCATTATATTTCCACCTGTGGCGTCATGGGAATGGTCCAGAAATTGGCATTGACAACTGTATTTCTGTTGCAAGAGAAATTGAAGACTAATCTCTGAGGATCATACCTAGACCTTTGCAGTGGCTCACATGAAATGCAGAGGAAGCAGTAAGTGTATTTCTTCCCCACTCAGGGAACAGTGGCCTTCTGAATTGTGTGACATACTGAGGTAATAGAAATCTTTGTACTGTTTTTTTTTTTGGGGGGGAGGGGTGTCAAACCTAGAGAAAACCCATTTTTTCCCTCTTTCTGCCTTAACAATGAAAGCCACTCTATTCTGCCCCAGAGCTTTGTAATTAAAAAGGTCCCTCATTGTTTGGTCTGTCCAATGAATGGCAGAGAAGGTCAGTCTATGATGCTAAAATGCTGATCAGTAGGAAAATGGTGAGAATACAGCTAACTTCACATAAACAAATTCAGAAAAAAGTAAAACCTCTCCATAACCCTGAATAGAATACAAACCAGAAGAATATTTTAGCCTCACTTTTTTTTTTTTTTGATGAGGATGCTGTTTTATTTCTTCATTGTAAATATCACTCCACACCCTTTTGAGCCTCCTGAAGTTTGGATGTTCATAGATAGATATATAACAGCAAGAAGGGAGAAAATTGCTGAATTTGGAACCACAGAGTTGTTCAAATCATTGGGAGAATGTTGTCCCTGGGACATATGCTGAGACAGTCAGGGCTGATCCATTTCCAGATGGAGCTCTCACACCAAAACCGCAGAAGGACTGTGAATTTGATTTCACAACTAACAAAGCCTCATTTCAAATCCAGATGCCTTAGGATTCTGTTCCAAAACAGATTTATAAGAGGGCCAACAAAGACCAGGCAATAAAATTTTTTCTAGGCAAAGACCACGTAAGAAGATGTATAAAAATTCTTAGTACTGAAGATCACTCTAGTTATTAACAAGTCAAATTACTCAAGAACACTAAGGTGATGCTTCCATTGCTCATTGAGGAAATAAACTGAGAAAAATGATGACAGTTCTACTTTAGGGACAGGTGATACCAAGGTGCCAAGAAAAGCTGTAGCTTTCCTGCAAGTCCTCTGATGTTCTGGGCATGATTGAGCTTAGAAAAAAAGCAATGAGCTTAGAAAAAAATACCCTCCAACAAGATATTAAAAGGATTCTCATGGGATTGGCAGACACTAAAGAGTGGTGAGCATGAAGGGTATAGATTTACCTAAAGCAACCGAATAGTTTAAAATTCCTAAAACGTAATATATCTGTAAGGGTGAGAGACCCTGATGCTCATGAAATCATGAATTGCCTAAGGCCAATTCCGGACAAAATTTGCTCACATGGAATGATATTAATATTTGCTCACAGCAGACTCTTAGTTCTCAAAATATTGTGAAAGCAAATATGTCAGAGACACTAGAGGCAATTCTCTGATCACTGACACAATATTCATCTTAGTAAAGGTATGATAGAATTTGAAATTAATTTGTTAATTCCATATGTGAAACAAAGATGAGGAGTCTAATATGAGTCCCAGCTGCAGTGAGTTGGAATATAAAGCTGCATAATGGATCATTTGATGCCTAATGTACATCATAATCATTACTCATTGGCATGGTGTAGGCAGTGGTTCTCAACCCTGGTGGCACCTGTTGGGGAGCTTTAAAAAATACAGACCCCTCCCCCACCCCACAGTCTTATTTGATAGACCTGGTGTGTGCCTTGTATCTCAGCATTTTTTTTAAAGCTTCCCCAGGTGATTCTAATGTACTACTGGGCTGCAGACCACTAAACCTTGGTGTTGGTCATTTATTTCTCAACTTTGGCTATTCATTAAAATTAACTGAGAAACAAACAAACAAACAAAATCCTAGTGTGGCCTGAGACCCATTCCAGACCAATGAAAGCAGAATGGAGGGCCCTTCTGGGTATAGATATCTTTTAAAATTTGCCTAGGTCATGTCATTTTGCAACCAGGATGGAGAATTGCTGGCAGAGGGTTAGCTCTCTCAAAGGCAGGTTAAATGCATTTTGGCAAGTTTTTAATGTAAAAACCGTATGGTAAATTCTATCTTGTAAAAAGACTTTCTTGCTTTTCAGGAATCTAATATATGTATGTATATATGTATGTATATATGTATACATATATTTATAAAGATATATAGATGTAAAATACATCTTTACTGTGAATTGGAATATGAAGGATATAAAAGAAAAGGGCATCTCTTGCCTTCAAGTAGTAGTGAAAAGCTTGCGTTGAACTTGAATGTTTCAATCAGAACTCCAGTATCAGAAAAATATTGGCAGAAAAGGAACTGGAGATTTTTTTTCTAATTCATAAAACTGGCACAGATGATTCTTGTCTCAGGTTCTGTGAGTAGAAAATCTCTCTTCCAGGAGATACTGTCATTCAGCTGTTCCAATCCTAATGTGCTTAAAAAACGCTGATGTGCTAGATGTTTTTTCCTTTCCAAAGGAGTTGGTTATGAAACATCTAAAAATGAAGCATGAAACAAAAGAGAGAGTTAACTTATAATTGCTCTGTTGAAGCATTTTGCGCAAATCTTGGCAGATTGGTAACTCCATTTGCAAATCTCAAATTTTGAAAGTCAGCAATTCTTAGGTGTGGGGAATCATTATGTTCAAGGACTGTCACTGTATTTGCAAATGCCAAGTAGGTTTTGGACCAACGAAAGGATGAATAAAAGACTTTTCATTTACATTGTTTGTACCAAACACATCACTAGGTGTTTGGTGCTTTTACAATCTTTTCCCCTATGATATAATACTGATAAGCAGTTCTGTGATCCCATAATTTATTATACAAGCCTTTAAAATGACAAATGCTCATAAAAGTTAAGGAACGTTCTCAAACCACAAGTACAAGGTATCACAAGATACTGGTTTAATCTCAGGTCATTTGCTCCTTGAAGGGCCAATTTTCATCAATGTCTCTGCAAAAAATTTTCTTCAGTGAGGGATAAAGTCCTTATTGCCTCCCTCTCTACATATACAACAACAGGGTAAGGCCTTCTATTCTTTGGTTCAATTGGTTGTTCATGCACAACTTGCTGTTCATTAGCCAGGACTCAAGGGACTGTGAACTTCTGCTGGTGCCAGTTCTTTTCTTGTTCTAGTTTCTGTTGAATCTTCCTAATCTCTGCCTTGGTAGCAGGATGGGAAATAAGACAGATTTTGCTATGGTGAGTTAGTGCCTTCCAGGGACTTCTCATCGTTGGGAAAATCAGGTGCCACTGAAAAACTCTATAGAATAGAAAAAGGTCAACTTTGGGGATCATTTACTAGTTCTTCCTAAAAGCAGTGCTCAGAAATAAAAAGTTGATCAAGGTATCACATAGGTGGATGGTATTGCATTTGGGGCAGAAGCAAGATTAATTTATCTGTATAATTTTCTCTGTCCTTAGGGCAAAGTAACATGCCTTCCATGCAGCAGGCAATTGGCAAAGATTTGTGGTAATGAATGATGGAGATTTGAATGTTTATTTTATTGCCTGCCTATACCACCTCTGTTTCTCTATTATAAATATTTTTAAAATCTCAAATATATGCCTATATACAGAGATGCAGCAGTATGGAGGGGAAGAAAAAGTTCTTGCTGAAGTCTGTTACCATGGAGAAAAATCTTCATTGTTCTGAGAGGGCTCATATTCAAAGATTTTAAAGGGAATCTTTCTAAGTTTGAGCAAAGGATAAAGGTGATCACCTGAGAATAGCTATTCATTTCCAACAAATGCCTTTTCCGTTCATCTACACCATATTTGTTCTCCTATTGCTGCTATAACAGATCACCGACAAACAATGGTGTCCATAACACACGCTTTTTATTCTACAGTCTATGGGTCAGAAGTCCAAGATAGGTCTTCATAGGCTAAAATCAGGGTATTATCAGGGCTCTATTCTTTTCTGGAGGCTTCAGTCTAACATCTGTTTCCTTGCATTTTTCAGCTTCTAGAGAATATCTGCATTCTTTGGCTACTGTTCCTTCCTCCATCTTCACAGACAGCAGCTCTACATCCCCCTGACCTGTCTGCCATTGTCACATTTCTCTCTGACCACCGTCAAGAAACATAGTGATTAGGTTGGGTCTGCCTGTATAATGTAAGATGATCTCTGCATCTCAGTGTCCTTAATCACATCTGCAAAGGGTCCTTTGACCTTCTGCCATGTGGGGCCATATATCCTCAGGCTCTGGGACTTAGGATGTGGTCTTGTGTGGGGAGAAATTTGGGGTGGGGTGGAATGGGGTGAGGTGGAGGTGGGGTGAGTATTATTCATCCTACAACACCCACTCCCTGTCCTGTGTTCCCTATCATCCTCTCTTCAAATCTTTTCAAATTTGCTGTGATGCTATAAGGAAGACCAGACATTTGCTGCAGCTAAAAGTGGCATTATTAGTAAAATGAATTCCCAACTATGTTCTTAGTGATCTACAGTTTGGGAACTTGGGAAGTTTGAAGAACAGAAGTCTCAAAGGCACAGTGGTTGTAACTACCAAGGGCAGAGAAGATAAAAATTGCAAGTGATAGGCGATGACTGAAGTACTTCTGAGCAACGGACATGGGTCATAGGGCTCCCAGAATGGGAGAAGCAATAGTAAAAACTTCCCTGATCCATCCTCTGAGGTATTCTGCCCCTTAACTTTGAGGCTGTCAGGAGAGAGCTGTCCATGTCCCTTCAGATAGGTGGTAGGATATTATCTCAGGGAGGTCCTCAAAGCTTCAGATACTTTACAAGACTTAGCTCCAAAAAAATAGAATGAAGTCAAAAAAGATTTGGAGTAAACAGAAACCACATCTCTCTTTTCTTCAAGTTAATCTTCCTAAACCACATCTGTAAAATTACAAGGACCTACTTAGGCTCTGTAGTGTTTGCCAATAAAATAGACTTGCATTCTGAGAGATAGAGAAAAGAGAGAAAGAGGGAGTGGGAGGGGGGAGGGGAGAAGTGGAGAGGGGGAGAGGAAAAGAGGGGAGTGAGGGATTGGGGGAGAGGGGAGGAATTGAATTAAATGAACATGCACCAAGTGCCTACTGTGTGTCGGACTCTCCATATATTTTGTTTCTTTTAATTTCCTCTGTTGGTTATGAGTCAGATGTTGATAAATCTGTGTCATAGGGAAGAAACCTCAGGTTGACTAATGTATTTGAAAAGCAGCAGTGAGAGATTTGAATCTAATTTCTGTGTCTTGAAAGCCCTGTTCTATCCTCTGCCCGACTATGCAGCAAAGTATGTATTTGCTGAACTTCAGTCTATAATATAGACTGAAGTTAAAAGGTAGGCACTAATGAATAGTTAGGTACTTGTTTTTCTTAACTTACTTCTTTTGTTAAATATTTAGAATTATTTGGACATAGAACACACTCAATAAATGGTAGCTGTTCCTATTTATAGTATTGATCAGAATTACAGTGAAACCCATTCTTCATGCTCATTAGAAAGGGAGCTGCAGTGAATATACATTAACCTCTTTTTTATGCAGCTCATTCAGTGCTGCAACTATTAAGTGCTGGGAATTAGTCTTGACAGGGACATGAATTTAAAAGGATATGCTTTTAGACCTCAAGGGCTAGATGATAGAGCTGAGGATAACACAATTTGAAAAAAATACCTAAAGGAAACGTAAAATATGATAAATGTCATAAGGGTGGTGGTGCAGGAACTATTGAAATATTAGGGGCTCAGAAAATATTTCATTTAGTAGTATTTGCTTGAGGGACACCTGGGTGGCTCAGCAGTTGAGTGTCTGCCTTCAGCTCAGGTAATGATCCTGGAGTCCTGGGATCAAGTCCTACATCAGGCTCCCTGCATGGAGCCTGCTTCTCCCTCTACCTGTGTCTCTGCCTTTCTCTCTGTGTCTCTCATGAACAAATAAATAAAATATATATATATAAAAATAGTAGTTTCTTGATTATAGGTTATGACATCTTTGCAAGATTTGGCAAAAATAACAATAAAAAGATGGAAATAGTCATGGGCAGAAGCTAGAGTAGACTGATACAGACGGCTGATTAATGAGATTTCCTTGTGTTCTCACTGCCCATATGCTAGAATGAGTCATCATGATTAGTGAAGCTCAGGAATGAAAACTTCAAATCACTGTAATCTTTCTGAGCCTAGTTAGTCAGTTTCCTAAAATATGATCACTTTGCACAGGTAAAATTTATATAGTAGATGGATTGTAAAAACGGCTCCAACTCTGCACGCCTTCTTTTCATCCAGACCCTTTGTTATATATATGATTTGCTTCTCTTCCTATCAAGAAGTCTATTTCTCCAATTCTTGATATAGGCTGATCCTAGAGCTGGTTCTGGCCAAAAGAATGCAGCAGAAGTCTGTTCAGGTCCAAGAAGCCTTAACAACTCCATTTGCTTTCTTGGAAAACTGCCACCACCATGATATCAAACATAGACCACATGGAAAAAGTTGAATCAGTCCGTTTGTTTTAACTGAAGCCCAAGATATGTGAGAGCATCCAACTGAGAGTAGGAAAGACCGTCAGACCAGCAGCTGAACACAGGCCAACGACAGAGCCACAGCAAGCCCAGTCAGACCAGTAGTGCTGATTAATCTGTTGATTAATCAACCTACAGATTCATGAAAAAAAAAAGTGCTATTTTAAGCCACTGAATTGGGGGATGGATTGTTACATAGTAGTAACTAACTGATATATAATAGTCAGCTTTTTTTTTTCCTGTACAAATGGTATGGATGACAGAGGATAAGCTCTGCTTCCCAAAACACAAAAATAATAAAAAAAAGTACAGTTTGTTGAATTTTCCATTTGTCAAAGACGTAGTAAACTTTGAGGTAAGCAGTATTTTCTGCTATGTAAAGGTAATGTTTTCTCTCTTAAAAGCAAAGACATTTTGGAGAGATCATTATACACTATGTGTGTTTGAAAAGAGAAGTCAGACTTCTGCCTCCAGCCATGATGGATTAACAGATTTATCCTTATGCCATAGAAATCTAGAAAGGGGGAAAAAACTAGAAAAAACCCGACAAAATATATAAAGCAAATGTTTCAGACATTAGACAAAGAATAAAGCAGATAGTGATCCTAAGAGAAGGAAGCAAACAAGGTGAGGACTACGATCACCCCAGATTTCTGCTTAAAATCATTTTCTAGACCATTATACAGGCATTGCAACCTAATCTAAAGAGAAGTAACTCTAGACCTGTTGTGACAGCATATAAAACCAAGTTTTGAAAGTATCAAGCTGAACTGCAAGTTGCTTACCTTCTTGCCATAATGAACCAAAGTACTCATCTGGTAAAGACATGTTAGCCTGAATAAAAGGGAACATTTTATCAAGGAGTCAGTTTATCAAGGTAATATAACAACCTCAAATGTTTATGTACCTAGTAACAGAGCTTCAAAAGTACCTGAAGAAAAATCTGACCAAACTGAAATTAGCAACGGAAAAACTTTCTATTATGGCTGGATATCTCAGTCATCCTTTTTTCAGGAATTAATAAGATGAGTCATCATAAAATCAGTAGGATATGGAAGTCTTATAACACACAATCACCAGCTTCACTGGATTAGCATTGTTGATGGGAATGTAAAAAAGTTCAACCACTTTGAAAAACAGTTTGTGAGTTTCCTTATCAAGTTAAACACGCACTTAATATATAACCCTACAATTCCACTGGTAGGTATTTACCCAAGAGACACAGAGACATATATCCACCCAAAGACAAGTACATGAATATTTTAAGTACTTAGAAGTTTTATTCACTGTAGCTCCAAAGGGGAAACAAATACATCACTAGGCAAATGAACAAACAATTTGTAGTGAATTCATGTGGTAGAAGCTACTCAGAATAAAAAGCAAGATCTATACAACACAGTGATTTAATTTCAAAAGCTTCATGCTGCACACAAGAAGCCAAATCTAAAAGAGTGCATATGGTTTGCTTCCGTTCAGATGAAATCCCAGGA
Source organism: Canis lupus dingo (assembly GCF_003254725.2). Classification (NCBI taxonomy): domain Eukaryota; kingdom Metazoa; phylum Chordata; class Mammalia; order Carnivora; family Canidae; genus Canis; species Canis lupus. Next base: position 17,820,512 of record NC_064277.1, read on the forward strand.
AATGAAAATTTCACAATGCAGGTAAGTGTTTTCCTTGAGATTACGGAGGGATGAGGGGCCCTGATGCAAAGGGGCATAAGGAAATTTTGGGGTCTTATGGAAATGTTCTATACCTTGATGGTGGAGGTAGTTACACAGATGTATGCAATTATCAAATTTCATTGAACTATGTATTTAATAAAACAGGTGTAGTTTCCTTCATGGGAATCACACCTTTATAAAATTGATTTAAAAATGATGTCAGTTTCTCATCCTATTCCTAATACCCATTTAGATGAATACTATATATACCTAACATATTTGTTAGGAAATAAGTCTTTAGGGAAGAGCATTCTATGGAATTAATGTCTGACTAAGTGAATTTATGTCTTAAAATTTTTAATTAAAGTTGATACAGCCTTCCACTTTTCTGAAATAAGAATGTGAACACAAATGAGTTTTAACTGGAAGGAAAATCTACAGTCATTACAAATTCCCTCTCTTGATGGGACATGTATGAAACATCCAAATATAAATGTAAATATGAAACACCCAATTATAGATGTAAATGTAAATAAATATAAGACTTAAGGGAGCTAGCTAGGAATGAAATATAGCAGATTATATTTCTCTGATTCTCTACATTGACTGGGTGCCCAATAATTTAATTTTATTCTGACATGACCTGGAGCTGGCATGAGGCTCTGCAGGTTTAAAAACTCAATCCCACAAGATTGCCCTCAGCTACCTACACTTCTGTTCACTTCTGTACCTATACTTTTGTTGTTCCTGAGTGTCAGATGAATGAGCTTTGTGGTTAGCTATATATCCCAGCTAAATGGAAAGCCAAGCACTAAACCAGTGCCTTATAATTCTTTTAGTCCATATGGAACATGAAAAATAAAGAGACAAAACTAAGGATAATTAATCTAAGCAATGTCTTTAACTGGGTTGGGAAATAGTGGAAAAGGCAAATATTTGAGTAAGGAGGAGATAATACGTCCAGATTCAGACACATTGAGTTTGAGATGCCTATAAAATCTCCAGTTGGAAATATTCAGTAGGCAGATTAGGTAATACAAGCTTGGGGCTTTAATGAAAATCATATATGCTTCTAGGGATATAGATGTGGAGGAGAGATTGGGGGGAAAGTAGAGGAGAGCAGGGGAAGAGAGAGAAGGAGAGGAGAGATGAGGAAAGGAGAGGAAAGAAATGGTTAATATCTATTGTGGATTTCTCTTTCAAGAAGTTTCATGGTTAAAGGGGAGAGGAAGGAAGGAAGGAAAGAAGGAAGGAAGGAAGGGAGGGAGGGAGGAGAAAGAAAAGAAAGAAAGAAAGACAAAAGAAAGAAAGACGAAAGAAAGAAAAGAAAGAAAGAAAGAAAGAAAGAAAGAAAGAAAGAAAGAAAGAAAGAAAGAAAGAAAGAAAGAAAAAGAAAGACAGACTTAAGGGAGCTAGCTAGGAATGAAATATAGCAGATTATATTTCTCTGATTCTCTACATTGACTGGGTGCCCAATAATTCAATTTTATTCTGACATGACCTGGAGCTGGCATCAGGCTCTGCAGGTTTAAAAACTCAATCCCACAAGATTGCCCCCAGCTACCTACACTTCTGTTCAAATTGGCTACAAATTTCAGGGTTTCCATGACCTCCTCAATCCCTTGAGGAGGGATTTGCTAATATACTTGAATGCCTCAAAGAACCCAGGAAAACACTACTTACACTTACTAGATTATTCCAAAGGATTCAACTCAGGACTAGCCAAATGGAAAAGAAGCATAGGGCAGAGTCTGGCAGGGGTGCGTAGCGCAGAACTTCCATGCCCTCTTTGGGCATGCCACCCTCCCAGCATGTTCACTTGTTCACCAGTTAAGAAGCTCTTCAAATCTCACTCTTCAAGAGATTTTATAATCCAATCTGTAGCCCCACTCCCCTCTAGAGGATGGGATGGGCCAGAGAATTTCCACCCTTTAGTTACAGTTGTTCTTTCTAGTAATCAGCCTCCCATCCTGAGGCTATTTAAAAGCCCCACCCTGGGAGACAGAACGTAAAGACTGCTAACTCTGGGAAACGAACTAGGGGTGTTGGAAGGGGAGGAGGGCGGGGGGTGGGAGTGAATGGGTGACGGGCACTGGGGGTTATTCTGTATGTTAGTAAATTGAACACCAATAAAAAAAAATAAATAAAAAAAAATAAAAATAAAAATAAAAGCCCCACCCTGAGTCATCTCAGTAGCAAAGACTCTGGTGCGTTCCTGAAGGGCTTGATATGAATAACAAAAGATTTCTATCAGTTAGGAAAATCCAAGGGTTTGGGGAGCTTTGTGCCAGGAATATAAATCAAAGGCCAAATGTATTTTTTAAATTATATCACAATATCTATCACCAAGGCATAGAAACCAGCAAAGAGAATGAAGTGTATGATAGAACAGGAAAAATTGGATTTGCACCAGCTCCATGGAGATAGAAATGTGATAAAAAAGCCCAAGTGATTTTTGAAAAGAAGGTAGAGAGATAGAGATTGGAAAAACACAGAAGAGAAAGAGACATGGATGGATTCATCTTTCTCTCTCTCTATCATCTATCATCTATCTCTCATCTGTCTATAATTCATCTATCTATATGTGCACACACACTTGAAGTCTGATTACAGGTAAACTGAACAAGGGACTTGATAAAACAGGAAAACTGACCAAAGTCAAGTCAAGGCTTCATGTGCAGCTTCAGGGGTCCTACAAAGCTGAAAGTCATAAATTTGTAAGGTCCTCATTCTATAATATTACATATATTCCTCAATATTGATGACTCAGAAGAAAGAGCAAAGAAATTGAATGTTGACTACTGGTTTGTTTTGAATTTTATTTTGGGTTCACTCTAGTGCTATTGGAAAAGGAAACTTTCATATGACATTTTGTGTTTGAAATTTGTCAAGAATTTATTGATTGGGATTCTGAAAATTATAAAGCAAGGCCTTAAATTTAGAAGACTTCAGCAGTCTCCCTTTATCTGTGAGGAACATGTTCTAAGACTCCCAGTGGATGTCTCAAACCACATGTAGTTTCAAACTCTATAGACAGTGTTTTTTCCTATATGTATATACTTATGATACAGTTTAATTTATAAATTAGGCTCAGTAAGAGATTAACAATAATGAATGACATAATAGAACAATTATTTTTTTAAGATTTTATTTTTAAGTAATCTTTATACCCAGAGTGGGACTCAAATTTACAACCCCAAGATCAAGAATTGCATGCTCCACCATCTGAGTCAGCCAGGCACCCCTAAAATAGAACAATTGTAACCTTATACTGTAATGAAAGTACTGTGAATGTGGCCTCTCTCTCAAAATACCTTATTGTACTGTACTTATCCTTCTTATGACGACATGAGATGATAAAATACCTACGTGATGAGATGAAGTGAGGTGAATGACATAGGCATGGGACCTACTGTTAGGCTGCTACTGACCTTCTGATGATTCATTAGAGGGAGGCTCATCTACTTCCCAACTGTGGTTGACTATGGGTAACTGAAACTAAGAAAAGCAAAACCATGGATAAAGGGGGGCTACAGTATTAGCTAGAGGAAGACATGAGGCTATTGAGTATGATCAGTTTTTAAGATAAATGTGCTAGCCAGAGAAAGGGAAATTTATTAATTCTATTTTTAAAAGATTTTATTTATTTATTCATGAGAGACATAGAGAGAGGCAGAGATACAGGGAGAGGGAGAAGAAGGCTCCTTGCGGGGAGCCCGATGTGGGGACTCAACACCAGGACCCCAGGATTGCAACCTGAGCTAAAGGCAGACACTCAACCATTGAGCCACCCAGGTGCCTGGGAAAGGGAAATTTATCTAGAGAAAGGCTATAAATATGTTTAAGGACGGCAGGCTTTGATGACTGGGCTCAGAACTAAATTTATAAGAAAGGAAGGAATTAGGGCTGATCACAGACCTTCAGAAACTTATAAAGGCTTTTCATCTTTTTTTGTTTCCTATCTGTATCCCCATCTTCAAGGCACCTTCTTTTTTGCCTCTTACTCAGCACACTGGGATAATGGATGAGGCAGAGATGGGGGTGTGAGCAGGGGAACAGTGATTGTCATACTTTCTTTTATTTCTAATTTATTTTTTAATAAATATCTTATTTATTTATTTTAAACAGGGGGTGGGTAGGGGCAGAGGAAGAGAAAGAATCTCAAGCAGACTCCACCCTGAGCATGAAGCCTGAGGAGGGTTTGATCTTACAACCCTGAGATCATGATCTGAGCCAAAGCCAAGAGTAGGATGCTCAATGGATTGAGCCAGCGGTACCCTGTCATATGTTCTTTCTGACTTCAGGGATAAAAACAGACAACTGGGGTGGGTGGAGGGTGAGGAATGGGAGTGGAGAGCACAGGACAGAGCAAGAGCTGGAGATGAGGTCTCAGTTCTAAAAGTGATTCAGTGTCAATGGCAAAGGGAACAATTTTTGGTTCAGGCATTCCTAGTCAGAAATGGCCTTATGTTGGATGTGTATGTATGTACCTCATATTGACTTTTCATTCTTTTATTTGCTCCCATCATAAATATTTTATATAAAATATTAGAATTTTAGTGTCACTGTTTCCAAGACAGACTAGTTAAGTGGTGCCAGGATTCTAGTCACCACTGAGCTGGGGCTCTGGTCACCCCTGAGGTAAAACATTTTTTCAGTGATGCCCTCTCTAGTCACTTCCAATTTTCTATATTTTCAGTCAGTTTTTTAATATTCATTTGAAGAGAAAAAAATGTGCATGCATATGTGTGTGTGCATGTGTGTGTGTGTGTGTGTGTGTGTGTGTGAGAGGGAGAGAGAGAGAGAGAGAGAGGGAGAGAGAGCCAAATGAAGCTAATTTTGCAAGGCTGAGATATGAACTCATTTTTGTTGTCATTTAAATTGTGTTCTGTATTGAAATGTCCTTTTGAAGAGGCCAGGGCCCTAAGGGTCATACTTTCTTAAAGCAAAGACACTCCCATTATGTATTTCTGTGTCTTAAAAAAACCCTACAAGTTATGTGTGTGAGCATGAAGAATAGTTATAGTGAAATGCATCTTATTCCTGAAGGACTTTTTACAGTTATGAACTACTCATTTTATACAATTCAAGTTGATTTTTTTTTTACCTCTATGAAGTAGTAATAGAGTCTTATGCCTTTCTATAACCATAGTATAATGGTAGCCTGAAATAGAACAAAATTCCCATAAAATGTTAAATGGTTCACAGCCACTTTATGAATTGAGATCCTTATTACAACTTTTAGAAAGTAAATATGGATGTGTAAATGAATGGGAGGCAGATCCTTTGGAGTATCCTCACCGATCCTGCTGCTATCAACATTATAACCCCTAACAGCTGATGAATATGGAGAAAGACATATGTAAATTGAGAAAGTTGTCTTTTAACATACTATACTAATGTCTCTCTACCTAGTCATTTGGTGAAATAATTTAGCAAAATGCATCCACGGTAAATAGGTTTATCTTCAAGCCTAATGCTCTTTTCCATCTTAACTGAGCATAAAATTATATCTTTAAGGATCTGTGGGTAAGAAAGGCTTGGTGCCTCTTGAACAGTTCAGTGTGACATATGGTTTTAAACGCAACAATTTTATCTGCAGCACACAGTATCTGCAAATTTGAGCTAATGTTCCTGTGAAAACAAGAAGGGATTTATGCCCAAAAACTAAAGAAGAAAAATCTTTTTAGCTACCATATGTAGAACACTGAAAACTGTGTATAAATAGAAAACAATATTGACATTTGTGCATCTCTAATTTTTTAGAAACATGTTTTTCCATGTAGCTCTCCTCTTCGAACATTAATGGTAACAGGGGTATTCAGTGCAGATCCTGCAGGGGTCAGGAAGGTAATGTGCGCTAGGAAAGCAGGCCTAGTGAGGAATTAAGGGGAACCTATAAGGGCTTCCCTGCCTTCAGCAGGCAAGTGCTTCACGAAATCCAGGAGGCTGTCGCCATAGATTGCTGCTGGCCCAGGGTGGCTACATCTGCCAAATTTTCAAAAGAATGTCCCATAATTGGATTTTGCATAAAATCTCACAATCGTGTTGGCAACAGGATTTTTTTTTAACATGATTAGTTTTAAAACAGCTCTGTAGGTCAGCATTGCTTTGTGGGCTGCTAATTTCTTGCCTTGCCTTCTGATGCATGTAGTTAACCCAAAGAGAGGGCAGATGTGGGGAGGGAAGAATGTCAAGGAGGAGGAGCTAAAGAGGAAAGAGAGAGGAGCACAGAGAAAAGAAGAGGGAGGAAAATAAATTTTCCAAAATATGTATAAGGATTTCATCTTACGGATGCCTGAATGGCTCAGTGGTTAAGAATCTGCCTTAGGCTCAGGTCAGGATCCCCTGGTCCTAGGACCAAGTCCCGCATCAGCCTCCTGTAGGGGAGCCTGCTTCTCCCTCTGCCTGTGTCTCTGTCTCTCTCTGTGAGGCTCTAATGAATAAATAAATAAAATCTTTTTTAAAAAAAGATTTCATCTTAATCTTAGTAAAGAAGTGTATCCAAGGTACTGATCTCAATACAAATGAAAATAAAACTTTTTAAAAGACATATACCACTGATTAGATTTGTAGAGAAATACACCTGATAAAGCCTTGGGTGGACAGTGGAATTGATTTTGTGTGTTGTGTGAGATAGGGATCAACATTTATTTCTTTCAATATGGGTGTAATATCGACATGGCATCATAGGTTGAAAAGACCATCTGTTCCACAATCCTCAACTGTGCCACCTTAGTCGTGAATCAAGTAGATACAGATACAGATACAGAATTATTTACTCATTTATTTGTTTCTGGACTCCATATTCTAGTTCATCATTTATTTGCCTATTGTGACAGTATCACATTGTCATTATATTGTAGTTTAACAAATCAAACTTGGTATTGTATGTCTTTCTACTTTGGTGAGGTTTTCCCCTAGAATGTCTTGGCTACATTTGGCCCTGTGTTTTAACACATACATGTTAAATTATCGTGTTCATTTCTAATCCCCTTGGAAAACATTTTGGCATAGCTGAACATATGAACTCGGGGAGGTCACTTTAAGTACATTCCTCAAAAAAATGCAAACGCAGTGCAACAAAAGACATATACAAGAAAGTTCCTAGCAGTCCTCTTTGTAATGGGCAAAAATCTGGAAATAATCCAAATTTTCAACCATAGGAGAATGAACAAATTGTTCTATATTAATTCAAGTGAGTGCAATGAAAATATACAGCAATAAAAATGAACTACTACTGTAAGTAATGATGTGGGTAAATCTGACAATATGGATGAATGAAACCAGACACATGTGAGTACCAACTGTGACTCAATTTGTGTAACCTTCAGAAAGCAGCAAAATAAAGTGATGGTATTAGAAGTCAGGACACTGGTTTTCTTTGGGATGGATTGAAAAACCAGGCGTAGCAAAAGGGAGACTATTCAGTTGCTTTGGTCTGGATGCTGGTCACATAGGAGAATTTACTTTGTGAAAATTCCTCAAGCTGTATATTTATGATTTATGTACCTTTCTATAGATATATTGCACTTCAATAAAAAAATTATGTGAAAATGTGCATGTAGTACCTGAGGCATAATTAGTTTTTTTTCTTTTTTCTTTTCTTTTCTTTTCTTTTTTTTTTTTTTTTGTTCTGTTTTGTGTGTTTCTCTGCAAAGCAAAATTTGGGAGCAAATGGAGAAAAGTCTGTGAGTCCAGCAACATGGTGTTATAGTTTATGGTATAACAAATAAGGCTTTTATTTTTATATCAAATTTGTATATGTCAGAAGAACCCATGAAGAATCTACTGGGTTGCCTTGTGTTACAGTAAGGCAAGTGCCAGGACAGCTGACTACCAGGTAATCAGAAGAAGAAACTGGAGGAAAAGACAGCATCAGTGGATTAAATGGGTGCCTGCATCCTGGGGAGCTCATATGAGTCCTCTGATCATACTTTTTTATAGAGAAATTCTTTTCCTTCTTTCCTTTCTTTTTCCCTGTGATTATAAAGACTCACATTGATGCAGCACCAACTAACGAAGTCAAATTTTGCAATAACATCCTAAGATTTCAATCACCTCTAGGGTGTTTGCATCCAGCTACTCAACAGCAGGAGCCCTCACTTGGTCAAACAAAGCCCCTAATGACAACTGTAAGGATAGAGTGATTGAGTCTGGCTGCAGGGCTCGTTGCTATCACTTTTATGTTATATTAACAGCTAATACTAATTGTGTGCTATTTGCTCAATAATTGTGATACAGACCAACCCCCCACAAACACTCAATTTTGCAATAATGCACCATAGGTCATCACAGACTATACCAGTAGTGAAATTCTAGCCCTTCACTCCAAGTGTTGAGCTTTTTCTTTGAGATTGATTATTTCCAAGTGTGTTTTTCTTCTGAACTTTATTTTTAAGGGAAACAAAACGAGAAAGTATAATATACAAACAGGTTGAAGTGGGGCCCCTTGGAGGAAGCAGCACTGGGACAAAATACCCAGGGCTCTACTGCTACTGCCAACCCCAGTCCCTCAGGATGTCCTTCTAGAACCCTTCCTCAGTCTGGATTTTCCCCAGTAAGCAGGCTGCCACAAGGGCTTGCCTATAGCTAGTTGACTTTTGGATAAGATCCCAGGGGATAGGATTAGGAGACTGGGAAGGAGGGAAGAGGAAGAGCAAAGGGCAGACAAGGGTTGCATTCTAGGGCTGGTCATCCCTGCGGGCAGCTGGGGATCTTCCTGCTGGGACCCTCTGGGGAATCACATAGAATGAGCTTCCGAAAATGGTGCACCCGAGGGATGGAAAATGAGAATCTTTACTTACTGACCCCTGCTTCCACTGGTCAAGGAGTCCTCCTCGGAGTGTGACCCTCCCCCCAATATGTTTCCAGCTTTGTGCCTGGTGCCCATGCGACAGACAGACAGGGTCCTGCAACCGTTCTGTGCTGCAGCACCGGGGGAGAGAGATGCACTTTTGCATTTGATTGGGCTGCGAGGACCTGTTGGCTTAAACATCCAGACTCAGGGATACCTCTTGTATAAAGGGCTGAGACTGGTCTTCCTCAGGCAAAGCCGTAGCTGTTACCACCTACTATGAAACAGGAAGGGGGCCCAACAATCATTTTGTAAATATACACATCCCACCTCACTGTTTTCTCTTCAATAATCTTCTCTATCCCTTCCTTCCTTCCTTCCTTCCTTCCTTCCTTCCTTCCTTCCTTCCTTCCTTCCTTCCTTCCTTCCTTCCTTCCTTCCTCCCTCTCTCCTTCTCCCTGTCTCTCCAGCCCTCTCCGCGCCCCCCCTTTCTCCCCTCCCCCTCCCTCCTTTCCTTTCTTTTCTCCAACATACTTCAGCTTCAACCCTTTTGGGCTTGTTGAAATTCTCTTGACATTTATGCTTGGACGCTTGAAAAGTTTCTTCTCTTTACACTATTAAACATTTTCTTGATGGATTTTGGCCTTTGTCCTTTCTCCAAATCTATCCCCCCCCCCCCACTTTCTCACTCCTCAGGGTATTTCAGGTCCAAATGTTGACCAAATAATTCTCTACACTCTAATTTATAAAATATTTCCTCCTGGGTCAGGGAAGTAAGAGGTTTTATTGCAGCTCAGATCCAAAAGTAGTGGACAGAGCCTGGATGTTTAAACAGAGCCCGAAGCAAGGTTTTGCCAACCGTTCAGAGGCTGCATAACAAATATTTATTTGCTTCTTCAGGTGCTGGAGTTAGTATAGCTTCTTGAAGGTCATCTGTTACCCTGCCTTCCCTGCTGCCCATACCAACCTTTATGAGTCTCTTGTGAAAATAAAAAACCACCCCAGGAAGAATCATACTAAGCTATAATAGTTAATACCATACTTTTCAACTAACACTCAAAGTCCATTGAGAATAGGAATAAGGGAGGGGGGTTGATACCTGGAAAGCCTATTTAGAATACAACAAAAGAAAAATAAAGAGAAAAAAAAGGGGATCTTTATAATTTTGTTTAAGAGCGGCAACTGGTCAGAGAACTTCAGATCATTCAGGCCACCTTCATTTGCCACCCTAGGGTTTAAAGGCACATGATTCTGAAATTTTGATTTTTAAAAGGCTTTGAGGTTTTCCTTCAGGGACAAGGAATGCCATGGATCATCCATCCACTTTCTCGCTGGGGTTACAGAGTGATCCTGTGCTCCCGTCAGTATATGGCTACAGTGTCCAGAAAAAAAAGATCTTACAATTTCCAAGTTTCATTTGCCCTGGGTTTGTTGCCAATAGAGCTCAAAGGTAAGGGGCGCTTAGATCCACGGTGTTTGCTTGGGGGATGCTATTCTAGTGGACTGCCAGGAAGGAACACACTGGACAAATTACACCTCATTTCGAGCCTGTGTCTCCACAGAAATAGCAGCAGCTCCTTTCCAAAAGGATGACAGTGAGTTGGTTGTCCTAATTTCAAGAAGTTACTTGTGTAACTTGTGTATATTGTACAACCACCCCACAACTTCTGCCCTGATTTTTTTCAGTTTATTTATTCTTTAATATAGTACTCAATACAAAAGGATATATGTGACATAGATATATGTATGTATTATATACCTTTGTGCATAAGTGTGATATAATGCAATAAACAAATGTGAACCCAATTAGCCAATCCAAATTTCAACATGTCATAAAACTTCCCTCTGGGACACCTGGGTGGCTCAGTGATTGAGCGTCTGCCTTCAGCCCAGGGTGTGATCCTGGAGTCCTGGGATGGAGTCCCACATCGGGCTCCCTGCATGGAGCCTGCTTCTCCCTCTGCCTGTCTCTCTCTCTCTCTCTCTCATTAATAAATAAATAAAGCCTTAAAAAAACAAACTCCCCTCTGCTTATCTACCCCATACTCCCTATAATCTCCTTATCTTGCACAAAAACTAATCAGTACCTTGAATTTTGTCTTATTGTGGCCTAGCCTATTTTTATAGTTGGATAATATGCTTATAGATATGCCTAAATAAGGCATTTTTCAATTTTTCTTGTTTTTGAGCATTATGTTAAGTATAGCACATTGGGTATCGTTTTAGGAGACTCGTTTTTCTTTTGCATCATATCACTAAAATTCTTTCATGTTGTCATTCATTCAATAACGTACATTTCACTCAATGGCTATGTCATGTTGATTTGCCTATTTCCCTGTCAAAGGGGAAATATTACTTCTACTTTGTTGCTGCTGTGATGAATATATTCTTATTTAAGTCCTGGCATAGCTATGAGCAAGAATTTCTCTAGGGTCTCTAATTAGGATGGGGTTTCTTGACTGTGGCACATGTAGGATCAGATAATTCTTTGTCGTGGGGGTCTGTCCCGGACGTTGTAGGATGTTTAAGAGCATCCCTGGCCTCTACCCACTAGATGCCAGTAGTATCCCTTTGTTGTGACAATCAAAAATGTCTAGAGACATGGCCACGTGTTCTTTAGAGGTCAAAATCACTGACCCAGGAATATAGCTGTTGGGTGGAGATTAGGTGTGGGAATATTCACCTTTACAGGAGAATACCAAGTGGTTTTCCAAGGCGATTATAAAAATTTAATGTCCTCTGCCTTTCCTGTTAATTCACTTCCTCTCCAATACTTGGTATTATCAAATCTTCCGATGTGAAGCAGCTAAATAGGTGTAAAATGGCATCTCATGATAGTGGTCATTTGATTATTTCCTTGATCATTAACTAGATTGAAAGCCTTCTGATTTCTGTTTGGGTGACACTTATTTCTTCTTCTGTTAAGTGCTTATGTTTGGCACCTCGCCTGATTTTCTGTTTTACTGATTTGTAGAAATTATTTATGTATTCAGGGTACTAATCTTTTGTTTATTAAATGAGTTGTAAATGTCTCTTCTAGTTTGTCATTTGTTTTTTCATTCTCTTTGTGATGTTTTTTGATGACCAGATTTTTTTTTTTTAGTTTCTGTTTGCTGTTGCTAAACTATAATTGCCATAATATTATGTTAGTTTCAGATGTACAACATAGAGATTTGATATGTGCATGTATTGCCAAATGATCACCATGGTAAGTTCAGTTAACATCTATCACCACACAGCTACATATATTTTTATTTTTGTCATGATGGGAACTTTTAAGATCTATTTTTCTAACTCATTTCAAATATGCAATACAGTATTATTAATATAGTTACCATGTTATACATTACATCCATGATTTATTATTCATTGTATAACTGAACATTTATGCCTTTTGACCCCCTTTACTGATTTCGCCCATCCTTCACCTGCCCACCTTCCCCCTTAGTCATCCATTGGGCTATTCTCTCTATGCATCAGCTCCATTTCTTTTTAAAGATTTATTTATTTATGATAGACACACACACACACAGAGAGAGAGAGAGAGAGAGAGAGAGAGAGAGAGAGGCAGAGACACAGGAGGAGGGAGAAGCAGGCTCCATGTCAGGAGCCCGATGTGGGACTTGATCCGGGGACTCCAGGATTGCGCCCTGCGCCAAAGGCAGGGGCTAAACTGCTGAGCCACCCGGATATCCCCCATTTTTGTTGTTGTTTTAGATTCTACTTCTCAGTGAGACTATTGGCATTTATATATTTCCTTCTGATTTATTTCACTTAGCATAATACCCTTGAAGTTTCTCCATGTAGTCACAAATGGCAAGATTTCGTTCTTTTTATGCTTGAATAATATTCCATCATGCATTCTTTATCCATTTATCTATTGATGGATGTTTAATTTGTTTCCATGTCTTAGCTATTATAAATAATGCTGCAGTGAAAATGGGGTGCATATATTGTTTCAAATTAGTATTTTTGTATTCTTTGGGTAAATGCTTAGTAGTGTGATTCCTGGATCATATGGTTGTTCTATTTGTAATTTTTTTAGGAATCTCCCATACTGCTTTCCATAGTGGCTGCACCAATTTACATTCCCACCAGTAGTGTACAAAGGTTTCTTTTTCTCCACATCCTCACCAACACCTGTTGTTTCTTGCACAGGAAGAAAATACAGGAAAAAAATCTGTTATTGTTCATACTAGGCAGCTAATAGATACATATAAGGAAGTAATATCTAAAGATATATTATTTGATATGTGTGAGGTGACATCTCATTGTACTTTTGATTTGCATTTCCCTAATGATGAGTGATTTTGAGCATCTTTTCATTTGTCTGTTGGCCAAAAGTAAGTCTTTATTGGAAAAATGTCTGTTAAGATCCTCTGCCCATTTTTAAATCGGATTGTTTTTTGGCTACTGATTTGTACATGTTCTTTATATGTTTTGGATATTAACCCCTTATCAGAAACATGGTTTACAAATATTTTCTTACATTCAGTAGGTTGCTTTTTCATTTTGTTGATAGGTTACTTTGTTCTACAGAAGTTTTTTTAGTTGGATGTAGTTCTACTTATTTATTTTTGCTTTTGCTGCCTTTGCTTCCGATCCAATAAATTATCACCAAGAGTAATGTCAAGGAGCTTAGTGCCTATGTGCTCTTCCAGGAGTTTTTTGATTTCAGGTCTTATATTTAAGTCTCTAATCCATTTTAAGTTAGTGGTCCAGTTTTCTCAGCATCATTTGTTAAAGAGACTGCTTTTTCCCCATCATATATTAGCTCCTTTGTCATAAAGTAATTGACCATATAAGCGTGCATTTATTCCTGGGCTTTCTATTGTGTTCTATTGACCTATGTGTCTGTTTTTACCTCTTTGCCATACTATTTTGATTACTACAGATTTGTAATACAGTTTGAAATCAGGGAACATGATGCCTCCAGCTTTGTTTGAGTGAGTTTGGAAATATTCCCTCCCCTATTTTTTTGAAGAGCTTGAAAGGATTGGAAATAATTTTTCTTTATTTTGTAGAATTTACCAGTGAAACTGTCTGGTCCTGGATTTTGTTGGGGGGTTTGATTACAGATTTAATATCCTTACTAATAATCAGTCTGTTCAGGTTTTCTGTTTATTTATGATTTTAATATTATCGAATTTGTTGTTATTACTTTTCTTTCATGGTTAACCTTTTTTGACCCAAGATTACAAAGAAATTTTCCCATGTTTTCATCTAAGTTTAGCACATAAATATAATAGCTTCCACCTGATTTGATCTCTCCTGAATTGTTCACTCTGGGGAAAACCAGTTGCTGTCTCATGAGGACACTTAGCTGGCCTGAGGGGAGATTCATAGGGAAGTGATCTGAAGCCTCTAACCAACAAGCAGCACCAGTATGCCAACCCAGTGATTAAGGGCATTTGGAAATAGATCCTCCAGCCACAGTCAAGCCTTCAGATGACTACCACTTTCCGAGACACCCTGAGTCAGGACTCAAATTTCAGGTACTTTAATTCCAGACTCTCAGAAACTAGGAGAAATAATGTATGTTTATTATCGTTTTGAACTAATAAGTTTTGGGGTAATTTATTATACAGCCGTAGGTAATGAATACAGCTTACCTTATTGTTTGCCAATGATCTTTGTGATCACATTACTTGATCTATCTATTGAGAATCCTGCAAGTCAAAAATTGAGAATTTCTTTTTTTTTTTTTGAACACAAGTGTGCTTTGTTCCTATGGCTTTGGGTGTTATAGATGAACATTTCTATTTACCTTGACAGCCTTGGGTCAGTTTAAGAATCCTAGGCTCAACTTCCTTACTTTGATGTTTGCTCAACATTCAGCACCCAACAACAGCAGTGCTGCCATCCTGTTACACCCTGTTCTTCCTGATGACCCCTAACTATCCCAAGTTCACTGCTGTAATTTACACGGGCAGGGCTTAGGAGAAGGCATCTGAAAATCTCCACCTATTCAAATAGTAAACTACATTTGAAAACTCTATCTTATATAAGCTGTACTACCAACAGAAGGCTTTCAGGGTACCTGGTCAGCCATAATGTTAAAAGAAGATAGCCAAAGAGATTTTATCAAGGTTTTCTCATCTAGGAGGTTAGAACAGGTAGTTTCGTTCCTCCACATCGATGCTCAATATCATTTTATCCAGGGCTTTGTGGCTCCACAGGATTAAGTTAAAAGACTTCTTTCTTTTAAGCAACAATTGACATATTGATAGACATAAATCAGCTGAATATAGATATTCCATCAAATGTGGGAGTACATAAGCTAGACATATTCCTTCAGCTTTCCCAAATGACATATGCTAAATTGTTTAGCTTGCCGAGTGCCCAAAATTCAGGGCCTCTGAGGAGTGTTAGTTTTCCCAAGGCAGGATTCTCAAAACTACCATCCTGGGAATCTGATAGGGGTGGAGATTACCTGTAGCAATAACTACCTTGACTCTCTGGGTCTCGATTTCCAAATATATAAAATGTGAAGAATGTTTGAGATGATTGTTAGGATCTTTTCCACCTCCTAAATTTTTGAAAATATCTATGGATAATGTCTTTTGGCAGCAGAATAGAGCCCTCTTGGCCACCATGCTGAGAAGGCCAAGAAATAATGCGATGATTTTATATTCCTGGTGACCAAGTCCACCTTTCAAACTGAATTACTCAGTTTTTTGAGGATCATTTCACTACTCCTAAAAGGTCAGACATGGCAGCACTTGTTAAATACTTATCTCTGACAAGAATCTAAACCTGTTGGGGACAAAAGAAATGAGAAATTTTGGAATGGGACAAAGAGGAGAAAGGGAACATGAATAGAAGGGAGAGGACAGCAAATCAAGCTTTCTTAAACCATGTCTTGCTCAAGGGCCAACTCTGACTTCTGAAAGGGTTTTTACCAATTAAAAAATTGCCTTTGTATGTGCTTGTACATATCTATATATGGGCAGATGTTCATGTGCATATGTATGTATTTATAAGCAACAAGAATTAATTGGCAGTCTTGAGGTTGTATTGGCAGAGACCTTCTTCCATTTAATCATGATTTCTCTCATCCTTTCTAAGCAGAGAGTGTTCTTGCAAAACAAATATGAGGAAGTAACTGGAATTTAGGTCTGCCCAAAGGAGCTTTGTCTTTACTTGCTTTGGTGAGTCATTCTTTAGCTGGCAGCCCCTGAACAACCTCCCAGCCGTTTTGCCTGCAATGAGAGACCTGCTTTAAGCACATTCCTCCAGGGACCTCGCAGGGCTGCTGTGAGAGGTATACACCCCTTGTGCACATGGTTCCCTTCAGCATGCCAGTCAGATAGCAAATGCATTCACAATGACTTGCTCAATTAAATGTGTCTTCATTTATCTAGTGGCATTTTCTACTGCAGCCCACAAATTCCCTTAATTTTGCCACTTCCCACCTCAAAAACAAAGTTGAAGAAGGAAGATTATAAGGAGGGTTTCACATTAAGGATTCTGGTGACAACAACCTGGTGATTTTTCAGTCAATCAGGATTTTTTTTTCCCTTGGGAAGAAATAGCAAGTAGGTGGATAATTATTTAGTTGAGCTTAAAATGTTTCTTCTGCATGAGTTCCAGAGAAAATGAAGATGCTTTTGTTATTAGCAAGGTAATGAAAGGAGGGCCTAGGTGCCAGGTAGGTAGAGAAACTTGAGAGGAGGTGGAGTTGAGGGGGAGTTTTTCAATGCGGTGTTAAGGGAAGGAGAAAATGAAGGAAAGAGAGAGGGGAGAAGTGTCTTTTTAGAACAAAACCTACAGCACTGGGTGGCAAGAAGGTGAAAATTTACTAAACCAAGTTTAAAGTTGCCATTAGAAATAATGAATTTAAAATTTACCATACTTCGGGCAAATTTTATTTATTCTTCAATGTGGAATATTGCATATCCTAATGCTACAGAAAATGATCTTTGATTAAATGGAAGCTTTTCAAATATCAGAGGGGAAAAAAGTCCAATATACCATTAAATAAGCACACATGTCATTAAGTATTTTCTTGACTAACAAAAAGTGGATTCAAGTCTCTCAGGGCAAACCCTGGATTCATTGGGGATAGATGCTAGGACTCAGGTATTTGTGTCTAAAAATCCTAAAGTAACTTCTTTGTTGAGATGCATTATCTCCCTCTAACATAGGAACAAGACATTTGTCATTTCACGATGACATGTATTTCCCCGAGGTCTCTTTCTTAATATTAATATTAGTGCATAAAAATTGTGACATATTAATGCTGGAAAGAACCAGCCCATCTGGTCTTTCAAGTTGATTGACTTGCTCAATTTCCATGTACCTGTGTATATTTAAATTCTTTGGGTTCTCAGTTTATTTCTAAATTGAGGAAAATTAGAGTGGATGAAGTCTTGGATCCTTCCTCAATTAATAATTTTGAATCTTATCTAACATCTTTAATTGAGTATAAGACATACATCTTTTTCACATTTTAATATCTCAGATATTGAAGTGTATCTTAAATAGATATTCCTTAGTCATTGTGTCACAGCATAATCAGAATGTTTTACTTCTCTTTTTTGAAGGTATATAAAATAATGGTGCAGATTGTAATTAATGTCATCTTAGATTTGATTAAATATGCTGTGTAATTGAGACATGAATCCCAAACATACCAAACTTAGCCAATGTCATCATCCATCACCCAATCATTCCCAAACTGACTTATTTTACATTATTGGGCACTTTTGGAAGGCAGAGTTTTGCCAGAAAAGAATTCAGTTGATGGGTGGGGATAAAGAAACCATTCTTTTCATTTTTTTTTTTTAATTTTTATTTATTTCTGATAGTCACAGAGAGAGAGAGAGAGAGAGGCAGAGACATAGGCAGAGGGAGAAGCAGGCTCCATGCACCGGGAGCCTGACGTGGGATTCGATCCTGGGTCTCCAGTATCGCGCCCTGGGCTAAAGGCAGGCGCCAAACCGCTGCGCCACCCAGGGATCCCCATTCTTTTCATTTTCTTTGGACATCTATTTTGGAATAATCCATTCCATTATTATTATTATTTTTTAATGAAGCTGTCTTGTTCCTTAGTTTTGTCTTAGAGACTATCCATTTAATTCTTGATTGTGCTGGTGTAAAATGTACACTAGGCAATGAGACAGTTCTTTCCTATGGTTAAATATATTTATTTAAAAGTGAATTAATTTAAAAAAGCATTTATTGAATTTCTATGTATTATGTTACGTACCCATCATCAAATAGTAAAAAAAAGCAATATTTACCCTCAGAGAATAGGCTATTAAACAGTACAATTCAGCAAGATCTGTAGTGAGGAAGTGAGAGGAATTACACAGATAATCCTAAGTTATTAGAAAGAGTTTTCTGTAGACAGTGATTTCTAAGTTGAGACCTAAAGGACAGATACAGTTAGTCAAGTAAACAATAGAGGATAAAGAAGAAAGAATCAGCAAGGAAAGAAGCAAAATGTTCAAAGACCCATGATTCAAATGGAAAAAACAAACAAACCCAAAACACCATGGTGTGTATTCAGGAAACTACATTTTGTTTAGAATGGCTAGACGTGCATGACAGTGTCAAGTTTTCCAAATCAATCCTTCAATGTACAGTGGTCCCATTACTAGTGGGACCTACTTGGTGGGAACTACTGTAACCGAATTTTATCTAGTCTGAGCTAAACTCTGTACCAGGCTGATGGGATTGCAAAGAAATTTCAGAATGGATTGAGGGGGCAAGCTGGCGGAGGAGTAAGGTCCTCACCTCACCTGCCAAATTACCTAGATAATTTTCAAACCATCCTCAACACCTACAAATCCGACCTGAGATTTAAAGAGAGAACAGCTGGAATGCTACAGAGAGAAGGGTTTTCCCTTCTAACAAGGTAGGAAAGCAGAAAAAAATAAAAAGAGAATCCAGTGGGGGATGGGCCCCGTGAGGAGCCGGGCTAAGGGGGACAGTGGGAGCCTTGGGACAGGAAAGCCCCGACCCGGAGAAGTGAGAACGTTAAAAATCCGTACTGGATTCTTCCCGGAGGAAAAGGCTCTGAGCGTTATACAAGATATGGTTTTTTGTTTTGTGTTTTTTGTTTTCTCTGACTCATTTTGTTCTACACTGGTAGAAGTTAATACCTTCTAAAACATGACCAGCATGCTCCCAGAACCAAGTGGAATACCTTGCTGGTCCATTGTGTCAGATTATATTCTCTCTTCATTCCCATTCTGTCCCCTCTCCTTTATCTCGTTTATGTTTTGGTGGTCAATGTTGGGGCCTTCTACAAGTATTGCTGGTTTATATAAATTTGGGACTGAGCATCTTCTAACATACAGAACTTAATACACTCAGAACCAAGAGGATCACCCTCTAGGACCCCTCAGGTAGACTACATTCTCCCTCTACTACAACTTCTTCACCACCACCATTTCCCAGTCCTCCCCTTTCTTCTTCTCTTTTTTTTTTCTTTTTTCTTTTTTTTTTCTTTTTTCTCTTTACTTTTTCTTTTTTCTCTTCTTTTTCTTTCTTTTTCTTTGGGATTCTTGGCCTTTAATTTTTTACTACTTTGTTTTAAAATTTGTTTTTCACTTTAGTGGTCTTTCTGTTTTTTTCTGATCTTTGTTTTCATTTTCTGATCTCTGACCTCGGCAGAATTATCTAGGGTGAAATTTACTTAGGTTGTGGTTGATATTCTTGACTCAGCCCCCTCATACAACCACTCTGCCCTGAACAAAAAGACTAGAAGGAAGAATTCACCACAAAAGAAAGAAGCAGATATAGTACCCTCTGCCACAGAGTTACAGAATATGTATTAAAATTCTATGTCAGAAAGCTAATTCAGAAGCACAATTATAAAGCTACTGGTGGCTCTGGAAAAAAGCATAAAGGATTCTAGACACTTCATGACTGCAGAATTTAGATCTAATCAGGCAAAAATTAAAGATCAATTAAATGAGATGCAATCCAAACTGGAGGTCCTAATGACAAGGGTTAATGAGTTGGAAGAAAGAATGAGCAACATAGACGACAAGTTGATGGCAAGGAAGGAAGCTGAGGAAAAAAGAGAAAAACAAATAAGGGACCACAAGAAAAGGTTAAGGGAAATAAATGATAGCCTCAGAAGGAAGAATCTACATATAATCGGGGTCCCAGAAAACGTTGAGAGGGCCAGAGGGCCAGAAAGTATACTTGAACAAATCATAGCTGAGAACTTCCCTAATTTGGGGAGGGAAACAGGCATTCAGATCCAGAAGATAGAGAGGTTCCCCCCCCCCCACTGATCAATAAAAACCACTCAACACCTTGAAGTTTATTTATTTATTTTTAAAGATTTTATTTATTTATTCATAGAGACACGAGAGAGAGAGAAAGGCAGAGACACGGGCAGAGGGAGAAGCAGGCTCCATGCAGGGATCCTGAGGTGGGGCTCGTTCCCGGGTCTCCAGGATCACACCCCGGGCTGCAGGCGGCGCTAAACCACTGCGCCACCAAGGCTGCCCAACACCTCGACATATAATAGTGACACTAGCAAATTCCAAAGATAAAGAGAAAATCCTTAAAGCAGCAAGAGATAAGAGATTCTTAACTTAAATGGGGAGAAATATCAGATTAACAGCTTACCTCTCCACAGAGACCTGGCAAGCCAGAAAGGGCTGGCAGGATATATTCAGGGTCCTAAATGAGAAGAACATACAGCCAAGAATACTTTATCTAGCAAGGCTCTCATACAGAATAGGAGGAGAGATAAAGAGCTTCCAAGATAGGCAGAAACTGAAAGAATATGTGAACACCAAACCAGCTCTGCAAGAAATATTAAGGGGGACCCTGTAAAAGGAAGAGGAAGCCCAAAGGAATAATCCACAAAAAAGGGACTGAATAGATATTATGAAGACACTAAATTCATATATTTCAATAGTTACTCTGAATGTGAATGGGCTAAATGATCCCATCAAAAGACACAGGGTTGTGGACTGGATTAAAAAGCAAGACCCATCTATTTGCTGTCTACAAGAGACTCATTTTAGACCTAAGGACACCTACAGCCTGAAAATGAAAGGTTGAAGAACCATTTACCATTCATAGGTCCTCAAAAGCAAGCTGAAGTAGCAATCCTATTAGATAAATTAAGGTTTATCCCAAAGACTGTAGTAAGAGATGAAGAGGGATACTATACCATACTTAAAGGGTCTATCCAACAAGAAGACCTAACAATCATGAATATTTATGGCCCTAATGTGGGAGCTGCCAAGTATATCAATCAATTAATAACCAAAGTAAAGAGATACTTAGATAATAATACACTAATAGTAGGAGACTTCAACATGACACTTTCTGCAAATGACAGGTATTCTAAGCACAATGTCTCCAGAGAAACAAGAGCTGTAAATGATACATTGGACCAGATGGATTTCACAGATATATACAGAACTTCACATCCGAATGCAGCTGAATACACATTCTTCTCAAATGCACATGGAACTTTCTCCAGAATAGACCACATACTGGGTCACAAATCAGGTCTCAACTGATACCAAAAGATCGGGATTGTCCCCTGCATATTTTTAAACCACAATGCTTTAAAACAGGAACTTAATCACAAGACGAAATTTGGAAGAGACACAAACATGTGGAGGTTAAAGAGTATCCTACTAAAAGATGAATGGGTCAACCAGGGAATTAGAGAAGATTTAAAAAGATTCATGGAAACTAATGAAAATGAAGGTACAACCATTCAAAATCTTTGGGATACAGCAAAAGCAGTACTAAGAAGGAAATACATCGCAATATGAGCATCCCTCAAAAAATTGGAAAAAACTTGAATACACAAGCTAACCTCACACCTAAAGGAACTGGAGAAAGAACAGCAAATAAAACCTATACCAAACATAAGAAGAGAGATAATAAAGATTTGAGCAGAACTCAATGAAATAGAGACCAGAAGAACTGTAGAACAGATCAACAAAACCAGGAGTTGGTTCTTTGAAAGAATTAATAAGATAGATAAACCATTAGCCAGCCTAATTAAAAAGAAAGGATAAAAGACTCAATTAATAAAATTATGAATGAAAGAGGAGAGATCACAACCAATACCAAGGAAATACAATTAAAAAATGTATTATGAGCAGCTATACACCAATAAATTATGCAATCTAGAAGAAATGATGTATTTCTGGAAAACCACAAATTACCAAAAGTGGAACAGGAAGAAATAGAAAGCCTGGACAGGCCAATACCCAGGGAGGAAATTGAAGCAGTCATCAAAAACCTCCATGAGTCCAGGGCCAAATAGCTTCCCAGGGGAATTCTATCAAATGTTTAAAGAAGAAATAATACCTGTTCTACTAAAGCTGTTCTGAAGGATAGAAAGGGACAAAATACTTCCAAACTCATTTTATGAGGCCAGCATCACCTTAATTCCAAAACCAGACAAAGACCCCACCAAAAAGGAGAATTATAGACCAATATCCCTGATGAACATGGATGCAAAATTCTCAACAAGACACTAGCCAACAGAATCCAACAGTATATTAAAAGGATTAATCACCATGATCAAGTGGGATTTATCCCCTGGATGCAAGGGTCGTTCAACACTCGTAAAACAATCAATGTGATAGATCATATCAACAAGAGAAAAATCAAGAACCGTATGATCCTTTCAATAGATGAAGAGAAAGCATTTGACAAAATATAGCATACATTCCTGATCAAAACTCTTCAGAGTGTGGGGATAGAGGGAACATTCCTCAGGATCTTAGTCATCTATGAAAAGCCCACAGCAAATATTCTCAATGGGGAAAAGCTGAGAGCCTTTCCCCTAAGATCAGGAGCACAGCAGGGATGTCCACTCTCACCACTGCTATTCAACATAGTACTAGAAGTCCTAGCCTCAGCAATCAGATAACAAAAAGAAATAAAAGGCATTAAAATTGGCAAAGAAGAAGTCAAACTCTCCCTCTTCGCAGATGACATGATGCTGATAGAAAACCCAAAAGACTCCGCCTCAATATTGCTAAAACTCATACAGCAATTTGGCAATGTGGCAGGATACAAAATCAATGCCCAGAAATCAGTGGCATCTCTATACACTGACAATAAGGCTGAAGAAAGAAAAATTAAGGACTCAATCCCATTTACAATTGCACCCAAAAGAATAAGATACCTACGAATAAACCTAACCAAAGAGGTAAAGGATCTATACCCTAAAAACTACAGAACACTTCTGAAAGAAACTGAGGAGGACACAAAGAGATGAAAAAATATTCCATGCTCATGGATTGCAAAAACAAATATTGTGAAAATGTCTATGCTACCCAGGGCAATTTACACTTTTAATGCAATCCCTATCAAAATACCATGGGCTTTCTTCAGAGAGTTGGAACAAATCATCTTAAGATTTGTGTGGAATCAGAAAAGACCCCGAATAGCCAGGGGAATGTTGAAAAAGAAAACCAGAGCCAGGGGCATCACAATGTAGGATTTCAAGTTTGTACTACAAAGCTGTGATCATCAAGACAGTGTGGTACTGGCACAAAAACAGACACATAGATCAATGGAACAGAATAGAGAACCCAGAAATGGGCCCTCATCTCTATGGTCAACTAATATTCGACAAAGCAGGAAAGACTATCCACTGGTAAAATACAGTCTGTTCCATAAATGCTGCTGAGAAAATTGGACAGCCACGTGCAAAAGAATGAAACTAGACCATTCTCTTACACCATACACAAAGATAAACTCAAAATGGATGAAAAATCTAAATGTGAGATAAGAATCCATCAAAATTCATACCATACACAAAGATAAACTCAAAATGGATGAACAATCTAAATGTGAGATAAGAATCCATCAAAATTCTAGAGGAGAACACAGGCCACACCCTTTTTGAACTTGGCCACAGTAACTTCTTGCCAGATACATCTATGAAGGCAAGGGAAACAAAAGCAAAAATGAACTCTTGGGACTTTATCAAGATAAAAAGCTTCTGCACAGCAAAAGAAACAGTCAACAGAACTAAAGACAACCTACAGAATGGGAGAAGATATTTGCAAATGACGTATCAGATAAAGGGCTATAAAGATCTATAAAGATCCAAGATCTATATAAAGAACTGATTAAACTCAACAGCAAAGAAACAAACCAATCATGAAATAGGCCAAAGACATGAACAGACATTTCACCAAAGAAGACATAGACATGGCCAAGAAGCACATGAGAAAAGGCTCAGCATCACTTGCCATCAGGGAAATACAGATCAATACCACAATGAGATCCCACCTCACACCAGCGAGAATGGAGAAAATTAACAAGACAGGAAACAACAAATATTAGAGAGGATGTGGAGAAGGGGAACCCTCTTGCACTGTTGGTGAGAATGTGAACTGGTGCAGCCACTCTGGAAAACTGTGTGGAGGTTCCTCAAAGAGTTAAAAATAGAGCTACCCTAGCACCCAACAATTGCACTACTGGGGATTTACCCAAAGATACAGATGCAGTGAAAACCCGAGACACCTGCACCCCAATGTTTCTAGCAGTGATGTCCATAGTAGCCAACTGTGGAAGGAACTTTGGTGTCCATGGAAAGATAAATGGATGAAGAAGATGTGGTAAATACATACAATGAAATATTACTCAGCCATTAAAAATGACGAATACCCACCATTTGCTTTGACATAAGTGGAACTGGAGGGTATTTTGCTGAGTGAAATAAGTCAATTGGTGAAGGATAATCATTATATGGTTTCACTCATATGAGGAATATAAAAAAATAGTGAAAGGGATTATAGGGGAAAGTAGAAGAAATGAGTGGGAAAAATCAGAGAGGATGATAGAACACGAGAGACTCTTAACTCTGGGAAATGAACAATGGGTAGTGGAAGGGGTGGTAGGTGGTGTTTGGGGGGACTGGGTGATGGGGACTGAAGGGGGCACTTGATGGGATGAGCAGTGGTGTTATACTATATGTTGGCAAATCAAACTCCAATAAAAAATATACATTAAAAAATTCAAAAGTGAGTCATATGCCAAATATGTGCCAAGCTAGCCACCAAAAATATCTTGATTCTCTCATCATCTTTATTATATTTTATTTAAAGCTTTTATGTATTTATTCATGAGAGACACAGAGAGAGAGTCAGACATAGACAGAGGGAGACGCAGGCTCCCCTCAAGGAACCTGATACAGGGAATGGATACCAGGACCCCAGGATCATGCCCCGGGCCAAGGCAGATGCTCCACCACTGAGCCACCCAGGTGCCCTCTCTCATTATCTTTAAAGTTATAATATTCCAAATGAAACTCATTCTCTTTATATTCCACATCTGTTGTGTCTTCCTTTTTCCTATTCTTGGCAAATAACCATATCTGCCAACTAAGCTCCAAATCTTGAAATCATATCAATATATTTGATTAACATTCCACAAATCTAATGCACCATCAGGTTCTGTAATTTGGACTTCTTCACCCCATTCTTTAGATATAATAATACCAGATTAAATGGACTTTGAAATGAAAATCTTTACTAGAGACAACAGTGTATGTTTTATAATAAGAAACAAAGAAGGACTTTTTTCTTAATAATGAAAGTGTCAATTTATGCACCCAATAAGAGATCTCCCAAATATATAAAAAATTAATAGAACTGATGGGAAAAATAGACAGTGACACTTTGGAAGAGCCTATAAATTAGGATGCTCTAATGGAGATCTGTTAACTTAATTGGTTTGGAATCCCCACTTCTTAATAAAGTCCCTTTTTTTGTGGTAACTCATGTCACATGGTTCATGTGATGCTAACATACTTTTCCCAACTACATGGATGGACATATGGTATATCTCACCCTCTAAGGTACCATAGATTCTGGAAAGTTAACATATAACCCAAGATAGGTCAGTTAGAGAATTCAGTTGAAATTTAGTGCTGTGCTTCCCTGTATTTTTTTTTTTCAAGATTAATTAAGCTAGAACAGTGTGATCCCTTATGCCTACAGCTGAGAAAGAACAGGAATACAAAGTTAAGCCAAGAGAGACAAATGGATTTCATTTATCAGGGAAAGCTGGTGCCTTGATAACATTATTTTGAGGTCCTAGATTATTCCTGAACCCAAACTAACTCTAGACATTTTTACTGCATGAACCATTCTGTTCCTCTTCTTCTTAAATCTATTAGAGTCAGGACTCTGTCTCTTACAACTGTAAAAACCTTGAACAAAACAGCAGTTGGTAATTACAGTTCTGGTCACCAATCCCTCACCAATCCCAGGGCAGGGGTTTCCCACACCAAGCACTTCTCAGACACCCACTGGGTATCTTACAATTCAACTCAGTTCTGGCACTGCCTACCTGGAGATAGCATCAGATCCCACAGGTTAATGGCTCAGTCCTACAAGATTGCCCCCCTCTGTTACTTCAGATGGCAATTGAAATTCCAGCTTGTCAACTGTGTTTCAGGCTGATGAGCTATAGATTAGAATCCAACAGCCCCTTCCTTGGGTTTGATTAATTTGCTAGAGTAGTTCAGAGAACTCAGAAACATATTTTACTCATTAGATTACCCGTTTCTTAGAAAAGGATATAACTCAAGAACAGCCAGGTGGAACAGACACATAAAGAAAGGAGTTCAGAGCTCCATGCTCTCTGAGAGGGCCACATTCCCCAAATCTTCATGCGTTCACCAACAACCTGTCCTGTTTTTGTTTGTTTGTTTGTTTTTACAGAGGCTTCATAAGATAGACATGATTGATTAAAACATTGTTCATTGGTGATTAATTCAACCTCTAGCCCCTCTTACCTCCCCAAAGTTCCAAGAGGTCAGGGACCAAAAGTTACAACCCTCTAAGCACATGGTTTGTTCTCCAGGCAACCAGGTGCCATCCTCAGGTAGGTTTCAAAAGTCATCTCATTAACATAACAAAAGACATCTTTTATGGCTCTTATCATTTAGAAAATTCCAAAGGTTTAAGGAACTATGTGCCAGGAATAGTGGACAAAGACCAAATACCCATTTCTTATTATAAATCACCTGGGCACCTGGAGGGCTCACTTGAGCATCTGACTCTGATTTCAGCTCAAGTCATGATCTCAGGTTCCTGAGATCAAGCCTGGAGTGGGGCTACCTGCTCAGTGCAGAGTCTGCTTGAGATTCTTTCTCCTTCCACCTCATCTCCTTCCGCTGCTCAGGCAAACTGTCTCTCTAAAATAAACAAATAAGTAAATCTAAAAATTATTTTAAAAAAAGAAAAGAAACAATCACAACATCACCATAATAAAAATGTATTGGTAATTCAAATGGTTGAAAACAAGAATAACTAGATTCCAAGCAGAGGTACACAGAGAAAATATCTTTCTTTTTCTTTTTCTTTTTCTTTTTTTTTTTTTAGCCTCTGTCTTCTAACATGGCTTGTCATAGCTCCATTTCCATCCTACAATGTTTTGAGATGATTCCATAGTTTCCTTGTGATTCTACATTATAAGAATATCTAGGTACATATCACTCACTTTCAGGGAGTAAAAAAAAAAAAAATTCTAGGCAAGTTTAAATCAAAATTCTAGTCTCACATCTAATTTGATCTGAGTGTCTTTTCTTTTCACAGCTCAAGGCAGATCCATGCCTCTGGCCCTGCAGGAGGGAAGAGACCATGCTTTCAGCTTAGAGATTTCCTCTTTCCTCTGTCAAGCCTTTATTCTGCTGCTGTTTTGTATAGTTGTCCCTTGACTAAAAGAAAATGACCAGTGTGTTTTTTATTAGAGCAAGCTTCTAAATGCTGCTTTCTCTTATATAACATTTTTTGTCCTGAGTTCTTCAGCCAATATCCAAACATTTTTCACTGAGATTGTTCCAGATCATTGCTTTATGACATGGGTGGTATACTTTCCAGCTAACCTAGAATGACATCATTTCAGCCTTTGTCCCGAAGGATCTATCCTGGTGGGATTCCCTGACCCCCAGCAGGCTTTTTTTTTTTTTTTTTTTTTTAAAGTAGGATCCCATCATGACAATTCAGGCACATTGGTTCTAAAGGAAATTCATGCCTTGCTTTTGTGCCAGACTGTGGGTAGTCTGCTCCCCTAGCCACTCACTCTTCCTTGTCTTGCCATGGAAGACAGCTGCAGCCAGCCATTTATCTTCTGATTTTTTCCAGTTTGGCAACAGACTCCAAGTATCTATTTTTATGTACTCTGTCAAACTTCAGGGGACACGCATAAATTCCTCCTAAATGTCAAGTGCTCCCAAGGCCTTCCTCATCAAATTTTAATGCACCAAGTAAGACTACAAATTTCTGCATCTTGCAAGTGTCCGATGAGAGGATGATCTGCTTTCTCTTTTGCAGACATTCAAAGTCGCCAAGAGGGGCTGTCTTGGAGTCCTTCTGACTTGGTTAGGTGGAGAGAGCCCTTCTTCCCATTCCTCATGTGTATTCCTCCCGGTAACCACACTTGTTACTAGGCAGATAATTCTCTCCTACAACTTATCTCTCTCTCCAGGAACTCCTGCTTTTTGCTTTTATAGGATGGATGGGAAGGTAAGTGGGAGAATGAAGTTCCAGTCTGATCACTTAGCAAACACTTGAGGATATCTGTTTGGCTGTTCTTTAGACCAAAGAGGCACTTGTGGACAGAAGTGATATTCAGTGTGTTTAATAGCCATTATGGTAGACCACAGGAGTGGATTTAGACCACAATGTTGAAACGATATTCTGGAAAGGCCTTGATGATCCAGGATTTAATCTTATTTCCAGATTATTAGGAAATCAGAGGGTTCCAGAGGAGAGGCCAGGGTGGTTGAGTGGCAAAGCCCTGGGAAATGGCTATTTATCAATTGTCTGGAAGTATTTCTATAACAACCAGGTGATTATCAGCCCTTCCTATGGCCTATTATCCTTGGGATTAAAGCTTGAGCTGTCATTCTCAGGCAATAAGAAAAGTCTTATTTCATATCTCTTTACATCTGGGCTGTGATGGAAGCAATATTCAAAAATTAAAAAGTTTGATAAAATTAGCTTTACTGAGTTAAGGAAGGAGACTTGGGAGGCGAAGCAGTAGAGCAGAAATCACAAAGAGAGGGAAATCAAGATAATGTGATAACCCCAAAGTAAAAGTTTTATCTTGAAAGGAGGGCTTTTATAGCAGAGAAGACAATGAGACTGAAGGTGAGGGAAACATCCTGTGTTTATTGATGACCTTTATAAGTTGAAAGCAAGAGAAGAGGGATAAGAGAGCAAAAAGCAGAGATATGGAAGTGACAGTGGATGACACAGACCATTCAGGTGTGGAGCACAAGGATGGAAAGAAGTTGTGTGGTAGTAAGAAGTGTGGGAGAAGAAAGCTTCATTGGAAGTTTTCATTGTTGTTGTTGTTTAATCCATTAAGTGTATCTGAAGGCAGAAGAGTAGGAGTTGGCAGGGAATACGTGGCTGTGGCCAAAAGGGAGACATGGAGCACAGTCCTTCTGATTCCAAGTCAAGAGTTCTGTCAAGAGCTCATATGGATGGAGGGGTTGGCTTTGAAGCAAATTCACTTCCTTCTAAGACTGAATGGTGACATCAGAGTATTGACCAGCATGTGAAAAAAGAGTGTGAGCAAAAGTAGTAGCTTAAACCAGAGAGCTGTGTCTTCTGAGTCAAATAGATCCCGAGAGTGGCAGAGTGAAAAGAAAGGTCTAGGGATGCCTGGGTGGTCTAGCAGTTGAGGGTCTGTCTTTGGCTCAGGGTGTCTTCCTGGCATTCCTGGATGGAGTCCTGCATGGGGCTCCCTGTGAGGAGCCTGCTTCTCCCTCTGCCTATGTCTTTGCCTCTCTATCTCTGTCTCTCATGAATAAATAAATAAAATCTTTAAAAAAGAAAAAGAAAAAAAGAAAGGTCTAAAATATTCAACAAAGGGCAGGAGAGAATTTGTAGAACTGAGTTATTACCAGGCTGCAAGGTAGGTTCCAGCTACGACTGGACACCAAGTTGTGTGTGGGGCTGGTGGTTCTGCATAGGCCAACAAGTTGTGAGGCCGAGGAAATGAAATATGTAGGGATATGGTGCATATGACCCAGGAGAAGCAATGACATAGGTTCGGGATGGCCAGGGTGAGTGGGGGGAACTGAGCAGAGCGGAGTGTCGATGGGCTCCCTCTGGGTACACAGTCCAGGGAGTAAACCGGATGAAGTACAAGGCTCTAAGCACAGGCTCTGTTTGCAAGGGAAGCAGATTGTCTAACCGTAAAATGAGTGGAGCGGGTGACATACTGGTTATTCTTTGGAAAAGGGAAACAGGTTCTATGGTTGTTTGTGCCTTGAAAGACCTCACCAAATTGTAACTGGTAAGGGAAGTCAGGAGGGAATTAAACCCTTCGTTGATTTGGCTTTCAAACTGCAGTAAGTTTCCACAGTGTGATATACTAAGGGAGAAAAGGGGAGCAGGCCTAGAAGGGACAAGAGTGAAGCCACATAGACATATGCAAATATGTGTGTGTTCACTCGCTTTTGAAAGCAAACATTTTGTTTTCAGCAAACAGCTTGCATTTTGTGCTTCCTTAATTTTTTTTTTAAAGGAAAGTTCACACACAAAACAGCCTGTCATTGCTGGTTTCACAGAGCAGGAAGACAGGCCCTTGAGTGTTTTCCAGTAACCAGCTCTCTAAGCTGGTTCTCACACGAGAAAGAAACCCAGAGTCACAAAAGGTGCCTATGAAAGGTTCTTTTAGACTAAAATTTGGTGGACATTAAAAGAGGGTAAAAGTTCAAATGAGAAGGAGCCACTGCCAAGTAAGCAGGAATCTCAGCCAAAGGGAAGGAAAAGGAGACACTGGTTTAAAATGCAAGTAACCATGGCGAGCCAACAGTTCAATGCTAGAATCTGGTTAAGAAGTAATATCACACAGAGCTGTGATTGTTTATTCAAAGCAGGCCATGAGAGAACAGTTGTCTCCAATGGGTACTCGCACAGCTTGGATTCAATATTATAAGTGCATTTTTAAAAGCATCCAGCGCTTCTCCCTGACCCATTTGGTTTTAAGCAAAAAGAAAAGAAAGCACAAAGTTTATTCTCAATGTCTCTTGTGGGTTTAAGACAGCTTTACATATGGAAAAGCATTTTGGTGTCAGCTGTTGAGCTGGTTTCCTGCAATTCTGCTTTCATTTGCCACTGGAAACTCTGCCTTTCTGTGTGGTAACATCACCCACTTCCCAAGGTCCAGAAACTGAAGCCCCTCTAAAGAGAAGCAGAGCATTTCTTTCTTTACAAAAACATGTTGTGCTTTGCCCTGGATTCTTAGCGAGACAGGCCTGCAAGTGGCTCAAGGACTGTGAGAATCAGGATGAGGTCTGGAAATCTGACATAAAGATAAGCCTGATATAATATAACAGGAAGTTCTACAATGGCCAGAAATGCACCTTCACGTTCTTGCCAATTCTTACATTGTAGGTTATCCATTTGCTGTGGTTACCCCATGCAGACAGGAGCCAGGATGGTTCTGTCCTTCCTGTGTAGATGGGATGACTATCAATATAGCAAAGGCTTTGGGGAGGGAAAAGGTCCCTGATCTTCTGAAATTTTTGCAAATGTATGTTTATCACTTGGCATGTGAATTTTTCTAGAGAAATACATCTGTAAATATCCCCAGATTATCAGAATGGGCCATGACCCCAAATGCATTAAAAATCTATGCACTGGGCACCTGGGTGGCTCAATGGTTGAGCATCTGCCTTTGGCTCAGGTCATGAGGCCTGCATCAGGCTGCCCGGAGGGAGCCTCCTCTCCCTCTGCCTGTGTCTCTGCCTCTCTCTGTATATCTCTCTCTGAATAAATAAATAAAACCTTTAAAAAAAGAACCAATGAACTAAAGTGTCACCAAGTAAAGTATGCTGGCCACATTCAGACATATGGAAAGAATGGTTTTGATTAGGACAATACAATAATAGGGATAGTGTGCTGGAAGGCTTTCTTGCTGGTTAATGGATACAAGATGGCCAAGGAGAGGAGATTTTCAAGAGGATATTGTACTGGAAGCCAAGAGAACTGGTGCTCCAGTTCTGTCATGACAGAAGGATCATTTTCCAGTTCTAAAAGATGTCATGTCTCCATTCCTCTCTTTTTCAAGTCTTGAGCCACTAAGGAGTCTGAGAGATGCAGGAGAATCTGTATAGTTAGGAAGGGAAGAGTTGTGTTTCAGACCTCAGCCTGATGATCCCACATCCCAATTTAGCAGAAAGAAAAGGGCAGCCTATCATGTGGTCTCATCAGGGGAGGTAGTCTAGCATCGTGTTCCAGGGGTTAAAACAAATAATCTGGAGTTAGACTGGTTGGGTTTGAAACCCTGTTCATTAAATCATAGATATTACAATCCTGTGCTGGTTACATATTACCTTCATGCCTGAGGTTCCTCAGCCTTATAGCTGAGTTATAACAGTTGGTTCTCATTGTTTTAGTCTACTTGGGCGGCCATAATAAAATACCATAGACCGTTTGGCTTACATAGCAGAAATTTAGTTTCTCACAGTTCCAGGGGACAGAAGTCTAAGATCAAGGCTCTAGGTGATTCAGTTTCTGTTAAGAGCCCTCCTCCTGGCTTGTGGATGGCTGCCTTCTCACTATGTCCTCATGGCTTTTCCTCAATGTATCTCGGCTATACTGGAGAACTCTCCAGCATCTCTTCCTATAAGGGCACTAACTCTATCAGATCAAGGTCTTACCCTTATGACATCATTTAACCTTAATTTACTTCCTCAGAGACCCCATCTCCAAATACAGTCACACTTTGGGGGATAAGGCTTCAACATATGAATTTTTGGGGGAAATAGATAGTCAGCTGATACTCTCATTATTCAGAGATTCTGTATTTGTGAATTTGCCTACTCTACAATTTATTTATGTCTCCAAAATCTGTACTCATAGCACTTTTGTGGTCAATTGCTCACTTGCAAAGAAAGGTGAAAAATTTGAGTTGCCTGGCATGCACGTTCCCAGCTGAGACTGAACAGGGCAATGCTCTGCCTTCTTATTTCAGCTCTCATGCTATAAACAAATATCCTTTTCACAGTCTATTTAGTGACATGTGTTTAACATTGTGTGCTTTCGTCGGTGATTTCACTGTTTAAAATTGCCCCAAAGCATAGTGCTAAATGCTATCTAGTGTTCTTAAATGCAAAAGGGCTGTCATGTGCCTTACAGAGAAAATATGTGTATTAGATAAGCTTTATTCAGGCATGAGTTCAGGTCTGCATGCTCTTATTCATGAGTTCAATGTAAATTAATCAACATTACATATTAAATAAAGTGTCACTTAACAGAAACACACATAAAACAAGATTATGTCTCAATCAGTTGATGAACACTGAGACTTATAGGAACCTCGCCCTTTATTTCTTTTAGGAGCGGCACTTCAGTATTATAGAACATAACTACCATGACTAATAGAATTGATTGCATATGACTCATTAGGCTATGATGAGGATTAGAAAAATTATTATATACAATGGCCTTGTGAGACTGCTGTGTCAGTTCGGGCTGCTAAAACAAACACCACAGCCTAGGGGGGCTTAAACAGTAAACATTTCTTTCAGTTCTAGAGGTTGAGAAGTCCAAGATTAAGGGGCTGACTGGTCAGGTTCCTATTGAGGAGCCTCTTCCTACTTTGAGGAAGAACGCCCTTTTACTGTATTCTCACATGATGGAGAGAGAGATCATTTCTGTTGTGTTTCTTCTTTAAGGGCTGAGAGCACTGATCCCATTCATAAGGTTTCCACCCTCTTGTGACCTAATCACCTCCCAGGGTTCCCACCTCCAAAGTTCCTACCTTCCATTACTTTGGAATTAGGACTTCAACTTATGAATTGGGGGTGGGGTGGACATGCAACATTTAGTCCACAGCAAATGATTAGCTCAGAGGCAATGCCCAGTAGATGTCTTCTAGTATTATTTCTCAGGACTAGAACAGCAAGAGATTACTCCACAGGTGGAAACAATAATATGCAGTATTAACCCTTGCCCAAACATTATATAAATAGAGTTTATAATGAGGCCAAAAAGAATTTAGGACTTGTTGGGTCATCTACCCTACCATTTCACCAGAAATAGCCAAAGATGCTAAAATGTTAGCCACAGATATGGCTGAGGTTATATTAATTAGTTTACTTATTGTTTATATCATCTGCCTGACATTTACTTTGCACATTTATGTAGTGCATTAAATACTATATGTATTCCAAGATGGACAAAACTTGTGCATAACTAAGTAAATAAACATGTGATATCAGAGGTGGCTCAATGAGAATGAAAGAAATATATATATATATATATATATATATATATATATATATATATTAAGAGAACGTAGAGTTGGAATGACTCCCCTGCTAGTTCTCTCAGCATTTTCCTGAGAACTTCCTTGTCTTAAACCCTAGGTGATGTTTATCACAACTATAGAAGGGCCATCGTGGTCTGCTGGGAGTCCATTTTCTGCACTGATTAAACTATAACTTGATCGGGGCACCTCGGTGGCTCAGTTGGTTAGGCGTCCAACTCTTGGTTTTGGCTCAAGTTATGATCTCAGGGTTGTGATATGAAGCCAGTGATGGGCTCTGCACTGGGCATGAAGCCTGCTTGTCCCTCATTCTTCTCCTCTGCTCCTCCTCCTCTTGTGCTCACTACTTCTCTCTCTCTCTCTAAAATCACTCACTCACTCACTCACTCACTCACTCACTCACTCACTCACTAACTCTTTAAACAAACTATAATACTGTCATCAACACAGCCTGGTGCTTGAGAGCCCAGATTCTGGAGCCAGACTGCCTGGATTCAAGGTCCATTTTTTTATACCACCAGCTCTGTGACCTTAGGTAAGTCACTGAATAGCTGTGTTCCAATTTCCTTACTATGTAAAATGAGCATAGGGATAGTACTTTGTAGCACTGCTATGAGGATTAAATAAGTAAATATTTGACAAGCACCAGAGAAGTGCCTGGCACATAATCTGCTTTGTTTTTATATTTAATGAATGACTAGATCATCATCTCTGAATGTCCCATACCAGACACATACTAAGTGGATAAATAAGATAATTAACAATCAATTGTTGAATGAATGTAAATGACCTTGGAAAATGTGCATAGGAGAAAAATATGAGGAAATGATTTAAAAAGAGCTGATTGGGGATCCCTGGGTGGCGCAGTGGTTTGGCGCCTGCCTTTGGCCCAGGACGCAATCCTGGAGACCCGGGATCGAATCCCACGTCGGGCTCCCTGTGCATGGAGCGTGCTTCTCCCTCTGCCTGTGTCTCTGCCTCTCTCTCTCTCTCTCTCTCTGTGTGTGTGTTTGTGTGTTACTATCATAAATAAATAAAAATTAAAAAAAATAAAAAGAGCTGATTGGATAGTTAGGATATTTTCAATTGTTCTCCTCTGTTATAAAAGCTTTTCTTGTTTTGATGCCATAAATATAAAGCCCAAATCTTAGGGTATGGTATACAAAAAGAAGTCAAGCATAGGATCTGTGGCAGTAACATGTAAATCTCCACACCTGAGGGGCTTACAAATAGCAAAGCGTATTTCTTTCCCTAGAAAAGTATGATGAAAAAGTAGTTCCCATCCATTTGATCACTAAGAAATTCAGAATATGTTTATCTTGTGATGTTACCATCTTGTGTCACCATGATGGGAAAAAAGAATGAAGGGAATGAATTCTTAATTGCCATGGCCCAGATAGGACATGTCATTTCTGCTCACAATCCGTTCCTCAAACTAGACCAATGTCCCAGATGCAGTTGATGCAGGAGGAGCCTGGGGAAGGTAGGGACTCACATGGAGATCAAGTGAGCAGCTGTCTCTACCACATGACAGATGAGGCCCTAAATACTCTGATAACAACTGTTTCTACTTTGTTTTTCAAATGAAATGAGGATTTGAGGTCTCATAAAACTGAGGAATAATCACTAGATGTGTACAACAGACATTCATCACAAGGAAATCTGGTTGTGTCAAGAAGAGTGCTCTGTAGACTCCCATTTGGCTGTGTGGGGAGGCAAAGAAATGCAGGATGGGGCTTCTGCTCTCAGTAGGCTTGCAGCATAGTTTCGGAGAAAGGAGAGTCAAGAGGGTCAGGCAGCGTAGAATCAATTGCAACTAACTGCTAGAGATAAGGTAGGATTTTTTAGGTTTTAGTTTTGTTTTAAGGATTTTATTTATTTATTTATTTATTTATTTATTTATTTATTTATTTGATAGAGAGGGTGAGAGAGATTGGAAGGGAGAGAGAGAGAGAGCGTGCACAAGTAGGGGGGAGCAGAGGGAAAGGGAGAAGCAG
The DNA here is from genome assembly GCF_003254725.2 of Canis lupus dingo. NCBI lineage: Eukaryota > Metazoa > Chordata > Mammalia > Carnivora > Canidae > Canis > Canis lupus. The sequence goes on from NC_064277.1 coordinate 17,856,581, forward strand.
GCTCCCCCTGAGCAGGGAGCCCTATATGGGGCTTGATCCCAGGATCCTGAGATCATAACTTGAGCTGAAGGCAGACACTTAACGACTGAGCCACCCAGGTGCCCCAGGGTAGTCTGCTTTTATATAAAGAGTTTGGGATTTGGCATCACGCAGTCCTGAGCCCCAAAGTTTACTACTTGTAATATCTCAAGGAAGCCACTTAACTTCTAATAGTAGATATACACAGACATACCACTATGTACATGTACACACACACACACACACACACACACACACACACTAGCTCAATAAGTAGTTGCTGTTATTTATTTATTACTTGTCTGTTTCTGTAACAAAACATCTTTCATGTGAAATATATTTATTTTCTTCAGGTAAAAGATAAAATAGGATATTGCACCCATTATTCTTTGTTAAGCCTCTATTGAACAGCAGACCTGAAGCAAAGGTAAATGTGTCACTCATCTTGTCGAAAGAATTTCTATCAGGTCAAGTTCTAAACCTAAGCTTGGAAGTCTGGTCCTGCTATATTTCAGGGGGGATAATATGATCACAAGACCTACGTCCAGCAAGAGGGCAGTAGCAGTAGATTAGGGCATCCTTGCCATGGCAAGCAGCCCAAAAGTTTATGCCTCAGCCCAGCTGTCCACTTGCATCCCTCTCAGAGCCATGCACCTGGAATAAAGGTGTGGTAGGGCATACAAAGTGTTGAAGTCACCATTGCCCTTCCCATTTCAGTAAATACTTCCCTGCTTTCTAGCCTCTGCGTTCTGGAATATGGGGGCACTTCTTTTTCCAAAGTCCAAATTATAGTTTACTGAATTATCTCAAAACTTATGAAATGGGGGAGGGAGTGGTTATTATCTGCTTGGTTCTGTAGATGGTTCTGATTTTCAGTGTCAATTTAGAATAGCAGATGTCCCATCTCTTTTCTTGTGTCCTGTCCATTGCAGATCAGAGACGCTGGGAACTTATGGAGGGTGTTGACAGATGTCTCATATATATCCTGATCCATGATAAAGGAGTCTGGCTAAACGGAGCCCCACTCATTGGCATCACACTATTGATCACCACCAAACACCAGTAGATCCTTTTTATTCTGCAAACATTATCTACTATTATGAATAAGAATATCATCTTACCATCTCTCCCAGAGCACAGAAGCAAATACAAAGGAAGAATCCTGTAATTTTAACTGCATCAAGCTGTCCTGAGCTCTGTTCATCAGAGAATTCAATTCTGCTGAATAATTCTCCATAGGCACGAATGATAAAAGAGGGGATTATTACCCATCTGTTTGCCCTCTCGGCTTTTGTCCAGCCCTTATTGTCTTCTCAAGCTGGATCCATCTGATTAATTTAGTGACGCAGGAAGGCATCACCAAATATGAGCACATTCCCAGGCCCTGGGAGCCTCTTGCCACACTGAGGCAGAGTGACACAGGGTATTCTGCCTTGGAGCATTTCAGCAAACTGGGGCTGGAATAAGATATTTAAGATCAAGGCCATGACATCTGTGGCTGGGAAAGGGCCAACAGAGATCATTTTTATCTTCTGCTGCACACATGCAATCTATTCATCACAGGCATCAAGATCTTGACTGAGCAGCCAGAAAAAGCACAAGAGCTCTCATCTCCTCTGTTTATATTATTTTGCCTTGTTTTTCCTTACAAGCTAATATAAGATTTTTTCAAGTCTGTGCAAGACTTTGCCAGGGCCCTTGTTTCCAGGAGACAAATTTGAATGGGATTTGGGCAGAAAAGAAGGGAGACTCTGAACCATTAGAGTTCCTGATTTCCAGGTTGTAGAATTCAGGGGTCATTCTTTTAGGGAAATGGACGTGATTGTCAAATGTTCCAACCTAAACAGAAAATAAAATAATTTGTTTACATGCAAACACTTCCACTTAAACTTCATGTGAAAAGCCCATCCATTTCTTTCTCTAATCTATTCTCTTCGAGGCCAGAATTCTAGATTATAAAAGTTTACATTAGAATCAAAACATTTTCATTGGTGAAAATTGTCTTTTACTTATTTTGTGACTTTTCTGGACCCTATTATAGAGTAGAAATTGTAGCTGTACTTACATGCTTCCAACTCACACTCTTAGATCCAGTAGGATGTATAAGAGAACCACTATGTTATTAGAGATTCTGAGTTCAATTCCAGGCTTTCAAACTAACCACCATGTCTGCTTCCCTTCCCTGGGCTTCCTTTTCCTTGCCTGAGAAATGATATAGTTAGACAACATTGTTTCTGAAGTCCCTTACTGTTCTGAAAGTTTCTTTTCCTGGAGGGTATTTGCTTCTAGTGGCATTTACACTATGTATTAACAATTTCTCTGTATTGATTTTGTGGCTACTCTATTAAATAGAAACATGCTTATCTTTGTCTTCATGAGTGTAATAGAGGCTAAAGTGGAGAAGGTGACATGACCTTCACCCTTTAAAGGCACATTATCCTGAGCAACTTCTGAGCTCTGCTTCTAATCTACTTTTGATTATGTCTCTTCTTTCACTAAAGACACAGCAATAAGAACTTCAGAAAGAAGATGCCTATTATGTTTTCACACTCCCCCACTTTCATTTAAAATGTGCTGCTATCATGCACTTATTTTATAATTTACCATTAATCTCTGTGACACTGCCGTGATCAGGATTTCAGAACATTTCTGAAAGGTGCATTGTCTCATACTGCTTTTGTACAGTGAATTGCATTTTGCTGCTATCCACTTTCAAGATTGCTGAAGCACACTCATAATGGGTTATCATGATCCCAGGTAAAAGCAACCCAGCAACACCGAATTACATACTCAGGCTTCTCTACCAGGATCTTACTTTACTTTTAGATGTAAAGAACTGGCCTCGCCCTGCACTTTTTCAGGATCTACGAGAATAGTATAATGAACTATTAAGATCAAGCCTCAGAATTCAGCTCTTCTGAAGTCCTGGGTAGTGATACTACCTTTGTATTTACATTTTGTAAGGACAAAAGGGAGAGGAGTAGTAATTGACATTTATTATGTCCCTTCTATCATATATTCCAAATGCTACATTAGGTGCATCTAACTCACCCTTGCTCACCCAAGCCCCTCCAGCAAACTGTGAAGCAGGGAGTATTATGGCCATGCTACTGACGAGAGACTAAAGTTTGGAGATGTTTTGCAAATTACTGAATATTGCACAAGAAGGAAATACAGAACCTTGACTTGAACCCAGGTCTATTTGTTTAGCAAAACCCATATGGTGGGTTTGTGATTTCTTCATCCTTTTTAAATTTTTAAAATGTCCATTCTGCATACATAATATATTTCTTACATTTGGTTTTTTTTTCATTTTTTTCATTTATTCTTATTTCTTTATTGTAGTAGCATGATTTCATTTTCTACCATGCAATTATCCACCAATATAGTATGCAATCTTCCATCTTTTGGAGTTTGCTGTTCCCTTGTCTGCCATCTTATAAGGACCACGTTTCTGCAAATATTTTTAGATCTGGCACAGGGTCTTTGGGAAACCAACCATAATGGAGCCTGTAATTCATGTGTCTGAAAGTCCTTCCCTGATATAGACAGGTCTACTTGTCCTGCCTCTTTCATCAAACAGGGGGATAGAAGGGAGGAAGAACAGAGGCAAGTCTGTAAAAGAGCTGCTGGTAGAGAATAACCGTTGGAGTCTTGTGAACATGTTGAATCAGCTTAAGAACTTAATTTTTTTAAGTCAATAATAAAGAAGGTGAGAGTTTAGGGTTTTTTTTCCTATCGTGGACACAGTTGTCTATATGAATAAAAATTGAAAACAGAGATTGTGAAAAACTGCCAAATGACCTAAAAACTATGGAAATTTCTTGCAAACACTAGACAGCGGAAAGTCAACACCAAAGGCAGTCTACAGGCTGCACGCAGGTGGAAAATACTGAAGGTCACACATAATGTCATTTTACCAGATGTGCACATCAGCGTAAATATATGTTCTCAGCAATCCTTAAGGCAGGGTGCTGGTGGATAGAAATGTAGACAGCATCTAAGGACACATCTTTGGCTTGTGCCATCAAATACTGAGATTCAATGTTCTTTTCACTCTTATTAAGTTAACAGACACTATAGTTCTAAGACAGAGAATCCTGGGAATAAAGTACCTTCTGAAAATTAATAGTTTTTAAAATTTTTGACAAGATCCATGTTTCTGGGAGCAAGGAATCCTTTGCAGGGTTGTGTGGGGTTTTTTTTTTGTTTTTGTTTTTGTTTTTGTTTTGTCATTTATGGTCTACAGCTGGAGCACTTTTCCAGGATCCTATAGCCTCTCCTGTTGCTAAGCCACACCTCAGATAAAACAGTGATCTATAATCTGGAGTTATTATGAAGATTCAGTATTTTGAAGCCATTCTTGAGAATTTGATGAATTTCATTTTCTGTTTAGGAGATTCTAGTTGCATATCTAGAATTAGATAGAATAGAGTTATTGTTCATATTCAAGTGATTACCCAAAGGAAATACTCCCTTCTTGCTGTTTCTCTAGGAGAAAATAATGAATTCACACACACACACACACACACACACACACACACACACAGATATAAAGGAAAACTGCCAGATATGTTTAAATCCAAATTCCTGTTGGTACTTTGATACTGGCATTTGCTGTTCTTTGTGCTAAGAACAGGAAGTCCCAATCTTTAAAACATTTTGAAGGTAGTTTTATCAAATGACAAATTATCTCACAGCAAAGAGCCTATCTCCCATATAAGAATCAAAAACCTGCTTGAAAAGTCGATAAATAACATCTAATCCTTTGTTTCATTTCACAAGCAGTTCAGAGAGAAAGATGCTCTGTCTCAGTATTTCTGAAGCCTGGCTACACATTTGAATCCCTCGGGTCTGTTTGTAACCTAGCAGATTCGACCCGCCCTAAAGATTTGGTTGTTTCTCTGGATGGAGCTTGGGCTTTTTATTTCTAAAAACTGCTCAGGTGAGTACAATAGGCAGCTAGGCTTGAGCACTGCTTTGGGGGGACACTCATCAATGGAATGCAGGACAGACATGGATGCTGGAAACATGCAGTAGCAGCTGGATGTCGGGGAGAGAGAGAGGCAAAGGAAGGCAGATACTAGTTAGATTTGAGCTCACCAGCAATTACTGGAAATAATTATTACTTAATCTTCTTACTCCATGGCAGTTACATGGCATAATGGAAAGATCTTGCCCCTGGCATTGAGCAAGTGCCTAGTTTTCTGATGTCAGGACCATCCTGTTAATTCAGATTCAAAGACTCAGAGGCAAGCTTAGTAGAATTGCTGCTTTAGTGATGCTATTTCCAATAATATGCACAGAACCATGAGTATGAGGTCAACCTCACGTTGGCTAGAGCTGGGGGAACCAGAGGTAAAAAAATTACAAAATTTTATTTGAACTTTTTTTCATATACAACGGAATGTTACTGTGTTATGAAAAAGAATGCGATCTTGCCATTTATGACAACATCGATGAAACTAAAGGGTATTATGCCAAGTGAAATAAGTCAGACAGAAAAAGACAAATACTGCATAAATACTTATATGTGGACTTTTAAGAAAACTAAAACAAAAGAGAGAAACATACAAAACAAAACATAACATTTCAGAAAACAGAACAGACTGCTGGTTGCCAGAGGGAATAAGGGTGGAGGGATGGGAAAAATAGGTAAGGAAGGCTAAGAAATAAAAGCTTCCAGTTCTAAAACAAATAAGTCATAGGCATGTAATGTACAAGATAAGGGTTATAGTCAGTAATATTGCACATACTTTATATGGTGTCAGATGGTTACTAGACCCATTGTGGTGATCAGCTTGTAATGTATGAAAATAAAGAATCAAAAAAAAAAAAGAAAATAAAGAATCACTATCTTGAAACCAATGAAATATTGCATGTCAAACAAAATTCAGTAGAAATACATATTTTTTATTCCTATCTCTTCCATCCTCCAGCTTATGTCATCCATCACCACCACTCCCCATTCACCGCTGCTGGCTCCCTCTTGGTGGGTACCTCTATTTCTGGTCCATCTTCAGATTCATATGTATATTTTTAAATATCTGTAGCCATCACTTTCTTATCCTCCTTCTACCTTCCCTTCCAGACTAAGAAAAATGTCTGCATTTATTTTTTTTAAAGTTTTTATTTATTTATTCATGAGAGAGGCAGAGATATAGGCAGAGGGAGAAGCAGGCTCCCTGTGGGGAGCCTGTTGTAGGACTCGATCCCAGGATCCCTGGATCATGACCTGAGCCAAGGCAGACACTCAACCACTGAACCACCCAGGTGCCCCAATGGCTACATTTCTTGTCCTGCCTTGAATCTGTAATGCTGCCCTCCTTCCCAAGGATTCTTCAAGCCCAGTTCTGTCTGATTCAAACTAGTTTCTACATTTTCTGATGTCTTTTACTATTAAGTCACAGGACAATTTCTCCAGTGTTCCAGTGTTTTCTCCTTTTCAAGGCCTCTGGCTCAGTTGCTAAATTTTCTCATGTAATTCTGAGCAAATAACCCAGGGAAAACTGGTGCTCCTGTCTCCAACTGGGAAGACTGGGTACCTGGAGAATTAGGGACTCCCAAACAAAACATGTCTGTAAGGATACAGCCTGACACTGACTCATGCAAAACATTAATAAATTAGGGGAAAATAATACCTACTTAAAAGTTGTCATAGAGAGTACAGTGAAATTATACATCCCCAGTAGCTGGAATACATTGGCACATCCCAACTTTTGGCATCTGCCTCCCCTGTATTCCCTAAGGGCAAGGAACTGTGATATGGATCTCATCCAGATTGTTAGTAGTATTTAGTATCTCAGGTTTGGAACATATGGGATATATTCATATGGTTCCAAAGAAAGAAGGGTAAGAGGCTTTTCTCATTTTCTCTAAATTACTCAGAAATTTTTAATAATTTTTTTGTATATTTTTTATTGGAGTTCGATTTTCTAACATATAGTGTAACACCCAGGGCTCATCCTGTTAAGTGCCCCGCTCAGTGCCCATCTCCCAGTCACCCCATCCCCCTGCTCACCTCCCCTTCCACTACTCCTTGACCATTTCCCAGACTTAGGAATATCTTATGTTCTGTCTCCCTCTCTGATATTTCCCACTCATTTTCTCTTCTTTCCTCTATAGTTTTTTATCTCTATTCATATTCATTATTTTTGACAAACTATTGGGGTTCATGAATATAAAAATAAAAATACACACAGGTGGATGGTAAGGCTCCATTTATGCTGATGGTTTCTGGATTGCACTGAAGACTTTAATACTTGTTCCACAAAGTTCTGAGTATCCCCACCCCACTTAATTTTTTTAGAGTAGTTTTAGGTTCATAACAAAATTGAGCAGAGAGCACAGAGAGTTCCTATTTATCCTCTTCCCCACACATGCATAACCTTCCCCACTATCAGTATCCCACACCACAGTAATCCTTTTTTTTTTTTTTACAATTGATGAACCTACATTGACATATTATTATCATACAAAATCCACAGTTTATATTTAGATTCATGGTCATTGGTCATGTACATTCTACGGATTTTGACACATGTGTAATGGGATGTGTTCACCAATGCAATATCATGCAGAATAGCTTCATTGCCCTAAAAACTTCTATGCTCCACATATTCATTCCTCTCTCCCTAGAACTCCTGGCAACCACTGAACTTTTCACTGTCTCCATGGTTTTGCCTTTTCCAGAATGTCATAGAGTTGGAATCATACAGTATGTAGCCTTTTCAGAGTAGCTTCTTTTGCTTATTATTATGCATTTAAGATTCCTCCATGTGTTTTCATGGCTTGAGAGCTAATTTCTTTTTAATGCTGAATGATATTCCATTGTCTTGTTATCCATTCACCTGCTGAAGGACATCTTGGTTGCTTCCAAATTTTAGATATTATGAATAAAGCAGCTATAAACACCTATGTGCAGATTTTTGTTTGGACATAAGTTTTTAACTCATTTGGGTAAATCCCAATGAACACAGTTGCTGGATCATAAAAGCTCTATATTTTGTTGCTTCAAAATTCATTGTCACTGACATTTACAACATGGTAGACTAAATCCACTTTAGAATGGTAAGAGAACTTTTAATCAGACTCAATGCTCAATGCAAAGTGGGATCCTGCACCCCAGCAGTTGGCTCTTTTGATGAATACAAATGTTGCAATTTCAGACACTTTTATTGTATTGAATAGCATGTGTCATGCTATGGAGGGTTCCCAGTAAAGAAATTCATTGTTCTATTTCTCGTGTGTCATGATTTTCAAAGTGTTATACCCCAACTTATATGCTATATCAATGCTATGCCTCCTTAAACCCCACTTTAGGTATGAGTGATTAAGCATATCTGCTGAATTGGTATGGCTGGTCCACCAGAAAGGTATTTAAAGAGAGAAACGAGAATAAAAGTTCCTGTGTGGGGGCAGACTGACCCGACCCTAGGTAGATGGGCTTTTTATAATATAGATTTGATTATAAGAGGGGAAGTGATTCTGAGTGCAGCATGATTGTAGTCTCCTAGGTGCATCTTGCAACCTAGCTCCCCCTGGATGCATATTTAGAGCAACAGAGAGCAGAGATGGTACATGAAAGCTTAAATGCTGTTGTTTTGTCCTGTTTTTTTTTTTTTTTTTTTTTTTTTTTTTTTTTTTTTTTTTTTAAATTGCAGACGGAACAAGAGCAATCTTATTTCAGGAACTTTAGGCCAGAGTGTAACCAAAGGGAAAAAAGGCATTCCCCCTTCCATGTAGCCACAGATAGCCCTGCAGATTTAGTGAAACAAACCCCTGGTGGGTGGTGAAGAACATGTAAATCCATGAGTCCCAGCATTACAACCCACTGGATTTGTAGCAGGAACAACAAGGATGTCGTAGTTACCAGGTAGAACAGCCGGGGAGCTCAGCCGAGCAGACTTGTATGAAAGCACATGTGTATCAACACTTGGGAATTCTTAGCTATTAACAGGGAGACTGAGGCAGGGCAAGACCCCAGGCATGGGGAGGAGAAAGATGGAAGGGGCCTGGGTCCCTGGCTGGCCTCATAAAGCCACCCCACAGTACTGGCCTCCTCCAACTCTCCTTATGCCATTCAGTGAGAAGTAGTCATCTAACCAGCCAGTGTTATAATGGGTCTCTGCTAATGGATCTTGTATTCTGATATCTCTCTTTCTCAGTGACACCCCCCGCCCCCTGCAGATTATGCTCATCCTACCTCCTGGCCTCCTCTGTAGATCTTCCTCTGCAAAACATACACCCCACTTATTTCCTAAACACCCTCTTGTCTGGGGATATAGATGTGATTTGGCAAATTCACTCAGGTCTCTATTAGGACTTTCCTTAGGATACTGAAATTTTCTTAGATGGTTAATATTGTTTACATTTTAACAAAGGTTTTTCTTATGTTAGAAAAATAAGTGACCAAAGGTTTGAGGTGTCAGCCATGGTGACAGACCTTATGGAGGTGACATTTTCATGCACTAAGATCTATAGGTGTCCCTCCATAATACTTTGATTGCCACCCGCCCCCTCCCATGTGTATGGCTGACCTGGAGAGAAGAAATCCACAGTAATACCCCACATGGGCCCTTTATAGCAATGTCAGCATATTTCCTACAGTATGACTAAACTGAGTTGCTTCCACTCTGGAAACTAAATACTTCCAAGATATAAGTTGAATAATATTAAAATAATAAAGAAAGTAAAAGGCATTCACATGGACTCAAGGACGTTCAAGTAAATACAGTTGTGAATACAAAGTCATTTAATTCAAAACCAAACATGCCTGGAGATTGCATCTCTGCTTCAGCTTGTACCTGGTGAGCCCTTGATTTGCACAATATAAGATTCCTTGAATAGCGTCTCTTACATAGTAGGTGACTAACGAATATTATTTAATGAATGATGGATGACTCTGCTATGTGAGCAATATTGGTAAGTAAGTAAATCTCCATTTGTGAAACTTCTTATGCATTTCTAATCCCTAAGAAACTGGGTGTATAAAAGTGGTATAGAAAACATGCCAGCTAGAAAAATAAATGTGAAAGGGAAGTCAAGGGGAAAAGGGGGCAGAAGCATCCAGAAAATTATATAAAGACAAAATTGATTAATTCTCTTCTGTCACTTGGCACCATATTACTGGAATAAAGTTTTCTTCATTCAGCAGCAGTTCATTTGAACCCCCTGAGCCCAGTCTGAGCCATCAGAAGGTGGGAAAGTGTCACATATGGGCATGGAGAGAATTTATTTCCTTCACGAACGGGCAAACACAGACACAATTGCTGGGAACAGCTAGCGGTGGCTCAGGACCGCAGTAGGAAGGATTCCTAAAGAAACACAGGTGACCATGACAGGCTTCAGGTGGGTGGGATGTAATTTTACTCCATGCAGTGGGCGTGAACAGGAAGAAGGCACCAGCTTTAACTTGTAAGGCTCACTGCAGCTAAATCAGGCCTGTTCAGTTCAAAGGAATGCGTTAATTTTCTATTCACTGAATTCTGCATGCCTCATGAATTGTTTATGATTTATTTTTATTTGCTCAATCTCTTCTGAGCTATATCATTGCAAACTCTCTCCTACTGATCAATAGACAGTCCTGACCGATGAGCTTCCATTCATTTCAGTCTTTTCAGGAAAAGCACACCTGTAACCTGCTCAGTGGGTGCTCACCCCTGTTGAGGGTGGGGGTAGGGGGGGGGTTCCTCCTCTCATAAAAATGTCCTTGCAGGACACCATCCTCATTGCTTAGCACAACGGCGGCGTACTCTCCAGTTGAATCTTTGAAGGAGATCAGTATTATGCTGGTAAATGTTTGACAACAATAACAACAACGCCCAGGTGAAGGTGGGACCCTGGTTTGCAGTATTTGTTCATTTCTGTGGCATGAACACATCCACCACAACCTGTGTCATGTTACCAGTATAACCTGTTTCATGTTACCAGTATGAAGCCACTGAACCCAGAGTTGGAGAGAGACATGCACAGCTGACTCTCAGGAGCTGGTATGAGCCAATTTCAGCACACCATTACATTTGATGTTAATCATTTTCTGGGTCCTTCTGGAAACCTACTCTCATGTGGCCTCTGAGGTCAGACAGCTAAATTTCTCTTAAGACTGTAGACCTAGGAAGGACTCCTGGTGGGTTTTCTTACCTACAGACGCCCACAGAATTCATCTATGTTTGGAAAACCTTCCGGCAAGAGGCCTCTCTCGTGCTGCTATTGAAAAATTAGCACCGTAGGCTGTCAGACCCACCTCGCAGCATCCTTAATATCTCCTTCTTCTTTGCAGTGTCCCATCTCTGCCACTCCACTGCCACCTTCCTGTCTGCCAGTCCCACAAATATTTGCCAGGAACTCTGAGTTGTGAGCTACATGGCATTCTTGTTATTCACCTTATAAAGTGAAAAGAAGGAATCAGAGAGCTCCTTTCTCCCTCCTGCCTCTTCTGGGCTGCTGTTACAGTGATATTAATTTTTTTTAATATATAGAGAGTGCACAAGCATGGCGTGGGGGGCAGGGGCAGAGAGAGGGAGACTCTTAAGCAGGGCTGGATCTCATGACCCTGAGATCATGACCTGAGCTGAAATCAAGAGTTGGATGCTTAGCTGACTGAGCCACCCAGGCACCCCTACAGTAGTATTTCTAAAGCTAACTTACTTTTTTGTAGTACATCTTTTTTTTTTTAATGTCATTTCTCTATCCTTGTTGCTGTCATCTGCTGATTTCCAGGAAAGGCAACAAACTTTCCTGATGAGTTAAGTACCAGGTGGACAAGATTTTTCCCGCCTCTTCCCTTGTAATTATTCTCATGAGTTTCAACAACCACTTGCTTTTATTTATATGCACACTCTGGCTTCTCATTCTCATATATTAGTTATTCTAGTCAAAATGAATCATTTGATTTTTTTTATCATAGTCACGCTTTATTCTCTCCCAGCTCCATAGCTGTGGCAGTTATCTTTCATTTGGCCCCTATCCCAATCCATTTTCTACCTTGAGCTGTGCTCCAGGGAGCTGTTGCTGGAGAAGTCACCTAACTACCTTGCTCCCTTGCTTCATGTTGGGCATCACATCAGGAGATGGAGAGTGGGAGGGAATGGGTTCGGGAGTTTTTCTTCCTGTTGTCTTCCTGCTTGAACATCATGGCTCTTGCAGTGATTATGCCTCTCCCAGACTACAGCTCTGTGAGGTGGTCCTTCCTCCATGGCTCCAGTCTTCAGCAACTCTTAAAACTTTCCTCCTCCTCCTCCACCTTCTTCTTCTTCCTTCTTCTTCTCCTCCTTCCTCTTCCTCTTCTTTCTCCTCTCTCTTCCTCTTCTTCCTCTTCCTCTTCTTCCTCTCCCTCTTCTTCCTCTTCCTCCTCTTCCACTTCACCCCCTCCTCCTCCTTTTTCTTCTTCTTTTAAGTATAGTTCACATGCAATGTCACATTAGTTTCAGTATACAACTTAGTGATTTGTTAAGTTTATACATTATGCTATTTGATCACAAGCATAGCTACCATCTGTCTTGTAACATTGCCATTATAATATTATGGACAGTATTCCTTATGTTGTGCTTTTTATTCCCCTGACTTATTCATTCCAAAACCAGAAGCCTGTAAGGTGTAATCTCTCATGTGTTATGTGTTATGTGTCATGTGTCCCCAGGCCCTCAACATCTGTATGTGTCCCCAGGCCCTCAACATCTTTGTCCATCCCTTAAGCCTACTAGGTCGTATATAAATAGTCCCTGGAATCAGTCACTAAAAGCCTTTCCAGAACTTCATGGGACTGTGCCTTAAAGTCCCCACTATTATAGAACCACGGCTAATATCAATTTTTCCATCTGCCAAATCTCCATGACAGCATTCTCTCCATTGGAAAATGTTATTCACCTTTAAGATCCAAATGCTACTTGCTATATAAAATAATATTCTCATGTATTTCCCAGTAGAAAGCAAAATCCCTTTCAGAGTTCTCAAGGTTTTTATCTACAAATCTCTTAAGAGATATACATAATTAACCAAGAAAACAAAACAAATACTTATCATATCTCTGTCACATTTAAAGATGGAATGTAGGTTTACCTCCTAAAGTACCAGTTCAATGTTTTTCAGTAAGTACCATTTGTTAAATGCATGAACAAGTTATTTCTCTACCTCTTATATTTCACCTAGTTGATCTTAACTTTTAATAAATAATCTTGTGAGGGTTAACTTTATGCTGTGTTTTCTATTCTTCCTCTCAAACACACACACACACACACACACACACACACACACACACACACACACACAGTATGTGCCCCTTGTAGAGTTCCACCAATCACTTCTATAAGATTGAGTCCTAAACTTATGTTTTTGTGTGTGTGTCAGATTTCCATTTCTAACTGCCAATTTATCATCACTGGATATAGGCATCACTACTTTACCCTCCCATATCCTATGCTGATATAATGATCTGTTTAAAAATACCTCCTTGGCCTGATTTCCACACTTCTGAAAATCACCTATATCTTTCTATAACACAAAATAAGACACTTGAAATCATCCTGAAATGCAGTTTCTCCTACTTCTCGATCCTACCTCTGCAAATTCCCTTGAATTACAAAAATGTTTTCTCAGTTTTCCAATTGCCTTAATTCATTCCCCATTTATTTGTACAAAAATCATTACTACATACTAAAAAGTCTTCAAATTCCCCATGTTTTCCCCATTACAATATACAGAGCTGTGCTATTGGAGAGCAAGTTCATTACCTTTATTTTATAGACAGAGCAATGGGGCCAAGAGGGGGCAAATAACTCACTTTACCTCACACATCTGAGTGGTGTGAAAAAGCTGGAATAAAAGCCTGTCTCATGATACCTACCATGGCATTTCCCCACTATCTTGAGATTCAATCTTTATCTTCCTGCTAGATTCATGCTAATGAGGATCAGTGATCTATTCACATGATTTGAGAATACGTAATGGTCCCTTGAAGATGATCAGAATCGTATTTGCTTCTCTTTCCATTCCCATGATCCTAGTTAACTCACCTATTTAGGATAGTCCAGGCTGTTGAGCCCACATATCCACTTACTCATTTTTTTTAAAAGATTGATTGGTTGGTTGATTGATTGATTGATTGATTGATTGATTTTAGATAGTGAGAGAAAGTATAGAGCAGGGGTTGGGGCAGAGGAAGAGAGAGAGAGAATCTCAAGCAAACTCCCCACTGAGCATGGAGCCAAATGTGGGGTTTGATCTCACAACCCATGAGATGGTGATGTGAGCTGAAACCAAGAATTAGATGTTTAACTGACTGAGCCCCCAGATGTCCCATCTACTTATTCATTTTAATATATTAGTCTTCACTTTAGTTGCTTGAGATGCATATCCATAAATACAGTTGGATATAACTCTGAGTCTGAGTAATAGTGATACCATGAAGTTGTGGTACAGAACTTCCCTCCTCCAATAAACAAAAGTAAAAATAGAACAACCCTGCCAAGAATTTTCCAGCATTAGAAAGAAATACAGAATAATTATAAACTTCAAAAAGTTATGACTGGTGAAAGGACAGAAAATTCTGGTCTATTGGCCAGGCTGACAGGATTCCCAAGCTTGCTTCAACCCCAGAAAGCAGCACGGAAGATATGAGAAACTGCAGAAATCCTGAAACTTCTGCATATTCTCTTACTTGAAAAGGAGTGGGCTAAAGAGATGGGTAGATATCCCTGGGAAAATCAAGATAAAATATTGTGAAAATGCTCTACAAACCACATCTGGACCTTAGCAGAAGCAGAAAGGGCTCCTGATTCTCTTGCTCCAGCATGTAGTGCTAAGTCAGGGGAGTGAGCCAAAGACCTCAAGAGTTGAATGCATGCCAAGCTGGGTGGAATGGAGTATAATAGAGGACATCTGCTGAGACATCAGCAATAAGAGTGAACTCAGGACCTCAGCTCGGACTGCAGCTGGCCTCAGCTGTGCTTGCCCCTTCTCCATATCCTGCTCTTGGTGCCCGCTAACTCAGAAGAGAAGTCAGATGATTCCAGACAAGGTAGGGATGATATTCAGGAAAAAAATCACACAAACTATTTCAGAGAAAAACTAAAATCTGAACAAAGGTGGAGGAAGAAAATAAATGATTTTAGAGCCATGAAACCATTACAGGAAAAAAAAAAAACAAAAATCAATCAAAATATGTAAGTGGAGGAAGGCATTGAGTTTAAAAGATAGCACAGATGATTCAATGGAAAGAATATATAATTTATGAAATAAAAGAAATAAAAGCAGATTCTCTGCTGGTACTTTAATCTCTTGAATAATCCAATGAGAACTGGATTTAGTAACCCAAGGAAAACACAATAATATAATAAAAGAGAGGAGAAGAATGGAGATATAAAGAAAAAAAACTAAGATAAAACAAAATCAGTACAGATAAATTAGAAGCAGCAAAAAGCAAAAAATTATCATGTAAATCAGGCTTTATACTGAATAAAATTAAAGAGACAACAAGTTTAAAATACATCCTTAGGAAGGCAATAGATATGGAAACTCTAGTCCATCCACCATAAGGGTGATTGATATTGCTCAAGTAGACTCTGGCAAATAGGACAGAAAATAATCAGAAATATCACATAGGAAAATTCACCTAAAGTAAATAAATGATAGAGCATTCCATATACTTAGAAAAATCAATACAAAGCTGGTGATATAAAAACACATTTAGTTAAGTTACTGAATAAAGTTTCCTTTAAGTTTTTGGGAAGAAAAAGCAAGAAACATACATGTGGAAGAAATTTGTCTCAGAATAAAAACTCAAGTTTCCAAAACAAGGTAACAAAATCTCCGTTGGACCAAGTTAACGTGTTATTTATATATAAAAACAAACAAACAAAAAGCATTTCCATATATGAAATAATAGGTTTGAGGAAACTTAGGAGCAATGAAATTTTATCAAAGTTGAAGTTTCTTTACTGAAGAAAATGCAACCGGAGAAGAAGTGACTTAAAATAAAAAACACAGAAACTAAGAAGCCATGATAACAGGACAGGAGTTCAAATCTTAATTCACTTAAATATAACTATAAGATAAAACAGCTGGGTAAATGTTATTATACCAGATATAAGCCATTAAAAATTAAGTATTATAGAGGCAATAAACTCAGAAGAAAGGAGACATAGAGGTTACTAATTACCTCATCTGTCTCAGAAGGAGTTAATTAGTGATGGTGACTAAAATTAAAATATGTAAATTAAATATATCTATGCTGACTGAAATGTATTGATGGTTTTAATCATTTTTTTTCCCTGAAACTTAGAGGTGTCTTTTAGTATGTATTACCTCTTACAATGGAAAAACTGAAGTTCTATAATTTTTTCATTTACGTTAGTTGCTTTACTGGTCACTAAATTCACATCAACATTACCAGCTGCTATTTTATAATAACATTTATCCAAGTAGTCTATCTTAAAATTATTTTTGCCTCTTCCTCTCATCTATCTACTTTTGACTTCATTTATCTATATTTTCCTTTCAATGTCTATAGAAAGACTGTTTAAATAATTAAGAGTAATAATGTCCATTTTAAGTAATTTATTGTTTACAATCTTATTTGTTTTGGTGTGGCCAGATTTAGGTTGAATGTGATACATCACTTTAAACAATCATGGCATCAATTTAAACTTTTTCAAGAAATTTATCATGAAAGCTATTATTATTATTATCACCATTATTTTAAGTAGGCTCCATGTCCAGTATGGAGCCCCATGTGGGGCTTGAACTCATAACCCCGAGATCGAGACATGAGCTGAAATCAAGAGTCAGACGCTTAACCTACTGAGCCACCCAGGCACCTGAATCATTGAATTTATTTTTGAAAGTCCGTAGGAAATCAGTGGGAAGACCAGGTTACAAAAGACTGGTCTTTTACTGTGCAGTAATGGACAAAAGGAATCAGCTTTAAGGAGCCTCCTGAAGCAATTCAAAAATACTGGGATTTGCAGCTACCTCATTTATTACTTCCAGAATAATTTTTTTTCCTTTTTCTCTCATATTTTTTAACTCTCACATCTATTTGTCATCAAGGCTAATTGTTCAGCTCACTACCTACCTATTGGCTGTAGGATTACAATATTGTCTAGGAAAAAATTGAAGAAGAAAACAAAATAAATGAAGGTTGGTACAGATTGGGGGAGTAAGTGAATACTCATCTGTGTTAGTCAGGATAAAGTAGGTGCTGCTTTAATCCCAGAATCTCAAGACAGTGCAACAAAGTCCAATGAAGTCAGGAAGCTCATCTACCAGCAGCTATCTTTAAGCTGTTGACTCAGAAAGCCAGACTGGTACCATCTTGTCACTCTGCCATCTTGACAGATGATCCCAACAATCACTGAAAAAAAGCAAGAGAGAATGGAGAGAACTTGTGCTTGCACTTTTTGCCTATTGACCTAAAAGTAAAAACAACAGTTTATTTATAATTTATTGTCCAGGACTATCTCATGGCCCTGTCCTAACTGCAAGAGAGCCTGGGAACATGGTATTCCTGCGTATTCAGGAAGAGGACAATAAAGCAGAATTCAGGGAATGCTTAATATTACCACTTTCACATGACCTGAAACTGAAACAATTATGAAGTTAAACAATAATGGTCTGAGAAATTAAAAGAAGTGAGAAATAATTATTATTGCATTTACATAATAAGACATGGTATGTTCATGAGTTGGAAGAATTAATATTGTTAAGATGGAAATACTGCTCAAATCTATCTGCACATTCATTTAACATGGTCCCTTACAAAATCCAAGATGATTAATTGCAGAAACTGAAAATATGATTCTAAAATTACCATATACCGCATACAAATATTAAATCAAAATGGATCAAGACATAAGTATAACAGCTGAAACTATAAACTCTTAAAAGAAAACATAGGCACATCTGTCATCTTGAATGAAGCAATGGTTTCTTAGATATAACATCAAAGGTACAAATAAAAAACATATAAGTTACAACAAGAAAAGGCAGATGTCAAACATAATTGAAATTTAAAATAATTTGTACATCAAAGGACATTATCAAGAGAATGAAGAGTCAATCCATATAACATGAGAAAATATTTGCAAATCATATATCTCATAAGGGTCTGATATTCAGAAATATATAAAGAACGTAATTCAACAACAAAAATACACAATCCAATTTTTTAAATGGGGAAATGATTTTAATAGACTTCTGTCCAAAGAGGATGTACAAGTGTCCAAAACACATGACAAGATGATCAACATCATTAATAATTAGGAAAATGCAAGCCAAAACCATAATGAAATACCATTTCACTCCTACTAGGATGGCTACAATCAGAAACACAGACAATAATAAGGGTGTGGAGTTATTGGAATCCTCATACACTGTTGATGAGATGATAAAATTGTAAACATATAAGCATACATCTATAGAAAAATTTGTACATGAATGGTATTATACTCGTAGGAAGACACAAACTACCAAAACTGACCAAGCATTATTTATAATTGCTTAAAAATAGAAACAACCAAATATGGATTGAGAAATGGATAAACGTAGTTGGTATATACCATACAATGAAATATTCAGCCACAAAGAGAAATAAAGTACTGATGCCTCACACTACATGGGTGAACCTTGAAAACATTATGCTACACGAGAAAAAGGCAAACACATAAGGCTACAGATTCTATCTGATGTAAAATGTCAAGAATGGGCACATATGTAGAAACATAAAGTAGATTGTTTTCCGGGGATTGGGGCAGGAGAGAAAGAAAGTATCTGCACATAAGTAAGAGGTTTTCTTTGGGATGATGATGATGTTCTGGAATGAATATCCTTGATGGTTGAACATACTAAAAACTATTGCTTAAACTGGACCTTTTTAAATAGGCTCCACACCCAATGTGGAGGGCTTAGATTCATGGCTCCGAGATCCAGAATCACATGCTCTAACAGCCAAGCCAGCCAAGTGCCCCAGAATCGTGCATTTTAAATGAGTGATTTAATCGTACATGAATTGTATCGGACTAAAATATCATGTAAGAAAAAAAAATTAAGAAGCCAAATTGTTGGTAGAGAAAATAAAGTTACAGGATGAAATAGACTATAACCCCACCTATTGAATATGTATGCTGATCTGTTTTCAGGTTTATATATAAAAATGCATAGAGAAAGGACTGGAGTAATATAAAAATAATTCTATTGGGGAGATTTCAATGTGGGGGACTTTTTATTGTCTCTGTATTTGGTATCCTTTGAATGTAACAAGAATATGTTTATATATTATGTAAAACTAAACAAAAGAAAATGAATGAAGTTAGAAAGTATGAGAGACAAACACTATTATACTCCATCTTCAATGCCCAGTTCCATTTCCTCTGTTATATGAAGTCTTCCTCAACCTTTTACTGATTTGTCTTACCTGCACTCTTGCAACCCACACATTATGTGCTACATAACTTAGTACCTAATCAGATATTTAAATAATTCAACTACATGTGAAAATACTGGCTACACTGTAAAGCACAGTAAAAATATCATGGCAGCATGTTGGACAGCCTTTTGGCCCAATCCGTGTGAAATTAAGGATAGCAAAGCCAAAATTGGAGGTATAGAGTCAGAAGCTGGATAAAGCTTGCCCTGGATGCCAAAAGAAGTCCTTAAAATAGTAGCCATGTCACAGGTCTGAGATTGCATATTCTGGATTTTTACATAAAGAAACACCTTAAATCTAGCATTTTCTGAGCAAATTGATTTCAAGTGAGCAGTGTTTGGTAAGCAAGCAAGCAAGCAACTGTAGAAGTTCCAGAGTCCACATAAAAAATGTCCTTCCAGTCTTGGAAGCAAACAAGCAACAAAACAAAACCCACAAGACCTAAGAGAATAGGTGCACCTCATCATGGCCTTAAAGGTTAAGTTCTTATATAGTATAGCTTTTATCTCTGCATTCATACTATTTCCTACATGTTGGCCTCAAGTCCCCAATAAGACTTCAAGAGTGCCATCCACTGTGATTTAGAAAGAGTGCTTGTATTTATCCTACAACTTCTAACATTTATGAGATTGAGCACCTGATAGATTTTGTTAATTTAATTGATAAAATGACCAGTTACACAGTTCTTGACAAGTGAAAATTCATTTTCCAAAAATATTAAGGGTCTGTTTTGACTAAACCCAAAATAACAAACTGAATGGTCACAGTCATCAAATAAAACATGGAGAACTAATTTCACAGGGTTCACAATAAATCTGACATGAAGAATAAAGTAGAGAATGGAGTTCATTTGACAGTCTCAAACAGCCAGAATCTCAGAAGGGAGTCAGACTGGACTCTTAAAAAGACTAAGAATCCCTCTGCCTAGCCTTTACTAATATGACTGTGTTTGTTATTAATGTTCTATTGGTAGCAGATAATATGTATTGAAGGTATATGCCAGGAGCACGGAGCTAAACATTTTTATGTATATTATCTCATTTGATAATCATGATAATCCTATGCAGTAGGTGCTATAATCACACATATTGTACAGATGAGAAAATTGGAACTGAGTATAAAGAACTGTCCATGCCCACACAGATAGTTGGTAGTGAAGATATGATTTCATTTCACTTCATTTCACTTCAAGCCTAACTCCCAAATTCATGTTCTTTACTAATAATAGCATTCTCATTAGCTATACCAAGAATTGAATATTGAATATTCAATTGAATATTTGAGTATTACCAAGAATTCAGGATTCCCATGCTATCCTGCCATGGTAGTTTGTTTCTCAAAGGAAACCTATGTCCTCAAAGGAACTGTATGTCCTGAGGACTAAGTCGGTTAGCTAGAGGTTTAGTCTCCAATCCTAATAAAACATTTGCTGAACTAGTCTTGGTTCTGTGATGACCCTACTTATAGAGCCTCATTTGAACAGAGTGGTCTCCTTTTTCCTTTCTTCTGATTCCAGCCACTTGCTATACCAAATGCTGAAGAAGCCTAAGTCTAGAGGAAATGACCAACTGAGAGCAAGCCCATCAGAAACTCATGTTTTCTCTCTTGTTTTCCTTCATTTCCTCCTTTTTGCCCTTCTTCATTGGTGACTGTATTTAAATAGGTCTCATGATTAAAAATATATTCTAACAATAGAATGTGTGTTAGAAATCAATATGTTAGGAATGAGCAAGAATATGTTAGAAATGAGCAAGACAGTTTGCCCTTAAGAGGTTTTCTTTTCTTTTTTCTTCTTCTTCTTCTTTTTTCCTTTTGGCATAATCACCAGGAAGCTTGTTCAACACAAAAATGCTGACACCAATCCATCAAAGGGTACCCTGCAAACTTGTCTCAGGGATTGTAAGAATCCATTTGATTCAATGATAAGAAAGCAAAACTTCTAAGATTCAGAGAAATGAGAGTAATTTTTTCCGAAAGGTGAGGGTTCCAGACTGCTACTCATCATTTCATGCAGCTCAATGGTCCTGGAAGGCAGGAATAGACTCTTTTAATTTGTCCGGAACTGATGACACCATGAATATATTGGATATATAATTAGTCTACTGCTTTATGATGAGAAAACCTAGGTTTCTGTTCCCATCAGGCCTGAGAGGGAGATCCAGAAAGGCAAGACATTCATCTTTGTAGAAAATTCACGCGAGAGAAAAAAATGACCTTACGCTCATGATTAGGAAGGAAAAGAACTTTCAAAACTCTACTTTTTTTTTTTTTAAGTGACACAATAAAGAAATTGCAGATAAGGAAAAACAAGGTAAAGAAGAAGAGTTAAGCTACCTCTGAGAGCTCAAAGTTGATTGGACCAAAAATCAGAAATGATACTAAATTTAAAAAAAATGAGTCCACATAAATCAGAAAGAAAAGATCTCACTATCTGGAGAGAAACACACAGACAAAAACCACTGGCGCACAAAACAACAAATCCCTCAGTATGCCATCTTTCAAGCAAACCACGAGACAGCGAACGAGAGGGAAAACCTCACAGTAACACTTGCAGCTGAAATCGTGCCTGAAAGAATGTATTTTTTTCCCTTTCTCCATGTTACATTTTCTCATCATATTCCTCTTGGAACTAGCAGCTCTTTAAAAAGAAGATACTTGCAAACATTGGCCTAGCCTTTCACTGAGTTACATTTGTCTGTCTCCCCAGTTCTTCTGGTATATCATGGAACATACCCACATATTTCCTTCTTTACCCTTTTTCCTGATAACTGAAATACACTCCTCAGAGCTTCCAGAAGCCCTCCTCTGACATCCATCAGAACAGATCTGCAAACATTTCTCAGGGAGTGTGTGTGGGGGGTGACTTATGGTAAGATGATGTAATGGATTCATGTCTGATGATTTTCAAAAATATATCTACATATTTGTAGTCTGAGTAGCACAGTAGAAGTGGCAACAGCAAACATCCTATGTCCTCCCCCACCCCTATCCCACTCCTGTGACAGATTTCTGCAATTGGAATTAGGATCCCATTCGTATGTTAGCCTCTTGAATAGATTATGGGTTTCTTTTCCTTCTTTTCCTTTCTTTCTTCTCTTTTTTTTTCTTCTCTTTTTCTTTTTTTCCATTGGGGCTAAAGCCAGCAGGGAATCTTCATTAAAATTCACCATAAGGCCCATTTGTTTGCCATTTCCCTTCCCCCAACTCCCATATCCCTCCTACCCGCTGTGAACTCTTTGCGGGGGCAGAGGAATGACCCGTGGAAATCTCACTGCCATGTCGAGGTACACAATCCAGGGAAGCATTCCAGGCTGCTCCTGTCTGTCAAATAAAGATGACAAATATTTACTGTCTGTGGACACCCCTCCAGGTAGTTATTCATTCATAATTTCATTTTATTATGCATTTTAGGAAACAAGACGTCTTTCCCCACAAATAGGTGCAAATAACTGCTGGCATTTAGAACATTCCTCAAAGACAAGGACTGAGAGGATGTAGAGGTGCGTGATATTAGTTCTTATGGGAAACTGGGATCAGAGGATGTTTCTCGAGGTGGTTGTTACTGTTATTGGTTATCATGCCTTCCCCTTCGTTCCAATAAGACATAACTATGCCAGAGTCATACTTCATATTCATCTATAGGAACATCTGGCCCATGTCTAACATTTAATTTCCACACCATTAGAGTCAAACAATACATGTACATCAGTAGATAATGTAATGCATTATCACGCAAGGCAGAGAGTAGCAATTTATTAGCCTAATTTAAAATAGCCTTCAGCGAAAAATAGTGCATCTTAATTCAGAGTTCTGAGCGAAATGACATGTTTTCCAGTAAAATTCAAAAGTATATACTCAGACATGCCTTGGAAAAACTTTCCTGCATACATTACCTCCTGCATTATTCAAGGATGAAATATCAATTGTGGGTTTTTTTTTTTATGTTTAAACCAATTTCATCCATAATAACACAAAAAGAGATAACAGCCTTAGGAGAAAAGGAAAAAAGGAATTCCCTGGAACATAAGTAGGCCTCACATCTTTATTTCTCAGAAATCATGACTTGAATGTGTAGGTTACTCTGAATTTCTTTGCATATACTTAAAATCACAGAAAATGGCTTGCTTTGAATGTAGAATGAATTTTGCTTCTATTTCTCCCCCTTAAGACATTTTCATTACTATTTTAGCTTTATAGACAATGGATAAATAGAGCCTTAGCTTGTCTTTGTTGAAGAATAGTAGGCCTTTATGAGGACTTAAACGATATAACCTTAGGAAGTAGCTTAAACCACATAGCCTGCATGAATCATTGTTATTATTAAAAGCAGAAATATTCAAATACCTTCGCAGTTCTTGTTAATTAAAAATCAATGTCTAGTTTCCTGACTTGGACATCTGATACAAAAGGGGGTGTGGTGCTTATCAATATAGATAGAAAACATTTTCATTCCCCTAGATGGTACTAATGGAAATAATAAAATATACTTATAACATGATCTGGTAATACACATTCTGAATTTTGTGACGCTAACCAAAACACACTTGTAAGGCACATTGCATATGACAATTCAATGAGGTGGGCAAAATGTGTCTGTCATCTTGGGGTCCTCACATAGCACTTGATTTGCTGTTGAACCTTCTTTCGCTAACGATGTGCAAAGTCCATGGCTGGTCCCTACAACGAATGTGTATCCCAAATTGTCATGACGTCTTAGATTAATAAAGGAAGTAAGAAATGCACATGTATAACCAGAGTGTGCGTATGTGTGTGTGTGTATATATGTGTGTGTGTATATGTATATATGTGTGTGTGTGTGTATATATATATGTATATATATATATATATATATATATATATATATATATATAATATAAAGGGCTAAATGCCACATAAGAAAATTAGAGAAAGGGCTTTGGGAGATCAAGGAGGGAGGGATTATTTCTGGTTCTGGGCACTATAAAGGGTTTTTTTTTTTTTGGAAGTTTGTGCTGGAACTTTCAGGACAGGTTGGCATGTAGAGTAGATATGTTCAGTGACAGCCCAGAAGACAAGATCCTGACCCATTGAAAGGGTTACTGAGAAAGTCAGCCAATTGTGGTGAATCAGAATTAATATGGATTGCCCTGTCTCCAAATCCCCATATCCCATTACCAAATTCTCTCCTGAAAAATCCTAATCCTTAGCTCTGATTCACCAGTTTGGTTTAAAATATTTGCTCCTGTTTTGCTGATGGGATTTCTATTTGAAACCTATGATATGACTAATATTTTGTTCCCTCTATTCTATTCTTTCATTGTGATATGTGACTAATTTGATATGGTACTGCTACCACAGGAGCAAATGTGAAACCACCCAGGACACTGATGCTTTGCCCTGGTCCCCGACTGCCTAAACTAACTCCAAGGAACAAGGACATCTTGCTCTATGAATTTTCAAAACCTGTTATTACCCTTGATAGTCTTCAAATCACTTTATAGTTTCATTAGTTCACTTTACTTGAGACTTGAATTTGTCATAGACCTGGGAAATTTGTCAACAAGTTTCTTACTCTACACCCAACCCCTGAAACTGGGGGAGATGTGCAAATTATCTTCTGCTGTCTTCCAAAGGATTCCCAAACTGTGTATGTATAGTAACCTTGGGTTTCATCTTTCAGTTATTTATTATAATACATGTTTTGTAGTACAATAAATTAAAAATAAGGGTAAAAAATGGGTGGCTCAGTTGGTTAATTATTCTTGATTTTAGCTCAGATCATGAGATCAAACCCCATGCTGGGGTCCACACTTAGCAGAGAGTCTGCTTGAGGTTGTCTATCTCCTTCTCCCTCTACTCCTCTCGCCATCCCCAATGCATGCACACGCATGTGCATGCACACACACACACACACACTTAAATTAAAAAATCTTTTTAGGGGATCCCTGGATGACTCAGAGGTTTAGTGTCTGCCTTTGGCCCAGGGCGTGGTCCTGGAGTCCTGGGATCGAGTCCCATGTCAGGTTCCCTGCATGGAGCCTGCTTCTTTCTCTGCCTGTGTCTCTGCCTCTCTCTCTCTCTATGTCTCTCATGAATAAATAAAATAAAATCTTAAAAAAAGTCTTTTTAAAAATTAATAAAGTAAAAAATTTCAAGTAAAAGTCTACCTCCCCAACTCCATTCCCCAGCCCTAGCCTCGTTTCCCAGGGATAATTATACTTAAATGTCTCTAATTTTAGTTCTTTTCTTGATTATCACTATAAGTACTAGGCTTTTGAGTCCATTCTAGAAAGAAGAGAAATTTGGTTCACTTACTAGAATCTTCTCCTCTATTTCAATTTGCATTATATTATTATTTTCTGTTCCTCAGTTGCTTGCCTTCATAATTTTAAATGACATTGGTTCTTCAATTTCAAAATTATCTTTACCATGTAAGGTTTTTACTTCAGCTTGACAAATATGTATTTAATGCCCACAATGACCAACTGCTATGCTAGATTCTGGCAATAAAATGGTAAATAAAAATGAAGATAAACTCTGTCATCATGGAAATTGCCACCTAATGAAAAAGGCAAAGGTCAATCAATAATAACACAAACAAATAATTAGCAATAACAAGTGCTGCCCAGAAGTTTATTGAATTATGAGGATTTATATTAAGGAGATCAGGGATTCTTTCTCCAAAGTGATTACCTTTGGTATGAGATCTGCTGGATGAATGGGATTTAACTATGTGGAAACTGGGAGAAAAGAGCATCCTAGGAAGAAGAATAGCTCTTACAAAGGCCCTGTGACAGGGAAGTCATGGCAAGAATGATGTGATAGGAGCCATTTGGGACTTAAGTGGAAAAAAGTGGAGAAGATCAAAGAGTTAACACAGGGAAGAAAGATAAGTAGAGACCAGCCATACAGAGCTTTGCAGGCCTTATCAAGGACTTTGCCTTTATTCTAAGAACCAGAGGAATGGTTTTGGAGCAGAGGAAGATCATGATCAGAATATAATTTTGAAAAGTTTACTCTGATTCTAGTTGGTGAATATGAGTAAATGAGCCAGAGTATTATTTTTCTCCCATTGAATTTTGTCTTTAACCCTGCGGTTAAATTACCAAGACTTTTGCTATTTTCATTTACTTTAGTACTATCCATGAGTCTTCAATGTTTTCCCTATAACTTGAACATAAATGTTTAAAAGCGGTAAAAATATCTACCATCCTATGGACCAGTGATCCACTCGTAGGTGTTTGACCACATGCAGATGAGTGGAAAAATACCGTGGAAAGTTATTCACAGCAGCTTTTTTCATGGTAGCCAAAACTCAAAACCAACTGAAACATCCAAAGGGACAATGGCTCGGTTGTGGCATATAAATGAAGTGATCTATCAAATATTAGGAAGCAATGACAAGGGAATGAACTAGTGGCCCACACAATGATAAGAATGGCTGTCACAGCAAAAGAAACCAGGAGCAAAATAGTACACATTGTGGGATTGCATTTAGATGAACTTCCAGACCTGAGAAAACTGATGAACGAGGGTAGAAGTGGGGGTGGTGGTAGTCATGTCAGGGGGTAAAGGCACTTTCCAAGGGTCTGGAAAGGTTCTATATTTTCATCTTGGTAGCCATTACCTGCGTGTATACATCTATAAAATTCCCCAAACCTTATCAAGATTAGTGAATTTGAGGCTTATTAATCTGTATATGTTTTACTTCAATAAAAATGTAAAAAGACCAGCAGCGTCTATAATATTATGATATTGCATATGCACCAGGTCCAAGTGACACATCTGACACATACTCTTGTGTACCTCTCGAAGGAGACTATTCCAAGAGTAAAGGTCAAATTGATTCTTTTTATTGTATATTCTATGATTTTCTCAAAATCATGCCATATGGACATTGTAATCTCAATGTCCTTGCATGTCAGAAAATGTCTTTATTTCACTCTTTCATTTTATTCATTGGTTAGCTTCAAATTATTTTTCTTCAGAACATTGGAGGAACTGTCCCATCGTTTTCTAGAACAACACACTGTTAATGAAAAGTCTAAAGTTATTCTTATTTTAATAATATTAAAATTCTCCTTTGAAAGCATTAAGGAACTTTCCTTTATACTTAGAGTCCCGAAGTTTCACCCTAATATGTGTAGAATTTGTATCAGATTTCTACTGCTATTTAACAGAGTACCACAAATTTAGCAATTTGAAGCAATACTTGTTAATTAGATCATAGTTTCTATAGGTCAGAAGTCCAAGAAAGATAACTAAATCCTCTACTCAGGGTGTCCCAAGACTAAAATCAAGGTGTTTACTGGGCTGCAGTCTTATTTGAAGGCTTGACTTAAGGATTTACTTCCATAGTCCCTCAGGTTTTGGCAGAATTTATTTCTTTGATGCTATAGAATTCATGGCAGTTTGCTTCTTCAATTGCAGCAACAGAAAGAGTTCCTTCTAAGAAGTCTCTAAGCGCAAGGAAGTCCTACTAAAATCACTTTTATTCTTTTAGGATTTCATTTATTTATTTTAGAGAGAGATAGAGTGCATGAGCAAGGGCAGAGGGAGAAAAAGAGAGAACATTAAGCAGACTCTGCATTGAGCATGAAGCCTGCCACCGGGCTTGATCTCACAACCTTGAGATCATGACTTGAGCCAAAATTAAAAGTTGGATGCTTAACTGAGCCACACAGGTATCCTTAGAACCACTTCTAAAGGGCTCACTTAATTAGGTCAGGTGTACCTAGGCAATTATCCTAGGTATGGATAACACAATTCAAAGGCAAACTGATTAGGGACCTTAGTTATAACTGGACAATCTCTTTGCCTTTACTATATAGTATAAACTATCATAGAAGTCACATCCATCACAGTCTTAGGTCTTTTCCCATACTCAATGGGAGGTCATTATATAGGACATGGGAAATTTGAGAGCCACTTAAAAATATAGCCTACCACAGATTTTTAAAATTCTTTTTCATTCTTAATACTCATTTCCATTTCCACAACATTCTGAATAAACTGAGCTCGAGGGGCATCTGGGTGGCTTGGTCTGTTAAGCATCTGCCTTCAGCTCAGGTCATGATCCTTGGGTCCTGGGATGGAGCCCTGAGTCTGGGCTCCTTGCTCATGGGGGACCTGCTTCTCCCTCTCCCTCTGCACCCACCCTGGTTGTGCTCTTTCAAATAAACAAATAAAATCTTTTAAAAAACTGAGCTCCATAATTATTTGCTGAATAAATAAACAACAAATTAATACACAGTAACTTATAGCCCATTTTGAATCTGAAGATTTAACCATTGCTTCCACTCAGAAAAATTTTCCTCTGTTACATTGGCAATTTCTTTTACCTTGTTTCTGAGCATTTTATTTAACCTATTTTTGTGTTTTTAAAAGGATTTTATTTATTTATTTTAGAGAAAAAGAGAGTGAGTGAGCAGAGGGGCATAGGGAGAAGGAAAGGGAGAAGCTGACACAAGGCTGGATCTCACGATCCTGAGATCGTGACCTGAGCCGAAATCAAGAGTCAGACACTCAACTGACTGAACCACCCAGGTGCTCTTTAACATATTTTTAATAAATATTACTCATGTCTTAATATTTTCTTGCATGCTTTTCATCTTTCTGTTGTTTTGCTTTGTGTCCTTAGACATAGGTTCATAGAGGAATAAATATGAATCTTTCAGAACACAAACTTTTTTAACTTGTGTCCAAGTTATTCTTCAGTTATCCTGTTCAATGTTTTATTTTGATGACCATATTTATTATTTCCAAGAACTGTTTCTAGTTTTTTTGGTCCTGTGCAATTCTGAATAAGATAGCTTCTCAAATATCTCTGAGAATACCAAAATCATAATTTTTAAGTTCTCTTTCCCTTCTCAGCCAGAAAGAAGAGTTTCTACTTCCACTGCAGCTCTTGATGTACCTTTTAGCACTGTCTTCAAAGTTTATCCATTAGTATGATCCCTTTTCCTTTCCATATTTCAGGAGGATGGTGGGTCAGAAAATACCTTATTGATTGGAATAGGACTTGAAAGATAAGCAAGATTCTTACATCATTGTCTTATTCATTTAATCAACATTTTCATAGTTTGCAAAAACTAGTAGGTACTAAAGTAGATTTTTAAAATGCCTTCACTCTGGGACCTTAGAATTTAGTAGGATTTAAGTAATAATAGTGTAGTACAAGGATATTTAAAGTCAGGAAGAAATAAATGAGCAGGTCATGAATGATACAGACTCAAAGATATGAACTGACTACTTTGGAACAGCCTGCCATGTTGATGAATTAGGGGCCATGACAATGAAGGACTTCCAGTACCTCATTCCCAAGCTATGAGTGGGTTGGGTGAAGTAGCTAAACCTGGGTTGCTAGTAGCTTAAGAAGATAATGACTAACAGCAACTGAGCTAATGCTTAAATAGATGGGATGAGGCTTCTGGCTGTTTCCAGGTATTGCTTGGGTATCTCTGTAAGCTATTGTATATCACCCAACATGTGATATGTCTACTGCTGTGCAATAAATTGCTGCAAACCCAGCATCCTAAAACAACAAAAATTTCTTACATCATGGTTACTATAGGTCAGCAATCCAGGCATGGAATGGCTGGTTTCTCTGCTCAGGATCTCGTAAGTCTGAAATGAAGATGCCAGTTGGAACCTGAGATCTTATGTGGGGGCTCTGGAGGAAAATGCACTTCCAAGCTCATTCTTGTTGTTGCCAGAATTCAGTTTCTTGCAGTTGTGGGTCTCTCTTATTTTCCTGGCTGCCAGCAGGGGACCCCTCTCAACTTCCAGAGTCCACCCATATCCCTTGCTGTGTGGTCCCTTTCATGTTCAAGCTAGCAATGATAAGTCAGAGCCTCTCATGCTTCAGATCTTTACCTTTGTTTATCCTTATCCTCTAGATACAAATTTAAAGAGCTCATGTGATTAGGTCAGGCTCACTCAAATAATCTCCTTTTTGGTTAACTCAAAGTCAACACATTATAATCGAAAATTCATTTGCAAAACCTTTTTTGTCATGTAACTTAATGGGAACGATGTCTTATTATACTCAAGGGATCCTCTCACAGTGAAGGGGACAGTGGTATATGAAAGTGGATCCTTGGAGATCATCTTTGAATTCTGTCTACTGCAGAGTCTCAGAAACTATTTCCTCCATGGTACCACTACCAATAAAGAGGGAAAATATCAATATCTACCTTTCCATTCTCTCCCCCTTCTTTCATTCATATCTATCCTTATCAATTTAACCCATGCACAGCCAAACTACTCTGAAAAGAGATAAGCAAGAAACAATTGTGGGCAGAGGACTTTGCCTTTAAGCTTTGTATTCGGGTCTATTTTTTTTAGGCCAAATAAATGTAATATACACACTTGGGGAAATAAATTCTTTTTTTTTCTTATTTTTAACTTGAGAGTCAATCTGAAACCCCGACTCTCCCACTAAGAAAGGGAAGGGAAATGAGTTGAGTTTACATTTACAAAGTGTCTACTATAGGCATAGAGCTTTCCATATTTATATGTTAAGTTCACTTGCATCATTCTCACAGATCTCTGAATATCTTTATCTCCATTTTATAAATGAGAAACCAAGAAAGCAAAGTAATGTGCTCAAGACCACACAGCGAAGAAGCTAGTACTTTAATCTAGGCTGAGGATTTTACAGATGTTGGTACAAGCTCTGAGGTGCAAGCAAAAAAGGAAAGACAACTATTTTGATTAGCTGATGTGAGATACTTGAGTGTGATGATGCTTGACTTGCTTTGCCTGGCGTCACACACAAAACTATTTTGACCTGCAGGGCAAGTGTCCAGATATCTAAATTTAGTTTCAGGATTGAACCTCCTAAACTATCCATCATCCTGGGCAAACTCTCATTCTCAATCATCCATGGGTCATAGGTCAGTGTCATAGTTGAGGAACTTGAACATAAGGGTTTGCAATGATGACTGGAGTGGTACTGGGTGAACATCATTGCTTCTTTCCCAGTCAAGGGGACTCCAGTGACAGTGTGAGAAAATATCCAAGACCTTAAGACCTGATAGAGGAGGCATTGTGATCATGGCAACTGTCTTAGTCTAGTCAGGCAGCTGTAACAAAATATTTCAGACTGGGTGGCTTGTAAACAACAGAAATTTAATTCTCATAGTTCTGGAGGCTAGAATTTCAAGATCAGAGTGCCAGCACAGTTGGGTGAGGGTCCTTTTCTGATCTTTTTTGTGTTGCAGACTTGCCATTGTGTTTTCAAATAGCAGAGGCGGTTCAGGAGCTCTGTGGGCTCCCTTTCCTAAGAGTGCTAACTCTATTCCTGAAGGCTCCACCCTTGTGATCTAAGAACTTCCCAAAGCCCTACATCCTAATACCATCACATTGGCATTAGGATTTCACATATGAATTTTGAGGGGCACAAACCTTCAAATCACAGCAGCAGTGTTCTAGTTTTATCTGTATTTATTCATCTCCTCATTTGAAAAAAAAAACTATGGTGGTTTGCACAGATACAAAAAATATGGTAAGATAACATAAGTCATAAACATAATTGAATAAGAATGATTGAATTCTTATCACTCATCACGTGCCATATACTTTCCTCCAAACAATGTTATTAGCAAGGTATCAATATTGACCTCATCTTATAAATGAGAACAAAGAAAATTAAGGAGGCAAAAGAGCTCACTTGAAGTTAACAAGCTAATCAGTAATGGATGCAGGACTCAAACTAGCTCTGTATGACTCCAAAATTCATGCTAAAACAGAAAGGAAAATAAGAGCAAAATCATGATTTGGAATCAGGAGACAAATATATACTATGAATTACTATGTACTTGATTTGGGAAAGAACACAAATTGGGCTTTAAACTCTCTATCAGATGGTGAAAAGATGGAAATCTGTCAACCACAACTCTCAATATTGATTCCTAGGATAAAGTCAATTATTCTTGACAGTGACCAGTAAGAACATTCTTAGACTCTTTGCACAGAGGACCCTGCACAACTATGTGTATATATGAGCTAATATTCTGAAGATTTTATTCAGTCAGATACTTTACATACTTTTTATCTTTATTTCTTATAATAAGCCTGTGCTTTGAGTACTGTTGTTATCCTCATTTGACACATGAGCAAACTGAGACTCAGAGATGCTAGTCAACACACCTAAGACACCAGAGTAGTGAGTGAAATGTCAAAATTTAAATTCAGATACCAGATGAGACTTGTAATAATTGCATTATGGTGCCCCCAATGACAATTTTATTAGTAGCCTTAAGTACTTTCATGTGCTATTTTTTTATAGTATCACTAAATATAACCATCACTCCAAAGTACAAGGCAGTTAAAAAAAAAAAAGCTATTGAGAGACCATGTAATGGGGTAAGCAGGGAAGTATATAGCTGAGTCCAGGGATAGATTTTAGAGTGTTTAACACATGAGTTCTCAATGTGGGCAATATCATCCACAAGGGGATAATGATTGGTTCTTGGGAGGCAAAAAATTCCTAGATATTACAATAGTTGTGGCCTTCCAAGGGCTGCAACACAAAAATATGTGTGTGTATATATATAGTATATCTCTGGTATTCAAATTTCCCTTGAAGCTTGGCAGGGAAGCAATTGAAGGGGGTGGGATGCCAAAAAAAGGCTCTGTGAGGGGGCCGTTAAAAAAATAAAAAGTTGAGAAATAATGGTTTAGAGAATTAAATGGACATCATGTTCTTTGGATTATCTTCAAAGATATTATTTATCCCACTTGTGGATTTGATAGTTATAGAATATCAGTACATTCCAGATTGTCAACTCCAATCACATGTACAGTTAGTATGTTACCAACTGAATACAAATACTTCTTTCCAAACAGATATACGTGAACTGATGCAGTTGGCATTGTATTGAAAACCGAGTTGATTAACATTGTATTGAAAACTGAGTTGACTAACAGAGCCCCCAATGCCTCTTCTGCTATAAGATGACAAAGTCTATAAACCATGTTATGATTCTGCGTATGATAGATTAAGATTATTTTAAACCTTATAAATACAAATTCTATTCTAAATAGTTTGGCAAAATAATGTTAGTCTAAAAGGTTTCTGCTTAGGGGAAAAAAGAAACCCTCATCTTGTGAAAGAGCTAATATGTACCTTTGAGCAATTTTATTTTTGCCCTTTTTGTATGTGCTTTAAAGTGTTTTACTTGCTTTTAGGACATCTACCAAGGTAATGGCTTCAGATTTAGAAAAATTAAACTATACTCTCTTTTCCAGCAAAAATCAGGTCACAGTTTTGATAGTGTATTAATGACACCTCCAAAAGGATGTAGGGGTGAATTTAACAACTTCCTCCTATCTGGTGTGGAATTTTATCCTACTTACAAGCTAATAAATAAGCCTGCTACAGTTTCATGGATGCTGTCAAAGACACAAGATTCCTGGATCAGAGACAAAGGACTTTATTACTTACAGCAAAGCAAGAAGCATAAGCACCAGCATGTTTGAATCCTTTCCCCCTTGTCCACCGTGTCTCACAGGGGTGATGCAGGATTCCACATTGATGCTACATCTGCAATGGCTTTACCTTATAGCCAAGGGACACTGATATTGGGAACCTACTATTTTATAGCAGACAGTAGGCAAGCCTGCTCTTTGTCTCAGAAGGAGGCATTATTGCATTCCCTAAGGTTGCTCACTACAAACACAACATTGAGAAATGGCAGGTAAAGAGCAATTAGGGCCTCAAATTCTTTTCATACTCAGCAACACACTAGAAGCAAAAGACACCTAGGGAGTAGCGTCTCCAATCTCTCTCACCTTGAGATCTCCATAGCCTCAGTTCAATGGGATGTGCTTCTTCCAAAGATACTGTAGGTATATTTCATTCTTATACTTAATTCCTCGTTCCAGTTCCTTTATTTCCTCTGGGACTTCTCTGAGTTAGGCAGAGGAACACTCTGAAAAGAGTAAGCTGCTATAATTACCCACTTTGCTATGGTATTTATTCATTGCCTAAATATAAACTAAATTATTCATCTTGTAAAAGATGCTAGCAAAGTTGAGAAAGCAATCATCAACTATATTTGAGTTGCATCAAAATTTAGGAGTACTAAAAGATTAGATAGAAACATGTTTTCAAATTAACTTTTTAATATTGTAAAGAGAATCTCTAATTGCATGGGAAGTTAGATAAGGTAAATTCTAAGCTCTAGAATCTGTGTTTATTTGATGTTATGAAGGGTCACTACCTAATTTAAACTCACAGATATCTGTTATTGTTCTTACCTACTCAGTTTTTTGAAAAATCATAATGTTACTCAGGAGGAAGTATTTGGTGACACTAGATTAATATTATCAAAATGATCTTGTTTATCATATCTTAATACCCTCTTCCACAAGTAGAACAACTTCTAATAGCCCTCTTTTCCTACCAAACACTAGCAATTCCCATATATTCAATTTTATTTTAAAAGAGATTTACTAACGGTTTAAACATAAATAACTAGCAAAACAACCAGAAAGAATTATTATCTCTATGAAGGAAAGAGGGTGGGAAGGGAGTTGCAATAGATTTTATTTGACCCCTGCAACATCTCTGCACTAAGGCACAGATATTTTATGAGGTGTGTGTTTGAGCCAGAATGGAAAATAGGACTCTTGGATCCTAGGAGAATTTCTGTTTAATTTAAAATATGTAAGCCTGTTGCTGAAGACTTATTTTAAAGCAACACTCTTTGTGGTTCTTGTGTTTCTAGTATGATCTCTTTGCACCCTGCCAGGTATAGATAAGTTCTTGTGAAATCAGATCAAATACTTGGCTTTATTCAGTCTGAGTTTTACAGACACAGTTTTATGTAGAAGTTTGCTTTCGCTTCTGCAATTGAAGTTTTGTATTCTTTTCTTGATTTTGTAACTACACTGAGCTCTTGTTTAGAAATTATCTGTGGTCAACAACCCAAGGATTTTAGCACCGAGACACATCAGACTCATAAAACAGGTGGAGCCAAACACCTGAATCCCTTAGACTGAAAAAATAAAGACAAAGAGAAGGTGGTTAAGTTAAAGCTGCCTTGAGGCACCAGAAAGTTATGGGTTGGTGGGTTTTATAAGACTACTTACTATGCTATTCAATTAAAAAAGAGAGAGCAGTTACCATGGCAACAACACATCTAATGGGGCTTATGCTACCTCTGAGACACAAAACACCTTCTTCCAGGGACACATTGACCAATACAGCCTGTTATGGGAAGTTTTATGTCTAATGTTAGTCTTGCAAGAGGAAAAACACATTTCAATAATATGAGGAACATACATACAACGCGTAATCTTCATTGGCAATATTCATTTATCATAAAACAGACATAACTCATTTTTTCTTCTTTAATATTTTTAAAAATTCTATTGTTTTGCTGAACTTCTGTGAAAATGAGACCCATTTAAGAATAACAAGCATGGAGTTCAGCTGACATATAGATATGGGCTGATTTTCAACTCTTTCCTGACAGCCACTAAATTTATATAATTTTTTATTGAAACAACACTTTGACTTTGTTACTGTTAATATAGAAATTCAGGTATTACCTGTGTTTGAGTAAACTAGATTGTAATTGTTGGCCAGAAAAACAGATAAGTTCCTGTTCATTTAAAACAAAACAGAACAAAACAAAAAGCTCTTGTATAAAATAAAACAACAAAATAGTTGTGTGAAGTAGTAGAGAAGATAGCCCTCTAATAATCTCATGGACTAATTAAATATCAAAGAGAATATGAATGCAAAACAAACATTATTTTAGTGTAGAAGAGATTGCTGTCCCCCTATCTTCTCTAAGACAAATTTCAAAAAACTAAATGATACGCAACCCTAATATTGCTTTAAACAACTACCAATAAATGTACCAATAAATATTTTCTTTTTTTTAATGGTTTTAGATCATTTTTAGCAAAGAAATCCACATAACGACTTTCCTTCTGGTTGTCCAGACATTGGAGTATTGCACTCACATCTACTGTATATACTATGTACTAAACACCTTTCTTGCTCCATATAAAGGACTACATTTAAGTATTTACCATTTACATCTTCCCTACTTCTGAAAACAGGGCTTAATGTGGTTGTTGCATGGATACTAAGATGTTATTAGTGAAACTTGGTTTCTGGTCCAACGTTTTAATGATTGCTCAGAACTCTATATATAGACTGTCATCAATGTCAAAATTAATTTTGAATTCAAAGTTTGTTGGAAAGTAAATTTTTTTGTTACTTGGACTACAGACCACATTTTCATACAGAAACAAGGTAATAAATACAGTTTAGGCTCCCTGGAAGACTCATAAAGCCCATTTGATCTAGGATATAACAAAACTGCTTTAGACTTGCAATAAAATATAATTGGCTATACTATATGTGAAATCAAAACATAAAGCCAAAGAATAAATCATTTTTATTACAGATGCTAATACTCGAGAAATTATATTTTATTTCGAGAAAATAATAGATTAATTAGAACTTTTCAGAACTTTGCAGGAAATCTTAGAGCTCTTTCAAAAATGTATTTATTCAATAATTATTCAGGAAGCACCTACTTTAAGCCAGTATTGCTCTGAGAACTACAGAAGTAAACAAGGTAAGGTTCCTCAAACTTCATTACAGTGGTGGAAGTAAACAATACACAAGTGAACAATAATGAAAATAAACAAACAAAAAACAATTTTGCATTGTCACATGCATTACAAAGTTAATAAACTATATGCTATGACAGAGAATAACTGGGGGTCACTTAAGATAGAGACATAACATGGGGAGCAGAGAGATAATTATTGAATTGATGCTTAAAAGAAGAAATGTAGGAGATAAGCTATGAGAATTGTGAAGAGAAGGAATAATAATGTAAAGAACCTTAGGAGAAAAGAAGCCAGCATGGCTGGTGCTGGATAAGGAGGGGGGTAATAACCAGATCAAAGAGGGTTCTGTAGGCCATGGTAAGTAGTTTATGATGAGCACAATGAGAAGCTACCAAAGCTCTGGTACAAAGCCTTTCAGCAGGGCAGTAATACTACCAGAATGCAAGGCCACTTCTTACTACAGAACATTTACTTGTCTAGCTCCTGACTCATGAAAAAATGTAATGCTTGGATTACTTTTTACTTATTTATCTTTCCCAAGCTATATTTGCTATTCTCAGCTCCTATGCACAACTTTTACATTTTGAAAATGTTAATGTTGGAACCAGGTAGAGAATGGATTGAGTCTTTGCTCTTTCTGCAATCCAGGTTTGATGTTATGGTACAGGCGTGGCTGTGGTGGTAGAGAGAAGTAAAAGGATTCAACATATGTTTCTTAGGAAGCAGGTAGGGTAGAAACTAAAGGTGACTCTCAAATTCATTTCTTTAGTAACCCAAGTGGATGCTAGTGTCACTGATAGAAAGTTAGAATTCAGAAAGATGGCTAACTTAATGAGACAGTGTGAGGAGGGCAAACTTTCTATTTAGGAATAAATAATTATGAGATGACTATTATCTTTTAGAGCAAGGATCAGAGAGTCATTCAGATAAATTTGTCTGTAGTTCAATAGAGGATTTATGCAATTTGATATAGCCAGAATTGAGATCTTGTCATGTGTGTGACTAAAGGATAGCAATATAATAATTCCCCAAATAGGAATAATTTTGAGGGTAAAAAGTTACTACTACTACTAATCACTGAGGGACAACTGGCAAAAACTAGAACTGTTCTCAGTGGTCAACCCCCTGATGGAGATAGAGTAAAATTGTTGAACATATTTGAAAGCAAATACTTCTAGTGATGAATAGAAAATCTAAAGAAGGACATGAACCAAAGGATCATGATAGAAAGTCTAAAAGTGGTGAAAATACTACTTTTTGGTGGTGGATTTGATGTGTAGAGCAGTCCAAAAAGTATTGCTTGGGGTCAGAAGGTTTGTGGAAAAAAATAAATAATTTTAGGGTAGGTCTGATGGCTTTCTTTCTAAATTCTTCAACATTTATGGCTACCCTTTTCTTTAATACACACACACACACACACACACACACACATAGAAAATTAGTACCAATCCTATGCTTATCTTTATGATTTGATCATTTTATTACTAATAGAATGAAGAACATAATGAAATTGAGGGAAAATTGTGGAAAGATCTAGTGAAGAGAAAATTTTAAAAAATTAAGATACAAATATTTTTAAAAGATTTTCTGAATAAAAAAGTTTGTGTAAAGGAAAAAAAAATTTCCTAGAGAACAACAGGTAGAAATGGGATTAAAATAATCTGTATTCAATGAAACATATTTGAAGATACTAGAGATCAACTAAAACCAACAAATGTCATGAGCTAAAATCTCAGAGAAAAGGAATAATTGCTGAATGGAGGTCTATACTCAACAACCTATTTTCCACTTTATTCATTTGTATGGAGAGGCCTAGAGCCTAAGGAGAAAAGCTCGTGCTTGTGGCAGACTTGCTAGCCTCAAGATACAAAATTAAGCACCCTATGTTCAGGAAAGGGAATCCTGGGGAAGGGAAAACAATAGTGAAACTAGACCTATGTTCTGTATTCAACTTTGTTCTCAAGAAATTTGCCAGTTCCTGAGCTCCATAGGCCAAGGGCAAGAGTTAAGAAATTAAGCAAACGTAGCTGATAAGAGGCTAACAAGCAGACTAAGGATTTACCTGACTCATAGTTCTGAAGAGATAAGACTTGGGATTGAAGTCTGTTCCTGGAGACCACAGTAAAACTGCAGGCTTTTGGTTGAGACTTCCAGAGGGCTCCATTATAGGAATAGAGGCAAATTAGAAACAGCAGAACAGCAGAAAGCTACAGCATAGCCTTGAATGATCTAAATGCCTGATTGTATTAAAATGGTTTTCTCATATCTGTTTGCTGCCAGAAGGTGATTAACTTCTCTCTGGAGAAAGACAACTTCAACCAGAGCACCTATAATTTTTCATATACAATGTTTGGCAGACTATCTGAAATTACTAGGCTTGCCAGTAAACGAGACCAAATGACAGAAAGCCAAGAGAAGATTTACACAATAAAACATATCTGTGATGATACAGATATTGCAGTTATCCAAACCAGATTTCCAAATAACTGTGATTAATATAGTCAATGATCGAGTTTTCTGAAATATGGTAACTATCACAAGAGAATTGAAATATATAATAAAGAATCAGATGGAAATTCCAGAACCAAAACCAAAATAACCTAACAGTGATGATTCAAAATATGAGTTTAACAGTAAGGAAAGTGAGAGAACATTAGTGAACTAAAAGGTATAACAGGAGGGGAGATCCAGATTGTAGCATTCAGAGGAACAAAAAAAATTAAAACACAGAAAATGACATGAAACATATGGAAATTGGTAAATAAGACTAACACAATGTGTATTTGGAATCTCATATGGAGAAGACAGAGACAAAAATGTGGAAAAATATTATTTAGAAAGATATTTTAAAGATTATTTCTAAACGTATGAAACATATCACAGGGCAAAGAAACATGGGATCCGGGTATGCCTGGGTGGCTCAGTCAGTAAAGCGTCCAACTCTTGACTTCAGCTCAAGACATGGTCTCAGGGTCATAGAATTGGGCCCCATATCAGACCCTGTGTTGGGCTCCATGCTTATTAGGGAGTCTGCTTGAGATTCTCTCTTTCCCTCAGCTTCTCCCCTGCAAAAAATAAATAAATCTTAAAGAAACATGGGATCCAAATAGGATGCATGCAAAGAAAATTATAAAATACAGTAGAGTCAAATGGCTGAAAACCAAAGACAAAAAGAAAATTTAAAACAGAGGAAAGGGATGCCTGAGTGGCTCAGCAGTTGAGCGCCTGCCTTTGGCCCAGGGCCTGATCCCAGGGTCCCAGGATCGAGTCCCACATTGGGCTCCCTACAGGGAGCCTGCTTCTCCCTCTGCCTGTGTCTCTGCCTCTCTCTCTCTCTGTCTCTCTCTCTCTGTCTCTCATGAATAAATAAATAAAATCTTAAAAAAAATAAAAACAGAGAAAAATGATACATCAAAGTACTAACAGACTTTTCAACAGGAACAGAGAGGAGTCAGAGGACAATTGTACTCATTTGCTGTGGTTACTGCAACAAAGTACTACAAACTGGCTGACTGAAAGAAACCAGATCGAATTGTATTACAGTTCTGGAGGATAGAAACCTGAACTCCAGGTGTCAGCAGCCATGTTCCCTCTGAAAGTTATAGATGAGTCCTTCCTGAACTTTTCTTGGCTTCTGGTGGTTTTCTGGCAATCTTTGGCATTCTGCGGATTATAGATGGGTCA
This sequence comes from Canis lupus dingo, assembly GCF_003254725.2. Taxonomy (NCBI): domain Eukaryota; kingdom Metazoa; phylum Chordata; class Mammalia; order Carnivora; family Canidae; genus Canis; species Canis lupus. Next base: position 17,897,283 of record NC_064277.1, read on the forward strand.
CTCCAATCTCTTATTTCTCCTTTTTATTAAAACACTCCCAGTTATATTGCATTAGAGCTCACCCTAATGATCTCATTCTAATTTGATTAGCTCTATAAAGACCCTATTTCCAAAGTCAGTTCACATCCTAATATGCTAGCAGTTAAGTGTTCAACATACTTTTTTGGAGGACATAAATAATCCTAACAACAATAAGATGCCATCTTCAAAGAGCTGGGGGAAAAAGCGCCCACCTGAAATTTATACCCAGTAAAATATGTGGAAAAATAAAACCCAAGTAAAATTATTCAGAGAATAAAAGTCGAGAGAATTTACTGACAGCACATCTGAAGTAAAGAAATCTTAAAAAGAGTTTTGTTTTGTCTGTTTGTTTGTTTTTTAGGCAGTGGAAAATGACTCCATATGGAAAGCATCTCTATGCAAAAACAAGAGAAACAGAAAGGTGAAGATGTAAGTACATATAAATTAATATTGACTATATAAAACAATAATGAAAATAATATCTCCTGATGTTTAAAGTGCACACTGAATTAAGAGACTAAAAAAACAGTAGCAGAGAAGTTGAAAGATAGTAAAAGAAAATACTGTTCTAAAATAATTCTTACCTTGTGTAGAATGAAGCAAAGGAAAACAAAGTTTTTTTCTAGTAAGGCATAAATAGGCCTTGTAATTTACAGAATAATCACTAAAAATAATAATTAAAAAAACCCAAAGGTAATATAGGAGAAAAAATGAAACGAAACTGTATAATTAATTTGAAATAAAGGAAAAAAAGAAAAGGAATAAAGAAAATGTTGGGCTAAAAGAAAACAAGTGATAAAATAATAGAAATAAACTTAAATATATACTGATGACTATATTAAAAGAAAATAGAATAAAAATAAATGTAAATAAAAATGAAAGAATGGCGGCAGAGAAAGAATATATGTCACTTATATGGTAAACACTAAGTATAGTGATACATAGATTGAAAATAAAAGGATGTAAAGAACATATCCTACAAACATTAAATTTTATAAAGCTATGATAATATCAGACAGACTTTAAAGCAATAAATATTACTAACATTATCATTTAAATAAATTTAAAAGAAATAAGATTCTAAATTCATATGCACCTAAAATATACAAAATACATAAAGAAAAACAGAGAAATAAAAGGAGATATAGACAAATAGAGGAAGATTTTAATAGAAATTCTTAATAACTAATAAAATAAGCAGCAGCCAAAAATTAGTAGAGATACTGATAATTAGCCAATAGAATTAATATACCTGACCTAATGGAAATATATAAAACACTGTACAATATAAGTGCAGAATACATATTCTTTTCAAGTAGATATGGAGCATCAATAAAAACAGATCATACATTGGAGCATAAAATAGTTCTCAACAAATTGTATAATATAGAGCCATGCAGAATATGTTCTCTATACCAAATGCTATCAAAGCAGAACTAAATAGGAAAAGATAACTATAATATCTCAAAATATTTCAAAAGTAATCAACATACTTCCAAATATTCCATGATTCAAAAAGGAAATCACGATATTAATTTAAAATATTTAAAAAATCAAAAACAGCAAAAGAAAAAGACTTATCACATACAACAGATATTAAATAACATTAATAGCATTATTTCTCACCGGAAAAGCAGAGAGGCCATTAGACAGTGGAATGACATTTCAGAGGTTTGAAGAAAAAGATACAAACCTTTTAACCAACTATTGTATATCCAACAAGACAATTTTTTTAAAATAAAGAAAAAAAGACATAAAGACATTCCCAGGTAAATAAAAATAGAATTTGCTGCTAGCAGAATTGTTCTCCAGGAAATACTGTAAAAAGTTCTTCAAAGTGAAATGAAAAGACACTAGACAGTAACTAGAACACATGAAAAAATAAACAGCAACAGTAAAGGTATCAATATATGGAAATATAAAATAAAAGATAATACATTTTGTTTGTAACCCCCTTTTTTCTATCATCTGATTTAAAAGACAACTGCATAAATAAAAAATAATACATCTATTTTGATGAGTACACAGTCCCTAAAGAGACATAATTTATGACAATAACAGCATTAAAGAAGAAGGGAAGGGAGCTTTATAGAAGCAAGTTTTTATATACTATTAAGATTGAGTTGGTATTAATCCAAACTACACTGTTATAATTTAAGATGTTAATAGTAATCCCCAGGGCACCACTGAAAAAATAATTTTAAAATTATATACTTATAAAAATACAAGGGAATACAAAGGAACAGAAAAAATTAAAACTTTTGTACTTCAAAGGACACTATCGATAAGGCAAAAAGAAGACACTGGGATAAAATATTTGTAAATCATATATCTGAGCAGGGCCTAATATCTAAAATATATAAAGAACTCTTACAACTCAATAAAAAGCCAATTTTAAAAGTGGACAAAGGATGTGAATAGACAGTTTTACAACTAAGATATACGGATGGCCAATGAAAAATACTAAATATCATTAGTTATACAGAAATGCAAATCAGAACCAAAATGCACCACCACTTCATATGAACTGGGATGGTTATAATCTTAAACAAACAAAACACAAATATAGTGATGATGGGAAGTTATTAGAGGCTTCATGCATTGCTGGTAGGAATGTAAAGTGATGTAACCACTGTGGAAAGTTATTTGTCAGTTCCTTAAAAACATTAATCACAGAGTGATCATGGGACCCAGAAATCCCAATTGTAGGTATGTACCCAGAAGAATTGAAAATAGATGTTCCCAGAAAAACTTGCCATGTTTAATAGCAGAATTATCCATAATAGCTTGAAATGGAAACAACTCAAATGTGTATCAACTGATGAATGAAGAAACAAAACGTATAATCATATAATGGAATATATACTTAACCCTAAAAGAATGGTGCACCTACATGTGCTATGACACGGATAGACCTTGAAAACACTATGCTGAGTGAAACAACTTGGCACTCAAAATCATACAGTGTATGATTTCATTTATTTGAAATGTCCAGTTTATGCCTGTCGCACCAAAGTAATCACTTAATGTACATCCTTTCATACTCAAAATTGTCCCCATGTGAATGATAAACCACAAGATTATCCTCTCCTTGAATGCAATGTGTGTAGAGTATAAAACATGTCTGATTTACCTGAGGGGGAAGAGTAGCAAAGTTGTTGGGACGGAAGACTAAGCCAAAAACAATCAAAAGAACAGCAACACATTAATAATAATAACAATGACAACAAAATATTGTGGGGATTCTCTTCATTTATAGGGGATAATTGTATATGTGATGATCATGACTTAGGAAGTATCAGGGGGTAAAATTTTCCAAATAATACTAAAGAATCAAAAAAGTAGAAAATGCATTTTATAGCAGTGCTTTAAAATAGTCCGAAGTATTTTTGTTTAGATTGATCACTACTCTTCCAGAATCATTCTATCTGGTCTTTTTTGTTTTTATCATTAGGCACATTAAAGAGACTTTCTTTGTATGGCTATTTCATTTCTGAAACCAGAAAATACAATATTGACAAGATCATTTGTGGCGATCTCTGTTCTTCCGGGGATTTTAGAAAATAAAACACAATATTTCTTACCTTTCCTATTTCAACAGCTTCCCATATCCAGAAATGCACTATTCATTTTAAATAAAATATGAAAACCTTTCTTAGTTCTATATTACTAAAACAAAACAATTCGAATGTACTTCCATGAGTGAAACTGCATATATGTCTGAAGTGTCCAATTTCATCTGAGAAAATTAACAAAAATGAAAATTTCCTGTGTTGAATATTTAAAAATTTGATGACAATCTAAAATTATCATTTACATTAATGTATTCTAAAATATGAATTATTAAACAAATCATATTGCTATAACAAAAGGCAATCCGAAATACCTGCTTTAGTCTCAAGCATTTTGAATCTTCTTTTTCTCTTTTTCAGCCTAATTTGAACACTACTAAACATGAGAAGGGAATTTTTCTAATTGGAACAGTATATATGTTATGCTTATTTTTTTTTCAAAAAAAGCTACATTTTCACTCTTTTCTATGTTTTCAACATTAGAAAAATATAATTCAGAAAATCCAGAATCTTTAGTATGTCTGGAATCTTCTTTGCAACATCTCCTTATTTTAGAACCTTATATTGCAAAGAGTACTTTGCCCCAGTCAGTGTTTAATACTATCTGTTATATTCCTGGTCATCACAGGAGAGGGTCTGGCCCAAGAAAAAACTGAGTCACACTGCTCAGTGGTGGCTTGTTTGCCAGACATCTTCCAGGAAGGGTGTCTGGAATGATTCCAGAAGCATCCAGGAGCCTCCCTTCATCCCTCCCAGTCATCTAACTAGATAGAAAGACCAACTTCTTTCCCTCAGGAGACAGAGAATTAAGAAGAAATGCCTCTGATATCAAATTTCCTTAAAGCAAGAGGGAAAAAAAGAACAGAAGGCCATTTTGTCAAGTATTTTCAATGTGAGCTCTGCTGGAACAGTGGAAAGCCAGAAGAAAGCACATGAAACAAAAAAGACTGAGTGCCTTTGCATTACATTCAGAGTGAACTTGTCTAAAAACAAGCCTGTAATGAAGAACAGTGTTGGAGGACCGGCACTACTCAACTTTGAGACTTATTATAAAGTCTTGGTGGGCAGCCCTGGTGGCTCAGTGGCTTAGCGACACCTTCAGCCCAGGGTGTGATCCTGGAGACCGGAATCAAGTCCCACGTCAGGATCCCTGCATGGAGCCTGCTTCTCCCTCTGCCTGTGTCTCTGCCTCTCTCTCTGTGTCTCTCATGAATAAATAAATAAAATCTTTAGAAAAATAAAAAATAAAAAAAATAAAGTCTTGGTATTAGGGAAAGAATAGCCAAATAGATCACTGGAAAAAAATGGAGAGCCCAGGACTAAATCCACAAAAAAATAAAACAAATTAAAATAGGAATATAATAAAAGAAAGAATAGAATAAAATAAGGAATCTACACACAGACCCTACACCATTCACGATAATTAAGTCCATATAAATCAGAGACCTAAGGGTAAAGTGAAAAATCTTAAATCTCCTGGAAGTTTATATAGGAGAAAAGCCAGATGCCTTTTTTGAGTTTGGTAATGACATTTTAGGTACAACCTCAAAGGCGTGATCTATGAAAGAAATAATAGGTAAATTGGACTTAAAATTCTGGGCAGCCCCGGTGGCTTAGCGGTTTAGCGCTGCCTTCAGCCCAGGGTGTGATCCTGGAGACTCCCTCTGCCTGTGTCTCTGCCTCTCTCTCTCTCTCTGTCTAATAAATAAATAAAATCTTTAAAAAAAGGGATCCCTGGGTGGCGCAGCGGTTTGGCGCCTGCCTTTGGCCCAGGGCACGATCCTGGAGACACGGGATCGAATCCCACATCAGGCTCCCAGTGCATGGAGCCTGCTTCTCCCTCTGCCTATGTCTCTGCTTCTCTCTCTCTCTCTCTGTGACTATCATAAATAAATAAAAAATTAAAAAAAAAATTCTACCCCCAGGAAAGATTCCATCAGGAAAATGAGAAGACAAACTATGAACAGGGAGAAAATATGTTTAAAAGATATCTCTGATAAAGGACTCTTAACCAAAATATACACAGAACTCTTAAAACTCTACTGCAAAAACAAAAAAACAAAAACAAAAAACCCAACTATACAACCCAAATAAAAAGGGAGCAAAAGATCCGAACAGACACACCAAAAAAGATATACAGATGGCAAATAAGCATATGAAAAGATGCTTCACATCGTATGTCTTTAGTGAATTGCAAATTAAAACAAATTGCAACTACACACCAATTACAATGGTGAAAATCCAAAACACTGATAACATCAAATGCTGGCAAGGATGTAGGGCAACAGAAACTCTCATTCATTGCTAGTGAGAATGCAAAATGGTGTAGCCACTTTGGAAGACAGTTTGGCAGTTTCTTACAAAACTAAACATACTCTTACCATATGATCCAGCAATTATGGTCCTTGGTATTTACCCAAATGAGCTGAAAAATTATGCCCACACAAAAACCTGCACACAGATGTTTATAGCAGCTTTCTTCACAATTGCCTAAACCTGGACGCAACCAAGAAATCCTTCTGTAGGTGAATGGATACGTAAACTGCAGTCCATACAGACAATGGAGTATTATTATAGCTAAATATTATAGCTATTGTAACGAAAGAGAAATGAGCCATGAAAAGACATTCAGGAAACTTAAATGTATATTTAAGTAAAGAATGTAAAAGAAGCCAATCTGAAAAGGCTACAGACTATCTATGATTCTAACTATATGGCATTCTGGAAAAGGCAGAGCTGTACAGTACAAAGATCGGTGGGGGTGGAAGGGTGGGGATAACCAAGTAGAGCACAGAGGATTTTTTTAGGCCATGAAACTACCCAGTACGATACTACAGTGGTATATACACGTGTCGTTATGCATTTGTCAAAACCCAAAGAATGTACAATAGGACAAATGAACTGTAGTGTAAATGATGGAGCAATAATGATGTCTCGGTGTAGGCTTGTGCATGGACTTTAACAAATGCCCACTGTGCTTTGGTGTGTGGGTAGCTGGGGAGGCTGTGGGTCAGGGAGCAACTGGGAATTCTGTGTACTTGGTACACAGTTTTTTCATGAACTTAAAACTGTTCTTCAAAAGAAAATCGATTTAAAAACCAAACAACAACAACAACAAAAATAGCTTGTCCTCTACATGTAGCTTCACCTAGTAACCAAAAAGGTCAGGCCTAGAGTTGTTTCTGAGGTCTAGGTACTAAAGACGTGATGCAACAGGCTATGGTTGCCTGCCACCAACCTTCAGATAGTCTGAAGCCAAAGTTAGCGACACTGCCCTGGGCTCGGTCAAAATTGTGTCTGAAACTGCACTGACTCCTCTCATAGCCCTGCTCTACTGATTCTGTGTTTGTATTTGTGGGTTTCATTTTCATACGTCCCAATGCCTTGTTCCCAAAAACTTCTGCTTTATTCCAGGCTGTGGTTTTTATTCGCCCTGTAAAGTGGCCCTACGGCAGAAATCAATAGGAAGACATAAACAAACAAAAGTGTGGAGAAAGCTTCTTAGAATTATTTTTTTCATACGTAACTTTCAGAAGCGTGGCATTATGCCATACTCTAGATGATAAAGTTGTTCCCCACAGGGTCTGGGTTAACAATTCTGATATTGTTAGACATGTATCCTGGAACAGAACGATGGAGTAAATGGATGGCAGATGGCAGAAGCCAGGTTTCTCACTGTTGGAGAGGGACTTTATAGATAAGCGAGGGGAGGAGGCTAGAATGATCCATGCAGTGACAGATTAAAGTTGGAGACATTGGTATGAACTCATGTTTAGCTTAATATAGACATAGATGGCTACATATAGAAATATTTATAGATACGTGTATAAACAGGGGTTAGCGTGCAGTCATAGATTTCCTTGCTCAGTCAGCTTAGAAGCAACCAGTAACAACGAGCACAGCTGGCACCCAGATCCTGGTTTCTAATACTATTCTCCAATAAAAGGAACTAGAGCTCCTTCAGAAAATGGTTATTTCTAGAACTAGGGACAGAAATACACAAGATGAGAAGATGAGCCTGGAGCATCTCTAGTGCCAGAAAGTAAAGTAGTGCTGAAAGCAAAACAAAGAAACAAAATCTCACAGTGACAGTGTGCCAAAGGGATGTAGGAGCCAACTGGAAGAGATCTCAGTGACCAAAGCTGGAAAACTTTGAGCAACAAAATAAATAAGTATCATAGAGTTAAAAAACCGACATATAAGATTAATATCCACAAGTCCATATTGATATAAATAAATGATTCAATAAAATACATGGAGAAGAAATAAATTTTCCGTGCACAAGAATTCCAAATATTTAATTCCAAATATTTAAATAATCCATCTTAAGTCAGGGTGTGCAAAGTTGCCCAGTCCTTAAGTGTAGTAGAGAAAGTGTAGTCCCTTTCACCAAAGAGCAGAAAATGGGAAGGGAGAGAAACTTTAGAGTGGAGAAACCTGCTATATGACCTTGATGTATGACCTTGATTCTCTAGCTTATATATGGGATCAAAGTCAACATCAACAGTGAAAAATCGTGTTGATCGTTACATGCATTTGGCGGGATGTGTTGCATATCTCTTATTTCTGTGGTCTTCCTCCCTCAAAACCATAACCCCAGGCTAAGCACGAGAAAGGCATTAGCCAATTCCTCGTTGAGGCACATCCTACAACATAATTGAGCAGTCTCAAACCTGTCAAGGCCACCAAAAAATAAGAGAAGTCTAAGAAACTACCACAATCATGAGGCGCCTAATGAGACAACTCATGGTGTGATTTCCTGGATGGAATCTTGGAAAGAAAAAGGACATCAGGCCAAAATTAAGAAATCGGAATAAAGTATGGAGTTTAGTTAATAATAATGTATCAGTGTGGGTTCATTAAAGTAACAAACATGTCATCCTAGTATACGATGTTAATAAGAAAAGAAATTGCATGTGGGGTACATGGGAACTTGCTGTAGCATTGTCACAATTTTTCTGCGTGCACAAAACCATTCTAAAATTTTAAAAAGTTGTTAAATGTGATGTTTGGTTGTAGTAGGGAAAATGGTACATAAAGGTGATATTTGAGATTATTTAAGACATATCATAATAGAGATCTTAGAGATGGAGATAGATTCTCAAGAAACCTGAGCGCAATCTATAAAGCATTCTAAGTCCAAATCTTAGGCTTCTTCATGTTGAAGAGACTTTCTTGGAAAAAAGGACTATGTTTAAAACACTTCTGTGCAGGATGAATGAAAATCTGTTTGCGCATTTCACAGAGTGGATTTTCACCAAAAACTCCTGATGACGGTGATATTTCAGAAGAAGGGACAAGCCAGAAAATAGTTGAGATTAGTGGAAAACATCACAAAATAGATAGTGAAACCACCCCGGGGTCAGGTGAGAAGGTAGATGAAGAGCACAATTTTGCAGCAAGGAGCATGACTAAAATGGCTTAGAGCAGAAGATCTGATATGGCGAAGACCAGGAGGGTAGGGTGCTGGAGTTCTGGAAGTCAAGTCATCTGAAGTTAAGAACTCAGAATCATGAGTCCCAGACCTGAGCTCATTATCTGTTTCCATCCCTTACCAGCTGTGTGACTTTAGGTAAGTTAAGGCAGCTCTCCTAAGCCTTCATTTCATCGTCTGAAAAATGGGAATCATAAGGGTGCTTATCTCATTAGCTTGTGGTGAATATTATATGCCATATGGTTTTAAATGCTTAGAATATTGCTTGGCTCATATTTAATAGAGGACAGCTGCAATTGTTATAATTGCGTTATTACTCATATCCTTTAAAGGGATGCTTGCAGGACCAACAGTATAGGAGAGTAGGACATGAGACCAGGGCTGGCACAAACTAGGGAAAAGGTAAATGTGGTAGTTTAAATGCCTCTTCCTAAAATGATGACTTGGCCATGTGATTTGCAGACTGGGCTTTCAGTCCATTCACTTTCACTGCTGTCTGTTCCCGATGATCTATGGTGGTATGTGCATGTCCTTTAGGGCATTGTTCATTTTCTCTATCCATCAATTTTTCCTTTTTTTTCTCTGCATTGATATATAAGTTTAGCACCACTAGCCACAGTTAACTGTCAACTGCATTTTTAACTTTTAAACCCACAATCATAGCAGTCAAAGTCTGTCCTTAATGCTACAAACTATTCCTTTTCTACCTCAACTAAAAAGCATTCGAGGAGCAATGTGGGTATATTGGATATCATGTGTGCTGGTAAGCTTTCTCAACAATGGTTATTTAAAGTTTTCCTTAGGGAAAGAAGTCATAGGAACCAGTAAAATTCTTTGTTTTTGTTTTTCAAATCCTACTTCTAGGCGTGATGTGTGCTAAAAAGATGATAAAACGACAACATTCATGATTCACTGCAACGTTCTCACTCTCTGGGGCAGAGGATCAGATTTGCATCTGGTCCTGACTTTAGCAACTAGGTATCTTAGTTTAGGCTCACCCAGAAGCAGATATGAGATGTCAGATGTGAGGTAGTTGAGGTAGTTTGTTGGATAATGTGATGGCAAGGAGAAGTGTTCGGGGCAGGGGGAATGAAATAGGAAAGAGGAAAAGCCAATCCAAGGATGTGTGTTGGGTACTGGAGAGGGTGACTAGAATCTCATCCTCTCAGGATCATTAAGAGATACGTCTCAAACTGTTCAGTCAAGTACAGAAGAGCGAAGCCTTTAGCCACCAGCACCTGATACCCCTCTGTGTTTTCTCATCTGCCCTTCTGGGTTGCATGTGTGTGGATGCTGAGTGGGTTCCCAGGAGGTATTTCATACCCTGGCATTAGAGAAGTCCCATGATGGAAAGTGTGAAAGGTATACTCCTGGCCTAAGGTAGAACTTTGCGTATTGTTCCTTCATAAATCTGGACAAAGCCAGCATGAAAATGGTCCCTGAGGCAATGGGGTAGACTGAGAGGTTAAGGGCAAGTCTTTTAATCACCAATTGAGGAAACTTCACTATTTCTCAAATTATAAATCTGTCTGAACAAAAACTTGCAAGAGTTCTGAGAAATACAGATTTGATGTTTGGAGTTAAGAATGCCATTGTCTGTTGATACAACTCATTCATTCAGTCATTACAGGCAATACATGCTGATTTATTTATTTGTTTTTGTTGAATTTTTTTTTTATTTGGAGAGAGAGAGAATGAGAGAGAGAACTGAAGGAGAGAGAGAGAGAGAGAGAGAGAGAGAGAGAGAGAGAGAGAATCCTAAGTAGGCTCCACACCCAGTGCAGAGCCCAATGCGAGGCTCAGTCTCCCACCCTGAGATCATGTCCTGAGCCAAAATGAAGAGTTGGACACTTAACTTACTGAGCCTTCCAGGCACCCCAATAAATGCTGATTTATTAAGCTTTTCCTTTCTGTAAGGCCCTACAATGAGTACTTAGGTAAAAATAACACAAGCAAGACTCCTGTATTCCCAGAGCCTGCAGAGTAATCAGGAAGCTAAGAAATGCTTGCTATAAAGTAGATGTCAGGTGCTGATGTCATACTCACGCCCCAAAGGTAACTATGTAAGGAGATGATTTGACTACTTCTTAAAGAAGTAGTTGACTTAAACTAGTAGTTGACTACTAGTTTGACTGTAGCAATCATTTCACCATGTATATGTATATAAAATCATTGTGTTTGCATCTTAAATATGTACAATTTTTATATAAAAATTAAAAAACATATTCAGTATTATAAAAGAGGGACAAAGAAAATATTACAAGGATTTAGAAGTGAAAGAGGTCACTCATATCTAAGGGACTCAAGGAACGTTTCAAGATGGAGGAAGCATTTTGAGTTATGCTTTTATCAAAGTAGGCTGACTTTAGCTTTATGGGGACTGGTACGTAGGGCCAGGTAAGGACCATATCGAGATAGGAAATAGGCTATCTAAACTAGAGGCAACAAGTCACTTGGTCCAGAGCCACATTTTAGAGTTGAATGGATCTACTTGCTTAAAATGAGTAGATTCACTTATTTGTTAGTAAATTCAACAAGCATTTTTTTAAAATATCTCCCAAGGACCAGGACTTGGAATATAACTATAAATAAATTTTCTATTCTCTCTGCTCTTGTGAACTCTCTAAGTCTAAGGTAAGATAAAAAACTAAACTGATTTTTAAAATAAAGTGTGATGGAGAGTAAGAAGCAAGGATAGTCTCTGTGAAAGCTCAGAGCAGGGCTCTGTGGACTCCAAAAAGGACTCCCAGAGGAAATGTCATGCCAAGTAGGACCTGAAAAATGATGTATGGTCTCATCAATGGATCCTGGATACCAGGCTGAGACTTTTGAACAGCATAGAATGATGTAACTATGTAATGTTTGCATTGAAATTTGAACAAAGAAGTGATATGATCTGGACTGTTCTTTAAGAAGTTTGATCTTGGGTCACCTGGCTGGCTCAGTCAGAGGAGCATGCAATTCTCGATCTCAAGATCTAGAATTCAAGCCCCACGTTGGGCATAGAGCTTGGAGAAGAAGAAGGAGAAGAAGAAGAAGAAGAAAGAAGAAGAAGAAGAAAGAAGGAGAAGGAGAAGGAGAAGGAGAAGGAGAAGGAGAAGAAGAAGAAGAAGAAGAAGAAGAAGAAGAAGAAGAAGAAGAAGAAGAAGAAAGAAGAAGAAGAAAAAGGAGTTTGATCTTGCCGCTATACAGGATACATATAAGAGAAGAATAAAGACTAGAAGAGACCAATTGGCATACTTCAGGTGAGAAAGAGTGAGTCTGAAGAATTTATCTAGGAAAATTTAGATAAATGGGTAGATCTGAGATGTATTGAAGCAATGGACCTGAGAGGATTTGTCAACCGATGTTATTTTAGATAGCAAAAAGAAAAAGGAGGCAAAGATTGTTCACCTAGGTAACTTGTATCATTTGCAAAGAGGAAATTCAAGGAAGCAGACATGCTTGGAAAAGAGAGGGCATAGACAGGTATGTGTTCTTCAGAGAGAGATAGCTAGTGACACCAACTCTGGGTGCATTGAATTTGAGATGCATGAAGGATATATTGATAAGAATGAGTTTTGGATAGAATGTTATAGTTTTGGGAGAGCATGCCAGAGCTGAAAATAAAGGTTTGGAAGTCTTGTACCACGCTGAAATATTAATTGCAGCTGAGATTGTCAAATGACACCAGGTTTAGAGAAAAACAAGAAAAGGCAAGCCAATAGTGAGACCCAGGTGACATTGGGAGGGAGTTGGAGAGAAGGTGGAAGAGGTAGGGGAGGAACAGGTAAAGACAGGGAGGAAGAAAGTGCTAGAGTCATTAGGGTGAAGTTTCAGGAAAACAGAGGATGAAGGGTTCACAGTGTGAGATGTGGCCAGAGGTTCTGATATTAGAGTCCTGCTCAAAAGATATACCACTTTTCTAAGCAGACTGCCTTGGGGCAGGCAGTGTGTGAAGAGAGAAGAACTAAAAGTGGTACTGCTTTATTTGATATTTTCCCCAAAGTCAGCTTCCTGTGTAGTGGGATATTTAACATCTTCAGCCAAATGCTGTGAGCACATTTTCACTAAAGCCCAGACTTCACAAACCAACCATTTGAAATTGGTCATTTGGGTGCAAAGATTTTGTAATTCCGCCTTAATTTCTTTATATAAAACAACTCATAAAAAATTCATTTTAATGTCAACTTATGCTAGAAAGGCAATAAATACCTTAAAAGCAAAATTTTTGATTAAAAAAAAAAAAGCCTATGACAGCACAAAATGAAACCAAGAGTAAGGTGTTAAAAACTAGGTAAAGGCAAACAGGTATGCATCTCCAGCAGATGAGAGGAAGTTGCCTATGTGGGAGTAACAGTCTCCCTTTTGTAACTTTTGCTGCTGAAATTCAGGCTGAGTTGACAGATGTTAATACTAAGTGATTCCAGGGACCTCTGGGTGGCTCAGTCCATTGAGTGTCTACCTTCAGCTCAGGTTGTGATCCCAAGGTCTGGGCATCAAGCAGCATCAAGCTCCCTGCTCCATAGATACCCTGCTTCTCCCCCTCCACTGCTTGTGTTCTCTCTCACTCACACACATATTCTCTCTCTCAAATTAATAAATACAATATTTTTTAAAATACCAAGTGGTTAAAGATTCATCATTCTCAGGCAGGTATACTTCTTAGGTCAGCTCCCTCTTTTTTTTTTTAAACAATTAATTAATTAATTTAAGAGAGAGAGAAGGAGGGAGGGGCAGAGGGAGAGAATCTTCAAGCTGACTCCCTTTGAGAGAGGGAGAAAGTGAGCAGGGGGAGGGGCAGAGGCAGAGAGAGAAAGGGAATCTCAAGTAGGCTGTCCACTGAGCATGGAGCCAGAGGCCGGGCTCGATTCCATGGCTCCCCAAGATCATGACTTGAGCTGACATGAAGAGTTGGACACTCAACCTACTGAGCCATCCAACTGTCCCCGATTCCATTATTTTTTAAAATTATTTTTGGCAAGATTTACTCTTGAGCAAGTTTTAACTTCCCTGGGCCTCAGTTTCCTGAAATGCTAAATGAGAATAGCAATAGAACCTTCGGAATAGTTACTGTAATAAAGTGATGTCTCTTAAGAGTTGAAGCACTTTGCCTGGAACATACAGAGACACCCAATAAGTGTTACCAGTTATTAATAATCTTATTATTTCTGTCATCCCCATCTAGAGCACTTTCCCAGACTGGGGTTTATTTGAAGGTGTGACTATTTAAAATCATGATCTCCTCAAGTTCCAAAGGGAGTGCCTCTTTGCCTGTGCCAAGGCTCCACCGCAGTAAGGAGTACCCTTAAAGATCTTTCAGCCATGTGGCTTCATTCCCCTATCAAGCTCACTATCTGCTCATCAGCAATCAGCAATAGCTCCTGGAAACACTCTGAAGTGAGGACAGAAATAGAAGTAACAATTACAAACACACTCAACAAATGACTTAACCAGGATACTGAGTCCACGCCATGTACATTTATAAAGTAATTTCCCTGTCTTCACGTGTGTTGTCACACGTATAACGATATGAATCCTGTGAGAATAAAGTATTTTTCTTACAGTTCAGAAATATGAGTCTTTGAATCCTCTGCCTGCTGCCAGTTGAGTCGACTGACATAGCTGCGTGTATCTGAAATTTGAACCAAATTACCCTGGATTTTTGCACTGCCTCAAAAATCAGAAAATGTGCAAAATACTCTTTTGCCTAATATCTATTCCATTATCCATTTAAGCCATGCTTGTGTCTCAAAAATTGTATGACACACATAAAACAATAATTATAAACACGACTTTTGCCTCCATCACCCCTTTTCTGCAGAAGATCTTAGCACCAGGTCCTGTTTGGTCAATGAAAGAATTAGATTCCTAGAGTCTCGCTTAATGAAAGAAGGCATTGCTTCAGCATCGCTAGTGGCCAGTGTCCTGTCTGATTTGAAGAACCATAGAATTGCCTGATAGCCTCAGACATCACTGAGTGTGACTATTTTTAAGCCCTCTACATGCATGCTTTGAATTTCTCTCATATCTCATCTGAATGGATGATGTTGATGTTTGTAGACATTCGTGATTGCCTGTGAGAAAGAGAGCGAGTGAACCTCAGGATGTTCTTAACTGCTAGTATTAATTCTGTTCCTGTTTGTTTTCAGCCCCGGGGTGGGTGGGGGGGGGGCACCACATGAGATCCCAGGGTACTGCTCCTACCCACTGGAGGCTCAAGTCCTCCAGTAGATACAGATTTCCATTGTGCCTTCCAGAAGTCTCAGCTCTGCACTCTGTCCCCTTCTTCTCACAGGGATCTATCAGACTAGAAGCAGGCCACAGCAAAAAGGAAAAATCCCTCTTAAAATTTAGATTCTGGAGGTATTCTCCAAACAATATATTATTCATTGTTCAAGAGACTACAGCAACTCAAAAATCTCGTCTTTTGATTGCCTAAGCTCACCCACCTCAAACAAAGAGTGCATTATTTCCCTAAAAATCTTTATAGGCAGTGCAGGAAAGTGGATACGACCCTATTCTTTCACCAAGAGGGACCTAAGAATGAATTCTGTGGTTGCCACCAGCAAATTGGATAACTTCAGACATGCACCTGAACTTCCTAATCTTTACAATCATGATCGTGAGAGCGGCTACTGCCAAAGACTGCAATGAGGACCACATAAGATGAGATGAGCACTTAGTCCAGAGCCCTGCCCACAGTGTCTGCTGAATGCTGACCTTTACAATATGTTAACTAGCATTTCGGAGGGGGGGTGGTGGCTACTGATTCTCATAACTGTCGGGGGTCACCCGACAGAGACTCCACATGCCATTTCACACCAGGCCAGGCTTGGTCGAGAATATAGTCCAGGCCTCTATAGGTATCTGCCTTGGGAAACATCACTGCTCTGAAGACAGCGAGCAAGTGCAGAAAGAACTGATGATAAGTGACGGAGCTGGAAACCAAAGGGTAAAAAGAATGCATTTATGAACACACACAGGTTTTCAAAAACCTCTCAGCACATCTATGGGACTTTATTTGGAACCACTGCCATCTGTTTGCCGGATGTCTCTGACAGAAATGTGTCCATGAATTTGGACCCTACTTTTTCCCCCCCTCAGCTGTGCTGGGGAGCCAGATGTTCTTGTGTTTCAAAAGCAACCACATCCATCAACCTCTTTGCGGGACTGGATCATTCATGCTTGTGTGACTTCATTTCTCCAGCAGCGGGACTAGTGGGCTTGTTTATTCACCTTTTTTTTTCCTGATTTTTTTTTCTCATATTGCTTCAAATTAAATTAAAAGCCAGCACTGTCACTAATTAACCAAGGGTGGCACATTTGTAAACCTGGATTTGCCGGGTTGCCAGTTGAGAGGAATTCCTCTGCGTTCTTTGCCAAAAACCGTGTTTACCAGTCACCATTGGTGTCTTGGCAAAGCTGCTTGGGTGTTGTCAGAACATAATGTAGCTGTGTAAAAGATGTCCTTCGGAGATGTTAGCTGACTTGTGTTGTTCCCAGACTTAAATATGCTGTGAACTAATTAACACCAGCGTGAGAGTAAACACTCAAATATCGTTACCTTGCGAATAACAGCACACAAATTTCTGTGCATGGGTTTCTGTCTCCTAAAAAGAGAATGATGATGGTTGTTATCACAGGAAGGGAAAATATTGAGGAAGTAAAGCATTGGCATCTGCTAACAGGCAGTCTCTCATCCCAGCTTCTAACAAGCTTGCAAACTCCAGGGTAGAACCATATTATCAGAAATGTGTGTTGAAAATATTTGGCGGTAGAGGAGGTAACTGTGGATTTGGGAACGAGTATGCCATCAAGAAGGTTCCATGGAGAGGGTCGTTTGAATTCATGTTGGAAGGAAATAGTTCCTTGCTTTCCCGCACCCTCCCACCCCGGTCGGCATAAAAGCTCTGCTGCAATCAGGGTTGCTTAAATCCAGGGACTCCTGACCTAAGATAACTATATTGCTTCTGGACACCCTGAGTTGGGCACCCTCTGAGCTGTGGGGTAAGGAAAAGAGAGCCTGCTTTCTCTACACCTTGATCTGAAGTGGCCCTGACAGTGGGAATCTGAGATTCCAAGTGCCCAAAGGAAGAGAAGTTGGAGAGAACATAGACCAGCTGCATGGAAATGATGTTGATTTTTATACATTCCAATAGAAATATGATTCAGTTTCTTTTCCTTAAAATTTGTCTTTAACATAGGAACACAGACCAAAAAGTCACCATCATACACATATTTGGTACCCAATAGAACTCTTCAGAATACTGGGAATACTGGGAATGTTTCCAGAACACTGGGAATTAGTTCTAAAATACTAATATGGCAGCCTCTGGGCACATTGTGGCTGTTGAGCACTTGAAATGAGCCTAGGAAGACTGAGAAACTGAATATCTAATTGATTATTTTATTTGTTTTATTAATTAATGATGAATTTAAATGTGAACAATCACATGTAATTGTCCTCTACATTGGGCAACACAACGACTCTATGGGATATGACATGTGGCATTATTTTGCATGTTTGCACACCTTTTTCACATGTATTATAATGAATAGAGGATGGTTGATTCTTTTTTTTTTAATTTTTTTAAATTTATTTTTTATTGGTGTTCAATTTACCAACATACAGAATAACCCCCAGTGCCTGTCACCCAATCACTCCCACCCCCCGCCCTCCTCCCCTTCTACCACCCCTAGTTCATTTCCCAGAGTTAGCAGTCTTTACGTTCTGTCTCCCTTTCTGATATTTCCCACACATTTCTTCTCCCTTCCCTTATATTCCCTTTCACTATTATTTATATTCCCCGAATGAATGAGAACATATAATGTTTGTCCTTCTCCGACTGACTTACTTCACTCAGCATAATACCCTCCAGTTCCATCCACGTTGAAGCAAATGGTGGGTATTTGTCATTTCTAATAGCTGAGTAATATTCCATTGGATACATAAACCACATCTTCTTTATCCATTCATCTTTCGATGGACACCGAGGCTCCTTCCACAGTTTGGCTATTGTGGCCATTGCTGCTAGAAACATCGGGGTGCAGGTGTCCCGGCGTTTCACTGTATCGGTATCTTTGGGGTAAATCCCCAACAGTGCAATTGCTGGGTCGTAGGGCAGGTCTATTTTTAACTCTTTGAGGAACCTCCACACAGTTTTCCAGGGTCCTAAATGAGAGGATGGTTGATTCTTGCATCTGTTTCTGGATCCTATCTACTATAATAGTTTTGGTTGAAGTTTATGAAGAAAATCTAGCCATTCCCAGAGATACACGTTTAAAGTGAAAAATATGCTCAAGAATCAAGATTTAATAAAATTAACATTTCTTTACGGCCTCATTGAAGACATTTTTAAATGAAATCGGCTTAAAAAAATGCTTGGTGCCATTCCTGAGATTCATGTTAAGGCACCAGCAGCTTTACCCACAGCTGCCTTTGTTCCAATAGTATAAATGACAAGGCCATGAGTAAAAATAAATAAAATCTAAGCATTATTTTATAAATAGTTTAGACTTTTCCACCCCCCGAGGCAGTATCGAGGACCTCTAGAATTCTACAGACCATACTTCAGAGTGCTCTGGAATCTTCACTGTCTTCCCCACACTGCATACCCCTCCCCTCCACTGAGTCACACACACCCCAAAAACCAGAACAGTCTAGCTTTATTTTTGGAAACCTTGGCACCAATCAATAAGAACCTTCTTTCCCAAGAACCTACATTATATTTTCCAAAAACCATAATTTCCACCTAATGATGGATTCTGGTACCATTTGTAAGAATTGTCACATTTCTGGTTACTCTCTCCCATATGAACAAACCTGAAAATATTTCATTCACCTCTGAGCTCAGCATCTCCAACCTGTCTGCTGGGAAGCTCCACCAGGGTACTTACCTTTACGTAATTGTCTGTTTCTTTGACTCTTTGGTTATCTGTTTCTGTCATTAGGCTGTGAGTTCCTTGTGAAAAAACAGTATTTACTTAAGAAATATTAACTGGATGAATGAATGTGTGAGTTAGGTCCCAGTGTGGCCCATTCACAGTTCTTCCACACTGAACTGCTTCTCCTTTTCTGTATCACAAGGTATAGCCGGTTCTTAGAGTCAATAAATGCATGAATCCAAGCCATTTGGGTAGATGACCACTTGGTAATTATGAGTAAAATACATCTAATTGGTATTTGTAATTGAAGAAAAGAGTCGTGGCCTCATTTAGCTTTCTAGCACTTAATGTAAGAGTTAGCTGAAATGGGCTCTACCCATATCATGTGGCAATATGAATAATATATTTTAAGAAATTGCCAGAAACTTTAGAAGGATTCTCCACAACTGGGATCTATTTATAATTTAAGAGGGCTTCAGTTGTCCTCCCTGCCCTGGATTTCATTGTGCTGAAACGTACAGAGCCAAACATCACAGACCCCACTCTTGGCAGAGGACCCATAGCCTCACATTACGTGGGGATTCAGTGTACCATCGTTTAGTTACCAAGTTTATTTCTGGACTCATTACTGACCATCTAAATTCTTTAAGGCCCCACAGCAAAACCGGTCTCCAAGGGATTGTAACACATTCTGAATTTGAGTTGCAAGGGAGTATGGAGACTGTTACTTTCGGCCAAAACCCAGAACCACTGCAGTAAAATAGTGTTATTTTTTCACATAAATGTATTTTCCTAACAATCACTAGGAAGAAAGTCCATATTATATGATTAAGATGTGTTAGCTATCAATATGAAAATCTAATATTCTAAGGGAAACATGGTGTGGTAGAGTAAGAAACGAGACTGGAAATGAAAAGATAGATCTCTCTTTTATTCTTGGTTTTGTACCTGTCTACACTGGTGCCCCCTTATCTGCAGGCGATATGTTTCAAGAACACCAGTGGATGCCTGAGACTGCAGTTAGTTCCAAACCCTGTATATACTGGTTTTTTTTCCTTATGATAAAGTTTATGCATTAGGTACAGTAAGAAATTAACAACAATAACTCATAATAAAATAGAACATTATAACAAAATACTGTAGTAAAAGCTACCATAGATCTTGGCAACCTCAACATAAACTGTTGTTTTAACTGTTGTTAAATGGGGAACATTTTTTCTTTCCACTTAATGGAAGCATATTTGAAACACCAGCATCACTGCCCTTGGTCTTTGGGGTCATTATTAAGTAAAATAAGGTTTATTTGGACATAAGCATTGTGATACTGTGACAGTTGATCTGATAACTCAGCTGGCTGCTAAGTCGCTAAGGGATGGCAACGGATGCAGAGTGGAGACACAGAGTCTCTTAAGACGCTGGACAAAGGGATGATTCCTGTCCTGGTCAGAATACAGCTGGACAGTGCGAGATTATCATCATGCAGCTCAGAATGCACAATTTAAAAGTTATGAATTGTTTATTTCCAAAATTTTCCATTTAATATTTTCAGACTGTGGGTGGCCTTGGGTCACTGAAATCGTAGAAGGTGAAACCATGAGCAAGGGCAGACAACTGTAGTCCTAGGAACTTGGACAAGTAATTGAACTTCTTTGGATTTCAGTCTCTCTCTTTTTTAAAAAAAAAGATTTTATTTATTTATTCATGAGAGACAGAGAGAAAGAGAGAGGCAGAGACACAGGCTGCAGAGGGAGAAGCAGGCTCCATGGGGGAAACCTGACATGGGACTCGATCCTGGGACTCCAGGATCACACCCTGGGCTGAAGGTGATGCTAAACCGCTGAGCCACCCGGGCTGCCCAGATTTCAGTCTCTTAATGTGACATAAATCACAACTCTCTTTTCCATCTTTGGATTCTGTAAATCCATATAATCCTTTGCTTTTCTACTCTGATGCACCAGCTCATACTCTTGTCATTTTGCCTTTTGCAAGCATATATTAAAAATTAAGCTTGGACTCCTGGATAGCTCAGTCAGTTAAGCATCTGTCTTTAGCTCAGGTCATGATCCCAGGGTACCCTCATCAAGCCCCACGTTGGGATCCTTGCTCAGCAGGGAACCTGCTTCTCCCTTTGCCTGCAGCACCCCCCCTGCCCCCCAGTGCTGTCTCTCTCAGTCAACTACATAAATCAAATCTATAAAATATTAAACCAAATTTCATTTTGCTTGGAAACTATTTACTAATGGACAGATTATGAGATGCAAGTGTGAGTTTTACAGTATATGTGATTTTGCTTCCAAGTGCACTAAGCCAAGTGCAGTATTAGAAACCTGGGGTCAGAGTCAGGGACTCTTCATTTTCCACCCAAGGAATAACTTGTCTAACCCCTCAGTAATGTCTAAATTACAGTGACATGTAATTTACAAATACATTAAGATGAAAGTTACTTCTAAGTTTTCTGGCTCACCAATAGTACTAATTATTTGCAAATATAGATTCATAAAGTCATTTACTTGGTTAAAATGTTACATGACAGATACACAATGTAACAGAGCACATGATTTTCCCAATTCCTTATTTAATGGAATGGAACACAATGAATGCCCAATCATCTTGGCTAAAGTACTCAGGCAAAGGCATCATATACATGAACACTCCACAAAGTACCAGCACTGCCTCCTAATAACTCTATCAGAATTGGGAGGTACACCAAACATCTCCACCTAACCAGAATCCGGTTTGAACCTTGGCTTAACCATTCCATCTGCAGTGAGGATGTGTTTCATGTCAATAGTTTAATGCACCTGTGCCTTTCTTCATGCCTTAAAAATGATCATTGTGCCATGTGATCAAACACTGTCGTGTTATGGGTGACGGAGAGGCAGTTATTAGTTTTAGGCCATATGGTGATATATGTTGCAGTGAGTCGGCATATCAAGTTTGTCTGGTAAGACTGAAAAGAGTGCTATGAATCTAAATATGGAAAAAAATTCAGAGAAGGTAGACTCCTGTCCAGGAACCAACAGATCGAAAGAATCAGCTATTGTCTCTTAAAAGGCAGGGGAAACTGGTTTGTTAGTGAGCTAGGCTAGGTTGTTGGGTGTGAGTTTTCTACTAGGGCAGCCTCATTGCATTAAAAAAATGCAATTATAGCTATGACAATTTTTAGAAATTGAATTTGCATTTTCTTATGAACCTTCTGTGAAGTGTCTTTTACTAAATATCATTTTTGTCCTCCTCTAACAACTTCAGTTTATTACTTGCTAAATTAGAGGACAATAGTTCCAGATTCATCTCCAGTGAGTAACTTGACTCATCACAGTAAATTTAACACGGTCTGGTTAATACCTACCCCCATTTCCAGGAAACTGAAGTTTCTACAGGCACTCATTAAACTACAGTGGGACCTTTGGTTAAACGACAGTGGCCACCCACTTATCCACCCTTCACCCTTATTACCGCTTCAAGGAATCTGAGTTACAAGATGTCATTGGTTCTATGTCCTAAGATTACATTGAGAACAATGGGTCTCCCTCTCATCACTCACTTTTTCAGGTTTATATTTCCTTACCTAGAAATTTCAAGATGATACTAAAACATGCTTGCATGTCTATTCTCCTTTTTGGGATATTGCTTCAAAGTGGCTCTGTCCTTATACTTTGAGGACCAAAAAGACAAGAGAAACAGGAAGGGAATGAAAGAGCAATCCAATGATTATTGTAGGGGATGCCTGCAAATAAACTGAACTTCACCTAGTATTTAAACTGACTGAGGAGAGCATCGCTTAGAAATTAAGGACAAAAGCTTTCAATCTGGCAATGACCAGAAATGAAACCTTTTCTGTAAAAACCCTACACCAAGTGTTTGCCGGTAGGGTGATATGTGTCTTCCTTGTCTCCCTCATCAATCCTTCAAGGAGACATGGCTTTGTTTAATTTATGTGGCTAGCTTGTGAGTCTGAGAAAGAGCTGTTTGTAAGAATAGTAAATCAAAATAATGTCAGAGTCAGTGTTTTCGAAATTCAAGTTCGGAACAAGTAGTTCAGGCTACCAGTACTGTTAGCCTCACATCTGCTTTCTGTCCCAGCTGTGGCTTCAATGACATCATGCAAGAAACCAGAAGGGCAACTCCATTTCCATAGGTTACATTGACCTTGCAGAAGTGGAGAAATTAAAAAAAAAGAAAAGAAAAGAAAAGAAAGAAATAAAAAAGAAAACCTAAAAAATAAAGAAAGAATGAAAAGAAAGGAAAGGAAAAACAAAACAAAACAAAAAAACAAGTCATCTTGGTTTGGGCTGAGGAATTAAATAAACCCAGATAAAAATCACAGTTGAAGTGAGTGTCATTGAAATAAAGTGATTTTTTTTTTTTTATCGCAAGGCTATTTTCAGCTAAGTTCACTCTAATTCTTATCTTTATTCATCCTACAGGTTATAGATAATGCATGACCATATTAAAATTCTCTTCTTGATCTGAATCTCCCTATCTCTGGTAGACAAGCAGGGTCCTTGACAGCTTGATTGTATGTGTGTTGTTTTTTAAAAGACAATAACACAAAACCTTTAAAGTTGGAATTTCCTGATTACTTCAAGCCAAGTTCTATAGACTGCATCAATCTTGCACAACAATTTTAGAGAGCAACAATAATGGGACAAAATAATCTGGAGTCAATAGCAGAATTAAGGAATAGGCGATCTGGTTGTTTTTTTTTTTTTTTTTAATGTTTACTTAAGTATAATATATATATACAGAAAAGTTAAAAAAAAAGTTTGGTGAATCTGCACAAAATGCACACAGCCCCATAACCATCAATCAGATCAAGAAATAGAACGTTGGGGTACCTGGGTGGCTCACTGGTGAGTGTCTGCCTTTGGCTTGGGTCATGATCTTAGGTTCCTAGAATCAAGTCTCACATGGGGCTCCCCTCAGGGAGCTGCTTCTCCCTCTGTGTATGTCTCTGCCTCTTTCTGTGTGTCTTGCATGAATGAATAAATTTTTTTTTAAAGAAATAGAACATTAACAGGTACCCACGAAGACTCCCTGGCCCTGCCCACACATGCAATCTTCTCCAAAGTAATCACTCTATGGCTTCTTTCTCCATTGTCCGGGTTAGCCAGAATTATACAGCATGTCTTCTTTTGTGTCTGGCTTCTTTTTACTCTACAGTGTGTTTGCAGAGTTCCATTTATATATCTAAAATATATCAAGTGACCATTAATATTTGGCTCTCACAAATAGCACCATGACCAACATTGCTTTGTCACAAATACATAATCATTTCTGCTGAGCACATGCTTTGGGGTCATAAAGTATGCGCCTTATACACATTTGTAGATACTGCCAAACTGTTTCTTAAAGTGGCTTTATCAATTCACACGCCCATCCAAAGTGTGGGAAGCTTCTAGTTGTCCTGTGTCCCCATAATCCCCTGGTTTTTGTCAGCCTTTGTTATTTTAGTCAATTTGATGGGTGGAAAGGGCTTTCACATTTTAGTTTTAATTAGAATTTCCTTGACAACTAATGAAGGTGGACAATTTTCATATGTCTATAGGCCATTTGGATGTGTTATTTGGAAGGGCTTGTTAAAATCCTGAGCTCATTTTTCTACTGACATGTCTTTTCATTATTAACACACAGGAGTTTTTTTTATGTATTTCTGGTATAAGTCTTCTGTGATATATATGCATTGTCACTAGACTCCCCCTCTCTGTACCTTGCCCCGTCACTTCTAATGGTCCTTTAATGAACATGTGTTTTAATTTTAATTTTTCCCGATTTACCAAAATTTTCCTTATAAGCGGTGTTTTCTGAATCCTATTTAAGAAATTATTTCCTGGGATGCCTCGATGGCTCAGCAGTTGAGCATCTGCCTTTGGCTCAGGGTGTGATCCTGGAGTCTCAGGATCGAGTCCCTCATTAGGCTTCCTACAGGGAGCCTACTTCTCTCACTGCCTATGTCTCTGCCCCTCTCTCTGTGTGTCTCTCATGAATAAATAAATAAAATCTTTAAAAAAAGAAATAATTTCCTATGCAAATTACATGGAAATACTCTGCTATCTTCTTGGGGCCTTAGGGTTCATACTTTTCTCATTCAGATCTATACACCACGTTGAATTATAAATCATATTGATTTTCCTTTTATAAATATAAACCTCACCCAACTCCATTCATTGAAAATATAATCCTTTCCCTCACTGCATTGCAGTGACACCTTTGTTATATATTTCAAGAGACTGTATATTTGTGGGTTTATTTCTGGATTCTCTATTCTGTTCCATTGGTCTATTTGTCAGTAAGTCAATCCCATACTGTCTTAATTATACAGCTTTACAATAAGTCTTGGTATCTGGTAGCACAAGTCCTCTGACTTTGTTTTTCAAGGTAGCATTTCATTGACATATATGTTTTTGAATAAACTTGACAACCCCACCACAGCAATACCCCAGCAACAAGAAAACTTTTTGTAAACATGGAATCTGCTTTTATTTATTTACAGACTCTGATTTCTGTCAACAGAGCTTCTAGTTTTTTAGTACAGAGGTCTTGCACATCTGTTCGAGATATTTGACAATTTTTGAGCTATTGCAAATGGCACATATTATATTTTAAATTTTATAATGACTTGTTTCATTTGGTTCATTTTGCCCATATCTTATCCCTGAACAATTTAGTCTACTATAAAGTACTCAAAAGTGGAAATTGAGGGGCGCCTGGGTGGCTCAGTGCATTGAGCTTCTGTCTGACTCTTTATTTTGGCCCAGGTCATGATCTCAGGGTCTTGAGATAAAGCCCCACATTGGGCTCCATGCTCAGTGGGAGTCTGCTGGAGATTCTCTCTCTCTCTCTCTCCATCTTCCTCTCCCCCTGCTCACACACACACTCTCTCTCTCCCTCTTGTTCTCTCAAATAAATAAATAAATCTTTTTTTAAAAAAAAGATTTCTCTTTTAAAAAAAAGTGGAAATTGAGACCTACTTAGATTACAAGTAACTATTTTGTTAATAGGACAACCTT
Organism: Canis lupus dingo; assembly: GCF_003254725.2. Lineage (NCBI taxonomy): Eukaryota > Metazoa > Chordata > Mammalia > Carnivora > Canidae > Canis > Canis lupus. Next base: position 17,923,187 of record NC_064277.1, read on the forward strand.
TGTACATATGAAAAGAAAAACGTGCTTTGCAGAGACACTAACTATATTTGCCCCATAGTGATCCTAAAGGTAATGAGAGAGGAAATGAGGATTTTTGCTCCACACTAAGATTGTCTCTTACCATGAGACTGTGTGTGGCAATCTCAGAATAACTCAAAGTGAAGCATTAAGTGGACTAAATCAGTGGCTACAATGAAGGTACAAAAAGTGGGCACATAACTACCCCGCAGTGCAAAACTCCTTCAGTGTAAATAAGCCAAACTGCTAGTTATTTGTCTACTGCTCTATCATTATCTTGTGTGCATCCATCTCCACAGAGGCTGTCAGGTTCATATATGGTTGCGTGTGGTGAGGTGCTGTATCTCTCCTAAGTCATTCATATCAGTTATGGAACTAACTGGTTGGAGGATAAAACAAGTGGCCTGTTTGAGCAGAATAGGGTGATGGAATGTGGGGAGCAGAGAGAAATGGAGGAAAGGCAGCAGAGAATCATAAAGAATCAAAAGTTGCGCACTCGATGGTCGATTCCATCTGTCCTGCAGCTTGCTTGGTAAGTTCCACATTTCAGCAATGGGACTCCTACTACTCTTTTCTTCCTGGCTAATGCACATGGAAAATCTGTACAGCACAACCAGTAAAATAAACCCTAGCCCAGGGAACAATCTTCTTTAAGCCCAGAAAAAGTAAATGTAATATGTAAATAAAATTTCTGTGCCCTTGTATGTATACTTCTGACAATAAGAGCAAATATATGAGTTGTGCTGAACAGAGTAATTCTCATCTTACAAGAAAACTGACACTCAAGGAAATTAATGACCAAAGTCTTCATCGAGAACTGGATTTCAGGACTTTTGATTCTATTTTAGAACTCTTTCCTTAAAACTATTTTGATATTTTAATTTTATTCTTCCAAGAAATGCCTCTTGGCATCCAAAGCATGAAAGTAGTGACTTAGAACATTTCTGAGGTGCATCTACTCTTCTTCTTACACGGTAAGCATTTGTCTACTTTTGGGTATTTCAGCATTTCCAGAGGCATGGCCTTTGGGTAGTATCTTCCCTTAGGCCTTGCATTTTGGCTTTCGCTCTCTGAGAGGGGCCAGAACAGTGTAACAGCAACTCAACTACACAGAGGGCAGAACGTGGCCCTTTGTTGACAATGGAGCATTATTAGTGATATAAGCAAAGTGGTTAATTAGATCCAAAGCAACTTCTGAAACACCAAAAAGAAAAGATTGAAACAGAATAAAAGTGCAAAGAAACATGATCAGAACTGACAAGCACGCACCAGGGGCCTGAAGCATGGCAGACATAACTGAAAAGCAGAAGGCTTGCTTAGACAAACCCTACATTTTATTTTCCCTCCTTCTTGCTTTAGTTTGCTTGGAGGTTTTTGTTTTTCATTTTTGTTTGTTTGTTTCCTGAAATCAAATTAACAGTATTTATTGGCTCGGCAGCTATGGGAACGCTAGGGTGTAAAACGATACCACAAACAGGAAAGAAATGACTGAACCATGGGTCTGGACATGTCATTTCTCAGTCCCTATTCTAAACACTGTGTGACTTCAGTCAAGGTGCATGACCTCTCCCACCTGCTGCAGACTCATCCTTACAGTGAGAGTGTTCAGCTGGATGTTATCCAGTGTCCTGGCTAGCTCAGTGATCCTATGAACTCTAGAATAGTGAGGAGGAGAGAAGTCGAGGCATAAAGTCGTTGATGATGACCCTAAAAGGGCTTCTGGAGGTTTGCCTCATTTGGACTTATTTTTCCATTCCCAAAGCCTAGAGGTGAAGTTTTAAAGGCCACAAGCTGAAAGGCTTTGGAGAAAAACTATTTTGAATGTTTGCATGAAGTCCCTGAGATACTATGTGGAGTATAAGAATCTCGATTGGCACAGTCTTGTTGCAGAGGAGTTTCACTCTCCTTGGAGAAGTTGCGCTGCACAAATATGCACTAATGCTGCAAGAATCCAAATAAGGCTGAATGAAATGCAAATGTTACAAAAGCGTAAACATTGGCCATGGTAGGAAATCAGAGATACATGGTCTGCAACTGAAGAAGCACTGAAGATAACCTTGAAGAAGAGGTTTGGAGAATAAACTTCTCAATAGACAGATGTACAGAAGGCAGAGCATACTGTTGACAGGAACAAGATGATTGAGGTTTTGGATGTATAGAAATGAAGGTGACATCTCCCAAGAAGAGTGAGAAGAAAGTAACATTGGATCAGAGGGACTGTTTGCAGCCCTAGAGCGAGGTAGTAGGAAGAGTCAGGGAGCATATTTTGTAAATACCCAGGCTGAAGAGGATCGACTTCTCCTGATAGTTTATAGGGAGCTAGCAATGGGAAAAGATTATGGGAGACAATTTAATCTTTTAGAAAGATTGAACAAGGGCCAATTGGAAGAATTGATTAATTAAAAAATGAGATGGATAACAAGGGTCAAATTAGTTATCTATTGCAATTGTCAGGCATAAATGAAGACCTAAAGCAGTAAAATGGAAAAATCTAATATTGAAGGGTCTTCCTCACTACAGTCTCCCTTTTGCTGTCCCCCTTTCCCTTTCTGATCTCAAGAAGCCTCTGAGTAATGAGGTAATATAAAATTGTACTTTCACTTATCAAGCCTAAACAATGATCGCACCCCCCGTTGGTGGTCTTCAGTCGGATGACACAGAATTGATTTTGTAGCTTGTCTCATGGGGGCCTCTGGGAAAGTGTTCGTTCGAGTGACCTTTTGTTTTCACAATTATGGACATATGACCCAATCCCCACCCTTAGTTCAAAAAGAAAACAAATCCTCTTCATTACTTGGTTGGCTCTCCTCACTTCTTGATCTTGGCCAATTTTTTTTTTTCCAGGGTCTCCTTCTATCCGTTCTCCTCCCACAATAATACTCTTAGATGTTTTGTTTCCTGGGAGCCAAAGACAGACTCTTTATGTGGTGAAAAAGAGTAGATCTCACCAAAATCACTCCGGACTAGATGTCCATAGCCCAGTGATAATCATTCCACTATCTGAAAGAAAAATGTGATTTCACCACAAACACTCCCATGATGATTCAGCCTTAAACTCTTGCCAAAGGAGGACTGCGCCATATTTTCCCCCTCTCCTCAGCATGCAGGCTGCTGTGAAGAAGCATCTGCTGCCTAATTCTTTTCTATATTAGGATAAAAAGCTTTTTGGCTTGCTGATTTCAGGCCCTGAGGAAAAGAGAGAGACGAGAGTTTCTCATAACGTCTTTATTGCACAACCAATCGGTCTGTGTCCTGGGAACCCCAGGCATGTACTCAGGGATGAGCCACAAGACCAATAGCACAGAGATGATGGGGTTGAAAGCTGGACAAGACACACTCACTCTGGGGATACGGATGGTATCTATTAGCTAGAATCCTTCCACTGGGGTTGCTTTAACACCCAGACCATTTTAACTGGCTTCTTATCATATTTGGGAAGGCCTGCTTTTCCTGAAGATTAACCAGACATGGCTTTTGATCCTCACAGTTCAAATAAGGGATTGGAGAGCCAGATGAAAAAGAATGGGGTCTGGGAAGAAAAATATTCATTCAAAGATGGGTCTGTCCTTGAGAACACTGCTGAAAGCACCTCAAGGAAAAAACGTTGAGGGGGTGGGTGGGTATTTCCCAATTATTTCTATCTGTGCCCCTGGGGCTGCTTTTGCTGAAGACAGTGGCTTGATGTTTATGTTAAGATTCCTGACCCAGGGCATGATCCTGGAGTTCTGGGGTCGAGTCCCACATCGGGCTTTCCGCATGGAGCCTGCTTCTCCCTCTGCCTCTGTCTCTGCCTCTCTCTCTATGTGTGTCTCATGAATGAATAAATAAAATCTTAAAAAAAAAAAATCCTGACCGGATATGGAACTGGAAGCTGAGGGAAGGTAGGATTGCCCGAGGGACCATGGACCTGTTAGAGGTTGTTGGCCTATGTCTCTTGTGAGGAGACTAAGTAGGGAAGCTCTGGCAAAATGATTGTGTCTATCTTTCCCTCTCATCCTGCAGCTGTCTGTGTGCTGGTGACCCGCAAGCTGCATGCTGCAAGCACTGGCAAGCTGCATCACATCTCTGGACACCAGAAGTGAATAAGGAAGCTGCAAGAATCTCCCAGAAAACAGTCACATCTGTAGAGCTGGGAGTTGTGTTTGTTTTAGTCTCATAAAATAGTGGTGACAAGAATAGTTGTCGTTGTTGCTATGATTTGTCAAGTTGGCCCATTTGATATCTTTCCTATCATGCTAGAATGCCCTCCTGGACATGAGGATCTAAAGATGGGACATGCTTTGAGCTAGCAAATCCCTATGTCTACTCCTTGCGATTTAAGCACTAGAGAGAATGCAGCTATTTTGTTTGATAAGGTGGAGTTCAAAGCCACAGTGAGGCATATCACAAAAGGACTCAGTAAAAAGAAAAAAAGAATAAGAAAAAAGAAAAAAGGAAAGAAAGAAAAAGCCGAAGTGATGGAGGAGGTAGAGTTTATTAAGTGATAAACATACGCTTCTCCACAAAGCTCATACTTGATGCCTCTAGTCATAACATACTAGCTCTGAGCTTACCATGCAGCTCTCAAAAGACTTCCCCTTTGGGTTGTGGGCAATTCACAGATTTCAGCTTCTTGCTCCCTGGTTGGGGTTGATGGGCCAGGGAACAATTTTTATTAGGTTTCAATGCATCTGCAGTGCTTAAATACGAGACTGAAACAGGCACTTGTTCCGGGCTGTAGGGTGATAAGTTGCATTAATTTTTATTTTAGGCTGTCTCCAAACATGGCTTTTATAGACTAATAAAAAAGCAATTTTTATAAGTTCACAAAAAACAATGAGCACAGTCAAGCATAAATATCTTACAACCAGGGCCAGAGGAAAAATTATGAACTAAAAAATCTGCTGAAAATGGCACAAAAAAACACAATACCTGGATGCTGCCTTTTCAAGGTAAATTACACTCTTACCTAATGGAAGATTCTATCAATGCAAATTTCCACTAGTGATTCCTCCCTGTTCTCGGCTATCTGTGGTCAGAACTTTGGCTCCTAACCCTTCCCTAATTTATGAACATCCTACTCCAGAGGATGAACCTCAAAAAATCCGCTCTTTGGGTAATACCACCCATGAATATCAGTCCTCACACTTCTATTTACCTGTTCAGAATATACTAGGAAACATTGAAACCTTAATAGGAAATCTTTCAGGCAAATTATTCCATTGTCATATCTCTGGCGAGACAATCTTATACGTGGATGAGCAGAATCTCTGTGACCATAAAAACATGTAAAGTATTTTTGGATAACTGTCTTATTAAAGCTATTCCTAAAGGTTTTCACATAAGCAGCAACCGCTACGTTGTTATACAGTTATAATGTGTATGTGAAATGCATGATCTCAATTAATTTTTAATGTTATGTATCAAAAGAACTTTTCCAGAAGTTTAAAAGAAAAATCAATGACTCTACAAAATCTTTTGTTTACTTATTGCCAAACATCCGATGACCCCAGAGGGCTGACAACGGTTTTGATTTTTGATTCTGCTAGTCTGGGATCATGCAGTTACCCTTTACCTTTAGAACATAAATCATTGCTCTTACTACTTCCATGAATTCCATGTTTCAGCCACACTTTTAGCCTGACGTGAGGATTTTCCATCTTCATGTCATGCAAGGAAAAGAGGCAAAAACAGATAAAATATCCAGGAATTTTATACTTAGACAAAGCATCTTGACTATCTTAGGCTTTCAGCTGGTTAAACTTTCCTAAGACAGTGCTCATTTTTGTGGTGTTTTGTTTTTTAGAAAGATAAAAGCAGTACTTAGGGTTCCTGGGTGATTCAGTCTGTTAAGCGTCTGCCTTCAGCGCAGGTCATGATCTCAGGGTCCTGGGATCGAGCTCTGAATCAGGCTCCCTGCGTAGTAAGGAACCTGCTTCCTCCTCTCCCTCCGCCCTTCCTCTTGCTTGTGCTCCCTCTTACTCTCTTAAATAAATAAATACAATCTTAAAAAAAAAATAAAGATAAAAGCAGTGCCTAGAATTGAGTTGGAGGCCCTACTCATAAGGTAATCCATGCACATGATACCTTTGTATCTGACATTTTCTTCACTTTTGTAACCCTTAGTGGAAGCATGTGGGAGGTAGGGGGTCTTCTATATGATTTCTAAATAAAAGGGATGTGTGGTTATCAGTACTTATTTGTAAACTAGCTTTATCTAGCAAGCACATCATTTTACTTAAGTTGCATGTTTATTTTGAGAAGTCTTATACAGATTTCTGGAGATTATAATTGTCTATACTATTTAAGGTGATGCTAGCAGCTGAAACTAACAAATTTAAAATCTCAATGGATTCACACAATGCAAGTTCACTTCTTATTCATATAAAAGCCTACCGTGTTTTCCTGGTCAAGTAGATTTTCTCCAAGTACTCATTCCTGGCCCAGGCCCCTTTAATCCTGGGGTAACAACTTTAACAAATAATAAAGGACACAAAGATTTTAGCATCAAGCTGTGAAAAGAGAAGAAAAAGGAAGGATTTCCTTCTCAGTAGATCAGGTCTACAAGTACCCTATCCCCTTACCAGGTACTCATTCCCATGGCCAACTCTAACCGCAGCAGAGGCTGGGAAATGTAGTCCAGCCGTGTGTCCAAAAAACTGAAAATCTCAGCTATAGACCTCAACTCCAGCCTCTGAGTCTGTCCTAATAATTTCACTGGAAGGAATGTGCAGCATGAACATTAGAGTCGAGCTTCTAACTGCCCACCTTAGAGGTACCAGTGATGACTATGGGATTCCCAAAAAGCACAGTAACCATACAGGGGGCCCTCCCTCTGAGTCTCCTGTCAACCATGCTCTATTCCACCCCCTGATTCATAGTCCATGCCACTGTAGAGATCATCAGCTAACTACCAGGTATTACATTTAAAAGATGGGATTCATGTGTACAGGAGTTACATTTCAAACCTTCAAAATTGAGTCTTCTCATTTCCTTTTTTCCTAATTTGGCATTGATTTTCTCCATGCTTGAATAAGCATTTTAATTCTGCCAAGGTGGAAGTTCAAATTTGCAACATTTTTCATTTCAAAAACGAAAGCTAAAAACGTCTGATTAATTTTCAAGAGCTAGAAAAGGTTAGTTTTTTCCCACCCCCATATAACACAAAAATGGATGTGCTAATTTAGCTGAAATGTTATGAAATATGTACTATTGGGTTGAAACCAAGTATGGAAATTCCATGAACATTTCCCACTGTGATATCTCTTCAGAGACACCTGTTCATATCCTACCAAACAGATTTCTATCCCCGTAATTAAAATGTAAATACATCCAATATCAGTAAAAGAAACTCACCTACCAATTTGGGGATGCCTTAGCTCTCTGAACAAGTTTGATCCTTTGCAACAGCATCATGGATGAGTTTAGTACTGGAACAATACATTATATATGTATACATGAAAATTAGCAGTAACTGCTAAGATTCTATTAAGTTTATCCTCAACTAAGAATTTCAATCTACAATTATAATTTCACTATAGTTTAAATTTTCTTCCATAAATACTTTTCAACGACCAACTAGCCTTATGAACACTTTGATTCTTTAATGAAATGATTAGTACAAGGACAGTTGCATGTCAGATGTCGTAGAACTTTTTAGAAGCCAGTTTCCCACAGCATTTAAAGTTCTTGGAATTCCATTGATGATGTTCTCACACTATGCATGCTGAAAAATTCACTGGCAACACACATCTGTGTTTACCCTTCTAATCATGACAATACCCACAGTACTTTTCATATTCCTAAAGGATTGAGTAATACCTTCAGAATCTTAGAAGACAAACATGACTTATGTCGGACCTGAAATTATCCTACCATCCATAATAGGAAGAATCTAAAATTGGAAATCACTTACATACAGGAAGCAGAAGATTGTTAGAACTGCATATTTCTAGCTCAAGAGTAAATTAATATGATAGAAGGATCTGCAAAGTAATGAACAAAAAGACATAGCTCTGGATATATGGGCCCTTGGAATCTTTCTTTCTTTCTTTCTTTCTCTCTCTCTCTTTCTTTCTTTCTTTCTTTCTTTCTTTCTTTCTTTCTTTCTTTCTTTCTTACTTTCTTTCTTTCTTTCTTTCTTTCTTCATCTGCATTCCAAATCAATTTTGTTTGAGTTAGGGAATTTTTTCAATATGTGGAATATATATTGTCTTGCATCTTGCCCCATTCCTGACAACAATAAAAACACATAAAGGCAATCACAGGATAGGGGGAGGATAACAGTCTTTCCATGTTTGGTAGAGAGACAAAAATGCTTCACTCTTGATTAGCTTTCCTGATAGGGACTTAGAAAAGGAATATAGGTACCAAACAGCTAATTCCCTACAACTCTGGGGTATAATCCGAATCAAAAGATCAGAAAGCACTTGAAACCAGACATGCTAAATACATTTGTCACCACTCTTACTTTCTTGGCCAATATTGTTAGTAAACCACATTACTCTTTTCCATTGGGCCCAGGTATGGGTGAAAAATTGTTCTCAACCTAAAGCTTTAGGTATCTACCAGCAATTGACAATTGACCCAAGTTGTAACTCAATGTAAAAATTTATTTGTCATTCTTGACATTGAGGGTCCCTGGGTGAGAATCAGAGGGAAAGCAAAGTTACAGGTAGCCATGACCTTGGAAATCTCTATAGTTTCAAATGGTCATCTCTACAATAGTAGTTGCCATTTACATTATTTCTGAGGTTTTCTTCTGGTTTGACTTTGCCTCAAGAAGCTTTCGATGCCTTTCTGGCAGGCATAATTGTGATGACCACATGAAGGGTGAAGAGCGTGTTAGAAAAAGAAGTTGAAATTCCGTTATTTACAGAGTACATTTTCCCAGTTGGGGAACGTACGAGTTGTCAGATGTAGTCACATCAAAAACACAGACCAGGATACCAACCATTATGGCAGGGTGGGGGGACAAGATAGGGTTTCCAGGAACTGATTTCTCTTTTCTGAGTCTTCGAAAGTAAAATCTCGGCTGGGTCCATAGATTTTTAGTCGTCTGGTTACCCACTGGAAACTAGTTCTGGATCACAGACAAAAATAACACCTATATAAAAACCACATGGCCAGCAGCTTTTGTTCTAACCTCAAATATATCTTATCTATCTTACTCTTACTTGCCCTGAATATCCTCACTAAGGCTTCATTTTTTAAAATCATATGATGTTGTTTTTAGACATCTTAAATCCTTTTTGGAACAAGGCAAGACATAAATACATAAAAATGAATTCAAATATAAATACATCAAAATCTCCACCACTAGTGATCTTATGTTTCACAGTCCACAAACCTTCCAAGACGGTTAATATCTTCTGGAAATTGCTTTCTTGTTTTGGTATTGTGTCTACTAGCCAAAGAAGTCTGTTTTTCAAATTATTCAAGAGAAATATGTTAAGAGCATGCTAATATACCTAAAAATAACATCATGGATATTGCCAATCTTATGGTTACAGTTACCCACTAGGACAAAGTCCTTCATTCTCACCCTTAAGATATTGCTGGACCTCTTTTTCCACATGGAGAAGCTAAAGCTATTAAAAGTGTGCCATATTTAACCAATGTCTCAGAAACACCAAAGGTATGAGAAACTATAATAAATTGGCTCGTGTCTCCAAGGATTAATATTCCCTTGAGAGAAGACATTTTTCTCTCTCTTTATTTATGTCTGCGAAATCTTGCTTTTAACTTGACTAAGCTGAAGAAAATAATGTCTCTCAGGCTGCTGATAGACTGGGAAATTAAGTTCAAGAAATCAGATCACTCGAAGGAGCAATCCTTACCCTTGAACCTGTCCTGTCATCACAGACTCCGAAAAATCTGGCTTTGAACTCATCCATCAGTTTTGTTTCCTCTATTCATGTTTGCAAGTTAGTAGAAGAAATTGGTGGTTTTGAGATTGGCAAGAAAAAGGTCAAGTGAAAACAAAGCCTTCTTGCAGGCTTTTTTTTTTTTTTTTTTTTCTGGCAATAGTGTCCTTTTCTCCTTTGGAGTCCTCAATGCATTTCTTAGTTTTGAAAATATTTTTCCTTTTGAAGCCTTCTCACCAAAGCTGTCAGCAGAATTTATGACAAATGTAACTTGCAGCAGACAAGAGCTGTTTCTTTATTCTATACCTGCCAAATATATTGCTTTTTACTTGGGCATTTGTAACCACTGGTGGTTTCAATGATAATGTCGAAATGAACTGGGTTCCATGCAAAGAAGCAGCCTATTGTCTTATTGACAAGAGGTGGCCTCTTATCATCCTACACAATAAAATTAAACCTGTTATTTGCTGTGCACATTATTTATGTGTCAGGTGCAAGGTGTCCATTATTTCTAAGTCAAACAAAGACAATATGGAGTTATTATTACTATTATTACTCTCCATATTGAATAGCTTCAAACACAATCTCAGAGCTATTAGCTAGCATTGAAACAGGTGACTGAAAATCATACAGAAAATTAGAATTTAAACACAGGAAAATCTGAATTCAAATTGTGAATTCCATACCACATCTCTTTCTCCACAAATGCTTTCTGAATACATTTCACCCAGGCTTCAACTTTTCAAAATACAAAGTTAATGCTGGTTACAGGTTACTGATCTCTTTATGAGAGTCACTTTAAGGAGTTCACATTCACTGCCCTTTCAAGGAGAATTGAAAATGCCTTAAAGATAAATCACCAAGTCTTATATCAGGACTTGCATGTGGTAATTTTCAAAAACACAAATAAAAATAATTGCCAAATGTGATTGGCATATTAATAAAATCAAGTACCTTATTTGGACTTCAGTTATTTTCATTTTAATAATTTCATGAAATTTTTAAAGGTATTTGAAGGAATTTTGCCTTCCGTGCTTTATTTAAACTTAAATTAACTTTTTTGCCATATCTGCCTCCACTTTCTCTTCGATTCTGTTTTTTCTTTGCTCCAATTTTTGTTTGTTTCTTTCACATTTGTGAAATATGGTTTGATCCAATAAGAATGATATGGAGCTTCTATAAAAATGTGTCTGTCAACTAGAAGTGACACTTGCCCAATGTAGTCTTCCTTTTACTTTTCATAGAACATTCTGGACCTTGAACACTCTCACAAGGCAATAGAGAGATCTGTATGCTGTTTTAGAAATATGTTATTTCTGTTCATTTTTCTTACTTCTTACCCAGATATATGACAGCAAATAAATACGTTGAATTTTCTGGATTCTGAGAATTGACACCTTCCAGTCCAGGTTGTAATTGTTCACTGATTTAATTAAGAGCAATTTTTGAGTGCTTTGTGTCTGTGCCAAGAGCCAGATAGGCATGGGGGCAATGGCATTGAAATAGACAGAACTATCTAGGTCCTTCGGATCACAGGTCAGAGAGTCAGGCAGAGAGCACCTGAAATTAGTAGGGGAAGATGAGGTGTTTTTTGAATCAATGAGAGAGGACTTGATTTACTCTGGAAGCTTGGAAGATCAGAAACGTTTTTCCTAAGGAAGTGCTGACCATTCTGAGAAATACAGGAATTGGCCAGATGGGAAGTAGATGTGGAGGGATAATCAGGCTTTCTAGCAGCATAAGCCACTTTTGTGAGGGATGTTAGATGAGGTAAGAAGCCAGTGTCTTCCCATGTCTAGAGTGCATTGCCAGCACTCAGGACATACTTTAGAAGACCATTTTGCCAACATCTAAAATCAAACTTTAAGGAAATAAACTTGTGGTGCTGTACCCCCTTCTTCCCAAACTTTGGTTATTTTTCAACTCTTGGCTAAGAGAAGCAAAAGATGAGGATAAAAAGCCAGAAGAGGTTTCTGCAGTCTTAGCAAGGAAGTATTTCAAAAAAATGTCAAGGAGACAGGAATCATTTATTATTTCTTACCACAGACATTGTGATAAATTCTTCTTTTGATTTGATACTGAGTATAAATCTATGAAATCAATATTTTTCCTATTTTTTTCCCCACAGAGAAAACTGACACTTGGAGAGTGTAAGATGCTCAGTCTGTATGAAGTAGAGCCAGAATTTGAAACCAGATGTCTTGGACTCAAAAGCTCATATTAGGGCTCTCCAGAGTAGCAAAGGCACAGAGGTGGCTTACCAACAACATGTTTAGGAATGGTGATAGTCCAATGTAACTAAAGGCAACAAAGCACACAGAAAACGAGGCTGGAAGTTAGGACATGATATGAAAAGTATGGATTGGAAATCATTGGCTGTTTACTCAAAGCTCATTTTGTTCCAAGTAGGTAACTTCCCATCATCACCACCCCATGCAGATATATCTGATCATCCCCAGCAGAAGGGGCTTCCCGTTTCTGGAATCACTTCAATTCCCTTGTCAGGAAATAGCTTAGGAACATAGACCAGAACCAATTAGCAGTCATTACTCCTTGGCCCACTGGGATGTTCTTAGGAATGGCATGTGAATCGCCTCAATGGGCATGATTCAGGTGGGTCAGTGAGATGATGGCAGGAGGCAGTTTATGAGGTGATCAGAAAAAAAGATTTATTGATTAAAAAGAAAAAAACTACTGGAAGAAATGTCAAAGCCAGAACTGTGATAGTCATTTTACCACCAGCCTGGGGGAGAACCCCACTCATGTGTGATCTGTTAGATGGGGATATTAATAAAACCACCTCATAGGGTTTGGGGGAGGAATGAATATATGTATATATATAAGTGGTAGTTTTATAATTATAAGTCAAGCCACAATGAAACCTTTGTGTCTCTGACGAAGGATGAAAAGTTAGTAGTTATATTTGTCTTTAAGGGTTTTAATCCTTACATTTATTTTTTTTAATCCTTACATTTAATACCTAATATCATAAGTCATGTTTCAGTGTAGATTTGCTATGTTTGCTTCTTATTTTATAAGAAACAGAGTCTGTAAATTTACCATTTCTCCAGATTTAGGCCAAGGAAGAGAGATCGGCTATGAAACCGATCATGATATAAGAACTGACTAACCCACATCAACTGGAATCGGTATCCAGTTCAGGTTTTGTACCTCACAGCACGTCTGTGAACCAAAAAGAAAAGAGATCTTTCTGTGAAATCGGCTTAAATAAGAACTTAGGCCTTAGCCCGGTTCTGATTCTGAAGGTCTGCCTTCAGTTCCATAAACCACCCAGCCTTGAAGCAATCAGAGTAACTCAGACTAATCTATGGAACATCTCTTGATTGTCAACTCCATCCAAGAACAAGGTATTTGATTCCAGAATGAATTCCAGCACAGAAATTGAAAAAGAAGGAGGAACACATTTCATGAAACTGCCACAAAGGAGGCTTGAATATTTACGCTGTGATTTGGCAAGTGAATTTTTTTCTGTTACCAAAAGACAGATATTGGAGGGGAGGGGGGCAAGCAACAAATGGACATGACTTTTAAACCTGGCACGAATTTACTTACAGCTCACGATCTTGGCCCCGAAGAATGCCATTGTAACAATAAACTTATATATTTCTCAAGTTTTTAATGGGGATAAAAAGATATAGAGAACAATAATCTCATATTAAAAATTATTTTTAATTTTCTAGCATACTTTAAATTTACTTTATATATCCTTGGGAGTGGTGGGAGTATGCATAAAGGAAAGGATCGTGATTTTTTTTAATGAATTGCTAATACTGGTAATAATTATTATAGAACCTGGTGTTAAACCTGTTACACAAAGAGTTTTTCATTTCATGTACAGGAGAGGAGCAGGCCCATTGTCACTATAGGCCATCTCAAGCCGTTGACAGATAAGAAGAAAGGGTGGAAGGTGTGGAGAGTCCAAAATGTAGAAAAGAAGTCAGAAATGGAGAAAGCAAGGAAAGAAAGATTGAGGTCAAGCAGCAAGCCAGAAGCACACTTCTCAGGTGTGAGTCAGACTTGCCCAGTCTCCATCTCTGCCCAAAATGGGGGCCTGAAAACAAAAATAATAATAATAATAATAAATGAGGGCCTGCCCGTTCTGTCTGGTAATTCAAACTACCTATACTGATAAATTCAATATACTGTGCAGAGAGTGACTATTTTTTTTATCTTACCAAAATGCAATTATAAATGTGCAATTATAGATATAGTGCCCCCATCCCAAAGGAAATCTCTGAACTCACAGCATTAAGCATCAAGCCATATGAACCTTCGGGGTGACTCTTAGCCTATTCTTGTTTACCTAGTCATCAACTAGGGCTAAACAAAAGCTTTGCAAACTTGAACCCAGTAGTATTGTGTAAAGAGCTGGAGTGTGTGTGGGATGACCATCAGCCCCTCTCAAGCCCTCCCGCCTGACAACTCCTCATATTGTCTTTAGAATAATTATCTTCAACATGGGATCCTATACCATGTAAGTCAGATTCAACTGGCTTGCTTATTAATTATGCAGATTTCCAAATTCTGGTGGGCTGGGCATGGCACTTACTTGTCTGCACTTTCGACAAATGCTTCAATCAATATGTAAGTTTTTTCTAAGTCCTCTTTTTTTCTACCTAACTACCTTTCCCAAATTTGCTCTTAGGTGGCTGTCTATTGATCTTTGCAGAGGTATTAAAAATAGCCACAGTGTTCACAGATACTATTTCAAGGAGTAACTCCTCCCAGAGGCTTTGCATTTTTTTAAGGGTGTTTTCATTTTTTAAGTGGTCTCCAAGAAAGTCAAGTATCTTTTTTTGATGAGAAAAATGGTATCATAATACTAAAAAAAGATAGCTTGTCAATATGTGGTAAGCAGATGCTCAAACAGTAAATACAAGGTAATAATTACAATCAAGAATTATGGAATATCAATTTACTATGTGTCAATGTCCTTTGTTGGCAATATTGCCATTTCTTATTATTAACCATGGGAGGAGTAATATCCCCTTTTAAATGAAGAAAGAAACTGAAAGCTGAAGTTGTAAAATGTCTTGTTCCGGGACCATACAGCTAGCAGACGCCTAAATCAGAATTTTAATTTTATGTGGTTTTGCCCATCTCGCTCAGTCTCTTTCTATTAGACCTTACTTCCTTCTGAAAAACAGCCTTTCACAAAGTACACAGTAGACACCATCTTAGAGAATTCCCATGACATCCATTTGGCTAAAGTTGCTGAGAACCCTAATTATATTTATGAACGACTAAAGCGTTTTACATGTTTCCAGACATTTTTTTAATCAGGTTTAGCGCTGCTAGGTTGAAAATGTGTCATTTTCATTAGTGCCCTGAGATCCTCTCTGCACCCAACTCTTCTGTTTGCTGCTTCGGTCTCATTTTTATCACCTTTCAAAGAGCTGCGTGGCTGAAATTTATTATTTTTTTAGGTTGTTTTCATTGCTACAAATTAACTCCAAAAAAAAAAGGTTATGGGTTTTCAGAAATGTGTAGGAAGTGTGGGGATTTATTTGTATAATTCTTACTTATTGACAGGAGAATGAATTCCCAGGGTTTATTAACTTGTTCTGTCAGTTTGACATTTAGTTGAAAGTGTTCACCACTCTGATTCTCAAGGAGACAGTCTCCTTCCTACATTCATCTCTCGGATATATTCTGAGAAGACCTCCTACATGCGAAATGTAAACGCATTTGTCCGACTACTTTGGTTTTGGTTTGTTTTTCTCCAGCAAGGACACAAAGCTAAAAGTCTCAAACTAATTAGACATGCTTGGAGGTCTTAGGTAACAATTTTTAAAACTGAACATAACTCTTCCTCAAAGACATAACTGGAAGGATTTGGAATCCTTTTGAATTGGCAAGCGTTGTATAAACAGCTCCATGGAGGGAGACCACCACTTTGTGTTGTGGGAGGTAGCTCAATGGAGAACGTAAGCCATACGTGATACTCTTCCTTGGTACATTCATTACGTTTGCTGATCCTGGGCCTGCTCACCCTGAGATTTATTCCTCTTCCCTCCCCTGTCCTCTTGCCTCCAGAGGAAAATCAGGTGTTGAGCATTTACCAGTCCGTCTGGCAGGCCCTTTGGCCCTGTTTGGGCAGGACCCTGTGGGAAGTGAGGAGAGGGAAAAGCCATGTGTTCCTCCTTCTTCTTCTTTGCCTCAGGCATGTTCTTGGGCATTGGCTTTAAACACTCCACATCACCAGCTCTTGGGGGAGACACCTGCTCAGGCTCCAGCTTTCAACTTGTGACCTGGTCCCTGGGCAGAGAGACCACCATCTCCTCTCTTTGTTTCTCCAGCCTCTGAGTGGGAGTGGCTTCCTGCTGTTGAAATCTCTTGGGTTACCTCACTGTTGCTTGTTTGGTTTTTCAGGTCCTCTACCACCTGTATAACCATTTCCCTGAAAGTAAATATTTGAACCGGTTTTGCATTTCTGGTTAAACCCTGACCTATCCACCTCTATGCATATAACATTCATCAGACCATCAATAACATGTTGAAGGCTCTCTTAGTGCCTTGTAATAGTGACAACCGAGGTGAGAACTGGGCACATTGCAACAAACCCAGCTCTTGCCATGATGTGGAACTATAATTAATGATTGGGTATTTGCTATTATGTATTTTTGAGTGAACCAAGGAAACATATTTTGCTGAAAGGATTTGTAAATTGCCACTCTAACCAGACAGTAACCATCTATTTCTATTTCTATGTAAAGGAATTTGGGGGGAAGGAAATAACATGCCTGTTTTTTTCTTTTAGGGTGTTTGCTTGTTTTGATAGTTTAAAGTTACGAAATCATCTAGTAAAAGAATTCTATTCCAGGTACATTCTAAATAATGTATTTCTATGCAAATCTCTTAAATTTCTAAGCCAGCACAAATCTAAACACTGTATCAAATATTTTCATAGCGTCAACTTTATAAGATACAAACTAATTTATAAAAACCTCTTCACCTGCGTTCAAAAGATTAAATAGTGTACTTTATGTGTTTGCACAGAGTGCAAAAGAGGGTTAAAATTCCTTTTACCACATGGCAGTTGGAATGGAGGAAAGCTGACTAGAGACTTCCATAGGTTGGCTGGGCACTCCCTTGTCATCCAGCCAGGGATGCTGCTGGGGGAGAAAACACTCCTAGCTCTGGTCCCACACTGTCACATAGACAAAGCTAGTTGTCTCCAAATTCTCTGCTCTTTCCTTTTATTCCTATTTGCATAACCAAAGTATATTTTCAGCTTCCATTGCGGATTGAAGAGGTCAGGTGTCTGAGTTCTGGCCAACAGAATGTGGAAGGAAGTAACATAGGCCCCTTTCATTCCTGGTTCTTAGGAACTTCCTGCTATGTTCTCTACTCCAGCTGGATTTTCTTTCATTTTGTTGAGAGCAAAAAAAATAACACAATTGAAGAATCTGAGCTGGGGTCCTGAATGACTGTGTGGAGCAGAGTGCCCTGCGTTTCCCAAAGGCTTATGTGTACTGACAGTGATGGGGCTAAAGATTTGCTTTTACTCTAAGTCCATGAAATGTCAAGGTTAGAGGAGCATGTGTTTACCTTGATAGTACACGGATAAATTAAGCCCTGACAGAACAAAATTTCAGAGATATACTGTTAATCTGAGATCTAAATTTTTCCTTTTGCATCCTTTTTTACTACCTCATCCATCTTTTCCTCTCCTTTTCCTTCTCCTGATTTCCCTGTGTTCATTTTAATATGGAAAATAGGCTCTATTGAAATATAAATTAAGCAGGGCATGCTGCCAAAGGCTTGTCTTAGGGTGTGCCTTGAGGCTTTAACTTGTATTTTATTTTCCACAGCTAGAGCAAAAAAACCTTTTTGTTGGTCTTTTGAGGGGTGAAACATCAGGAGCAAATAACAGGGATTTGCCCCACCTGCTTTCCAAGCTGGACAAAAGACTAGCTCTGCGTTTATAGCTATTGGGCCTTTTTAAATGGGCCATCAATCTCCTCTCTTCTTTGGCAGGAGAAAAGGCATGAAGGAGCTCTTTATATTAGGACCTTAAAAAATATCTAGTGTTGGCAGGACCTGAGGACAGAGTAGGAAAAAGAAATAGGTTCAGGATATTAGATGATATTCTAAGGCCAGGGGCATGCTGAAGCAAATAGACCAAATGAAGTCTGCAGGGAGGTCTCCACATAAATGCTTAGGACCAGTGGATAGACTACAGGACCTGTCTCATGCTTGTTCCCATGTTTCCCTAATAGTTGACTAATCATCGCGTGAGATTCTATCTCAGATTTCCCAAGACCACTATGCATACCTTTGTCCCAAAACTAGCCCCAGGATGACAAGGTCCTAATTTTCCAAATTTTGATCCAGGAACAGCCACTGTCATTTTGAATTTGTATAAGAACCTCAAGGAAAAGGCATATGATCTCATTTGTGTTTGTCTCAGCCTATTCATAATGATGCCATGACTAGGAATGCTTGGGGGCACTCATCTGGTCATACTACATGTGGCAAGCTCACCTCCCCCTTAATCAGGAACTTTGAACAAACAAGGTTTATTACTCACAATTCCTGGAGGCTACCCAGCACACAGAGGACACTCAAGGAGATCATGGTGGGAGACAGAGAGACAGAGAGACAGGAGAGAGAGAAAGAGAGTGAGAGAGAATGGACCTGGGGTTCACCTGTATTGGGACTGGGCTTAGGCTTTTACAGGTTTGCTCTTTATTGGTGAATTTAAAAAAAAATAAGAGTGGGAATTAAGGCATGGGTCACTTACCTATATTATGTAGAGCTTTCTAAAAGGGAAACTTCATGGGTGAACTGCCTGGCTCTTATCTAGTTGTCTAAATGGCAATGTGTTTATTTGAGATGGATGTCCTTGAAATGGATGGTTCAGCAATCAAAAGCTTAATGCCAGGCACTTGCACTACAATTAAAAATGCTTATAACGAGGCACTTGTACTATAGACCTTTGTCTCATCGATGAAGATCTGAGATCTTCAGTAAGGTAGCTTCACTAATACCACATGGCAAGCCAAAGCTTTATGTGGTATTTACAATCAGGACATCTTTTATAACATGACTTAAATATTTTTTATTGGAGTTCAATTTGCCAACGTATAGCATAACACTCAGTGCTCATCCCACCAAGTGCCCCCTTCAGTGCCCATCACCCAGTCACCCCAAGCCTCTCTTTCCACTACCCCTTGTTTGTTTCCCAGAGTTAGGAGTCTCTCATGTTCTGTCTCCCTCTCTGATATTTCCCACTCATTTTCTCTCCTTTTCCCTATAATCCCTTTCCTATTTTTATATTCCCCATATGAGTGAAACCATATAATGTTTGTCCTTCTCCAATTGACTTACTTCACTCAGCATTATACCCTCCAGTTCTATCCATGTCGAAGCAAATGGTGGGTATTTGTCTTTTCTAAAGGCTGAGTAATATTCCATTGTGTGTGTATATATATATCACATCTTCTTGATCCATTCATCCTTCGATGGACACCGAGGTTCCTTCCACAGTTTGGCTATTGTGGACATTGCTGCTATAAACATTGGGGTGCAGGTGTTCCAGTGTTTCACTGCATCTGTATCTTTGGGGTAAATCCCCAGCAGTGCAACTGCTGGGTCATAGGGCAGTTCTATTTTTAACTCTTTGAAGAACCTCCATACAATTTTCCAGAGTGGCTGTACCAGTTCATATTCCCGCCAACAGTGCAAGAGGGTTCCCCTTCTCCACATCCTCTCCAACATTTGTTGTTTCCTGTCTTGTTAATTTTCCCCATTTTCACTGGTGTGAGGTGGTATCTCATTGTGGCTTTGATTTGTATTTCCCTGATGGCCAGTGATGCGGAGCCTTTTCTCATGTGCTCGTTGGCCATGTCTATGTCTTCTTTGGTGAAATGTCTATTCATGTCTTTTGCCAATTTCATGATTGGATTGTTTGTTTCTTTGCTGTTGAGTTTAATAAGTTCTTTATAGATTTTGGATACTAGCCCTTTGTCTGATATGTCATTTGCAAATATCTTCTCCCATTCTGTAGGTTGTCTTTAGTTTTGGTGACTGTTTCTTTTGCTGTGCAGAAGCTTTTTATCTTGATGAAGTCCCAATAATTCATTTTTGCTTTTGTTCCCCTTGCCTTCATAGATGTATCTTGCAAGAAGTTGCTGTGACCAAGTTCAAAAAGGGTGTTGCCTGTGTTCTCCTCTAGGATTTTGATGGAATCTTGTCTCACATTGAGATCTTTCATCCATTTTTAGTTTATCTTTGTGTATGGTGTAAGAGAATGGTTTAGTTTCATTCTTCTCCATGTGGCTGTCCAATTTTTCCCAGCACCATTTATTGAAGAGACTGTCTTTTTACCAGTGGATAGTCTTTCCTGCTTTGTCAAATATTAGTTGACCATGGAGTTAAGGGCCCATTTCTGGGTTCTATATTCTGTTCCATTGATCTATGTGTCTGTTTTTGTGCCAGTACCATACTGTCCTGATGACCACAGCATTATAGTACAACCTGAAATCTGCCATTGTGATGCCCTTGGCTCTGGTTTTCTTTTTCAATATTTCCCTGGCTATTCGGGGTCTTTTCTGATTCCACACAAATCTTAAGATGATTTGTTCCAACTCTCTGAAGAAAGTCCATGGTATTTTGATAGGGATTGCATTAAATGTGTAAAGTGCCCTGGGTGGCATTGACATTTCACAATATAAATTCTTCCAATCCACGAGCATGGAATATTTTCCCATCTCTTTGTGTCTTCCTCAATTTCTTTCAGAAGTGTTCTATATTTTTTACTGTATAGATTCTTTACCTCTTTGGTTAGGTTTATTCCTAGGTATCTCATGCTTTTGGGTGCAATTGTAAATGGGATTGAGTCCTTAATTTTTCTTTCTTCAGCCTAATTGTCAGTGTATAGAAATGCCACTGATTTCTGGGCATTGGTTGTGTATCCTGCCACACTGCTGAATTGCTGTATGAGTTGTAGCAATCTTGGGGTGGAGTCTTTTGGGTTTTCTATGTACAGTATCATGTATAATATGACTTAAATATTTGATGTAATTTTGTGATTTTCCAAAACACTTTTCATCTGTCCCAGCAAAGGCAAACAGAAAGATTCTTTTTCTTTCTTTCTTTCTTTCTTTCTTTCTTTCTTTCTTTCTTTCTTTCTTCTTTCTTTCTTTCTTTCTTTCTTTCTTTCTTTCTTCTTCTTTTTTTCTTTCCTTCCTTCCTTCCTTCCTTCCTTCCTTCCTTCCTTCCCTCCTTTTTCTTTTCTCTTTCTTTTTCTTTTTTTTTCCTCTCCAGTATTTATACCATTGGCAACCCCCCCACCCCCAGAACGTTATCTTTGTGCCTATGGACTATTTGCAAGTCTCTAACACACCCTGGAAACAGTGTCCATTTTCCTAATCCTGGTCCAATAATTCAGCCTCAGAGCTGTTCAGTACACTGAGCATCATAGCTCTTCCCTCTCTACAGAGAATGACCACCCATCACAGTTACCTTCATCCAAGTACACTATAGTAATTTTCTTTTAGTACAGTGAGTTGTGATCAAGAAATAATGTTTCAATCATCTGAATAACAATTTGGCTGAAGATAAGCATTTTGTCCATTTGTCAAAGGTAAATACACAGGAATGTCTGTTACATGTAAGCTATTGAATAAAAAGATTCAGAGATGTAGAAATCAATTATTTTTGTTCATGAGTATTGTGGGATAGCCAAGTATAACAGCCAAGAAAGAGTTTTTGGGACTTGTGTGGTATAATTTAGTAAGTTTATTTAAGTAGCATGGGGACAGATCTGTGGGCAGAAAGAGGTGCACTTTTGCTGGTGGTTCTATGCTAGTGCTCAAGGGGCAAAGGACATGCAAGGAGTACTAGATCCTAAATGTCTTCTTCAAATTTATACTCATAAAAATGCTTTTGCAAGATTTTTCCAGGGCTAATCATTGAGTTCGATATTAACTATTGGTAAGATGTACAGGGAGTCATGAGACCGTTTAAGAGTGTAACAGCCAGCACATGTTTGATCCTTAGAGAAACCATGCAGGCTATAGATCAGCCTTCTGGGCTAAAGGTGAACATTTTTCTGCTTCTATTCTTTGTCAATGAGGATGACATGTATATAACAATATAAGATAGTATATGTGCAGCTGTCAAAGGAGAAGAATAAGCAGAAAGGTAGAGATCAAGGTATGATGAAGTGATAATGTTACATATTATATTCTTTCTGGAGGGAGGGCACTGAGAGATGGCTTGGTTTTGAAAACAGAAGGTTAAGGAAGTGGGATTTAGACCTTGAAAAGTTTATACAAAAGCATGGATTAAAAATACGTGCAAGGAATGGTATAGAAATTAAAACAAAAAAGCTCATCAGAGTGAGAATCAATTTGGGCAGGAAAGAGAAATAAGTTCTTAGGTTAGGTCAGCAGCTTATACAATAGGAAATGTTAAAGAATGGGGTGGGACTATTGGGCATCATCTGGTGGCTGTGGGGAGGCTCTGGGGTTTCGAAGTATAAGAGTATGATGAAAGGCATGTTTAAGGAAGACCAAAAGGTAAAAAAAAAAAAAAAAAAAAAAAAGGAAGACCAAAAGGTCAAGGGGTGGGTATCAAGACAGAAAAATTTGTTAGAGATCATTTCAATTTTCCAGGAAGAGGGATTGAATATCTGGAAAAGCAAAAGAAATGCAGCAGTTAAAAAACACAAAAACCATACAGTAGGAAGAAGCATCACTTAGAGTCAATGGTTGAAGGATTATGTGCATGCACCAGAATCTTCCACAGTGCTTATTAAACCACAGATTTCTAGGTCCCAATCCAGTGATCTTCCTTATGATGGCAAATTACAAGGGCCAAGAAGCTCTCAAGATTCCATAGAATGCAGGATCATGATGAACCTAACACTTAATGTCAGGCACCATATTGTATAGATTGCATTTCTCATGATTAGAGCAAAATGTACTAAAGTCAATACTTATTAAATCTCACATGTCATTTGAACATATAATATCAAATCAAATTTCTTTTGCAAACACCTGTTGCTGCACCCACACCCCCTTTCTGAGATCAGAACAGTGATTTAACAACCACATCTTCCAGCAGTGATGTACGATGTAGTTTCTGAAATTAACCAACATGAGAACTCCTTGGTACATAATTCAGATCTCCCCTTCCACCATGTGCATAATTTCCTTCATCTCCTATTTTGCTCTTTGGATGTGTACTCATGCAAATAACACAAATGAACAGCTTCACTCAGTGAACCAGATGGTCACATGTGGGAACAGAGATGGGATGGTGACAACAGAAGAAACAGCCTATAAAGTAGGTTAGTGCTACTGAAATTCTACTTTTTTCTATTAACACCAAGTAAAAGGTTAATTATTTCCATCAGTATTCACTTAATGGAGAGAATTAATCTCAGAGGCACAGTAAGAAATTTTCAATGAAATTCCATGACTGTTGATTCCGAAATTGGAGAGGAGAGTGATTGAATGTATACTGGAGAGCATGATGGGAACAACAAAGAGGCTTCCAGACCACCACTTCCTTGACACGTATGGCTAAGTTTGTAGGTGGTTGGGAAGAAGATAAAGAAGGAGTATATTCTACCTTCTTTCTCAGAATTGAGCTCTCATAAAACAAAAGATAGTTTTTTGGTTCCCAGATGCTCTTCTCTGAAATTCAAGGCATTTGAAATAAAGATATAAACTCCTATCATCTGTGCACAACATGGACCATGTTTAACATGGGTTATATTTATTTTTTAAACACTCTTTTTAAAAATATTTATTTATTTAAGAGAGAGAGAGAAGGAGAGCATGAGCGGGCCAGGGGGTGGGGGAAGGGAAGGAGTAGAGAGAGAGGAAGAAGACTCACCACTGAGCAGAGAGCCTGATGTGGGGCTGATGCCAGGACGCTGGGATCAGGACCTGAGCTGAAGGCAGGTGCTTAACTGACTGAGCAACCCAGGCACCCCTAACATGGGTTATATTTAAAGATGCCATGTATGCTTTAATATTTGTAGTCAGAGAAATATTTGCAATCTTTCTAAATTTTGCATAACCATGTTTTACTTTCCTCTTAAAGAAGTCCTTCCTCAGGGCACATAGTATGAGTATAACATCTTAATTTACAGTATCGCATCTAGTCATATTTCAATATCTATGAGGAAAGACAAATGCATTCTCATTGTAGTGGGCACTACTGCTTTGCAACTTACAGATCCACTCACTAAAGAACCATAAAGTTCATGAATGGCAGTTAAAATTCAGGATGACAGTAATTCGTCCACCCCTTCATTAACATAAAAATCAAAGTTGATCTATCACTTGGCTCTATATCTTTTACAGAAGCATCTAAGGCCCAGTTCTTTTGTAAATAGTTGAATAAAATAAAAAAGATACCAGACCCCACTGTATATTGGTGCTTTGAACAACAAGGAGATATAGAAAATAAAAGAAGCAAAATAAGCCTTTGGCTCCATTATTAGAAATCAAAAGAAAATGTTTTTAGTAAAATTCACTGAATAATAAAAGAAAACCATGAAAATAGAAAAATTAAAAAAAGAGCAAGAGCAAAATGCTTGATTCTATTACATAAAATATTTTAATTATATATTTATTATAAAATTAAGCCTTGCTTATTTGTTATCAATTTGGAAAAGGGCCAAGAATATAAAGAATAAAATAAAAATGCCCATTATTCTCAGGATAATCAGTATTAACATTTTGCTATATTTTCTTCTGATGACTTCTTTACACACTAAACATATGTATAGTTATATACGCATATTCAAGATAACCTATATTTAAAATAGTGCATGTTTCTTTTAAAAATGTAACATTATATATTATTCTTGCCCATAATACTCTAAGTTCTTTTCAAGCACTATTATTCGTCATAAAATGTTTTTGCATAGTCATATTATGACTATGTGCTTAATTATTTCCTTATTGAAAGGGCTGTTACCAAATTTTGGTGCCACTAATAATGATGTGCTATACTTATTTCCTATTATTGGATTCTTACTAAGTTTTTGCACTCTGATGAGAACAGAAGTGTAGGAAGCAATTGATCAGAGCCAGAGCTAAACAGGACTAACACTGATTTTATAGAAGATACAGGAGTCAATAATTCATTCATTCAAGTATTTTGGGGGAAATGCCTGGGTGGCTTAATCAGTTAAGCATCTGCCTTTAGCTGAGGTCATGATCCCAGGGTTCTGAGATTAAGCCCCACATTAGGCTCCCTACTGAGCCTGCTTCTCCCTCTCCCTGCTTGTACTCTCTTCTCTCTCTCTCTCTCTTTCTCTCTCTCTCTGTCAAATAAGTAAATAAAATATTTTTAAAAGTATTTTTTTAAATAACTGCTCTTTTTTGGACATGGTTCTATTGGGGACACATCAGTAGACCAAATTTCTAAACATCCCTGGTTTCATGGAGCTTGGGTCCCAGTGTTCTCATTGATTATGATAGAGACAAAAAGAATTAGAAACAGTGTTTTGTGAGTTTTTTGGTGGAGAAGGGAAGCTGGTAGAGTTGTGTAAAATTCTGATTCAGAGATGTTGAATTTGTGGTGCCAGTGATGTATGCAAGTAGAAATTCACCAAAGGGGATCAGGAAATGAGTCTGGGTTCTATACATTGACTCAGGACTCATCAGCGTGCAGATGGAGCTTCCACCAGGGGAGTAGATATAGTCATCCAGGAAAAATTGCTGCCTGAGAATTACCAAAAGTGGAGGACATGACACCTGTGGAACACCAACATTTCAAACAGAGGTATTTGCAAAAGAAATGGACAGAGGAAAGAAGGAAACTCCTAAAATTAATTGTGCAGCCATGGAGCCGAGGGGAATGTATTGCCAGGGAAAGGAAATATACAGTGCTAACCCTTCTGAGAAATCCATCAAAATAAAGACTGACCAAGTGCACATTGTATTTGGATACATAAAGTTCTTTACAACACAGATTAGAAATACAATCCATGGGGAGACTACACATTTCTTTGATCTCTTAGCTCCATCCTCATCCTTCATTTTAGCCACCTCCTGCTCTGGCCATACCTGCCAATTACGTTTTGGTTTGTTACTGTGCCATTCCTGAAATCACGAAGTCAGACACTACACTGTGTACATCTCATGCACCAAATGCTCCCAATGTACAAAGCTACTTGACATGAAGCCTCCCAGTAAATATACTCCCTTTCTTTCTACCCATTAGCCCTTTCCATTCCATAGTCCAGCACTCTTCCAAGAATCTTGAATGACTTTGACCTAGGAAAACAGGAACACTTCAGAGATATTGATCCTGTGACAATGTGCCTCCACTTGGGAACCAAAGGAAATGTTACACTGAATAGGAAAACATAGTGTATTCTGTTCTTATAAGATGTGTGTTTTTTTAAAACAAGTGAGAGATGAGTTCTAGCAAATCTCCTTTAATTGCATAACACATCAGGAGGCATACCTATGGTTCCAGAGTGGAAGGTGCAACTAAATTTCCATGAAAAATTCTTAACTGTCCTGTGATATCCATTTTAAAAAGTCTACCCACTCACTTGAAATTGCCACTTATCTCATAAGTTCATTTAGAAATCTGCTAGAGAGTGATAAGATCTGAATCTATGGAAACCAGAATGGTTGGGCTAGATGATGTTGTCTTAGTTTGAGTTCCTATCACATCTTAAGGATTCTTATCCTTAAGGATAAGGATTCAAGTGTGAGTGGTTTATTTGGGTGCGATAGTAGGAAACAACAATTAGAGGAAATGGTTTGGGGTGCAAGTGAGACAGAAAGAAAGGCAGCCAATAAATAGTGTGTTATTATACCAAGTAACCCATTATGTTTCTGGAGCTTAGTCCTACTGAGGAGCTGCGGGGTTCAGTGTAGAACCTGTGACTCAGAGTTATCCCCACTTCTCCTTTGCTCTCAGGAAGGAGCTGGAGTTTTTATATTCACCAATAATCCTCAGTTAACAGTGCCCCATTTGGGGTGTGGGTGTCAGTAGGGACAGAGGAGAGGTAGAGAGGAAGACAAGGGACAGGAAAGGCCTCAGAAGCAGACATCATGCATTGCAAAGCAAAGACAGCCTCTGTTCCAGCCTCTCCAATGATGCTCTAATAGCTCTAACATTTTATCTCCAAGGTATAGGATTCTGTAAAATTGTATGGGCTCCTATTTTGGGAAAGGGTTTTGTTTAAAAATTGTTATTTGAATTTGAAAAGTTCTAGATGAATGATATTCAAATTGTTCCCAGTTATGTTAATCAGCAGACCCCTTTTCTGCTAAATTTCATTCAAATAAACCAATATGGGGACTGTTGGTTTTGTCTAATGATATAACCCAGTAGAAAGAGATGGTTGCACACATGCAGATGGTTAAATAAGACCAAACACAAGAGTTTGACCTTGTTCTCCTCATTTTGTTCTCCTTAATGCCCCTTTAACCAACATAGGCTAGTGTTACTCTAGCATAAAAACTAACCCCCAAATTCTAAGAACTTAACATATCAAAGGGTTATTTTTCACTCACACCATGTCCATTATGGCACCACAAGGATCTCTGCCCCATATAGTTATTTGAGGAACCAGGCTGACAAGGGGTCCATAATCTTATAGCTGCACCCTATGCAAGAGGCAGCCTCTTTAAACACAGTAGCAAGGGAAGAGAATATGATGAACCACATATGCGTTTCCTTTGTTTCAACTCAAAGGAGACAAACTTTTTTGCCCATATTGGCCAAAACCAATCACAATGTGATGCCTAACTGCAAGGTATAAGGAATATACGGGGCCAGACAGAGTACGTGATGATCATTATGGTTTTTGCCACACATATCAAATAGAAGACAACTTGACGCTCATCCACAGGGAGGTTCCAAGTGTGCATTCCAGAATTATAGTGCTCCCAGCACCCCCTGGGGGTAGAACAGTTATTCCACACACACACACACACACACACACCCTGGCCCATGTTAACCAGAAAAGCTTTTTCTTTAGTATTGGTGTACATATTAATGCCCCTCACAAGATTTGTTTTGAAGAAAGGATTCTTAAAGAATATGGAATACAGCAAATGTCCAATTGCTTCATTTTTAAGATAAGAAAAATTGAGAACTTAAGCAAGAAATAATTTGGGAAAAGAAAAGTGAAATAAGAAAAGAAATCAGGAGAGACGGGTGGGGCAGGGAGGAAGTTTTGGCAAAGTGAAAAAGGGATAAAGTGAGAGAGCCAGAGAGAGAGAGAGGTACAGGAGGCGTGAGAGGCTGAGAGCCCAAATGAGAGAGCCACTCAGTCTAGACTCCAGATGTGAATACATGGCTTCAGTGAGTTCAGTACTGGACTCTGCAAATACTCCTGCCAGATGTCATGGCTGAGCTACAAATCCTTGGATGGGTGACAGAATTGGCTGTTGTTCTGTTCAATGTTTCACTTCTTATTGTGTGACTGGTCAGTCTGCTGGTTGCTCTAAGGTTATAATACCAGATAATGACTTTAATCCAAAAGTTAACATTTTGGCTGACCTCAAAGAAGCAAAGCACAGCACTGGAGCCCTCTTGATTGTCCAGAGGTGGGTTGATAGACTCAGACTAGCAGGTATGGTCATCTCAGAGGGAGGTCAACCTAACCCCAAGAAAGGTCAAACTATGGAGAGACACAGAGTACATAAAATAGAAAGAAGCTACCCGCTGGCAGCAAGATCTTGGGTAAATTGCCTTATCTTTCTGGGACTCTGTTTCCTCTAAGGGATTTAATTAAATGGTCTTTAGCTTCCATCTGAACATAGACAATCCATAATCCTATGCAATGGCACCATGAAAAAGGATAAACGAGGAAGCCATGTTCTTTCTAAGCTTATATGCTAGAACAGCAAAAAGCAAAACACTGCTTTGTTAAATAAACAAGGTAAAAACTCGTATTTGTTCTCTTCAAGTGAGCAATTTGTACAGTCTAGTGATGAGCTTAACACGTGAGAACTAAAATGGAACAGCTCTAAGGACAAAGAATAGTTCTAGAAAAACGAAAATATTAAAGGGCCAGCCTCATGCAACAAATGAGAAGTCCACAGAATTTGTGTTTCTAATTCTTCCAATATTCTTCCCTTCTTTATACCAATATGTAGTACCTGTTGTATTCCATGGCCTAGAAATTTGATGACAAGGGAGATCGCTTGGTCTTCATCTTTGTCAGGCCTATGATGCACTGGTGGGCACAGGCTTAAGCAAAGCTACAGTCTGGTGCAGATGGGACCATCATAGGGAAAGAGATATGGAGGATGGGGTAGGAGAGGCATACAGATCAGGCTTGGAAGACCTGAGATCAGTGGAGGAAGTGAAATTTAAGCTGAATCCTGAAAGAAAGGTGAGAAATAGTCAAAGAAGTGGAGAACTGTTGTAGGCAACCACTTGAAGCATGTTCAGGAAACTGAAAGTAATGCATTATGACTCTGAGACTGTTGCCCGAGTGACATGAGCATGCTACTTAACATTTCAGAGCCTCAACTTTCTCATCGGAAAGATGTAATAGTAACAGGTTGAGCAGAGGCCTGGACTTAGCGTTAAACAAGATGGTATATATATCACCTACTAAGAGCCTACCACATAAGAGGTGCCCAATAGATAATACAATCACAATATTACACTGCTAGATTTGGAAAGGACAACATAGGAATCAAATTTAGCCCAGGTTTTTAAGTTTGGGGGGATTGGTTAAATGGTATCACCGATACTCATTTAAGGAATATAGGAAGAAAAGGTAGATGGAGGAGGGAAGAGCAACAAGATAGCAGATTCAATTCTGGACATACTGAGTTGGTGGTATATGTGTACTAGTGAATAGAGTGTCCAGTGAGTGCTTTAATATATAAATTAAAGGAGAAAGATGAGGGCTGAGATGTATATTCAACTTAGTACATGTATTATTAAAAAACAATCCTCCCATTTCATTTTTCGTCGTGTCATGTTGCCCTTCTGGAAAAACTCCTTTCTCTGATCCATGTTGTTATTGCCTCATAGCTGTCAACTCCTGAATTATTAGCTGATAAAGAATTGCATTTTAATAGTGAGAAATTAAAGACATTTAGAAAACTGAAATTCTTTCAGGACCCCAAGAGACAGAGTACCAGTGGACAGTCACCTGAGGTTGAACTCTTCAGCCAAGATGGACAGGCTACACAATCAGTTGGAGGCTCCGAAGCAGAGTTTTCTCAACTCTCATATTACGTTCTGACAAGAAAATGGCGGTGGGTTAATAGGAGGCAGCAGACATCATTGCTAATGTGAATCCTTAAGATTTCCCTGACATTTCTTCCTACCTAATAAATCAAATTAGCTACAAAACATCATCAGTGTAGCAAATCTGCCCGCCCCTTCTTTTCTGTTTTTCAGTTCAAATTAATATCAGATGAAACAATTAATGCCTCTCAGAGCATTTTAAAGATCAAAAACACGCACTAATCACATGACAAAACTGGCATTTAAAGAGGAAAAAAAAAAACTCCACAACTTTATTTAACGTAAAACTTATTGAAAAATTCAAAGGCTGCCAACTGGGCAGGAAATGAAGGTGAGCTCTCTGAAAAGTCTCTCTGCTCATCAATAGGAGGGAACAGCAGGAGGTTTGGCTGCCATTCCCTAGATGTTTCCAACGTGAAGTCCTTGTTTAGTGAGGCTATAAACTGTCCCACATATTATCTCCTTCCCTCCCACTGAGTATAAAATCCTATCAAGCCTCTACTCTAGAATTAAATTCTCAGCATACTAAGGCTCCTTTTCTGCTCTTTCCTATGACCTCACACTTTCTGGAACAGCAATTTCTGGTTTACAACCCCTTTCACTTAGTCCTTGAGCTCTGTCTTCAGTGCTGGGTAAGCAGTAGCAGGAGAAAGCTTAGACTTAGGTGGAAGGCTTTTTGTTTTTCTTTCAAATGGGGGTGGGGATGAAGGGTGTTACATCCTTGGAAGAGTATTTAATTAATAAGTGCTTATTCATCCTAAATCTGATATGTAACCAGAACTCTGAGCCAATGCCCACTGCTTACATTGAGGATACAGCTGCTATTGTTGCTTTCAACAACATAAGATTTCATGTGGAATGTGCATCCCAGCTGTATCTTTAATACCTGTTTGAAATTGGGCAAGTCCTTATCAGGACTTTGAAGTTCAATTCTCCCCTCCCTAAGAAAAAATGGAGAGCCAGATTTTCTCTCTGTGCTCCTGTTTCATTTTATTCATGTCTCTGTTTCAGAAATTCTCCCCTTTAACTGCAGTGATGATTTGCATGTCACTTTGATCATGGACTATACCCAAGACACCTCTGTATTCCCAGGATTTAGAACGTTGCATGTTGTAGATGCTCCGTGAGGGCTTATAAGAAAAATGAAAAGCATTCCTACATCACAAAATTGTCAACTATATTAAGAACAAGCATCACAGTTGCCTGAACTGAAATGTGGATTTGCCTTGTCCTTCAAACCCTCAGAAATATGGGCTATAACAAAATGATGCTCAAAATAAAAGGAAGGAAATCCTCATGTGGTTAAAATAAATAAGGAAGTCAAAGCCAGAATTTCTAGCTTTGCTAATATTAAGGTTATGAGAATATATACCAAACGGCTAGCTAAAAGGGTTATAATGCCTATGCTGGAGAAAGGAGATGTGGCCTTTTAGAAAAAAAAATTATTGGGAGAATTTACTATCCACTAACCCTTGCCATAAAAACTCTAGAAGAATGAGTATCAGCAGGAGAGGAATCCAACCCAAAGGAGGAAGCAAAAGTTCAAGAATCAAAAGTGATCACGTAGCTCAGAGAGCAAAGAAACTGATGAATAAAACTAAGGAAGCATGGGTTCTGAACAGCCATAATAATTCAAATAAATGGTTTTAGTGGGGTTTGTGAACAAGGTAGAAGTAAAACACAAAATTGTAACAACAAAATCGAAAATGCAGTTTAAAGCACTTAATGTCCTTAGTTTTGTGGGGCTATAGTAGAGAAATTGTTTAACTCTCAGCATAGTTGAATTAAGAATGCCATAAGAAAATAGAAATAAAATGAATAAATGTATAAATTCTAACCCAGTACAAAAAGATAAAAAAGGAATGAAGGAAGGAAAGAATTAAGTTTCTATCAGTGCAGTTAAGTCAGGAAAGGAGAATACTATAGCAAAGAAAAAAACATAGTTTCAGGAAACAAAAGGTTCCAAGTGTATTAGTAATCTCAATAAAAGTAAATAGACTTAAATTGCTTATTTTTTTTTGTCAGTGATCATAATATAGAATTGAACCCAGCTACCTGCTGTTTTTGACAAACTTAAAATGTAAGCACACAAAAGGTTCGGAAGTTAAAGGATGAAAAAGATATCTGAGAAAATACCATTAAAATAAAGCTTGTTTAGCCACATTAATAGCAGATTAAAGAGAATTCCAGGTAAAACTTATTAAGGACAAAGGCAATTATTATAATGAAAGAAGGAAATGTTTGCAAGGTTTACATAGCAATGCTAAATTCTTTTGGCACGGACAGCCTCATTTTTGTTCCATAATGATCTATTATATAAATATAAATATATTGCAGACAGAACTGCAATAAAAAACTGAAAAATGAAAAGTTAAAAATGTGGACCAAAGTCACAAATAAAACTTTGAAATTCTTAGAGAAACATAAATTCAGAACACATAAGATTTGAATAAAAAATGACAAGCTAGATCTAGTGGACTTACATTGAGCTCTGTAATCAGCAATTAGAGACTACACAATCTTATCCGCCATGTAGTGAACATCTCTTAAGTCACAATCAAAATAACAAAAAAAATTATATGAGGCCATGCATTCTGATTTTAAAGCAGGAAAATTGGCATTGGATTATAAAAAATAGCTATAAATTCACAAATTTGAAAATTTTGGAAATTCACGGGTGAATAATCTTTGGGTCAAAGAAGCGCTAATAGAACTTGCAAAGTATTTAGTACTAAATGATGAAATACCACATAGCAAAACTCTGTAATGCTGGTAAAATACTATTGACATGTAAATTTATGGCTGACCTGTATAGATTTATGTAAATGAGTCCCAGTGCCCTCTGGCTTCATAGTGGAGCCACAGCAGGGGATCAGACTGAGTTTGGAAATTGATGTTAGGGGATTTGTTCTCCTGGCATTTAGCCCAAGAGGTAGGCTGGCCCTGTCCCACAACAGTTTACTGCTCCTCTCAAAGGACCGGACTCTGCTTCACTCTCTGGGCTTCTGGGTTCCAGTAGGTGCTCCCTGCTCTCATCTCTTTGGGCCTGCAGGTTAACTACCCAGCTGCTATCAGCTCTGGATTACTTTGCTGTCCCTTGCGGTTCCCTCTACCCACATCTTTGTAAACAGTCCTGTTGTAAATAAACCCTTCTCAAATTATACTGTTTGGAGAGTGCCATCTGTTTCCTGTTGGGACCACGACTGAATCAGTGATACAGACTTAATTTAAAAGACCCGCAGACTCTTGGAGAAAGGGAGGGAGGAGAATAAGTACAGGAATGGCCTGGCTTTTCTGGTAGAACTATAATCTGGACACTGGTGCTGGCTGGGTCTGGCAGGTGCACAGTCAATGCCCTTTCTTTCCCAGGGCACAGTTATGGATTCTTCAGAAACTCCCCACCCTGAATATCTCACCTGTAGCTTCCTTGGCCTGGCACCTTTCTCCCTGGCCACCCTTAGGCCACCATTGACTCACCACTCAGGTGCTGTGCTTCTGGAAGGGCAGGCAGGCAACTCCCCTGTTTCTTCAGGTCAATGGTAAGAATAGAGAGAGGAAATGTAATTGGATGTGTGAAAGGCTAGCATTTCGACTGAGTGTGTAATATTTTATTTCTACATCTCAAAAAAGATCTTTAACAATCTCAAAATATTAGCATTAATAGTCACATGTTCAAATGTGGATGGGGAGTAGAGTGATGTTATATTATTTTCTGTGTGTTTGAAAATATTTAATACTTAGGAAAACAACAACGTTGAAAAAGACTAAGGTGACAAGGTACGTAAGTCTCTCACACAGGAAGTGGCACAGAGGGATTTAGCACATTTCTGTGACATGCTGTCCCCACCCCATCCCACTGCTGCTACCACCATGTGATTTCAGGTTGCAGTACCTTCTGCCCACTGCATCCCAAAGATCCCTCACCAGTTTGCCAAACGAAATCGCTCTTCATTCTTTGGGTTGAGATTAGATTGGGAAGGGAGGAGAGGAAGATGAGATAGGGTTATGGGATTTCCTAAAGAGTTTGAGCCCTCAATTTGGGCACTCTCCAATCCCATAAGCAGACACCCTGCTGTGGCTGCTTCTTTCTCTTATTTCTCTTCCCTTAATCGGATCATCTTCACCCCATCAGCCACTGCTTCTCTTTGGGGAAACTTCAGCTCCTCTTTATTTCCTTATCTCTGCAAAACCACACTCCAGTTCTCTGTAATTTAGGAAATCTCTGAGCAGTGGGAGGTGTAAGGTTTGCCTTGTGGCCCGGGTAACAGGACATAGAAGGTTCATTGGGAACGGTTGAAGATTGAATACAAGGCCCCCATCAGGATTTAAACAAGAGCCTGATAGCACTTTATATAATTAGCTCCAAGATTCTTCTGCATTAAAGAGATTGTCATGAACTTGAATCATACCTAAAACTTGGCCCATACCATCTGCAGACTCCAAGATTTTCCCTTAACTAACAGCCAGGATATGTTTATTTGTATGTATTTGTATAAGATTACATGGCATATAGAAAATAGAATATTCAAGCCGAATCTTTCAATTTAGAGATAAAGACATTGAAATCTTACAGTTTGTTAGCAGCCAGATTTTAAGTCAGGTTTTTCTCTGACAGTAGGCCAGTGCTTTTTCCAACTGTTAGATAAGATATGTGGATATCTGTAAAAGCATATAAATTTTCTCAGTTAATAAGTATAATACTATTTTGAATGAAACACAAGAAATGAGAAACCACTGACCCAAGTTATACAAACATTTTTTTATTAACATACTACTTTATCAAAAATTATAAAGGACCTATTACACACCAGATGCTGTTGTCCATGGGTCATACAATTCCTGAAAGAAGCCATGATGCATTTGCCCAAGATATATGGGTTTAACTAACAGAAATAGTTATTTTAGGGACTGCTTATAAATTTAATACATTTATTTTTATGAGCACATCATAATGTTCTCCCACTTTTTCGGAGAGCAATGTGCATTCAAGATCTTGGTGCTCTGATGTTATCCAGGACACTTCCCAGTTTATTTTCTAATAATAAATGTATGAAGAGTTATCATTGGCTTCTAAGGTCCTTCCTTTAAAGTGGCCAAATGCTTTCCAGTATCCATGTTTGGGATCCATTAGAAACCAGTCCTGTCTAGTCTCTCCCTTGTTACAAGAGGATGAGAAGGAAGATGACACCTGACTGTAGTGTGCTGATCATTGCACAGAGAAGTAATGCCCTCAATCGGCTGCCAATCCTTCCTAGTGATGTACTGAAATACGGAGGAGAAATCAATGTGCATTTCCTAGCAAGGCCTTGTGGACTAATCCAAAGCTAACGATGGACAAATTTATGTAAGTTGGGAGCAGCAAGGAGAATCAAAGCTAAAGAGGAAGATGGTGAATAAGAAACAGGTCTTTCTTTCTGTGGGAAGAAACTCATTTACCACTTACCCTCAAAACTCTCCATTTCAAGTGGCTTCTATTTGGCTAACACTGTTACTTTTCAAGGCACTTACCAGCATATTGTTGCCATCTGGTCCTTTAGAAATCATATAGCATTGGCCAGGACATTGGGGCTTACCAAAGCTATGTGAGTCTCAAGGATAGAGCCAAAATCTAACTCAAAAGCTCATAGATCAAGACAGGTAGAAGGTTAGAAGGCCTAAAGGAGGGGAGCATGACATGAAGCAGAACTGAGGGAACAGAAGCAGTTGATTTGGGAAAGTAATTCTGAAGACTTAATGAAAATTATTGAGATATGATGGTTACCTAAGGTAGTGATACAATTTGGTGCTGATAAGGACTCAAAAACTATTCAAGTGTATTGCTTCCATTGACTAACCATTTGGAGCTTCTTTTTGAAGTTGGCTCTAATGAAATGCACTTTTCAGGCATTGCAGCTTCTCAAGAGACTGGTTAGTCTTGGGGACCTTTCTTGACTTCAAAGCCCCAAAGTCAAGCCATATTCTAGGACATGCTGACTTTATTACTATTTTCATATCTCCCGTATCTCCTTTAGCCCTGGCATCCTGGTCCCTGCTGTGATAACTAATACCCCGTGAGTCATGGTCAATGGCCCAGCAAACCTTTCCCACCTGGACTATGAACTTTAAACTACCCTCCTCTTTAGAAAACTTTGTGATGACTCTTGGAGAGAAGAAGGGAATTAAAGTGTATTACTGTTCAACCAGGTTCTGGATTAGGTACTTTTCACATTTAATCCTGTAACATTTGTTTGAATTGCCTGTTAGTATACTGTTTTGCATTTGACAAAAATGAAGCTCAGAGTGTTAAGTAACTTGTGTCTGTCACACATGGGAGGGCCAGAAGTTATAACATTGCAATTTGCTCGTATAAACATAATTTCATTATAAAACCACTATCTCATACTCCCAAGTAAGTAGTGCTTTAAGTTTTGGCAGAATTATAATGGTGGGAAGGTACACTTCTCTTGCATCTTCAAGTTAGAATGAACACACAATGACATTTATAGAAGAAATGGGTCCCAGAAGCCTCTCCAATAACTTCTCCTTTTGTTTTGATGCTGACTTCAGCCTTCTTTTCCACAGAGTTCCTGGATTTTGTGCCCTCCTACCCACCTTGCCTTGTATTCAGATTAGTATGATATGGGCATTGAGGTTTTACTTAAGTTGTAATCAATTTCTCCCTGCCTTGATAGGCTTTTGTATTTTCCCCAAATAGAATTTTACTAAGGCTGTTGAGATAATTTGATGTAACCTGCATTTTGGGGGTTTTCTAAAGGCTTTTAAATATTTTACGACCTTGAGTATTGGCTTACACTCCTATACCATGTAGAATACCCAGCACCTCATCTACTATTGCTGAGGATTTCTTGGGGAGTGATATTTCTCCCAATTACCTGGCTTTATATCCTGCTTCTGTTCTCAGTCTCCACACTTGATTTCCTAAAGATGCTCTTCCTTTCAACACTCTACCTTATCATGGGAAAAGCCATGGTGCCTTCAATTTCCAGAGTAACAGTGGCCTAAAGATAAGTGTACAGCAGATAATCCTGATGGCCTAAGGCTACATACTGCTGTTACATTACAGAACAATCAAGAAAGCTACTCGTCCTTTATAATCCTTGGCCAATCTCACATTCTTGCCTCTAGGAAATGTTCTCCATCTTCCTCATCATCCTGGATTCAGTGTCCCACCACGATGCTGGGTTCTCCTTTCTCTCAATGAGTCCCTTCTCTTCCTCACTATTTTTCTGTTGGTGACCTTCCTACAACCACACTGTCCCTACTTATATTAACAGCAAGAGCCCTTGTGCTCTGTCCTTACAGAACAGAAATACTTTTCAACCATCATGATATTGTTTGTGGGATGACATAAATAACTAAGACATAAATACTTAAATAAGTAGATATCACATTGGTGTAAAATGAATCCTACTACCAAAAGAGTTAAGAAATTATAGATTTTGAATAATCAGCTATCTGATAAAGAGAATTCCCAAGAGTAACATGTATGGGTTAACATTTTTCTTAAATTTTAGAGAATAACTAAAGTACTCTTTCCACTAAAATTACACTGAATAGAATCTGCTTGTTCTTGCAAAGCATAGGAGTATTTCAGCATCATAGAGTACTTCCAATTTATGTATGTTGGGTTTTGCATTAGAAGAGCACAAAAACGTGTTAACTAATAAATACATTTAGATACTAAAGCTCTGAAAGCAGAAAATACAAAAGGCAACTGATAAATGTGTGGGTTAAAATATATATGCAAATGTCCCCCAGTGACAATAAGCACACAAATGAATAATTGTGACTCTAGATATCTGGAGAGACAGACAAAATTACACAGGGGTGCAAATGTTGCCTTCACATTGAGCTAAGTCCAAGGAGCATTTGCCATGGGCTTTAGTACCAGAGACTGACATTAGAATTGCCAGAGTATGGACATTGCCTGGGAAAAAGTGGTTGATTCTGTATAATGAATTCTCAGACTGAGAAGTATGTGACAAAGACTCTCCCCACACTGTACAGCAAGGCCATCCATGGGCTTTAGCAGATTTGACCCTATTTGAAGTTTTTTTTTTTTTTTTTTTTTTTTTTTTTTTTTTTTAAATAAAGCCCTGATACCACATTTGAAATGTGACAGGGCCAAGCTTTCCATAGATTTTTTTTTCTCCATCCATACAAAGCCCCTGCCCAGTTGTTTTAATTTCTCTTTCTACATTTATTTTTACTATATTGTATTGCTTCAAATCATTTCAAAATGTTTTTAATACAATATATCTTAGAAAAAAAAGTTCTGAATTCATAAGCAATCCCTATGGCATGTCCTTGGCATCAGCTGTAAAATTCCAAAGTACCTAATTTGTTTGATTGATTGATTTTTCAATGTTTTAAAGGGTACCAAGCACAGCGGTGTATAATCTTTCTCTTATTAAATGGAATGTGAATGAATAAAAGATAATTGCAATTTTTTTTTGTATTTAGTCTGTTGTCTTGTGAAAGATTTTTTTTTTCTTCTATCTTGCAGTTCTGAAGTGAATGAGAAAGATTCTTTCTCTTTTTATAGCAGTAACAGCTCCCCCCACCATTCCTCAACAAGGTTTATAGGCAGGCCCAGCCCTCTTATGTTACCTCAACCCAGATGCTGCGAATGGCCCACAATTCCAGTGAACACAGCAAACTAGGGAGGGACTGGGGCATGCTTGGACCTTTCCTGTTTAGTGGGAAGAAAAGCTCTCCTCTACATTTTTTTTTCTAGTTGAAAGATGCATCTCCATTCTCCGACAGTTTGCAGACCTAAGCACAATGCAAAGAGATTAGGTATAATTTTCCCAAGGAAGCAGGTGGATACAGCCTATAACTTAGATAAGGGCTACATAGCATGACCTTGAAGAAGCAATTCTTTTCTTATTTTCTCTTCTCTCACTTCCATCCAGCTTCAACTTGGCTAACATTATGAGGTCGGCCAAAAAAAATCGCAATACTTATCTTGCTGACCACAACAATTGCTCTTTGTAATTCCAGTAGAGGAGCATCAGGTGGTTATGAAGGGGCCAGAAGGCTGAAGGACAGGAGAAACTATTGCTATAAACCCATTTTGTTAACACCAACATCTCCATGGGCAGCTGCTTGCCACACACGAAACGGTCCTATCTGCAACTCTGGAAATCCATTACCTTAGGAGAAAGTTGGACAAAGTCAAGTTGATTTTAAGAACACTTTCTAGATATGATAATGAACTCTTTCATCTTCAAAAACCAGGAAGAACTTCAACCAATTATTTGAAATTTTTATTTTGTTAGTCTGTTTTGGATGGGAATGATAATGACAGGAGCAAAGTAATTCTCTCTGAAAAATCCATTTCAGGTTTTGTATATGATTATAAGTACCCTCTTAAATTTGGTTTGTCACAGAAGCAAAATCAAACAAAAATGTGAATTTTTCATTCCAAGAATAATAAATTGGTTTGTTTTCATTTCTCTAAACTTAATAAAAAAGCACACTAGGGTGAGGTTAAGGGAAATGATCCTGTTATTTGTTTTTGCCAGGCCTTTGTAAGGTTTCAGAAGGAAAATTAATCAATTATGGAGTATAGACGGAGTACTGACACTGTGCAACACTAGACCAACAGCTTCCAATGTAGTCTTCAGGGTTCTCAAGTTTTCTACAAGATTAATCTTCAAGGCTCAGCACCTCTCATGGGATCCTTATGCAAATCAACCAGTAACCTCCAAATCTGTGACAAGACTGTATTTATATGGCCTCTCAAAGTACATTGCATCACAACTATGGAGAAATACAGCTGCAAGAAGGTTTAGCAGTATAAGTTTTAGCCCAACACTGGAAGCCAAAAGCACTTTGTCAGTGGTCATGTCAAAACAGCAAAAGCAGAGAATATCTGAGAAAGCGTCTGGCTAATGTGTTTATGTAGTGAGCTGAGCTAAGGTGCAGACAACCTCCTAGATTAAAGACCTACTTGTGGTGTGCTCATTGTCCCCAGACATTTATAAGAATCAGCAACAATAAAGCATATTTTTCAGAGTGCCATTCTAAATTTCACCAGAAATCATTTTTTAATAGTTCCCTCTACCACACATTCACTTTATGTACTGGAGTGAATGAGCAGATTTTTTTTTTTTAGGGCAATTTCTCGTGTTGGGGCCAGAGACTTGTTGAGGAAAGATATTTTGTAATTAAAGCTCATCGTTTGCACTTGAAATGACTGTTCATTTGATTTTGTTTTTGTCTTTCGAAGAGTCAGGCTTCACTAGACTAGGGAGCAGGATCCAGTGCAATGATGGTGTTCTAAAAGCAGTACTGCAGGAATCCCTCACATTGACCCATTATGAAAGGATGACTTAATGTCATAAATGTCGAGGAGCAAAAACCAAGGAAACAAATGGAGGAACTTGGCATAGAGGCACAATGCAAAAGAGCTTAACACCAGTAATTGCTATATTCACCTGCAAACATTGTACTGATGAGTCAGCTCAATCTGAGCATTGTCACCAGTAATCTCGAGTCTGAAAGATTTATTCTGAGAAGATATTCTTATTTGT
Source organism: Canis lupus dingo (assembly GCF_003254725.2). Lineage (NCBI taxonomy): Eukaryota > Metazoa > Chordata > Mammalia > Carnivora > Canidae > Canis > Canis lupus. The sequence continues at coordinate 17,963,814 of NC_064277.1, forward strand.
GACTTCCCTTCTCTTCCTAGGAAGTGGTAGCAACAGCTGCTGAGGAGATAGAAATGATGTGGGAAGGGTCCAAAGGGACTGCAAGAAAGATGTCAAAGCTCCAGGGCCTTATGTCCATCTAAGGGAGATATCTAGATGCTGAGAATATCCTTCTCATGGGAATGGGTCACACCTCCCAGTAGATGGCATGAACTCTGGCATTAGATAAATTACCTCAGAAGATTTACTCACATTACATAATTCCATATACTATTTTGTTCCATAAAAAAATCTTCCCAAGAAGACAAACTTAATATATACAGCATGGAAAGGGAGATTCCAGGCCTACAAAAACAAATGAGGGACAAAAATAATATCATTAAAAAACTAACAAATAAATTAGAAACAGCAAGAACCACAACCTACATAATTGTCAATTACAAAGAGAAATGTCTGAGGTAAGTACAGTGAAGGCTCATGAAAAAAAAATGTAGAAATGAAGGCAAGAGAGAAAAGCTAATAGAAATGGAAGACAGAGAAGAATGATCCTAAGTATAGTAGTTAAGCATCCATGATTTTTAGAACTCAGCAAATTGAGAAGAAAATGCATTCAAAAGTAAGAGAAGTCTTTTTTTGGAAAAAAATTTCTAAGTTTGCAAATTAAAAAGGCACACTATAAGTCAAGACACCTCTTACTGTATTGGACTTCAAGGAAAAAGAAAGAATTCCTCTGTAACCCTGACAGAAAAAATGAGTGACCTCCAAGAAGAAAGAACAGATTTCTCTTCAGCCATGTTCAGTGAGGAGAGTCAGATATTTTTCAACAAAGTTCTGGATGAAGGCAACTGTGACAAAGAAAATGAAGCCCCAGAATGATGCAATTCCAATCTAAAGGCAAAAGGCTGCATTCAAGAATGTGACAGAAATTCAGGAATTACCACTACAGAACCCAGTCCAGTGCTCATAGTAACTTAAAAACAGCAAAACAGAGCCAAACCCATTCATATGAGGACAAAATTTAAACGAGGGGTGAAATTACTGAAAATAAAGAATTGAGGAAGATAAAATTTAGAGAGTGTGTGTATAGAATCTTCTTTAATACTGAATTAACTCTAAAAATCTTGCAGCTTATTGTTATAAAATAGAATGAAAACAAAAGAAAATTTGAAAATATGAAACAAATAATTAACAAAATCAGGAGGAGGAAGAGGAGGCAAATGAAGAAAGTGGCACGAGCATTAGTATTCTCATCTTTCACTGCTGGGAGTCAGTCTGCAAGGTGTCCAGTGAAAACATAACCAAAAACAATACTGATACTTGTTTCTCAGTTTTTCATAGATTACTTTCTTATTCTTAAAATTATCTTTTAGAAAATGATAAATCTATCTGCTGCATGGAATAATAAAGCAGAATTTCTGCTTTCTTTCTGTCTTCCTTCAATTTCCCTTCTAGAATTAAATTCAATGTAAGATTTACCATATATTTTAAATAGTAAATATGTTGATATCTTTCTTTTTGTTTCATCAGGTAGGATTTACATAGAGTAAAATTCACCTTTTTAAAGAGAAATATTCTGTGGGTTTTGACAAATGTCATGTAACCACTACCATAGTCAAGAAGTATATAAATATTTCTATCATGATGAAAATTTCTCCTCTTAGGTCCCTTTGTGGTCATTCCTTGCTCAAATCCCCGTCCCCCTTATGCCCCCCCACCCCAGCAAATGTCTCTGGCCAAACTAATTCAACCACTGATGAATTTCCAGTCTCTCTAGTTTTGCTTTTTGCTGAATGTCATATAAAGGGAATCATATAGTACATTTGTTTTTTTTTTTAATTTTTAAAGGTTTTATTTATTTATTCATGAGAGACAGAGAGAGATAGAGAGCGAGCGAGAGAGAGAGAGGCAGAGACACAGGCAAAGGGAGAAGCAGGCTCCACGCAGGGAGCCCAACACGGGACTCGATCCCAGGTCCCCAGGATCACACCCTGGGCAGAAGGCGGCACCAAACCACTGAGCCACCCAGGCTGCCCATATAGTACATTTGAATTTGATTTTTATTTTTAGCATAAAGCCTTTAAGATTTATGCAAGTTGTTATTATGTGTATTTATTCTTTTTTTATTGCCACATACTATTCTACTGTAGAGATACCACCATTTGAGGGACATTTGTATAGCTTCCATATTTTTTAATAAGTCTGAACATTCACATACAGGATTTTCTGTAACACTTATTTCCATTTCTCTTGGATATTTAAAAATGTTTTTTTTGGCCATATAGTAAGTACATATTATTGAACTTTATGAGAAACTGTCATACCATTTCCCAAAGTAGTTTGATCTTTTTGTATCACAACCAGCAACATCTGAGAATTCCAGTTGCTCTGCATCTTTGTCAACACTTAGTATCAGTGTTTTTTTTTAAAGATATTTTTGTAGGTGTTTAGGTGCTAATAAATGAAAATTGAATTTTATAGTATAACATCCTAATGAACATGTATCACTTAGAATCTAAGATCAATAGCAAAAATATTGGGGAGGAAAGAGCCATGTAGCATTTGTATTTGATGCTTAACCATTGACAAAGTCTTCCAGAAAAACTAACCTAAAAAGAAACATTAATTAAATTCATCTTTCTATGTATTCCTTATGGGAATTATCTATATCAAAGCCATATAGAAAAACAGCAAACTCCAATTATTTGATGAATCTCATGCTTTCTTAAACAACAGAGATCTAAAAAAAAAAAAAAAAACAGAGATCTGCAAGGATGCTATGACACCAAATAGGATATTCCTTTAATTATATGAGTTATCTAGATAGATTTTTCTTTTTTTTATATAATAATTTTTATTTATTTATGATAGTCACAGAGAGAGAGAGAGACAGGCAGAGACGTAGGCAGAGGGAGAAGCAGGCTCCATGCACCGGTAGCCTGATGTGGGATTCGATCCTGGGTCTCCAGGATCATGCCCTGGGCCAAAGGCATGCGCCAAACCGCTGCGCCACCCAGGGATCCCTAGATAGATTTTTCTAAAGATATCATTAACATGTCTATCAAACATTTATTAGGAGTCTTGTATATGGAAAGTATTGCATAGGCATTGATAGAAAAACAAAGATGAATAAATCATAGTTTTTCCTTTCAAGGTATATACACTATCTGCTATAGAATGGGTGTTTGTAGTAAAATGGTAGCAGCTTTGGGTTTAGAAGAATCCTAGTTGAGCATAAGGTTAAAATAAAAACAATCCACTTTGAGGGTTTATGTGTGTTACTAAACCAATTCTACTCAGTGTTATATTATTTAAATAAGAGGCAAACTTCTATACACCACAATACATGCCTTGCTATGTCCCCATTATAGCTCTGTCAGATGTAATCCTGCCAACAGAGTCTTTAAAAAAGTGAAACAAAACAGGGTGTTGAGTCAAGAAACCCAAGTTATAATTTATTTATATAAAAGGCATTCAGCTGACAAAATAATATTTAAGCTGCTTTCACTCCAAGATTCCTGATGTCACTCAGGTTAATATTGCTTCATTTAACCAATTAGTTCTGCTAGTCTGTCTTGGGCCATTATTTTTGCCACAAGCCAAGAAGCAGAACTTTAAAGGTGCTAAGCATGCAAAACGGTGTACCCAGGCTCTGAAAACACTTAATATAGTTTTCTTACTTTCTGAGACTCTGAAATGAAGATTTTAGCTAGAGTTCTCATTCAATCTTTACACCATAAAGAAGTGTGTAATACCTACATGATGAGATGTCATTATTCCTATCACACAACTGGTGAAAATGAGACCCGAACACACATATACATATATTTCTAGTGATAGATGTGCATATGCCTATTTCTAACGATACTTATCTATATACTAGACGTCTCTGTCACTGGGATACAAATCTTTTACTATGTTATGAAATTTTCTCTAAACTCCCAGACATATATATTTTTGATCAAAACAGTTTATATCATGACAGATGGTCTATCCACTATGGTACATTTAATAATCCGAGGCTTGCATTATACAGTAGATTATTTAATTTTACGTTCACTTGAGATAACATTTCATCACAGTAGTCTTGGAACAGATTGAGGCTGAAAAAAAAAAGTGGCATCGAATACCTCAGAAGCCCATAATCAGATAGCCAGGACTCCAGAGATGCGGCTTAGACAGAATTCCATCTAATGACACTCAAAGAAGTTATCATCGTGGACTGAACTCAGATGGCAGGGAGGCAGCTCAAGAATACCTGCCTCTTGGCAAATTGTATAAAGGCCTTTCACCAGAAGGTTTGCAGAACAGCAAGAGGAGCAGTGAGCAAGGCGGCCACACTTCTGAGCTCAATTTGAATTATTATGACAGTAAACTAAATTTTCTAAATGAACATTTAATGGTATTGGGGCAAAGAAAAGAAGCAGAACTTACATCAGTAGAATCTGAGACAGCTGCAGCCCCTCACAAAAATATCCCCTGTGAATTGTCAGACTTTGGTAACATGTGACCTTGTGCTATTTATAAAAGGAGCATTCCTCCAAGAGCCAAGATCTAAGGCATAAAACACAATTGAAGTATCATAGAGTTTCAAGGGAGTAAAATGAACCTCGGAAGTTAGAAAATGTTACCAATCTGATGGACTTTTGCCCCAAGAATTAACCTCTGCCTTCCTTCAAAGTAAATATTATGCGTTAATGGGAGGAATTTGCCTTTGGATTCAGACTTTTTTTTCCATTCTCTTATTTATTGTGTGCTAGATGTGTCTGATGTGGGTCATGATGACATATTAAAAGAAAAATAATAGCACCTGTATCCTTGGCACCTGCTATTTTTTTTTCCTGCACAGCACCATGCAAGCAGCATCTCATTATTCTCACGACACCCTTATGAGCCTGCATTTAAGCTGATTGGGACAAGAATCTGAAACATGGGGATGTAAGTGGTTGATAGAGCTCGGACATGGTGTCTAGTCATCTGACTCCAAGGCATTTGTTTTCAGTCACTGCATTGTCCTAATTTAAAACCAGGAGACAGAGGGGCCTGGATGGTTCGGTTGGTTAAGCATCCATCTTTGGCTCAGGTCCTGATCTCAGGGTCCTGGATCGAGTCTCGCATCGGGCTCCCTGCTCAGTGGGGAGTCTGCTTCTCCCCCTGCCCCTCCCCACTGCTTGTGCTTGAGCTCTTTCTTTCTCTCTGTCTCAAATAAGTAAAATCTTTAAAAAAATAAAATAAAACCAGGAGACAGCCTGTCATGCTAAGCCTTACATTTAGTTGAACTTTGAAAAATAACTAAAAGATAAAAAAACTAGTTTGGTGGTTGTTCTCCAACTTAAGTTCAAACGCAATAGGTCCTACCTTGCACTTTTCTAGGCACAGTAGAGAGAGAAGAAGAAATGTACAGTAGAGCTCCCAGGTGTTTGTGGGCTTTGGTCGGGGGAGGGGGACATTATTGACCATAACAAGACTTCCATAACACAAAGGGTAGCTAACACTTAAGGAACAATTTCTAAGTGGTACACATGCTCCCCTATGCTCTATATGTGCTAAATCTTAGGTGTGCTCTGAGGTAGGTAAGATTAAGATCTCTCTCTCTTTTTCTTACTGATCTTGATTTTATGGCAGTGTAGGAACATTTCTTTATCTTTTTCTTAAGATTTCATTTATTTATTCACGAGAGACACAGATCAAGAGGAAGAGACATAGGCAAAGAGAGAAGCAGGTTCCTTGTGAGAAGCTTGATGCAGGACTCGATCCCAGGACCCTGGAACTATGTCCTGAGCCGAAGGCAGACACCCAACCACTGAGACACCCAGGTGTCCCTGTAGGAACATTTCTAAACACAGAATCTGTACTTCTACCCAATAGGCTCCCCTAAAGTCTGGGATCTCCATACCTCCCTATTGCCTTAGAATAATGATTTGACTCAACTTTCTATCCAAAAGTATTAATTCTAGCTTTTGTTAAAAAAAATACTATCAATATGAGGCTGCTTTGAACCTGTTTGAGTGGAAGGCAAATAGCTCAGAAAAGGGCCTAGTCTCTTTTCTACTTAAAACATCAGACCAGAGTGCACCATTACTAGTGGCTTGGGGAAAGTTGTTTAGGGGAACATTTGCCCCCTCCTGACCAGGACATGCCCTGAGGGATTCAATATACATCCTTTTATGTCTTTATGTCTGAAAGTTGATGTTATGGTTGTTTTCACCGATTCTATTGCTTGTCCTAAGTCCTTGTTTTGGAAATAGGTGCTGCTGAATGGTTTCCATTTTAATAGTTTGATACTGTAATATAGTTAATGGTTCAAAAAATCAAAAACTGCTTAAAAATACAGAAATACATATGGTGAAATGTCTTGCTCTAACTCTGATCCCCATTCACTTCTTCTCAATTCACATCACCTACTCCAGGAAAGCACTGTCTGCTATGTATCCTTCCAGATTTTCTTAATTCACATGCCAACAAATATGAATATATATTAATTCTGTCTGTTCTTAGACAAAAGCTAGCATACTATATACTGCTCTGTATCTCCATTTCTTGATTAATAATATACTTGGAGATCTTTCTATATTAGCCTATAATTTTTCTTTCTCCCTCCCTCTCTCTTTCTGTTTTTTTAATGTCACTGCCTAGTGGCCCCTTGCTTGGATGACCATAATCTATCTGATCCCTGGTAAACACTTTATGGACATTTGGATTCTTTCCAATATTTTGCTATTACAGATACTGATATACTGGATGATATATCCAGTGTATATGATGCGAGACCTGAGGAGGTCAGCTCCTTCCAGCACAGAGGCTGGGAAGCTCTGGGACAACACATTTCCATCAACAATAGGTGAGAGCGCCTATTTCCCACTCAGCTTCTCTAGTGAAGAGCCATAAGCTTTGGCATTTGAGTTAACCCTATAGATCAAAAAGGTGGTATATCTGTGCAGTTTTACTTTAGTATGAGTGAAGGTGATCATATGTTATACGTTCAAAGGTGTTTGTAAGCTTTGTGCATGTAAACTATTTAAATCATTCCTCTCTTTTTTCTACTCAACTTTTATTATTGATGTGATGAAGCTAAATATTGAGAAAAAAATCTCTGTGCCTAAGTGATATGAATTGCAACTCTTTTCGGATTTCTATCTGTATCTTGACTTTATTCATGGTGTTTGCTTTGTTTTGTCTTGTTTGCATTTGCTTACAGAAGTTTCTTTTCTATTTTCTTATGCTGTCTTTTACAGTTTGGATTGGGAGTTGTTAGTTAGAAAGGACTTTTCCACATTGGGTTGACAAATGAATTCTGCCCTCTCCCTCCACCCCCCCAGTAACTTTTAGGACTTCATTTCTTTAACGTGAAAAAAAAGATTCCATGTGAAATTGATCCTGGGACGCCTGGGTGGCTCAGCGGTTGAGCGTCTGCCTTTGGCTCAGGGCGTGATCCCGGAGTCCTGGGATTGAGCCCCACATGGGGTTCCCTGCAGGATCCTGCTTCTCCCTCTGCCTGTGTCTCTGCCTCTGTGTGTGTGTGTGTGTCTCTCATGAATAAATAAACAAAATCTTAAAAAAAAAAAAAAAAAGAAATTGATCCTGATGTTGAGTACGCAATACCAATGGATTTGAAAATTTTCCCCAGATGGTTTATACTAACACCATTCATTGAAAGGTCCATATTTGCCTTCACATTTGAGAAGAGTTTTAATTTTTCTTCATATGGATTTGTGTACTTTTATTGTTTATTTCTAGAAATATTCGTTTGCTTATTTTTGCTGTTTGAAATGGTTTTCCTATTATGTGTTCTAACTGCTTGTTTTTTTGTACATAATACATTGATTACTTTCCATTTATTAATATTTATATCCTCTAACTTCCCTGAGTTCTCTCACTCTTTGGTGTTTTAATTGATTTTCAAATGTACCATCATATTATCTTCACATTGTTATATTTTTACAATGTTTATGCTTCTTATTTTCCTTTATCTTGTCTGATTTTATTGGCTAGTAATGCCCATACTTTGTGGGATAATGGAGGTGACAGCATTTTTGTCTTGATCTTGATATTAGTAGGAATACCTCTTAGTATTTCTCCACTGAGCATAATGCTGACTTCTGGATTGAGAAGAATATATGTTTACGGCTTTAAAAGGTGTCCATCCATCCTGATTTAACTTAATGCGTTTGTGAAGAATGGCTATTGTATTTTATCAAATGACTTTTCGGTATGTATGGAAATGATAATTTTTCCCCGACATTATAAGCTATATTTTAACATATTTCTTAATAATGAACCATTCTTGGACTTCCAGAATACATTCCCCTGTCAAAAGAATTATTCTTCATATGCTTTTGGATTGTATTCACTACCATGTTCCTTAGCTCAGTTCCATCAGTATTTAAACAGAGATTAATCTATAGTTTTATTTGTGCATGCAACATCTTTATCAGATTTCACTATCAATTGCATTCTTTCTTTCCAAAATGAATTGGAAGGTTTTCTTTTGTCTACCATTCTCTAGAACAGTTTAAATAACATTGGTGTTATCTGCTGTTTAAATTCCATTATGAAAGTGTCTAAACCTGCTGCTTTGCTGGAAATAAACTTCTGATAATTGTATCCATTGCTTCTATTGAAATGATTCTAGATTTCTTATGTTTCTTGATGCTATTTTGTATAAATCACATTTTTCTGAAAAAATCCATTTCATGCAAGTTTTAAAATTTAGTCTATTCATAAATCTTAAATTTCTTCAGTTCCTGTGTAGCTAGTTCTTTTTCTGTTCAGTTGTGTTTCATTGTTTGTTTTTAATTATAGTTTTTCTCATTTTTTTCTGAATAAATTAGCTAATGATTTGTTATCTTTAAAAACAAACAAACAAACAAACCAGGGATGCTTGAATGGCTCAGTGGTTCAGTGCCTGCCTTCAGCATGCTTGGTCCAGGGGTTCTGGGATCAAGTTCCATATCAGGCTCCCTGCAGGGAGACTGCTTCTCCCTCTGCCTGTGTCTCTACCTGTCTCTCTCTGTGTCTCTCATGAATAAATAAATAAAATATATTTTTAAAAAAACCAACAGATATTGGAGGTACCTGGATGGCACAATCAGTTAAGCAACCAACTCTTGATTTCAGCTCAAGTCATGATCTGAGGGCTGTAGGATCTTACCCCACTCCAGGTTCCCTGTTCAGCTTAGCGGGGAGTCTGCATGTCCCTTTTCACCTACTCACTCGTGTATACCCCCTCACTCACACACACCCTCTCTCTTTCAAATAAATAAATAAAACCATTTAAAACAAAACAAAACAGATTTTTGTCTTAACATATTAGATCTATCATTTTTCTTGTCGGGATGAGCACTGGGTGTTATACTATATGTTGGCAAATTGAACTCCAATAAAAAAATATACAAAAAAAGATCTATGATTTTTCTAATTTGCTGCAATTGGAAAATACAGACCATGGAGTCTCTGTCACAATTAATCAGCTTTTCCATTATAACACAAGAGTAGCCAAAGACAATATGTAGATAGATGAGAATGTCTGTGTACAAATAAAACTCTTTTATGGATACTGAATTTTGAATTTCTCACATTTTTCACATATCATGAACTATTAACTTCCTTTTGATTTTTTTAACCATTAGAAATAAAGCAAAAACCATTCTGATTTTGTAGGTCATATAAAAACAGGCAATGGACTAGATTTTGCTCATAAGCTGTGGTTTGCTGGTCTCTACTTTATCTTAATGTCCAAAATATATAAAGAACGTATACAACTCAATACCAAAAAACAAATAATCTGATTTAAAAATAGGCTGAAGACCTGAATAGATATTTTTTCAAAGAAGACATACAGATGGCCAACAGACACATGAAAAGATGCTCAACATCACGAATAGGGAAATGCAAATCAAAACCACAATGAGATAACACCTCACACCTTTCAGGATGATAAGTCTTTAGTATATATATTGTTCCCTCTTATTTAAATTCAATTTAGTTGACATATAGTGTATTATTACCTTCAAAGGTAGAATTTAGTGATTCATCAGTTGTATATAACACCCAGTGTTCATCACATCATGTGCCCTCCTAAATGCCCATCACCCAGTTACCCCATTCCCCCCATCTTCTCCCCTCCAGCAGCCCTCAGTTTGTTTCCTGTAGTCAAGAGTCTCTTATGGTTTACCTTCCTCTGTTTTTATCTTATTTTTCCTTCCCTTCCCCATGGTCATCTGTTTTGTTTCTTAAATTCCACGTATGTGTGAAATCATATGGTATTTGTCTTTCTTTGACTAACTTGTTTCACTGGGCATAAAACCCTCTAGTTCTGGCAGCCATGGTGGCTCAGCGGTTTAGTGCTGACTTCAGCCCAGGGCCTGATCCTGGAGACCCGGGATCGAGTCCCATGTCAGGCTCCCAGCATGAAGCCTGCTTCTCCCTCTGCCTGTATTGCTGCCTCTCTCTCCCTCTGTCTCTCGTGAATAAATAAATAAATAAATAATCTTAAAAAAAAAAACCTCTAGTTCCCTCCACATTACTGAAAATGTCAAGATTTCATTCTTTATAATCGCTGAGTAATATTCCAGCGTGTGTGTGTGTGTGTGTGTGTGTGTATTACACCTTTGTTAATAGCAGCAATGTCCACAAAGCTAATATATGAAAAGAGACCAGATATCCATCAACAGGTGAATGGATAAAGTAGATATATATTTCTTTATGCAATATTTAGTAGTTACCTAATATGAACAATAGTAGAATATTTCCTGTATTTTTTCCTGTACCTTCTTTCCTTCATCTTATTTTCTTTATCAATATTCTCATATTTGTTGTTTTACTTTGTGCTATTAAGAAAACCTCTATTTTCCTTATGTGAGTTATTAACATTTATTGTCAAGCTTTGACCCTGACTTATCACAGAGGAGTCAACTCAGAAATGTATCCAATTTCTTTCACTTCTCCAATTTCTTTGGCATCTAATATCTACATTGTCAGTGAAGATAGATTGAATGTGGGTATACATATCCACATTCTACCCACATTTGTTTTATCCTCAATCCTATGAGTAAATAAATTCAAGGCTGACCACCAGTTTTGTTGACATAGTTCCCACTCTTCCTTAGCTGAAGATGATCTATTGGTAGTTTCCTTAAAAGAAGCTTAGGTTTTATACCCTTAAAATCTTATTCTTGAAGGTAAATGTATCTGGATAGGAAATTTATGCCTCGGGATCCCTGGGTGGCGCAGCGGTTTAGCGCCTGCCTTTGGCCCAGAGCGCGATCCTGGAGACCCGGGATCGAATCCCACGTCGGGCTCCCAGTGCATGGAGCCTGCTTCTCCCTCTGTCTATGTCTCTGCCTCTCTCTCTCTGTGTGTGTGACTATCATAAATAAATAAAAATTATAAAAAAAAAGAAATTTATGCCTCGTCTTTTCTTTTTTTTAATATATTTTATATGTTCTCTACTGACTTCTGACTTTGTATATTGCTGTAGAGAAATACGCAGACAGGCGTACTTGGGTGGCTCAGTCATTTGAGTGGCCAACCCTTGGTTTCAGTTCAGGTCATGATCTCAGGGTCATGAGGTCGAGCCCTTTGGCTGGGTGTGGAACCTGCTCAGCCCCTCTCCCTCCGCCCCTCCCCTCATTCACACTCTCTCTTTCTCTCTAAAAAAAAAAGAGAGAGAAATATGCAAACAACCTGATCATTATATCTTGTCTCATTTGGAGATTAATCTTTTTGCTTGAGCACTCAAATGATCCTCTTGTTTCAATCTTGAAATCCCAACAGCATTATAAGCATAGTTCTGGTGCTTTTCCTCTTGTTTCACTGCTCAATGTTCATTGTCTTCCTGGCATAAGAACTCAAGGAAGATTCATTTTGGAGAAATTTTCTTTAATTATTTCTTTACAAATAAGATATTCCCATTCTGTTGTTTTTGTTTCTTACTTCAGGGATTCTAATGATACGTAATATTGGCTTTTTATGTTTGCCTGCTTTCTACATTGATCATTTTATTTCTGACCTTTAACACTGTTTATTCTGCTAATTCTAACACATTTCATTTATATGTCTCATTTCTATTATCTATTTCCTTTACTATATTTTCCACAGTGTATCCTGGTAATTTTCATCTCTAGCTCTATGCTGAATTTAGTTTTTCTTCTAATTCTCCCTGAGTTCTACCAGGATAATTTTTATCTCCTCCAACTTCAATTCCCATATTTCTCTGAGTTTTAGTATTGCTGACTAGTGATCTAAATTTTTAACAGATACTGTCTAATTAATTAATTAATTTTTTATTTACTGGAAAATTTTGAGGGCAAATATTCACTATGTCATCATTTTTCTATAAGAGTTCCTTGTGGGGTAAGATACTATTCTTTGCCTGTGTTTTCATGTAAGAATTTTGTATGGAAAAAAAAGATTTTTGTATGGTTGTTGATCTGGTTCTTTTCACATTCCTTGTCATTGAAAAAGCTGGATATTCTTGGATCAGTATCTATAGACATTTGGTGAGAGAAAGTGGAAGCTGCAGCCAGAGTGATGTTTGAATTTTCACTACCCAAGGTGAGGTTCTATCAATAGCTTGTTGACTTTACTTCCACCCGATTTAAAAAAAAAAAAAAAAAAAAAAGAAAGGTTATAATTTTAAACTCCAGATGAGCCCCTCACTTCCAGTCACTACAATTACATTACTACCCTCTGAGGTCTGCTGCTGTTGGGCTCCTTCTCACTCTTGGTATTTCATAGATTTACTGTCTCCCAAGAGAGTTCTGGCAATTGCTTATAGTTCCAAAATCCCATTTTTTTAAAAATAACTGCCTTCTGTGTTTGATAAAATTAGAGTTTCTAGAGGTTTTTGTTGGTCATCTGTTGCTATTATATGATTTCCAGGAGGGAAAGAAGGACCATGATGACTTTCTTAGCCATGTTTATGCAAGAATTCTATAATGCTATGCTTTGGAAGAGTTAAGCAAGACAGGGGCACTTATGCCTACTTTTCAACAAATGGAGTGTAAACTCTGAGAAGCAAATACAATGCGATGATGAGACGGTGAAAACCTGAAATCTCCAAGGATAATCCTGGAGTAAAAAATCTAAAGAATCAGCCTAAATGATGGAGATCATAAAAATCATAAGAGTTCAGATGAAGAGAAAATTGTGTGTTGACAGGAGCAATGACTGAAGGGGTTATATGGGAACAGAGATCAGAAGGAGTCATTGGAAGCTTTAGTAAAGCTAACGCATGTTCTTCCTTTAATTTTTTGGTCTAAGAAATTTGGAAAATTCTTTCTCACTACCATTCTGTGTTACTGGTTGCTTTTCACCTACTTCAGGATATGTCAAACTGTGAAGAAAATGGAAAGAGATAGAACTAATTGAGGGGGAGGAAAAAAGTTTTGGAATAAAAAAATATTTTTCCTCTCTGTAGTCACCAGAGCCTATGCCAGTTCCCCAGAACCAAGCCAGGCTCCCAGAGGCATTCTGGACCAAGGGTTCTTGGCACAGACAAGATTCCAAAAGACAGAGGTGCCTTTGAGCCATACCCAGGAACCTGAAACCAAGCCAAGATAGCTTGGAGAGCAAGAGCAGGGAAGTGGCTTCAGAACATTTTGTCAGATACTTTTTGCTGGTCTCTTTGCTTTATAATCTTTTAAAAATGATTTTTTTCCTTCTGAATATTTTCATCTATTTTAACTAGTTATTTCAAGGAGAATCATAGAAAGATCTGGGGAAGGCTGAACCCACATTCCTCTTCCCGCCCTCTGGTGCAGCCCTCTGCCTTTTGTCTCTCCATCATCGTTTACTTATAAGCTTGGTTTTGGCAGCCAGTAAGTTTATTTTACATTTTACTGAAGTGTGAGGGGAAATACTGATAGAAAACTAAACAAAATCCCTCACAAAATGGTATCACCGAATAAGCAAAGTACCTGAAAGAGGCAAACATTCGGGTGCCTAGAACTCAAAGCCTGATATTTCTTCCCTATAAGGCACCCTCAGAATCTCTTCCTGCTCTGGCTGGTGATCAGATCATCTGAAAATTAATCACTGGTGGAGAGAAGACTGTATTCACTGTCGAACTATGCTGCAGTCCCTGCCTCTGAATCCCTGCCTCTCCAGGTTTCATGCTTGTGTTACCATAAGCTTTTCAAAACAAGGTGCATAAGCTCCTTTGTCATTCTTTTGAAGATATGAAAATGCTAGTTATAGTGTAATTTTTTTCTTACTCCTGCCTCAACTATTAACAATTATTGAAAAATAACATAAAAATAATTTCTGTCTTATGCGTAATTATGTATATCACCTTTAAAATACATATTTTTAAAGGGAGAGCTACAATGGCCATACATAAAACTAAAGATATATAAAAGGACTTTGGAAAGCATTAGTTTACATAATTTTTCACAGCAATTCAATGAGAATAGACATTAATCAGATGTATGTGTGGGGGGTGGAGTATGTGGATATATATGTGTGTATGCATATTTTCCATTAAGTATGTCAATGGTTAACTGTTACACATCCCCATAACTTTTTTGGAGTAATGTGCCAATTTCACACAGAAGAAGGATAAACCTTTTTTCTTTTCTTTTCTTCTTTTCTTTTCTTTCTTTACTGGATTCCATTCCCAGTGTGGACCTCAGTGTGAGACTGAACTCACAACCCTGAGATCAAGAGCTGAACTGAGATTAAGAGTCTGATACTTAACTGACTAAGCCACACAGGTACTCCTGAGGAAGAATATAACTTTCAAAAGTAAACACAATAGCTAGAAAAAGTTATCCCCAAAGAATGTAAGAGAGGGATAGGTATTATTTGTTAAATGAAAAAGGAAGAGCAAGAACTTGGAGATATTTGTGAATAGAAAAATACACACAAACTGAGAAACCCTACACGTAAAGAAATCTAACAACGATTGACAAGCTGTTTGTAGAAAACCAATGCCCACTTTATTTCCAACTTTCCACATCTTTGGGTGAAACTTGAGGACTTCATGAAAATTTCAATGCATTCTTTCTACAATGAAAATATCAACTCAGGGCTCCTGAGTGGCTCAGTCAGTTACATGGCTGACTTTTTATCTCAGTCCAGGTCATAATCTCAGGGTCCTGAGATTGAGCTCCACATCAGGCTCCACGCTGAGAGCAGAGTCTGTTTAGCATTCTCTCTCTCCTTCTCCCTTCGCCCCTCAATTGCTCTCTCTTGCTCTCTCTCTCTCTAAAATAAATAAATAAATAAATAAATAAATAAATAAATAAATAAATCTTTAAAAAATAAAAGAAAATATCATGGGTTGTTGACAGCATATTTGTAATCTGGCTTGGGCCTTCCACATTCAGAGGTGGCCCAGATGTGAGCTGAGATGTTGATTACACTGATGAAATTCATTTCCCTGAGGAATTCAATAGTATTAGTAAGAGTAGCTAAATAGATAATGGAGAAGTAAAAAGCACACATGTCTAGCAGGAAAAAAAACAAAGCTGGAGGCATCACGGTTCCGGGCTTCACTCTGTATTACAAAACTATAATCATCAACATAGTATAGTACTAGAACAAAAACAGACACATAGATCCATGGAATAGAATAGAGAATCCAGAAATGGACCCTCACTTTATGGTCAACTAATCTTCAACAAAGCAGGAAAGAATATCCAGTGGAAAAAAGACAGTCTCTTTAACAATGGTGTTGGGAAAATTGGACAGCCACATGCAGAAGAATGAAACTGGACCACTTTTTTTAAACCATACAAAAACCAAATAGATGAAAGACTTAAATTTGAGATAGGAACCCATCAAAATCCTAAAGGAGAACACAGGCAGCAACCTCTTTGACCTGGGTCCAGCAACTACTTGCTAGACATGTCTCCAAAGGCAAGGGAAACATAGCAAAAATGAACTATTGGGATTTCATCATGGTAAAAAGCTTCTGCGCAGCAAAGGAAATGGTCAACAAAACTAAAAGGCAACCTACAGAATGGGAGAATATATTTGCAAATGACATATCAGATAAAAGGACCAGTATCCAAGATCTATAAAGAACTTATCAGGGAAACCTGGGTGGCTCGGTGGTTGAGAATCTGCCTTTGGCTCAGGTCATGATCCTGGGGTCCAGGAATTGAGTCCTGCATCAGGCTCATGTCAGGGAACCTGTTTCTCCCTCTGCCTATGTCTCTGCCTCTCTCTCTCTGTGTGTCTCTCATGAATACATAAATAAAATCTTCAAAAAAAAAAAAGAATTTATCAAACTCAATACCCAAAAAACAAAACAAATAAAAAAAAATACCCAAAAAACAAACAATCCAGTCAAGAAATGGGCAGAGGACATGAACAGATATCTCCCCAAGAAGACATACAAATGGCCAACAGACACATGAAAAAAATATTCAACATCACTCAGCATAAGGGAAATACTAACCAAAACCACAATGAGATACCTACCATCTCACACTGGTCAGGATGGCTAAATTTAACCAATCAGGAAATGACAGTTGGCAAGGATGCAGAGAAGGGGGAACTCTCTTGGACTGTTGGTGGGAATCTAAGCTGGTGCAGCCATGCTGGAAAACAGTACAGAGGTTCCTCAAAAAATTGTAGAACTACCTTACAACCCATCACTTGCACTACTCCATATTTATCCTAAGGATACAAACATTGATTTGAAGGGACCATGTCAACCCCAATGTCTATAAGTAGCTATGTCCACAATAATAAAAATATGGAAAGAGCCCAGATGTTCATTGACAGATGAATGGATGATGAAGATGTGGTATAGATATACAATGGGATATTACTCAGCCATTAAAAAGATAGAAATCTTGCCATTTGCAACAACATGGATAGAGCTAGAGTGTACTATGCTAAGTGAAATAAGTCAGTCAGAAAAAGACAAATGCCATATGATTTCACTCATATGTGGAATTTAAGAAACAAAACAAATGAACGTAGGGGAAGGGAAGAAAAGTAAAATAAGATAAAATGGAGAGGGAAGCAAACCATAAGTGACTCTTAACTTTAGGAAATCAACTGAGGGTTGCTGGCGGGGAGATGGGGGGAGGGTAACTGGGTGTTGGGCATTAAGGAGGGCACATGATGTGATGAGCACTGGGTATTATACACAATTGATGAATCACTAAATTCTACCTCTGAAAGTAATAATATAGCATATGTTAATTAAACTCAAATTAAATAAAAAAGTGTGAGCACAGGTCCTTAGTCATCCAAAAAGGGAAGCCCTAGCTTTCCACAGGGAGTGCAATTTACTCATCATTGTGGTGCATATCTGGCCATAATAATCACCCCCAACAGTGTTTGTTGGAATAAATGGTAAACTGTCAGTTTCAAAAAATAAAACCTCATTAAACTTTTCTCACTACTCCTTTTTAATATTGTACCAGAATTTCTAGCTAATGTAATAAGAGAAGGAAATGAAAACTACACAGATTGGGAAAGAAGAACTACAACTGTCTTGTCCACAGGTGAGATGATCATCTCTGTAGAAAATCTGAAAAAAAAAATCAAGAAGAGAACTGGAATATTCCATTATAACAAGGTTGCATGATACAAAATTAATCTAAAACCAACTGCTTTCCCTGTATAAATAACAATGAACAAACGGAATTTGAAATTTAAAAATGCTATGTCATTTACATGAACACCTTTAAAAGGAAATATTAGGTATAAATCTATCAAAATATGTATAAGGTATATAGGAGGAAGACTATAAAACCATGATAAAAGAAATCAGAAAGGAAAGAAAGAAATAGAAAGATAGTCCGTGTTCCTAGGTAGAGACTCAATATTGGTAAGATGTCAGTTCTTCCCAACTTAAACTGTACATTCAATACAATACCAACCAGAATCCCTCCAGGTTATCTTGTGAATAACAAAACAAATAACGATATCAAAAAATTGATTCCAAAGTTTATATAGAGAAGCAAAAGATCCAGAATAGCCAATACAATATTGAAAAAAAGAACAAAGTTGGAGAATTGATACTATTTGACTTCAAGGGTCACTATAAAGCTACAGTAATAAAGATAATGTGGTATTGGTGCAAGAATAGAAAAATGGATCATAGGAACAGAATAGAGAGCCCAGAAATAGACCCACAAAAAAGCAAAGGCAATACAATGAAGAAAAGAGTCTTTTCAACAAGTAGTGCTGGAACAACTGGATATCCACATGCAAAGAAAAATAAATGAACCTAGATACAGATCTTATATACCTCACAAAAATTAACTCAAAATATATCACAGACCTAAATACAAAATGCAATAAAAAACTATAAAACTACTAGAAGGTAAATAGTAGAAAATTTAGGTGATCTTGGGTCTAGCGATGATATTTTAAATACAATGCTAAGAGCAAGACCCATGAAATAAAAAATAATAAATTGGACTTTATTAACATTAAAACCTTCTGATCTGTTAAGAACATTTTTAAGATAAACAGAAGTCTGGAGAAAATTTTTGGAAAATACAAATCTGATTAGGAACTGTTACCTAAAATATATAAATAGTTCTTTTTTAAACTCTATAGTAAGAAAAAAAAACTTAAAAATGGGCAAAAGATCAGAACTGTTACCTCACCAAGGAGAATATACAGATGGAAAATAAGCAAAGAAAAGATGTTCTACCTCATATGTCATCAGGAAAATGCAGATTGAAACAGCAATGAAATACCACTTACATACCTATTAGAACAGCCAAAATCTGAAATACTAACAACACCAAATGCTGAAAATCATGTGGAACAACAGAAAGTCTCATTCATGCTGATGGGAATGCAAAATGGTACACTTTGAGAGACAGTTTGGAAATTTTTTATAAAACTAAACATACTCTTACCATGAGATCCAGAAATCACACTCCTTTGTATTTATCTGAAGGAGTTGAAAACATGTCCACACTGAAATCTGCACAAGGATGTTTATAGCAGTTTTGTTCATAATTGACCAAACTTGGAAGCAATTAAGACGTTCTTCAGTAGGTGAATGGATAAATATACAGTAGAATATTATTCAGTGCTAAAAAGAAATGAGCTATCAAGCCATGAGAAGACAGGAAGGAATCTTAAATGCATAGTACTAAGTGAAAGAAGCCAACCTGAAAAGGCTACATACTGTAGGATTCCAACTTTATAACATTCTGGAAAAGGCAAAACTATGGAGACAATAAAAATATTGGTGGTTATCAGAGGTTGGGGAAGTAGGGATGGATAAACAGATAGAACATAGATTTTTACATCAGTGAAAATACTCTGTATGATACCAGAATGATGAATATATGTCATTCTACATTTGTCCAAACCTGATCAGTGAGTGTGCAAAACCAAGTGTAAGCCAGAATTTAAACAATGGACTTCAGGTGAAGATAATGTGTCAGTGTGGGTTTATTGATTGTAACAAAATGTATCACTCTGGTGGAGAATATTGGTAGTGACTTTTCAGCAAAAATTTATAAGTTGATCCTAAAATTCATATTGAAATACAGAATTATGTATATTTAAAAAAACATTATTCCAACTTCAAAACTTACTACAAAACTATATAATCAAGACAGTGTGCTACCTTCATAAGGATAAATATATCAACCAATTGAACAGAATCACAAGTCCAGAAATAAATCCTCACACTTATGGTGTATTTATTTTTTAACAAGGTTGCCAAGACCATTAAATGAAGGGAAGAATAGTTCCTTTAATAAATGATACTGGAACTAACTGGATAGCTACCTGTTGAAGAATGAACTTGAATGCTTTGCTTTTAACATACATGAACATTAACTCAAAGTAAATTATAAAACTAAATGCAAGAACAAAAGCTATAAAACTCTTAAAACAGAGAGGCAATACTTGCAACCTTGGATTAGACAAAGACTTCTTAGATATAACAGATAAAGCACAAGTGATAATGGGAAGCACAGAGAAGATGAAATTCAGAAAATTATCCACAGAGTGGGAAAAAATACTTGCAAATCATTTACCTGACAAGAGAATCTTAAATCAATAAAAAAACGATCAATTAAAAATGAGGAAAACTAAAGGCAAACATTTTGCTATAGTTGGTAAATTTGTCACACATTCAGCAAATATATTTGTATGTTACAAATAAAGAGGAAATCCTGGGACAAACTTAGTGGTGCTGGACCGGAATCAGAAGTATTAGGATAAATTTATGATTAGGTAGATGGTGAGGGATACATGATAGATTATATAGATAGATAAATAGATAGATATAGATATAGATAGATATAGATATAGATATAGATTCATGAGTATATATAAATTAATACACATGATGTATTTTCTACTCCTGTCTGGTAAGAAGGCCTGGAAACACTGACACTCCAGTAGCAATAAGCACCCCCTAGTGCCTAGATACCCCTAGCACCAGTATCCAATAAAAGAAACCAAGTTTCCTTTGATAATTGGTTGGTTCCAGGGATGGAACAGACAAAGCACAAGTTGAGCCTGGAAGATTGTATGGTACCAAAAAGAAAGAAGGAAAAGTTGGGGACACATTGAAAGGACATAGAAGTAAATCTGAATGAACTCCCCATGGCCAATTGTTCAAAGCTGGAACAACTTGAATAATAACATTAGCATTAGACTGTAAGTTAAATAATAAAATAAATATCTATGTGCCCATATTGATATAAAATATATATAGAAAAATTCCAATCAATACATGTAGAAGAAATGATAAAAATGGGAAATCAGGGATCCCTGGGTGGCACAGCGGTTTAGCGCCTGCCTTTGGCCCAGGGCGCGATCCTGGAGACTCGGGATCGAATCCCACGTCGGGCTCCCGGGGCATGGAGCCTGCTTCTCCCTCTGCCTGTGTCTCTACCTCTCTCTCTCTCTCTCTCTCTCTCTGTGACTATACATATAAATAAAAAAATTAAAAATAATTAAAAATAAAAAGCAAATGCTTTAAAAAAATGGGATATCACCACTAGAGCACCAATAGTGCTGTAATAATAATAGTTGCCACAGGCATGATCATCTGATGATGCTAAAAATAGTGAGTGATATTTAAGGAAAAACAGGATATTTGCATAGTTCCAAAGTCCCTCCACACAAGATACTTACTAATTATAATAGGGAAGTAACAACTTTATAGTGAAGAGACCTGGCAAACACCACCTTGACTCAGTGATCAAGGTCAACATCACCAGGAATAAGACAGAGTGACATTGTGTACTTCCTGACATGATGCACTGAGGAGGCATATCACCTCTGTGGTTTTCTCTCCCAAAATACAGTCTCAACCGCAGCATGAGAAACTAATATTGATGGACATTCTACAAAATATTTGAGGACTTGGAACACATGTCAAAGTCATGAAAGACAAGGGAAGACTGGGGGATTATCACAAATTTGAGGAGTCTAAGGAGACCTGATGACTAAATGCAATGAGGAATTCTGAATTGGATATTGGAACAGAAAAAGAACATTATCAAAAAGCTGGTAAAATATGAATAGAATCTAATGAGTTAACAGTATACTACCAACATTGATGTCATTTTGAAGAGTGTACTATGGTTATGTAAAACGTTAACACCTGGGGACGCTGGGTGAAAGGTACATGGGCACTTTTTGTAAAAATTATTTCAAAATAAATAAAAAAACTTCATCTAACTCAAATGCTCATCAGCAGTAGAGAGATAAATTATTGTTATGGTTTCTGAGGTGCTGGTGACATTCTGTTTCTTGTTCTGCATTGTGGTTGCAGTTTTTCACTTTGTGAAAATTCATTGAGCTATAATTCAATTTTACTCTTAAGTTCCAAACATAGCATTGGCTTCTAAATTCGAATCGTTCTATTATGATCAAGATTCATTGGTCAGGTTTACATCTAAAATTAAAGGCTTGTTAAAGAATGATCTGGTGCTTAAACAAAAGTCTCATTACAAAAGTAGCGTTCAATGAATGAACACACTGGCCCCATAAAGGGACAGTCTCAGGGGTGCCCACCAGATACCACCTGGGTTTTCCAAGAAGACAGTAATACTATTGGCAAATAATAAACATGCTTTCCTTCCTTTTCTAAAGTTAAAGATTTTCTGTCAAAATCTCAGATAGTTTTTTTTTGTCTATTTTACCAGTTTTATTTAATTTGTTAATAATTTTGGTAAACATGGTATATCAATGGCTTTAGCCCTACATACTAGAAATCCCACGTAAAAGTGGCTTACACAATAAATAAGATTAATTATTTCATGTCAGATAACCCAAGGCTGGTTATTGTATCTCTGCAACATCATTAAAAAGTCCAGATTCTGGGGCACCTGCATGGCTCAGTCAGTTAAGCATATAACTCTTGATTTTGGCTCAGATCATGGTCTCAGGGTCATGATATGGAACCTCACATTGGGCTCCTCACTAAGCCTGTAGCAACTTGAGATCCTCTCTCCATCTCTCTAAAAATTAAAAAAAAAAAAAAAAAAAAAGTCCAGATTCTTTCCATCTTTCCTCTCTGCCATCTTCAGGAAGTTGGCCACTCCTGGTTGCAAAAAGGATGCCTTCATATCAGTTTTGAATCCTCCCACCAAAACATACTAAAACCAGAATACAAAAAAAAAAAACCAAAAAACAGAATACGGTGACTTTCATGCCTCAATTTCGCCCATTTTCCCAGAAGCCCCACAAGAGTTATCTCCTATTTCGTTTTTAGAATGTTATCATTTGCTCTATTTTATGTCAGTCTTCACCCAGGCAAACAGAATATTACCAGGATTGGCTCAGGCTTCCAAAGTTTGGGCTCTGGAACTGGAGAAGAACCCAGCATCTTACAGAGTACATGACAACTTGGTGCCTGAATCATATTGAGGTTCTATTAGCAGAGGGAAGAAGAAGCATTTCTTGAGTAGGAATTCACCAGCTGCCAGAGTGGGTATGATTCTATTATTCATTACTGTAATGTATTCTTTACAGGAGCTCTAGTGTTCCTCTGAGGAATGATGCAGCTGTTGGTTGAGATACTCATTATAATATTAAGAAAGTACCATTTTATTTCTAGTGTACTGAGAATTTTTATTGGGAACTGATGTAGTTCTGCAACAAATGACTTGTTTTGTTTCTAAAGGTTTTTGTTTGTTTGTTTTCCAAGAGGGCAAGTGTTTGCCTTGATCTAGAAAATATATTTTAGCTTACGAACATGCTTTATTTTATTAAGAAACATTATAATATTAAGTCCTCCTTATATTCTCAGAATATATCTTCCTCAGGCATAAGGATACTTGGATTTGACCTAAAATTTTTCTTCCAAATTTTTCAAATACACATTTGCACAGTATGTGTTTGATCAGTGGTTATAATAATAATCATAAAAGGATTTTAAGGTTTTCCATTTGTTTTGTGTTTCATTTACTTTATGAACTATCTGGTCCTTAGAATTTTGAAATATCTTTTCTATAATATCATCAGGCCCTGGAATCTTTAATATATCTTGGCTTCTGGTTTATGTAGGTTTATCATTGTTTAGGAAAAGGGATGAATTTTGTGAATTTATTCTTTTTTCTCAAAAGCCATGAATTTCATCAAAACACACAAAAAAGGTAGCCTAAAGGTATAAAAAATATTACCATATATTTTCTCTCTTTAATTATATCTGTTTTTCTTTAAATTTCTAATCTTGAGTATTTACATTTTCTCTAGTCTTCCCAAATAGTTTTCCATTTTATCAAATTTTTCAAAGAACCAATGTGTGGGTGTATTTGTTAAATCATTAATTGTTAACTTTCATTTTTAATATTTTTATTAAATATTTAATATATTAAATATATATGATTATTTTTTCTTAGGGTTGCTTTGTTGTGAATATTTGATTTCTATTATTGAATACTTTGTTTACATATTTTCATTCTTCTAGTATAATGTTGGCATTTAGGGTTCTTGACTAGATATTTGGCCACATACCATAATTATATTTTTAAATCATATTATGATTATTTCCTAAATAGTCTAAAATCAAAAACACTACCTTTATTTTATTCCTTGTTAACAATGATAAAATTTCAAGTGGTACAGAAATATATACCTAAAAATAAATTCTCTTGTCTTCCTTACCTCAAACCAATTTTTCAAAGTGCCAACTGTTAAGAATCTCCTTATTCTTTCAAATATTATTTTATTCACACAAAATACATTACATTAAAAAGGCTGTAACAATTCTTGTGCTCAAACTGTTGCCTTCATGGTAAATACTTCCCTACAATAGATTCCAGGGAGTGGGTTTCCTAGGCCCAGGAGTATGTACATGTTTAATAGTTTTTTTTAGGATTTTATTTATTTATTCATGAGAGACACAGAAAGAGAGAGAGAGGCAGATACACAGGCAGAGGGAGAAGCAGTCTCCCTGCAAGGAACCTGATGCGGGACCCGATCCCAGATTCTGGGATCAGGACCTGGGCCAAAGGCAGATGCTCAACCACTGAGCCATCCAGGCATCCCTGTACATGCTTAATTTTGATAAGTACTCTCACATTGCACTCCACAAAAGGCTCTATCAGTTCACACAACAATAGTATTTATGCCCATTTTCCTACACTCTGGCCCACCTTGGTATATAATCAACATTTTAATTTATAATTTGAACTCAGTGGTATTTAGCAGATAAGTTTTAATTTTTCTGAGAAGCTGGACATTTCTGTTGGTGGTGGTGGCTGTTTAACCTTTTATCATTGTTCCAGAATTATTTTTGCCATGATTCTATATGAAAATATGATTGGTTAAAACTTTACCTTCCAAAATTTATTGTGGTTTCCTCTGGAGATTTTTAAAAGAGCTATATACAGTAAAATATGCCATAAGTGCCTAAAAAAGATGAAGTCTTGTCTCCCTGTCGGGTATAATTTTAATATGTGTTCCATATTAATATATTACTGTTATATTTGGGAGATTCTATATATCTATATATTTTTAAAGATTTTATTTATTCATTCGAGAAAGAGAAAGAGAGCTCGAGAGAGAACACAAGCAGAGGGAGAGGCAGAGGGACAGAAGAGAGGCTCCCGGTCAAGCAGGGAGCCTAATGTGGGGCTCAATCCCAGGACCCTGGGATAATGACCTGAGCTGAGGCAGATGCTTAACCGACTGAGCCACCCAGGTGCCCCTATATATCTATATTTTATATCTGGTTAATTTTCTACAGAATTTGTCTAAAATTTTTACTGCTATGTTAATTTCTTATCATGTTCATAATCATTTTTGTTCATTCAAAATTACCATGTATCTCTGAAATCAAATTAAAGATTTCTGATCTGACTAAGAAGTAAGTCAACATATTTCTAGTTTACGTATGTATAAATGATATACATTTATATGCAAACAACAAGTCCAGGCTTCTGGCTTCCTCCCTTCAACTCAAATCTGGAGGTACCACAGCAACTAACAAAAGGTTTCAGTAAATACCTTGAGGGGAGTTAGAGGTGAGCATGTCCCAAAATGTGGGGAGCAGCTGCCAGTGGGAGAGCTCCAGGGTGCACACTCGTGGCCTGACCTAGGGACAATTTTCTAGGGGTGCTTTTTTCTCATTGTTTTCTCCTTAGCTCCACTGGGCAGCCAACAGTAATAAATGTCAGCATGTCTAAACCATTTTCTTCCCACTCCCTAAAGCAGACAATATTCTCAGATGGCAGCTACACTTGAATTAAAACATAGCTTGGGCCAGAGGTACTGGGTGCTTCTCTCTACAGTCAAGAGATGCCTGGGGAGACAAAGAAGGAAGGAATGTAGAGTAGAAGTTCTGTCCTATAATGCTCCTTCCCTTTAGCCTCACTGAGGTAAGTACAAGCGAAGGCCTATGTTTTCATCAATTCGTCTAAAGTAGACATTACTAGCCTTTGTAGGTGATAATGAAGAGAGGATAAAATTTAGGTTTCTGGGGAAATCAGGATTTAAGAGAATATTAAAGTAAGTGGTAAGTATAAGAAGCTGTAGAAAAAGAAGTAGACCTAATGGAATACAAAAAATAATAATTTAAAATATGTATGGGTGGAGGAAGATACTGGAAACATGAAGTAGAAACAAGCAGCCAAGAAGAAAAATTAATTGGACATATCTTGTATAAGAGATACAATTAGTGAAATCATCTCTAAGGACAGGCTAATGAGCTACTTAGGGAGCAGGAGGTTAGCTCAAAGAACATTCCCGAAGGGCATCAGGAAAGAATAAACGGTGAGCAAATGGTGAAATGGTAACAAAAATAGAAGGAAACAGAAAACATTCAGTAAATATTCAGAAAACATTCTAGAAGTTCCAGAAAAAGAAGAGGAAGCATTTGAGCCGATAATGGGGATTTTGCAAATAGTAAATGATGTAATATTTCAGATTAATCAGGCTCAGATTACCTAAGGAGATAAGAACTCTAGGTGGTTTCAGTAACATTGAAGACAAAGAAATATTATAAAAGTTTCTAAGGAGAAAAATCAGATCTTTCCCAAAGCAGTAAAAATTGGATGGACATTAGATACCTTAACAGCAACATTGGCTTGAGAAGATAATAAAATTTTATTCTGAGAGTCCCAAAGAAATGAAACGAATAACTTCATAGACAACTGAATCTGCATCTAATGCACGAAAGGATCAAAGATACTCTCAGGCACGGTGAGTCTCAGGTAGTTCCAAGAATATCATCTTTGAAAGCATTCTTAGAAGTCATTTTTCAGGAATAGGAAAAATAAATGGAGGAAGAGAAAACAAGAGAGAACAGGGAAGGGATGGCCTTACTAAGGTTTATGTTTTGGTCCAAATAAGCCGCTATTTATAAAAATTGGGTTAATTCCTATAATCAGGTATTGAAACTCTAGAAAATATGAACTTGACTGGAACCTGGTGATGGTGATCAGGGCACCAATAGAAAGTGAGAACACGATGACCTGCCTGGAAATATAGAGATGCAGCTTAGCTTTTTAGAAGTATGCACTTGAAAAAAAAAAAATTAAAAAAAAAAAAAAAGAAGTATGCACTTGAGTCTTCATAAATGAGAGGAATAGAGAATGTGTGAGTCCAAGATAAGTAGGGGTAAAGGTGCCATTTATCCAGTGGTAAATATGAAGTGGCATAAGAAGAAAGCTTAAGAAACAGAAAACAAAATAAAATGGCAGGAATTAAGGCCGCAGCATAAGGTGGCAACGCCAGTACCAAAATAGTTCATTTATACCTCATGAGAGTCTAGAAATGAATTGTGGTGACTTATAAAGAAAAAAATGTGTACAGTAAGATAAACTAAACTTAACTGGGAGAGGAATTCGGGCAATGATACAAGTACGGGCAAGGCACATGTACTCAGTGCTGTCCTTGAACAAGACCACACAAAAAGGTTGATAATCAACACCTGTTAGAATAAGTGTATAAACTCAAGTACATGATATTACTATTTCCTTCTGACATGTCACCTCACAGGACCCTGCTTAATTGGTCTATGGCTCCAACTTCAATTGCTACTCGCTGTCAGCTGCTAAGGTTTGTACAGTGTTAACTACCTGCACTAAAAAACAAACAAACAAAGACAACAACAAGAAAAAAACAACTACCCACACTAACACCAAAATGCTACTAGGTCAGGGTAGTCACCTCACTAAAAATATGTTCCGTCTGTTTGCTTTAAGCAGGTTACAGTCAGGGCACCTTGGTGGCTCAGTGGTTGAGCATCTGCCTTCAGCTCAGGGCGTGATCCCAGGGTCCTGGGACTGAGTCCCACATCAGGGTCCCTATAGGGAGCCTGCTTCTCCCTCTGCCTATGTCTCTGCCTCTCTCTGTGCCTCTCATGAATAAATAAATAAAATCTTAAAAAAAAACAGGTTACAGTCTATCTCTCTGAAATATCAATGCTGCTCTATAGTCCATGTCATAATGATCTGTTCCTACAAAGACATAGTTGTGTGTTATCACATAGTGCCAAAGAAGAGAATGTCTGATATTTCTACAGGATCGTTTCTTCGTTTTCTTAATCCTATATCCATAAGAAAGCATCACAGCGAAAACTTCCCAACACATCATTTTAACAAGTTAGACCACCACAGAGATTTAAAACCTGTACGCACACTGGACAAGTCACTTCACCTTTCTGGGCTTTGAATGTCTCCTCAGTAAAGACAGAGGTTGGACTAGATGACATTTAAGATTCCTTTTGGTCTTCATATTTTATAATGACTTCCCATGTCAACCTTGCCCTAATTTATTCATGCTAATAACTTACTTTAAAACTAATGTTGATACCTTTTGTTTTGTTGTATTTGTTATAGAAAGCAAGAGCAAAAATGTGAACCAAAAAACTCACCTATAAATCTGATCATCTCTGTCTCTTAACATCAGTTTATATTTCATTCCTTCTTGCTTATGGATTTAAACGACTGAAATCAGATTTCCATAAATTTTGCAATATGTTTCAGTTGCTTAATACTATTATAATTCACATGCTACATAAATCTTTACACATTTCATTTAATATTCTATAACATGGCTGTATGATCATTTGCTTATTTTTTCTTTATTCTCTTATATGTGGTCATTATAATTGCCT
Organism: Canis lupus dingo; assembly: GCF_003254725.2. Lineage (NCBI taxonomy): Eukaryota > Metazoa > Chordata > Mammalia > Carnivora > Canidae > Canis > Canis lupus. Next base: position 17,992,306 of record NC_064277.1, read on the forward strand.
CTGTCATAAAGGTTGCAGTGTTTGTCTTTCTGCTTTTATAGCTGTTTGTATTTAAGAAGTTTTTCTTGGGCTGCCTGAGTGGTTCAGTTGGTTAAGCATCTGTCTTCAGCTCAGGTCATGATCCCCGGGGTCCTGGGATCAAGCCCCATGTGGGGATCCCTGCTCAGTGGGGAGTTTGCTTCTCCCTCTGCCTCAACCCCTCCCCTTGGCTTGTGCATGCTCTCACTTTCTCTCAAATAAATAAATAAATAAAATCTCTTTTTTAAAAGACATTTTTTCTCAATAGAATTTCTATATGAAATGATATAAATAATGTTTTATATGTTGGTAACAGTTTACGGAGGGCTTACTATGTACAGACATTGTTTTATGTGCCTCACGTAGATTAACTCATGGATTCCTTAAGTCAATCTACTGGAGTAGGTACTATTATTATCATCCCTTTTTACAGAAGCAGAATCTGAGGCACACAGGAGAGAACAAATAACTTCCTCATGGCTTGATGGTAAATGGCAAAGTTGGAGTTCAAATCCAGGTTCCAAGGGTGGAGCACTGCAGAAGCACCTGTGACCAGGTATACCAGCACTGAGCGCCAGCCTTTCCAGAACGATGCACAGGACATGCTGTTGTATCAATTCTCCATTAAAGGGGTATCTGGCACCTTCATGGCATAGACAGATTCGAGCTGCTTCAGTGTCTCTTTTAGATAAAAGAGCACGCGTGCCACATTTCTGTTTGGAGGCAGTCTCCCCCGTCTATGAGGTACTAAACTACTCAGGACGTCTAAGATTCATTTGCCTACATTTCCTTGTGCGATGAATAGAGAAGAATTTATAAGGATCCTTAAAAGCACCCTAGGTCTCAATGCAGACATTATTTCTGGGCAAATATAAAACGGTTTTTAAAATTTATTTATGTTTTTAGCTTTCTTTGCTAATTTATCATTTTTAATAACCTGAAAGCACAAGTCATTTAAATAATAAACTACTCTCTGAAGAAATTGAACATGAACTGTCATACTCCCCCTTTCCTTTTTAATTTCCGTTGGTGTTAAGTGACATGGTCAGTAAGCAAGGCATGGGAAGCATTTAATTCACCATGGATCTAGCCGTACAAATGCAGTCTCAGTATGGCGTAAGCAAAACTCCACAGTATCATTTTTATACTTAGGTTTAGTATTTAATTAGTCAAGTTTTCATCCACATCGCCTATTTGTCTACTGAACCCTGCCAAATACACTCTTTGGCAGATGGTGAAATAATGAAATTGCTGGCTTGAAAATCCAAAATCTTGGAGATAATTAGAAGACTTGATACAGGTAACATTTATTAGTCATGAAAAGCTTGACAGCATGGTGAATTTTTCAACCCACACAATTTTGAAAGGGGAGAAAAGATCCTCTTTTTGAATGCCGATCAAATTACACTTCTGTGACAAGAAGAGAGAAATACACTCAGGAAGCTTAGCTGGACAGCTCCGTCATTTAAACACCACCTAAACAGAGAGAAGGGGAAAAAAACAAAAACAAAAACAAAAAAACTTTATAATGGTGATTCCACTACAGAGCCACAACCTCACAAAAACGTATGAACCACTTTTTGAAAATTTCCTCTGCTCCTAGTTAAACAAATTGCAAGCTCACTAGATAAAAGTGAGCACCAAGAATAATCTTTGTAATCACTAAAGTAGCTGCAAATGAATTAAAATATCTTCTAACTGGTCCTTCTTAATGTAAGCATCATTCTTGGGTTAGGAAGGAGCCCTCTCGTTGTAGAAACTTTCCTGGTTATAGAAGCTTCATGTTTTAACGTTTTACCATGTAGCTATTTCACACCTACCACTCCACACATTAGCTGCAGGGGCAACTTTATCCATATTTTACCAAAGTGCCACTTGTAGACATAGCAAATCGAATTCTGATATCGAAACTACAGAAAAGGGGTAAACAGTATAGCTGATTTGGGGTTCAGAACTCAGGGCAGGTCAGACTGCTGTAACTTGATCATGGACATGGGCTGTCTTCCTGGAGTCAAAGCATTTCCATGCCAAAAAGAACTTTCAAGATCTCCAGCTTCATTTTCTCATCTTTTAGAAGAAAAGAAAATCGATGCTTGGTAAAATTAAGTGACTTGAACAAGCTATACCCTGGAAAGCTTCAGACTTGATCAGAGATGTTCTGACTCCCTGTATCTTGTCTTTCCCACTGCATCATTGCTGCAAGTTTGTATGATGCGGTATTTGGCCAAATTCATTAAGCCTAGTGACCCCAATCATGTTCTATGAATTGACCTAGAATGAGTGTAAAGCCAAATAAAATTGCAATGTGTAAATTTTTGAAAGTTAAATTCAAAAGTGAATAATCAGTTGAAAGCCTTGGGAAGGAAGGAGAGGAAGAAAGATATGGGAGAAAGAGGGAGGGAATGAAGAAGGGAGAGAGGGAGAGAGGGAGAGAGGGAGGAGGGAGAGAGGGAGGAAGGAAGACAGGCAAGCACTTTTTTTTTCCTGTTTTTCTAGTTGAAATAGAATGACCCTTAAAAGGGAAGTTCAGAAGAGAATGACTGACTCTATATATGTTATCAAAGACTGAGATGAATTCTTCTGGCTTATGAAAATGGAATGATAAGCTGGCAAGGAATGAAATATAGCTAAGCAGACAGGAAAGATGTTGAGGCAAAACAAAGTAAAAAGCCAGTGGAAAAGAGAAATCTCTCTTCAAAGGTTTGGACATGTACCATTGAAATCAGGAGATTTAGCTGGTCATACTCTGTGAAATGGGGCCAGGGAAAGAGGGAATATCAGTGTGCAGAAATAGAGATGAAGCCATCATGGAGAAGGTAGGACAGGTGTGAGTCCGGAAGGGATTTAACACTCCAGATTTCACCTGTTTTGGGGGTCTCACTGCATTCCTGCCTTTGGACTCCATAATGCTCTCCACTAGCATTTCAATAAAAGGGCTACTTAGAATTGATTTGTGAGTAAGAGAGCAGTGTTTACTTTGGTCTTTATTTAAATATGACCTAGAAATTTTTTTGCTTTTATGTTTACAATTATTTTGCACTTAAATTTGAAATATGTTGTGATTTCTAAATTCCATTTTATGCAAAAAAGAAATGTAATATAATTTTACTTTGATTCATCTCTACCTTCCCCTTTCTGATCGTGGTCAGTGTAGCTTGCTGATAACAACCAGGAATGTGGATGCTATTCAATCAATTTGTTGTTGTTGTTGTTGTTGTTTTAAGATTTTATTTATTTATTCATTAGAAACACAGAGAGGAGAGAGAGAGAGGCAGAGACACAGGCAGAAGGAGAAGTAGGCTCCATGCAGGCAGCCCAACGTGGGACTCGATCCCCGGTCTCCAGGATCAGGCCCTGGGCTGAAGGCGACGCTAAACCGTTGAGCCACCAGGGCTGCCCTGAATCAATTTGTTTAATATTAAATGTTTTCTTTAAGGAATCACTTTGTCTTTTGAATTTAAATTTGTCACCACGTTTACTGGTATTTATATATATTTCTAAGTGTTTACTGCTATTTCTTCCTTCTTGCATTTTAACTTATAGTTCATGGCATTGATGGCTAGAATATACTTCCAGTAACTATGTCAAGAATCGTGCAATGTAATCTAAATCTTTACATACCTTGAAATGACATATGAATGATACAGTAATAAGTGTAGCATTTGCTATCGATGCTGCATATCCCTTGCACCATGTATTTCCAGCATGTTCCACTTTCCAACTGCCAGGGTCTGTGTTTCTGTGCCTGAATAAATTTTTTCACTCCACAGAAAGCTACTCTTGCCTTGCCTGTGCAGTAGTCTAGAAGTTTGGGGGAATCAACAACCCCAGAAAGAAGCTCTCAACCAATGACTGATGATTGGCATGAGGTAGGGTGTGAATGCCTCAGCTTCTTCACCCAAGTGAAATAACTCTGAGACATGTATTTTTCTAATGTCATAAATCATTTTTGTTGAAGAGATTAAAAAGGTGATGAATGGAGGATCATCAGAAAAATCCAAAGTAAACAGTTTGGTGATGGGGGAGCCCAAAGGAAAGCACTTTGCTTCTAGAGTCAGATATTTAAAGTGCATCCAGTACATCTGATGCGCAGGTGAGCAAACACAGGCTCTTCTTGCTGGACTAAACAGAACCTTCACTGAGAAATAGGACTCTGGCCTGGAACCCAGGATCCTGGAGGTCTAGTCTTACAGAGTAGCAGATGTGTAGCAAATTCTGGCAGGAAGCAGAATTCTGCTTTTAAATTCTTCTAAATTCTGCTGAGAATGTGATCAGTGAACAGCAGGGCTTAAGAAGTTGACACAGGGTTGATACCCCTCTAGAATTGGGTTTTTGAAAACTATTTTGCTGAATACTTTTATTTTTTTAGTTATTTTTTAAATATTTAATACTCACTTCACCCTTTTGTCCTCCCCCACTTGTCTCTGGCAACCACCCCTTAATGTTGTATTTTTATGAGCTTGGTTTTTTTGTTTTTTGGTTTTTAGATTCTACGTATAAAAAAGATAATATAGTGTCTGTCTTTCTCTGTCTGCTTATTTCACTTTGTGTAATATTCTCCAGGTCCATCAATAGCATGAATGACAAGATTTCAATTATATATATATATATATATATATATATATATATATATATATATGAGAAAGCATACATCTTTTCAAGTTAGTTTTTTTTTATTTTCTTCAGATAAATACCTAGAAGTAGAATTGCTAGGTTACAATGATAATTCAATTTTTAATTTTTTGAGGGACCTCTATACTCTTTCCCATAGTGGCTGCACATTCCCACCAACAGCACACATCCTTACAACATCCTCACCAACACTTGTTATTTCTAGTCTTTTTGATAACAGTTATTCTAACAGGTGGGAGATGATATCTCATTGTGGTTTTGATTTGGTGATGAATGAGTGATGTTGAGCATCTTTTCATATGTGTGTGGGCCATCTGGATGACTTCTTTGGAGAAATGTCTGTTCAGATCTTCTGCCCATTTTTAAATTAATTTTTTTGTTTTGTTTTGTTATTGAGTAATATGAGTTCTTCATATATTTTGGATGTTAACCTCTTATCAGATACATGATTTGCTAACATTTTCTTCCAATTTGGAGATTGCCTTTTTATTTTGCAATGGTTTCCTTTGCCATGCAGAAGCTTTTTAATTTGATGTAGTTCCACTTGTTTGTTTTGGCTCTTGTCATCTTTGCTTTTGGTCAAATCAAAGAAATCATCTTCAAGACCTATGTCAAGAAGATTACCACCTGTCTTCTTCTATAGTTTCAGGTCTCATATTCAAGTCTTCAGTCCATTTTGAATTAATTTTTATGTATAGTATATGATCCAGTTTTATTTTATTTTTTGCATGTAATTGTCCAGTATCCCCAATACCATTTATCGCAGATACTGTATTCTTGGCTCCTTTGTTGTAAATTAATCAACCATGTAAATTGTGGATTTATTTCTGGGCTCTTTATTCTGTTCTATTCATCTATATGTCTGTTTTCATGCCAATACCATACTATTTTGATTACTATAGTTTTGTAAGACAATTTGAAATCAAGGAGCATGATGCCTCTAACGATGTTCTTTCTGAAAATCATTTTGGCAATTTATTTACGGTTCCCTTTTTGGAAGTCTGCACAGAAAATGATTTCTTATTCTTATTCATCTGGATCGTAATGGAGAATCTTTTTCTTTCCAGAAAAACCTCTAGAGAAAATTGGTTGTTTTTAGTTTCAGCTACTATGACCCGTTTTCATACAGTTTTACGGTCACATCAATGGGAATTGGGAAAGGATCACATTCCAAAACTGAAAAGCAAAACTAAATGGCTGCATGTGAAACTATGAATTTGTATGTCTATGTTTGGAAGATAGTGGGAGGTGGATAATTTAAGAGGACTTTAAATAGAGTACACTTGAGTCACTGCTGCCTTCTCTTAAAATTTGAAGATCATGAGTGGAGGGCACTAAGCTGGTGCCACAGCCCAAGAGAAGGTAATAAAATAATGAAGTAGCAACCTAGAGCAAAAGCAGCTAAATATGCCTAAAGCAGGAATTTTTTTAGCTTAGTCTTTCTCCCACTCCTAACTATTAAAAAAGCAGTTGGCTGTTTCTTTAACTTAATCCTTTGTCTATTTTAGAGTTGACAAAGAAAATTCTGTTTAAAGGAGACTTTTATATTTTCAAAGGAGAAAAAATGAGGTAAGGTGGCATATATATGAAGAAACTTTAAAAATCTTCATAAAATATATATTTTCCAAGAGAAATGTGTGAAGGGGAGAATCAAATGAGTCAAGGTTTCCTTATTTTCTGCATACTCTCTTGACTTGAGCTCTTATCTTAAAACCCTGCCACGTAACTTGGCAGACTATTTCTATCTGTTTGGACAGCAGGTACTCCTGATCTTCTGGATTTCCTCATGAGGTTTTTAAATTCTGAATTCCCTCCAGTGACCCAAATTCCTACATAATGTGGGAGAAGCCTTCACACTGCATTTTGTTCTGTAGGACCACTGGCTTGGGAGTAGATCCAGATTAGTGGTCTTACCATTTCATCTAACCAAAATGCTATATTATTGTCTGCTTTCTCAGCATAAGTGAGGGGGAGTCTTAGACTGAAATGAACTATCTTCATCTCAATCTGGACAATACAAATACTGCTCAGCAAGAGCAAATATCCAGAGGAACACACACTTTGATTGTCCCTTATAAGAAAATCACATGTCTTAGTTCAGCTGGTAAACTTTTCAGCCATAAAGCTGTATTGAGTTCATATCCACAGCACTGGGAGAGACATCAAGGACTTATCTCTTGTGTGCCTTCAGCTCTTGTAACTTAAGTCGACTCTCCTAGATAAGTTGAAACACAGTCAGCTTTTGATTAGCCATATACATGCAAGCATCCTTTGGCATAAATGACCCATACCAGCAAAAAATCCATGAATTAAATATATCTGGCCTTGAGATACATTATGTTATTTTGCCTTCATCAATTTATACTTCCACTTAGGTAAAGAGGGAAAAATGCATATTTCATTGATCCAAAGATGCTTATTTTTCAGATGTTAATATTTCTCAAATTAGGGTGCATTTTATAATTGAGTTATAATCTTTATTGGTGATGTCATTTGGGGAGATTTTATTAAAATATTTTAAATTACTACATCTTAAAATTGATATGGCTCTTAAACTCTTAGATTAGATGAAATACAAAAATTGAAATTTCTTGGAAAGTTTTATCTTGGTAGTTCTAGGAATAAGGATGAAATAGGAAGTGAACTTGGAAAATGAACTTGGGACTATTAGGGATGAAAGTTTTCTAATTTTTTTTTAAGATTTTATTTATTTATTCATGACAGACACAGAGAGAAGAGGCAGAGACACAGGCAGAGGGAGAAGCAGGCTTGACGCAGGGAGCCTGACGTGGGACTTGATCCTGGGACTCCAGGATCATGCCCGGGGCCAAAGGCAGGCACTAAACCATTGAGCCACCCAAGGATCCCTGAAAGTTTTCTAAATTAACCTTGATATGTATTTGGTTCTCTTGCCTCTTGTCAGTTTTTTTAAGTGCAGGGATTAACTGTTTAATTCATTTATTCAGTACAAAACCTAATCTATTATGAATATTTGCTAACTATGTAGTCATAATGTAAATAACAAGTAGTCATTCATTGTGAGAGGACAATATCACTAAAAAGAAAAAGAAGGACCCAGCATTAAGATTCTGACTTACCATTTTTATTGACCAATTCTATATAATAGCATTATTTTCCATTATCTTGTACAAGAACCTCCCTGTTATAAACATATATGTTGATTTAGGAAAATGCCATTAAATACCCCTGGAATCAAGGATTTTTTTATACCAGTGATTCTCATATGTTTGCACAATAATATCACCTAATATTTTAGAAAATACTGATATCTGAACTCTATCTCACCCTGAATTAAAGGAGAACACCTGGGAGTATGGCCCTGGCATTTAAAAAAACAAACAAACAAACCAATAATAGAGAAAATCAACAACACCAAGAAGTAGTTTTTCAAAAAGATAAACAAAATTGACAAAACTTCAACTATACTAAGAAAAAAAGAGACAAAGCTCAAAATCAGAAATAAAAAGGGGACATTATTGCCTATGTACAGAAGTAAGAAAGGATTGTAAGAGAGTGCTGTGAACAATTGTATTTAAAAAAAAATCATACATTCAAGAGATTGAATCAGTAATCAAAACCTTCCAAGATAGAAAAGCTCAATTTAAGATAGCTTCACTGATGAATTTTTCTAGACATTTAAAGAAATAATACCAATCCTTCCAAGAAACTGAAAAGGAGCAAACATTTCCTTACTCACTTTATGAGGTCAGCATTACCCTGATACCAAAGCCAAACAATGATATTACAAGCAAAGAAAACTATAGATCAACATCTCCTATGAATATTAATAAAAAAAACCCTCAACAAATACTAGCAAACCAAATTCAACCACATATTAAAAGGATTATATGCTGACCAAGTGGGATTTATTTCCAGAATGCAAGGATGGTTCAACATATGAAAAATAATTTACAAACTTAACACATCACATTAACAGAGTGAATGACAAAAAACACATGATGATCTTCATTGATAAAGAAAAGCCATTTGACAAAATTTAACATCATTTCATAACAAATACTCAACAAACTAGGAACAGAAGCAAATTACCTCAGCATACTAAAAACGATGTATAAAAAAATCCACAACTAATATAGTACTCAATCAGAAGACTGAAAGTTTCTTGTATAAGATCAGAAAAAAGACAAAGATGCCTGCTTTAATCACTTTTATTCAACACTATACTGGAAGTCCTAGCCAGAACAGTTAGGCAAGAAAGAAATAAAATAAAATAAAATAAAATAAAATAAAATAAAATAAAATAAAAGGCATTCAAATTAGATAGAAAGGAGCAAAATTATCTCTGCTCACAGGCAATATAGATAACTCTAAACATTGCACCCTTCATACAACTGTTAGAATTAATAACTATATTCAACAAAGTTTTGTGGTACACAATCATTATTCCCAAATTAGTGGCATTTCTATGCTACAACAATAAACAATTTGAAAGGTCCTGTTCATGTGCTTTAACAAAACCATCTTTTTGTACAAAAAAAAATTAAATGAGATATTAAGAAAACAATGCAATTTATAATAGCATCAAAAAGAACAAAATGCTCAGGAATAACTTTAACAAAGATTGTAAAAGACTTGTACACTGAAAACGAAGTAACATTGAAAGAAACTAAAAGGCACAGATAAATGGAAAGACAACCCATGTTCATGGGTTGGAAGGCTTAATTTGCTTAAGATGTTGATACTACCCAGGGTAGTCTTCAGATTCAATGCAATTCCTATCAAATCCAAACTTTATTTTTCAAGGACATAGAAAAAGCCATCTTAAGATTCATAGCCAAGATGGTCTTGAAAAAGAAGAGGAAGTTCTTTCGTATTTGCTGATTTCAAAATTTCAAGCTATAGTAATTAAAACAGTATGTTAATATCATAAAGATAGACATATAGACCAATAGAATAGAATAGAGCCTGGAAACAAACCCTCATATATAAAATCAAATAATTTTCAACAAGAGTATCTCTTTTAAAGGTAAAAGACAGTTAAATGTTCTTGGGAAAACTGGATGTCTACATGTAAAAGAATGAAGTTGGACCTTAATTTTACACCACGTTAAAAAAAATAATAATAATAAAATGGATCAAAGACCAAATGTAAGAGTTAAACTCTATAATTCTTCAAATATATGAAAAAAGCTTTGTGATATTGGACTTGGCAATGATTTCTTGCACATTGTACAATTGTGCATTTATGGACACTATGAACATAGTAAGAGGGAGACTCAGAATGGAAGAAATTATTTGTGAATCATACATTTAATAAGGAGTTAATATCGTAATGTAAAGAACTTCTCCAACTAACTCCATGACAACAGTAACTAAAAACAAACAACTTAATTAAAAATGAACAGAGGTCTTGAATTAATATTTCTCCAAAGGAGATATACAAATGCCAAATAAGCACAAGAAAACATGTTCAACATCACTAATCATTAGGGTAATGCAAATGAAACCCATAATGACATACCACTTTATACTCCTTAGGATGGCTATTATTAAAATAATAATGATGAAAAACCAACAATAACTGACAAATGTTGGTGAGGACATGGAGAAACTGAAAACCCTTGTGCATTGCTGGTGGGAATGGAGAATGGTGCAGGTGCTGTTGAAAATAGAATGACAGTTCCTAAAAAGAAAAGGAAAATTAAACATAGAATTAGCATGTGATCCAGAAATTCCACTTCAGGGATTATACTCTAAAGAATAGATACTTGATGTGGAAATAAACATAAAGATAGATAGCTTGTCAAGTGTGTATTTCTGATGTGTCTGGCTCCAAAAGTTTATGTTTTTACCCACTATGGTCTTCTTTGCAAAAAGGAAGAGTTACTAGTTCATTCAGGTGGTCTTCCCACTCACAGAGGACTTGTTGGGGTCATTTTCTACTGACAGCTTGACCAACACTGTCACAAGAGGCCCCTTTTGTTTCTACTAAAAGTACATCTAAGGAATTTGTGTCATGTATGGCTTCAGAGGAAGCTCTTCAGAATCAAAGGGCTTCAGTTCGGATCCTAACTATACCATGAGGTCTGCATGGCATTAAATAAGATACTTCCTCTTTCTGTGCCTCAGTTTCCTTAATGGTGCAATGGGCTAATGACTGTATCTAATCCATAGAAGTATTGTGAAGATTACATGATGGAAATCATGTACAGCTTATAGAATTGTGCCCAGAACATTAAACACTCTGTATCTGCAACTACTGTTACTGTGATGTCTTTAAATATTGGCTCTTAAGTTTTACTATTATCCTCTATTTTTACAGTCAGATTTGGAGTGCTTTTATCAATTTCTAGATTGTGTTTCTCTATCCACCACCATGTTGTAAAATGATCCCGCTGATGCTGTTAGGTGGCAAGACATAAGATGAGCTCTGGTTTCCCATTTATTTTCCTGTGAGCAGTTACATACTAATTCTCCTGCGGGTATAATTGTGGAAGAATGAGTCGAGTTATCCACACCACCAAAATTTATCCTGCAATTTCATGCAAAGTGATTTCGCATAAGAAAAAAAATGTTATCCTAAAATATGTGCATAAGCTATTGTAATATTTGTGGTTGCAAAATGAAAGCTATTCCTTCCTTTTGCTACACCCTTCAATATTTGCTCAGGTGCAATTTGATTTCCACATGAACTGATTCGGAAAACTTACCAGAGAGTTAGAGTGGTTGTCATTCTGGCCTCTAGTAACTTCTCAAACAAAATCATATTCCCGAAAAATGGTTATATAAAATACCTCTAATAAATCTCTGTGTGTTTGTGCCTTATTATAAACCCCATTGGCAATCTGCCTTTAAGCATGAGCACATTTTTAATCAAGCGGTAAAGCATTCAGAATATAAAGGTCATCAAAGCTGGAGTTGCAGTGAACTGTTCTGTCCCCCTGGTGAAGGAGCTTGGCTGGAGAGTTTATGCAGTTGCCCCAAAGTTCTGTTCCCTGTCCGCCTGACTGCACTTCCCCAGTGACAGCGAAGAAGACACTTGAAGGAGACGATGTCGTTTTACTTATACTCAGGCCCCTAATTCCAGATGGAGAGGGGTTTTTTCCTAAGAAAGGAAATGTCTACAAAGTCTCCGCTAAACGTACCTTGCTTCAAGGACCACACAAGTAATAAAATCATAAGTAGTAAAATAAAGCTCAATTAACACCAGAAGTAGATGTTATATTTACAAAACATAAAAAGAGGAAGTAGAAATAGCAAACTGCAATGGAGCTTAGGTCTCAAATCACTTCAGCTTGAAGCCAGTGTCCCCAGTTTCCTATTGGATGCAAGACCATCGCCTCCACAAAGGCGATGACTTCTGATCTCGAAGTCCACTGCCAATATTATGTCCATTTGTTTGCAGATTTATTCTTCAGTGAATTACATGCATTCTCCCAAACTGGTTGGCAGTGTCTTGCTGACTTTTTACAAGTTTGCATATGATGACTTAGCATAAAGAGGAATAGAGAGTAAAGTAACCTAAACATACCCTTGCACTAGCTTTAATTTGAGACATGACTAGTAGGTGAAGTGAAATACACTTTGAAAATAAACACATTTTCGGATGCATATTATCTTATTTCCAAGTATGAGATAATTATATCTTCATCTCTATGTCTAGCTATGTGTTTACATCTCTTTCCATGATATTTATCTCCACAGTGTGACTTAAAAATAAATATTTAGACAGAATTTACAGTTAGCAGATCAATGAGGCATTTAAAGCAGTCTGCAAGTTCAAAAGAAAGTACAGGACTCTGCAAATTTAGTTAGTATTCCGAGTATAATCATGAGTCATCACTGATCTAGAATTGATGGCAGTATTACTTTGAAAGAACGAGCAAATGATGAGCCTAAAGAGACAAATTAAGAAAGGAAGGAAAAAAAGAGCTAAGGGAGGCTGGATGCTCACATTTCTATTATGATTGAGTATCTTGGTCCAGATGATTGGTATTATGCTGACTCTTATAGGAAAAATATGGATGAGACTCATTTTTGATCCCAAATCTTAATTTCCTGTCTAAGTCCAAACAATGTAGAGTAAACTACGCCAATGACTACTATGCCTGTCTGGTCATGGCCACTGGAACACGCCTGTCAAGCAGAGTCTGACTTCTCCTTTCCTGTCTTCCCAAATGCTGTTCCCAAGCTTATCCGTCATTGCCTTATCCATTTTTCTCTTTCTCGTAGAGCCTAATAATCTCTTTTTCTTCTACTTTCCTTTGCTATTTCATTTCCACGTATTTTTAGGACATCCAGACTCAGGAGTATCTCTTTCATTTTCTTTACCTCTCCTTAGATTTATGCTCTATTCACAGCACAGACTAAAAGTGTTCCATGAATACTCACTCCATCCCCCTCCCAACCTTACAAAAAAGCAGCCGGCTACATCTTGTACAATAATATTTTTTTAAAGGTAGAGCCAGAGATGATTATTACTTTTTGCCAGTGACCTGGCTTAATAATGAAAGGCTTTATACACGCTAACAATGAACACTTTTTTCCCCCAGTAACAATTTTTAAATAAAGCCACTGAATTGAGGTACTTTTGTTTTTACAGCTGGAAGGGGTCTCAGTGACTATTCAGTCCCACACCTTTATTTAATGAAAGAGGCACCTAAAGCCCAGAGAGACAAAGTGTCTTATCTCTGCATGGCAGCAGCAGGGCTGAGAACAAGTACCTGGGTTCCCAGGTAGGCTCTTCCCACTGCTACACTGAACCTCTCTGAACCTTGCTTTCAAGTGTTGAACACCCCTGCGCTGAACCACTAGGGTTGAATACTGAAGTACAATGTTCTTATCTGTGTCCAGTCACCAAATGGTCGTGACTTTGAAGAAATTACTCGGTCTCATTCTTTGCATTTGAAAAAAACTGCATAATTCTTCATTTCTCTACAGTCCATTTAGAGAGAGAATATATGTGTATGTGTATATACATAAATGCACACAAAGAGGTCCTTTCAAATAAGCAGAACTTTCGAAGGCATCATTTAGAAACTGAGTTTTTGCTCAACAAGCAAAAGCATGATCAAGAGAGGAAATAAATTGCCTTCAGTCTTTAAGCATCAAGAAGACTCTATTTCTTATCCTCCAAGAGCATCATTTAATTACCTCTAGTGTTACCAACTCAATGGACCACCTATCCCAATTAAACAGCAGTGCATGCTAATTATCATTAGACTTAATTGGTTTCCCAATTCAGCAACTTCCCTGATCAAGTCTGCCCCAGTTAAGTGGCATTTATTGAACCACCTGAATCTTGCTTAAAAGAAACAAAAGAAAATTTCCCATCTCAAGTTCAGCAAATATGACCAAGTCTCACCAAGTCACACTAGCCAGTTTATAATTAATTTTGCAAAGCATACCCTGAGGTTGAGTATGGTAAGCGTATCTTCTCCAATTAGAGTGCATATTTTATTACAATCAAGTAAGATTAAGCAAAACATTTCTAACAACAATCAGTAAATGTGTGAAAGTTAACAAATATTTACTAACATATATCCCTCTCCTTCTTGTACACTTTTTTTTTTTACCAAGATGTTATGATTATTTCATCCTTTCAGATTTTCCACCCTTAAAACTGTGTTTGGCAATAACACCTGTTCTGAAGAGTAGATAAGCATAAAGAAAGGAGAAATTATGTGCTTGGGCTTAGCCTTCCCAGGGAAATTTATGTGCATAATAGATCCTTTGCATCAGCAAAGTAGATGAATGTAAAATCTGGTACTTGAGAACAGCTCAGGACACGTAGGATCCTAGCTGAATGGTCCTCACAATCTGCATAGATTTCGGAAGGTCAGGGCTGAGGATAGACAGGAAGGAGATGACTCTCCTTCTGGAAGCTTGGCATTTAGAATGGCATATCATATAAGCACATATGTTCTGATGTTGGGGGAAGTGTGACTCTGGAATAATTGTTCCAAGTCTGCTCTGTGACAGCTCAAATGAGCTCATGGGCCTCAAGAGGGTAGATGAGTGTCTTTTAGCTCTTTCTTGGAAGTCTAGAATTCTCATCTCAGACTCTCCCTGCCAAAGTGAGAGTGTAGCAACAAAGAGAAATCTATGATTCCAAGGCTCCTGGTTTCCTAGGTTCCCCCAAGGAAATAATGGGACAAGAGGATAGGTAGGAATTGCTGGCAGAATCAGGTTGTGTTTTGGGACTACATTTCGTTCCAGAGCAGTAAAACTGTTCACTGTATCTCTGGGGGGGGAAAAAGCCCATGGCCACTGTAGGCCTCTCGGAGGCAGAGGTGGAGATGGGAGTGGAGGCCCTCCCTAGTAGTCCAATGCATGGGCACCAGCAATGGATCACCCAGCAGTGAGGTGGCATGCTGTCTAATGGTCTTACCAAAGCCTTGTTTCTGGTAAGTGCACTGGGCAGACAAGGGTTTGAGATCAGCAGTGAAAACAGTAAAATGCCCAGTTGCATACTGAGTGGGAGGAAGGGGTACCATCCCATGTACAGGGCAAGTGGTAAGAGCTCCTTGAGTGGGGCACTTCACCACTCTCCTTCACCAGAGCAGCTCCATCCCAGATGGCCTAAAAAAAGGACTATTCAGGAACCCAAGGTTAACCAGAAAGAGGAAACTAATCTCATGAAGTTGGTGGTTACCTAGAAGCTACATTCTCAAAAACATGGAAAGGATGGACATTCCTCAAAAATTGTCTTTTTTTCCCCCTGCATTCTATTGCATCAGAGGGGCTTCTTATGCCACCAATAGAGAATAATTTATAATAATAATAACAATCACGATGATGATGGGGAGTAATATGATCACATTTGATCTTAGCTTTCTTTAAAATGCTTGAAATTTGGGCCAAGGGCTCCAAAAAGAAAACAAGAATGTATCACATAGAGCGCTTTCCCTTTTCTTGAGAAACTAGTGCACGTTTAGATTATATAAGAGTTGATGGAGCCCATTACTAGAGTAGAGCCCTTTATTGGCAGCATGAAAACATGGAAAGTAACCTAAATTTCTAGGATGCTATTTAACTAATTAAATCAATGTTCCTAGTAATATGTGAAATTACCTCCAATACAATTTCTATGTTTTCTCATAATTGAATTAAACTGTTCTGGCCTAAAGCAAAATTGTAAAGTGGAATCATTGGAGGTGGAGCTGGATGAAATATTACTCCTTATCAGTTACTCCCAGGTTCTCATTCTACATCTAAGGTTCACTTTGGTCCTTTAATTATGAATGGATTTGGCCCAAGAAGAACCAAGTTTGCCACTTATTGTCTAGGAGTGATTCTGTTATTCATGGTGGAAGCCTCTTAGAAACTTCCAACTGGGATTTCTGATTCCTCCCTTCTAACTCAAACTGGAAAAGATCTGCTACCAGTTATTCACTGCTGGCTTTCTGAAGATCTGATTGGGTCAAACAGCAATGTGTCCTCACACTTAGATGCATTCTATCTGCAGCAGGAAACTTTTCTTAGGAAGTGAGGGGACACAGCCAGGTAACAGGAAAGAATGGAGGAACATGAGCTACTCCAACTGCAGGGGCATCACTCTGGTACTTGTCAGGGAGTATATGATTAAAGTTCAACTATTTGTAAGATGAGTGGAAAAAAAAAAAAGCCTCTGAACATTGATGCGTGTTCTTAAACTAGTTAATTAACAATAGAAGATTAAAAGCTATAAAGATCTGTCAAAAAATAGTACTAATTACGGTTATTTATGTGGACTACTAAACTATTGGCCTGAAATGTCATGGAACAACACGTATCATTAAATATGTGTCAGATTAACTTTGTTGTAAATTGTATTTCATTCATTTTCTGTCATCGGCAATTATCGAACACCTGCTATACGCAAGATTGCTATTTTTTTTCTCTTTTTTTTCACTCATCTCCAACTTCCTCCTTTTAGCATCTCCCTATCTTTCTCTCCTCATCCCTGGTGATCATGAGATAGCCCTGTCATAACTGCATTTATTGGTTGTCTACCAATGCTATTCCTTATCTTTGCTGAGGAAACCAAATTTTCTTGAGATACATTTTTTTTTCCCACCATGCAGCCAAGTCCTTGAAGAAAGGACAGACTTAGCTCCAATAAATTTTGATTAATCTAAATCAATTGTGGTAATTTCATTTCCTTTATCAATGATCTGTTTAGAAAGGACCAAGTGACCCAGCTCTGGCTAATGAAATATGAAAGGAAGATCACTGGAAGAGCTTCAGAGAAACATTTCTTAGCTCTTAAAGGATGTCCAAAAGAAAACACAGGGTTTTTTTTCTATTTTTAATATTGTATTTTGACCTTTGACCTTGAAATATATGAATGAGATACCTGAAGCTAGACTATGAGGAGAATTAACATATCCACTGAGGGTAGAAGATGAAAGAGATGAAAGGAAACCGAATTATCTATGATACTTTGAATTACTTAGTGATCAGACACTAGAGCCATACCACTCAGTGTCATATGTTACATGAGATAATATGTGCTTATTATTTAAGCCACTTTGGGTTAGATTTCCTGTTACTTGTTGCTAATTGTATATACAGATATAGCAGCAAATTGATTACATGATAAGATTTGGGGGTCAGGCAGACCTGACCCCCAAATCTGCATAAATCTGTTTTTATCCGTAAAATATAAAATGCGTAATATATGTCTAATGCATAGTATTTGCACAAAGAGAGTTTGTTAATAATTAAATAATGGTCTGAGTGACATAAAAAATTAACAAAGTAAAAAAAAAAATTTAGATAGGACATCAAGAACAGTATCAAGTGGTATAAAACATGCAACTCTGATTTGGATTTCTGTTTTCAAATTTCAGAATTCACCTTCCCAGATCATTGAGTCAGAACTGAAAAATTTCCAAAAATTATGCCACAGCTCTGAATGTGTCTAGGGCTGAAACACAGAGTAGCAGTAATTGAGGGAAATTTCTTTTGAGCACCTTTTAACACACTGCTATGTCCTTCGGGTTACACAAGAATGAATAAGACACCTAAACAAAAGTTAAGTTTGAGAAAATAAAGCTAGTGTCAAACTTTAATTAAAAGTATATATAATCATGTTTATTAAATGGCAAAAAAATTAATTTAAAATGATTTTACTGGGCAGCCTGGGTGGGTCAGTGGTTTAGCACTGCCTTCAGCCCAGGGCATGATCCTGGAGACCCGGGATCGAGTCCCACGTCGGGCTGCCTGCATGAAGCCTGCCTGTCCCTCTGCCTGTGTCTCTCTGCCTCTCTCTCTCTCTCTCTGTGTGTCGCTCATGAATAAATAAAATAAATTTAAAAATAATTAAAAGGATTTTGCTGTCAAATTGTTTATTTGCTTGCCATATAAGGTATTTCTTAGTATAGAAAAGTATGTGTGTGTGTATTTCTGTGCATGTGTGCATGTGTGTGTGTGTGTGTTCTGTGTGCATGTGTATGATACAGCATTCTTTATCTTATCCTTTCATATTAAAAATAAGTCAATTTAGGGGTACCTGGATGCCTCAGTCAGTTAAGTGTCTGCCTTCACTTCAGGTCATGATTTCTAGGTCCTGGGATTAAGCCCCATATTGGGCTCCCTATTCAGCAGGGAGCCTGTTTTTCCCTTTCTCTCTCCCCATGCACCCTGCTTGTGCTCTCATTCTCACTATCTCTCTTTCTCTCTCAAATAAATAAAATCTTTTTTTAAAAAGTCAATTTATACATGGGACGAACTAAAAACTGGAAGACATATATTAAAATATTTGCCATAGCTAATCTAATGGCTACCCTCAGTTGTCTTTAAATTATTATATTCCCAAAGTACATCACTTTCTCAGAGCATTGTATTTAAACGATAAATCTTTTTTTTTTTTAAGATTGTATTTATTTATTCATGAGAGACACACAATGAGAGGCAGAGACCTAGGCAGAGGGAGAAGCAGGCTCCCTGTGACCCCAGGATCACAACCTGAGACAAAGGCAGGCCACTGAGCCACCCAGGTGTCCCACAATAAATCTTTTTGAAATGGAATATTCAGATTGAAGAAAATAGTGCTTTGAGATTATTTCATTTGAATAACATTCTGTGCAAACTCTTAACATATTGATTTACAAAGAGGTCTGAGAAAGCATTCCAGAATATTGCTCAAGAGCAGTAGATATAGAGAAACACCATCTTGGGTGCCTTTAAGTGTCTGTTTGAAAGTTTCCTACTGGTAAGGTACAATGTCACACATGAATGTCTAAGAGGAAAGGCTTATGCTTCTTAAGGTTTAGGAACACATCAAATTGATGCTTATATCCATTCTCCTTATTTTTACTTTTTAAAATTTTTTCCCTTAAAAAAAAATGCCTTCTGGGGGCACCTGGGTGGTTTAGTCAGTTAAGTGTTAGACTCTTAATTTTGGCGCAGGTCATGATCTCGAGGTTGTGAGATTGACCCCTGAGTTGGGCTCCACACTCAGTAGCGAGTCTGCTTGAGATTCTCTCTCTCTCTCTCTCTCCCTCTGCTTTCCCTTCCACTTATGCTTTCTCTCTCTAAAAACATAAAAAATGTCTTCTGTAGTAGACACATGCTCAAAGATGTAACATATTTGAAAGTAATTTGAAGCCAAATACTTAGCTCTGGAATGGTGGAGGATGGAGGAACCTATAAGAGAGATTAAAGTAGATAAATTTCTTAGAGGAATAATTATAATTAGATCATATTGCTTATCCAGAAACCAAGGAGTGGGAAGAAATGCGTAGGAAAGGGGTTCACTCAACAAATGTCCAGTGATCACTATGTGCCATGCAGCATGATAGGTGTCGGGGACACGTATGTTCTGTTAGAACTTTCTGTCAGATTTACCATTCAACAACCCATTCCACACACGTATCTGGCTGATGTTAATTTCCAAGGTAAAGTGTTAAAAATGAAAATAATGAGTACACGTCAAAATTATTTAAAATATTTATATTGGTTATATCCCAAGAAGAATGTTATATTTTGTCTTATTTTTAATGAAAAGTTTATTGTCAGAGGAGAATCTCTTTACAAGCAGTTGCTGGGAAAAAAAAAAAAAGAAAAAAAAAAAAAACCTGGATCTGGGATATTCCAGAGATCTCTGGCTGAGGGACATTCTCTGCTGATTTACAAAGTGGCAATCTGATTTTTCTTTCCCACACCTGGAGGAGCTCAGCAAACAGCAGCTCACAGGTGTCACCCAAGTGTGGCTAAGGCCGGCTCCAGCAAGTCTAGCCAGGATCTGGCTTAGGTATGCCCTGTCCTTGGAGGGGGCCTGCCTCCCGTGAGCTTGGGCTTGAGTACATGCATGTGGGTGGCTGGGCATATGTAACATTCTGGGTTGTAACTCTCCACCTTTCTGCATCTAAATAGTAGTCAAACACTTAAAATAACATTAAGACACGTTCCAGCTTGTCCTGCCAGTCAAAGGGATAGCAGGGGGAAAAATTGAAACCCTGCATTTCAGAGCCCCAAGGGCTTGCTGATTTGTTAGGTTTAGCGGTTCAGAGGATTAAAAAGGCAGCAATATTAAGAAGGAAAAAGAGAGAAGAAAGAGCCAGCATATCCATTGAAGCAAATCTAATGGGCTGCTGGAGCACAAGAAGAAAAGGTTCTACTACCTGAGCAAATCTTATTTATTATTCTTGCTTCGCAATTAAAAATTTTTTAAAAACTAATAATAATTTCTTAGACATTTGTCTTTTTTTGCTATGCTAGTCACATTCCCCAAATCCTTTATCAACGCTGCTCTGCATATGAATGGGCTGTAATTGAACTGTCACATTCATGAAGGTCAGTAACCTTTCATTAGTAAGAATGTGTCTTTCTTGATAAATTATAAAGTCTCTGAGGATTTGAAAGCATATTTTAAAAAAAATTCTCTCTACTATACCTTGAAAAACAAAATACAGATTTTTTTCTGTTATTCTGTGTATGGGGTAGGAGAGAATGATTGCTTATGTTTCTGTTTAATTTGCTTTGTGTAGGTTTCTTCCTTTTCTTTCTTTCTTTCTTTCTTTCTTTCTTTCTTTCTTTCTTTCTTTCTTTCTTCTTTCTTTCTCTTTCTTTCATTCTTTTCTTTGTTTTTTGAGTAAAGAGTGGAGAATCCTCTCTATACCCCACCAACCTTGGCTATTTTGTTTTTTGTTTTTAATCAGCAGCACTATGCAAAATTGTGTTGTGTGAGCTTTTCCTGAGTCCTTCTTATAAGCAAAAACGGAAAACTTGAACTCCTTCTCCAAAAAAAATTACAGCTAGTTATACTGTCTGTTGCATTAAAAACAGTAATTATGGATGTTTTTCTTTCTCCTTATAGCACACTTCAGCATTTGCCATGGAAAAGACCAAAGTCATTATGTGCAAATGAAGACCCACCTGAGTTATGCATATTCTGCTAATCCCACCCAATGATTTAACTGGTAATTAACTCACACAAGCACTCAGCCATCCCACCTTTGCGTTCAAGATGGCTGACCCCAGAGCATTTCACGTCCTGCAGGAAATGTCTGCTTCTGCTTCCATGTAATTGGACTTGAGACCCCTCTGGGGATTTTCAACCAAAGCTGCAGACTTACTCAACCAGGACCCACTCCCAGCAGCCCTTTAAGTCCAACTGATCTTTGGTCAAAAAGTGCAAGTTATGCATGCCTTTTAATGCTCACCAGTATTTTAGATGAGGAACCTGGGAGATAGCCGACAATTTGGGACATAGTTTCTTTATTCAGCTTTATCAACTTTAAATTGGATTAAAAAGATTCTTGTGGCATTACTGACAGTGTAAAGCCCTTAAACCACTTAACATGAATTTGAAAGACAATGGCGCAAAGACGGAAAATGAAGTGACAGAAAGGACTCCATGCACTATTGTTTCTGCCACATTGACAGCCTGTGTGCCTATTGGACACACTTAGAGCTTCAATTCCTTAAGAACTTGCTTACCACTCAAACATGTGAACAAGCATCAGTGCAAAACATATAATCTGCGGATGGAAATTTTAAATTTTCATAAAAGAGACAAAGGAAAATAGAAGGACTTTGAGCATGAGATGACTCCACTTTCAAAGAATGTTATCATCATTTGCAGTTCTATGCAGTGGCATAGTGCGTGTATTAAAAAAAACAACCTTCTTATCAGAAAGATTAACATTTTCCTACAGTATTAGTTAGGTTCCAACTAAGAAAATAAGACCAATGCCAGGTAATTCAAAAGGCGGAATGTAACAGTGGTAAATGTTTTCAATGCCGCTAGCAGAGCTGAAGGAGGAACTGGTTTAAGAAGGTGAGTAGCCACTACAGAAAGTTCATAACCACCCTTAGGGCTAGAGGGACAGGAGAGGAGATGCTATCAGTGAGGCCTTAATGCTGATGGCAGGTACCAATACTTGTGCATTGGGAGGTCACAGCTGAGATCTACAAGTGCTCTTCTAAAACATGATTCCAAAGAAATCAATCTAATCATTCAGCCAAGTCTATCCAATTTTATATCCAAATAGTTCAGCTGAGGGAGCTGGAATTGTAGCAGGTGTGTCTTGTGGGAGCTGGGAACTCTAAGGGAGGTACTGAGGAGTAGAAGCTGATGCCACTGGTAAGACACAAAAGAGACCTTACAAAGCAGAGAGAGATGGGATTAATCTGGTATCTCCTTCTTCTGATCCTACAACCTCCCACCAGTGTCTTCTGTTTTAGAACTTACCTCGAAGCAACTTGGCCCAGAAGTCTGGGAAATGTTGGTACAGGGTTCCCCCTCAGGGTTACAACGGAAAGGGCATTGAAGACATTTGAGAGCAAAGAGGTAGAAGGCCATCAGGACAGCTCTCCCCCTGGAATGTGCCATCTAGGGCAAACACTATCGTTGCCCTGCTAGGTTCTGCAAAGAGGATACACAAGCAGGGAATAAAAACATTAAATAATGGCATTAGAATAGACAACAAGTTATCTCATTCATCTTAGTGGTCAACTGAAGTCAACCAAAGTTCCTGAGAGATTTCTCAAAAAGTAGAAAAGAGAAGCTCATCAGGTGTGAAGCTCACCACAACAGTATCAACACAGAGTTCACAATTTCCTGGGATGGCCTCCATGGTTCCTGTTGGTTTGGTGGTACTTCCTGCAGGTGCCGATGCATGTGCCTTGGGATGTTGAAAACCATGCCTGCACTTACAAAATATGGTTTCAAAGATATAAAACATTAAAAAAAAATATGTCAGAATTCACATGCAAATAGCTTTTCTCCTTTAATTTCCTTGGCAAATTTAAACTTTAAAAAAAAAAAATCAAAGTAAAAATCTTTGAATAGTGCACATGAAGGATAGACTATTGTTAGAAATACATAAAATTCTACTTTGGATTCTTTTTAAATTTTTATCTCTTTAGAGAGGGAGAGAGAGAGAGAGAGAGAGAGAGAGCATGAGTGGGGGGAGGGGCAGAGGGAGAGAGAGAATCCCAAGCTCGTTCTACGCCTGGCATGGAGCCTAACACCTGAGATCGGGACCTCAGCCAAAATCAAGAGTCTGGTGCTTAACTGACTGAGCCACCCAGGAAACATTATTCTTCACCAGGAACAACCTAACCATTGTGGTTACTTCTCCTTCTACAGATAAGAAAGAGTTCATATGACAGACGAAAGCTAAAGGAATCATCTGGTACTTTTGATGTAAGCTCAGAATTTCTAAGCCCTTGGAGAAGGAAATTACCCAGGATTCACACCAAAATGATTCCTTGGGTTGATGTCCTTGCTCTAACAGTGGTTTCAAACTGGAATCCAGCAATCTCCTAAGCAGTACAAAGCAGTGTTTGAAGGGTAAAGGGGAATGAAGGTAGACACAAGAGAGGGGAGGACTGTCTGTGCCCTCCACTCCCACCTCAATCACAGCAGCTTCAATAATTGCTGTATGGATGTTGTGGTTCACTTCCTAAATCATTCTACTAGTCCCTCATTCTGAATTATGAGAATTTTTTAGTTTCTGATTAGTCCTCAAGCCAATCACATAATCTCAAAGTCTCTTTTACTGATTGGTTCACAGACCCAGGCACAACCCAATCAGTGGATGCCATTCCCCTCTAGGTACATGGATCTGGTGGTTCATTGAGACCAAAGGGAAGGAGCTTAACCCATGTTAGGAGAGAATTATTTCTCCCACCAGTTGTGAACAAGGCAGAACTAGAGCTTCAGTATGCATGTAATCATCTCATGACTACTGAGGAATCACCAGTGGGATAAAATAACAGTGGAATTTGTAGGATAGAAAGAATGAAAGAACCAGTTCCTTTATGAAACTATTGAACAACTGAATCAATCAACCCTAAAGCTCACTCTTATATCTGGTAGTCTTTTTTTTTTTTTTTTTAAGATTTTATTTATTTTGGGATCCCTGGGTGGCGCAGCGGTTTAGCGCCTGCCTTTGGCCCAGGGCGCGATCCTGGAGACCCGGGATCGAATCCCACGTCGGGCTCCCAGTGCATGGAGCCTGCTTCTCCCTCTGCCTGTGTCTCTGCCTCTCTCTCTCTGTGTGTGACTATCATAAATAAATAAAAATTTATATAAAAAAAGATTTTATTTATTATTCATGAGAGACACACAGAGAGAGGCAGAGTCACAGGCAGAGGGAGAAACAGGCTCTCTGCAAGGAGCCCGATGTGGAACTCGATCCTGAGCCAGAGGCAGACTCTCAAGCATGAGACACCCAGACGCCCCTTACATCTGGCAGTCTTCACACACAGGTGATGATTTCCCTAACCTTTCAATCTATTCCTTGTGTTGATTTCCAGTCACCAGCAGCAAAAACCATAACTGGTAGCAGTTTATCTTTAGAAAGATTGAAAAGTACTGCCCTGGAGAAACTTCTAAGAAACCTCAGATGTTAGATGGTTTTGTTTTCCATTTTCCATCCTCTATCATCCTTTCCTGCCTTATGCCGCCCCTACCCCTTCCCTTCAGCCCAACATCGTCCTCATTCTGAGCCGGGCTGCCCAGGATCTTGCTAGAGGGTCTTCCCCGGACCTGAGTCTTCACCCGACGTTTAGTTACCCTGTGTTGCCTGAAGCCAGTTGACTGGCATCATTGATGAATTTTTTCATGGTTGGTAATGGCAGTGGAGACTTTATGTGAGATCACGGTGCCTTGAATATAACAGAAGATTTATATGTGTTTGCTGGCTCAATAAAAGAATTAGTGAAATAAATACGTGATACCATCTATAGGGTATTTATGGTTGATGAGAGAACTTGTAAAATATTATGTCAGAACCCCAACAGACGAACCTGTGATTGAATCTCAGACCCAGCGGC
Organism: Canis lupus dingo; assembly: GCF_003254725.2. NCBI lineage: Eukaryota > Metazoa > Chordata > Mammalia > Carnivora > Canidae > Canis > Canis lupus. The sequence goes on from NC_064277.1 coordinate 18,017,209, forward strand.
CAGGCATGGGACATTTCTGCAAAGAGGTGCCTTCTCGGAGCTTTTTCAATCATTTTTCAATGAAAGCATTTATTTAACCATGTACTTCACTTTGCACGAAACCAACCTAGGTGGCAAAGGTACTCATAATAATAATAAAAAAGACCTGACCACTGGAGACAGGTGTTGGGAAACGCACCCTTCGTGTTAGCATGAACACCGTCCAACATTCGAAGAGCGCCTCACGCGTCTCTGCTGGGGCCTGGCAGCCGGCCCTTCCAACCCCCTTCCCGTTCTGTGCTGCTTCATGTTTATACAGCGAAAACGAAACTGTTGCCAGTGTTAATACAGCAGAATTTATAAGCTGAGAAGAGAACTCAGCATGCATTCCCTTTTCAAGTGAAACAGACTGTTATTTTCGGAACCAACTGAAGGGTGGAGACATTTCTTGGAAACCAGAGGAACTGCTGATTCTCTAGATCCTTTCTGCTTCATGGGACCCACATCTCATGAGGCAGGCAGGACCAACCCACAGAAAAGCTTGGTCTGACAAACCTGTCCCCTGAATTATAGAAGGCAGATTCATCTGATGAGACCATTCCTTCTAGGCTCCAAAAAGTCTTACTTACTCCTCTGGTCCAGAAAGAGGTGCCAGGGACTTGAAATCTGAAACATTGTTGTTAGAGGGGGCCCATAGCCCAGAGTCTATTTCTTGCCCATTAGGGGGGTGCTGCAAAGCCAGACCCTATCTCCAAAGCCGGACATAGGACACAAAATCCTAATCCCCAAATAAATGTATTGAGATTCTATAATAGATGTCATATGTATCCATGTCATATCCATTTTCTTTTGCTTCTAACGTAGCAACTGAGGTTTTTAACTGTAAACATTCATACACATACACTTCCAAATTCCAGGACCAATCTTAAAGAAAGCAGGAGGTAAGATTTCCTAGAATAACTGCATCAAATCTATCTTGCTGGTCCCAACCCAAATTCAGTAATTATAGCTCTCCAAAATTGGGTTTCTGTATCCCCTCTAGGTCTCCCAGTGATTTTACCCTTGTATCCAGTCTCCTAATTACTGAGTCTATTATATTTCTTTAAGGCATCTGACCTCTCACACCTTCCCTCTGAGACTTCCATGGCTCTTTTGCCAGATTACTGGCCTCTCTAGATTGTGGACTTGAAGCGGCCTTTGTACAGTGTAACTTTCCACCCTACCTTGAAATTTTAGACTTATTGTTAAGCTTACATTTCTATTTGCCTGCCCTTGCAACCATGTGCTGCCATGTATAGATGCTCAGCTTTGGCCTAGCCTCATGCGATCTATCTGGATGACAACTAAAAACCAGTTATAATAGAATATTGAGCCCTTGAGACATGATGCCCAGGATCAGAATGGGTCAATTATGCTGATTATCCTGCTAATCCCCACCATTAGGATAAAGAGCCATGGTATTCAATGTAGTGTAGGATAGGACTCTCAGGAATAAAGCTGGAGGGTCCCTAATGTCTGGGAAGAGCTTGGTAATGATCCACATCGCATTCCACTGTGATGGCTTCAACCTTCACAGCTGGACACATATCACCTATATGATGAACTTGGCTTTGGACACTAAGATCCAAACTGGAGCTAGAAAAGCATGACAGCTGCTTAGTGCTATTTTGAGTTCCTTGATGTCTGGGTGACTGTCTTACACACATTTTTTTTTTCCTCCTATTCTTCCATTGCTAAACCACGCATGTCTTTGACATAAAATATTATATCTATTGTATCTCATAAAATCCCATTAAAGTTTAAAATTTCTGGAGCTATAGGCAGGCTTCCAATCTGTTGCTAGTCCATCAGTACTTTATTGGAAACCGTTCATTCAAGAATTATTCACTGCTATTATTTTCCAGTGTAATTGGTGAATGAGAAGAACGGGACCTAGAACAGATAAATTTTGACTGCAGAAGAGAAATAAGTTATGGAGAAATAAATTTCTCGGAGTTTTCTTTTGGTGGAGAGGGTAAGGCAAAAGCTAACCTGGAATGAAGGCCTGGGAGTGTGCCTCTAGGATTCCACTGTAGCATTGCCAGGGAATAAAATAATCCCAGACACATAGAGGTAACAATAGAGACCGACCCTCCAACTCTGGAGGGAACTGACTGCCTCCCTTTATTCTCTATTTGCCAAATACCCAGCTCTTCCCAACCTCCTTCCTATTGGAGTTCTTTCAACCAAACCAACATAGGCATGAAGATGTTTGCTACATTCATCTTAAAATTAACCCCAGAAGCCTATAAAATGTTGAAGTTAGCTAGAGAAACCTATATAAAAGTATTTCGATTTCCCAAGACATACAAGGTGGGATTAAGGCACCATTTTTTTTCCAAGAAGAGGCATCAGGACTGTAAGATTAACAATGTCGGTTCAAAGCCCATGGGAAATAAAACCACTTGAGGTACTTCATGGATTAGTTAAGCAAATCTTATTGAAGTAAATAAATTTTAAAGAACAAAACAGAAAGACATCTAGGTTCATGATGTTTTTAAACAATCCAGTTCATATTCTCTTGATCCCTCTGTCTCACTTATCCCCCATTGTTGTGCTCGATCTGCCCCTCTACAGGAAGGGGCTTCATGAGAGTTCATGGCAAGATGAGTTTTCCTGGCTTGTCTGCCAGCCACATGAGTTTTTCCTGACAGCCTGGTTAGGAGTCACTTCATGACCTCAGTGTCCCACAGACACACTGTCTTGTCTCTTTGAAAGCCATATGGTGGCAAGAGTCATCAGACCCTTGTCTAAAATGCTAGCTATTAGGTAGGGGTCTATTGAAGCAACCCATGGTGGGGAAATTGAAAAATAAAAGGAGGAGTTTATTTTATTTTATTTTATTTTATTTTATTTTATTTTATTTTATTTTATTTTATTTTATGTTTTTAACATTCCAGCCAACAGGCTTCAGCAAGACTTTCTCATCAGCTAAGTGAAACAAATTTGAACAGAACATTTTTCTTTTTGGTTCTCACAAAACCACCCAACACAAACATGGTAGATAAAACTTGAAAATGCCAGGTTTCATCTTAAAAGTATTATAGGCTATTCCTCTTCCATTATTAATTAAACTATGGGGGCAAAGATCAGAGTAACAGTGTCCATTACCTTATAATAGGCAAGTCTGTGTTCCAGCTGATATGTATATTTTTCCTTTCAGAAAGCCAAACTTAAACTTTTTGTTCTCTTTTCAGGTGGTTTTTAAAGATGTCCATTTGGCCTTTAGAAAGATTTAAGTGAACATTTTAATAGAATGATGTTTCTAACTCTAAAAAGTTATAAATATTATTATGTACAAAAACAACACACCCTTACATAACAGGATCCTGTCAGGTCCAGAATTGTTACCAGCTGTAACGCTGCAAAATATATATAACTAGGAACCGTGTTGCATTCTCACTGGTTTGAATTTGGACACGTTAACAGATTGACAATACAAGGTAAGTGCCCTCAAATAGATTATGAGGTTCTGGGAAGTATTCAACAAATCAGAAACAATTTCCGATTAAGTGTCTTATACTCTAGATGTCCCGGTAATCAGTTTCAATGGGTGTAAACAAGAGATGTCCTGACTCTTGAAAGCTTTACAAGATTTGGTTAGTGGACATTCAAAAATATATGGACACTCAGAATAAGCTCCTTGCAAGGACAAAGGCAGCCCTGTCTTTCGTTCAGAAACAGTCAGAAAGGCAGAAAGGAAAGCTTCTCAATGTGTGACTAATTTATTGGACCCAGGTAATAATGTCTTATCATTCTTGCTCTTCAAAAATACCTCAGGAGGCATTTGGTTGTCAAACAATTCCAGACACTGTTGACTTCCCAGTTTTCCAGCACTGCTAACAACAATGTAAACATCTATGAGTCCATGATGACACCAGATTCAGAAGCAGGCATAATCTTTCTTACCTCTTAGAGACTGAGCCACATATTTACACGACCTTCACTCTAATGTCTTTCTGGCATCAAAGACAAAAAGGGATAGGAGCCTAAGGGAGACTAGAGAGAAATAAGAAAATGTCATGCGTCTTTCCCTACTGAATCTCCTACAGGGAAAATAAAGCTATAATGACATCTATTGAGACAGTTGGGGGAAAAGGAGTACGGATTTTGTTTTTTTAATCAGATAATCATGCTGCATAAAATTTAAATGTCCTGATACTGGATTGTGGTTATGCAGGGGAATGCCTTCGTTGTTGAGTGGATGCTAAAGTGTTAACAGATAAAGTGTCATGATGGATGCAAATAACTTAAATGGTTCAGGACAAAAATGTTGATAGTTGATAGATAGATGTAAAGCAAAATGCAAACAGTTGGTGATTCTAGGTGAAGGCAATGACATATGGCTGCTCATCACACTTTTCTTGAAAATTTCTCTGTGGATCTGAACGTTTTAAAATAAAAAGTTAGGGGAAGAACACCAGTCTGGGATGGAGGAAGTGTAAAGGATTCAGATGAAAAAATATTGGTCGTGTGTCAATGATGGATTCCATGGGCAGAGCAGTTCATGGGAAGTTTATCAGATCAGTCTTTCCATTTCTGTGTGTTTCGGAAGTCTCTATAATAAGAGCATTTTATTTTTTATAGAGCAGGAATATTCCCTCCTCACCCATCTTTTAGTTTCCCTCCATGCTCTGGTTGGCTCAGCGCTCCCTCCCACTATAAATAGCCAGAAAACCAACCACAAGCACAGCTCCATTTTCGGGACAGGACACTACAGAGTAGGTGTGACATAGGTTGGCAGCAGCTGAATGGTTGACCTGCTAAGCCTCTCTTCGTCCCCCTTATTAATGTCTTCAAAACAAAAAGTATTTGCGGGGCATTGGCTTCATTTGCAGCTAGGAGCTGGAAGGAGAGGACAGTCATGTGAGAACAGTTCAATTTAAGAGAAAAGTCTTCACGGAAACAACCCAACTGTCCTGGGTGGATGATTGGATAAAACGTGGTCTATCCAGACAATGGAATATCGTTCAAAAGGAAGGACAATCTGGCACACACTACAGCATGGGTCAACCCTGAACACCCACTGAGTGCAGTAAACCCATCACAAAAGGACAAATACTGTGTGCATCTTCTCATATGAGGTCCTTAGAGCCATTAAATCCCCTGGGACAGAAAGTAGACTGGTGCTTGCCAAGGTCCAGGGAGAAGGGGAAATGGGGAGTCAGTGATTAATAGAAATAGAGCTTCAGCTTGGGAGGATAAGAGATCTGGAGGCAGATGGTGGTGGATGCTTGCAGAGCAATGAGAATGTACTTCATGCCACCTAACTGTACACTTAAAAATGGTTGAAATGGCAAAAAAAAAAAAATTTTGTCGCGTGTATTTTATCAGAATGGAAAGGAAGGAAGGAAAGAAGGAGGGAGGGAGGGAGGGAGGAGGGAAGGAAGGAAGAAGGAAGGGAGGAAGGAAGGAAGGGAGGGAGGGAAGGAAGGGAGGGAGGGAGGGAAGGTGGGTGGGAAGGAGAGAGGGAGGGAATGGAAGGAAGACAGGCAGGCCAGCCTCTGTCCTTAAGGAGGATCTCTGGACTGTTAAAGCATCCCTGCTTCATTCAATGTTTGCAACAGCCCCGGGTAAAAATGTCGTGTCTCCCGTGGCCGTGGCAATCGCAGCTACTGGTAGGCATTCCCACTTCAACACAGACCCAAACCTGGGTGCCAGGAGGACAGGAGCTTCCGGATCACAGAAGGCTTCCCCAGCGGCTGCCCTGGGGGAGACCCCGCTGTGTGGCCCCAGGAAATCCTGGCTGCCCAGAAGTGGGTCGGGGTGAGGGGTGGGGCTGAACAGTTCCCGGCAGCGTCTTGTAATACCTTGTTAGTGCTTGTAATCAACGGGGCCAGGATGAGAGAAGTCGGCCTTCAGAACAGAAACACTGCGCTTTAAATTAAATCAGCTCCCTGCTGTGAGCCACTTACTCCCTTCCTCCCCGCAGCCGGGGACACAATTCAGAGGCTTCTCTGCGCCGTTAGCAGCATGAGTGACCTTCAGTCTTTCCACTTAAAAATCCATTCAAGATGATCACACTGGTTTAAATTAAAGTCTCCATCCCAGCCTCCCTGCCTCTCCTCTTCTTCCCAGTGGCCTGGCTGTCATCTCTCTTTGTGTCTGCCTCTATCTCTCTGCCTATCCTCTGTCTCTGGCTGTGTCTGTCTGTCTGTCTCTCTCTCTCTCTCTCTCTCTCTCTCACACACACACACACACACACACACACACACACCAACATATTTCTTTTCTGCATCTGTGGATAAGAGTTGCTACACTCACCTCCAAGTGCATTGCCCTTCTACCTGGCTCGGAACTGACAGTGAGATTTTTCACCTCCTCGCTCTTCTTTCTCCTCTCTGAAGAACAAGGAACCAGATGGCCATCCCCCAGTCTCCCAGCATGAGTTTGACTGACAGGAGCCTTTGATAAACCTCAGAAGAATGAAGTCATCTCCAGGTCACTGCTGCTGCCTGGCCTTTAACACCCCACACAGACCACCATTATCTGCTGAATAGGAGACAAAGGAAATTAGCCCTGCTTCCCTATCATCCCCATTATTTCCAGGCTGATTTAAACAAGGAAGCAATGAGATGCCCTTCACTTTCCTCCAAAAGGTACAAATGTCAGCTGTTAAAAAATGCAAACAAGAGGCTTTCCTATGTTAATGGCTGGGTTTCTTTGTTAAGGCTGAGGAGTGGAAAGTGGCATTTTATTCTCTGCCTTTGAGGAAAGACTTAACAAGCTTCTAAACAACTTCCTTAACTACCCGTACCTTAGACCAGCTGGTGGGTATTCTCAAGCGTTCAGGTTTCAGCCAGAAAAGGAAGATGGAAGAGAAGCTTCATTTCTAGTCTTTAACAGCAGATAATCACAGAACCTGGAGAGATGAGTGAAAGAAGTTTCCTATCAGTTTCACCCTAAAATTGAAAAAGAAGAAGAAAAGATCCTCTCACCTTTCCCCAAAACATTTTTTCCCCCCAGAAACTAAATGTTTCAGTGTCAGCAGAGCTAAAAATAAAGCCTGGGTACCATGTGACCTTGTAGATATGACATCAGAGGAAATTGTTGCTGACCATCTCTCGCCATGTTGTGAAGGGCAGATGTGTGTGTATGTGTGTGTATGCACGTGTGTACTGTTATTTGTTGTGATGGGTTAGTACCCCAATGTTAGCTAGAAAATGGAAAATTATGACAGAAAGGCCCATTATTGGGAAGGAATTTGTTTCACTATTCCACAGTTTCTGAGTCTTGGGGTTTGGAGTACGTTTTCTTTGGATGACAGTCTACACTTCTAAAAAGGCAATGTTTGCTGTTGTCATCATCCGGTCTATTCTACTTTAAAATTGTGGGTTCTACAAAACAGCCCTGTTTTGTAGGAGATTGCAATAAAAGAGCAGATCTCAGAAAGATCATGATAATCTAGATAAATTAATGACCCAATTAATAGACACTTGTTAGGCATCTGAGCCAGACACTGCATGAAGTCATTCAGGAGATACTCATTTGGAGACATAGTCCCCACAAGGAGTTCACAGTCAGGGCACAGGAGAGAGACTATACTTCATTCCTAAAAGACAGATAGGACCTAGATAAGTAAAACCAGGAGAGGAAGAAACAAAAGCCTGGGGAAGAAAGCACTGTGTTGAGAGATTTCTTTGGAATGGGAAGCACTTTTATGAATGAGGTGAAAAGAAAGTAAGAATCAAATTGTTGGTGTCTGGATGAGGAACTCACACTTTTTCCTACGCTAGTTGGCTGGGGCTGCCATAACAAAACACCACAGACTGGGTGGCTTACACGATAGAATTGTATTTCTCACACTTATAGAGGCTGGAAGACCAAGAGCAAAGTGTTGACACCTTGTCGGCAGATTTGGTTTCTCCTGAAGATTCTCTCTTTGACCTACAGGCTGCCACCTCCATGATCTAGCCTCCCATGACCTTTCCTTGGTGTGTGATCATGTCTGTCTCTTTTTCCTCTTGTAAGATCATTGATATTACATTAGGACCCTACTCTTATGTCTTCATATAGCCTTTACTACCTCCTTATAGTCTCCATCTCTAGACACAGTCACAATGGGTCTTAGGGCTTCAACAATGAAATCTTAGGGGATGTAATTGTTCCTAAGACTTCCTTAGGTAACAAGAAGGCAAGGGAGTGATGGAAGAAGGGATCCACAGGATGAAAAGTTGCCTTAGAAGCACAAGCGATTAGTGAAGAGAGAGGACAACTAAGAGATAAATCAGGAGGTTCTAAATCAGACAAGGCCTGACTTGATGTTGGCAGTAAAAAGAACTTGTTGTAGGAAGATGCAAAGTAAAAGTATGAAGGGAAAATGAATAGGACTTGAGGATTAGTTAGATATGGCGTACAAAAGAAAAGATGTCCTCAGATCATTAGTTCTGAGATACTGGGTAAATAGTTAAAATATAGAATGGAGGGATCCCTGGGTGGTGCAGCGGTTTGGCGCCTGCCTTTGGCCCAGGGTGCGATCCTGGAGACCCAGGATCGAATCCCACGTCAGGCTCTCAGTGCATGGAGCCTGCTTCTCCCTCTGCCTATGTCTCTGCCTCTCTGCCTCTCTGTGTGTGTGTGTGACTATCATAAATAAATAAAAATTTAAAAATATATATAGAATGGATATGTCAGAGATACTGTTACCACTGGACAGAGTAGGAAGAGTAGGAAGGTCTTAAGTTCTGCGGTCAGACCTACTGTGTTAAAAAAAAAAAAATTAGGGCAGCCCGGGTGGCTCAGCAGTTTAGCACCACCTTCAGCCCAGGGCCTGATCCTGGAGACCTGGAATTGAGTCCCATGTCAGGCTCCCTGCATGGCCTCTTCCTGTGTCTCTGCCTCTCTTCTCTCTCTCTGTATCTCATGAATAAATAAATAAATAATCTTAAAAATATATAAATAAATAAAAATAAATTAAACTTTATCACCTTTTAGATGTACAGTTATAGCAATTTACTTAACCTACCTGGGCCTCAATTTCTTCTCTTATCAAGTTGGGATGATAGAACCAACCACATTGAGTGGCTGATGTCTTATGGCTGAAAGGATATCATCTAATTCAACCATGAGAGGGAATTCAAAATTACTCCAAAGATTGCAGAAGAACCTTGATAACAATGTATCATTTCACTGAGATTCTTTTAGGTAAAAGAGTGTTGAATAAGTAAGACCTACAGCAGCCATGTAGATGTAGGAGTCACCATGAGATAAACATGAAAGCTCTAATATAGTAGCTTTCATTGGCAAGAAAATGAGCCTGAGGTTGGGCACACTCAATAGAAACATATCACTAGAGAAATCTGAAGTAGTTCTTTGCACTGGAAGATAGGACATAGAAAAAGAAGTGAAAGGATAAAACAGTGAGCTGAGGAGGAGATGGGATCATCTCACATAAACCAATGAAAAGTTATTGTTTGGAGACTAGTATTCTATTCTCCACCCCTATATAAGATGGGACAAGGGAGAAAGTGGACCCAAAGCAAATCAGAATATAAATTATCTCTGTGAAAGAAATTCTGACAATGTGGTTAAGTATATGTTATGGGTTGAACTGCTGCTCTCCCCTTCCCTCAAAAACAAAACAAAACAAAAAAAATCACATGCTGAAGTCTTAACCCCTCTTTACCTCAGAATATGACTGTGTTTAGAGATAGGGTCTTTAAGAGAGATGATTAAGTCAAATGAGGTCGTTAGGCTAGATCCTAATCCAATACCACCAGTGAATTTATTAAAAAAAAAAAAGTGATTAAGACACACAAGGCAACACCAGGGAGGCACATACAGCAAAAATGCCATATAAAGACATAGCAAGAAGCCAATGAGAGAGACTTCAGAAGAAACCAATCCTGCCTACACCTTGATCTCAGACTTCTAGCCTCTAGAACTGTGAGGAAATAAATTTCTGTTTTTTAAACCACCAAGTCCATGATATTTTGTTATGGCTGCTGTGTTCAGGACATGCTACCCCCAAGAAAACATGGCACCTTGGCATATTAAATATTTTAAGCTGAAGAGGAATTTGAGAAAATAGAAAAAACAGGAAAAGCATGTCATAAAACTCTCAAGTGAGAGGTGCCTTTCCTGAACCTGGAAGAAAGGAGCATCCTTACCTCTGAAGACAAAACGACACTGAGGAGAATCTAAGTTTCCCAGTTTGCGACACTCACTTTACACTCCTTAACCTGTCCTATTTCTCCACTCTTCATCCAACCAACAACTTGTTTATTCAAGTCTTCATTTCCTTATGAAGGCCCCATGTTATGTAAAACTTTCATGTAAAACAGTAAATTCATTGCATTTTTCCTTAATCTGTCTTTGTCAGTTTAATTTTCAGACCCAGCCAGAGACCTTAAGAGAGTCAAGGAAAATTTTTCTTAGACCCTAAGAGAGTCAAGGAAATTTTTTCCCCTATGGTATCTGGTGCCCAGGTGTAAAATTCCATCAGTTGAAGACACTCTGCTTAGTCCAGAAGCTGCAGTTAAGAGATCCTGGACTTCAGACAGCAGCTGACACAAGGTGAGTGTTCTTACCATGTCAATCTCTTGGGTCTCTGTCTATGGGGACTGGTTGTATAGACTCTTTTCCTTTTCAAATTCAAATTAGCAGAAGAAAAACATTTGTCTAAAAATTAGTTGTTTGGAGAGTGATTCATATTAAAGTTTCGTTTGGGGGTACTCACTGATTATCAATTCCTTCCCCCCAAGGGCCAGTTATTATTTTCCTGTTTGTCTTTGATTTTGTGTCCTTGGCTTAGCTTTCTATCCCTTAGGGCACACAAGTGTTTGTTTATGTGTGTGCAGTTGGCCAGTTGTCAGATTGGAGACCCCCAAAATATGTCCAGACAGAAGTGTGGGTTGCACCCCATTTGTAGCTAATATCATACCAGCTGTTGCCCATTCTCAAGAAAGTTGTCTATCTTTCTTCAGGCTATCTTTGAGAGTGGCTCTGGACCTTAAGAGGGTGGCATCTTTTGCATCTTCTTTGAGAATGCCTCTTGCATTCCTGGTTACATACTGATTTTGGTTTCAAGTTCCTTGATAGATATAACTCTGGTTTAAATACTTAAATTGTTTTAAAAGACTTCTATGGTCAAAAGTTGGACAAACTGGAGGCTGATACTCAGAGCCTGATAAAACCTATTTTCTCCATTTAGGAGAAAAGGAACTATGTATTTAGAGGGAAAGAACATTCAGAAGCCTATGTAGAACAATTTATTAAAACATTCCAAAGACACATAGCTCAAAATCTAGGTCTTGGGCAGCCCTGGTGGCTTAGCGGTTTAGTGCTGCCTTCGGCTTGGGGTGTGATCCTGGAGACCCAGGATGGAGTCCCATGTCAGGCTCCCTGTATGGAGCCTGCTTCTCCCTCTGCCTATGTCTCTGCCTCTCTCTCTCTCTGTGTCTTTCATGAATAAATAAATAAAATCTTTAAAAAAAAATCTAGATCTTAGTTGGAAAGTTTCTCCCTGATATAAAGAAGTAAGTTGGAGGTAATTAAGATAATGGATGGGTAGGTCAGCCCCTTGATATCATTCAGGCAATGACTCAATACTTGAAGAATTATAAGCGACTGGCCTTGTCTTATAAATCAAGTCTTTACAAAACCAAAAATGTGGCCCTTGAAGCAATTCAGAGCTTACATATCCTTACCAATCTCCAAACCTCCCATATTCATTTCAAAATGCTTGCAGATATTGTAAAAGGTCAGGACACTGGAGACAGAACTGTCCTGCACTTAAGAAAAAGAAGGAAATTTATTAGTAATAACACTAGATTTCTGACCTGACACATGTCAGGTACCTGACACACGGCTAAAATTTTAAAACAAAGCTAGAAGTCTTCCATTTGTATCTGTCCATATGCATGTGTGTGTTTGTGTGTGTGTGTGTGTGTGTGTATCTAAATTAATTTATAAAAAGCAGTTCTACTCAAGTTGGCTTAGATATAAATGAGCACTCATACAAATTAAGTATTTCTAAAACTCTCAGTAATATAGCAACTAACCCAAATGTTTCTTAAGTTCACATGATCTAGGATAATCTTTGGCAAATAAAGCTAGTTTTTAAATTGCTCATAAAATGAAAACAGGAATGTCTTCAGAGTTGTCAGCATTAAATATAATGCAAACATACAATTCTTTTCTCTACCTAGGTTTACTATTCAAACAAGTCTATGTTATCTCTGCTAGATGTTTATGATTATAAAACTATAAATCCAACCTAAGAACAAAATGTACAATAAAAATGAATTGCTTGATACATGTCAAGCATAATAGTTAAAAAAAAAAGAAGGAAGAACCATATGTTTAACTTTTTAGGTTCTCTGCTTCAGTGAATTTGATACTCGCTGCTTTGTCAATGAGAAAAATAAGATGGCTAACTTGCTTTGTCTCATGAAATTTTCATAAGCAATTCAAATATAGTTGTTAAAAAAAAGTAAGTCAAATGGATGTAAGTGGAGTAAAAATTTATAAATGAACTTTGTGACAAATTATGTTTTATGACATCTACTATAAAAGTTTCAAAAATCTTTTTGATAACTTTAAACCATAAGCTATACAAAGTTAGGCTAAATGATTACGATTCATTAAAAATAGAGATTATAAATAAAATAAAACACTGAAATATTAATGGCTGAACATACACGTTAGCTTATATACTTTTGGCATCTTGCTTTTATGTAATATAAAGAAGCTAAATATAATCAGATCAGTTAATAAATATGATAAATTTTACTATGAAACACATGCCTCTGGAAATTATGAAGTGATGTATTAACAAATTTGCTCCAGAATGATGGAATACATTAGTTCACAATTTTTCCTACTTTTCACTGAAAAGAAAGACCACTGATTAAAAATTCTAATAATATATATTATTGAAACTAATAAGGATAATAAGGATTAAAAAAATTCCTCTGTATACAAGGAAAATAAGATGTGTTTTATCAAGGCAAAGTGGAATGACTAGTTGTTTCAGAATGAGAAAAAGAAAAGGTATAGGACAATAACTGAATGGTTAAAAAATAAATTGTAGGCAGTTGCAAAAAAAGAAATTTTAGTGTGGTTAAGCTTCTAAGCTTGAATAGATTTATTTATGTTCTTTTTCTTTTTTAAATGGACCTAAATATCAAAGTACATTGATGCAAAACTAGAATGTTTCTCTTCATGATAAAATAAGGTTTTCTTAGATTATTGATCTCCTCTTGATAAGAAATTATAAAAAACAAAATGTTTTTTGTAAACTTTTAAATAATTTCTCTGAGAAACCAAGATTTTGTATATTAAAATATTTTCCTATCCTTTGTATTGTCTTTATCAGGCCATTGATTAGTTAAAACAAAACAAAACAAAACAAAACATTAACCTTCCCAACATTAAAGAACTAAGTTGGGTTTTTTTTTCTTTTTTAACATTCATACAATACATACAATCTATATTTATCTCTGAAATATTTTATTACCCCTTCTTTTAAATAGATAACTAAATATTGTTTTATAATGAGGTGTGATCCTATTTCATCAAGTCTGACCCTTGTCATTATGTATATGATGTACAGTTTCCCCAAATCAATATCCAAATGGAGTCTTTTTGACCACAAACTAACTTTGAGATTTCTCAGAAGGTCCCTGGAAAACCTCAAAAGATTCACATCTTACCACATCAAAGAGAGGTAGAACACTAGTTAGGATTATTTGGTATTATTTGGCATTACCAAATAGGAAGTGATGCTAAACCTTCTTAGGTTATAAATGTATGGATATTCAAGAAATTACATGAAGTTCATAGAGATTTGTTCAAACCCTTATTGCTCAATTACTACATTAAAATGTTGTGTATAAATAACTAAATTTCCTTATCAAATGAACTCTTATCAGATATTTAACCATGGCCATTTTAAGTCATTTGTCATTCACAGACAGTTATTGATTTACTCGAACTGTGAAAGCATTTGTGATGAGCTACAGGTGACAATATTCCATGACAGAATCACTGGAACACTGTTGAGACCATTCCACTGGACTGAATAAGAATTTCTAGAATTAATGAAGTTGATGAATTCATAGAACTGCTAATTCAAGATCAAGTGGAATAAGAATTAATCACAGGGAACTAAATGGACTGATGAGGATAATTATAATTTTTATAGCTTTTTGTTTGAAACATTATTGGTTCTTTAGTGTTTTGTTTGCCAGATTTAAGAAAACCTTTTTCTCTTTTCTCTGAAGCTATCTGTAATTTATAGCAGTTTGGTAAAGTATGCTTTTGTGAAAGACGATGAAACAATTACTTTTTCTTCCTACCTGGTCCCACCAGAATTCAGAAACTCTTAGTAAGTATTCTTATTTTCAAGGCAACATAATTATTTGCAGCAGTCCAAGAATCTGTTTTTGTAGATTTTTGTGTCCTTGTAACAGGACACAGTTGGAAACATGCTTATATTGTCAAGGCTTTGACTTGAATGTTATATTTTATAATGATGTACATGGACTTAGATATGACCAGACACCTTTAAGGAACAAAGGTTGACCCTACGGAAGCAACAGAACCCTTTGGAATAAATCACCTGATGCTTTTTTTTTTTTTTTTTTTTTCAGAGTTTCTATCCTTACCAGTTGAGTGAGGAAATTCATTTCCTGGCAAACCCAAGAACTGAAAGTTATTTGGGAGACCTCAAGAAGAGAAAAATTCATCCAAATCCATAGGTGTTATAGGCCTAGGATGATGCAGAATCCTTGGCTTGGCTTTCAAGCCTCAAGAGGTTTTTAAAGGTCCAATTTCATTCTTTATGAAAAGTTTCAGCAAAGTAGACTCAAAAATAAATAAATAAATAAATAAATAAATAAATAAATAAATAAATAAATAAAGTCCATGTGGTCAATTTTTATTTTGTCTGCGCTTATGCAAGCCATCAGACCAAATTAAATGAGACTAGATTTATTTTGCAGTTTAGTCTTTGATCATCTTTGATAGAAATGGAGGAGATTGTAGAGAAAAAAAATATTTGAATGGAAAACTATAACTCAGTCTTTCAGGTATTGCAGTCTTTTTGCCAATTGTCTTTCAGGTTTTGTCACCTATCTGTACACTGGACTGGATCCTGAATTCTGCTAATTTCCTCTAATACCTGGCTAAAACACTCCAAATTAACATTTCCACTTTTCCCTCTACCCTTCTGACTTGGAATCACTAAAAGTCAAAACTACAGGCTTTTTCTTAGGTCTCCAAGCTAACGCTGTACAGCCTGATGACGTCACCAAAGGCATTCAAACTGCAAATCAGAAAAATCTGTTAGATTGCCACTGCCTGCCTTCACTCCAGAAGATGCTTTGAGTCCAACATCTAGAATCCAACATCTAGAAATCTTAACTTACTGCTCTTTGAACTTCAAAACTGAGTTTATGTTTCATTCTAAACATTAAGCTTGTTTTTCTTCTGTTTTCATGAAAATACCCAGGACTATGAGACTAGTTCGATGGGTTATGGGGAATCTGCTCAGTTTCCGACCTGTGAGATTTTGGGAGCAGTTTCAGATGGCATGGCAGGAGGATGGGGTTCAGGACTTGCTACCAAATGTCAGGCACCCCGGTATATTAAATATTTTAAGTTGAAGGAGTTTTGAGAAAACAGCAGAAGCAGGAAGGTTACTTTTACCACCTTCTCACTCTTCTCCCCTGAAACAGGTCAGAAAATCCTGATGTGAACCGTTGCTTTTCCTATATCCAGAGGAAAAGAACATCCTTATCTCTGAAGACAAAGGAATACCAGGAAGAATGTGAACGGACAGAGCTTTCTGAGCCTCTCCCAGTTCACTACACCCACCTCATATTCCTTATCTAACATCTTCCTGCATGAGTTCCCCCTTCACAAATCTAGCATGAAAATACACAGCTCTTTCTTTGGGTCTTTGTTTCCTCAGGAAGGTACCCTGTCTCATAAAATTTATATTAAATAAATTTGTATGCTTTGTCTTGTTAATCTGTCTTTGTCAGTTTAGTTTTTAGTTCCAGCCAGGGAGCCCAGGAGGGTAGAGGAAAATATTTCCTCCCCTACGCGCAGCCCTAGTAATACAGTACCCATTCCTCAGCACACATACACACACATACACACACACACACAATTGAATCCAGTACTCAAGATGTGGTTGACCAGGGCAGCAGATTATTTGGTTTGGGGAATATATTCCCACTGGAATATTTATAAAAGCATATATTTCTGTGTAATACAGCATGTGTCAGTGTAGTATCTCTCTGCTTTGTAATTGTTGAGGACAGGATAAAGTTTTCAGAGAGATATTATGAAATCTTCAATTAATTGCTTGATTTCCTGCCTACATATCTCAGCATTGCCAGTTCAGAAAGCTTTCCTTGCCTCTAGTGCTCAAAGCGAGTTTCGAATAATTTGGGTTATGCTCAGTACTACAAAAGCAAATGGTCTCCCTTTGCCACAACTGGTTTTATGAGAGCCCAGAATTGCACACACAAAACATCCCTAGAGAATACTCTTTAAATTTATTTTATAGCTTTACTGGGTCAGTTCTAATAGTTTTGCAGTAATCCTTGGGTCCTTGGAAATCCATGCAATTTTTAAGAGTGGTGATTATTGGGCAGCCTGGGTGGCTCAGCCGTTTAATGCCGCCTTCAGCCCAGGGCGTGATCCTGGAGTCTCGGGATTGAGTCCCACATCGGGCTCCCTGCATGGAGCCTGCCTCTCCCTCTGGCCTGTGTCTCTGCCTCTCTCTCTCTCTCTCTCTCTCTCTCTCTCTCTCTGTCTCTCATGAATAAATAAATAAATAAATCTAAAAAAAAAGAGTGGTGATTATATCATTTCTTATACTGGGAACTACAATTCTTTGTAATGAAATATGCAAAAACTAAGGAAAATTTATGGAAATAAAGTGTTTTGGGATTGCATGGAAATTTAAACATTGCCTAGCCAAATTCTGAACTCAAACCATGAACCCTTTAACACGTCTCCCACCTGATAATTAAACACCTTCAGGGACCAGAAACTCATCTTTGGGAGATGGCCTCTATAATCACATCGAGCTAGAGTCTGTTTCTGTGTCCCTTTCACTGGCTGACAGCAATTTATAGTGGTTATTATTTTAGTCTGCCCTGCCTGCCTCCCCATGCTACCCCTCACCTGGTCCCTGACCCAGACACACTGAGGCAAAGTCTTTTCCAAGTGCTTTTCCAGCTAAGCTGACAGTGAAGAGCTTCCTTTTCTCTCTAGTTGCTAAGATTAATGAGCACCCTGCAGCAGGAGAATATGAAATCTGCAGAGGAAAAGAAAGAAGGGAGAAAGACAGAGAACACCTTGGTTCTAGTTCCTTCCATGGGCAATTCTGCTTCTGCCTTCTCCACAATTTGGTTATGTGAGCCAATAAGTCCTCTTTTTTCCCCCTTTTTAAAGATTTTATTTATTTGAGAGAGAGAGAAAGCACAAGGAAGGGGAGGGGCAGAGGGAGAAGGAGAAGTAGACTCCCCACTGAGCAGGGATCCCAATGTGGGGTTCGATCCCAGGACTCAGGGATCATAACCTGAGCTGAAGGCAGATGCTTAACTGATTGAGCCACCCAGGTGCTCCCAGGAAGCCCTCCAATTTGCTTAAGATATTTCAGGTTACATTGCTATCACATGCAAATAGGAGATTGGTTAAGGAAGAAGGCCAATTCAGCCTCATTGAAACAGCTCTTAAAATGTTTGAAAGTCATCATTAGAGAGATCTGATTTTTATTGTCCAAATTGGGGCACTTTTAGGTGTGAACTAGAACACAATTTGCAGTTATGCTGACCAGGAGCCAGGAACGTTGACTGGTCCAGAAAACTTATTGCTGGCCTTCCTACGCTTATTTTTTCCAATCCACTCATCTCTGATTCATTCACACTTTGTTACAAGTCACAGTTCCTAATCCCCAGGCCACACTGACTGGTACTCTTTGAACTCTGGGCAATTTGCCAATGTCTCTCTTGGAATGTGGCAGCTAGAATTGAATCCCGTGCTCAAGATGTGGTTGACTGGGGCAGCAGATTACTTGGTCTGGAGAATGGACTCCCACAATCCCACTAATGCAACCTTAAATTAAATCTCTCTCTAACTAGTTCTTTCTCTTAAACAACACTTTAGATTCTGCCTGACATGTGGTTGGTGCTTAAAAGCCAGTGAGTAAATGGCTAATTTTTGAACTGGAAGTCAACTATACTCCAATTAGTATTCATTTTTTTCAAAGGTTATTTATCCATTTATTCATAAGAGACACAGAGAGAGGCAGAGACATAGGCTGAGGGAGAAGCAGGCTCCCCACAAGGAGCCCAGTGTGGGACTCAATCTTGGACCCCAGGATCACGCCCTGAGCCAAAAAGGCAGACGCTCGACTGCTGAGCCACCCAGGAGCCCCAGATTTTAAGGATTCAAATTTGGGCTCTCCTATTTGTCTATGTGAAATTTCATCTTCCACATATCAGTCTACTACATTAGTTTCCATTTTACAATATCGTTGTTTCTACCAACTTCTGTTCTTCAATAAACTTCGTGAGCGTGTCATCTGTGTGTCGCTATTATTGATATTGGTATTAGCTAACACTTACTGCTTCTTGTATGCCAGTCCTTATTCTAAGCATTTTAGGCATTTTTAACTCTCGTAACATTCACAATAACATGATGAAATGGATATCATGATTATTGTCACTTTACAGATAAAGAAATTGAGATACAGAAAGGTTAAATAAGCTGCTTAAGGTCACAGGGAGCCAAGATTCAAAACCAGACCATATGCCTCCAGAATCTGTACTCTTGCATCTTTCTGTTCTCAACAAATGCACTGATGACTAAGATTAGGAGCAAATCAGGGCCAAGGACAGAGACCATGAAATCCCACCAGAGTGTGGGTACCCAGCAAGCACTCAATGAGTGTTTTGTTCCATCAATTCCTACTCTGTATGTAACTGTATGATAATAACCATTTAAAAAGAAAATGTCATGCATCTTGCTGAAGCCCAGATACACTGTTCTAATATAAGTGTTTTAAGTATTTACAAAGCATCATTTTCTTAATCCAATCTAGAATTTTCCCTTGCACCAATGTCAAACTCAATTATTGTCCTGTGGAATCAGAATCTCCCTCCCTCCCTCTCTCCTCCCTTTCTCCCACCTTTTTTCCTTTCTATTTTCACTCCCTTTCCCTCCCTCTCTCACTCCTATCCCCTACAACTTTCTCTTTTAAGAAGAATTGCATTTGCCTGGCTCTAGTCCACTGCCTCCGGTTCCATAATTTCTTAAAAAGATCATAGCATTTTACCTGGAGGAACTCTACCTAACACAAGGCTCTAATTTCCTTGGCCAGAGATTTGAATTTACTTAGAGATGATAAATAATCAGTAGCTTTCTCACTTGAGAAATTACAGCTATTAGCAAAATCTGCAAACTTTTATAATATTGTAATTATAATAATTAAATTTTTATACACTGCAAGTTCAACAGAGGCTTGCCAGACCAATCAATGACCTAATGACCTGAATCAATTTTGAAAATCTTTCTTCTTTTGGTAAACATAATTTTACTTTGACAAATTTATATGTCAATCTGACCATGGCAAGAACAAACCAACACAATGCAGTGGTACTGACCAACATGATGGGCACATGGAAAATGTACAGTGATTACAAGATTGATGGTTTCAAAGATAGCAAAATAATTATTTGAACAACTCCAAACTTGGGACACCTGGGTGGTTCAACAGTTAAGCATCGGCTTTGGCTCAGGGGGTGATCCTGGAGTCCTGGGATCGAGTCCCACATCCGGCTACCTGCATGGAGCCTGCTTCTCCCACTGCCTGTGTCTCTGCCTCTCTCTCTCTCGCTCTCTGTGTGCTTCTCATGAATAAATAAATAAAATCTTAAAAAAATGAATAACTCCAAACTTGAATGTGGAAAGTGAGAAATAACTGTACAAAAATCTGAGAGAAAAAAAAAATCTGAGAGATACCTGATGCTATGGTCAGTCTAGATCCAAGTCCTCTGAAAGGCAGAGAAAGGCAAAGCCAAATACGGTGGAGTCTCCATGGAAATTAGCCTATACAAACACAAGGCGTTAAATTAATTTGGACAATCCTGAAAGAATTAAAGAAAGTCAAGATATAAATAAAAATGAAAAACATTGCTCCTGACTAGCCTGGCTATCAAATGCCCAGCAGCCTGCCGCCAGGAAGGACAGGGCCAGTGACAAATACTGCCAGCTGAGAGATGAGTTTTTTCACCTCTCTGCAAGGCTGAATAGAAGGAATTTAATTTGCCTGCTTGGCTCTTATGCAATGCCAGGTAACCTTAGAATAACGAGGGCTTTGAGGGAGAAAACCAGACTTCCCAAACACTTTGCTCCGATCGTATCCTCCTCTTGTCAGATGCCTGCAGACACAGCGACCAACATGTCCCAGACTGCTTATTGCTATCACTCAGATTCATAAGGCTCTGTCTCCCACAGAGAAGGATGGGAGATAGAAAGGCTCCAACTGCTCTCCCTGTGAAAACTCCAGAGTGAAATTCCATCAGACAGAAGCCAGCTCGCTGCCGAGTGAATTGAGCCTTTTATCAGTCAGATTTGTATACATTATAGAGACAGCCTAAGAAGGGAGTTACTATATACTGCGTATATTTTTAGCTCCCCAGGATTCGTTGCTATTGGACTTAACATGAGGGGTAGAGAAGAAAAAAAAATCGTCAGTCTTCTGTGTGTACTGGTGGCTTTTTGAGGTCTCCAAGATTTGCTGGACTTGTCTGCTTGCTTTTTAGATATATTCAGGTGAATTCCATAGCACAGAGAGCATGCTATCGGTTTCATGGTACAAATTCAACCCCCATTTCATTTATTTTTCAAATGATTTTCTGATGAGGGCCTGTGTGTGTGTGTGTGTGTGTGTGCGCGTATGTGTGTGTAAGTACAACACAAACTTGCACAGATCTGATTATAGCTTCAAGACTCATTCTGCTCACCAAACAGCAGCACGATAAAAGCATTTCAATTGGCAGAACCAGCAAGGAAACCTTGCAATCCTCTTACTTTCTTCACTGACTTCAGCTTTTGCTGAAGCAATTCCCTGTGGGGAAAATAAACACAAAAATGAGCAAGCAAGATATGTGGATGTGGATATAGTATTGCCATCACTGGTTTGCAGTAAAAGAACATTTTTTTTTTTAGTTGACCTCCTTAGACTTTTGAGAATAGAAATAATCCTTCTACCATTTTAATCCTTCTACCACTGCCAGAATAATTTCAAGTGTCAGTACTTCCCCTCCAGTGCCCTTTTGATCATTCAATGTTTCAATCACTCAACAAGAATTTATTGAGCACCCATTATGTGGCAGGCAAGTGTGAGGTGCTGGGGACAGAATGGGATGTAAGACTAGCATGGTTCTTGCCCTTCTAAACCTAACAGGGATGAGCCAAGGATAAAATCCCTCAAGTTGTAGACACCACAGGAAATAAGTGCCACATCTCTGGGGATGGGAGAGGAAGTAAGGGGATACTTATCATCCAAATAAAGTAATTTCTTCAGCAAGATGTTTCTGGAAGCATTCTGGGATTGCTCTCAAAGGCTGTGCATGAAGAAGCTGTCTTTGCTTTCTTCTTCTGAGGTAAAGCTTATAGGAGTGAACACCTATCTCTTTAGACCTGAGTGGCTTCCCGGACTTACAACCTGTTCAGTCACACAAAGCCCCAAACCCTGAAAGACCCCAGGCTTGGTTTAATGGTCTACTGTTGCTGTTTTGAAATTCTTGATACTTTTTGAACAAGGGGCCCCACACTGTCATTTTGCACTAGGCCTTGCAAATTATGCAATTAGTTCTGCCTTTAGAATTGGTGGACAATGCTGGGAGGGGAAGATGTGTGGACATGGGGGTAGGGTGACTCTGCTGGGGGTGCTAATTCTAAACTCATACTAAGGTTTAGCTAGGGTTTTATAGAGACTCAAGTTTAGGAGGTTATGGCACTGGATATGTATAGTCATAGACGTTCAAGAAATAATTTACCAAGCAATTACTTTCCTAATATTTCTTCAACAAAAATTTACTGAACAAAAGCTTTAAAGATGAACCAAATAAAGCTTAAAGATTTGACTTACCAATCATATCTGGGCTCTTTGGCAGCATTATTTTAAAAGGGCAATAGAGAAAGCTTTATACAAGATTATGAAATTATTTCTAACAGTTCTTATGTAGAAGGCAATATATTGAATATTGTATTCAATACTTTTCAATATGGTATTCAATACTTTTTTGTATCAAAAGTCTGGTTTCATATGCAGGGTTTTTGTCTCACTACTTGGCTTATCTTGTCTGAGATTCTTAAGCATTTGGGGCCTCTTATTTTTTCTAGCTACAAAACAACAATAATAATATTATGTTCTTGGGTTGCTGAAAGGATTAAATTGATTGGCATAGGTAAGGTGACTCTCAGAGTCCATGCTACGTAGTAGGCACTCAATAAATCATTGTATTGGTTTGATATAATTATAGGCCTTTACTTAGAGACAGAAATAGATTCCCACTGTATGAGTCCATTGAGAAAAAATGAATTATTATTAATATATTAGAATTTAAAAGATTATGCTTTCTCAAGGAAAAAGATCATACAAAAGATTATAATTATACTTTTTTATCTCTACTTTATACTTCTTCTCAACACAAGCTAGCATTCCTATCATTATTGCTAGTATTCTTCTCTTTAAATAGCATTTGTACTTTCTACACATAATTCTTAAATAAATTTTACTCAGATTCCAGGAATTTTTGCTTCTGTGGTACATGTATGTGCATAACCATACACAATTAATAAGAATTTTCAAAGTAGAATTGAATCAACTCACCACCACCATTTCTTCAAAATTACTACTGTCTCTCTTTTTAGAACTTGAGTGGTAAAAAATCTGAGGTTTCAGCTCAAAACTCTTTCCAGTCCAGTGCTAATCATTCCTATGTCAGAAAACAATCATTGTTTGCTTTACCCACTGTCCTATTAGCAAACCAGGAAACAGAGTTTGTACTTTTTTTTAATTTAAAAAGCAAAATTCAAGTCAATTAAATTGAATTTGATATTATCCCAAAGAGAAATGCTATCATTCTATTCCACTCTCCTATTACTTTCTTTTGGACTTTGAAAGGTGTACATTTGGATATCATTCTTTTGTTGAGTAACACAAAATAAGATCTAGGTCAGATATTAGAGACCACTCCAGGTTCATGGAAAGCACTCAGGGGAATGGACAGCTGGGTGTCTCCAAGGTCATAGTCCTGGCTATTAGACGAGTTTTGGGGCAGCCTGGGTGGCTCAGTGGCTTAGCACCGCCTTCAGCCCAGGGCCTTTTCCTGGAGACCTGGGATCGAGTCCCACATCAGGCTCCCTGCATGGAGCCTGCTTCTCCCTCTGCCTGTGTCTCTGCCTCTCTCTCTCTCTCTCATGAATAAATAAATAAAATCTTAAAAAAAAAAAAAGAGTTTCTATTCGACACTGCTGAGAGTACCTGTGATCACAACCAGAAACCATGACGACTGTTCAAGATGTAAATTCCATAAGTAATGGAAGTTGTTTAGCATGCGTTATAAAATACTTGTAAAGGATTTGTTGAAACAGGTATCGAGTGTTAATTATTTGCCTAGCACTTTATGTGTAAAACCCAAAAGGACTCCAGTGAAGCAGCTCCATTTTACAGAAGATGGATCTGAGGTTTAGAGAATTTGAGTCCTACAAGAATCAGGACTAAAATCCAAGTACGTCAGACACCAAAAATGGTGCTCTTGTCCATGATATTATTAGCCTGCCTCCCACTTTGCCATTTGCCATCTGGTTCGGTACCTCTGCTGACTTTCCTTACCTAGAACTAAGAATCTTGGTAAGTGACCTAACCTGCAGGTATTACCACAAGCAGAAGAGTACCTGGACAGAAGCCAGTTACTTATATTCTCAAGCTCAATGTTCAGAGTCGATGTTGTCTAAATATCCTAATCCTAGAACTGCCCTCAGGCGATAGTACACCCCTAGAATTACATTAACACACAACGCAGGCATATGCAAGTGCCACCTCCCACTAATGTTCTTCAAAATGAGAATGAGCCTTAATTTAGACAATAAATACTTCCAGGACACAGAAACCATTGAAACATGCAATATGAACTAGCTATTTGAAGTAATTAGTGATTCTGGAGCAAAAGTCAATAATTGTCATGGCACTCTCTTTTTAAATAAATATTTTTCACATTCTAAAAACTCTAAGTAAGCCATTGGTAGCAGAGATTTGCCAAACATTGTGATATCCAATTTCATTCCAAGCAAGTGTCTCACACGTGAAGGATCCTTGGTGTGTATGCTGATGTGTTGGCCAAGTTGAAACCTTTATTGCTCTCTGAATTATATGAAAGTTTTCAAATGTGTTAATGTGGACTTTGCACCTTGCAGAAGCGGAAGACATTTTAATAAGCTGTATTGCATCCGCTAAAGGAGAATGCAGTTTGCAGAGATATTTACTTTTTAACCGTCAGTGAGAAAGCAATAGAAAGACAGACAACAAAACCATGAAACTCACTTGGATTGTGCCTTTCTTTCTCATATCTTATTTTTCTGACTTCACCTCCTCTTCTCTGTAATTTTCTGCCCAGGCTGACTGGTATAAAATCCTTCAGCTTCTGCTTCTTGCTAGCAAGTAAAAAGAGGTCAAGCCAGAAAGACAGCAGAATACACACTGGTTACTATGCTACACACACCAGAAAATCTCCAAGAAAATGTTCGGAGCTCTCTCCAAATTGCCACTAAAAGTGCCACACTGTGGGATGCAAGAAAGCCATGTTTTTATGGTTATTTAAACTGAGCATCTTTGAACCAAAATAACTTCCTAACCTTTTCAGTAGCGTATTCTTGGCCACCCCCCCTCAAAAATACATACAATTGGTTTCCTGGATTCAACATACAGGTCACTTCATTTAAGCCTCTGCTCAAATGTCACCACCTCAGAGTGGCCTTTGCAAAACGCCACTGTCTAAAATGTCACCCCACACCCTCTACCCCATTCTCTCTTGCTTCACTTTTCTTCTGACCAGCGATGGCTACCTGACATTTTACAATATATTTTCTGATCATTTGTTGGTTGGTTCTTTCTCCCTCTGGAATGTATGTGCCATGGGAGCAGATCTGCTTCGTTGGCTACTGTACCTCCAGTGCCTAAAATAGTACCCCACGCATGATAGGGATTCAATAAATATTTGTTGAATTAATTAAATACCTGTGAAAGCAAGCCGGGCCATATGGAGCTGGCATAAGTATCCCGACGTGCTATTTTCTGATGTCATTTGTTCTCACATAATCCCGCCAGAAAGAAACCTTTCCAGGGAGAGGATCTCTGGTCCAAGTTTCTTCCAGTTCTTTTCTTCTGTTCTCTGTGTAGTCAACCCAAAGGATATTTGAGTTCCATTTGCAGAGAAACGCTAGAGATAGAAATGATAATGTCCCCTCAACTTAAAAGGGCCGAGCATGTTTTGAAAGTGTTTTATGAACTGGAAACCTTTCTATGAGGTATTTCACCACAGCCCCATAAAACCTTACACCCTGCTGGAATCTCATCCTGTTAAATTTGGCAGGGTTTCCTTCATCAAGTAATGAGTTCAATTCACGTTTTCATTTAAGTTCATACCCAGATACAAATCAGTGTCACTGCCACAGGCAACAATTCGTAGAATTCCCAGGAACTCGGGCTGAGGGAATGGAAGGCCTGGAAGATGGTGCGCCAGATTCTTCTGTTCGCATGGGGGCCCCGTGGCACAGAGCCTCTCACGTCTGCCCGGCTGCCAGGTCCTGTGGAGGCAGTTGGCTGACTGGGCTTCCGGCTTCCATCTCAACTCGAGCTCCTCTTCTAAAGCCTCCCTGGATTTCCTGTGGTAATCCCTCTTTGTGTCCCTCTGAGAAAGAAACAATAATCGCTTTTTTTTTTTTTTTTCTGAGAGGAAAGTTCAAGAGCACAAGTGGTTTTAGTTAGGGATTCAATAAACACTTTGGCAGGAATGAGAAAAGCAGTGGAGAAAAGACCTAGTGGCTCTTCCAGTTCTAACCAAAAGTGGATATTCTTGTGTGAGGAAAAACCCAGCAGAGTGAATGCGAAGAGGGAGCTACCTCTGTCCTTTGCTGATACACCAGGCAACTTAAATCTACAACGTCCTTCTCCTCGGTGGTTTATTTTAAAGAGTTGCCATTATCAAGAAATGATTGTTACTGCAAGGCAGTTGGTAAGGGTGACAGCCAGGGCACCAGGGTTGGGTGTTTGGAAGTTCTTTTCTGCCTGTGGGGAATTTGCCCTGATTTGCATTGACTTTATGACTTCCTGCAGGCAAACACCTGGAGACTCTTTCCCGGAGGTACTGCTGAGCCTCAGGACAAAGCCATCATATTAAGTCTTCATTAACAGCATGGCGGCCAGCTCTTCCCTTCCCCAAGCCAAATTCTCAGACTTCAAAGAGCTCAAAAATAAAAGGGTACTTAAAGGAAAGTCTTGTTTTGTTTTTAAATGTATATATTTGTCTTCTTCATGTTCAGAGAGCGAGCTAATTTACCCACCCGCATATGGACCCACACAGAAACACACACACACACACACAGATATTCCTATTTTACTGGCCTTTTTGCTCAGCTGTAAATTTGTGACTCTGAGCTTCTCTGATCTTAGGGTTGAAGCCATAGTTCTAGGGACCCCAAATCTTGGTAATGATAGTGGCATTCCATCACTTTCCTTGATGCCAGGAGAGGCAGCCAACTGAGGACCCCCCCACCCCCCCCCCGCAGAGCTGATGGTTGATATGCCCCTCTGGGAGATCTACCTGTGGGACTTTTCCCACAGATAAATGGCTGCATTATGACATGAGTCATATTCTTTTGTGTGCAACATTTGGCCTAGTGATGAATGACAGGACTCACTTTATTTAAAAAAATTTTTTTTTACTCTTATAGTCTCTAATTTGATCCCTCTACTTAATAAAGATCAATATGCCATAATTTGGCATAAAATGGCATATTTTCCAAATTGTCCCATAATAGGCTGAACTATATATATATATATATTGCTTTCAATAGGATAGCTTTATACCAGTGTGATTCACTTGAATCAGTTAATGCATTAATTCAATAGTAATTTTATTGAACACCTACAAATCCCAGGCATTGTACTAGAAGTCGGACACTGTGAGAAATCACAAATAATACAAGTTCTTTGGTGGTGTATTAAAAATGTGGGGCTAATAAGGGAAATAGCCAGTCATTAAAATCAACCAGACATGATGAAGAGAGAATGTATGAAAAACCTACTTAGGCCCCTAAGGCATTTGGTTTAAGGCATAGTCTCTATATTACAGCTTCTACTTTGTTTATTCACAAAATTCTTGGAATTTTTGAGTGGTTACATTTTACATTGTCATATCGCAACCCAACATGCAGGAAGTGGCCTCTTTTTTAAAAAAAAATATTATGTTTTACCAGGAGCTTTGATCTGGTGTGACATCAGTGTGGCTGTCACCAGAAACTCTCACAAGCCCAAGGAAGAAAACTATCGTCTCTATTATCAACGTCTTACCTACAGATACACTGGACTTTGTTGGGGGGTGACGGTGGGGGCACTGAAGAGTAGAAGTTCACAACCTAGAGCTTGAGTGGAATGCACTGAATGATGGCCTCAGGTCCCTGGAGAAATGGGAAAAAAATCCCCCTCTGAAGACCTGCTACAGAAACCACAGAATTTTCTTTGGCAGCCAAGAGGAAGCAGGGCCTGCCAGACTGTTAAGATATGCACTCCGTGATTTCCAGAGAGAAGATGAGAGGTGAGGCTGGGATAGGACTTAGCCAAGGCTGGGGGGTTGGGGCTAGGGAGGAGGGAACGAAGCGAAGAGAAGGCTGATGCCAAGTTGTCAGGAGAAAGGGAGGATGACGCTCTTACAGCACTAGAAGAGGTCAATAAATCACCACCCTTATCTTGCAAACAGAGCCTGTGACTTCAAAAATTAGCTCATTTATTCTGCACAATTAAATTTATTGAAGTGTGACAGAAAAGTTTAGCAGGCAGCGAAGCATAAAGCCAGCAACAGCCGAAGCGAACATCTGAGTGAATGACACAATTAGTTGATTTTCATTTTATTTATCAATATAATTATTGAATTGTATTTATCCTTTTTCACAGAATTTTACAATTATTACAGCCCAGGCCTCTGGGGAAAGAATTAGTTCAAATTTTCAGTCTAAATTAATGCGATTATGGAGTTGCTAATAAAAAGAAAGTTCTTTAAAGTGCTACACAATCTTGTATTCAATGTCACTCCCATCCCAGGGCTTAGCAAGCCAGCCCCTTTTCAAGTGAATGTGGTCAATTGAATTTAAATTTGTGAATGTGACAGATTACCTAGGTGGGGACTGAGCTCTCAGGGGCCAGTGCCCTCACCTCCCAGACTTTAAAGCAGCTCCAGGTTTGTCTGGTATCTCTCACGTTGGAGTTAAGCACAATTTTGTTTGTTTGCTTTGAAAATGATGAAAAACTCTGGAAATATTTTCTGGCCTTAATGAAATTTGGAAAAGGAAGAAGCCTGGAGGTGATAGGAATGCTTGCTTTTTTTGGCCTTATCTTAAGGCCCCCTACACTGGCTGGCATTCCAGTGGAGCTTGTTTTTTTTTTTTTTTTTTTTTTAAGATTTTATTTATTCATGAGAGACACAGAGAGAGAGAGGTGCAGAGACACAGGCAGAGGGAGAAGCAGACTCCATGCAGGGAGCCCGACGCAGGACTCGATCCCATGTCCCCAGGATCACACCCTGGGCTGAAAGCGGTGCTAAACCACTTAGCCACCGGGGCTGCCCTCCAATGGTGCTTCTTTAAGAGAGAGCCATCAAAAACATAGAACAAATACAAGTCGGTAAGACAGGATTCATGTTCTAGAGGGGGTGGGAGGTGGCCCACCACACAGTTTCTGGGAGCCTGGCTTATCCCCCTGAAGCAGCAGCATATGAATACACCAGCTGTCTGGAGCTGAAGAGTCTTTTCAAAAGACTTCTGGGTGCCCAAGTACACACTTCTCATGAGGTCTGAAAAATGACCCATTTCCCACAGGAAGCACAGTTTCATTCAGCTCCTACAGGCCTCTCAGTGAAATGTGTGTTCTTTGGCATGTGAGAGATGCTCAGCTTCTCTGTTAAGCTTCTCTGTTATGCTCTCCTTACTTCTCTGGAGTAAGGTAATTCAAGCTCAACATTCTTTTTTTCAGAGAGAGAGAGAGAGAGAGCAAGCGCACACATGCACATGTGTAAGCAAAGGGAGAGGGAGATAGAATTTTGAACAGGCTCCATGCCCAGTGCAGACCCCCACACAGGGCTCTATCTCAGGACTATGAGATTGTGACCTGAGCCAAAATCAAGGGTCAGATGCTTAACCAACTGAGCCACCCAGGCACCCCAAGCTCAGCTTTTAAGACACCCAGCATGGGATGCAATTCCAAAGAGATCTACGAAAGCAGTGATTTTCAAGCTTAGAATTTCTAAGGATGGGGGAAGCTTCTTAAAATAAAGATTCCCGGGCCTTACTTCCAGGAGAGGAATGTGGTGTGCAATTGCAAATGAATACTCCAAGAGGTGCCTTTGACTATGGCCTTGTAACCAACTTTAAAAAGTACTGATGGTACTAAATAAATCATGCTCTTGAACAGTGTCAGCTTATTCAGAGATAAGCAGTCCTGCTACCCATAAAACCTGTAGACCGATTAACTCACAGTGAAAACGAGAGCACTGAATTCTGACCCTAATATGGCCAACTAACATGCAAACTAAAGGCAGACCATCACCGTCACATACCCGTGTGCTAAGTTTATCCAATTATTAGTCACATTTTTAGTACTCACAGGGTGTCCATCATGACCCACAGGAATTCTGCATCCCTCATTGTCTTCAACCCTCACGTTTAATGTATCAGCAAATCCTGTCTATTATGCCTCCAAAATGAGTCCCAAAACCATCTACTTCTTCCCATATCCACTAGGTAAAATCTTTATTCCTCACCCTGGACGCTGGAAGCAGAGTGGGTAGGAGGCAGCTAAAGTTTCACATCTGTGAGATAGCCAAGGACTATGTTCTGTAGGGCCTTGGATGACTTCCACATTGGATTTTATCCTAAATTTGACAGTCACAAGATTGTTGAGATGTCATGGCCATCTAGATCTGATGCTTCCTTTTAAAAGATTTTGCTAGCTAGATGGAACATAGGATGTAAAATTATATAAAAATGAGTCCAGTTGAAACTAAATCTTGAAGTCGCAGGATTGATGCCAATGACATCCAGGGTTGTATCTCTCAAGAAGTCAAACCTTGGGTGTGCTGTGTCCCACAAGGAGACATGATCTATGACCCTAGTTGGCACCATCCACCTCCACTGATACCCCATTATTCCAAGATGGTCTTTGAAACAGGAGAGTTTGATGATGCTGAAGATTGAGTGTGCAGCTTCTGGCCTGGTGGGTGGGCATGCCTTCCATATGAAGGTCTCTTTTCCTTTCATGGAGGGGAGAGGTCACATTTGATGACACATTCCCAACAATCCTCAAGCCAGGCACACAGACTGGCATTAGTTAGGGTCCCAATGTCCTCCAGTTATGCTGTTGTTGTTCTTAATAAGCTTCTCCTTGGGACATGTGAGTGCATCTGTGTCAGGAGGAGTCGTGTTCTTTATAAATAAAGGTAGAAAAAATTGAAAAAAAAAAAGAATTCGGAAAGATACCTGAGTCTGCTGTTAATTACAACATAAACAGATACTAAAGGGGGTGAAGAGAAACTCTATTCTGTTATGACTCATTCTTTTGCAAATTATGGACTACTTTTGACACAATTCTACTCAATCTTCATGCCATTATAACACAATTTTTGGATATATACTTTGAATCATGTTTTTAATGGTCACAAAGATTTAGCCACTTTTTTTCTACCCTGTATATTTTGAGAGGGGCTAGCAGTGAGCTGCATACTTACATAAGATGGAGAAGATATAATTTGTGGGAATTATTGAGTTATCTCCATAGAGCATGCGGTCTATCATTGTAATGACAGCCTAGACATCTCATTCATAAAATTCTATCACACCCTGATGCCAAGAAGGAAGTTTTTATTAATGTCAAGACACTCACATTCTGAAGCTATACATTTTTTTTTAATGAGGGAGCAGGGAAGGGAGAAAAAAGTGTAAGATATTCATGGGTCATTGGAGAAAGGGCTGACTCGCCTCTATGATGATTGGACCTCACATGAGAGCACAAAGGTCGAAATTATGCATGAGTGAAATACATGGGCTTACCCTAAAGTGAAATAAAGAAGGTCAAATATTTCATTTCAAATTAAAAGAGCAGAAGGAGATATGCTGTTTACAAGTCCATCCTGTAGTGATCCAGTTATACCCATGACCCAGGGCTAGACAGTCGATCCTTAATGTGGATTTGAACTGTGTGGGTCCAGTTATGTGTGGATTTTTTTTCAATCAATACAGTACAGTACTGTAAATGTATGCCCTGTTCTTTATGATTTTTCTTAATAACATTTTCTCTTCGCTAGCTTACTTTATTGCAAAAATACAGTATAAAATACATAAAACATACAAAATATGTGTTCATTGGATATTTATGTTATTAATAAGGTTCTAGTGAACAGTGGGCTATTAGTAGTTACATTTTTGTGGAATCAGAAGTTCTATGTGGATTTTCAACCCATTTCTTATGTTGTTCAAGGATCAACTGTCTATCAATTTACCCATGTCTGCAAATTTTCAACACAGCTTTCAAGCTGTATGGGAACAAGTTAAATGAACCTAATGGCCCTATTTTGAGTGTAGCACTTCTGTGAATTTTTTTGTCCCTAGACCTTGAAATTGTTCTTGGTCAACTTTCCAATTCAGACTCTCTTAATAATACCCAACACCAAATGTATGTGTTGAAATTTCCAAGAAATTGCCATTTTCTTTCAAATTGGGCTTCCTGGAAATCTCCCACGGGTTTTAATGCATATGCTGTAAATGAATCTGCTTTTGCATTTCATTAGGACAATTTCTTAGGCCAGAGGCTAATAACTTCCTCAAAGGATAGGCTATGACCATGTACACTGGGACATAAATCTTTTTAGCCTTCTTGGATTCCCTCAACTCCCTTCCTCTCCCTCTCCTTCTCTCTCTTTCCCTAATCAGTTTATAAATGCTCCTTCCTCCATGCCAGATCACCTTTCCAGTGCTGGATTTTAATAAAACACCACACTGTGGGGTACAGGATTAGCATCTGGAAAAGTGGTGGAAGGGCCAGCTGACATAGCTTCTCCAGAAGACACAGAGTTAGCTTCTCATGGGATGAAAGTTGGCCACTTGGAAAGGGGAAAGAGGAAAAAGCTGGACAAATAAGTTTCCCTACTCTTTTTTGTATCCTATAGGTTACTTTGGGGTAACATATCTATTTGTAAACCTTCTGTAGAATCCCCAAGTATAGCACTGATAATCCTACTAAGTGATTTGCTGTGGTTTGGTGTAAAGTAGTGATTACATTTCATCCCATCTTACCCTGCTTTCCTTATCTTCTGCTCCCACCTTCACTGCTCTGGACTTGTACCTCCAAGGAAAATGTTTGCACCAAATCCTTGTCTCAGGATCTGATTTCTAAAGGAACTCAGGCTAAGACTCCAAGTTTTCTGTAAATGTGGAGGAAGGCAGTTCAACCAGCTTAAAACAGCCATTAGATTCTGAGCCCTGGGTGACCATCAGAATGATTCACGTTTTAATAACAAAATCGTGTAAAGAAAGGGTAATAAAGCCAGAATGGAGAAAACTGATAGCAAAATGGAGAGTGAGACCCCCTCCCTCCAAAGCTACATTTTCCTAACTTCAACTTTGGTCTGGAGTTGGCTTGGACTTAGTGGAGCCACTAAGCCACACTCTCGGGCTTAACTGGACCTCTAACCCACAAGTCGTAGACCTTGATGGGGAGACAAAGACTAATTGACAGTGAACATTTCAATTCTGTTTACTCCACTACTTAGGTGACTGAGAAGAAGAAATATGGATAATTTTTATGTGTCTGGGTGTGTTCTTTTGTGAGCTGTTTGTTATTCTGAGCCCTATAACAATAACAAAAACTGGAACTTGGAAATGACAGTTCTTACTTAAAACAAAGTCTGGCATTACATCAATTCATTCACCTTGGAGATTAAGAAGAAATATTTTTCCAGAGTTCGTCCTATCAACAATACTCCATTAGGATACACAGCTATCTATCTGAGGGTATTAAAAGAAGTGAGGGCTAATGGGAATCCAAGAAATAGCTTAAGTATTGGGAAACAAAATGGAATTACTCTATGTAATGTGATTGTATGACTCCTAGGCCGCATGTATCATTCTAAACTTTTCATGGGCTTTAAATCATTTAATCACTGACATGATCCTATGAAAAAAGTACTATCATCCTAATTATGCAGATGAAGAAAATAGGTTGTTGCATAGTTAAGTTAAAGAATTGGATTTGGAATTCAGCTCCAACCAACCAAAACGCAATTTCTTCATCTTACACTGAAAGTACAATGGCATTATTTTACATATTAGATACATTTTCAGCTGTGCATCAAATACTATCATTAAGTAAATTCCTTTGCAGACTAGATAGTATATGTGTTCCTCGTGTAGAACAAAACAACAACAATAACCACAACAACTTAGGGATACATTCAATCTTCCTGAAGTCATTTTCAGTCTCTTTTCCTTGAGCAACTATAATGCCAAACCATAAATGGCTGTTATCCTTGTCCATCTAAAATTAGCTTTGTTTTAGTTTGGTCATGAGAAAGCTGTTAGATATGAATTAGGCTAAGAAATTAGGATACAGATCTCCTACAAGTGAGGAAAAAAACATAGACAAGAATTCCTCTACCAAGAAGCTGTGCAACAGATGTCACATACTCACTGATGCCAAAGCACATCAATCATGGAGCAGTTATGGGAGGATAGTTCTGAAGCAATGTTCCATCATCAGTCAGTTCTTTCTGGGTGAAAGCTTTCCCTTCCCTCAGTTCTACTCTCAGAATCTATTGTGATTAACTATCACCTCCTCTTAGAAGTCCTCTCTACTGCTACTGCAATGTTCTGGCTTTCTTATCATTGGACTCTCTCCCAATATCTCTTACCTAAACAAAATATACCAAGACATATAAAGGTAAATTAGGTGTTTTATTCAAGTTTTACTACAAATAATATAACAACCAAAACTTCTTGAATGCTTTGGTGCAAACAGGAATATTGTATACATTTTCTTTTTCAAATTGCCTTACTAATCTATGCATTAACATGCTTTTTCTTTCTCATTTCCCCCCTTCCTTCTTTCTTCTCTTCTTTCCTTTCCCTTAAAAATGTTGCAAAATGAACCCTATCAAGTTAGTTTATTTGCATATAAACCATCATGGAGCATCTAAAGAAGGCTAGATGAAATACCTTACTGACTGTTGTGGTAATCCTTTGTTCTGTGTTCCAGAAATAGCTGATCTCACTTCAATTTTCTTGAGAATCTGGGTAGGACTGTCAGATTCTATCTTCTTTCACAAAATAAAAACAGAAAAAAAAAAGGAAACAGACATTCAAAGTATTTTTTTTTTTTCTGCAACCAAATGCATTAAGTGATTTAAAGAGCTTGGTCAGATCTATTTTCTACAAATCATTTCAGACAGTATTTTCCAAGGCATCTTAGGAAAAATGTTAATTAATTATTGTGGATAATGTTAGGTTATATTTTGTCTTATTACAATGAGTCCACTTGAAAGAAATTTCCATTAGCCTGAGTAATTATATCTGCCTTTTATACTCTAGAGTCTTGGATGCATACAATCTCTTATAACATTTTTCAAGCTGCACCATTAAAGAGGTTAAAAGACTTGAGAATTTTGGAAGCTGGGGTGTTATCACCCTCTCTCTGGCTCACACCCCCTCTCTGGCACTTTGGGATAAACGTATATGATGGAAATAATTTCTTCACTTTCCATGAGGCTAATAGGTAGCTCTGTCACTACAAGTATCTGTTGACAATTAGAACTCTGTGTTCTCCTTATAGACACTTCATGGACTTTTTTTTTTTTTTTTGAAGTCAGTTTATTTATTTTTTTTACTTTATAAATAAATCATATTTTAATCACCTGGCTTTGTTCAATCCACAAAAATCACACTCACAGCTTTTTCTAGTCTGTCTTTCCTAACCATGTGACCTGATGATTTTTAATCTTACCTAGAGCCCTGGGAGTGAGCAAAATTAAAAAGAAGAGACCCGGTGAAGTGTAGAGAGGGAGAAATAAAAGATACTGAACTATTACTCCAATTTCAGACTCAGCAGAAGGGAAGGGATGGAGGGATGAGGGATGAGGAGAGGAATGACAGAGGAAAAAAGGGAGGGAAGGAGTATCAAAAAGAAAAAAAAAATTTTGTTAGGTGCCCCGTAGTTGGATCTACACAAAGCAAAATGAAACGTTGAAATTAATTAGGCAGGTTAATTAGAAGATAAGACTTTGAAACAGATCCAGAGAATTCTATGATATCCGGGGAGCATCACACTTCTATGATTCAGAATATAAATGTTTTGGCCTAAAAAGGAGTGGGAGGAGGTTTGGGAGGACTTGGGGGTCTGGCTGAAGGGAGAGGAGGTGCAATCCATCTGGGGGAAGGGAAGGGAAGGGGAAGGAGAAGTTATGGAGAAAAAAAGCAGGGGTGAGTCAGGAGGGACCTGCAAGAAGAGTTGAGAAGCACTCAAGCTGAGAGACTCATTTCTTAAAAGCTTAGCAATATTTTGTATCCTCGGCTATAGTGGTTATTTCTTGATTACTGTTGATAGAAGATTTCCTAGGTCATAAACTTGCTAAGACTGTAATCTGGGTCTCATCTAGCTTCCAAATCTCTCTTCGGAAAATATAACTAGGCTGTTTAATTAATGAACATCAGTATATTATTATGATCTAAGGGTATATGACTTGGTATCACAAACTGTTAAACTTCATACAAATTTCTCTGTGACATTAATAAGGAAAATATCTCATCTAGCCTATATATTTCATAATCATAAATCCAACCTTATTTTTATGGGCACTGATGCTAGAATTATTTTGGAGAAAAAAAGAAAAGAAAAAGAATTTCCTAATTGTAAAAATAGTCACTGAAGGTGGCTGGCATTCCTGTCATCCTGATCTCCCACCTTACTCCCAGCTAACAAAATTTGAATCTCTAAACAAAATCATATTAGATATGAACATCAAGAAAGGCTGAATTTTCTCACTTCTACACATAAAACTCCAGAGACTGAAATGAAAGGTCTTTTGGAAACTTCAACATCATCACTAGCTCAAAACTTTATACCTTTACATTGTCTCAGAGAATCTATAATTAATTTTGTCAAACACAATATTCCCTTCACTTATTTAGAATTGAGGAGGGTAATATTATTGTCCATCATCTCAAAATAACAAATTGATGACTTTTAAAAATGAAAACCAAAATCATCCAAATGCACATATTTATTTTTCCTGGAAAGATACATGTTTTGTTTATGACGAAAGTTCCAGATTAAACTGTTTAACAGATTAGTGAAAATCTGATCATGCTAACATTCTGGTTTTGTGCATTCTGTGTTCCTATTATAAAGAAACAGGTTAAAAAAAGGCACTTGATCTAAAAGACGACTTAATGAAAGGAAAGTAAATTTAGAACTTGACAAGTAGTTTTGTATTAGCAGTGTATAATACATGACAGAATTAAAATTCTTACTGAGTCCTATTCACTGTGAAAATCTGAATATTTTTTCTTGCAATTGTTTAAGCAACTGCTTTTAACTCAAATGTAGAAGGCTTTAGTTTTGTCTTCATGCTTACTATAAATCTGTCCATCTCTTCGTAATCATCCATAAATGCTACTGACCTGAATTGTTTGACAGATATTATGGAATGAAAATGATGATAGACTTTTAACAAAAATACTTTCACATGTTTCTCGTCCTTACACTTAGGAGTTAAACTGCTTCAAGTTAAAACACTTTGGTTAGCAATGCCTGGGTGGCTCAGTGGTTGAGCATCTGCTCAGGTTGTGATCTGAGGTCCTGGGATTGAGTCCCGCACCAGACTCCCTGCAAGAAGCCTGCCTCTCCCTCTGCCTATGTCTCTGCCTCTTTCTGTGTCTCTTGTGAGTAAATGAAATCTTTTTTTTTTTAAAAAAAACACTTTGTTTACAATACAGAAAATATACCTGAGATACAAAGCAAACCATTGAAGGTCACAAAGCCAATAAGCAGGTGAAGATTAAAAAATACCTTCTTTCCTGAATCTGAGCCCAAACAGCTTCCTTCCCTCAACAAGCCAGCTAGCTAGCTCTTTTTTGGGCCTGGAAAACGTACTTAGATACTGATTCTCACCTTCCAGAAGCTTATATCCCAGTGGGGTCAGAGAATTATGTAAATGAGGCCAACTCACCTGCTCCTGTTCCTTTTTAGTTGTCTCTTTTGTACCTGCCTTCACTCTAAGGTGAGTAATAGTACCCAAACTTGGGAAATGATTCATGACCCTTTGAGTAAATTGGCCTGTTAGCAGCATTGGTTCATATGGTCCACGTTAGGAGCACAGAAATTGGATTTATGCCTTATACTTTGGCCAACAGTGGATTTAAAATGGCTGTACCCTTTCCAGAACTTCCAACCTTCAAACAAGGGGTGTTCTTTTGCCTTAAAGTCACCTTCAGGTGATTTTTTTCATAACAGATAAATATAAAGTTGAATTTGAGCTTTTGCATGATTCTTTGCACTGATTTCTTGAAAGGTCAATTTTTTTTCTTTTTTTCACATGTAACATAAACAAATGAAGAAACATATCAAAACTCAAAATTGGCACAAGGCTACTACACTAACAAATATTTTTACTTAAATTTACTTCACACATTTCTGAGTTAGAATATTATTTCCTGGAGATTACAAAATGCTTCCTTGCCTTAGAGAAGCCTAAAAATAAATCTGTACATTTAACTCTTTCTAACAATGCAAAATCCTAAGAATATTTAAATTCCATTAACCCCACTTCCCACCTTATGTACTATTGTTATTATATATTTTTAAATTCTGCAAGACAGGGCACCTGAGTGGGTCATGTTTGAGCATATGCCTTTGACTCAGTTCATGATCCTGGGGTCCTAGGACTGAGTCCCGCATCAGACTCCCCGAGGGAGCCTGCTTCTCCCTCTATGTCTCTGCCTCTATCTCTGTGT
Source organism: Canis lupus dingo (assembly GCF_003254725.2). NCBI lineage: Eukaryota > Metazoa > Chordata > Mammalia > Carnivora > Canidae > Canis > Canis lupus. The sequence goes on from NC_064277.1 coordinate 18,055,525, forward strand.
TTCTTATGAATAAATAAATAAAATCTTAAAAAAATCCTATAAGACATTATAGGTGTCTTACGTAGTCTGTATCAATTTAGAATTAGCTGCCTATTTTCCTTTCCTGTTGCTTTAATTCTTTCTTATTTATTTATTTATTATTTATTTATACTGATTGGCATATATTTTATGTTTTTAATTTTTAAAAAAATTTATTGTGATAAGATGCTTACCATGAGAGCTATCCTCTTAACAAATTTTGAGTATACAATAAATACGTTACTGTTCACTACAGATACAAAGTTAAACAGTAGATCTCTAGAGCTTATTTATCTTACTTAACTGAAACTTTTGTCCATTGATTAATAACTCCCCATTCCCCTTCTCCCCAGCCCCTGGTAGCTACTACTCTGGTCTTTGGTTTTATGAATCGATGATTTTAGATACCTCATATAAGTGGAGTCATGCAGTACTTGTCTTTGTGTTTCTGGATTATTCCACTTAACATAATAAGCTCAAGGTCCATCCATGTTACTGCATATTGCAGGATTCCTTTCCTTTCCTTTTTCCTTTCCTTTCCTTTCCTTTCCTTTCCTTTCCTTTCCTTTCCTTTCCTTTCCTTTCCTTTCCTTTCCTTTTCTTTCTTCTTTCTTTCTTTCTTTCTTTCTTTCTTTCTTTCTTTCTTTCTCTTTCTTTCTCTTTCTTTCTTTCTTTCTTTCTTTCTTTCTTTCTTTCTCTTTTTTCTTTTCTTTTCTTTTTTTTTTAGGCTGAATAGCATTCCATTGTATATCTAAATCACATTGTCTGTATGCATTCACCTGCTAATGGTCACTGGAGTTGTTTCCACACCTTGGTTATTATGTATAATGCTGCAGCGCACAGGGGGATGTTAATATCTTCTTGAGATCCTAATTTCAATTCTTCTGGCTATATACCCCAATGTGGTATTGCTGGATGGTATGGTAGTTCTATTTTTAATTGTTTAGAGAACCTCTACACTGCTTTCCATGGTGGGCCTATATTCCTTTATGCAGCTTTGAGTTTTTCCTAGAGTCATTTTTTTTCTTCCAAAAAGTGCTCTTTATCATTTCCAATAATTTCCATCTTTGGGTGAAAAGTTCTTTCTATTTTGAAGAGACTCTGCCAATGTCTTTATTATCACTTTTAGTTCTGAGAGATATTTTCACTGATTATGGAATTTTAAGTAGAAAGGTGTTTTCCCTTGTTAATTTGATGCTCTAATTCCATTGAATCAGTTTTTGTTATTTTAGTGAAGACAACTGTGCAATTAGTGGCTGTTTCAATAAAGATACATTTCCCCTTCTGTATGCCCCTAAGATTTCCTCCATGATTTTGGTTTTAGTCATTTTTGCAGTGATGTCCTAGGTGTGATTTTCTTTATATTACCGAAGTTTATACATCTTTTCTAATATTGGGCTTCATGTCTTTTACTGGCTTCGGAAAATTCTCACCTATTATTTCTTGTTATATTGCATCTACCACGTCCTCTTCTTTTCTACTGCAATGCGATGTTTGTAAGCCTTTTCACTATTTCCTCTTTTTCTTATATTCCATCTATATTCTTTTCTCACTTCAGTTTAGATTTTTTTTTTGTCATATTTTCCCTGGACTCTATTTCTTTCTTCCTTCAATCTATCTACATTAAATTAAATATCTTCTTGTTTCTTGTTTTTGAGGTTTTAGAATTTTCATTCTTTTCTTTTTTTCAAATATTTTCCAGTGTTCTGATGAAAGCCTTCATGGGAATTTAGAACACAGGAAATATAGATATCTTAAAATCCTGGTCTAAAAGCCCCATTATCTGCATGACCTCTCGGAATTCTTGTATTCTCTGTTGTTTCTTTTGATATTCATCCTTCAAACATGTCCTTTTTGTATCCCTGGTCCCTTTAAATCAAATGCAGGACATTCTGTTTTTATAAAACTTGCAGGTAATTTGTAACCTAGAATTCCATCTTCCTTTACAGGGAATTTATGCTTACCTTTTTTTTTTTTTTGTAACTAAGGCAGGAATATTTGTTTATAATGGTCTGCTTTCCTTGGTGGGCTTGAGGCAGTTAGAGACCATGGAACAAGCACCTACTGAGAAACATAGTACACCTGCTACTTCATTTTTTAAGATTTATTTATTTAAAAAAAAGATTTATTTATTCATTCATGAGATACACAGATAGAGATAGGGGCAGAGACATAGGCAGAGGGAGAAGCAGGCTCTTTGCAGGAGCTCAATGTGGGACTCTATCCCGGATCCCAGATCACGACCTGAGCAGAAGGCAGGCGCCAACCGCTGAGCCATCCAGGCGTCCCAACACCAGCTATTCTTAACCACCTTTCCTATAAAGCAAAACAGGACGCAGTCAAGGATGCGCCACACATAGAAGCTGAACTTAAAACAGAGGACCCAGGCTCCTAAAAAGACGAGTGAGCTGCCTGAGCGGCCTATCAATATCGACCAATCAGGACGAAACTCTGCCAACCAATCCGGATGAGGTCTTGCCAACCAATTAAGACCAGGACTTTTCAACCAACCAGGACACAACCCTTCCAACCAGTTGGGGCGATGGAACTTTCTCTGTATAAGCAGGGCCTCCCACCTGGTCAACAAGGTAGCTTCCTCCCTCCCTCCCTCCTTCCCTCCCTCCCTCCCTTCCTCCCTCTCTCTCCCAGTGATGTTTTTCGGTTCAGCTCAAGCCATAGATGCAATAAAACCCTGGCTGTGTTTGGTTTTTGGGTCCAGGCTCGTTTCTTAACAGGCTTGTGACTTTATTTTTGTTTTTCCAGACTTGTAAATCTGTCAAAAATTTAGTTAAACTTCTTAGGCTGCCAGCCACTAATTTTGGAATAGGTAGATGACTTTAGGCGAATAGGAACTCTAAAGGCAAGGCTTTCTTCTTTGACATCCATTCTTCTCCCTAATTTTGGCTCTGTAATTCCTCACTTTCTTGTTAGCTTTCTAACAAGATGTAATTTTTACTTTGTCCAGGTTTTTTATTTGGTCTTAGCAGAAGAGGTGGTCCTGATTTCCTGATCCAGCAATCCTGGAAGAAGAACTTTGCATCACTTTAAAAGAAAAACCAACCAATATGAGATGTGTCCATGGTATAGGAGGCTTCACACAGGCTAAAAAAGGAATTTAGAAACCATCACTAAAAGAGGAATTTAGAAACCATCACTAATTTAACTCTTGTACCGGTGAACAAAATAAGACAACTGGTTAGTCAAAGCTAGTTGAAGTATCTGATATCCAGTCTGGTAATTTATACGAAAAATTACTATTATATGAAAAAAAAACAAAAGTTAGCTAGTAATAGAAACAATCACTGTATTCACCTTTTCTCCAACATCAAGGAAATAGTTATAATATTGTATTATACTGTGTGTAATAAAATAACATAAGGAACAAATAATGACCTAGAAGCAATAATGTTCCAGCCATTTACTGGGAACAGAGAGCCCGCTATCTGTATTTTTTCTTAAAGATATTTGGGAAAGGAAATTCACTAGGTGTTTGGATTTATTATTTGAGGAGAGTGAGGAAATATTGTCTTAAATTCAATATATACTCTATTGCTGTAGCTATTTCTAATTTTTCTACTGTCTTTGGAAAAGATGACAAATGGTTTTTCTCTTCCACTGAGTAATGCCTAAAACACTGAAAACTATTTTTAGGCCAGCTTTCTGGCACTTTTGCTTTAGAACAGTTGATTTTAAAACTTTTGAATAAAAAAGAATGAAATACTGATATATATATATATATATATATACAAATGTGTATATATACATGTATGTACATATATATATCAACATAGAATAATCTTGGAAAACATTATGAAACATTATGTTGGGGCACGAAAGAATACATTTATATGGATCCATCCACATGGAATGTCCAAAAAAAACCCCAAATCTATAGAGACAGCAGATAGCAGATTAGTGGGTTGCCTGGGGCTGAAATGGGAGAAGGGATTAGTGGCAAACTAGTACAAAAAATCATTTTTGGTAATGAAATGTTCTAAAATGTATTTTGGTAATGATTGTATAACTATCAATTTACTAAAAATCAATGAATTATACCCTTCATGTGAATTTCATAATGTGTACATTATGCTTCCATAAAGCTGTTGTTGTGGCCACTCTGAAGACATAAATGATCCCCTAACCTCAAAATCTAGTTCAGATGTCAAGACTAATGATACCACACATACCCAAGAAAGTATGGCAAATTTTGTTATTCACATCATGTGGCTTTCTGGAAATAGTAGGGCAGGCTTCCCAAGTTGGTCTGAAAAGTGCTCAGAGAGTTGAGAAGGAGATTAGGGTTTTTATTGTGGTTAGGTGGAGGGACGGGGGTGAAGGTGCTCTTTCATGGGCAGGGGTTTGCATGGTTTGAAACTCCCACAGGTACCAAAGAAGGGAGCGTCTGGGATTTCTTATCGGCTTTCCCACATGCGAGGCAGAAGGGAATGAAAGAGAGGTATGGCTCAAAGGCTGTCAGTAGTCAGACATCAAAAAGTGTGGAATCAGACTCTTTATTAGGGCTGTTAAAAAATTATTTTCCCCTAGCAGTTCTGTAGCAGTTCCTCAAGTCATCTTATATCCTCCCTAAACATATCAGGGTAAACTATACCTATAGCACTTGTCAATCGTTATTGTCCATTTATTGTCCCCCTCACTAGATGGTGAGCTGCCTGAATGACCTTGAAAGACCTAATACTTCCATAACATTTGGAATATGGTGCATACCATCGTTTTTTTGTTGTTGAAAATAGGTGACAGTGTGGAATGAACAAAGCAGGGAGGAAAAAGATCAGGGTTGTAAGGAAAACCTTCCCCCCAAAGTGTGTTCTCCTTACTCATTCCCTTTTTTGCTCCATCTTGGATGATTTAATTTCTTATTGCAAAGAAAATAGAAAAGTAACAGCATAGTAAAAGTGAAGCTCACATTTTCTTTGTTGTCAGAGAGGCAACCAGTTCATATTTCATATGAATATTAATATATTCTTGTTTGATTACTAAATATGTAATTTCAATACTGTGTTTTAATATACTTAATTCTTACCCTTTTATGTAATCTTCTCTCATGTTCACAAAATAATTAATCTGAGAACTCTGAGCATACACAGTGCCTATTTCTTCCAGTCTCTTACTTCCTAATAAATTCCAAGCTCTGCCACACCATCCTCATCCATTACCTGGTTGACTAGAAGTTACTTCTTATGAAAGAAAGTTCTAGATCACTCTATTATTCTAAAGAAATTGGGGAGAACTCACTCTTAAAAGTGGTTTGGTTTGGATAATAACTTAAGCACAGTTATGATACGCATTATCCACAGATAGATTTCAGGAACTTTTTAGATAAGACTACTTTGAGTAGACTTTCTAATTTTAGGTCAATCATGTATAACTATATATAGTTATGCAATAGCATCTTAAATGTATTTAGCTTTTCTAGGTTTATGTGTGTACATATAATACATATACATACACATATGTATAAAATTATATATCATTTGTGACATAAAATTGTTGAGGAAAAAAAAATTGTTGAGGAAGCATTGGTTTAACAATCAGAATGCATAAGTTCTAGTCTTGGATAAATCATGCCCAACTTGGTAAATCATATAATTTCTTTGAGTCTCAAATTCTCTATAAAATGGAAGTAAAATTTGTGATCTACAGAAAACCAACTAATAGGTAGTAGCTGGAAGCCCTTGGAAAATTTTGCAATTTTACACATTTTTAAGATATTTCAAAACCTATTGCCAGCTCCCGAAGAGATGACCCAGATATATAATCACAAGAGAAGCATATACAAATATTGCCAAGAAGCCAATAACTTATCCGTATGGGCTGTAAATGGTATGTGGGGTTAGATGAAGGACAGTGTACTTAAACCACGTGATCAGAGAAAGTCTTTGAGATGAGTGGCACACACTGCTAACTCATTTACTCAACACCTAGTCCAAACTCATTCTTAATCTATCTCTCTTATTGACCTTGAAGATTTTAAGTACAAATTCTTCATGCCTCTTTGCCATTAATGTGTCAGGCGATACATTTCTCAGTCCATGAGTTTAAAGAGAATGTCTCTGGAGACTCCTGGGAAGACTTTTCCTGACTTGATTAGAGGACGGATATGACAACAGATAAGACACTTCATCCTGGATATGTGGCCATCATGGGAAGATGCCAAGATCTAGCCCACTGAACATGATATAGTGGATTGCCTACCTCTAGACCTTTTGTTCCATGTGAAAATTAGTGTCTTTATTGAGCCATTCTTCATTAGATTTCTTTTATTGTAGGCAAAAGTACTTTTAGGGATATTAGACAGGACATAAGAAGTGAGTAATTTCTGCAGTCAAGTACTGGCTCAAAGGAAAACACCCACTGCACTGACCACACCTAAAACAAACTGAATTTAAAGATGAGGGAGACAAATGTGGTACAACAAATTGTGTTTCCTACCTGAATTTGCTGCCACTGACCAGGGCTTTATTTAATCCATATTTAACCCAATGTTGATAGGATTACTCACCTGTATTTGACATTTCATCTTGATCTTGGCCTCTTGTTGAGCAAGAGTTTCTTCAGAGAGATGGTAAGTAGATGGATCACAATTATATGGAGATAGATATTTTGTTCAACATAGGACAGTACTTTTTAATAACTAGCGCTACTCAACCTGACCCATGTGACGCTTTTGTAACAAACCAGTCCATCAAAGGAGCCATGGAATGGGCTTTCCATCAATGGATCTAAATGGAAGGCACTGGGTCTTTAACTCTGAGAGTCTAGGACTATCTGATTATAAGCATTTATTGATTCATATTAGATGCTACCATTATGCAATAAGCATAAGATGCAGTCTCTTCCCATTGGAAGTTTATCACATAAGAAATACTCCTTTGAAGAAGGAAGGACATTAATGTGATAAGGAAATTGCCCACATTATCTTATTCAAATCTCAGTGAAAATTTTAACTTGCTTTACATGTGCATGGATGAATATTAGGAAATGCAAGTTACTTTCCTACAGTTGTCATATCCTCTTGTAGGGGACATCAAATCCTCATTTCGAGCTCTGCCCCAGCAAACCAACAGGGCCTTGTTGGTGTCCATTGCTATTTGGTTCAGAAAATAGATTAAGCATGACAAAAGTGGCTGAAATGAAGATTATTGCAGGCAAAGTAGTTGATCTTTCCTCCGAAATGCTAAAGGAACCAAAAACCACTGGGAGTAGTTTTGCCACCACTCCTTCTCCAACTCTGAACCACCCTGGACTCAGACATCTTAGTGCTGAGACTTTTCAGTTAGTCTCTGAGGATTTACCAAGAGCTACTTTATGTTAGGCACCCTGTGTGTATTATTCACCTTCATTAGTAGGTTTATCATTATCCCCATTTTACAGCTGAGTAACCTGATGCAGAAGATGCTGTGATCTGACCAAGTATGAATAGCTAATAAGAGACAGAGTAAGGTTCAAATACAGGTTTGTTTTTTTTCTTCCTGATTCTAAAGCTTACACATTGCTCGTCAATATTGTCCTTATTTGCTTTCTGTTGCCTACTGATAAATGATGAATTCTACTCACCACCTTCTCTCTTTTATCTGGATTGCAATCACATGACAGCTGATCAGTAGCGCCTTTAGAGTGTCACTATATGTGGTTAAGGTAGAGCATGAGGAAATGGACAAGTGCGGTCAAGTGCCTGATATCATAACAGGAAAGAGTCAATGTACAGAGATGGTGCCCAAATCATGTACTTTTAAGGTTATACTTCATGTACTCCAGCCCTTTCATTTTAGAAGAAAAATAGCAAGGCTGATTGACAGAGAATATTTTCTAAGAGCAAAGTCAAGGGAAGAACGGTGTCTCTCCTCCTCCAAACCCTTTCTCCATTGCCTCCCCAACTGCCACCCAATCCATGACAGTCCTCTGTGTTAATTTCAAAAGAAAATGATGCATTCAGGTTTAGGTAATAAGGTTCAGAGACTACATCCATTCTATATCATAGAGAGTGCATGGTTTGTTTGAAACTTGTGCCACATCGTTATTCTAGATTATGATGACTTAAATGTACACAGGAGCATTTCTGAATGTGTAAGCATTTGAAATTCAAAGAGATCCCATGGGTCAATCTTCGTCCACAGCTGAAAATTACCCAGACCAGCAAACCAACATAGGCATACATAAGAAGGAGAGCACATGCTTTTCCTTCATAAATCTTTTCCATATTTTATGGCTTTTGCTGCCTAAAAGTTCTCTCATAGGACTAACTAAGATGCCTCTTACTAGAGTGTATTCATGTCTTCTATGCTATATTCTCTGAGGTTAGACAGCAGGTGGAGATTCTAGAAACTGTCTTAGGAGATGAGAGGGAGAGGCTAAAGTGTGTGTGTGTGTGTGTGTGTGTGTGTGTGTGTGTGTGTGTACAAGGGGGTACACACACATGTGTGTATGTATGTATGTATACCAAAGGAGAGCCACTTGCAGTAGAGGAAAAGATACTTGACTGAGCTAGCTGCAAGTCAGAAAGGCAAAGTTGAAACCACTGTATCTACATGTCTTTGCTCCTACTTCCTTCTATGAGAACAAGAGTTGGACTTAATCTCTATTCCTGGCTCCAACATCCAATTACGCTGTAGAGAGGTGCAGTGTGAATTGTGGCCACAGGTCAGTGGCCATTTTACCTCCCTCTAGATCAGGATTAGAAGACTAGTGTCTTTTAAATTCAATACTTCCATTATAGTATTATTTGTTCCAGTTGAAATGAATCGCTAACAGGGTTTATAAAGGCCTAGATGATCAAGTGATTTAATAATGATGAAGTAGAAAAAAAAAATAATGATGAAGTAGAAGAAAGATGAAACAACCTATAGGATCCTTTTTCTTTCTTCTTATTTTAAGAGAGTATATATGGCCTCAATTTTCACCAGTAAGAAAGGGACATTTCACAGGGGTGCTGCAAGGAGGTCTAAGTGGACCACATAGCAGGTCAAATGTGGCACTATGTTGTAGCATGCACACTGGCAGACATAGTGTCCTCTCCACTGGAACAGCTCACCTTCCTTCACTGAATGCCCCAAACTGAACTCTGTTACGTTCATCTCTCTGTATGTTGGAAACCAGGCAATCTTTGTATGAATAAGCCATATTTTATGCATGTAAATCCACAAAGCCAAAGACAGAGTGTATACTTCTCTACTTCTATATTAAAAAATCCCAGATTTCCGGTCCTAGTCCATTCTATACCTTGTTTTTCTCTACTTGGAATTAATGAGTAGCATGTACGAGTTTTGAACTAGGGCAGAGGGGCTTTTGGAGTATGCTAAGGTTAATAACAAAACAAAATGGAAACTACATTAGCAATTTACATGTATATAATATATATCATAAATATTTGAAATTTTTTTCAAGAAAAGGCCTCTTTGTTATTATAATTTTAAGACAGCAGTAAAGACTACAGAGCCTAGGATTTCAAGCACTTCCCTGCTGGGCTAGTGACTTAATTTATTTCTTTAATTTGTTATAACCTCACAAAAAATGATATTCTTTGGAGACCTCAGTAGCCTGAGTTCTGCATGTATTATTTGCTGTAAAAGATTAATGAGGGAGCAGAAGCAATTTCTAATGGAATCCCTTGGTTTTCATCTCTGTCTTCCCAACCCCCACCTTCGAACTCGCTTGCCAATTCAGCATTATGAATCTACTAAATGTGCTTGGCAGGTTTGATGGGAAGAGGAGAGAAAAGGTTAAAAACCCTAGGCTAAAAATTTGAAAAACCTTTTCATTCTTACCCTCACCCTGTATCCGTTAGGTGCAATGCAATAATTTACTGTCTCATCTTCCATAAGATAAAGTACATTCACAGGCAGCTTGAAATCTTCAATGTTTTTTGACTTGTACTCTGTGGAGGTTTCCAGGGCCTGGTCCATACCCCATCTCTTCACAGACTACCTAAACCACCAGATTTTGAGAAGTCATCACCAATTTCCTTTCTCAATGATGTTAACTTGCATATATTTCAGTATTGTTGGTATTAAGACATACTTTTTAATCATGATACCAGAAAAAAAAGTAAAAGGTCAGTCAAAGCATCGACATAAGAGATGTGTGTGTGCTGAATGAGCTTTTAGAGGCGGAGTTAAAGATCCATCCCCTCCTGATAATGACCTACAGCACTCCCTAGGTCCATTCTGGCAAATACTCTCAAGGCTAAGTGCCAGGGAGTGGCATGGATTCCCCACCCTCAAATAGCCCTGCTAACTCTGTAAAATAAGTGACAGCCAGGTGATAAAAGCCAAGAGGATCTTAACAAAAGCAGCATTTCTCAGAACAGCTGCAGAAGGGTTGCCACAAAAGAAAATTTAAGAATTCAAAACTTCCTTTGACTCCAAGCCCAAAGTTAAGTGGCTACTGAGCCATCATAGTAGAAATGTAAATTGGGCCCAAAAAAGGACTGTTGCGTGGAAACATGTTTACTACATGAGATATTCAAAGAAAATAGAAGAATACAGAACTGAATGGTAGGAATTCAAATTTGGAAAAGAACAGAAACAAAGACAAAACAAAACAACAGTGTACATTCGCATGTCTGTGTGTTTGAAAAGAGAATAGGAGTAATTAAACCAAAAGATTAGCAATGAGTGGTAAGATAATCTATGGTCATAGTTTAATAGTAATATTTTTTAAAAATTCTGTGTATTTACTGTGAAATACAGAATGCATATTTCAAACATGCTTTAAGGAAAAGAAGCTTTTAAGGAATTGAATTAGAGCCTTAACTGGTTTCACCTATTATCTTTGCACCTTCTACATTTGTGCCATCTTTCCATGAATTATTTCCGTCCTCCAAATGTGTATCTAGCTTTTTGGATGCTGGCTTATAAGGCACTGATAAGACGAAGGATCTACAAGTTACCACATAGGTGCACCAGAGTTAAGATTAATGCAAACTTTTGGGGCATGTGTGTGGCTCAGTCGTTTAAGCATCTGCCTTGGGCTCAGGTCATGGTCCTAGAATCGAGCCCCACCTCGGGCTCCCTGCTCAAAGGGGAATCTGCTTCTCCCTCTGCCCCTCCTCTCTGCTCTTGCTCTCCTTCTTTCTCTCTCTATCAAATAAATAAATAATAAATTTTTTTAAAAGATCAATGAAGACTTTTGAATGCTTATTATGGACAAGGTATCAGACCTAAGAACAAAAGTTCCTGAAATCATAAAGGACTGGATATAGCATTATGCTGAAAGTATGTTACAAAGGAGTGTAAAAATAAAGTTTGAAAGAGACCATAATTCAGGAGAAAGCAAGCAGGGCCAGTTAAGTGTCCACATTCCTCACATTCGGGGTGAAGTCTCTGAGGACCAACTGTCCATTCTTTCAGAAAATAATTCACCATATATATTTTTAACCAGGGATAAGCCTGACATGGACTCCATGAGCAATAATAACTATTACTAATATTTATTGGTTGCTCACCATATGCCAGATATATTCAGGAAAACTGTGCTACAATATTGTACACCTGTTATCATATTTACTTCTCCCCAAATAGTCCGCTTTCATAATAATGAAATTGTGGCTCAGAGATGAATCTACTTACCTCAAGTCATCCAGCTAAATGTATGTACTGTGCCCCCTGACCCCATGTTGGCCTCATCTCAGGGCCTGTGCTTTTTCCTGCCTTCTACCTCAGCCTACATAGTGTAACGGGAATACAACGCATCCCCCAAAAAGCTCTTGGGTAAAGATAGCATTTCTGTTAGGGAGAGAATTTACCTTCAGTAAAGGAGCCTCTTTAATGGGTATATTTGGCTACAAAGGTTTAACTAGGTAAGATAAGGCAATAGTACGTCAGTGATTTAAGGAATGAAAATGTCCATTTCTTGCTTACACGATGATCTGGGGTGGATCAGTTCACAGCGTGGCCCTCTGCGTGATCATGCATGAAACCAGGCTGAGGCCATGTCGTCATCCTCAAGAGATGACTTCCAGCGTAGTTCCCGCTATGGGGCAGTATAAGATGTGGGGCATCCAGCCATTTTATTGGAATAGTTACTGACAGTAGTCCCAGAAAGCTCGAGAATTTGAGGATATTCTGATGACAACAGCTATAGCTGTGGTAGTGAAGAAAGACCACTGGATTTAGAAGTAGAAATCCAGGATCTTTTTCCAGTCCTTAGTGCTAACTAGTTATTCAATTTTCTTCTAGTTATTCAATTTTAAGGCAAATCTCTTCATCAACCCAAGCTCAACTTTCTATGCTATTGAATCAGGAAATAATACTTGCCACGTTGGGCGCTCAGCCAGGGAAATAAGATAATGTATGTAAAAAGTATTTGAACCTATATAATGCTATGCAAATGTAAGATGAAACTTACATTTTAGAAATGGCCTAGAAAATGCACAAAGTATGACCACTTCACATTGTCTGGGATATGTGGTCACATCAGTTAATGGAAGGGTAGGAGAGCAAGAACTGAAAAACACTGTGAGGGTTAAAATAGGGTGACAAAAGAGCTATTCAGGATTAGGAGAAGATTGGGTGCAAAAAGTCAGGTATCTGAATTAGTCATATATTTCAAAGAAATTTTGCCCAAAATCTTACAAGTCTCTTCAATAATGTTTGGTATTTTTAGCCAACGAAAGACCAAGATATTTAGAAATGTAGTGCACAGGAGAAATTAGGCATATTTCAGATTTAAAATCCAGACAACTACTCATTTTGCTTGTGTGTGCATGTGTGCATGTGCATGCAAGCATGCAAGCATGCCCATATGCATTTGAGCAATGCTTATGGCTGTGACTGTTGCTTTTCCTTTAGAGATGGATTTTACTTGCCTTATGTTCTGTGGAGTTAATTAAATACCGGAGAAATATGTTTACTGTTTCAGGTTCCACATACTTGTGAGGATTTTGTCATTGACTTTGGTCCAAACAGGACACCTTTAGAAACATAGCAACGCTTAGCTACTCTTGGGAAAAGCTAATGAGTCATTAACATGTTAATATTGCTATTTTCTGCCTTAATATCTCATATCCCTGCCTTACCCAGTCTCATATATACGTGTGTGTGTGTGTGTGTGTATTGTTAAGCACTCAGGAATTAATTCCTAGATAATTTTAAAGTATATTTCCTTATGAAGGGTGCACTGAAACTCCCTGTACATTTCTTTGCAAATTCTTATGTATCTGTAATTGCTTCAGAAATAAAGATCTTTCCTTTTTTTTTTATTTTTTATTTTTTTTATTTTTTTTAAGATCTTTCCTTAAATATTTCTAATACATAGGAGAGCATGAGCAAGTTTGGAACTTCGGTTAAAGCATTTCTATTGCCTACCAAATGCAGTACTAGAAATTCTACCCAGTAGATAGGAGATAAAGAGGATTTTCCATTTAGATGTTCTCCAAATTATGGTGTTAAAAGGATTTCTTAAAAATGAGGATTCTAAGTAGAAGACATTGTTTGATTCAGAAGAAGCCACTATGGGGGAAAAATGCAGGCATTAGAGCTGGTTCTTATTTTTGACAAAGCCCCTTAAGAGAAGCACAGACACTTTGTAGGGTCATAAAAGTCTATTGGAATGGACTTTTCAAAGGATCGTAAGCCAACCAAAGCATCAATATTTGACTGTATTTTTTTATTATTTTTTAAAGATTTTATCTATTCATGAGAGACAGAGAGAGAGAGAGAGAGAGGCAGAGACACAGGCAAAGGGAGAAGCAGGCTCCATGCAGGGAGCCCAATGTGGGACTTGATCCCAGGGCTCCAGGATCACCCCCTGAGCCGAAGGCAGATGATAAACCGCTGAGCCACCTGGGGATCCCTGACATGTATTTTAACACTTCAAAACATAGTCACAGACCTTTTTTTTTTTTTTTTTATGTTGGAGCCACTGCGGCAGGCTTGCACAAGAAGTGAAAGACAAAGAAGCTGTCAGATACATCCAGTCATTGAAGTCACCACCCCAAACCCTTCATCACTCTCTGCATCTGAGCCTCACCCAGGAGTAGTAGATTATATACCTCAGCACTTGCCACCCCATTCTGTCTTCTCTCCTCCCCATTCCCACTGAGATTTTTTGAAGTCATAGGACCAGCTTTTCCCAGGATTAAATAACTGCTTCAGGCTCAACTCTCTTTCTTGTCTGACTTCACCATCAGGATGATGATTTTTTTCCCCAAATATATCACCATGTCACTCTTAAATCCCTTATCAGCTCACAATTACCTATGCTTGATATTTTCAATTCATATTTTACCCAAGGGGGATACTGTTTGGAAACAAAGTAATACCTCAAGATATTGGTGTGCCTATCTGGCTCGGTTGGTAGAGCATGCAACTCTTGATCTCATGGTCCTGAGTTGAAGCCCCATGTTGGGGGTGGTGTTTACTTAAACAAATAATGATTATTTATTTATTTATTTATTTATTTATTTATTTATTTATTACCTTAAAGTATTAAGTAGTTGGAACCAATGGTATTGTATTACAATGATTTATTTTATGAGTCCCAACTAGTGGATCTTTTTTTTTTTTTTTCCAACTAGTGGATCTTAATGGCAGTCAATGAGAACATTAAGATCATTACCAAAATTTGAAATCAGGTTTTTGTTTTTTTAATAAAATATCAGCCTTACTTTGGCCTGCATGTCCAGTTTTATTTCTGTGTTTGGTTTAGAATTGAGAGAAATTTCAAGTAAAATAGATCCTAACCTATACCAATAAGTACTTGAAATTAGGAACATGTTCTTATTAGCTACTTTTGCAATCTCAAACCTTTTTTCAGTTACAGGAGAAGTTTTATTCTGAAGTCTGCAAGAGGACGTGAGTTTGGCAGCACAAGTGAATTGTATTGACCATGCCTAGTGTATAGTTTCTTAGAGAAACTACTTCCTTCTTTTATTGTTAAAATAGTTTAAAATCTAATAATACAGAATTCAAATCAATCCCATGAAGGAGAACCGAGTCCAGAGTTCTCATCATGGCCTAAAAGGCTCTCCTTGTCCTTTGTTTTTCCTCCAATTTCATATCTGCACATCCTTCTCTGCAGATTTGAGCCCAGGCAGCTGTTTTGGGGTCTTGGAAAGTGCTCCTATATTAAGAAACTCTCCTCTAGCAAATTTTATGTTCCAACCCTGTGATCTAGAACCTTTGGGGTTCAGTTCCAAAATCCCCTCCTTATCTGCTGCCAGGATATGTGGATTGGGTCCCAGGACTCTGTCAGAGTAGAGTTATCTCCTTCTTTACCAAGTTCTGGCCTTACAAATGTGTTATATAATGACTTGGCCCTGATTTCTGGTGCAGTGGCCATGAAAAGAGAGGAGGGGTAGATATACCTGTCTGAATGCTGTCCTATGAGGCATCCAGACATGTCTTCAATTGTCTTCAGCAAGGAAGGCAGTGTGTGCTGTTTAATAAGGATGAGTGGGCCACTTCTGCAGGCTCCAAGATTTCAAAATGTCTGGGATTTTAATATATGTGAGGATATTGATTTAGATACTTTAGAGTTTACTCTTCCCCAACAAGGGTCCTTGACCTTGGGAAAACAGATTTTCCAGAGTTGAGAATTTAACCTTTTCTGGAGCTCTGCTATACTTATAATTAAGTCCTGGGACTGATCTTTGGCCTGTTCTGCCCTCTGGCTACAGTAGATAAGAGTCTCTATGTGCTGCAGGAGAGAGATCCTCTGACTTTCACACTTTGCCTTTAATTGGTGATTAATCATTCTCAACATTTCATTGTCTTTCTCCTGCACAAAATTGTGTCAGAAACAGCAGCTGATTCCTTTGTCTTTATAATACTACTGCTCCATCCTTTCAAATGCCTGAGAGAGTGCATCTGCCATTGCCTCCCTTCCATCAAGATTCCATCTCCTTTAACCATCACAGAAATGTTAACAGTGACATAACTGCCACATGCCAGGAACTCTGAATACTTACCTCCAGTGGTGATGCCATCATTACCAGCCAGCCCTCACATGACCCAGCTTCACAATCCTATTTTAGGATCTGCTTTCTCAGAAGATTCCTAATCCCAACTCTTTTATGTCAGATTCCCTGAAAAATGACTATGAGATGGAGATTTTCATTTTAGGAAGAAAATCAAGGACGTTTGGTGGCCATGGGGATGTGTCACTCCCATCTACCCACAAAACAACCTGCTATTAGGGAAAGGTTGACTGAGAGACTCTAGATGCTATGCCTTTAGTTTAGGGTTTTTTTTTTTTTCCAGCATTCACACTGTGACCATGGTCTCCTCGCTCTTCTCCATGGCAAAGGTCCTACAGTCAGGAAGTTTTTGCACAACTCAGGATTCTTTTAATGGGCAATCATTGCCCTGGACCCCTGATCAGGCAGGCTTAGGCTTTTTCAGAGACTTTTCTCACTCAATACCACGTTTTCCTCTCCCCCTTCATTGGTGCCAGACCTGTGATACAGTCTAAAGGCTCCACTGCTTACTCTTGCTTCCTCTGCCCCATCTTTCACAAGCATTTTACCAAACACATATGTATGTCTAATTCTGGTTTGGCATCTGCCTCTTGGAGGACCCTACCTGATGCTGGAGTGTTCTCAAGAAAAACCCCTCTCAGAGATCCAAGAAGGGATGAGAGAAGGAGGAGAAAATAGAGCATCTGATTTCATGGGATGTTCTGGGGCTGGGGTGGCCCTTAAGAGTTGTCACTAGTTGAGGCAATAGAACCAACTATTTATATCTGCATCCATGAGTCATTTGATAAAGGCGGTCACAGGGAAGGGACACAAACTTGGGTGAGCCAGTGCCCGTTGGCTGAGAGAAATTCCCAGGGAGAGACTCAGCTGTGAGCACTAGCGGCAGACACTCCTGAAAACTGAGAGAGTAGATGCCTTGGTTGCCAAGGGAATAATCTAAGTGGCACACGACTTCTACTTCAAAGAGGAAACGGAAGACAATTCTTACAGTTAAAGAACAATGGTAATAATTTCTGTGCTCTTTTTGAAGGGAGGATATCACATTTTGTAAAATTGTGTGGATGAGCAGAGCACCTCTCTGGGACTAGTTTAGGGGGTCAAGGGAAGAGAATCTCATTAGCAGACTGAGCAAGAGCTACACCTTGTGTTGATGGAGTGTACTTTGTATGGGTGAGGTTTCTTCCTGACCTTCAGGGCTCCTAATTCACATGGGGAAGATGTTTCTTCCTCTTCTAATAAAGGAACAGGAAAGATGTCACCAACTATTCAGCCATGCTAAAGTCAGCCATAAGATCAGGCCAAAGGGAGGCTGCATTCTTTTTTTTTTTTTTTTTTTTTTTTTTTTTTTAGATCAGGGAAGGGGTAGAGGGGGAGGGAGAGGGAGACAGAGAATCTCAATAGACTCCATGCCCACACAGAGCCTGACACAGCATCACAGGGCTCAAGCTGAGATCATGACCTGAGCTGAAATCAAGAATCAGATGCTTAAACGACTCCGCATCCCTGGCACCCCATTCACACTTATTTTTTTTAAGATTTTATTTATTCATGGGAGAGAGAGAGAAAGAGAGAGAGAGAGAGAAAGGCAGAGGGAGAAGCAGGCTCCCTGCAGGGAGCCCGACGTGGGACTCGATCCTGGGTCTCCAGGATCACACCCTGGGCCTAAGGCGGCGCTAAACCGCTGAGCCACCTGGGCTGCCCCCCATTTACCCTTTTTAAGTTCCTACAAAGTGCTTTTTTCACAGCAAAGAGAAATAGCAATAACTACAATGAAACAGGTAGTAAGAAACAGGTATGATCATCCCTGGGGCTTGCCACATCAAGTCATTTAATCCCCAGAAAATCACACGAAATAGAGATTATCATCTTCATTTAAAGGTTGAACCAACTGCCGGTTGGAAGGTGAATAGTTTTCCCCAATGTTCTGCAGCCAACAATCAACAAACTTGGAATTAAACCCAGTTCTCCTCACTCCAAGTGCAATTTCCTTTATACTCTCCAGGACTTTCAAATTGGAAATGGGAATTTCAATGGCAAATGCTTTCATTCTCCATCACACCTTCTCACTTTAAAGAGAGGACAAAGTCAAAGCCTCAGAGCCTCTGGACTATGGTGATCAACTCCATTGATAACGGTGATCGGGAGACAACTGCACAGGTGTTTGGTGGCAGCAGTGGCAGATTTCATCTGAAGACAGGGACACCATCCTGTGAAATGTGTGCACTCTTTGCCAGTGTGCATTCACTCAACTGCATTTGTCCCACAGTATCTCTATCCCCTCACCTGATTATTTTCCCTCTGTTTGGCAATCCTCAACATAGGGGCTGCCGTGGACATGCACACACACATGCACGCACATACACACACACAGAGATTCTCTCGCTCGCCAATTACCAGGCTGCAGCAGGCTGCAGGGGTCTTTCATTCTCTTTCCATATTCAGCCTTTTGATATGTTGCCTGTACCATTCTTTCCCCATGTGCTAACAAGGCTGTCTGTGAGGAAGGTTTCACAGGCAGCCAATTACAGAGAGGATGTGAGGTGGATCAGAGGAGTGCAGCCTGCTGGGGGACTGTCATTTACAGCATGAAAGGCAGTGCAATCATTGCTAAAAGGTTTAGTTTGGACAGGAGCTGTAACCTTCCAGCCATACTTCCAGTCGCCTGAATTTGATGAGTTGCTTTGTGTGCTTTAGGTTGTTTAATTTTTGCTGTTTTGTGAGTAATCAATGCTCCTATTTTCACATGTCTAATAGTAATGGTGATCTCTCTGCAGTAAAACATGAATGAAGATGGCTTGCTCATAAAATGCAATGCCGTGAAAAGAAGCCAACTACCATTTGTGTATATATATATATATATGTGCATATATATGTATATGTACACATATATATATGACTGATGGCTGTGAATAGAATCTCCACATGCAAATAAAGAAAATTGTGCCTCTGTGTGTGTGTGAAAGCCAAGATAATGCCACACTACTGTCGTAAATGTAGGTGCTCCCAAATCAGAATAGGTACCACAAAAAGCTTATGACAATCAGCTCTGTCCCCACACTCAAATGTATGCAACCGTGGGAGCTGTGGGAGCCTCTGGATTGCTGGCCAAACAGCAGAGCAGAGGGCAAAAGGGTCTCTTTACTTTCGTGTCTCCCTTTATCCACAATGAGAAATCTGTCGTGATTTTTCTTAATTTACTTGAGTCTTGAATGGGAAACCTAATCTCATTTTTCTCAAGGAACAAAAAGGAAGAGGGAGAGAAATGGGGGTGGGTGGGAACAGAGGTGGGGGATGAAAAAGGATCACCCTGTCTACCTGCTACCCACAGCCCACCAAGTCACGGCCTCCTCCTCCCTACCCTTCCCAATCGGCTCCAGCCAGAGTCCCTAAATGACCTGACTGAGGCTGTTCTGTGCCTGCAACAATTTCCATCAATTATTAAGGAGTACACAGACAGGCTTTGACACATTCAAGTGTGTTTTCTGACCATGTTGAAACACAAACAGAAGAGTTGTGTGTTTATAACCAACATAAGCAGATGTCAAGGAGTGCAAAAATATGCCTCTTTTAAAGTCGGCCTGTCTGTGTATTTGTGGCGGCATATGCCCAGAACATGTGTATTTTGAGTGCTAAGTGTGAGGAGTAATGAGTAAAGGAACAGCACTCTTTCCTTAAAAAATAATAAATAAAAAGTCTGTTGTAATCTCAGTTAAGTTTAGAGTATTTGAACATGATGATATTCCACCCTCTATTCAGGAGGGTAGAAGATGGGCAGGCTGACATGGGTCTACAGCGTATGGCGGAGTTGGTGACCTAAGTCACATTGCTTCACTCTTCCACTGGGATGTAATATCAAGTCTTTCTAATATAATAATGAGAAGAGCTCAAGGAATATCCCTCATGGATAGAACAGAAGTGTGGAAGCAGGTTAAATACAGGAGGCAACTTTTATTTTTTTTTAATTTTCTAAAAAGATTATTCTTTTATTTGAGAGAGAGAGAGAGAGAGAGAGAGCTCATGAATGGGGGGTGGGGGCAGAGGGAGAGGGAGAAGCAGACTCCCCGTTGAGCAGGGACCCACCCCCCTCCACCCCCGAGGCAGGGCTCCATCCCAGGACTCTGAGATCATGACCTGAGCTAGAGGCAGCCGCTTAACTGACTGAAGCCACCCAGGTGCCCCAAAAGCAAATTTTAAATAGGAAAAGATGGACTTTAGTTAGGAATCTTGAAGGGAGCTAATGTAAAACCAATAGTTCTAGGAATTATCTTTGGAAGGTGGATGAGGAAGCTTCCAAACAAAAAGGCAGAATTAACAGTGGACCAGGGGACACTTTTTAGGCAGCCTGAGTAAGGAGGGTATTGGAAACCAATATTTAAACAGTTGCCATGGTGCTAGGCCCTAGGGTGGCACCTTCCAAATATTTCATTATTTAACCTACATTAACAGTTCTCTGAGGTAGGAGCAATAGTCTACCTTTTACCAATGGAAAATCTATAATGTCCTCATCAGTAAAAGAGATTAGAAAGCAGATTCTTGAAAGTACTGGGAATTTTCCAGACCCTACAGTAGGGTCAATCTAAATGGAAGGCAGATAGTCTGAGGAGCCTGGACTTTATCAAGGGAAGATTAGATGGGGCAGGCCCTAAATGACTCTGTCACATTCTTCCAGAAGCATTTGAGCCCATGTCTGAGCAGGTCAAGAATATTAGAGTCAAACCATTTCTACCAATGTAGAACTGCTCTAACAGGCAGTCGTTCCTTGTGGGCTCCTCAGCAGCTCGGCGGAGACTTTCTCAGAGCTGCTTTATAGTGTGTGGCTCTTCCTACTCAATCTTCCCTCATTCTCTTTCTCTCTCAAGAGGTGTCAGCACTCTGTATCCTGGTCTGAAGCTCTTCTTGCCCACCTCTCTTTACCCTACCATTACACTTCACAGGTGGTTCTCTCTAAAAATCCTTTGTACTTCTAATTCAGTCTTGGCAACAGCTTCCCAGAGGGCCCTAAAGACTCAATCAATCCTGGGGGTGGCTCCAGAGAGCCAGTGATAAAATGGGATCAGGATATGATCACTCTCTGAATCTAGCTGATAAGTGGACCTCATTTCGTGTGTTAGGTGGAGCACCGATAGTCTCAGGAGCCCAAGATGGTATCCGAACTGGTAAAGGCTTACACCCAGGGTAACCTGGGAAGATGACTCAGTGGAAGGGCATGCCATTGCCAGAGGGAAGATTCAGGTACTTGTAAAGTGTGGAAGAAATAGTTCATGTAAAGACAGTGGAGCTGGCTGGCCATTACTAAGTTGCACTGAATAGCAATAAAGAGATAATGAGATTATGAGGTCCATTAACAAACAGTTAGAGATGAAGTATGAGAGCTAGAGGACTTCGTAATTAGCTTGCAAAGAAGTCCTTATCTTGTGCAGTAGGAAAGCAGACACAGCTGAATTGCAGTCTTTAATACTTAGAGACTTGAGCAAGGGTGGTACGCTAAGGTCAGAGTCCTGTCTGGGAAACCAGGGTCCCTGAAACATGGAATAGGATTGAGTGGATGCCTTGATGACTGTGGTTCTGTGGACCTACCTGGATGCTCAGAGTCTACAAGGTACCACCCCCTTGAAGAGTTAGCACTTTCCCTGTGGGGGAAGACACTGCAGAGGTCTCTCTCCTGTAAAGCAACAGGTGTCCACTCAGTACCTGTCACCTCCACTCCTGGCTGCCAGATTGATCATTACAGATAAAACCCAGCATAATCCTGCTGGAGGATGGCTTCCATTGGTAAGAGAACAAAGAGATGGCTTCTCAAAGAAGCTAAAAGAATTAATAGAAGCCATGGTTGCATTTTACAGGTACTTGGTCAAAGGAACCAGGCTATAAAAACGGAAAGGCAAGAATTTATTCATTTGGAAGCACTTTCTTGGGACATGGGATATAGTCCTGTGGCAAGGATCTCAGGGATGTATGGCCCTTAGAAGCCTGGAGAAAGCACCGTCGTCCACATTGTGCATAGATGAAAAGTCTGAGTTGCCACAGCAGACAGCATGGGGAGGGATAAGAAGTCTGAGGGTGTGGGCATCTGGAGTGGCCTTATCATGACCCAACAGCTGACCATTCCCCAGGAGGGCCCCGAGGACACACCTGCTACCAAGACCATCAGAAGCGCGCTGGCGAGGGACACCGGTGTCACTAAGGAGTTGCATGGGAACTGTTTCCTGTGGGCCAAGCTTGAGGGCAGAAGTGACCACAGAAGTCGGCCTCTTAATAGCAGTGGGAGAGCAGAGGCCCCTAAGACCACGCACACCCAGTCCAGGAGCTGAGCCGCTCCCTCCTCCCTCTGCGGAGACCCCATGTGCCCAGGGCCACCAGGGCACAGTTCAGTTGCTGTACCTCCAGGATCAGCTCCCACCAGGTTGCTGCTAGCCACGACTACGGTGGGGCAGGCTGTGGGGGGGCAGCGAGGAATATGGGGAGGGGCATTTTCATGTGGGGCAGGGCTCCTCCAGCATGCACACTTTGCTGCAGGGGCCGCAGGGCCTGGCTGAGCCGGTTTTTGGAGTTGACCCAAGTGGGAGGCTCTTTCTATGCAATCCTCCTGCCCCCTCCTCTCTCGCAGACGCTGCACCTGCATCGTAGTCGGATACCTGTTCCTCTGCCCTTTACGTTTCTTCCCCAGTCACTTCTCTCCAGGAATCTCTTACATTTCTAACGCTGTCTTAGCGTCTTTTCCCCAGAGGCCCCAAAGTAACATAAAAACCGTGCGGAAAGGGAGCGAGAGTCTATGGTGTGAGAAAGGGGA
The DNA here is from genome assembly GCF_003254725.2 of Canis lupus dingo. Classification (NCBI taxonomy): domain Eukaryota; kingdom Metazoa; phylum Chordata; class Mammalia; order Carnivora; family Canidae; genus Canis; species Canis lupus. The sequence continues at coordinate 18,078,267 of NC_064277.1, forward strand.
GCTTGCAGCCACGGGTGTTGTTGCACTAACACCCCGGGACTCATTCATTCACAGTCTCCGTGTTGAGCTTTCTGAGCCTTTGCAACCGGCTTGGTGCTTGCTACTTCTTGCTTACTGCTGCTTGGTGTTGTTGTATTCACTGACAGTAAAAGTTCTTAAGAATTAAAAGCAGTGGCAGTCCCAATTTCAAAGAGAGAGGGCAAGTTAGAAGCCGTGTTCGTTTTTTCGGTAGCCGGGGCAGAGAAGAATCCAGCAAGGAAAAGCTGTTTGTGGCAGAGAAAGTGATGCTCAGCCACAGGGAAGCGGGGGAGAGGGAGGAATGAAGTACTCATGAAGAAGCAGCTGGGGCCAGGCCGCACACCTGCGCACTGAGTCAGATTGCAAACATTTACCTTTTCAGACCAGTCTTTGGTTTTCTCTGTGCCAAGTGATCTTGAATACAAAGCCCCTGGAACAAAATATTCCCCCCACTCTTCTATCTTGCTCCTGACATTAAGGCAGGGTTCTCTGGCTACATCCATGGTCCATCACAGCCTCACTTGCTGGCTCCCCATCTGGCTGTTGTCGCCTACATGTGCTATGCACACCTTCCAGTTTCTCTGTCATGCTTCTCCAGACCTCTCTCTGCAGAGGAGAAATGCCCTCTCCACTTCTCAAAGGCTTCTTGAGTTCCCAGTATCTTGGTAGAGATTTGTGGAGTTCTTTGTTTCTTAAATTTTCTCTATATTGGATCTCCTAGGTTGCTTAATGGCTGAATATCTGCGTCCAGCTCAGGTCAGGATCCCGGGGTCCTGGGATCGAGTCCCACATTGAGGTCCCCACAGGGAGCCTGCTTCTCCCCCTGCCTATGTCTCTGCTTCTCTCTCTGTGTGTCTCTCATGAATAAATAAAAAATGTTTTTTAAAAATTTATCTGTTTCTTTTGATTTTCCTGAGACTTCTCTATCTAAAGCTCTGTGTCGGGATCCCTGGGTGGCGCAGCGGTTTGGCGCCTGCCTTTGGCCCAGGGCGCGATCCTGGAGACCCGGGATCGAGTCCCACGTCGGGATCCCGGTGCATGGAGCCTGCTTCTCCCTCTGCCTGTGTCTCTGCCTCTCTCTCTCTGTGTGTGACTATCATAAATAAATAAATAAAAAATTAAAAAAAAAAAACTAAAGCTCTATGTCAAATTTGAAGGGAAAAGAGCAGAGTTTGAGGACAATCTGAACACTGTACATAAGTCCTATGAACTTAAAAGGTGTCTTCATTTCACTTGCTCCACATTGACTATGTTCTTGGGAAAGCTCCTCGGATCATTGTCTTCCTTGGGGCTCTGTAGTCTTAGCCTGCCTCTGGACTTTCCGAGGTGTTTGGATTTACAGTATCTATAGTCTGGGATCCCCTCTATAGCCACAAAAGTCATTTCCTTGTATGAGTGCCAAAGACATGTGACTTTCTGCATTATTTGTCTTCTCTAATAGGAATTTTCAATATTGACTAATTAATGGTCATCACACCAACATTATGGATCTCATCCAACAAATTAAATGAATACACGATCAATTGCAAAGAACATAAGAGAAATCTAGAGAAGCCTAAAGGAAAAAAAATTTAAAAAGATAAGCTTCTTCTTTCAAATATTATTTCTTGTTCTGGTTGATGGGCAGACATGATGGAAAGAATGAGGAAAAATTTCAGAGCAGTATCTACAGTGATTCAGGAGTACAGGGTGTGGTCATGTTCTCTGGTCTCCATAACAGCATAAGTGGTGAGAGAAAATGTGTGTAATTGGGGTCAAAAGAAGCCTTCTTCCTTTCAATCCTCTTTGACCCTAAATTATTTATTATTCTCAGAAGAACAATACAGACCAATGTGATTGACATTATAAGAACCAAAGATTTTGCTTTCATGGGAACTTTTCAAAAAAGTCGCAGTGAACGGACGAGCTAATCCAGCTGTACAATTTTTCTTCTCTGAACTTTTGACTAGGCCAGCAGCTGAACGACTCTGCAAGTGAGACTCCATTGTGATAAGATACAAGGTGGTGACTTGACTCACTAATCAAGATGGAGTTGACACGCTCTCACTTCAGAGAGATGCAGGTGCCAGAAACACAGTTGGAATTTTGATGGGCAATAATTATTAAATCTGAATAATTAAACATATCTATTCTTAGGGATTATTTGACCCAATAATTATTACCCAGAAAAATTAAACGTGTGTTTGAAATCCACATTTTATCACCAATGATAAGCCTGTCAATTCTATCCCATTAGTCGGTGTTTCCTTACAGGGTAGTGTTAGTATAAGGAAAGTCATTGAAAAACCAGTTTATAACAACATACCCTTACACAGTCCATGGATTATAAACTTTCAAAATAATTTACCACTTTATGAATAGAACACCAAACAACTTGATTCATTTGAAAATAAATACAGCCTGACTAGATCATATTTCACATTTCTCACTTCACTATGAGAAAGGAAGAGGGGAAAAGATCAACATTCATATGCTGGCTACATTTAAAAGGATGAACACTTCACCAGCATTGTCCCCACATCTGCTTTATTGTTAGCCTCGGTTATAAGGAAACTGAAGATTTGAGAAATAAAGTCTGTTGCCCAGTTCACAGAGCTGATTGGTGAGAGAAGTGGGAGTTGAACCCAGATCCGTGTGAGTCAACAACCCAAGCTCTTCCCTCACTTCTCAACGTGGGTTATCTGTTTTACTAGGAGAACTCATCCCAGTGCCAGGGACAAGGACACTCACAGCATAATCCAATATAAAAAAGAAAAAAAAAGAAAAAAAAAAAAGAAAATGAGGCAAAAGGAAAAGTAAGCCATTCAACTAATAATTAATTTCAAGCCCTATGCGGAGCAGAATCCAGCAGTCACACGGATTTTTAAAACTGATGTTTCCGTGATATTTCTTGCTTCTGATGTTGTGTTTCCCAATTCACTGGGGCTGAAAATTTTATTATTATCAAGAAGCAACTTTCAAAGGAAAGGGGAGAACACCATCAAGCTGCGGCAGAAACAGAGAAGTCGCCGAGTGGAGGCAGAAGCTTAGGAACATTAGAAGCTGGCGTGATGTTGGCCACAGGCTACAGCAGCATTTACTTTACTCAATCCATTTTATTTCAGGGGTTATAGGAACGATGAAGGTTTGAAGTCATTTTCATGATTTTCCAAGTGTTCTATCAAGAAGACCTAATTCAGACCTGTTATTTCATTGCATTATTCAGTGGTCACCTCGGTGACACATGTCAGAGACCAAGGACTAAGGTGGAGGGCCTGGACCAAATGCCTCGGTATCTCTCACGGAAGCACCTTGCAGCATGTGCTTTGGGGCACTGAGAATTTTGCTATGGATCTGCCCGTGATAAAGAGCATATGGATTTAAACTCTGAACCCCTTCGGGGACAAGGTTTACCAGTACACGGTAAAAGCAAGTCGCAGCAATGTCATGTAAGATGACCACTTAGAAAGATGACCCCTTATGAGGTAGAAAAAGAAAAGTTCCAGATTTCAATTTCTTTTTTTTAAAATTTTATATATTTATTCATGAGAGAGGCATAGACATAGGCAGAGGGAGAAGCAGTGGGACTCGATCCCAGGACTCCAGGGTCACAACCTGAGCCAAAGGCAGATGCTCAACCACTGAGCCACCCAGGTGCTCCAGATTTCAATTTCTTTGTCTCCAATCTGGGTCTGTCTGTGTAGATCACTGCTTGTCAAATGGCCATCACACAGTCAATGTGGTGGCACTGATAAACATTACCTTCAAGTGACATAGGATGGAAAATAGTGGAGAATATTGTCCATAGTTAAAGGAACTAAGTATTGTTGTGGTCAAGTTTCACTTCAGTTATGTACGTATATAATGTGTGCACCAAAGTTCCTGAGCACTGGGTCACACTAGTTCTTAGGGTGGGTCACGATTGAATTTGAAAGTCACTGGTCTAGATAGATGACACCTGTGCTACCTTCCAGCTCTAAAACCTCACGATTCTGCGTTTGTCTGAATTGGTGATGTCCGATATTCTGAGTTTCCTGGAGCTTCTTCAGGGGTGGAGTGGCTTGAGGATGGTCTCAAAGGGGCTGACGCATCAGAGCGGGGAGCCACCAAATGCAGGGCAGCTCCACTTCCTTCTCTGGCATATCCCACATCGTTAAGCGAGATATGCATTGAAGAACAATACAGCTACCAGAAATAAAAAATAGCTCCATGACTTGTCTGGGCATATGCTCAAGATCTGGAGCCAGTGATCTCCCAGAAGGGATACTGAAATGTGTTGACCTCCCACTATGGGCCAAACACATTATATATTTTATGCATTACATGTTAGACATATTAGTTTATTTTGCTTTTACAACCCTCTTCGTTGATTATTAGGTCTTTCCCCCTCTCTTTAAATTTGAATAAAATAAGCCTTAGAAAAGTAAGTAACTTGCTCAAGACCACAGATCAGAACCAAGCTGGTTGCGATCGGAGTCTGATTTTAAAGCACATCTCACTGCACTGATGTGTCTCCTTAAACCAACGCGTGCCCCTTCTTTCCGTTGCTCAGAGGAACAAATGATGTCGGATGCTTTTTTGAAAATGCAATTTTCTCTGGGATTACTAAAGGTTTGGGAAGTTTGATTAAAGCAAATATTACTGTTGGAAATTTTTTTTTTTTAAAATGAGGAGTGGCAGAAGAAAAGGAAAGAATGTAGAGGGAATTATAGATAGATAATACCAGATACCAGACACATCCTTTCAGAACTACTCTCTGAAAAACAAAGTAAAAATAGGGGGGGATGCTGAATTCGGCTTTCACAAAGTAACGAACAGCTGGAGTGTTTCTGCATGATTTATCCTAATGTAACAAGTTTGGAATTTTTAAGTTTTGGGGAGGAGAGATGAAGTGAAGTTCATTCTCATTCTTGGTTATTTTGGGAATATTTACCCTTTGACACCTGGGAATCTTCCACTTGAAAATCTAGATAATTGAGTCATCCCAGAGTTTGGAGCATTAACATTCCCACAAAAGGCCCCGCTACATTTGCAATGGGACCTCTTTTGTGTGGAGGGGTGTCGCAGCTCCTGGTCACCTATGCCTCTCCACCTGCACTGTACTGGCATTTCAATGAGGGCGAAGTCACAGGAGACCTTCTGCAAACACCGAGCTTCTGGCTCCTTCAGATTTCTGTGTGGGCCTCCTGGAAAGCACGGTGGAGACAAGACAGATGTGCCAGGGAGCCATGAACATCTGGAGAGTTTAGCTGAGTGGGTCAGGATGCGCTCCAGAGGTATGATGACCTCTCCTCATTGGCAGTGACAGGAACCTCTATCTCAAGACTGGTGGGGGCCCCTCCAACCTGCCAAGTCACATTTCTAGGCAAAAGATGAATGGCGCCACTGCAGCCGTGCCATGTTTCAAAGACCTTGTCTGGGCAGTAAATTGGCTTAAATAAAATATGAAGAACCTGGCTCTGATTCCAGTACCGCAGTGAGGTAGTTTCAGAGCCCATGGGGGAAGGGCAAGGAGGGCGTGATTCTCTTCAATCAAGTAACTAAATAGCAGCTGTTCCCATAGGCAAGAAGCACAAATGACTCTACCACCCAGATAGGCTTACAACAAATCCCAACTAATCTTTGTGAAACTGTGCTCTAAATGATTAGTGTTAACAAGCATTTACAAAGACAGTTGCATTATTTTCTCTCCTCGAAACTTCTGAGCCCAGCAAACCCCTCCCGCTCTTCTTATTTTGTCATTCCATTGCAGCATCTTTTTTTGCTTCTACAAAGAGAGAAATGCCAAGAATCTGAACAAACATGTGGCTGTTAGGGAAAACACACACACACACACACACACGCACACGCACACACAACTATTAATTCTCACTCTGGGCATGGACAGTAGACTCTCCTCTATGTAGTACACATCAGGAGGTGACAGGAGTCCTGTAGGAAGACCAAACCCTCAAATCTATCATCAATCAGAATTCAAGAGGCGAGAGAAGGAGCCTCAGAGGTCAGACTCAAGGTCTCATTTTGCCTACAAGTATTTCTCTCTTTTTTTTTTTCCTGCCAGGGGACTTTTACTTCAGATTGTGCCAGCTTCCCTACAGTGGTGTTCAGCATCGCTTGCCCCAGCTGCCAGCTTCACTTTTGTGAGTGGAGAAAGCATTAGACACTGGCTGTGACAAATGATTGATTAAAAAATAAAGAGGTGCCATTCCCAAACAATATCAGAAAGGTGTCGAGGCATTGGGGTTGTTTTTATCTTGCCTCAGGGAATGTTTGTAATTTTGGTGGGGTGGCAACTTGGTTATTGGGACAGAGGAAGAAAGAGCAGTTGGAGGATACCAGAGGGAAGAGTGAGGTTTTGGTCACCTAGGTGAGCTGGAACAGGCTGGGCCGACCCTGGAACTGAAGCCTGGAGAGGCTGGACACGTGGCCACATGGGCAAGGACCCTGCTTTCTTTCACCGTATGTTCTGTAGAGACAAACCAATACCCTTACTCTCCACCTGTTGCTCTGATGTTCTTTCTCTTTCTCTCACAAGCAAATAAAAAAGACTACCACCCCAGTTTTCCTACTGAAATATGGAAATCATGTCTAAAAACATCTCAGTATAAAAAAGGGGGGGAGGTGACAGGCATGATCTGGCATCTGGCTGTGCCACTGTAACAGGGCTCCTAGGTGAGCTCCCAAGTGCTAGGAGAACTTTTGTCCACAATGCCTTTCTCCCAGGCACTTTGGCACTATACCTATAAATGAGGTTGGTTCCATCAAGAGAAATAGGAACATTAAAATGGTTTAAGGTGATCCAATAAGAAAAAAAAATCAATGGTACACCTTTTGTCTCTTTGTTTCAGGGTAAGTATGAGTAGAATGTAAACCTGGGTGGCTTCTCTCATTAATTTTTTCTACAGAATGAATCTCTTCCATTCATTCTTTTGGGTTTGCTTCACTTCTTTTGAGTTCATTTTGTGCCCATGCAGCACTTCTCTGCTTTTTGCAAAATACTTTAGGCCTGTCTCTCTCACTGAAGGTTTTGATTCAAGAATGACCTGATGGCTCTATTCACAAATGATAGGACTTTTCTGAAAGTTCAAGTACAAGGTTTCCACCAATTCCCTCTCACTTTGGAATTTCTGCTGAGCCATCACATGTCGGGAGAGAAGATTGATGGCACGAGATGACACAAGATGGTGTCTATAAGGCATAAAACCCGTGACTAATACATCACTCCTTGGGAACAACTATTCTGGTCCATGAAGACATCTATCAGAAAAGTTGCTTCACAAACTGCATGAGAAGAAAACCATCACGAGTGTGAGTTTTTCATTTCTTATTTGTTGACTTAGTGTAGATGCAGACTTAGAAATATAGAAATGAGAGAGGCAGGGTAGAAATGAAAGATAAAAGAAATTCATTGATCATTTCCTGAGATCTGGAACAAAGTACATTTTCAGGGAGCATCCTAAGGATTTGGTGAGTAGGAAATGATGCATTTTGTATACATATTTCTTCTTTAGATTTTGATAAAAGAAAAAAATACATGACTTAAAAAAACTAAGACCTTTTCTTCTTTAAAGTGAAAATTCGGTTTCCAGATTTATTTTTGTTCTTTTGACTGGGATTTCCACTTCCTTCCTTCCTCTTTCCTCGAAAGGGTGAAGCACCAAAATCCTGGAGTCTAGCATACACATTAAGATGGAGTTGTCACTTAGCCCTGTCCCTTCTGACATGCCCTCCCTATGGAAGGTAAACACCAAGTTTTTGTGAAGTTCTGCCCTCAGTCCATCCTCATTTAAAATGTGAAGGGACCAATTATCCACTGGATAATGGCGAGTACTGTGCAAGATTTGTCTACCCTCTCCATCCCCTTTGCTCCTAATTCTTTCTTCCCATTTTCTCTTCCTTAACCCTGCACTCTGACCACAAATGCAGAAAAGAACAATAAAAGCTATTCAGTGTTTTGGTAGAAGGATCAACTGTATTTGAAACCAATTTCATCAGGAGTGTCTGAAATGAGTTTGAGATTATCGGTGGCTTTTGCATGTTCGTAATTGAAAGCTAGATCTATGTCCTATATGTCTAGCAAAGACATAAGAACTGACTCTTTGAGCTGCAACATCTAATTTAATTCTGGGTAGACTCCAAAAAAGGTCACTGTGTAAGGAGATAAACCAGGGTCTTCTATGTTCCCCATTCTCCCCACCCACCTCTAATGAAGGGACAGCCGCTCCATGAAAATTTTTAAAAGCAAATTTGAATGTTTTGCCTGCACTAATAAGCACCCAGATGATCAAATACAGACATTACTCACACAATATCAGCACTGCCGAAAGTACAAACACATCATTTTCTATTGCAAGCAGAGCAAGAAACAGCTATTTTTGAGGGTCTGCAGAGTGATTGCGTTGTGTACAAAAGGAGAGTAAAAATCACACAAGAGTGAGAAATGCATTACACGCCTGAAGAAGACAACCTAACAGTCTACGAATACGGAACGGAATACATTTGAGCCCTTGACTGCAACAATGCATTCTAGAACTTTGCCCTGGAGATGCAGTGTTTAGAAATAAATATTTTGCTGTTGATATCATGGTGGTGATATGTTTGTTTGTTTTGGTTTTCCATAGTATTTTAGGGTAATTATTATTGGGCTTTGCCAAGAAACTTATCTGAATGACAAGTAATGGTGATTGTTCTTCCAGGAGTTAATCCCTCTCTCATAAAAGCAAAAGCTGAATTTTACACACTGCTTTCTTTGTATGGTCCACATTCATTATGGTATTTGAAAAAGTCAAAGAACCCCATGGGACTCTAATTAAGATTCATTGAAATACTCAACATAAAAAAAATTAGAATAGAAATATAAATAAATAGGGGCACCTGGGTGGCTCAGTGTTGAGCATCTGCCTTCAGTTCAGGTAGTGATCTCGAGGTCCTGGGATTGAGTCCAGCATCAGGGTCCCCACAGGGAACCTGCTTCTCCCTCTATGTCTCTGACTCTCTCTGTGTGTCTCTCATGAATAAATAGATAAAACTCTTAAAAAAAAGAAATATAAATAAATAAAATAAGAACTATGATAGGCACATATTAAATGCTTTATAAACATTAGCCATAAAGGATAAAGTACTTCCAAAGCCTGGTGTTTCTTGCTATGTGGAATGTTCCTCCCCTTCATCCTTCCTTCAGTGAGGTCGGGATGTATAAGTGACTAGTCCCTTTTAATCTCAATCTCTCTCTCTGTCTCTCCCTGTCTCTGTCTCTTTCCCTGTAGCTTCTTCTATACAAAATGCAAAGAGTAAAATTAAAAAAAAATATTAGTTTACTACTTAGAGAACAATTTACTGAGATTCTTGTCTGAGGAAAATACACCTACTTTTTGTTTGTTTGATTTACTTGGTTTTAAATTGGTTGGCAAAAAGGAAAGAAAAAAAAAAAAGGGTTGGGGAGAACAAAAGTAGAAAATGAACTCCAAAGCCATTTGCATGGGCAAACCCATGGCTTAAAATCAACAACTGAGCCCCTAAGGTAAAATGAACTTAGGTTCAGACGCTGTAATCTCCACTGTCTGTCTCTTCAATTTGCTTCCGGCAATAACATTGTGCTTAATATTACTGGGGGCAACATATATGTATATTAGATAGCATCACCTTCTAATCGGGGTGCCTGGGTATTAATGACAAAAGCAAAGTATCTGGGATCTTTCTGCTATACCCACCTTTCCTTAAATATATATATATATATATATTTATATTTATATTTATATATTTATTTGCTTATTTAAAAGGAGGAGGGACCAGGGGAAAGGGAGAGAGAGCCACTCTCTCTGAGACTCCACTCTGAGCATGGAGCCTAATGGGGGGGTTGGATCTCTCAACCCTGACATCACAACCTGAGCCAAAACCAAGCATAAGAGGTTTAACCAACTGTACTACCCAGGCCCCCCCTCCACCTGTCTTTACTAACAAAATTGATCTGGCAAAAGAACCATTTTAATATTATAGGAGATTATATTCAGGTTTAGATTTGTGTGTGCGTATGCATGCACCTATGCATACATACATGTGCACACTTATGCACTCACATTTAAATAGATATATACATATATTCACATATACCCACATGGCAGGAGAAATTTATATCAAAAGTGCAGTTTAGAACTTTAAAAAAAAAATTCAATACCTATCACTGATCTCACAGTTGATGTTTTTGACAATCGTAGCCAAGCATGCAAAAACCATCCAAACAAGATAATAGAACATCTCCATCACTGGACAAAGCACTCTGGACTCGCTTTACAAATTCCCATTCTCCAGAGACAATGACTATCTAAGTTCTATCATTAAGGATGAGTTTTCCCTGTCCTTGGAATTCAAACAAATGGAATAATGTGTTTTCTTTTGCATCTGGCTGCTTTCACTCAATAGAATATATTTTAGATCATTTCATGTTGGTGAGTTTATCACAAATTGTTCCTTTTTATTTGTATATGGATAATCTGCAAATTGTTTATCTGTGCTCCTGCTGATGAATATTTGGTTTGTTTTTCTTTTCTAGCTATTAAGAATAAAACTATTACCAATATTTTACAAAAAAATGTTATGTGGACACATGTTTTTAGTTTTCTTGGATAAAGATCCAGGGGCGTAGTTATTGAGTTAATGATAAGTATGTGTCTAGCTTCAAAAGAAACTGTCAAACTGTTTCCCAATATGATTGGACCACTCCTACCAGAAACATATTGGACATCTTTGCAAATATTTGGTATCATATCACTAGTCTTTTTATTTTTTTCTTGCCAATGCAATGGGTGTAAAATAGTACTCCATTATAGATCTCATTTGCTTTTCCCTTGTGACTAATCGATGTTAGCTATTTATTAATGTGTTCATTGGTCTTTTTGGAGAAGTGTATGTGCAAGCCTTTTAATCATTTTATATTGGGTTGTTTGCCTTCCATTGTTGTTTTGTAGGAGTTCTTTATGTATTTTAGATAAAACTCCTTATGATATATACACATTAAGAGTATGCCATCTCTCTATACTTCTTATGCGTGGAGACTTGCATTTTCTTATTTAATGTGATAAGAAAAATGGTTTACTTTAGATGAATTCCAACTTATCGATTTTTTTGGTATTTTATTTAAGAAATCTTTGCCCATCTCAAAGTCACAAAAATATTCTGTTTTCTTCTGAAAGACTAGATGATCAAAATGTAGTTGTCTATATGTGGGTGAATCTATTCCTGAACTCTCTATTTTGTTACATTTCTTTTTTTTTTTAATTTTTATTTATTTATGATAGTCACACAGAGAGAGAGAGGGGCAGAGACACAGGCAGAGGGAGAAACAGGCTCCATGCACCGGGAGCCTGATGTGGGATTCGATTCCGGGTCTCCAGGATCGCGCCCTGGGCCAAAGGCAGGCGCCAAACCGCTGCGCCACCCAGGGATCCCCTATTTTGTTACATTTCTCCGTTTTTCTCTCTCAATACCAACACCACACTGTCTTGATTACTTTGGCTTAATATAAGTTTTGAAGTTGTATAATGTTAATCCTTCAAATGTATTCTTTTCCCAAGTATTTTGAATATTCTAGATACTTGGGGTTCCATATGAATTATAGAATCAATTTGTCAATGGCAACTTCTACAGAAAAAATAATAAGTCCCAGGATTTTATTAGTTTTGCACTTATACTATGACCAATTTAAGGAAAATCGACAGCTTATAAAATACTGAGACTTCTGATCCATCCATGTACAAGATGTATCTTTCCACATATTTATTTAGGTCCTTTTAAATTTTTCTTTTGTTGTTTTTACCACACAAATTTATGTCAAATCTACCCCTTCATGTTTTTGATGTTATTGTAAATGGCACTGTTTTTGTCATTTCAATTTCCAATGGTTCCTTGATAGTATAAAAATATGATTGATTTTTATAGATTGATCTTACATCATGCAAGCTTGCTAAATTCGCTTATTATTCTAGTGGCTTCATATAGATTCCATTGGGTTTTCTACAATCATGTCATCTATAAATAAAGAGACTTTTACTTCACCTTTTACTTTGTATTTATTTTTCTTTCCTAATTGACTGGCTAGACCCTCCAGTACAATGTTGAGTAGAAATGAATAGTAAGTATTCTTGTCTGTTTCTGATCTTAGGAGAAACTCATTCAGTCTTTCACCATTCGGTATCATGTTAGTTGTCTGTTTTTCTTAGATGCTCTTCTCGGGTTGAGGGGGTTCTCTTCTATTCTTGGTTTACTGAAGGTTTATATGAGAAATGAATGTTGTATTTTATCCAATGTTTTTCCCATATATAATGAAATAATCATATGGTTTTCTTTTATAGTTTGCTGTGATGATCAAGTATATTCAGTAATTGATTTTATTTTATTTTATTTTTTAATTTTTTTTAGTAATTGATTTTAAAATGTTCCAGCAACCTTGCATTCCTGGAAAAACTTCACTTGTTCATGATGTACTGGTATCCTTTTTATATGTTATTGAATTTGATTTGGTAACATTTTGTTTAGAAATTCCACACCTAAGTTTATGAGAAATAATAGTCTGTAGTTTTCTTTTCTTGTAGTGGTTCTCCTGGCTTTGGTAGTAGAGTACTACTGGACTCACAAAGTGATTGCAAAATACTCTTTCCTTTTCATTGTCTGGAAGAGTTTGCATAGAATCGTTATCACTTCTTTTCTTTTTTCTTTGGGTTTAATTTGTTGTTCTTTTCTTAGTTTTGTAAAATGAAGGCTGAAGTCCTAATGACTTTGTATATTTTCTTCTTTTTAGTAATAGATATTTAATGTAAATTTTCCTTTACATGCTGCATTAGCCATATCTCATAGATTCTAATTAGATTCTTCAAATTACTTTTAATAAGCAATATTTCCTCAGTCTTATGCAGTCTTGGTTTAGTGATTTCAGGGTTTTTTTTGTGCTTTTTGGTAGTTTTGAATACTTTTCTATGGATTATATTGATTGCTTTTATTTTTTATAGATATCTGTTGGTATTACTTTCATAGTTTTTACTAGTTTTTTAAAAAATTATTTTGAAATTATTATATGTCTAAATGTTAACAGCAAAAATAGAATCTATAATTTAACACACTACTTCATAAAATTTAATATACTTTTAGTTCCTATGCTTCCATTTTACAGTATTTGGATGTATTAACTAAGGTTTTAAATGTTATTTTTACGTACACTATGAATACATATGCTTTCAATAATTACTTTTTGACAGATCTATAAATTTCTATCAGAATATATGTAACATTTGTTCTCTTGATTTTTTTTATTTCAAAATTTTGCTGAGATAAGTTTTAGTTTGGGTCCTTTTTTTTGAGAGAGAATTTGTGTGAGTGGGGGAGGGAGAGGCAGAGGCAGAGAGAGAGAGAGAATCTCAAGTGGGCTCCACACCCAGGGGAGCCACCCTGAAATCATGATCCGAGCTGAAATCAAGAGTTGGACACTTACCCGACTGAGCCATGCAGGTGCCCCTAATTTAGTTCCTTTTTAATTAACTTTGCTTGAAATATAAGAAGTCATTTTGTTTTGAAAACATGGGCCATTGTTTCCCAAAGTGTCTTCTTTGGTTAAATCATTGATTAGTGTATTTTTTCCTTTTATTCTTCCCTTTTCAGGAACATCAATATTCTATAAATATGATACAAAGTCTTATTCCTCAATGTCTAACAACATCTTTCTAACCACCTATCTTATTATCTACATTCTTAGATGGCTTCTCTGGTTCATCTTCTAGATCAGAAAATCCAATTTTCCCAAGTATTCTTTTGGTCCCTTGCTCTCTTTGACAAAGATTTCATTTCTGCCATTCTATGCGTTGTGTCCTTGCTATGCATTTCCGTCTTACTGAGCTTCTTTTTTACCACAGTGCCTTTTATTCAGTTCTTTGGCATTCCTCACATCTCTCTCATGTGCCATTGTGTGTTCTGTTGAGCTCATCCAGCGGTTATCTGAAACTACTCTGTTTCTGTAGGAAACTACATGAAATATATGCCATTACTTTAAATCTGTTAGTGATATTTCCTTTCTCTTTATTTGCCTTTAAAAAATATACTGTATTTCTGTAATGAATTTCTGTAATCTTCATTCTGTAATGAAGATACTTCTAACCAGAAATACTATTTTCAATAGAAATGGTTCACAACTTTCTATTGACCTCAGTCAGTGTTGCCTAGGTATTGGTAGAATCTTTTTTCTTATTTTGAACCTGGAAAGCATATTCTTGGTCACTCTTCCTCGCAGGAGTTCCAGAACCTAGTAAGTATTGAACTCAAGTTATTCTACTAAATTGTTTGGAGTTAAATCTATCTCTACTATTTCTTTCTCACTCTGAACCTACTAAATACACAGCAAAAAAACAACCAACTAACTAACCAACAAAACCAAATGTGCCAAACATTCAGTGCTTGGTGCATATTTTGTCCATATGCTAACAAACCATGGTCTACTTCTTGGAATTATACTTCTCAGGACATGATATGCCACAACTAATCTTATTTCTCATTCACCCCAGTTGCTATTCTCTTTGATTTGTTCTCTGAGAGTTTCATTTCAAGGTAGATATAGAAGAGGAGGTGCCAATGGGGTGAGGGAACAAGTATGAGGACTCTGATTGTCTCAAGTGCAGTGCCCACAAAGCAAACAACTTGATTTCAGTTAGCATACAATGAAAGGCTCTGAATCAGTAGCCTCCCCTTTTAGACTGGCAGTTTTTCTTGATTTCTGGAGAAAAGATGAGTTCATTACATTCTCTGTTAAACTCCATAGTTATTTTAGTAGTTGTATTTGGTAAAAGTGGACCAACAAGTTTTGGTATTTGTTTGTTTTCATTTTTTCCTGATATCTTTATTGGGATTTTAGGGGAAAATCAGAGATATTATATTATGGACAGCTTGTCAGGCAACACTTTAAACTGAAAAGCCATTGTAATCCCTCTCTTCGCCCTTTAAAACCCCCATTCATTCGTTTCAAATGAATCTGTCAGCAACCACCTACATAACATTTGACTTTGTGACCCTGCCTTACTCATCTCTTCAGTGGTAAGTATGATTAATCACTCTTTCTAAATGAGCCAGCCTCTGATCCTTTACAATCCAACTCAGCACTGCAGAAGTTATAGAGAAAATACTTTCTTTAGGGGCATCTGGCTGCCTCAGTTGGTTAAGGGTCCCACTCTTGATATCAGTTCACATCAAGATCTTGGGGTCATGGGATGGAGTCCCACATCAGGTTCCATGCTCAGTTCAGGGTCTGCTTGAGAGTCTCTCTCTCTCTCTCTCTCTCTATCCCTTTGCCCTCCACCCCAATAGTCTCTCTCTTTAAAAAAAAAAAAAGTCTTTTAAAAAAATCCTTCCTTTAAAACCATCTCATGAAAGTCAGAGAAAGAGAGAAGACTCACTTTTCAACATTGGAGTAAGGTAAAACAGTGTATTTTCTCAATTTCCTTCTCATTGTTTTTACGGACATGAAAAATATTTCAACATTACCAATAGAGACCACTTGCCATTTTGATGAGTTATAAAAGGAACTAGCATGGGGTACTCAAAGAGATATTGAATTAGGATTTTCAAAGTTTAGGTTCTAATCCCAATTCTGTTTCTAATGAGTTTTGTTGCCTAGATCAAGTCTCTTTACCCCACCAGATCTGTTTCTCCATCTGTAAAATCAATATCCCTTTCAATTCTCTCATTCTATAATGAAAGAAAAATATCACACACTTTAGTGGGAGTGAAAGTCATTGAGAAGATATATCAGGTTATACAGTTATGTCACATATTTTCAAAGGTCATCATTTATATAATCCCTAACTCTGAAATAAATGCTTTTCTTAATCTGGTAGCATTTCCCTGAGTTCAGAGGTTCAACATTGAATTAACCTATCTCTCTTTTCCTTATGTCCCTATAATGCAATTCTGGCTACCAGATTCTTTTCTTGACTGGACCAATCATTGCCTAATTCATTTTTTCCAGTTTCTGTATCTAGACTCAGCTTTATGGACATTCAACTAGTGCAGTTTTGCAGTGTCCCACACTTGGTTTAATGCTCTGCTGTGAGAGTCTTGAAATTCTTAACAGTTTAGTCTTGAACCTGTATTTTGTACGTGAAGTCTTTTGGGACAGTGGAACTTGTATATGAATGTAGGATATATGTATGCCTACCGTGCCTCTCTGTTCACATATAGCATTGATGCCCCCAGGCTCAGAATTCTAGTGGATCCATAGGAACTCTATTGTGTCCTTTCCTACTTGTGTTACTTTCTTGCATTAGTTACTCACTTATGATAAAAAATAATGACAGAAGAAAAGAGAAAATCAGGGCAACCCATAATTCAGTCTTCCTTTCTTCTTTCTTTCTTTTCTTTCTTTCTTTCTTTCTTTCTTTCTTTCTTTCTTTCTTTCTTTCTTTCTTTCTTTCTTTCTCCCTCCTTCTTCTCTCCCTCCCTCCATCCCTCCTTCTCCTTCTTCTTTCTTTCTTTTTTCTCAGTTGTTTCTTACCAGCAAATAAAAGGCAGAAAGTTTTGATAGAATATGTGCATACCAAGAAGTCAAAAATAGTTGCATTATTTTTGTGCAATGTTTCCACTGTGTTGAGAACAAAATATATATGAATGTATGAGCTATGAAATATGTCATTTTGGCAATTCTGCATAGAAATAAGTGCTCTCATATTTGCATCTTAAACAGGCCTTGTGCAATTTTTAGATGGCAAAATTCATGGTAATAATTTAAAATTTTTCTTTTTCTTCACTTAGAATGGTATTAAGTAAACACTATAATAAGTTGAGAAAGATCATAGAAGAAAGGAAGAAGCTTTATTCTATAGTATATTAATGGCACTTATTTCCTACTTTACTGATGAAGGGGCTCTGCATTTTCATTTTTCACTGGGTTTACAGATTATGAAGTCTGTACTTCCCATCTCTCCATGGTAATTCTTGCCTTTTAGTCTCACTGATCTAGAAGGAGCCATGTTTTGATCTTACTAATCTCCAAAGGAACCAGAAGTGCCAGTCCTTATTGTCAAGTCCTGTTACCCTTTGGCTGATGTCCTCGAATACCTAGTCCTCTGACTCTCTTGCATCATTCCAACATGTTCCCCACCTTCCCAGTCATCCTATTTCAGCTAGGTATCACTTCCCTCCACACATTAGAGTGTGCTTAGTCACCAGCTCATGATCTGTGTCATGGTCAGCCCTCAGTTACTTGGGCTCAAATATTCATGTGGTCAGAGACACACAGTAGAAAAGCCTTATTCATTGTTTGGAGCTGATCTTACTATTTTATATTTTATTTTTGGTTATTTTAAAGTACCCCCAAACCAATTCAGATGCTGCTGGTTTCAGAAACAACCCCAGATTTTACCTTTTCGATATGTAGGTCATGGCATCCCATCAAATTAGTTACTGAGACAACCATCAAACACATTAACTAGCAATCCCCTTCAGTACAGAGATGAACAAACTGACACCGAGAGGATTCAGGACCAGTTTATTGTCACACAACTAGTTAGTAACAGAATTGGAATTAGGATCAAGATTTTCTAACTCATACTATTTTATCCAGTATAAGTGAGGTTACTGTTTGGGATCATAATATATATATATTTTTAAAAAGGCTCAATCCCAGGTATCTACAAGAGGTGGAACAGAAAGGCATCACAGTCACTTGAGAGGCCTTGTGTGTGGACAACCACAACCATCTCTACCAGTTGTGGTCACGTGTTAGTCCTCCTGCTGTCTCTTCAGCCTTTGGCATCATCTAGATAATAGTCCAGGAAGGGCAGCACCAGCATCACCAGGAGGGGAGACAGTTGGAAGTGAAAATCCTCAGGTCAGAATCTGCATTTCGACAGGACCCCAAGGCAGTTTAAACGTGCTTTAAAGTTTGAGAGGTATCAACCTCAATTTAAAATGCTTTTTATTTGTATTTCCCTGATGGCAAGTGATGCAGAGCATTTTCTCATGTGCATGTTGGCCATGTCTATGTCTTCCTCTGTGAGATTTCTGTTCATGTCTTTTGCCCATTTCATGATTGGATTGTTTGTTTCTTTGGTATTGAGTTTAATAAGTTCTTTATAGATCTTGGAAACTAGCCCTTTATCTGATATGTCATTTGCAAATATCTTCTCCCATTCTGTAGGTTGTCTTTGAGTTTTGTTGACTGTATCCTTTGCTGTGCAAAAGCTTCTTATCTTGATGAAGTCCCAATAGTTCATTTTTGCTTTTGTTTCTTTTGCCTTTGTGGATGTATCTTGCAAGAAGTTACTATGGCCGAGTTCAAAAAGGGTGTTGCCTGTGTTCTTCTCTAGGATTTTGATGGAATCTTGTCTCACATTTAGATCTTTCATCCATTTTGAGTTTATCTTTGTGTATGGTGAAAGGGAGTGGTCTAGTTTCATTCTTCTGCATGTGGATGTCCAATTTTCCCAGCACCATTTATTGAAGAGACTGTCTTTCTTCCAATGGATAGTCTTTCCTCCTTTATCGAATATTAGTTGCCCATAAAGTTCAGGGTCCACTTCTGGATTCTCTATTCTGTTCCACTGATCTATGTGTCTGTTTTTGTGCCAGTACCACACTGTCTTGATGACCACCACCTCACACCAGTGAGAATGGGGAAAATTAACAAGGCAGGAAACAACAAATGTTGGAGAGGATGCGGAGAAAAGGGAACCCTCCTACACTGTTGGTGGGAATGTGAACTGGTGCAGCCACTCTGGAAAACTGTGTGGAGGTTCCTCAAACAGTTAAAAATATACCTGCCCTACGACCCAGCAATTGCACTGTTGGGGATTTACCCCAAAGATACAAATGCAATGAAACGCCGGGACACCTGCACCCCGATGTTTCTAGCAGCAATGGCCACGATAGCCAAACTGTGGAAGGAGCCTCGGTGTCCAACGAAAGATGAATGGATAAAGAAGATGTGGTTTATGTATACAATGGAATATTACTCAGCTATTAGAAATGACAAATACCCACCATTTGCTTCAACATGGATGGAACTGGAGGGTATTATGCTGAGTGAAGTAAGTCAGTCGGAGAAGGACAAACATTATATGTTCTCATTCATTTGGGGAATATAAATAATAGTGAAAGGGAAAACAAGGGAAGGGAGAAGAAATGTGTGGGAAATATCAGAAAGGGAGACAGAACGTAAAGACTGCTAACTCTGGGAAACGAACTAGGGGTGGTAGAAGGGGAGGAGGGCGGGGGGTGGGAGTGAATGGGTGACGGGCACTGGGTGTTATTCTGTATGTTAGTAAATTGAACACCAATAAAAAAAAAAAAAAATAAAAAAAATAAAAAAAATAAAAAAAAAATAAAATGCTTTTTAAATGAAGAGAGAGAGAATGAAAGAAAGGGGAAAAGAAGAAAACAAAAGTGTCCCTAAGAATCTCCCATTCTATCCTGTTTAATAGGAGAGGCTGGGGACTTAGTTTTATTGTTTCCTTTATTCCTTTCTCTTCTTCTTCTTCTTCTTTTTTTTTTTCCCAAGGCTTTTTGTTGCTATTGCACCGAAGAGCTACATGAAACAGAAAGCTTGGCAGCCTTCCCACAATCCTCAGCATGTGGGAATAGCAAGTAACAAAGTGTTAGCCCCTGCCAACTGGTGGTTCGGTGTAAATGTCTCTGTTAACAACCAACACTGCTGCTAGCAGCCATCGGAGCAAAGCGGCAAATCTGTTCCTCTCTCCGGTGTGGAAAACACCACCGAAAAAGTCACCTAATTACTTGATTAAGATGTATCAATCCCGGAAATTGTTGATCTAGAACATTGAGTCTCTGACATTTGATTAATTCTTGATTAAACAGAAAAGTTCTAACCTGACTTTTATGTGTTGTTTCCAAGTACTTGCAGAGGATGAGAACAGTGGAGACTTTTGGGGGGGCGGGTGGAGAAAAAAAGTTTAGGGCCAGATCCTTTTTGGCTGTCTCAAGACAACCTTTCAGTAGGTCCCTGCGGCAATAATCAAAAGAGATGGATGACCCCGGAAAGATCACGATTCTATAAATCTCTGGTAATAGGGGGAAAGTCATTAAGTTTGTGAGCATCCCAATTCTGTTTTGAAGAACATTGAGAATAGTCTTCCGTATTTAAGATACAAAGACCCTATCACACCTCTACCTTGTTTAAAAGCACTGTTGAGGAAGAATTCTGACTGTACAATCTCACACCAAATTCCTTTTCATTTTTCACCCCGCATCCCCAGATCATGGCTAGTTATTTCAAAGATGCACTTTCTATTTTTAATTAAAATAAATTGGTCCCACTTTCCTCCTAGAAACACCTTCCTCTATTTAAAAAGGATGGAAATTTGCTTTCATTTATTGACTTCCTGTTGACATTCAAACCGAGTCATTTACATAATTCCATGTTTTCTTCTTCATATTCCTATTTGGTCACTGTCACATAGAAACACGAGGATGACTGTGTAAAACAACCCCAGCCTTCTGTCTAGTTCCCAAGGGTGATGAAATGAACCAGGTTGCAAGACAGTATCATCCATGGCTTCATGTACATCTAGAAAGTAACCCTACTTGGTCCAGTACTAAAGCACTGCATTCAAACCATTCAGATGATCTTGGGCTTTAAAGATAACCGAGTCCCTGTTTGGTGTTATCACCATCTAAGAATCCGAATCCAGTAGTGCAGAAGAGGCTTCAGTGGCTCACTTTAACACTGTAAGTATACCAATTTGTTTTGGCTGGCTGGCACAAAGATGGCTTTGCAAACTGGAATAATTCTCATTTGCCAAAGCAATAGGTACAATTCCCAGCATCAGGCTCCCCTGTCTCACTTGGAAGTGATTATTACAGTAAGATTTACTAGATCTCGACCAATGCCAAAATCTCCTAAGACAAACTTAGTTTTAAATATTGTGTCCTATTATCTCAGTCTATGCTCTTCACCATTACAATACCGCATCCCTCTCTCCAGAAACAGTGAAAGTGCCTTAAGTATCTAAAGTCCATTTTCTAGTGTTCCCTTTGCAATGAGAAATGATCTCATGTCCTCTTTAAATCATGTTCTTATTTTGCATTCAGGAAAGTAGTAATGGTGTTCCACGCGACAGCCAAATAATGACACTTAGGGATACTCATGAACTTTCCAAAAGATAATAGCTGATAAATACTGGCAAGAGGAAACATACTCATTCTTGAACTTTTTACATCCAGTATATAGTATATTTGTCCGAATGAACCCTGTATGGGAAATAACTGATAATTCTGGAACAAGGAAATAGCATTTAGATTCCCAAAGCTGTTCGTTTCTATCTTTTCAGAGCAAAATCTTTAGCCAATCCCAGTAGTGCGTCATGTCTGAATGTGTGTCACTGAGCTTTACCATTGCCTACAAAGCAAGAACTACCCACTCATTTAGGGTAAATTCATAGAAAGAATGGGGAAAATTTGTGGAGAGGTTTATTTGTTTTGTTTTATCTTTAAGTTATGTGTACTTTTCTTCTGGTAGATGATTATTTTTTTAAAGATTTTATTTTTTCATTCATGACAGACAGAGAGAGAGAGTAAGAGGCAGAGACACAGGCAAAGAGAGGAGCAGGCTTCATGCAGGGAGCCTGATGTGGGACTGGATCCCGGGACTCCAGGACCACGCCCTGGGCCGAAGGCAGGCGCTAAACTGCTGAGCCACCCAGGGATCCCCATCTAGTAGAGGATTATTTATAACAAAAAACAAAGATGCACCAAATGGAATCCAGGGCAGAAGAAATATCTCTGAGTCTTGGTGTGATTTATAGCCAATGAGATCATTCCTACCCAGAAGCAAGGATAAGAGAAGCTTTCAGTAAACCTGACACACCTGACCTTTTTTTCAACTTTTTCTTCCTTTTTTACTCCAGAGTTCTCCTCTTACTTATCCTGCCATGTTTTTAAGTCTCATATGTTAGATTCCTTTTCCTTATTCAGATATGATATCATTTCCCAGCATTCTGTCATTGATTCTATTCTTTTTGCTCCCCTTGGATAATTTGATTTACTTCCATGACTAAAACAGAATCTCATGATTCTCGCATACGTAGGATCAATTCCATTCTCCTTTCTAGGCCAGACCTCCCACTCATCTGTAGTCTTATTGGTCTCCAGATAGTTTATTCTTACCTCTTACCACTCTCAAATCAAATTCAAAATCCCATTGACCTTGAGCTTTTATCTCTTCCTATATTTCCAAGCACATAACAGTATCTATATCTCATCCATATATTGAGCTAGAAACTTGAGATCCTTCTGTCTCCTCCCCTAGACTCTGAGCTGCATGACTGCAAAGACTTTGTTTTGGATGCCATAGCTCTATTCCAGAACCAATGTTGGAACTCATCCTCTTTTCTCCATTTGTAGTGTCTGCCTCTTATGACTTCTTCCTTCTCAGTGCCACAAGGGTTATCTTCCCCAAACAAAAGTCTGATCATACCATTGAACCATGGGCAAACTCCGGTTGGCCTTTAACATGGTTTTCAGCATGAGGGTCTAGCTTCTCACCTTCTGCCATTTTCTTATTAAAAACCTTAAACTCTACCCAACTGGACTTACCTCCATTCTTCTTTTTTTTTTTAAATTTTTTTAAAATTTATTTATTTATGATAGTCACAGAGAGAGAGAGACAGAGAGAGAGAAAGAGAGAGGCAGAGACACAGGCAGACGGAGAAGCAGGCTCCATGCACCCGGGAGCCCGATGTGGGATTCGATCCCGGGTCTCCAGGATCACGCCCTGGGCCAAAGGCAGGCGCCAAACCGCTGCGCCATCCAGGGATCCCTCCATTCTTCTTTTTTTAAGATTTTTTTTTTCATTTATTCACAAGAGACACACAGAGAAGAGGCAGAGACATAGAGGGAGAAGCAGGCTTCTTGCAGGGAACCCAACATGGGACTCGATCCCAGGACTGGGATCATGACCTGAGCCGAAGGCAGGCCGCTCAACCACTGAGTCACTCAGGCGTCCCTGACTTGCTTCCATTCTTAAACATGATTCTCATTCTCCCATTCCCCATTGATTTGCTCATGCCCTTCTCTTTGCCCAGAATGCCCTTCCACTGCCCTTGTCTCAGGGCAGGAAACTCAGTGTCACCTCTTTTATGAAGGTTCCATAAATTCTTCCCATCTTGCATGTCCACTGAAATTTGCTCAGCACCGTCTCAAAGAGTTATCATGTCATTTTTCTGGCTGAATTGTGAGTTGCTCAAAGGAGGAATCATACTAATTTTTTTTTCTGTCTCTGCTGTCCAGCACATAGTACAGGAGTGGCCATTCAGTATAGGTTTCAAAGCAACTCCTTTTCTGGAATATTGAGACTAGAAATTCTATGTCTGAATGAAATAGGAAGTGGAAGTATGTGTTCACTAAAATTCTGGAAGACTTAAGAAACCATAAAAAACAAAACAAACAAAAAAGCTAGCAATCAAACCATTGCAACTATAAAAACCCAGGTCTGCAATGGAACAGGACAAAAGGCTGAGAGAAGGGACAGGTAGAGAGCAGTTAAAAGCTTGTTTTTATGTCTGGAAGAGTTACTTGGACAACTTTTACCTTTCTGACCTTGAACCATAAGCTTCCAAGAAGTCCACCTACACAGGTTCCCTGATGAGATCAGCATGAGACACACTTGAGTGCTAACTACAGTTGTTTATCTAAGTGGTAGCAAGTAACAACTGGTACAATTCTAACCCCACTGTTAAGTGAAAAAATGATTTGGCACAGACTTCAAGCTATGTCAACATAATTGAGCACTGAAGGAGGGGTACAGGCAACCTTCATTCTACTTTTCTTTCTGAAAATTATTTATCTTCTATGTATAGTGTGCCACAATCCTCTACATAGGTGACAATAGGTAGGTATACATACAGAATATGTCATGATACACACATAGCTATATTTTATCTATATATTATAGACACATTTCATCTATCTCATCAGTAAAATTAACTGATTAAAGATGGTTCCATGTCTAAGAGAATTAAAACTAAATGTTTTTCAAAAACTGGAAGGAGTGCATTTGCCTGAAATGAGGATCTTTGAATTCAGCCTATATAGAAAGAAAACAAAAGTTCATAGCTTCACTTTTGCAATTTTAACTCACTTACATTATCCCTTCTACTTAGCGCCCTGTGGAATCCTATATCTAACATAGCCAGTGCCTAGCATTTATCTCAATATCAGACATTTGTATGCTTTCCTCAGGAGTACCTAGTGAGAATCTTCTACTATGTGATCTGAAATTGGTCTGAAAAGGAGAATTGCACTCAGTAGTTACATAGTCAATTTTTTTTTAAAGATTTTATTTATTTATTCATGATAGTCACAGAGAGAGAGAGAGAGAGAGGCAGAGACACAGGCAGAGGGAGAAGCAGGCTCCATGCACCGGGAGCCCGACGTGGGATTCGATCCCGGGTCTCCAGGATCACGCCCCGGGCCAAAGGCAGGCGCCAAACCGCTGCGCCACCCAGGGATCCCTACGTAGTCAATTTTTTTGTATTTCAATGAATGAGCAATATGAAGAGGGCTAGTGTCTTTCATTGAGGATACAGAGCCCACTGCTAAGCACCAGCTCACTGGAAATATTGGGATTGGAAGGGGGAAGGAGTCTCTCAGATCCCATTAGAGCCAACCCTCTCAGTGTTCATAGATAGTGCTCTCTGCCAAAGACAACATCTTTCCACTGTTGGCTTGGTGATATTAAGTCCTTCAGTTTGGGGTACAAGTTCTCTCACAATTGGAGAAAGATAAAAAACCCAACTGAGAATGGAGTGGATAATAGTATATTGATTTAACATTATAATAAGTAGGAACTTCTAACCATGATCAGATCTTTCAAAAAAGATCCCCTCCCCCTTTGGATGAGTAACATCATCAGAGAAAGTGACAGTGTGAAGGAATAAACCCTAAAAAGGATGGGGAAAGGAGAACTTGAAGTGTAATGAAGAAAGCTTAAAGAATGAAAATAAACTTTCAGCTATTTTAGCCATTTTCTCATGACTGATTGAAAATAGTGATGACAGAGGAACCTGGGTGGCTCAGTCTATTAAGTGTTTGCTTTTGGCTCAAGTCATGATCTCAGTGTCCTGGGATCAAGCTCCATATCAGACTCCTTGCTCAGTGGGGAGTCTGCTTCTCACTCTCTCTCTGCTCCTCCTCCAGCTCATGTTCTCTCTCTCTCAAAAATAAATAAATAAATAAATAAAATCTTTAAAAAAATAATAGTGATGACAATAATAATTGAGTGCTATTATATGTCAGATGCTATGATAACCATTTTTCATAGGGTTATCTGATTTAATCTCTAAAAAGATCCTGGGAGGCAGTTAGTATTAAACTCATTTCACAAACAAAGGTTATAGATGTTGATTAACTTGCCCAACGTCATAGAGTTTAAGTGGTACAACTGGGATTGAAGCTTAGGTCTGTCTGCTTCCAAATCCCATACACATAACAAATACCATGTCATGTTTATGCAGTGCTTTCCACATAAAAACTTCTTACATGTGGCCTCTCCTAGCCCAATTCTCACTTTAAGTCATAATAAAACTTAATGATAATTGGGGCAAGATTAAGCTCAAGATGAATTGAGTTTGGTCTTGAAGTTAAGAAAATAACAGGTTGCATACCTGAATTTTGATACCCAAGAATATCCTCCTACCAGCTCCTGGTCATAATGGGGCACTTTATTTGAATTGAGTGGATAGGATAAATTGGAAATTTGGTTTGCGATCTGCTGCAAGGTTGACCCCAGCAGAGGAAATTAGCGATCCTAACTACAAATCAAATATGGCTTAGAGAAGCAGACAAGGCACATTCCTTCAGCTGGAGAAATTGTTCGATTCGATTTTGTATTTAATATTATCAATCACATTAGATTGTCACTAATGAAGACCAACTGCACATTACCATCATCATCATACATTATTGTTAATAAAGAGCAAGCTAGACATTTATTCACTCAAGGCACAATTACTGAGCTCTACCATTGTGGGATTCAGCCGCAATTATGACACAGAAGATAGAGCTTTGGAAGAAATTGTGGTTGAAGAGAAAAGAGTGACTCATTATAAAATAAGCAACTAACAGGGAAAATATCCAAGAGCTAAAATGGGTTGGTAGGAAGGGGTGTGAGCAGGTGGATAATTTCAGTTGTGTGGTCAAGGACAACCTGTCTGGTAAGATTCTTTTTTAGCAGAGCTCTCTATGAGAGAAAAAGTCAGCCATGACAGGGTCGGGGGAAAGGGCTTTATAACCTGTGCTATTATCTTTTTTGGGTGATTCTGATGCATTTAGTTGATTATTCCGGGAGGCAGTTTCCTGCTACCTCATTATCTCTAGCCAGAACTACTTCCAAAGAAAACAAGCCTCTCAGGTGATTTACATACACTTTAAAGTTTGAGAACATCACCTATAAAAGGCTGAAAAATCCCTTTGCGTTTTTTGCAAATGACGTGTACCTTGACTTGCCATCAACTTATGCAAAGGCATAAGTCAAATGGACAGATCATTAAACATTCTAAATAATTTTTTTTTTTAAATCACAAAATCCCAGGACAGCCTGAGTGGCTCAGCGGTTTAGTGCCACCTTCGGCCCAGGGCCTGATCCTGGAGATGGGGGTGGGGGACGTGGGGGGAGATAGAGTCCCACGTTGGGCTCCCTGAAGGGAGCCTGCTTCTCCCTCTGCCTGTGTCTCTGCCTCTCTCTCTCTCTCTCTCTTCCTCTCTCTTTCTCTCTCTCTGTCTCTAGTGAATAGGTTTTTAAAAAAATCACAAAATCCCAAGTATGTTCACAAAACTTAATAAGGTAAATCCGGATGTTAAATAAACATTCAGTCCAATCTGTAATAAAGGTATAACAAGTAAGAGGCTACTCTTTCAAATATCACATGTAACATAACTGCCCATCAAAATGATCTAGAAATTGTAAAGTTGTTTCTTTTATTCTCCCAAGATCATTGATTATTAATTGCACATTCATGAGTTTTGATGAAAGAAACATTATTAATTTGGCTTTGTGGGGGACCTTATAAAATTGTGAAGGAGTCAGAGAGCCTGATGAAAAGAAAAGATTAATACCCATGTAGTGCCAAGAGGGTGACTAACACGATTACTTCCTTATGAAGCTGTAGCTCTCAAACTGTTGATTCCGATTTTAACAAAACAAAGCAGATTTGAAGCTGATGTATTGACTTTTCCCCAAGAAGATTTGAAAATTCTTTTTACTGGAATTAGAAACTTTATTCCAGTAATGAGAAAAGCTTTTCCCAAGCAGAATTAGATAATTATCATACTTGTGAACAAATTGGCTTTAGCTACAATGAATAATACATATGGGCACAAGAGACTAAAATGTTACTACACAGTACTTTTTATTTAGTATAGAAATACTAAGCAGCCAGAACTATAAAAACATAAGGAATTCATTTGCTACTGCCATTTCTCCATACTAATAATGTCATGGTAATAAATGTTTTTAGGGTATTTATTATACATTTTTAATTTAGATTCAATGTGTCTGCATTTTTTCTTTCTTAATATAAATATCCTTCTATACGTATATATCTATATATCTATATCCGTATTCACACTTGATGCTATATCTATACCTACCTATATCTAGAATGAGAATGCATTCTTCAATTAATTATAGCACCCCCGCCCCCAGTGTAGTCCTCGTTAGAGTTCCCTTTTAAATATAGCAGGAATCCCATCTCCACTCCCTAAAATCAGTGTTTCATTTTGAATTGAAAAGATATCTAACAATGTCTTTCCATTCTTGAGAGAAGTCATCTATTGACCTTCCATACTGTCAGAAGGCCAGGAGCAAAATGGAGAAAATTGAAAGCAGAATTTCTCTCCTAAGATTAAAAAAAGATAAAAGACCTGTTTGAATAAATAAAATAGGCATTTAAAAAATTCCTGTAATCTATAGTTATATAATAAACAATCCTAAAATTTAGATTTATTATTATCTCTCACATTTCTGTGAGCTGGCTGAGCACAACCAGATGGTTCTTGTGTGTGATTTCCCAGGCAGTTGTGGTCAAATCCAGTTGGGCTGGATGGCCAACATGTCACACACCCATGACTGGCAATTGATGCTGGGAGCACAGGTAGGCTTCTCCATGTGACTTGGGACTTCTCACATCATGGCAGCTGGGTTCCAAAAGCAAGTAGTCTGGGGTGCCTGGGTGGTTCAGTGGTTGAGTGTCTGCCTTTGACTCAGGTTGTGATCTTAGGGTCCTGGGATAGAGTCCTGCATCAGGCTTCCCACAGGGAACCTGCTTCTCCCTCTGCCTATGTCTCTGCCTCTTTCTGTGTGTCTCTAATGAATAAATAAAAATAAAATCTTAAAAAAATAAAAATAAAAAATATTAATAAAATTTTTTAAAAAAGCAAGTTGTACAAGAGAAAAAAAGTAGATTAGTTGTCTACTGCTGTGTAACAAAGGACCACAAATTTGGTGGTACAAAACAACATCTATTTATCATCTCATCATTTCTGTAGGTCAGAAGTCTGGGCACAAGTTACTTAGTTGGTCCTCCACTCAGGATCTCACAAGACTGCACACAACGTATCAGCCAGGATTACAGTCTCATCTGAAATGTAAGGTCATTTTCCAAGTTCGATGGTTGTCAATAAAATCCATTTCCTTGCAGCCGAACTAATGGCAGCTTGCTTCTTCAAGGTCGACAGGGAGGGTCTGATCTTAAAAAAAAGGAATAGCTTTATGGATATATAATTCACATCTCATGCAGTTCACTCATTAAAGATGTGTGATTCAACAGTTTTGGGTATATTCACTTATTCAACTACCAGCACAATCTGATTTTAGAGCGTTTTCATTATGCCGAAAGAAACATGAGCAGTTACTCTACATTCTACACCTCACCCCCTATCCCCCAGCTCTGGTGACTATTAATCTATTCTTGTGTATGGATTTTACTGTTCTAGCCATATTCATGAAATCATCCAATATGAAGGTTTTTATGCCTGGCTTCTTGAACTTAGCATAATGTTTTCAATGTTCAGCCACATTGTCCCTTGTATTAGTGGTTCATTCCTTTTTATTGCTAAATACTACTCCTTTTTATAGATACATCACATTCCATTCATCTGTTTATCAACTGATGGACATTTAGGTTGCTTCTACCTTGGAGTATTGTGAATAATACTGCTATGAATGCTCATGTAGAAGTTTTTCTGTGGCTATGTATTTTGTTCCTCTTGGTTTTATACAGGGGGTGGAATTCATAGGTCAGAAATAGCCAAACATTTTTCAAAGTCTCTGTATCATTTTCTATAGCCATCAGCAATATATAAGAGTTCCTACTTCTCCTTATCCTCATCAATATTTATTAGTATCTTTTTATTATAATTATCTTAGTGGGTGTTTATTATCTCATTGTAGTTTTGTACATCATTGTACTTTTTAATTTTATTTTCCTAATGACTAGTGATGTTGAGCATCTTTTCAGGTGCCATTTGTATATCTTCATTGGGAATCTGTCTACTCAGAGTCTTTGCCCATATTCTTAATTGAGTTATGTATATTTTCATTATTGTGTTGTAAGAGCTCTTTACATCTAATAGATACAAGTCTCTTACCAGATATATGCCTTGCAAATATTTTCACCCTTTTTTTTTTCCTGGTTTTTGCTTTTCTATTTTATTAATTATAAAGGCAAATTTCTCGACTGAAACCCAGAAATTAGTGGTAGATTAATAAAGGAAAAAAACCCTAAGCCATATCACAAAAACCTGAGAGCACAGGTTAAGTGTATATTGGAAGGAGGGAAGGGAGGGATGGGTTGACTTTTCACTTTCTTATGTCCTTTGAATCACAAGTTTAATTTTAATGATGTATAGTTTGTCTATTTTGTCTTTTGCCACTTACACTTTTAAAGTTTTATCCAAGAAATTTTGCCTAACTCAAATTCATAAAGATTTACCCTTGTGTTTTCAAAGAATATTATACTTTTAATGTATACATTTAGGCCTACTATCTACTCTGAGTTAATTTTTGTGTATTGTATGAAGAGAGGTTCAACTTCATTCTTTTTTATAACTATCCCAGCACCATATGTTAGAAAAACTAAGCTCATCTGAGTAAAGCTGACCTAATCAGGATAATAAACTTTTGATTAACTCAAAGTCAACGTATTAAGGACCTTAATTACATCTACAAATCCATTCACCCTTGCCACATAAGATAGCACATTCACCAGAGTGACATCCATCACAGGCACAGGTGCCATCTCAAATCAAGAGAAGGGTATAGTACAGGGCATATGATCTAGGGGGTACAAATTTTGAAGGACATCTTAGGACACAGATAGGTCTCAATGTCTTAAGGCCTGGACTTAGATACTGGCAGAGCATCATTGCTCTTCTATTATATTCTACTCACCAGGCTGTCACAAAGCCCACACAAATGCAAAGGAGGAATTATGAACTCTACCTCTTAATGAGAAGTAAGTCTAAGAACTTGTGCCTATCTATAATTTGCCACAACGTACTATCACAAAAAGCAGCTTTAGGTAAGGTTGTTTATTAAAATATTTACTTCTAGTTTTCTTTCTTCTATATTAAAATTCTAAAGAACTCTGAAAAAGCAAGAAGATAACATCTGGAACAGAATGCAATAGCTACTTAAGTTCATATACTAAGGAGGAAATAAAAACCCTGTTCTAATGGGAGTTGGGCTGGTTCCTCTATTAATTTGTATTTAGTACATGCCCAGATGAATCACCTTGGCTGTTCCATGTTAATACATTTCCTTCTTTGTGAGCAACAGGTGACCTATGACTGACCTTGGGAAGATGATTCAAATAACGAACAGAAACAATTTTCTCAGAATTAAGGACTCCAGAAAGACTTTATTAGAGCTGAAAGAAAAATCTCATTCTGATCCTTGAGGAGACATTTATAAATCCACTTTTATTTCTGTGGCTTCAGGCTCTGAGCTAGTGCTACTAACAACTCTATGCCTATCTATATTACTTTCCTTCTGTCTTCCAGGTTAGATCCAATAATGTAATTTAAAAAGTGAAATTGACTTTGAGTAATTTATGAGCGTTTTTGTTAAGGTGTCCAGAAAAAATGAGACCTATTTCAATATGCAAATGACACAAGGATAAGCAGCCTATAGTAGTCAAGGCATTGTCCAAAGCTTATCTGCATGCAAGATGACCAAAGTTTTACTTTCCTTCAGATAAAGTCTCTGTATTACTCAATTTTTGCAGCATGTCAATAGGCCTATCAGATATATAAAAATACTCCCTTGAAATACATGAAAACCAATTCTCTTTGGAATCCAAAAGAAAAACTGAAGTGGAAATCTATAAATTTGAGGCAGTTTGATAGAATACTATATAAATGAACAAATAGGATATCAAAGTGGATGTGGATTTTGCTCTTTTGTTTGGCAAGAATGTACAGTTGCATCGTTTAGCCAGGCTGGAATAACTATAAATGTCTTTTCCTAGTGGCCACAAAGCAAAAGGAAATAATATACAGATTCACAGAACACTTGGCTGGGTTCCAGAGCAGTTTCTAAAATTTATTCCAATTAGTAATCTCAGTAAATCAGCTCCACATTTCTGAGTTTGAATCCTCATTTTTAAATGATAATAATTGTACCTATCCTACCTGCCTCACAGAGCTATATTATGAAAATCAAGTAAAATATACTTGCATGTCAAATGGGATGCTTTGAGCTGCTTTGAGGCAACCAAACTTACTTGAAAAGTCAGATAATTTCTTGTCACGTGACTTTCAGAGGAATAGCCAACTTGAAGGTAGACTGCTACAAAAACCCCATGATGTCATTAACAACACATGTTCTTCCAAGACTCTTTTCTGTTGTTCACAGATTTGGCTTAACCCATGGGTTTGTTCTACTACTCATTGTTGTAAGGAAATCCTTGCTTCTTTTATTTATATCCAAAGAAAAAATTGAAATATTTAACTCCAGGCCTTATACATATTTCTGGACCAGTATCAATGATCAGAAAATGATGCTATGATTGATTGATACCTGGATTCCTAAAAGGATCTCTTCAGGAAGCTAAGATAGGAGGAGATGCTCATGAGGTGCAAGAGATAGGTGAGGGACATGAAGACACATGTACAAAACTGTGGTTCTTGGAAGAGGATATATGGGGAGGGAATAAAAGATAAGTAGGCAATCAACAGTGGGAAATCACTTAAAAATACCACATTTTTACAAATATACTAGAAAGTGTTTTAAAATTGTATTTAATTCAAAGGGAACTGGTTTATCTTCCCACAGAACTATCCTGAAATTCTTCAAAACAGATTTCATTGAGAGAATATGGCTCACTTGGTGACTACAACCCAATTTACTTGCTTAAGGTAGATTTCTGAAGGTAGATTTTAAAAGTTATGACATTTTAAATTATGAAAAGTATAATACAAGCAGGAATGGTCCAAGGCATAAGTATAAAACATGACATTGAGAGAAGAATTTTGAATAGGTAGGAAGATCTTTATATTTTAAGTGAAGAAAAGCAGGTTTAAAAAATAACATGTACACAAAAGAATGGAATTGTAATTTTACCCTACACTATAGACAAAAATTAACTCAAAATCAATAAAGATCTACATGTAAGAGCGGAAGGAAAAAATATTCATGACATTGAATTTGGCAATGATTTCATGATTATGACACCACAGTCAAAAAAAGAAAAAATAGGCAACTGGACAAAAACAAAACAAAACAAAACAAAAAAACCCTTATGTTCAGCAAAGGCAAAATCAGCAGAATGAAAAGGTAACCCACAGAAATGAAATCTTTGCAAATGATATATCTGATATATAGGGTCTATAAAGAACTGCAACTCAACAACGAAAAGCCAAACACCTTGATTTTAAAATATGCAAAGGACATAATTAGACACTTCTCCAAATGACCAATAAGCACACAAAAAGAAGCTCAACATCACTAATCATTAGGGAAATGAAAATCAAAACCACAATGAGAAACCATCTCACCTCCATTAAGATGATGGAAAGCAAACAAACAAATAAACAAAAACAAATGCACACAATAACAAGTATTGACAAGAATGAGGACAAACTGAAACACCTATTACTATTAGTAGGAACATAAAATAGTGCCACTGCTATGGAAAACAGTATAGTGATTGCTCAAAAAATTAACAACTGACTTACCGTAAATCAAGCAATTCTACTCCTAGGTATATACCCAAAATAATTGAAAGGAGGATCTCAAAGAGGTGTTTGTACACTCATGTTCATAGCAGTATTACTGCAACTACTAAAAGGTAGACGCAACCCAAGTGTCCATCAACAGATAAATGGATAAAGAAGATGTGGTATATACATACAATGAAATATTCTCAGCATTAAAAAGGAAGAACATTTTGTCACATGCTACAACATGGATGAAATTGAGGACATTATGACAAGTGAAATAAACCAATTAGAGAAAAACAAATGTATATGATTCTACTTAGTATCAGTTACCTAGAGTAGTTGAATTTATAGCCGCAGAAAATAAACTGGTATTTTGGCTCCTTCCTTCTTTGGTTCCCAAGGGCTACAGAAGGCAGAATGTGGAGTTATTGTTTGGGGTTGTACAGAATTTCAGTTGGGAAGATGGAAAAAGTTCTGGAGATGGGTGGTGGTGATAATTGTATCACAATGTAAATGCCCCAATGCTACTAAACTGCACAGTTAAGAATGGTTAAGATAGTAAATTCTGTGTTATGCATATTTTACCACAGTTTTTTTTAAACATTTACCAGCTTAATAAAGGATTTAATAAGAGATACAGATGAACAACCAGATGAAGAGACACAGGACAAGTCTGGAAAGGTCATGAACACAGGAGCTTCTGTCCCCATGGAGTTGAAATACATCACCCTCCCAGATACATGGATGCATTCACCTACCTGGAAGCTCTCTGAGTCCCATGCTATTGGGATTTTTATGGATGCTTCATCAGATAGGCATGTTTGATCATTAATTCCATTTCCAGTCCCTCTCCCTTCCTAAGAGAATGGTGGGAAGGAGGAGGGGACTAAAAGCTCTAAGCTTCTGATCATGGTTGTGTCTTCCCAGGGACTAGCCCCCATCCATTAGCCACCTAGGAGCCTACCCAGAGTTACCTCATTAGAACAATATGCACCCCTATTGTCCAGGAAATTATAAAGGTTTTAGGAGCTCTGTGCCAGGAACTGGAGGCAGAGACCAAAATCTATTTTCCATTTTTGCAGCTTGAACAAATGAATAGGGCAGAACTACCAGGAAGAGACTACATTAGTTAAAATGTCATATGTTATCCATTCACAAATGCATAAAATTTATCTACATATTAGAGCCATTACATGGCTCCCTAAAGTCTGTCCTAGACTATAAATTAAAACCCCCTCTCTGCAGTTCTTCTTTCTTTCTCAGTAATGTTTCAATCATTCTTCTAGTCTTTATTTTCTATTATTCAATTGTCACTTCTAAATAGGACCCATCAGCTTAGCTGAGTGCATTTTCTGAGTGTATTTTATTTTTTATTTTTTTTTAACTTTACGTGAGTATACTTGACACACAATGTTACATTAGTTTCAGGCGTACAGCATAGTGATTCAACATCTCTATACGTTATGTATGCTGTGCTCACCACAAGTATCCTCGTGCTTCCCTATTACAATATCGTTGACTATATTCCCTATGCTCTTTTATTCCTGTGACTTACTCATTTCATAACTGGAAGCCTGCTTCTCCTACCTTCCTTCACCCATTTTCCAGCCCTCCATCCCCATCTCTCTGGCAACTACCAGCTTGCTCTCTGTATTTATAGGTCAGATTCTACTTTTTGTTTGTTTGTTTTTTCATTTGTTCTTCAGATTTCACATATGAGTGAAATAAAATGATATTTGTCTTTATGTGACTTACATAGTATAATACCCTCTACGTCCATTTATGTTGTCACAAGACAAGATTGAATCTTTTTATGCCTGTGTAATATTCCAGTCTGTGTGTGTGTGTGTGTGTGTGTGTATCTCACATCTTTTTTATCCATTCAATGGACACTTGGGCCATGTCCATATCTTGGCAATTATAAATAATGGCATAATAAATATGGAGGTGCATTTATCTTTTTTGGATTTCTTTGGGTGAATACCCAGTAGTGGAATTATTTGATCATGTGGTATTTCTCTTTTTAATTTTTTGAGGAACCTCTATACTGTTTTCCACAATGGTGGCACCAATTTGCATTCCCACCAACAGTGCACAAGGGCTCTTTTTCCCCACACCCTCATCAACACTTATTGTTTCATATCTTTTTTTATTTTAGCCATTCTCACAGGTATAAGATGATATCTCATCGTGGTTTTCATCTGCATTTCCCTGGTCATTAGTGATGTTGGACATGTTTTCATGTGTCTGTTGGTCATCTGTAAGTCTTCTTTGGAGAAATGTCTTTTCAGGTCCTCTGCTCATTTTTCAAATCATATTGTTTTATTGTTGTTATTCTTGTTATGGTGTTAAGTTGTATAAGTTCTTTATAAATTTTGGATATTAGGTCCTTATTGAATGTGTCATTTGCAAATATCTTGTCCCATTCCATAAACTGTCTTTTTGTCTTGTTGATTGTTTCTTTTACTGTGCAAAAGCTTTTATTTTGATATGGTCCTAATAGTTTATTTTTGCTTTTATTTCCCCTGCCTCAAGAGACATACTAGAAGAGTGTTGCTATGGCTGATGTCAGAGAAATTACTGCCTGTACTCTATTCTAAGCTTGTTATGGTTTTAGGTCTCACATTTAGGTTTTTAAAGCATTTTGAGTTTATTTTTGTGTATGGTGTGAGAGAGTTCACCACAGTTTTTTTTAAGTGTACATAAATGTACAATTTTGCTATTTTACTCCAAGAGCTTATAAAATGTATTACATGGATAACAAGGAAAGTACTGATTTAGTACAAATATCTAGTCCAGGTGTTTATCTGGTATCTCTGTACCTGCTAAGATTTTCAAAAGATTGTTTGAATTCCTATTCTAAATCTGGTGGAAGTTGAAACTTCTATCCAAGATTTGTACTAATTCTTAATAGTGGAGTTTGCCTCTGGTTCTTAGTTTCTAATTCCATTGAACTATCCCATGTGAAGGATTTTTTTACACACTCCCAAAAATCAATTCCCCTCTGCGTTATATATACCCAGACTCTCCTCAATTTCACAAACGTGAAATGAAGCATTAAAATTCCTCACAGTCATGTGTATTTGGAGAGTTAACTGAAGGTTTCCAGAGCTGGAAAGTGGGGCTTGCTTGTATCACAACCTAAACAATTTCAAAT
Organism: Canis lupus dingo; assembly: GCF_003254725.2. NCBI lineage: Eukaryota > Metazoa > Chordata > Mammalia > Carnivora > Canidae > Canis > Canis lupus. Next base: position 18,114,625 of record NC_064277.1, read on the forward strand.
GGACTATTAGGCACCCAGCTCTGAAAAGTCATTGTAGTCTCTGTCCCTTGATCACTTCACACTTGTAATACTCCAACCTCACACCACATCAGGCTCATACTCATACTATCTCCTGCCTTGCTTTTCTCTCTTCACATCTCTTCCACACTCTTTCATCTACTTTCTCTCATCTTCCTCAAACTTCCAAATTCTTCTCTATCATATTAGCAATGAAGACTTCTCTACCCCCTACCCTCAAATCTAGCCCTAAAACCTACTAGGACATCAGCAGAACTAAATGACATTCATATGGCTCTTTTCCTTTTTAGAAAGCAGCTGTGGTCATGATAGGTATTTTCCCCTTGTTTCCAAGGAAAAGGACCAGTACTCAGACCTTTCCTACACCTTCTTTTCTTTCTCCTTACCTAAGGCACCATGAGCTGGATTCACCTCCTCAAAGACAGCAGGCTATTCTTCTCTGTGGCTTCCCACAGAGAGGAAAAGTTCACCTGACTCTAATCAGTCCAAAGCTTAGTCATACAGTTTCAGTTCAACAAATGTGGTTTATTTCCCAGGTCCTCCACATTGATGCTGGGACTAGTGGTTGGAGTAGAACTTCTGCAGTGAATTCTACAAATTGCAAGAAAATCTCTTCACTCTTCCATCCTAAGAAAGAATTCCATGGTGCCCCTCAAGCCTTGAAAATGAAGACAAAAAAAGAAGTATCTCACATTCAGCTAAACAAACCACTGTGTAAAAGCAAGTTTCATTCATTTTAGATGTGTAGGTTCTGTGAGGGCTTATTAGTTAATGTTTATCATTTATTTTAAAAGAAACAATAGCTTCATGTGTAGGACCTAATACTTTAAAAATGAATGCACAAACCAATTTGAGTTTCTATACAAGGCTGGCCCGGGTTGAGTTTTACTAACCATCTATTTCGAAGGAAGAGGAAAATGTTTTAAGTAATGTCTTTTAAATTAGTAGAAATGGATGATTGCTAATGTTTCAATACAATATTTTAAGATTCCTAGCCATCAAACAAAAAACATACAAAAAAACTCCACCGTGCTACTCTGATAATGTAAGGAGACTACTTGAGAAAGATGCTGGATCAGTCATTTATTATTTTCTGAAATCTATTCCACTTATTCTTATTTCCATAAATTAAGTGACTAATTTTTTTTTCCTTTCACTCTCTGACATAACTCTCCAAAGATGTACACACAGTATTGTATCGTTCCCAAGCCGAAGTAAGAGGAATGTGAAGGTAAAGGATAGAAATCACCAGAATGGTGAATGGAAAGGATTCTGTGACTTATTAGGATAAAAAATCAGAGAAAAAAACCTATAGCACAAAAATACCCAAATAGATAATATTTTAAAAAGATTTTATTTACCTATTCATGAGAGACACACACACACACAGAGGCAGAGACACAGGCGGAGGGAGAAGCAGATTCCATGCAGGGAGCCTGATGTGGGACTCGATCCCAGGTCTCCAGGATCATGCCCTGGGCTGTAGGTGGTGCTAAACCGCCGAGCCACCCGGGTTTCCCCAAATAGATCATGACCTGAGATATGAAGCTGTTAAGCTCTCAAATCCCGAAAGAGACATACATTCAAGAATGGAGGGGAAATTATTTAAGTGTATGTGACTTATGTGTTTTGGCAGCCAGATGAATAGTAAGAAGACTATTCTAAAGACTCTCTACCCGCATTCAGCCAAGTGGACTCTGATTTATGGCTGTGATCCAGTTTGGAAATGACTGGGCTGGTGCCAGAAGCAGGCTGTAGTGAGGGCTGCCACTTACTTACGGGGAGACCAGGTCACAGTCACTTGATCATATGGATCCATACTTCTTCGTGCTCCTTCAATACATTTTTCTTGAAATGCTTATTACAAGCACTGGGTGTTACACTATATGTTGGCAAATCGAACTCCAATAAAAAAAACATATTAAATGAATGAATGAATGAATGAATAAAAAAGAAATGCATATTACTATGCGTAAACCAAAAATAGTAAGTTCTGGATTGTAAGAATTCCTTAAAAATTGGCCAGTGACCTCAAATACCTGCTCGCCTACGTAACAGATATTTGTTGTGTGTCTTTAGCTTATGGTTGCAACACGCACCTGGTGTTATGGGAGCAGAGGGAATCACATTCTTGCACTACATTCCTTGCTGTCAGAGGAAATACCACAGGGCTCCTTCAACCCGAGCACCTCAGTGATGACGCAAATACGCCCCTGAAGATAAAGTTCTGGGTAAGCTGTGAAAGCCTATCCAGCCGGCCCAAGTGGAAAGAGTAGTATCTTCAGATGCATTCTCAGGCTGCTGTGTCTGGTGGGTACCACACCTGCAACAGGAGAATTATGAACTTTTCAAGAGTTTACAAAAATGTTTGCACCCTGAAAAAGACAAAAGCAAAAAAAGAAAATAGTCTAGTCAAAAATTATAGTCATTTGTTGTAAAGCAACAAAAGTTGTTAGAATTTTTCAAATGCAACTCAGTAGATCTGGTAATATGTAAATAATGTTTGAAGTGGGCTGTTTATTCTGTTTATTTTAACATATTTGAAAAATGTGGGCTGGGGCCCCCAAAAGTAAGAGTATCAGGACTTAGAGGGACCTTGAATAGTCTCTGCAGAGATGAGCCTGGATTCAAAGCTGGCCTCAACTGCATACCAGTTGGGGACTTGGACAAACTACTGTCTTAAATGTCCTAAGCTTTAGCTTAGTATTATGGAACATGGGGATGACATCAAACAAAGCATTATGAATAAATAATACTTTATTACATCGAAACTGCCTAACATAATGCCTGGCACACTTCGGTTTCTTAATATTTGTTGTTTTTCTTTTCTTCCATATATAGTAGGCACTGCTGTTGATGTATTTCTAAACATGTATTTGTGGGTAAGAATGTTTGGAATCAGTTGACAAATAACAACTTCAGCACACAATTGTTCTGGTCATGTGAAAATCAACTTCCCTCGGTGCATATCTGATTGCTGTCATCCTCCCGAACAGGCCCTGAGGAGATTGTTAGGAAAATAATAATATATCTAGAGATGTCTTGACTTCCCAAGGTGGTGCTATTGTGATACTAAGAAAAGGGCTTGCCCGGCTGGGCTGGATGATGTATACTCAAGAGACACTTTATGGTCTCCTCAGAGAATTTCCCACTCAGCTTCTCCCATTCTCTCCTTGTCTTTCTTTTGCCTGAACCTCTGGAAAAAAAAATAACAGATTTTGCTTTTGAAAACGGCATCCATCTTAATTAGTGATATGCTGGATCATATGATTTCTTTTTAAAATTATGAAGCCTTGAGTCGTTTTCTGAGAGTTCATTTTTTATTTTATATTTGGTAGTTACAGTCCTGAAATAAATTTCATCTCCAGAGAGATATGAAAATTTGCGTGAGGAACAGATGAGTGAAATTTTCACAACTCAGCCTGCATTTCTCTTCCTTCCCATAGTTCATCATTTTTGTTTCGAACATCGCTTTCTTGCCTGTATGCCCCAAATGCATTCTTTTCTTAGTCTTTCTTAAAAGTTTGATGTGTTTTCTTGGACATATCTTCATTAACTAGCCATTTGGTTAGAAGATCACATTGATTTTATTGATGTCTGTATGGTACGTAACTAATAAAAATGTTATTAAAGCTAATTAATTCCCTTCCAAATCAACCATCTTGTCTCTGTCCACTAAAAGTATGATTTTACTGCATTATGAGCTCTGCATGACCCCTAACACCTTTGATCTCAATGAACCAGTCCAAGAACAGGACTAGGGAATCCTCTGACTCCATGTCACTCCGAAGTATTACATTAAGCTATCTATGGAGGCAAGAGATTTTTGGCTTTTACAGAACAAACTCTAGTCACACACAAATATTGTTATCCATAGAAATATTGTACCAAGTGCGTACATTTTCAGTTGAGGTCCATGAAGAATCCAAACTATGAGCCCATGTCAGGAGACTTCCCTTTTGCCCAAGTGTACCCTTCATGGGTTAAGAGAATATCTAGATCTGGGTTATAAGAGACTCATTTTGTAGAGAAGGAAATTCAAGTTTAGGAAAGTTGAGTGGGTTTCCCAAGGTAGCCACTGGTTTGATGCAGAAGTAGAAACAGAACGTAAGTCTTCTAGGCTTTTGATCTACATTTCTTTCCTCTGCATCAAAATGTGCTATAAGCCTCATGGACTTTTTAATGTCCCTGGTGATTTCTGGGAAAGGAGAGAAAGTTGTTATCCAAGAACCAATGAGTTAACAGTCCTGTTTCCTTGGCTCTGACCAACCTTTCAGAGGTCTAAGTTGGCTGTCTTCTGCCTTCCTGAACCTCTGCTTTTTAGTCTTTTTCACACTAAAAGCAGCACAGGAGTCAGATACTGTGTGGCACTGCTATGCTCCTGATTGGAAAGCGTATTTTTTCATATACTCAGAATAGGTCCATAGCAATACTTTATAGATACATTTATTATAGTTTATAAATTGACTCCCAGTTTGTTATTTATCTGAATTAAAAAAAACATTATTTCATTTTACAGTAATATGGAATCACAGAATGGAAACCCAGAAACAGTGAAGCATATAGATAGCTACATTTGCTCAGCACTTGACAGTTAAGAAAGTCCTTTTCATATACATTCTCTTATCTGATGGTAGCAACAACCATAGAAGCATAAATCATTGTTACCATTTTGCACATCAGAAACTAACACTCAGTGAAGTTACAAAACTTGGCCAAGGTTACTCAAAGAGGCAATTAGCAAACACTTGTAATCTTGTACACCGTTGGTAAAAATCTAAATATTCATTTTCATGTGTACATGTTTATTTATAAATTGTACATACATGATACTCTGTTAATAAGTTGACTATGTTAGAAAACCTACTCTCAAAATGGGAATTTTAAGGATGAGAAGAAGATAAAATAACCAAGAATTGTTTAAGTTATATATTTTTATCAATGAAATAAAAGTTTGTGCTAACACAAAAAATAGTATTAATGACATTTTGAGTGAGAAAAATATAGTTCCATATGGTTTATTATTTTTCAAAATTCTGGTTTCTCATAATTTAGCAATTTGAATTTCTGTTTTTTGGCTAATTTATTTGGGTACTTGATGTTATAGCCAGATTAAGATTAAAATGGAAAGTCACTCATCATTAATATGTAAATAAAATAGAAGTATGTTGTTGATCATACTGACTAAATTGTGGAAATCATTTTCAAGTCCAACTACCAATTATGCAAAGTTTTCTATTAAAATTCTGTTGAAAATTTTCCTCTTGTCTGATTTGAGCTAATTATTCTTTCAAACTAAGCAGAAGATATTAAGATACTGCTATTTCGTGTTATTAGCAAATGGGCTTGGACTTCCAGTTTCATCTCTGGCATGTCACTTAGAAGTCATCACTGTCATCTGTTCAACAAGATAAAATTGAACGAACTAAAAATCAATGACCTTTTTTGTATCTATGAGAGAACTGATGTCATGAAGCAAACTGTGACTGAAGTCTCATAGCTGAGATCCCTTGTCTGGAGCAGAGGTCACTGGAGCCACTAGTAGAAATACTTAAGTGGGGGGCTAAATGTGGACTGCCTGGAGGGTGAGAAACTTCTGGCAGCTGAATTCTTGGGGGACTCCTTACTTTTACACGTGAGAACTCCAACTGCTCAAGATGGAGAGCCAAGAAAGAGCCTTTCATGAAATACACTCAGTGTGTTCTCTGTAACAAAGGCCTACTCTCCAAGGGGGAATAAAACTTTCGTAGGGCCTTATCCCATCTGGGGGAAGGACACTTCTCCAGTTTATCCTCCTTTAGCCTTCCTAAATCATGTAAGAGGGGAACAAAAACTAAAAAATATTTGTGAAGGTCAAAGCCCAGGAACTCGGGACCACTGCATGGCTAAGGTTTAATCATAAGATGATAGAAAACTTCCACTTTCTCACCTTACCCCTATACCCACAGGACTCAAGTATAGCCACAGTTGATCACAGCTGAAAGAGCAGTGAAGCATAGACTCTATATGAGGGGGGCGGTCTTAGGGAAGCCCAAGGGGGTTCAAAAAATAGACACTATAGAAATTTAAGGTTGTTACTGCCTACATCTACAACAAATATTCAACAGCACAACTGTAGCCATTACCATAAATCTTCACACTAATTACTTCAGTTCCTTCTACTCAATGTCTGATTTAAAATAAAACAAAACAAAACAAAAAGATCCAAGGCACACTAAAAGACAATGAGAAATTAAAAAAAAAATACAGATTTCAAGAGGCAAAATAATCAGAATCAGACTCAGTTATGACATAGTGTTTGGAATTGTCAAAGAATTTAAAAATAGCATGTGTTAAAAGCTCTGATGAAAAAGGTGGACAACTTGCAAGAAAAGATGGATAATGTAAACATAAAAGCAGAAAGCTTTATGTTTTTCCTCCATGTTTATTTTTATTTATTTATTTTAATTTTTTAAAAACTTTTATTTATTTATGATAGGCACACAGTGAGAGAGAGAGGCAGAGACACAGGCAGAGGGAGAAGCAGGCTCCATGCACCAGGAGCCTGACGTGGGATTCGATCCCGGATATCCAGGATCGCGCCCTGGGCCAAAGGCAGGCGCCAAACTGCTGCGCCACCCAGGGATCCCTTCCTCTATGTTTAATATGAGCTACAAATTTGTTCAAATCCATATAAACTTGAACCTGTTTTCATTTAGAAGACATAAAGGATGCAATAATTAGGGATCATGTTTTGATACCATTTTCCATTGTGACCCTTGGTTGAACTATGGCCTCCAATAGTTGAATATTTTTATAGAGAGAAGAATAATACTTTTCACTCATATTGACCCATCATCTGATCTGATATATAGAATCAAAGGTAGTAAGAGTAAGCTAGTATTTAAAAGGATGGAAACTGGCCTGACTAAAGGTTAATTCACCTTTCATTTAATATAAAAATAGAGTTGTCTAAGTTAATATTTATTTCCAAGTTATTTTAATTGACACAAGTGAGAATTGAAGAATCTTGGGTTTGACTTTTTCTCTAGTTGATTATGACCGAATTATAGGTGCTCATCAGATGTATATCATTTGCTACCCTTCATGTCCCAGTCCTCTTTGGATACAGCAGGGCATGAGACTGGCTCTGGATGTTGGGTTGTGAGTAGAATTGGCATGGGTCACTTTTAGGTCAAAGCACAGAAGAAGAGGTGTGAATTCTTCATCTGTACTCTTTCGATATGGTAGAGGCTGCATTAGCTGTGTCCTTAAGTTTCCAAGAGTAGAAGAACCTCATTCCACTTCTCTCCACACACACAACTACATTGGGATACAGCATGAGAAAGAAAAGCATTGGTTATGTCACCAATATTTCAGAGCTTGTTTGTTACACCGGTATAATTTAGCCAATCCTCCATGATACAGTGATCCCGAGGCACTTGTGGGCTTTTTGTTTTTGTGCCTTCTCAGCATTAAAAAGAAAACAAGAATTGGAAATCTATCTCTTTACAAGTTGTCATGCAGAATTAGTCCTGGGGTCATTTATAAATCTTACATATGCAGATGAGAAAATACAGCATAACATTATATATGTGAATATTAAATTTTCTGTAGACAGTACCATTCAGAAAAAGATCAGATATCTTTTAGGTAGGAATAGGGATGGCCTGTGACTGTCTTGATATTGGGCTAGCTCTTACTAATCAGAAAAATAAGCTCCAATAAGGCTCACCTGATTTGCCGTATGGTGTTATTCCAGATAAAGTTCTTCAGTGTGAAGCTGAGTTCTTTAACCCCATTTTTCCAATGTACATCGATACCCCCTTGCTGCTCTGTGATCTCCACAATCACACACGTATCACCAGTCACTTCAATACACAGATTATGAAGTTACAAGTCTTGACTGTTTTATTCTCCAGTTATGTTAATGGGTGCTTGTTGCAGGGAAAGACAACTATGTGGAGAAGACATGAAAAAATGAGAGTAAAGTAGACACAGGCAGGATCAGCCTGCCTTTTTATTTAACTCTGAAACTCTGAGTACAACATAAAACTGTCATGAACAAGTGAACACTCAAAGCAGCAAATTTCTCGAGTGACATTTGAGATGACTCACAAGGTAGTTCTTTCAGTAAGTTAAAAGATAAAAATTTAACCACTAAAGCAATGCTTCATGTTGTCACTAATTGTGAAACATAAACTTAAAAATATGCTGAAGGTAGAAAAAGAAAGCAAATTGGTTTTCATTTTTGTCTACTCACACCATCCACCTATTAAATAAATTAGAGTGATTCAGTGGTCTACATACTGGTTTAGAAATATAAGTAACTCAACTGTTCAGAATAAGAAAATTTCACTAATTAAAATTTTTCCTATTTGGGGCACCTGGATGGCTCAGTTGATTAAGCATCTGACTCTTGATTTTATCTCAGGTCATGATCTCAGGGTCATGAGACAAGTCCAAGCCCCACCTTAGACTCCATGCCCAATGTGGAGTCTGCTTGAGGATTCATGTTTACCTCTGCCCCTTCTCTTGCTTGCATGTGTGCATTCTCTCTCTCTCAAATAAATAAGCATTTTTTAAAAAGATTTTATTTATTTATTCATGAGAGACACAGAGAGAGAGGCAGAGACATATAGGTAGAGGGAGAAGCAGGCTCTCTGCCGGAAGCCTGATGCGGAACTTGATCCCAGGACCATAGGATCATGACCTGAGCCAAAGGTAGACACTCAGGTGTCTGCCACTGGGCCACCCAGGTGCCCCTCAAATAAATAAATCTTTTTTTTAAAATAAGTTCTTCTATTTTAAGTAGAGGACATCTACAACACAGCATGTCAAAATTTATATAATTAGTACCATCGAAATAACTACTGCACATTTTATACCTGATTCATCCAACACCAAGAGGTCTTTCAAAACATTAAGTATGTGTTACTACAACTTGGAACTTTATGGCATTTACTTCTCAATAATTTAATCTTTTAATTTTGTATTGAGTTTTAAGTTACAGATTAAGATAAATAAGTACTTCAGGGTCAATCGATCAGTGAAGCACAAAGAAATTGAAAGAGAAGGTTGTAACTTCTAGTTCTACTGCCCTCACTGTAAACATTGAATGTTTAATATGAGCATCAGACATGACCACAAAGGAAACAATTTAAGTTGATATTTAATGTTTGATTTATCCTTAGATATAGTTTCAATTGCCTGCTATGAGTCAGAAAGAGTACTAGATGTAACAAGACTGATATTGATAGCAGAGAGTTCACACTGGTGGGAAGACAGGCAAGAAAACACATACAGTGAGTGTTCTGCAAAAAAGGTCCATTTAGCAGGCTACAAAATCCACAGGAAGAGCACCTGCCCTGGGTTTGGATGGGGATTAGGAGAAGGTGAGTAGGATGTGACAAGACAAAGATAACTAGGATGCTGGACAGAGACGAGAGGCTGGGTAACAATATGGAAGAGAGGGGAGTGGACGTGGTTGGAGAACTTCAAGGCAGAGGGCCTATATGCTGGCTATGTGACCTCCAACTAGTGCCGCTGAATGGGACTCTCAGTGTGGATCCAAAGGTACCTGTTCCCCTCTCATCAATGCAGGGCCACTAGCCACATTAATCCTTTGAAACTTGGCAAGTATGACTGAGAAATGGAATTTTAAATTTTATTCCATTTTAACTCATTAAAAAAATATTTTTGAGTATCCACCTGTGGCTAGTGGCTCTCCTACCAGACAGCACACCTATAGATTCTGAGTGCTGAAACTGGGGGGCAGAGTTGTTGAAGAGTTTTACACATCATGTTAAGTAATTTGGATTTTAGTCCAAAGGTAAAGGGGACTCAGTGATGAAGAATTTTAAGCAGGGAGTGGAGTGATGAGATTCCTTGAGAAAAGTCACTCCAGCAGCTGCGCTGTTTACAGGTGAAGAGGCTTAAGGTTCAGGAGAAAGAGCAGATAAGCTCGCAGAGTAAAACAGATAAAAATGATGAAGACAGTGTGAGGAGGAGGAGACAAACATGACCGGACGTGAGATTAAGCAACAATATGAAGAGCCAATTCCTGGTGTTGGGATTGAGCAGATAGAAGTAGGTGTTGGTCACCTGCATGAACAATAGGCATTAAGATTGTGAGGGGCTGCTGTGTTCCAGTGACATTGAGTTTGAGTTGCTTATGGGACGGTGACGCAGAAAAAATGCACAATAAGGTAGGTCCACTAGCCAACAAAGAGAGAAACAAAAATAGCACCTAAACATATTTTGTTATTATATTCATTGGCAGAAATTTGGTGACAATCTGTTGACATCTTGCAACCTCAAAGAATTCCAATTTAATTAAATGCATTTAATACTAAATGCTTGTAAATGGAATATAAAGAGGATCTTAAAAGTGCTTGCAAATTTTACTTTAAACATTATTGTATATGGTTTGAAAAGCATATTATTTAAACTCCCAGACTAGTTATACTCTGGATTGAGATTAGTAATTTCTCAAATGCCAAGTTACGGTGCCTTTCCAAAAATGCACTCTAGTGAACAATGTCCTGTATTATATAGGTTTTTTTATGTAGATTTAATTTTAGCATAACATGAATGTCCTTTTATTTGCCAATGTAATCAGTATGTACTCTCTTACAATCTCCCCTTCTTCCATACAAAAGAGCTTTATGGCTTCAGAATTCCTTCCAGAAATTTATAAATCCACTCCAAGTATCTACAGATAATAATTATGGCTCATATCAAAATATACAAAAAACAATAGGAAATATAATTTCAAATGTACACAGTGACTATGGCAGTGTCTGAAATTCCTATCTGAGATCTGAACAAAAACCCTGTAAGTTGAGATATGACCCACTCAACACATCTCAATCTTAGTCACAAATAATGAAATGATCATTGGTTTCAAAGGCCTCTTTGGGCTTTTGACATTATTTCTCCAATGACTTACATACGTCTTTGCAATTTCCATACCGTGTGTCTAGGTCTTGTATGGGGGTCCTTTAAATATAGGTCGCCCACCTCCAAATGATAACCTTGTTGTGTCCTAGAAGTGTGGGGAGGCAGTGTGGCACACAATATATCTTCACCATAGAAACAATGCTGGAAATGTTTGAGAGCTTCCCTGGGGTGAGGCACAAATGCTGACTTGCCATGTGGTCAGAGCTCCCAGCACTGCAAAACCAGAAGGCAGGTGGTTTGGGATCCTGAGACCTGGCATGCAGGAGGGATGAACCTCTTTCTCCCTTTCCCCCCCATATCCCCTCCTAGAACTGGCTCTTGGAGCTACCCCTTCTCCCAACTGGGCCACATCATGGTGAGAGGAAAGACTGTATACAAATTAAAAAAAAAAAAAAAAAAAAAAAAAACTTCAAGAACAAAGGCTACCCAGTGAATTGTTTTATGTAGATAATTATAATATTGGCCACTGTCTTCCAGAACAATTGCCTGCTGCTGGTCACACAGCTGTAATGAAGAGATCATGCTGTGAAGTGAAAAGTCTCCTTATCCTGTGGGATTAGATTTAGATTTGCCTTCTTCAGAAAGGTTTCCCATCACAGGGAGAAGAGAAAGAGCAAGATGCAGCAGAAGGAATTGTCTTGTTCTCCGTTTTGCTAGCCTGAAGAAAAGGTGCCTTTGCAGGAAACTCGGTTTGCAAACAATGAACATCTTTTGTGTTCCTTGTTGGCAAAGCAATTGATACTAGTTAGAGATTGGCTGGGTGCCACCATGCGAGCAGTTTGTCTTTTCTCTTCTGAAGGGTATAGTAGGAAGAACTGTAGTCCAGGCTTTTTTTATTCTTCTCTTATTATAGCCAACTTATTATACACTGTGACCAACTGTACTGCCATGCATAGGTCACATTTTAGAACATTATATGTATATCTATATCTATATCTATCTATATCTATATCTATATCTATATAGTATAATATAGATATAGATATAGATATATATAAAACAAAAATAAACCATTTGAGACATTTTTTAAAATAATAAGCTGGGAGAAGACAATTTCTTATAACCCATACCCCCTCCTTGCCCCTGCCCTGAATGTAATTCACATTTACCTCTTCCATCTTAAAAAAGAAACCAAACCCAAACATTATACTAGAGGCAGAAAGGTAATGGGGGTTTCTATGAACTATATAGTGCTGATGTGGATATTACAAAGATGGACTTTGTTGAGAGAACTCTCCTTTTTCCTGGGGAGCACACAAGAAATCCACAGCAGTCATTAAGTTTCTGTTAGGTTTGCTTCAATAAGAGTAAAAACTACTTACTGTTGAGTTGTATTTAAATTGTATGTGTTTTCTTAAGAAAGAGATGAACATCTACTACTAAAAGCACATTTCTCAGCTCCTCCCTGTCTTCTGTCTAAGGAAATGTGAATACTATATAGTGTATATACTATAAAGTGTACAACGTATATGACCATTGAAGATATTGTACAAATGATTTAATATTACAAGGTATCTAATAATAGACTTTGGTGTAATTAACAGAAGCAACAGAAGTTGAGGACCTTACAGATGACCACAGACAGCCTGAGGATGCAGAAGTGTGGCTCCCCTCCTCTCACAAAGGGGCCACCATGATGTCAGGGAGGTGCTGGGTAAATACACTCCCCAGACATTACTGTTTCTCATCTATGAGCGGTGATCTGGACTAACTCTGAGGAAAGTCCATTGTGAGTATCCCCTTGGACGTCCTTGGGTTTGGGATTGGAAGATGAACCCCATGCCTAGAAAGGAGGGAGAGGAGGTAAGCCATTTCCCCCAGATCTGAGAGGGATGTTGTTTGCTTGATTTCACATAGGGAAGGAAACATAAATCATCCTCCTTTGTAACAGTAAAATGAGTCCTGCAAAATAAACATACAAGCTTATGTTCCAAAAGGCAATAGCCAGCAACAGATGCAAAAAAAAGCCCAGCAAGAGGTCAACCAGAAAAGGTTTTGATCATTGTTGTACTGATTAATCGCTATCAATGCCAAGGGTGAAAGAAGAGCCTTTCATTTTAGCAAATATCCTTCCTGATGGCAGCAGAACAATCTTTTAAAGGACTATTACTTAAGTGTATTTTATTAAAATGTTCTAGAATATTTTGAAAATATAGAATTAATCAAAATAGTTTTTAACAATGGGATCATCGGATCACTGTTACTCCTTAAAGAACTCAAGAGTTGAGGGGCAGCCCCAGTGGCTCAGTGGTTTAGCGCCTGCCTTCAGCCCAGGGTCTGATCCTGAAGACCTGGGATCAAGTCCCACGTTGGGCTCCCTGCATGGAGCCTGCTTCTCCCTCTGCCTCTCTCTCTCTCTCTCTTTCTCTCCTGAATAAATAAATAAAATATTTATATATATAAAAGAAAGAACTCAAGAATTGAGAACATAAAGTGATCCTACTACAGTCTACTGAAGATTTTAATTTAACTATCCAGGAATACACATTTGTGAAACGTTCTCAACAAAAGTAAGAAATAAACTTGAGGCAAAAAGATGTATTTTACTTCTCTTAGTCAAATTTTATCTCCGAATAGAAAGACAGAAAGATAAAGGATTTAATAAAAATTTTAAAAATGTAAATAACAAAATCGTTAGCAACTTAATTAGGACTGCTCATGAGTAACTGAGAGCTAAGATTATATATTGACTTATTCTTCCATTTATATGTGTGTATGACAATTCATTTAACCTCTATTTTATTTTTTTAAAGATTTTACTTATTTATTCATGAGAGACACAGAGAGAAAGTGAGAGAGAGAGGCAGACACAGGCAGAGGGAGAAGCAGTCTCCATGCAGGGAGCCCATTGTGGGACCCGATCCCAGGTGTCCAGGATCATGCCCTGGGCTGAAGGCGGCGCTAAACCACTGCGCCACCCAGGGATCCCCTAATCTCTATTTTAAAAGCTGATTTGTTTTGCTGTAAAAGAACGCATGCTCATTCATGAAAAGAAATAAAGGAGAATAAGAAAAAAATATGATTCATAGTTTTGGCATGTGAAGACATTGCAAATAGTGTGGCCTGCTTTGTTTTCTTTATGTGCATATATTTGTGCATATTTATGATATAGTCATCTGTATGCACGCACGATTTTGTTTTCTTCCTTTTGTTTCTTTCATACCCTTTTTGTTTAAACATTAAAATATATTTGATAAGACTTTAATTTTTTTCTGATGATAAATATGTTCATTATTTTGTTTAAAAACTATGGGAATTTCTATAAGGAAGATTTAATAGTTGTCATTAATTCTATGACAATGGAGTTAACCACATCTGGTGTAGATCACTTTCACCCATAGTCCACGTACATCCAGCCATCCATTCAGATACATTTTCGGGGAAGCCGTTATGTTCCAGGCTCTGTTGTTTGTACTACAAACACAGCAACGGATGAAACAAAAATCCTTGTCCTCACAGAGCTTTACATTCTAGGCAAGTGAAACAGAAAATAAATTAATTAAGTGTGCCATTTGTCTGATGGTGAGAGGAAAAGAAGACACAGGGTAAGTAGGATGGCTTGCAATTTAAAATAGGCTGGTCAGGAGAGAATTCACTGAGATGAGAACATTTGAAAAAGACAGAAAAAAAGGAGAAAGTAGGGGAATAGGGAGATGACTATTTGGCAGAAGAGCAAGTGCAAAGGTCCTGAGGTAAAAGGTTAGCCAGTGAATTCTAGGAATAGCAAGAGGACAGAGCATAAAAAACTGAGAGTGTATAAGTTGAAATCTTTATAAAGGGCAAGGGCAGTAAGATCCTCTTTCTTTTTCTCTAAATGAGATGGGAAGCCACTGGAGAATGTTGAGCAAAGAATTGCCCTGACCTAGCTTATGTTTTAAACAGTGCATTCTGGGGGCAACTGGGTGGCTCAGTTAGTTAAGTGCCTGACTCTTGATTTTGGCTCAGGTCATGATCTCAGGAGCCTCATGTTGGGCTCTGCCCTGGGGGCGGAGCCTGCTTAAGACCCTTTCTCTCTCTCTGCCCACAACTCCCACATACATTCTCTTTCTTCATTCTAAAAATAATTAATAATAAAAAATAATGAACAGTCCATTCTGGAATCTCCACATACAGAGGACTTGAAGGAGTCTATTGTGATCGTCTGTGTAAGAGATGATGGTGGGCTGGACTAGAGAATTAGTTGATAATTAGAATTAGTGATAATTAGTGATAATTAGAATTATCACCTTTATTAGTAAAGGTGATATAAAGTATATGCCTGCCTTTGGAAAGTCCAGACAACAGGATGGACTAATGGAGGGAGTGAGAGAAAGTGGAAAGTTAAAGGTGAATCCACCTTTGGTCTCGGCATCTAGTAGAATGTTTTCGCATTTTCTGAGATGATAAGGACTCAGGGCAGGACAGGTATGTGTGGTGGGGACATCTAATTCAGTTTTAGCCATGCTAAGTTAAAACTGATGTGTGAATCTACAGTTGAGGGGAGTGGTCCAATAGGAGATAAAGCTCTGATGATTGTCAGAATATTTTCAGTATTTAAGGACATGTAATAGGATGAAATGACAGGTGGGTTGGGGGGCAGTTTCTTTTGGGAAAAGAGGAAAAAGAGAAATGCATAGGAGTGATTAACAACAGAAGACCAGGGATAGTGGTCAGGTAGGATTTTATCCAATCACAAGGCTAGCCTAAAAGAAAGAAACATCCTGTAGTTTTGGATTTTTAATATTTTGATGGACTTTTCAGAAAGTCACTCGAAGTTATCTAGATGACATAGTGGTTTCCAAATATGGTGTAGAGACCTCTGGCGAGTGCCTCAAATAATACACACTGAGGATCAGAAAGAAAGCATCAGACATCATCCTTACAAGAAGTTAAAGTCTAAGATATCTTGTAATAATAATAACATTAGATTGGGGATCCCTGGGTGGTTCAGCGGTTTAGCGCCGCCTTCAGCCCAGGGTGTGATTCTGGGGACCTGGGATCGAGTCCCACATCAGGCTCCCTTCACGGAGCCTGCTTCTCCCTCTGCCTCTGTCTCTGCCTCTCACTCTCTCTCTGTATCTCTCGTGAATAAATAAATAAACTCTTAAAAAATATTAATAATAACTTTAGATTGTGTGCTTTATGTGAATTGACAGTGATACGTGCATATATATGCACATCTGAAACCATTTTTGAGGCAAGAGGTTTAAAATGCTTGGAAAACACTTTTACTGTAGTGATAGGATCAGTGCCAAGCTGAAAGGATATTTTCGCTGTTTATTTGTGTTATGGAGCATCTGGATGCACAATGCCATCCTCATATTTGGATCCGTGGGTTAAGAGGCCAGCAAGTGACCACCCACGTGGCCCCAGCGGGGGAAGGTCCCTCATGTGAGCACTAATGTTCATATCTAGTACTTTCCCCACCTCCCGGCCCAGGCTCTGGAGACCCTGGCCTGGGCTTGGACTCCATGCCCGGGTCACACACTCACTGGGGGCACCCTACAGAGCCTCGGTGGGCCCCAGCCCCTAGGCAAGAGGAATATCAGCTGCATGGTGAAATCAGAAAGCCTGAGAATATTGGCCTGCCTCCCTTTGTTGTGTTTCTTTGCAATTATTTCATCTGAGAAAGACTCTCTACGCTTCCACATTTGTCCTCTGAGGAGGGGGCCCGGCCCAGCAAAGTCCGGAGGCTGCTTACAAACCCTGCACGCGACTCTGTGATCATTTCTTGCCATTTATTTTTGTTGAAGTTATGTACCTTTGATTAAACCTGGCAGAGCATTTTAGAAGCCACTGATACACATCAAAGAAGTTAGCTCTCCTAGATCAAAATAGACTGAAGGCCTGGCCTAAACCAGCACTGTTTGAACAGTGAGAGCAGTCCGCAGCGGGAGGCAATTGCTTTTGGACAAGAATCAGGAAAGAACCAAATGGATTTCCTCTATTTTTTTCCTTCATTAGTAACATGGCAAATGCCTTCCTCCTATCAGATGAGAAGTCCGTATTGGATTTTCATTCAAAAACCTGTTTGGGAGGTAGAATTTGAGGCGGAAAATGTAAGCAACCTTCTAACTTATTTGAGTTTGTCCTAGGGGTAAACCTAATGTATGTCAGACAAGTAGAATAAATACTTTTATTATTCCCTTTATTTTTTATGTAACTGTAGCCCAGAGCCCAAAGATGTTTGACGGATGTGGGTTTACGCTGTCTTCTTTTGGTGATCTAGGCACAATGAAAGGGAACCTATAGACACATCATAAATAGGATCGAGTGGCAAAAATTATACACATAGATATGCTTTTGAGAACTTTTTTCAAAAGGTATTTTGCGAGAATGAAGCAGCTTCGTTTCTATATAATCCATCTTTCAAGGATGAGCACCAGGGTCATTACAGGCATTCAATAAGTATGTGTTTAGACTCCTTTAAATTGCCTAGTTCTAAATCATGTCTAATCTGAATAAATGTATTACATAGACCATACATCATCTATTTAAAAATAAATTGAGTCAAACTGGTAGAAGGATAAGTCCAATGATCAGAATGAAACAACCAATAATCAATAATTCTGTTTTTACTTTTGCAACGGCTAACAACCAGTAATTCTGTTTTGATTTTTTTGGAAACAATGAGATTTCTAGATGCTGAGAGATAATAACCTCATTTGTTCTTCACCATCGCTCTGTGATGTCGCCATGGTTATTGATCCCTGTCTACAGATGAAGCCACTGAGGCCCTGAGAGTAGATTAACCAGCCCGTGATCAATCAACTGTGTGAATCAGGGATCAGCAAAGTGCTTCTGTAAAGGGCCAGATAGTGAATATTTTAGGCTTTGTGGGCCATATGGTTGCTGTTGCAACAATTCAAGTCTGCTGCTGTTGCAGGAAAGCAGCCATAGACCATGCATAAATGAATGAGTATGGCTATATTCCAGGAAATTTTATTTACGGACACTGAAATTTGAATTTCATATAATTTTTGCCTTGAAATACTGTTCTTTTTATTTTCCCCCAGCCATTAAAAAAATGCAAAACCCATTCTTAGTTTGAAGTTCAGGCTCAATGGGGTGGTGAGCTGGATTTGGTGCACAGGTGATAGTTAACCAATCCCCGATAGAGCGGTAGGGTCAGGACTCAAATCTAGATCTTCTCTGACAACTCATGTTTTTTCCACCTCGCTATGTGGCTTTGTTTCATAATTGAGGAGGGACCCTACTCAGAGACTTGAAATCTGGAGAGTTTTACTGCTGTTCCTACTTGAAATTAAGTATAAGACTCAAACATTAAGCTTTAGCATCCAAAGAGAGAGAGAGAGTAATCACAGGCAGCAGAGCAATTAGCAAAGAGAGAGCCAATAGCAAGCCCAACGAACACTTCATTGTCAGCTAGAGGGTTTGGCTAAAAGTAAATTTAATACTCATTAAAAAATGAACATTGCTTTAATGCCACTTCAGAGGCTGGTAAATTGTAGCTAGCTCTAAGCAATTCAGGAAGCAGTCCCAGTTCAAGGCTGACATCTATTTACAAGCAAATCCTTCACAAGGCAGAAAGATTGGGAGAAGCCCCATCTTGGAAAGGTTAGGTGTCCCCTGAAACATTCCAGACTTGGAATTCTGCTTCCCACAAAGTGAAGTAGGCATGGTCATGAACAGAACAGAGAGTAGCCGTTGATTCTACAGAAAGGCTGGCAGGTGAACCTCACATAGTATGGCCCCACCGAGAAAAAGTTTTGAGAATTGCACCTGCCTATAAAAATAGTGATTAAAAACACACTCCTATCCAGGTACATTTCATCATTTTTATATTTGTTTTCCTCCTCCCATGCCATGATTTACAACCACCCCTCTGAAGCATGAAGCTGAAATCTGTCTCCTTAAACATCTCTTCCCTGAGTGATTTTGTTGGGATAGAGATATTCATAAAAAGTTGAGCAATTGCTCGTGTGCTGTGGAGTAAAACCGTCAGTGTGATTTAAAAATACATATTATAGAAAATAAGAAAATGCACTTTCAAAACCTTGTCATTTCATCTTCTATGGTGAAAGAAGGCAGTGACGTGGAGAGTCCAAAATAATAAAAAGGCTTGGTTAATTGCGAGGCACTTACAATGCTCAAACCGTACCTGTGCCAGAAGAACTAGCAAGTATTTGGGTCTCTCAGATCTAACATAATAGGTGCTGGTTGCCCAACTGATAAATGATCTCAGAAAAATTGTACTTGAGCAGGTAAATTAGTGAGGACATGAAAGAAACGGGATGAGGGACTAGCCACATATATGTGGGGGGATACTTTTCATTTTTCGGATTTTAGATGCAGGAGGTCAATCAGCTTTTATCATCCTCGTTTTCCTTATGCTTTGGCTGGTTTTATGACATCATAGAATTAGCCTAAAAACATGAAATGCTGGGCTTGTCTTTACATTCCTAGTAGTTTTATACTTGCCTATAATCCATAGTTGAAGAACATTCTCAGCCCTGGGGTTTGTATATGTACACATAGCGGTCTGTGGGACATTCTTTCATCAGAATGGCATTAATATATCTTGTCTCATAATGAATATTCCATTCTGCACTACCCTTTGAAGGGGAAATGCATATTAATGCACTAGGTGAGTGGATGAGGGAGGAAAGGAAAAAGAAACACATGATCTGCAGAGGAGAGATGATTTTACTCTTGTAATCTAGATAGATGATGATGATAGATAGATGATAGATAGATAGATAGATAGATAGATAGATAGATAATGATAGAATCTCAATACATCCCTTAAACATAGAAATATGTATTTGAAGCTTGATAAATAAGTCTTCCCAATCTTTTTTTTTTCATGAAGCACACAAAAAAATGATAATATTATTTAAATTCGCCATGGTAAACCAGAAAGAGTTTGAGAATATCTATTTGGGGATTGGTTACCAATATTCTTTTAATTTACTTATATTGTAAAATTGTGGTAAGAGAAATAAAATGGAAAGTATTAGAAAAGATATCCTTTTTAAGTCAAACTTCCAATACAATTATGTCAAAATATTTAAAGAGAAATTTGAGTTTGCTTCTGCAAATATGTCTCTTTTTTTACCAGGTTGTAATCTTGAAAGGGCTATGCCTACTTCCTAGCCAATGCTTTGCAATGATGGTTCCTTCAAATTCTTGGTATTTGTGACCTATTAAATACATGTAAATGAGTACATAATGTATTTATTTAAAATATTTTATTTATTTATTTTTAGAGGGAGAGGGATTGCGTTCAGAGGAAGGGACAGAGGGAGAAGGAAAGTCTTAAGCAGACTCCCCACTAAGCACGGATCCCGACGACTCTGTGGATTTCACTACTTGAGATCACAACCCTGAGATCATAACCTGAGATCATGACCCTGATATGAAGACATGAGTCAAAACCAAGAGTCTGACGCTTTAACCAACTGGGCCACCCAGGCACCCCTAAAACATCTTTAAAACCTTTCAGTTATAGCAGTTGACTTTTCAAAAGGCTCTAAGGATCCTTTTTTTTTTTTTAATTTTTAAAGAAGGGCAGACTGCCACATGCAGTGCCTCATTTGGATGTGTCTGGAGTCTTGGAAGCTTGACTACCCTACGTTCTCCTATAAATGGACCTTGAGAGCTTGCTTGAAGATTCTAGCAGAGGAACACACCTACTTTTATACCCTCGACCCAAGAATGATCCCCTTCTGTCTAGGAAAGTCCTCCACTTGGACCAAGTATGCAGCCTCAGGAGGATGCACACAGAGCAATGAGAGAGGAAGGGACACCTGTCTAGCCAGCCAGATCAGCCTAATCAACCCTGGCAATCAACAGGGTGACAGATGTCACAGCCAGATCACCCTCACATCCTATGGATCTTTTTGAAGGACCAGTTTTTCTTAAATTATCAATTATATTGAAATTTCTTGAGATAATGTCTTCCGATTTCAAATCCAAGTGAACTTTTTCTGTATCAATTATTTTAGTAAAAATGAAGCACTAATTTGCAAACCATGCCACATCTGTTAAGGTAGTCACTCTATGGTAGCTTATATGTCAACAAAAGGTATATTCAGCAAATGGACATGAGTATACAATATACATTTTTAACGAGAATTCAGGGCCTTTTTAGGTATGCACCAACCAGTAGCTCCTCCCCTTTCAGCCGATTCCGCATGTCCCACCAACAGGACATATTTTGGAATGAATGCCATATATTTTGTACACTTGATACATTAACTCTAGAAGACCATGGTCCCCTGGTCAGTAATGAGCAACCACGGACTATGTGGCTGGTAGAGATGCATATGTCTGGGAGCTTAAACATCTTCTTGGTTATGCTCAGCTATCTTAGTAGGCAAGGGTACCGTGTTGCTCATGGTCTTCTTTTACTGTGGGCTCTTTGAGTGGCCTTTAAACAGCCTACCAGAAGGCCCAAGGAAACAAGTGGCATATGCTTACCCAGCCCTGGCCAAGGCTACACTTAGGTCCCTCTCAACTTTCCAACCTCCCAAGCAAAAGAACCAATCACCAGTCTGGAATACCCCTTTCTATCCTCCGGTATAATGAGATTCTGAGGGTCTGCAAGTTAACTGAAAGTCTCTATAAAAAAAGATGTGCTACCAACCAAGCAATCAACATTAATGATAAAGCAAAGGCTTTCTGGGCAGCCCTGGAACTAAGAGTCCTTTCCATGCAGGAGAGAGCCGACTCCTTATCAGCAATTACATTGCAAATTATTTATGTTGACCATACTCTCAACCAAGGAAGGTATGGTTGTTTATTCCTGGGTTTTTTCACCTGCTTATCCTACCATGGGGCAATTGTGGAAACAAAATAACAGCTTGATCAACATCACATACACAAGCTAAAGCCCCAGATTAGGCTTGTTTGTTCATTTTTACACATTGCTAATGATTGGAAAATGCTTTTCTTGTATATAAAGGGATTTTTGTTCTGATTTACTAACATTATAGAAACTGTAAGCTTATCATTATATTATGAAGATCTCAAAAATATCTCTTAAATGCAGATCTCCCTTGACTTATGATGGGGTTACATCCTGACAACCCACTGTAAGTTGAGAATACATAAATTGATGCACTTATCAACCTAAGCTACCAAACATCATAGTTTAGCCTGGTTTACCTTAACATTCTCAGAATACTCACATTAGCTTATAATTGGGCAAAATCAGCTAACACAAAGCCTAAGTGATGATAAAGAGTCGAATATTTTATGCAATTTATGGACTCTTGTGCTGAAAGTAAAAAACAGAATGGTGGGCTGGGGACAGAATGGCTGTAAGTATGTCCATTGTTGAACCTCCTGATATCCTGGCTGACTGGGGGCTGTGGCTGCCACTGCCCTGCATCAGGGGAGAGGATCATACTGTATATCTCTAGCCCCAGAAAAGATCAACATTCAAAATTCAAAGTACAGTTCCTACTGAACATATAATTTTCATATCACAAAAAGTCAAAAAAACGTTAAGTTGAAGCATCGTAAGTCAAGAACCGTCTATGAATTACATCTGTCTAAACGTCACTTTACCCAGAGACTGTTCATAGAAGTTTCACTTTGGCCTTAGTCAATGTATTATATTTAGAATTAGACATTTAAAAAGTGTATGTTTTGCATCAGGTAAAGATTAGATCATTTATAATTCCAATTGCAGGAATTTGTTTTTTAGTGTTTTTTTAAATAATCATTAATATATGTAAACTACTTGTTAAAAACAGTCTCCATTCTTCAGAAGCTTAAAAAAGTCTTTTTAAAAAATATTTTATTTATTTATTTTAAGAGAGAGAGAGAGCATGAGCAGGGGGAGGGACAGAGGGAGAGGGAGAAGCAGACTCTCTGCTGAACAAGGAGCCCAACACAGGGCTCGAATCCAGGACCCTGGGATCACGACCTGAGCCGAAGTCAGATACATAACTGACTAGAACCACTCAGGGGCCCTAAAATACTCTGCTGGTAGAAAAGTTAGGACCAGTTTGACAGTATGAGATTTTAGGTAAGATCTATGAGACCAGGACAATTTGGGGACATCTAATCCAGCCTGACAAAGCTGAAATCTTTAGAGAGCTACTTGTCATGTCTGAGTGGTCATCACAGGGACCAAAATGAGCTGAAAGAGCCCAAACTATAAGGCTACCCTCTAGTTATTTGGTTACTTAGATACATCCATAAGTAACATAAGCAGTAGTATTTAATAAAAGAGAAAGCAAATTAAAAATGAGTTGGATTGATAAATGTGATTAACCCAATTTCAATTTCAAGGCTTTAATATTTTAATAGGCTTAAGTCTTTTGTTCTCAGTCACATGCATAATTACTTTTTCTCATTCCTTTGAATTAACAGCAGAAAAATCTCAATAATCTCTGTAGAAAAATACACAGTCGGAAAAACTGATCTGAGTGAGTATAATTGTTATCAAAGTTCTGCGGTTATGTTATATATGGCCGACTGTAAAAAAAAAGCATTTATAATCACGCTGGCTATGGTGAGAAGGAAATACATTGTTTCCTTCAAGTATGATTATGCTGGAGCAAAACAAAGTTTATCTAGTTCGTCTTTAACTCCAGTGGTTTGTGTCAAAATTGAAACAGGAAAAAAAGAAGAAAGTTTTCAGCATATAAATCCCATGATGCAGGCTGACTCCCACACAACAATCTCCCCCTCCCCACTTCTTCTTAAGTACAGGGTATGTTCCTAGAAAAGAGGCAAAATTCAATTAGTAATTAGTCTTTGCAAGCATATTTAGACAGTTTGCTACTGTTGTCAAATTTAGACATTCTCAATAAGAGCATGAAGAGTAGCTTCAAAATACATCTTTTACCACAGAAAAATTAGGCACATAAATAAATAATAAACTCACTCCTAATCTTCTCTAGAGGACAACTTCTTAAAGAGAACAATGAAGAAAAACTATTTATCCAGGATTATTTTGTACTTGTGTGTTACATATGTGTGTGCGTGTGTGTGTGTATAAATCAGCCTTTCACCCTACACCTCAGGGCAAGAATTGCCTAATTTGGGGATGCGTTGGTGGCTCAGTGGTTGAGCATCTGCCTTTGGCTCAGGTCATGATCCTGGGATCGAGTCCCACATCAGGCTCCTTGCATGGAGACTGCTTCTCCCTCTTCCTATGTCTCTGCCTTTCTGTGTCTCTCATGAATAAAAAAAATAAAATCTTAAAAAAAAAA
Source organism: Canis lupus dingo (assembly GCF_003254725.2). Taxonomy (NCBI): domain Eukaryota; kingdom Metazoa; phylum Chordata; class Mammalia; order Carnivora; family Canidae; genus Canis; species Canis lupus. The sequence goes on from NC_064277.1 coordinate 18,138,753, forward strand.
AAAGAATTGCCTAATTTGATGTTAGAAGCACTCACTTTCCAAGGAGATCCCCATGTGCTGCCTCTCCGCCCTAAGGCATGGTTAAAATGTGGATTTGCCAAGCATCCATGTTTGTTTCGCAGTTAAGGGATTATCACTCTGGCCATGTTTCCCCCTCATTCTGCCAGAGAGCTTACCCGAGACCTGAGAAGCAAGGGAGGAGCCAGCATTTGTCCACAATAATTTGGGAGATTCTGTGACCTCACTCAGAAACCTTAAAACATTCATGGCTGGGCACCTGGGTGCCTCAGTGGTTGAGCATCTGCCTTTGGCTCAGCTTGTGATCCCAGGGTCCTGGGATGGAGTCCCACATCGGGCTCCCTGCAGGGAGCCTGCTTCTCCCTCTGCCTTTGTCTCTGCCTCTCTCTGTGTTTCTTATCAATAAATAAATAAATAAAATCTTAAAAACAAACAAAAAACCCAAACACTCATGGCTTCTGGGGGGCCAGGGAGTGAAGGGTAGGGAGGGGTTGAGATTACTCAGAGCTTCTTTCCCAGGAAGCACAGGTATCTAAACATTAGCAAGGGCCATTCGGTCTTAATAATGCCTTTGCCACTTTTTGTCAAGGTGAATACAGTTCTAGAACACTTAATTATATGCAATAATTCATTCCTATTCTTTTCTTCCCTTTTTTCTTTTAGCCTAAAACCTTCCTCTAGAGAAACAGGACACACTAAACACTGATGAATGTGATCCAAACACTTTGGATCCCCTGGAGAATTTTTCAAAATACCGGTGCCTGGGGCCAACCTCCAGAGGTTTTGCTTTGATGGGTCTGGGGTGAGCCTGGGTATGAGGATTTTTTAAAAACTCCCTCAAGTGATACACAGCCAAGATTGAGAATCACTGCTCTTTGGAGGAAAACAAAAACAAAAACAAAAACCAAGGCTAGGAGTGAGAAGAGTTACATATGAGTAAATCAACACGATCCAATGTTCTATCACCAAAAGAGAAAGACACCCATTGCTACAAGGGTAAATGACAGCCCAGTCACCTTAATTCAGAATTTCAGCTTTGTTCACTGTTTCACAGTCTCTGTGTTATTAATTTTCTGTTTCATAAACCTGACAAACATAATTGTTAATTACATAGCATACACTCCACCCTCACAGTGCTGGTTTCTCTCAGAACCCTCAACTGATATAAAGCTATAGTGCAAGCCCCACTATATTAAATTTCAATTTAATTATCTTTATTATAGCATCACCTCCTAGGAGGAAATGATTAACCCTGAGACAGACTTAAAATAGAAGAGAAAGGTATTGCAGTGAGCCTCACCCTAAAGCCCTGTGCTACTATACAGGCTGCATTTGCAGGCACAAAAGCAACAATAAAATGGTTGAAAAAAATGAGCTTCTTTTCCACTTTCTCTGATCCCTGCATTGTGATCCCTCAAAAGTCCCCACTGGCACACATGAGTGAATGACATAAAAAAAAAAATGGGACTTTAACCCACAACACACACAAACACACAGGCACACTTTAGTTAACAGCAAAGAATGATTCCTGAATAATCAGCACAGGAGAGAGTACATGGACAGTACATGTTCATTATTTAATATTAATCTTTCCTAGTTAAACTTTACTTAGTACTATGTAATCTTAAAAAAAGCTGAGGGAAAAAAAAAAGCTGAGGGTGTTTTACTTTTAAACATTACTTGACGTGACTTTTAGTAAGAATCTCTTTAACCTTGGTTTGCAAATTAAAAGAGCTAGAAGCTTGCAAGGTTAGTCAAAATAATTGTTTCCTTAAATTAACACTAAAGGGGCTTGAATCCCATGCCACTATGATATTAGGTGACTTCGAAGAAACAGATGAGGAAATGGGACCACGGGGCATTGAGACTCCATGTTATTGAAGCAAAACCGTGAAAGGAATTTTATTATCATTAATTAAAGCATTTATGTAGCAAGTATTTACAGAAAGTATTTTGAAATCAAATCCTATCAGGAGTGGACTAGCACCATTCCACGGATATTTCTCCTCGTTCTTGTCTTTGTTCTTTTAAACGTGGTAAGGAGGGATGCCTGGGTGGCTCAGTGGTTGAGCATCTGCCTTTGGCTCAGGTCTTGATCCCAGGGTCCTGGAATCGAGTCCCACATCAGGCTCCCGGCATGGAGCCTACTTCTCCCTCTGCCTATGTCTCTGCCTCTGTGTGTGTGTGTGTGTGTGTGTGTGTGTGTGTCATGAATCAATAAATAAAATCTTAAAAAAAAAAAAAAACATGGTAAGGAAATTCAGGCACAGAGAAATCAATTGATCCAAATCGCTAACAATGGTGCCCAACATAGGCACAGACAATGCCATGGAAACTTGAACTCTTTGATGAATGGAGAATATTTTATGTAGCTAAGGGTCCAGCTTGTGCCTAGGTTGAACTCGCTACAGGATGCCGACACATTTGGTTTGGTGGGGATGTGGGAGGGGCAAGGTAAGATCTAAGAAGGCTCTTTGGTAAGAAGGCATCTTGAGGGAGAACACGCTGAGACATTTAAGCAAAGAGCCAGTCTAGGGGGAGAGTGTTTTGAGTACACTGTGTGCCTGTGACTCATATAACCACCACCTTCAACCCAAGGGAGGAGTTGCAATAAAAAGTCATACTTGAAATAGAGATGTTACAAAAATTTCCATAACAGATTGGAGTGATGGATGCTTTATCTATTTGGGATTCTTCTAACAGAACAGAGATGACCAGAAAAGATAGCTTTCCAGAATTTGCAGCCACAGTACAACGAGGGAAGTAGGAAGGGGCTTCGTGTCATCACTGAGTCCTGCTTTCCATGAGTTTTAACGTATTTGATGGAATAAGATGGTGGGAAATGGGGAGGGACTGTAACCGGAGTGCCAGGCTAATAGGGAAGAGATGAGACATGTCAGCTGTTTATTTTTACCATCTGTTTATATGAACAGAATAAAGATAAATGATTAGAGTCTGAACAAAATTCTTGCATCATAAATTAGCAGCCTCTGTAGCCTGAATATACAATCTTTATACTCTTATACTCTCTGTTCCTTGTTAGAATTTAGTACAACATGTTGCCAATGGAAGTTTAATAATATTTGCTCACTGAGACCTGTATGCACGATCAAAGTCCCGTGAGTCCCCGTTTGGGTATTTCCCATCTGTATTCTCAGATTCTGCATGGTTTTACAAAATTCACTGGTCAGGGCTCAGTCAGGAAAACAGAAACAACTTTAAGAATTTCAAATGGAGCTAACAGGACAGGAAATTGGTCACTAAATATTGGAGAGGTTAAAGGAGTAAGGCAGGAGGGTTTGATTAGTAACTACAAGACAGCACTTCCACTCCACCGGCAGGAGGAAAAGAAAAAGTACTATCCAGGAGCCCATGGTCACTGCTGTGGCACCTGCTGGATAATCTCCCGCTGCTGGGGAAGCCACTGCCACTGCCACTTCTCTCCAAGACCAGGAGATTAAGCTCATTCTTTGGCTGCTGCCACCAGAAGAGCCGCCTGAAGCAAAAAAAAGGAGAGAAAATGTCCTCTCTCTTATTCCCACCTTCCAATCTCCTGCTAAGGCCTCCTGCTAGAAGAACAGAAGGAAGCCGCTTGGTAAGGGAGTCTGTTAAATAAAGTTTGCAGACTTCCACCCTTCTTGTAAAAGAACACAGATGCCTGGGAACGGACCTGAGAGTCAACAGACAAGCAGCCAGCAAACTGGCCATCCAACGCAGCTCAGAGCAAGGAGGGAGCTGACAATCCTGTGGATGTCCCTCCAAAGAGATTAAATTCCATTGCCCAAGGGGATCTTTTGGTAGAGATTATGCAGCGATTGCCTCACAGTGTAATAGGAAAACCATCCAGTTCTTTTTTTTTTTGCTTTGTGATCTATAGACTTTGCTTTAAAACACTTGCTTCTATTGTCTCAGATTTTGGTTGGAAAACATTTATGAAAACAATCAACAATACGTATAATATATTACAATCTGTAATGCACTCAATATAATTTATTAGACCGTTAACTGGCACGAGGATTACCTGCAAACACTCATATAAGAAAGACAACGCCAACAAAGAAATCGAATGCCTGACACGGGGCCAAATGCGGCATCTGAGGATGAGATTTGATGGAAATAGCTTATGAAAATTCACTCCCATTAGAGAACGGCTTTTTTTTTTTTTATGTCAGCTCAATAACTTCCAGGAAATAAATGAAGACATTTTAAAAATCAAAGTGATATAATCGTGTAAGTGGAGCTTTATAAAAATTGATAATGGCACAGCATACCAGCTCCAAAGTATGACAACATTAACCACATCAGGAGAAAGTAATGAATTGTAATAAGTCTGGAAACAAGCTAAGAAGTAATTAATATCTCTGAATCAGTTTCGTGAATCTATTATCTTAATTTTGTGGTATTTTGAATAGAATGAAAAATATTGAGTAACAAAAGCAAGATGTTAACTAAATGCTGGTGATTTCTGAGACTTGTGTTGACACACATACCGCATCTTTCCTTTTCATTGGAGACTGGAACATTACATTTCATCTCCGGCAAAAGTCATCATCTATATAAGGAAAGAAAAATTTTAAAGCAAGTTAGTAATCAAATAGCACCTGAAAGACAAACACCAGATCTCCTCAAAGGCTGTACCTACAGACAACACATGGTCTAGGGAGGAAGTATCAAGTGCAAATGATCACATTGTTTTTATTTTACACTCAGACTTTGCCATTGGGTACATACTTCAAAACAAAGCCAAGGACACCTGGGTGGCTCAGTTGGTTAAGCATCTGCCTTTGGCTCCTGTCATGATCTCAGGGCTCTGGGATTGAGTCCCACATCGGGCTCTCTGCTCAGCAGAGACCCTCTGAGGTCTCCCTCTGCCTGCCTGCTCCCCCCGCTTATGCTTTCTCTCCTTCTGTCAAATAAATAAATAACTTTTTTTTAAAGCAGCCATATCATTAGTTTTGAGGTTCTCATCCTGTTTATTTCTAATAAGTATCTGTCGTTCTTAGGCCAAGGATCCAGCTATTCCCTGAGAAGAAGCTAGCATCACTCTCCGGAGCCCCAGAGGTGGCTCTGGTTTGCTAGAGACAATCAAATCAAGCCCTGAGGGGGCAGAAAAGACAGCTCCCAGACGCACTCCTCTCCCAGGTGGTAAGGGCATAGCTATCAGCAGTGGGGAACACGGGAGCAGCCACCCGTGTGGCTGTCTTAAAGGCTTAGGAGCTTCGCACAATGGCTATCATTTAGGTAGTGCCTTGCAAAATAGAAGAAGTAGAAGGAGGAGGAGAGGAAGAAAGAAAAAAATAAGAAAAAAAGAACCACAAGCTGCAGAGAAAGAAATATCTGTAATCAGATGAGGATATTGGAAACTTGTGCCTCACAGGGGCATAAGTAATAGGTTTCTTTTTTTTTTAAATTTATTTTTTTTATTGGAGTTCAATTTGCCAACATATAGCATATCACCCAGTGCTCATCCCGCTAAGTGCCCCCCTCAGTTTCTAATTTTAGGACAGCCTCTAGCCAAAGAATGTTTTAAATCTTGGTACTCCCATCTTCCCTTTCCTCTTCTGGGGGCTGCCCTCTCCCCAACCTCAAGAGCTATCTTGATTTCTCTTTAGAAGGAGACATGTGCCTATTCCCCACAATATTTGTTCTATTTATGAAAAACAAGAGTACAAATTATACATTCCACAAATGAGAGATATGTTTGTGTTCATGCAGTAGTCTGACACTTGCAATCTCTCTGAGATCCGGATGTGTTTCACTGGCAAAGTGAATTCATAATTTAAATCAGCAATGTTTCTTTTTCGGTCTTATGGTTCCATGAAGCAATGGTATATTTTATAAATCTTTGGTGTCAGAGACTAGATAAAATATAGCACATTGCAAATGTGTGCTCTTGGATGAATTTCAGATTCCTATTCTATAAAAAGTAGGGGCCACCACTAAATGCAGGTGATTTCTTAAAGTTTCTCCTGCCCTTGATACCTACGCCACCATTTTGTGGATTCTTGGCGAAGATTACTTGGTAAAGGATGTGAATTGTTATTGAAGAATGATAATGAGAGAAAACTAAGCTGTCGCTCAAAGTGAATAGGTACAAAGCAGCTTAGCTGAGGACAAGACTGAGCTCCAAAATAGGGGAGAAGACAGAGGAGCCCAGAAAAGAACTGCATATGCTGTAATGTTTGTTTTGTTTTTAAATTTCTTTTTATTGGAGTTCAATTTGCCACCATATAGCATAACACCCAGTGCTCATCCGCCAAGTGCCCCCCCTCAATGCCCATCACCCAGTCACCCCAACCCCCCGCCCACCTCCCCTACCACTACCCCTTGTTCTTTTCCCAGAGTCAGGTGTCTCTCATGTTTTGTCAACTGTAATGTTTTAAAAGATCAAGAAATCATATTCACTATTGACAAATCAAGTTAGAAATTTTCTGATTGGAAGAAGAGACTGAATTACTCCATGCCAAAAAAGAGAGCTTAACAGTTTCTAATGTGGAGGCGGCCTCAGAGAAAGCTCCCAACCCATTTATCTGTGGAAGGTATAATTACTTTTGATTCTACAAACTGTATCGAAATTTGAATGTATTATGTATTGTGATAAAATGTCCCTTTCCCCTTAGCCTTTTGAAAGTGAGTGCACTCAGAAGGCCCGCTAGATGCATTACAGGGACACATCAGGCTATCTGTGAGCTGCGAATGTTCCACTTTAATCTCCCAACAAGCGGATTGTGACACAGGGTCCCCACAGAGCGGAATGCACAGCACAGGAGGGTCTTTTAACTGAAGTGCACAGAGGGAAAAATTTATGAGGTTCTTATGAAGTGGTTTGTTTTAGCTCTGAATTGGAGGAAGAGAGGGAGAGAGGAATAAGGGGTAGTTTCGTGACATAAAGATCCAGTTGGGGCCTAGTGTGATTTTTATCTTTAAAACACATTTGAGGAGACTAATCTCAAAGGGTGAGACTGTCTCAGTACTGCACATAAGAAATGTAAGGCAAAAGTGGCTGGTCTGTAAACAACCCACAAAGCAAATTGCCAGTTGATATTTCCTGAACTAAAATTCTTTGAGTTACAATGGGAACAGCTTCTTAGTATATAAAGAGCGTAAGTCCTCTCTTTGGTTCCAATAGGGCTTTGTCATGACTTGTAATGAGCTGAACACTGCAATGCATGTTCTTAAAAAAAAAAAATTGACTATTACTGTGTGTGCAAAAAAATACAATGCCCGTGCACCAGGACGTTAACAAAACAGCACCTGCACAAACTAAGATCGCAACTCTATTCTCAGCTTATCTTTGCTCTTCGCTCCCTGGGATCGTTTCTGTCTCAATGGGAAAGGAGAGCCGCACGCGCAAGCATAATTCATATGTTAGACGGCAGCTACCACTTTTGTGTGAATCAGCGCTCTGTAAACAAAACAAAAATCTGAAAAATGTTTAAGTCCAAACATTCTTGGACAGATAAATAGAACAAGCTTCCCAATGACAATGGTAAGAATGGGAGGCTGTAGGGAACACAGGCTTTTAAAATTGGAATTTAGGGGAGGCACACTGAAATTAGGAGCTGTTTAAAGACCTTTAAACTGGCTATCCTCTTAAAAAGTGGCAAATTCAAACTTTATTTAAAGACATGGGATGTCTGCCTTTGGCTCAGGTCATGATCCCGGGGTCCTGGGATCGAGTCCCTCATTGGGCTCCCCTTGGGGAGCCTGCTTCTCCCTCTGCCTGTGTCTCTGCTTCTCTCTCTTTGTCTCTCATGAATAAATACATAAAACCTTAAAATAAATAAATAAAGCCATTCTTAAAAATAACTTCATTAAGAGAATTACAGAAATGGAAGTACACTAGGTAAAAGGATGGAAATCGCAATGATGATTATACTTACTCATCTTTTTTTTAATGCTAATAATTAGCAAAAGTCTCAAAATCAAATCCATCATCCATCTGTGGCAGACGAGTGACAGATCTGTTGACTAATTGAAAACAGACAACCCAGGTGAGTAATCAAAACCTCCACGGCCAACAAATACTGAATCTTCATAATTGTCTTCACTAGAAGTGCCTTGCAGTAAATCCTCCATAGCTGTTTTCTTCACCTTTTCAGCAGCCCGGGGAGGTAGGTACTGGTTATGCTTTAAAACTGTCAGATAAGCAGTCTAAGGTTTTGGATTGAGGGACCTCACTCATGTCAAACCGCCCGCTGCACCAGAGCTGGGCTGCGTGGCTGAGGACTGAGCCTCAGCACCTCCCTGCTTTCCCTACTTCTGGCCGTCGCCTATTTCTGAGTCACTGTCACCATAAAATAAAAAGGGCAGAACCACATCAAGAATGCTGTTGCTTGGCAAATGCCCAAGTAAATCATGGAAAGAGAGAGAGTTGACCAAACGAATTAAAGCTGGAAGTGAATGGTGAGCCTCCGTAATCAGAATCACTGCAATCTTGTTAGTCTGAGACTTGGTACAGAGACCTTGAGATTGGGAAGAGCCTCTAGAGAGTTTGTGACACGTGGCCATGTAGTCTGTGCTTGAACACTTCCAGGGATGGGGTGCTTACTACCTACCAGAAAGCTCCATTCCAACATTGGATAATTTGAATTTTTAGAAAGAACACCCTTAGGGATATCTGGGTGGCCCAGTGGTTGAGCATCTATCTGTCTTCGGCCACGGGCATGATCCCAGGTTCTTGGGATCCAGTCCCACATCAGGCTCCCCAGAGGGAACCTGCTTCTCCCTCTGCCTATGTCTCTGCCTCTCACGCTGTGTCTCTCATGAATAAATAAACACAATCTTTAAAAAAAGAAAAAGAAAGAAAGGACACCCTTAGATGAAGCTGAAATCAGAGTTGCTGTCACCTCAAATAATTGCTTTTACAACAAGTCATATGAAGCCTTGATCATTAAAAGGGACTACTGTTTCACTGTAAACCGTGAAAGGTAAAGTACAGCTCAAAGGGCAGCATAATTAGTTCTGTAAGTGGTGTCTCAACGTTTGGATCTGTTTCCATCAGTTGTGTCAAGGCCAGTAAACTCTGACAGCCAGCTCGTTTATAGTGCACAACCTTAACTAAAATGTACCAAAGAACCAAGGGCATTACACATTACAAAATCATTGCATTTTTTGTACCAGCTCAATCGGGGTTGTGTTGGCAAAGATGCACCCAGCACCCAACTGAACCAAAGTTCAGAACTGGGCAAGGCAGCGAGTCTGGGTATGCAGTGAGTCTGTGAATTACCACAAAGGGGGTGAGGAGCACAGGAGGGAATGAGTCATAATAATTCCCACGTAGGGTGAAGGGAGGACACAAGGACGGGCTAAAGAGTGACTGGCCCGCCAGAACGCCAGGCTTCCTTAAAGGGCAGGGTTTCTGATGGACATGGCCAGTCATGGTGCCCCACTTCCCATGCCCACACTGCACCTCTAGCCACACAGACTTAACTTCAGGGAAAATGTTTGTTCTCAAAGCAAATAGATTAGGAACACACTTTAGTCTATTCTATAGACACACAGTGCCGCTCTTAGCCAGATGCCTCCCTCCTGAGCAGTTCACTGCCCTCTGTAAACCAAATGTCAGACAGGATGGGAGAATGTAACTCCTTCATTTCTAGAAGGAAATGGAAGACTTGCTCGTATCGTCTCATATTTTATATCCATTATGCCTAAAATGAAAACTTAGCAGTGACTAAGTCTACATTGTATTCTGAGTAGAAGCTACATCAAGAGAACTCCGGGGTGTGGTTCCTTAGGGGTGCTTCACAAAGTGATGGAGCACTCTGATCCCCCCCATACCCCTACATCCCTCACCACCCCTCCTCTCTAAGAGGAGCTCCAACTAACCTCCAGAACTGATAGAGGTCTATGGCCTCACTCTGAATTTCAAAACATATTGCTGGTTGTACTTCTTAATTACAGAATCTGTGTGAGCAAGTCAACTGATTTTTGAGCAGCCATAGAAGTCTTCTGATGCCAATTTTATTCAGTTTTGAACTCAAAAGTTGTAGTCATTGTATTGAAATTGCATATTTTCTATTCTTTTTTTTTTTTTTAATTTTGATTCTAGGGTACTTGGGTGGCTCAGTGGTTGAACATCTGCCTTCGATTCAGGACGTGATCCCAGGATCGTGGGATTGAGTCTCGTGTTGGGATCCCTATAGGGAGTCTGCTTCTCCCTCTGCCTGTATCTTGGCCTCTCTCTGTGCCTCTCATGAGTATATAAATAAAATCATAAACATAAATAAATTTTGATTCCAATATTTTAAAAACTAGTGACACTCTGAGTTCCAAAATGATCCACTACCTGTCACAGGCTCTCCCAGAAGTCTGGGTGCAATTTCAAGCTTTAATGACTTCAGAAGCAAAAATGCTACAAACTGACAAAGTACACTCTTCGTAATAGTTATGGTTACCTTTACACATAGGCAGTTTGGGGAATTTTTAGATTTTTTTTAAATTTTAATTTCTTTCCAGTCTCTTTTGTGGAAATGGTACAGACTGAGGAAAAAATTAAAAATGATACCAGATTCACAAGATTACGTACTTATAAAAGGAACATAAATGATTACTGTTTCAAAAGATTATGATAAAGCAATAGATTTAACTTCTGAAGTTAATAACAGCCTCAAAGTAAGCCAAGGCTTTTGAAACACCCTGTGAACCACTGTGAAGTCACAGTATGTCTTGTGGGAATGCCGCCACTGAGATGCCGTCCTTGTATGGATGCTTCTTTACTCACTGCCCGACAGTGAACAAGTATCAAAGAGGATTCCTGCCTTTAAGACACCGTTTCCACTTTGTGAACATGTAAATTCATGGTGGAGGAGCTTGCAAAAGGGCATCTGTTTCTAGATCGAAGCCTGGAGAGCAACATTTCACCCACCGCAGTTACTGAATCTAATCACAGTGAAGATGGGAAGGCAGAGAAGAGATTTTCTTGATTGAACTTTCAAAGGCAGAGCATTCAAAGAGCCTGCTTTGAGAAACTGGGAGTTCATGCTGACTTGGTTCATTCTTTCTACTCCCTGGACTAGAAAAATACAGAAAAGTTGAGTATGGTGCTCAGATTTTAATTCTCGTTCTTCGCCTTCATTCCTGCCTGTCTTTCTCCTTTCCAGTTCCCTTAAGGGACACCGAATATCACCACCCCAGAAAAATCAAACTGAACTACGAGGACACCAACATTAGACTTTATCACTCAACCAATATAGGATAATTGAGCAGAAGTCATTTCCTGGCCTAATCACATTGACTTATTTTGTGAACAAAGAAAACAAAGAGGATGGAGTTTTATGGCCTTGTCTTTCATCAATCTGGGATAAAACTCTGAGTTGGAACAGAAGCTTCTTGCCTCTCAGTAGATACTTTGTCTATAAGACCCTGTCCATAGATGGTAACCTGGTTGAAGGTAGAGACTGCATCTATTCCTTGTTCTCCCAGGAGCCTGGAGCTGTCACACGGAACGTCACCAGCAGGTGCTGCAACTGAAGGGAATCATCAAGATAGCAAGAATGCTGACACTAAAGCAAGCTACTAAAGCATGCTCGTGCATTGCTTCCTGTCTATTCTGGGTTAAGTAAGAAGCAAGAGTGCTTTCCTAACAAAAGATGCTATACCGTGCTCTAATTTTTGATAGAACAAATTCCAGGAAAGGGTCCACGTCGCTCTGGTTTGAATTTTTAAAAGAAAAAAAATGCCAAACATAAGACAAAATGTGTCCCAACAAGAAAGACCTCTAGAAACTGGCCCCAAACCCTTAAGAGACCCAGAATAGAACAAAAAAAGATCCCGGTGGTACCAGGAATTAGAACGACTCCGTGTGAATGTTACTTTAAGTGTTCGGGTTGTTTTGTTTTGTTTTGTTCTGTTTTTGCAAAAGGCCTAGAAGATCGTCATCTGCCAACTACATGAAGGATCGCAGTGGTGGACAGGGCTATCCCCCAGTAGATTTTTTTCTCACAAATGTCTACATTTCTGGACAAAAGAATGTAATGCATTCATCTGAACAAGAAAGGCCTGATGTCTCTATCTGCCCTTGGTTCCTTTGCTTCCTTGGGATGCTTATCCAAGGAGCAACATGCGGGTAGGAGGGAGGCAACCAGAAAATTTTGGCTTTGAGGTCATGGAAACTGGTAGTTAAGAAGTTTCAAACTCTGCTCTGCCTGTGTGGAACTGCTGTGGAAAAAAAAATACTTTAAAGCAAGACACACATTTTTAGTAGATGGAATCCTAAACAGCTATTTTTATTTGTTTGGACCCTCACATCATCCTATGCCTCTCAATTCCTTTGGAAACACTGACATTTTAAATTCCCATGTTGCCTTCAAACTGCTCCAAGGAATGGCAGTCTTGCTCAATTATCTTTTGCAAGAATGGAAAGTAAAAGTAAATCTTTTTTAAAAGATTTTATTTATTTATTTATTTGTGAGAGACAGAGAGAGAGGCAGAGACATAGACAGAGAGAGAAGCAGACTCCCTGCAGGGAGCCCGATGTGGGACTCGATCCCAGGACCCTGGGATCACGCCCTGAGCCAAAGGTAGACGCTCAACCACTGAGCCACGCAGATGCTGCTATGGTAATTTTTTTTTTAAAAAGGATGGTCCCTATTCAACCTTACATAGACAGCTGGCCATTGAATGACACAGGTTTGAACTATGCAGGTCCACTTATATGTGGGTTTTTTTTACAGCCCAGCACTATAAGTGTATTTTTTCCTCCTTATGAATTTCTGAATAACATTTCCTTATTTCTAGCTGGCTTTATCGTAAGAATACAGTATGTAGGGGATCCCTGGGTGGCGCAGCGATTTAGCGCCTGCCTTTGGCCCAGGGCGTGATCCTGGAGACCCGGGATCGAATCCCACATCGGGCTCCCGGTGCATGGATCCTGCTTCTCCCTCTGCCTGTGTCTCTGTCTCTGTCTCTCTCTCTGTGACTATCATAAATAAATAAATAAAAATTTTAAAAAAAAGAATACAGTATGTAATACATATGACATAAAAAATATGTGTTCATTGACTGTTTATGTTCTAGGTAAGGCTTCCTGTCAACAGTAGGCTATTTGTAGTTAAGTTTTTGAAGAGTCAAAAATTGTAAGTGGATCCTTGACTGTCCAGGGGCCGGGGAGGTCAGTGCCACTAACCCTCAACTTGGTCAAGGGTCAATTGTACAAGACATGCTTCATTTGTCACTTCTTTATCCAACACATGGAAGCAACACCAACAATCCTCTAGGCCTCTTATAGCAATTCTCTGCTCCTCATGCTGTATTTAGAAGTTTCATAAATGGAACTTGAAGTTCCACATGAAGTGTGAATTGCCCTCAGTAAACGAGAGAAACTAGAGACTCTTCAGTTTGCAGTTTTCTCCCAGTCTTCTGTCATCAATCATGGAACTGAATGTATGTGGAGACTCCCATCATTTCATACACGGTGAAAATGAGAACTAATGTCTGATATTTGCCCAAGATCATGCAGCTGGTTCTGCAGACCCAACACACACATGGATTCCTCACACTATCTGCTCTTTCTTCTGGGCTATAAGAAAATATACGTCTATTTTCGAGACACTTTGCTAGATGCTTTAAATGTATTAAATTAATTTTCCTCATTATCTCCCTACGAGATCATTATTATTCCCTCCATTTAGATGAGAGAACTGAGGTTCAGAAAGGTTACATAACACACCCAGTGTTACAAAGCTGGCAAAACCTGGACGCAACGCAGTTCAGGCTGTCTGCAAAGCCATAATGGCTAAGCTATCACTACATCTTTAAATCTCTAAATCAAATGAAAATCTGTATATGGAAATGAAGGAAGGGGTTTCCCTGAGGACTGTGACAAGAAAAAATTGTGAAAATCAGGCTGTTTCTTGAAGTAATGGGAGAAAATATAATCTAGACAGAGAACCCCCAGCCCTGTTCTGTCAGTTGTTAATGGAGGGAATATTGGCAAAAATCAGCCCTTCTGGACCTCGGCATCCTGCTCGCTGAAGCCAGGACTCAGATCCACTCCACCTCCTTGACTCGGCTGCTGAGAGGACCCAGTGAGAAAGATAAATAGGAAAATAATTCTGAGCATTTATCAGAGAATTACCCTTTTTAAATTCTAAGCACTGTGGAAAGTGTTTCAAAACTCTGCATTCACCTTTATTAAATGGAGAAACCACTAAGTTGATAGATGAGTCAATACAAAACTAAAAAATGAACACATCTCCCACCATGCTGCTCAGGGAGAAAATCACTGAAAAGATTTACCTGCCATCTGAAAATCCTCTGCCATTTATATCATCCAAGAAGCAGTGAAAGTGAGTGAGAGTGTAGTGGGTTGAATTATGTCCACTCAGGATCTCAGAATATTTCCTTATTCGGAAATAGGATCTTTGCAGAGTATAGATCTTGAGATGAAATCATCATTGTGGATGTTCTCAGAACCAATGACTGGTGTCTTTTGAAGGAGAAGAGAAGACACAGGGACACACAGGAGAGAGGATCATGTGAGGGTAGAGATGGAGACTGGAGTGATATGGCACAAGCCTGGGATGCCAGGAACCACCAGAACCTGGAAGACACAAGGATCCTTCCCTAGGGGCTTCAGAGGGAGCATGGCCCCAATGACACCTTGATTTTGGACTTCTAACCTCCATAACGGCAAAAGATAAATGTTTTTTGTTTTAAACCACCTGATTTGTGGTTATTTGTTATAGCAGCTCTAGGAAACTAATATGGAGAGCAATGTGCCTTCCTGCCTCCTATGTCACCAAGGAGACCACCTTTCCTGCATTCCCACCTTGAGATGTATGGGGGAGCTTCGGGGGATGGCATTGGTCAGGCTGTGCCAGTTGTTTATAGTCAACCTACACTCACTAATCAGTGCTTGGCTATTAGATAGAATAAATATCTTAAATATTATCCCTGTTCACAGGTTTTATAGGGAAACAATATTCACTTACAAATATATGACTTGGTCTAGCTTCTCATCTATTATTACATGATATAATTTTGTGTTCAGAGCTTTTCATGAAAATAAACTGATGCTGGAAGGAACCAGCAACCTGGGCAGCCCAGGTGTCTCAGCTGTTTAGTGCTGCCTTCAGCCCAGGTCATAATCCTGGAGACCCGGGGTTGAGTCCCACATCGGGCTCCCTGCATGGAGCCTGCTTCTCCCTCTGCCTGTGTCTCTGCCTCTCTGCCTCTCTCTCTCTCCCTCCCTGTGTCTCTCATGAATAAATAAATAAAATCTTAAAAAAAAAAAAAAAAGAAACCAGCAACCTAGCTGGGAGAAGAATAAAAATGTTACTGATAAAAATTATACATTGAACATTTGGATATAGCTTATGGTCTCAGGGGAAGAGGTCTCAATGGATGGAAATTACTTTCACTTTTCACCTTTGCCGCAAAAAGAATGTGAAAGACAGGAAATGGGAAAGCACGGTTTTCAGTTTATAAAAGGAAAGAGGATATAAATTAAAACAAAAACCGAAAAACAATCCATTTACATATTAGAGGGATTGAGATCAGGGCGATGGTTCAAGGAATTTACAGAGGGCTCCACATAGCACAGGGAGGTCCTGAGTATTCGATGGAAGAACAAACAAAAAATAATTTTTTCACATAACTCTTATCTTATTAAAATGCTTATAGGTTACCCTGTAGTGTGTAATCTAGAGACTGAAATATTTCGTAAATTAGAAAACATTTACTAGCATATAGGGGTGTTGGCATGGAGATTTTTTAGGTAGGGGTCAGCTCCAGACATCTTCTGGATCTTCTTCCCTCTGGTTCCGATTCCTCCCATGTCACCATTATTTTAACATCTAGAGACACAAAAAGGCTACAGAACCATGAGGGGCTCTTGAGAAGAACAATAAAGCTTAGCTGTAATAAAATCATAATGTTTAACACTCTTCACCTCGCTGATCTTGCAAATACAACTTAAGGCCCCACCTCACAAATGTCATACCCAGCAATAATGCAGGCAAAAGAAATGGACACAGGTGTTCCCCATAAAGGCCTGGGCCCTTAGGGCACCACCTGTGTCCACATAAATCCAACGCAAACAGTATCCAGCTAAGTCCTGAGCGAGGTTATAGGATTCATCACATTCTGCTGCCAAGGCAAGAAAACAAGGACAGGTAATTTGGCCCTTTTAAGCATTAGAGACATGCTGCCAAATACAGGAAAGGGGACAAAATTCTCTTCCCTCCTGAAATTCTTCAGGAGAAAAAAATGAGGCGTCTTGGCCAATACAAAATGAAACCTCCAAAGGTGCATTGAAAATATCAAACAGCTCCGAGTTCAACTGACTCTACTTCACTACTTGGCTAATTTGCCAGAATAGGCCAAATTATACATGCCAGGAATTGAGCACACCACCAGCTCCAGAAACAGCACAGAAAGTGCTGGCTGAGAGTCATGTATTTCAGAGGACCCTTGGATCATCAGGGTCCACGGTAGTATCTCCCTTCCTTGGGCAACAGATCTAGGAGAAGTGACAGATCCAGTGCACCTCAGATTGCTAAATTCAGTAAGGGGCCCCCACATGGAACCGTGGCAAAACCTCCTCTTTTCTGATCACAGCTTAGAGCCTGAAATGGCAAAGCGCACGAATGTCTAAGAGTAGAGGAGACATTTAGGGAAGATGTGCTAATGGATCCACAGAGTGAATGGTGTCTAATCTTCTCCAACAAACTTCTCAGCATCCACAGAAACTATTCCCTCTCCCAAAGCAGACACATGCTATAAAAAATTCAATATTCCACACTCTGGAAAGTCACATTTATTCGCCTAGCTTCCTTAGAGATTTTTGCCTTCACTGAGCGAAGGTGTAAACTTTTTCTATCTCGGGCTGCCTGCTGAGTGGTTGCCTTGATGCTACAAATCTTGAGAACCTAAAAGGGGGATAATTTCTTTAATCTACAGAGAATGCACAGCAAACCTAGACATGTCGAGAGAGGCATTTGGAAAAACATGCAAAGAGCCAGAACACTCAGTCTTGGGTTGTTAGGCTCTGACTCCTCTGGGTTACAGTTATGATTTTCCAGAGGCGATGTTCCCTAGGAAATATGTCAGGTCCTTGCTATTTTTGCAGGGTGGATTTTATGGACACAATGCTGGACCCCACACCTGGGCCTCATCAAGTCCATTGTTAGCGATGGTCTGTGAATGCTTTGTGGTCTTGGGGCATGTGAAGGTGGACTTCTAGTCACATTCTCCTTGTACACTTCACACCCTCAGCTCAAGGTTATCCGTGTGTGGGAAATTCCTGGGGCCTTCCTGCCAAGTGCCATGTGACAAAATAAGACCTGGTGCTGCAAAATAAGAAAAGAATGTCCAAACTCTAGATGCCTTTCAGAAACTGTTACCATGGCTCAGATCTGTCCCTGTATACAATATTTACACATTTGTATAAATGTAAACATTTATGCATGTTCTGTTCACTACATTCTTCGTTCATTAAATGTTTCACTCAGGAATATTTTATTCATTTAGATACAGGAGAAGACAAATGTCTTGGTTCACCATATTTTCTTAAAATATGAATAGTCACCATTTTGGTAGGCTTCTGCAGAATTCCTGCAGAACAGACTTAATAGTTCAAATATCTATTTTTGTTTTCCACCCTATTTTCAGGCATTTCTTTCCTGTAACCGGGATGACGTCTCAGAAAACAACCAGGTCAATGGCTTTCAAAAGTTTTGTCTTCAAGACCAGATTTCCAGCAGCCTTTAAAAAAGCCAAAAGGACACTTGGATAGTGATTTCCAGAGCACATAAAAGTTATCCTGTAAAATGTGAACGGATGAAAAAAAAAACTAAAGAAAACATGCTTGCTAAAACGATCACTGAATATTGCAGAAATTAAATGTTCGAGAAATTCAAAGCACTTAATACAATCAAGAGGCCGTGTGGTTTGCCCACCCCACTCCCGCGGACTAAATGGCTAACCCCACTCCTGCTTTGCAAACCTGATTTCTTGCCCAGAATGCTGCTCATAATTGGCTCCTGGGCTGGCATGCCCATTGAGAGGTATGAAATAGCTCTTGTTGATATTTTGATGCCGAAAAGGGTCTGTCAGATTTTTCTTGCCTGTAACCACTCACTTTCTCTTTCCCTCTTGTCACATTTCCCCCCTCTCCTGCTCATTTTACCCACATTAAAGCTGTAAGTAAATAAATGACAGGCTGTGGCCTATCATCAGGTGACAGATCATCCTGCATTGGCTCTGAAGAACGGAGACGTTGTCATCTGTCTGGTCTCCCTCACATCCCCTGTCAGCCTCGCCGCGTCCGGGTGGCATGTCACAGTCATCGGAGCAAGATGAATACAGCAGTGTGAACATCAGCTTGGGAGCGAGTCAATCAAACATGTGACTCTTAGCTGCACAGAAGCCCTTCTGCTGCTGGAAAGGAAAAGCACTCAGAGAGAAAGAAATGCCTTTTAGTGGCCTGCTTCTGCCTCTGGTAGTTATTACTTAATTGAATTTAACAGTCTTTTTTTTTTAAGTTGAGGGGGAAACATCCTATTTTTCCCCTATGGAGAGTGGGGGTGGGGGGCGGGCACAATACAAATCTCTATGCAGAGATAATTTGCCTAACCGTCCAAAGAAGAGGCATGTCAACGTCATGGTCCTCAAGGGCTCTCACAGAGTTTTCTACCCTCATCCAAGATCAAAGTAGGGAAGTAAGGATTGAGGGCATGAGTGAGGAAGCATCTCATTGGTGACACTAAAGTGGCATTTGGGGGCATTGTTTTGAGGGCTGTTCCAAAACAAATAATGAACCATGTATTAAAACAAAGTCATAAAAACGTCAGGAGGAATGCCAGAATAATAATGACTTCCCAGTGTGAGAGGACATTACAAGAAGGATAATGAAACTTCTTCCCAGATGAAAACGGCCACTCTAACCATCCCCGTGGATTTTCCTTTTCCTTCCTGTTATGGTTTAAGAAGCTTTCTTGTGCTGCCATTTTTGGAAGGCTCTTTCAGGGCACATGAGAAAAGAAGAACATGATGGGGAGTTCCTTTTTCCATTGAAGTAAGTCACTGTCAGCCCGCCATGGAGGTTGAGCTGGAAGTAGAAGGACTAGTGGAATGACAGCCACTTTCTGCTGACTTCCTGGACATGAGTACCTCACTGTCATATTGAGAGCAGCCACTATTTGAGGCCATTTAGTCAAGCATTGATAGTATATGAAAGCTCGATAGTCTTGTTTACCTAAAGCATTTATGAGACTTTTCCACAATATAAAGCATTGAAGCAATAGTGTCAAAAACTCTGGAATTATCCCAAATCCTTAGCCATTCTGAGGGAAGGGACTGTGCAGAGACTATCCATCGTCTCAGATTAAAAGCCACTGAACACACACACACACACACACACACACACACACACAAGCCACTGAACACCGAATGCTGATATGCCTACATTCTTTGATCAACCATTGAAGACTACAAATTCTGGTCCTAGCCCAACTTTTCAGCCATACTTCTTTATCTTTTGTTACTCAGGGGAGTAAATAAACTTCGGACTAAATGTGTCTCCTCCCAACCCCCCACCTCATAATGTGTGTGTTGAAGTTTGAACCTTCAATGACATGATATTTGGAGATGGGGCCTTTGGGAGGTGATCAGGTCATGAGGGTAGAGCCCTCATGAACAGGATTAGTGCCCTATGAAAGAGACCCCAGAAAGCTCTCTTGTCCCTTCCACTAGGTGAGGACACTGGGAGCTGCCAGCCAGGAACCCAGGAGGGGCCTTTCACCAGCTACTGAATCTGCTGTGGGCGCATTGATCCTGGACCTCCCAGCCTCCAGAAAGGTGACAAATAAAAGTCTGTTGTTTGTCAGTCACTCAGCTTTTGGTATTCTTGTTATAGCAGCTGGAATGGACCAGGACATCCCCTTTTACCCTAGGTTCTTCAGGCAAAACATCATACCCATTATACTCTATCCCTAGTGGCCCAGACTTTCCTATGCCTTGGCTACTGTCTACATTATTCCACCCCTGGGATATAGCTCAGCCTTCTACAGATCTGTTAAAAATATGCACATGCATTGACTTAAAAATTCCACTTCTAGACATTTATCATCAAGGAAATGAATTCATTTTAAGGATTTTATTTCAGCATAAAACATAACAGAAAAGAAAAAGACAACAACCCCAAATTACCAACATTATAGGATTAGTTGAATAAATCATCATACATCTATCTACAAGATAGTATTCAGGCAACAAAAAAAATGATGCCACAGTAAATGAATGAAATCCATGTATGTTTGCTGAAAAAAAAATTAAGTCATAAACCACCCAATACAAGTTGGTTCTGTTTTCGTAAAACTAAACATATCCAATTATGTATGTATCTTTTTAATTATACCTATGTTTATATCTATACTCATATTTATATTAAGGGAGAGTCTGGAAATACACACCTATGTATACATGTGGGTTATCTGTGGATCAGGGAGCTATTCTGTGTGTGAATGTATGTATTATATAAACTTGCAAAAGTACACATTAGGGCACCTGGGTGGCTCAGGTTAAGCATCTGCCTTCGGCTCAGGTCATGATCCCAGGGCTTGGGATCCAGCCCCACATTGGGCTCCCTGCTCATCAGGGAGCCTGTTTCTCCCTCTTCCTCTGCTTGTTACTCCCCCAACTTGTGCTCTCTCTCCCTGCCAAATAATAAAAAATCTTTTTTTAAAAAGTATGCTTGGGGGATGCCTGTGTGGCTCAGTGGTTGAGCATCTGCCTTTAGCTTAAGTCGTGATACTGGAGTCCTGGGATCGAGTTTCCCATCAGGTTTTCTGCTTCTCCCCCTGCCTGTGTCTCTGCCTCTCTCTGTGTGTCTCTCATGAATAAATAAATAAATAAAATCTTTTTTAAAAAAGTACACATGGATTGTCTTTGTATTAAAATAACTTCAATGTGAATCATTTTTCAAACTCCAGCTCAAATGCTCTTTCTACCATCTAATGCTTTCCCAGAAACTTCATCAGTAAATTCTTCCTTTTCTCAATTCTATCTATATCTATTTTACGCCATTTAAATTTCAGCCTACTTTAAAGACATTTGTGTATTATTAGACTATAAAGTACATTGGGAACAGGATTCTTTTCTAATTTATCCTTGCATGTAAACTTGTAGCAAATGTTTAACAAATGTCTGTTGTATGAATCAATATGGTTTGCTAAATCAGTAATTCAAAATTTGGCTGCACATTAGAACCACTTGGAATGTACCTTTTAAAGGTACAGAGCCCTGAGTCCATCCATACTGTGCTCAATGTAGCCAGCCTTGCTTTGTAGGTCACAAGTGAGGAATTGCAGTCCTAAGGCTACTTCTAGACTATTCCCTTAATCTAATTAGCATTTCTTCTTCATGCAGGCATGCTTATACTACCTGTCTGCATAGTTGGGCTTTGGATTGTTAATGCCCTGAATTAATTCCTGCCCTTGCAAAAAGCATATAAACAATCATTAACTGATCAGACTTGATAATCAAGTTGCCTGGAACACTGTAAATGTTTAATAAATGTTTGCTGAAGAATGCTTATATTCTCCTATCATGTTCCTAACCTCAGAATGTGTAGATTACCTAACTCCTGACTTGTGCGGGGTGTTCTCTGTCTAATTGCCTTGACTTGGCCCTTTCTGTCTCCTTGATACTCATCTAATTGTCTTCTTGAGAGCTGATTCACCTCTTAGCCTTATCATAATATTTTTGTAAGTGCAGACTTCTCAGCCAGCCTGGCACAGGAAAATGAGACAAATGTGCACAAGAGGGATGCTTTGAGTATAGGATGAGAGGTTCTTGGGTGGGGAATGGGATCCTTAGGGTCAATCCAGGATCTCAGAGGTGAGTTAGGGGCAGGTAATGAAAATCATCATCTGGCAGTAGGAAAATGGGAGGAGAAGGAAATCCCAAACAAGGCTATTCCAACAGCATGAATTTAGGGAGAAAGCTGCACATAGGCATGTGGAAATTCCATTAGGGAGATTAAAGCAGAGAGGTCGTTCAAAGAATAGTGCCAGATGCCTTCTGTTCCCCATACAGGCACAGCTGAGTGCTCATCACTGTCACCTGTTGTCACGGCTGCTTATCAGCTTTGTCCTTTACCCGCCGTTTCTCCTGACCTCACACTTGTCCAGTCCTAAATCCCAGCCTCCCCTCGGCCCTCTGTCACTACTCATCAAGGTCCAGTCCCAGGAGGGACTGTGGTGTGTCTTGCCCAGACACATGATTATCAGGGGAGAGGGTAGGGACGGGAAGATAGTATAGCATATGCTACGGAACATGAATTGCCGCTGAGACTATTGCATTGCTATAGACCACCCTTGCCTTGTATAATCATTATATTTAAACAACGCAGCACATGAAATATCATCGATCACAATATTGCCATCTGCAAATCCCTCCTCACAGAGGTCAAAGTTCCCTTCCTGGGTACTCATGAATTATGTGTTTTAAAAGCCCATTAGCCCATGTTGAGCAATACTGCCTGAAGTTTTCTATTTGAAACCAGTATCAATGGGAAAAATAAGTTCCAGTCTATTCAGTGGCAATGAAGGGAATAATTTGGTAATTAGAATGTGTGAATATGTGCTATATTATCACTAGCATTTTTTTTTTTACTTTCCAGAAATCCCCCATTTTTAACTGAAATGAGAAACCCATCACAGACTTTGTAAATCACATCAGAACACTTTTGAAGACATTTATTTCTTCATGGAAAAAAATTGAGCCTTATCATATGATATAAGTATTTAAAAATAAAGTGTAATAACTTTTATGGAAATGAAGTCATTTGATATTTGGAGAGCCTCTGTCTCGCAAGCAGGTTATCTGGGGAATAACAGGTGTAGACCACCATCCTTGATCCTTTTTCTTTAGCATGCTTATTTGTAATTGATAGGATGTGAGTCTCTCCCCCAAAGAATCAATATATTTACATTATCCTTTGATGCCTTCTTACTCCAGACTTCCCTTTCTTTCTTATCAAGCATCTGCTCTGTGCTGCCTTTCCCCCCACCCCCCATCCAGGTCTCAGGTTGGTTTCCATGGTCCCCATGGGGATTTACCTGTGATCACTGTCTTCATAGTAAACATACTGACTCTTTGTTTTCTTTTTCATGGATTGTAATTTTATAAAAGCTGTCTTGAATTTTCTCAAATTTGTCTAGCATCCTCCTTTCTTCCCTCATCAAGGTAGAAAATACAAAAAAATCCATGGAAACCACATTCACAATGATTATAAACTTATAATTCTCCTCAGGAAAGTGTCATTTCAGCTTCTTTTGCTTGTATGGTTTGGGCCAAGTGCAGAGTGAATATGTGCACACTGAGGCAATGTGTATGTGTGTGTTTGTGTGTGTGTGTGTGTGTGTGTGTTAGAGAGAGAGAGAGTTCCCTGCTTTATACAGACCTATTATACAAAAATCCAACCACTCAGTACAGATATTTGGAAATATCTTTTAAAAAAAATATTTCATGTATTTACTCATGAGAGACACAGAGAGAGAGTGGCAGAGACATAGGCAGAGAGAGAAGCAGGCTCCCTATGGGGGGCCCAGAGTGGGACTCCATCCCAGAACCCTGGGATCCTGCCCTGAGTCGAAGGCAGACGCTCAACCACTGAGCCACCTGAGTCCTGATATTTGGGAATATCTAACAACTCAACAAGAATTCCTACTCTTAAATCCTTTATAATAACATTAAATCACCTACAATAACATTAAAATAACATATCATTTAAAACAAATTTTATAAGAACTATCTCAATGCCATAAATCTAGGCACGACTTTCCAGATCTAGGGATCACCTTCACTTTCAAACCATGCTTTCATCTAATTTCGTACAAAACCATGAAAAAAATTAATTCCACTGGGAATTACACAGTCTTATAAAGATTCAAAAACGTCTGTTCCGGATAAGTACTTTAGCTCTAATCTGCCATAGTGTTCTTCTACTTGCATTCTAGTGTAAAGATATGAAAGGTTACTCTGAGATTTAATAGTTAAGAGAAAAACGAAAATTTTAAGGAATGTTCCTAAGGAGTAGCATATGTATCTCTTCTGATAAACTGCATAATGAATTTTCCACATTGTTGGAGTTATTTAGGCCAAAATTAATTAACTGAAATTTTCAAATTGGATTGTAACAAGTGTGGATGCTACTTTTCTGTGTTGGCGTGCAAACCTGAGTCTGCATCTGTTTCCATTCAAACATCCCATCAAGGAGCACTTTATGTTGGCTCACCCCATAAGGAATTCAGAAGATGAAACAGCAAAAAAAGATAAGAGGGTTCATCAAGTGATTAGAGTCACTGGAATTGAGAATTTTTCATGGTGAAAGATTTCATGGAGAAAATGAGACTTTAGGGATGTTTAGATATGTCATTTCTAACTTTGGGAGAGGGTGAGATGAAATCCAGGGGGATTCTTAAATATCAGTGTGGGCAGCCAAGATTCTTACTTACACATAGCCCCCCAAAGCCTCCTGGGAGTAGTGATGACCATGACTTTGTGACTAATCACTGCATCTGAGATGACCCAGAAGAAACCTGCCAACATCAAGAAGGAAGACAAAGAGTTGCTCAGCTTCTGTTTGGGTGGGCAACTTGCATCACATTAGGAACAACTCATGTATGCACAACCTAAAAGGAGAGTGCTTTTGAATTTGACCCAAGATACCTTCACGCAAGTGAATCTGCCCACCGTGGCAATCTATCTGTGCTTTCACACTCTTGTTTTTGTTTTTGTTTTTTTTAATTTATTTTTTATTGGTGTTCAATTTACTAACATACAGAATAACCCCCAGTGCACAGGTAGGAGAGAGCTCTGCTCTACCCTGGCAGCACAGGATAGGAACAGCATGTGCTGAGGGGGATACATACTCATGGCTCCTGAAACAAGATGCAGAAGACTAGAAATGGAACCAAAGATCTCAAACATCACCAACCCATGACTAAATTTATCCGCAGATCTCAGTGCCTATGAGCTTTCTTTTCCTTAAGGAAGGCGATATTTAATGATATATATATATATAATTAAATATATATATCATTAAATATATATTTAATATATATCATTAAATATATATATATATATATATATATATATATATATATATTTCCTAATGTGTTTCTAGGGATCCCCTAGGGGTCTGTGAGTCATGCATCAGACTTCTGTGCATAGCTCTGGCGGGCCAGGTCAGGGCGCTGCTGCCTTGGGCTACAGGAGTCTCCCAAGAAGGCTGGGCTGCACCAGGATGCTTCCCTCACTGTCTGAAGTACCATCAGCATGTTTGGGTAGGTGAGAAGAAGCTAGACGGTTATCACCACTGTAGCTGATGAACCTCACTCCAAAAGCTCCAAGGTTGTGATGAGTCAGACATCACCGCAACTTAGCATTAGGGAATGAGAGAGAGCTGTCTCTTTGCTTTTGTAAAATAAGGTGTGTTTCTTCTATTATAATTAGTAAGGGGCCTAGAAAATGTTGCTGTAGCCGCAAAGCAGTTACAGAAAGCTTAGTTACACAGTAATTTTGTCTCTGGGGTGCAAAATGCTCTCAGAATGGCTGAGCCAGAAAAATTATATTTGTCAATCACCATACTGTACCTAGAACCACCACTCTCCTCCAATGGGAATATATACTGAATAAATTCAGTAGACGGTACTCACAAATAGTGCTCAATATTTCTCATAAGTCAGCAAAAACTGACCTAGCATAATATGGGAATTTTTTTTAAATTTTTATTTATTTATGATAGTCACAGAGAGAGAGAGAGAGAGAGAGAGAGAGAGGCAGAGACACAGGCAGAGGGAGAAGCAGGCTCCATGCACCGGGAGCCCGATGTGGGATTCGATCCCGGGTCTCCAGGATCGCACCCTAGGCCAAAGGCAGGCATCAAACCGCTGCGCCACCCAGGGATCCCAATATGGGAAATTTTTATTTGTTGCATATTTACATTGAAAACATATTTATTTTCTAGTTTAAAATTGATGGAAAATACATTCAAACAGGGTGTCTCCTTTTTTGCTTGATGAATTAGAACTTAGAAAAAATATCTTCTTTCCTCATCTTTTAAAAACTGGTGATTCTGTAAAATTGTAGTATATGAAAGAGACATGTCCAACCTTGAGAAATCATGTTTCTTTATGTAGGAGGCCCCTAGAAGAAGAGATGTCTTGGAGCATGTAATACAGTCTACTCAGAATCACCCACATGAAAATTTGGCCTGGAAGTATTTATTTCACTATAGTTTTTGATATTTTGAGCGCCATCCATCAATGAGAAGCACGATATACAAGGTTGAAAGCTAAAAGATTTCAGGCAATGTATTCTTTAAAAGCTATTAAAAATATTATACAACCTTAACCATATTTCTTTCTAAGATAAATCTTTGCAAGACATTCTTTTTTGGTATACAGATAATAATACAGGGTAGAGAGGTAACTTTCCTATAGAATTTCTCTGTTCTCTCTGTTAAATACTCATGAGTTTACAATAAGTCAACTTGGATAAGCTGGAACTTCATTTCCTAGAATGCCCTTCCTGTGTGGTTCTGAGTTAAAGCCCAGGGAGGAACGCCCATGTGATCTGGAAGCACAAGTGAAGCAGCATCACTACTCTCTGAATGAAGGTTGTCATGATTAGAAGGGAGGACAGAAGATGCAGAGATGCCAGCAGGTACCAGGTTATCCTCACTCTCCTCCACGCTGCTTCTAGCAACTCTTTACAAACTGACCCTACTGTTGACCAAATTGGTGGCAGTGAATCCACAGAGGCAGCCTCTACACAGAGGCCCAGCTCCCCAAAGCCTCCAAGATCTTCCCCTTCACCATCCACTGTGCTTGGCTTCTGACTTACTGAACCTCTGACTACCCCCCACCACCCTGATCCCTAGCACCAGCCCAGCTCCCAACACACCACGCTGTGGAAGCCTTAATTCCTGTAATGAATCCCTTATCCCATAACTCACAGTGGTTCTGCTCCCCCGACAGATCCAAGTAAGTAAATGCATAGACATCCCAAGTGACAAAGGAAACATAAAAAATGATTATCCAGCATTTTTTGGTAAATGACTTCCTTGTGGGGACATCAAATTAGAACACAAAGTATCTGTCGTTAATCAGTTCTGTTTTTAAGATCCTACACTGTTGCTCTGTAAATCCTTTCCTTAATATGAGAGAAGGCTCGGGAAGGAACCATACGTGTATGGACAGGCTGTCTAAAATGCATACGAGTTATCAGGTTTCTCATGGACCATTCCCTCCGAGGCAGGAGAAAACGTTTCTGCCATCAGGGAACTAGGCCTATTTTGGTGTAGCTTTCTCCCAGTCAGCCAGTTTCTCCCTAGATTTAATAAACAGCTTTCAAAAGGGGTATAAAAGTGTCTGCTCAAAAGCTTGCAGTCTGTTATTTGTGGAAGTGCTTGTGGATTCACAGACCTGTTTCCAGAGAAGTGGATTATCATCTTGTGATAACTCATTGCCCAACACTGAGCAATACAGTTCTGTGGGCAAACAAAAAAGCCATTCTGTTTTGGTGACAAAAGATGAAGCTAGTTATTAGCAATTCGATACAAAAGAAGCAAAGAGGGCTGGAAATGAGGAGTCAAGCCAAGTTCGGCATCTATTATTTGCAAAAATCCTTCTAGTAATGACAACCACCCAAATCATAGAAAAATCCTATTCACAGAACCCATTTTCTTGCTTCCCAGTCAAAAGTAAAGATGATAGATTAACTTCCAGTGACTGTCAAAATTAAAATCAAATCAATTTTAATGAAAGAAAATAGACTATTTCTGTTTGTTGGTTCCAGAGAAAATGTGTGATGATGAATTTCTGAAGTCTTTAATTTATCATTTCACCTTAAAAAGAATCTGCTTTTGCAAACAAGACTTCTCTAAAGCATTGACATCCATTTAAAAAATAAAATGTATCTGCTTGAATGTTGAGCGCTATTTTCTGAACTCGTCCACTGGGTTTTTTCCCAGAGATATTTTTTCTATATTATCTCATAGCTGCAGGCTTCATCAAAGGTCATCAAATCCACTGATTTTTGTCAAATATCCCCATGTTATTTCATCTGATAAATTATAATTTGTGATTGGCCTTTTGAAATTTCAAAGGATGGCAAACAGTAGATATATTTTTCAAAATAAAGAACCATTGCAAATAAATACTATACTTCAGGTCTCAAACACATAAACATCAAAGGGAAAATATTAGAGTGTTCATAATTCAGATGACTTAATTTTATTTAACAAATTTACTGGGGTTTGTCTTGTTTTGTTTTCCAAATGAACATGTGATCCAATTCTTCATAAATGCTAATGCAACAGGAACAAAGGAGCACATGTGACAACTTCCATCTGAAGTTAATGTTTGCAACGTGAATTTATCTCATACAACAGGGATCACACACTATCCCCAAAACTTGGTAGGCCAAAGCCAATCGTGACCACTAGCCTGATGTGTTATTTTAGTCTTCCTTTAAACAGTACTTACACTTAATTATATGACACTACCATGGTCTTTAAGAACTCTGAAGGCCATGAATACATAATGCATTTTTCTGTTCTTTGAAATATGGAGGGAGACGCCTGGGTGGCTCAGTTGTTGCACATCTGCCTTCGGCTCAGGTCATGATCCCAGGGTCCTGGGATTGAGTCCCGCATTGGGCTCCCCTTGGGGAGCCTGCTTCTCCCTCTGCCTATGTCTCTGCCTCTCTCTGTATGTCTCTCATGAATACATAAAAACAATTTTTTTAAAAAAAGAAAGAAGAAACAAAGAAAGAAAGAAAGAAAGAAAGAAAGAAAGAAAGAAAGAAGAAAGAAAGAAAGAAAGAAAGAAAGAAAGAAAGAAAGAAAGAAAGAAAACAACAGGACCAGTTAGCATCAAACGGAGTAATCCTTCTGTTAGCCAGGCCTTATCACAGCTGATCTGAACCCTAAACAGCATTTCATTAATTAGATGTCATTACACTGTTAAGATCCATGCCACTCTGGGGCAAGTCATCTAATATCTTTACACTTTCATGGTGTATGAGTGACTAGCATGGCTCTTGTTACATGCTGGGCAGTCAAGATATGATTAGCTAAAAGAATGGATCAGCAAGAGGAAGCAACTAATATAACCTATTCTAACACGCTACCTTGCACTGAATCATCTCAATGTGTTCCGTTTTTAAAAGAGTTTGCCCCACGCTTTTTGATCACTGCATTCTGTATCTTGCTACTCTCTTTCTCTGAAGCTTCAGAACACCTCTGTGGCTCCTATTTTTTGGGAACGCATTGCTGACATGAAAGATGGACCAAAAGGCTCACTTCAAAGTGTGTCTCAATCAGCTATTTTAGAAATAATTTATTAGTAAATATCTACTCTAATATATGTGTAAAAATATATATATATTTTTACTTGTTAGGAGTCTATCACAGGCTGCAATACTAGTGATTTAAAGACGTTAAGCTTCAAAGAGCTCCTTTAAATCTGTAAGAATGACACCAGCACTTCAGGAGGAAGACGGGCAAAGGGTAACTGTTAATGGATCAGTTACTCAGAAATAAAATATGCAATATTATTTCCATAGTATTTTTCTGTGTAGGAGTTACATGCAAAATGAAACATAATCATTTTTACTACTAATCAAAATTGCAGAAATATTAAGTTTATAATTATGAAAGAAAAAAATGGCAAAGTTTTCCTTTTTTCATCTTTTAATGTTCTTTTCGGCTTCCTTCTGTTATTTTCTTTTCTTCATTGTTGTATTGGTAAAGGGAACCTAGGCTGATTCAAATTTCCTAAGTTTGATTCAAATCGTTGAGCAAGGGCAGCCCAGGCAGCTCAGCGGTTTAGCGCGTTGCTTTTGGCCCAGGGCCTGATCCTGGAAACCCAGGATCGAGTCCCACATCAGGCTTCCTGCATGGAGCCTGCTTCTCCCTCTGCCTGCGTCTCTGCCTCTCTCTCTCTCTCTCTCTCTCTCTCTGTGTGTGTCTCTCATGAATAAATAAATAAAATCTTAAAAAAACAAAAACAAATTATTGAGCAACAGAGTCAGAGCTTTTAAGTGTCCATACATCATGTGAAAACGGGCATTCTAATACACTATTAACATGAACATACTTGTAAAACTTTCTGAAGGACAGTTTGGAAATATGCATTTACTGTTTAAAATGTTTATGACTGATCATTCCCCCTCTTCTATCTGTTTCTCTAAAAGAAATACTCACAGGGATGCCTGGGTGGCTCAGTGGTTGAGCATCTGCCTTTGGCTCAGGTCATGATCCCAGGGTCCTGGGATTGAGTCCCACATCCGGCTTCCTGCAGGGACTCTGCTTCTCCCTCCACTGGTGTCTCTACTTCTCTCTGTGTGTCTCTCATGAATAAATAAATAAAATCTTTAAAAAAAAGAAATATTCATAAATGTGCATAGATACATAAGGGAGAAGATGTGATAACAGTTTCAACAACTCTCAGTAGAGGAAGTGTTAAATTAAACTTTAGTTCATCCATAAGATGGAATAGCAGGCAGCCACTATTAAATGGAGATATAATGAGTACATCGATGGGAACGTTGTCCAATATATGATAAGTGGAAAGATAAAAAGTAAATCACGCAGCAGTATGCTAACTATAATCTGTTTTTAAGAACTTAATATTAGTAATATAGAGTAGCATATCTTTCCTGTAACATTAAATTTTAGAAAATCCTACTTATAATCAAGTGAAAAATAAATATATGTGTATATGTGCAGAAATTCTATTTCTAGAACTTTTTCCTAATCATAATTAACATGTTCCCATTATAAATGATGATTTAAACAGAGAATGGGTTTGGCATAGTATGTATATAAAACATTAAATTATATTCGGTACATTGAAATGATATTTTAGTTATATTTTTTAAAAATTAAAATGTTTGGAGCACCTGGGTGGCTCAGTAGGTTAAGCATCTGCCTTTGGCTCAGGTCATGATCTCAGGGTCCTGGGACCCTGTCTCATGAAGGGCTGGCTCCCTGCATTGGGGAGCCTGCTTCTCTCTCTCCCTCTACCCCTCCTTCTCTACCCCCCTACTCATGCTCTCTCTCTCTCTGATATAAATAAATCGTTAAAAAAATTAAAATATGTTTATAATATGTTTTTAACATTTAGATAGAATATAAACTGTATGTAAAGTGTAACGTCACTTTGGCAAACAACTCCTAAAAATATTGCTTATGTTTGTAAGCAAAATATATGAATGAATGCAGACAAATGTATACACATATGCAAAGAAAAATGTCTGGCAGCATGTTAAGAGTGGTTAATTTTGTATTGTTGGATTAGGAGTGTTTTTTCTCTTTTTGTTTAATGTTAATTCTATTTTTTCCTCAGAAGGCATATACAGCCTGAAAAGATAAATGAAATCTTTTTTCAAAAACAGATATATAGAAACTGACAATCAAAGTAATAAAAATAGAAATGCCCAAGAAACAAACAAAAAGGTTTACATTTTAGGAAAACCAAGGATATATAAATTTAAAGCAATAAAGACAAGCAAAATTTCACTATTAAAACTGGCAAAGATTTTTAAGAGAAAACTCACTGGGAGTGAGAAATGAAAGATTTCTCCTGTATTATGCAGGGAAGAATATTTTGGTGGTGCCCGCGTGGAAAATTATTCAGCAGGAGTTACCAACTTTAAAAACACTCAAATTTGGGCCAGTAACTTCACTTTCATCTTAAGTGACATCTTAAGAAAGTCATCACAGTTATGGGTAAAGCTGTATGTCATTTGGGCATTTAAAATTATGAAAAATCTGAAACGGATATTCCATAATAGGATAGAAACATAGTTAAACCATACCGATAATTACGTCAAAGTATTATGAAACCATTTAATATCATGATTTCAAATAAATTAGAATGCAATCGTGCTGTAGTGTGAAGAGGAAAGAAAACTAACCAGGGGTCCAGATGACATAAATAGCATAATTCCAAAAAGAAAAGAAAAACCGAGAGAAAATACATCAACATGTAATATTTTCTTACCCCTTGTGGGAGAATTGCAAGTAATTTGCGTGTTCATTGTGATACTTCTTTCTGTTTTTAAAAGTTGTGTCCTTGAAAATTACTTGAAAATCCACTGAACAAGAGGCATGGGCCTACACAATTGACCCATGATGCAGCCCCCAAGAGAGACAGCGTGGGGGCTTCCAGGACACACACAGGCCCCCACCTATGGAACCCTGAGCATTTATAGAGGAGTTGTGAAGAGAGGAAGAACTTGAGGTTTTCCATTTCGGCTTACAGCCTTGCTCAGTGGTCCACGGACCAGGAGCATCAGGATTACCGGAGGACTTAAAATGCAAATTCTCAGGCCCTACCCCAGATTTAATGAATCAGACACCCTGAGGGCGGGACCCAGGAAATCCTGTTTTAACAAGCCTCAGGGTGCATCTGATGCATACTGGAATTTGGGGATCACTGGTCTTGCTGACACAAGAAACCTCCCGGCTTCACAAGCCAATCACTGGGAATTAGGTGCATCTACACTGGTTTGGGCTGCAGACATTGAAGCCAGAGGACTGAAGGGACCATTCCATGGTTAAAGAGCTGGTCTTGCCACAACGGTCATGGTCTCAAATGGTTTAGAAACCACCGACAGAAAGTTGTTTATTGTGTTTGCAGAGATTTAGTTCTGAAACGCAATTTGGAAATGATCTGACTTCAACATGGTTAAAGATAAGAAAAAGACCCTCAGCACGGTGAAATGATGTGACAGGGTCTCATTGTCATCCAGAATCCAGTCTGAGGAGAGGGATCAGCCCACTAGTTTATACTACACTCTATTGTCCAACAAGCAAAAAGTCAGAATGAGAGTCTTTCAAATTCTTTTTTTCAGGAAAAAAAGTCAGTATTCTTTTATATCCTAAACAAACAGGAATATTTATTCCAACTAATAATGTCTCCCATGTATCTTCCAGGCCTGCCATCAAACATCTGTCTATTTTGGACAGCCTTGGGAAATTATCTACTAGAAACATAGCTAAACAGATTTTGTGAATTGAAAGGAAACCAGGAGGCCAAATAATTCTTAATTTAGGAAGCTAAAATCCACAGAGATTATTAAATGATATTAATATTTTAAAACTGCAAGTCCTCTAGGACCTTGTTAGACTGAGTGTGGTCAGTGGTGCAGGCAGCATTAACTTTATCTGGGAGCTCTTTAAAAATGCAAACTCTCAGACCCCACCCAGACCTACTGATCAGAATCTGCGTTTTAATAAGATTTTCATATTCTTATGCACAGTGAAGTTTGAGGAGTATTGCTTTAGGAGTTTTCCATTTGTCTTTAATGATAGGAAATTGTTTCTTTCGGGAAAATACAGTGCTTTCTATAGAACTAGCTAAGTTCTTACAAGGGCATGAATATTCCAAAGAAAATGTATCCTTCCCTGGGTGGCTCAGCGGTTTAGCGCCTGCCTTCAGCCCAGGGTGTGATCCTGGAGTCCCGGGATTGAGTCCCACATCGGGCTCCCTGCGTGGAGCCTGCTTCTCCCTCTGCCTGTGTCTTTGCCTCTCTCTCTCTCTCTCTCTCTCTGTCTCTGTCTCAGAATAAATAAATAAAATCTTTAAAAAAAAAAAAAAGGAAAGAAAACGTATCTTATCTGACATGCACGTATCACATGGAGATTTATATGAATCACATGGAGATTTGTTATAGAAAGAGGTTAGAACTTCTTCATGGGGATAAATATCACTAGGGTCATCTGGTCTCAAGTGAAAGAGTAACAGGTTAAGCTGTCATACACAAGAATACCGTTTGTTGATTCATACAAGTCCGGGGGCGGGGGGGTAGGATCCAGGATTTATAAAAATCAGCAACTCAACGGTGTCATCAAATATTGAGTTCTTTAACATTCTTCCCTTGACTTCTCAGATCTCAGGGTCAGAATCATCTAAAACAGGTGTCCCTCAGATTTCAAGATAACTGTAAACCAGACTACATAATTTTTGTTTATATTTAGTGGGAGAGAAAAAAAAAAAGAAAATATCTCCCCAAGTATGGTTCACTGTAAGGATGAACATATGATTTGTTTCCTAAACCACCAGGCTTTTAACAATGAAGGAGGAACTATGAAGAGCCACACCAAGAAAATGAGCATAAACATCAACTGTCAGACTGACCAAGACATACAGTCGCTGATCACCCTACATGTAAAATCTATGAATCTTTCCATTCAGTCACGTTAGGTCACACGTCTGTCGGTGGTGTGTGTATGCGTACATGTATATATGAACAGCTATGGGGAATACCATGACATAACTGACTTCTGCTAAATTTGGATTCCATCCTACAACTGGAAACAGGATGGGTTGTTAATTTTTAAAATGAAAAAGAACATTAGTAGGAAAGAAAAAGGAGATGAAAGGAGTGTTTCTTTTTTTAAATTATTTTTTATTGGAGTTCAATTTGCCAACATATAGCATAATACCCAGTGCTCATCCTGCCAAGTGCCCCCCTCAAGTGCCCATCACCCAGTCACATGCAACTGACAGAGTTGTTTACAGGAGGCATTGGTAAAACCCTACTGGCCCCAAGAGTTTAGATGGAGTGTTGGGGTTTAGCCACCACAGCACCAAAAGGCAGTCCCCTCAGGCACTCGGTGATTATTTGTGCTCATCACTCACACTCCAGTGAAGCCTCTGCGCTTCATTAAGTATAGTTTTCTGGTGTTGAAATGGTCTTTCTTTTTGAAAAAGATTGTGACTGTGCACAGTGGATACATTTCTTTTCTTGCAAATGTAAAAGCCGGCCACCCCATGCCAGCTGCTCATAGTTTTGTTTATGATTTCACTGACCAGAGGAATTTCAAAATCAGAGCACAACCTTGGCAGGGCTTGGTGATAACTTTGATCCTCTCTCAGATAAGGTGTTTACTGTTGATGTTATTATCATGAAACTTTCAAAATGATAGAGGCAGTCTGGATGGCAATATTAAAAAAGTTTTAAAGGTGAAAAATAAATCACGTCAATTTCCTGCCTCTACATAATAAGTAATTTTACCTTAGGGTTATTCCCTTCCAGGTTTTCTCACATGCGTACATATTTTAACACAGATGTTATCGAGGCATAACTGTAATTTTGAGTTCTGTTTTATCACTTTAGCACCATGTTGTAAACATTCTAATTAGCGTGCCATTCCGACAAGATGTGTTCAGGGCAAAGATGCTAAGGAAAAGAAACCCTTGAAAGACCCGCAGCTACCTGAAAATGTTCTGTTCAAGCCCGTGTATTCTAAATCACTATGGGATTGGGGAAATTATTCCTTTTGCTTTAAATCTAGCTTTTATTGACAATCCAAAATCAGTAATCATGGATTAAAGCCCCTAAAAAATATGGTGCTGATTTTCAAAGAGAAGATGTGAGTAGCAAGAGGCAAATTGGTCTTTTGGCTAAAGACAAAATTCTCCTCATTCTTTGCTCTTATTAGGGATTTTGTGATCACAGTCATTCTGCTATTTGGTGCTGTTTTTTCATAGATCTGCAGAAATATTTGACATTTGAGACTTAATTGACATAGGTGTCCATATGTACCAGTTTTAAATGGAAAAGAATGCTAAATGACTACCATCAGTCATTCTAATAGCTGGCCATGGAGAAGAGGTAAACAGTATATAAGGCACCTGATGTTTCCCTTTTTTTTCTGTGCTCACAAGAGGACAGAGCACATTTCCACCAGGTCGTATGTGCAGGCAAGAGCCTAACACATGGGGTGAGGATTCTGTGGCCAGGTCCTCAAGTGTCACCAGCTACCACTCTTCACATGTCATACCCCATGAGGCTGCGAGCTCCTAAGTCAAAGTGAATGTTTTACTCTTGCCTATACTCTAAACTCCTAGCATAGTTCCTGCCAATGCAAGGCACAAAAAAGTTATTGACTGGGTATCTAAATTAGTCATGAAGTAAGTTCCATGGTATCTTTGAAGACCACAGTGTTCACTGCACTGTTTTTGTTAAAGCTATGCTCTCTACCTCTCCCAGATAATTTCTTCATAAGAAGGTACATTTAATAAATCACCTTTCTAATTCAGTGGACCAATCTGTTTAAGCAGAAGAAGATTATGAGGACCACTGAGGACACCATTTCATAAACTGTCCCCTGCTTCTGCCATGGGAGCTGCAGTGTGCCTACTTAACAGGCATCAAAGTACCGAATGTGTGGCTTCACCAGAGAACTGTACCATTGTTTCAAAACTAACTAGTCTGGATTAATTGTTATGCTAGAAGTAGAGCGAATATTTTCTGGGAAGCAACCACATCCCTACGATAATGTTGAGAATCTATTGGTACAACCATTCTGAGGAAGTCGGCAATATGCATAAAAAGATGTTATCAAAAAAATCCCATCTCCAGGAATTTACTCTCAAGGAATATTTGTGGTGGTATATAAGAGCCTTAAAATAATATTTATGGCAGTGCAATTTGCATGTATTCATTTATGAGAATACTGATCATTTTAATATGTGCAAACACTGAGCTTCTCATAATCACAAAACTTTGATGGGGTGAAGCCTGTGCCTTTTTTTATCCTAAAGGGGTCCTTTCTATGTAATGGAGAAATCTGATGGATCACGGAGCCCTCTCTGTGGACCAGGATGTGTCAAGTGCTGTATTTAGGGAAAATGAGAGAAATCTGGGTTTTTAAATGTCCAAAGTAAAAAAAAAAAAAAAATGTCCAAAGTAACAACTTTTTCTCCCATAAATTTCCAGAGAAATTTGACCTGACATCCGAGAAAAATCCACAGTTAGAAGTTACAAATTAATAGGAATATTTTTGCCACTAGGCAGTAAGTACTATTTAATATACGACACATACTATTACATATATATACACTTATATATGTATAGTTAATATATATATATAGTAACACGTCTCCAAGGCAATCAAAAGTAACTGCAGAAAAGGTGGAAACAAGAAATGAACCACTTTCATATTATTTGATGTCCCATGGGAATGGGATGCAGCATCTCTGCTAGTCCAGTTTGATTCCATTTTAAAACTGACATCTTCTTTTATAGGTCTCTTTTAAATATTATTTATCCTATTACTTTCAACTCCTCCCTCGGATGACTATGTCCATCCAATGCTATGTTTGTGGTAACTATGATGTACAGGGCACTATATCTGTACAGTTGTGTTCCTGAGCAAATAAGAGACCTGGTTTCCATTCCAAAGATTTTACAATCAATCCAATTTAGGCAAATAAAACGTACAAGGGATTGAACTATATTGCCCCCCCAAAATTATCAACATATTTCTTATGGAACCCAACCTTTGTTAAAATAGCCACTTTCATTAGGAAAAATTGGAAGGAAGTTCTGTTAGAGTACGTAGGACTCTATCACCAACCTCATCCCAAGAAAAATCCAATTGCATATATTTTTTAAAATTATGATTTGTTTCCATGTTGAAAAGTCACGTAGTCCCTTTACACTAAAGGGACTTAGCAAACAGAAGCCACATTTAATCATTTTCTCTCTATTTACTTCATTCTCAATAGTAAGTCATTATCTCCTCCAACCCCCAGGCCCAAAGTACTTTCTCCCCAGAATATTCCTTCCAGAATACAAGGGATCCCTGGGTTGCTCAATGGTTTGGCCCCTGCCTTTGGCCCAGGGCATGATCCTGGAATCCCGGGATCGAGTCCCACGTCGGGCTCCCTGCGTAGAGCCTGCTCTGCTTCTCCCTCTGCCTGTGTCTCTGACTCTCTCTCTCTCTCTCTCTCTGTGTGTCTCTCATGAATAAATAAATAAAATCTTTAAAAATAAAAAATATTCCTTCCCAAATACAGAATATTTAGTCGAATGCCCCATTTTTAACCCTAACACAACTTAAGAGATTTTACAAGACAATGCCTTGCTCCAAGGTCCCTGGGAAACACAGAAAGCACTCTTCTTTCATTTTTCCCTTCTCCTTCAGAAATGTTTGCTTCTCTGCAAGGACCAGAGTTTGAGCCCCAGATTTGGTGTGGAGCCTACTTGAAAAATAAAATCAAATATACTACAAGAAAGAGGTAAAACGGAGACATTTTTTAGAAGGCACACAAAATTTATCTTCTTAAATTTTTAAGTGCGTGGTTTAGTAGTGATATATAATATATTTACATGGCTATGTAACAGGTCTCTAGAATTTTTTTATCTTAAAAAACCAAAACTCTATGAGAGCCTGGGTGGTTCAGTCAGCTGAATGACCAACTCTTGGTTTGGACTCAGGTTATGATCTCAGGGTCATAAGATCGAGCCCCTGTCAGGCTCCATGCTTAGTGGGGAGTCTGCCTGAGATTCTCTGCCCCTCTACCCCTCCCCCGACTCATATGCAAGCTCTCTTTCTCTCTTAAGAAAAAAAAAAAGAAAAACCAAAACTCTATATCTGTTGAACACCAACTCCCCATTCTGTGTTCCCTAGTCTTGGTAATAATCATTCTACTTTCTACTGCTATGAATTCAACTAACTTAGATACTTCATATGAGCAGAGTAACATAGTTTTTGTCTCTTTGTGACTGGCTTATTTCACTTAACATAATGATCTTAAGATTCATCCATGTTCTAGCATGTGACAAAATTTCCTTTTTTAAGGCTGAATGATATGCCATTGTATGTACAGATCATATATTTTTTAATCCACCCAGCCATGGACATTTGGGCTGCATTTCCCTTTTGGCTACTGTGAATAATCCCCCAGTGAATGTGAGTGTATCAATATCTCTTTCAGACTCTTTCAATTTCTGTAGCTATATATGCAGAAATAGAACTGCTGGATCATATGATAGTTCAATTTTTAAGTTTTTGAGAAACCTCTATATTGTTGTCCATAATGGTTATACCATTTTATAATCTCACCAACTGCACAAGGGTTCCACTTATCCTCATCCTCACCAGCACTGGTTATTTTCATTTTTTTGTGTGTGTTTTTTTTATTTTTTGTCTTTTTGTTTTGCTTTGTTTTTCTATCATGGCCATCCTAATGGGTCTGATGTGATATCTTATTGCAGTTCTGATGATTAGTGATGTTAGCATCTTTTCACAAACTTATTAGAGATTTGCATTTTTTTCTTTGGAGAAATGTCAATTCAAGTTTGCCCATTATATTGCTGTTGTTGTTGAATTGCAGTTTTTTTATACATTCTAGATTTTAACCCCTTATTAGATATATGATTTGCAAATATTTTCTCTCATTCTGTAGGTTGCCTTTTCACTCTGTTGATTGCTTCCTTTGGTATGTTTTTAAGATTGATGCAGACCCATTTGTCTATTTTGCTTTTCACCTGTGCTTTTGGTATCATAGCCAATAAATTATTGCCAAAGGCAATATCATAAAGATTTTCTCCTATATTTTCTTCTTTGAGTTTTATATTTTAAGTCTTTATATCTGTTTTTAATTATTTTGCATATAGTAGAAGGTAAGGTCTAATTCCATCTTTTGCATGCAGAAATACAGTTTTTCCAACACCATTTGTTGAAGACTGTGCTTTTCCTGCTGAGTGGCCTTGGCACTCTGTTGAAGATCATTTGACTATACATGTAAGGGCTTATTTCTGGGATTTGTATTGTTCCATTAGTTTATGTCTGTCCATATATCAGTTCTACCTATTTTCATACTATAGTTTTGTAATGAAATCAGGAAGTATTAGGCCTTTAATTCTGTTCTCCTTTTCAAGATTGGTTTAGCTATTCATGTCCTTAGAAATTCGATATAAATCTTAGGATTTTTGTTCTGTTCCTGAAAAAAAATGCCATCCGGATTTTGATAGGTATTGCACTGACTCTGTAGGTCACTTTTAGTAATATGGACATTTTAACAATATTAAGTCTTCCAATCGTGAACATAGGATGCCTTTCCATTTATTTCCATCTTCTTTAACTTCTTCCAGGATCATTTTAGAGTTTTCAGTATACAAGTCTTTTGCCTCTAAGTTCGTTCCTAAGTATTTATTCTTTTTGATGCTATGGTAAATAGTATATTTATATATATTACTCTTTATAGAAGAAGCTTGCCAATTCCTGCCTAGAGCATATCATATCTATAAAACACATAATATTTTTTATAGAGTGTAAACACTCAAAGGATTCTGCTTCTTTAGTCCTCAAAGCAAAGCCCTATAGGAAGAAATGCTTAAAGCATAGTAGAGAAGAAGAAAAGAGAATCCTCAAGGCTCTGCTGAGTTTGATCATCCAACAGGACCTAGACAGTTGCTGACTCAAGGCTTAAAGCTCTTTTGGTCAATAAACCTGCTCTACTCTGCATCTACCACCTTTGGGAAACCATCAGGCAATTATGGATGAGTCAAGCCATGCCACTTAAATCAGATAAGAACCATAGTCAATAAAATCCTTGATTACTTCTCACTTTCATGAGAAAGCCCTTTAAAGAAATCAAGCTAGTTAAAATATGGTCATATAAAAAAATCTCTTAAGATTTAGAGGGATTATACTGACTTCAAAATGGTGTATGGGTCATAATGTCTACTTTTCTACATTGGACACTTCCTTCTTCTTATAATCATTTTGCATCCCATTGTCTCTTTTTCTCAGTGTGCTACTTCCCCCTTAATTATCCTCACCACTGCCTTTCCCCAACCAAAGTCAATTTCTACATTTTAGTTTTCCCACATGTTGCATTATTTTATTTTTCCCACTCACTTTCCAACCCCAGACACAATTATAAAAATTATTGAAATAGAAAATGGAATACACAGATTCTATTCTGGGCTTTTCCAATGTCTTGCTTGGTATTTTAGGGACATATTTTTATTCCATGGGTGTTAGATTAACCTATGACTGAGTAGATTGATCCAGGATCTCTAAGACACATCAAAAGTATGTGGGTAAGATAAAATGTAAACTGCTTATTTCTCAGCAAGGAAAGTAACAAGGAACAGGTGTTTTAGATGCTATGAGCACAACATTTCACAGCATTACACCAGATGTATATGGGCAGATTATCTGCAGAGCTGCCAAAAAGATGCACAAAGACACTTCCATCAAGGACTACAAACCATGAGCTAATCTCTTTTAGCCAAGTTGCCAGACATGCATCTAGGGCCAAGAAAACTTGGTCTGATTTAACATAAACCATCATCCCTGTTTTCAAGGAAAATATGTTCTGTAGATCAGAAAGTAAATAATTTTATATAATATAATTATCTTGTGTATGTAAAATATATACCATATTAAGAATATAATATATAAAATATTACAATTATATAATTGTAGTCAATTACTTGGTTTCTTCTGGAACTTTGAGTGAAAAATACAGCCATTCATAAAGAGAAGGGAAATAGAGAAGATGAGCAGTGATGAGCAGAACTGCTACCAGAGTGATGCTATGGGCCATGAAAGGAGGTGAAAAAATTAGAGTGTCAGTCCTCCCCTTACAACTTATCAATGGTTTTCCATTTAAATAAACTCACACATGGTTTTCCTGCCAAAAGGCTCCGATCCTCTGCCATTTGCCTCTCTCTTACATCTCATCTCTGTCTATTCTCACAGTTACTCCCTACACTCCAATCATACTATATTTTGTATTTTGTTTTTGCTGATGTTTTTGTTCCTGTCTCAGGCTGCTGTGCTTCCTATTCCTTTTATCTAGGATTAACTCCCATGCATGCTGGCTCCTTCTTCTCGTTACTCAGAACTCAGCTTAAAGAGTACTTGTCCCCTTAGCATCCAATCTACAGTAAGATTCTTCTAATCATTCTCTACCCTACTGGCTGGTGTTTCATTCCTTCCTTGTACCCCCTCCTCTGTTATTAGGTTATTTTCTATCTATTTTCTATCTATTTCTATCTATTTTCTAATGTTATTTCATTATCTACTTCCTCCCACCAGAATATAGTTCCATGAGAGAGGAAGAGTCTTTGACTGTCGTATTTATTGTTGCATCTTCATTGACTAAAACAGTGAATGGCAGTGTTTATTAATTATTAATAGAATTAATGTAGTAAAATGACATTAAGTTAGTGAGATCCTAAATCTGCCATATACGTGTTGGGTTTCTGACTTCAGTTTCCGGCCACATGTGTTCCTATAATCATCC
This sequence comes from Canis lupus dingo, assembly GCF_003254725.2. NCBI lineage: Eukaryota > Metazoa > Chordata > Mammalia > Carnivora > Canidae > Canis > Canis lupus. Next base: position 18,180,845 of record NC_064277.1, read on the forward strand.
TCATTTTCTTTAAATTGATTTATACTTCTGTTCCTTGCCACCAGAGAACATCATGCACATGTGTATGACTTTGAGCAGAGGGCCATCTGCCACCACATCCTGCTGCTAGAGCCCTCTCCCACACAAGGCAAGTTCCATAGCTTGCGTTCATCCAGATTCCTGTTTTATTTTCAGTTCATTCCAATATCTGGCAACTCAGAGTCCTCCCTGTCCACTTCCACACTAGACCGAGCTTTCTGAAGTCCAGCCAGGACACAACTCTCGACTGGCCAATCCATTGGGAGAGGAATTCGGATAAATTTTGCTTTATCCCATGAAAAACACTTATCGGATTCAATTGTATCAAAAGTGACAGAATGATTGTGTGATACGGAAAATTCTGTAGTGAAACAACACTATGTTCACTGAGTTTCAAGGATTTGCTCTATTTGCTCACTACTGGGAAAATAGAAGACTTTGGTATTTCCATGGGTAACTGGGGAAGATGAAGATAATGCAGGGCTGGAACATGGTGCTGGCAATGAAAATAGAAAGGAAGAGACAGAAATGAGGACAGTGAGAATAAAATATGACAAGGACCCTCATTGTCATCTGAATCTCAGGGACAGGGGCACAGATGTTTCAATGATAATGCAGTATTACCAGCCTGAATGACTAAATGCTTTATAACCACTGGCAAATAGACAAGAAGAGGATATAAAGCATGAAAGGCATTAATAGAGCCTATCATTTGATAAATAAAATAATAAATAGCCAGATATACACTTAGTTGTACATATTAATTAATGTGGGAGTGGTCAGAGATGAAAGAATGGGTTTGATAATTTTACCTATCAGGACCCTCTCTGACTTCCATGAACTGATCTGACACTCTCAGACTGCAGCCTGTATTTTTTTTTAATTTATTCATGATAGACATAGAGAGAGAGAGAGAGAGAGGGGGGCAGAGACACAGGCAGAGGGAGAAGCGGCTCCATGCAGGGAGCCTGACGCGGGACTCGATACCAGGACTCCAGGATCACACCCTGGGCCTAAGGCAGGCACCGAACCGCTAAGCCACCAGGGATCCCCTGCAGCCTGTATTTTTTTAAGATTTTATTTATTCAGAGAGAGAGAGAGAGTCCTGGAGCACAAGGGAGCAGTGGGAAGACCAGAAGGAGAGGGAGAGAGAGAATCCCAAGTGGACTCCACTGAGCATGGAGCCTCCCATGGGGCTTGATCTTACGACCCTGAGATCATGACCTGAGCCAAAATCAAGAGACAGGGGCTTAAGCAACTGAGCCATCCAAGTGTCCCCTGGAGCTTATATTTTAACCTAAAATCCTTGGTTTTGGTTACCAGGAAATAAAAAGCTAAGAAACGAAATAGAAGAGAAAATGCTCAATGAGTTTTAAAAAGCCAAGCAAGTGCAATGCCATGGAAACCAAAATATGTAAGAACTTGAAGAAGTGAGTGGAAAACAGTTGCACTGTTTAAGATTTCGAGATCCTGAAGATTTCAAAAAGTAGAACTAATAAAAAGATGATTGCATTTGTGATTAGATTATTGGAGAGTCAATAATTAAAATTGCTATTATCATTATACAAGAACTGATTGCATCTTTTTTTTAATTCTAGGATGATGGCATAATTCACATTTGAGAGAAAGCTCTATATTTAAAGAATTACTTTGATAATCTTTTTGTGTATCTGTGAGAACAAAAAGCCCATTTCTGCCTTTAGAAGAGGGTTTGAAAAACAAAGAATGAAATTGCTCTGTACCAAAGATGGAAAAAATACTGTAGAAAGAGAAGATAAAGAGGCATGGAATAAAAGAAATAATCAGGCATGGGAGAATGAGCCAGGAAGGAAGGAAAAAAGAGATGTAGTGCCAAGGTAGGGGTCCTGAGAAAAGAGGAAGCTCACCTCCTATTATCAGAAATGACTACTGGGGGGCACCTGGGTGGCTCAGTCAGTTAACATTGAACTTTTGGATTTCAGCTCAGGTCATAATCTCAGAGCATAAGATTAAGCCCTGTATCAGGCTTCACACTCAATACACAGTCTGCTTGAGATTCTCTCTCCTGCTCCCTCTGCCCTTCCCCCTGCTCATGCACACACACTCCCTTCCTTTATCTCTCTATCAAATAAATAAATCTTAAAAAAAAGAAGAAATGATTATTGAGACTGTAATCTCTAAACTTAAATTTAAATTAATGTCCACATGGTACTGTCTTATAATAGCCCACCATTACTGCCAACCTTGGAAAAAGTCTGCCCTTACACAAGACCATTGCTGCCAGTTATTCATAAGGGAATGAAGAAATCAGGGTGGTGTTCACCATGGGGGAGACTGGGCCAGCAAGAGGAAAGGAATCTCCAGGTATGGCAAGTGATGTTTAAGAAGGAAATGGCTAAGTGGGCCGATCAAGATTTCTATCCCCCTCAAGTCTGTAGGAACATCAAGGATATTTTCATCTTGGGATGAGGTAGAGTCTCAAGTCACCATATTTGGATATTACAAGGAAGGATGATCTTTGGAATCTAAAGAAGCAGATGACTCTTGGGCTATAAGAGTTTCACAATTTGTGGGGGTTTTTCTGTAACCAAAATTGGAAACTACTGCTTGAACTGACCCCAAAGCAAGCACTCATGTTTTCCTTGGTGTCACTGAAGGGATTTCATGGAACTCAACCCTGCTTAAAATGGTCTTGCTACGCTTCCTGAATCCCATCAGTTGCAGATTAATTATTCCACGTTAGTATAAAAATGACTGCCTTTCCTTTTAGAAGCTATCTGAGGTTATCTGAAAATTTCTAAGAGAGGAAAGAGGGGAAAGAGAGGAGAAGCCTGGAGGTACAAGCCCTGCCCAAGGCGGGAGAAGATATTGGGGTCCATTAATTGGCACTAATGTCCTGGGTGCTGAAAGTCGTGGGGCAGAGCAAAAGGAGGCAAAAGTGGTAGTGCCCAAAATAATTCCACTTATGCAGAATCTCTGCTTAGAGCCAGATTTGTCTCAAACTGTCTATTTCCTAATCTTTTCTTTTGGTGTGTGTACCATTTCTGCCACTCCACCCTTTATTCTTCCAAGGATATCTTCTATTATTTGTTTTAGCCACCCCTCCCCATCCCTTTTGTTCTTTATCTGGATGTGAAAAGAAGCAGGAAAAGGGTTACATTTAAGCCATAGGAGGGGAAGGTGACACCAAGAGTGTGAGTCATCAGCCACTCAGCACTGTGATGCCTCAATCCTAGAAACTGTCCCCATTTTCCCTGGATTTTGGCTCACATCTCTGGTTCATAGACAATCTATCCATGTAGAGCCAACTCCTCAGTAAATACTGCAGAGGAGGGGCTCTGAGACTTATCCAAGGAGAGGGGCACCTTGTCTCAGTTTAATTTCTCACCTCAGCTATTGATTTGTTCTGAATAAGGCCTATAGGATTAGAAAGGCAATCACTTACTCTCTCCCAAAGCAGCTCTTTCAGCTACAGCAATAAGTCGGAGGCCTCATCTTTAGTTTCAATGATTATTAACATCTCTCTAGTCTTCTATGTTGGTCTGAAGCCTCTCTGTGGAGGAAAAGAGGTTAAAAAATTATAAGCAGTGACAAAGCTACTGCTTAGAACAGGTGTGAGCAAATCACAACCCACAGCCCAAATCTGCCCTGTTGTCTCTTTTTTTAAAGTTTAATTGGAACACAGAGAAGCTAATTCATTTACACACGGTGTATGGCTGACTTCACACCACGACAGCGGAATCGAGTGGTTGCAAAGGAGATCATATGGCCTTTAAAATAAAAAAAAAAAATTAACTATCGAATCCTTTCTAGAAAAAGCTTCCCAGCTCAGGACTGTGGCATTACCTCTGCTGGTTATAGCCTCCTTAAATGTGTATAGTCCATCAATCATGCTTAACTGGTTTAGTGCTACAAGAATCTGAATAGCACGGGAACTAGCTGAAGCTTGGAGTTAAAATAAATATTTGAAGTATCCTTACACTTGCATGTGACACAGTCAGCACAGTGATCCTCTCACTCCCCTTGACCATTCTGAACAGAGCACAGGGCTTCCAAAAGTGTACAGATCTTTAGTGGAGCACATTCTAAACATTTCATGAGCTCTTCAAAGGTTTTCAACTATTATTTAGTAAGCTTGAAGCAACACACTGTTATCACGAGAAAGGATTATAGTTTATGAATAGTGCAGCAATGCAAAAGGTGTAAGTCACATCTGCACTATGAGAGGTATTTACAACACAACTTCACTGGCCCCCAAATTTCAAAACCTTTTAAACAACTTTAGCTTAGTGTGCATTTCAAGTGCATTTTCAACTGAAGACCAATGTTCACGAGTACTTTAAAACATATCAGTTAGAAAAAAAATTCAAACTCTTTTTAAAGGTGTTTAGTTTGGAACACCTGTGTGGCTCAGTGGTTAAGCATCTGCCTTTGGCTCAGGGCGTGATCCTAGGGTCCCGGTATCGAGTCCCACATTGGACTCCCTGCACAGAGTCTGCTCCTCCCTCTGCGTATGTCTCACCTCTCTGTGATTTATTTATCAGAGATAAATAAATAAATAAATAAATAAATAAATAAATTTTTTTTTTAAAAGCTAAAGATTTTTAGCTTAAATATAGTTAACATATACTGGTTTCAGATGTCTAATATAGTGATTCAACAATTCTATAGATTATAAAATGCTCACTGTGTTAAACTTAGTTGCCATCTGTCACCTTACAAAATTATTATATTATTGACTATTCCCAATACTGTGCTTTTCATCTCTGGGATTTATTTATTTTACAACTTACTATTTATAAATTCATAAAATTTGTATTAATACAGCATTTTAATAATATCCATAATTATACTTGGGAGTGTCAGACTTTCTTATTCATTTAATATTTTCTATAAGCAGTTCCCTTGACTACCATCTCTGAAACCTTCCCACGAAGTAGAAAAGAGTTACATTCTTAAAAATAGCATTCTTCTTTTACAGAAAATATCAATGCTGTAAGCTCTAAGTTTTACAAAACAGAAATTGGTTGGAATAATTCGAGTACAAAAGAAATAAAATTTGTAAAATAGTTCCAAATTCCACTGAGCAGAAATCTCTGCCTGTGCATATGAAATTTTAATACCAAGACTTTACTCGAGATAGGCACTGCTGTGTCTGGCTTAATTCTTTAAGTCATATTTTTTTTCCTGTTTCTAAAGGCTGTTGCAGACTAACACTAATGTTTGTAAGCACGTTGTTTGTGATTTCTGCACTGATGTAACAAACATATTGTTAGGCTGAAACATCCAGAATTGCTTAGAATTCTAAGAAGCTAATTTAAAAATAATTTACAGAAATGATTCTAAGTTTAGAGAACATTCAACCTTTAGCTCGATATGTCTCACAGATCTAAATTTAGCAAACTATAAAACAGCAGTTCTCACCGGTTCCAAAGATGATCTAGTCCAGAGTTGGCTATCTTTCCAAGGTGATATGCCAAATCTTAATGTGTTCATTCTTGGCTTTAGGAGAGTCTTGTTATTATGGTTTGAGGGGGATTTTCTGTGTTTAAGAACCTTCTTTCAACTAGCACAAAGCAGCTTGGTGTTGATTTGCAAAGTCCTTCTACATATTTTATCTCGTTCATTCTTGAGAAGAGGCCACACAGGCAAGCTGTGCCTGTCTCCACTCAAGTCTGGGTAGTCAAGCAGTCGGACCTGCTGCAAAGTCAGGCCCACAAAGTAGACTCACAGCAAGGAAGAAAGACAAACTTCATAACAATATAAATACCAGGAAATGTAGTGAAAGAGAAGACTCAGTAAGTAGTGGGGAATCAGGGAACCCTTGGAAATTGAGGGGCAGAAACAAAGTTGATAACCAAAAGTCTTGGAAAAGGGTCAGCACTCAGAAAGTTACACACAGCATGTACACATCACAGCATGTATGCATGCACCCTGGAGAAGGCCATGTGCTTGCCTGCCATTTCTACAGGCTAGGAAAAGACACAGAAGGATTTTCCTATACAGGTTTCAGAGAAAATTTGATGCTGCTAACACCTAGATGTGCTAACACCACACTTCTAGGCCCTAGAACTTTGAGACACTAAACTCGTTTGTGTTAAGCAAACAAACAAAACAAAAACAGAATTGGGAGAACAAAGGAAAGCAGCCGAAAAACAGATTCTTCTACTAATTTGTCAAGCTTTCTCTTTTATTTTATTTTTATTTTAACTTAATTTTCTATTTTATTACATTTTATTTTAATTTATTTCAGACACTCTGCTAAGTACTGGGAATGCATCAATATCATACTACCTTGGCTCTTTACAATTTCATAATATTGTAGGAAAGATAGATTACCCAGGAATCACCTTGCAATGTTATAAATGAGAGAGGGAAAGCCATATACAGAGTTCTGTGGAAGCACAGAGAAGAAATGATACAAGAACACAGTGACAAGGGATAGTCCTGGTAACCGCTTCACAACCAGAAGCTTTCACATTGGTCTATGAATGTGGAGGTGGTGGCTGGACTGAAGTTTGTAGAGCGGAACAGTGGGGAGCTCTTGGCTGGTTTGTGGATGAAGGATGCCGATGGGACATTTAACAGTAACCAGTTACTAACCAGCTGTGACAGAATGAGTTAGGATCACACAGAGGTTAGTCTGGGAAATTATGCTGCCAGGAGGGAGGAATGGAGGAGGTCTGATCAATGATGTAAGAGAAACCCAAAGAGGGACTCTCCCCACTTCACAATTTTGCATCAGATCAATCCTGGTGAGAATTAACTAGGGTGATCATATGATGCATGGACTACACCAGCTATTGACAGTCAAGTGAAGCTCTATCAGTAATTATCCACGGCAACCGGGACGAATGGTGATCTTATATCTCATCTCTGGGAATGTGACTGCACCTGCTTTCTGAGCCTCCACTTAAATGGGATATTAATCTCTACCACAGAGTTGAGAGCTTTTAATTAAACAAGAAAGCAAGCTAGGTGAAATTCCTGATGTGCTGTAGACAACACATATTATTGATGAATCACTAATTTAAAAAATCTAGGGTCTGTCCCAATTCCAATTTGGGTCTTATGTCGTCAATACACATTCCTCAACTGAAAGCAGAGACCACACGAGTAATCAAGACCTTTAGAAGTTTGGGAAAGAACTTGAGGACTGTGCTATGTGAGGCCATTCTTCAGGCTTTTCAGTCTGCCAAGGAGGCCGAACATACCATCAGTTTCTGCAATGGTCACAGAACACTGCAGGCTCTGCCTTGGAATCAGAGGTCTTCCTAAGGGAGGTATCTTAGATGCAAAGCCAGACAACAGCAGACGCCCTGGGGAATAGCTTTATGTTTGAATGAAACACCAAAAGCAATTTGTAAGTTCTTGGGTCTGAACATTACAGGCGATCCCTTTGCCCATGTCATCTTTTCCTCCGTCTGTGCTGAGTGTATATCATGGCTGTCTGGACATAGGAGAGCAACTCTTCCAAATGACCAGATCTCATGTGTGCTTCTCTCTCATTTTATTAGAGCTACCAAGTAAATACTGCAAAATCATAGCAATAAGCAGGCAGGCAGCTCAGCAAGCTAGGGGAGAACATTATCTTCGCTTCTGTAGGTTACAGTCAGGTACTTGGGGGGTCTTCTATACACAAGTGGAAAAATGCATGTCCATCTCCTTTACAATTTGATGTAGGTTTTGCAGAGCTCATTTTACAATATGGCTCAAGGCTAAAGGCACAATGTTGGGGAGAATACAACAATTAGTGATTGTCTCAATCTATGATGGTCCTAAAAATCCATACTTGCAACCCAGATGTATCTACAGTGATTTATACACTGCTTTCCTCACTGTATATATATATAACCTATATATAGGTTATATAATATATATACATATTATAGGTTCTGCTACTGAGTATCTTTCGACCTGGACCACACAGTGTGTCTGCTTTGCTTCTGCCTAATGGAAACAATATTTTTTTCTAGACTCTAGAACATGTGGTATACAGAGAACATGCTTTAGAAACAAAGCAAATGTACATGAATAAAACATAGTAATGAAGGAGAAGAGAAACAATTTTCAAGTCTTATTTCTTCAATTAAATAGCTATATGACCCTGGACATGTTACCTTATTTCTCTGAGCCTTGTACTTCCTATTTATAAAATAGTGATATCTATAAAATAGAGATAAAGTTCTAGTGTCCTAGGATTCTATCATCTGAAAGTCACATGCCTCAGATAAGCAGAGTTGTGGGCTAGTGGTATGCACTGCCTATACCCTGCAGACATTTTTAAAAAGAAAAGAAAAAGAACATAGATCTGTATTCCTGAGATGACCAGTAGACCTTTGGGGAGCAGATTTCCTCTCTTAATGGAACAAAAATTTTTTTTTTCCTTTTTGTGAGGTTCAGAAAGATGCCATGTGCCTCTCTTGGGTGAGCATTTATTTTCCAGAATTAGAATTGATTCCAATGAAATGAAACATTTATCACAAGTGATAAAACACAAATGTATTTGTCACAGACTTAATAATCTATGGCTATATTTAAAGCAGCTCTATTAACCCTGCAGTGACTTGGAACCCTTCTGAACAAGAGTAAGTTCTCAAAGCAACAAGCAAACACTTTCACTTTATCCTCCAGAGGCTGATTTAATGCAAAACTAAGAATAACAGAAAGGGAAAGAAACAAAGGTAAGCACACATCACTAGGTAAATGTTTTTAAAACCTCAAGGAAAAAAAAAAAACGTGAAAAAATTGATCATGACATACACGGTTTGAAGAAGGAAGAAATAAGAAAATTCTTTTTGATTTAATAAATACGATTTCAAGTTTTGCAAGCCTAGTGGCTTGTTTATTTTTTAGGTCAGCTGTCCATAGTAGGAAGAAACCTACAAAATTCTTTAGTTTAATCTTGTTTCTCTGAAAATGGTCTGAGTTTGTAGAACAGAAAATGTCCTTCTGCTGCTGCTGAGGAATGAGGGTTCTTGTCCTTGTATCAGCCTAGGGTGTTTACAGGTTGGTGGCACAGGGCTGAAAGCTCCACATTCACGGCTTTATGTCAGAATGTTTTGGGATGCTGCATGGAGAGGATCAGAAGTCCTCAGGAAGGAAGGGGCTCCCTGTCTCCAGCAAAGCCCTGCCACTTCCCTCATCAGACTCAGAGTCCCAGGGACAAGTCCTCCAGGTAGTCAAGGGCAGGCAGGAGGTGGGACAGTGAGGGGAGGGGCATTCTTGGGGTACAGAATCCTTGACTGCAGTGTCCAACAGCTCCGGGCCGACCACCAGGAAGCTCGGCATATCTACGTCCCATGCGCCCTTATACTCAGAGTGATAGCTGTTCCCATATGGGCTGCTACTTATCCACCTGAGCAAGCCCCAAGGCATCATGGGAAATATGGGGCTCGGGCTTGATCCTGAGTGTGAATCAGAAGTCATCACTGGTCTGCAAAGCAGCATGTTTGAAAGACCCAAATAACATATTCTTTAAATTACTCCAGATAGGTGGATACCTTCCCTTTGCTAAAACAACTATAATTTTAATAATGTTGACAACAGGAGAAACAGGCACCCAGAGAAACATGTTGTACAAAACCCAGCACCCATTGTAGACTGACTCAGGTGGAAAGGACTTTTTTATACCTCATTCTAATCCTTTGCTTTAGCTGAAGCCCATTTCTGTCCCTGAAGAAGACACAATTCTAGTCCTCTTTATCTTATGCCAGGGTTTTCCACAGACTCCAAGAGAGTTATTAGTTATGTCTTAGTTTCTTTTCTTTGCTTCTTTCTATTTGACTGTGGAAGGGGATGGAGTCCAGGGGAATTACAGTTTCTAGAAATACCTTCTGTATTTCCAAAAGAACATTCTTAGACATGTCAAGCTGACTACAGTAAGAAAGCAAATACATAATCTAATAAAATGGAATCATGCAACCAAATTGGTAAGAACATTTTAAGAAGGAAAATTCTGGCTTGGGTTCATCTATTTCCTGGGTTATTCTCTAAAGTTCATGGCAGCTTCTCTGTGCAATGCTATCCTATGGCCTCTGGGATCATCCATCTTATAGATCTCTTTTCTTTCTTACTATTGCTATTTGGCCAATAGTCAAAGGGCAAGTGCTTTTCCTCTGATAAAAATGAAAAGCTGGAAAAAGAAGAAGCTGATATCTACCCTGCCTCTGCTCTCTTATTTTCAAAAGTCCCACCATTACTGTGATCCCTAAATCACATACATGACATCAGTCATTCAAAAGGAAGGATGGTTTGGTGGAATAACCAGGTAAACAACTTCAATATTCCTGCATTATCCCAATCCACACACAAATCTATGGCTCTCTGCATTTCATCTGATGCCTAGATGACACAAGACAGATATTTTTTTTAAAAATTAGAGAAATCATCCCAAATCTGACTGCCAAGGAGTGAGCCACGCCTTTTTATTTAAAAGCAAGCAAACAAACAAAACTAACCTTCCCTACAAGGCTGCAAAGTGAAGATTTTCAGCCAAGGAAATTCTAAAGGATCTATCTACCAGGAAGCTGACATTGCCCTAAACATATACTTATTGATATTTTTGGATACTAGAAACATGTGATTACCTGGAAATGTACAATAATGCTATACAAAGTCCTAGGCCCACTGGAAGAGAAGACCCTGTAAAGTCTACAGCTGTAGTATTTTAAGATACTTTTACAGAACGTACCTAATTATGTCATCATAAGCTTGCATGAACACACATCCAAGCCAACATCTTTACATCATGCACATATGTTTAATATCTTACTAACGCTTGTGAGCAGGAGAATAAAGCCTTTGTGTAACAACAAAAGGATCATACTGCTTCCTTCATACAACACCCACTTTTGTGTAGCCAGACCCTCCAACACCGAAGCTTTTAATAAGCCACTTGCCCACAAATTAAACAAGATTCTTCTGCAATTCCATCACTAGAAAAGAATGCGATTACAGTGTCACAAGAGTAAATAAAATAGTAATCCTAGTGTTATAAATTATGCATCTTTCATCTCAAAGGACAATAAATAAAGCATCTTTCATCCCTATGAATCCCAAAGCAGTTAACAATTTATAAACTAACACACATGGGAATCACTTGATTCATCACTGAAAGACATCCTGTCCTAGGATGCGGTGGTATTTTTTTAATAGCACATACAAAACCATATTGAAAGATGAGAACCAAGGATATATTACACCAATGGCACAGATTTGAGACATTTGAGTAGAGGAGAGAGAAACTTGATTGAAATTCACTCAGGACAGAAGTTCTTCTATGCTACTGGAGCTCAGGAAGATGTTAATTTCATGACTTCCCAGATACTGAGATGTAACTCTTCAAAGCACTTGCTGGAATTCCCATTTCTTCTCACTGGACTATTATAATACACATTTCTGAAGCAAATATTTGGTCATACCCTCCACCTTTTGGCAAACCTTGTTACTTTCCTTTCTCTAGAAGGAAACCCAAACTTCCTACAATGGCATGAGGGATCCTCCACCATTGAGTTATGGATTATGAAAGATCCTCCAACATCCAGTTATCCCACCTCATCCAGAGAGAAAAATGGGCTTCTCCAAAGGTAACCAAAGTAATGTGATTGACACGATTCACACTCAATGTGAGCATTGGAACTACAGAGGAAGTAGATGATATTGTCCACAAAATCCTATTATTTTAAGGATCATACAAAACCATAGGAAAATTAGATGGCTTATCCAAATTCATATAGCTATACAGAGACAAAGTTGGAACTATCCTGGAAGAGTTATTCTCAAATGGGGGGGAGGAGGAATTAGGATCCAGGTTAAGAATAATGTCACCATATACTTTATCCTTCAAACTAGGACATGTATGAGAGAGAAAAAAAAAAAACAGTAATATTTACACTAAGGCAAGAGTAAACTGGGACTATTAAAAGCAAATGGGATTATGAGTCCCCAAGTTAAGAAAACTGCTAGAATTCCAAAAGGTTGATATAAGGGTAATAAGCAGTTTCATAAAGCATATTCAATATACCTACTGCCTTTATAACAGAGATCTACAGGTGGTCAACATCTATTTGCCTGGTTTTGCTTCTCTGGAAGATAGAATGAAAAAGCAGTGCAGGAGTTTTGAACATTGAAAAGTTGAGTAACTCTGTCCTAGAATCAGCACAGCAAAATTCTTTCTGAGAGTCTACCAAGCTCTGTGAGCTGCACTTGAAGCCGTGTCTCCTCACTTCAGTGGGATAAGGGGCACTCCTGAAGAGAGGTGACACATGGAGAAAGAAAACTCTTCATCTTTGGCATTGTATGAACCTCTGGATGGGTGCCAAAGGCTTTAAAAAAAAGGTTGTATTTTTCTTGTTCACACATTTCAGATATAACTTCATGAGTGATGACTATTACCAAAGACCACATTTTCACCTGCCAAATATGGCATCTCCTTAATGAACTAGGTAGGCCTCTCTACTCATATCAGATCCTGAAGTTGATTATGATCAAATAGGACAAATGACATTTACTGAACTATTAACACCACGATGCAAATGCTTGTGGTTTTCTTTAAAGGACATCTTTTCAAATACACATTGGATGAGAAGACCCTATGATATCAGAATTCAGAGCAATAGGTTGGATTGGCTTCTTATAAGGGCCTCATATCATCTTTTCCGCAGTCTTTGGCTCTGTGTATGCAATAGTTTGTCTACTTTTGGCTTTTTAAAATATATATATATATATTGACAATATCAACCCTGTAATATCCTTTACACATGTAAGCATTCAATCAATATATGGGTTGATACTGAGGATGTGATCCACAGCAGTCAAAAAGAGTAGTGTTTGAGAATGCTAAGAAAGAATGACTTGATTCCAGCCCCGGTTTCTGAATACACTGCAGAGCTCAGAATAGGGTAGGTGTTCAGTAAATATTTGTTGAGTAAGTGTTGAAAGAATGCCTATAAATCTTTCTCTTCACAATGACTCAAACATATAAAATGGAATGATAGCCCCTGGGCTAGGAAGGTTGGCCTGCGTGATCTCCCCGTTTGCCTGCCTGATTCCAGGTGGTGACAAAGCAGCTTGGCTGCCTCTGCTTCAGCCTCTAGTTCTAAGCTTTCCTAGAGCCTTATTAGATAACTCATCTTTTCTTCACCCTAAACAGATTCAGGAACAGATGGATATCCCAAGGTGAAAAAGTAAGACTCTGCTTGGTAAAGACATAGCTGTCAAGACAGGCCATGCATCAGGAAAAGCCGCTGATTCCCAATTTTCACCCTTCTCTGAACCTAACTAGCTCACCGACGCAGACTCGGAAAGACACTGGCTCTTACCCATTGGACCTGTCTTTGCAAATGGATTACAGGCAAGGACCACCAACAAATTCTGCTGTGTATGGTCATGTCGCACCTGCCCATTCACCAAAAGCTCTCTTGCTCAAGTGGAATGAAACACAGATCCCTCAGAGCACTCAAATTGACCCACTGTTACCCACTAAAAGACAAACCAACATTAGCTTAGGACCAAGCAGGTCCTTTCACATCTGGCATTATTAGGGAACAAGGCAGTTCAGATTTACGAATTTGCTAGACAAATGGTTTGGGAAATGGTAGATTTTATATGCAGACCGCATACAAGGGATTTTGTAACTCAGGATCCAATTAAATCTGTGCAAGGAGAAAGTAGGGGTCCTAGAAGGTAAATCCTAGAGGATTTAACTGTAAATCCTCAAGAATCCCTAGAGAAATTGAAAGGAATGCTGGGTTTCCCACAACACATAGGTTGTGGGGCTAGATTCACTGTGTTTGCAACCAGTCGCTGGCTCTTTTCCAAAGATCCCTTTGCCCTTCACCTATGTGAAAATGTGCTCTATCCCCTTGCCCAAGACGGAGCGGAAATTTCTTTAAGCTAACTTTATAAGGGGCGGGAGTTGGGTTTTTACATATTATACATGGAAGAAGAAAAACGTGCTTTACATACTGCACGGCACGGTTTTGGCTTCCTCCGTTCTGCACGATGGGAGCCCAGGCGGGGAGGGGGCGCAGCCCCCGAGGGCCGGAGCCCGCCTGCTCCCACCTGCCGCCGAGGTGACAGGCGGTGGCGCGGCCCGCGGCCCCGGGAGCCCCTCGCCCCGCCCCGCCCGCCCCGCCCCGCGCCGCCGCCTCCCAGAGCCCGGGGCCCCGCGTCACCTGCACCCGCGCACCTGAGCGCTCGGTCGGCCGGCGCTGCTCACCTGTGTGCTCCGGCCTGCGGGCTCCCGCATTACGCTCACTCCCCGGCCCGGGGAAGACAGCAGAACTGATTGTTTTCCTTCTCGGTTTCCAGGAGCCCGCAGATCCACTGACCAGCTCTCCGCCGCGTGTCCCGAAAGGCCAAGGTATAAGACACCAGGGCCTCAGCCTCCAACACGTGCCTTTTCGGCAAGTGTCCGGTCTTATTTGGGGAAATACAACTGTACCCGTAAGCCAGATCCTTTACTTGGCAGAGAAAGTAAAGAACTCTGAACAGTTATCAGAAATTTATTTAAAAAGAGAACCAGGGATCCCTGGGTGGCGCAGCGGTTTGGCGCCTGCCTTTGGCCCAGGGCGCGATCCTGGAGTCCCGGGATCGAGTCCCACGTCGGGCTCCCGGTGCATGGGGCCTGCTTTTCCCTCTGCCTGTGTCTCTGCCTCTCTCTCTCTATGTCTATCATGAATAAATAAATAAAATCTTTAAAAAAATAAAAAGAGAACCAGGGGCACCTGGGGGGCTCAGTGGCTGAGCATCCACCATTGGCTCCAGCCAGGTGTGATTCCCAGGTCCTGGGATGGAGCCTGTTTCTCCCTCTGCCTGTGTCTCTGCTTCTCTCTCTCGCTCTCTTTCTCTCTGTCTCTCATTGATGAATAAATAAAAATCATAAAAAAATAAAATTAAAAGAACTAAAAGTTATATAACAATGATGGGGGAGTTGTTTTTGCTTTTTTTTTTTTTCTTTTGGTGTGTTTTTTGTTTCTGTGTGTTTGTCTTTTTTTTTGCTTTTATCTGTTTCTCTCTAGCCTCTTTCCACCAGAAGGGGCTCATGGTGTCAAAATTCTGGGAGAGAGTCGAGGTAGTGGCTCTGGGACTGGTCTATCTGATGGTCTCCGTTTTCTGGAAGCAGAGGAACATCTGTAAGCACAGAGATTGAGGCTGCTTCCAGTGCTTCTTCCTTCCATTGCCCCAAGGGGAGTAAGTCAGGGCAGGGAAGAACCCAGCCAGATGTGGATGTCTGCATGCTGCTGGGGCAACCTCAGTAAACATTTTGTAAACGTTTCTTCAATCCCTCTTAGTGCATCAAGGAAAAAAAAGAATCTGTTCTCACTTTTCAATGCACCATACTATGAGCTTTGCCGTTTAGGCATGGATCAGGCTTTTTTTTTTTTTTTTTGGATCAGGCTTTAATGAAATCTGACCTCCCCTGCTCATCTAGTTTTATTTTCCCTGATTCCATTACCTACACCACCATCCCCTGCGCTGTACAGTCCCACCCTGCAGCCCAACCAGTTATTTCTTTCCCTATCTCTCCCCCTTCCTTCTCCTCATCTGGGACCCCCATCTTCTCCTACTCCTCTTTGTTCTCCCTCCTCCATCCCATCCACCCTTATTCCATTCTTCAGGCATTCACTGCTTGGTCTGAAGATGGCCAATTGGGGTGTTTAAACCTCTGTGAAAGGTGTTTTCTGAACCATCCTGTTGTATCCTCAAGAAAGCCAAAGTGTAAAGTAATTGAGGAGTCCAGTGGCTTCCACAGACTTTTTTTTTAGGAGTAGGCAATCCCCCTTGTGAAGGTGCAAATATTGGTTGCTGTTGCTCTCAGTCAATTCCATTCTTGCTTTTGGGTGGGGTAGGGGTGAGGGCTCTTTCTGAATCATCCTGTTTCCTTAAATCTTTTGGTGTTAAGCTTTGCACCTAAGGCTACTTGTTTCCCAGCTACTTAATACATACACCCACCAGTTAAATCCTCATAGGCTTTGAGCTGCTAGAATTTACAGTGAGCTCTCTACCCTCCAGGGCTCCTTTACACGTATTGAGGGCTGACGATATGGGGGTCAAGGTGACTTTGAAATTCCTTCCTTTTCTTCTTCCTGCCTTCTCACAAAGACTCAGACATTTTCTTCTAGGCAAAAACATAACAAAACAAAAACAAAAACAAAACCCCCAAAACCTGTTATGTTGCTATTAATGATTTTTCAAATGTGTTACTTAAAAAAAAAATTAAGTACAGGAATGGCATGCCAAACAAGCTGTTTTTTAAGAAAACGAAATCTCTCCCTTTAGGGGTCTTTTATAATTTACTTTGTTTTCCAACACTGAGATTTTACAAACCTGTTTCTCTCACAATATAACTTAAAAAAAAATCTCCAGCTCTCTCTCTCTTTTTCTTTTTCTTTCTTTCTTTCTTTCTTTCTTTCTTTCTTTCTTTCTTTCTTTCTTCTTTCCTTTTTTTCTGATAGGGTTGATTGTGTTTTGAGTTTTCTTGTTTTAATAAGAAACATTTACATGTTTTATGTGCTGTATATATATAAAAAAGAAATCATTAGCAATGCCCAAAGTTAATAGCCTAAGAATGTATAGCATAATATATTGCAGTGTCACTGAGAGAGTGAAAAAGATTTAACATAGGACTCAGGGGGAGAAAGTATAAACTGTGTGAAACTATTACTACTCCAACTAGTTCTAAAAGAGCTCAATGTGAAACCAACCAGAAAATGATCATCCCACAACTATAAATATAAAGCACTAAAAAAGACAAAAGCTCTCCGGCATTGTGAAAAATCCATAAATAAAAAGCACCCCCAAAAGCATTTGCTGGCAAAAGTATTTAGAGTGGCAATAAAAGAGAGTATTTGTTTTCTTTATATTAAGTGATTTTTTATGGAATCTGTACAATTAAACACTGCATAAGAGCATAAGAATTAGAGTTTGTGTTTGGCACCTAATTGAGTATGGAATCAGGAAGATGCAGAATCTGAAGTGGTTATGTGCCTTAACATTGTACAGTGAAGGTTACTTGCACTATCTTATTAAATAAAAAGCTTTCTATACTGAAAAAAAAAATCGGTTCTTTGAGTGTACTCATATACCTACATATATATCAATACACAATATGAAAACGGGATTCTTTTTTATGGTTTTATATTTTGCACACAAATGTTGACGTTGTGTAAGCAGAGTGGCATTTTGTGAGGTAGATAGCTCTACTCCAGGGTGATTCCATCAGGCCAACCTTCATAGCAAAAATATTTTAGTTAAGGGATATGTTATCTCATTTTATTTTGTTGATACTCATGAGGCTACTACATAATAGTGACTTTTTAAAAGATGGATTACCTGTTGTCAGCTAAAAGAAAACCACAACAGTTCTTAACCACTTAGGACCAAGAAACAGCAAAGGGGTAACTTAACAATTTATATAAAATATCATTTTGATTCATCAAGTCAAAGACTTCCGAGTCAACCAAACACTGTAGGTCATGGGATTGATAACAAACCTAATAAGGACAATAATAAAGGTAGTTTTACCTTATATGTTTTGTACTTTGATGAGACCAAGTAACTAAAGTGTGTAGGCCAGGTGCTCCTGTCCTCACATTCACGATAGGACACAGAGGAAGCTAGGGTACCTGATGGGCAGAAATACTGGTAATGAAGACACAGAGACAGAGGTTGGCATAACCTTTGCCTCCACCCCGATATCATTAGCAAAAGATTCGCAAATGCAAAGTCAAGGGTGTCATATGCCCTTCCAATGTCTGGATTCTCCTGGAGCCATGAAAGGGAGGTAAAGTGGGAATAACCACTATTAGTTTGGACCGTATGCACCTTCAATAATTGCCTTTAGAAGCCTGTTAAGAATTGCAATGTCATGTGGATTAAAACTGATAGTTCATAGAAGTACAGAGGTTGATCCATTGAGAATAGTTTGCTTATTGCAAAAGAGAGGTTCTAAACTGATCTACTGATTCTACTTTTTGTTCAAGCTTCCTCTCTCTGAGAGCAAGAACCACTGTGAGACTATACAGCTGGTCACCTCGAAGATTAAATTACAGTATGTCACTTCAGAATTTGTATAGAACTTTCATGCATATTAATCTCTGCAATCTTTATAACAATCTTTTGAGAAAGATATTGTTATCATCTTTTTAAAGACAGGGACCCTGAGGTGAAAAGTAGGTCAGTGATTCGCCAGAGGTCCCAGAGGCACTTTACCTCACAGAGGTAAAGCCTGGTTCAAGTTCAAGTTCTAGTCTTCCTTTCCAGATCCAGTGTTCTTCCCTCTATTCCAGAGCCTATCTCAGAAACTAAAAATGTCCTATAAACAATTACAGTGGGAAGCACTATGACCTATAATGATTCTACAAAGATGGCAGTGAATCAGGAAAAGGGCAGGTTTGAAGCGGATTCCAGGGTTTCAAATCTACACAAAGAGGGAGGATTTCTCCCGTATTAACAAAAAAAGTGGGGGAGGGTGGGTTACTGGGAAGAAGTGGATTTGAAGAGAAAGATGGTAAGCGTAGTCTTAAGCTCGCTGAACGTGTGTAAATTATGCAGGTGGAGGTGATCAGCAGACAGTGCTCAGGAAGGAGGCTGAGAATCAGGATCAGTTACCACAGGTCACCGGCTGAGATTGGCCAAGGAAAAGACTGACAGTAAACGGGGAATGGCCTGAATCTCAGGAAAACATGGAGAGTGGGGAAAGAACGCGTATATTCAGAAAAAGGGAAAAAGCCAAGCCCCTTGGCAAAGTGGAAAGATTAGCCTTCCAAATGGAGAAAGATCATACTTTTGCTCAAAGGTAAAAGCCAAACAGGATAGTAAAGGCAGAAAGAGACTGTGACATGCAAGAGCTGATAACTTGCTTGTTGGATGATCCCAACATTCTCATGAATGAAAAAGGAAAGAGGTGTCTTATGTTCTCAAAAGTAACATCTGGGGACAGCTACTGGGGGAAGGTTAGAAGACATAAAAAAATGTATCTGACCTGCAGCAAGAACGTAAGTGTTGCTCAGACAAATTGAACCTATGGTGGGAAATCATCAGAGCCACCAGAATTTCTCCCCAGAGCTGAGAAATAGAAGAATTTGAGTGGGTTTCAGGACTAACAAGAAACATATGCTCCCAGGTCAAAAGAATGAGAGGGATTTCAACATGACATGAGAAGTTAGCTGAAACGGCTAAAACATAAAGTCTGATATTTGTAAGAAAGAATGAGAAGAAAGAAAGATTGCAGTAATATGGCCAGTGGGGCCGGGCAGTGTGGGAAGCAGGAGGGACACACAGGGACAGCCCATGTGTCCATTTGGTGGCTGGACGTATAAGCTCAAATTCATCAGGTTTTTAGCACTTCTTCCATTTTCATTTTTCACCACTGACTTTACCTGTCTGTCCCTTGAGAATGTTTGTGTGTCTAACCATTCGTCAAAACTTTCTATCTCCATTCTTTTACTTCCCAGTTTGCTCATGAATGCCCTTGTTTTGGTTTCCTGTGGCAGTTGTAACAAATCCACACACACTGGGGGGCTAAAACACCAGAAGCTGATTCTCCCACAGTGCTGGATGAGAAAAGTCAGAAATCAAGGTGTCAACAGGGCAACAGTCCTTCTGGAGGCTCTAGGAGAGAATTGGGGGGTTTTGCCTCTTTGAACCTCTGAGGGCTGCCATGTGGACATATCTGTGGAGACACCATTCAGTCCACTACACTCCTCAGCCTACCTTCTACCCACATTTACTCCAACATAAACACACACACGACTCCTCTTAACCAATTGTCACTAACAGCATGGATGGATGACCTCCCATTTTGTAGATCTCACAATCAATTGCCAATTTTCATGAGATTTTCTATAGTATCAGGCATCCTCGGCAGCTATGGACTTCTCTAAACACTCTCCTTGCTGAACTTTTAGGATTTACAGTTTCTAAAGATTTTTTAAAAAAATTTTATTTACGTATTCATGAGAAACACACACACAGAGAGGCAGAGACAGGCAGAGGGAGAAGCAGGCCCCCTGCAGGGAGCCCAATGTGGGCCTCTATCCCAGGACCCCGGAATCAGGCCCTTTGCCCAAGGCAGATGCTCAACCATTGAGCTACCCTGGTGCTCTAGGATTTCCAGTTTCCATTCTTCTTCTGACCATTCCAAGGACATTTGCTTGTACTATCTCTCCCGCCATCCACTTCTTGAATGGTGGTGTACACCACAGGACTTTGCCTGCTCACTTTTTACTCTCTAGATAAAGCTATTCCACTCATAGAGCTTCACCTCCAGCTTTGCGTTCACTAAATCCTATCTTTTACTCCACCCCGACTTCTTGCCTAACACCCACAACAGCACCAGTCCAATGGAAACTTCTGCTGTCATGTTCAATAGCCACACTGTCTAACACAGTAACCACTAAGCATACATGGCTACTGAACACTTGAAATGTGGTTTTTCATTTTTTTCTTTTTAATAAATTCAAGTAGCCATGTGAGGTCCTGGCTACCTTATGAAATGCTGCAAATCTCAAATCCCCTCTACCTTATGGGCAGTTCATTCTAACGAACTTCTTGCTATGCACACAATATGTCTTTCCAGTGGGTAGGTAACTGTCCCTAGGACTCAACTACTACCTCCTCTGAAAAGTCTTCCCAGCAACTAAGGTTAAATGATCTGTTTCCACTTCTGTCTTTCCACAATTCATTTTTCACTATATTATTATCTATGATATGATAATATATTATATATTATACATATTACAATACATATTATAATAAATATATTACATATAATATTATATATATCCATCATTTTATACTTTTATCTGCTTGTATCATGAACTCCTTGAAGAGAAACACTGTATCTTACCCTAATTCATTCTGTAGTCTTTGTAAGCCAACACCTGGTAACTTCTCAGTGAATCAATACAAAAATGAGCAACTGTATGTTGCTTGGAGGTCACCTTGCATTATCAGAGACAAAGCTGAACAAGGTGCAGGATCTAAGTAAAACACAAAGAGCTTCTGGCTCCTTTCACAATCCCTTCAGGAGAATGGCTAAATCCACGTAGCTCAAGAAGGTTTTGCATCCATCAACTCAATGATAAAAAAAAAAAAAATAGCATTTTTTGTTTGTCTTTTGGGTTGGGTTTGGGTTGGGTTTTGGTTTTTAATGAGTTACGGTTTTAGGAGCCTTAAAAACTGGAAGTTAACGTGGTTAGCTGGGTACATGAGCCATTTGGCTGTCACCCTTCATGCTTAAAGTGCAAATCATTCTAAGCATCGCTCTTCTCTGAAATCTGAAATATGGTGATTTAGAGAATTCCAAATAGTGGTGCATAATTCTTCAAAACTGTAGTTAAAAGGGGGGGGAGCTCATATTTTTGCTAGAGAGGAAAGGAGAGAAAAAGCAAAAATCTTCTCTGATTTTGGCTATAGGATGTGCGTGGGTGCCTGCATCTGTTAATGGGGTGAAGGGTGGTGTGTTAGTAAAGGGTTAGGCAGGCATACAGATTGCAGGGAAGGAGACTCATGGAGGTTTTTTTTTCTGATCCTGTGCATTCAGCGCAGCCTTCATCGCCTGTGGCTGCTCTTTTTATGAGAACTGGCACACATTTAACTGCTTTAGCTGTTGGCTTCTAGGCTTAGTTTAACCCACAAAGGAGGCACTCATTCACATTTTAGCTATCATTTCCATTAAACCATGCAAATACTAATGGTACCTAATCTAACTGGATAAGGCACAACCAAATAAATATATCCCCTAAATACCCTAATTATGAGGTATCTAGAAACATAGTGGTGGTACTTACTGAAAATAAGTACATTAACTGGAAACTTAAATTTTTCCTTCCTAAGTATATGGAAAAACCAAATAATCTTTGCACAGAAGGCAGGGAGTAGCAATTCCATTAAGATATTACATGAAAAAAAAAAAAAAGCTCTAGTCCCATTTTGTCTATTTCAAGCTCCATTTTGCTCATATTGTAACTTAGAGAATCATTCAGAGAAACAGAGTGGGAGGAAGAATATGAGCTACATTTCGTTAGAACTTCAGATACATTTTTCTTTCCTGTTTTATCTGAGCTTGCAGGCGACATCTTCTTAATGAGGGTCTTCAAATTTCCCTGCCTTTTAGAAATGTCTCCCCTGTGCCCTGGGACAACAGTCTCTGATTTTAGCTTTTAAATATGCTCATAATATAGAGTAATTTTTTTTTCTTAGCACGATTCATTGTTTTACCTGCTTTAGTGGGAATTATGGGTTTGATTAATGGGCTGAAAGATTTGGTCCTTTTAAGTTTCCTTATCTCTATTCCTTCCTGATGCATGATGCTTCCAATAGTCTCTGAATCCTTGAGAATCATAATGGCAAAGGGGATTTAAAATAAGAGTAAGAGTAAAAGGGGGGTGGTTTATCCATGATCGTGGTATTTGTGGCGACCATTGACATGAAATGTATTCATACAAGCATGTATATGTTCAGTGATATACTCATTTATTCATTCAACAGACTGTTCAGTCATATACTTATTTATTCTTTCAACAAACAGACTGCTCCAGGAATTATACTTGGTCCTGGGAAGAGTCTGCAATGATTTCAGGTTCTACTAAATGAAAATGAGATTGGGGGGGGGGAGGGCTACAATTTTCCTCTACTTTAAACAGCGCAAATAGGTATGGAAAGAGAAAGTAGATATAGCAAGGTTTATTTATTCTGCTTTAATTTTGGTCACTATGTTAATCAAATAGATAATCAGGAAACACCTGTGTTCAGTGAGTTACTAAAAAGGCATGCTGCATGCTTCTGATGAAACAAACCATCAATCTTGGAATCTGCAAGCATTGCAAAAATAACCACAAATAACCAGGCAACTAACCCCACCATCACTGGGACTGCCAGCTTTGAGTCAAATACGCATATTTATTGCCCTAAGTAGCTCTTAAAGGTGAAGTAATGCTTAGGGGCCTACTAAGGGGCTCAGGGAAGAAAGATTATCTAACAACACAAAGTATTTGGGTTTGAGGAGCACAATTAAAACATCAGGTTTTAGTGATAACTTCTCCTGGATTTATCTAACCAACAGAAATGTGCTCTTTTGGCATGTCCACCCCTTCGCTCACATGCGTGTACAAAACCAGACAAGCAGGTGAATTTCTTTTTTCCCTGGGGTGATCAAATAGAATGACAGGCTAGCACTAGAATAGCACTAATAGCAACTCTTTGGAGAATAGTGTTTTTTTTTTTCCATTTGGGCAAAATATGCGTAAGTTCACTAAAATAAGCTGGAAAATATTCCTGACTCGTTGAAATGCAATCTGTGAGCTCCAAAAATAAATAAAGATTGCTCCTAAGAAGTCTAGAACATGATATGATGCAAAGCAGTGGTAACAGATTAAGTGCTCTCATGCTCCCAAACATCTGAATCAGCCCATTCCGCCTGGTTAACATGAAAATAAGATGTGCACAGAGATCTTAAATTATAACTTTTCTCACAGGTCCTCAGATCTGGAATTTTAAACATGCATTTGCTGAAACATAAGCAGTGGTCATAAATGTGTGTGTGTGTGTGTGTGTATGTGTATTCACTTTAAAAGGTAACAAAAGCACAAACTAGTATTTCATATATATTGAGGGGCATAGGAAGTGCATAACAGTACTGCCATTATAGAAAAAGGTAGTCTGTTTAATTGTAAAAGAAATACAGTCTGCTTAATAGTACATACATGTAGGTTCATACATACAAGTTCATAGGCCCTGCCCTCCTCCCCACCCACACCTCACTGGATTCTTAATAAAGAAAAATGAGAGCACAAAAAGTGCTTAAGAAGTTGATTACAAAGCAAAACCTCAAGGTGATGCAGCCAGAGAAGATGTCAATGTAGTTCACAGAAGTCTAAGGTTGTTCCTGTTTCTGCCCAGAGGAGGAGCCATTTGCAGATCAATTTCAATCAAGTTGTTCTTCACACCACAAGAGCATGTTTTATACATGGCAGAGTAGAACACAAAGTGCACTTAGATTCCAGAGAGCTAGAGCAGAAGAGAAAGAGTGCAATCTCCATGGTGACAAGTACTTCCTGGAAAAGGATTTTATCACATGGCCCTGAAAGAGGAAAATGCCATTCGAAAAATATTAATAATGGACTTTGAGCAGATGCAAAAGCTGAGTCTTGCAATTTTGTGGAACTAGTAATGAAAGGTATGATAGAAGAGTATAACTGCCTCAGCACACAGCTGGATAGAGCAAGAGTAGCACAAGGGCATGCAATAAGGAATGAACAGAAATTGGACAGATGGTACCAATTCTTCACTCTTGACTTCGAACCATGTGAACTACATTTCCTTCCCCCCACCCAAAGAAAGAAGCGAAGATACTTACTCACTTTGGGTTTGACTGTGGGACTTGCCTTTACCAATGGAATGCTAATGGAAGTGATAGAACCAAAGTTTTTTTAACAAGGTTTGAGCGATTGGGCTGTCTCTTTGCACTTCTGCCATTGTTAAGAGAATAAAAAAAAAAAAAAAAAAAAAAGATGTACTTGCCCAAACTAACCACTGACTCCAGCTGGAGGAAAAGAGATAATAGGAGGCTATATTTGCTTACAGTGGCCATGGTCATACCTCTTGCCTACCCTCTGCTCTGGAAGAAAGAATGCTTAATTTTGTAAGTCACTTAGATTTCTATGGTTATTTGTCATGCAGCACTAGCTAACTGATAGAGTAATTATGTTCAAGTATATGAAGAAATTTCCTTTCTTTCCTGGAAATAAGCTACTAAAAAGAGATTCAGGTCAAAAATAAGGAAGTTAGTATCATTAATACCTGTTTTAAAAAAGGGGTTTGGGAATGAGAAAGACACGTGCCGGAACCTCAATTACCCTCTAGAAGAAACAAACCAACTGATCTCTGTTTCTTCTTTCTTATTTGATCCCAAACATAAAATCACAGATAAGCCAATAGAAAACAGAAATTCCACCTGATTTAAAACAGATTCTCTGGTAGTTTCTTGAAATAAATAACAAACGTTTCCTTTATGCCAACCTACTGTACCATGTTACAGTTACTCTAGTACTTTCCTAAGTCATATGGTTTAATTGGTTCTCATTATCTTAAACACAGTTTCTCAGAGCAAATGTTCTCATAAGTTAAAAAATAGAGACATATATCAAAAATAAAAGAAAATCTTTTAGGGATCCCTGGGTGGTGCAGCGGTTTGGCGCCTGCCTTTGGCCCAGGGTGCGATCCTGGAGACCCGGGATCGAATCCCACATCGGGCTCCCGGTGCATGGAGCCTGCTTCTCCCTCTGCCTGTGTCTCTGCCTCTCTCTCTCTCTGTGGCTGTCATAAATAAATAAAAATTTAAAAAAAATCTTTTAAACTAAACTTTGAGTTAAATTAAGAGTTTTTATCTTCTTAAATTGTAAGGTGGTGACAATCAAGAAATTTTCAGAGACTATTTGGATGAGTTTGCTTATATTTGCAAATACTGGGTATAGCAGTTATGGTGCTTCACCTGGAGTCAGAAAAATATAGGTACAGATCTCAGCTCTGACATTTTATAGCTATGTGATCTCCTGGGAAGTTAAGTTCTGAGCCCTGGCTGCCTATGAAGTAAGAAAATCATGCACATAGTAAGTGTTTAACAAATAGTAGCCATTACCACTGTCATTATCAATACCATCATCATTGTCAAAATCCTCTCCTCATCATCATCATCACTGTTATCATAGAAAGTTTTGGGGAAGATGAGATAGGATCCAAGCTGCACTTTAGGAGATGAATTTGACAGGAGTGCTCAGAATGAACTGGAGAGGGCAAGCAAACTAGAAATGCTAAGATTTCATTTAGAACATCTCCATCTTTTCCATCGCCTGCTTGCAATATCCCGTGCACTCACACCAGAGCTGGAGTAGAAAACTCAATACTAAAACACAAATAAGAAATGCCAGCATTTCTGCCTGAAGTTAGTCATGGCCAAAGATCTAGATGAAAATATTCCCCATCCCCACTTTGTTCAGGAGCTCAGGGCTAACTAATGGACAGACAGACTGCAGACTCATGCCTAGAGAGCTCGCCCTCAGTACTCACTTGTGATGCTCCTACATGGTCTCTTTGCTGCCTACGCTGCCAGCCATCTGTTATAATGGCAGGATGCCAGCTTACAGGATAGCTTGCTGGCTTTGCAGAAGCCCAAGGGCCAAGAAAAGGTTTTCAACAAGAAGCCCTTATGAAACTCACAAGTGCGCCTGGAGAGAACTCCTGGTTGCCTCTCCTTCTCCCCACACAGCAATGCTGAGGGTGATTTTTTTCTCCATGACATTTTGTTTTACCTGTTGATTTAACTAGTTGGGTCTCCAATCTAAATCTTGAAATCTGGAGAGGAAAAAAACACGAACCATGTGTAGGTACCTGTGGCTGCCAAACAGACAGGTGGTGTTATTGCCTGCTTCTTGGCAGGGCTAATGGGAAGCAGCAGGATTTCCATCAATACTCTGCTACTGCCTCCTCTAATTCCCCAACGCTCCCCTTTTTCCTCCATGATACCTCCCTGTTTCCCCGATCCTTACATTCTCTGTAAGAATTAGCAAAGATTTCTTTGTTTTACTTGTCTTCCACATGTGTCCACATTCATTTAAATGTAAAACATGAAAAAAACATATATAGAAGTTATTCTTATAAGACACAGAGAAAGATATGTAAATACATTTGGAGTTTTAAACCAATGCCTCTGTGACTAGAACATATTTTATAATTACATTAAAGATCATATATCGTTTGGAGCTGATAGAAGCAGAAGAATAAATGTCAATTTGAAGTTAAGGAAAGAAAAATTTTCAACCTAATGACCAAGAGCATTTTCAGTTTATATTCTAGTAGATACTAGCTTTTAGAAAAAAAATAGAGAAATGTACTCAAATATCTAGAATATGTGGTAGTAAGTACAACAAAAACACTGTAGCTCATCCTCATAGATATTTGTGCCTGTTAAGGAGAAAGGGCAGAAGCAAGAGTTTAAATGTCACCTGATGATGATAAGAATGTTGATTTTATAAAGGCCAATATTCACTTATTCATCATTTAACAACTATGGACTAGGCATTGAGCATAGGACAACGCATTGGGCTTAAGGTTAATGATAAGAAAGCAAATCAACCAGAACACCCCCAGTCAAGAATTTCACCATGCAGGAGTGCCTGGGTGGCTCAGTCCACTAAGCATCTAACTTTTGGTTTTGGCTCAGGTCATGCTCTCAGGGTCCTGGGATGGAGCTACACATTGGGCTCCACACTCAGCTGGGAATCTGCTTGTCCCCCACTCTCTCTGCCCCACGCTCGCTCACACATATGCACACACCTGCTCTCTATCTGAAATTTAAAAAATAAATCTTTTTTTTTAAATAAGAATTTCACCATCTAGTATTGTGTGTGTATGTGTGACCAGACAAACATAAAATAAAGCAGAAATGCAGTGATGGGGACACAATAAGTATTATGAGACTGCTTCCTCCAGCCTGGAGGGAATTAAGGAAAACTTCCTGGAAGACATCAGAGGCAGGTTTCCTTAAAAGCCTGAATTCATAAAACACAAAAGGAAACATATATCACTTGTCCTTACTTAAAAAGGTTGGTTGAAAAAAAAAAAAAAAGGTTGGTTGATTCTATGTATCTATTCACTATTCAAATATGGCTAAATTTCTGGGTTAGATTAACAAGAATCTATGGAATGGGATTAATTCTTGTCCTCTGTCACCACAGGATGTATGTAAAAATCCATATGCATAAAGGAAGGGTACAGCATTGTATAAAATAAAATTATTATCATTTATTTTTAATATGCCTTTTCATCTACTGAAGGATCAAGAAGGAAAAGAAAAAGAAAAAAACCCCACAAATATATATATAATATAGATATGCAAAGTAGTCTTTGCTTATCTACTTCAGAAATGAAGTTGTCCAGATAGTCATGGACTCTAACTTGGGACCAGTAGAAGCTTTGTGGCCATCTGTCCACCTCCCTGTCCTCAGAGGGATGATAGAAGCCCCCAGTAGTGGGCAAACCTGCCCATTCCTTCCAGCACTGGTAAGACTATTTTCTTCTCCAGAAACTTCCTCCCCATTAGGGGTGCCTTATTGTTTACATTATGGGTGGGTTACAAAATATAGAAGTTGCAGATGCTGACAGCTGAGCTGACTTCTTAAGAAACAAGCAAACAGAAAAGACTAAATTTCTGATTCCCCAATATAAATAGATAATTACAATTGGTATGTTCTCTTCTAACTAAAATTGCCTCCTGACACTCAGGTTATAGTTAAAGAAGGAGCTCTTCTGAAAATGTGCCTAGTCTCTGAGTAAAGACAATACAAAGGTGTAGAGTGGCAGGGAATTGGCAAAATCGAAAAATACAGTGATAGTATGTGGTATATTACAATTGGCCAGAGGGGCAAAGACCTGAATTCTGGACCCAACCCTAGTCACTCTTCGCTGTGAGAACACCCATAAAGCATTCAATGGGATCTTCATTTCTTCACCTATTACATATGGGGAATCAGCCTAGCAATTCCCAGGCTTCCTTCTGGTTCTTGGTCATTTAAAATCTTGAACCAAGAAGCTCCATCCATGAGCTCCACCCTTAGCACTGACTTCACTCTCATTGCTCTATGAGGATAATACTAATGCACGTAAGAAGCCTATAATGGGCTTCTCTGGGCTTCTTTGTAATTTCTATTATGTATAACCTTTCAATTAACTCCTCATAGATAAAGGATCTTCTTTAAATTTTATGTGTTGAGACATAAAATGATTAACCTTCCTAAAAATTCTGCTGTTCTGCTTCTTTCTCTTACTGCCTAGTACTAGTTATATTGTTATCTCAGAAGCAAAATAATTAAATATCATTTTTGCTTTTTTTTTTTTTTTTTTTTTTAGAGTGTCCAAGAAGAGTTAAGCTCCTGGATTTTATTTGAGTCAACTTTTAGGATTAGCCCTTTCTCAGACAGTGGGAGGGCCATGGGGGAGGTGATATTTCAACATCCAAACATTTTAAATGAGAAACATGTGAAGATATTCACATAGATACATGTATCATTCCCA
This sequence comes from Canis lupus dingo, assembly GCF_003254725.2. Lineage (NCBI taxonomy): Eukaryota > Metazoa > Chordata > Mammalia > Carnivora > Canidae > Canis > Canis lupus. Next base: position 18,209,918 of record NC_064277.1, read on the forward strand.
AGCATGTACGTATATTTTCCCCTGATGTACGATCTCAGTAAAATATCAGAGAGAAAAAATGTCAGACATACATAGCATAGCAATCAAGGTCTAATGAAGATCCAGGTATTAAATCAATTAAGAAGTATCAAAAGCTACCTAATCATCAAGGAACAAAATTGGCACCACAATATGTAGTGAGTATGGGAAAGCCTAATTTACTAAACATACCCTGCAGTCACATAATTGCATGTAATTTTACCAGCATAATTAACTAATTTAATTACCACTTCTCAAGTGCATCAATTATTGACATTACAGAGTTTTCAGACAGCAGAATTACTGTGTGGTACATCCAGAGAATGCAAAATGCTTTGTACGCCTATTTTCCCCGTCATAGTCAACCACTGAGGAAGAATGTGGAGTTGGAGGCGGATAACTCCTTCAGTGGAAGGCTCGGTTGGTGCACAGGTTTAAAGGATGGAGCACCCACAAATGTGTCTCCCAGAAGGCAGAGGAGGGGAGGAAACCCCAAGATTCTGCTCTTTGTCAGGGTACAGACGAAATGTGTAAAGCCCAGTCAGGGAAAGAAATTATAATGTTCTAATTTTTTGGAAAAAAATATCTATTCAACAGCAATTCAAAATATGACTAAGGATACTTGCTGGAAGGAAAGAATATAAAAGAAAGAGAAATTTGAACATTTTTTTGAAAGAACCGAAGCTTGTCTTTAAGAATAAGATTTTTCTACTTTATATCTTTTTAAAAATGTAATTGTTATGAAAGCATTAATATGAAGGATCTTCCTGGAAAGTTGCTTGAGCTTGTCTAGTCAGAGAGATGTTGTAGCCTACTCCCAGAGGGATCGTAGCTTCACAGCTGTTTAAGAAAAAAATAGTCAATATTGGCCAAAATTGTTCTTATGTCACAAAATTTGTAAACAGAGATGGCCCAAACTCCTAAGAGCTGTGGTGTGGTTCTGTGTGTCTTTCCACATGGCCCTCCTATATCTGAGCTTTGCACTGCTTCCTCCCATCCAGAGGTGGCTGAGCTGCAAAGTCAGTGTTCACATCAGCGAGTATTGTGATGAGGCCGCTTACCATGGAGTAACATGTGAGAATGGGACATCTTTTTTACCTTTGGAATCCCTGAGTATCTACATTATCTTTGGATTTAAATTGGGATTTTAAAAGCTTTATTGAGACTGGAAATTTAAAAAGGAGTCTTTGTCACTTATCTTTTAAAGAGTTTACTCAGTGCATCACTTTTAAGTGACTTAGTCAAGCAATCTAGAAATTAAGAATAGGAAAATATGTTTTCACTCTCATGGTTGAAAATCAGATTACAGTCTCAAGATACCAACTTGTATTGGGGAAAACTTTCTGAGCCTAGAAATAAGTGGTTGCAAAATAATTGGGCCAGGTTCTACAAAGAGTCAGTTTCTGCGAATTATATTTATTTACTTTTTGTAAGAAATTTGGAACTGAGAGTTGGAGACCAAGAATCCTTATCTCAACCTCGGTGTGCCTCACTAAGCAGGGAAACCCTGTCAAGTGTGTGGAGTTGTCTCTGGAGCTTTCAGCAGCCTTGCCCATCCCATTTTCTTTAGATCATGCTTCTTCCTCCCCCACCAGCTTTCAAAGTTACAGAGCTCCTTTTTGTTCTCTCCTACCCTCTATTTTAAAATAGCTTTAAAAAAAATAAAATAAAATAGCCTTAACTTAAGTCAATGCATTACTTCTAGGAGGGGTATTTAATGCAAGTTTTCTCTATGATTTTCTGTATAAAGTTTTAGGCCTTTGTGAGACTATTACAACTGCTTAATGCTATTTGTATTATTATTATCTTCTTAAGGTTTATTTATTTATGTGTGTGTGTGAGAGAGAGAGAGAGAGAACATGCCCAGGGGAAGGGCAGAAGGAGAGAATCTCAAGCAGACATGGTGCTCGATCTCACGACGCTGATAATGACCTGAGCTGAAACCAAGAGTTACATACAACCACCTAAGCCAATACTATTTGTATTATTAATAGTCAAGTGAGAACTGGTATTTTGGGGCTGGAGGGAATGGGTGGGGAGAGGGCCTTCCTGGTGCTCCTAAAACTGCATTGGATTAGTAGCATTCTTCCTCCTTGATGAAAGGTTGTTTCCCAGTGTTGAGACACTCCTGTGAATTAAGCCTACTGAATTTTTTAGTCCTAACTATAAATTCAGCCCACTGAAGAGTCAATAAAGTATGTTCTGTGTGAGAAAAAGACTTTCCATTTCAGGAATTCCTGTTATGAGAAGTTTATTAACTTAAGTCACACACTCTGTCTCGAGGAAGTCTCTGATAATTACGTTTTAAATTAACTTTAGTCTTCAATTCAAACTATTGATATTTACTCTTCACTTCCTGTTACGATTACCCACATATATTATACTTTCTGTAACACAGATCTATGAGGATGGTGATTCAGGAATATGAGTACAAAGGCGGAAAAAGGCCACTCCAGCTCACTGGTGCTAAAATCTTTGGTCCAGTTAGACCAAAAACATCAAAGATCAGATTGGAAGATGCAACAGAGCATATGGATAGAGTAAATGTATAAGGCATATTCCTTCTACGGCACTCTTGATCTGGCCAGACATTCAGAACAGCCCATACGTAAGGACAATACAAGGATGAGCCAGTCAGTAAGCTCTACTAGCTCAGCAGGAGCGAAAACTACAGGAGGGTCTTCAAGGAAGTCTCCATGGGGGGAATGACATTTGTAACAAACCTCAAGGGAAGGATAGCATGCAACACAGACGTAAGAGAAGGAGTCCAACAAGCGTAGGAAACACCACGGCAGAAAGCAGAGGGATGGCAAGTTTGTGAGAATATAAGCCTGCAGCATGGTGGCCATGTACAAAATCAGGAGGGCAGTGGGGAGAAGGAGAAGGAAGTAAGTCGGGGACTGAGGCCCCAAGGCTCTGTCCCTGCCCTGCTGGTAACTAGTCTGAGATCTAGAAGAGCCACCTCAGCTTTCATGTAAAAATGAACAGGTTTATTTGGACAGTCCCTATGCCCTTCCCACACATACACAAATCCTGCGGATTGGAACTGAGGTCTACCATTTCACAGGCTTAAAAATATTTTTTTTTCTTTTTCTTTCTTTTTCTCTTTTTAAAAAAATCTTGGCACACCTTCCCGGTCTCCTCCATACCTCATTGATATTTGTTTCCCATGCTGGATCAAATCTTTCATAGCAATCAAACTTAGAATATTGCTCACAACCACATCCTTGAGGCAGGGTTACAGGCTCCCTACAGAGGATGCCCCAGTAACAGTCGGCTGAATCAAGGGTGTCCACACACTCTTTAGCCATATAGCTCCTTTCTTTTCTGCCAATGCTTTCAGACAAGTGATTGGTCTCCCCGGTCTCCATATCCTCAAACTATAGTTTTGTTCCTTAACCTCAGAATGTACTTCCGCCACCACACATTTTACCAGAATCTATTTTCAGAGATTTTGGGGTAATATTCTAATCACCATTCTATGTGAATTCTCTGCATATTGTACTATAAAGGATTCAACCCTGGAACAGCCAAAAGGAAGAGATACCCCTCACAAGTATGAGGGTGGAGGAGGGCATAACACTTTTGAGCCCTCTCCAAATGCCCCATTTGCCCAGCTGTTCGATCGATGTGTTTACCAACTGAGCTTCCAAACTCCATGCTCATGAGTTTTTATGGAAGTTTCATTATGTAGCACAATTAATTAAATAATTGGTCATTGGTGATTGAATTCAATCTCCAGCCCCCTCTTCTCACCAGAGGTGTGTGTGGGGGAGGGGCGGGCGGGGGGGCTAAAGTTTCCAAACTTCTAGTCACAGCTTGGTCTTTCTGGGAATCGGTCTTCCTTCAGAAGCTATCTAGGGGTCCCAGCCAGGAGGCATCTCATTAGCACATACACAAAAAAATTGTTACTACTCAGGGGATTTCAAACATTTTAGGAGATCTGTGACAGGAACTGAGCTCAAAAATCAAATGTTAATTCTTACTATACCACGCTCACACTATTTAATATTATCAGGGCACATCCTGATTTTACCTCCAGGTCCTTAAATCAGCATTTACTGCTTTTGGCCCAGAGGTAAGCCCAGGATGAACCAGGAGAAAAAATTTTTTTTTCAGGAGAAATTATGTTGCTTATGGTGATCCCTCTGTCCAGGACTATATTCATTAACTACTTGAAGTATACAGAGATGTAACAACAGCTAAGTTGGCATTTCTAAAAGATTGAGGATCAATCAAAAAAACGAAAATTTTTCATCAAGAAGCCAGGTGGTTGGACAACGTTCATTCAATCGTTAGCCCTCTGCTCATTTCACTGTCCACATTTCCTATAGATCTCACCTAGCAGCAAGGTTTCCACTGTGGAAGTGATGCTTTCTTTGAAAAAGTTGCTCAAATCCATATTTCTAATCTGTCTCTTAAACACCAGGCTTCAACATCAGCTGACAACTGTGAGTTATTCATGGAGTATTACAATATCATTTCCTTCTCCACACTCTAAAATGAAACATATCATGTCCCTTGAGATAAGATTCCTACCAATTGCTCCTACTTTTTCTTTTTTTTTTAATAGTAGGACAACTGATTCTCAACTTATCAAATTCAAAATTTAGACACTGACTTTTTTAAGTTTTTATTTTAATTCCAGTTAGTTAACATATAGTGTAATATTAGTTTCAGGTGTACAATATAGGGACTCAACCCTTCCACACAGCACCCAGGGCTCAACAGGATAAGAGCACTCCTTAATCCCCAACACCTGTTTCAACCATCCCCCAACCCATATCCTTTCTGGTAATCACTCGGTCTCTATAGTTAAGAGTCTGTTTCTTGATTTGTCTCCCTCTCTTTTTTCCCCTTTGCTTGTTTTGTTTCTTAAATTATACATGAGTGAAATCATATGGTATTTGTCTTTCTCTGACTTATTTCACTTACCATAATACTCCAGCTCCATCCACGTTGTTGCAAATGGTGAGATTTCAGTCTTTTTATGGCTGAATAATATTCCATTATATATATATATATACCACTCTGCTTTATCCATTCATCACTTGGTTGATGCACACTTGGGCTGCTTCCATGTCTTGGCTATTGTAAATAATGCTTCCATAAACATAGTGGTGCATGTAGCCCTTTGAATTAGTGTTTTTGTAGTCGAGTACATATCCAGTAGTGTGACTGGATCATAAGGTAGTTCTATTTTTCACCTTTTGAGGAACTTCCATACTGTTTTCCACATTGGCTCAACCAGTTTGCCTTCCCACCAACAGTGTATAAGTGCAGCGGAAATCCTTTTTCTCCACATCCTTGCCAATACTTGTTGTTTCTTGTGTTGTTAATTTTAGTCATTCTGACGGATATGAGGTGATAGATCATTGTAGTTTTGATTTGCATTTTCCTGACAATGAGTGATGTTGAGTATCTTTTCATGTGTCTTTCGACCATCTGTATGTCTTCTTTGCAGAAATGTCTATTCATGTCTTCTGCCCAATTTTTAAAAAATGGCTTATTTGTTTTTGATGTGGGAGCTTTATAAGTTCTTTACATATTTTGGATACTAACCCTTTATTAGATATATCATTTGCAAATATCTTCTCTCATTCCATGGCTTCCCTTTTAGTTTTGTTGATTGTTTCCTGGCTCTGCAGAAGCTTTTTATTTTAAAGTGTCCCCATAATTTATTTTTGTTTTTGTTTCTCAGGAGACATATCCAGAAAGAAGTTGCTATGGCTGATGTCAAAATAGTTACTGCCCATGCTCTCTTCTAGGATTTTTATATTTTCAGGTCTCATATTTAGGTCTTTAATTCATTTTGAATTTATATCTGTATATGATGGACACTGACTTTATTCTTACCCTTTTCTCTAATTTCATATCAAAGCAGTCATCAATATGCCAATTATTTTTCAGTAAACATTCTCATATTTGCCCCTTTCCCCATTCTCTGGCAGCCTCTAGCCCTGAAAGTGAGCTCGCTCAATCAATTTTGGAGTAAACTGGGTTGTTACTTGGTGGTGGGATAGTGGCTAATCTGTTGCCAACAATTTCTCCATCTCACCCTAGGTCTGTGTAGGATCATAGGATTCATTTTTATGAAGGTATTACTCCCTTTACTAAGATTTCTTCATTCAAAATTTACTGGTTCCCATTGTCAAATTTCTTAGCCTACTTGTGAAGAGTTTGTGAAGTCTCAGTCTTAGCAAATTCTCTAGATATCTTTCCTACTTTTCCTATACATGAAACCATCACTCCAGTTAAATCATCCTACTCTGATATAGTTTGAGGTGGTAAAAGATCTGAAATCAGAAGAGGAGAGTTCAAGCCTGCCTCAGCCACATTTCTGTGGGGAATTAAACATTCATTTCCCTCTCTGAAAATATTATTCATTAAAGTAGGGGTAACAAATATCATCATCTTAAGGTTGTGTTGATTATGCAGGTAAATATCAAATACCAGAAGCATTCCATAAACTCTTCCATACTACACAAATTAAAGGATGTATTACTTATTATTGAATCAGGAAACAGGAACTGTGTCCCGCTCATTGGTTTCTATCTAGCACCAGGCATAGTGCCTAATACCTAGGCCCTTAATAAATATTAGCTGAATAAATGGACAAATGAATGATAATATAATTGTCTTTGCTGTCTCCTGAGACTCATGAAGAACTTCCTTATCACCATTACTTCCTTCCTTGGACTCTTATGCGTTTGTGGTCTGTAAAATTTTAGCTATATTTTCATATGAATTTGACTTGTCTTCCTGGCTAGATCATAGTTGAATTGAAGGCAGGGATTCCATTATATCTCTTTGTGTTTCTTACACTGTGCTTAGACTTAACAATAACCTTAAATATCTTAGCAATAACATACAAACATTGCCATTTTCCCTAAATAATTCTTTAAATTATCAGAAAGGAGTGTGTGTGTGTGTGTGTGTGTGTGTGTGGTTGTATGTACCAGATCTAACTAGACCAAAGAACTACACTCACTTTTGAGTTAATTGGACTCCGAAATCTCATCCTTATTAGCAAGTATTTCCAGATGCAGTGTCTCTCTCTGCTACTAATTTGAGGAAAATACCTTTTGTTAACAAACCTTCATTCTACCCATCAAAATGATGTCTAGAATGCCATCCTTGGACAAATATGCTCTTCATTAAAATTTTCTACTTGATATGTGCTTCATTTTGTTTCTTTTTATTCCTAAGCATCTGAAATAGTTGTATAGAAATATGAGCACCTCTTATATATGTGATCACAGACTTATTTGTTTGTTTGTTTGTTTGTTTAAAATAAGTCCATTTGGTGGAGATAAGTGACAGAGCATTCAAATAGCTGTTATTTGGAGCTTCAGGGCTATGAGAAGGAAAAAGCTTTCTGGGCTTGGAGACCAAGATGAATAACCATCAATCTCCCATCTTGCAAACGAGAATTTCATCCATGCAAGTGACTTCTTCACTTAAGCTTGTTCCCACCAACATGACAGAGCTTCTGGTAGAATCAGAACAATCTACAACCTCTTCTGTCATATAGTGGCTTTTCATTTTGCTGCAGTTGAGGCTGGAGAAACCTAAGAGTTAATTTTAATAAGACTCATCAGCCCATCTTGACAATAGAGGGGAAGGAACAGGGACAGGTAGATAACTGAGTGTTTTGACATTAGACCATTAACATGCAAATCATATGCAAAATCATATGCTAACAAGTGTGAGCCTTTGTTTGTGGATGGACGCTTTCCCCCCAAATGGACAAGAGCCCTGATTCAATTCTATATGGGAAGGCACTTAGCAAGGCATCTGGTATGCACAGGAAAAGTGTAAAATGCTCTCTGAGCTCTTATTTTGACCTCTTTGGAAGACCAGGATTCCTTTAAATTTGACTTTATTGCCTGCTCACCGGAAGGGAGCACTGAAGCATGACATGGAACAGAAGCCCATGTAATGCCCACACTCACCGCACATAGTAAATAACAGTAGTGAGAACACAGGGCAGCCCGCACAGACAGTGTCCTTCACATCACCCAGAGGCCACTGCAGAGCTCCCAGGGACAAGCAGCATTAATTATAGACTAATGATGCCATTTGCATGCACATTTTAAAAAACAGTAGTGAATGTAGCCCTAATAATTGAGGATGAGTGAGATGAGGCTGCATTAAAATGCTCTATTGAGTCTCCTATCTCATTTTTAAAAAAGACCTCTATCACCTTGGTGCTCATCAGTACACATTAACATTGGGTAACCATGCGACATGGAACATTATGCTGGTTCTTTACAGATACAATCACTTCATCAACCTGCTTTTGAAGTGTTTCCCCCCCCTCCACAACCTCTTATGATCACAAACTCAAGATTCTGGGTGGGTCGGGGGAAGAAAATATAACAACTTTTGATGTGAATGGAAAGACAAATGAAATGTCAGAAATTCTGATGTAGGTGAAAAGATAGGATTGCATAAATAATAAATCAGGCCTCATTTTGTATGAATATTAGGATTGTGATCTGGGGTAATGAAGTACCAGTTTATGTGGTTCAGGCAATTATTGAGCTGGAGGACTGGAAGGGAAAAATCAAATCAAGGAAGTAACTTATCTGTTTCCACAAAGCCATGGAGAAGCTCAGTATTGTTATGGCTCAGGAATGAACATAGTAACCCCAGTGGAGGGTATCAGCCAAACTTTCAAGGAACTGAGACTTGCATCTTAGAAGGCCTGGAGGCCCTGGATTCCATAGGATTTCTGCATCATGGTCAGCGAGGTAGCCTTTTCTGCGGAGCGCTTTGTGTTCTGAATTGAAACTAGGCAGATGGGGAGCTTAAGGAGATACTTTCAAAGTTTCTCCTTTTCAAAAACTTATTTTATAAGGCATGTTATAGGCACTCTATTAACTTCATTTTATTCCCACTCAGATAGTACAGAAGCATTTGATACAAACTCAAGGGTTGATTCGAAGTCCATTTGGGCAGCATCTCCCACTCTGACTTCCTAGTTCTTACAATTCCTTTTACAGAATATATATATTTTCTATATTTTACATATTTATGTATTTTATTTATATATACATTTACTTGTAAATTTATAATATTTATAAAATATAAATTTTATATTTTTATATTTTATATATCTCTTTAAATTTTTTTCTCATGGAATAAACAAAAGAAACAAAAGAAAAAAAGACAACCCCTCTTTGTCCTCCTGACAAAGGTATTTCAATGTCCTCCTAATGTAAGTAAAACTGGCAACAGAATGATGACAGCTTCAGTACTTACAATGCACAATTCCTTTTTTGTTTTTGGGGGGTTTTCTTGAGGGAGAGCCTGTGCATGAAAGTAGGGGTAGCTGGCGGGGGGGGGGGGCGGGGGGGAGAAGCAGAGGGAGAGGGAGAAAGAATCTTAAGGTGTCTCCACACCCAGTATAGAGCCTGTCAGGGGCTCAATCTCAGGACCTCAAGATTGCAACATGCGTTTATTTTTTTTATTTTTTTAAAGATTTTTATTTATTTATGAGAGACAGAGAGAGAGAAAGAGAGAGAGGCAGAGACATAGGCAGAGGGAGAAGCAGGCTCAATGCAGGGAGCCTGACATGGGACTCGATCCCTGGTCTCCAAGATCAGGTCCTGGGCTGAAGGTAGCGCTAAACCGCTGAGCCACCCGGGCTGCCCCATGACATGAGTTTAAATCAAGAGTCTGACACTCAGCTGACCAAATCACCCAGGTGCCCTTACAACATACAATTTCAATAAGACATGTTACTAGAAATCATGGCATAGGGAATGAAGACCTGAGATATGTGTGTGGGGAGGTGCTAACTGATGTGTCAGGATTGGGAAGACTTTGCACACCATGGTTAGCAGGTGGCTCAGGAAATCAAAAATCCTTACAGATAAGAGATAAGAAATGAAATAAGTGAATGGCATGTTCACAATTGATAAAATCCTTCAAGATCATCTGTTTCTACATTTTCATTCTCATTTTAAGATAAATAACCTGGAATCCAAAGGTTATTCTTGGCAGGAATTATAAAGTTTATTCGTGATAGAACTGGAACCAGAATAGAGGTCGCTTGACATGCACTCTGGTTTGATGCTGTTCTTTCCCCATGTGAAACAGGTTGTAATCAATGTTTTCCTAGGACAAAGAAGCTGGGAAAGGTCCCTTCAGTGTTTCCCAGTACATTATGTGGTAACTCTTGTGACCACACTGGGTATGTTTCTCCTCCAGTAGGAGATTGGCATGGGGACCTCATACAAGAAAGTTTTTTGGGGCTTATTATTAATCTTATGAATACGAATACTTTATATTGCTATAGGTTTATGTCTTTTTTAAAGTACTTTCCTGAGCTTCATCCATTCACTCATTCACCCAGCTACTTCTTCCTATGTACTATGCACTCTAAGCCTTTCTGGATACTGTTTTATTTAATTCACGTATTAGGCCTATGAGGAGGTGTTAGGTGTTACTAGGTCCATTTTATAGACAAGAAACAGGCCAACAGAAATAATGTAACCTGCCCCAGTTTACTGTTACTAGTCAATAGGAGAACCAGCTATCAAACCCAAATCTCTCTAATTCTGAGTTAGTTCTTAACCATATTGCAGGGTGATCTCTGCAATGGCATGAGTATGTATCCACCTAGATTAGGTTATCTAATTGCTGCAAAACCACCAGAAGGTCTATGCTACTGTAGCCATCTTATCGATCATTCATTCAACAAATATATATATGGGTGCCTACTGTTGCCAAGCACTCTTCTGATCATGGATGAACAAGATACATAAAGTTTCTGTCTTCATGGAGCTTACTTTCTAGGGAGCAAACAAGCTATAAGCAAGTTGTTGTATGAATAAATAACACAATATCCAAGTGAACACAAAGAAGGAAACCAAGTAGAACAGGATGACAGAATGGCACTGGAAATGGAGACTATTTTAAATATGGAGGTCAGGGAGGCCCATTCTCAGCAGGTGATGTCTAAGCAGAAACCTCTATGATAAGAAAGAGCGAGCTATATGACTCTCAAGAAAATGAAGCCTTACAAGATTATGATGAAACCGAACCATAGAAATGAGAAATCGCCTTGCCTGAGGTCACGTAGCTAATAAGCAGCAGAGTGGGGGAGTCAAAGCCAAGTCTCTAAGCTCTGCCCTCTTTCTACTACAACACATATGGGTTTCTGCAGGTCAACTGCAAACCAATCAGCCACGTCATTTTCATTTTCTTTTATTATCCGCAAGTGCGTTCAAAAACAATTTTCATATAGAAACAAATAAGAACAATACATGTTTTCCTTAGCCAGCTAGGTGAACCAAAAAGAATTTACTAAACACTTCAGTGGGGCACTTCTCAGAAGATGTCAAATAGGAGAATGCCCTATTTTTACTAAAAACAGAGGGGGATAAAGATATTCCCATACTTGATATGCATTCCTGAATAGTATTTCTTCTTACTCTTAAGTCTAATAAAATATTTTTTATGTATACTCAAATTTATATCTAATTTGTTTTTGAAAGCAAACTAAATAATGTGTGTTCCATACAAGCCAAAAATTGAAGGAAATCCATACTTATATCCCCACTTTCCTGAGATTATCTGAAGCCCTGGGCTAACACAGTCCAGGAGCCATGGGGAGGGAACTCTGGCTTTCTATTCTTTTCTCTCTTTTTTAAAAAAGATTTTATTATTTATTCATGAGAGACACACAGAGAGAGAGAGAGGCAGAGACAGGCAGAAGGAGAAACAGGCTCCACGCAGGGACCCCGATGTGGGACTCGATCCTGGAATTCCAGGATCATGCCCTGGGCTGAAGGCAGGTGCTAAACTGCTGAGCCACCCAGAGATCCCAGGCTTTCTTTTTTTCTTTTTTTTTTTTTTTTTTAGGCTTTCTATTCTTGATAGCCTCCCCAGAGATGCTCACTGCGCAAGCTCACATGGCACACAAATAACTGGGTGGCTCTGGTAGCAGTGTCTGTACGTTCTAAGCCAAACTCATAAACCAAGATCTTCACTGCCACTCTGAAGGCTGCACATCTAGTGATTGGTCTCCAGGCCTCTCCTCAGACATTCTGACACCTACTGGGACATTCCATGTAAATGGGAACCATTTGCCAAGTGCCCTCTTCTCTCTGAGAATAATCCAGGAAGACATACTTGGATGGGTTCAAAACACAAAGGTTATCTCCTCTCTCCACACCTTCTCCAACTTCAGAGTTCATAAAACTCACTTAGAGAATTTATTAGAACACAGATTGCTGGTCTCCACCTCAGGGATTTTGATTCAGTAGGCCTGAGGTAGGGCCAAAGAATATATATTTTTTTAATTTATTTATGATAGTCACAGAGAGAGAGAGAGAGGCAGAGACATAGGCAGAGGGAGAAGCAGGCTCCATGCACCAGGAGCCCGACGTGGGATTCGATCCTGGGTCTCCAGGATCGCGCCCTGGGCCAAAGACAGGCGCCAAACCTGCTGCACCACCCAGGGATCCCAGAATATACTTTTCTAACAAGCTCCTGGGTGGTGCTAATGCTGCTGGTCCCTAGACCACCCTTTGAGTAACACGATTTATGTTACTTTTGCTTAAAAGGGATACAAATTTATCTTCTCATTCTTTTTGTGAAACGGTATAGGGCAGCAAAAAGGATAGGACCCCAATTAATTTTTTTAAGATTTTATTTATTTATTCATGAGAGACACAAAGAGAGAGGCAGAGACATAGGCAGAGGGAGAAGCAGGCTTCCACGGGGAACTTGATGCCGGACTCGATCCAGGACCCTGGGATCACAACTTGAGCAAAGGCAGATGCTCAACCACTGAGCGACCCAGGTGCCCCCCAATTAATTTTTCAGTAACTCACACTGTTACACTGGTAAAGAAAGAAGAGAGAGAAAATAGCAAAGGAAATTATATTTCCTGAAACAGGCGTGGTGGAGAGGGATTTCAATGGTGAGAGCTTGTAACAGGGGTTGCCACCCCACCCCAGATCCTGCCTTATAAACCCACTCTGAGGTAGACCAGCTGCAAGAGGAGCCGTTGAGAAATTTCTCCCAGACAAGTCTAGGCATTTCCTTTGCACTACCAATTAACTAGCCACAACCAGAATGCTCAGGCGCCCTGGCCCAGAATGCAATCCACACAAATACTCATTGTGTGGCAGACCGTGTCTCTGGCAGCATCAAGAATTTCATATTGCAAATACAAGGGGAAGCAAAAGAAATGAATATATATATATATGTATATATATATGTATACACTTACACATATATGTACAACACGTTTCAAACACCAAGAGCTTTGCCTTGCCATCGTGCATTTTTCAGTTTTTTTCTGCATTACACTCTAATCCTGTGTATGTTTGCCCTCTGCCTTCCACTACAATATTCTGCTGAGACTATATTCAGTTTTCTTTGATGTGCTGGCTTTTGGCAAGAAGTAGCCTGGAAAAAAAAAAACACATTTATATCTGTTGCCTCCTTTCATAACCTGAACTTTTACCAAACCTCATTTAAAACAAAAATGGTTCATGAGTCATGCAAGAAATGCTATAGAAGATGTGCAAAGAAATAAAGAACTTAACAGAGAGCGTGTCCCATTATTTGAAAAGTTTTCTCTTCCCCACCATGGATCTATGCTTTCATATCAAAGCTAGGCAAACCGGGATGAAAAGTGTGTTCTGGAGGTACCCAAAAGAAGCAACTTGCGAATCAATTCAGTCCCAAGTCACAGCTTTCTCTAATGTAAAATAACCTTAAGCTGCTCTGGGGGAGCTTAAGTTGCACTTGAGGATATATAAACAGACAACCTGAAAAACGTTCCCACAATGCCCAGGCTAGCGAGGGTGGACACAAAAGTTTTGAAGAGGTGGAGAAATACCGTCATTATTGCTGTAGAGCTTTGAAGGGGGCAGGAGAAAGTTGGAGAAAGATCCACCAGCAATAACAACACTATTCAACCAGAGCATCTCTGTGTGATTACAACAAGGTATCTTCCAAACCTATGCTCCTAATGGACACAGCTGGGAAAGCGGAAGAAGGAACTACTTGCATTTTTCCTATCCTGAGGCTATACTCAATTCAGATACTCCTGTCAGCCAAATCCTGAACTTGCCCTTCTTCAGCAGCCTGTAGTATAAGAATGCCAGGTATCACAGTACATTGTTCAATCATTCATCCACTACTCAACCTTCCCTCCACTATTCTTCTCTTACGTCAGGAATCATCATCATGACAATAATATTACTGATGGGGAAAGTGTGCTGAAGAGCCATCAGGTAATTCAATTTCTCTCAACAACTTGAAGGAGATGGAGGAATTATCTATTCAAGAGAAACGTGTGTGTGTGTGTGTGTGTGTGTGTGTGTGCGTTGTATGTGTTTGTGATTTCATATTCATTTTATATGTGAGAAAAGGGAACTGGGCATTTCAGCCATCTACTTGCTAATTAATATTCTAGCCCAAAATGCTCTGCTATAGATATTAGAAATCAAGTTTCCCATAGGACTGTCACATTGTTTTTAACCCAGAGCTATGATGCTTCGTCTTACAACTAGGAAGGTTTCATTACTGTCTGCTGTGTCTTCATTCTCCTTTGGAACTTCTCCAATTTCCCCAGAAACACAGGTGGTCTTTTGAATAAACAGAACTAACATATTGAGCTCCATAAGCTCTATGATGAGATGCATTTCTCTCGTTCACAGCTGTTGCTTGCACAGTTGGAATAATGCACGACTATGAGGTGGCTACTTAGTGAACTGGAGGTTCCTATTCAGAGCATAAATTCATAGAAAGGCGTCTTCAGGTAAAGAAGGAACAGAAGATAAGTGGCACTCCACAGGGGTCTGTATATTTTTCATTATCTATGTGAGGGACATGAAAACGTGTTTAAGGATCCACTGAAGAATTTGATGGTATTCATCCTACTTCAGAGGAAGCCTGTGCTGAGTGGATTTCATTCTATCACAAAATAATTGGGATAAAGGTCCTTGAATCAGCATGCTCTATGCTTCTGGCATTTAATCGAACTCAAATGGTAGCTGCGATAAAATCATTTTACCATTTCCTTCCTGTTCGTTTAATACTAAAAATATTTGAAGAGTCACGGTATGATGCAAAGTCCATTTCACAATGACACCATGGTCAGTGTTCAAGGGTTTAAATAACATAAACAGAATAAAAAAACAAGCAGGAACAATGATGTTTATACTGCAAAGTTGTGACATCTCTGTTAGCACGTAGCACTCTTGAATTTTTTCTCAGCTTTTCCCCTGTTGGTCTAGCTGGTCTTCTGGGGGAGGGGCCTGCTGTGCTGGCACTGAGGTGGACACTTGACGGGATGAGCACTGGGTGTTATTCTATATGTTGGCAAATTGAACACCAATAAAAAATAAATTTATAAAAATTTAAAAAAGTAAAATTAAATAAATAAATAAAATTTTTTTTAAAAATAAAAAAATAAAAATCATAGGATGATAGAATGTGAAATTTTTCTCAGCTACTGTTCCTCTCCAAATAGAAATTTAATTATGAAGACTTTTAATGGCTTTACTTACTGAACTGTACGTCAGTACTTATAGCAATACAAGAAAATGCTTTGGAAAATGAGATAATGTCAACATATGCCAAAAAGGTAGAGGGGACTTTTAATTAAAAACAAACAAACAAACAAAACCGGAGCACTGGAGTGGCTCACTCAGTTAAGCAGCCAACTCTTGATCTCAGCTCAGGTCTTTTTTTTTTTTTTTTTTTTTTTTTTTCGGCTCAGGTCATGATCTCAGGGTCATGGGATTGAGCCCCACATTGGGCTCCATGCTCAGCAGGGAGTCTGCTTCTCTCCCTCTTCCTCTGCCCCTCCTGCCACACTCTTTTTCTGTCTCTCTCTTTTAAATAAATCTTTTTTAAAAAAGAAGAAATTAGGTGTGTAAAATATAAGTTATTAAACAAAAGTAGTAGTTATGAAATAAGAACAACTATTTATAAGAACTAATCAGGGATCAGAGATGTGACTGGAATAATTGTTGAAATAAAAGATTCATAATCAATGTATCATAAATGGACATTGCTATGGGGGATTTACTTTCTCACAGTAACTAAACCCTGGGGGAAGAAAAACTTATTCTTGGAGGTATCGTTGATCTTACAAAAGGGGGAAACATTCAGAGAAAGAAACATAAACACCGTTGGTCAATCTGGGTCTAGAGTCAGTTGTTAACTGAGATAGAAGAGCTCAGGAGTCAGGATAGGAATACAGGAGCTGAGGCCAGCATTAAGGAAATGTGCTAGAGTGGAAAGGTGCTGAATTATGGAGCCAGAGAGGAACTAGTAGAATGGAAATTTATAAGATGTAAGTGTGAAGGAAGACAATCAGATGTAAAATGTTCTAAATTTCATATATTGTTTTTTTTTCCAGTATGTAAGATTTTATTTTATTTTTTTTATTTATTTTTTATTGGTGTTCAATTTACTAACATACAGAATAACCCCCAGTGCCCGTCACCCATTCACTCCCACCCCTCGCCCTCCTCCCCTTCTACCACCCCTAGTTCGTTTCCCAGAGTTAGCAGTCTTTACGTTATGTCTCCCTTTCTGATATTTCCCACACATTTCTTCTCCCTTCCCTTATATTCCCTTTCACTATTATTTATATTCCCCAAATGAATATATTGTTTAGGATACAGATACAGGTATTGTTTAACTTCAGATTTTACTATGTTAAACATGCATCATAAAGCTCAATAACCTGAAAGAGATAAAAAATAAAATGTATGGGGATCCCTGGATGGCTCAATGGTTTAGTGCCTGCCTTTGGCCCAGGGCATGATCCTGGAGTCCCAGGATTGAGTCCCACATCGAGCTCCCTGCGTGGAGCCTGCTTCTCTCTCTGCTTATGTCTCTGCCTCTGTGTGTGTGTGTGTCTCTCATGAATAAATAAATAAAATCTTTTAAAAAAATAAATAAAATAAAATGTATAATTTTGAATGAGAGAAAAAAATTGAGGAAGAAAAAAAAAAAGATTAAAAAAATTCAACCCGGGGCACCTGGGTGACTCAGTTAAGCATCCAACTCTTGATTTTGGCCTAAGTCATGATCTCAGGGTTGTGAGATCAAGCCCTGCATTGGGCTCTGGGCTCTGTGAGGAGTCTGCTTGAGATTCTCTTCTTCTCTCTGTCTCTGCCCTCCCCCCATGCTCTCTCTCTCTAAAATAAATAAATAAATCTTTAAAACATATTCAATCTAAAAATGCTAAGAGAAAAATGGAGCAGGTAGAAATTAGTAGAAATAGTTGCCTATAACAACAATGAAGACTACCAAATGGACTGAACTCAGGTTTGAGGAAAAAGAGAATCACACTGGATTTAATCAATATGTTAGTCCTGAAGGACTCACCCCAGTGAAGACCAAGTAAATAACTTATGGACAAAATCACCAAAACCACTACTATTAGCATCAGTAATTATAAACAAGAAGTAACAGATTTTGACTGACAAAAACTACAGATGTTTAACTTGATGGATATATTTTATGGCTACATGAAATGATTGAGTGAAATAGTCAATATAAATTCAATATGTAATTCAATATATATTCGATATAATTTGCTTTCACCAAGAAATTATTGACAATAGAAAGAAAGATTTAGAAGAAAAGTCTTCCAGGACTGAAAAATGTATTCATAGAAATAAAAGATTTGGTGGGTGAGTGATACAGCAGTTTTACACACTGAAAAGAAAACTGGTAACCAGAGGATATAGCTACAAAAAAAATATATAGATAGGACACCTGGGTGGCTCAGCAGTTGAATGTCTGCTTTTGGCTCAGGGTTTGATCCTGGGTCCAGGGATCAAGTCCTACATCGGGCTCTTTCTGAGGAGCCTGCTTCTCCCTCTATGTCTCTGTCTTTCTCTCTGTGTCTCTCATGAATAAATAAAATCTTTAAGAAATATATAGATAGATGAACAGGTGGATGGATGGATAGATAGATCTTCAAAATACAATAAAAGAGGAATAAGGATTTAAGAAAACATGAGAAGTTAAGAGATGTTGGAACACAGAATGACAAGGACCAACGTGAGTTTACTCTTAGCCCCTTGAGGACAGCATGGAGGGAACGGAGGAAAAGTAGCATCTAATCTCAGAAAAGCATGGATCTGTAGATGTAGTAAGCACAATTTGCCCCAAAACGGATAAATCAAGAAAAATTCCTTATGACATATCTTTGTAAAACCAGAAGACTTCAAGGACAAAGAAAATATCTTGAACAGCCAGAGAGAAAAGACAAGATCGTATCTTGTTTAGCATGAAGAGAAAAGGTATTTTTATGTTTGGATTTTGTTAATTTAGATAAGCATGATAAAATTTCAGTGGCCATCAATAAGGTATTAAAAGTGGAATGTCTACATTTGAAGGACAGAAAAAAGTTGAGGAAGAAAATATAAAAAACAAAAAAGAAAAGGAAATATAAAAAATATTAAATCCAAAATTGGTAAGGGAAAAGAAAAATAGCACAAGAAGAAAGTAATTGAAAAAGTTCCAAGAAATCAGTATAACCAAATGGGTTATATTAGGATTTTTTTAAAAAGAAATCACAGTGAATTTAACAAATATCTCTTCCATATCTAAAGACAATGGCGCCTGTGTAGTAATCGACCTCCCCAGTTTCCTTCCCAGTATGTAATGAAACAACTACATAACTAGGAAAATTCTACCCAAGATTGTGCCCTTACCCTGCTCAGATAGCCATAACAAAATACCTCATGCAGGTGGCTTAAACAATAGAAATGTGTATCTCCTACTTCTGGAGGCTGGAAATCCAAGATCAAGATCTGGCTGGGCTCTGTTTGGGGTTACAGCTCTCTTCCTATCTTGCAGACGACTGCTTTGTCCTCACATCCTCTGAGCATGCATGGAGAGAGAGAGACACAGAGCTCTCTGGTGTTTTTTTCTTCTAAGGACACTAATCCTATTTGTCAGGGCCCCACTGATATGACCTTATCTAACCTTAATTACTTCCTTACTTCAAATACACCCACACCATGGGTGAGGGCTTTATATATGAATTTGGGAGAACATATATATTCGGTTTATAACATTCTACCCCAGGCCTCCCTTAAATTCATGTCCTTCTCACATGCAAAATACATTCATTCTATCCCAATAGTCCCAACAATTTTAATTCATTCCTGCATCAATTTTAAAGTCTAAAGGTCAAAGTATCATCTAAATATTTAAACCAGCTATGCATGAGTCTGAACACATGATCCATCCTGAGGCAAAACTCCTTGACAGCTGTGAGCCTGAGAAACTAGATGAGTCATATGCCTCCAAACTCTAATGGCAGGACATTCACATTACAAAAGGAAGAAATTGGGAAGAAGAAAAAATCTAGCAAGGCAGATTTCCATTGGATTGTAAGGCTCAAGAATAATCCTCTCTGATTTGATGCTCTGTCCTCCATGCCCGCTGGGGTGGCAGCATCATAACCAGACTCTGTGAGGATGGCCCTGGGCCGTGGCATCCAGGTCCCTAAAAAGGAAGAGGCCCAATTCTTTGAAACAGGACTCTGGGCCAGTGGTGGGAATGGCTTCCCTGCTGATGTCTAAAGCACCTTTGGGGTGATAAAATATTATAATATATGTCATAGACAAAGGGAAAATATGTAACTATTTCCTTATATTTTATCTTAGTTTTTAGCAGTTTCCCATAATGGCTTAAAATTAATTTTCTCTGCCCTTCATCCCACTAAGAATTTGATGAGATTCTCACATTCATGGGATGATATTTTTAAGTCAAATATGGCAGACTGTCATCCATTATTTTACCTCTTTCTCTGGAACTCCATTTGCCTTATTTTTAGACTTTTTTTCATACCGTCCTTTAGGTCATGAACACTATTTTTAATTATTTATTTAATTAATTAATGGTCTCTCTGCTATAGTTTACATAATTTCCGCTTGCCTAGTTTCATTGCATGAATCCTTTTTTCTGCAATGTCTCTTCCAATATTAAGTCCATCTAGGGAATTTTTGTTTTTAGATATTGTATTTTCAATTCTAGAACTTCCTTTTGGTTCTTTTTAGAGATTCCAGATCTCTCATGAAAACCTCTGTCTCCTCACCTCCTATAGCCACCTTTTCTTGTATATTTACAAAATATTTAGCATGGTTATTTTTCTGCTATTTCCAAAATGTAGGTCCTTTCTTTCTCTGCTCAGTAATTTTTACTGTATACTAAATATTCTGAATGATATATTTTAGAAGTTCTGTGTTCTATTTTCTTTCTCTAAATCTGTTAAGGTTTTGCTAGTAGATGGTGAAATCACTGGCAGCTCCCCTTAGTCTTGTGGAGACTTGGTGTTAAGTTTTTGTTGAGCAGGTCTATTTTGGTTTTATCTGTATCTCTTAGTCAGAGTCCTTTGAAGATTCACAGAAAAGTTCAAGCTGTAGATCATGTACCTTTAGTTTGAAAGGATTTTAACTCTAAATTCTGTCTCCCTAGCTGTGGAGAACCACCAATATCAAGGCTCATCTGTTGTTCAGTCTTCCTACAGCTGCTGATCCCAGAGCCATTTTGAGCCTTACCCTGTGCTTGTGCAATCTGGGAGCTGGCCCAGAGCTTTGTGGAAGTTCATATATGGATTTGGGAGCTCCCCAAGGGTGGCTCCTTCTTTTCTAGGATTTAATTAATCAATTTCTAGTAAGTGTGACAATGCCTAAGTCTGACTTCTGATTTCTGATACCTTTAAGACCATTGATCTCTTTCCTTGTTTTGTTGTATGAATAGACATGAATGCCTTGGAAAGAGAAGTCAGATGAATGTGGGTCTCACCATTGCAGTTACTTTCTTACAAACGTTGTATTTTATCTAGTTGATGGCTGTTTTCTATCTTTCCCAGTGCTTTTAACAAGTTTATAATTGTAGCAGCAGGAGGGTTAGTCTAATACAAGCTACTGTGCCATTATTAGAAGCCACAAGTCCTGTGTTAATAATGAATATTTAATGATGTCCTAAAAGTTAGTAAGATTAAAAAAAACACAATAGAAAAAAAAGTAAAGATACTCAATTGGGCACTTCACAGGAGAGGAAATGGGTGAGAAATAAACATGAAAATATGAGCTTCATTAGTAATTAGGAAAATACAAAGTAAGACCATAATGAGATATTGATTCATATCCATTTGAATAACAAAAATAAAAAAAGGTAGGTGATATGAAATGGCAGGGAAAATGTAGATCAATAGTAGAATATCACATATTCTGGTGAAAATGTAAATTGGGAAAGAATAGTAGTCAATGTCTTATAAATTTGAATATTCATATAACCTAGGACCTAGCATTTTCACTTCTATTCAAGAGAAAATTTTATGCATGTTGCAATAGACTTTATTTGGTCAACTTAGTATTATCCCCACTCTTTTCTATACTTCCTATGTAGAAAGGAAGCAGCATAGTAACTATATATTTCCCAGATATCTTAGCCAACAGAATTATGGGTTAGAAGATACCATTATGAACCACTTCTGTGAAATTAGAAAGCCCAAAAAGAGAAGCCATTAACTTTCAAAAGCGCGGTAAGCAAAGCAGGGAACATTGGTAGGGAATAGAAACCAGGTTTCGTCAGGGTGGCTGATAATCCTGCTGAAAACAGCCCACTTCACTAATGCATGGAGGTGAGATCATTGAAACCAGCTTCCCTCCACCTCAAGATTTCCTGGAAGCTAGCTGCAGTATCTCTGACCTTCACAGGTCCTTTAAACAAATATGTAAGCACCTAATGCCCTGTATTAAATCCCTTCCTATTCAATACACTCTAAATAGAGGTGTTTTTTTTTTTTTAATTTTTACAATAAAAACAATGTGATGCTGTCAACCCAAGGATAGATATATAAGTAGTGGTATGTACATATAATAAAATATTTTACATAAAAACATGGGCAAATCTCAGAATCTTAATAATGAATGAAAAGGAAGTCTCAGAGGATTTTATACACAAGTACCCTTTTAATAAAGTACAAAAATGTGTAAAAGTAAACCGTTTATTTTAGGCATATATCTCTGTGCATAACAAAAACTTTTAAACAGCAAAAGAAAAACACAAGACTTACAACAGTTGAGTTAGAGAAATAGAGACAAAACAAAAAAGGAACATAGAGACATATGTAAGTTATTGCATAAGTTTCTGTTAACAACTTACTTTGGTGGCATATTCATGGATATCCACTGTAGTGTGAAAATAAATTAATTAAAAATGATACTGGCTATGGGGCACCTTAGTGACTTAGTTGGTTAAGCATCTGACTTTTGGCTCAGCTTAGGTCTTGATCTCATGGTCGTGAATTCAAGCCCTGGATTAGGCTCCATGCTACACATGGAGCCCACTTTAAAAAATAAAATAAAAGATACTGGCTAGAGCAATGTTAATGTTTTCATGAACCCAGGATTAAACAAACCCAATTTTGTGTACCCATACTCTTAAAATAAAACCTCATACATGGTCTTAACAATTGGAGAGTACTAATTCAGTCACTTGGAAGATTGGACGGAATAATTTTTTTAAATGTAGCACAAAGAAGGGGTGGGGGGGGAAGGATGAAAAGCCATAACAAAATTTAAAACATTTCGAATAGAAACTCCAAACTGAATATATATGTATAATGATATTTCTAGAAGCAAATAAGAGATAGCATGAATGATAGGCAATACTAGAAAATACATAAAATAAAATAACAATAGCCAATTGTTTCCCAGAACTAGGAGGAAAAAAACATGAGTTGATAGGTTGTCAGTGCTCAGTAAGGGCCAGGAAGGGAAACAAATATAAAACCTCACTCAAAATGCCATAGTACAAACAAAACTATAAAGAGAGAAAAAAAAAAAAGAGGTGCCCGGGTGGCTCAGTCAGTTAAGCATGCAACTATTGATTTCAGCTCAGGTCATGATCTTGGGGTCATAACATCGAGCCCTGTGTCAAGCTCCATGCTAATGTGGAGCCTGCTTAAGATTCTCTCTCCCTCTGTACCACCCCCTCTCACACGCTCTTTCTCTAAAAATAAATACATAACTAAATAAAATCATAAAATCTACCAGAGAAAAAGGAAGAGTATCCTTAAAAATAAAAATTGGACGGGCATCAGATCGCTTATCAGTACCACAGACTATAAGAAAGCAGTTGGAAAAGTATTTCTAAATCCTGAGAGAAAATAACTTTGAACCTAGAACGCAATGCACAATAAAACTTCAAGAGTAAAAGTTTAATGAAGATATTTTAATATCCTTAAAAGACTTAAAATCCTACTCCCTATACACTCTCACAGAAGTAAACAATTCTAACAAGAAAAGAAGTAAACACAAAAAGAAAAACTTAGATTCAAAAAATGCACTGGCAAGCAGTATATAAGCAGGCATGTCTATTAGTAATAGCTAAATATTGATAAAATTATTTTAACAATTAGTTCAAATTAAAAATTAGATGATAGCATGGGCTATGGTGGTTCTTGTGAGGGGGCTGGTGGTTAGTGAGTAAAACTCAGAATAAAAAAACATTCTAACATGTTTAAATTCTTGGAAGGAAGAAAGTAGTTGGAAGGAAGAAAGTAATTGAGTAACACCAGACTTTATTAGGAACTCTAATAAATCTTGAACAATTCAACAAAAGCACGATGAAGAAGAAAAGGAAACAATGACCAAGCTCATACAAGCACACCTCATTTTATTGTGCTTTGCTTTATTGTACTTCACAGATACTGCTTTTTTTTTTCTTTTACAAATGGAAGGTTTATGGCAACCCTGTATCTAGCAAGTCTATCAGTGCCATTTTTCCAACAGCATTCTCTCAATTCGTGTCTCTGTCACATTTTGGTAATTCTTCCAACATTTCAAATTTTTTTGTTTATTATCATATTTGTTGTGGCAATTTGTGATCAATGACTTCTCTTTCATGTTACTATTACAGTTGTTTTGGGGCGCCGTACCCATGTAAGATGGCAAAATTAATTGATAAATGTGTGTGTTCTGATTGCTCCACTGACCAACTATTCTTTCCCCCATTTTCTTTCCTTGCCCTCTGAGACACAGCAGTATTGAAACTAGGCCAATTAATCAACCTACAATAGCCTCCTGTTCGAGTAAAAGGAAGAGTCACAGGTCTCTCACTTTAAATCAAAAGCTTGAAATGATCAAGCTCAGGAAGGAAGGCATGTTGAAAGGCAAAAAAGACTGAGAGGTAGGATCTTATGTCAGTTAGCCAAGTTGTGAATGCAAAGAAAAGTTCTTGAGGAAAATAAGAAGTGCCACACCCTTTTTGAACTCGGCCACAGTAACTTCTTGCAAGATACATCCATGAAGGCAAAAGAAACAAAAGAAAAAATGAACTATTGGGACTTCATCAAGATAGGAAGCTTTTGCACAGCAAAGGATACAGTCAACAAAACTAAAAGACAACCTACAGAATGGGAGAAGATATTTGCAAATGACATATCAGATAAAGGGCTAGTTTCCAAGATCAATAAAGAACTTATTAAACTCAACAACAAAGAAACAAACAATCCAATCCTGAAATGGGCAAAAGACATGAACAGAAATCTCACGGAGAAAGACATAGACATGGCCAACATGCACATGAGAAAATGCTCTGCATCACTTGCCATCAGGGAAATACAAATCAAAACCACAATGAGATACCACCTCACACCAGTGAGAATGGGGAAAATTAACAAGGCAGGAAACCACAAATGTTGGAGAGGATGCGGAGGAAAGGGAACCCTCTTACACTGTTGGTGGGAATGTGAACTGGTGCAGCCACTCTGGAAAACTGTGGGGAGGTTCCTCAAAGAGTTAAAAATAGACCTGCTCTATGACCCAGCAATTGCACTGCTGGGGATTTACCCCAAAGATACAGATGCAATGAAACGCCGGGACACCTGCACCCCGATGTTTCTAGCAGCAATGTCCACAATAGCCAAACTGTGGAAGGATCCTCGGTGTCCATCAAAAGATGAATGGATAAAGAAGATGTGGTTTATGTATACAATAGAATATTACTCAGTCATTAGAAATGACAAATACCCAGCATTTGCTTCAACGTGGATGGAACTGGAGGGTATTATGCTGAATGAAATAAGTCAATCGGAGAAGGACAAACACTATATGGTCTCATTCATTTGGGGAATATAAATAATAGTGAAAGGGAATAGAGGGAAGGGAGAAGAAATGGGTAGGAAATATCAGAAAGGGAGACAGAACATAAAGACTCCTAACTCTGGGAAACGAACTAGGGGTGGTGGAAGGGGAGGAGGGCAGGGGGGTGGGGGTGACTGGGTAGCGGGCACTGAGGGGGGCACTTGACGGGATGAGCACTGGGTGTTACTCTGTATGTTGGCAAATTGAGCACCAATAAAAAATAAATTTATTATTAAAAAAAATAAGAAGTGCCACTCCTATGAACATATGAATGATAAGAAAGCTAATATGGAGAAAGTGTGAGTGTTCTGGACAGAAGATCAAATAAGCACAGTATTCCCTTCAGCCAAAACCTCATCCACAGCAAGGCCCTAACTCTCTCTAATTCTATGAAGGCTGAGAGAGGTGAGGAAACCATAAAAAAGTCTGAAGCTAGGAGAGGTTGGTTCATGAGGCTTAAGGAAAGAAGCCATCTCCATAAGGTAAAAATGCAAGAAGAAGCAACAAGTGCTG
Organism: Canis lupus dingo; assembly: GCF_003254725.2. NCBI lineage: Eukaryota > Metazoa > Chordata > Mammalia > Carnivora > Canidae > Canis > Canis lupus. Next base: position 18,235,609 of record NC_064277.1, read on the forward strand.
CTGTAGAAGCTGCAGCTAGTTCTCCAGAAGATCTAGCTGAGATAGTTCATGAAGGTGGTTACAATAAACAATAGATTTTCAATGTAGATAAAACAGCCTTCTATTGGAAGAAGATGCCATCTAGGACTTTCAGAGCTACAGAGAAGTCAATGCCTGCCATCAAAGGAGAGGCTGATGCTCTAGTTAGGGGCTAATGAAGCTACTGACTTAGTCGAAGCCAATGCTCAGTTACCATTTTGAAAATCCTAGAGCCTTAAGAATGATGCTAGATCTACCCTGCCTGTGTTCTATAAATGGAACAACAAAGCCAGGATGACAGTACATCTGTTTATAACATGATTTGCTGAATATCTTAAGCCCACTATGATCATCTGCTGCTCAGAAAATGATCCCTTTCAAAATATTAGTGGTCAATGACAGTGAACCTAGTTACCCAAGAGCTGGTGGAGATGAACAGTGAGATAAATATTGTTTTCATGCCTGCTGACACAACATCCATTCTGAAACCCAAGAATTTTTCCTTCCAAATCATATTACTTAGGAAATACATTTCAAAAGCCCATATAGCTGCCATGCATAGTAATTCTTTTGGTGGATCTGAGTAAAGTGAACTGAAGACCTTCTGGAAAGGAGTCACTATTCTAGATGCCATTAAGAACATTCATGATTCATACCTAGAGGTCAAAATACCAACATGAACAGGAGTTTGGAAGAAGTTGAATCCAAACTTCATAGAGATTTTGAGGGGTTCAAGACTTCTGTGGAGGAATCTTGAGGACTGAATTGTTGCCATCTTTTGATAAAACTTGAAAGGATGAAGAGTTGCTTCTTATGGATGAGTAAAGAAAGTTGTTTCTTGAGGTGGAATCTACTCCTGGTGGAGATGCCATGAAGATTGTTGAAATAACAAAGGATTTAGAATATTACATAAACTCAGTTGAACAAGCAGTGGCAGGGTTTGAAAAGATGCACTCCAATTCTGAAAGAAGTTCTACAGTGGGTACAATGCTACCAAACAGCATCACACTACTACAGAGAAATCATTCATGAAAAAAAGAGTTCACTGATGTGGCAAACTTCACTTTTTTCTTGTTTTAAGAAATAGCAAAACAAACAAACAAAAATAGCCACAGCCACCTCACCTTTGGTAATCACCACCATGAGCAGTCAGCAGCCAGCAACATCAAGAGAAGACCCTCCACCAGCGAAAAGACCAGAACTCATTGACTTCTCAGAAGATGGTTAGCATTTTTTACCAGTAAAATATTTTTAAATTAAGCTACCTGCATTGTTTTTTTAGACATAATGCTATTTCACACTTAATAAACTACAGTATAGTGCAAACATAACTTCTATATGCACTGGGAAACCAAAAAAATCATTTGACACACTTTATGGCAATATTTGCTTTGCTGTGGTGGTCTGGAACCCAACCTGCAATATCTCCAAAGTATGCCTGTTAGTAGAAAACACATGGAAAAAGAAACTAGATATAAACCTAAAGATCGGGGTCCCTGGGTGGCGCAGCGGTTTGGTGCCTGCCTTTGGCCCAGGGCCCGATCCAGGAGACCCTGGATCGATTCCCACGTCGGGCTCCCGGTGCATGGAGCCTGCTTCTCCCTCTGCCTGTGTCTCTGCCTCTCTCTCTCTCTCTGTGACTATCATAAATAAATAAAAATTAAAAAAAAATAAACCTAAAGATCTTATTAACTATAGTAAATGTTAGTACTGTATTAAAAGATAGAGAACCTCAGAATGAATAATATAATATGCAAATAGAGGCTATTTATAAAATGCACATAGCTTAATGAAGAGGAATCAGAGATGTTGAAAATAAGAGAATGGAAAAATGCAAAACAGTCAAATATTAATAAAAAGAAGGTATAATGATATTAAATCTGACAAAATAGAATCCAAGGAACACAGAGAGACATTTTAAATATCAATAAATGGAAAGTTGCAGTAATGAGATAGAAAGAAGGTTTTGAACTTGAATGAACCCAAATAAAGCTTAAAATATATAAAAGCAAATCTGATAGAAACACAAAGAGAAACAGACAAATCCATAATCATAGTGTAAATCTGTCATATAGTGACAGATCAAGTACCCAAAAAAAGCAAGGATGTAAGAGATTTGAACAACATAATGAACAAATTTGCTGTAACAGATTTGTATAGAACTTTGCATTCCTAAAAACAGGGAATGTACACTCTTTTCATCTACACAAAGGCCGTTTACAAAGACTGCTCTAGACACAAAAGGAAGTCTCAACAAATTCCATACTGTTAGCATTAAGATGGCCACATTACACACAATAAAATGAGAAGTCAACCAGAAAACAGCCCCTTCCCTACTAACTCCATATATCTAGGACTTTTTTCCCTGTGTGTCAGTAATTAATGAGTAAAATAGGAAACCAGTGTGAAAATTGCAAATTATTTAATAATGTAAAAAAATATATATATCAAGGCCAGTGAGATAAAGGCAATATAGCCCTCAGAGAATTTATACACTTCAAATTATTTCTTAAAAATACTAAAGATTAAATAAATTAATATTTCTAAGGAATATGCTAGAAGAGGAATAACAAAATGAATCCAGATAAAGCAATGGTAGGAAATAAAGCTACCACCTTGTAATGATAATAAGTATACAAAAAAAAAAAAAAAAAACTAGAATTAATTAAAGCAAACCAGTGCCTCACTTAAAACTAATGAAATAATTTTGTGGGTATATTAAAGGAAAACACATGAAATGGTGAAAGAAAAAAATAAGTCAAAAAAACACAAGTTGATAAATGTCTCTATAAATCAAGATATTTTAAATTTGTTACATTGTGACAGGACATTTAAAAATTACCAAGAATCTTGAAAATCTGAATGACAAGGACAGTTTTCTAGAAAAATATAAATTACCAAAGAGAAGTAGAAAACATAAACAGACTAATTAGCACAGCATAAATTGAAAAAAAAATTGCCAACATCATCTGATGTCCCAGTGTTACTGGTATCATATCAAACAAGGTTTTCTCAATTTAACTGCATTTAACCTTGACACTACTAATTTCTAGTAGCAAGGTTTTATGGACACTAAAATGAACTATGAATAGGAATTTACTCAGCACATACAACTGTATAGACAACTAACACTGGGTTGCTCTTGCAAATATGGCAGCCTTTACTAAATGTGTGTTTTTTAAAAACCTAAATACTATAAAAATGGATGTAATAAAGGAATTGCTTACATATCCAGTGGCATTCTTAGTTAACCCCATTAAATTTATAATGTCCTTAGCCTTGGAATTGTTCATTATTTCACTGGGACCTTGCTTTTGCAGGTTTCCAGGTTTAATAGCAAATGCCTAAGTTGTACTTAATGAGGAAATTGTTAGAGAATAAACTTACAGAACAGTTTAGAAAAGCTTTTCTTCTTAGTAATCCAAGTTTCTAAGTGAAAGACAGACTGAGAAGAAGACAGAGAGGTAAAAGTAACCTTTTAAAGCTACAATTAATATAAACTATTGATGCTGATAATCACTACGGTAGGCAGAATAATGGCTTCCCAAAGATGTCCATGCCCTAGTCCCTAGACCACTCACTCAACGTGTTACCTTACATGGAAAAAGGACTTGCAGATATATTTAAAGTTGAGAATTTTAAGGTAGAGAGATGAGCATGAATTATCCAGGTGGATCCAGCTTTACCACATGAGCCCTTCCTTACAGTCCAGAGAACTTACCCTAGCTGGAGTCTGAGAGAGCCAATAAAAAGGAAGGTCAGAGAGATTCCAAGTGTGAGCAGAACTTGACACCCCATTGCTGTGGTTCTGAGGTATAAGAGGACCATGTACAATAGTGGCAGAGACATTTCTAGAAGCTAAGGGTTACCCCTGTCTGACAGCCAGCACACAATGCTCCAGTACAGAGGCAGTAGAATTCCACCAACAACCCAGATGCAGTTGGACAGTTTCTTTCCCCAGAGCCTCCAGAAGGGAATACAGCCCTCCAATCACCTTGATTTGGGTCTTATGAGACTCTACGGAGAGCAACCAGCTGAGCCACACCATATCCGGACTTCTGACCCACAGAAACTGCGAGATAATAAAGAATCACATGAATATTCTGTTATGTCACTGAATTTGTGATAATTTTTACAGCAACAGAAAAAGAACAGACCCACCAACCAAAATAACAAATACAAAGGTGCAGTGATCTTACTCTTACCCACAAAAGAGTGGGTACTCAAATCTTCCTGAGGCTATCCCCATGACTTGGAAGAGGCATTCCCCAATATTGAACTCACCAATGTGAAGAACTTTCCAAAATGTCAGCCATGTCTTTACTTGCGTAGCAAGTTACAGTGAAGTGAAACTACTCTTTGTTCTGCTGGCAATCCACCATGCAGTAATGGATCCACGTTTGCTGTGATGTGCCGGATGGCATTGGGACACAGCCGCTTACAGCGTCATCTAAAACACAGAGGTAAGCAAAAACTTAGGAATCCCTGATGTTAAAATTGGAGGCAAGAAATTTCATGACCCTGTGGAAATCTGTGAGTTTTTATTTAAACTGACCACGGGCCTGTTTTAGGATTTTTGTCCAGTTATGAATCTGTGCCCTAAATTATACCACTACTACACAGTGCTGAAATCATCTTCATTATCTATGACACATTACCAGTCATTAAAGCAATTTGAAATACTGAGGCTCCCAGTCATCTGCCCTTAGAAATACCCAATTGTATTATGCAACCTACTTAGGAAACTTTTATGGTGCAAGATCTCCCTAACTCACATCCGCAAGTTGATAAAAAGGCACATATTTTACTATTCGACATTTCATATTGGCTTATATCTGATACCAGCTGTACAGTTTCAGAGGTAGAAAAACTTTCTAAAAAATTCAAGCTATTCACCCAAAATTGGCATGAATTCTTTGCCATAAATCTGACTTTTTTGAAAGACATACACTATTATAGATTTTTGTCATCATATTACCCTAGGGATGTCATCTACATCTAGGAATACTTTTTTTTTTTTTTTAGGAATACTTTTTAACAGGATGCTAAGTATCTGAGATTTTAGGTCAGGCTGTAACGATGATATAAACAAACTAGTTCTAGAGGTGTTTTCAGAGAGGGTGCCGAGAATCAGTATGTTGCTCAATAATTAAGAACAGGAGTCAATCTTGAACTGACTTGCAAGCCTTGCCAGTCTCCATCAGTAGAGGGTTAGAGACTTATGAGAAAACGCAGCACCTACTCTGAGAACTTTCCATAACCCCGTTGCTATTAGATAGGAAACTGGCTTTTTGCCTCAGGACAAGAGGGTTCCAAGCCTGTCAATTTGGTCCAGATAATGATAAGTCTAGTCTAAGATTTACACTAATCCTTTGCTAATTAAGAGTTCAGCTCTTCAGGGAGATGAACTACATAGCCATTCTTCCAGATGAAAAAAATTACAAGAAACATTTTCTGTGTGATCATCTCACACTATTGCTTTTTCTCAAGCGGTGCATATATGTAATTCATTTTAAGATAAAACATAATAGTTTGGAATTTCTGTACTCACAAATACAGCACAGAGACAGCCTAATAACAAAGCACAAATTAACTGGTCACAACTTGATGCTACTTTTGGGGCAAGGGTTGTGTATATGTTAAGAAATGCTGCTGGTCAAAGCTTGTGCTTTCGTTTCTTTTGAGTTCCTGCAGTGAGCTGATCAGCCAAAGGGCAATTTCACAGAAAGAAAATGATGACTTGTTAGAGAACCCTCTTTCCTTTTCTTTTTTTTTTTTTTTTTTTTAATTTATTTTTTTATTGGTGTTCAATTTACTAACATACAGAATAACACCCAGTGCCCGTCACCCATTCACTCCCACCCCCCGCCCTCCTCCCCTTCTACCACCCCTAGTTCGTTTCCCAGAGTTAGCAGTCTTTATGTTCTGTCTCCCTTTCTGATATTTCCCACACATTTCTTCTCCCTTCCCTTATTTTCCCTTTCACTATTATACGATAGAGGAGGACCGTTCTTCGGTCAAGGGTATACGAGTAGCTGCGCTCCCCTGCTAGAACCTCCAAACAAGCCCTCTTTCCTTTTCTGTTTAATCACCTGCTCTTTGGCAGATTTGAAGAGATACTTTCTGTGAGTGATAGAGCCTGATAAACTCTATTTATTCTTTCTTTTTTTTTTTTTTGAGAGAGAGAGAGAATGCACATGTGGAGGTGGGGGCATGGAGGAGGGGTAGACGGAGAGAGAGAGAGAGAGAATCCCAAAAAGACTCCATGTCCAGCAAGAAGCCTGATGTAGGGCTCAATCTCATAACCCTGAGATCATGACTTGAACCAAAATCAAGAGTTAGATGTTTAACTGACTGAGCCACCCAGGAGCCTCTCTATTCATTCTTTTAAAAAACAAAAATAAATGCTTACCATGTACTAGATGATGTAAGAACAAAAGAACAGAACACTGTTTCAGTTACAAACAGTATGTTTTCACAGCTCATAAAGAGACTCTGCATATACCTTTATAATAAATAGAATATGCACAGAAATATCATGTCTCTATTTTTTTGAACAAGTTCACATGACTCATTTGGGAACCAACCCACAATTTAAAAAGCTAATCACCCATTTCCATACACTTCCAAAGCATACAATAATTCCAGGTTTTATAATCATTTTTCTGTAGCATACATTTTAAGTAGGCTTATAACAGAAAAGGAAATATATACTTTAATCAGAATACTTTAAATCATATTGTAGGATACTTTCCATGGAAACATTCTATAGGTGTTCATTGCCCAATACTAGAGTAGAGCCACCAGTGATACGTGACCTTTTATATTTAAATTGTTTCAAATTAAGAACTCAGTTCCTCAGCTATACTAATCCATTTCAAGTGCTCAAGAGCCACCCGTGGCTACTGGCTACTGTACTGGGCAGTACGGAATATCTTATTCATCACAGAGAGCTCAACTGGATAGCTCATTTATAGTTGTCCTTGTTTTTATCTTAATCCACAAGAGATGATATTTTCTTGTTTTAGCGGTTTCAGTACAATTATAGATTGTAAAGGATGTCTGAGAACAAATATATCAATGCTTATTATTACCCGAGAGAACTAATGCTTAGAAAGTTTTAGGTAACAGGAAGATCACTCAGGGCTTTCCTTTAGATTCTGAGGTCCATCTTGCATTGAAATCCTTATCCGTCTGGTCCCTGACAAGAGTATGGTGGCTGATTGAAATCTAGGGCTGAGATGATCAGATTTTATCTACTATGACAGTGCTGATTGATTCGTAATAGCTGCTTGATTCAAGCTCCAGAGCTCAGAGAGAAAAAGTGGCTTGATGTGTTAATGATGACTCGCAGGTCAAGAGCTGATGTTGTGCTTGCTGAGCATTTTCTATCACTACAAGCATTCACGCACAACTAATAAGCGCACACACAGTGGGAAGATACACATGCAGAAGTAAAACAATTTTGAAGAAGGTGATGGTCTGTTTCATATCTCCTGGACTACTTGAAAATTATCCTTTAGCTTTGGCTCTCTAACTTTAGAAGGATATAGATGGAACTCTGGTGATAAAAGGAAAAACTTTAAATTACTCTCATACACGTTCCCCAAGCCCTGAATAACCTAGCCCACCTTGTCTCCATCTTTTATAAGAGATATGAGTCCTGTCTGGACTAAGAAAAACCTCTTTGGGATGGTTCTGTGAGAGAAACTATAAAATAACCTTCCAAGAGAGTCTTTTATGGAGAAAATGAAATGTCACCTCTCCTGCAGTGGCTTAAAAAATATGTTTTCCTGAAAATCAGAAGACACATGGAAGGCTCCTTCAGGCCACATGATCCTGCAATAGCCTCTAGAGGATTTAAGAAATACAATTTCTCATTCTTAGACTCTTGCCTGTCCACCGCATAAATTCCTAGTGTACTCTGTCCCTAGGAGAAAAATGTATTATTCTGCTCACAGGAAATGAAGTTTGAGATGTGCTTTAACTCCAACTTTCTCTTTGGAAGGCTGAGTTTTATAAAGATTTCCAAGCTTATCCATCTAATTCTTCACGTTGAAAATTCTGGTTCAGCCACTGTGAAGTTACACGAAGGTTGATTCCAGTTTGGGAGTTGTCTGGGAGCCTTGCTTCATCTTAGACTTTTGTATAGAGCTTTGGCCACACTTCCACAGCAAAGAAGAAAACATAAATCTACTTTTTCCTCTTTGTTAGCAATGCTCAGAGAATATATTGGTTAAAACAGAAGTCTCTTTGATGAACTGTGATTTTTCAACAATCTGTATGAACTTTTTTTTTTTCCATTTTCTGGGATAACTGTGAGTTGGTAGCATGAAAACAGAAGTGGTTTTTAAAGCAGATATATTAGAGAAGAAATTGTCCAAAAGCTTCAATGCATACTGGAAGAATGTTGTGTCTTTCGTTATAATCAGGGGGACCACAGTTACATGAAAGAGAGATGATCAATTTAAATAGGAAAAAAACTTGAAGGAAAAGGATTCTATTTCATTCTAATTGAAATGTTTACATTACTAAGATTTTAAGATTTTTTTGTTCTAAAATGTGATTTAGCACCACAATTCATATGGCTGTCACAGTGGAAATCTTGTTTCAATTCATTTCTTAAGAAAATTCAACGATTCAATGACAAGAATATCTTTGATGACTTAAGTTAAGGCATCAGGTATTAATCCATGGTAACGTGCCTACTGGATAGAGGGCTTCCCTGTACATTTTAAACATGCAACAGTGACATAAAGCAATGCACAGGCCTTCTACCAGCCAGACATCATTCCAGAGTGCATAAAATGAGTATCTGCTGATTTAAAGATATACCTTCAAAAACTCAAAATACATAAAAAAGTAAAAGAAAATATAGAAACAACTATTTTATACAATTTTATGCAACTTCTAAAAAGAATATAGTAGTTACAGGCTTATGTGACAAAACATCAAATACAATCATAAATATAATGCAGTCCCAAATAAAAAATATATGTGTCAAAAATATATATATGTGTGTGTATACACATAAACACATACGTATATACATATGAAGTCTATATATATAAACTGGAGAATACCTATGTAGAATATTTTTTACAAAGGGACATAGAGGCTAATTACTAGCCATCTGCCAAAAAAAAATGCTAAAAGAAAAAAATGTGTAAATGAATTAACTTGGAAATGCAGGTAGAATGTCCAGCTAATAACATTTATTGAGAGCTTATTATGTGGCAGGTATGATGTTAAACACTTTACACACATTAAGTCATTTGATCCTTACAAATCAGTAAGGTGCAATTAATGACCACATTTCATATGAAAAGACTAAGATTCATAGTGGTTTGCTAATGTGTCCAGTTCCATGGCCAATAAATACCAAAGTAGATGCCAAATCTGTCTGATACCAAATTCTCTCTTTCGGGATGAATAGGTAAGAATTATTTTACATTAACATTTCAAAGCACCAGCTTATGAGGGGTTGGTCGCTGCTCACTCAATTATGGTGTTTTATATATATAAATGGTTATTTCCCGAGTGCTTAAAAATACACATTTATTTCAAGTGAATCAGTGCATATTGAATATGTACTTTGTGTTGGGCACTGTGCTGGGACATGAGAACAAAAAGATGAATAAGAGGTTGTTCAGGCCCTCAAGTAGGTCAGTCCATTGGAGGAGAAAAGCACATAAACAAACGTTTACAATATACCATGCTAAATACCACGCTGCCAGGATCCAAAGTGCTTCAGCAGAAAGAAGATGGCCTATTATTTGGGGAATCCATGTCATTTTAAAAGCCTGTTTTCAAGATTAATTTTCTTAGCAAGCTTTTTACTACACACCATTTGTACAGAATTCTAATGTAAATTTTCATAAATTTCCGAATAGCAGAGTTTTAAGTAGTATTGTTAATACTATCATCCCTAAGAGTATTTCACAAATAAGCTAAGACACACTCTAGTTATTCTAGAAGGAAACGCATCAAAGTCACATAACATAGGTAGTACATTTTGGAGAAAGAAAATTAGGGTAAAATGTGGTGGGAATATTTCTTTGAGTCATACGTTCATGAAATTCTTAAATAGTTGGATAACAATTTGCTTCTGCCTTGTTGAAATATCTATTAATATTTTGAATGTTTAAATATAAGCTATAGAATATTAAAATGATATTTTATTGATGACACTAGGAATATTTAAGATTATAACTAGTTCTCACACACAAAGCACATTTTTCAAAATAAAAGAAATCTGACTCCTGGTGAAGTAAGGGCACTTAAAAGTTGGTCTCTTCTAAAGGAATTTTTAATTAAATCCCTATTATCTTCTCGTTCCAAATAAAGTGGTGATAGCTCTCAAAAATTTGTTCCACCTTATAGGATTTAAATTTTTTGTTATGTACTTAAGGGATTTTTAAATACAGCACTATAAAAACATATTGTCACACTACCAAGAGTCAAAATGCAGGATAATAAGTGATTCTCAGTTTTTACCATTACAACTGGTCTTTTCTTCATGGGCAGACTAGAAGACTAACCTTTTCTTTCTTCTCCATCCCTATCCACTCTGTTCCTAATTCAGTGTCCCCATAAGCTGGAATTAAGCAACCAGAGAGGAGAGAGGCGTAAATGGCAGCACAGAGGAATGTGTCAATTAAGAAATCCTCTGGGAGGTCAGATAAACCTCTTGATCGATGTATCTGCAGATTTCTCCAAACCCCATAAGATAGAGGATTCCACAGCCATTCTTTTACTGGGGCTTTGGATTTGAGTCAGAAATTATCAGAGCATTACTAGAACTATGAGAACTGGAAATAGCCTTTTCACGAAGTAATTGTATCTATAAAATGAGAACACTAAATTTGATCATCTGTAAGATCCAGCTCTTCTACTTCTGAGGTCTTGATGTCCAAGAAGCAATTAAGTAAAATATCTACCTATGTGTGAGCAGAGAGATCCTACCTTTTTCTTTATTCCAGGCATTTTAATGTCTCCTATTTTCCCATACAATTTAGATAAATGAGCTAAAAACCTAGAGGAGACTTAGAAGTAGGTTGTTGGGAAGATTTCTATGACTTTATAAGCCCATAATAAAATATTAGCAAAAGGAATTAATCAAAAAAATAGTGAAACGATGACAAAAAGCTTGTATTTGTTGGTGAATTGGTGAAGCATGCAGCAACCTAAGATTTATTGTTTGGGAAAAACTAAGGATGTCTTCTCATTCTTTTCTACATAAGGAGAAATGTATAGATGCATAGATATATTCATAGATCCCAAATATGTACATTGTAAAAAAAAGGTGGTAAACAAATGAAACAGCTTTCAAGGGTACTTACCTCTGAGTGATGGAATAGACAAATGCTGTTTTCTTCTCTTTTTATGCATTCCCCAGGTTTCCTCTTATTTATCATCAGAAAAAGATATTTTGATACAACTAATTTGTTTCTGGATATGGTCTGCTTGACATGTGGCCTCCTTTTTAGCAAGAAATAATGTTAAGTAATTTTAGCATATAAGAACATCTATGGCTGATGTGCCTATGCTCAAGAAATATGAGAAGTTTGATCTAAATACAGAAAAGCTGAATTCACATGTCACAGATGGGGCCCTTAGAACAAAAAGAAAAAATGTATTATGGTCAAAAGTGATGGTTGGTGGGCAGAGTTTACATTTCATATGGCAGAGCAATAGATTGTGTTGTGCCAACTTTGCAAGACCTACTCGTTACACAATGGGATGCACAAAGAGATAGAAACTATAAATGATCCATTGAGAATGTATGGAGTATTTTTAAGGAATTGAAGCCGGATGTGGCCATTTATTTTATTTTACGATATTCAGAAAACATTGTAAAATTTTGTTGAAGAAATTTACTCAATGTCTTCCTCAAAATGAAGACATTTTTTAGATTCAAGATTCCCAAAAGTCCAATTTCTTAGCTTCCTGTTGGCTCTTCAAAGACATAATGCTTATTGATGTGATAAAGCATTTGAACAAAATGATATTGAAACTATGGAAATATAAAAACACATGATTTGGTTTCACGAAGAAGATATGAATATGTTCAAAGTCAACACAGACCCCTGGATGGAGCTGCTCTGCATTCCCCCCTCTTCTCATTGCTGCACTCCAGATAAATAGAATCACAGTCTTAGGAAAATTGCAAAGCTATGTTATGGAAATTAGTGTGTGATTTCAGAAGAGAGTTATGGGAGGAAGGAAAAAATTAACTGCTTCTCCAGTCTTCCATAAATTATGAGCACCTGATTGGAGAAGCAGAGGGCCAGAGGGATAGAAAATAGGAAAAGGGACTTCAAAGATGAGCAACCAGGAAGCTGAATGTGTCCTATCATCTGGAGAATGAAATGGACCCCAAATCAACAGATTGCAGGCACATTCTCAGAGAACGTGTTTCTTCCTTTGGATCAAAATAAATGTCAAGAAAAAAGTCAACTGTCTGTTGTGATATGTGTCCAAAAAGGTTTTTGAAACTTTTGTTTTTATCATTGAAGATCTTATCTGGAATTATCAGAAAGAGAAAGAACTCATGTAACTGGATTATTTGGAATACGTGTTACACATTCATTGACTTCAGCTAAGTATATGTTCAAATGTTTCCCGGTTTTGTTTTGTTTTGTTTTGTTTTTCAAATATGTTTGGGTGGCTAAAACTCCAGAATAGGCAATATATTTTTTTTTCAACAATCATTTACAAAAATCCAGTAGTAAGTAGATGTTTTACATGTATTTTTAATCACACTAATCCCTCTATGGCCGCCATTACTAGCTTCATTTCTCAGATGAAAAGTCTGAAACCCAAGAGTGAAGTGATGTGACTCAGGTCTTATAACTGATTGCATTTTCAGCATCTATTGTAGGAGTATGCTCCCTTACATGAAATGAAAGGGAAAAACACTGTTCTCAAGGCCACCAATACTTGGGCCACAGGAGAACAGGGGAGGATGGGCACCCAGTGAGCCCCACTGGGGAGGGAGGAAAGAACAACAAAGAAGAGAGTATTTGGGTACAAAACACAAGCGTTGTTTACGTCCCAGAGCTAAGAATTGTAGAGAGTGTAGTTGCCTTTCAGTATTGTGCACAAGGTAGGCTTTGAATACATTTTGAATTTTCCTATAAAGTTGAATGGATTAAAAATGTAAGATCAGTAAGGGCTGGATGCATTCATGACAACACAGAATAGGAATATTTGAGAGCACACCTTATTTTTCTGACAATAATCTCAAAGAATATGGCAGTTGACTTTTACAACCATCTGGATGGGGCTAAAGACCAGGTCTAAGCCCACACATTGCAGTAGTTTCATCATTGCTCCACCCACATGGGATGTTTTACACTTGAGACCCCAGGCTCCTATAGGGATTCTCCTTTTCCTTTATTCCTCTTCATTATATTAATCCATTAATGCTATCTTTCATCATAGGGATGAGAATGGCTGACATATGGGAACAGAGGTTATTTATCGTGGAATGGGTACACCTCCAATACGGCCATAAAGAGTACCAAATCCTTATCGTCCTTTGTGTTAAGTGTGTTATTTAGGCTTACCTCATCACTGTTAATCGGCCTCCTTCATACTCTCTCCATGAAGCCAAAGATGTACATATTAAACACAGGAGTGTTTGACAGCTTCTCCTTCCCTAGGGCAGCTTGCTCAACTAATAATAACTAAGATATCTTTTGACAAGTGCAGCTAAGAGCTGGTAAAGCTTCGTCAATCTGCATCAGCCTTGTTGGCACTTTCTTTCCATTTCAAACCTGCCTTACCTTGAATAATGGAAGCTGGACAGTGACCAAAGAAGCTCTAAAATCCAAGAAAGATGGTGGATAAAATCGAGCAAGGAGGGTTAGGAAGGATGAATGCAAAACCAGACTCATATTGATCAGGGGAAGGAAAATACTTTTTCCAACTGCAATTGCAGCTGAAACCCATAAATTAGATGATTGAAGTAATAAGACACGTGAAATGGCTTTTAAGTCCACTACCCACTCTGTGTAATAAATTCCGAGTGACATCGAAGCTTTTAGTGGAGAGAATGATTTATTGCCATCTGCAAGAAGGAAGCTTTCAGGGATTATCTCTAACGTGGCAAAACACTATTCCAAATTTCACAAAATTAGCAAAGCTTAGTGAAGCTTGGTGACTGAACTGACAAGCAAGCTCAAAAAGACAATTTTAATGGAACAAAAATACCGCAAATGCGCACTCTCACATACCAGTACTTAGGCGTGTATTATCTCCTTAAAAATAATCCAAATTTCATATTAAAGGAAGATCTTTAATTTTTACAAAGAAATTCCTGAGACTGTTAGATTTATTTTTTGGTTATTTTTACTATGTGTACATGTCGCTAAAAGATACATAGAAAAGCATAAATATACTCTAACTTACTTTCATCATGGAAGGGCCAAAATCCTAAACTGATTTAACTTTTCTTGCCTCAGGCACAACCCTCTATTTAGTCCATCATTCGAAAAGAGCCACACAGTTCAACCATGAACTACCTGAGCAAGGAGGAGAGGGGACCATCACCGGAGTAACTTTACATCTCCATCTTTAAAAAAAAAAAGTGTGATTAGGCAACTTGAATAAAATCTGAGGGGTTCTTACAAAAGCACTATTACTTGCCAAGCAGATGACATGACAGGAGGTGACAGAGAAGTCTGAGGATTGGGACAGGAAGCGATAAGGATGATGCTGTGGAGTCCTGAAGTCCAAGACCTGGAAAGACTTCCTAGATCTGGGATGTATCGCAATTTATGCTTTCCTCCCACCCATCTAGTCCTGCTTTTTTCAGCAGGTTGCAAAGAATCAGAAAGTGGGGAATCGGGGAATCTACACTTTCTGTGTAGACAACAGGCTCTCGATGCCAGAATTGTCAGATTCTAAAAATTGAGATATCAGGGGTTGCTTTATTTATTATTTATTAATATTAATATTAATAAATAGCAATATAATTGCTTATTTATTTATTTATTTATTTATTTATTTATTTATTTGGTCCTGGCTTTCAAGAGGGGCATCTACCATGTCACATCCAGTGCCACTCCTTCCCGTCTTTACCCAGAGTCCTCTCATTTCCCTAAGACATATACTCAGTCCTGCCTGAGACATAATTGGCATTCCTTCATTAAGCATTTCTTACACCTCTGTTTTCCCTCCATGTCACCAATTTTACTACCACAGAGATTCAGATTTAACTATCTCATCTGTCAAACTACAGTCTAAGAAAGGAAATGTTTTGGTTATTAACACGGCCTCTCCCCCCCCCTTCTAAATTTAACGGAACTGTGTTCCAATTATTAATGATTTCTCAATTACTGAAAGATAGAAAAATAGTAGGGAAAAAAGTGCTTCTCAATTACATAATTAAGAAGAGTATCTTCCTTAGATAATTTTCAGGTTGCCAATCTAAAAACTTACATGGTTTAATTGTTAATAAGTGGTACAATGGAACAAATAACTGAAGCAGAAGAGAACTGTACCATTTAATAGTGAGTTTTCCTCCAAATCCTCCTCACAGAAGCAAACTCTTCCTACAAATGATAATTAGTAATTAAAAGTCACAAAACACATTATGTTTGCAGTAGCCAGTGTCTCTGGATATGCCAAGGCATACTCTCCCACTAATCAGTTACTAAAATGTGGTGTCTCATAGCTTTATGATATGAATATCAAATAAATCACTTCTTTCCAACATTTCTATTTGCACTAAATCTGAAGATGAAGAAAAGTAATCTTCATCATAAGAAAGAAAATATTCCTTGAGAAAGCAGTCCTATAATTTTACAAATGTGAAGAAGTATTTCAGTTGGGGATGAGCTAGCCAGACCCTGTGATTTGCATTTAGAAAGTAATTAGCGACTAAATGTTTTCTCAGTTTCTGAGTTAGCAGAAAGACCTGTGTCCAGGAACACTGGCACCTCACCGCAGGCACTATTCAAAAACAATACTATTCTTTGAAAGATAGTTCTTTCTTTGAATCCATTTGTTCTAATCATCCACTGCTATGTAACAAACCACTCTCCATACCTAGTGACATAAAAATAGTGGCCATTTTATTGCGGTTATGGAGTCTGCAGGGCAGGATTTTGAGCAGAGTACAGTGGGGATGGCTTGTTCCTGCTCCAGGGCATGAGGTCTCTGCTTGAAGACTCAGGTGGGTTGAGAGTGACTCAGTCATTGGGGGCTGTAATTGTCTGGAGGCTTCTTCACTCACATGACTGGTGCCTGAACTATGATGACCCATAGGCTGAGCTCAGCTAGGGCTGTTGACCAGCATGCCTGCATACAGTCTCTCCATGTGGCATGGTCTCACCAGCATGCCTGCATACAGTCTCTCCATGTGCCAGCATGGCAGCTGTGTTTCAGAAAAAGCCCTCTGAGATGGAACATCTGGTAAATGAGTATTGCAGAAGATAAAGGCTGATATCACTCAGCCTTTCCTGGGCCAGCCTTAGAAGCCATATAGCATCTCTTCCACTAAATTCTGTTGGTTACAAGCAAGTCCTAAAGACCAGCCCAGTTTAAAGGAAGTGCCATGAGACTTTCTCTCGATGGGGGAGTGGCAAGGTCACATTGCTGAAGGGCCTGAGAGATAGATGTTTTTGCAGCCATCTTAGGAAAAGACATCTGTCATACATTCAAAGGAGGAAGATGGGATATAAAATGCACTTAGCATCTTTCACATGACATTCTTTATGCTAGGCAATACACACAGGATACCACTGAGTTACCAACTGCTTCATGTGTGTCAGTCCTAACATTTGCCACGTTATATGGAAAACATTTGCTTTTAATCTTTCTTCCCCTACTAGATAGTAAATTTGCCACAGCAAAGACTCCATTTTTCTCTGTCCTCAGTGCCTTGCATACCTGGCATATAATAGATGCTCAAGTATTCATGTGTTAAATTTTTAAAAAAATTTTTCTAGCAGGATTTTTCACAAGGTAGTTATGATCATTTA
Source organism: Canis lupus dingo (assembly GCF_003254725.2). Taxonomy (NCBI): domain Eukaryota; kingdom Metazoa; phylum Chordata; class Mammalia; order Carnivora; family Canidae; genus Canis; species Canis lupus. The sequence continues at coordinate 18,252,618 of NC_064277.1, forward strand.
TACATGTTTTTTCTGCTAAACTCTCTGCCTCTTGATGATTCAGACTTTATCTTCTTAATCTCTTGACTAACACTCTGTCTGGCACAGAGTCATTTCTCAATAAATAGTCATAAAACTGAACAGCTATTTTCTATGAAGATGGCCTATATGGAAACTAATAACAGACCTAGAATGAGGTTAAATATAGTTAGCTACATTCAAACCTATAGTCATGGAGATCAAAAGAATATATCTCCCCTGTGTAATTGCTTTATAACAAGTGACTTCAAAAGCTACTGACTTTAAAGTCTTAAGACACAAATGTTTCATTATTGTTTGAGATTATATATGTTGAGTAGGCTGTTATGATATTGGCTGGCCCTGCAGTTACCTGAGAAGGCAATCTAGAGTGAACAAGAGGGTTCCCCTGGCTGGTACGGGGTGCTGGCTTGTTGGGTGGGAGCTCAGATGGGAGCTCAGATGTTCTCTGGAATACCTGCAAAGAACCTTTACTTCTCCCAGTGGCTTGAGCATCGCAGAGCATGAGGACTGGGTGCTGAGAGGCAGTATCCTGGAGTGAACATCCCAAGAAAAGAGAAAGGAAAGCTGCCAGTCCTCACAAAAGCTAGAATCAGAATTGCAACAGTATGACTTAGGCCATCAACTGGTTAAACCATCACATCTCTAGTGAGATTCTAGGGTAGAAAAAAAAACAGTTTCATTCTCAAAAGGGATCACTCAAAGGGATCAGTCAAGAATACATAGACACATTTACCCATCATGGAATGAGAAGAATGATAAAGGAAAAACAAATAGGAACTATTTTGGTATCACTTCTATTTGTGATTAATTAGGTTCATCAGACATAATACTGTTAAACAAAGCTTAAGGCTGCTCTTGACGCAGACTTCAGAAACAGGAAACCTTATCTTTCCCCAACTTTCAGTAGGGCTGGTTGCTCTACAAAGGGATGTGTATCATTTCTTCATGAGGCATTTGAGATAACCCAACTGAAGACTGCAAGTTCATTGGACACACACACCAGTGAACATCCTAAACATCTGCCCATTTATTTTAACCAGTGCAAATTGAAATTAAAAAGTTGTAATGGGAAAAGGGTCATGATGCTAGTTAAAAAGAGAAAGAGTTATAAACCTGTATTCATATCAACATTCTGATAGTGTTTTTGCTTAGATGTTTTTTGAGGTGTTGGCATTTAATGCAATAGTATATGAAAACTCTAATTTACTAGATAGTAAATTAGAGTTTTTCCTGCTGCTTCTAGGAGAATATTCCTATACATCCTTGGAGGATGAGTTTTCAGAGATTAAATGTCAAGACTGGAGCTTCTTAGCTCCTGAGAAGCTAAATAGTCTGTAGCTGGGTCCAAGGACCTAGGAACTGGCCATCTTAAACATGAAGTCGTCCAGGCAAGCCTTCAAATGTCATGATACAACCAAATGAGAAAGAAAGTCTGGGTATTTATAAAGACTGGAGGCCAGCAGTTCTGATCTAGGGACTAGAAAGAGTGGGAAGATTCTTCAGAATTGTGAGAAAAGGATGAGAGGGTTGAAAACACCTTCACGGAGGAGTCTAGATTGCAAGTGTTATGTGTGCTTGAAGAACAAACTGGAGGTGGAAGGATCCTCATGTGGGGTGTGTAGGAGGCCCACCAGGAGCAGAATATTGAGAACATTTAGCTCTGTGTGTCCGAAAACCATACCAGGTCCACAGGTCGCACAGGACAAGAGACACTGAGAGGAATGGTCTTTAAGTCACCTGAAGAACAGGAGTGCTTCCTGATTTCCTAGACTGCAGAGATGCTGGTGTTCTGTGTCCACCCAAGGAAGGAGCCAGAAGAGGCTGAAAATGACTAAGAGTGGATTTCAATCCCAACCAATAAGGACAGAGTCAAACGAAATTTGATTGTATCCAGTATTAAGAAATGTAAGATTACTGAGATGACTTTTGGCTGGGGAGCAATTTAGACCTTTTCTGCCTTTCTCTCTCTCTCTCTCTCTCTCTCTCTCTCTCACAGAGAGAGAGAGAGAGAGAGAGAGAAAAGAGTAGAAGAAAACAAACTATAACTATTAACAGTGGCGATTTATATGCTGTTAAATTACAGCTGACATTGTTACATTTTTCAGTATTTTGGGGAATATACATTTACTTCAAAATTGCAAAAGTGTAAGGAAAAAACAGAACCTAATTAGATGACAAGCTAAAACCTAAAGCGTATTCTACTCCCCAGTAGTACTCCTTAATCTAGGAGCAGGGACATGGCTCCAAGCTAAATCGAAGGAAATGAGTTTATATGGTCAAAAACAGAGCAGCAGGACCAGAACCAAAATACTTCTAAGTAGTGAAGAAGTAGCAGCCCAGTGTTTACCAATGCTGGCATAAGCAGCCAACAGCTCTTATTCTAGCATGCTTACTATCTGCTCTTTCCACTTTCAAAGGATAGAAGATTGCTCTGAAGCAGACACTACAAATGTGTCTTTACTTTAGTGAAATTAAGCTTTCTAGGAAATAAGGAAAATAAAACATTTGGAAGCTAGAACATCTCTGACAGAGGTAAATTCTAGGGTGAGTTCAGGGGGAGAAGGAACAGGAGAGAGTCCCAGTAAGTCAAAATATTGTTTTCAGAAAAGATGACAAAAAGAAAAAAAAGAGAAGGAGGATGTGGTAACTCATTGAATAACAATGATATTTGGTGCTTTGTAGAGAGCACAGGATCTCTTTAAGTGCTGTAAAAGTGGAGTGAGCTTCTTTCATGAGAATAATATTTCCAACCCATTATATATTAAGGATACAATATATAAACTTCCTTCTCTCAGATTCAGATTAAAAAGAGAGACAGTGTAGAGGAAGTATGTACTCTTTTATCAAGTAAGTGAAGGCTGATGATGGGGGAGACAGGAGGATAGGAATCGGGGCAGAAAAATATAACTCCACGACTTCTGGGCTCATCAGCTGGATTTTAAAAGTGTTGCATCAGAGCTGTTTTACTATGAAAAAACAACTGAGTTAGGCTTCTCCAGAGAAATAGAATCAATAGGATGTATGCGTGTCTTTCTTTCTTTCTTTCTTTCTTTCTTTCTTCCTTCTTTTCTTTCTTTCTTCTCTATCATCTATCCGTATATTTAGAGATTTAAAAAAATATATTCATCCTACTATGTTGGCTGGAAAGTTCAAAATCTTTAGAGTAGGTTATCAGGTTGCAGACCCAGGGAAAGTTGATGTTGCAGCTAGAGTCCAAAGGCAGTCTTTTTTTTCCAGAATTCCTTCTTTCTCAGGAGATCTCAGTCTTTTTTTTTTTTTTTTTTTTTAAGGCCTTTGACTGATTGGAAGAGGCTCACCCACATTACAGAAGGTAATCTGCTATATTTGAAGTTTACTGATTTAAATGTTAATCATAGCTAAAAGCTACCTCACAGCAACATCCAGGCTGATGTTGACCAAACATCTGGATGTCATAGACTAGTCAAGTTGACACATGAAATTAACCATCACAGAAAACAAACACTTCACAGAACGCCAAGAGAACACAGGACAGAGTACAAGTTGACTCACTCAGATGATGAAGTGGTGTCATAATGAAGGTAGCTTTTTCTAAATGAACTCCTTAATAACAAAAGGTGGAGTGTCAATTTGCATGAGGTTATTCCACAGTGGGTAAAGTCTCAGCTCTCTGTCAAAAAGAAAAGGCATTGGGTTCCACCTGCTTTCTGAATCAGATAAACATTTTCAGGTATCTTTTCTGTAAGCCTGCTTTCATTGGAACAGAAAACATTCTGTTTTTCAAGAAGGATCCTTATTTCTTGTGGCCACCTTGTTGTCACTATCTTAGTCTCAATTGTAACTGGGTCTCAGCAGAAACCTTCACCTCCATACTGAACCTCATTTCCTTCAAGTCTCCAAGTGAGGCTTTCAGATGCAAGCAACACATCCCTTTGTAGTTCCACAGAATCTCTATCCTAGTCCCACACTGCAGCCATATTTATTTTCTTCTCATCTACATTTTTTTTTCTTTTTCCTCTGTCTGTTCAGCAAGGGACAGGTCAGAGTAAGTTCTAGTTATCAATCAACTTCATCTATGAATTCCCTACTTTTGCTAACCGTCAGTGCTCAGTACATCTTCATTAAATACTTTGTAATATGATAAGGCAACATAAGATCAATGATACTATTGCAATAAATTCATATCTATTAATTTTTTTTTCTAAATTTTGCTGATACAAAGAGGAATCGTGTACAACATCCAAGGAACTGCACTGCTTTCCAATCAGTACACAAAGGATTTATAGTGATAGAATTACAAAATTTTATTTTCAATAAATAAAACATCTATTGAACTCATATTGTATGCACTAAGAACTGGGGTAGACTCTTGAGTTAAAATGAGAGATGAGATCACAATCTGGTAGGGGAAAAATGAAACAAAAATTAAACATCTTAAAAAAAATTAAACATCTTTTTGATATAGCATGATACTTGTATAATAGAAAATGAAAAAAATACTTAAAAACCATCTCATGTGGCTCCTTTATTTTAAAGCTGAAGACACCAAGGCTCAGAAAATTAAAAAAAGCAGCTTCTCCACAGTTACATGTATATTTCGGCAGCAGAACCAGGTACTGGACCCCAAGCCATTTACTGGTGGCTTCAATTAATTACAGCAAATAGAAAATCACCTACAGGGATCCCTGGGTGGCGCAGCGGTTTGGCGCCTGCCTTTGGCCCAGGGCGTGATCCTGGAGACTCGGGATCGAATCCCACGTCGGGCTCCCTGCATGGAACCTGCTTCTCCCTCTGCCTGTGTCTCTGCCTCTCTCTCTCTCTCTCTGTGACTATCATGAATAAATAAATAAAATCTTTAAAAAAAAAAAAAGAAAGAAAATCACCTACAGAGAAAAGGTTTACCCAAATAGCATGGCAAATGAGCACAGCTCCAGATTTCACCTAAAAAACGTAGGTTCACCAGGTTCTCAAGCCAGGACTTTTTCTTTCTTTCTTTCTTTCTTTCTTTCTTTCTTTCTTTCTTTCTTTCTTTCTTTCTTTCTTTCTTTCTTTTTTTTTTTCCCTATTTTTTTTTCTGTAGAGCAATGGCCCAGCCTAGTAGCGGTAGAGCATTAATCTCACCATTAAGGCCCTGACATTGCTGAGATCTTTACCACCAGTGAGTAGCAATTATTTTTGTAGTAGAGGTCCATGTACAGAGAATTGATTCCCAGTGCATATGAATATCCCCTATTAGCCCCACTTGATAAGTGGGAGCTGTGCTCAGGCCTGCAGTGGAGGGCTACAATTGCCCAATCGAACAGTCTCTCTTCATGCATAAACATTACTCCTGCTATCACTAATGGGATAGGGTTCCACAGCGCTGTGGAAAATAGAGCCCACAGTCTTGTGATAAATCTGTCAAATGTGACATGCTCTATGTGAAGAGCAGCGCCACGGCTGATTAAATGAGCAACCCGGTGTACAGTACAATAATGCGTCAAAGCACTTTGGTGCAGACAGCTGGTTCGAAGCTCTGGGAGACAAATCAGGACTTCAAATATGAGTCATTAGAAGTAACCAAGGTAAAAAAAAATGCCCATACTAAACACGCAGTAGACTGCTCTCATTAACATTGCCCTTCACTCCTCTTCTCTGTGTTGCCTTGTTTTGGTCACTTTCTTAAATCCAGACATGGAAGGCTGGACAAGGTGTTGCATAGTACTGAGGTGATTAGCTAGAGAGGGGTACATGGCTCATTTGTAGTCTGGCTGGATGCGACACAGGCCTACCGCTGGTCTCTGGCTACCCTTCCACACTGTGACCACTGAACACAACACATACCATCCTTGATAAAATCCCCACAGATCAAAGCTCTCCCTTCCCCCACTTTTGCACCCTCTTCCCACACCACACAGTGATACGGTGACATAACATGAAATATATATTTAGTGTCCTTGGTTCCTGGCCCTGAGCTCCTAAAACTTTTGGAATTTCTTGAGTGGCAAAGGTGAGAGGAGCATCTCCTGTTACTCATAACAAGCCCCTTTCCACCTTGAGTTTATGCTAATGAGGTGACTCTTGGAGGAGGGAGGCTGGTTGCCAGGGGGAACATATCACACCATTAGAGGAACTTTCTCTCCAACCCCCAACCCTTGAGGGCTCCATCACCTATGGCCAATGACTTAAACAATCCTGCCTACATAACAGAACCTCTGTAAAAATCTCTAGGTGACAGGTTTGTGAGAGTTTTTGAGTTGGTGATGGGATAGGGGTGCACCAAAATCCAGCATGAAGATCTGAGGTTCTTCCCTATACTTTACTCTATGCGTATCTTCCATGTGGCTCTTCCTGAGTTGCATCCTTTATAATAAACCAGTAATAGTAACTAAAGTGTTTCCCTGAGTTCTGTGAGCCATTCTAGCAAATTATCCAACCCAAGGAAGGGTCCTGGGAACCCCTGATATATAGAACTGGTCAGTCAGAAGTATAGGACAGGAGGCCTGGCCTTGAAATTGGCATCAGGTAGTTAATGTCAGAATCCAATTAAATTTACGTGCAAAGGACATTTCAGTTCTGCTTCAGATAATACTCCATCAACTCTACCAACTCAAGGTTGGCAAATCATGTACACTTCTGGAAAGGATTTCTTACAAAGCGTTCATTAAAAAATTTTCTTTTCAAAGCCAATTTGAAAAAAAAAAAGTCCTTGAAGACTTTTTAGATTAATCATTTATTTGTTTATTCATATTCATTCATTTACATAAACTATATTTAGAGTTCACTGTGTAGGTATTTTGCTAGACTGCAAGGGTCTAATGTCTGTTGGAAACATTTTTTTCTGTCCTCAAGGAGTTTACTATCTCAACAGGACTCAGTACACCTTTTCTGTAAAAACCAGATAGTAAATATTTTAAGCTTTGGAGGCCATCAGGTTTCTGCTACAGCTCGTTAACTTCCATTGTAACACCAAAGCAATCATAAATCATATGTAAATGAGTAAGCAGGTTCCAATGAAACTTTTTTTATGGATCTGAAACTTGAATTTCATATAATGTCCACATATCACAAACTATTTTCTTCTTTTGACTTCTTAAAAATGTAAATGCAAATTTAAAAATGTAAGAACCATTCTTATCTCACCAGCCATACAAAAACAGGAGGTAGGGCACCCCTGGTGGCTCAGAGGTTTAGCGCCACATTCAGCCCAGGGTGTGGTCCTGGAGGATCAACTCCCACATTGGGCTCCCTGCATGGAGCCTGCTTCTCCCTCTGCCTGTGTCTCTGTCTCTCTCTCTCTCTCTGTGTCTCTCATGAATAAATAAATAAAATCTTTAAAAAAACATAAACAAAAATAAAAACAGGAGGTAGGCCAGATTTGGTCCATGGGCTCTAGTTTGGCAACCCCTGGTCTACATAGGGAGGCCTGGGACTCAATAGATCTCTCTGTTCCCATCAGGTATGACAAGAAGAAAAGGAGCCTGTGTAAATTACCACGTTCAGTGATACAAAGCAAGCTCTGGGTTTGACTATGTTATCTATCAACAGAAAGCTATACAGTTCCTGGAGACCAAAAAATATTTTTCACCTGCTTGTGATGGCATTGTTCTTCATCTGTTAAATGAGATTAAAACTCCCTCCCTCTCGATGTTATTGCCAAGATTAGAAATAATGCTCATAAAATACCCAGCACGCTGCTAGCCAATAGAATTCACTCTATACTGGATGCTATGAACAAATCAACTTTGCTGTGCTGGACGCATAGGGAATTTGAAAGATCGTTGTTTCATTTTAATTTGTATAGGGCACTTCTTGGTGCCCTTAAAGTAAAGGCTTTTGTTTGATTAGTTGCCTGGTTGGCCAATATTTTTAAGTTAGGATTATAGTATCACTATCATTATGGTGAAGAAAAACATAAATATAGGTCACCCTTCTCTATTTCTTGAGAGTGTCACTACCCTAAAAAGATCTCTTCAGGTTTGGGGTAGTATCCTTGGCTGAAGAACAATCCTTTTGATATAGACTGAATGCTTGCATTCTCCACCACCACCCCCAAATTTACGTGTTGAAACCTAATCACCAGTGGGATGGTATTTGGAGGTGGGGGCTTTGGGAGGTAATTAGATCAGGAGTGTAGGGCCCTCCTGTAGGGGGTTAGTGCCCTTATGAAGAGACATTTCTCAGCCCTTTTTCTACTGTGTGAAGATACAGCGAAAAGATAGTCATTGTGAACCAGAAAGCTGGCTCTCATCAGACACCAAATCTGCTGACACTTTGATCTTAGAATCCCCAGCCTCCAGGACTGTAAGAAATAAACTTCTATTGTTGATAAGCCACTCAGTCTATAGTAATTTGTTACAGCAGCCCATTTGGACTAATACACAAAAGCACTGATTCTGACTTGTTCAGCAAATTCCTGCTTTCCCCTCCACCCTCCACACGTATGCTTGCCAGACTCCAATGAAACAGTCAATTCAGCCCTAATCACAGTACCTAATCTCTGAGCTCTCCTTATACTTAGTACATGGAAACTGCCTTTTATGAAGGATGGTGCCCACCTAAACCACTATGCCCAGGATTCATACTTTTTAAAAGTCAGCTAATGTCCAAAGAGTTTCTAAATTTAGCAGAATAAGGCTGCAGCCTTCTTGTTATTCTTTTGGTTTTTTTTAAGTAACTTAATAAAACTCTGTATGAATTGGCTAAAAGCACACTGATCCTTACAATTCTGAGAGTAGCACACCTCTTCTTATTCAATGCAGTGACTTACTAACACTAGCTTAGAGTAATGTTGACAGATCACTGGACCTCATGGGTAACTGTTCTCAGAAATAACACTTGGGCATTAGCTGTGTTAACACAAAACTAGCATATTTCACAAACATTTTTCAACTGAGCAGGATTTTTAAAAATAGGTAACCTCATTTAGTCACATTCCCAGTTGTGAGAATATTTTTTTCACTTAATAATTATAAATAACAGGTATTGAGTACCTAACTCACACGACACCATGCTAAGAGCATCACTATATATAATCGTCACACAGCATCCTGGACTAGGCAGCACTATTGTTTTTATTTCATGGAAAAGAAAAATTAGGATTAAAAGAGTAATTTAAAAAGAGTAAATTGCCAACAATCCCACAGCTAATAAGCAATGAATGTGCAATGTGGAATTTGAATTTTGGTCCATCTGATTTAACCACATCTGGCTAATGGCTAATGGCTAAGCAACATCATTTCTCATGAGCCAATTCATGCCTGTGAATCCTAGAGAAGGATGCAGAGTTTTCCTAAAGTCAAGTGCTCTATAAGGCTCCTGGATGGTGTTAAGTGTCCAATTGGTAATAACAGTGTTTGCATTTATTTCTTAGGTTAAAAACTGCTGTATTATATATCCAGAATGCTGGATCTTCTCTAATAGTTTGAGCACACAAAGAGACTGAACTCCATTTTTTAAAAATAATAATGGCCTTATTTCTAACTATTCTCACGTCCATCTCCATAGGTAAGAATGAAAGCCATATCCAAACATTTCACAACATCTGTATGTCTGGTATCTAAAGTATATAGGTTTCTACAAGGGTCCATCCACTAATGAATAGAAAAAAAAGTGATACACACACACACACACACACACACACACACACACACACTGGAATATCACTCAGCCATAACCAAGAATGAAATCCTGCCATTTGCAACAACGTGGATAGTATAATGCTAAGTGAAATAGTCAAAGAAAGACAAATAACATAGGTTTTTACTCATGTGTGGAATTTAAGAAACAAAACAAATGAGCAAAGGGAAAAAAGAGAAAGAGAAATAAAGGAACAGACTCTTAACTAGAGACTGATGGTCACAAGAGGGGAGGTAGGTGCGGGGATGGATGAAATAGGTGATGGGGAGTAAGGAGGGCACTTGTCATGTGATGAGCATCAGATGATGTATAGAAGTATTGAATCACTATATTATACTCTTGAAACGGATACAAGACTATATTTTAACTGTACTGGAATTAAAAATACATACATACATACATACATATGTACATACATACAGAAAGCATATGAGTGTCCTTTTAGTACAAAATGCAAAGGTTCTGCCCTTAGTCTGGCTAGATCATTTAATCAAGCTTTCACTTTGATACTGATGTTGATTAACTCTAATATTTGAACTAAAGAGCAAATGGAAACTTTTTTGCTTAATTAAATTTGGACATCAAAAACAAACTATATGGATTCTATTAGCCTATATTTTATAAAAATGTTTTATCTGAGTTAATATCATGTTATAACTTTAGCTTTTACAGTTCATATATACTAGTTTCCAATTTTGGAAGGACTCTTCATCTGTTACAAAATAACTGAATACATACATTGTTTATCATGTTACCCAATATCCCTTAGGTAGAGATCCAAATGATAGAGTCCATCCAAAATTTATTGTAATTGTCTTTCCAAAATAACTTGTAGCCTCCCTAATTACCACTCAATAAATACCATCCTAACCCACTGGGTTTCCTATATTGTTTTTGTGCCAAGCCTGTATTGTGCTTTGTCTTTTGTGAAACACAAAGTCAAATTCAGTTTCAGATATAGTAACCAACTAATCATAAGTTCCTGTTAAATTTCTCCTATTTCTCTAACTGATTTTTTATATCTGCTATTTTTTCCTTCTTAATGTTTATCTGCACTGTACAACTGTCTTTATATCGTAGTATCATAAAATATTGCTTATACTACAAGGGAAGGTCAATTGACAACTAGAAGATGGATGCATAGTTGCACAATTTACATAACATACATACATATACATATATATGATAGTATGGTGAAAATAAGATTGAAGGAGAGGATTTGATTCATTAGGGAGGAATTTTCTTCTTGGGGGAAAAAAATCTCCTCTGCATTGTTAGATGCTGTCTGCTTAAACAGTGGCCAGCCATTTACCATGAACAAGACACAAGTGTTTGGATGAGTATGTCCAAGTCATCATTTCAGTGGAAAAAACAACTTAAAATGCATATCACACTGATGAGTCCCCAGTTACTGCTCACATCATAAGAAAGTGGATGGAGAACCAGCAACATTTGTATTCAACTGAGAATACTAAGGGTATTCAATAAATAGGGGGTGATGACATGATTAGTATCTATGTGGCACTCTTTGAATATGAGAATAGATTATATATACAGATTTAGTCAATGTTTAGGCCATATTTGCCAGTCCTTATTCTTTTATGTTATCTTAAAATAAAGGCCATATGTTAAAATAAAGACATAAATTCTAAATCAATGTAATCCATTTGTCACTGATATGGAATTGAGTTTTAAAAATATGCCCTCCCTACAGTTCAGGTCATTTCTAGCAAGTGGATGATGCTGTCTATTTAGAATAGTAGTTTCAACAGGTAGATTTCTCCAGTTGTAGATAATTATGGAAAGAGTAAAAAAAGTAAATAAATATGCTATCGTGGGTCATATTAAAATAGTATAATCAACTCTACAAATATAGACAAATAAAAAGATGGATTGGGGAGCAAGATCTAAAAGCTAGAAAACATTTAAGCACCAAGGGACACTATGTCTACCCAACTCTTTCTCTTCATTTAATCAATCAAACAAATGTAACAAATTGCTGCTGTATATAAAGTATTTTTTTCTGGAAATGAAGAACACAAAATTCAATTAAGCAGTCTTTGCCTTTAAGGATCGTATGAGTTAGTTAGCATTTGTAACCATCTTGGGTACAAATATAATTTTAGGGTTCGAAGCCTCTGAAGCAATACCTGGCTCTATCCATCCTCACAGTTGTATATGCTCCTGCCTTACATCAGTTTGATTTTGTTTTACCCATCCTACTTTTTTAATGTCTTACCAGATTCTATTCCTATTTAAGGTAAGAAGTTGTATGCATATTTTTCCATTTCTATATTTTGTCTCTTCCAGGCCAACTGACAAAAGCCTCCCAGGAAACCTTCCTAAGCAGGCATGTACCTCTGCAGTCAGGTGAAAGTACCAGTCACTCAGGATTGACTTTTTTATAGAAGACCCTCTTTAAAGGTCAGTAGAATCTCGCCACACCAAACAATGCTAACATGTTTAATATATTAATAATTGAATGCCTCTTACTCTTCAAAGGGGGTATTCTTTGTCATTTTGAGAACTGGTTTCAAACAATATTATATGGTAATTATTCCTTATGATGCAATGAGCACCTTTGGCCTCTTTTGTCATTCAGACAACTAAATGCACACCTGAGACTTCATTCCTCTATCACAGGTGTGTATGTTAGCATCACAAGTAGAAAATAAAGGATTTCAGAGTTTGAGTAAGATGAGAGATACATTTTTTCTGACCAGATTAAGTCCTATTTAAATCATTGTCAGCCACATGTCAGATTATTTCAGAAAGGGTATATACAGGAAAAAAACAATAAGAAAAAAAAAGACAAAAATTCCCAGGACCCTGGGTCTGCTAAAAGTTTACTTTAAAATGTGATGGATTTTTTCTATTTGTTATAATTCTGAATTATTCAGCAGCACTTTTGGATGCAGGGGAAAATGCACAAATATTGAGTTTTTGTATTTGGTCTACTTAATGTCACAGGTTCTGTATAATGTGACAGCATTGCCTGATGTACATTGGAAAAATACATGTTCTGCTCACTTTATTCTCATAAAACCCTATTTCAAATTTTAAAGTGAAGGCAAATTTAGTGGCATGGTCCCTATGGGCTGTTATTTGAAACTCTGCAACTTTGGGCATGTAATATAGGACTATTCATTAATAAGATTATTTAGTTTGCAGATCATAAGAGTGTTCTGAAATTGATTTCAAAAGAATTACTACAGGATTTCCAGTTCCAACAATATGACCAACTCAGTCTGAAGGTCCTCCCAAAAGAAACCCTTAGAAATAATGGATAAAAGAGAACATAAAGACTCCTAACTCTGGGAAATGAACTAGGGGTGGTGGAAGGGGAGGAGGGTGGGGGGGGAGGTTGGTGAATGGGTGACGGGCACTGAGGGGGGCACTTGACGGGATGAGCACTGGGTGTTATTCTGTATGCTGGTAAATTGAACACCAATAAAAAAATAAATTTATTATAAAAATTAAAAATAAAAGAGAGAACTAAAAGTCTTCTAAATGCTTAATTAGCTTTCGGGAATGAGAAAGTAATCTGTAGAAGCCAGGGGGGAGCCAAAGGGGGAACTAAAAATCAAAGTGGTAGGACCTGAGTGAACTTGGAGGGGAAGACTCTGTCTTACTCAACTAGGAGCTGGATGTTAGTATCCATGTGATGACTGAAGGTAAGCCCATCTGCTATGTAAAAAGGGGAGTTAGAAAATAAGTTAGCTCATAAAACTGGGATCCTTGGAGATACATGAGGGAAAGAAGACAGAGAAAAAATCTGCCAGAAGGCAGAGGGAAAGAATAGGAAAAAAGAAAGATTATCTTTTCCCTAGGCTCTGCTGGAAAAGCAATGCACAAAAACAAAAAGCCTCTTTGAAATACAAACTCAAATACACTTTCTTCGTGGTCAAATATTACCACATTTTCTGGGAAACTTCAATCTAAGAATTAATCCAAAGCTTGATCACGAACCACTGACAGTCCAGGTGCACCTAGACACTTCTAAAACTCAGGCCCGATGGATTGTCATGGAAACAATAAGCCCTACCTAGAAGATGTGGGCACAGTGAGAGTTACCAAACACAAAAAAATTACCCCAACATGTGCAAGACTATACAGTATTAGAAGTGCAAAGACTTTAGATGATAAAATAATAATTAGAAGGTAAAATTTATAGAGTAAAATACTCTATAAATTGGCTCCTGGACAATGCAGGGGTAAGTAGTACCAACCCCTGTGGAGTCAAAATTCCATGTATATCTTTTAATTCTCCCAAAACTTAACTACTAATAGCCTACTGTTGACCAGAAGCCTTACCAATAGCATAAACACTCACACATACTTTGTATGTTCTATGAATCATATTCCATATTCTTACAATAAGGGAAGCTAGAGGGATCCCTGGGTGGCGCAGCGGTTTGGCGCCTGCCTTTGGCCCAGGGCGCGATCCTGGAGACCCGGGATCGAATCCCACGTCGGGCTCCCGGTGCATGGAGCCTGCTTCTCCCTCTGCCTGTGTCTCTGCGCCTCTCTCTCTCTCTCTCTGTGGCTATCATAAATAAATAAAAAATTAAAAAAAAAAAAGAAGCTAGAGAAAAAATATTATTAAGAAAATCATAAGGAAAATATCTTTACAGTACTGTATGGTATTTATGGGTGGAAAATCCACTCATAAGTGGACCCACACAGTTTAAACTCATGTTGTTCAAAAGTCAACTGTAATTAAAGGTATAAAATCCAATTGCCAAGTTACTTAGGCTAGAAATAAGACATTAGAAATAAGCCAATTAGAAGCCATAAAAATAAAAATGTAATCACTGAAATTAAAAACTCAATGGATAAATTTGAGAACAGATTAAAAATAGCTGAGAGAATATGTGGACTGCAGTACATATCTCAGGAGATTGCACAGTGTAATGGACTGAAAATCACAAAGATAGAAAATATTAAAAGACAGCAAAGACATATATTAGATAAAATGAGGAATTGCAACATGTGGCTAACATAAGTTCCAAAAGAAAAAGAGCAAGAGGTAGAATGCAAGGAGATGATGGCTGATTTTTTTTTAGAAATTATGAAAGACATAGGTCTTCAGATTGAAGATGTCTGTCCAATGGTTATGGAGTAGCATAAATAAAATCTATCCACACCCCAATACATCAACATGAAATCAAAGAATACCAAAAACGAGAAATTCAAAAGCCAACAGAAGGATGAGTGAATTATCTACAATGGGGCAAAAATTAGACAATAGATAATAGAGTCCACATAATAATGGAATATCTTTTTTTTTAGATTTATTTATTTATTCACGAGAGACACAGAGAGAGGCAGAGACACAGGCAGAGGGAGAAGAGAAGCAGGCTTCTTGTGGGGAGCCCGATGTGGGACTCGATCCTAGGACCCCGGGGTCAGGCCCTGAGCCAAAGGCAAGACACTCAACCACTGAGACACCCAGGTGCCTCAATAATGGAATATCTTGATAATATTTACAGAAAATAATTGTCAAGTAAGACTTTGCATCAAACTAACAATTTTTGAAGAGTGAGAAAAAAACCAAATCATTCTATCAAAAAAAAAAAAAAGAAAGAAAGAAAAGAAAAAGCTATGGAAATTTACTTAACAAACATTCACTGAGACTGAGAGACATATTTAATGAAAAAAGAAACAAACTGAATGGAAGAAATAGGATGCGAGAAACAATGGTGAGCAAATAAATTAGCAAACAAGCATTGACTGATAAAAAAATAACTAAATGTGCTATAATAAAGACAAAATGTAAATTAAAATACTGCACAACAATTACCCACCTACTGTGGGTGGAGAAGGGTTGGGAGGTTGAAGAAAAAGAAATCTAGTTTCTTTTATTATCTTGAAAAATAGATAAACAACTTTAAATATTTAACAACTTTAAATATCTTCTATTCAAATTTTATGGGTAGCCATTAAGAAATACAAACAAAACTTTTATTTTTTCAAAACCAGTAGAAGAGAGAAAATGAGCATAAACAAAATTCAATACATTTAATAAATATTATAAAGAAAGGGGGAAAAGGAAGTGAAGAAAAATGTAATAATAAAGTAGTATAAAAATAAGTAGTGGGGAAAACAATCCAAATAACTCTAAATAAACAAAAAGCTGAAATAGCTGAAAAACAGTGATTCTTAGATTGTACTTTATTGTGTGTTTTTTTTTTTTTTAGATTTTTTATTTATTTATTCATGATAGTCACACAGAGAGAGAGAGACAGAGAGGCAGAGACACAGGCAGAGGGAGAAGCAGGCTCCATGCAGGGAGCCCGACGTGGGATTCGATCCCGGGTCTCCAGGATCGTGCCCTGGGCCAAAGGCAGGCGCCAAACCGCTGCGCCACCCAGGGATCCCTGTACTTTATTGTTTTTTAAGGTTTATTTATTCACTTGAAAGACGGCAAGCAGGAGCAGGGGGACAGACAGAGGGAGAGGGAGAGAGAGAATCTCAAGCAGACTCCCCAACTCAAGGCTCAATCCAATGACACTGAGATCATGACCTGAGCTGAAACCAAGAGTCTGATGCTCAACCAACTGAGCAACCCAGGAGCCCCAGACTGTATTTTTATTTTTTTAAAGATTTTATTTATTTATTCATGGGCGGGGGGGAGCAGAGACATGGGTAGTGGGGAGAAGCAGACTCTATGCAGTCCCGGGTCTCCAGGATCATGCCCTGGGCTGAAGGCGGCACTAAACCGCTGAGCCACCCGGGCTGCCCCCCAGATTATATTTTAAAGGTTAAACTCGGATGTAGTTAAATTAACCTGAGCACTGTTAATGCCTAGCCCTGCAACCCTGCACCTTGCAACTCCTCCTCCCACCTGAATTCCTCCACAGCCGCGGTTGATCACCTGACCTAGAGAGTTCCCCCATTCCACCCCATTCAAACACCTGTTCTCTTCTTCCCCACCTGAAGGCTTTTGTAAGTTTCCTAACTGCACAGAGGGTCAATCAGGATATGTGAGGGACTTAACATCCAGAGCAACCCTCAAAAGCACAGAATCAGTATATAAACTGCTCAGCCATGCGGAAAGTTTCTCGGAGGGTCCCCAAGGTGATTGAACCCCAGTTCTCAACCCTGCTTACTCACAAACCTCTTTGTCTTTCTACCCATCTCACTTCGCACCCATTTTTTCACTTAAACTTCTTGTCCTCAATCCCCAAATAAACTAGCTGAACCCAAATACAGGTTGCAGAGTTTGCTTTGGAGGAAGTAAGCTTCCTTGTATCATAAAAAAGAAATGCTTTAAACAACAAACAAGTATGATAAGACATAAATTCAAAGGAAAGTAAATAGAAGAGGGTTTATCAGGCAAATACTAAACAAAAGTGATGGAAGGAAGGAAGGAAGGATGGATGGATGGGAGGATAGATAGATGGTAGATAGCTAGATGTCACTATAAAAAGATAAGAATGATTCTGAGCTTTGCACTCTCAAAAATATAGTCTCAAAAGTATTAAAGAATTCATAAAATTACAAAGAAATTGACAAAATAGCAATTACAGTAGGAGCTTGTAAGAGAATGTCTTTTAATTATTGATAGACCACACTGACTGAAACTCAGTAAAAGTAGTAAATAAATTTAGAGCGCAACCTTAGAAACATAGCTAGAACATACTAGACCACAATCCAAGTTTCACCAAATACCAAACAGTATATATCAAGTAATTCTCTGTGATGCAACAAAATTAAAATAATAAAAATATTACTAAATCCTCTCATCCATTTGGAAATTTAAAAAGCATCCCTAAATTACTCATAAGTCATAGAAGATATGAAAATGGAATTAGAACAAATATAAAAACTGAATGACAAGGAGATATATGTAAAGCAGTAATTTGAAGAAAACTATAATCTTCTTAAATTGATTATACTAACATGAAAGGAAAATTAAAAATTAATGAAATAATCATCCAGTTGGAAAAAAATGAATAGAATATACTTGAAGAAAATTGAAGAAAGAAAATTGTTAAAGGCCAAAATGTTATAAACAGAAATGAAAAACACCAGAACTAATTAGAGCTCCACTGTCCAATCAGGTAGCTCCTTGCTTTGTGTGTCTATTGAGCACCTGAAATGGGATGAGTGTGGCTGTGAAACTGAATTTTTATTTAATCTCATTGACAGAAATAGAGATTTTAAAACTGAAGCAATACAAAGTAGCTTTCCATTCCATATTATTGTTTTGGTAGGATTTTATTGTTTTAGCAGAGTTACATTTCACTGTAACTATTGGAAGTGAATCATCCTATTTGAGTATAAAATACATCCCAGATTGGTGGTTTAGTATAAAAAAGAAGAAAATATTTCATTCATAATTTATATATTGGTACATGTTAAAAATGATATTTTGGATATATTATATTAAATATACTATTAAACTTAATTTCACCTGTGTTTTTTTTCCTTGTGTTTGAATGTAGCTATTAGAAGATTGTAAATTACTTATGTGGTTAACATTGCATGTCTACTGAACAGAGCTGACTTAGAGTTTAGTAGTGTTATTGAGTACAAGGTTAAAATACAAAATGCAATAGCATCTCTATGCAGCAAAATAAATTATAAATAAAATTTAATTATGATACTATTTGCAATTGCCACAAAATTATAAAGAACTAGGAGAAAAAGTACAGAAATACATAAAAGTATACCTAGATAAAAGGAGAAATATTCCATATAAAATGATTAAAAGTTTAAGTGTCTTAAAGATGATACTCTTCTCCAAATAAATGTATAAATTCACTGCTAGTTCAATGTTTCTATATACTAGACATGAACAGTTGAAGGCAGAAATTTAAAAGCTGCACTGTTTATACTTAGATATAAATCTGACAAAAATATTTGCAGAATCTGTATGTTAAATATCTGCAGAAGAACTGATGAAAGAAACCAAAAAAACCTATTAATATGAAAATTTCCCTCATATTGGTCTATGACTTCAACAAGATCCCCATCAATATCCCATTAGGATTTTGGCAGATAACAATGAGTGAATCTGAAATATATATGGAAACATAGAGGAATTCTAATAGACGAAACAGGGGCATCTAGGTGGCTCAGTCGGTTAAGTGTGTGCCTTTGGTTCAGGTCATAATGCTTGGGATCAAGCCCTGTGTCAGATTCCCTGCTCAGCAGAGTCTGCTTCTCCTTTTCCCTCTGCCTGTCATTCCCCCTGCTTGTGCATGCTCTCTGTCTCTCTGTCAAATAAACAAACAAACAAACAAACAAACAAATCTATCTTTAAAAAAAAGAATAGTTGAAACAATTTTGACAGAAAGTTGGAGTTCACACAATTGTATTTTTATCATCTACATAACTGTAGCTTTCTACAGTTATCAGTGTAGTATCAAGTAGGCCCACACAAATCTGGCGAATTGATCTAGACAAAGGTGCAAAGACAGTTAATGGGAAAGAATAGTCTTTTCAACACATGTTTCAAAATAGTTGGACAGTCATAATCAAGAAGCTGAGCATCAACCAATTCTTCATGCCCTATTATAAAAATTGAATTGGAATGGATCATAGACCTAAATGTAAAATGTACAACTATAAAATTTTTAAACATAACATAGGAAACAAGTCTTTGAAAGTTGGGTTAGGCCAAGAATTTTTACACATGAAACTATAGACACAACCAGTAAAAGAGATAAAGATGGTAATGTGGACTTTATCATAATTAAAATGTTTAAAGATATGGCTAGTAGAATAAAGAGCTAACCACCAAGTAAATGAACATATTTGCAAGTCACATATCTGATGGACTTGTATCCAGAATATATAAAGAACTCTTAAAAGTCAACAATAATGAAACAGACAAATTAACAAAAGAATGGACAAAAATTTGAGCAGATATATCATAAAAAAGACATACACATGGCAAATAAACACATGAAGCACAATGATATACTATTACATACCTATTAGAATGGCTAATATAAAAAAATCATAAATAGGAACTGACTGTGCCAAATCTGGTGAGGATGGAGATCAAGTGAAACTCTTCCATACATGGCTGGTGGGAATGCTAAATTGTTCAACCACCATAAAAAGCTGTTTGATAGCCTCTTAGAAGGTTAAACATACACTTCTCATATAGCTGAGATATTTCACTGCTATTTGCTCAATTAGAAACAGGCTGTTAAATATAAATGAGTTTGGTATAAGACAGAGATACCTTACATATCACTGGGGAAATGATGGACTAGTCAATAAAATGATGACAGAAATTAATGATGTATGATCATTACATATATCTAGATATGTAAGATCTAGAGATACAACTAGATCCTTACCCCACGTTGCATCCACATGCTGATGGCCACACACGAATGAAGTCCCAAACATGAAGAATTAACTTTGTAATTTTTTAGGGTAAAATATTAAAAAATAGATCTATATGATATTAAGGTAAAAGAAAATTATTTTTATTTTTTTATTTTTTTTAAGATTTTATTTATTTATTCATGAGAGAGAGAGAGAGAGAGAGGCAGAGACACAGGCAGAGGGAGAAGCAGGCTCCATGCAGGGAGCCTGACATGGAACTCCATCCCGGGTCTCCATGATTAGGCCTGGGCTGAAGGCAGTGCTAAACCACTAAGCCACCCAGGTTGCCCAGAAAATTTTTATATAAGCACAAAACCACAAAAGAGAAAAAAATGCTAAATTTGAGAACATTACAAAAAACAATTCTTCAATGTGAAAGCACTTCTTAAATTAAAAAAAAAATCAGATTGGAAGATTTTGTCTTACATTTAACTGACAAATTAATACTATCCAGGACATAGAATTCCTTTTAAAGGCACCTGGGTGGCTTGGTCGGTTAAGTGTCTGACTTTGGCTGGGGTCATGATCTCAGGATCGTGGGGCCAAGCCATGCATTGGGCTTCCTATTGAGTGGGGAATCTGCTTCTCCCTCTGCCCATCACCCCACTTATGCACACGCTCTCTCTCTTTCTCTCTCTAATAAATAAATATCTTTTTAAAAACTAGAAAAAATTCCTTGGGACGCCTGGATGTCTCAGTGGTTGAGCAACAGCCTTTGGCTCGGGTCATGATCCTGGAGTCCTGCGATCCAGTTCCACATCAGGCTCCTTGCAGGGAGCCTGCTTCTCCCTCAGCCTATGTTTCTGCCTCTCTCTGTATCTCTCATGAATAAATAAATAAAATCTTAAAAGAAAAAAAGAAAGAAAAAACACTCTGGCGACTGATGGTGACAATGGGAGAGGCTGTGCATAAGGGGGGGTGCAGGGAGTATATGGGAAATCTTTGCTCCTTCCTCTAAACTTTGTTGTAAGTCTACATGGCTCTACAAAGTCTATTTTTTATGCACAGAAAAGATTCACAATCATTTCTCATGAGTGGCATCCTCTGAGGAGGGAGAGAGAACAGTGGGGTGAGAATTTGGGTGTATCAGTAGAGTTCCACTTGTGTAAGAAGAGGTGGGGAGAGAGAAGGAGAGAAGATGTGAACTAAATATGGTGCATATTAACAACTGTTTAAACTTGGTGTTGTGCCTATTTTCTGCGTGAATTTTTTCATAATCTTTAAACAATTTCTCTACAGAAACACAGCATTTCATAAATGTGTTAAACAATGTTAAAGTTATTAGAACACACATTTCTCTTCTAAAATAGCTTTATTGGGGGATCCCTGGGTGGCTCAGCGGTTTGGCGCCTGCCCTAGTTCCAGGGGCGATCCTGGAGTTTCGGGATCAAGTCCGCTTTGGGCTCCCTGCATGGAGCCTGCTTCTCCCTCTGCCTGTGTCTTTGCCTCTCTCTCTCTCTATGTCTATAATAAATAAATAAATAAATAAATAAATAAATAAATAAATCTTTAAAAAATAAAAAAACAAAATAACTCTATTAAGGGGCAACGCTCATTTACTTAATGTACTTCTGAAAAGTAAACTCTATTGCTATTACATGTATACTCCTCAATGAAAGATTGGAGTAAAACACTGAGCAGTAAGTATAGAGTTCAGAATTTACCACAAAGGGAAAAGGTGATGGATTATTGGATTATCTCAATTATGATCTGTCTCTGATGTTCTTATATATATTACTGATTAGGTATTTCGCATTTTTTTCAGTAAATATCAGACTTCTTTCTTTCTTTTCTTTTCTTTTTTTTTTTTTTTTTTTTAGAGAAATTGAGAGAGAGAGCACAAGCAGAGGGAGTAGGCTCCTTGCTGGGCAGAGAGCTCTACGCAGGGCTCGATCTCAAGACCCTAGGATTATGCCCCCAGCAGGAGGCAGATGTTCAACTGACTGAACTATCCAGGTGCCGCTATTGGACTAACATTCTAAGAGCATTTCTTCATTTTGCCTGAGGGGGCGGACCCTTAGATAAGGAAATGACATGAAAACTGGAAGCTTAGAGAAGCTGAGTCTCTCACCCTATGTCCTGGTGTACTTGTTCCTACTGAAGCCCACAATATATTGTAAGTTGTCAATGCCCAACCCAGGAAATGATATTCAGAAAGGTCTTCATGCCTCCTCTACTCTGAGCAGGATACCATGAATTATTTAATTTCCTATAATTCCTTAATCTTCTTTTTACAAAAAAAAAAAAAAGTTTTTCCTCTACTTTGACAGTTATATCACTTTTTTTTTTCTCCCAGTGCCTTCACGAAGTTCTTGATATGAAAGCTTAGCCTTCCTAGATGGCTGTTATTTGAAATGAAAAGCTGCATGAGTCTTGTCAGCCTCCATCTTACACTATTTAATTTTCACTCTGGAGTTCACAAAATGGCCATTTCTATAATGCATTCCATGTTTCAGGATAGAGAAGATTGCTAGCACAGTAAATATCCATCTAAGCCTTCATTCTCATCAACAAAACATGTCGTTTGTAGTACCCACACATCAACAGAACTTCCTCAGCCCGCCACTACTGCTTTTTCATAATTATATTTTATAATCCTCCTTTACACACGAGAGCTCAATTCACTTCCTCCTACAATGCATTAGCATCCTCTTCAAATCCATTAGTGGTATCACAAGCTCCACAGCATCGTTCCCTCTTCAAAATATTTTATTATTAAGTTACTGTACTGTGAGCTGGGAGTCTATGAATATTTAAGCAAGGCATTGTATGTTTATGTACACTCTGCCAAGACAAAAAAAAAGCCTATTTGCCCTAATATTTTGGCAGTGGTTTAAAAGCTGCTATGTTTTTGAAAAGAAATGTTTGTTTAAGTTGAAAATGATTGGCTATAAATAAGTACAGAATACATTTTTTTAAAAAAAATCTTGGTGATTTAAACATTACCTGTTCTTCAGGCCTCAAGTTAAGTGTCAGTGCTAGTTAACAGCTAGGATAGGAAGAGGCAAACAGACTCCAGTGGTCTGAAGCCAGAAAAATTTAGTAGCACTGCTAACTCATTCCAGTTTTGCTGGCTCAATGTTCACTTGTTAGCATTTGAAACCAATTAGCCCTACATCTCATTAGTGGTTATGGTGACATCTCCACTATCGTTCATAAATTTTTAAGATACACCATTCAAGTTAGTTGGGTAAATGTATGGACATCGATAATCCATTGATTTCATCCAAAATAACATTAATCACATGATTTGGAACATTCCATAGTTGAGATGCAATGATCAGAAAAAGCCAAAAGTTTGAAATGTCCATCAACGAATAAATGGACAAACAAATATGGTATGTTCACATATGGAATATTTTTCAGCAATAAAAAAGGAGCAAAGTACTGCTATATCGTACAACGCAGATAAAACTTGAAAGCATTATACTAAGAGAAAGAAGCCAGTTACAAAAAGCAACATATTATACAATTCCATTTATATGAAATGTCCAAAGTAGATAAATCTATACAGACCAAAGGTTCATATTAGTGGTTGCTTAGTGTTGGTGGTGGGGAGGAGGATAGGGGATGGGTTTATTAGTAATAAACAGAATCTGTTTGTTGAAGATGGCATCTTCAGGAATGCTCTGATCTTAAAAGCTCAGATGGTCTCAAGCTGATTCCTGTTTGGGCTACGTATAGTCCCCAGGAAGCACTCCTGTGCATTTGTCTCACCAATGCCAGATAATGCAGGCCACATAACACAGCAGCTGCTTGTTGCTCAACTTGTCCAACTGGAGTTGGCCAGCCTGTTTGTGTCTCAGGGAGGATTTCTACCATCCACGGGGGTCCCCGCACCACGGAGAACATATATCAAGGGTTGTCTCAGTAAAAGCCTTCTTATTAAGTTGAAGAATTGAACTCGGTTTCTTACTGAGTTGGAGTACAAAAAGGGAACTCAGAAAACACACAAAAGTGTCTCCAAAAATTCTGTCTGTCCATTTTCTCCTTCTTGTATCCATTTATCTCCCTTATTTGGTAGAGGGAGTTAAAATTTTTCTGAATGATTTTTGCCACTTTTTAAATCTTTGTTTAGGGATCCCTGGGTGGTGCAGCGGTTTGGCGCCTGCCTTTGGCCCAGGGCGCGGTCCTGGAGACCCGGGATCGAATCCCACGTCGGGCTCCCGGTGCATGGAGCCTGCTTCTCCCTCTGCCTGTGTCTCTGCCTCTCTCTCTCTCTCTCACTGTGTGCCTATCATAAATAAATAAAAGTTTTAAAAAAATAAATAAATCTTTGTTTAGCACAACTCAGTTTGGCATTTGGTACCTAAGACATCGTGTGTGTGTCTGTGTGTGTGTGTTTATATATAAAGATATCTTTATGTTTATTTCTGACTCTTCTATAGAACTATTAGTTTGGCAATGGCATTGACTAGGTCTGTTATATTCATCACGCCATACACAGTATTTATTTCAGTATGTGGCACTTAATAGGCATTCATACAATATTTGTACAGTGAATGAATGAACGAACACAATTTTTTTTACTTATTCATGAAAATATATAAAGCTAATTCAGAAGATCCCCTACCCAGCTCTAGCCATGAAATCATACAAGTCCCAAAAGCAATTACCATTTTTTCCACAAGAAATGCTTTTTCATTTTGAACCTTTCCTGTAAATGCATCAGTTAAGTAATAAACATTATTTCCAGAGTTCTACACAGTTCTGCCAAAATGTCAATCATACTATGACACAAACAGGCTTTTTTTAAAAACTAAAGCAATTTACAATACAATTGTATACTAAGTGCCATGAATTCTCAGTTAGCTATACAAAATATCAGGCCTCTCTGCTAATGAAATGAAGGGAAATATAATTGACAGTTATCTTATGAGATTTCATTGTAATGCACATGATGTTATAATAAATCTAGTTACCAGAAATTCTGTGGCACACTGTTTAAAGTATATCAATTGATTGCCTTGGAGTCAGCTTATTTTGAAATTCCTGATTGTGAGCATTGAAGTGAGTGTACTACACATATGAAGTATATTAGAATAGGCCTTTTCCAAATCCAATACATATGATCAGTGTAGGAGCCCCACAAAAACCTCTGTTACCATCTACTGTCAATTTGTAACAGATGCTGTGGCAATAAAAATTACAATTTGAAACAAATAAAAAGACTTTCCATATTAGCCTTTCCATGGTGCCTTCTCTGAGTTAGTCATTCCAAAGAAAAACCCCTAACTCTTTGCAAAACAGAACCATTCAAAAGTCAAGAACAAACAAAAGTGAAGTTCTATGTGAAATTAATTT
The DNA here is from genome assembly GCF_003254725.2 of Canis lupus dingo. Taxonomy (NCBI): domain Eukaryota; kingdom Metazoa; phylum Chordata; class Mammalia; order Carnivora; family Canidae; genus Canis; species Canis lupus. The sequence goes on from NC_064277.1 coordinate 18,277,890, forward strand.
GAGAACTGTATCTTGAGTGAGATTTTATTTAACTTTTAAAAAGCAGGGGTTTTGTTTGATTTTAAGAAGAGCAGAATGATGGCATTGTTTTTGTTCCTGCTGCTGGTATTTAATCAGCAATACCCTTAAAAGATCCATTAACGTGAAAGTCCACTAGGTCTACAGAATGCTTAAGATAGCTTAATTTGTGACCGAATTTATGACCAAGTGAGAGAAATATGTTTCTTTTTGTAAACTGAAGTGTTCAGAATATCTATACTTAAAGTGAAAATATCATTCAAAATGTAAATTTATTTTGAGCATTCGTGTAGGAAAATATCCAGATGTTTAATGAAACTATTTTTAAAATTAGGTTGTCTTTTTATTATTGAGTTGTAAGAGTTTTTCATTCTAGATACAAGTCCCTTATCAGATACATGATTAGCAAATATTTTTACCATTATGTGGGTTGCCTTTTCACTTTCTTAATAGTATTCTTTGAAGCACAGAATGTTTAAATTTTGAAGTCTAGTGCATTATTTTTTTTCTTATGTTGTTTGTGCTTTTGGTGGTATCATATCTAAAAAACAATCACCTAATCCAGAGTCAAAAATATTTGTGATTCCATTTTCTTCCCAAAGTTTTATATTTCAACCATTTAAATTATAAATTTGAGTTAATTTTTATATATGGTGTGAGGTAGGAGTCAAACTTTATTTTTCTACATATAGACACCTGGTTGTCCCACCATTAACCCAGTACCATTTGTTGAAAGATTATTCTCTCCTCTATTGGCACTTTTTAAAAAGATTTTATTTATTTATTTGACACAGAGGGAGAGAGAACAAGCAAGGGAAGCAGTAGGCACGGGGAGAGGGAGAAGCAGACTCCCCACTGAGCAGGGAGCTTGATGGAGGACTCAATCCCAGGACCCCAGCCAAAGGTAGATCCTAACCAAATGAGCCACCCTGGCCCTCCCCACTGGCACTCTTGAAGAAAATCTCTTGACCTTAAATGGACTTATTTCTGAACTATTAATTATGTTCCACTGATATATATGCCTATCTTTATGCCAATACCACACTGTGTTGATTGCTGTAGCTCTACATGAAGGTTTGAAATTGGGAAGTGTGAGTCCTTCAGCTTTGTTCTATTTTTCAAAAAAATTTTAGCTATTCTGGGCCCTTTGCAATTCTATATGGATTTTAGGATCAAGTGATTTGTTTCTACAAAAATGAAACTACAATTTGGTAAGTATTGTATTATATCTGTAGATCCCCTTGGGCACTATCATCAGCTAACAATATTAAATTGTACTAACCATGAACACAGGGAGTCTTTCTATTATTAGATCTTCTTTAATTTCTTTCATGATATTTTGTAGTTTTCAGTGTACAAATTTGTTGTCTACTATAAAAATTACCACATACTGGGCAGCTTGTAAACAATAAATATTAATTTCTCACAGTTCCAGCAGCTGGAAGTTCAGGCTCATGGTGCCAATATGGCCACATTCTGATGAAGGCCCCCTAGTTAGCACCTTCTGGCTGTGAGCTCATCTGGTAGGAAGGAGCTAGGGATCTCTCTGGAGCCTTTTTCATAAGTCACAAATTCCATCCATGAGAGTTCCACCCTCTGACTTCACCTCCTTAGGGCCCTACCTTCTAATACCATCACATTGGTCATTTGCATTTTAACATATGAGTTTTGGGGAGACATAAATATTCAGACCATAGCAACAAGTCTTTCAATTGTTTCAAAATGTATACCTAAGTATTTTATTATTTTTTGATATTATTGTAATTGGGATTGTTTTCTTAATTTGTTTTTTTGTTAGTGTTCAGAAATATGAATGATTTTTGCATACTGATCTTGTATCCTGTCACATAGGTGAACACATTTATTAGTTTATTACTTCCTCTTTAGCTTTCCTGAGGTATAACTGATGATTAAACATTGTATATATTTAAAACGCATAACCTGATAACTTTATATACATTGTGAAATAATTACTACAATCAAGCTAATTAATATATCCATCACCTCATAGTTATCATCGTCTTTTGTGTGCATGTCGACAACACTCAGACTGAACCTATTTTTATATTTCCAGTCCTACCTTCAGCAGTATTTAGACATATTCTGAGTTCAGAAACCAGTCATTGGGAAGAGTACAGAGCAAAGGCAAGGGAGAAGCAAGAGAAGACCAGTCAGATGTTACATCAGGGGTAAGAGCAAAGGGACAGAGTCTACCTACAAATGTGTGGATGTTTAAGCATTCTTCAAAGTCCCACCTTTGGCCCCTTCCTTTCTCAATTTGGTTTTCTTTTTTCTTTCCCTCTTATTTTTGTATTTTTTCCCTGGATGAACTTATCCACTTCTCTGGTATTACAGAGACTAAGAATTGCCTCCAAATATCCTCTTTTCTCCCACACTTTTAAATAAAATTCCAATTTTTTGCTGGGCATATGTCCATCAGTTGAATTTCTACATTACCTAGGGTCCCTTGAACCTAATTTAAAACATGTGACTACATTCTAGCAAATGAGATGTAAACAAAGATGTGATACTTCCAAGGCCCTTATTATTATTATTATTAATTATTATTATTATTATTCCAGTATAATTAACACACAGAGGTATATCAGTTTCAGGTATACAATATAGTGATCCAACAATTCTATACATTACTCAGCCTAGGGTCTTTTTTTAAAAAAGGACAGTCAAAGCCTACTTTTTTCCCCTGCTATGAATAAACAAATAATATGTCAGTGTTAGAACTCTGATAGCAGTTTTTGACCTAGAGATATCTAAGCAGTGAACTGGCAGGAGACAAGGTATTTGTAAAATTGCCATTCTCTGTCTCAATTATGGAAATATATATATATATATATATATAATTATTATTTTGTTGTTTCATTAAGTCACTGTTACCTGAATACAGTAAAACTGAATCCTGACTTATAAGTGTAATATTAGGCAGTCACTTCATAATCAATGTTCCCTGTCCTGCTTTCTCCACAAAGGTTTTGTCCTAAATATCCAGCCACCTACCAGATAGTTGACTTGAATGTATTTAAACAAACAGCAATAAGAAACTTTATTTTTTTTTTTGCAATAAGAAACTTTAGCAAGAATAGCACAAAACTTACATTTCCTCAAAAATATGGTCTTTTCCCTGTATTTCCTAGCTCATATTGAGAGAACATCATCCATTTATTTGCCAAGTAAAATGCCTGGAAACTCTTCTGCTTCCACATACTCACCATTTGCCAATAACCAGCATCACTCTTCCAAGGCTTACAGGGTCTTCCCAACTATTTCTCTTCATCCCTATTTCCATCATTCTGGTTTTGACCCTCACCTAGCCTTGCCTGAATTACAGTAACAGCCTCTTAACTGATATGCCTGCATCTCAGCTCTATTAACTTCTACAATCCCACATAAATATCTGATAGCACCATATCCCTGCTAAAAATCTTTTAATGGCTTCCACCAAGAATGAAATGAACCCAAATTTCCTGGCAGTGCATACAAAGCCCTTCAGGATATAGTAAGCACTGACTCCCCTAATGTAACTCCTAATACATGACCCTTCCTGTACTGTCTACTGTCTCCTTCCTTTGCCTATAAAGCAGTTGCCTTTGGAAAGCCACACTGTTCCAGGCTTCTAAATCTTTGCCATGCTGTTCTCTCACCTAGAATGACCTTCTCCCTACTTACATCCTTAGAGAATTCATCTAAATATGCATCTCAGGTGATAATACTGCTACAAAGCTGTTACTGAAATCTACTTAATAAAATTCACATATATCTTTAAAGTTGTACTTTTCAAATTACATGGCAATTGTTTATTTGCACATTTGACTTCTATAATAAACAGTGATGCTGTTGAATTAAGATTTATATCTTTTCATCTTGGTAGCTCCACCACCCAGAAAATAATAGGTATTTAAAAGTTTTTTTTTTTTTTTTTTTTTTTTTTTTTAATTTTTATTTATTTATGATAGTCACAGAGAGAGAGAGAGAGAGAGAGGCAGAGACACAGGCAGAGGGAGAAGCAGGCTCCATGCACCGGGAGCCCGATGTGGGATTCGATTCCGGGTCTCCAGGATCGTGCCCTGGGCCAAAGGCAGGCGCCAAACCACTGCGCCACCCAGGGATCCCAATAATAGGTATTTATTACAATAGTGGTAATAACAGCTAACACTAATTGAAAATTTACTGGACACTGATATTGTTCAAAATACTTTATTTGTATCTCCATGAATCATCAAAGCAACCAAGACACTACATCTCAAAGAACTAGAAAAGAACAAACTGAACTGAAAGTTAGTAGAAGGAAAGTTATAACAAAGAGCAGAGCAGAAATAAATGAAATAGAATCTGAAAAGATAATAGAAAAGATCAATAAAGAGTTGCTTTCTGAAAAGAAAAAAATAGACAAATCCTTAATGAGATTATCAAGAAAAAAGGAAAGGGCCCAAATAAATAAAATTACAAATGGTAGAGGAGACATTAAAATTGATGCCATACAAATACAAAGGATTATAAAAAGGACTACTATAAACAATTATATATCAACATACTGGACAACCTAGAAGTAATTATCCATTACTAGGATAATTTATCCAATTCCTAGAGGCATACAACCTACTAAGACTGAATCATGGTGAAATAGAAAATCTGAACACATGGATTACTAGTCAGGAGACTGAATTACAATCAAAAACATTCCAGTAAACATAAGTCCAGGACCAGATTACTTTATTAGTAAATTCTACCAAACATTCAAAAAAGAATGAATACCAATCCTTCTCAAACTTCAAAAAAGCAGAACAGGACAGAATACTTCTAAACTCATTTTATGAGGTCAACATTATCAAGAAAATGGTATCAAGATACCAAAACCAGGTGAGAACACCACAAGAAAAGAAGATAACAGGCCAATATTCCTGATGATCATAGATGCAAAAATCCTCAACAAAATTCTAGCAAATCAAATTCAACAATACATTAAAAGGATCATATGATCAAGGGCAATTTACTTCAGGGATCCAAGGATGGTTCAACATCTACAAATCAAGATGATACATGACATTAACAAAATGAAATATGAAAATATATGATCATCTCAATAGGTACAAAAAAAGCAATTAACAAAATGCAATATGCATTTATAACAAAACTCTCAACAAAGTGGAAGTAGAGGAAATGTACCTCAACACAATAAAGATCTTATGATAAGCCCATAGCATCATGCTCAATGGTGAAAGACTGAAAGCTTTTCCTCTAAGAACAGGAACTAGACAACGAAGCTCATTCTTGCCACTTTTTTTCAACACAATATTTGGAATCCCATCCAGAGCAATTAGCAAAGAAAAATAAATCAAAACATCAAAACTAGAGAGGAAGACGTAAAGCTCTCAGTATTTGCAAATGACATAATATTATATATATAAAACCCTGAAGACTCTACCAAAAAGCTATTAGTGTAAATAAAAATTTCAGTATGTTGCAGGACACAAAATCAACATGTGAAAATCAGTTGGACTTCTATACACTAACAATAAACTGCCAAAAAGATAAATTAGGAAAACAATCCCATTCCATTTACAATTTCATCAAAAAAAATAAAATACCTAGAAAATTTAACCAAGAAGGTGAAAAATCTATACTATGAAAACTATAAGATATTGATGAAAGAAATTAAAGATGTGAATAAATGAAAAAAACTCAATGTTCATGGATTAGAAAAATTAATATTGTTAAAATGCCCATACTACCAAAAATGATCTACAGATTCAAGGCAATCCCTATCAAATTCTAATGGCGTTTTTACAGAAGTGGATAATTCTAAAACTTCCATAGAACTACAAAAGGCCCTGAATAGATAAAGCAATCTTGAGAAAAAAAGAACAAAGTTTGAGGCAATATACTGCCTGATTTCAAACTATATTACAAAACTATAATAATCAAAGCAATATGATATTCTCATAAAAACAGACACACAGGGAATCCCTGGGTGGCTCAGCGGTTTTGCTCCTGCTTTTGGCTCAGAGCTTGATCCTGGAGTCCCGAGATCGAGTCCCGCATCGGGCTCCTTGAATGGAGCCTGCTTCTCCCTCCGCCTGTGTCTCTGCCTCTGTGTGTGTGTGTGTGTGTGTGTGTGTGTGTGTGTGTCTCATGGATAAATAAATAAACTCTTTTAAAAACAAAACAACAAAAAAACAGACACACAGATCAACAGAACTAAAAAAGAGCCTAGAAATAAAACCAAGCATAATTACTTGTTGACAAAGGTGCCAAAAATACACAATAGAGAAAGGATAGTCTCTTCAATATATGACGTTGAATAAGATAGAAAGAATGAACCTGGACCCCTCTATTATACCACACATAAAAATCAACTCAAAATGAATTAAAAACTTGCATGTGAGGCTTAAAATGGTAAAACTCCTAGAGGAAAATGTGGAGGGTAAGCTCCTTAACATTGGTCTTGGCAAAGAGCTTTTGTGATTTGACACCAAAAGCAAAAGCAACAAAAGCAAAAATTAACAAGTAGGACTATATCAAACTAAGTTTTGCTCAACAAAGGAAACCATAAGTGAAATGAAAAGGCAACCTATGGAATGAGAAAAGACATTTTCAAATAACATATCTGATAAAAAGCTAATATCCAAAATATACAAGGAATTCATACACATCAATAACAAAAACACCAATAACTCAATTAAAAAATAGGTAAAGGACCTGAATAGACATTATTCCAAAGAGGGCATACAAATGGCCAACAGGTACATGAAAAGGTGTTCAACAGCTAATCATTAAAGAAATGCAAATCAAAACCACAATGAGGTGTCATCTCACATTTGTTAGGATGTGTATCATTAAAAAGACAAGAGATAACAAATGCTGGCAAAGATGCAGAGAACTGAAAACTGTTAGGTAGTGATGGTGGGAATGTAAACTGATGCAGCCACAGTGAAAAGCAGTATGCAGGTTTCTCAAGAAATTAAAAACAGAACTACTGGAGCGCTTGTGTGGCTCAGTTGGTTGAGCATTTGACTCTTGGTTTTGGCTTAGGTCATGATCTCAGGGTCCTGAGACTGAGCCCCACATCAAACTCCTTGCTCAACATGGAGTTGGCTTGGGATTCTCTCTCCCTTTCTGCCCTCCCTTCCCCCCAGCTCTCTAAATCAATCAACCTATCAATCAATCAATCAATCAATCTTTTAAAAATAGAACTACTATGCAATCCAACAATCCCACTTCTGGGTATATATACAAAGGAAAAAAAAAAAAAAACTTGTCCCAAAAAGGTATCTGTACTTCTATGTTCATTGCAGCATTATTCACAATAGCCAAAGTATAGAAATAACCTCAATAACCTCAGTGTTTGTCAATGAATGAATAGATCAAGAAAAATGTATACATATATATATTGTATGGAATATTATTTAGCCTTAAACAAGAAGGAAAATCTGTCATTTGCAACAACATGGATGAACCTTGAGGACATTATGCTAAGTGAAATAAGCCAGACAGAAAGAGGCAAATACTACATGGTATCATTATATGTGGAACTGAAAAAAAAAAAAAAGCAGAATTCATAGAAACAAAAAGCAAAAAAGTAGTTGTCAGGGGCTCGAGGGTGGGGGGAAATGGAGAGGTTGTTAAAATGGCATAAACTCCCAGTTATAAGATAAAGTCTGAGGATCTAATGTATAAAATGGTATGTATAATCGATATTACTGTATTGTATAAATGAAAATTACTAACAGAGTAGAACTTAAATGTTCTCACAAAAAATAGGGGGAATAATTATATGGGGGATGGATGTTTTAATTGACTCAATTGGAATCCTTTTCCAATGTATACATGTATCAAATTACCACACACACTTTAAAAATCTTATAATTATATTTGTACTTATACCTCAATAAAGCTGAAAAAAATAACAGAATACAAATTCCTGGTCTCAAGATCTACTGAATCAGCTTTCAAAAAAGAAGAACATTGATTTAAAGTATATGCAAAACTTCTGGGAATTTTAAACGTGCTCTGCTATTTTAATTCCAATCCAGTATTGCAAGTATGCTATAATTTCAATTTCCCCAAGCCTATCAGGCTAATAGATCTCTTGAAAGGTAAAGCTTTGGTAGTACTCATTATTAGTGAACCCATGCTGGTTCCCAGTACTACTGCTCCACAAACTATTCCTTTAATGAATTACTATAGAAAGTTTCCAGATATCAGCTTGCAGTTTTAAAACATATTTTGTCTCCTCCTGATGACTGAGGAAAAACTTTCTACTCAATGGTATTCTATTGTTGCACACATTTTCTATTTCTAGCAGTAATTCTGCAAATTACTTCTATATTATAAGATGCAATGCATCTGAACCTAATGTGTGGAACTCATTTCAGCAATCTGGATGTTTTCTTCCTCTTAAAAATGTTTGTCCTATCCTTGTAAATGGTTGAGAATTTAATAGTAATATTTTTTGAAAAAAAAATAATAGTAATATTTTTTGAATATTATCTTTTGTTGACTAAGATCTGTATTATTTAAAAATGTCTCTTTATGCAAACTGTTTTATTCGTAATTTTTAAATATGTTTCTTCACGTAAATTAACTAGAGAATTGTCAATTCAGACAAAAGCACAATCAGGAGGGAAGGAGTTTATACATCACATTGTGCAGAGATAACTTCTACATCTTAAAGGTTTGACGTCTTTAAGCCTATGCGATGTAAGTTTAATTAAATTCTCTTTGTTATTTCATGAGCAAAGTGAGATCAGTTCTAGAATTAGAACATAGATTTCCCAATTCTAATCCAGGACCCTTTCCATTTTACCATGAGGTTTCAAAGCTGTAGAACGCTAACATAACACAAATTTCAGCATTTTTTAAGTTAGAAAGATTGTATCAGACAAGCAGGGTTCAAAAATTAGTGGATATCCTTTGGACAGTTCCCATATCCTCCCTTAGGTCAGCTGCCTCATCAAAAGTATTCTACACCTCATGTTCTATTTTTGTAAAATCAAATGAGTTGAAGTACATAGTGCCTGGGAGTATTATAATTAGTCATATGATATCTTCTTATTATGACTAATAATGACAGAATTAATTTTTTGGTATAATGATATGGTCTAAAGGAGAGGAACTTGTTCTATTGTCTGAAATATTTATTCTAAATGAGTTTAAATCTCTCTGCTTTTTATATCTCACAGAATTTTATGATATGGTACTAATATTTTGCATTTTGAGCTAATGAAAAGTAGGATACTTAAAAATATAACTCAAATTAAAATTAGTGTTGCCACTTTCATACAGATGGTATAGAAAGTTATGATGTTACTAAAGACTCAGCTGGATTCCTGTCAGGGCTAATAATGCTTGAACTTCATCAGTTATTCGTGCAATTAAAAAATCCTTTCAACATTTCTTCACAAACCACACCTCCTCTCAAATAATTCCTCTTCTTCGTTCCAAGGCATGCTTAGAGCCTGCTGACTTGATCAATTTATCAGACTGAAGAGAACAAACAAGGAGAGAAGTCCTGTCTCCTCTCCCAATCACACACCAAGTATTCCATCAGATGACAGAGCTTCTGTATTCTCCAACAAGAAACACTAAAGTTTAGATATAAGGCACCCAATTGGACTTCCAATTATTACAGAGAAAATTAAGCTTTGTTGCATTATTTTTTTCTGCATCCATAATTAGATGTTTTAAAGCAACAGAGTATGTGCTATATAATATGGTTGTATTGTAGACTATGTGTACCATACCAATATTGATGCAGTCATAATTTAAAAAAAATTAAAAATCAAGCCTTGACATGATGCAGTTTAAACTTTAGTAATAAACTCTGATAAAAATCAGACATCTCTCTCCAATAAATTTTATATCTTCTCTTAAGATGTCCCATGTCATCCATTGTGACAGAGCAGAAGTGTGAGGGTGTATATAACACATTAAATATGATAGTTGTCTGACTTCAAGCAGAAATACTTTTCAATTCAAAAGAATACAAAAATAACCCTTCAGGGATGCCTGGGTGGCTCAGTGGTTGAGCATCTGCCTTTGGCCCAGGGCAAGATCCTGGGGTCCCAGGATCAAGTCCCACATCAGGCTCCCTGCATGGAGCCTGCTTCTCCCTCTGCCTGTGTCTCTGCCTCTCTCTCTCCTTGTGTCTCTCATGAATAAGTAAATAAAATCTAAAAAAAAAAAAAAAAAAAAAAAACCCTTCAAATGTGATTGATCATTAAATCTATCAAAGTCACAGTTCAAGACCGAACTTTTTATCACTCTGTGATAAAACCCATCTAAAGAAAACTAAAGTTAAAAGAAAGGACACGAAGTATTCCAGTTTCCTTTAGGGGATATACAAATGCAGGTCAATACTTTCCAGCAGTCAAAAAGAGGTTAATAATGCCAGCTCTGGACTCATTCAAAAAGGTGCATGTGAAGCTGTAATGATTTAGATAGCATGGCAATAATTTCCAGACATTCCCCCAACCTCACCATTTTCTCAAACCTTGAGAAAGCTTTCTGATTCTCCCCATATATGCCACTTTTGACAAAGGAGCAGAGCCTTTGAAAGAAAAACATTTTTGGCTCTGTTAATGCTAGTGTATTCTTCGAGCCCAGTATTCAGTGTTCCGGACAGGCAATTACATGCAAATTTGTTGGGAGCTAGGAGGTTCATTTACTACATTCAACTCCATAGAAGAAGATCAATAGGAGTGCAAAACCTAATCCTAGATGAAAGCACCATGATCAGGTAATGGTTATAGAGTTAAGGCCCTCAGAAGAATGTTAGGAATCAAAGGGCATGCTAGAGAAAAGCATTATGCATAGTGCTTTTTTGAACCATATGGGAAAGACAACAGACAAAGTGAACCAAAGAGTTGGAACACAAGAAGGTAGACATGCAGTTCAACACAAATTGTTAGGGTTTTTCAAAAGATATGAATGAGGATTTGACCAATTAAAAATGGCTGCCTCAAAAACCTTTTGTTGGCTATTTAAAGAATAGTGGTGTGCAAACTCATTTCTCAAACTTACACCATGCAAGCCAGGCTTGCATTTAACTCTTAAGGAAAAGAGGAAATCTTTACTGCTAGCTTTCCTGTCTTCTAATTTTTGTGGGATTTCTTCCTGATGTTTTCCCCTAGCCCAGGCCACATACCCTATTGATGTTTAGTAAAAGTCCTACTCACCTATTAGCCCTCGTTGCTGTACAGAGGAAACCGTTTTGTGGGAAAACATGGACATAAGTGACTCTGAGTTGAAAAAAGAATTCAGAAGAGTCAAACTCTGATGCTTTGAGCATACCTTAATTAGTACATTTATTTCTATTTTCCTTTTTATGAATCTCTAAGAGTGATATGTAATTAAAACATCCATATATGAATCAGTCTAAAAGTTCTTTCAACAAGTATAAAATTAAAAAATTAAGATTTTATTTATTCATGAGAGACACAGAGAGAGAGGCAGAGACATAGGCAGAGCGAGAAGCAGGCTTTCTGTGGGAAGTCTGATATGGGACTCGATCCCAGGACCCTGGGATCATGCCCTGAGCCAAAAGCAGATGCTCAACCACTGAGCCACCCCGGTGCCCCTAAAATAAAAATTCTCTCTCTCTCTCTCTCTCTCTCTCTCTCTCTCTCTATATATATATATATATATATATATATATACACACACATACATACATAGTCAGGGTTTAATCAATAGGTTTTTTCCTGTCTTGGTACATAATAGTACATCTTAAGATGAGTGGTGTTAGAGTTGACGAAATAAAGCACTACTGAAGAATATCATTACATGTTTTTTAAAACTCCTTAATCGATATCAAAAGAGATGGGAAACCTATTAAGAACAGTGGCCCATCAGCTGGAAAGTAGAATAATGCAGAAATTGTATAATTATCCATCATTTTAGCAGCAGAGGACTGTTCCTTTAGCCCTAAGATGAGTTAACCTATAATGAATTTATTCCAAACTATCCAAGGAGAGTAAGCAATTCTCTTGTAAGCAAACTACTTGCTGCTATGAGGTAAATTAAGTCTTTCCAACACCTTTTAATAAATTGCTTCTTACAGAGCACTAAATTGAACCCCGATGTTCTGGGATGTTAATTTGCCACACAGGACAATTTTTCTCCTGGAGGGCATTTTATTCCTTTTACCTCACATCACTCATGTAGAGGCTAGGAAGCCATTTAGATTACTATGACACTCTAAAGTTTCATTCATTTCAGTGAATTACATGATGACTTCAGTACTGTTTGGGAACGTGGTTGAATTTCTTTCAGGCAACAATTTCAGGGTTTGTGTTTGCTTTTTAAGGAAAAGAATTTTGGGTAGGTTTAGGGTTTGATGCTTTTTTTAACCCTAGTTTTCTATAGATTCTCTATTTTAATGTTTTGTTTCCTCTCCTCTTTTTGTTGCTAAGCAGATGGGACATGTTGCTATGTGACATTTTACACAACCACTTTTAAGCAGCTTCCACAGTAATGACCAGAGGTCATGAAAACATAATCATTCACATTGAAAACTGGAGCACTTGCCTTTTTGTTCCTGGAAAACTGTGGAAAATGTACAAAAAAAAAACACACCTTTTTTAGAATATAATAATTAATAATTATATTTATTCAGTGAGTTTTTCCATATATTATCCCATTGGAGATTCACAAAAACCCAATGAAGTGTTAAGGGAAAGTATCAACACCAAAGCCATAATCATCATTGTATTTCAGGTCAGATAAATGAGACTCTGAAAGCAGGTCAGATGATAAACACATGGCAATGATAGGAAATGAGTTTGACTCATTTGATTTCCCAATCAGAAAATAACAAAATGCTCTCTGAAACATGAAGGCTGGAAGTTTGACACCTGTAATAAATGCTCATTTAAAAGCATATTTTGAGGGGTGCATTGGTGGCTCGGTTAGCTGAGTGTGGGACTCTTGATTTCAGCTCAGGTCATGATTTTACAGTCATGGGATCCAGCTCCACATGGGGCTCCATGCTGAGTGTGGAGTCTGCTTGAGACTCTCTCCCCTTCGCCCCTCCCCCTCCCCCACCACTCATTCCCACATGTTCTCTCTTTTAAATAAATAATAAATAAGTAAGTAAATTTTTGTTTCCCCTACCTCTATATGCTAATTTTGTATCTTTCTTACTCTTTTTTCCCCTAGATTTTATTTATTTATTCATGAGAGAGAGAGAGAGAGAGAGAGAGGCAGAGGCAGAGGGAGAAGCAGGCTCCATGCAGGGAGCTTGACATGGGACTCAATCCTGGGTCTCCAGGATCAGGCCCTGGGCTGAAGGCGGTGCTAAACCACTGAGCCACCCAGACTGCCCATCTTTCTTACTCTTTAATAATAATTAAAATAATAAGATTAATAGCTGTCAATTATCTAATACTAACTAGGCACCCAAATAAATGCTGTCCCCATACCCGTCTATGAAATCCCTACAATAACCTAATCATTATGAAGAATCAGAGGCTCAGAAAGCGAATATGCAGGCCAAGGTCAAACATTTAGTACAGAGTAGAGCAAAATGAAGACTCACATGCGTCTCTGACTTCCAAACCTGCACTCTAACCATCACACCCTACTGTCACAGCAGTCAGCTCCTTCCAATTCATTCTGCAGGTTGCTTTTTTTTTAACTGCTGTTTCAATTAATGTTTCTCATTCTCAAGAAACATAATTTTGAAAAGCAATAAAAGGTTTGTATTTGGTAGGCATGACAAATTAGCTGGGTGAGAGAGAACTGGAAGGCAACCACCCTACAATGCCAATCACATGGGTATATGTGTATAATTAATTGTTCTGTAATACACAAAATAGAGAAAAAACAGTGGCCATGTACATAGTGCACTGGAATGAGCACTACAACGAGAATCAGAAACTTGGGTTTTAGTCCATTTTCTAAAATACCTTCTTAAATATTGAATAGATGGAAAGAGACATTTATAAATATTTGTAGCATAAAGAGCCACAGTAAAATTAAGACCTATCTATCCAGTTACAGAAATAGAGCATTACCATTACCAGTGTAGCCTCCCTTTCTACTCCCTGCACAGGTAACCACACTCTGCTCCTGAATTCTTATTTATCATTCCCTTTCTTTCTTCGTATTTTATCACACAATTAGCATACCTAAACAATGTATTGCTGGGTTGTGCAGATTTGGGCACATGACTTTTTCTGTATGCATCTGCAATCTATGTGACTGGCTCTTTTTCACTATACATTTCTGAGATACAGTCATGTTGCTTATAGTTGTAGCCTTTCTGTGTAAATGTATATGGACACATTTGTCAAGTGTATGATTATATCACAATGTATTTATCCATGTTAATTTTAATGGGCATCTGCATTCCTTCCAATTTTTTGCTAATATAAAAATTACCACTCTAAAGATTTTTTTTATCTTTCCTCTTTTTTTTCCCCCCTCAGGTGCAAGAATTTCTCAAGAATATATGTCTACAAGTAGACATGATGGCTTATAATATAGGCAGATGGACAAGGACAAGATAATGTTCAATGATGTTTCAGTGTTCCTACAAATGTACCCTCTTCATGCAGTGTGCAAATGTTACACTTGCCCCACAGACGTACCAATAATTGTTTTGTTAGCCTCCTAATGTTACCTATTTGCTGAGTGTGAAATGGTATCCCATTGTGGTTTCAATTTGTATTTCCCTGAAAACTAATGAGATTGAACATCTTTTCATTTGTTTATGACCAAGTTTCTTCTGTGAAGTACCTGTTCAAGACTTGTGTCCATTATTATACCAGGCTGTTTGCTTTTTCCATTTCTAATTTGTATAATATTCCTTTATATTCAAAAATGAATCTATTTTTAGCTCTATGTGCTAAATACCTTTTCCCAGTCAGAGGCTTATATTTTCACATTCTGTAGCAGGTCTTTTTTATAAACTTAAGTTCCAAATTTTACTGAAGCCATTTTTTTATGGTTTGTGCTCTTGCTTCTTTTTAAGGCAATCTGTTCCTGCACTAAGATTGTCAAGATCAGCTTCGACATTATCTTCTACACATTTCACAGTTTTGTCTTACACACTTAGGTCTTTAACCAGCTTGAAATAGATATCTTTATATGGTGTAAAATAGAGGTCTAATTTCATTATATTATTATATCGATATGGTTCTACTGCCGTTTGTGGAAAATCTGTTTTTCTTGCTGTCCTGCGATGGCTAACCAGGTCGTAAATCAAATTTTCATACACATTAGGCCTCTGTTCAATTCCACTGTTTTCTTTATTGGGCAATTTGCCAGCATCATATTGTCTTAATTATTCTGTTCATGTTAATTCTTAGTATCTGGCAAGAAGGTTTCTTCATCTAAGTTTTGTGTTATTAACCGGTAGGTAGCCAGGTTCAACTTAGCTTTTGATTTTTCCATATAAACTTTAGAATCAGCTTACAAGACAACACAAAGAAAATTATGTTATGATTTTTATTGAAATTGTTTTTAACCTCTACAGAAATTTTGGTATTTAATAATACAGTCTAAAAATTTTATATAGTCTTCTATTTATTTAGGGCTTTTTCAATGTGCTTCCATAAAGTTTTAACATTTTCTCTGTAAAATGTTTTTTTTTTTAAAGATTTTATTTATTTATTCATGATAGTCACAGAGAGAGAGAGAGAGAGGCAGAGACACAGGCAGAGGGAGAGCCCGACGTGGGATTCGATTCCGGGTCTCCAGGATCCCGCCCTGGGCCAAAGGCAGGCGCCAAACCGCTGCGCCACCCAGGGATCCCCTCTCTGTAAAATGTTTATAGATATTTTCACTAAATGGGAAATATTTTTGAGACTATTATAAATTGTATTCTATTTTTAAATATTTTCTAATACTTTAAAATTATAAATAGATAAATATTGATTTTGTACATTGATTTTATATCTATCTAGCCACCATGTAAATCATCTTGCTAATTCAAATAAATTATCTATATGTTGTTTTCCATATAGATTATTATATGCATATAATAACTATATTTACACATCTTATTTAATTTTTCTTATGTGTCAGCTACAACTTTTAGTACTATATAAAAAAAGAAATAATATAGTATGCAAATCTGTCATATTATTAATCTTAAGGGAGTTAATTCTAATATTTTTCCATTAACTGGATTATTGCACTATAATGATGTATTTTTCTTTTTTTATAATGATGTATATTTTTTTTTAGGATTTTATTTATTTACTCATGACAGACACAGAGAGAGAGAGAGAGAGAGGCAGAGACACAGGCAGAGGGAGAAGCAGGCTCCATGCAGGGAGCCCAACATGGGGACTCCATCCCAGGTCACCAGGATCACACCCCCGGCTGCAGGCGGCACTAAACTGCTGCGCCACCGGGGCTACCCTAAAGATAAACTATCTACCTTTAGTTCACTATAAGTTATATAATAGATAAATTCTATATTTCATCAAAAGCTTTTTCTCCATACATTGAGATGATAATATATACTTCTCTTAATTACTAATATGATAAAGTTAATTTATGTAAAACCAGCCTTGCATTCCTTATAGTTAGAGGAATGCCAGCTTTGTTATATATTATCTTCTTTATGCATTGTGTGATTTATTTTATTAATATTTTGTTTAGGAGAGAGTCATCTCTATCAGCAAGGTGAGATTTTCTTTTTTATTCCCTGGATTAGTTTGTGTGAAATTAGAATAATTTATTACTTGAATATGACATAAAACCTCGTTGACTAAATCATCTGCATTAACATTTTGTTTTTCATTTTGTTTTGTTTTGTTTGTATGTGCGTATGTGTGGAGAGGAGAGGTTTTTAATTGATGAATCAATTTCCTTCGTGGTTATAGAATTATTATGATTATCTATTCTTACTCTGTTAATTGTGGTAAATTATATTTTGGGAAATTTTTCTGAATCTAATAAGACTTCAACACTAACAGAATGTTGTTCATTGTTCTTTGATTGTATGCAGACTCTGCAGTACTGGTCTCTTTTATTTCTAAATTATTATTTTTGTGTTCTCTTTTTTCTTAATCAATTTGGCTAGTGGATTCTTTTCAAAGAACAAACTTCTGGCATTATGGATTGTGCTTTTGCTTTCCATTTGCTATATAAAAGCATTTATATAAGCATTTGCTTTTGCTTTCCATTTTATTGTAATTTCCATTTGATCTACATTTTTTGCTTTTGCTTTCCATTTTATTGTAATTTCCATTTGATCTACATTTTTAGGTGATTTTTTTTTCTTGTGGTATTATAAGTTAAATCATTAGCTCATTAATGTTCTTTTTTTTTGTAATGTAATCATTTAAACTTTCCTCTATCAATTTTGCTATAGGCCATAAGTTATGATAATAAGGTCTTTGGTTTTTTTCTGTTCTAAATATTTTCTACTTTTATTATAATTTTTTATTTGGCCCATGCTTTACATATAAATATGTTTCTTTCTCTTCAAATGTTTATTGGTTGTATTTTGTTCTTAATGTCTAACTCAACTATTTTGTGTTCAAAAAAATCACCTGAATGAACTCAATTCTTTGGAATTTGTTCACTTTTTAATTCTTTTCTTTACTTCTGAAATTTCTAACTTTACTGATTTATTGATTTGCTTGATTAGACCATTACAAAGAGGTAAGTTTTATTTTTTTTAAGATTTTTATTTATTTATTCATGAGAGATAGAGAGAGAGAGAGAGAGAGAGAGAGAGACGGGCAGAGACACAGGCAGAGGGAGAAGCAGGCTCCATGCAGGGAGCCCAACGTGGGTCTCGATCCCAGGTCTCCAGGATTACGCCCTGGGCTGAAGATGGCACTGAACTGCTGAGTCACCCGGGCTAGTTAACTATTTCACTTAATGTCCATTTTATCTGATAGTAATATAACTATCTCATCCTTTTTTTTTTTTTTTTTTTTTTTTTTAACTCTTACTGATCTGGCCACTTCTTTATAGATGTTCAGTCTTTTTCTACTTTTAGAATTTTCTTTTTGTCTTTGGTGTCATGAGTTTGCACTGTAAAGTGTCTGGAGCTACAACTCTTTTAAGCATCCTGTGGCATTTGCTTTGGTCTCTGACTCTGAAAACTGTTGACCTTAAACTTCTGGAAAATTCTCAGCCATTATTTTTTTAATGATTGCCTCCCTTTTGTTTTCTCTCTCCTTTCCTTAAAAGCCCCAATTCTTTTTAATCTCTTTTTATTTTATATCTGTTTTTCCTTTTCCTAGATTATAAATACTCTTCAAATACATCATGTCAACATATCCTAATGTGTAGAGATGTAATCTTCTGTATCATGTTAAATATTTAATTTTAAATATTGCATATTTTTTATTTCAAAAATTATAGTTGAATTTTTAAAAACTTACTTGACTATTGTTAAGACTCTTGCTCATATTCAATCTCCTTTTTATCTCTTTAAGCCTATTGATAGTATATATTTTATATTTCCTAATAATTCTAATATTTGAAGTCTTTGGGATTCGGTCTTTGTTTCTGCTCTCATTCATAGTGCCATTTTCCTTGTATGTTGTGCTATGTTTGTAAGCTTATTTTCCTTAGATATTCAGCATATGGGAATTCTTTAAGACCTGGACTCAATGTGAGATTTTCCCCAGGGAATTTGCCTTTGCTTCTCTCAAATGTCTGGTCACACTGTTAACTAAGGTTCACTTTATGTTAAATTATTGATTTGAGTTTATTGAAACTCAACATATAATTCAGATATTAACTCTTGGGGTGGACTTCCTCCCTTTCCCTCAGCTAACACTAAGGTTTGATATAGGAAATTTTTATTGCTATCAATGCTACTCTCTTCCACATATACAATCCAGAATAGGGGCAAAGTTTAATTCTAGTTACCTAAACAGTGAGGATGTAGCTTTCTGGATTCCAACTCTTATTCAATGGATCTTCTGTTAAATTTTCTCTCTCCTCTCTCCTGTGGGAATGGAAAAGTCAAAGGCCAAGGTCATCTGGATTCAGCAAGTATTTTCATTGTGAAATCAGCTTTAGTTCTAGTTTACTTGCCTGGATTCCTGCTTCCACTTAGTTTTTAGCGTCTGAGTAGTTTATCAGATTCAGCAAATAAAAATACAGGATGCCCAACTAAATTTGAATTTTAGACAAACAGTAAATAATTTTAGCATAAGTCTATCCTATCGATATTTGGCTTATACTCCTACTGAAAAGTTATTTATGGTTTATCTGAAATTCAAAGATAACTAGATTTCCTGTATTTTTATCTTGCAACACTCTACCAATGGAATTCTCATTTTCTTGCCAGTTCACTGATGCATCTACAGAGCCTTTTTAAAAAACTAAGCAGTGTTTTTCATTGTTTTCTTCAGGAAGATCAGTTAAGTTACCAAGTTTGCCATGTTGCTGGAAGTAAAACTAGTTCCTGTCCTTCTCCTTTACCTTAACCACCCACAATTTTTCTTCTTCATATCTTGGAATTTGTAAAGGATCTGAGAGATCATCTCTTATAATCCCCTTATGTGAAGATAAAGAAAAATGAGACTCAGATAAATAAAACAATAAGGCCAGCATTATACCCAATTTCAAAGTAAAAACCCTGTCTCCTCACCCCTTCAGCCTTCTTGCCACTCTACCATGTTGACTCTAAGGACCAAGTGAACTAATGCCATGAAGGTACTCACTGGGGGAATATAAAGTATTGAAGGTACATCAAGTAGTAGAAGAAAAGTAGATAAAGTATTTAAAAATGATCACAATTACAGAGTCTAATAAATAATTGGGCGGCTTAAAATGTAAGATTGATTGTGGAACAATATTTCCGGAAGGAATCTCATAGCAATATAATAGCATACTTACACTTTCTTTTCTTCCAGCAATCTTAAACATAACAATGAGAAATTTTCTATGAATATTTAAAACAAATAAATTAATATTAAAATAAAATATCTGGCCAGAAATATATTTCATCAAACAAGAATTTCTGACCTAGAATATAATATATTCTCCATAACAAATAAGACAAAAAAACAGAACTTAATTAACAAAAGCACTCTCTTCTTTTTTCCTTCCTCTTTTCTTACAAAGAAATGCTTTCAGAATGCTTAAGACGCTCACCATGCTACTTTCTTTGCTACAATCAGTGCATGATTGCCACTCAAATTGCTATACTGGTCCTTTTTCCTCTAGCTCTGCATAAAAAGAAGATGCAGATGAATGGATTTTCTGTGGGTTAATTTATTAGGAGTGCAAAGCAATTATCAGCAAGGTAAATCATGGAACATGAAGTACACTGTTACACGCTGGTTGCTGTATAATGTAGGTCCCTTGGCCACAAATGCAATTAAAGTGTTATATTTTATTCCTTTTAATTTTATCTCCCACTCTATCCTTTGCTTAACGTCGACAAGTCTGACTGTACATCAATATGTGATCAATAAGTAGCAATGTATAATAACTACCACAAACAATTTTGTATTTTTGATGCTATGAAATACATTTTCATGATACAATAGCATAAATCTTCAAAATGAGGGCTGGGAAATTTAAGTGTAGGACTCCGTTCCCAGGGCATCAGGCTGTCAGTTTCTCGTGTGGCTGTGATCGGGTGAAATTATATTACTGTCATGTGACCAGAGACTGATGTGAAGTGAATTAAGCAGTGCTTGCAAATGCCTGTCACATTAATAGTATCTAAATCTTCTGTTTTTAATTTTAAAGGGCAGGTCCTAAGAAAGTCATGTTTACTAGGCTTTCAAGACTCATAAAAGAAACCCTTGACAACAAAAGCAAGCCTTCTCCCTACGTAGACCAGTACAAATGTGGATAATATGGAAGTGATAGAGAGGCAGGGTTTTAACAAAGAGAGCGAGACTAAAATCCCTGCTCCTGCCACTTGCTAGCTAAATTTGGTCAAGTTTCCTAACCCCTGTTTGCCTTGGTTCTCTCTTTGACAATGCAGGGATAATGATAAACTGCCTGGTGCAATTATTAATAATGTATGAAAGATATGTAGCTTGTAGTAAGGGCTCTATGAAAGGAAGCTATCCCAATGATGTTGGCGATTCCTTGTTTACGAAGAACTGCAAAGTAATCACAATATTAAATTTTACACATTGGCAGCAACACATCAGGAAATACCTGGCAATAAGCCATAGCATTTAAGAAAGCTATGACACTGTACAGAAATGGTGGGTGATCCAAACGGGCAGATTTAGAAAGAAATGATGGTTGAGAAGAGTGGGTGGTCTGTATTCTGAAACACCAGACACAGATCAGAGGATTGGTGGTGATAAGCATGAGAATTTAGGGGACCTGGGGGTAAGTGTCGCTTGGATGGTATAGAGACATGAGGTACCAGAAGGGCTATTCAGCATAGCTGAAGAAGAATCTTCAACCATCACTAGCTTGAAACATTCAGATTTGTCCTAATGGGCAATTTGAAGCCTCTTGAAGGTTTTGGAAGAACAAAGTGGGTAGTAATTTGAAAATTCTTCTGACACATGTGCTTGTGGAATTTTTTTAGCCTAACTAGCCTGTTTGTTGTAAGGAAAGGCTTGAAAAATGAAATGACCAACCAGAGGGCTGTTGTCATAGGATAGGTAAGAAGTGAAGAAGGCGATAGGCACAGCAGGTGACTGTCCGTGATGTGAGCTCAGAGGTGAAGGAAAGATCAACATCTGCTAAGATTGCTACTTCCCTGAATGGCTGGAGCCTGGACATCCAAACCAACCATTTTCCTTTAGCAAAAGGCTCTCCCCTAGTGATAATGTGAATGGTCTGCACAGAGGGACCTAAAACTAAACATGTCACATTTTAGCACCTCAGTGTGAATTGATTTGTTTGTCTTTCCTAGAGCAGGTGTCCAGGAGGGATTGTCAGGGAGGTGGTAACAGCTCTGAGCCCCACGGGGGTGGGCAACCATGACCAAAGCAGAGAAGGATTTGAGAGGAGAGCCTTGGGCTGAGAGCATTGCTCTACTGCAGGGTTTGGCCTGGGGCTGCCCTTGAGGATGGTAATGAGGATGGAGCCAATAATGTTCTAAATAATTAAATGTGGTAGTGGGAGATTATATCAGTTACCTTGGGAATTAAAAACTAATGTTATAAAGTATGCTAAAAAAACAATGGCATTAAAACGTTCCCCAAAGTCACCCCTTTTGCTTTTTTTTTGAGAATCCAGTCCTTGTGTGTGTCACACACACACACACCCAACCCTAGCCCCCTGGAATCCTGTTCTTTTGTGTGAACAAGTTTGGGTTTCAATCCTGTTTTGCACTGCACTTCTGTGGCACAAATGTCTTTTTAGCTTCATCTCCCTTCCTTCACTTGAGATAACCCATCATTATTGTCTCAGCTTATCTATGAAACGTTTTTTGTGTTTAACTTACATGTACAAATTGAAATGAGTTGTCAACATCACTGTGGACAGATACATTCTAAACTAAATGCGGGCAGTGATATCGGCTCAGTGTTGGAAGCAGCCTCCTTACATCTGCAACCGTCCCAGCTAATGCACAATTGTGTTTTTTGAATAATCTAATGCTTTTGTTATTTAAAAATGGGATGCATTCACACTTTGATAGTCCAGCTCCAGTGCAAGCTCTTGGAGGCCTTATTCACCTGTGCATCCTTCCCTGTGTGCACCCTTCGCCCAGGAGAAGACCGGGATTTTCTGGGCTTAACCATCAACTCCTCACATGGGTGGGATGGCTTGCTCTTTTTTGGAAATGATCATTTTACATTGTGTGACACTTCAAGTAATTATGTTCACAGACAATTAATGGGGAAGGGTGATGAGGGGCGTTTCAAAACCACTTTTGAGAGTATAGTGAAACGTGATTACATCGGATGCCATAACTCTGAAGTTGGTATAAATCTGAACGTGATTCACGTGTGTAGCTGGTGAGTCCCTACCCACCAACTTGTGGTACAAAGCAAGGTCTCATATTCAAAATAAAATTGTTTGGAATACTCGTGCCCTCCCCATCATACTCAAAGCTGAATTCTCTTCTGCCCTTCAGATGCAAGTCTGTAAGGAATCTTGGGGGACCTCGAGGAATTCAGTCACCATTCCTGATTCTGTCCTCTCCACTGCTTATCTTTTGTCTGCTGTCACCATTTCTAGCATGTCCTACTCGTGTGACTGCATGGACCATGACATCAGTAGGTCCTGGTAACACCACTTCTGGTCCTGTCAATGGCTGCAACTACCTCCTCTATTTCTTCTCCCATCACTTCTTACTTCAGGCTTGATGCAGCTTCACATGCCTGCCGTGGATGGCATTCAGACATCCACCACTTCATCTAAAGCTGTACCCTCTGCCTAGTGTGTCACTTATCCTTGGTGGCTCCCTTGTTCACAGGAGCAAACATTTAAATCTCAGCTAAACTACTTTCTCTACCATCACTTATCCCTGAGCTACAGTCCTCACAGTGCACCTCCAATATCATATGTATCACACCAGATTATAATTTTTTTCCTCCTGTTTTTCTCCTTGCCGTATAGATCATGAGAACCATGGTGGCAGTGGATGAAGAGCAGCTCTGTAGAAATAAAATATGTGCTCAGCTAGGCAGACTCATTTAGATATTTTACCAGTTCACCAATAACCAAACCTTTTGTTCATTAGTAAGACAGGTAGGTAGGTAGGTAGGTAGGTTGATAGAACAATAGATAGATAAGAAAGAAAAAAGTGGGAGCACTTGGGTGGCTCAGTGGTTGAGTGTCTGCCTTTGGCTCAGGTTGTGGTCCCTGAGTCCTGGGATTGAGTTCCACATCAGGCTTCCTGTGGGGAGCCTGCTTCTCCCTCTGCCTATGTCTCTGCCTCTCTCTGTGTCTTTCATGACTAAATAAATAAAAGCTTTTTTAAAAAAAGAAAAAAAATTTCTTAAGAGAGAAAAAAATTAGTTCTTAATTAGAATAAGCTTTATACCATAATTTAGAATTTGACCTTGATTCAATCCAAACCACATTCTGAGAAAATCTGCTTAAAGTGAATACTATGTGGCTACTAAATTAGTATATTTGAGAATAGCAGAGAGAATAAGACTCTATGTGTTTAAGGTCAGTTGTATGAAGGATAGGAGAGCTGGATAAAATTAACTTACCTATTTAAGTGTTCCAGAAAATTTGAAAAACTGAACTGTCAAAAAAAAAAAAAAAAAAAAAGCAAAGAACCCACACATTGCTACTCAGCATAATTTTGCTTAGAAAATAACATTATTTCTGCTTGATTTGATTTTGTGTGGTTAAGTTTGGAGGAAATGTTATTTATTATATACACAGCTAAGCTTATGTAATTACCCTCAAATGTTCTAGCGTAGTACATACAGCCAAGAACACAATTGCTTGTTGCATCAATTTGGAAAAGAGAGGGAAAAATTAGCCATGTAATAGTTAATTCAATTTATAAAATTAAATGTGTATTGAAAATATGCCTGGTAAATATTATGCCATCTGCACATGCTCAAACAGCAAGCCTGGTTAATATTTTATAGTTTATCTGATAAAGTTAACAAAAGAATTTAGAGTGGAGACATACACTGAATATTTCATCGCCTTCTTAATTGCAGAATACAGACAAGACATTTTTTTCCCTTTGGGAAAAATAAATGTTAAAAGTTATTACAGATGGAATCAGTTTGGCAATTAAGTTGAAATCCAACTGAACCAAGCAGAAATTGACGGCTACAAACATCACAATACCAAAGTATTTTCAGCCAACTCCATCAATTTACATGATGAAGCAGAAATGTTGATAGCAATGCTGTATAACTCAGCTAGCAGAGGTTATATTAACACAGAAGAAAAACTGGCTTTGTGCCTTTTTTCCCAATAGTTAATTCACAGCCATCAAGAGCTGTCATTCTTATGCACAGCAGACAATATGATATACCTAAGCCTTTTCATTCTGACTTCTGATTTAAAGGTCTTCAGCTTGTGCTGTGGACCTTAACCTTGAAGCCAAGTGCAAATTAGCTTTAAATCAATGAAGCTGATTAAAGCTCCATTGTGGTAGAGCCCTTAATAGAAGAAGGGAGGGGAAGGAACCACTTGAAAACAGCAAAAGATTGGCCTCTCTTAACTTGGAACATATGTAATGCTTTTCAGCTCTTCTCTACCCTGACAGAACCATGAATGGTTTTAAGGCTATTTACCTGCTAAGAGAATGGAACCAAATTTTCCAATTCAGTGGAAAAGGCCAAGGGAGAATCAAAGGTATTTTTTTTTTTTGCAAGCACTAGAATATAAAAGGTTATTTTAAAAAGAAGTAAAGAGGGGAACATCAAAACATCTCCCCAGTAGAGGCCAAGAGAATCAAGTTTATATCATGTAAAAAAGAAATTCCCATATTTAAAAATACTTTGGGTTTCTATTTATTTTTGTTTTGTTTTGTATTTTATAATATACCATTTCTCAAAAACAAGAGGTTGCGGCCAATTTCTGACCATTGAAAGAAAAATCTTTTCCTCCGTCACAAGTGAATATATCTGCCAACAACACGTCTCAGAAGTTCTTTGCTTTGTAAGTGGCCAGAATGAACTGCAGCCAATAGGCAGGACCATTTGTTTCTCTGCACCCCCTCCACCAGCACCACCCACCTATCACCACAGAAACTGTCTGACAGATTTACCAGTTCTTCCCAATATCCTTGTGGCTGTCAGACTCAGGACAATTTTTTTTTTTTAACCAAAGAATGATTTTTATAGCATTTTCAGAAACACTGAAAGTGATAGACTAGAAAGAATATTTTAAATAGAGAAAGACTTATTTCTACGTAATTAAATTCTTTAATGCAGCCATTCAGTTATTCTTCATGGGAACACCATCCCACTGTCACAGTGACCTTCTCCACCAACATGTAGATGAATTCTTATCCTTATAGTTCAGGCATGATGAGTTTGAAATTATGGGAAGGAAATTTCTACCGGGAACCTCAGGGAAAATAAAGCAAATGTAGAAAGGAAGATCACATCAACTTCCTACATTAGTTAATATTTATAAAATACTTTCAACAGTGCTTGGCATACAGTATGTGCTCAGTGAAGATGAGGAACTGGCTATTATTCTACTGGGTTTGGATGAACACACTTGTCCACAGCCTTCAATCTTTCCTCTTACCTCCCTCTTAAATCATGCACCCCAAAAGCTCTACCTTGAAATCCTCAAGATTTCCTCTCCTACTCCAATTTCTGTAGAATCTTAATGGAGAAAGAACAAGGGAGCTGACCTAGAAAATAAATCTGTCACTCTTGGGTAACAAAAGTGGCTAAAAACATGCTAATAGTCAACCAAAGGTGGATAAATAGAATTAAAAAAAAAATTAAGACACAAAACATGTATACTAAAAACATAGCAGAGCACATTCTTCCCTACTTTTGAAAGTTAAAAAGCTGGGGCACCTAGGTGGCTCAGCCGGTTAAGCATCTGCCTTTGGCTCAGGCCCTAATCCCAGGGTCCTGGGATAGAGCCCTGCATCAGGCTCCCTGCTGAGCAGAGCCTGCTTCTCTCTCTTCTTCTGCCTACCACTCCTGCTAATGCTCTCTCTCTCCTGCCCTCGCTCTCTCTCTCTCTCTCAAATAAATAATCTTAAGAAAGAAAAAATGTTAAAGAGTTGTTCCCTATATGCATCACTAGGTCTCTAGTTTATCTTGTATAAACTTCCAAGGAAAGGCTGACTAAGGGACAGGAGAGATTTGAACTGACCAGTGGTAGTAGAAAAGGAGCAGAGAATGGAGGTGGGAGAGGCAGTAGAATGCTAGGAAGGAGAGAGAAAGAGAAGACAGATCGCTGAGGGAAAAAAGGATGAGATGGCAGAGAATGAGCTGAGATCTAGTATAATGTTCCCCAAGGTGGGAGTGAGCGGCAAGCGATGGAGGACTCCAAGTCAGGAGGAAAGGCAAGGAGAGAAGGTTGGGACATCATCATGACTAGACAGCCAGAATCCAGAGAGTGATAACCAGGACTTCTAAAACCACAACTGCCCTCTGTCATCAACAGGATGTTGTGAAAGCAATCAGCTGACATCTCTGGAAAAAGGTACCATTGAAATGTAAACTGTTATTATTGATGGTGATGGTGGTGGTGAGAAAGAGCACAATGCTTGCTTTCATTTAGGATCTCCTTAGCTAGAACTGTCTGCCTGGATGGGGCCTAGACTGTTTTCAAATCTCATTAAAGCTTACCTGTAATTAATGGTCATTTAAAATAACCCCTGTAAAGTATTTTAGAGGTTGCTGATAAAATGAAAAGCAGAATTAAATGATTAGGAGTAACTCTCATCTGGCCACGGGATTTTGATCACCTTATTCTGTTTGCTAACAACACCATTCATTGGAAGACACTGCATCTATGACTTAGACTAACCTTTTTTTTTTTTTTTAATGTAGCCTCCCCTAGATTAACCTTATAAACAGATAAAGACAGTGGTATAATCCAGTGCCAAAGTGGTATAATCCAGGTAACTTTCCTACCCTCAAAATATCTCCTTTGCCTCGATATCAAAAATGCCCTAAAATCTGTCCTTAAAGGTCTATTCCTCTGGATTTCTGAGCAACCAGATCTCCTTCCTTCAAATGCAAACGCTTCTGAATTTTATCAAGAAATTCAGCTATCTTTGCACCCCAAAAATAGCTGTGGTTTTGTTGGCTCAGGTTTTCTTCTTCTTTGAGGAGGGATCCCTGGCTACATGGAATGATCAGTCATCTGAAAAATTGGGGTGGCACCAAACAAAGTAAAAGATATTTTAAAAATTAAAACATAAATAAAAGGAAGCAGCATGCCCCTAAAACAAAGTCATTCATTTCAAGAGTTTGCTTAGTTTCACCGTGGGTTGTTCTAAAGATCCAGCACGAGAATAGGCAAAACTGCAGATTCAAAGAGGACTCAAAATAAAACCTCTTCTGTAGCTCTAAGAAAAAACAGCATCCAGTGAGTGCTGGTAGTCAGGCTCAGCTTTGTCCTGCTACAATTCAAAGCAGAGGGATGAGTGATTTGTCTCCTCCCATTATTTCTGGCTCTCAGCTTTGCAGCAAAGGGAGGAGGGAAACAGTTCTGGAACTGCCAGCAGGGAGACCAGGACCTACGGCAGAGGGACCAGGACACATACCCTGCATCTAGTCATTGCACCCTCATTGCCAAAATGCTCCTCAGCAGGATTGGGGTCCTCATACCTCACAGAGGGCACAGACAGGATGAGCATCTTTCAAAAGGACTTACTGTACTTCCTTCCCAACGAAGGTGCCAAGAGGCTTTCAGAAAATTTTTTTTTTAGCCCTCTATGCATCATAGAAAGCAGAGAGAAACTTGTTTGAGACTTGAACTCCTGGAGGGGAAATAGGCTAGCCTTCCACAGACTTGGATAGAGTTCAACACTTGGTTAGGAGAAAATTAGTTATTAATCAGGTGCACAGGCTGAGATGGCTCACCAGTCAACCTCAGCTTGTCGCCTCGGACAGATCCTCCAAAGTTCATTTTTTAGGTGTAGAGGCGTGCTGCCACAGACAAATATGACAAATAGGATGTGTACTCTGCTCACTTTTCATTAGCATCTTGAGAGTCCCTATATGTCACCACCAAGGGGCTGCTGAGTGTGTGTATGCGTGTATGCATGCATACGTGTGTGTGTGCATGCTTGGTATGTAACTAAATGTAAATATGTTTCCCAACAAGTTGATTTCCCGCATTACAAGGAATGTACCCATCTCATGAGCACTGTGAGGTTGTGTGTGTTCCTGTAGAAGAGGCTCTATCACCCACACCAGTGGACACACACTGTCAGGAGAAATCCTACTGAATCATAGCACAAGATCCATCATTTCAAGCATCCTTAAACTCTTTATGTTAGCAGGGTTAGATCATGCCCTTCGGAGTCTATTTCTCATCTCCCTAGATCGTCTACATCCCCAACACTCACCACTGTCCCTGGCCCACAGATATCTCTACATCTCCCAGGGTCTGTTGTTAACTCAATCCAAGGCTTATGTTCTCATAGGTTTCAGAAATGGTTCAACGGATGTTGAAAGGAAAGTGAATCCTCCCAGATCTTGCCGCCCTCCTCAGGGCAATTCTGATGTCTCAGAATTTACTATGAGTGGTCCACATTTTGTTCTCCATGTTTTTGCTGAGGTCACAGTGTCAGTAAGCACTGAGCTTCTGACTTTGAAACATCTTGATGAATCCAGGATGAACTATAGCCCGATGCTGATGGCAGATCACCTGTCTTCCCTCCACAGTCAGACATGTTTACAGATGACAAAGGCCAACATCTAAGCAGGCAGCTTTTTTACAACAACAGCAGGACCATGGGAAGTTGGTCACTGTGTCCTCTTCGACCAGATGGCAAAAATGTGGATTGCTCTTGGCAGCCACTGTCAGGTTTCATAGCATTTTACTCAGACTCCCCAATTACATGAAGAATGTACCTAACTCCTACCTATTCTCCAAATAAGAATCTCGACAAATCCCTTGTGAGATGGTTTTTTCCCTGCTACCAATGTGCCACCAATCTGCTCACAAGACTGTTTTCACTCAGTATGGGTTCTTGTCTATATGATTCTTTGGGAACAAGGACCCATTTTTCAATGTAGGATGACTGACTCAATCTCTTTCCAAGTAGCTTATGAAAAGAAAAGAAACCAAGAGGATATTGTTTTTGTAAGTTGGCCTTAGGGAAACAAAACAAAACAAAAACTATTTTCTAAGATAAAGTTTCTCCTGGAACAAACTCAGTATGTAGCTATTGGGATAGTGTGCTCTGTGGCATGCCCTTAAAATAAAAATACAGATGAAACATTGGAACAGGAAACCTTCCTTCTCAGATGCTACTTAAGAACCTTGAACCCCAGAATTAAAATTTAAACATTTTAATGCCTTTTTACCCACTTCTGCCCCATTCCAGTCTTCAAAAACAGATGTTGCCCTAAGACAGAAAAATATACCATCTCACAACAAAATGTTTCATAATTTACTACGAGGGATATATTATTGTTCATTAGTTGATTAGATTTGGTAAAAGACTTCTTGTATGTATTTGGCTTTTGTGTTGACGTTCATTACCACTGAGTAGGAACTTTCCAATACCCTTTAAGTATCTTCCAAATATTTAATATAAGTTCAAATCAACTACAAATGTAAAGGTTGTTTATATGATCAAACAGCATACATGATGGAAAATAAAATTATTTACATCTTAGCCTACATAAAATACAGAGGAACTTCAGAAAACATAAAGAGCAGTGTAATCACTTGCCCCTGATTTAGGAGACTATTATTTGCTCTCGCCACAGTCCATCTCCAACCCCCACATCCCTGACTCAAAATACCATTTAAAATAAAGCGAACCTCCTGGAAATGTGACACAGTGTGGAAAATTGTTTTGGATAACTTTTTTTTCTAAGAGATTCTTCAAAGTGCGGGTCAGATTTGATCACCACTCCATTTCATTGTCTTAAAAATTATAAGTAATTTAAGAATTTCACGACCTACTCGGTTGCAATTTGATAGTTTTAATGAGAAAAATCATCGTGTTCGTGTACAAGTCAACCCATAGGAAACATTCATTATGGAAAAAAAAAACTAAGACAAGAAAAATCTATTTTTAGGAAACGTATGACCACTAAATTTTAAAATTAAGAAAAATAAAATATCCCTCCTGCTACCTGGAATTAGTGAATCATCTCTATACAAAGTATCTCAAAAGTTTCCTTTATTTTCTAGAGTGGACATTCTTAGGACTTAATTAAATACAAGTCAGTCAAGGAATTGTGTGCCGACAGTAAGAGAAATATGAAGAAATTAACCTTTTTGTTAGTAGAAAGTCCCACCTCCATGGAGGGAAAATAAAAGTGCTGGGGGGAGAGGAAGAGGGAAGAAAGCCCCAGTGAGTTTAATAAGTGCCATTATTGCTGAGAAATCTAAAAGGGTGATAATATGAATCACAAGAGAAGTGCAATAGGGCAGCTATTTGAAATTTGTTTTTCACACATTTTGTGCAAAAACGACTCTTGTAAGAAAGGTCAATCTACCCACACGTTAATCTCCAATCAAGCAGCACTTTGAGAATCCAAATGTGATTGCAAATCTCTCACATGCCAAGATAAAGAGATTTTTCATTTCAACCTATTACTACCAGCATTTTACATTCATTATGGTCAGAGGTTGAAGTGCACACTGGGTATTTGGCTGGTGCTGAATTCCAGCACTCCCCTCATTATATGAGAATAGAATTAACATATGAACACATACACACACACACACACACACACACTCAACACACACACACAACTACGCGATAGGAGCGTAGACTTACCCTCACCCAAGTAATGAGATTCAGACTGAGGCTTCCTCTCCAACCTTATTTCACCCCCCCTGAAATTAGGGCAGGGGCTCTTCTCAGCGTGCCCTAGCCTGCTGCATGTGCCGTAATAACAAGGCGCAGCAGGATGAGTGAAGAGCAACATGCAATTAGCAGAGGCTGTCCTTGTTTTTGTTAATTCAAGTCAGACCCTGAAACTTTCTTTATATCAACACCTGTGATCGGGCCTTAATTTCCTTTTTAAAAATAGTTCAAGAACTTTATTTTAAAATATCAAATACAGGGGTGCCCGGGTGGCTCAATCAGTTGAGCATCTGCCTTCGTCTCAGGTCATGGTCCCAGAGTCTTGGGATGGAGCCCTGCATCAGGCTCCCTGCTCCTCGGGAAGCCTGCTTCTCCCTCTGCCCCCACCACCGCTCATGTGCATGTGCTCTCTCTCTTGCTCTCTCTGTGGAATAAATAAAATCTTTTAAAAAATAAAATGCCAAGTACAATACACAGACAAAAGTGCAGGAAACAAATGTACACCTAACATAACCCACACTCATGGCAAGACAGAACAGACTCCTAGGCTTGTCCCTTCTTGAGTATAAATACCTCTCTCTCTGAAGCTCTAACCAGTATTCCTGAAATGCATTATATTTACTTCCTTGACTTTCTTTGAGGTTATATTATATAATTTTATATGCCTAAAATACAAATTACTCCTGTTTTTAATGATGGAATTCAATTCATATAAGATATATGCCATCATGTCTGCCTTCTTTTGTTCAGTATCATACCTTTAAGATTGATCTACCTTCTTTTGTGTATTTGTAGTTCCTTTTCTATTTTTGCATACTATTCCAATGTATGGATATGTCATTAAAGACTTACTTGTTTATGAATGGGTATATAGACTCATATATATTCAATGTAACTTTGAAAAGTCCCATATATCAGACATATTCCAGTACCCATTTGCAGGAATTTATGGGGGATGTATGCATGTGAGTGAAATTACTGAATCACAGGGTATATGTATGTTTAGCTATTAGACAGAGGCAAAAATTTTCCAAAGTTTCCATTCCACCAGCAAAGCATAGAGTTCTTGTCGCTTTACCTTCCCGACAACACTTAATTGTATTTTGTTTTTTGTTTTCTTGCTTGTCTGAAGGGTAGTCCTTTCCTTTTTAAGTAGAATTTTGAGGAAGAAGCCTTCACTGGACTTTCTGAGACTCTTACAATTCTCAATCATTGACCCACTCCAAAGGTCATCAAAACATCCTGGATCTTGTCAGCATCCACTATGGGAAAGCCCCT
Organism: Canis lupus dingo; assembly: GCF_003254725.2. Taxonomy (NCBI): domain Eukaryota; kingdom Metazoa; phylum Chordata; class Mammalia; order Carnivora; family Canidae; genus Canis; species Canis lupus. The sequence goes on from NC_064277.1 coordinate 18,310,501, forward strand.
TAATTTAGAACTTCTTCAGATGATATACTGTATTGGTTCTAAAAGAGCTATTGCATTTTATAAAATCTGGAGAAAAGTCTGGATCAAAGATCCAGTAGATCTGTAACTAAATGAGAGTGGAACAGTTCTGGACTATCTGTAAATCAAATAAATAAAGACCAGATTCCGTAGGGAAAAAAAATCAGATCTTATTAATGCATCTGAGAAAGTTCATCACAAAAAAATAAATAAATAAATCTGGGAAAAGCAGTGTGGGAACATGGGAATTAAATAAAGAAAAAGCCTGCTCTTTCTTAATTTCTGTCTCCTCCTACACGCACACACACAACACACACACACACACACACACACACACATTATTTCACTCACCACCTCCAGCACTAATTAGTGAGTGACTTCTTTCCCTTGAAATGCTGACAAGTTCCAGCTGAATACATTAAAAAGGGAAGATTGAAAATTATTTGCATATGAGTTAGTATTTTTCCAAGAACGTATTTCTCTCATGACTGAGTTCCATATATACAGAGCTGTACCTAAATTGATCGTTTTCTTCACATGGCTCCTACTGAAGATCCCAAATATGTTTCCTAAATAGCTTTTTTTTTTTATTTTCCACTTAGAAAACTGACAAGAACAATAGATGTTCATGTGAAGTTGTAGAAACTTGATACAGTCAATGAGTACCTCTTAATCCTCGATGAAGAATTTGCTTTCCAAGTTTCCAAAATCAGAACTATGATTTTTCCTACCTAGATGTATTTAGACACCAGAATTCATCAAAGAGTCAATGTAGTATTTGGAAGATTACTTATTATTGTATATTTCATCATTCCGGCAAGATCCTACAATGTGTAGACCAGATCAATAGTTCACTGGGAGATACAATACTGATAACTGATTGCCCTTCTGACATGAACTCATTTCCAAACACAAGCAAAGGATTTGAGGTGGTATTATCAGAAGGGATAGTGGTTCACTCACCATTTATCACATTTTTCTAAGGGAGTTTTGAAAATTCAGATATCATAAAAATTCTGATTTAAAGGTACGGAGGTATCATATTTATTTTTTTATATTTTTTTAAAGATTTTATTCATTTACTCATGAGAGAGAGAGAGAGAGAGAGAGAGAAGCAGAGACACAGGCAGAGGGAGAAGCAGGCTCCATGCAGGGAGCCCAATGTGGGACTCAATCCTGGGTCTCCAAAGTCAGGCCCTGGGCTGAAGGCGGTGCCAAACCGCTGAGCCACCCGGGCTGCCCTCATATTTATTTTTTTTAATTACCCTGGTTCCTTTGAAACCTATCCAATGTTAAAAAACCAATGAAATAAGGTGGGAGAAGAAGCCTAGGAAAATCAAATGCCAAAGGACCAATCCCTTAATTTTGAGACTTTTTAACATTCGAGTTGGTAGATAAAATTTATGGTGACATAGGCTCATTATACTCCTCCCACTATCTTCCATCCCCTCTCAGCCACCATAATAAAGAAATATGACCATGAGTTTGTCAGTCTGAACTCTATTTCTATTCACAAGGCCTATATATCAGTTGAGTTCATTTCCCCCTTTTTCCACAATGTGCAAAGACTGCATTTCCAAGGGATCATTGCATTTTACCATGTTCTGGGTTATGATAACTTTCTTCTGCATACCCCCAATATATGCAGACATTTGTGCTTTTTTCAAATGTGAAAGAACTAAGGAGCCAAATAGGTCAAATGTTAGTTTCTTTTAAAGTCACAACAATGTTGATGTACCACTTTCTTTGAAGAAAATATGACTGTGTGTGCTCTTAAAAATGGGACAGTTTGCAAAAGAAACAAAGAATAACTGAGATTAAAAACCTGTGTATGGGCAGCCCTGGTGGCCCAGTGGTTTAGCGCTGCCTGCAGCCCAGGGTGTGATCCTGGAAACCCAGGATCAAGTCCCACGTCAGACTCCCTGCATGGAGCCTGCTTCTCCCTCTGTCTGTGTCTCTGCGCCCCACCCCTCTGTGTCTCATGAATAAATAAATGAAATATTTAAAAAATAAATAAAAAATAAAATAAAAACCTGTGTATTTTTCAGTCTTGCAGATTTTCAAAATTTTACTAGGATAATATGTATAGTTACCAAGGGAAGTAAACCCAATATCAAAGTTATACTTTATTCGAAACAACCAAAACTCCATGACTCCTCAGACATATATACTGGCCAAGCTGCAACCAAGACCAAAAGCAATGCATCTGGCCACTCCTATCAACCCTAGCCAACCCTCTCTAAGAGAAACTGATGTTTCCAATGTCAAAATTATAGTAACAAGAAAAAATAAGCTGCTAAATTCAAGCTATAAGATAATTCATTATTATTTTGCATTTTATCTTTTAAAATAATAAATAATAGTATTTTGTCTTCTGGACCAAATCTCATAGTTTTTTTTTAAACTAATACAAGCTAAAAATATCATCAATCTAAAAGACTACAAAGAACAAAGCCCTAAATGATTCCCATATAGCCAAACTAGAATTTTATGATGGGTTCTATAAAGATAATAATTAATCTTCTGAGTTCTAAATGGCAGACACTAGTCAGAATAAGAAAAGACAAGGACCGCAATGATAACAGAGCATTAAGAGGCAATATGCTTTTCTTGAATAATAACAAAATGTTGTTTTCTTCTCGCTAAAAACAACAAAACTATTAGCTAAAGCATTATCTGAATGGCCTATTAAAGCCAAGGAATAAAAACTATTAGATTATCTTCAATGGTTAAAAATCACCACCCATTATAAACATATCCAGTCATCTGAAATTGCTTAAAATGAAAATCAGAAATACACCCCATTTTACTAGGATGAAGGCAGTTCTTCTTCTTCACTATGAAAGTACTTTCTCTTTCACAAGCACAATAAAGAAATAAACTCATTCATAATACTTAGAGGCCAGTGCAATGATAGCCAGTCTTCATAGTAAACAATGTCAATTTTAAAGAAACAAGAGTTCAAGTTTACCAGGTAAAGTCATTCTTCTCATCCCCTTTCTGTTCTATACACTAAATATACCAAAGTAAAGACACTTTAAGTGAAATATGGTCAAGAAACACTCAAGATAAAAATTTGATTCTCAGAATTATAATATGGACTTTGTTTCCCCGGCCAGATAATAGTGCAGGGGGGCATTGCTCTCCTTGTGGTCAGCAAATGGGATAAAGTTTAGTATAGCTTCTCCCCCAGCTACATGTGAGATTCTAAAGAGCCCTCTCTATAACACTTGAAAACAAAGTATTCCCTTATAGCCCTAAATGGAAGCAACAGCAATATGTTGAGAAAATAGAATGCTGAAGTTATTTTTTTAAAACGTTTTTGTTATCATAAATGTGACTATATAAACCAGTAGCTAAGAGCTAGTGAATTTCTCTGAACCATATAAGATAAATTAAAGTCTTAATATTGGCTTTTCACTTTGTGACTATTTCTTTTAAAAAAAAAAAGTGTATCATAAAACTAAATAGCATGAAAAAAATCATTTCAGATGCAGAAGTATAATATATACTTCATATTATTTTATTTTTATTTTTAAGATTTTTTATCTTTTTTATCTTTAGGTAATCTCTACACCCAACATGGGGCTCAAACTTAGAATTCCAAGATCAAGAGTTGTATGTTCCATTGATTGAGCTAACCAGGCACCCCGGAAGTATAATATATATTTTAAATATTTAAATACGTAATTGAACTTACAAAAAAAATAAATAACCCATAGGTATTGCCAAAGGCTGAAAACATCTAGAATCTTGAATCTATAGTTAACTAAGCACTGAAATTAGCCATAGCCTTACGACCATCTACCAAATCATGATGTCATGTAGCTCTACTCCTTCATGGAAAGTAAGAGACCAAGCTACAGTTATCCCAAAATAGAAGCTAAATCAGATTCTCCTGTGAACAGATAGCAAAGAGTAAACTAGAAGACCACAACAAAAAAAACAAACAAAAAAACAACCCACAAAGGAAGACGGTGTGGAAATTTGCTTACCAGTTTCTGGACTTGGGATAAAAGAGGGCCAAGAAGATTTCATAATCATAAACCAGACTTCATGTGGCATTTGGGCTAGAATTCATACTATTTGCATAACTCTAAAAACCCCAAGTTGAAAATTATTAAGTCATGCTTAATTGGTAGGGATTCCAAGAGGTCAGCATAAACAAAGGTAAATTCTCAGAGGAACCATTTTCAGCCTAGGCCTCTTAGAACACCCATGCTCAAGTTAAATTCCCACAATTAAAAAGAAAATACACATTGTATGAGCCATGAACTAGCCCTCAGAGAAAGAGAAATAACAAATAACAATTCAGGCCCACAAACACTACAGATATTGCAATGATCAGATATAGAATATAATGTAAATAAATTATTTTTAACATGTTTAAATAATTAGAAGTTATTGGGATTCTTTCACAAGAACATGAGACTATCAAAGTGAGACGCATTTGAAAAATAAACCACTTAAAGGAATGAAATATATAGTAACCAAAATTAAAAATTTAATAAACAAGTTAAACAACTGAAAAGAGGGCAGCCCAGGGGGCTCAGCGGTTTAGCGCCTGCCTTCTGCCCAGGGCGTGATCCTGGAGACCCAGGATCGAGTCCCATGTCGGGCTCCCTGCATGGAACCTGCTTCTCCCTCTGCCTGTGTCTCTGCCTCTTTCTCTCTCTCTCTCCCTCTCTCTGTCTCTCATGAATAAATAAAAATAACATCTTTAAAAAAATTTTTAAAGAAACAACGGAAAAGAGAAAGCTAAAGACAAAATCAATGCGCTGTGAGATAAATCTGGAGAAATTATGCAGAATAAAGTCCTGAAGGTAAAGAAAGAGAAAATAGAAGAAGTTAAAGGAATGGGTAATAAAAAGATAATCTAATATTTATTGATTGACATACTAAAAAGAAATAGCAGAAGAATGTGGGTGAGACAATATTTAAAGAAATATTGTATAAAGTTTGTTTCAGAATTTTAGACAAATGCAAATTCTCAGATCCCCAGTATATCCAAAGCAGAATAAATAAAAAGAAATCCATTCTGGACATATTGCAAAAGTCTGCAGAGTATCAAAGACCAAATATCTTAAAACAAGTCGAGGGTAAAAGGTGAGTTAACAAAAATAAGAATCAGACAGGTGGCTGACTTTTCAATAGTAATAATAGGGCATCTGGGTGGCTCAGTGGTTGAGCATCTGCCTTTGGCTCAGGTCATGATCCTGGAATGCTGGGATCAAGTCCTCCATAGGGCTCTCTGCAAGGAGCCTGCTTTTCCCTCTGCCTATGTCTCTGCTTCTCTCTGTGTGTCTCTCATGAATGAATAGGTAAAATCTTTTTAAAAATGGTAATAACAAAGTCAGAAAATAACAAAATGATATCCACACATAAGGGAAAATAAATGCCAAGACAAAATTCTATATTCTCTAAAATTATAATTTAAAAGCATGAATAGAACAAAAGCATCAAACAAACTCTGAGTATGTACTATTAATAGAGCTTTACTAAAGACATACCAATAGGATTTAACTTAGGAAAGATAATACTGAATTAAAAAGAAAGTATGAAAGACCAAAAAGAATGGTCAGAAATCCAAGATGAGAAATGTAAGTATAAACCTGGGTTAACCTAAAGGAAAAAGAAAAGACATTACATACATAAAACTGTAGTATCTATTTTGTGGTATTTGGGGGGAAAACCCACTGGAAAATAATAGCAAATAAGATAGTAAAAAAGTAATGAGACTTCACGTATTCTAAAATCACTACATTGTTGAGTGAGAGAGTGATTAAGATTCTTAAGTTAGAAGAAATGGATAATTTCCTAGAAACATGTAATCTACCAAAACTGAAGCAGGAAGAAATAGAAAATTTGAACAGACTGATTACCAGCAATGAAATTGAATCAGTAATCAAAAACTACCAACAAACAAAAGTCCAGGACCAGATGGCTTCACAGGTGAACTTTACCAAACAAAGAAGACTTAAGACCTATTCTTCTCAAACTGTTCCAAAAAACAGAGGAGGAAGGAAACCTTCCAAGTTCATTCTATGAAGCCAGCTTTACCCTGATACCAAAACCAGATAAAGACACCAAAAAAAAAAAAAAAGAGAGAGAGAGAGAGAGAGAGAGAGAGAGAGAGAACTACGCCAATATCTCTGATGAGCATAGAAGCAAAAATCCTCAACAAAATATTCCAAACAGACTCTAATAATACATTTTTTAAAAATCATTCAACACAATCAAGTTAGATTTATTCCTGGAAAGGAAGGGTGGTTCAATATTCTCAAATCAGTCAACAAGAGAAAAGATAAAAATCATATGTTCATTTCAATAGATACAGAAAAAGCATTCTACAAAGTTCAACAACCATTCCTGATAAACCCTCAACAAAGCAGGTTTAAAGCGAACATACCTCAACATAGTAAAGGTCACATATGAAAAACTCATAGCAAACATCACACTCAATGGGGAAAAACTGAGAGCTTTTTACCTAAGATCAGGAACAAGACAAGGATGCCCACTCTCACCATTTTTATTCAACATAGTACTAGCAGTGCTAGCCACGGCATTCAGATAACAGAAATAAAAGGATTCCAAACTGATAAGAAAGAAGTAAAACTTACACTACTTACTGGTGACATGATACTATATATAGAAAACCCAAAAACAGAAACAGAAAACTACTAGAACTACTAAATGAATTCAGTAAAGTTGCAGGATTCAAAATCAATGTACAGAAATCTATTGCATTTCTATACACTAATGATGAAGCATCAGAAAGAGAATTTACAATTTACAATTGCACCAAAAATAATAAAATATCTAGTAATAAATTCAACCAAAGAGGCGAGAGACTTGTAATCTGTAAATAGAACACTGATCAAAGAAATTAAAGATGACACAAAGAAATGGAAAGACATACCATGTTCATAAATTAGAAGAACAATTATTGTTAAAATTGTTGTAAAACAATTATTGTTAAAAATCTATACTACCCAAAGCACTCTATGCATTTAATGTGATCTTTATCAAAATATCAATAGCAGTTTTCACAGAACTAGAGCAAACAATCCTAAATTTATATGGAACCACCAAAAGACCCCAAATAGCTAAAGCAATCCTGAAAAAGAAAAACAAAGCTGGAGGCATCACAATTCCAGACTTCAAGTTATATTACAGAGTAGTAGTGATTAGAAAAGTATAGTACTGGCACAAAAATAGACATGTAGATCAATAGAGCAGAAGTGAAAACTCAGAAATGAACCCACAATTAAATGGTTAATTAATCTTAAACAAAGAAGGAAAGAATATACAATGGGAAAAAGTCTCTTCAACAAATAGTGCTGGGAAAACTGGACAGCAACATGCAAAAGAATGAAAGTGGACCACTTTTTTACACCATCCACAAAAATAAATTCAAAATGGATGAAACATTTAAATGAGACCTAAAGCTATAAAAATCCTTGAAAAATGCACAGGCAAGTAATTTCTCTGACATCAGTCATTGCAACATTCTTATAGATATGTCTCCTGATGCAAGGAAAATAAATTATATGGATAACATCAAAAAAAAAAAACTTCTGTACAGGAAAGGAAACAGTCAACAACACTAAAGGGCAACCTACTGAATAGAAGAAGATATTTGCAAATGACATATCTGATAGAGGGTTAGTATCCAAAATATATAAAGAACTGATATAACTCAACACCCCAAAACCAAATAATTCAATTAAAAATGGGCAGAAGACATGAACAGACATTTTTGCAAAGAAGAGATACACATGGCCAACAGGTACATGAAAGACGCTGAACATCACTCATTATCAGGGAAATGCAAATCAAAACCACAATGACATATCACCTCCCACCTGTAATAATGGCTAAAATCAAAACTAAAAGAAACAACAAGTGTTGGAGAGGATGTAGAGAAAGGGGGACCCTCTTGCACTATTGGTGGAAATGCAAACTAATGCAGCCACTGTGGAAAACAATGCGGAGTTTTCTCAAAAAGTTAAAAATATAACTACCCTACTATCCCGTAATCACACTACAGAGTATTTACCCCCAAAATATAAAAATACTAATTCAAAGGGACACATACACCCCTGTGTTTATTGCAGCATTATTTACAATAGCCAAATTATGGAAGTAGCTCAGGAGGTCATGGATAGATGAATGGATAAAGAAGATGTAGTATATATACTCGATGGAATATTGCTCAGCCATACAAAAGAGTGAACAATCTTGCCATATTTTAGACAGTAAATATATGCTCTAAGTAACTCAGGAATGTTGGTAAAATGAAATGTAGAAAGAAAATTAATGCACTAACTGTCTATATCAAAATGAAGGAAAGACTAAAAAATACTGGGCTTAGCAGATAACTTAAGTTTTAAAAAATAGAATGGGAAGTATATGGGATGAAAAATACAAATAAGTCAGCAATTAATAAAATAAGGGGAAAAAACAAACAGTAGAGGATCACAGACATAAGCTGCGCTTTCAGAGAAGACCAATTAAATTGACAAAGCTCAGGAAGGCCTAATTAATAAAAGAGAGCAAACAAATAAACAGTATACGAATAGAAAGGTATATAACTACTGGTGTTGCAAACATCAAAAAGAAAAGTTAAAAAAATATTATTAACTTTCTGCTACCAAATATGTTGAAATCGATTCTTAGGGGGGAAAGATATATATATTTATATACCTTGCCAAATGGACTCAAGAAGAAATAGACCACATGAATAGTTTTAAAACCATTAAATAAATTTAATCAGCAGTTTAAAACATTCCCACAAAGGAAACACCAGGCCCAGACAAGTACTATTCATTATTCACAGACAGATAATTCCAGTCTTACACATAATATTTCAGAAAATATAAAAGGAAGGAGCATTCCTCAACTCATTTTATGTGGCAAGGATAACTTTGATACAAAACCAGGAAAGGAAAGTATAAAAAAAGGAAAGTTAGTTACTGGCCAATTTCACTCATGAATACAGATACACAATATCCCTTAAAAAAATATTAACAAAACAAATCCAGCACTTTAAAAAATACCAATTTTACAACAAAAGCATAGTCAAGAAAGCAAATATAGCCAAACTGGACAACATCAAAGTAAAAACTTCTTTGTCAAAGAAAACAATCAACAGAGTAAAAAAGGTACCCTACAAAATGAAAAAAAATATTTGCAGATCATATATCTGATAAGAAGTGAATGTCCAGATTATATAAAGAATTCCTCCAACTAAACAACAATAAAAATAAAACAAATAACTTGATTTAAAAATGTGGGAAAACCTCAAATAAATGATATATAAATACCCAAAAGCATATGAAAAGATGCTTAGCGTCACTAATCATTAGAGACGTACAACTCAAAAACAAGATATTATCTCATACACCTTAGAATTGCAACTATCGATAAACCAGAAAATAACAAATGTTGGCAAGGATGGAGATAAAAAGGAACCCTTATGAACTGTTGGCAGAAATGTAAAATGGTACAGCTGCTATGGAAAACAGTATAGTTGTTCCTCAAAAATTAAAAATAGAATTACCATATGATCGAGCAATTCTACTTCTGGGTATATATCCAAAAGATTTGAAAGCAGGATCTCAAGAGATGTGCGCACAACCATATTCACAGCAGTACTATTCACAATGGCCAAGAGGTGGATGCAGTCCAAAGATAGATGAATGCATAAACAAAATGTGATTTATGCATACAATGGAATATTATTCCATCTTTAAAAGGAAGGAAACTTTGACACATGCTACAACATGGGTGAACCTTAACGACATTATGCTAAGTGAAATAAACTAGTCACAAAAGACAAGCACTGTGGTTCCATCTCTTTGGGGTATCTAGAGTAGACAAATTCGTGGAAACAGAAAATAAAATGGTAGTTGCCAACTGCTTGGAGTTGGGGAACATGGGGACTTGTTTGATGGGAATAGAACTTCAGTTTTGTAAGACGAAAAAGTTCTGGAGATCTGTTTCACAATAATGTGAACATACTTTTCACTACCGAATTGTACATTTAAAAATGGTTAAGAAAGCAAATTTTATAGGTCTTTGAACACAATTTAAAATGTTTAAATGCCAATATAATTTAACCCAGGAATGTATAGTTGGTTCAATTTTAGAAATTCTATTAATATAATTTGCCACATTAACAAATTAAAGGAAATGGTATTATCTCAAAGATGAAAAAGTTGATAAAATCAAAACTCATTTTTTTAAAGATTTTATTTATTTATTCATGAGAGAGAAGCAGAGACAAAGCAGAGGGAGAAGCAAGCTCCCTGTGAGGAGCCTGATGTAGGACTCGATCCCAGGAGCCCAGTATCATGACCTGAGCCAAAGGTAGACACTCAACCACTGAGCCACCCAGGTATCCCGAAATTCATTCATCATTCACTCTGCAAAAAGGCCTAATGATCCTCTTTTCAAAGGCTATCTCCTACACATGCACACACTTGAAGCTTACAACTAACATATTTAGTGATGATATTCAAAAGGATTCCTGTTGTAATCACAGATAAGGCATATTTACCTGTTGTCAGTACTTCTCTATGATGCCATTCCCGAGCTCCTCACTGGTGCAATAAAAATAGTGGGATGGAGTATGGGAGGCATGGGAAAGGATAGGGGAGAGGAAGGAAAGAATGAAGAGTGAAAGAAAGGGAGAGATAGATGCACACAGGGAGTGAAGAAGAAAAGCAAAAGGAAAGAAAGAAAGAAAGAAAGAAAGAAAGAAAGAAAGAAAGAAAGAAAGAAAGAAAGAAAAAGAAAGAAAGAAAGAAAGAAGAAAGAAAGGAAAGGAAGAAAGAAAGAAAGGAAAGAAAGAAAGAAAGAAAGAAAGAAAGAAAGAAAGAAAGAAAGAAAGAAAAGAAGAAAAAGAAAGAAAGAAAGAAAGAAAGAAAGAAAGAAAGAAAGAAAGAAGAAAGAAAGAAAGATGTTATAGCTATAAGGAAAGGAGGGAAAAACTATTATTTTCTCATAATGATGATTTTTGTATGGCATGTAAATAACCAAAATGAGTCTACAAATAAATTAATAACTTTAGTAAGGCAGTTCTGCAAAGTAGCTAGATGTAGTTGTTACATAAAAGTCAACTGCATTTCTTTACAATAGCAACAATTAGAGCCTTTTGTTATTTCAAATATACTATTTTTAAAAGATTTGATTGATTGATTTTAGAGATAGAGAGTGCACGCACACACAAGAGGCAGGGGGAGGGACTCTTTCACAAAGTAAAAGTTTTTAATTGTAATGAGATGGGAGAAGGAGAGAGAATCCCAAGCAGGCTCCCCACTGAGAGCAGAACCCAACTTGGGGCTTAATCTCACAACCTTGGGATCCTGACCTGAGCCAAAATCAAGAACCAGAAAGATGTTCAACCTACTGAGCCACCCAAGTGCCCCTCACATATGCTACTTTTAATAGCATTGAACATTAAGTATCCAGAACAAAAGTCATGTGAGACCTTTTAGAAAAAAGTATCAACTCTCATCTACAGACATTAAGGAAGGCACAGATACATGGAGATTTCTCATATTCACAGATTAGAAAATTCAATAGTGTAACACTGTGAGCATGTCAATTTTCCCGAAGCTGAGCTATAGAGTCAGGGAAAATTTCAACCAAAATTCGGAAGAAACTTTACATAGAAAATAACACATGAATTCTAATGTGTACTTGAAAGAGCAAAAGACCAAACAAGGTCAAGTCTTTTCCTGAAGAAGAGTCAAGTGAGAATTCATCCTTTGTCTGATGTGAAGACTAAAAAGCCATTTTTAATTAAAATAGTGTAGAATGAGGGCATATATAGCCAAATAAACTAACAGAATACAAGTGGGAGCCATGAAACAGATCCAGGTGAACATGCAGGCTGAAAATATAAAAGAAGTGACGTCACACCAATAGAAAAATAGGCACTATTTAATAAACCGTGCTGGGATAAAATGGAACTGGATCTCTTCTTCACACCTTATAAAAAAACAATATCAGGTTGATAGAGGGCTTAATACTTTTATAAAAAGAACATGATGATGTCTTTTTGATAAAAAGGATTTCTTCAACAAAACACAAAAAGTAAAACATAAAGAAAATGATCAGTAAGTCATTTAAACCTAAGAAATTGTTTATCAAAAGATACCTTAAAAAGAGAATGAAAAATCTCTGCTACAAAGTAAGAATAAGCATTTGCAATGCATATAATCATCACAGGATTAGTATGAGAAAGTTCCTAATAACTTAGAGAATAGAAGGGTAGGAAATTATATGGGAAATAAAACAAAACATGAATGGACAACAAACGTGGAAAAGGATCAGCCCCATTAATAATTAAGGAGAAAAAATTTATTACCAAAATAAGGTGAAATTTCACCTCCTGAAGGTTGATAAAATTTATAATTTTGATAGTGCAGTGCATTAGGAAAGATACAGAGCAACAGGAACTCTTATACACCGTGGTAGGAGTATGTACTATTTGGAAAACAGTTTTGCTTGCGAAATTGAAGAGCTACATATCCCTCAATTAACAATTCTATTGTGCAAATACATGGTACCAGTTTAGGGATTACTAATTTGTTAATAAAAATTACAGGTTAGACAGATAATGCATCACAAAAGGAAGATATCCTAGAGAGAATACGGCATCTTTGCATAACAAGCATAATAATGATTATTGCAGCATTATTTATAATAGCAAAAATAAATGAAAACAACCAAGATGTCTACCATCAGGAAAACTGGTAAATAAAACAGACATACAATGAAATAAATGCATTCAAGTCTTACCATTCTTATCTAATGGAGTACCCCTGTTCCAGAGGCTTCTGCTGTGGTCAATTCTCTCTTTCCTTCTGGAGATTAAAATCTGTTATTTCTGGAGCCACCTGGGTGGCTCAGTGCTTGAGCATCTGCCTTTGGCTCAGGTCATGATCCCAGGGCCCTGGGATCAATCCCACATCAGGCTCCCAGCAGGAAACCTGCTTCTCCCTCTCCCTATGTCTCTACTTTTCTCTGTGTGTCTCTCATGAATAAATAAATAAAATCTTTTTTAAAAATCTGTTTTTTCTGGATATCTGCCCTCTATACTATATTTATATATAATTGGCCCATTGGATTCAAACCATGGTTTTATTTCAAAACAAGAAAATATTCTAGAGCCCTATTTATACTCTTTTCCCACTTTGTCTCATCTGATTTCCCCCTTCCATTTCGTTGCTACACAATACAGACACACACACACACCTTATTTGTCACACTCTGCATTTGACCTCCCCAAAATTCAAGTCTCTTAGATACCTTAGAAATACCCACTACCTCTCTGTGATGACATCTTAAACGTTTTAAAATCCTAACTCTACATTTAAGACCAAGAAAACAATTGTTCAACACCTGAACCAAGCAAGAGCACAGGATGATTAAGATACAAATTTTATATGCCAGTTTATTTTATTTCTAATTATATTCTTAGTAAATGATGTTAATATTTAATAGGAATGACTTTGCCACTCAGTGCTTTGCCCAGTAAAAACCAGAGCCCTTAGCATTTTATTGGCACTAAAGCAGTCAGCTGTAACACAGGATAACGACAAGGGTAAAGAAATTCTGCTCCGACCCTAAATGAAATGTCTCCTCAATGACTTGAATGCTTAGGTAGAAATAGCAGTTGCTCAAAGAAATTGGCTCCTTTACAATGAAAAACAATCAACATGGCATTTTCTCCAAATCCAAGGAGACTGTAACATATGTAGAGGAGATGACAATAATTTTAAAAGGTGTTGACAATATTGTTTAAACCAGTGCTCACCCTCTTGTTATGTGGTTTTAGTAAACCCAAGCAGACCCTATACATGTAATCCAGAAAGAACCACCAGGATCATCCATCCCTCATGACTGTCATTGAAAGAAAGTGAACATTACTTACTCAACAAAGCATACTCAACATCGTCATCGTCCAACCTGAACACACAATGTCGCAGAACTAGTTACCGGTGAAGCTCTCCAGTCTCCTAGAACAGTTTTCCTCAGCATGTTAAGATGCCTCTTCAACCAAAGATTAATTTTAGGTGTTTATTTCACAAAATTATTTACATATGATTTCTTGGACTACATATTTCCTTAATGCATATAAAAATATAATTTGAGAAAAATCCCTCCTGGATTAAGTTTACTATTTGTCTTACAATTACCATGGCATGTGTCCATAGTCAATTGGCTGATACAATTATGATTTTACATATATTTTAGTAGCATGCAAACAGAACCTAACTTAATGTCATGTCACTTAATGAGACAGGATCATCATCTCACCATCAAAAGATTTTGCTTTTCTGTGTCTCTTTCCATGTGATTCTATACCAGCTATTATGGAAAGTCAGAATTAAAAAGCCTCTCTCTCATAGGATATGCAATTTAAAGTAAAACAAGAAAATGTACATATTAAAGACGCTAAGATGAAATACAGACACCACCACCACACAGAAGCCTATAAGTATGTTTAATTACATTAAATGGTTAGATGAATAAGGGAGTTTTAGTATTTTTTTTTTCTTAATGGTTAAGGTTTCATAAAAATCCCTACCTTTCTGTCTTGAAGCAACTGGGTTTGAAGAGAGGTCTTAACAACAAAGGAGAAAGAGCCTGTGGAGGATTTCAGGGAAAGAGAAGAAGAACCAAAATGTAGGCTAACAAAAGAAGCACAAATGCTAAGATGGCCAAGGGGCAAGTTCAGTGCAGGGGACCTTGAGTGTCTCAATATCAGAAAACAAATATATTTCATTAATATACCAACCATCCCTTGAGAACCCCTTCATCCACCTAGCAGGCCTGAATAGTATTTTTCTTATGCTCATTTTTCCTTGGAAAGACATTACTTACTTTGAGTTCCTAAATAAGTCCAGCCAACAATCTTTAAAAACTTATATAAGAGAAATATTTAAATTTAATAATAGTTCTTCAATCTTAATTCCTAGTGTGGATAGTTCATCAGTTGCTGATGAACCGTTTTTCTCTAAGCTATTCTTGTAAAAAAGGAAACTCTTTTATTATATTGAGTTCTCTCAAAAGTATACACTTCTATGATTCTCTTAGGCTGGTGCTTCTCCAAGTCTGGTCCTGGAAAGAGGGCATCACAGCATCACCTGGCAGTTTGTGAGAAATGGAAATTCTCAGGCTTCACATTAGACCTGCCGGATCAGAGACTCTGGAGGGGAAGCTCCACCATCTGTATTTTTAACAAGACTTTCAGGCAATTCCAGGATCACACTTAGGTTGCAAACCGCTGCTTTGTACCTGTCAGATAATAGCACATACATGCTTGCCTGGGTCCCACTGTTAGGGCAGGTATTTCAGTTCCCCTGTAGAAATACTGTAGGAAAAAAAAATATGTTTTTTTAGCTTAATCTTAACATTTAAAATGGCACATTTCTGTCAGTCAAGAAATGCTCCTTGAATGGCATAATATTGTTAAATACCAGGCACTCATGGACTTCCAGAGTTATAGGCATTGTAGATTGTACTGTCACAAAACATGTGCCAATACATCGTCCATGAAGCCGATAGATTCAATGAGCTCTCAGGGGTCTCCATTCTCTCATGGGTCTCAGGTGAGCAGGACCCTACCAGGCTGAGACCTCACAGCATCTTATGTGAGACCTCTCCCTTCTGTGTGTGACAGGTGGAGGATGGCCCCAGGAGGAAGGTCTGGAGAAGTCTCCTGGAACATCTAAGGGTAAAAAAGACGAAGAAAAAAGAAAAAGAAAAAAAAGAAAAGAAAAGAAAAGAAGAAAAGAAAAGAAAAGAAAGAAGAAAGAAAAAAGAAGAAAGAAAGAAAGAAAGAAGAAAGAAAGAAAGAAAAGAAAAGAAAGAGAGAAAAGAAAAGAAAAGAAAAGAGAGAGAAGGAGGGAGGGAGGGAGGAAGGAAGGAAGGAAGGAAAGTAGAGAGAGAAAGAAAGAAAGACCTGAGATTTCCTTCTTGCTCATCAGCAGGCCTTCCCTCCTGGTAGATCTGGGTCACCTCCAATGGGCCCAGGCTCATCCTCACTGTCAATGTCTGGAAATTAATGGATTTATAGTGAGAAATGTCATACCCCTAAATCTTAGTCTGGTACCCAGACTAATCAATGGTGTTTAACACCCAGAACTCCTTATCGAAATACCAAAAAGTAAATAAATACAAAAACAAAAAAGAAAAGACAAAGAAAAAAAAAAAGAAGTCTAAGCCGAGTCCAAAAAAGAAAAACCTAAAAAAAAAAAAAAAGTCTCTTTTTTTCTTTCTTTCTTTTTTTTTCTTTTTCTTTTTCTTTTTTTTTCTTTTTTAAAGAAAATGAACTTCTAAACGAAAGCAAACTAAAGGATATTTTCATGCATGCTAGGCCCACACCCCACCGCGCCCCTGGAAAAGCCTGTACCTGCAGCAACCCCATCCCCGTTCCCATCGTCTGCGTGATAAAGACCTTCCTCCCCATCACCAACATCAATTACCTCACCCAAACTTCACCATGAAAAAGAGGGGGGGGAATCACTATGTTAGCGGTGGTCATTTAAGAAAGAAAGAAAAAGAAGGGGAAAAAAAAGAAAGAAAAGAAGAAAGAAAGAAAAGAAGAAAGAAAGAAAGAAAGAAAGAAAAAGAAAGAAAGAAAGAAAGAAAGAAGAAAGAAAGAAAGAAAGAAAGAAAGAAAGAAGAAAGAAAGAAAGAAAGAAAGAAAGAAAGAAAGAAAGAAAGAAAGAAAGGAGAGAAAGGAAGGAAGAAAGAAAGGAGAGAAAGGAAGGAAGAAAGAGAAATCCCGCACATCGGCCACAATGTCGAACTCCCTCCAAAATTAGCCCGCGCCGTCACATAAATTGGTTTTCTTTGTGATCCCAAATTGACTTGCAGCTCACTAGTGAGAAAATAGTTGCTGAGAAGCCGGGGCCTCCAGCTCTCGGATCCTGCCCGCCTTTCATCGTGTAAACAAACGCATCAGATTTAAAGCTTTCCCATAATTGTTATGCTAACCTTGGAGCGAAACCTCTCCATTTGCATTTGAAGGAGCTAAATATTAGGCAGGAAAGAAAGTGCTCTTTTTGAAAGCCTGAGAAAGTGTCCCCGCGCGGGGCTGGCCGGCCATCTGGGCCCAGCACCCGCGCCCCGCACCCCGCCCCGCACCCCCCGCACCCCCGCACCCCGCCCCGCACCCCGCCCCGCGGCCGCGCAGGCCCGCGACCCACCGGCCGGGTCCCCCCCGCGCGGACCCCCGGGCCCGGGGCGCCGCAGCACCGTGGAGCGCCCGCGGCGGCCCGTCCGGGCAAAGGCGAGCAGCGCGAGCCCACGGATGCACGTTCATTGCGGAGTAATTAAAAATAAAAACACTGCACCGTGGGGGTTGTTTCAAGAGAGGAAGGCAGGCTCCGACTTCCCATCAGCCTATTCTGGGCGAATAAAGAAAAGCCAGGCATCCCTCCACCTCTTCGTGCAACCTGAACACAAAGCATGTCTACACTGACTCACGGGGAAATCAGTCCTGGGAGAGTTATCCAGGGCGTCGTAAGCCCGATGAACAGAGCTGGGGGTGGGAGGCTGGGAGGCTGGGGGTGCAGTGCGGGTGGCGGGGTTAAGAGGCTGAGAGAATCGAAGAACATAATTATTTGCTTTCGACGCTTCTCATTTTTAATTTCATTTCTGATATAATTCAAAGGTGCTTTGGTTTTTAAATGATTTTACTGTTGTCAGAATTAGCATTTTTTTCCCCCACTAGTCCTAGGAGACATTCCAGAGGAGAACGGTATTTTTATTTTCCTTCTCCCCCTGCCTAGGGTTTGACAAAGGCTTCTCATGCATCGCTGGGCTGTGTTACAAAGTTAGGGGATTTTTCCCTCTCTCAAAAGAAGATCATTGAGGCTGCAAGTAACCCTGGTAGCTGCTAGGAGATGGAATTCTTTAGGCTAGAACTGCATGTTGCACAAATAACTAGCAAAAAGAGGAATGTGGGACAGCACTGGAGTCCCCCACTGGGCAAAAAAAGGAGGCAGCAGTGACCCCACGGGTATCACGATGGAACACGAAGGTTTTTGTTTTCCCTGGTCACAAACTAAATATCAGTGTTTGACAACTTCCCAACATGTGCCAGTTACCATGTGTTCTATTTACTTCATAAGTATTTATTAAATGGCTGCAAGTTTGTTTGTTTGTTTGTTTGTTTGTGGAGTCAGGACCTTGGCCTCAGACAGACCCAGGTTCCAGTCCTGTCTTTCCACACTTACTACCTTGATGGTCCTAATCGAGTTAGTTTTTTTGAAATCCCAATGTTCTTATCTGTAAAATGGGTGTATTCTCTCCACCTCAGAGGGCTATTGTCAGGATTGAATAAACATAGGCTGGCACATAGTAAGCTCTCTATAAATTAGAGCCGTTCCTAGGTACAGTATCATCATCTTCATCATCATCGTAGCTCTCATTGTCTTTTCTCTGAAGACCCTAAAATGGATCTTTAAAAATATGCATTAAATGAGGGAAATGTAGGGGACACTCAAAAACCTTAATTCGTTGCCAGGTTCTGTTCTAAGTGCCAGAGGTAACAGGTAAAAGTAAAGTTCCTTGCTCTCATGGAGCTTGTGTTCTAGTTACGGAGATAGACAACAGATCAGGGAAGTAATAAATACGATCACTGTAGACAGCAATACATTCCATCAAGACAAGAAGCCAGGGAATTGGGAAGGAGAGTGACTGGGACAGGTGCTGGCGGAAGAGCAAAAGGCCAGTTATCATGAAATGGACAGAGCACCTCTCAGAGGAAATAACGATGGGGGTCAGCCCGCCAAAAGCAGGCTGGAGAAACAAGCAGGGCCAGATTTTGTAGGGTCTGGAGCTTCCAGTTCTTCTCAGAGCAATGAGAAACCATGAGAAAGTTTCAAGTGAGGGAATGACATGATCTGATTTATTGTTTAGAAAGGTCACTCTGGCTCCTCTGTGCAAGAATGGACAATGGAAAGTGGTGGAGGAGGATGGGGTGAAAGCGGAGCCTTAGCCTGGCTGCACCTGTGAAGCTTTTACAAAGCCAAGCCCCACCTGTGGGCATGGAGTAGCGCCCAGGCATTTTTTTTCCCTTGCTTTGTTCTGATCTTAAACTCCCACATGATTCTAATGCACAGTAAGACTTGAAAAACACTAATTTTGAAGATATTTTAATTGTCCGGCAAAGAATGATATGATAAAAGTAGAGATGCTAAGAGGTGGTCATAGTCAGGATAGGTCTTGGAGGGGAAGCAGATTAACCTGTTAATGGATTGAAAGTGACAGAGGTGGTGGGGAGAGAAATATAGGAATGGGGAATGACCTCAAAGTGGGGACAGTAGTATAGAAGGTGATTCCATTTACTTGGAGGACAAAAATGAAGTCAGAACAGGCTGGGATAAATGGGAAGCCAGGTTGCTGAAGACTGGACTCAAAAACACTCACCGTGTTTTGTATACAACACTTATTTGGTATATATTAATAAGATAATAATCCAATTTTTCTGTGGAGGCATCTAGCAGGCGGTTGATTTGAGAGACTAGTAGGACAGAACTCTAAATGTATCAATGTGGCCCAATAAAACTTTCTGCAACTATGGAAATGGTCTGTGTGGGCACTGTCCAAAGCAGTAGCCGCTCAGCACCTGTAGATATCAAGCACTTGAAATAAGGCTAAGCTAGTGCAACTGGGGCATCATTTTTCTTTTGTTTTAATTAATTTAAATTTAAATAGCTCTAGGTGGCAAGTGGCTGCTCCCCTAATGGAAAAATGTAGGTATGTGTGGATGACTCCCGTATCTGTCCATCTGGCCTGAACCTCTTCTTTTAGGCTCAGATACCTGCTCATCACTAGCCCTGGAAAAGATCAAAGCCTCTGTCATCTTCAGCCTGGGTTATTCAACATTAGATTACTGGCCACATTGTTTCTCTCTGATCTTCTACCATATATTCTCAAAACAGCAGCCAAAACCATCTTCACAATTTGAGCCATATCCTGTGTTCTTCAGTTTAAAGCCTTCTAGTGGCTCCCTATCTCAACATAGTAGAGCCAAGCTCATTTGACTAGTACACCAACACCCCTGCATCATTGGGCCCCTTCTCTGCTTCTCCAACTCCACTTCCCATCTTTCTGCACTCCTCTTCTGTGCCCCAGCACTTCTACCTCCTATTGGGCAATGAAGTTAACACAGCTATTTTGTTTATTGTCTGCTCTCTCTTTCTCAGAAACAGGCTCTATTAGGTGGGGATTTATGACAGCTTTGTACACTATTGGAACCTTTAGTACAAAGAACACAGTAGCTTATCAGATATTAGGTACCCAATAAATACTTACTAATGATTAAATCAGAATAGAGATAATATATGCTCACCTGGGTCACCTAGAAGAACTGACACAGAGGACAGAAAAGCCTCCAGGACTGAGCCCTGGGCTTCTCCAACACATATACTGTTGCCTTGGCCAATATGGTAGCTATATGTGGCTTTTGAGCCAAGTCCATATTTTTTTTAAGATTTTATTTATTTATTCATTAGAGACATAGAGAGAGAGAGAAAGAGAGAGAGAAAGGCAGAGACACAGGCAAAGGGAGAAGCAGGCTCCATGCAGGTGCCCGACATGGTACTCGATTCCGGGTCTCCAGGATCACACCCTGGGCTGAAGGCGGCGCTAAACTGCTGAGCCACCCGGGCTGCCCGAGCCTAGTCCATATTAAGTATAAAATACCAAATTGTGAAGAATGCAAAGCATCTCATTAATTATTTATATAGATTATTTACCGAAATAATATTTTGGGTATACTAGGTTAAATAAAATATATTCTTAAAATTGATTTCACCTGTTTATTTTTACTTTCTTTAATGGGAAAATTAAATATTAGGAACTTTAAAATTATCTGTGTGGCTCCTGTTGTATTTCTCTTAGACACATTACTTCAGAGACTGAGAGGAGAACAAAAACCAGCAGGGGATGTGTCCAGCAAGCAAGGGAAGATATTAAGCAAGTATGGTGCATGGGAGATTAGAGAAATAGTTGGGTTCAGAAGGAGAGAACAGTTAACTAGATCACATGAGTAATGTGAAGATGGAGAATTGGCCAAAGGATTTGGCAAGGTGAAGAGTACTGCTGACCTTAAGAAGGGTGAATTCAGAGAAACGTATGGACAGACGCTCAAGTGGAGAGAGTCAGAATATAAAATGATGAGGTAGAGACAACCCTCTCAAGAATGATTGCTATGGGAAATGGGATGATTGCTGATCACAGAGAGAAAAAAATTAATGATGGAAGATATTTTGATAGCTGAAGGAAATACTCAAAGATAGCCCCAAACTGGAAAATATAGGCTCAATACAAAAAGTATACAAGCAGGGCACCCTGGGTGGCTCAGCGGTTTAGCACCACCTTCAGCCTGGGGTGTGATCCTGGAGACCCGGGATCAAGTCCACATCGGGCTCCCTGCATGGAGCCTATGTCTCTGCCTCTGTGTGTGTGTGTGTGTGTGTGCCTCTCATGAATAAATAAATAAAATCTTTTTTTTTAAAGTACACAAATATAGCATTTCAAATCTGAAAGTGCCCTTGAAGTTCATCTTAGATATTATAGGTAAGAACTTTGAGGTCCAACCAGATTAAAGACTTGTCAACATCATACAACAGGTAGGAAACCAGAACGAGAAACACGGTCTATGAACGATAACTTGCAAAATTCCATTTCCACAGAGAAAAACATATCCAAATTCTAATATATTTGACCCAAAATATTATTCCTCTTGTAAATCAGAAAGTTTTTGTGATTGTGAATGGTCCATTGAGAGCTAACTCAACACCCCAAAAACAAATAATCTAGTCAAGAAATGGGCCAAAGACATGAACAGACATTTCCTCAAAGAAGACATACAAATGGCCAACAGAGACATGAAAAAGAATGCTCCATATCCCTTGGCATCAGGGAAATACAAATCAAAATCACAACGAGATACCACCTTACACCAGTCAGAATGGCCAAAATTAACAAGACAGAAAACAACAAATATCGCCGAAGATGCAGAGAAAGGTGAACCCACCTACACTGTTGGTGGCAATGCAAACTGGTACAGCCACTGTGGAATGAGTATGGAGGTTCCTCAAGAAGTTAAAAATAGAGCTACCCTACGACCCAGCAATTGTGCTACTAGGTATTTACCCTAAAGGTACAAATGTAGTGAAATGAAGGGGCACCTGCACCCCAATGTTCATAGCAACAATGTCCACAATAGCCAAACTGTGGAAAGAACCAAGATATCCATTGACAGATGAAAGGATAAAGAAAATGTGATATATATAAAATATAATATAATATATAATATTTCATTATATATATATGTAATATAACTCAGCAATCAGAAAGGATGAAAACTTACCATTTACATCAACATGGTTGGAACTGGAGGGTATTATGCTGAGTGAAATAAGTCAATCAGAGAAATACAATTATCATATGGTTTCACTCATATGTGGAATACAAGAAACAGTGCAGAGGATCACAGGGTAAGGTAGGGAAAACTGAATGTAAGTCATCAGGGAGGGAGAAAAACCATGAGAGACTCTTAACTATAGGAAACAAACAGGGATGATAGTGGGGAGGTGGGTGGGGGGAAAGGATAATTGGTTGATGGGCATTAAGGAGGGCATGTGACGTGATGAGCACTGGGTGTTATATGCAACTGATAGGTCGTTGCACACTATATCTGAAATGAAGCATGTACTTTATGTTGGCTAACTGAATTTAAATTGTTAAAAAAGAGCTAACATATAAAAATAATATCTAACATTTATTAAATATTGTGTGCTATGTGGCTGGTATTTTACATATAATTAATAGCAATCCATGGAATAATCCCATGATGTAGATAACGTATTATACCAGTTTTACGAATTAGGCAGACAAAATTTCAAGAGGTTTAGCTACTCGTACACATAACTGCTTGGAACCAAAGCTTATAGTCTTTTCAATATATTATATGGCCTCAAGATCATACTTTTTTTTTTAACCTGGAAATCATCCCGCAATAGAGCAAAATACCCAAATTTGCCAACTGATATAAGTGAAAAGTAATATCCAAATTAATAAAATAATATTCACTTGCAAGTTGAGTATTTTTTCTCCAAATTATTTGTTTGCCACGATGCATCCAAGGTCTGAACTTAAACAAAAATTTCAACCAGACCAATCTTACAACTCTGAGCAAAAACAGTGGCACAATCATGGCAGGATTTGCTTTCTGGAATTAGGCACACTGGTTTCCTAAGGAAAAGTCCCAACAGGTGAAAATGACGTATGTGCCACTGGTATAGAATGACTGAATGCCTCCACTGGAATAGCTTCAATAATTCTCTGTAAATTGGATAAGACAAAAAGATTCATGTTCAGGAGTGAAAACTCATCTGCACTTTATACTTAAGACATTTCATACCAGTGACCATGTATAACTCCTCTATAATAGAATAGTAGAATAAAAAACAACTCTGGGGACACCTGGGTGGCTCAGCTGGTTAAGCGCTGCCTTCAGCTCAGGTCATGATCTCAAGGTCCTGGGATCGAGCCCCATGTCAGGATACCTGCTCAGCAGGGAGTCTGCTTCTCCCTCTCTCTCTGCCTCCTCCCCTCTGCTCATGCTCTCTCTCAAATAAATAAATAAGATTAAATTTTAAAACTCTGGGTAATCACTGTTTCCATGTACAAAATTTAAATTAACTGGAGTGCTCAGAGAAGGAGAGAAATGAGAGGTTCTGGTAAATTTTATTTTCTGCTTAACCTGAGGTCAACAAAATGAATATTTTTGTATTCCAGCTTTGCTGAAAATCTTTAAATGCCTACGTCTTCTTTCCTTACTATGTAGGAAATTAAACACAATTTGATCTTTTCTTAATGATTCAGTATTTTTCAGTGCTTCAGGAAATGTTCAATAACATCTCACAATATCTTTCTAGGACTTATGTATACAGAGTGGGAATGTAGGAAAGGAAATTTTACAAGGTATATTTCCATGAACTTGGTAGGAGCATGTTTATTTATGATTTGCTTCTTTTCGCTAAAGTTTGGGTAGAATAAGCTACAAGTAATGAGGTTATCTGCTGATTCAACTTTTACCACCCAGTTTTTATCTCTTGTACACTAAGATGATACAATACTGCTAACTCACAATATGGTATACATTAAAGGATTTTGGTTTTGGATTTTGTTGTTGTTATTGCTGGTGGGTTTGTACTAATCTTGCCATTGTCCTCACTTAGGAATTGTTATGAACAATGATATACATTCGATGATTAGTCTGGGGTGATAAGTCTGTGGCCACAAAGACTTTCACATATAAGCGGATTGAACTAACAACCAACTTTCATATATAAGCAGATTGAATGACTAGCCTGGTCTCACAGAGAGGAAAGATACGTTCCATGTGTGAACCCCATCAGGTACCTCCTCTCCACTTTACCTCCACATCAGTACCTATCCTTCTCCAACTCCAAGGTCAATGCCTGTATTACACATTCTCTGCACTCGTTGCTCTTTATCAGTATACAAACTAGCTCAGTTCTTGCCACTTACAAACTTTGCTCACCTCGATTCTACCTCTTACCACCCTTTTGCCTACCAATCCACTTTCTCTGGTTCCTCTCAAACACTCATCTTGAGGACTTTCCATCTTTACTTTTCTTTACTTCCTATGGGTCTCTGACATAGTGGGATCCTTCCATCTGGAGACTCTCTTCCCCAGTCTACCACTTTACCTTTTCTTCCTCTCTCTCGTCCTCCTGCTCTGACCACAGCTTAGTCTCCCTCCCTAGTTCTTCCCCTTGTGCCCTAGAGATTAGTGTTCCCAGAGCTTCATCCTCAGCTCTCCTGTCTTTTTTTTGTCTATTTCTTCCTTCAGTTATTTCTCTCATTCCCCAAACTTTAACTGCCACAGATCCACTGATAACTCAGAAGTTCAGTAGCATTCCTGAGCTCCACAGGCATATATCTGAGCAGCCTCCTGAGCAAGTTCAGCTGGATATTCTGGAAGTGATCTTGAAAGTCATCCAGCCAAAGGACATCCATGAGCCCAAGGTTTTCCTTTATCAGTTAAAGAGGCCAATTAATTATGTAGTTACTCAGGTCAGTCCCCTGGAATCCCATTTTTCCCTCACACACTCAACTGATTTTAGTTCAGACATATAGCAAATCTGTCCGCCTCAAAGCTGGTTTATAACCTTAGTTCAGATTTGCAAATTTCCCCTCTGCTTTTCCTCTTTCCACCTGTTCATTGTTTCCGTCCATCCTATACATGGGTTCACAGGAGCATCTCTCCAAAACTCAAATTTGATTTACTACTGCTCTTCCTTTTTGGACCACCTCCCTCATCTTTGGGGACCACTTCTTCAATCCAACCCATGGAATAAAGTCCAGAATATTTTTCAGAGCATGTCATATCCTTCACATCTGGCCTTAACCTATCACCCCACCACCACCTCCCAGTGCCTTTGCACACACACCTATCAAGCACCACCTTCTGCTCAGCACACTCCTGACTGTCTCATCCCCCTGGAACTCCTGTTCAACCTTCAAGACACCTTGTCAATATCTCTTTTATAGCACTTGTAATATTGCATTGTAATTAATTTACACAACGCTCCTTATGTTGTGTTGTAATTATTAAAATATACACACTGCTTAATGATAGGGATGTTTTCTCCATTGTAACCATTATCTATCATGGTACTTGATAGGTACTTAGTAGGTACTTGATAGTACTTAGTAGGTACTCAACAAATATATTGGAATTAAATGGCTTAGTGGTGAACTCAGTCTAAATGATATAAGTCTGGTCCAATGAGCTAATCATCATCGTCTACTCCTTCATTGTTCATGACAGGTATTTTCCTGGACATAACGGAGAGGTGTTTTCTAATTTCAGACACTGTGTGTCTTCTCGACTTGTGAGAAAAAAAAAAAAAAAACAGCCCCTGTTTGCTTCACTTTCTTGGGGGAATAAATTGCATTATGTAACTGTGTAGCCAACACGCTTTTTAGGGGCACACTTTGTTGACCTGTTCAAATCTTCCTTGTCTCTCCTGTTATTCTTTCTGTGAGCCTATCTGCCCTTTTTCAAAAGAGAAAACATCACAGAGCATTTCTGTAATAATATGGTGTATATTATCACGTTAGCCACAGTTATAATAAAAGTAGCTACATAATCAGATTATACTTTGCCTCATAGCCATAGAAATAATGGGGCTTTATCAGGAAATTTTTATAACCAAATGGAAATTCACTAATGCAATAGGAAGTTATCAAATGTAATATAATTCAGGAGTCCCAAACTGCTAATGTCTCGGTAGGTGAAGGGGAAAAAGAAAGTTACTTTATTATAATGAATCTCTTAACAGAGACATGTTTATTATTTTTGTAAAAATGCTCAGCATATGTTTTTTTTTTCTCTTATATAATCATTTCTGGTCTTGTTTCATTTTGTTTTCATTTGGATGCTTTTTTTATGAAGAGTTTCTTTTGAGTACCAAAAGAAAATTAAAGTGATCAGTGATCAGGGTATTATTAAGTAGAAGAAATCATACCAATTTTGAAAATATGGACATGTGCTTTCAAACTGCTGAGAGCTTTATTTTTTATTTTTTAAAAAGATTTTATGCATTTATTCATGAGAGACACAGAGAGAGAGAGAGGCAGAGACACAGGCAGAAGGAGAAGCAGGCTCCATGCAGGGAGCCCAATGTGGGACTCGATCCTGGGTCTCCAGGATCACGCCCTGGGCCGAAGGCAGGCACTGAACCGCTGAGCCACCCAGACTGCCCTGCTGAGAGTTTTAAAAAGGCTTCCACAAGTGTAATATACACAATGGAATATCAGTGTGACCACATGTTGTGGAAAGTGACTAGCTTTCTATTCACATGCATGAACTAATGAGCAAGAAAACACAGTATATGTTGAATAGCCAGTGTTCAAATCCCATTCAAACTTCTACCTCAGTTTCCATCTAAAGACAATGAACAAATATGCAAAATCAAAGTAGGTAGAATTTTTGCATTTACTAAACAGTGGCTTCGTGACAATCATATCAAATTCAAAAAAAATATTAAATGGCCTTTCTGCTTCATATTAAATCAAATTCTTGCTGGAATTCAAAGGATTTTTTCTTTGAATTCCTTTTCCTTTCTCTAAAAACATTTCTTCCTGAGTCCAGGACTGGGAAAAGAGGGTAAGTGATTACACATAATACACGCATACGCATACATATATATATACATACATTATAGATAGCTGGTGATCTGTTATTCTGGAAATTTTGAAAGGGAATATAGTTACTTCTTCTAACCTGAAATCCAACCACTTCGGAATACATAAAAATTAGATAACAGTTGTAAGCCATGAAAATTTACTTAAGATAGACTAGAAATACACATTTGTAATTTTGTCATTTTGATCAATGTTTTTTCTCCAATTTTGTGTCCAACCAGAATATTCCTACTGCTCAGGTTCAGGATCTGATTTGTGCTGAGGGTCTACAGCTGTACATATCAGCTCTTCCTCTCTAGATGACACACATTCTCCCCTCCAACATCTAAGTGTCACACAAAAGGAGGATGTGACCTGGTAACAACACAATCAGATGTAATTAAAATTTTTAGGATCATGCTTTCCAAATAGAGCACAAACCTATTTTTAGTATGTCATTATACATGGTGGGATATATTAGTGGAGGTATTTAGAGGATACAGGGAAAAACGGAAACCAATTTGGGGTGAGGACAGGTGGTGTTAATTCAAAATTACATATCTAAGAAAAAAATCATCTTCATCTGCAAATTGAGGAGAAAGTGAAAGGAGTAAACACGCTCTTCAGGAAGTGTCTTTGTATATGCAGAATCAAAAAGAAAGCCAGTTTTCTGTTCTTCAAAACAATCCCTTCCTCCAAGCAAATAGGAATTTTAAGATTCCAGGATGTGTTCAAGGTCTCCAAACATATTCTCACTGCTCAGGTTCTTTTCCTTTGCCACCTGATATTGTTGCTTTAGTCACCTAAGTGTACTTCTGCCCCGGTTTGGATTCCCTGCCCTCTTCTACATATACATTTCATGATCTGCTTCTCAGAGCACTATGGCCCAGTGTGGGGCGGAGTGATCACGTGGCAGTTCATGTAAATGACATTATGTTCTCATTCAAGTGACACTGTACTTAAATATCCCGATATGATGAGGAGTAAAGATTTGTTGTTGTTGTTTTTTAACATTTTATTTATTCATGAGAGACACAGAGGCAGAAACACAGGCAGAGGGAGAAGCAGGCTCCATGCAGGAAGCCCGATGCGGGACTAGATCCCAGGTCTCCAGGATCACGCCCTGAGCCAAAGGCAGGCGCTAAACCGCTGAGCCACCCAAGGATCACCAGGAGTAGAGATCTGTAATGAATCATTCCTTCAGTAATATGGACTTCTCAACCCCAGAGTTCTGAAACTCCTGTATGAGTAAAAGAAAATTGAAAACCATAAAATTCCTATAAGAACACATAGGTGGCAAGCTCCTTGGAGATGACTTTGTGGATTTGACACCCAAAGCAAAAGATGACAAAAGTAAAAATAAACAAGAGGGACTACATCAAACTAAAAAGCTTCTGCACGGCAAAGGAAACCGTCAAGATGAAAAGGAAATCTACCAAATGAAAGCAAATATTTGCAAATCATGTATCTGATAAGGTGTAGGGAGTTAATATTCAAGATATATAAAGAATTCATACAACTCCATAGTAAAAAAAAATCTATTAAAACATGGGATGGGTATCTGAATAGACATTTTTTCCAAAGAAGACATCCTTTTTGTTTTTTTTCAAAGAAGACATCCTAATACCCAACAGATACATGAAAATGGGCTCACATCCTAATTATCAAGGGAATACAAATCAAAACCACCGAGAGATATCACTTCACACCTGTTAGAACGGCCATTATCAAAATATAAGTGATAATAAGTATTGGCAAGGATGTGGATAAAAGGGAACAATTGTGCACGTTGGTGTAATGTAAATTGGTGCAGCCGCTCTGAAAAACAGTATGGAATTTCCTCAAAAAAAAAAAAACAACTAAAAATAGAAATACCATATGATCCACCAATTCCTCTTCTAGGAATACACCCAAAGGAGATGAAATCACTCTTTCAAAGAGATATCTGCATCACCATGTTCATTTCAACATCATTTACAATAGCCGAAACATGGAAATAGTAGGTTTCAATTGATGGATAAATGAATAAAGAAAATGTGATATACATATACTATATACTCATATATACATATGTATATAAATATCACTTATTCTCATATGTAAGAATATTACTCAGCTATAGAAGAAAATGCTGAAAATGGTACTATTTGGGACATGTGTGGACCTTGAGGTCATTATGCTAAGTGAGATAAGTCTGAGAAAGACAAATACTGTAATATCTTACTTATATGTGAAATCTAAGAAAACTAAATTCATAGAAAGAGAGGGTAAATTGGTGGTTGCCAGAGGTGGGGGTTTTGGGGTGGGGGAAAGCGGTAAAGATAGTCAGAAGGTACAAGCTTTCAGTTGTAAGATAAATAAGTTCTAGACTTATTAATTACAGCTTAATTAATGTACAGCACAGACTATAGTTACAATGCTGTTTAGTGTATTTGAAAGCTGCTAAAAGAGTAGGACTTAAAATTTCTTATCACAAGAAAAAAAATGCAATGGTGTGAGATGATAGATATGAATCAAACTTATCGTGGTAGTCATTTTGCAATGTATACTTTATTTCACAATAATCATTGTGCATATATCAAATCATGATGTTGTACACATGTTATATGTCAACTATATCTCAGTAAAACCATGGGAGGAAAGATTATAGGCACACAAGTCACAAAGGCATAGACTTCCTTTTTCCCATCTCTCTGTATTTTGTGTGGTATAAATTTCTTTATTTTTTTAAAGATTTTATTTATTTATTTATTTATGAGAGACACACACAGAGAGAGAGAGAGGCAGAGACACAGAGGGAGGGAGAAGCAGGCTCCATGCAGGGAGCCCAACATGGGACTCGATCCTGGATCTTCAGGATCAGGCTCTGGGCTGAAGGCAGGCACTAAACCACTGAGCCACCCGGGGTGCCCTATAAATTTCCTTAGTACAGAAATCACCCTTTTGGAATTGCTGCCTGCTTATCAGTCACCCAGAGATTCAGAGGACAAGCTCTGGAATTGTAATGCCTCAATTTGGTACCCCACTCGTCAACTTTCATGAGGGCAAGATCTTGGTCATTTTGTTTCAACTGTATACACTTCGGTTTCCTAATCTGGAAAAGAAAGTAAAAATAATAGCCACAAGGGCTTATTATGAATATTAAATGAGTTACTGTGTGTGATGTTCTTACTACAGTACAAGGCAAGCAAGTGGTAAATGTTAATTATTATAAGAAATTAAAAGATGTATTGCTAGTTAATAGTGAGTCCTATTGTTAGTTAATTGATATTAAGAATACATTTATTATGATATTTATTTTTTAAAATTTTAGTATTATCGCTAAAATATGTAGCAGTTTCATGTTATTTCAGCTATCTCAAAAGATATACTTTGCATAATCATTCAAAGGAAATGAAAAGATCAATAATTATCAGGCATAAAGCTCAGGATGCCAAACAACTTCACAGAATCACAAACTGCCGTAATGATTCCCCATCATTTCTCTTGTGGCTGCTACCTTATAAAACTCTTGCCAATGGGGACCCCTGGGTGGCTCAGCAGTTTGGCGCTTGCCTTCAGCCCAGGGTGTCATCTTGGAGACCCGAGATCGAGACCCACGTCAGGCTCCCTGCATGGAGCCTGCCTCTCTCTCTCTTTGCCTGTGTCTCTGCCTCTCTCTCTGTATCTCTCATGAGTAAATACATAAAATCTTAAAAAAAAAAATCTTGCCAATGGACTCATGTCATACCTAGATGCAGGTTTTCCCTGGCCTCCCAAGAACTTCAATCACTTAGCTTCTAGTAGATGTAGGCCTCTGGGATAGAGGAGGGAATACCAGCACTTAGCTTTTCAAAATTGAAAGTATGTTTCTCTGCACCCAAAGAGAAATGGACCCAAGTCTAGCAGGAGGACCATGCACTTGCTGCAAGAATATAGAGAGGTTTCCCCTAGAAGAAGGCGAACTAGCCATGAGAATGGGAGGCTGGAACATAGGAAGTATCCTAAAGTCAGAGGCTCTCAGTAGGACCTGTCCTTGGCTGATGAGGCCATATAAGGCAGACAGGTTAAGAAACTAGAGAAGATCTTATGCAGAATTTGAAATAGGAAAAGAAATAAAAAAGAAAGAAAGAAAAGACATTCTTAGACATTAGACACTTCAGCTGAGATGATTCTACAATTGAGGCTCTGATGAAAAAAATAAACAGATCGGGGCATTCATTGGGTAGTTAAGCTAGTTTTAAAAGATGATCAAATAGAGACAGTTAGTACTTGGATCCTGGCTTCAAAGTTGGGACACTGTGCCCTATAGGTCCTCTGACTTCCCTTTAGGGTACTCTGTTCTTCCCTAAGTGAGTATGGAAGCAACGGCCTGTACAACTGTTTTAATCACACACCATTGATCATTCTGAGAAGAATGCTAACCATTCACTGAGAGTAAGTTTTGGTTCTATTTAAAGATGGTGAGAATGACTGCGGTATCATAACGCTAGAACATTCCACTTGGAATCAAATGCTCTACATTGATGGTTCTCCTTTTCTCCATTAATCTGACTACCTTAATGACCTATCCAAAACTCAAACCAAGGTCTATAGTGTCAGATCACAGCAGGCATCATATATTCCCATTATTCTTCTACTGTAGTTTTTATTAAGGACAATTGTGGTTCTCTATTGAAGGGATTCCTGAGATTTTACAAGTATTTTGTTTGGAGAAGGGAAAATAGAAGCCAAAGGTCAGAGAAGCTTTATGAAGTCAGTTGGGCAATGGGACATATATGAGCATGCATGCTTTTCACATAACCTTCACATCTCATTCTCTATTCCACACTTTCTACCCACAAAGTGAGCTCTACCACTGTGATTTCATTTTTGTCTCTTTAGGCTTCATATGAAAATTTGGAGAAAGTGTGTTGATTACTTTGCAAAAGACTTTGATGGATTTACCTCCACCAGTTTCCATGAATTTTAAGAATGAGCTCTCCAAAACTCTAAAGCAGGGATTCCTGTTTTACAAGACCAATCTTGAGACAGTCCTGAGTCTTATGAAATTTATGGAATCTCCAAATTTGTACCCTCTTTCTTGAATGGTGTTAGAAGGACCATGCTTTTAGAGGAAGGATTTGGTGCTTATTGAACGGTGGATAGTGAGTCCAGTGCTGGGATTATGTAAACAAACTTGAGTTTAGCCTATGTCAGATGTTTATTTCAGATGGCGCTGCAGTCAATGCCATTGGGTGAGTGTGTTTTGTTTTCCTCACGACCAACACTTACTTGGCATTTTCAGAGTTCTCACTGCTGCTTCTTAGTTTTCCAGTCCCAAGAGACACAGTGGCTTTCTCCTCCATGTCTGCTTCACTGGTGCCAGGCTTGTTGAAGTCTTCAGTAAAAACTAGATTGTCAAATCTAGAGTGTCCATGGAGTCAGTAAAGCTAGAAGCCATGGTGCAGTCAAAGAGCAACCGCAACCGTCTCACCATGGTAGTCCTTTCTTAACTAAGAGATGAATACTATCATTGTACAGATGGGGATCACTAGAAGTCACCACCACTCTTTGATTTAACAAACATTTATGGAGAGTCTGCATGATTAAGATGCTGAGGAAGATAGAAATATGATGCTGCTTTCAAGAAAAAAAGTTGATATTATTAAATGACAAAGGTACTATATTTTACACACTTTATTCCATCTAATTCTTACAACAGCATTTTGAGCTTGGGAATATTATTTCTGTTTCACAGATAAAGAAACAGGCTCAAGGTATTTAAGTAATTTGCTCAAGATCCTTCTGTTGGCAAGTGATAGAGACAGAACTGTCTGACTCCATAATATAAAGTCAGTTTAATGTAGATGAAAAGGCAGTTGCTTAGACAACTAGAATTTAAGGAAATGTGTGATAAGTGTAGTAAGAAGAGAACATTTTAAAATGCCTTGAGAGGGATGCCTGGCTGGCTCAGTTGGAAGAACATGCAAGTCTTTATCTTGGGGTCATGAGTTTGAGCCCCTCATTGGCTGTGAAGATTATTTAAATAAACTTTTAAAAATGCCATAAGAATTTTCAGTTAAGAGATAAGAATTTTATCCACCCCCCCCCCCCACACACACAAATGAGCCCCTTCATACGTACCAGTTGGCATGGAGCAGAACAACCTAGAAATACATTAGAATACAGTGTTGAGTCTACTTAGGTTAAAAGTTTAGGGATAAGATTGTTCACTTTCTATGCATGGATGCTGTCACATACTGGGGTATCCATTTCTCAAGTTGCCCTGATCAGGAGACCAGTTGGGGCTTAATGGGGTGAGGCCGATAAGAGCACTTCTTACCCCCAGATGGTTTTCTGTTCTCAGGAGCCAATTCTGTTTTTCTCTTATGGAAAGTAAATATCTGCAAATCTGAAGGATATTAATTTTCCATCCTAGATGAAGCAATTATTGGTAACTAGGTATGGAACAATCTGCAAGCTATGTGAGAAAAAAAATGCAAATCAGGGACACCTGGGTGGCTCAGTGGTTGAGCGTTTGCCTTCAGCTCAGGGCATGATCCTGGAGTCCCGGGATCGAGACCCATATCAGGCTCCCTGCATGGAGTCTGCTTCTCTCTCTGCCTATGTCTCTGCCTCTCTCTCTCTGTGTGTCTCTCATAAATAAATAAATAAAATCTTTTTTAAAATATGCAAATCTATAAAATATACTGGAATAAAATCATTTTTCCATATTTGATAGCAAACATTAATTACCTTGCACCTTTTGGTACCTACTTCTCATGTTTGAATCCAAAATCATATAGTAATGGTAACACATTACTATATGATACATCATATACATGTACATGATATATCAGTACATCATAGTACAATATGGTACATTTATTCCCCCAATCCCTTTGAGATAAATAGGAATTATTTTCCCCAAGTGAGAGATGGGGAAAATAAAGGATAGTACTTCAAATAAAGTATATTTCCAAGGTTCAAAAAGTATCTTTCCAGGATTACAGAGCCAGTGAGTGCAAAGCTAGAACTGTAGGCCAGAGCACCCTATTGCAAGTTACATGGTCTTTTCTACACATGGTGTGGTTTTGCAGTAGGTATGATATTATCTCTTTACTACTCTCTATCATCAAAAGGGATGCTCTAAGAAGGTGATAGCCTTTGCCAACTTTGCCCGTGGCAAAACTCACATTAATTCACATATACCTCAGCATGTCTTCTTCGAATATGGAAACCTTCCATTATAACTGACTCTATCTATATTGCTGAATTTCCGTTATTATGACTTTTCATTGTTTCCTAGAATGTGTTATTCTGAATTTGTTAATTCCCAGCTTTTTCTTCTGTCTACACCAAATAATCATACATAGAAAATGACGCTGGAAGAACTGGATCCACATCTAGACACAGGAATGGGTTACTATTTCAGTAGTAATCTTAGAAAGCTAATCCAAAAAAAATCACTTAAGCAAAACTTAGTTCATTTGGGTAAAACATGAATTAAGTGGTGAGTTTTCCAAACAAACATTTG
Organism: Canis lupus dingo; assembly: GCF_003254725.2. Taxonomy (NCBI): domain Eukaryota; kingdom Metazoa; phylum Chordata; class Mammalia; order Carnivora; family Canidae; genus Canis; species Canis lupus. The sequence goes on from NC_064277.1 coordinate 18,345,272, forward strand.
AAATATTAATATCTCCACAGTTCTTAGAGGAAGCAAATGGACGGATAGAGACCATGTATATATATTTGCATCTGCAAATAAGGACAACTGGGTACAGAAAATCTCATAGTTTTAAAAGATTTCTTGTATATGACCAGTTTTTAAATAAAAATTGTATTTATCTAAGATGTTCAGCATGATGATTTGATATAAATGGTGAAGCTTTTACTAGAGTTAAGCTAATTACCATATCTTCTCCTCACATAGTTATCTTATTGTGAGTGTAATGAGAGTACATGAAATCTACATTGAAATTTTATGGAATTCTCTCCTCTGACCCCCACCATGCCATGCTTTGGGAAAGTATTTTTCTTCTAAAGATACTGGGTATATATTCACATCTTCTGATGATATGTATTGGGTTTGTAATGTCTTACCAGGCCAAGAATGTATCAACTGGAGACCGTCTAGAGAGGCAATTAAAATGGCCAGTTTACACCAAGCTGCAGAAAAGAGAAATGGAGTTAGGGGGAAAGAAATTCAAAGAAATGGTCTTTCCAATCCCACTCCCATTGACTACAGGATTCGTCAAGGGTGGCTAGAATTCTGCTCTCAGTTTTCCAGTCCTGGGCCTTAGCAGATTCAGAATGGAAAGAGAATCCGAAATTGCGCTAGTAAGACACATGAAGACCATATTTAACACTTCCTATTCATCAGGCACAGTGTGATCTCTTTACATACGGCCTCTCATATAGCAAATAACATAAAAATCAGTTTGTGAGGGCATATCCAAGGAACAGTGATATTTCCTAGAAATTAGTATACACAGAACTCCTGCTGAATGTAATTCATCAGTACTGCCCACAAAAGTAACCACTCATGAGACATTTAGCACCTGTGAGATACAACACACAATATGAATGTATTGGGTTATTCAAACTCAAACATCTGTTGGCTTTTAATAACTAATAATGTGACTATTTACTCCAAAGATTTTTGACTTGTCACTCTTCCTACCATCTTGTCACAATTTTTTTAATGGAAAATCTAAAACCAGACATGTAAAAATAACCTAGTTTCCCCTTAATTCATGGAAAAAAACTCTGAAAAAAAATTTTGTTGTTTAAGAAACCAACTAAAATAATTATGAGGACCTAAAATATTGGATGCAACTTCCTAACTTCTGTACCTCAGTCTACCTATCCCTAAAATAGGATTAACAATATTGCACTACACCTGCAAAGGAATATAAATTTAATAAGCCTTTTAAACCTCCACTTTGTAATCCTCAGAGGAAAAGGCACTATGTAAATATCAAGTAATCTTATCTTTGTGCCTCATTATCTGAGCTAATATTAACTGTAGAAAAGTTATGTCAAATAACATAAAATGGATATTAGACTAAAACTGCAGTTTGATTTTATTGTTTTACCATTAATATTGGCAAGTAAGGATAAAATATGCACAAAGGAGGACTAAATGGCAAACACTCATTATATTATCTCACCAAAATTCCAACAGAGAAATAATATCTAGTAATAACATAGCACAGTTCCTGGTTCTGCCAACTTCTAAAATAAAAACCAACTTGGATTAAGCATGCCAGCTGAAAATAAAGTAATACCTTAAAAAAAAAAAAAAAAAGCTCACACCTACTTCTAAAAATCAGAAGGCAATAATCGGCCAGTAGCATCATTTCCCACTATTTAATGGCACATCATTAGCAAAAATAAAATTGTCAAGAATCTCATATTGATACTGTTTTCACTTTTATGATTTGGCCAAGTGATCCTCATGCCGGGACAGCTTACTCTGTATTTCAGATCTGTGGTCTCTATGATGCAGCAGGAAGGTTCCATGACTGGCCCGAAACATTAGGAAGCTCAGGAATGGCGCCCATGTCTCATGACCTTCTTGTTAACATTGCAATCCTTGCACGTTCATTTTGGACAAGCTTCAAGTCTCTTAGTCCATGGATGAGTGTCAGAGTATTTGCAAGATGATCTGCAAAATCCAATCTGAAGCTCATCCTAATACACAACGAGGAGTTAATCCTCTGTGTTGGTACAGTGCTGTGCAATTTTTAATGCTTTACAAACCTTCATTTACCTCCCTCAGAGTAGGGAGGACTATCTTATTTATTTTACTTATCTCTATTTTTCTTGTGGTAATGCAGTGGCTAGGAATCAGCAATTATTACTGTTATTTAGTTGGGACCCTAATTCATTAATCTTATTATAACCAGATTTTACCTCAGCTTTGCGTTACTATTTTCCTAGTTCAAATTTTCTTTTTCTTTCTTTTTTCCTTTCTTTCTTTCTTTCTTTCTTTCTTTCTTTCTTTCTTTCTTCTTTCTTTCTTTCTTTCTCCTTTCTTTCTTTCTTTCTTTCTTTCTTTCTTTCTTTCTTTCTTTTTTTTCTTTCTTTCTTTCTGGCATTTTTCCCCCATTTGTATCTTATCCATAGTTACATAATTCCCTTGGCAGCTTCAAAAGTTGTCCAAACTCCTGCAGCTTTTTTCTTCATTGGGGATTTAACAACCCAGGCAAGGGTGTTTACCCCTGGGACTGCTTTCTGCTAACTCAGCAAAGACTTTAGATCAAATTTCCCAGGGCTCTTGATTGTTCACAGAGCACCAAGGTTATTTTCATTTCTACAGCCAGAAGTAGGGAAGATAAAGTAATAATGGTCATTTTCAGGGTGTACTTCCCAGTAGGGTAGCTTCCAGACTTTCCTTTTGCAATTATAACATTTTCCTCCTTAACCACCCTACCTGTTAGTTCCTCAGCCATTGAAACTAAAGGTCCTATTATTTATATACTGCATTGAATCTTTAAGGGTTGTTGTTGTTGTTGATTTTTTTTTTAATGAATCACTAATGCTCAGGTGCCCTTAATAATAACCTCTAACCACTTTCTAGTTTAAAATCCTGCTTCGGGGTCTAAAGGAATACTGTAAGTAAGAAAACAGTAAGTAAAACTGTTTTTAAGGCATTTTTTTCTTACCTTCATCATAAAGAATTTATTAGAGATTGTGTGAAACTGTGCTAAGTATTTTAAGATGATATCAGAATCATAGATGGCCAACGTGACCAAAGACCAGACTGTCCTCAAGAGTAAGGGCAATGCAGGGGTACGAGACCAAATGCCAGGAGATCTGGTTTTAAGTGTAACACATTCTCGAAGCTTAGTTTCCTCACTTTTCTACCTGTAAGGACTGGTGTGAAGAGGTGGGTGAAATTAATTTATAAATGGTAACACTCATGTAAGATTCTTATACCTTCCTATCCATATATGTTTACATTGAACAAGAGAAATTGAAGTAAGATTTTCAAAGGGAAGTCGAGGAATGTTACAGGTATGCCAATAAATCTCTACAAGATTTCCTTTGACATAGTTCTTTAGCAATATATTCTACTGTCTAACATTTCTTTCAGGAAAATTCTATCTCTAACCTAAAGCCCAAACATCATGAAATAATGCCCAAACATCATAAACAATTTGTTTTGACCACTACATAGGCTACTTCATGGTTCCTACAATAAGCCCCAAATTATATTACAACCCTAATTAATACTTGCAGTGATGGGCAGACCCTACCTTGGTATATGATGATCAAGCATTCCAACCCTTAATTGGCAATTTTGCTATACTCACCAGTATTTGTTGCCCTCCGTCATCCAAATTACTTTGCTTAAACGCTGTCATCCCATTTGGCTTTAATGCCTATAGAGTCAGAACAATCCAGCCTAATGCTTTCTTGGTGACTAGCTGCGGTTCAAAGGTCAGCATATCCCCCAGGACATAGAGGGCCTCAGCTCTACCAAGAAGGCACCACCACATCACATACTACACACTTTATAAGAGAAACTGATTGGTGACTTAAATATGAAGTTCTTTTTCTCAGGGATGGGGGTGTAGCAAGGAGCACCCAGCTTTTCTGAAGCAAGTTCACAGCCTCAAAGCTTTGGCCTTATAAACAATCTATCTTTTGACTTGCTTTTTTTTTTTCCCCTCAAAGGTGTTCTGAAAAGCAGAACATGTGGGAGCATAATAAAAATGAGTCATATGGGAGTGGAGGACACCCCCCCCCCCACCAGGGGACTGACATTTAGAGATAAATACAGCATGAGAAGGTTACTGAAATTGCATTTCCACTGACCAAGTCCTTTTTCCGCGGAGTAGCAATGTAAAATAAAAATGCAACACAATGACCACGCAGGATTGTTTGCAGGGATAAACAGGACAGGAGACAGACTCCCCTGTGCTGCATTTTTCCCACTGCAGATGAATGAAAGAGGCAATTATCTAATAAAAAATTTACTGTTAATTGCTACCAGTTAAGCAGTACTACTGTCAGCACTATTAAGTACTATTTGGACTGAAGAGATTTATTTCACCTTCTTCTGCTTGGAAATTTGACATCATTCCTGGCTTCTACCTCACCCCCCAATTATAATCCACTGGAAATGGGAAAGCGACAAGAGCCATTTAATGTGTCACAACAAGAGTGAGGGGGAAGAAGTGCTGGAAGTGGAGGCTTTTCAAAGAGACTGGGGGAAATAGTATGGCATGATGATTACAGAATCTGGGTTGGTTTTTTTTTTTCTTCTTCTTCTTTCTCCCTCCTTTTCTGTATGGACTTTTGTTTTTGTTTTTGTTTTTGTTTTCTCATTTATGGCCAAAGCCTTATTCCCAAAGGGTGTGTTCTTTCAGGTTTATGGCTCTGACTAATGGAATTGCTCTAAATAACATTTTGATCTCGCAAGGTCACCCAGAGTGCTATACCTTTCCTTTAATGATTCAGGTCTGGACCAAGCATTTCCCAGAATTGAGATGGTAATGAAGTCATTAGTTTCTTCCTACTTGAAGCCCTGGCTAGAAAGCAGAATTCTATGGGCAAAGTCTGAGTGGGCTTTTTTCATAAATCTCACACCCAGCTGAGCTGTAACACCTGTTACATTTTCCCAGGAGCCTGAGCCATAAGACCATTTCCAATCTATTTGCTCTTCTTCTTCCACAGGACACTGACAAAGGCAGGGGTCCCTGCTTTCTAAGGCACTGCTAATTGAAAATCTCTGGCTGGTGCAAATGTGAACTCAAACCCACAAGAGTTCCAAATAAGGCTCCAATGATTATTTCCTCCTCTTTTTAAAAATAGCCTTTATAATGCAGGTTATGCAAGATTAATTTGTTGGAGAGAAAAATTGTCATTGAGCCTCTTGCCCCCAATAAACTTTTACTTTCCATGCATTTTTTTTAGAGAAAGAAAAGAGAGAGGAAAATAATAAAACCCAGAGTTCAGCTAACCCTACAGGACCTGTACTTGTGAGAATTGGAGGGTGGGGGTAGGGTAGCATTAAAGTGTATTTGCTTTTGTTGGTGTGCTTTTAAAATCTTCTCTATGTTCTAATTTTGAACATAAAAATGGAGAACAAAGTTGAGTCAGATGATCAAGCAAATGTAAAGTGATTACAACGGCAGAGCAGGTTTAAAAAACTGTGCTCGAAAACTGAATAATTAAAAGAGGAAATTTTCTTGTAGGATTCTTGAAAGGAAAAAGAAAATGCATTCATTCTATAGAAAAGATGGGCATTTCTGGCCCTCATCACAGTCTGTGGGGAAAAAAAAAAACTAAATAACAAGAAGAAGCTTAGGAGATGCAGCTATCAGGCTTCAGGTGGCATTTGACAGAAAAATAAATGTTCGAAATAAAGTAGTTGTAAACAAATGAACACTTATGTATTCCTCTGGGAATCTGAACACCCTAAGAATTCGAGTCTTAAAGACAAAACATAGGAGACCTTAGCCCACAAATGACAACAGAGCCAGTGATCAGGCTGTCCCTTGTGATCCCACCATCTGTATTCTACACCCAAATCCACTAAAGAAATGGACTATCTGTGAATTCTGTACTGTGCTTTATTGGTGTTCTGTAGTTTGTTGGTTTGGGGTTTGTGGAGTGCATTGCTTGTAGCCATTGTCATTGTTGGAGCCAGATATCTCTGCATGCCTCATTCTTAAGGTGCATTCTCTCTAGGGGTACTCCTCCCATGCCAGCAGTTGAGAAGATGGTCTATTACAAGCTTGCAGTCATGAAGGGGTATGTGTATCAGTAGGAAGATGGCTATTATTTCATTGCAAGAGGGAAAAAATAATGAATGAGTTTTTAAGTAAAAGTCTAATGAACTGTATTCCTATAGCATAAATTATTTGAACTCTACTGTGAAATCTGCATGTGGTTCTGAATACAATTTCGAGAAGAGCTGAGACACTCAGAACCTCTAGAGAACATTTATTCACATAGGTCCTAAACGTATTTGAATCCACTAAAAAATAAATTTGGTAGCCTATTTGTTGAAAAAGAATGAGGTTCTCCACATATCCTTGAGTGAAAAGCTTTTAAATTGCCAATATTTTTGGTAGGTCAAAAATAGTCAAGTATCTGCAATTTCATATTTCAACTTAAATACTGTGTAAGATAATATAAACATGATCTTATTTTGTCATTGTTTTATATACTCTGAAAAGTTTCTAGCAGTTTTCCCTAAAAGTGGGATTAAGGGTAACATGTACTTCATTTCTTCTGGCTTACCTTTATTTTTTACTTTTTCTAGAATAATCTCTGGGTTCTCCCTCAGAATTCCAGGCTGAAGCTAAAACACTTGAGAAAATGTTAGCCATTCCCATTGGACTGTTATTAATCTTTTTCCCAATTCTTCAATTCTTACTCTATTTATACTACTCATAGCAGGTGGGGATGGAGGGGGTGGTGTTCTCGCCCATATTTCACCAATTCTGACTTTGTCCATATAAGCTATAGAGTCAAACAATTTAATAATAAATTTGGATTGGTGATTAATTTTTTGTACCACTTCAGTCTACCATAAAAACAATGTGTCACATTCTGTTCAGAGAATTTTATGTTCCCATTCACTATCCTAAAAATTAAAGATATGCTCCCATGGAGGAAAAGTCAAGCAACACAAACATTCTCAACAGACTGATCCTAAATTTCTAGAAAAAAATATATGGTTAAGGTGGTGACCTCTCATTTGTTAGGAAACACCGGCAACACTGATTCTATCAGACATACCTTCTCTGACTTCCAGAGTTTGGGTTATTTCTAGATTCTTGCATCTCCTTTCCACCATCCACTCCTTTGACTCCCTGCTTGTCAAGGAAAGGATTTTTTGACTCTGTATTGATCATTGTCGATTCTTACCTTTCCTGCTTCCTCCTTTAATTCAGTTATTTATGTCCAGGAGAAATGGTCTTTACCACTCTGTGTCACCAATAGGTGCTGCCACCTATTGCAGTATTTTCTGACTTATAGTAATACCTTGCTTGATCAATTTTCTATTTTGTATGTGCTAGTGATAAATATTGGTATTCATAATCTTTCTAAGAGCTCAGAATTTAATTTAAAAGGGACCATGTATTATTTAGGTGGTGATATTGATCTATATTTTAATTAGGGAAGCTGAGCAAAAATAATTTTAAACCCCCCACCACTGGGGAGGCAGCATGAAGTAGTAGGAAAAAAGATCATCAGTAAGTTAAGGTTGTAGTCCAGGTTCTATGACTATGTGACTTTGAGCATGTCACGTAAGCCCCATGAGTCATCATCTGTAAGATAAAAGATTTTCAAGAGATGGAACGTAGCTCCTGAAACCAATATTGCACTACACATTAAATAACTAGAATTTATTTACTTAAAGATTATTTATTTATTTATTAGACACACACACACAGAGGCAGAGACACAGGCAGTGGGAGAAGCAGGCTCCATGCAGGGAGCCCGATGTGGGACTCTATCCCGGGACTCCAGGAACATGCTCTGGGCCAATGGCAGGTGCTCAACCACTGAGCCACCCAGGCATCCCAACTAACTAGAATTTAAATAAAAACTTGAAACAAAAGAGAGAGAGAACATAGGTGTCTCTATTTGTACTTTTGTTTGGCTCTCAATCCATTAATCCATAAATTCTCTTTGAATTCCCATGTGGCTCTGGTGCAACACCAATTTTCTACAATGATCAACAGCCAAGAGTAGTTGAGCCACCAGCCCTGCGATTTCCAAAGCTCTGGGACTAGGATGAATTTTGAGCTGCTAGGCATAGAGATCTTTTCATTCCTTTGCTGCTCTTGAGCCAGTCAAGGCACAGAGTGAACTCTACTTCTGGCAGGTGCCTTGGTGGGTATAGGTAACCGTGCTTGAATAAACTCCGCAGAAACACTTGATAGCTCTGAGTTTCACTGCGTCCACTGATGTCCTATATCCTATGCAGGAATTTCCCAGACTCATTCCTCCATAAATTCCCACCCAAGCTAATGGAATAGGAATGGAAATCAACTATGAATGGCATTCAGAATCAAATGGGAAAATTTTCTCAGCTTCAGGTAATAAAAGTAAAAAGGCAGGGTGATCTTTGAATTCTCCTGGAGAAAAATTAAAATGTTCTTTATTAGTTGCTCCAGGGCCCCAGGAAGGCATCCCCCTCCCCACCCCTTTTAAAATAAGAGCTTGCCCTTCCCTACACAGCCCTTTTAATACAAGTGAAAAAATTCCAAATTCCTCATTTGTTTAGCCTGAAAATCCCCTGCACATTCCCACAAACTACTTCCTTTTCTCTCTTTTTAGCAAGACTCCCCTCTCTCTCTTTAATGAAGAGAAGTTCAGAGGGTTTTTCCCATGAATAGATGGCAGGCACCTGGGAGTTATGAATTTTAAAGTGATCATTTTCTTTCAGCCATGCCGGACAATGGGCATCTCCTTTTGACTCACTTTCACAGCTTTGAGAGGCTCTCAGATCAGCCACATTCCAATCGGACTGGAGTCAGCTCAGAGCTGTGCTGGACCGCATCAAGGTCTCGCACAGAAAGACAAGGAGCAGATGGCCGGCACCGAGCTCTCCTCCCCCTTTCAGTGCGCAAAGGCAGGCAATGTGGGAAAGCGTTCGCCCGGCATTGCCTATTGATCCCTGAATAGAACCACCACATGCCACCAGCCTGTAGGTATGAACCTCTGTTAACAGATGGTGAGATCATTATGAGCAATTAATTCCTTTAATGTATCAGTGGGAACATGTTGGAAAGGATGACGCAAACACTCAGTGAATAGTGTGAACTCCTCGCTCCTGGGGGAGCAAGCTGATGCTACCTTGGGGGGCGGCTGGGAATATCTCCCCAGGCTGCCTGCAGCCGTATGGCTTAGGACAGGGTCTGGGAACGGACTGCCCAGAACTGAGGTGTGGTTTTCATTAACTAATTGTGAATCTTTCCCTTCCTTTCATGATTAATGCCAGATTTGTCTCTAGGTCATTTTGATACACAAGAACCATCCAAAAATATAGAGACAAACAAAAACAAGACTTGTCAGTAAATCCAAGATGCATGGGGAATTATTTCACAGAAATCAGCAGAGAATCGGGTCATGGGGTCACTTTTGCTAAACACAACTATAGCTGTGACAGTTCTCAATTGAAAATAAATGTTTCTTTCAATAAAGATAAAGCAGTGGTAAAACTATGCACATTCCAGGGTTTGAGTCTGGAAACTGAATGGGTGCCGTATAAATGGGTAGATTTAAAAGAGGATGTTTTTAAAAATATGAATTCACAAATAGAGTGAATTTAAGCAAATGACACATTAGCAAATTATCTCTCCTTGTATCAGTGAAATAATTCTTACATTTCAATGACAATGTAAAAAAGATGATCAGGGGCCAACTGGGAAAAATGGGCACCTCCTTCTTCAGATATTGCTCTGATTTATAATCAATGAGATAATGATATTTTTACACGTTTTTACATGTTTTTCCTACTTTTAAAAATGATATTTAGTAGTAAGGGCTTTTTTGTCCTACAGGAAAAAAGATAATCTTAGGATGCACTATAGATCCTTGGATAACCCTTAGATTTTAAGAAGATAGAAAATACAGGAACAGGAAATACTGGCAACTATTCACTTAATTCATATTTAAATGACACTTTTTGCTTGTAATTAAGACACTCAAGCAGTGTCTCTGTTCATGAAATTTACATAACTGTACAATAGCTTGCCTAAATGAACAGCAAATGGCAGTTAACCTTGAAGTGTATTATCTTAATTGAATAAATCTGGCTTTAATTCAATAAATTAAAAACAGAAATAATATCGCAAAAGACTTTTAAAAACAGACTTGCCATCACCCCCTAAATACAGAATGGTACTGTTTATAGTTGTGTTGGAATGCTCGGACATTTTCCAGTATGATTTTAGAACTCTAAAAGCATTCTGGTACACATTCGCTATTTTTCCATCATTGTTTCCAAAGCAAATCAATGTCACTTTTTGGATATTGATAACAATATCTGAACATTGAATCAAAACTCATAAGTGTGCTTATTTAAAGATGATTCTTCATCTGGGTTTCCAATTCCTCTACCTCCATGGGAAATTTGGTCTTATTCTTTTTTTTTTTTTTCCAATTCTTTCTGAGTGTCCTATGCACACAACAGAAAAGACTAAATAGGGGAAAATAGACTTCTTACATAGGAAAGAGGCATTCCCACTACTTTTTCATTTAAATCAGATTTACATGGACTGCAAATCCCTTCACCATAAGGGAACTGACAAAAAATGCTGAATTCTTCCCTCTCAAAGTTTGTTGCATTAATCAGCACAATCATGTTTCAGTGATTATATAGTTAAGGAGAAGAAATCATGCAATATGTTTTTATTTGCATGAAATAAGTTAATGAGGCACCACCTGTGCCTTGTATCAGTTTATGGGGGGAGAAAGCAGGAGAACACAGGTGTTCTAAGAGCATCATGGTAGACTTTATACATTCCTTTAAAAACCCTAAAGCCTAAAAGAATTTATCAGAATCTACAGTGCATATTGCCAAGGAATAACCTATACACACAGAGACATACATAAAAATTATTGTGAAGAAATTCCTGGTTTCTTGGCTAGCAAGGGAAAAAAAGCCGTAATTCATTCTTTCCTCGTTCTCACAGAGTTTGCTATTGTACCATCTGCAATATACAATGTACATGCTCAGCCATAACCCGTACGGCTGGAAAAGAAGCATTCACACTGTGAATTACCATTTTTCCCAGCATCTAGCTCTAGTCAAAGACAGCACAATAATAAACTAGAAGCTCCTTTGTCTGTTAAACATTGTTCTTCATTACTACATGAAAAGCAAATTGTCTTTGTATAGAGGAAGAGTGGCACATACAGCCATGGGAGTGGGGGGAAGGGATTTGCCTCTCTCACTGACCACCTCACAGACACAGAGGCCACTCATCTATCTTTCCCCACTGGCCCACCCAACTCTGCTTTCCAAATCATTTCGTCAACCAGCTCGTTGGAGAGAGATCCCTTGTTCAGCTGAGTGAGATGCTAGTCAGAGGCTCACAGGAAGCTTTTACACTGAATATCCTAACACGTCCACAGATTTCTTTTTTTTTAAATCACTTCGGTGTGTCCCTTTAGGATATTTGGGAGAAATGAAGCTTATCTGAGATGCTCTTTTTTCCTGGGACTAAATATACTCCACAAGTTATTGAGCGTTTTGGGGGGCTCTTAAGAGCCAAATGAAAAGAAAGCAAACAAAACGTTTAGAGCAGCAGATTAGATGATACATAGATAGATAGATAGATAGATAGATAGACAGACAGACAGATAGATATAAACATACACCAAGTACACAGTAACAGTTACCATCAAAGTTAAGAAAATGTTAGAAGAACTAACCATTCAAGGAAAGGGTCCTCATAATGGAAATTAGTTATCTACAAGAAATGAATAGTTTTCTGAGGGCTTTTTAAATCTTTTGAATATAATAACTTCCAACAAATCTTACAGCACAATAAGGGTGCTTGCAAAAGCCTGACTAAATTAAAAAATCATAAATCTCTCCTCATAGGGAAGGCAATGGGCAAACCCAAATTCTCATTTTAAATGTCAAAGAAAATTACCTCTTAGTGACATCTGATATGACCCTCAGTGGATCATTTCCTTAGTGTGTTGCTGGAGAGGACTGCCAGGAAAGGTTGTAGAGCACTCTGCTAGACATGACGTGAGGAGTCAAAATCACATCTGTAAACTTCCCTGGACAGAGACTGGCTGGATGAAATAAATTTCCTGCATATCAATCCAAAAGTAGTTCAGTTTATGTATCTACTGTTAAAAAGAAGTTGAGATCTCATCAGAGAATGGTAAAAATCACTGAGGGAAGAATGTCCAAAGATCTGCTTTGGACATAAAACATTGTTTCCATATTGTTGGGTTTTGCAGTATAATTATGTGGGCGATTGCTCGTTTTTCTCTCTGGCATATGAGAATAATACCTAGCTCACCGAATTGTCATGAAGCTTTAGGGAAATCACATCATAAAATAACTACATTAGTTTGCTATTTAGTAGGCTCTCAATAGATGCCAAGTTGTCTTTTCAGGTATAGATTAACATTTGATTTTAATATAGGGGGGAAATCCATAATTGCCAAGTAGTATACTCACATTTGTTCTCTGCTTAGGAGAAACACAACTTTTATTTTTAATGCGCGATACCTGATGGCAACTTTCAAGTAATGAAATGTAATTTTGACAATCCCAATCCCTCTCAACTCTGAAAATTGTTATTCTAGCACATTCTCAAATATCTAAAGTTCATATTTGCAACCAGAAATCAAGTCTGTTATCTGAGAGCTTGCAACCATATTCTATCTAAAAAGAAACCCGCCTATGTATTTTTACCATGCATCACGTGATGGGTTAGTTTTGACTTAGGCAGGCTCATTCTGTGTAAACAAGACACTGACATCACCAAGATACAGAGAGGAATAAACTCAGTCCATGCCCATGAGAAAGTGGTAAAAATACATGAGTCATATCAGAAACATCTGTCTTCAATCCCAAGTTAAGCACTTCCCAGGCTAAGGGGCAATTTGTGAATCATATGATCTACTATCCAATTCAAACATTTGCATTTGTCTTAATTCTACTAACATGTAAGAGGATAACTGATGGTTTATCTTTTTTAATAATACTGCTTTTCCTTGAAAGTTTGCATATATGGATTTCCAAATTGTTGCAATAAATACATTTTTTTTCTTTTTTCAGTTTGAACGCTTTCTCCTTAATTCAGAATGACAATATTTGTCCCTAAACTCATAAAACAAAGTATTTACTAGTAGTCCTTATGGTTGTGCTTTTTTTTTTTTTTTTTCACTTTCAGGGAAAACATGTTGAACTTCCCAAGTGTAACTCCTCAACATTTAGACCCTTCCTTTCCAATATCTGTTCTCTTTCCTTCTCCACAGGCTCTTTCTCCATCATTTCAAACATATTCAGGCCATCCCAGTTTGGGGCAATTGTTCTCCATCGAGGGTGATTTTTCCTCCAGGGGATACTTAGCTATATCTAGAGACAATTTTAGTTGTTGCGACTGGATGGAGAGGATGCCATTGGCATCGAGTAGGTACAGGTCAGGGATGCTATTGATTATCCTATGGTACATAAGGCTGTCCCCTCGCCCACTCCACACAAAGAATTATCCAGCCCCAACTGTTCATTGTACCAGGTTGAGAAACCTTGATCTGGAAGGGGGAAACAAACCCAAAATCCACTTTTATATCATTTTGTGCCCAACTACTTCCTTAGCCATCCTTTCCTCTTTGCTAATTTAAAAAAAAAATCTCCCCTCTATTTCCTCTTACTCCTTAACCATATGCAATTTATTTTCCTTCTACACAAGTCACTGCAACTATTCTCTTCAGGGTCACTAGCCTGCTTAAATGCTAGATCTCACCATCCAATGAACACTTCCCTGCCCTTTACTTTGACATTACTGTTGCATTTCAGTTGTTGGCCATTTCTTCCTTCTTAAAAATCTCACATCCCTTGGTACCACTGACAACAATGGTCTACAAGTCTTTATCATCATCATCTTCTTCTGTCTCTTCTTCAGCAATCATCATCATCATCATCATCATCATCTCATCAATCATCACCACTGCTAACACCTTGTGCCTGACTTCGTTCCATTCTCCATTTAAATATTCCCTCATCAGAGAGGTTTCCCTGTCTGCCCAACTCAGAGTAGCACCATGTGATCTTCCTATCTCTTTAACTTGCTTTGGTTTTTATGACTATCTAATATTATATGTTTTAGTTTGTGTCTTGTCCTCCCTCACCCTACTCCCTCTTCCCTAAGAATATAAACTTGAGGATAGAGGAGGGTCAGTGCTTGTTTTGTTCACTTCTATGTGATTACTACCTGGCACCTGGCTACACATGTATATTTCTAGAATGGATGAATGAATGAAATAATTAATGTGTTTGGGAGGAAATCCCTAAATCTTTGAAGTGCTTTCTACCTGCTAGTGCTGTGCTCAGTGCAGTATCTGTTTCTTAAAACTCTTTCTTTTTTTTTTTTTTTTTTTTGGTTTTTTGTTTTTGTTTCTTGTCTTCTGAGACACTGCCCTGGGCAGATACTCCTATTTCCACGGTCATTTCTCTGTCTCCTATAATGCCTCCTCTCTCTGCTTGACTGTTATTAAGACTCTGTCCTCAAAGGCATGCCACCCCCTTGTTCTGCTCCCTCCTTGACAGCATGTTCCAAGGTCTCACTTGACTGACCCTGATGAGATTCTCTGTGTCACACCCTACATCTGTAGAACCAGTTGTATCATGGGTTGTTCTGACGACCAAACACGTTCTAGGTCAATGCGTGTTGCTAGTGAATGCTTCCACAAGGTATGACACTTAACAAAGATCTTGAGGGAAGAAGAGACCTTGCATATTTGGGAAAGTGAAAAAAAAAGGCTGTGTGCTGGAATGAAATGATTAAAGGGCATAATGCTAATAACATATGATTGCAAGCAATTTTCACTGGAGGTCTCTTCAGGTACATCTATGTACATATAATTGTCCAAGACATGTGAACAAAGAAATTAAAGATGAAATGAGATCCCCTTCATAGCTAAAGTTATGTGATGTAGTAATCACAAACACTCTGTTTAAATAAAGCACACTCCGTTTTATTGCACCTCATTTTATTGCACTTCACAAATGTGTGGGGTTTTTTACAAATTGGATGTTTGTGGCAACCCTGCTTCGAGCAAGTCTATTAGTGCCATTTTTCCAACAGCATTTGTTGACTTCATGTCTGAGTCACATTTTGAAACAATTTTAAAAATATTTCAATTGTTTTCATTATTATTACATTTGTTATGGTGATCTGTGATCACTGATCTTTGACTTTACATTCTGATTGTCTTGGGATGCCATGAACTGTACCTATATGAGCCAGAGAACTTAATAAATGTTCTGTGTTCCAACTGTTCCACTGACCAGTCATTTCCCCCATCTCTCTCTCTCCTCAGGCCCCTCTATTCCCTGAGACACAGTAATAAAGAAATGAGGACAGTTAATTACCTTACAATGGGCTATAAGTGTTCAAGTGAAAGAAAGACTCACATGTCTCTCACTTTAAATCAAAAGCTAGAAATGATTAAGCTCAGTGTCAGGAAGTCATGTCAAAAGCCAAGACAGGCTAGGTAGGCATCTTGTGACAAAGAGAGAGCTTGGATATGCAAAGGAGTTAGTTCTTAAAGGAAATTAAAAGTGCTACTCCAATGAACACATTGAGTGTCTTGAGTGGTCTGGACAGAAGATCAAATCAGCCACAACATTCCCTTAAGCCACAATCTAATCCAGAGCAAGGCTCTAACTTTCTCTTCAATTCTTTGAAGGCTGAAAGCCGTGAGGAGGCTGCAGAGGGAAAGTCTAAAGCTGCCAGAGGTTGGTTCATGAGGTTTAAGGAAAGAAACCATCACTAAAACACACAGTGCAAGGTGAAGCAACAAGTGCTGCTGTAGAAACTGCAGCAAGTTCTCTAGAAGATCTAGCTGAGATAGTTCATGAAGGTGGTTACACTAAACAACAGATTTTCAATGTAGATTAAATAGCCTTCTACTGGAAGATGCCATCAAAGACTTTCATAGCTAGAGAGGAAAAGTCAATGTCTGGCTTCAAAGGACAGGTGACTCTCTTGTTGGGCACTAAAGCCCAACAAGACTTGAAGTTGAATCCAGTGCTCATTTACCACTCTGAAAATCCTAGGAATTTAAGAATGATGCTATATCTACCCTTGCCTGTGTTCTATAAATGGAACAACAAAGCCAGGGTGACAGCACATCTGCTTACAACATGGTTTGCTGAATATTTTTTTGGGGGGGGGTTTGCTGAATATTTTAAGCCCACTGTTGGGACCTACTGCTCAGGAAAAAAAAAAAAAAACAACTTTCAAAATATTATTGTTCTTTGACAATGCACTTTGTCACCCAAGAGCTGGTAGAGATGGACAACAAAATATATGTTGTTTTCATGCCTGCTGACCCAACATCCGTTCTGCAGTATGTGGATTGAGACGTCTTTTGGACTTCCAAGTTTTATTTAGGAAATACATTTCATAATGCTGGGAGCTTCCATAGATAGTGATTTCTCTGATGTATCTGGGCAAAGAAAACTGAAAACTTACAAGGACTCACCATTCTAGATTCTATTAAGAACATTCATGATTTATGGGAAAAGATCAAAAAGCAACATGAACAGGAGTTTGGAAGAAGTTGATTCCCATCCTCAAGGATGACTTTAGGGGGTTCAAGACTTCCATAGAGGAAGTAACTGCAGATGTGGTGGAAACCACAAAGGAATGAAAAGTACAGTCTGAAGATGGGAATGCATTGCTGCAATTTCATTATCATTCATTATCTATTCATTATTGAATAGATGAGGGGGTGCTTCTGATGGATGAGCAAAGAAAATGGTTTCTTGAGATGGAATCTACTTCTGGTGAAGATGCTGTGAGGATTGTTGGAATGACAACAAAGGATAGAATACTACATAAACTTAATTGATAAAGTGGGTGGCAGGATTGAAAAGGATTGACTTCAATTCTGAAAGAAGTTCTACTCTGGGTAAAATGCAATCAAATAGCATCACATGCTATAGAAAAATCATTCAAAAAAGGAAGAGTCAATCAATATGGCAAACTTCATTACTGTCTTATTTTTAAAAATAGCCAGGGGCACCTGGGTGGCTCAGTCAGTCAAGGGTCCAACTCTTGATTTCAGCTTAGGTCATGATCTTAGGGTCATGAGATTGAGCCCCACGTTGGGTCCCATGCTCAGCACAGAGTCTGCTTGAGATTCCCTCTCTCCTTCTCCTTCTGCTCCTCCCTCTGCTCATGTGCTCTCTCAAATACATAAACAAATAAAATCTGTAAAAAAGAAAAATAAATGGTCACAGCCACCTCAACCTACAGCAACTTCCACCCTGACCAGGCACCAGCCTTTAACATGGAGACAAGGTCTTCCACCAGTAAAAAGATTATGATCTGGCTGAAAGCTCAGATGATGGTTAGCAGTTTTTAGTAATAAAGCATTTTACATTAAGGGTGTACATTTTTTAGCCATAATGCTATTGCATACTTAATATAGACAGACTTATACAGTATTATGTAAACATATTTTTTTCAAAGATTTTATTTATTTATTCATGAGAGACAGAGAGAGAGAGAGAGAGAGAGAGAGGCAGAGACACAGGCAGAGGGAAAAGCAGGCCCCACAAAGGGAGCCTGATGTGGGACTTGATCCCGGGTCTCCAGGATCACGCCCTGGACCAAAGGCAGGCGCCAAACCGCTGAGCCACCCAGGGATCCCCTAAACATAATTTTTATATGCATTGGGAAACCAAAAAATGCATTTGATTTATTTTATTGCAATATTCACTTTATTGTGGTGGCCTGGTACTGAATCTGCAATATCTCTGAAGTTGTCTGCGTTAAATAAATAGATGCGAATGAAAGCAATAAAACACATACTCTTTGATGGAATAGACTTGAGAATGGTGCTGGTCATTCTCTAAATCAGTTCTGTGCCCTTTCCTGGCCTGCTGTGTGCCCCCACCTGACGACCCAGGCCTTAGGTGGCTGCTACTTGTACCAGCTGTAGATGGGAGGACAGGAGGAGGGAGGGTGGGGCCCATCTTCCTTGTTCCCTCCTGTTTTGCCTGTCATGAGGACAGCTCTTTACTGGGCCCAGATGACCCCCTTCTCTCTCCAGGCCCAGGAATGGGAACAGACTGTCCTATTGCTAGTTTCTGGAAGTCTCCCCATTCCTCTCCTCCCCATCAATGCCACAGCTGGTGAACTGAGCCTTCATGACAGTCTCTATCTGTACCATTTGGGATGAAGTGTCTCTGGTTGGAATCTTGTCCCATATTCAGGCAACTCTGTTTTTATGTATGTGAACTAAGTATCTTCTGTGTATATGCATATTGTGTGAGCATGATTTTCCTTTCTTTTTACATTTTTTTAAATTTGCAGCTTTCTTTATTTTTATATTATCCTCTGATACTGTCATACTAACTAAAAGTGACTCATATCTGCATTGTGTGTGTGTGTTTGCCATCAAGCAAAAGCTTTTAATTGTGTAAAAGTTAAAAATATTTAAACAAACGATATCTTAAAACAAAAAAAAGTTTTTAAAAATAACAAAAAAATTGGTTACAATACTTAAACTCCCCTAAACTAACCTATGGATTTAGGTCTAATTTAATAGAAATATTATGAAGTTAGAATGAAATGTTCTTGTTATTTAGGGGCTTTTCCAATTAAAAAAAAAAAGACAATCAAAATTCATTCAGGTATATTAGATTTCTTGTACAAAGTTCTAATACATGTTCACGTATTTAAAAATGGCATACAAAAATGCTTATGCCATACAAAAAATGGTCTTTTTTGTTTTAAATGTTCGTATCCATGCCAAATTTTAATGATAATTAAAGCCATAGTGGATTTTTTATTTAAATCAAAATACAATACTTACATTATCTAATTCTAGAGGGTCCAATGATGTGAAAATGATGAATTCATAAGAATTATATTAACTGAATCTTTATTTGAAAAATATTATCTTAAAATTATAATGCTAGATCTACTTGAATAAGAGTGATTGTAGCTTCAATTAAATTACAATTCTAAACCAAAAAGAGAACAATGAAAATTGCTGTAAAGACAGAAAACACGTGCAGATGTTGTGCCCTGGCTGGGGGTGCTCGGGACCTGGCCGTTGTGAGCTGAGTCACACCTGCAAGTGACCCTGGGGACCCCTGGACACTTGCAGCCTCTGCGGGCTGCGGGTGGAGCAGCGGGAGCAAACGGGCCCCTTGGGAGAGGCTGGAGTTGGACTCGGCAGTGGCCAGCATTTGCCTGCGTGATGATTTTCTTCTCTCAGCTCCTTGAGGATTCTCTCAGTCAACAACAGGCCGCCTCGCTGTCTTGGGCCCTTTCCTCATGGAAGAGGATCTCCTTTCGATGGTGCAAGTGCTTCTCTCGATTCTTTGCCTGTATCTTCAGTCATCTTCTTGCAGAGGCTGCAAATCTGATTTGCACAGTTCATGTTTCTCCACGTGCTGGGAGGTTTCTTACTGATTCCCCAGCAGAGTCCTTCCTCCTCAGACACTTTTTTCTGACGTTGCGTGATGTGTTCCTGGTGTAATTCAGGCAGAATTTGAAGCTTCGGCTTTGGCTGCTCAATCTCACTTTCAAGTTGTGAATTTTCACGCTGCAAAGATGCTTCATTGGCTTGGAAGCTTATTTGTCCCTAAACCCCTCATTCATCGGCTTTCCTTTCCACGATAGTCCGGCTAGTTCTTCACTTTTCCCTTCAGTACTTTGAAGGGACACGTCAGCATCCCTTGATGAGCCTGATGAGCCTGATGAGCCTGATTTGGGACTCAATCCCGATACTCAGGGATCATCCCCTGAGCCAAAGGCAGACGCTCAACCGCTGACACCCAGGTGTGCCTAAATTACTTTTTAAGAGAAAATTTGGGTTTAAAGAAAAACTGAGTATATATATAGTTCACCTAGCAGCACTTTTGTTTGTGTCTGTATGAAACACCTTCATCTCACCTCACATCCCTCCCCCCCATTTCCTTTTTGGGGTTCCCTGTGGTCATTCCACCCTTCCCATTTCCTTGAGAAAACAATTTATCAGTTATTATTTTTTTCAAAGAGTGATCTATATTTAAGAGTAATCAGAACAAGAAAATTTATTCCAGAGTGCTAAGAATCTGCATGGAACTTAAATTATATGTAACAGAAAAAAGCACCGGTTCGGGAAGTAGCCATCTAACTACAAGAGACGTCATTTGCTTTTCCCATTTTCTTCTTTAAACTTTTTTTATTCCCTCCTCTGATTCATTTTTCTTCTATCCAGCCTCTTTGCCTTTAAAGAAAACTCCAGTGGTGGGCAGCCATTGAAAGCAATCAGACATAATGTGAGTTATCAAGGGAGATTTGAAAGAAAAGTAACTGATGATTGGGAATAACAGCCAAGACAAAGATAAAAAAGCTGTGTGTGTGTGTGTGTTGTGTGTGTGTGTAGGGGGAGAGTGTGTGTAATATGGGGGAAGGTATGTGTCGTATGTGTGGGGGGTATATGAGTGTTGTGGTGTGTGTGGTGTGGAGGAGGGTGTATGTGGTATGGGAGAGGGTGTGTTGGGTGTGTGTAGTATGTGGTATGTGGTGTAGTGTGGTGTGTGGGTACATGTGGGTGAGTGGCTGTGCATGATGTGTGTATGTGGGGTGTGGAGGAGGGTGTGTAGGGTGTGGGGGAGTTTGTGTGTAGTGTGTGGTATATGTGTGTGTGTTCACGTGCCTGCTCATGGTAGTGTTATGCATCCTGGAATCTGAGCTTCTGGAGTATCCTTAGACATCATCTACTTCTTAAATTTTCACACAGACATGACCCCAACAAGGGCTAAATGAATGAAGATGAAGATGACTGCTATTTTATTTTAAAGATTTTATTTAACCATGAGAGACACAGAGAGAGAGAGAGAGGCAGAGACACAGGCAGAGGAAGAAGCAGGCTCCACACAGGGAGCCCGATGTGGGACTCGATCCCTGGTCTCCCTGGGCTGAAGGCGGCGCTAAACCGCTGAGCCACCCGAGCTGCCCGATGACTGCTATTTTAAAAGCAAGACAAGGGATCCCTGGGTGGCGCAGCGGTTTAGCGCCTGTCTTTGGCCCAGGGCGCGATCCTGGAGACCTGGGATCGAATCCCACATCGGGCTCTTGGTGCATGGAGCCTGCTCCTCCCTCTGCCTGTGTCTCTGCCTCTCTCTCTCTCTCTCTGTGTGTGACTATCGTAAATAAATAAAAAATTAAAAAAATAAAATAAAAAAATAAAAGCAAGACAATTACATACATTATTTTAAAAACCTTTGAAGAAAAATAACCAGGTATTGTGAAAAGTGAGTTTAAGCACTTTGGAAACTGTAAATTATTAGATAAACATAATATATTAGTGTTATTGATAAATAGTTATTGATAAATAATTATTCATAAATAATTATTTTTATTTGGCTTTGCATGTACAGATATACTGTGATTCAAATAGTATTATTGGGAGCTCTTATGTCTGAGTGGGAAATCAATTCTAGAGAGAAAATAAAAGGGAAAAAATTAGTTTTCTCTTTCTGCATTTGTCCCAAGAGTTTATATTTGGAGTTTTTATTTTAAATCTCTGTTCCCTTCTAATGATCTTCTGTATTCATTTTTTGGACATTGAGATATAGGCTTATATTCTGCATAGAGAGAGTCTTATATTTGTCACACTATACAATGAATTTAACTGATTAATGAAATAACCAACTGGCAACCATGGGTGTTTGTATTACCTGGGTGTGTTTTAGCATATTTTTCAACTAAGAGAGATGAGATAGTAGAGATCACTTAAGAGTTTTTAATAAAAGCGTACATTTAGATAAAGGAACTGTGATGTTAATTTTTAGAGAAAAGAGTAAAAATTTTGCAATATTTTCTGTGGAAAGGGGAATAGGTGGAGTCCGGAACTTTGGTTATTTGACTAGCCATCGACTTTAAGACTGATCCTTACAGAAATTGCTTGGTTTGCAAAACTGTCAAGGGACCAAATGACTTAATCAACTTTTCTCATTTTTATCTGTAGTCAATCTAAGCTTATTATTATCAAACCACTCAAGTGATGGACCCTGATTGAATAGAACATTCCACTGGGAACAACATGAGTAGCCTTCCCTCCTGGGAGGCGAATATTCACAGGTGTTGCAATATTCCTTTTTCACCTTCAACCTCTATAGGTAGAAACTTAAAAGCCCTTTTGAACATTATCTCATTATCCCTTCATTCTTGAACTAGGAGTTGATTATTCTTAATTTACAAGGGGATACTATATTGAGATACCATTTCTCTAATGTCATATACAAAGTACTTAGTGTGGGGCTAAGAGGAGAATTCAAAGCTTCAGGTCATAGTTTAGCTTTTGCTTCAGCATTTACGTAGCATAATATTATGACTAAGATTGTCCCCACCTTTGAAAAATAATGAGATATTATTAACAAACAAAAATCCTTTTGTCCACATTTAAGTCCTCTTTCCTAAATCAAAGGTGGCTGTTTTTGAAAGAGAGACATATTCGGACATTCAAATATAGCAGTGGTTTTATTTTATGTGTTTATTTTTTTAGTTAGAAAGCTTCTCTGTTTAGTAGGAGCCCAAACGAATGAGTACATTCCTCAAAGAGACAAACTAAGGTAACCCTGATTGTTTTGTTGACTTTGCTAAAGGCAATGGCCCAAAGCATTAGTAATTAAAACCCATTTAAAATTAATTTAATTTCAGGAGCTCCACAAACCTATAAAATCAGACACTTGCAAAATTAACAGCAACAGATGCGTTTTTGAAACCAATGGTTTTCAAAGTGAAAAGACAGAGAGCAGAAGGCAGGAGGCACACAGGAGAAAGAAAGGGAGTAGGGAGAGAGCCAGAAAAGAGAAAGTGCTTGGATTATCTTGAGAAGCTGCCTTTCCAGCCCTAGCCTCCTGTTTCAAAGACCGGATTCCCCAACTTTGTAAAGTTTCAAGTCACTGAACCATCACTCTGTTTCTCCCCAGAATGGAGCCCAAACTGGACTGAAACATTTGCATATGGTTCTCTGGGCAAACATCCTATTTGTATACATTTCTCAAAACAAATCGGAGCTTCCACAGACTAATCATAACCTCATAGAAATTAAACAACTACTTTTTGCAATGGAGTGTGCCCCAAGCTCTGCTTTCATGGAAACATCTACTGTCACTCACAACTTTAAGACACAGGCTTTTAGATCATCAAACACTGGTGTTTGGGGAAGTGGTAGATATATCTAAACACTGGTCCAATTCTTGTTCAAAAGGAAAAATGTGGAAACAGCCTGGCCCAGATGTGGATAAGAACACCATGGGCAGTAAATTGCAAGTATAGAGTTAGAGGTGGGGTCAGAGGGTTGGGTTTGGGGGGGAGAACCTAAGAATGAAAGAGTCTCTACCTATCCCTTTCTCTTGCCAAATAGACCGTTTCCAAATACTGAATGACCCAGCACTGAAAATAAAATTGCCTAAAAATACCTAGACCACTTACAGACCCCTATTGGTGGAAAAGACTAGAAATGACCCAATTCTAGGTCTGATTACATACAGCGAGATCAGCCACAGGTCCTTGACAGTGATATTCATTACCTCTAGCCAGTTGCTCACTTGTAATTGGGACAGACAAGACTATTGTTGGCACAGACAAATTCTTAGAAAGTTCTTCTAAATCCGAATTCGGCTTTCTTGAGGAACAGAGGATACAATATTATCCTCTGGTGGAGCACACAAGCAGTAGTGTGGCAGTGAGCCCTGGAGCTCTGGGGTCAGACAGACATAGGCTCATGCCCAGGACTAAGGAGGATAGGTATGTGGCTACAAGGAGGTTACTCAAACACTTTGAGTTTGAATTTCCTTACTTCTGAGATAGAATAATAAATATGTCCCACTTCATAAGCTTTTAGTAAGGATTATTCCTGGCATATAATAAATGCTTAGACAAATTAATGATTGTCATGGTGTGAAAGGCATAGACATCAGAGTCAGATGGTCCTGAGTTCAAATCCCAGCACCACTGTTATGTAGCTGCCCAGAGGCTCATTAATTTCCCTGAGCTTCAGTTTTTCCAATGTTGACATGTCTCCCTCAAAGGGATTTTGCAAAGATTTAATAAAATAAATGAAAGTGTTTAGTATAATGTCTGTCCCTAATTCTTTTCATCATCATTATTGTCATCCATGTGCACTTAATGTCCTCCCTAATACAAAGTGCTAGGAACTAATACAATATTCCCCCCACTGTCAGAAACAGTACAGAGAATAGTGTGAAGACAGTCTCCCTTGACCTAAGCATGATACAATGATTAATGCAGTCTAATGTTGTATTTGTCTCTTTTCTTTCAGCCCCTCAGAAATGAGTATGAGAGGAGAAAATAGAGGTTCAGGGATCCATTGGTTCTATCTGACTCATTCAGAATAAGTCAATATAAACAAGGTACATCAAGTCAGAATGTTACTAGTAAAGGTAGGTGATATATGACGGTTTTCTTTAGAGAAAGATCTACTTATACTTAGTTAACTTAACACCCACTAATTGTTCTGCAAACACTTGTCAAGTGCCTACAGACTGCATTAGATATAACTGTCCTCTTCTGGATCTCATGGGTTTAGTGGCATCTGGCTTCCTAAGAGCTGCTCGATCAAATGCTATTTCTCATTGTAAAATGACCTCTAGGTGTTTCATTCCATATAATCATCCATGTTCCCACGAAAGGTAAGATGATCTATTTCTTCAAAATCCAGATGTCAGATTGAAAGGATGAACTACCTCCATCAAGATGGTGGCACATAATGGGAGAGTACATTCCCAGTCCTAACATGACTGACAAGCATCCACATCGTTTGGACTTTTTGTTCATCTGTAGAATAAGGGCACCATACTAAGTCACCTAAAGAGTTCATTCTAGTTATCTAGTTCTAAAATTGTAAAATTGCATTATTCTATCATTAACAATTTCCTATAGACAAACAAAGCTACATATGTCACTAAGACAATATCTTTTGGATCACTGATAGAAGGATCTCTCAGCATGGGTTCTTTTTTTAACCCTCCAATATTCAAGAGGAGATTCTTAATGTCACAAGAAAAATGTGACCAGCCTCATAAAAGCTCTTACAGCATACACTGTTGTTTTTCTCACCACCTATCTCCCCTATGCACCTTTATTTCTTCCAAGTTACAGAAACAATTTTGTTCAGATATTTAAGCCATGTGCTTCAAAGGAGGCTAGGCTCCTACGTGGTTCCAGAGGTTAAATGTTCATTGGCCTTAGCCAATCATCATTATTCCAACCCCCTTGCCAGTAACCAGTTAAGGAATGGGCAAGTGGCTCCAATTCTAGACAATCAGATATGAAACATGTAATATGAAGGGAAATCTATTAAGTGGCTTTTGGAAAATGTTTCCTTGATGTTAAAAAGGCATATAAGAAAGGAAGCTTCCTTTTCCTACCCCTTTTCTTGGCTGTGCTAGGTAAAGCCTGGAGCTTCTACAGCCATCTTGTGACCACAAAAGGATAAATCTGAGTAGGAAAGTAAGTAAACTCAGCAGAACAAAGCAGAAAAATGGAAAATATGCCAGCCTTTCTTGACATTGGTTGGTTGCTGAGTTAACCCACCCCTGCACCACTTACCTCTAGCCTACTTGTTATATGAGATGTGTTAAAAAAAAAAAGTGTCCTTGTTTAAAGCTGTACTTTCCAAACTATAATGCACATATGAATAACCAGTGTCTCTTGTTAAAATGCAGATTCTGATCCAGAAGATGGCGGGGGGGGGGGGGGGGGGAGCTGTGGCTTCCACAAGTCCGACAAGCTCCCAGGCGATGGTGATATTGCCAGTTCTAAGCCCAAACTTTGAGTAAGAAGGGCTTGTGTCATTTTATAGAGATTTTCTGCTAGGAGTAGTTGAAATTATCCTAAATGCTACAACCCTCAATCTCGCCTTCTTGTTCATCACCTCTTACCTGTGTTGATGAAATCCAATTGACGACCTGAAAATTTTAACATTAATTTCAGTCTCTGTGAACCTGTAATTCAGGCTTTGACTCAGTTCCACACATTTCAATACCCCACCGTCACCAGCACCTTCTCATTCTTTCCCACCTTAAATAAGGCATTCATGGCCCAGGCACCCAGAGTGTGACAAAGGCGCCTGTGAATGCGGGGTGCATTTGCCCTGCTCCACCTCGGAGAGCTTGCCAGCGCACCTGGCCCAAAGGTGAAGCAGCTGCGTGCACGTTGGTTCCTTCCTTGCCATCTCCAGCTCTAAGGAGAAATGCTTGAGCGCTTTTGCAAATCAAAACCTTTTCATCCTGAATTTGGTGATTCACCCTGAATGGCGTCTTCTTGGAAAGTCTGTAATGCACTATTGTGTAAGATGGGTAAAATTGGCCTGTCTCGTTGACAACGCTCTTCTCATGGCTCAGGGCTGGGCTGGGGGAGGTGAAAGAGTCACAATAAAAAGAGTTCTTTACAAACGGCCTCCCTCCCCAGTTAGTGCAGCCATTCCCGTGTACCTGCGTGGGCTGGGCTGTCTGCACCGCAGTTGATATTACTGCCCCCTTTGTTCATCAGAGCCTCTGGATGAGAATTAGGTTTCAGCAGGTATGAAGATGGGGCTTGTTTTTAACAAGGCAAATTTACAAAGCTTCCATACTAAAAAAAAGTGTGGGGGAGTCCAACGTTCAAAGGCCATGCCAAATTTGCTTTTCCCCAAAGCAGGGAGAGACAAAGGAAATCTCAAGCATACCTCCCAGACACAAAGAACATGTGTTTACCCTCCAAATTCAAGCTGAGTGAACTCAGCTCATTATCCCAGGAGCTGGTCACTAATTCTACTCAGTTAAAACAACAACAATGACGACAAAAAAAAACAAAACAGAAAAAACAAAACCTACAGTCGCATTCAAATAGTGAAGTATTATCTTTGCATTTAGGGTTGACTAACATTTCTTTCAGTGCCAGACAACTCTACACCATGAACTTTCATGTATATTATCTTATTTAATCTTTTCAGAAACTGTGTTAAGTAGATGTTTGGATTAGTAAGAAAAAAGTCTAGAATCTGAAATGTGCATATTGAGCCCAAGAGATTTTTACAAGAGGAAAAGGGGAGATTGCATTGAGAAACTATATTAAATGGTGCTAGGACAGTTTTAGAGCATTCATACATTTTTTCCACAAGCTGAAGCAGAGTTCTGGCTTCTGCCTCGTAGTATGGTCATGGTCTTTGGGAACAGGACTGATGGCCAGAAATTTCCTGGTACTTTGAAGCCCTGTATTTATAACCCACACCTACACAGCTGAGACAAGACTTTCTTGGACAGTGCTTGTAAGTAACCACTGAGAAGAAACGTCTAGTGTGGCTCTTTTAACCATTGTTCATTTGTACTAATTCCTGCTATTTTTAAATGTAGAAATTTTATGTAAAAATCTGAATTTTTTTTAACTTTCCAAAGAAGTCAGAAGATCTGTCTACACTGGGTCATGGGACAATAACTTGATTGCTAAATAGTAAGTGCCCTTTATTCAGGGAAGGGGGTCTCCAGTTGGCACACTGAAGCTCACCATGCTGTATCTCCAACATAGGGTCCAGTGTCACTACCAAATGCATATCACTCTACACCTAGCTTCCTCTACCTTGGAACTATTGGCATTTTGGGGTCAGATCATTCTTGGTTATGGGGGTGCTGTCCTAAACATTGTAGGATGTTTAGCAGCCTCCCTGGCCTCTACTCACTAGATGCCAGTCATAAGTACCCTTCACACCAGTTAGGACAACCAAAAATGTCTCCAGAATATACCAAATGTCCCCTGGGGGAAAATGTCCTCTGGTTGAGAAACCCTGCTTTATATCCAGCCAACTGTCTTTTCTTTTCAAAGATTTTATTTATCCATGAGAGACACAGAATGAGAGAGACAGACAGACAGACAGACAGGCAGATGGAGAAGCAGGCTCCATTCAGGGAGCTGGATGTGAGACTCCATTCCGGGTCTCCAGGATCACACCCTGGATCACACCACCAAAGGCAGTTCTAAACCGCTGAGCCACCTGGGCTGCCCAGCCAACTGCCTTCATTCATTTAAGATACCAGTCAAGCCCTCATCTACATCAGAGTTTGGATCTCCTGCGGCCTACAAACAGTCCCTCATCCCACCAACAATGGAAAGTCTACAAATACATGTTGATTTCCCTCAATCTAAGGTTTTGTGTTCCCTTTAAAATGAGCATCAGTCTGAGTGAGGTAGTACATTAAGTATCAGTGATTTATATCTTGGAGTTCCCAGATCTTTTCTTAAGGGCAAATTTTCATCAGAAAGGGGATAAGGGACACATGAAACCACCATGTTCAGGTTCAAGAAGGTTGATAAGGAAAAGTGACCTTAAGGAGGGATGGAGCAGGGAAAGTAACAAACGGACTCCATCATTTCCTTAAGCACCAGCCCATCAGGCATCCCCCTGAAACAAAGCTTTATGAGGATCACCTGTGCTCATGCTGAACTCTGCTGCTCTGAATGAGTAGGAGAATAGATGTTCACAAGTCTGCCCCCCTCCCACCTTGCATAATGATGCACCTCATCATATTCTGATGAAACCTGGATGCAATCACATTCTTGTTTTAACTAGTTGTTCTGGCAAGGGGTCTTTCTCCAAGCTCAATTTCTCATGTTGGCAACACAGCTAAGAAAAACATACCCATTTGCCAGCTCCCCTCATTGTCTGCCCTCATTAGAGAGAATGTTGCTACTACTTTCAAAATGGCTGTGGAGCACAAAGGGACTCTGCAAGGAGGGTTGCACTCTGCAGGAGCAATTGCTCCAGGTGTCCTCTTAGCAGGAAC
This sequence comes from Canis lupus dingo, assembly GCF_003254725.2. Lineage (NCBI taxonomy): Eukaryota > Metazoa > Chordata > Mammalia > Carnivora > Canidae > Canis > Canis lupus. The sequence continues at coordinate 18,374,102 of NC_064277.1, forward strand.
GTCAGGACCTAAAAAGATCATTGGGAGAATTTTAGAGCAGGACAAACCCAACTTTACAAGTTGTTTATAACTGAGCAACCACAAGAACCTCATACCCCAAAACTTTTGGTGTGTGGTTAAAACAGTACCCAGAGGAAATGTATAGAATTAGAAGAATATACTAGAGACCAAAAGGTTGAAAATGAATAAACTCAGAAAGCTATAAATAACACAAAAATCATTTTTTAAAGTAGAGGTAATTGATAATAATAAAATGTTAATAAAAATAAGAATCAAGAAAATAAACCATTTTTACAAGTATGATAAAGAAAAAGAGATCAAAGTCATAAATAAATGACATTATGTATGAATAGGGGTGCATAATTATAGCTATCGATGAAAGATTTTAAATACTAAGGCACGAGAGAAACTTTCTGCTCAGTATTGGTCAAACCCTACCTGGAACATCTTGCTTAGGTCTGCACAAAAAAGACAAATGATTCTCCCACAATACTCTATGCATATCCCTATTATACACTTATTCTGGTATATATTTTTCATTTTTCTCACCCACTAGCCCCAGAATGATTTCTGAGAAGAGGCTGAGGAAATGTCATGAGGAAGGCTTAAAAGAAACAGGAATATCTGATCTTTAAAAGAGATCATTACAGAGCACACTAGCTGCCTTCAACAGTGTCGCTTGTCATGGGGAGGAAGGATTCGATTTTTCTCTGGAGCCCTAGGGAGTAGAACTTAGAGCAGTGGACACAACAGAGACAACTAAGATCCAAAATGGTGGAAGAGCCAGTTGGATTATTTGACTTCATTAAGATGCTTCTTTCCCAGAAACTTTCTATTTAAATTATTTAAAGGTAGGAGGTAGCTCTTGCTTCTTTTAAATTAATTGTAAACTTCTCTGCCTTTCTTCCCAGATTAGCATCCCCATCTCACCCCAAATCACCTGAACAGAGTACAGGGCTCTATGCAGTGGATGGTCATTGTATTCCAGTGAGCAGCTTCCTTTCGGCCAGCTTTGGGTTATAACCATGCACATTTCCACTTCCCATATCTCCATCAGATTCCCAGTTTCTGAAATAAACCTCGTCAGGTTGGTATGAAGCCCGATCTAGCATGGCTAAATATTCCACTGATCTGCCTGCCAGACGCTGCTAGTATCAACATTCTGTTCCTCGTTCTGAATTGCAGTTTAAAATCAATCGGGCTTTTTCCCAAATATCATGCCACCTGTTTAAATCCTCCTTTTCTCCATGCCCAGCATGAATATATTTCTCCAAAAATTTGAATTAATGACTTTTCTTCATCAACTTCATTAAATGTAGAGATTAGACTGACTTTTTAACCTGATCACAGCTCACCCACTATCTGCAAGGATTTTGGTCTTCAGGCAAACAAAACTCCTGATATGTTCACCTAAAGTTATATTTTCTACGAATACCACTTTCAGACAAGAAATGCAATTACTAAAATTGCATCTGATATTTGCAATTACTTAGGTCTATACCTGTGGTGAATTGGTTTCACACTAGAGGAAATGCAAATTACTTTACATCCAGGTGGAAGAGTATTCTCAGAGGTGTTTATTGAAAATCCTACAGCACAACAAACCTAGCAGTTTAGAGAATTAGCAAAAGGTAGGGAGCCGAAAGTTTTTTACTTGCTCAAATTAAAGATATTGCTGTGTATGTGTGTGCCTATATATGTTTATAATGTAAATATATATGAATATGTAGCACACGCTCATCTAGAACAGGCATGGCTAGATGATCATGGTCCTCAGACTGTTCTCCTGGAATACCAATGTTGCTGGCATATCTATCTCCTCCCTCCCCCAACCTGGCTCCTCACAGGGCCAAATCTCTTGGGAGTACACGAAATATGCAATGAATGTGTCTGTCAAGCCTCTTGGTTTCCTATCGAAAACTCACTATCACTAGGATAAAAGTTAGTTAATAGGAACTTATGTTTAGTAAGCCAAACTAACAAACAGCACACCAGACTTCCAAGTGTATATCAGCTAAAGAAATGACAAGCTTTCTGGAATTAACTTCTCCTTGGGTATGTTCCTTGATGCACCACCCCAGGGTCTTCTACTAAACATCACACATACTCCTTACAGAAGCTGAGGCAAGTCCATGGTTTATCCAAAACTTTGTGCTCAGTTCTTGGAATTATTTGGAAAGATGATACTTACTCTTCAGTTTTAATGAAGGGGAAGGTGGGAGAAAGCTTTTTTTTTTTTCCTTTGGGGGATGCTATGTTTTCTTCTGTAGGTAGAGTGATCGTCTCTATCTCATTCTGATTTGTAAGTTTTTGATTTGTAGAGTCCTCTGGTTTCCTTTGGAATCTGTATTTCTAACCACTCTGCTGTTCACACTCCCTCTCTCACGCACACACTTTTCCAGAGTGTCTGCTGTGTTATACTATTGTTTTACTAGTGGTAATACTTGGGCATACTGTGAGGTATGTAGGTTTACTGGTAGGGAAATGATATATTGATGAAGAGAAGATGATAGATAGATAGATAGATAGATAGATAGATAGATAGATAGATAGACAGACACCATGTACCCTCTTCTAGAAGTAAGCCCTCAAAATTTAAGATTCCCTAAAAATTTGCCTGAGAGGAGAAAGACAAACTATTTAAAGTGGTCTATACTTTCATCAGAAAGTGACCACAGTATATATCTGATATTCAACATCTGAATCACCTTCCTAGAAATTAGACTGTGTTTGCCATATGAAACTTTACAGAAGGCAGAGGCCATCTCCTCCTTTGCTCATTTGTCTGCTACCTCCACCAAACTGGCTGCCGTTTGTGGCACACAACCTAGTCAGCCAATCAGACCCCACCACCCAAGACACTGGGCCCACTGGCCATGATGAAAAGATGCAGGGACAGTGGACACTGCCAATTATGTCTCATGACCACCATGGCAGTGAAGGCTGTGCCAGCTGGGGCTTAGCAGCATCATCCTCCACAGGACTTCTCTTGTTCCTGCCCAACTACCAAGCATAACTCTCCAGGCTTCCTGGAAATTCTGTAAGACAACCAATATCCTTTTCTTTTCATTTTCTGGCATTTCTTTTCCTTTATTGCAAAGATCTATCAACACAAAGCATGTGTAGAGTTTAAAATTTCAATAGAAGTAAAAGACGTTTGAAGAAAAACAACCATCCCCTGCTTCGTCTCTCAGCCCCTCACTGCTCAGCTATGCTCCCTGGAGGCATCTCTTTCAACCTCTTTGTGTATTTCCTCTGGAGTTTATCTCCATATTCCTCAGTAATTACCCTGCTAGTCCTGGATTTCTCAGTATTAGACACCATCTGTTGACTTCTTTATTTTTTCTGCTAGATGATGGGTAGGTTCCTTCACCTCTATCTGTCCTCACCAAATCCTCCAAATACAGTCATAGAAAAATTTTATTTAACCCAACATTGAGTGGTCACGTTATAAGATCCAGAAAAAGGCCATATAGTACATTCTGATGATCTTTCTCCCACACCATCAATTTTTGTCACACTTTTTGAGACTTGCATGGTTTTCTACTTACCGGTCATTAATATTATTTCAAATGCTTGATTGTACAAGAATTTCAGAAGCTTTTTTTTTTTTTCTGGATGCATGATCATATCAGATAATCTCCTTGTGCTCCCTGTTTTCCCTGGGGATATGATGTTTATCCGACTGTTCTCTTTTCAGTTGGAAGCTTTCCTCTCATGTTTGCAGGTTGTTAGTTGTCTGTTTATAGAGTGAAGCCCTAAAACCGATGGGAAGTCCAGCATACATGGGAGGGCCCATACCCTTGTAGGTGTTTCTGTAGCATAAGTGAGGGGAAAGCCCACTCTTTACTGGTGAACTCCTAAGATAATGAATTTTTTTTCTGAAGCTGTTCAATGTCTCCAGAGTAGAATCCCACCAGTCTCCCTTACCAGGGCATAAACCTAGCTGCTGGCCTTCAGAAAAACAAGCAAGGCATCCTACCAGGGCCACTTCGTGCGTCGTGTGGCCCAGTGCAAAATGAAAATGTGAGCCCCTTGTTTCAAAAGCAGGAAAAATGCCATCAAAGTTCCTAAAATATAAAGCGTTCTTCTGCAGTCTCTCTCTCAATTTGTCATCGTGGTTTTTTAGTTGCTATTTAAAGTTGTTCTAAATTTTAAAGAATTAAAATTTTAAATTATTAGCATGATTTTTACTGCTCATCTTTACATCATGCAATGCCAGTTTTAAATGCATCTAACTCTGAAGCAGAATCACTGAAATTACACAATTTTTATTTCCTGAGCAGGTACTTGCATATATATTTTTTGTTCTTAACCAAAACAATGGAAATGCTCCACACACACAAAAATAAAAATAAAAATAAAAAGTGTTTTCCTTTCACTTTTTGATATGCACATATTCTACTGAACTCTCCACCTTCATGATGAATAAGTAAGGGCTGATTGCCCTACTTGTTCTTTCGCTTTTTGACATTGGTTTAATTGTAGATGATTTGACAAATACAGGAAATGAACAGGGATAAAGGAAGCACACATGATAGGGTTCCTTGGTGGTCATGTTTCTTAGAACACAACTGCCCCTTTTCTGTGTTGAAAGTTCTGATATGAGCAGAAAGCATGGCCCCTTGAGGATGTCAATGTGCTCACTCTGTGCTCACTTTGAGTCTTGCTAAACTATCGCGCAGCTGGGTCCACTGAACCTCTGTGCTCATGGGCAACAACACTGGAATGGCAGGACGCCTGGGTGGCTCAGTGGTTGAGCATCTCCCTTTGGCTCAGGGCACTCCCGGAGTTCTGGATCCAGTCCCACATTGGGCTCTCTGCTGGGAGCCTGCTTCTCCCTTTGCCCATGTCTCTGCCACTCTCTGTCTCTCATGAATGAATAAATAAATAAATATTTTTAAAAAAACAAAACAAACAAACAAAAAAACACTGGATGGCAAAGAATAGTGGATGAGCACATTATGTGTATCTCCTCTCCTCATATTAATGCTCCATCATCCCACAAAACCTTACTTGCAAAACACAAGCCTATAGATAAAATGATTAAGAATTTCAGAACGGCAACAGTGTTAAGTCAAGCACAAGACTTTTTTGACCACTTGGTTCCGTGATGGTAGGCCCATGTTCCATGCGTCATTATTTAGCCCTTTACTCAAAACCCTTTTTCCAACCCATGGCTTCTCCCTCACCTATCATGGTGCTTGGTTTGAGTCTGCAATTTTTCATATTCAGTTTGTTCAGAGAAGACATATCTTCTAAGTTTAAGAAATATACCTAGAACATAAAACAGATCCATAAGGCATGTGGGAAGCAGGTCCACAATTGATAAGGGTCTCAGTGTGACAAACATGAATATAAAGTCAGATAGGTTCCTATAGCCTGAATGGAGCAAAGTAGGGTAGGTAGGGAATTGGCTAGAAGGGGATATAGAAAATACCAGACTAGTTAACATCCATCAGGGCTTAGAAAAGTAATCTGTTATTGACATATCAATTTATGTAGCTGAAGACTATTGCTTCAATTAAATGACATTTTGCACTTTAAAAATTGCCTTTGTTAAGTCTGGCACTGCAAAAATGTGTGATTTCCCCAAAGTGTTTTTGTTGATGTAATGGAAAATAGTGCATTCTGGAGTTTACAGAGCTGGCATTGAACCCTGATCTTGGTGCTCCCCGAGTGTAGCTGTAGATAAATTATTTAACCTCTCTGAGCTTTACCTTTCTCTTCTGTAAATAATGGAGGTAACAATATCTGATCTCAGACCACAGTTGTAAAGATAAAATATAGGTTGAAATTATAACATAGTGCCTAACACATTCTTGATGCACAATGAATATTAGTTTTCTTCCTTGCTTTTGATATTATAAAAATCTCTTACAAAGATATATAAGTGAACCAAATATTAAATTGGGAATGATAAGGGGCCAACACAAATTTCTTATCCCCCATGGATAACAGATAATAGATGATATATCTGTAAGTTTTCCTTATTACACTAATGACTTTGCATTTATATGTGGGGTTAAACGTAATGCATAACTGGCTTCCATTTAAGCACTGTACACATAAATTTGATTGGATTTGAGCAAGCAGAAGCACTTTAGAGTTTTTTATGAACTTGTTTTTAAAGATATCTCAAATGTGTCTAATTGGATATTTCTAATTGTTTATTTCTATCAATAGTTATATATTTTCTTATCTTAGTGGACTTGATGCTGCTGTTTGTGGTTAGCCCATTTCAGGTCCCCAAATAATGGCCATCGTGGGGCCATGTTGTGGTCCATTCATGACCCATGTCTACACTGGGTATCTATCTGCAAGCATGTCTTCTGTACTCGTATGTTGGATGTGTTGCAGATCCTCACTTCAGCAGCTATATTTTCACTTTTTTCACATTAAGATCATGATTGCCAAGATGGTGAAGAAATGACTCAAGAACCTATATATGTCTATATGACTAGCCCAAGATTTAGAGTTAAGCAGCATTCTGCAGCCCTGTACTTGTCATATTTCCTGTTTAATCAGAAGAATAATGCCTTATAGAAATGTCATGAAGGTGCAATGCATATGCAACATAATGTAAGTGTTAATATACAAACTAATATCAATACATTATTTAAGTGCCAGGTATTTGACAATAAGAATAAGCAATGTGAGAAGTGATCGATCTGGGTGGTGGAGTTTGGAGGGGAAGGCCAGGACTTGGCTAGGTAAAAAAGCCATTGCATAGTTATGAGACAATCCATGATATCTCATAGGAAAAGCCTTAATGATTCTCAAAGTTAGGAGTAATCTTGTAGCACATATTCCTTATGCACAATGAATTTTGGCTTTATGCCTTACTTTTGGTATTATAGAAATCTCTTATAGAAATGATGGCTTCCAGTGCAAAGAGTAAGTAGGATGGAAACACTTGACTCTCGGTGGGAAACATGAGAAAGTTCACTCTGCTCTTGTCTTCCTCCATCTGCTCTGCAGGAAAATAAATGCCCTTGGTACTGCCACTAAACTTCTTCAAAAGAATGTGGGAAAGGGAGAGGAAAACTTTCCAGATGTTCCAGAGCTTCAGAAGGCAATAAGGAAATGTATATCATGCCTTGCCAGGGAAACAGGATATAAGTAAAATCTAAAAAGATCTCCAGGAAAGAGTCCAACCAGAAAGACCAGAAAACCATGATGCAAATTAGCATCTCTGTTTTTAACTTCTGATAACAAGGGTACTCCAGAGTTTGCCCATGATCGCCTACAATATCATGATCATCTTTCTTTCCATATATTCTTAGACCCAAGACTGGCCTTAATAGTACATAGAGTAAGTGACCAACCGAGTCTAAGAACACTGGAAATGTTTCCCCTACCACTTATTGTTTTAAAGATTTTATTTATTTATTCATGAGAGACATAGAGAGGCAGAGGGAGAAGCAGGCTTCTCGCAGGAAGCCTGATGTGGGACTCAATCCCGGGACTCCGGAACCATGCCCTGGGCTGAGGGAGACGCCCAACCGCTAAGCCATCCCTACCACTTATAATTGTAGTTCCATCATTGGAAATTCCTATCTCTGGATTTAGATTTGTTTTTATCTGTAAGAACCCACAATAAACCTTTAATGCCCTTAAAAAACAAACAAAACAAACCAAAAAAAAAAAATAAACTTTAATGCCTTTTAGAGGCCTATCTAATGTTGGAATCAGCTAACATTCAGAAAGCTTGCACTCCACTGGTTCTTTAAATGAGAGCATAAATTAAAATAAGTGTCAAAGTTGACTGAGACCCAGATGAACAAAAGGCCCCAGAGGAAACAAGGGAGAATGATCAAGATAACCACACATCTCCTTCTTCACTATGCTCCCTAGAGATGGCCGTCCATGGACCGCCTCTTAAAAAAACAGAAAATAGACTTGCTTCACCTCTAGTGGTTAGACTTACCTGCAAGTATTAACTAAAGAAATCTTGTTCAACAATGAGCCCATTTCACCAACAAACTATCCAATAACCCTTTTGTTCACTGCTTACTCCGCAGCTCAAAAAACTGGGCCACAGAGAAACACCTGCTTAAAATTGCATGGATCATCATATATAGGAACAATTACCTAATTCCTAATCCCCTGAGCAAGAATCTCCCCAGAGAATGGGAAGAGTGTTAGGATAATTTTCCAGTTCTGTTACTAGTCCCTGCTTTTAAATGAGCTTTCTCGGCACACTGGCTTACAGAGAAATAGGTCTCCCATTGTGTGTATGCATAGAATAGTACAGGAAGTAGTCGTTTTTTTTTTTTTTTTCTTCATGATAAACAAAAATAGCCATTCTTACATCTAGGCAAAGTAACTGCTTGCATTTTTTCCAGTCTTTGGATCTGCCCTTAGAATCTACCAACAGCAGTTGGATGATTTTTTTTTTCAAATGGACTGGCACAGATGACCTTGTGTTTGACTCACTGCAACTGACAGTATTTTCTTTGGTTGAGGACCAAATGGAAAACTATGCTTGCTTTCTGAGACACAGGAGCTCTATTTTGAGAAGGAATCAGACACCAAGGGACATAGCTAGTGTTCTCAGGCAAACCTGAGTCAGATAAGCCCTTTCTTAAATCCTCAATTTCAGCCAAAAATAAACTTCTCTAAGGTTTAAGTCAGCATGAAATGTGTGATGTACCTCTTCCTTCCAGCATCCCTATACTGATGGAGCAAAAAAAAGAAAAGAAAAATAAGGGGATAACTGCCTCTTAGAGGATATTCATGAAAATCGGGAGAAGAGTGGAAGATGGGTACATAAAGAAAGTTGAAGTAATTAGGATTCTTATACAGATAAAGGCAGCCAATGGGGTGAATTAATTCTTGAGTATGTAAGGGATGAATACCTGCAAGATGCCATCTGATTTTTTCCAATAAGGACAGAGAAAATTATTACATCTGAATTGCTGTCACTATAACAAAATTGGGCAGTAAGGAAAGTGTAAACAGAAGTTAAATCAGAACTCATCTGATCTCTCTCTCTCTCTCAACTGGCCTGTCAACATATTAGGAATCAGATACTCTAAAGAATACAAAACAGATCCCCTTGTGCATACTTTACGAAAGAAATTTCTGAGAATTGATTGTGTAATTTCTGAAAGTTCTCACTTATTTTGAAAATATAAATGGATGGACATAGGAGAGAGGAAAACAGTGAGGAGATTGTGTGGAGATGGTGGTGGTATGCCTTGAGTCTGACACCCAGAAAGGAGTGGATCGGAAGGGAAAGCCTCCTCTGTCATCTCAGCCTAGACATCAGGCTTCCTTGGGACCATGAAGATCCTGAAATGAATTATCCTCTGTCAGGAAACACAGAGGATTTGATCATGCCTCATCCCTGAGAAGGCAAAAACATTCTAAGGAAGAAGGATGGACATGATACCGGGACTGGTCTTCATCCTACAGCAAGAAGTATATAATTTATCCCTATGGACCTCATGTGAACTAAAGGGGTTTGCAGAGGGGCCCAAGAAGTGAGATGCTAGAGATTAAATCCATCAGAACTACATCCTCCCTTCTATTTTGTTATGAAGACTTAAAAAAAAAAAAAGACATCTTGGCTCTAAAAACAAATAAAATTGGAAGATTTAAGTGAGACAAAAAAAGAAGTAAATAACTTGATTGTTCTTAGATTTGTTCAGAGCAAGGCAAAAGAGAAAAAAAAATCAGTTATAAACTTTAATGTAAGGTGCCATACTACTGATAGAGAAATTAAGAGTTTTGATGCAAACCCAGCTGTCAGACAGGTAGAAAATATGATATAGCTCTTGAGAAAAGAGAATGCTCCTGGAACAGATGGGCGTACCTCTGAGCTTTATAAAGCATTAACTAGCTGTTTAAATAAGTCCTTAGCAGATGTTTTCAATGTAATTTTGGAGGTGAAATGGAAAAAAACAAAGTCCAAGGCACAAGGGGAATTGATATCACAAATAAGAGACATCCTTGAATTCAGAGAGCAAATTATTGTCAAAAGTTTTTCTTTTTTTTTAAAGAATATCCGCAGTATTTGTAAAATCACAATACATTACCAAAATGCAATTAAAATAATGTATATTGTGGTATTAGCCTCTAAAAGAAGTAAAGAGACATATTTAAAGAAAAAGATGGTTTACAGGGGAAGCTACGTGAGATGTACAGCTACTCATCTAGGACCAAAAAGGCAAGCAAATGCCCATATCTCCACTGTGATACACAGGAGATTTGTTTTTGTAACAGTACCCTGTATATAATGTTTACATGTAGTAGAGGAGAGATAAATCACAAAGAGAGAAAGGAAAAGATGCTCATAGGTCTATGTTGAATATATGATGTTTATGTGTCCAAAATATGTAGAAAAGAAAAAGTCATAGCACACAGAAAATAAAGGGAACAGTGACTTTTCTCCTACAAAGGCTCACGTACATCCATACTTCAAAAGATCAGCAAACATTTCTCAGGTGCCTCTCAGTAGTACCAGCCAGTGGACTAGGTGATGCAGAGGGAGATGAGTAACACCCAGTCCCTACCCTTGAGTAGCTGGTCTTCCTTGAAGGCTTCTTACTACAAGTCCCTTCACCTACAAGTGCTAAAAACCCATACCTTTACCTACCAACTTGGAGAGATGATAGAGGGAGGAAAAAGATGGAGAGCCAGAGAGACTCAGGCTCCACATGAGAGAGAGGCTAGAGCAGAAAATGTCTAAGACCATCACTCTGCTGGGATGGAGACCCATATGTCTAACCACTCAGCACATTCACCTCAACAAATGACTACATATTATCATTTAGTGTGGAAAGAGAGGACAAATGAAGAGAGAGGAGGAAGACACATGCATGCCTGCCAAATCCAGGCATGTGTGTTGAGAAATGACGTGGGAAAACCCAGGAATGAAAAACACACGTTTTTGACAGAATTCACATCATTCAAGGGTTCATTAAATCCAGCACGGTGGCTTAGAGCAGATTTTTGCTCCTAAATAACCCAGGACTAAGCCAAGGCTTTGCCAGTCACAAGATGTGTGACTTACAAAGTTTATTCATCTGCAAAATGGGAATAAAAACACACCCACAAAGCGTCGTGGCAAGAATTAAATCAGATCATTCACACAAAGTGTGTTTATCATGGTGCATGAGACTAACAGGAGCTCAACTAATGTTTTCTATCATTACCATTACCATTACCAAACCTGCTTATATTCATGCAACTTTTTTACTTTATTGTGTAGCTATATCTACCTTTCTGACCTCTCAGCGTATCTTGTTTGCAATGTTTATCACTGGTGCATTCCTGAAGTCCTTATTGAGCATCTGTTCTGTGGCGGACCCTGTGCTGGGGACACAGCGGGGGTCAAGACAGGTGTGGTTCCTGCCCTTGGAGTTCAAAGTTTGGGAGAAGAATTACTAGAAACATGATATTACTGCCAACATTCTTAGCATCAAAAAATTTCAGAAGAATCCTTCCAAGACTCACAGTGATCCAAATAGCTCTTACAAAATGGAAGAGAAACTCTCCCCCACAGGAAAGCTAGAAGGGGAAAACATGAGCATGAGACATGGATGAACACTGATCCTGGCACTGAGTCTTCTGCGTTAAAGTAATTCAGATGACCACAGATCTTGCCATTCCACACTCCATTTCTCTGATGGTTCTGCTTTTCTTTACCTTTGCTGCTACTATTCTTGTTCCTAAATCATCACCTACCAGGCACTACCGCTAGAGGCTCCTTAGTGCATTCCTTAGTGCATCATTCCTCCAACCTCCCCTGACAGCCTTGCAAGACTTTCCCAATCATCTCTACCCTACTCCAAACTTGGCAACAGTCTTCCATTACCCACAGGGCAAAAGCCAATGACTCTCCCTGGCAAACAAATCTGTTCATGAACCAGACTCTTATATGTCAGGTCTTGCCATTTGCTCTAACCAAATTTTTACCCTGTTTTAATGTCTTTCTTTTTTTAAGATTTTATTTATTTATTCATGAGAGAGACAAAGAGAGAGGCAGAGACATAGGCAGAGGGAGAAGCAGGCTCCCTTTGGGGAGCCTGATGTGGGACTCCATCCCAAGACCCCAGGATGACAACCTGAGCCAAAGGCAGATACTCAAACACTGAGCCACCCAGGTGCCCCAATTTGTTTTAATTTCTTAAAGGTTTCAAAATGATAATATTACCTCTCATCTGTTTTTCCACAGGCCAGCCCCTCTGCCCAGAGTACTCTGTCCCTCTCTCTTGGGCTCCCTAGTATTATCTTGGCTCCTCAAACCTTGATTTTAGGAATCTTAATGGCTTATCACATTTTTTCTGTGTCTATCTCTCCACTGGATGGCAAGGTTAATGTCTTGCATTTTGGTATCCCCACATCTGTGATATTGCGTAACTCTAAATAGATGCTCAATGAAAAAAATACCTGTTTTTTCATTCATTATATCTTATTGGATATTCATTGAAACTGTGCCTTTTAGAAACTATGTGAGGCTGGCAGAGCCAGTTTGGGATTTTTGTCCTGTTGTCAAATGATAAAAACCAAAATCAAGAAATATTCAGAAGTGATGGTCCAGGTAAATAGACATAATACAAGTTGTTTCTTAAACAACCTTCACATTCTCTCTTCTACTAGTCCACGTGACCTCTGAGTATAGGGATGTGAAGCAAGAGAAATAGATTGAATAATAAAAGTAAATAATATAGCAAGAAAGCAAAAGAAGGGATTTGCAGGTGTAAACCAAAAATAAATTAGATCATGACCGTGAATTTGTTAGTCACTTTCCAAAAAATTTACTCCTAAAGAAGAATTTTCTACACGGCTTTCCATTCTCAAACCAAACAAAAAACGTTCATGCTTTTTGATCTACCTACCATTTAAAACTTTTGTTCTTTCACTGTTTGTAGTCCTCAACTTTCAGTTTCCAAAATGACATCAGGTATTCAATTTAGCTATAAAACAAACCTACAGCTCAGGTAGGATGTTGCCTATAGGATTGCTTGGCTGGTGATGCCCGCAGGATTCAAACAGGGAAACAATATTGCTTTAAGCTACATCCACTCTCTAGACAGTGTCACTGGTCACGGGTAGAGAGGCAAATTCACGAGCAGCATTGTGGGAGTTAATGAATGGCTGGCCAGATGGTGCCTGTCAGAAGGTGTTGACTCTTTAGACAACTGGGACTGTTTCCTGAGAGTAAATGAGAAGTGCAGCAGAAACGGATTGCATCTCAATCACACAGAGGCAGACAGACCCACTGCTAATGAAAATAATCACATAGCCAGGCATAGTTTTCCTCTTTTGATTTTGTTTGTTTGTTTTATATGGTAGACATGGAGGAGGATCTCGCTGAAGATATAGTTTTCATGTTAAGTTATGCTATGGAGAAAATATGAAAAGCTATCTATAAATTGCATATTAGTATTCTTAATTAGGAAGTATCAAAATACAACAAGGAAAAAAATTTGATATAGGGGTAAACAAGCCTGGAAATAATGAGAGCATTTCAGCTACTATAGCATGAACTGCTTGGAAAGAAAGACAAGTTAAAATCCAAAGACCTACAGAGGTTGAAAGATGCTTAAGCTGATAGAGCCCACTAACGAAATACTGACATCTTAAATTTCTGACAATACACCTTGAAATAAACCACTTTGACCAACTTGACCATATTCATTTGTTGCCTTATTCAACTGGTGATATTTTCCTCCTACGTGTTCACTGACTTCTTTAATGGGCAAACTCTGATACTCAATGCTAACCTTTTAACAGATATAATCAGGAGAAAACTTCATTGATGTTTTGTTGTTATCAGACAAAATTACCTGAACATATATATCTGCCTGTTGTGTCACCATTAGATATTGCATAAAATCAGCTAAATAAATGCTGTCCCTGAACAGCAGTTGGATGTGGCAGTTGGCAGGCAGTTGGATCTAAGTGAAGAAGTCAACAGACTGGAGAATCTGCTCTTTGTCAGCTATGTGACATTGGGCATTTGCTTAGACCATCCATGCCTGGGTTTCCCATTGTAGTGCTGATTATATGAAATGAATGTAAAGAACCTGACACAGTAGCTGGTATGAAGTTAACTCTCATATCAATTGCTCCTCTTTCCTGACTACAAAGAGCACTCCGTTGAATTCATTCATTCATTTCATTTTTATTTTTCCATCCTCCTTATTGCAAACTCTGGGTTTGCCTTTGGCCCTGCCTCCATCCCGAACAGTCCTCTAGAGCTTCATAGATGTATCCAGAAATTTATCTTGCTTGTTACTTAACAGGAAGCAAGGACCATATGAGTACTATGTGGATAGATATTAAATATCTTACAATCATCATTTTGCTACTAGAGTCACCTCCATTGGTAGAGGTAGGTGTAATGGGTTTTTCCATTACAATTCTTTGTTGGAGATTGATAATTTCCTAAGGGCAGACATTTCTTGCAGTGAGTTTAAACAATGCAGTCAGCAGAAAAAGTCAAAGTTCCATATTCCAAGCATTGACCAAAATATGTGTCATTTCTTTCTTTCAAACATGATTTTTAAAAATTTGTTGTGCGTGAGACATGCATCAGATTACATACACATACACATTTCTCATTACATGGGGTTAGGCTTTCATTCAGCCTCCATCTCCTCTTGCATGAGAAACTGAAGCAACTAGCAAGATGTGGAGCCAGGTTTTTGTGCTTTTTTTGGACAGGATAACAATGGCATACTTTTTTATCTCCAATAGACTTAACAATGAAATATAATAAATAACAGAATGAGGAAGGTTTTGACAAATTATACATGAGTATCCAAAAATGAAAAAGAAGCGAAGAGAATACTGAAATCAGGAGAGAACATTAAAAATGTTCAGCACATCATGGAAGAACGTGATTAGCATGGCTCAGAATACAGAGGTGACGTTGACATTGTTCACAAGAGTTAGTTCAGCCAGCCTAGAAAATGATGTGCGGTGACCACCATTTAACCATAGACTTTAAAAATCATGATGTCTATCCCAGAAACGTCTCCAACTTTTAGAACTTCCCTAAATTTCAACTCAAGACATTCAATCGTGAGGCAAATATCCTGAATATTTATTCAGAGAGATTAGAATTCTTAACTATTATTTAGTTGAGTTGTGTAAATGCTTTGTGCAGACAATGAACTGAACAGTATGATTAATAAGAAAAAGCAACAACGTTTCTACATATATGTTTCTTGCCACTACTCCCTGAGTACTATCCTTTTATCTCTCTCATGGCATCATCTGTCAGGGTCACAAACAACATTCAGACTCAGATATACTCAGCACTCCGCTGATTATTTTCACACTGAGAGTGATGCATGCACACCTGTGGGTCAGTTGCCCTCTTAACTGTAACCCATTAAATTTGTCACATGTTCGTGAGTGAGTACCATTTACAGAACTAGACAGGCTCACTCACCAACACTTGCAGGCCATGTCTGCCTGGTTATTTAGGAATGCTTTCTTGCACTTGCTTGTGAGATGACCATCATAAACATACATGGCTTTTTCCACATTGAGCTGTCAGATATACATGTGAAATAGAAATTGAATTCTAACATGACCTTCCTCCCTAAGGATCCATGATTTTCACATTTCAAGTTAGAAGCTAGGACCCACTCCTTCTTGAATCCCAGTTTCTCAATAGGGAAATAGCTTTTCTCCACTGGGCTACGAAAGACTGGAGAGCAACACAACACTGGATCATTTGGGCCAAAATCCACTTTAGCTTCATAAATTTGTGCCCAACAGCACTTTTGCCTCAGTTCTTCTTCACTTTGCATTTGCAGACCCGAGTAAAGAACTGAATACTGACAATGATGTCAGCCAAGGTATTATTGGGCAAGGTTGTAAGAATACACTCGAGTTAGCTAAGTCAGAGAAATCCAGTGTAAATCATTCACCATAGATCATCAAATGAGGCTGAGCAATTTAAAAACTGGAATTTCTGGCCTTCTGTCCCACTATGATAGAGCTACTTATAATTAGGTAAAGTAAATGTGGGCATCCCTGGGTAGCTCAGTGGTTCAGAGTCTGCCTTCAGCCCGGGGCGTGATCCTGGAGTCCTGGGATCGAGTCCCACATTGGGCTCCCTGCATGGAACCTGCTTCTCCCTCTGCCTGTGTCTCTGCCCGCCCCCCCCCCGCCCCTCTGTGTGTGTGTGCGTGTGTCTCTGTGAATAAATACAATCTTTAAAAAAAAAAAAAAGAGGATAAAAACCTTATTTAAAAAAAAGGTAAAGTAAATGTTTCACTTCTGAGTCCAGTGACCTAGAGTAAATATCCCTGCCACCCATTCAATCCTCATCCTCCTCAAAAATATCTTCTCAAATTGCTTAAGAATTCTTAAAATTCTTTTCACTTGAAGCAAAATTTTTCATTTCAAAAATGCCACTAGGAGAAGTTGTATGTTTACTTAATATTGCATTAAGGTGTCGATATCCTTATATGGGATGCCTGTCTCTTAGTACAATGTAGACCATTAAAATTTAGCACTGGAAAGAAGGTTGGCTGGTCAAGTATTGATCCTTCCTCACTACTCTCTTCACCATAGCTTTATGCCTCTTGGGGTTTTTGCCTTGTGGTTACCATGGCCACCTCCAGGAATGGCATGTTCTCCTTCTAATATTCTGGGTCATGCATTGACTAAAGCCTCTGTTCTTAGTATCTCTTAGCAAAGCTTATACTGACTGGAATACTCAAGTAAAATGGTGGCAGGAACAGGGGAAGTGGAGAGAATGGGAGAGGGAAAAAGGAACAGAAACTAGTACTCTGTGACTCCAGTCTGGGAGCTTCACATGTCTAGGAGCTATTTCATTTAATTCTCACATCAACCATACAAGGAAGATTGTATTATTAACACTTCATAAGTAGGACAATAAGACCTAGAGAGATTTAGTAACTTGTCCAAAATAAGCCATTGATAAACTACAGAGCTGGAATTCCAACCCAGATCTGCATGACTTTACGGAGTACACCTGGCTCATATTCAGGGAGGGCTTGCTCCTTCAGAGTATCAAAGGATCCCCAAAACTTTTCTGTTAAGTCTCTTGGTCTTCCTAACTCCACATCCCAAATCCAGCTCTATAGGGAGAGTGCCAACACCTTCCAAAGGGAACATCTCTAATATATAATTAACTCTATGGGTAAGCCCAAGAGAAACATCCTGCAAGCCCATCTGGATTTGACACTCTGGTTTCTGACTGTCTAGCCTGAGACACTCCTTTTTCAGGTGACTGTTTCTCCCGCAAATCCAATCTGAATTTTATAGACCACAAAACCAAATAGTACCTCATAACCATGTGATCTTTCATGTATCTTCCACACGAGAGTTACACACAAATATAATCAGAGGGAGTAGTTCTCCTACACATTATAGTATCATAATATTTTCTGAGGAAGTCATCAAGTACAGAAAGGAGGAGGAATGAGGTAGAAACCACTCTGATGCAAAGGTTAAAGAAAAGATAGGCCCGGCCAATAAAGCCCTCTTCTATTAAGATCCTGCTCATTTCTGAAGGCTCACCACGGTCTTATTCCTCAGGGGGCTTGTTCTGATAGCTCTGTGTAATCCAAATTTACCCAATTTCTATTCCAATAGTTTGTTTCTACCTCTATTATTGCCCCCAAATTATGCTGTCTTGTGGCATAATTAGCTGCTTACATTCCTCCACCCCAAGTAAAATGAAAGTTCCTTATGAGCAAGGACTGTGCCTTATCTCATGCAGTTCTTGAGGCATTTCTGAGCCAGTAGCAGTGGTCATCATATTAACAGTAACCATTACTACTTACCGAGCTCTTACCTTTGGGTTTCCGATCTGTACAACTCCTGAGATAAGGACTATTAGTCTTTAGATAGATGATTGATAGATAGATAGATGATAGATGATAGATAGATAGATAGATAGATAGATAGATAGATAGATAGATGATAGATAGATATAGGAATCAGTGTTTTAAACAGTTAAACAACAGTTAAATATATGGCTTTGATCCAACATATGACTAATTCCCAGAGGATATGAGTTTTTTTTCTTTCCCAGTGACCACTAAATAAGTGTTTACTGAAAGAATGAGGATTGTAAAACTTCACCTGTTTCTCAGTTTTGGTCTGCAAATGCCCCAAAGTAAATCAAACAGGTAAGGAGGGTTTTTTTGTTGTTTTTAAGATCCAATAAGGCCCTAAGTAAACCCAACTCAGACATGCATTTCTAAGATGAATCAGTGGTTCAAACAAAAAAAAATGTATGTATATTAAGAGTATGAAAATAGAGGGAAAAAAGAATATAGAAATGGAGATAGAATATAAGAATAGGTAGAGGTGGTCAAAAGGTATAAACTCCTAATTATATAAATAAGTCCTGAGGAGGTAATGTACAGCATGGTGATCATAGTTAACAATATGGTGGGTATTTGTCATTTCTAATAGCTGAGTAATATTCCATTGTACACGTGGATGGAACTGGAGGGTATTATGCTGAGTGAAGTAAGTCAGTCGGAGAAGGACAAACATTATATGTTCTCATTCATTTGGGGAATATAAATAATAGTGAAAGGGAATATAAGGGAAGGGAGAAGAAATGTGTGGGAAATATCAGAAAGGGAGACAGAACATAAAGACTGCTAACTCTGGGAAACGAACTAGGGGTGGTAGAAGGGGAGGAGGGCGGGGGGTGGAAGTGAATGGGTGACGGGCACTGGGGGTTATTCTGTATGTTAGTAAATTGAACACCAATAAAAAATAAAAATAAAAAAAATAAAATAAAATAAAAATAAAAAAATAAAATAAAATAAAATAAACAATATGGTGTTGTATATTTGAAAGTTTCTAGGAGAATAGATTTTAAAAGTTCTCATCACACACACACAAATTGTAACTATGGTGGTGACGCATGTTAGCTAAACATATTGTGGTGATCATTTCACAATATATACATATGTCAAATCATTATGTTGTAAAAACTAATATAAAGTTATGTGTCAGTTATATCTCAATAAAAAAGAGTAAATATGCATTTGACGATATAACTTTTTATTTTCATCTCTGCTATGATTTAGGAGGTCCTTTTACCAAAGATATTTTATGTCTCAGCAAACCAGTTGACTCACTACTAATCTAGGATAGTCAGTCTCTCTGTCAACCTCTATAGATAATCTGTGGATACTCAAATGGTTTGGGAAGGGATAAAACAAAACAGAAATCTATATTAGTATGTATTAAGCCATGTGAATTCAGTATTATCATTTTTAAATAGAATTAAGAGTCTGTAAGCGACGAAGTAGTCTTCAGGTTATTTTCTGTGGGGAAGAAATAATTCTTCATTCCTCCAGAAATCAAGTTTCATGGTATTGTGCACAAAACCTGCTTGTCAGGGGTCAGTGCTGGGAATATTAAACGGTTTCTGTGCTAGAATATTTAGATTTATCCTAGCTTTTGGATACAAAGACTGCCCCTGCTCCACTGAGGCAGAGAGAGACAAGCCATGGTGATAATGTAAATCAGACATGAATAGATAAACAATGGGGATATGAAATTAGCATTATTGATGTGATGAAACTGGAAAGAAATAAAAATAAAGATAAGAAGGGTCACACAAACACATGGCATACACTGAGGAGAGAATAGGAAAAGGAAAAAAGATGTTCTGTTTAGTATATCATACAGGGCAGCTGGTACCACATGGCCACTAATATGATGGGCAACAGCACTATTAATCTCAATAGATGTTATAAGACTAAAAATGGGAGGGGTTTTTGCTCATTTGATTAATCAACTAATCAAATTAGTTGGTTCTAATAAACTAATAATCTACAGATTATTAGTTATTCACTGTGTTAGGCTGTGGCGGTGGAGACCAGAAAATACTAAAAGCTAGTTGCTCCCTTCAGCTGCCTATAGTGTCCTTCACTGCACACTTACTGAATGCCTACCATGTGCTGGGCACTGTTCCCATGTCTCTCTGTCCCACTAGACCAAGAAATCCTTGAGTGTAGGAACAGACAACCAAAGCATTATGACACTGCATCATCAGCACTAATCAGAAGGACGGCCTTTGGGAAGGTTTCCCAGAAGGGAACTTGATGGAGATGATCTTCATTAATGAGTAAAAGCTACACATTTGAGGCAACATGGGCATAAGACAGTATGCCACTTTTTTAGCAAACAGTAAGAGAATCCACAGGGTGAAGGAACAGAGTCTTGAAGGAAATGAAGGTGAGGCAGCTAGAAAGGAGGGCACAGGGTGGGCATAAATGGTCCCAGATCCTATGATCTGGAACTTGAGCAAAATGCACATGCAGAAAAATATAACCAAGAGCATAAGTGAGTAAACATGATTGATGATGAAGATCTACAACTTTAGAGGACCCGTCCTGAAGGCTGAGAAACCAGAGAAATGAGAAGACCATTCTGGCAGACAAAACAACCATTCCTACCTCTCCATTATCTTGCTTGCCTCCCACCACAAAAACAAAAATCAGGACACTGGCTTTCTAGCTCCCTTTATAGCTATGTCTGGCCATGGGATTCTGATCAGGCCAATGAGCTTAAGAGAATGACTGTTCGTGCTTCTCTCTATACAACAAACACAAGCAAATTGTGCATGCTACTTATTCAAAGATTTGTCTTCCCTAATTAAAGACCTTTACCAAGCAAGCAAGGTTGTCCCTCATTCTCCTACAACTACCTATTCTCTGCCTTTGAAAAGGCCTTGTAACCTTGTGAATCCCCACTAGCCAATTTAAGATCATGGGAGAAGGTTCAGGGTGCTGTTTTCTAAGCTGAGATCAATCTCATCAAATAAATCATTCCTGCTTGAAATGTCTCTTCCACTGAACAGAAGATCACTAACCATCCAATTACAATTTATTTCCAAAGATAAGTAAACAAAATTTCATTTTGCTGCATCATCAGGTTCAACCATGTAAGAAAATACAAATAGCTAAAGGTAGATAACATGGGGTTTAGAGTGAAGTCCTGCATGGGTTTTCCTTAAGGTGTCCATACAAAATCATTTAATAGCATGAGCACTAGACAGAAAGTCAGATTCTATTATATTAGATGAGGAAGTTAGATTAGCCACAAAATGAGGACACCAACTGGAAGTCATGACCTAGAACCAGAACCATTCCCTTGGTCGAAGACATGGTGAGCACAAAGATACCCATGAGTAAGGGCCGAGGAGTTTAGGACCAGGGATAATAAGGATTATTAGCAAGGTAGCACTTGGGCATCAAGAGCTAATCGGAAATCTATTGCTATAATTGAGTTCTAAGCAGAGTGATACTAACAGAAAGTGTAATGTTTGAGTTTGTTAAATCTAAAGTAATGGAGCCCTGCCTTTCTAAAGCTGGGACTAGTCTTAAAGACTGGGAGGCTGTTTGCCTCCTCCTGGGGGACAGGTGGTACAGCTGTGTAGAAGGATGGGCTACTCACCAGGAAACAGGCAAGACTTGACAGGCCTATTCTTATCTGGTTAAATGAAGACCTTGGATCTCTTAGCTTACTCATTCCTGATTGTCCTTCAACTAGTTCGAGATCCATGCAGAGATTTACCAGAAAGTAGAGCTACATAAAATAGGGATTTTTCTGTACTTAAATTTAATGGGGGACACTTAGAAGTAGCCTTAAAGCCCCCCCAACCAAAAACAGCACGACCATCCAATGTGTATCAGACCCCCTGGGGAGATATTAAGTAAGACAGAGCTTAATTAAAAACAAAAACAATTACCTAATTAGCTCTAGACCAGTTCATTTTATACCTTATCGAAAAAGATCCATAAGCCCATAAGCAGTATGTTAATAATAGTGAGTCACAAAGTCATATGACACTAATATCGCCCCAAATTTGAAAATTGGTTTTGTAATACCTTCCTAGTATTGTTGCAGGCTTTATTGTTTACTTTTTGTATGATTGCTAATTGTTACATAGTTCTCTGTTGGGGTTTTGAATCCCTTAATGCATCTCTTAGAAATTCTTAGTCTCACAGCTTCTGGAATGACAACAGAGCTAAAACAGAAGGAAATACAGTATGAAAACCCCTGCTGGTGTGATTCTATATAGCTTCCTAGGAATGGAAACATTGTGTTTATCCATTTGCATATCAACTCCAACCTGCGCAGGAATATCAATTGCTTTCCATAGCTGCTTTCCTCTTTGTTTTTCTGAAAGTAAGGGATGCCAATGGTGCATGCTGATGAGCTAGTATCCTCTCCCCCCACACACAGAGGGATTGTACTAATCATTGAACTTCAGTCTGTTTCAGAAACAGGTTTTTTTTATTAGAAGATTTGACAGCAGGTGTAAAGTTTTCTATTTATAAAACACATTGACAAATCAATACAAGATTTTATTTAGAACAAATGTATTTTTAATGTTTATTTTGACAAGGATACAGTATGCTATCATCACTGATTCTGATTAATACATTGGTACTGAATGAGATGCCAGAATGTGGAATGCATTAGCTCAGTTATCCTATTTCAAGGGCTTGAATTTTGTTAATCAGAATATAATAATTTAAGTGCCTTTTACATTGTCAATGTCTGATCCACAAATACGATATATGCCAGAAAATATGCATTCTAAACAGACCAGAGGATAAAAATCTCAATAAATTGATAGCTTCTATCTGCTGGAAAAAAATCCAACAAGAGAGAAGCACTAAGGAAGATGAATTAAAAAAAAAAAGATCTAAGTCCTGGCTCAACATGACTATAATGAGGAATAAAGGGGTCAGTTTAAACAGGACAGTATCCACAGCTGCTGCTGTAAAGGCCTCGACACTGTAGCATCGCCCTACATACTCGAGGCTAATAATGAGTGCTATGAGTATGTTAGAGTTGTGACCACAAGAACTGCAGTTCTTTCTACTCATGAGCAAGAAAGAATCCTTTGACTTCTGGTTACAGCAATGATTATCAGAAGCTGGATACTGATTCTGTTTAAAAAGGTTCAGCCTATTTTTAATATAATGCATCAAGATCCTGATTGCTTTATGGCCTGACATGCCCCCATGGCTTTCTGGATCTAGGACTGCATATCAAAGGTGTGTTTGCATTTCTAAGAATTTTAAGAATTGTCTGAAATATTCTAGAACCGCTATGAGCAACTTTAATTATACAATCGAGAGATGTGCTAAAGGAAGAGAGGATAAGCTTGAAAGAGACATGACCTGCCTCCATCCCATCCCCACCCCCATGCTATAAAAATATATTACAAAATTGAGAGTTCTTCATACATTCTGGATAAAAGTCCTTTGTTGATGAAATTCAAAAATCAATTCTAAAATTCACATGGAAATACAAAGAACCTAGAATAGGCAAAATAACTGCAAGACAACAAAGTTAGAGAAATAACATGGCCTGATTTCAAGACTTACTAAAGAAACTATGGTAATCAAAACAGTGTGCTATGGTGTCAAGGCAGAAACTGAACTCAGTGGATGAACTAAAGAATCCAGAAATAGACCCACATATATATGGCCAATTAGTTTGGGGTTTTTTTGTTTGTTGGTTAATTGGTTTACACATATCTAGGGCAATTCAGTGAAGGAAATAAAAAGGGTTTTAATAAATGATGCAAGATAAAAACTGGATAAATATGCAAAAAAGTGAAACTTGACATGGATTCATATCACATCCAGAATTTATTTAAGGTTTTATTTTTTTAAGCAATCTCTATACCCAATGTGGGGCTCAAACTCACAAACCCAAGATCAAGAGTCACATGCTCTTCCAACTGAGCCAGCCAGGTACCCCCAGAAATTAATTTTAAAATGGATCATAAATTCAAATATAAAGCCCCAAATTATCCAACTTCTAGAAGAAAATATAAGAAAAAATCTTACAGACTTTGAGTTAGGCAAATATTTTTTTACCTAGGACCCAAGAAGAAAAAAATTGATTAAATGGCCTTCATGGAAAAAATTTTAAATGTCACAACTTTGCTATTGAAAAGGTACTGTTAAGAAAATGAAAAGGTGGGGAGTACCTGGTGGATCGTCAGTTAAAGGTCTGATTTTTGGCTCAGGTCATGATCTCAAGATCCTGGGGTTGAGCCCTGTATCAGGCTCACTGCTCAGCAGGAAGTCTGCTTCTCCTTCCGCCCCTCCCCCCTGCTCATTTTCTTTCTTTCTTTCTCTCTCTCTCTCTCTCAAGTAATTAGATACATCTTCAAAAAATCTTTGGAAGGAGAAAATGAAAAGGTGGGCTACAGATTGAGAAAAAAATATATGCAAATATCTGGTAAACTTATAAATATATATCTGAATTCATATGCAGACTGTGTTAAAAATTATTTCCATAAGGAAAATAATCCAATATAAAGACGCAAAGGATTTTAAAGAAAATATAAAGATGACAAATAAGCACATGACAAATTTTCAACACTGTGAGTTATTAGGGAAAAAGTGGTCATTAAAGCCACTAAATATCACCAAAAAAATACCTAAAACTTAAAAAAAAAAAAAAAGAAAAAAAACATAAGATGCCAAGTGTTGGCACAGAGGTGGAACAACTAGCCTTTTATTTATTGCTTGTGGGAATGCAATATAGAACTGCCACTTGGGAAAATAAATTGGCAGTTCTTTCTTAAGTTAGATATACACATACTATATGGCCTAGCAATTCCACTTCCAAGTCCTTATCCAAGAGAAACAAAAATGTGTCCATACAAAGATTTGTACTCAAGCTCAGGGCTGCTTTATTTATATCAATAATTGTCCAAAAATTGGAAAGAAGGCAAATACTCATCAACTGTCAAAGAGATAAACTAACAACGGTATATTCATACAATGAAATATTCTTCAGCAACAAACAGGAATGCATATATTTACATCAAAGCATAGATACTCTGGAGAGGCTTATGTTAAGTGCAAGAAGCCAAACATAAATGATTATATGATTCCCTTTATATGAAATTCTAGAAGAGGCAGACTAAAGTGATCAGGATTACCAGGAGTCAAGAGACAGAAGAGAGGAGACTGACTACAAAAAGACACAAGGAAACTTTTAGGCTAATAGAAACGTACTATATCATGATCCCAGTGTGGGAATAGGACTGTATACACTTGTCAAAACTCATGGCATTGCATACTTAAATTGAACTTTATTGTAGATAAATTATACCATAATGAAGCTGACTCCTCCCCCCAAAAAAGAAGGATGCCCTCAGTCTTTTGTGTATCAGATCGGATGAGCAAGTGAGATGTGAAGGCTACACAATATATGTAGTTTATGGATGTAAGTATGGGTTCTTCTGGAAGAGAGATCATGGAGATACTGGTCCCAAATGATATCCAATGCCTAGGAAAACTGCTTTAAATTTTGTGCCTGTAGGCCTTTTTGAAACAGTGACTAGAAGTGAATTAAGAAACTGGTACTTACATTTTATTATAGTGAACAAATTGATCAATGCAATTTTGTTAAAAGGTTATGGACATATCCAAATATTATAAAGGAACAGCCAGTGAATGAATGTTTGAAGCATGTAGCAAAGCAGACACATTTTCTCTCCATGGATTTTTAGTGCATGATGAGCCAAAAGTCTATAGATAATCAGAAAATGAAAAGTGAAATGCCTGTTGGCTGGCAAGTCTAAAATCTGGGACTCTATATTTGCTGTAGTTAGTTATGACTATACAAAATTGATTAATAGATGGAAAGTACAATAATGAAAGGTATTTTAAGAAGTGACAAAATGATATGTACACATGTGAATGATCTTTTAACATGCACAGGAAATCAAAAGACATACCTGAAAATGTTGACACTGATTGTCCATGAACGGGTTGTTGATTAAAAAAAAACAACTATTCTATAATTTCAAATTTTAATGAGAATGTATTACTTTCATGATATTGTCTTAAGCTGTATGGAAAAGAATGCAAATAAAACATACAAATGCCTTTCCAGGGAAGAAATTGCCAGCAAATTTATCATGATAGGTAATTTGTTCTGTATTATGTATTGTGTTTGCTTGTTCATGTTTTTCTTACTACTGAAGAACTTTGCAAAAATGTTTCCTCACCTTGCAAGTAATGCTGACCCCCAAATAGCTCAGCTTCCACAAAATGCAGGTCATTCGAGCAAGACAACAATGGCTAGGAATACTACCTGGGCAGGCAATTCACAACTTAATATCAGCCGTGTTCAGGAATGGAACCCTCTCATCACAAACGGTTTCTTCAAAAAAAAAAAAAAAAAAACGGTTTCTTCAAATGCTATATTCCGTCTGACACAAAGATAGTTTCCTACGACAACAAGCTCATTAGTGTATTTTTAATGTGAGTTAAAGGTACAAAACCATAGAAGTCATTTTCTTGAAAGTAATTGCAGAACAAGACATTATCTGTTATCAAAGCATATGAAATGTGCTGAAAAACATACAAAGAAAATTGATGCTGTGGGAAATTTTAAGTACATTTCATATTGACAACCCAAAATATGAGAAAAATGTCTGGTGCATGTTTCGGGGAATGTTCACGCAAGATAACAGACTTTGAATATAAACGAGTACCTAGAAAACACTTCTGAATGGCTTGAAAGGATATCTGTTCTTTTAAAAATGTATGGATTTGTGAAGTAACTACCAATAAATACCTGAGGGGCTAGAGTTATTGAGCAGGGCAGCAAAGCAATGATACATCTCTCCAAAGGCATTCTACTTTTAGTCGCAAAAATACAAAAATGAAAAAGATAAAAGCTTTTTGCAAGGGGCAAATATATTATACAGGATCAAACTCAATCACCAAACATTATACATTATATAGCAAATTCATTTGAGCCACTACCTGAAACACAAGCCATTACTCTATCAAAGAGATAACAATAATATCCAATATTTGGTGAATTCTTAGTATATACCAATACCTAGTCTAAGAATTACTGTTTTGTATTAGTTCATGGAATCGTACACTTAGAAGTAATATTTTTTCATCTGACTTTACCTGGAAACATTAAATTGTATGATTGGCCCTTCTTGCCCACCTCTCCCTAAATCCATATAAAAGATATTCAAATTAAGTGTAGACACTTAAAAAAGTGTAGACACATTTTTTTAAGTAAACTCTACCCTCAAAGTAGGGCTCCATCGCAGGACCCTGAGATAAAGAGTCATATGCTTTCCCAACTGAGCCAGCCAGGAACCCCAACGTAGATACTTTTTTAATGTGGCCCTCACAAGGAGCAAATTAACTCTTTCAAATAAAGTTACCATTAATACCAGGGGAAATGCTCTTCTCACATAGTCTTTGTTACTACTCAAACCCTACCTGACACTTTTCTGACTGATCATTGCTCTACATTATACAGCACACTTTGTCAAATTATTTATAACTATTATTTTGCATTACTTATCCTATCTTTTTATAGTCACATATTAGTGTCTCTCCAGAAAATGTCTATCAGTTTCATTTGAATGCAACGTTTCCTCCAAAGCTCAAAGCTCCCACAGGATAAGTGCTGGTTCTAATTTACCTTTATTTTCCTGGGGCCCAGAACAGTGCTAGGTACACTGTAGGAGATTCCGTTGCTTTGAGCTGAAGTCCATTAAGCATGAATGCTTAAAAAGAATTTCCCTCACCTCAGGACGCAGTCTAATAACCTTGGGAGAGTCTCAGGTGCGAGGTGATATTAAAGTGCAGGGGCTGCCTGCACAGGTAATTAAGCAGAAGGCAAGCAGGACTCAGCTCGTTCACGGACCAAGTTCAATAGAAGCATCTTTAGTAGTGCAAAACCAGTTTCCAAGCACAGTGTTCAGTGACCTTCATTCCTGCCCTGGCTGAAAGTAAATGGGATTAAGAAGTGTCAAACATGCACACTTCTACGTGGCATGCCCAGGCCCTGCTCTGGCTCATTACTAAGTAGATAACTTTAGACATCTCCATCCACCTCACCCAGCCTCATTTTGTCCCTCTGTAATTTTGAAATAACCTCAGAGGTCTTAATGAGGCAATCTAAATAAAGCACTTTCTCTCCTAGTAAGCCCGCAACCAATGGCAGCTGTTATTACTACCTCTTAGCAGCCCACTGGTAGGGCAAAGCTGAGTGGACATTTCATTAAACGGCAGACTCTTGGGCAAAGGGCCCCTCTCCAACTGAGAAATGACTGAACCAAGGCAATGATGGCTGGATTCCTTCCACCTGGTGAATCTGTAGGGCATGCGCATCAGAGACTTACTATTTGCAAAAGGGTTTTCCTAGCCTGGCAGGAAAACAGCTACTTTTTCTGAGGTGGTGGGCATCTCACAGGGTCTTCTTCCAGAAGCTCCAAGTAGATGTGAGCCCCACAGGAGCCAGCCCAGATTCAGCTCTAGCTGCTGTGAACTTGAGCCTTCCCCCCATGAGTGTATAAAGTAGAGGATCCCCTCCAGGCTCCTGGTAAAGCCTTAACTAGCTCAGGAGTTGGAGTTAGGGAAGGATATTCCAGAGAGAGGAGCTGTGTAAAGGCGAGCAGGTGAAAGTCATGGCATATAAGGAACAGGATCCTGGGGCCCAGATGTCTGGCTTCCATGGCTGAATAGTGATGGCACTCAACTCCATGGCTTCCATTTTCTCAGCTGGGCACATTCATCATAACAACACTTGCCTTCCTCAAAGTATTCTTTGATAATCAGAGAAACAAAGGTGACTCACAAAAATATACTTTGCAAATATAAGCCTTCATTATTTCCTCAAGACACTACTTGAGAAATATTTAAGAGATGTGTCTCTCAGCCTCCTTGGGGATCTTTGGACAAGCCACTGGACTCAGCTTGTCTGGAAAATGGAACACTAACTCCATCTCACTATATCAGTATGAGATATGAAAATAAAGATACTGCCACAGCCTTCTGCGATTTCCAAGGCCAGCAGAAAATGGGCATTAACTAATGAAATGTTTCTCCTAGAAAAGCAGCTCAAGTTTGTCTGCTCATAAAGAGCCAGCAATCTTTCTACTGCAATACAGAAAAACAGAATTAGTTCTGCTGTCTCTCTCCCTCATCCTGTCTGGCTGCACCTTTGGCTCTTTGTTTCTCTACTCCCATATATTTTTCTTTTAATTTAGCTAGAGTGTTGAACCCAAACTTTTGCCATTTCTTGCCCCTCTTTTTTCTTTAGGCTGTTCCTTTTCTTTTTCTTTTTTAAAGATTTTATTTACTTATTCATGAGAGAGAGAGAGAGAGAGAGAGGCAGAGACACAGGCAGAGGGAGAAGCAGGCTCCATGCAGGGAGCCCGATGTGGGACTCCATCCCAGGTCTCCAGGATCACACCCTGGGTTGAAGGCAGCACTAAACTGCTGTGCCACCTGGGCTGCCTTAGGCTGTTCCTTTTCTAATAGAGTCTCCATACCCCATAATACCACCTCCTTTAGGAATTAGGAAGACAAAACAGTCCTCTAGGGGACCAAGCTCTGTGCCTTCCTTGCCTCAGCCCTACTCACTCCCCAGTCTGGCCTGGATGTGGCTGAGGCACCATTAAGTTCCTGGTCCCCTTGGAGATTAGGGTTGCAAAGTTCAAAGGGGGTGCATTCAGCACACACATTCTTTAGATCTCTGTAAAAATTAAAATGCAGCAGGTATTGTTCCTGCAAATCTCTATGCAAAAACATTCTGCCCATGCTGACCAAGGAAATTAAGTCCATTAGAGCTACTGGTGCTCATCCTTCCTTTCAAGAAGAAAAGACTCATAAATACCAGACTGCTATAAACAGCAAGCAAATTGTTTTTAATGCATTCTCTTTGGCTCTTAAATCTCTTTGGCTTTTGAATATGAGCAAATTAATATGGTCTTTGACATCAGAAGAGTGAAAACAAGTCACTAAGAAGTGAGTGGATGAATATTTGAATAGAACCTAATATTCCATATCTTATCAGAAAACGTGAGTCCATCCCACTCTATTTCTCCCCATGTCCAACACCCCCACAACCATATATGCTTCTCTACAATAACAACCCAATGAAAAAAGTCATTTAAAAGATGCTTTTTTTAAAAGGGGCACGCGGTAGCTCAGTGGTTGAGTGCCTTGCCTTTGGCTCAGGGCGTGAGCCTGAGGTCCTGGAGTGGAGTCCCACATCAGGCTCCCCGCAGTGAACCTGCTTCTCCCTCTGCCTATGTCTCTGCATATCTCTGTGTGTTTCTCATGAATAAATAAATACTTTTAAAAAAGAACATTTTAGGGGATCCCTGGGTGGCTCAGTAGTTTGGTGCCTGCCTTCAGCCCAGGGCGTGATCCTGGAGACCCGGGATTGAGTTCCACATCAGGCTCCCTGCATGGAGCCTGCTTCTCCCTCTGCCTGTGTCTCTGCCTCTCTCTCTCTCTCTTTCTCTCTGTGCATCTCTCATGAATAAATAAAACCTTTGGGGGAAAAAAGATTTTTTTAAAAGATGCTTAGATACAGCATTATATAAGGTATAAATAGTATAATATTGATTTATATCTAACTAAACCCCCAGTGCCTTATGAGGCGGCAGCATAGCATAGCATAGCTGTTAAGACCTTAGTCTGGGTTTGACTCCTGACTGGGATCCTCAGTATCTGGTGACCTTAATGAAAGTCTTTTAATACTTCTGAGGCCATGGTACTTGATTAGGGACATGCATGGTACTTGTTTAGGGGCATGCAATTACAATAATTTTACTAATCCTTTTGCTATATCTTTCCATGGACTGCCAAGCATCAATTCAGAGAACTCATCCTGAAGATTCTCTTCTTTCAGAATCATCTCTAGGACCAAAATCTGTATCAGCATTTAACCAGA
This sequence comes from Canis lupus dingo, assembly GCF_003254725.2. NCBI lineage: Eukaryota > Metazoa > Chordata > Mammalia > Carnivora > Canidae > Canis > Canis lupus. Next base: position 18,404,834 of record NC_064277.1, read on the forward strand.
AAAGAACCAGTAAGAGATGGATGACAAATAGATAAATAGATAAGTTGGTGATAGATACATGGATAGAGATTTACTATGTAAAATTGGTTTGCAGTTGTGAAAGCAAAGTAAGCAAGTGAGAATTCACAGGCCAGGCAGTCAGGAAGGATCATAAGCAAAATGAACCTCCATGGACCAGAGCTATCATCCACAGAGAGAATTTCTTCTCTCTGAAAGGGAAACCTCAGCCCTGATTTTAAGGTCTTCCAACTGATGTAGTCAGGCCCACCCACATAATTGCCCTTAAGGTCAAGTGATTAGAGTGACTAATTACAAATGCAAAATGCCTTCACAGCAAGACCTTGATTAGTGTAGGAGGGACTGTAGTCTACTCAAGTTAACACATGAAAACATTATCACAGATACTTTAAAAAATTGAATAGCTAGGTATCCATCTAAAAATATAAAAATACAAAATTGCAAAGCCTCTGCGTTGGAAACTACTAGGAGAAATATGTTAAAAGATGTAAAGAAAGGACGTATGGGTGGCTGAGTCGCTTGAACATGAAACTCTTGATCTCAGCTCAGGTCATGATCTCAGGGTCATGAGACTAAGCCCTACATGGGGCTCCATGCTGGGCATTCAGCCTGCTTAAGATTCTTCCTCTCTCTCTCTCTCTCTCCCTCTGCCACTCCCCGACCTCTGCTCACATGCTTGTGCTCTCTCTCTCTCTCTCAAAAAATAAAAAATAAAATGTAAAGAAATGGAAGGTTATACCGTGTTCATAAATTGAAAGTCCTCAATATTACAAAGCTAAAATGCTCTCCAAATTTAATGATAAATACAATTGTAATTAAATCCATAGCAGATTTTTATATAATTGACAAATAATTTTTTTTGACAAATAATTCTAACATTTATCTGGAAATACAAAAAAAAAATAAAAAAACACACAAAAATCACCAAAACAATCTTGAATGACAAAAAGCTGGATAATTTACACTACTGATTCCAATTTATTGTAAAGCTATATTAATTAAGACAGCATAAATTGCCATAAAAATATAGTAAAAAAAAAAAATTATAGAATCCAGAACCAGAAACACACAAATGAGATCATTTGATTTATGACCAAGAGGCAATTCACTGAAATACAGTGGGGGAAATTACAGAATTTTCTACAAATGGTTCTGGGTCAGTTGAATAGCCATGGAAATAAGTAAATCTTTATTCCTGCCTCATAACATACACACACAAAAATCTTTTCCAGAGGGACTGTAGATCTAAATGTGAAAGGTAAAAAAATAAAGCTTTTAGGAGAAAATATATGAGAATATCTTCATGATCTTGTAGTAAGCAAAAATTTTATAAATAGCACCTAAGCACTAACTATAATGTTTAAAAGGAATTTCTATTCATCAAAGGAACAGAATGCTGAAATAGACCGCCTACAATATGTAGTCAACTGATTTTGGCAAATATGCCAAGATAGTCTAATGGCGAGAGGAAAATGTTTTTAATAAATGGTACTTAAATCATTGAATCACCATATGAAGGGAAAAAATGATCCTTTACTTCTACTTCAAATCTTATTAAAACAGCAACAATAGCAACAAAACTAAGTAAAAGCTAAAACTAAAAAAAAAAAAAAAAAAAAAAAAAAAACAAAGCTAAAACTAAGTGCTGAAAATGATCCACTTCTTGATCTGAATACTGGCTAAAGGGTTGTATGTATATTGTGAAAATTGTCCAAGCTATACACTATTCTTTTCTACATGTGTACTATGCTTCTATTTAAAAGATACTATATGCTATATGTGTGGGTGTAGATAGATAGATGATGATAGACGACTGATTGATAGATAAATAGATAGATGACAGACAGATGGAACAGCAGGATCTTTTTATTTTTATTTTTGTTTTTTTACTTTGAGCCCTAACCCATGTGCCATCATTACACGCTGTCTGGAATCCACACCCTCGTTCTACAAAGCTAGAATTTATTCCCTTTACCCTTAATTCAGTAGATTTTATTTGTGCCACTGTCTGTTTGGGCTGCTACAACAAATATACCACAGACTGAGTGGCTTCTAAACAAAAATTTTGTTCTTACAGTTCTGGAAGCTGGAAGGTTCTAGCATGGTCTGGTTCTAGTGAAGGTCTTGCAGACTGCTGACTTCTGGCTGTGTCCTCACATGGTGGAAGGGGTGAGGGAGCTCTCTGGAGCCTCTTTTATAAGGGCACTAATCCCCTTCATGAGGGCACCACCCTCATGACCTAATCACCTCTCATGCCCCACTCCCTAATACCATCACTTTGGGCATTAGGTTTCCAATGTATGACTTTCCAATGTATAACAAGTTATAACCCCTTAATGATACACCCTACTTTTTTCCCTATAGCAACATTATCAGGTACAGATTTTATTTCCTCACTAGAATGTAAATGTTTCCATCAAAGAGAGAATAGCATTTTGACCACAGTCACTGCTAGGTAATTTACATGTTGAAGGAATGAATGAAACTTTAAGTTAGTTTTAAAACAAGCCTGAAAACCTCACTTGTATTTTCTTTTTAAGCAGTCATCATAGCATTGAAACATTTATGATTAAATGAATTTCTGACAGTGTGAATTCATTTCAGGCATAAATTCTATTTTACAAATTATTTATTTTTTTTTTTTTTACGAAGCACATATATATTTCAATAAAGCAATATACTGGTACAATTTTTTTAAGAATTGAATATCAAAATATTTTATTTTTTAATTGAAATGTATATTTGAGCCTGAAACAGTGGTCTCTACTAGTATGTGTAAGAGAGGCATTACGGTCCAGCGCTCAATATGTTTACCAAATAAGTGGACTACTCTCGAATGTCCACATTAAATTGTGACTATTTTTGTACCTCTCACTTTCCTCACTGGACTGGGAGCCCCTTGAGGACAGGGACCACATCTTATCCATCTTTGCATGTCCAATATCAATTCCACATCTTCATTTTGTATACACACATAGTACTTACAAGTTACATATAAACTCAGAGTCTTGATAGATAAATAAATAAAACTAACTGAATTACTTGAAATCGAGAGATGTTCATTTTAAGCCCAGTCCAGCTTTGAACTCTTGTATGGCCTAAGAAGGACAGGATATTTCTTTTCCTTCCTTCTTTGTTCCAACCCTTTCTACCTGCACTGATAGCAATAACAATACTGCTATGTAATTTATGGATCATTTCTATGTTCAATCCTCTCCTTACCAATTGTTTTCTCTTCTTATCACACAATAGGTTACACGTTGTAGTCCTACAAAACAAAACTGATATGTCTTTTGGGGAAACTCATGTCTTTGGAGTCCTGCATATCCTGGTATGTTGTAAACATTGAAGATTATCCAGGGTTAACAGACCCCATATAAGGGTCATGCCCATCATGAACCCTCACCTTTTAATTGTTCACTCTCTAAATATTTCAGGACTGCAAATATGCTTTCTTTTAAATGAACTCCAGTTGGCTGATGGGGATATTTTGGGGTCCTGCACTGAGAAAGATACCAGGGTTACCCTCCTTCTCAGCAGGACAAAAAGCTCTAATCAAATAATAAGGGAGGATAGACAAGTGGTATGCATGCCCCATTATTTGCTATCTCTTTTCCATGGCCTTTAATTATTTAATCCAGATGTGAAAATTGAAATAGTCATTCATTTATTCATTAGTTCTTCCACTTATTCAAGATATACTTATCGAGGACTGACTGTGTCAGGCCCTTAATAGCCAAGATTAGGGAACTACCTAAGTGCTCTAGAACATTTACTCATAGGGCTGTTGGAATCTGACATTCGTTTTGTGATTTAAACAATTACTTAAACAGTGTTGATGAGTTGATGAGTGATATTTCAGAGTGCATCCCTTGGCTAAAAATAAAATAAAATAAAATAAAATAAAATACTATTTTTTTTAAAGATTTTATTCATTTATTCATGAGAGATACAGCGAGAGAGGCAGAGACAGAGGGAGAAGTAGGCTCCATGTAGGGAGCGTGATGAAGGACTCGATCCCAGGACCCCAGGATCACAACGTGAACCAAAGGCAGAGGCTCAACCACTGAGCCATCCAGGTCCCCCAACACTATTGTTTTTTTTTTTTTTTTTTAATTATGCTATTTCATTCAAAGCTGTTCTCTTTGCTTTTCAGGGTGGCCACAGGGCATTAAGAATGGCCAGCCCTGTTGGAGGGCACACTGGGTAAAGGAAATGCTATGAGGTAGGTACTTTATCTTTAAAACCTGGTATATTTTACCAGCTGAGGGTTGGTTATTGCTCCCTGAAGCCAAATTTATTTTCATTTTCTTGTTCTATTTTCCATGCAACTTCCTACTGAAAGAAAGAACAAGAAACTGTATTTCCTGGGGCCAAGTCAGGCTCTCAGGAGTGAATATTTGGATAGCTAAGTCTGGCCCCACACCTCTTAGATCAAATGACATCCCTGCTGTAATCTAAATTTGGCCAATTTTGACTTGTGAATGTCAGAATTTCAGAGTCTGGAATGTTTTTCTGGGCCCTATCTTCCAATTCACTCCTTCCAAATTAAGTATCTTTTTTCTCCAAGTAGAGATGCTTAAACTATTGGCCAACTATTTCCTGGTAAGACATTATCCCCTATGCATTTCTTAAAGATTTGGCTAACTCTTGAAATGACCGTTCTACCAAACACTTGTAAATGTAATTAATTCATTTTCCTGATTTCATAGGTGTGATATCACACGTACAAATTATAATATACAGATCTGCTTCTTAGCAGGGAGCACCATGTGTTTAGCACAGCAATCTATTATGCCACACACACATTATTCATTAACACTAATGGACATCATGTGCATAATGCCCACTCATTAATTAGAATATTAAATCCCCTCGTGTATAAATAAATCACACATTCAGCTATAGAAAGGCACTTATTTTTATCTTTAAATTCGTACTTTGGTGCTTGTCTAATAAATATAGTTGGACTGTTCTATATCCTTTATTGCAGCAAAGATTTAGCTATGCTCAGAACAAGTTCTATGTCTTAAACCTGTCCATTCCAAGCCGAACATAGTGCAGGCCTACATCTGAGGGCCTGGGTTCAGTTCTAGACTATTGCAATAAAGCAAATACTGCAATAAAGTGACTCAAATTGCTTCTTTTTTTGGTTTCCCAGTGTGTATAGAAGTTATGTTTACACTATACTATGGTAAATTAAGTTTGCAATATCATCATGTCTAAAAAAGCAATGAATATAGCTTAATTAAAAACACTTTATTATTAAAAAATTCTAAGTATTATCTAAGTTTCAAGCAAGTTCTAATCTTTTTGCTGTGGGAGGGTCAAGTCTTGATGTTGCTGGCTCTTGACTGGTCAGGATGGTGGTTGCTGAATGGGGGTAAGGGGTGCTGTCACAAGCTCTTAAAACAAGATAACAGTGAAGTTGGCCCCATCCATTGGCTTTTCCTTTCACAAACAATTTCTGTGTGTTGCTGGTTGATAGCCTTTTACCCACAGTAGATCTTCTTTCAGAATTGGAGTCAATCGTCTCAAACCCTGCAATATTCTAAATCCTTCATTGTCATTCCAGAATCTTCCTATCATTTTTACCAGAACAAGAGTCCATCTCAAGAAACTACTTTCTTTGTTTATCCATAAGAAAATTGATTCCAGTTCAATCATGAGTTTGCAGTCCTATCTTCTAAGTCTAGCTCTCTTGTTTCTACCACACCTGCAGTGACTTCCTCCACTGGAGCGGAGCCTTGGATCCCTCAAAGTCTATAGGAGGGTTGGAGTCAACTTCTCCCAAAGCCCTGTTCGTGTTGCTATTTTGACCTAGTCCATAAATCATGAATGTTCTTCATGGCATCTAGAATGGTGAATCCTTTCCAGAAGGTTTTCAATTGACTTTGCCCAGATCCATCAGAGGAATTGCTGTCTATGAAAGCTTTAGCCTTATGAAATGTATTTCTTAAATCATAAGGCTTGAAAGTCAAAATTATTCTTTGATCCATAAGCTACAGAATAGATGTTGTGTCAGCAGGCATGAAAATAAGGTTCATCCTCTTATTCATCTCCATCAGAGCTCTTGGGTGCTTGGGTGACCAGGTGCATTGTCAAAGAGCAGTAAGATTTTAAAAGGGATCTTTTTTTTTTTTTTTTTTTTTTTCCTGAGCAGTAGGTCTGAACAGTGGGCTTAAAATATTGAGCAAATCATGTTGTGAACAGATGCGCTGCCATCCTGGCTTTGTTGTTCCATTTACATAGCACAGGCAAGGTAGATCTAGCATCATTTTTAAGGGCCCTAGGGTTTTTGGAATGATGACTGAGCACTGGCTTCAACTTTAAGTCAGGAGCTGCGTTAGCCCCTAACAAGTCAGTCTGTGCTTTGAAGTCAGGTACTGACTTCTGCTCTCTAGGTATACATGGTATCTTCTTCCAATAGAAGGCTGTTTCATCTACATTAAAAATCTGTTGTTTAGTGTAGCCGCCTTCATTAATTCTCTTAGCTAGATCTTCTGGATAATTTGCTGTAGCTTCTACATCAGCACTTGCTGCTTCACCTTGCATTTTTGTGTCACAAAGACGTCTTCTTTCTTTAAACCTCATGAACCAACCTCTGCCAGCTTCAGACTTTCCTTCTGCAGCCTCCTCACCTCTCTCAGCCTTGTTGGAATTGAAGAGAGTCAGGGCCTGGCTGTGGATGAGGCTTTGGCTTAAGGGAATATTGTGGCTGGTTTGATCCTCTGTCCAGACTGCTCAAATTGTCTCCATATCCGCAATAAGGCTGTTTCACTTTCTTATCATTCATGTGTTCACTGGAGTGGCACTTTTAATTTCCTTCAAGAATTTTTCTTTTGCATTCACAACTTGGCTAACTCTTTGGTGTAAGAGGCCTAGCTTTCAGCCTATCTTGACTTTCAACATGCCTTCCTCATTGAGCTTAATCATTTCTAGCTTTTGATTTAAATTGAGAGATATTTGACTATGCCTTTCACTTGAACACTAGAGGCTATTATAGGGTTATTAATTGGGATAATTTCAATATTATTGTGTCTCAGGGAAAAAGGGGGCCTGAGGAGAGGGAGTAAGGTAGAGAAACTCCTGGCTGGTGGAATAGTCAACACACAAACAGGATTTATCAGTTAAGTTTGACACTTTATACTGGCCCAGTTTATGGATCTGCAAAATAGTTACAATAGTAAAATCAAAGTTCACTGATCACAGAGGACCCTAACACATATAATAATAATGCAAAGTCTGAAATATTATGAGAATTACCAAAATGTGACACGGAGCTACAAAATAAGTAAATCCTGTCGGAAATATGCCAATACACTTGCTTGACACAGGATCACCATATGTCCCTGTGTGTAAAAGGAAAAAAAAAAAGCAACATCCGCAAAGCACAATACAGCAAAGTGCAATCAAACTAGCTATGCCTGTAGTGTTAAAACTATTATCCTCTACTTGGTCATTAATGTTCCCTGCCAAAAGACACATGGTTAAGTGGGCAAATGTTTTGCAAGCTGATAGCGACCCCCTTAAATCCTATTAGTAGGGAAAACTTTGGTTGACTTTCAGGAGAAAAAAAAACAACGCCTTTTGAACTCAAAGTGTCACCCTCACCTGTGTATTTCTGTCTGAAATGGCAAATAAGCTACCCTCGGTCTCTGTGTTCTGATTTCCTCCTCTGTAAATGAGATAATAACAACACCCACCTCACACGGCTGTTGGGAGGATAAAAGAATGACATGACGTGCCTGCCAAGACCTGCTAAGACCTGCCATAGCCGGGCAGAAACGAGAAAAGGAAGCCGAGATGTCCCACCAATTAACTGAAGACATTCCAGTCATGATAATGAAGCCCTACTATGTGTCAGCCACTCTAAGCGATGCTCTCTTTACTCATCCCAAGCAATGCTCATGATTCTGACAGACAGTTATCATTCTTCCCATTGTGTACATAAAACAATGCTACAGTTTATAGCCCTCTGGCCCAGAAAAGTTAAGCAGTTCTCTTCAGATCCTGGCACCAAGATTCTGTGATTAAAGTCTGTGTTCTTCCTCTGATCAGAAAAGGCTCAAGAGCAAATGCAGGAGAACTTTGGTTTGGGAAAAACAGCCAAAACCCCATAAATTGCCATATCTTTTTCTTAGCTTCTCAATTTTTATGGTTGAGAGTTTTATAAAACTAGAAATCATTAACAATATCATCAAGTATAGGTAGATTGCAGGAGAGAAACTAGAATATTAAGCATCCTGAGAACGAAATAATGAATGTTAGAGCAACTTTAGGACTGCACACACTATCTCAGCTCAAACTTACGTTGCTCCATCCGCAGGGGAAGAGATATCAGTCACATTTTTCTACATGTTTGTAAAGATTTCCTGGTAAAATGGCAGAATGTCTAACCTAGTATAAAAAGAAGAAATAAAGAGTTGATTTGGAATACAAACTGCAAAAGAACAAGTATGCTTTTATCCGCATTTATACAGAGATTTTTTAAATGTTTACTTGTAATATGATTAGTGTTTGAAAAGATTTATCTAGTATAAAAATAGTTTTAAAGTTGTAAAAAATGTTTTAAATAAATAAGAGGCTCTGAGAACCATCTAGCATTTACAACATTGTTAGTACTGATTGAAGTGTCATTTTAGTAATGCTTCTAAAATTTCCTGCATAAACTAGTGCCCTTATATGTCTACACAAACAGTTTCTCCATCGCAAACAGTATGTATTCTTGGCTCTTAACAAAGACGGATACCTCCAACAGGGGATTAGTATTCGCATTTCTTCAGCAAATGGTAAAAATTCATTATGACCTTCTCTTTTAATCTATCCCTACATAATCTACTTTATATTTGGGCCCAAGAAAATAGTGTAAGAGTTTTCAAGGGGGAAAATAGTGGCATTTTATTGTAAGCCAGATTTTTTTTTTCCATACAGGAACTGCTACCCTTCCTGTATGCAAAAATTAATAGGCAATACATTCTTCAAAACTTTACCATTTTAAAACACATATCATCTATATGCAAATATAGAGGACATTAATATTTTCTATTTTTTCTCAAATCCAATTCTCATATTCTTTGATTTTGTATTTGTTACCACTTAGAATACCTAAGATTCTAAAATGCTGGCATTCTGAAACACAACCATTAGGAGAGTTCTTACATATTTAATTTCATGCTCCACTCAGCATAAAGCAGTTGTGGGACTACAGACCAAAGCAAATTAAGTGGCTTCTTAGATAATTTCCTGCTTAATTGAAAGCAGGTACCTTTTTAAAAGTAATAATTAGCATTTGTTTCAAAATGATTGTAAGGTTATTTATTTTTTTAATACATGGTTGTAGGATAACTTTCTACTGAGTCCAAGCACAGTAGGTTGGGAGCCCTCCCTGCCCAGAATCTAAGGGACATGAATGTGGCTTGGTGCTGACAGCAAATGATTGGGAGCACTCCGTGAAGATATGTGGATGTGGGGATATGGACCAAAGTGAGAAAAAAAATACACACACACACAGACACACACACACATATATACGTGTGTATATTTATCATTGACATGTATAATAGACTGGATTCCCTTTTATATCATTCTGCTTAACTTTAAGCATTGGTTTAATATTAGCAAGTGGTCTATGATAAGGTTGGCACCCCAGTTCATATCTAACAGGTCTTCCTCATTACAGTATAAAACTGGCCATCACCTGTGATACATTCTCTCTTCTGGAGACATAGTCCTAGCAGTGAATGTGAGCATACCAATAAGAAAACGTGAAAGGAATTGATTTGACATAAATGCCTATAAAATGAGTGTAACTATGGAGTTCTGTTTTGTCAGGAGTCAATTTTCAGACATTTTCAAATATATTGAACTGCTAAAAAGCTTTTAAATTACAGAAAAGAGAAAATGCTTTCTTGTTGCCTAGATTTAATAGAAAAACAGAAAGAGAGAGAGAGGGAGAGACAGAGACAGAATGAGACACAGAAGGGAAAAGGTATTCTTCAGAACCAAACATTTTAAAACACTCAAGGAAAAAATATACACTAAATTTTATATTGATCAATTGCCATGGTGATTCATACAACTAACAGGGAACATCAGCATCCTAGAGCTCCAGGATAAGGTCAAAGAGATGCACTTTGGGTCTTTGCTAAAACTCTAATTTGTCTACAGTCTGTTCAGACTCTGATTCTATTGTCTGTGCATCATCAGATTACATTTAGAACCACTAGCTAGGCAGTTACAATGCAATGTACTAGCAAATCAATCTTTTTTCAATATTTGTAACAATCCTACAGTACTGAATGCTTAGCCTCCCGTTTTTTTCAAGAATTCCAGGAATGTTTTTCTAGTCATTTGCAAAAGGTCAAAGAAAGGAAGGAAAAGAGGAAGGAAGAAAGGGAGAGAGAGAGAGTATGAGATGGACTGAGGAAGAGGGAAAGGGAAGGAGAAAGAAGGGGAGAGAGAATTGCCAGCAGAACAGCCTTGAATGAGTCATTAGAGATGTTCACCAGCTATGCCAGTTCTCTATCCTCATGGCATATAGAGTAAAATGACACTTCCCAACCTACTGGAAGTTGAGCATGGTAATGTGGCATGCTTTAGTTATTAGATGAGCCCAATTGATGTTTATCACTGCCAAGCAGAAACCTTTCAGAGTCGATGTAGGATAACCTGCTTCACCACTTTTTGTGGCACAGCAACAGACAACTCTCCAGATGGTAGAGGCTCCATAAGCCTTACTCAAATTTGGAAGAAAAAGACTTGGAAGAAAAAGACACAGAGCAGTGTCTTTAACCAACAGAGAATGGATTGCAGCAGAAGCAAGAAATAAACCTTTGATTCTACTAACTAAGATTTTCTTTAACATAATCTATCAGGTAACTAATACAGTGAATGACTAGAGAAAAGTAAGAGGTCCACTTAGAGCAGTGATTACCATAAAGCTGAAAGGAGAAACAAAAAAACAGAGAAGGTATATGAGGATATGGAGTTCTAGAAAGAATATGAAACTAAAAATTCAAATACTAGAAGTAACTAACTGGTCTCAATGCTAAGAACAATACTTACATTTCCATCAGGTATCTCATAACATATACAGATGGTAAGGGGATATTAGTTTTGAAACTGGGGGAGTTATTTTAGTTCCACTCTGACATATTTTGGCATCCTTCCAACATTACTTCCCTTAGTGCTCAATATAATTTTTGAGGGATTCCTGAAGGAAAAACCAATAGGAGTTGACTGTCGCCTAAAAAAAAGATACCTGAGTTTCTACTTTGAGTATCTGAACTAATGGAGATGCTGGTTAATGAGACAAAGAACACAGATGAGTGGGAGAATCTGGACATGATGAGATTGGAAAGCCAGTGACACATTCAAAGAGAGACCTCCAGGGATAATCAGAGACCCACTACATGAATCTAGAGTTTATGGGAGAGATTTTGAAGGGGCAATATAAATTGAAAACTTTTAGCTTTTTTGTACTACTTTGAATTGGATAAGATTATCCAGGGTCAGTACACGTGGGAAGAGGAAGACAAAACCTCAAATTACACCAACATTTAAGGAACTGGTAATGAAAAGGAACTCACAAAAGAGAATGGGAAAGTAAAGTGAAGTAGGAAGAATCTTACATAATGAAGCTTCCAGGTCCTTAACTTCTAACTGTTCTTCCAGTTCTTGAATTCCTGTTATGGTTTTACTTTCTTCCCTATTCATTTAGACCACAGTCACTTTTACCTCTTTCTTGCAATGTCAATAGTCTTTCTTATTGATTTACACCACTACCTTACATAACTTCTGCCCTGGGTCAATAAAAGATAATAATAAAAATCCACATTTCTATTTTTACAATACCTTCCCCAGAACTATTTTTCTGGCTATCACTGAATCTGAGGTTAAAAGGCTTCCAGGATAAGTCCTCTGATTCAAGAACCCAGCCTAAGTATGCAGCTTCTATAATCAAATATGCAAGTACTATATTGAGCATGACCATGGGAAGAAAGACCTAATATTTGAGCATATATTATTTGTTGGTCTTGCTCTGTGATATTTTTTTACATATACCATACTTAATTTCAGAAATAAGGTGAATTAATTTTTATTGATTTTTTAAAAGCTAAGTAGCTTACGAAAAATGTCATTAAAATATAGTTACTCTCCTTCCAAAAGTCTTAGCCATACCACTAGGCTTAGCTGCCTTCCAAAGAATAAGAAGGTGCTGTTCCCTCCTTCAAAGTATCTTCAATTCTGGCCAAGAGAAAATCCACTTATGTTAGAATTATTTGAAAATAGTCCCAAACCTAATAGAAATAGAAACTGAGACCCCTTCATAACCTACAATGTTACACAGATAGGCATAGCTCAGCAGTTCTTAACTCTGACTATACATTTTTAGAAACACCTATGCTGCTTTTAGAAAACACTGGGTCTTCTGTTTCCAGAAGGATGGACTAGAAGCACTTTTCTGTATTCCTCTCCCCAAGCACAACTAAAAGCTCTAAGCATTATTAAAAAAATAAACATGAGAATACTGAAGACAAGGCAAAGAGAAATGGGCAAACCAGCTAGGGAAGTTGGCTCCTAAGGAACAAGATGCAGCGCAATCTCTGGGCCTTTTTTTTGCCTCAAATATCCCAGATGAAGTGCTAGAAAGCTAGCAATCCAGAAATGCCAGAAAGCATAAACCAAAAAAAGTCTCAACAAAAGCCTGCTCTCTCTAGGCAGAGAACAAGGGGGCATTGTAGCCAGAGAGAAAATGCTTAAACAGTCATGGCTTTACTTCAAATACCGCAGAGAAAACTGTGACTCCATCCCCTCCCCCACTAGCAAACACTGAGCAGAAGCCTAGATCTCTCCCCTTGTCAGGTACCCCAACACTCTTACCTGAGTAGTGTCAGAGAAAGAAAGCACAAAGCCAAGATTCTCATCCCCACAAGGAAATAAGGGGGTCTCCCCAGTGGTATCCATTGAGACCATGTGAGGAACCTGGACCAGCACTCCACTCAGAATTAATAGTGTTCCTTCTTTCCCCACTGGAGTGGTATCAGAGAAGACCTACTGGAGGGTCAGGACTTTCTCCACCACTCAGCAATAACAAGACCATCCCAATTCCACAGTATCAGTGGAAGCCACAGTAATGAACAATAATGAAGAGTAATGAAGCCTTCATGCCCAACAGAGACCTAGTGGGGAGCCATAACTCTTAGTGAAAGGCCCATTCCTTTCAGGTGTCAACACAAGCATGGATTTCAACCCCTACCAGCAACAAGACAGCACCTTTCTCCCTCCCCCCCCAACCCTACTTCCTCTGTCATACCTGTGTTAGAGACCTTCTAACACAGAAGTTCTAAGTAAGATTCAGAGTCCCAGCATAGTACTCCCAACATCCAAGTTTCAACAGAAAATCACTCTTCATCACAAGAATCAGAAAAATCACAACTTGAATGAGAAAAGAAAACTTATAGACACCAACACTGTAATGACAAAGTTGTTAAAGTTATTGATCACAGACTTTGAAGCAGCAATCATAAAAATGTTTTAGTGAGCAATTATGAATGTGCTTGGAACAAATAAAAATTAGGAAGTCTCAACAAAGAAAACAAAGCTATAAAAAAGAACCAAAAGAATATTGTAGAAATGGAAATACAGTAACAAAAAGAAAACAAAACAAAAAACTTAATGGATGACCTCAACAGCAGAATGGAAGGACAAAAGAATCAGTGATCTTGAACACAATCATACAAATTACCCAATGTGGAAGATAGAAAGGAAAATAGACTTTAAAAATGAGCTAAGCCTCAGATACTGTTAGTACAATAATAAGATACCTAACATTCACATCCTTGGAGACCAGGAAAGAAAGGAGAAAGAGGATGGGGCTGAAAAATGTATTTTAAAAAATAATAGCTGGAGCAGCCTGGGTGGATGATAGGACATCACATAATAATAAAAGGGTGGATTTACCAAGAAGATATAGTGATTCTAAATGGTATACACCAAATAATAGAGTTGTAAAGTATGTGAACAAAAACTGGTAGAACTGAAAGGAGAAATAAGCATATTCACAATTATAGTTGGAACTTCAAAACTCCTCTCAACCACTGATTGAACAACCAGAAAGAAAATCAGAAAAGGTATAAAGGAACTTAACAACATCATCATCCAACAGAAGCTGACACTCTGCCCAAGAAGAGCAGCATTCTTTTCTAACAACCATAGAACATACATGAGGCTAGGTCAAATTCTGCGCTGTGAAACAAACCTCAAGGAATTTAAAAGAATTAAATCATACAGAATGTATTCTCTGATAATAATGAAGTCAAACTAGACATCACTAGCAGAAAGATAACCGAAAAATAAGCCAAAACTTGGCAACTAAACAACACCCTTCTAAATAATTCAAGGGACAAAGACGAAGTTTCAATGAGAATCGAAAAACACATTGAACTGAGTGAAAGTGAAAATACAACATACTAAAACTTATGGGATGCAGCAAAATCAGTGCTGAAAGGGAAACTTACAGTATTGGAAACTTATATTAGAAGGCAGGAAAATTCTCAAAAATCCAAGATCATATCTCAAGAACCTAGAAAAGAAGGAGCAAAATAAGCCCAAAGCAAAGAGAAGGAAGAAATAATAATGATAAGAGTAGAAAGCCATGCAACTGAAAACAGAAAATAGAGAAAATTGGTAAAAAACAAAAAGGTAGTTCTCTGGGGAAAATACAAATAAAATTGACAAATCAATGGCAAGACTAGCAAAGACAGAAGAGAGGACACGAATTAGTAATATTAGGAATGAAACAGTAATATCTGATAGCACTACAGATCCTGCAGACATCAAAATAATAATAAGAGAATACTACACACACAAATTTGACAACTCGGGTAAAATGAACCATTTTCTCAAAAAGTACCCCCAATCCCAACTCCCACAACATAGAACAGATATTATAAATAACCCTATACCTATTAAGGAAATTGGATGTGTAATTTTAAAGTTCTAGGAAAAAAATCTCCAGGCTCAGATTGTTTCATCACAAAATTCTACCAAACACTTAAAAAAAGAATTAACAGGATGCCTGGGTGGCTCAGCAGTTGGGCGTCTGCCTTCAGCCCAGGGTGTGATCCTGGAGTTTCCGGGATCGAATCCCACATCGGACTTCCTGCATGGAGCCTGCTTCTCCCTCTGCCTATTGTCTCTGCCTCTCTGTGTGTCTCTCATGAATAAATAAACAAAATCTTTTAAAAAATAAAAAATAAAATAAATTTAAAAAGAATCAACACCAATTACTATGCACTTTCTTCCCTACATTAGAAGAAGTAGAACACTTTCCAATTAATTTTAGAAAGTCAGTATTACCCTGATATCCAAATCAGACAAATACTGTCCCTCCTTCCCCCCCCCAAGAAAAAGAAAGAAAAAGAAAAAAAGGGAAGCTATAGTCTAATATCTCTCGTGAATATAAATGCAACAATCCCTGACAAAATATTAGCAGACAGAATTTAGCACTATGTCAGCTTAGAATTTTATACTGTGACCTAGTGGGTATTTATTTCTGGGATACAAGGAGGGTTCAACATTTGCAAATCAATCAATATAATCTACCATATTTATAGGCTAAATAAGAAAAACTACATAATCCTATCAACTGATGCAGAAAAAGTTCTTGACAAAATTCAATATCAATTCATGATAAAGACTCTCAGAAAACAGGAATAAAGAAGAACTTCCTCAAATTGATTTTAAAAAATTAAAAAGTAAATAAATCTATAACACCATACTTAATGATGAAGAGCTGAATGCTTTCCTTCTAAGAATAGGAATAAGGCAAGGATGTTCCACTTCACCATTGCTGCTCAACATAGTAGTGGAAGTTCTAGCAAATACAATGAGGCAAGAAAAAGAAAAAAAAAAGAACTAAAACCCCCTGTTTGTAGATGACATGATTCTCTATGTAAAAAAATCCCAAGGAATCCAAAACAGATCAACAAACTACCAAAAAACCTCCCAGAACAAATAAGTAAGTACAGCAAGGTCATGGAATAAAAGATCAACATACAAAAATCAAGTAAATCTCTACATACTAACAGTGAGCACATGTAAACAGAAATTAAAAATACAATAGGGTTTGCAATTGCCCAACAAGGTGAAACACTTAGGTATAAATCTAATTAACATGTTCAGAGCTTATATGACAAAAACTACAAAATGCTAATGAAAGAAATCAAACAAGATCTGAATAAGTGGCGACGCATACCGCACTCATAAATCGGGAGACCTCGCATAGTAACTAAGATGTCAATTCTTCCCAAATTGATATATAGTTTATAAATTGGGAGACCTCACATAGTAACTAAGATGTCAATTCTTCCCAAATTGATATATAGTTTAAACACAATACCTATCAAAATCCAGGCAAGGTTTATTGCAGATATACATAAGATTATCCCAAAATTTGTATAGAAAGGGAATGGAACTAGAATATATAGACATATATTCTATATTTGCATACACACATACACACACACACATGCAGGGATAATCTCAGAGGAAGCAGTCTACTAGTTTTAAGGCTTATTACATACCTACAGTTGTCAAGACAGTGTAGTATTACTGGAGAGATGGATATACTGATCAATAGAACAAAACAGAGAAACCAAGAATACACCTCACATAAATACTGCCAACTGATTTTTGCAAAGATGCGAAAGCAGTTTAATGGAGGAAGGATAGTCTCCTTCAACAAACTGGATATTCAGGAGCAAAAAATGAAACTTAATCTAAACTTCACACATTATATGAAAATTAAGTTAAAATGGATCATGGACTCACATGTAAAATGTAAAACCTTTAGAAGAAAACATAGGAAACAATCTTCAGGACCTAGGACTTGATGGAAAGTTCTTAGGCTGGAAACCAAAGGCATGATTCAGAAAGGAAAAATCAAAAGATCAGATCTTATCAAAATTAAAAACTTTGCTCTCCAAAAGATCTCTTTAAGAAGATGAAAAGGCTAAGACAAAATACTTGCAAACCAAATGTCTGATAAAGGACTCACATCTAGAATTTCTGAACTCTCAAGACAACAGTAAAACATGGGCAAAAGATACGAAGGACACTTCATCAAGGAGGATATGTGAATAACATATAAGGACATGAAAAGGCATTCAACATCACTAATAATTGGGGAGATGCAAATTAATAATACCACAGTGAGATATCACTACACACCTATCAGAATTGTTTGGAAAAAAAGTACTGACAAGGATGGGAGAAACTGGCTCTATCATACATTGCTGTTGGGAAAGGAAAATAGTACAGCATTCCTGTAAAATAGTTTGGCAGTTTCTTAAAAAAACTAAACATATATGATCATGTGAGCTAGCAGTCCCCCTCCTGGGCATTAATTTCAGAGAAATGAACATGTATGTACAAGCAAAAACCTGTATGTATATTAATGTTCATAGCAGCTTTACTTGTAACAGTCCCCAGAAAGGAAACAACCACAGTGTCCTACAATAGGCAGATAATTAAACTGTGGTATATCCATACAATGTAAGACATCTCAGTAATAAAAACGAATAAATTGTTAATATATGCAGCAACTTGAATGGATTTCAAGGGCATTGGGCTGAGTAGAAAAAAAAAAAACCTCAAGTCATAAGCTTGTAAGAATCAATTTATATGACATAACACTGTCTCAAAATGACAAAATAATAGAGATGGAGAAGAGATTGGTGGGTTTAGGGTTTAGGGATAGTGTGGGGAGGGAGGTGACTAAAAAGGGAAGAACCTTGTGTTGGAATAGTTTTGTCTTGATTGTGGTAGCAGTTACAGAAGTCTACAGGTAATGAGCTGACACAGAATTACACAAATACTTTACAACAAAGTAAAATCAACTTCCTGATTTTTATTATTGTACTATAGATATATAAAATGTAACCAATGGTGAAAACAACCTGAAGGGTAAATAGGACCTCTCTGCACTACCTTCTGAACTTCCTGTGAATTTACAACTCAAAGGAAAATTTTTGTTTTAAAACATAGATGTTGAGGCCACACCCCAGATCAGGTGAATAAGAATTTCTAGGGAAGGAATATAGCCAACAGTATTTTTTCAAAGTTCCTGGGGGTAATTCTAAAGTGTGTTTAGGATTGGGAATCACTGGTAGCTAGTGGTATTACTGAAACTACAAGTGAGCAGCATACCTGTAAGTCTAGTGGGAGAAGTGAAGAGATAACTAAATATGTGATATATTTTAAGTCTCCTGAGGGTGGTTGTTTTTTCCACCCTAATGATGAAGCCTTGGCATTTAAGCTGAATCCAAATAATGTGGATGGGATAATCAGCTATCCATTATGTTATAGACCATTTTATACAAAAATGCCAAACCCGATAGACTGTTCTTTGGATTCTAAAGCATTTGGTACCAATGTTATAATTTTAAAACGCTAAGGAGCAATTACAATCACATTTAAATAGGCAGCAATTTTAGAAAATTAATGTTTCACAGAGTCCTCATTTTTGATGGGTAACAAAATGGGTTCAAGGGTGTTTTTAAAAAAAAAATTAACAAACTGTTGACAACTACCAACTATAACCCTGGGGGAATATATGACAATTATTTCCTATCTTGACCAGGGATTCTAATATATTAGTTACTTTTATTAATAATCACCAACCATTGCCTAGTAACTCTTTGTAATTAACTATTTGGGAAGCATGTTGAAGACATGGAATCCAAGGATTATTATGAGCCAATAAATGACAACCTGACCAACTAAATGCCTTGTGTCCTTAGCACCATCATCAAAAGATACTGCACTATGCATCTTCCTCAGCCAGGCCAGATTTAAAAATTTTTCAGAAAGAGTCCTCTGCCTTCAAAGGGTTTAAAACCTGTTTGAGGACTAGACGAAATATATAAACTTAAACAACAAGGCAAAGAAAGACATGGTGAAATCTGGACTAATAGAAAGTAGAAAGAGGCCAAAGTGCTTGTTTTCACTGGAGGTATTTTTTATGAGGTGGGAAGGGAGTCTGCATCTCCTGGGCTCATTCATCCTGCAGATAAGCAGCTTCAACAATGTAGATCTATCCTCTCCGTAGGAGGGTTGGTTGCCCTTAGTTCTCACTTGTGGACTTAGATCCAAAACTGCAGCTGTTTTGAACCAAGAGGTTTGGCCAAAAAAGTGAAATGAGGCATAGGAAATCACCTCCTACCTAATTCTGGTCAACAGTTATGTCTTCTTTCCCCCCTAGCTCCAGAGTTTAAAGATTTTGCCTTACTCCAAAACCACGAATCCCTTCCATCTCTTCGTTTTCCTCCTCCTCCTTGCTCTTTCTCCCTAGCTCACTCCAAATAGGATCCTCACATACTCCCCATGCTAATTTAGAGCACTACAATTTCCCAGACTTTTCCGCCTCTTCTGGGAAGATTTATCTTTTTGGAAGAGCGATCTCATTCCCAACTTTAAGTTTCTGTCATAAAGTACGACTTAAAAAGCAAATGAGAACCCCCGCGCTTTAATAAGGGATAGAGCGAATTCTTTTAAAGCAAGTCGTTTTGTGATTGTGGGAGGTAATCGACACCTACTCTGACATTCTTCTGTAAGACAGCTGAGGTTTATCATTTTCGTTATTACGGCGATGAATTTTTCCTCCTTTGCTTTATGCCTTTTGGCAGGAGCCTCAGCTCTGCAGGTGTTGGCGCTGCAAGGGCTGAACCCAACCGCCAGTAGGTTGGCCGAGCCTAGCATGGGGTGTTGCCCAGCAAAACACAGAGCCCAGGGAGACCGCGACTGACGAAGGGCGCCTGCAAGCGCGCTTCGGAGGAGCCTGGGACCAGAGCCCTAGAAAACCAGAGCGAGTGCCCTTCCGGGCAGGGGGAACCCGCAGGAGCCTAAAAAGAGAGGGAGGGAGAGAAAGAGAGGGAGGGAGGGAGAAGGAGAGAGAGAAGAAAGAAAAGAGAGGAAAAAGAAGGAAAAGAAAAAAAGAAAAGGACAGAAAAAAAAGAGAAAGGAAAGGAAGAAAAAAAAAGAAAAGAAAGAAAAAAGAAAAGAAAAGAAAAGAAAGGAAAAAGAAAAAAAAGAAAGAAATGAGAAGAGAAGAGAAGGAAAGGGAAGGAAAGGGAAGGAAAAGAAAGAAGAAACCCACCCCCGCGCTCCTCAGCCCCGCGCTAGCTGCGAGCGCGCGGGCTGGCTGGGCTGCTCCAGCTGGAAGTCATTGTGCCGGCTGGCGTCGGCGTTGTCAAGACGACCGCCCGGCCGGCGCCAGCGGAGGGGGGAGGCGGGCTCGGTGAATGGGTGACGTCACGCGGCCGGCGCCAGGCAGTCTGGGCTGCGGAGCCAATGAATCAGCTGTCGGGGGAGGCGGCGCGGCGCGCGGGAGGAGGCGCAGGAATGCGCGGCCTGGGCTGGCGGGCGGGAGGCGCCTGCGCCTGCGCCTGCGCCTGCGCCTGCGCCTGCGCCTGCGCGCCCCGCCCCGCCCCCCAGCGGCCCGAGCGCCCCGGGCTCGCCTTCCCCGCGCCCCGCGTGCCTCGGCCTGGCTGGCTGAGGGAGCATCCGCTCTCCACTCGTTTCCACTCACCCACGAAAAAGGGAAAACCGAATAAAACTTGTCGAGGAAGTGGGCTTTGAAAGTGTTGATGCCTTAGTTCGCTGGGGCCTTAACCGCGTGCCCTGCCCTGCGCTGGCATCACTACAGAGGACCCCGGAGGTTTGGAAAAAGCTCAGAATTGCACAGGGAAGAACGGAATGTAAAGTCTCGACGACTCAGGCTCGGAGCCGGCTGCCGTTGCTCCCGCGACTCCATTGTGTCCTTCCTGGACGGCGCTTTTGAGGGTCCGGAAGGCAAGTGCACGACTCCAAAAGGCGCCAGGGTTTCGGGGCTTGTGTTTTGGTTGCCCTCCCTGCACCTTGCTGTCTGCTGCGCGGTGACCTCCCGAAGACCAGGGGTCACGGCCGTTTCTGGATCCCCAAGATGCAGGCTCTCAGGTGGCTGGTAAAGACCATGTGATGGATCATCTACACTGCAAGAGCCAATGATCTCTGGGTAAAGGCTGGAGTAAAATGAATACCCTTGAATTCCTAAGCATCTATTTTGGGCGCTTACTTACCGGTTTTTGGCGGCGTCCAAGATTGATGATGCATGGTTACTGACGCTGGACAACTGGGGGAGTGTGCCCGAGTACGACAGAGGATGTCAACTCTGCCCTCCCTGCTGTAGTCCTTTCTCTCTCTGGGCCTCCCGTTTCTTCATCTGTAAAAGAAGTCGACCCTGGGAGATGTTCTCTCAAGGCCTCTAAAGTGCCTCTCTCTCTGTCTCTCATGAATAAATAAATAGAATCGTTAAAAGAAAAAGACCTCTAAAATGCTAGAAGCCCACCACTGTATCAACCTTTAAAATTAAATTTTGGGTTCACTATCCCTCCAGTTGCATTTGGTAAACGCGATGATTACTGTTTCGTTCAACAAACAGCTCACGGTGAACTGCTAGGTGAGTATTAAGTACTAGAAGGTTTAGTTAAAGATTTTTAAAGTTAGAAGTTCCATACATGCAACTCTCAAGGACGAATGAGAAAAACCTACCCAAACACCAAAGAGCTGGAACACTATGAGATTTTACTGCTGTTGCGCATCAATAGAAATTTCATGTCATTCCCTGTTTCTCTGTGTTCTAGGATCCCTGAACTGAAAGCACTTCCTATGCAAGAAAGAAAGAAACTAGAAAACAAAAGTGGGGTCCCCGGGTGTCTCAGTTGGTTAAAGATCTGACTCTTGGTTTCAGCTCAGGTCATGATCTCAAAGTCCTGAGATAAAGCTCCATGCCCAACAGGGAGTCTGCTTCAGTTTAGATCACCCCCTCTCTTTCTCCCCCTCTCCCTGCATGCTCTCTCAAATTAATTGTTTTTTAAAAAGTAAACAAAGAAGACGCTAATAAGCTGTTATAGACCAGTGCATCTCAAAGTTACAGGTGCACTGAGTCACCTGCCATCTGCTTGAAACGCAGACTGTGGGGAGGCCTGGGATACTGGATGTATATAACAAGCATCCAAGTGATGCTGGCTCGTGGACCATACTTTTAATAAAGAGGGTCTATACTACAAAGTACCAAGGAACTCCTAAATCAAGAATATGATGGAGGTAAACCGGTAATATGTCCCAAAACCTCAAGGTGAACTTGAGCCAGGTAACTGAGGATATGTTGGGGGAGGGGAATGAAAACGCTTATAGGAGAGCAAATGGCATAAAAACCATCATTGGAGGGAAAAGAGCATGGATTAAGTGAGGCAGTGGAGAGGATTTTGTTTGACTTCAGTTAAGAAATACTTTAGGGAACTATAAAAGATGAGATCTGTTATTTACGAGTGGGGTGAGTAGTATGACAATAAACCAGGGAACTTACAATTTCAGAGTTGAAAAGCTCTCAGAAGTTATCTATCCCAACAATTGGGTGTGGATGAGGAAACTGTGCAACAAAATGATTTCATTAGGTGATGGTAGGGTGGGGTGAAGCCAAGCTGAGGAATTTAGGTTGCATACATTCTGTAGACAGCCAAGTCCTTGATAGAAGGAAAACCATTTGTATTGTGGTGCAAATGGAACCATGCAGGAAAAAATGAAAGCAAGAGAGACAGGCCTATAGGAAATAATTTAACAGTTGAAGCATGGGTTTGGGGGCAAGGTCTGTTCTAAGGAGATGAGGAAATGAAAGGTTTAATCTGAAAAACTTTGTTCATAAATTAAAGGCTGGAAGCAGTTGATTAAGTCACCTTATACTATAAGAGAATTTCCTCCATCCCTCTCCATTCTAACATAATGTTTTTCAACCCTGACTCTATATTAGCATCACCCCTAGGAGCTTAAAAAATAATAATAAAAAAAAAGGAACACCTGGGCCCCACCCCACATGAATTTAATCAGAATCTCTGGGAGTGGAGCCCTGGCATCAGTATTTTTAAAAGCTCCCCAGATGAATATAATGTGCAGCCAGTGTTGAGAATCACTAATCAGATATATAGTCACCAGCTCATTTCATAGACTTCATTTCTGTCCCTGAATATTTCCCCAAGTGTTAACTATTACACTGGCACTAGATCATTTTTGATACTTAGTGTGTTTTGTGGTGGGTTTTGATGTTTTATAGCATATTCCCTAAGTTCAATGTCTTCTACCCCTCATTAACTGTCATGACTTAGTTGTGAGCATATCCTGGTACCTCTCATTTGCAAGAAAAGGAAAAGTGATTTGGCATATTATTGGATAGAAACGATAGATCCGGTTTATGAACCTATATGGTACCACAGTGTGGCAGTGCATTGCCTTGCAGCCATTTTATTTGATTTTCCTTTTGCCTTAATAATCTGCATTAACAGGCTCTTTAGGATTAGAGTTGATGAAAGAAGTACTTAAAATCGCTACTTGGACTCTTGGAACTTTTTGGTCTTCTCTCAAAAATTAGTTTTTGCCAAAAAAAAAAAATCATGAAAGTGAGATATTCTTGTGGCTTTTTCCTTGATTACTAACAACTTTTAAACCTTCACGGATTCATTTATTCTTCTAAAATTAATTGAGTACCTACTATGTGTCAGGTACTTTTTCAGGCTTGAGGATTCCAAGAAGGAAAAGCATTTTCTCTGCTCTCAAAGAGGAACAGATAAGCACAGTTAATTTCAGGCATTCTATTTATTCAGTTTGGACACTTAACAGGTACTTGGTTTTTCTACATGATCTTACAGTTCCATTTTGTGAGTACTTTACAAAATTCTTCAAAAACCAAAATATAGAGAATATTTTCCCCTCTCATTCTCTTTCTACATTTGCCTAATTGCACAATTACACCCCATGAGAGTCACTATTCTTAATTTTTGAGATATCCTTCCAGAGTATTTTTATGAGTAAACAAGCAAATGCAAATATATTCTTATTTTTTTTTCACTGTTCCGTATCTTTTTAATTTAAAAGTACTGGTGAAGGGGGTTCCTTCTATATCAAATATATTCTTTTTCATTTTGTTCTTCCTCCATAATATTCTGTTGCCTGGAAGTACCCATAATTTATGTTACTGTTATTGATGGTGAGCTAGGTTACTTCCAATCTTTTATTACAAAGCTACATAAAAACCCTGTATCTGTGTCATTTTACACATGTGGGAGTTTATTTGCTTTTGTTTTGTTTTGTTTTACCAAGATAGAGAGGGAGAGACAGAGGGAGAGAGAGAGAGAGAAAATCCCAAGGAGGCTCCATGCCCACCACGGGGCCAAAACTGGGGCTCGATTTCATGACTCCCAGACCATGACCCATGCTGAAATTAAGAGTTAGACCATTAACTGACATAGCCACCCAGGCACCCCCGTATGAGTTTGTGGAGTAAATTCCTCCAAGTGAAGTCACTAGGTCTTTAAAGAGTATATGTAATTTCCTCAAGATAAATTCATAGGCATGAAATTGCTAGGTTGAAAGGTGTAAATATTTTTAAGTTTTTTGATACTGACAAATCATCCTGTACCAATTTATTTTCTCATTTGCATAGTACATAAGTACCCATTTCTCTGAAACCTTGCCTGTACTAGAAACAATCTTTCTTTTTTTATGAATTCTTGTTCATTTGATAAGTAAAGAATGATATGTATTTGTATAAATATATATTTTAAATAATATGGTATACCATTTAACTATATATATACATATATATACTAATATATATGTTTGATATGTGTCTTTAATCCTTATTTAAACACTATTTTCACTTAAAATCTACAGAGGCTTTAAAAATCATGTGATAATATCAATCTTTTATGGGTTTTTTTTTAAGATTTTATTTATTTATTCATGAGAGAGACAAAGAGACAGAAAGAGGCAGAGACACAGGCAGAGGGAGAAGCAGGCTCCATGCAGGGAGCCCAATGTGGGACTCGATCCCGGGACTCGATCCTGGGACTCGATCCTGGGACTCCAGGATCACGCCCTGGGCCGAAGGCAGGCACTAAACCACCAAGCCACCCAGGGATCCCCTCTTTTATGGTTTTTGTTTGTTGCTTTAACACATAAAAAAAAGCCTATGCCACTCTAAAATCATAATAGTATTCACCTTTATCTTTTTCTAGTACCTAAGGATTTTAAGTAGTGTTTAAAACCCAAATAAGCCATAAATATGAGTACATAACTCTGAGTACTTACAAATGCTTTATACCTACAATGTAACTATCTTTTCTGTTTTAAGAAAACTTTTGTATCCTTTTTAAAATACAGATAACTAGAAAAGGTAGCAAGGGGGACTAAGACTATCCAGTGCCGCATCAGCCTGAGACAATCCCTATTAACATTTAGAGCAAATCCAGTTAGTTTTTTATGCATAAACACACACACACACACACACACACACACACATCGGTTTTCTTTTTTTAAAAAAAAAATTGGTATTATGCCCTGCATATATTTTATGCCTGCTCTCCACCACCCCCATCTCAGCCCGTTAGCCACACAAGTGAATATCTATGTCAGTGACTCTACATTCTCATCACTAGTAACCCATTGTATGTTGGAGAACCCCCTCATAAGATCATTTCAGCTCCAAGAGAAAGAAGCCTAGGCAGAAGCACTCCAGGGGAAATCTCACCTGTCTCTTTGATGTTCATCTGGCCAGAATTTGTGGCAGCAGTTTAAACCTATTGTTTCTCAAAGAATTTCAGTTTCTTTGAGGGAATAACTGCCAGAAAAAAAAAAAAAAAAAAAAAAAAGGAAGGAAGGATAAGAAAAAGAAAGGAAGGAAGGAAGGAAGAAAGAAAAGAAAGAAGAAAGAAAGAAAGAAAGAAGAAAGAAAGAAAGAAAGAAAGAAAGAAAGAAAGAAAGAAAGAAAGAAAGAAAGAAAGAAAGAAAAGAAAGAAAGAAAGAAAGAAAAGGGAAAAGGCAAAAGAAAAAGAGACTGGCTAACATAGTGGTCAATCATTAACCTGCCCTAATAAGGGAGACCACTGTGAAAACCAAAATCACTTTCTTTGCAAGACATGATTCAAAATATTCTTCTAGACTTGTGTGCTTCCTTTCACTTTCCCACACCGGTTCTTTTCCCCCTACCAGTACATCTCCTTTCAGATAATTTTAAATGTTTGTCCCTTATGTATTTCTTACCAAAAATAATGACATGCTTTGCTCTCCCAGAGATCTGACCTTAGGTTTGTTCTAGTTGCAATACTAGTATAGACCATCTCATCAATTATGAATGTATTCATGTGTGTGGAAGCAAGAGTAGGCCAGTGATAATGTTACCTTTTTCTGGAGACTTACCCTTATAAATAAATAATGAGATGTTTCTGCAAAGTGCCTTTAGCAAAGGCAGGGGAAAGCATTACTTCTCAGACTGAACATTTTAAAGATTAAAAACTGATATTAAACAAAAGTAATACCAAAGTTTTCTCAAATGGATGTAAACAATTTATGTGGAAAAAATAAACAAAATGAACTGGAAATTCTATAATGCTAAATTGTGTGGCCAAAGTTCTCTAGCTGGCAAGTATAAAATCAAAGTGAACAAATTAGAAGATCTAAAATAGATATGCTGGGAAATTTATGCTTGGATATGCAGGGAAATTTATCTACCTCCAAATATCTTATGCTGTTCATTAAAAATAAATAAATCGCACTAAAAATTTTTAAAGATAACATTTTTGATACTAGCTACATTCTTACCTATTAAGTATAATACTGAAAAACTCTGAAAATAATTTCAATGAGTAATATAACAGCAGTATGTATGATACATTTTTATTATTATATATCTATAACCTCATATTAGGTTTATGTATTAAGCTAGATATTCAAGTCTAGGAACTAATTCAAATAGCTTTCCGAAGTATAACAAGTGCTAGCTTCCCAAGTGGATCTGTTCTGTACTGTAGATTCTAGTCCCATTGCTAGCAAAGTAGAAAATGCTTTGTGGTTGCCACTAGAGGGCAAATAGCCTCCTGGACTTCTCTTTGACCAAGGAGCATCTCTCCAGGCAGCCAAAGTTTCAGTGTCTCATAAACCTAGTTTTAATTCTGGCATTGCCAACGTCTAGTCAACCCAGTCTCAGCAAGCTAAGAACTTTTTAAGTCAAGACTTAAATGTGCTCTTTTACCATTTTACCAAATGGACAGATCTTTTGCCTGAGTGCACTAACTCCTGACCTTCTTATCCTAACCCTTTCCAATCTAAATCTTAAACCTCACTGCTCTGCCACTTAGGTGAGCTAATATCATAGCGTTCTTAGATCTCAGAGTGGCCCAAGACACCCTTTCCAATCTGACCAATCTCTGCTTACCTCTCCAATCTCATCTCCTACTGCTCTCTGATACTCCCTCTGCCTTGTACCACTTTACAATTGTTGGCAGGTCCTTAAACATACCACATCATTCCATACTCCCATTCAGGCTATTTCCTCTACCTGGGATGCTGGCATTATCCACCACATGTTTTTGAAGACTTGGTTCAGATATCACCTGTGAGAAGCCTTACAGTCTCTGCTGATCCCTTTCTTCCCCTTCTTCTTTTTCCTAAGCAATAGATTTAGTGTCTCCCTTCTCTCTACTCCTCCAGCATCTTGCACACCCCTCTGTTAACAATGCTAACTCTACTTACTATTGGGATTATGTTTGGCAGAGTATGAACATTCAGTCTCAACTGTTTTGTCTTTTCTTTTTTTTATTAGAAATTGTTAGGCATTCTGAAAGGATGAAATATGAACACCCCCTCTCCTGTCCAGGATGCAGATTCCAACAATTGTGGGTTTTGAATACTCTGCTCTTTCTGCCTTTAAAAAGGAGGTACAGGATTTCTGCTGATGAAAAATTGGATGTCATTGCTAATTAAAAGAAATATTTGGAATCTGGAGAGACCGAGGAAGACTGGAAAAGGTTTTGAGAGGCCAAACATTACTGCCCAGAGTCAAAGAAAGTGTGAAAGTACAGCCACTGTCACCGCCAGGAGGTGTCCCAGGAGGGGCACTGTTGAAATGTGCCCGAGCCCTAATGAACTAACTCTTCGCAGCTCCCAAGAGAGGACCATCTAGTTGAATCGGATTCCTGCCTTTACTAGACAAATAATCATGGGGTATGATTCTCAGCATGATTAAGTATTTTAGTTTAGTTATTTTTTTCCCAAGCACAAACACACAACTCCTCAAAGCTATCAAAGAACATTGAACACAAGAAGTATCTGAGAAATCATCCCAGGCAAGAGACATGGCAACTAAAGGTAATGTGGTATTCTGAGTGGGATCCTGGAACAGAAAAAGAGTATTACCTGAAAACTAAGGAAATGTGAATAAAGTGTAGACTTTTGTTAATAATAATTATCAGGGTTGGTTCATTAATTATAATTTTATATATATATATATATATATATATATATATATATATATCATATGAAAGTAAGATACTACCACCAGGGGAAACAGTGCATGGGGTTTATGGAATTTTCTGTATTCTCTTACCCAATGTCTCTGTAAATCTAAAAGTGCTCTAAACATTAAAGTTTATGAAGAATAAACAGGGAGGAGAAGGAGGAGGAAAAAGAGAAGGGGGAGGAAGAGAAAAAGGAGAAGAAAAAGAAAAAGAAAACCCTAACCTTTGAAAATGTCTCCTTCAAAACTCTCAGGACACTGGAAGCATTCAATGCACCTGCAGCCATGAATCCCATGAGTGCAGGACCAATTCATGCTGATATCTGCAGTGCCTGGTTTTATTTATTTATTTTTAAAGGTTTTTATTTATTTGTGTGAGAGAGAGAGAGAGAGAATGCGAGCAAGGGGAGGGGAAGAGGCAGAGGGAGAAGCAGACTCCCCGTTGAGCAGGGAGCCAGACACAGGGCTCCATCCCAGGACCCTGAGATCATGACCGGGGCTGAGATCAAGAGTCAGGTACTTAACCAACTGAGCCACCCAGGCACCCTCCCACATCTGGTTTTAATATTTGGTACATGCAAAGTTGTTGAGTTAAAATTTCTTTCCAATAAGGAAGTAGCAAGCGGTGGTAAAGAGAACACTTTTTCTTCTGATACATAAAACTATAAAATATATTTTGTTTGCTTAAGTCGATAAAAAAAAATTTGTAGGCCTATCCAGTTCAACAGCTTTTGCCCTGACATTTAGGAAAAATGTTATAAAACAAACTACTATCTCAGTGCAGAAAAAAAAATCAAACTCCATTCTTAAAAATGTTACCATTTTTCTGTTGTTCACCTGGAGGAAAACCATCCTTATAATAATGAGATATTAAAATTGAGGCAGAAAATACATAGAGATCTGGTATAAAATGTCTAAATAGTTTTAAGTAAAGAATGAAGGTTCAGTTTCTTTTCATATAAAAGGGAGCAAACATATAAAAATTATCCTAAGTACTAATATTTGAAGTACATAGGGTAAAAATAGAAAGTGCTCATATATTTTTGATATAAAAATTGTTCTCTTGTATGTTTTTTAGTTTAGTGAAAAATCTCTTGGCAAGTGATACACAAATAGCATTTCTTCTATGAGGGATATTTCAAAATAATTTGGAATATAGACATTGTATTTTTAAATTTAAATATCTCATGACCTTTGTCTTTCAATATGGCAATATGGTAGACATTTACACGAAAAGAAGGTGTGGAAGAAAGGACTCATGTGGAATATAATAAATAGTGAAAGGGACTAAAAGTGAAAGGAGGTAAACTGAGTGGGGAAAAATTAGAGAGGAAGACAAACCATGAGAGACTCCTAACTCTGGGAAACAAGGGGTTGCATAAGGGGAGGTGGATGGGGGATGGGGTGACTGGATGACAGGCACTAAGGAGGGCACTTGATGAGATGATGAGCACTGGGTGTTACACTATATGTTGGCAAATTGAATTTAAATAAATTTAAGAAATTTAAAAAATTAAATTAAAAAAAAAATGAAGAAAGGAAAGATGGCCAAAAAATAAAGGTTCCAGATAATGAATTCAAAAATGTTTCTTCTGCCAGCGTTCTGTGCAATGACTGAAGCAGTTGGGGTCTTGCTGATGACTCAGGACTCTGCTAAGCTGTCTTGCTTATCACAAAAGAGGCTATCAAGCACACAAATATAAAGCTGTAAATCTCTCTCCCGGGCAAGGAAGTAAAAAAAAAAAAAAAAAAAAAAAACCTAATAGAATTTTTAGTTTGAACAGACAATCCATACTGATATTTTTGATACAGTGTGAGAAAAGTAAAAAGGTCATTTTTTGGTACTCTCAGAATAAATGTAAATCAATGATGTTTCAAAATATACTTTCTTCCAGGTATAGATTAAAATATATTCCAGATAATATATTAAACTATATTAATCTCAGAAGATGCTAATTAACTCCATGAGATAGATGTGCTAATTAATCACGAGATGAATTTTCCATTTCTCTTTTAAAATGAATAAAAGCAATTAGTAAAAGGAGACAAGGAGGAAATGCATGTGATGAGAGGCAACAGGTTGGAAAGAGCTCTAGGTCATAAAGAGAGGAAAGAAGACCAGGTCCTTACCTGTGCCAACAAATCTGAGTGAACTATCATGTTTACTCTATGTGCCTACTGTGCTTGGGTATTACATACGCATTTTCTAAGTTTCTTGAAAACTTCAACAAATTGATTACCCATATTTTAGAAATGAGAACTATAACATTCAGAGAGCTTAGTACTTGGTCCAAGGTCATCCTCTTCCCTATCCAATAAGAAATAGACCCAGGTGTCAAACCTAGATCTATCTGATCCCATAGATTATTATATTAGTACCTACTGTACTATCCCTCAGCATTTCCTTGTTAAAACATTTCAAGTCTGATTTTAGATTGGAGATTTTATAAGTTAATTCATATTTGTTAGAGTTACTGAAAGTCTAAACTCATTTTATTGACGCTAATTGCATCATTTCCAGGATGCCTGGGTGGCTCAGCCGTTGAGCACCTGCCCCTGGCTCAGGGCATGATCCCGCGGTCTCAGGATTGAGTCCCACATCGGGCTCCTTGCCTGGAGTCTGCTTCTCCCTCTGCTTATGTCTCTGCCTTTCTCTCTCTCTGTCTTTCATGAATAAATAAATAAAATCTTTTTTTAAAAATTGCATCATTTCCCTCATCTTTTTTGATCTATAATCTTTGCTATCCTTTCTGGTCCATAAAGAAAGATTTCATTACTTTTGCCAAATGCTTTATGCTATATACCATAAACCAGGACAATTTTTAGTAGACCATTATGCTATAGCTACACTCAGAATGTGCAGAGCAGTAGTTAAAGTCTGATTTCCTATATATGTTTTTATGGCTCAGTTTTAATTCTGTAAATTTCTTGTGGTTGATTATTATTGTTTCCAGTCCTCTGTAGATATTTTTCATCTTGTCTTTTACCTTCTTAAAATATGAGTGTTGGTTGTTTTAAAGTCTTTGTATGAAAACTCTATTATCTAGATCACCTGTGAGTCTGTTTCTCTAGGCTACTTTTCTTCTGGATTTTGATGACATCTTGTCTCCTTGTTTCTGGTTACAAGGCACTGTATGTGAAATTTATCAAGAGACCCTAAATAATGCTATTTTCCTCCAGAGAGAATGTGCATATGCTTTTACCAGGCAGCTAGGTTAGCGGCACTAGGAACCCCTACACACCCTAGCCCAGTTGCCAAATGGAGGTCATCTGATGTTGGGCTCCCGTTCCTCCAAGAATTGATCTATTTCCAGCTCACTGTCATTTCTGGAGATAGGCTTTCTCGATCCAAATTGACTGCTTGAAGTATTTACCAAGATCCCCCCTCCTTGGCAAACTATGATCTCCAATTTTTGGTCTCCCACCTCCATGAATCTGCCCAAAGCTTTGTCAGATTGCATCCTCTCAGCCACAGATTTCAGAATTAGTAATCACTTTAGGGAAAAGTATATCCAAATATCAGGCTCACCCCTAACGACTCTCATCCTTTGTCAGATCTTGACCTCACAATTCTTCATTCCTTGCTGGTTCTGCAATTATTTTAGATTTTTTTATTTTTGTATTACTTAGTCCAGCTTCTCTAGCTGCTCTTGGTGGGAAAGCAGATCTAAAACAACCCAGTCTATCATTCCTGGAAGTGGTTTTACCCATACAGTATCCACTGTGGGTTTTTAAAAATTATTTATTGTCAATACAAAAATACAGCTTCTTTTAAAAATTTAGATATTTGGCTTCTAATGAAAAAATAAAAGTTATAGCAAACTGACCCCAACTCCTGCATGTTACAATCTGTTGATTGGAGTAAGGGCTGTCATCTTGAGATTGATCAGGAATGATTCTATTTCATAAGACTTTCCAACATCCTAGTTCAGTACACCAGTCACCTTTGTTCATTTCTGCTACTTTCCTGGCTCCTAATAACATTTGCTTTTGTGACCCCTGGTTCCAGTGACTGTTTATAAACTTGCAACAGGGGTCCAAAAAGGCTAACTAAAGTTCTTTTCCCAGAATACAGATATTTTGCTTACTCCCATTGATAACCCTCAGAACTAAAGAAATTTCTGTCCACAGAATATGGTTGATGTAAATCACACATCATTTTTATAATGTATTCTGCAACAAGTTTGCATCCATAAACATCTCTCTTACTTGCTAAGTCACAAATTTTGATTATCTCACTCATGACCAAGCAATTCTAATCTGGAGATTGCTTAAAGACTTACAATTTCTTCTTTAATTGAGTCTCATTTCCTTGTTTCCTCAATTGAACTGATTAAATATTTGTGCATGGAATTTTGCAAAAATTAATTTGGGTGATAGTGAGTGTTCAGTTTTGGAGGAAAGGCCAACTTTCCCATGCATTCTCTCCATAGCTGGCAAATATTCATTCTGTCTCTAAACCCATCAAATATATATAAGAAGACACCTTGTACCAGGCACCATCCTAAATGCTGAAGATGCTAAGACGAATAAGACATAGTCCCAGAACCAGAGAAGCTCACTGTAATAGGAAGACAGACACAGAAAACAATATTTGGGTTTTTGTTTTGTTTTTTTATAAGACAATATTTGTAACACTCCAGGATGACTATGACAATGGAGTTGTGAATGAAGACCTATGGGAGGTATGTCTGAAGAGTAGGGGAAAGAAAAAAAGGCTTTTCAGAGGAAGTAGCATTTCAATGTGCCCTTAAAATGATGATATTGGTGTTAGGTAGAGAATAGGAAAAAGGTTTTTATGGTTTCTTGTGTAAACCATCTTTCCCCAAAACTCCCCCTGGCTCCCCTGCCTCAAATTCTTTCCTCTAGCAATCTATTCTCTAGATTGACATTTCCAAAGCAAAATCAGAGCATTGGTTTCCCAACCTCTTCATGATTAATTCAGACCCTTCAGGTGACATACAATGCCTTCATCATTTTGAACCCTCTCCCATATACCAAGTCCCAGCTCCTGCTTCCAGTCAGGACATGAACACTCAAAAGACGATGCTACTTCATGCTTCCATGTCATCTGCATGAGTTTCCTCTGCCTTATCATGGCATCCATGCTTCCTTCTACAGTTCTTCAGGAATACATTTTTTAGCACCTGCCCACTGTGCAATAAAGCCTGACTATCTTACCTTGGTTCATTTAAAAGACTCTGGATCAAATAGTTCAGCCCAGTGCTTAGCACGGAGAGGTTCCCAATATCCTTGGGTTGGGGGTGAATGAATGAATCAAAGAAACAAACACTGTGATGCTTATTGTAACGACAGGTCAAGGGAGAATGGATAAGTTGGAAGGAGATGAAATACACAAGGTACTATCTATGTATGAAGATAACTGTATCTTAGGATATTATATACACATGTTCCTATAGATGATACTACTACACCTCTGAGATACTGTCCTTCACTTAACTAGAGGAATGTTTCATGGTAGACAGATTTTTCAATATTTTGACTTAAAAGAACCTTTTATATTCTGATAATAAAGGAAAATACCAGCTGACCTGACAGCAACATCACAAATATAAATGGCTTGAAATAAAACATAATGATGGTTACATCCTTGAAGTCAAGGTTTCTCCAAGGCTTACAACTCTGCTATTTCTATTTACTCTTCCTCATTCCAAATCTCAGTCACTATCCCATTATAGCTCTAACTCTGGTCCTAATTTTTCTCAACAGTTGGAACTTTAGGCCCAATTTGGTATCTTGGATTGGATCCTTGAAAGGGAAAAGAACACTACTGAAAAACCTGGTAAACTCCAAATAAAGACTGTAGTTAATAGTAAAACAATAAGGTTAAGTTCTTAATCATCACAAATGTACCATAGTTTTGTAAGATGTTAGCATCTGGGGGAACTGAGTAAAGGGTGCACAGGAGCCCTCTGTTCTATCTATGCAACTTTTCTGTACACCTAAAACTATTCCAAGTAAAAAGTTTATTTTTTTAAAAAAAAGTTGGAGTGTGGCAAGAATTATATTCAGAGCATACATATCACCTACAGAGAAATCAAATTCACTCTGATTGACCCATGATATAATCCTACAACCTAATAGGTCTTAAGCACCCCAACAATGCAGGGTATTAATGGCTTCCTTTATAAACATCTTTCTGTGTCTCTCTTTGCCTTCCAGACTGACTGGATTTTGTATTTGTTTTCTGTTTGGTTGGTTTTGTGTCGTCTTGTTTTGCTTGTAGTTTTTATTTAAACTTCAGTTAGTTTACATACAGTGTGATATTAGTTTCAAGTGTACAATTCAGTGATTCATCACTTCTATACAACACTGGTGCTCATCACAGCAAGTGCCCTCCTTAGTTCCCATCACCTATTTTATTTGTATTCCAGGGAAAATTCACATGTATCTCATTTTATATGCTTATTGTCTTTACCTAGAACTGATATTCCCAGGATCCCTCATTAAGCTAGAAATATTACTAGGAAATAATCCATACTCTTTTAATAATAACACTATATAAAGAACAGAAAAAAATAAAAACATTTATAGTAAATTCTTTGGTGGTATATTTTTCTTTTTTTCTTTTTTTTTTTTTTTTTGTTGTTGTTGTTCCCAGTAATTCACGTTTCATGTTGTAGAATTCATGTTGTGAAAAATTCAGGAAAGGAAGACAAAAAATTATTTTGTTGTATTTTTAAAAAAATGAACCCTTAATTTGATAAAGGGAAAAGGAAACATTCAATGCATTGTCATTATATGGCATTTAAGGTGACTGTGGAAACAGAACAAAAGGCTAATTTATGTTATGCTAAGCAGATGTTTCTGGGTAATGTCAGGTAAACAGTACACAACTTAACATAGCGGGAAGCACATTTTACCAAGTTACTTCCATGGTTTGCACCTACACAAACACAATCTACATAACTGAGAACCCAAAATTTTAAAAATCCAATGACTTGACAACTCAGATAATTAGCAAAACTAGCTGCATTATCTGCATTGTAGAGAATCAAAGTCTAATGATAAAGTAGTAAAATGATTACACCAAAAATCACAGGCCAGTCAAGGCGCCTCTTCTCCTAAAATCTACCAGGAAGAAGCATTCTCTCCAAGAACATGAGAAAATATCACGCTCCTGAATGCGATTTGGAAATCCACGGGCAAAAAGGATCAAAGAGAGGAGAGGCAAGAGACAATGACTTATATGGGAAGAATTTGGTTTGACCCCCTACAAAGCAAACAGGCAAGTGAGGAGACCAGACCTATAACCCAGATTTTCTGGATTGCTGTCAGAGCCGTGTCCTGCCCACAGTGGGGGAAGTGCAGAAATACATGTGACCTCATAGACCACCTGGCAAACACCTGATAGGGCCAGTCAGAGCTGAAAGGAAGGTGACAAATAAAATAGGTGTTTTAAATGACAGATCTCAGTGTCACCATGTGCTGGCTGCACAAGGTGCCCAGAGAGCTGTGTACATGCCACAGATCCATGTGAAACCGAGCCTAGCATGTATCCTTTAATTGGTAGAGACTATTAGAGGTCATGCACTCATTTCATGTACCCTATTCACAAGGAAAGAGTTGTAATGATGAATAAGAACAAGAAGGAAATTTTTTTTCTTAAAGATTAAAATAAATCCTTCTACAATGACTTCTTCCAGTTGGAAAGTAGGCTCTTTGGATAGCTACATCAAGTCCATCAAAATACTGAAAATACAGAAATACATAATTTCTTCTTGGAAGAAGTTACTACATGGTAACCTCGCAGACCAAATGTAGAGGGAGGAGGTCTTTTTTTTTTTTATGCGAATGGATATGTTTTCATCTGAATACATCAAATTTAGCAGTCTTCCTTTTGTCCTATGCTTGTTGACCCAGGGTACGAAGGATAAACCAGAAGATGAGTTAGATAAGGTTTTTTCCCCTTGTGAAGTTTCTTTCAGCTTGTACCGTAGTAAGAGCACTTGACCTGCCTAAGGCAGTCTCTGTCTGCCCTTTGAAGCTATTTCTTCCCTTGGCTTCCATATTTTCACTGGTCATTCTTCTCACACTATTTTCTGCTTATTCCTCATCTCCCCAACCACTGAGCATTGAAGTGATACAAAACATGATTCCTGGACCTCCCCCTCTAGTGATTCTCTCTCCCTAGAAGATGGTATCCAGCCTTCATGTGGAGATGATCATCTACACAAACATCTCCCTTGAACTCCAGATTTAGACATTCAGTTACTTACTCGACATTGCAATCTGGATGTTTAGCAGGCATTTCAATTTCATATGGGCAGAACTAAACTGTTTTTATCCCAATCCGGCTCCCCACATAGTGGGGTTCTCCACTAATAAACGTCAACTCTGTCCTCCCACTTGTTAAGATAAAAAACTACAGAAGATTTTCACTTCTCTTTCTTCTAACAACCCGCATTCATTCCATAGGTCATAGTTTCAAAATAGATCTAATTACTTCTTACAACCTCTGCTGAATCAGCCAGGTCAAAGCCTGGATTATTAAAGTAGCCTCCTGCCTCCCTCTGTCCATTTGTTCTAGAGAATGGGGTCATCACAGCAGCTATAGGCTCTCTGCTGACCAGTACTTAAAAACTAGCATTAAGGCTTTGCTATTATTCTTCAGGAATGTAGATCACGATAGCTCACAACCTAACACTTTTTGAAAACAACACGCAAAGTGAACAAATGAATTAATTAATCATAGGCATCAAGTCCTGGGGTTACATGGAACCTTATAGATGAAGCAAGTCTAGCCTCTCATTACACTGACAGATGGGGAAGCTGTAGAATCAGACAAGCCTGACCCAGTCAGTGGTACAGCTAGGACTGAAGTTTAGGGTATAGGCCTTATCACTTCTCCAGAGCTAGGAATCCACGGATTTTTCAGAATATTTTGCAGATTGTAAGTCACACCCTCCCTCCCACATCAGCTGATTTTTTTTTATTTTACATATTTAATGTATAATAACTTGATGAGTTTGGTGATAAGTATACATCCATGAAACCATCATCGCTATCTATGCCACAAATATATTTTCACCTCCAAAAGTTTCCTCCTGCTCTCCTTATTTTATTATTATTATTACTATTATGTGTATGATAAGAGTACTTAATGTAACATTTATCCCTGTAGAAAATGTTTAAGTATACAATACAGTGTTAACTATAGACACTATGCTTTACTTCTATCTATAAATCTCTAGGATGTATTCATCTTGCATAACTGAAACATTGTGCCCTTTGATTCTATCTTCAGTCTACTTATTAATTATAGAAGTCACATAGTTCACCTTTATAAAAGGATGTTGTAAAAAAATAATTAATTAAATAAATAAAAGTGTTGTTATATGTAACTTCAGTTTTAAAATAAATACTAGAGTTAGTAATATGTTTTTCATGACATAATTCTGCTGAATTTTGAGATCTTTTAGGGAGTGAGCTCATGTTGTTCTCACCAAACTCTGTGAAGTGTTTTCATTGTCAGAAAAAGCGCTCCACCCTCCCCTTTGCGGGCTACAATAAACAGTAATGCCAAAGCTGCCATGGTGGTTACTCTGTACTGGGAGTTCTCCTCCAAAGTGAAACTTGGCTGGGTAAATGCTACTCCTCCTTTCACGTCTAAGAGTCTATATTTGGAGAACCAGTTTACCCTGCTCATCTTGGTTTTTTTGTATTTATTTTTTGACAATTTCTCCCCCGTGGTTAATGCTTGGCTTAATTCTAAACTTGAAAATGCAGCATGCACATGAATACTGTATTTACATGATTCATGTTCAGACTTCTGAAAATGAGTACTTGGGTATTGGCATAGTTATAGATAGAGATTATTAATCTCTTTGCCTCTGATTCACTTTTTTTCTTTTCCTCTTTCAAAGTTCTTAATCTACATTTACTCTGTTGGTTGCGACTGCTAACTAATTTCACTCAGTCCTTCATTTTGGGATACCTCGGAGGATTGTAAGAATTACATATCCATATGTGAAGGTAGATCTCATAGTGCCTGGTACATAATTACAGTTCAATAAATGATAGCTGCTATGTGCTGTCATTTCATCATTGACACTTGTCTCCACTTTGTTCCCTCCCCAACTCATTTCCATTCATTTCTCACATCTAACACTCGAAAAATTCTGTCTTGAATTATCTAC
Source organism: Canis lupus dingo (assembly GCF_003254725.2). Classification (NCBI taxonomy): domain Eukaryota; kingdom Metazoa; phylum Chordata; class Mammalia; order Carnivora; family Canidae; genus Canis; species Canis lupus. Next base: position 18,443,399 of record NC_064277.1, read on the forward strand.
CTTTACCTACAGGCTGAGGACATCTCATATGTTCATTTTTTTCAAATTTATTATTACATTCACTGTTAACTAGACAGTTATTTTTCAAAATGTGGTCCTTGATTCACCACATTTGAATCACCGAAGCAGAATGAGGTAGAAGTGGTTCTCAGATGTCTGTATTTAAAGCAAGGATGCAGCAGATCATTCTGCGCACCAACATTTGAGAACCAGCTGTTTCAGCGATGCCATCACTTTTGCCAGTGATTTTTAAGATGGTGAAAGAGAGTGATCTTACCATATCCTTAAAGTAATCCATATTTGTAGAGTATAATTCTCTATAACTTAATAATTATAAAAAATACATATTACAATTGTAAAGATTTAAATCTCCAGAGGAAATAGAAGGACCTAGTACAAATTGGTAGATATTGAATGAATGATAATACAAATGGATTCAAAACCTCCTCGGGTTTAAGTACATTTGGTATTTGAAGAGATGAAAGAGTGAATGCATGCACTGCCCTAAATTGTGAACTCCAAGTGACATAGTTATAGGGAAACTGGCTATTTATTTCCCTGCTTTAATTAGAAGATGAGTCCAACAATGTGCTGTTGTATATGAGGTGAGTTGCTGCAAATCCTTTCAAACTATATAGACACTCTACCTCCTAAAAAAAAAAAAAGTCAATAAAAATGTGGAAGATAACCAGGATTTATCTGTGCAATAGGACTATGGAGTAATGAGACTAGTTTTCTCAGATGACTTATGGAAATCAGAACTGATAATAAAGACTCATACTTTGTATTTCAAAAATATAGCCACTACATGAATATAAATGTCTACCAAGTTATAGATGAGACTCTTGTGCTAGATGGTAATGTACAAGGCATGCACAAAGCAAACAGGATGCTTTAAAATAAGTGCTGAATCTTCTGCAAGATGAAATATTTCTATTATTGACATAGGCCAAGTACCTTCATCACCAAGGTACCTGTTTATCTCTGCTGCCTGTACTAAAGTGGTATTAGGCATTTAAAAGTGAAGACCAGTGAAGCATTTTACTAAAACTATAATTGCAAAGCTAATTGGAGATTGCAAATTAAGGAGGAATAGCATGCATGGTGATAAAAGAATGTCATGAAATCAAGAAATTTACATCTGGAAGGGGCCTAGATAATTTCTACTCCAACCTTCTACCCAGATCATTATATTCTGCTTTGAATATGTGAAAACGGGGAAAATTCTATGTTTATCTAGTATCACATTCTAGCAACTCTCGTTAAAATAGCTCATTCATTCAAAATACCAACTCTAATATTTTTTCCCTCCTTGTATTTACTTTCCTAAATGTCAGACCTGGATTCTTGCCCCACCCCTCATATTTTCTTTTCTATGTGATCTCTGAAAAGTTTGCTCTGAAATATTTATTTGCTCTATTAGTGCCCAGATAGCTCCTAGTCACTAATTCAAATGCTTCTGCTAACTATAAAGTAGACTTTAGTTAGCATGTTACAGTCACTGATAGAAATCTAAAGACTAAATATCCAAGATGAAAAGCCATATTGGTTTAGATGTGTGATTTTTACTCATGACGAGGGAATGAGAACCAACAGCGTGACCTTCAGCCAGTTTCCTTCCTCTAGCATATATGATCCCACTAGTAAGCTGATGCACTATTTAGAAAGGGTCTTTGGAGCTGGCTCTCATATTTGCTCCACCTGCCTACTCACCTCTAAAATCTGGAATTGTCTGAAAATCCAGTGACAAGAACTGAAGAGATAAAGCTGTGGTCAATGCTTTTTTCACATTTTTTGAAACAAGTCTAAGTTTGATCAAGACCTAAAACAGATAACACTTTTTTTTTTTTTTTTTTTGGTTACCCAAGTCAGAAGGAAGGAAGAGATCCTTGTTACTCCTGCCGTAAAAACCTTAGCACCACCATTTCAGTACATTGACAACCACTCTTCCTCAGTTCGGCAGGACAGATATAAAGATCGGAGCCTGATGGCTCAGCAATTATACTATGGCAGGATGAAAAAGAATGCTCTGCCTTTGCTATTTCATATCCTTTCAGAAATTAAATAATGGATATCTGACCACCTGGATTATAAAACTGCTGTCTCATCAACACATTAATCATATTACAATTGAGAAAATAAAGACTCGTCCTTATACTAAAGATGTTTCTATTCCAAGACAAATTTTGCAAAATAAACAATTATATTGGTGACATTATTATAATAGGCATTTCTTAAACTCATACTACTGAAGGGGATCCTTATACCTACTTGAGTTACATAGCTCTGTCCTTGGTTGTTCAATGAAATGAATGAATACCTGAATCTCCAAAAAGAAACTTGATAAAAATTGCTTTCTCTACTTACTTATCCCTCATTTACATTTTGACCAAGAGGACAGGCACTTTATCATTTGCTATTGGATTACAGTAGGGTGGTGACTACAGATGTCAAAAGAAAACTGGTTTGAACCACAGGAATAAAAGGGTTTGGGTCAATGTGGGTAAATATAATGATTAGTTGGTATGCAGAGGGGACATAGACTTCATTGTCAAAATATTTGTAACTGCATTTAAATTCAGGTTGTAGGAGATGATTGGGCAAGAAAATAAAGAATTGAAAGAAAGGAATGGGAAGCTCAGCCTAGAAATAAACCCTGAGTAGAGAGAGAACCAACAGTAGCAGAAGCACTGACATGATCCGACTCATGGTACACATAACAGTTCCATTGCTCACTCACGCAGGTCACATTCTCTGCTTTCTATCCCATGACTTCTCCTTCCCACCATTTACCTCCCTTGAGAAATCTCCAGCAAATTCATAATTTAAAGTTTTAGCAGCTTTGCTAGAGCTTTTTTGTTAAGTAGGCCAGAACGTTCGTGGGATGTCAGCAGACCCAGTGGATCCACCATTACTTGGCTCCAACACTTCCCATTTCAACAAGCCAGCCACTCTCTGAATATGTGCAAAATCTGCAGGTCACCCCTGAACAGTTCTTCATTAGAATGTATCATAGGGGACTGTGCCAACCCACCTGAGTAGCCACTTGAGTACTTTCCACATGAATAAATCTCCTTACCGACCAATAAAAAGTAGCAAAAGGAAGAAATGGACTTGCCATAAGATGCTTCTATTCTGACACAACTTGAAGAGAACTGCACAGTAGCATGCCAACAAATGCAAACTGCCATGTAACACTGAGTTAAAACAAGTGCATCAGATGTAGTGAGAATACACAGCCAAAAGTTGGAAACAATAAAAATATTTGTAATAGTTTGTTAAATATGTTATGGCATGTCCACATAATAGAACCAAGCAACTATAAAAATTATGACAAAGAAAAGTAACTACTGATAGGAAAATGTGTCCATGCCATATAAAGTGAAAATTAGATTCCCAAGAAGTATGTACTGCACATTACAAATTTTTGCTCAAGATATTATATCTACATTCATGGGGAAATATGCACGACAAAATATGAACGGTGGTTATTTCTAGGTGTGGGTTATTTTCATCTTTATGTTTTCCAGTAGTTTCTCAATTTCATTATAAAATGATAAATCAATAAAGTAACTTGTAAATAATTATAGTGAGGGAATTAATGATAGATAGTTTCATGGATGCAGAAACCATGTTTTTTAAAGGAACTTGTGGCCACAGATTGGGAGAAAAGAAAAAGAAAAATGGTTTCAAAGGGAAGAGTATGATGGGATGAGGAAGAAAAGTACTAGTTGAACATAAAGCAATGGATGTTGAGCGTTTGGACTGAGGCATGAAGAATGACAAGGGAGACCTTTGCTTTTCGCTCCTCTGAGCTTCTACTGCCACTGCCACTAACTGGAAAGCCTTCACCACTGATGAAGTCATCTTTCAGGATGGAGCTCGAGTAACTCTTCCTCTTTCAAGCTTCCTTTGACTCAGGCTTTGCTTTTTACCTCCACTGTGGCTCATCCATGCCTGTTCTATGGTACAAGAATGTGCTGTATTTCATTAATTAATTTTTAATTTGTGTAAGCCATCATCTCAACAGCAAGCTTCATGAGGGCAAGAGACTTCTTTTTCTTGAACAAAGTCTTGTCATATAACAAGTGTACAATACGTGTTTTGTAGGCTTTCAAGTCAAGCAGACTTGAATTGAAACCATTTTGGAGAAGGGATCAGTTGACAGAGAGCCTTAAAGGCTGAAGAGTTAGGTCTTATATAATTCATAATACAGAATGTTAAGCATAAATCTCTTTGGGATATTAGGATGCTTTTCCTAGAAGCTGGATAAAAAGAAAGCATTATTATTCTTCCATGTTCACCAGAGATCAAGAGTCGGCAGCTCTGGGAAGAGTGTTGATGGACAGTATAGGAAGGTGCCAAACTTGCCCACTTAATAGTCTGCTAAAGGGCAAACTCATTTTATGTAGTACAAGTTGTAGATTTCTGATAAAGACAGAACAGTGGGTTGATGACCAATGTTAAAGCATTTTCAACAAGTTACTTGGATATCCCACAACTTCAACCTTATTATTCCCCAAAGCCTCAAAGACAATATATGTAGCATGTTTACAGTGTCACAGTAATTGTCTTAATTTTCCCAATAATATGTGTCTTACCCATTTTTAGAACATGAATCAAACAAAGAGAATCATACATTGATGTTGATCTAATGAACAAGATATTTTAAAAATGGTATATAGGGTTCTCTCAGACCAAGTAGTATTGTCTAAGGGTTTATCAGGTTTTTTTTTAGATTAATCTGTCAAACAGACTTAAAAAAAAAAAAAAACACTCTCATTCAAGCTTTCAGTCTTTTAAGACTATAAATATCATTTAATTCTATTAAAAGGAAAATAGGCCTAACTATAACCCCTCCCAAAGGGAAGGTTTGTTTAAACTGGACAATTTTCACATACAATTATCAGTGCTGATAAAGTTCAGAGTTAACTCAGTCCCTTTTTCCTTTAATTCTGCATCTTTAATTCCTTTAGTGTTTTGTTGCACATGTTTGGTAGGAGAAAAATGTGCTAGTTTAATTATTTCACATACAAATGGTTTTCATGCTGTTCATCTACTTTCCAGAACCATTTTCCATGGCAGATACATAGTTCATGGACATTGGGAGCCATCCAATGACAATGACAACTGTGTAAGATCTGCAAAAAATGTCTCAAAAATTCTACCTCAGGGAAAAAAGTGCAACTGTTTCTTGAACATTGTATCTGTTCTTAGGAACCATGACCTAGATATCAACAAAATGGGAAAGTTCTCCTCAGCAAAGGCAGATTTACTGCGATGGGCTCCTGTCCAGCCATCAAATCCCAAGATGTGAACCAAATTACTGTTTGGCTAGCACCTTTCCTTTAAGAAGTTAAAATACATTTAATTGTGCTTTTTTCTATACTGGAGGATTATTCTGTATTTACTGTAGAAGAAAGGAAAATGTAGCTGACACGCTTCATCAGTGAAGTTTAGTACCAGTTTGCACTTTATAGAACAGATCTTAGCAGTGATGTCACTTGTGGCATTCCTGCTCAAAAGATGCAGCAGATGGATACAAGTCAGCATTTATCAGGATGAAAGTTTTTATAGATCTTATTTATTTATTTATTTATTTTAGAGAGAGATACAGTGTAAGCAGGGGGCAGGGCAGGGGGAGGAGTATCTCAAGCAGACTCCCCTCTGAACCTGAAGCCTGACACAGGGCTCCATATCACAACTCTGAGATCACGACCTGAGGCAAAATCAATATTCAGATGCTTAACCGACTGAGCCACCCAGGTGCTCCTACTAGGATGAATTTCAAATAATACATATACGTGTACATACATACATTCTTGTCTTGAATTTCTTTCCTAAAGAACAATGATGAGCTAAAACAAGAACTTGTTTCTTTGGCATCTTTATAACCATTTTATTGAGTACAAACCCCTTTTAATAATGGACAGACTCCAGTGGATATTGAGTATCTAGTATACACAAGTCTACTACCTCCTATTGTTTACTTACTGCCCTTCTCCTGGAATGTCCAATGCAACTAATCCTCACTCCATCCTCCTAAACCCCTCCTCTTGCCGGATGAAGAAGTTGAAGCTACAGACTACGCCATAAGATTTTAGAGGCAAAACTATGACACCAGCTGGGATATTTTTTTTTTTTACTCCCTTCTCTGGAGGTGAATGCATTTAATCCTGTTAGATTGTTTATTTTCTTGAGACAGAAAGGGTCAGCAGAAGAAATGGTAAGCCATCCTGAATGCAGAATGATGGAACTTCTTATCCTTCCCATCCAGTGTGATTGTGCCCCCAAGGTAGCTGCTAATACAGGTACCTGAGGCAGCAGAGGCTACAGCTGGAGTGAAACCCAGAGCATAGCTTTCACTTTGCACAAGGGAAAAGTATTTCCAATAATTAGGTTGAGTCCTCCTCAGATCCATGTCACATTAGAACAACACACACAGTTGAAATAGTCAAGCACACGTGTCTCATGCCTGCTTTGGAGGACACCTTGCCAGCATTCAGTTAATGCTATGATCCCTGACTGACACCTCTATGATACAAAGTTTAAGAGAGAGAGAGAGACTATATTTATTTTTTATTTATTTTTTTTATTTATTTATGATAGGCACACAGTGAGAGAGAGAGAGGCAGAGACACAGGCAGAGGGAGAAGCAGGCTCCATGCACCGGGAGCCTGACGTGGGATTCGATCCCGGGTCTCCAGGATCGCGCCCTGGGCCAAAGGCAGGCGCTAAACCGCTGCGCCACCCAGGGATCCCGAGAGAGAGACTATAAAGCACCTATTGACAGAACTTAAAGAACAAATGCTAGTGGATTCATGGAGGAAGCTCTTCTGAGATCCAAATCATAATTTAAAAAATTATTTTAAAATTAATACTTTTATTTTTTATTTTTTATTTTTTTAAATTAATACTTTTAAAAGGCTTTACAGAAATATAATTGTCATACCATATACAATGACAAAAGCTATATATACACACACACACATACATATACACATATATACCTACATAGATACATATATGGCACAACAATGATACATTTTGACATCACCATTACCTATGCATATACAAATATATACGTACAAACCTATATACCTTTATACATAAATATCTACATATATATGCATATATATACATATATATATATATATATGGCACAACTTGATACATTTTGACATTACCATTACTACAATCCAGATAGTAAATGTACCCATCGTTCTTGTGTCCTTCGATATACTATTTTACTTCTCTTAGATAGACACCTCACAGTAGAATGTTACACGGTGTGCATAAGTTTAACATTTTAAGAAACTGCCAAACTATTTTCCAAAGTGGTTTTTCTCATTTTACATTCCCACCAGCAGTATTGAGAGTTCCAGGTGTTCTGAACCTCACCAATATTTAGTGTGGTTAGTCTTTTTAATTTTAGCTGTTTTGACAGGTATGCAGTGCTATCTCATAGTAGCTTTGAAGTGTACCCCAAATGCCTAGTGATATTGAGCATCTTTTCCTGTGCTCATCTGTCACTTGTATATCTTATTTAGCATACTGTCTGGTCAAGTCTTTTGTCCACATTTTATTTTTTTTTTATTTTTAAAGATTTTATTTATTTATTCATGAGACAGATAGAGAGAGATAGAGAGAGAGAGAGGCAGAGACACAGGCAGGGGGAGAAGCAGGCTCCATGCAGGGAGCCCAATGCAGGACTCGATCCCGGATCTCCAGGATCACACCCTGGGCCGAAGGCAGCACTAAACCGTTGAGCCACCTGGGCTGCCCTGTCCACATTTTAATTGGGTTGTTTGTTTTCTTGTTATTGAGTTTGGGAGATCTCCACATGTTCGTGGTATATGTTCTTTATGTATTTTGAATACAAGCTCTTTTTTGAAGACATTAACAAACTGATTTTAACATTCGTATGTAAATGCAACATATGTGCAGATTAGCCGAACAACTTTGGAGTGAAGAGCAACAAAGCTTGGAGGATCAGTCACTCAACACCACCTGATTTCAAGACTTACTATAAAGCTACAGTAATCAAGACAGTATGGTGTAAAAACAGACAAACAGACTCATGAAACACAATTCAGAGGCTAGAAACAGAACCATACATATACACACAACTGATTTTTGACAAAGATGTAAAGCCAGTCCAATAGAAAAAGGACAGTCTTTTCAACAAAGGGTGATGGAACTATTGGGCATGCATATGCAAAAATATAAACTTCAATTCATATCTTGAACCACATACAAAAATAACCACAAAATGGATCACAGACCTAAACCTAAAACCAGCCCTGGCTACATGTGGCAAAATGAAAACACACGCCCCTTTGTTCCAAAATTACTGCGAATTTCAAGATGGTAACATTAGAACATTAAACCAAGCACAAGACCATTCTACGTATGGGACCCTATGTGGCTGTATATACTATGTGCCCATGAAACCAACCTGGCCTAAAAATTATAAAATGTCTAGAAGAAAACACACGAGGAGACCTTCATTTTCATGGATAATGCAAAGATTTCTTAGATACAACACCAAAGCATGCTCCATAAATAAAAAAAAACAAATTGATAAAATGAACATCATCGAATTTAAAAATCTGTGTTCTCAAAAGATTGTTAAGTGAACAAGAAGACAAGCCACAGACTGGGAAATAGCATTTGCCAAAAATAATAATAAAGTTTAACAATTATTAAGTGTCAGATACTGTTCTAAGAATTTTATACAAGTTTAAGTATATATGTGAACATGTATCAAAGCAGATACAATTTCTATCCTCATTTCATATAAGAAAGGCACAGAAATTTAAAAATCCAGCTTAATGATATAAATTGACTAACCCAAGGAGCCAAAATTGGGGCCCCGGAGTTCTGACTTTTAAATCCACACTCCGTACATATCCTAAGGTAAAAAGAAATGACACCTCTTTCTTCTCCAAATCAGCTCCTTATTTCAACAAACTACCTTTCAAAACTGCTGAGGTAGGCATTTTTGATGGCCATGTCTGCTCGTCTGTGCTCAATATATAATGTCCCTTTTTAAGGGACATTAAGTTGTCCCAGACTTTTCCAAGACTGGGCAAATCAAAAGGTTATCAGTGCTTCCGGGACTGGTATCAGCAATCCAAGGGTAGCACAAGTAAGTCTGTAACACTCAGTGCCAGATAAAGCAGCCTTGAGCATGAACTGCCACATTGCCCAATTTGCTTTTTTGGAGCAAGGGATGATCCCACAGCAGAGTACATACTGGTTCCTTGTGCCTAGAAAGAATGCACACGCCTCCTTCCAGTGACCATTTACATCTAGAGAGGCACCAAGGCATGGGAACGCTCATGTTTATCTGTGTGTCTGAGCCCACCCACTGCTTCACTGCAAGCCATGGGGAAAGAAGTATCAAGTCCTAAAAAGGCATTTGGACTGAATAGCGCAATATGCTTGGATACCCTTGCTTCATGTAAACACAGGGTGATTGTGAATTCTAAGAGCCTGGGTGTTGCAGTTCAGCGAGGCTCTGATTAGCGTCTAAAATGCATCCCAAGAAAGGGCTGCAGAATTCTTTGTCTGGAGGAAGGGTGTACACATGACTCTGGTCACCCGGGCTCCCTAGCAATTTTCCTACGACTATTTCATCCCAGGTTCCCTTTGCGGAACATTCTGGGAGCCTCCGGCACTTTCATGGCAAAGGACTTTTGGCTAGCCCATCTTATTTTTACAAGTGCAACTGAAGGATTTTGATGTAAAAGGAAGAGTCGTGGGAAACTAAGTTTCCATCTCCCCGCACAGTAGAAGTAATGTGGCATGCGAGGTTTTCCCAAAAGCTGGTAATTGCTGAGTAAACTCTGGTTTGAACTACCAGTGCCGGGAGTCTCTTGTGACTTCAGCTTTGACGTCATGCAAGTGACTGTGTCTGAGAATCAGAAACATACATTGCTTAGCCTCTGGTACTCTCAGGATTTTTAGGCCAAAAAAGGACAGGATTGGATTCTTTATTTCCATCGTATCATGTTTTCCTAGCCTTGAATTGTTTAATTGTCTTCCAACCTTCAAAACGAGGAATATAATAACTGCTTCTACCTATTCTCCTGGCAGGATCTGGGGGATCACATTTTTCCTGGGTGTTCTTGATCATGTGGTCGGAGTACATTCCTTTGAATTTAGGCTGCACACTAACCCGGCTATTCTGACTTTAAGCTACTCACACAGAGCAACTCCAACAAAACCTGAAACTCTGGCATTTGGCACTTGTCACACCCAGGGTACGGCTCTCTGAGATTTATCAAAGTCCAACAAGATAGATGTCTCTGTTCCTCTGTGTCACGTATTTAAAACTTAAATTTTAAGTGTAATCAACTCAGGCTCTGTAAAGTTCTGAAATGAGTGTGCCCCGGGTATATTAGCATGTTCAATTTTCCCCGATGGGAAAAAAAATCAGGTTTTAAATGTTGGAGCAGCTTTTAAAGTTTAACCTAGAAAAAAAAAATCAATGGAACAGAAACATCCGTCCATACATCCACTTACTATTATCATCTGTGAGGACAGGACAAGCTCCATGACAGTAGCTAATCCCCACGAATCCTACTTGGCCCACCTTTCTATCTAAAATGACAATATTCTCTGTGTTTATTTATTCTAATTTAAGAATATACAAAACTACGCCTGTATTTAGAAGAAGGTTTTCTGTGAGGTTTGACAATTCTCCCTTTCTTGGTAAGTGCGTAGGCCGACCATGTAGGTATGCATATGAGTGAGAATGTCCCTCGTTTCCAAACCATCATTAGAGGCAGTAAAGTGTGAGTATTATGGGAGAGGAAGGTTGTTGCATCTTCCTGTGAAGTCAGCATTACATAGTTACTCCTCATTTCATCAGGAAAAAGGAATGTGCTCTGGGGAAATAGTAGTGCCATAGTTATAAAATATCCACGTGGCTAAGCAAAGTACCTACCTGCCTGATGCAGGTATTTCGGTTCTGGGCAGGGAGGGAGGGCGTCCTTGCAGAGGGTAGACGGGAAAAGAGGTGAGGTCCGTATCTCTGTCTCTTAAGGATCTATAAAAACGAAGGCACCAATCTATATCATGTCACAAACGAGAATTCCGGAGGTAACTCATCTCCTAGCTTTTCTAAAGGTGGGGGGTTTGCAGGGTGAAGGCACTCACAGTCTATACCCTCAACGACCAAAGGTCTTTATACTCACTTCTCAACCAAAGGGGTCTTTTTTCCCTTGAGGAGTGCACCCAAGAAGATCCCATCAAAGCGCATTTTGCAATTTTGTGCAAACCTTTGTGGGACAGCTTTTCTATCAGAGAAGCCACAGAAACGTTCTTAATTAACAGACTTTTCTGCAGGGTGTGGCCAGAGCAGGACTCCAGGAACTGCGAGTGTGAATTTTAATGCTTTGCTGCAAAAGGAGACTCTGGACATTCTCAGCATCTTATTATAAAAAAAGCGGGGTACACTACCACGTGAGGCTCTCTGCGCTAATGGCCTACATTAAGTTACAGGTATGAATTTTACATAAAACGGATTAATATTATATGTCATGGTGGAATTTTAAACACTCCGTGCCCATGCATTTTTAATATTTACGTGCCCTCATTTAATGCTTTGAGGCAATTGCATTTCTGGAGCTCACTTGTGCATCATGTAGATGGGTAAAAGAAAAACCCTGCGACGTTTTGATTTGTATGTCCCTTCAAAAATCTCTGCGTTCGGCACTCTTTTCCTTTTTTTTTTTTTTTGTTAAGCTTTAACCTTTAAAAAAAAAAAAGAAAGAAAGAAAGAAAGAAGGAAGGAAAACGGAACGGCTGCACATTCCATTCCATCATTACGGGTTTTTTTTTTTTTTTCTTTTTTTTTTCGGCGATTGTGTAAAGGCGAATAATGAAACGGAGAGGGAAAATACCGAAGAGGACGAGCGCGCCTTCTGGAACCGCGTCCTTCGGAAGGCGCTGCAAGCCCGGGCTGGAGGGGCGGGCGGCCGAGGGTCCCGCGCCCCGCGCCCCGCAGCATCCGCAGCATCCGCAGCCGGCGGACCGCGGGTTCCAGCCGCGCATCCCCGCAGTTGTCCGCGGGAACTTCTCCGTCCCTTCTCCCCTCCCTGGGGCGCACACCAGCCTGGCGCGACTCCCACTCCGCTCGCTCTTCTCAGAACCCCGACCCACGGCGCTGACCGACCGGAGGGCCCTTCCCATTGGCCCGAGCCTCATTCCCCGAGGTGGCACCGCCCGCCCGATTGGCTGCCCGCTCCCCCCCGCCCCCGCCCCCGCCCGCCGGGCCGCTCGGGCCGCTCGGGCCGCCCGGTTCCCCGCCCTCCCCGCCCCCCCCCACCACGCGGAGCCTCCGCCCTCGCCGCCTCCCTCCGCGCACCCGCCCGCGCGCCCGGCCCGGCCCGGCCCGGCTCCGCTCGGCTCTCGCGGCGACCCCGCCAGCGAGCAGGCCCCGCCCCCGGGGCGCGCGGCTCTATAAAGGCAGCTGCGCGGCCGGCGGGGCGAGAGCGTACGGGAGGCGCGCCTGGGAGCCGGGAGGCGGCGGCGGCCGGGCTGCGGTCGGCGCTCCGGAGCGGGTGACGGGGGAACCGGGGGCTGCTTCCCCTGCCTTTCGGTCCCGGCCGGGGGCCGCCCCTGAGCGCAGGTCCCCTCGCGAGGCCCGGAGCGGCCGCGCCGTCAGGTGTTGGGCGCGGGGCCGCCGGCAGCTCCGCGGTGCCCCGAGCGCGGACCGCGCGCGCCGGGCGCGAAGGCGGGGGCAGCGGAGCCGGTCGCGGTCGCGGTCGCGGCCGCGGGCGGGGGCCCGGAGCTCGCCCGCCCGCCCGCCCGCCTGCCTCGCTCGCGCCGGCGAGTCCGCTCGCGCAGGGCGCAGGGCGCAGGGCGCAGGGCGCAGGGCGCGCGATGAAGGCGGTGAGCCCGGTGCGCCCCTCGGGCCGCAAGGCGCCGTCGGGCTGCGGCGGCGGGGAGCTGGCTCTGCGCTGCCTGGCGGAGCACGGCCACGGCCTGGGAGGCTCGGCGGCGGCGGCGGCGGCGGCGGCGGCGGCGCGCTGCAAGGCGGCGGAGGCGGCGGCGGACGAGCCCGCGCTGTGCCTGCAGTGCGATATGAACGACTGCTACAGCCGCCTGCGGAGGCTGGTGCCCACCATCCCGCCCAACAAGAAAGTCAGCAAAGTGGAGATCCTGCAGCACGTTATCGACTACATCCTGGACCTGCAGCTGGCGCTGGAGACGCACCCGGCTCTGCTGAGGCAGCCGCCGCCGCCCGCGCCGCCGCACCACCCGGCCGGGACCTGTCCGGCCGCGCCGCCGCGGACCCCGCTCACGGCGCTCAACACCGACCCGGTGAGAGGCCGGACGCCGGCCCGGGGCGGGCGCCGCGGGGTGGGGGCGGGGGGGCGGGGGCCGCACGCGGGCGCTCCCCTTCCTCCGGGCGGCGGCGGCGGCGGCGGCGGGGGATGCAGCCCTGCCCGGGAGTCCCGGGAGCCCCGGGAGCCCCGGGAGCCCGGGGCGGGGGCGGGGGGGCAGCGGCGGGAGCGCGGGGCGGGACCGGGGACCGGGGGGCGGGGGCGGCCCTGCGCATCCCGGGCTGTCAAGTCCAGCCTGCGCCCGGGGCGGGGGGGCCCGGCCTCCGCGCTCAAGCCCAGGACCGTACGGGGCGCGACGCCCGCGCCCGCGCCCGCTAACCTGTGCCCCGGTGTCCGTTGCTGTTGCAGGCCGGCGCGGTGAACAAGCAGGGCGACAGCATCCTGTGCCGCTGAGCCGCGCGGTCCAGGTGAGCGCGCCTCCCCCTCCCCCTCCGCCTCCCCCTCCCCCTCCCCCTCCCCGCGCGGGGCCCCGAGACGCCGGCCCAGGGGCTTGGCTTCGGCGGCCCGGCACCGCCGCGTTCCCGGCCCCGGAGTGCGGAGGGCAGGCCCCGGGAGGTGGGCATCCCCCGTCGGTGCCGCCGTACTTCGCTTCACTAATCCGGGGTGCGCTCTGGAGGGACGCGGGTCCCCGCCGCCCCCGAGCCCCTCCCGCGCCCCGCGGGCTCCTACCGCCTGCCCCCCCCCGGAGGGAGGGCCCCCGCGTGGGCGTGGGCGTGGGCACTGCCCGCTGTGCGCCCCCCACCCCACGCCCCGAGCCGTCTGACACCCGCAGAGCGGGATGCGGCAGGGCCTGGGAGTGGATCCCCGATCCCGGCTCCTCGGGGGGCCGGCCGCCAGCTGCCTGCTGGTCCGAGGGTGTTGTCTGACCTGGCGGTTTGTTTTGGGTTGTTGATCAAGCATGTCTTGAGTTTGGTCGGTGGCGCCAGTTAGTCTGCAGCGGGAAGGTTCACACACCCCCTCTATTCATTCGTCTTCCACAGGTGTGCGGCCCGCCTGAGCCCGAGCCAGGAGCACTAGAAAGGGAGGGGGAAAGAGCAGAAATTGCAGAAAAAGCCACCCGAGGAAAGGAAAAAAAAAAAAAAAAATCAGCAAATCCTAGAAACGTTTCATTCGTCATTCCAAGAGAGAGAGAGAGGGGAGGGGGGGGGAAGAAAAATACAGTTTTCATCCTTTTTTTTTTTTTTTTTTTGCACGTTCATAAACATTCTGCATATGTATTCTCTTTTGTCTCTTCATTTATAACCGCTGTGAAATGTACATTTCTGTGTTTTCGGAGGTGCAGTTAAACTTTTAAGCTTAAGTGTGACAGGACTGATAAATAGAAGATGAAGAGTAAATCAACTTTAGAAGCCTACTTTGTGACCAAGGAGCTCAATTTTTGTTTTGAAGCTTTACTAATATAAAAGAGCATTGTAGATATTTTTTTTTGACATCTATTGTTTAAAATAGATGATTATAACGGGGCAGGGAACTTTCTTTTCCCTGCAAGAATGTTACATATTGTATAGATAACTGAGTGACATTTCATACCATGTATATATAGAGATGTTCTATAAGTGTGAGAAAGTATATGCTTTAATAGACTACTGTAATTATAAGATATTTTTAATTAAATATTTTTTGTAAATATTATGTGTGTGTTTTTTTAATCTATGGGAATATTTCTTTTGGAAAATTATTTTTCAGCTCCGTTGCAGAGCTCCTGATATCTTGAATGTCTCTTCTGTTTGGCCTAGCTTTTAATTTGTTTTTGTTCTATCCAGTGTCCTATAGACTCGGAAGTAATCGTTATAGCTAGTGGTCCTGCATGACTGCATGAGATGTTTAATCACAAAATAAACTTGCTCTGAGTCCATTCAAATGTGTTTTCTTTAACCTAGATTGAAATCTTTGTATTTGAAGCATACATGTTGGGAATATACTTTATCAGTTCTTAAGTACAGGGTTTGATAGTGTAATATATAAAGAGTAAGTGTTTGCTTTCCTGTTTTTTAACTGAGGTCAAAATGGATTCTGAATGGTTTTGCATATGGGATGGGGAAATGCTTGGATCCTAAAGGAGTTTATGAAATCTACTGTTTTATCAAAGTGGAAAAAAAATGCTTATCATCCTTCATTTTACACTAAAGCTTAATGTCCGTACGTTTCATGTCTGTACAGATTATTTAAATCATAGAAATGAAAAATGTTCTCTGCTTGCTACCAAAGGACAAACTCTTGGAAATGAAAACTTTCTGCTTTCCTTCCTCCAAAGAATATTAATAGGCGACAGTGGGAGAAAAAAAAAAAGAAAAAAAAAAAAACAAGGCATAATGGCAAATCCTTCAAGCAGGGATAAAAGTCGATCTTCAAACATTAACTTAAGTAGACCAAAAATTCTGATGACCGCATCTAGATTATTTTTTTATAAAAATGATTTTCACTATAGCTATGTTAGTTATGGCTAAACTACTGTCCAATCTCTTGTGATGTGTAACTTTTACATGTGCATATTAAAGTAGATTTATCTGTCTTGTACTGTGATTTCTGGTCTCGTTTCTTCAAAACGCTTTACTTATTTTTTAAGATTTTCTTTTCTCTTTAATGAAGTCAGTATTTTCCAGGTTGGATAGGGACCATCAGGGCCTGTGAACATGATGCATTTAATGTGGTCAGTACTTTGCACACCAGTTAGATGGAATTTTTAGAGTGAGAGAGAATTAAGTAGGATTTAATTGGGTGCTTTGTAAATAGTTAGTCAACTGTGTGTGTAACGTGGTCTGTTTGATTTTTAAAAGGAAAGGATTTGTTTCAGATTATACAAGAATAAAAGTATTATAGACCCAAGGGACTTTTTATGAGGTCAAAGTCAAATATTTATATGAATATGAAATCTCATGGACTCTAGTAGTCTGTTGAAGTGGCAACTATGAACATAAAGTTAATGCTAGTAGGTTCAAATAAATCGAAAGACTTAAAAACCTGTTCTATCCCCAGCATGTTATCCCCTCAGCTTTGACATTTCACTGGTCTTTGGTATTTTTAGAATTTGATATATTTGATGTTGAGCCTTATAAAGTCAAAGAACTGCTTGTTTACATGAGGTTTATTTTTATTTTTTATAGTATTCGTTCTTGTCACACATCAAGAAGAAAACAGAGAAACACTGCTGGAATTCCAAATCTGGAGAATTCTAACGATAGCATTCTTTGTTATTAAATAAAGAGCACGATTCCTCCTTTTTCCTTGGCAGTTTAATTTCAGGAGGAAGCAGATCACATGTGCGCTGTTGATTGGAGTTAGGCATCTGCCAGGCCTGACTGCCAAACCCTACCTAAGCCGTTAGATACAGTTTAAAGTTCTAATGGGAGATTATGAACCTTAAAACAAATAGTTAAATATTTATGTTTTTGAAGATAGATGTTGCACCTTAGTTCATTTTAGGTTTAGGGCATGAAAAAACCACGGAAAGGGAAGAAAAGTATAATGGACATCATATTTCAGAGACTTGGCATTTTACCCTTGGCCACTTGCATAGCTTGGATATCTCTAAAGACACTGGCATTATTTTTTTTTTTTAATTACCTGGAGTTGTATAAGATATTACATTCTATGTATGGTCTATGACCTAACCAAGCAACCAGACAACAAAAACATTTCAAGTTGTTTATCTAGTCCTAAGTATTCAGATACTTGGTTTAACTGATGAAAATGTCCTAACTTCTTAGTTTAGGTAGTTTTCATTTTATAGGGACAAAGAGTACGAAGCATTTAAAACCTGCAAAGGAATAAAAAAGTATCCCACAGTGGGATGTCATTTCTAATATGGTTATAAAATCCTGAACACCTCAAACATCTCAAAGGAATGAGAAAAATAAAAACTAATATACTTTGATACTGTATAAATCTTCTGTTGATTGTCAAGCTCTAACTGAATTTTTAGAAATTTAAAAAATTTTGACCTCCATAATCTATCGTATTAAATGCCTACTATAAAAATAAATCTTCACTGAGCAAAGGGGTCTGAAGTTTGTGGTTTTTAATTGACTTCTACTGAGTTATGCAATTTTTCATTATCAAGAATGGGTCTCTTGATGGATCACCTCAATTATTTACAGTGTTTCTTACCCTGTGATGAAAAATGTGGCTTAAAAATGGTGATATGAATGGAAAGAAAATCTAGTTTGAATGCTAGGCAAAGCCTGTCTACTCTTTTTTTTTTTTTTTTTAGATTTTATTTATTCATGACAGACACACACACACACACAGAGGCAGAGACGCAGGCAGAGGGAGAAGCAGGCTCCATGCAGGGAGCCTGACGTGGGACTTGATCCTGGGTCTCCAGGATCACACCCCGGCTGAAGGCGGCGCTAAACCGCTGGGCCACTGGGGCTGCCCTTCTGTCTGCCAGGATAGGAAGCAATAATAATAATCCTAAACAAGGCAGTGGAAGGATGTCCAGGGAAGCTAGATCCCTCCTCTCCCTCCCCCACACGGACACAGAAGGTAAATAATGTAGAGAGAAAGAAATTATTCACAGAAGTACAGAGCCAAATAAAACTGGTTCTGCCTTTCTAGCTGGTGCACTTTAATTACATATATGTTAATCAGCCCAAATAGCCCTTAGGGTCTCAACAGGGCCAAACACCAAACCCTCCAGGCTTGTAAGGAAGGAAAACCTTCCCTCTCCTGCTTTGCAAGTCCAGGAAATTAATCTACACACCTCAGAGTTAATCTTAACAGGGCTGCCCTCAGTAGGTATTCTTCAGACCCAGGTGATTTCTTTCAGGTATGATCCATGATGTTTTGCTAAAATATTAATTATATTATTAGAACAGTTGCTCAAAAAGGTGTTAGGATTGTAATTGGACCTAGTTCTACCTTGAGCATTGATTTGATCAATACTTTAAAAGACAAAACTCTTAACAAAAGCGAACAAATCTGTTCAAGGGAGACAAATTGCAGTCCTATCGACTTTCATTGAAAATGCTCTCAAATTTTCAATGAATTTTTTAAAGTGCACATTGTGTTCAAGTGCCTCCTTCATATTGATTCATAACCTGGCCTGCTCTAAAAACTTTTGCTTCAGTGCTAAAACTCAGGCCTGCGCCTCATTGCCAAAGGTCCTCAACACTCACCTAAGCCAACCAATTCACTAGTGGGCTGCTGAGTGCAGTTCCATCATTCCTAAGTCTCCACAGCAAATTCACACATGGGATATGAAAAAAAGGGCCGTAAAAATTTGAAGTTAATTTGAAAAGCCCCTCTGAGTCCATAAAGTAAACACACCAGTTTCTGGGGGAAAGAACAAGACGTGTTACCTGTATTCCAGTGGCTAAAATGTTAACTGACAAAGAATTGGACTTAAAAATGTTTAAATAGAAGCAAGACCAATTTTTCTATGCTAATCCCCTTGTATCTGAATTTTTTTCCCAATAAGAAATCTCACACTTTAGAAAGGAATTTTCTGAGATCAGAATCCATAAGCATTAGCAAAATATGCAAATTCCTAGTGGGACAAGACACAATTATTTGCTTGAAACTAAGGTTCCTCAATTCCTTATGCTATAAAGTGTGACTTAGCACTTTTAGCATGTGTATTAAGTTCACATTTTGAAATTTTCTTTTTTTTTTTTTTAAGATTTTGTTTATTCATGAGAGACACACAGAGAGAGGCAGAGACCTAGGCAGAGGGAGAAGCAGGCTCCGTTCAGGGAGCCCAGTGTGGGACTCGATCCTAGGGTCCCGGGATCAGAACCTGAGCCAAAGGCAGAAGCTCAATCACTGAGCCACCTAGGCGCTCCTGAAATTTTCTCTTTAGTTGCAAAGTTTCATTTCCAATGGAAATATTGGAGTCTACATACAGTCCTCTTGCAAATTCATATTTTAGGACATTTCTTAAATTTTATTTAAATATTTGCTTAAATGTTTTAAATATTTTCTTAAATATTTTAAACGTTTTCTAAAACATTTATTATTTTCTTCACAAACTTTGGCAGTCAACTGAGAGACTGTAGTTGTATATATGTCTGTGTGTGTTTATCTAAAAACAGTTAATGAACATACAGAAAAGTATTTTTCAAAAAGGAGTTACACTTTAAAAAAAATAAACGAACTGCATTAACCTTCCATTTTCTCTACACTCTAATTGCAAAGATTGAAAATTTCCATAAAAAATGCACTCCCCATCTTTTCAGATGGCTATAAGTCAATCATGGTATGTTTACGCATAAAGCAGGCTGGAAAATAAAGAAGGACATCAATTATCATAACCTAGAATTTGTCTGAAATTCATAAGTAACCTGAAGAAAAAAAAAGAAAGAAATTCATGAGTAATCTGAAGGAAAATAGAAAGAAAGAAAAAAGGACCAATATGTCAAACTCACAGAAAGCCCAGGAAACAGACCTAGATTTGTAGACATGAATTTGACATCTTATTTCAGCAAGAGTTCTTAGAAACACTTTTCATTGGTGTGGAAACCTGAGTCCATGGCTATAGTTAGAACAAGGCAGGCTCTTTGAAGGAGAAGGCTCTGTGTGATTCTCCTTTGCATGTCTTTCAGTGCCTAACCTTATAAAATATTCGTTGAACTGAATTAAGAACATTTCCCCTAAGAGAGTCTCTTGGTACTGCCCTCGGTTATTCTTTCGTTGCCTATTTATTTTCGTGGCTCACAGCTGAGCTTCAGACCATTCTATCTAACTGCCTTCTGGTCTTTTCCACCTCCGAAGCACAGTGGATTTGAAACCAGATTTCATGGACCCCCCGCCAAACCTGCCACCGTTTGTAGATAGATCCCTTCTTCACTCAGTCAGTTGGGGCAGCTGTAACCAAGTACCATAAACCCGGTGGCTTAAACGTGTATTTATTTCTCACAGTTCTGGAGGCTAGGAAGTCCAAGATCAAGGCACCAGCCTATTAGGTTCCCAGAAGTCACTGCCTGTTACCAGATGAGCAAGTCACATGCTTCCTTCAGATCCCCGCAGTCACACCTGGCATGTGGTCTCCTCCTTGAAGCTGCACTATAAGATAGATGCAAAAGGAACCCAGAGGCTAAGCAAGGTCCTCTACCTGCCCCAGGACCTGGATGTAAGGATTTTTTGAACGTCCCGCCCCAGCCATCCTTTCTCTCCCCTACTTCTGGCCGCCCTCAAGTACACACTCTATGCCTTTGCCACAACTATGCCATGTCCTGTACATGCTACACAGCAAAACATGCTTATCTCCCTAGTCTTGACAGTGCAAGGTTGATCTCCCAAGAGAAGGACACACATGGATCATGGGTAGGGACACCTGCCGAACCACCTGAACCAGCTAACTTGCCCATCTGTGGATAAGGGTTAACCTGTCCGCTTCCAAAGTGATGTGCTCATGCTCATGCATGCTTCCCTTCCTTTGCATATGGTATTACTTCTGTCTGGAGCCTTTGATCCCCACTTTCAGCCTGGCCAGCTGTTAAACTCACCATCCTTCAACTATCACCATTTCTTTCTTTTTTTTTTTTTTTAAGATTTTATTTATTTATTCATAGACACAGAGAGAGAGGCAGAGACACAGACAGAGGGAGAAGCAGGCTCCATTCAGGGAGCCCGATGTGGGACTCGATCCCGGGTATCCAGGATCACACCCCAGGCTGCAAGCTACACCAAACCGCTGCGCCACCAGGGCTGCCCACTATCACCGTTTCTGCAAAAAGTATACGATGCCTCTCTTCCTCACCCCCAAAACAGCCACCCCTCCTATGCTATAGTGTTATTATTTTCACATGTCTGCATTCCCTGTAGATCCCTGACCCTCCAGGGATTCCAGACCACAAAGTAACAGAAGAACATTCCTGTAACTCTCTGTGCCAGCAAATCTAGCAAATTCTTTGCAACTCAAAATTGTGGTTGAGGGGTTTTCATTATCTCGTAAAAAGCCTTTGGCTGCCTTAAACATGAAAAAAACAGATAAGCTGTGGGTTCTTGAGAATAAGGGAGTGTGGTCAGCCTTAGGCAAAGAGAGTTGGAAGGAGAGATTGAGAAGAAGAGAGAGGCAGAGCAGATCCTGTATCCCAAAGAAAGAAATATGACTGACCCAAGTTGGGGTGAGTCAACAAAGATGCCTCAGTGCCAGAGATGAAAACATGCGGTAAGGAGGGATGACTCTGCAGAAATAGACTGAGATGGGTCTGTGGTGGAAGCAGCTGGCAGGGGGCACTCAGGAAGATTGTATGCTCAGGTCTCTACAGATGTGCCTCAGGTCTCTGTTCTCATAGGCCAGGGAAGACGCTTGGGATAGATCAGCCACAGTAGGTGCAATGAATCCTCACAAGTCAGTTCTAAAGGATGAGACTTGCCTCTCCAATGGGAAAGAAAACCTTCTAGGGATGAAAATTTCATTTCCACTCCTATGCTCTGGGGCCCTAGAAGTAGAATCAGATGATTAGCAACCTGGAATATGTCTGGTAACCTGCCTTTTATTTTCCAGTGTAGAAGACAGAAGCCTGAAAGGTGGAGTGGTGGATTCAGATAGTTTCTCTGTCTCTAATCCAAAGGCCACAAACTCAATACCAATGGATTCTATTCCAGTTTACTCCTAAGTGGTTTATCTCGCTCTGTATTCTAATCCACAAGTTGACTGGTGTTCTCTCCTAAGAAGCTGGGGTTCCAATCTTAAGCAAATAACCATTAAATGTAGGACTGATCCGACTGACTTTTAAAATAAAAAACAGGGGTAATATATATATATATTTTAGATTTTATTTATTTATTTGAGAGAGAGAGAGCACACAAGCGGGGGGGGGGGGCAGAGGGAGGGGGCAAATCAGACTCCCCTCTGAGCAGGAAGCCCCACTTGGAGCTGGATCTCTGGACTCCGAGATCATGACCTACGCCTAAAGCAGACGCTTACCCGACTGAGCCTCCCAGGGGCCCTGGTGATGTGCTTTTATAGCACATATTGAGTATTTTAAAGTCTGTTGACAAAGGAGCACAGGCAATTCAATGCAGAAAGGATAGTCTTTTCAACAGCTGGTGCTGGAACAATTAGAGGTCCACATGCAAAAAGCGACCAAGACCTTAGACCTTTCAAAGAGCTTGACTCACAATGGATCTTAGTTAGACCCAGATATAAGTACAAAAGTGTAGAACTTCTTGAGGAAAACATAGGAGAAAATCTATGTGACTTTGGGTCTAATGATGAATTTTTAGATACGGAACCAAAAACACAAAAGACTTTCAACCCTATTGTCCTGCACATTTGTGCGTGTGGACCCCTGTGGTCTAGGGAGGCAGTGTGGTGTGGTGGAGGGGCACAGACTGATGGGCTCAGAGCTCCTCAGCCTGCTGTGTCCCCTCAGGTAAGTCACTTCTCCAAGTTCCAAAGGCCTCATCTGTAAAATGGCTGGATATTAATAATTACCCAGCACAGAGGGCTCCCGAAAGAGACAAAGGAAGCAACATAGATGAAAATACTTTATAACACTGGTTATAATTTGGATAATTTGGATATATATATATATATATATATACATACATATATATAACAATTACCTCTAGAGATTTTTAAATTTTGGATTCCTGACTTCCACTCATCCCTTCCTCCTAACCACTGAGATTCTGATTGATTAGGTATAGGGTAGGAACCAAGTATCTGCATTTTAGCTTTTCCCTGGCAAATCTGAGGCAAGTCTCCCAGGAACCCCACTTTGAGAAACACTGTTGTAATATATACAATGTTACAGAGTCTTAGGCTGTTCTTGTTACGCCACATCTGGTGTATTTGTCCTCCTTTTTGACATCACTTTCCAAAGTCGCAGAAGCTCTAAGTGAAGAAGAGAAGTTAATATATCAACAGAAGATCACGGCAAAAACATCCAACAGGAGAAAGGAAGTCGGTACTAGTAGGGGATGCCTAGGAGGGAGCTGCTTGGAAAGGGAGACTGTGGTATGGTCTCTGGGACAAGTGAGCCATCAAGATGCTGAGTCCTCCATACTCTTATTTCAATCTTTCTTTAAATCAAAATATTTGGGGTGCCTGAGTGGCTCAGTCGGTTAAGCATCCGCCTTCGGCTTAAATCATGATCTCAGGGTCTTGGGATGGAGCCCTGTATCAGGCTCCCCTGCTAAGCGGGGAGCCTGCTTCTCCCTCTGCCTCTGCCTCTCTCTCTCTCACTCTCTCTGTCTCTCATGAATAAATAAATCGAAAAAAAACCCAAACCCCAAAATATTCAGAATAACCTTTGCTTTACCTATCATACTAAATCTTAAATTTTCCTTTTTTTTTTTTTTAAGATTTTATTTATTTACTCATGAGAGACACGGGGGGGGGGGGGGGCAGAGACACAGGCAGAGGGAGAAGGAGGCTCCATGCAGGGAACCCGACATGGAACTCAATCCCGGGTCTCCAGGATCACGCCCTGGGCTGAAGGCGGCGCTAAACCACTGAGCCACCTGTGTTGCCCCGTATCTTAAATTTTCTAAAGAAAAGCACGAAAGAAAGAAGACATCTTCTACCTTCCTCTGTGTCATTCCAAATCATGACATTCTCTCGTTACATCTATGTGATGACCTAGCAAATGCCTGGAGGAGGTATGCTTGTGTAGGCAGCAATGAGCAATATTATTTTAATGGTAAAGAGAGTCTTCTGGGTAAACAAATTTAGAAAAAAAAATATGTCATTTTCCCTAGTATATTATGTCATCCTAAAGCATGACCTAGAACATGGTGTTGAAAAACAGTCTCGCTGGTCTTGCTCCAGCTGCTGTGCTTACCTTTGAGCTGTCCTCATTAATGGCTATCAAACATTCAAATACTGCACGCATGAAAAATTGGGAAAGAATACAATTGTGCCTTAATTTCATCTAACAGATTTCTCTGTGGTAAAATTGTATATGACTTTAAAAGGAGTAGAAAGAATAGTTTTAGTTCTTCAAAAATTGAGTAAGGACTCTATGAAAGGAAACAATGGTAAGTCTGTGGAATTAGATTCGGAGCTCTGCCATTGACTGTGTGCCCTCAGGCGAGGTACTTTACCTCTCTGAACCTCACTCAAACTTCCTTTTATAATGAGGTCACAATACTTAACAATAGGAGTCTGTATGCAAATCATGTGTGGGAAGCTCCTAATGCAGCACGGGGGCCATCCCCTGATCATTTAGTTCCTTTGCTCCAATCATTCCTGCCCCTACTCATCTTGTAAGACCTACACATGTGCGTGCCCTCTAACGGTAGGAAAATGGGGTTCACGAGAATGGAGGAGCAAGAAGTGGACAGGCACCTGGGTCCTCAGTGTGGAGGACAAAGAATTCCATAAAGGCTCCAACATTTCTGGGAGAACCCCGATTTCCAACCTTCTGTGTCATTTCTTTCCTGAATAAACCAGAGGGACTCTGCACCCAGAAGTCATAAATGACATAAACGTTGATGGAAGAAGAAGGGTTTGAGGGAAGGTGGCAGTCTGAGTAGCAAGAAGGAACTGCAGAGGAAGAGAGATGATTATGGAAAATGAAAACGGGGGCCTTCATATCTGCTGATTTTGCTGGTCGCATGGTCAGGTGCCCTGCTGTTGGCTCCTCCGTCTACGTTCTGATGCATAGCTGACGGCTGCAGGATGGAGACAGGTGCTGAGGATGGGGCCAGGGGAGGAACTCCAACCACAGACTGCCACACTCTGGGCTAAATACACTGGGATCCCAACAATAATCTCCTGGTAGAGAAACGATTTTGAAACCAAAGACCTAACACGGGCGCAGGACACAGCATACTTACAGTATACAAGCGACAGAGTAAAGTTCAAAAGAGCATAAAACCTGTGCATTTCTGCATGGCTTAGCAAAGTATGCCTTTTATCATAGATGTTTCACATAATCTCTGGTAGCTATGCTTGGCCGTAAATAAAGCCAAGATTAATTCCGCAAGGTAGAGAGACCAATGTTTGGGAGCTTGCTGTGTCAGTTGCAACACTCCAGTGAATCATAAAATAAGAAATTTGAAGTAAAATCAAATGCCCTCATTTTCCTGATAAGGAAACTGAGGGTCAGAAATGTAAAAATGTGCCTTTTGAACAAAGACGTGAGGCGGGGGCGGAGCTGCCAGCAAAACTCAGGTCTTCCAAATTGTAGCCTCCTTAACTTTCCTAAGTTCAATAGAGAATACGGTTGTTTATATTATCAGGCTCCTATTTATCCTGAGCCATGTATTTTGCATTTTTTTTTCTTTCTTGCAGATCATTTTCCTCTTAAAAAAATTCTGTAAACACAGCCTTTTGTTTTTTGCATTTGTAATTTGAGGACTGAGGTCATTCCCAAGAGGGCTATGTTCCTAAGAGAACAAAACTTTTTTTTTTTTTTTTTTTTTAACTCTAGAGATAACTGCTCTGGAAAAGAGAAATGTATCTTTTAGTGTAGAGTTATTTTGAAGTGAAAGATCTCATGATCATTCTAGATTACAAGCAGACTCCAAGGATACCTACAAAAGCCCCATAAATCCTTAGTGATCCTACAGGACATTAGGGACCTTATCAATTTGTTTATCAATTTGCGATTCTAACTTCATGACATGTGAAACACCAGTAAAAAATAATCTCCTGCCTCATTATTTTAGAGAATACAAAGAAATGCACAATCACTGCAGACCTGCTCGCTCTTGCCAAGTCTGGTTTTTATTATTATACATATAAAGAGAATCCTCTGTTCACCAGCATCTATAAAGGGGCTGATTTTCTCAGCTCTGTAGTAATTGTTTAATATTAAATCAGCCCAAAGTTTTAGGGCATGTTTCTCAGAAACCGTTTGTCTAGCATCAGGTGTGCATCTAGGCAGTATAGCAGCTGTTAATTTTTAGGTGAAAAAAAAAAGATAATATGCATTTTCTCAAGCCTTAATGGCAACTCTTCACAGTTTAAATAGTCTAACTTGTTGATGAAATAAAAAAAATCTTCAATTCTTTCTAGAAATCACAAACATGCTAAAAATAAAGAGTTCAACTTTTCAGAGGCAACGTCTTCTAGATTCCTTATGCAGTTTGATGCCCCCTTGGTAGATCGACAGGATTTTAAAATGTTTTTTTAAAAAATCCAGGGTGAAAATAATTACTTCAAGCCAGGTCAAATAAAAAAAGACTATCATGGATGTCAGAGACCCTGGAATCTCATTTCAGGGTTTATTTTAATATTAAGATTTCCTTTTTGTTCTCTGTGACTCCTTGCCAGAAGACACAGAAGAAGTTCTCCGTGAAGCTGTGTTTGGGGTCAATGCCTCATCACCACTCTTTTTAGGAAATAGGATCATAAAGCAGTGCACTGAGTGATCCCAGGGATGAAACCCTAATACTTTCTCTGCAGGATTGGGTTGAAGACTGTGGTTTCCACTGAGAACTTCATCCCTCTTCCCCTTCAGCAATTTTCTCTTCTCTTCCATGTGCCCCTAACCTCCCCCCCAAATCCCAGTCTCCAGATTGGGATACAGATTGGGCCTGTCCCCACTGCCACGAACTTTCTGTCCTCTGGAAGCCCTGGAAACATCGAAGGGAATCTGCTCTTCCCATATCCTTCGAATCTCACACTCTGTGGAATTTACCAGATAGGAAATGATTACATACACTTTGTGGGAAGGGTCCTGCCCATTTCAAAGGATCAGTAAAAGTACTTGCAGGAAAGCACAGAGCTTATGGGTAGGTCTCTCCACCTCACACCCTCGTCCCGGGCCCTGACGTCCTGACATTGCCATCACAGATTTTACAGCACTAACTAATGTGGCATGAGGCTGCTGGGGTGTGCAATAGGCCTACACTTGCCCTCAACGCCACCAAAGCTCATTAGATTCCATTAATCAAATATTTGCTTTTACATTAAACACACGGTCTAGAAACACAAATTTCTGGCATGGCTAACTCTTGCATGACATGAGTTTTGATAAACTGGCAAATTTTCCTGCTGACATTCCTCAGGTTACATGCCTGCCTGGTGCTACAGGCAGTGTCAGTTATCTGCTGCCCTCTTTTGAATTTTAGGGCACACTGCACTCATAAATAGGGCCTGTTGGCTGCAAGAGCCTCTTTTCCCTGTCCTGGGGCAGGTGGGATCTTCTGGCTTAGTTTTCTGAGGTCCAGCAAAGGCTAGTCCGGTGCTGTTAGAATAGCACTTCAACACCTCCCCACCCCTATGAATACTACTTTCTCTGCCGGTGTTCTTCTGGGGCGAAAGCAAAACCCATTTTCTGTGACAACAACGCGGTACATGGATTACAAGACATTCTGTTGTGTTTTCGGTTTTGTTTTAATTTCCCTATCTTAACCAAATTTATCACCCAGACCACTGCCCCCTCTGGGCTGATCTATTCATTCCCTGAAATTGCATGCCTACAATTCTGGTGATAAGGAATCGGGAAGAAGACTTATGTCTGAATCCATTCCGGAGGGCAGCTAAACACATCTGTCCTCTGAAGACAACAGCGAGGGGTGGAGGTCCTCACAGAGGTGGCAGGGTCACTGAGAAATCCGAAGGCCTTGCAGGAAGGTAGACCTGCAGGGCTGGGTAGAGCTCACCAGCACGGCTGTCCTGCTGCCCGCGCCCCCCTCCACCAGCCATGCTCTGCTGTGATTGTGTACCCCCAAAACCATTAGTGTGATGCATTCTGTCCCTGCCCTCCCTCCTAGCATCTTACCCACTCCATCCTCACGGCCTCTGGTCATCCTCCCCACTTCAGATACTAAATTCATATATGAAGGAATAAGTGAGAACATGCTCATTAAAAAGAAAGAAAGAGAAAGAAACTCTTGTCATCTCTCCTTCAAAATCACAGGAGTTGTTTGGGGAACAAGAAGGCAGCAACAGTGCAGCGCTCAGGAAAACCAGGAGACTGTCTAAGATCAGAGTCTATAAGTAAGTTGTTTTCTGTTGTTCCGTGGTGCTCTCTCTGTGTGTCTGTCTGCCTGTCTCATGCTGCACTGAGCTCCGTGCCAGCCCCACAGCCTTCTCAGACTAGATGGCGAATCTCGAATCTTCTATCCTTCCTGGGCCCTCCCTGGGCCAGAGCAGTCTCACGCTGGGAATGGCTGCTCTTGGTGGAGATGGGAGACACGATCCATCCCTCTGTGGCTCCTACTGGGAAAAAGAACGGGTAGCACTGTCGTTCTCTGGGCAGAAGAAATGCTGAAAGTACCTGATGGCCCCATTAGGCTGCTAGCAGATGAAAAGACACCAAAAATACAGAAACCCTCCCAAAGCACTGGGCGGATGTCCCTCTGCCACAGGGCCGGCTTCCTGGGGGTACAGCCCACGCAGTTGTACAGGGCCTGCACTCGGGGCAATGCTCTGCTATCGCTGTCTCAAAATTCTGCACAATCGGTGAATAATTGTGAATGGCTGTCTTTTTGCACTGTGCCCTGCAGATTACATATCTGGTCCTGCACAGCATTCAGGGGCAGCCCTATTCTGAGGCACCCTATTTCCTCCCCAAATGGTGGATTTGTAAATATTTATGTTTGGAGAGGGGCAGGGGTTTGTGTTGGTGGTGTGTGTGTGTGTGTGTGTCTGTGTGTGCGTGTGAAATGACGTGTGCTTTGCCTTGTACCTGTTTCTGATTCTCTTAGCTAGAATGGCTGCTGGTAAGAATCACACCGCGTGGCTGACTGGCAGCTGCATTCCCAGGGACTTGCAGGCTTGGGCAATTGTGGAAAGAGAAAGTTTCCATGGAGAACTATGCAAAGTGCCTAGAAGGAATCATCAGGGCAGGTAGGAAGATATGGAGAAATTCTGCATCAAGGAGATGGCTCAGTAAGAAGACAGGTGCACAAGCAAATCCCAGGGGCGATCCTGTTGTGTCTAGAAAGAAGAGACAAGAAAAACCTTTTCTTCCAGATTCTTTTTTTTTTTCCAGCCAAAGCCACAAGGCCTCTGGCACATACACACTCAGCTGATATTTTTTTATGTGTCCTACTGTTTCCTCTGAATTCTTCTGAGCTGCCGTAGAGAAACACTACATCAACACAATTTATTTGATTACAATGCCATGTCATCTCATATATCTCGTGTTCACATTAAGTTGACATGGCACTGCGTTTGTGTATGAGCATATATGGATGCACATTATCACAATCACTGCAGAATAGCATTTGTTCAGGGCCCACTACCCTAGTAGATGCTACACACAGAGCTGGGAAGGCACACAGAACAGTTTAATAAGAGAGGGGGGAAAAAAGATACTTTCTATTTAATTCAACTTGCAGAAAAACAAAACAAAACGAAAAGCTACTTGATATTTCCTCTCCATGCCTGCTGTATGGTGGCAAGAAAGACCTCTAAAGCACATAAAGCTCTTATCTTTGTTCATTCCCCAAAGAATAATAGACCAGTCAGAGCTCTGATGCTGTTTTAATAATGCACAATTTACAATTCATTGGTTACCAAGCACTCACAGTATAATTAATTTTACAGACCTGTTCAGCAAATCCACATGGTTTTGTACGATCTGGGGGGAGGGGTAAGGGAGGGGAGGGCAAAGGGGGAAAGGCATCTTCTCTCTCTTTTTTTTATATCAAAATAGCCAAGCCCTGTGCCAGCTGGGCAGAGTGACAGGCAGCTGTTATGACTGTAGGAGGGACAGGGTTTGATGTACAGTCTCCCCACCAAAAAGTTTTGAACCAGCAAAAACTGCCATCCTTATGGGTACTGTGTTCAGTCCCCTGGGAACATCTCACTAAGGAAGCAAGGTGACTAAGCCACAGAGCTATGTCAAGAATCACTTTCAGGAAAAAAAAAAAATGATCTCCGTCTCCTACTTCTATACTCTTGTAAACACAATTCAGGCTGCATGTGATCACTCCTTCCCTCTCAAAAGTCTGTAGCAAGAGCACGGGTACCAAATGACGTAAGGGTTGGGGTAGCAGAGACAGAGATTCCCTGCCTGCTTTCACGATCCTTCAGAGAGCCATCATTTATGTAAAGGGGTTTCTGGAACTTCACAGAAAATTCTCAAAACTGAATAAAATTCATTTGCAATATGTCTGAGTATATATTTTTTCTATCGATGGGCTGCTTTGTTTTTAGGATCTCTGCTTTACCCCTTTTGGATTTCCCAAATATATGCATAATATTTTAACTTAGAATCAGACTGTCCAAAAAAGGAGAACCTGCTTGATTATTGCCGCCCTTAAAAACAGAACATAAAGGAGAAGGTGCAAGTGAACTCCACATACTTCTGTTTATTCCTAAAGTCTGGTTTTTCTTGGTGGTGGTTTCTAAGATCTCCAGAATGGGCCTTACACACATGTCAGCTGGAGATTCTACAGAACCGCTAAGTGGTTACCGCCTGGGTCACCATGTCTCATGCAGTACAGAGGCCAGGGGCTCAGGCTCCCCGGGCAGACAGACTTGGGTTCAGATCCTGGCTTTGTCACTTGCTCGCTGTTCAGTTTGGACATGTCAGTGAACCTTTTGAAGCCTTAGTTTTCCCATCAATAAATATAAATTTGGGGGCAGTCTGGGTGGCTCAGCGGTTTAGTGCCACCTTCAGCCCAGGGCGTGATCCTGGAGACCCAGGATCGAGTCCCACGTCAGGCTCCCTGCATGGAGCCTGCTTCTCCCTCTGTCTCTGTTCTGCCTCTCTGTGTATGTGTGTGTCTCTCATGAAAAAATAAATAAAATCTTTAAATAAATAAATAAATAAATAAGAAAACATTTACCTCACAGACTTGTGGAAAGACAAAAGGAGATAATTTGTATAAAGCAGTCAGTATAATGCCTTGTTTGGGGTGATTATATATAATAAATGGTCATTATTACCTCATTGATGTTACTCAGCCATGGTTAGTCCTTTTATGTTTAGCTCAAAATTGTTAACAACCCATTTATTGATCTTCCCGCACCATCAAATATCTCTTTTTAGCAGCCCAGATAATAACCAGAGGATATACTGATCAGCATGGCTTCATTCTGAGCTAGGATGTTGACACAGTGGCCATTGCTTATAGTCTACCATTAGGTTTAACGGGAGAAGTGAGGGTCTAAGATCATTTCGAGGGTAGAAATGCCAAGCATAATCCTACTTTGAGGAGCCGGAACTCTTTTTCATTGGAATTCCAAATGGGTTGGTCAGCAAAGTTGGGACATTGTTTTCAGAAAATCAAAGATAAAATGGACTCCATTTTGCAGTGGAAGGAGAAGGCACTCGGCACAACAAGGATGTTAGATCAAGGACATTAGGCCTGCCATAAAGGGACACCATCACTTCTAATAAGCATCCAAGTTAGAGAGGTGGCTGGGTGCATTTATAAAAGGAATGGAAGTCCCTGAGAGTAGAGGGGGGCATGCAAGACAATCGCTCCTGTGTGTTAACGGTTTAATATTCCCTGGATACTCTCCCAAATGCTTTACATGGGTTTATTCGTTTATTCTTTCTCTATTCTATTAATTCTTCATAGTAATGGTTATGATCACCATTTTACAGATAAGGATTATGAGGCACAGAAACCGTAAGTCCAAAGTGATGCGAACTTCTTTTTTGTTAACCCAAGAGTGGCTCTGCAACTACTTGAGTTACTGCTCAAGACCATCTGGATAGGTGTTCTACTTGGGACTGGGCTGAAATTAACAATGGCTTAAAATATTATTGTATGATTATAAACTATATCCACCTATAGTTGGAAGCCTGGGACAGCTGGCTTCACAAACCAGGAGGCTGGTGGGAGGGGTGGTGGGGGAGGGGGCTACGCTGCAGAACCAGAGAACAAACAGCCCCAAGAAGATGCCCAGCACACTGCTATGGCACTCCAGACCTGTCACTATGGTGACCTATTAAGGGTGTTGAGAAGAGGGGGGATTTTTCTCAAGTGCCCATTTACTAGGAGCCCTTCCCACTGGGAACCACAAGGGCTTTGTGCCCTTCTGTTTTCTTTGGATGCTTGTGGTTAGGGCAACAGAGATCCATTCAGAATACAAGAAAAGGGGGCAGAGTGTTGTAAGGATCCTCACGGACTGGAACTGGACCACAGAATTCAAAACTCTAGAAATTAACACAGCTCCAGGGATCAGCGACTCTCCTGCTCCAAGGCAGCATTATCTCTTTTCTTTCCACATCTCTTCATTTCTTAGCACCATCTGTGGCACTTTACTTTCTACCATCAGCTGCCTTTGTGGCATCAAGGCTTCCAACACCCCCTCATCAAACACAACCCATCCTGGCCTCTCCCACCCCTATTTTACCTTGAGCAGCCTCTTTCTCACCATCTGAATATATTTGTTATAAGAGAGAAGTCTGATGGACTCTGTTTCTCTATTTCTGAACAGCGTTACAGGTAGGGGCCAGCCCAAGGGCTTTCTGTCCTGTAGGAGGATACTCATCTCTATCCCAATCAGCTGTGAGATGGGCAGGGCAGGGTAGTGAGGGGTCACAAGGTGCAAAACACAGGCCTGGGAGCTGCTCCTTCTGCAGCGGCCCTGGGCAAGGCAGGCCAGTCCGAAGAGACTGCCCAAGGCTGGTGCTTCACACCCTCCTGGTACAACTGCTGATCTGAGTCTGGATCAGACAACAGGTCCACGCTCTCAGAGGAGGATCATAGGGTCCTGGAAGGAGGCTCTGACTCAGCAGAAAACTGTCCTATAACTTCTTCTGTAATTGTAGCATGTATTTCCAAGTTTTTCTTATGTTACCTACTCCTCAATTCCTGCTGCCTTTCACCTGGGATCATCCTCAACACACACACACACACACACACACACACACACACACACACACAAATGCACACAGTAGGGTTTAACATCTATTTCCAGTCAGACCCTGACTTCAGCCCCACTGTCAATATGCTCCTACTCTTCTTCCTATGGAGCTTTGGCACCTGCTCTATGTCCTCCCTGGCATCTGACCTCAGTCAAAACTGTTCTTAGCATAGTTATTCTCTCCTCAGGACCAGTGCTTTAAGCAGTTCCCATTTTCTGAACTACACAATCCATGACAAATGAACAAATATGTTCTGCTGTAAGGCCACATCAGGTAACAATGCAGGTCACCAATGATATGGAGCCAATGTCTATCAACTGTCCATCATTGGTTTACTCAACAGCATTTGTCATTTGATTTCAGCCAACTTTTCTCAGAGATGCCAGTCCCTCCCAGTTACTGCTTGTCACTCAGACATATCAAATTCTTAAGTTTTATTCGGTTTGCAGCAAAAAAACCAGAAAAAACAAAACTCTCCTACCAAGCTAAGCTTAAAAGGTTCATTGGCTCATTTGGTTCATTGGACTCTTCTTAATATTTTCATTCCCATCCCACTTGATATTTTTTTGTGAAATTTTTCTTTCCTTTGACCATTTTTTTTAGGTTAGCTTCTTTCTGCCTTTGGTTTTTCCAGATCTCCTGATAATCATTTATTTCATGGCAACTCCCTGATCTACCCATCTGGCCCAGCAGAATATAGTCTATTTTATTCCTTTAAAAAAAAATGCTTTCAATACTGTACAGTCACATCTGATTTTTTTCCCCCAAGGCAATTGTCAGGGGCATTCTAAGTGTCCCTGAAATATAAAACCCTGATTTATATCGGGCAGTAGACAAATTTGTTACCACTAGAGGAAGATGGACTCTTCTCTCACAGAAACCATGCATCACGGATAGCTTTGGATATGGGCACGTTAGGACCCCGGTGTAATTAACAGAGTATTGGGATGACCCTTTGCTCCTCAAGGGACACTTTTGCATATCTTCTGACTCACTGCTTCTCTATCCCCCAGGGAGGTTTAAAAATTATGGATGCCAGGCTCCCACCCAGATCAATTAAGTCAGAACCGCTGGGGTTGGGGTCTAGGCATGAGTAGGCTTTTTTTAATTCTCTAGGTGATTCTAATGTGCAGTCATGGTTGAGAACCCTTCCTTAGTTCAGTGGTTTATAAACTTGGCTGTACTTTGGAATCACTAAGGAGCTTTAAACAGTACCGATGCCTGGGTCCCACCCTCAGAGATTTTGATTTAATTAGTCTGGGTTTTGGCCTGGCCATTGTGATTTTCAAAGCTCCCCAGGTAATTATAATATGCAACCATGGTGGAGAATCAATACGTTAATGGATGCCTGAAATTTCAACATTAGGCTCCCTTCTTCTCACCTCAGTTTCTTTCTTTCTTTCTTTCTTTCTTTCTTTCTTTCTTTCTTTCTTTCTTTCTTTCTTTCTTTCTTTTGATTTTATTTAGTTATTCATGAGGACACACAGAGAGAGTCAGAGACATAGGCAGAGGGAGAAGCAGGCTCCCTGCAGGAAGCACAATGCAGGACTCAATCCCAGGACCCGGGGATCATGATCTGAGCTGACGGCAGATGCTCAACCCCCGAGTCCCCTCAGTTTCTAACTGACACAAAAATATACACGCTCTTGGGTGAAAGATGATGCTTTTCTCAACTATGTATACCTAAACATGAATGTGTTTCAGAAGTAGGGTTGCCAGATTGAATACAGGACAATGGTTAAATTTGCATTTCTGATAAACAACAAATAATTTTTGGCGCAAGTATATTCATGTAATATTTAGACGTGCTTATTATACTAACACATTATTCACTGCTTATCCAAAATTCAAACTTAACTGGGCAGCCTATATTTTAGTCTGCTAAGTTTGGTTAAGCCTATCCAGAAGGCTTTCTGAGAGCAGGTTGTGGAAGGAGGGCACAGATGACAGAAAAAGCAGAGACATAGGGACCCTGAGGGGAGTCAGAGGAGTTCTGTAGAAAGATCACCAAACAAAGAAAGGCTGTGCCAAACAGGAAATTATTTGACTTCTCAAACTCATTCAGGTACCACACTGCCAACATCCTTGTAAAAAATCAAGAGAATCTCCCCTCCCTTAGCAGCTTGGATGGCAGAAGGGCCGGGGCACACGTTATCCTTCCAGACATGCCAGCAACGACCCACGGCAGCTGACAGCGTCAATCTAGAATCCCATTCCTGCCGGGACAAGAGCAAGGTACAGGTGTCATCCATGGCGAACTTATTCACTAATGTTCTGAGGGTTTTTTTTTTCTATTTAAAATGCACTACATTGAGAATGACAAATTTATGAAAATTCTAACTATAGAATTTAATTAAGAATTTAATTAAATCTCAATATAAAATTTAATTATAGTCGAAGGTTTCAAAATAGTTGGCTTTGACTTAGGATCATTGTAACCTACTTCATGAAAGTTAGGCAGACAAAAATGCCTTCAAAATTAGGAAAAGAAGGTAGGTATGTAAATAAATATGATAAAGGCTCCCTATACTAAATTCCTGGTAAGCCTATTACAAGGTCTTGTATTCCTGTGTGTGCTAATCCCATCCTCTACATGAATCCACCTGTCATTTTCTCAAGGACATTCTTTATTTCATTTTTCTTTTGAACCCTTCCTTTTACATCTGTGGATGCCCAGGGGATTGTCTTCTCACTGGTTTCCACGTTATCGAAACAGAACGTACTTACATCTGGTAACGCGAAATGTTGGAGCACCTAAGAGAAATGGATCTACATCCCAAACCTCTCCTTAGATTTCCTAATTCAACATATTTCAACACATTGGATTCCTAGGGTCTAGAAAAACAAATTTACTTCTTTATAAGCATCTTCTCCTTTTGCAGCTGATATTTGGATTGTTAAATCTGAGCATGAAGGAAATACCCCCAGATGAAAATAGAAGACATTCCTGTGATCCCACACAAGTTCCAGAGAATACCAAGGCACATAGGATACTCTTTCTACTCCATCATCCCACTGCCCCAACCTCCCTTCCTTTCCACCTCCACCAATATTTATGTACCTCAGTACATAAAAGAATCTCTTATCATGACCTCATCCTCTCATCTGACAACTCCGAGGAACGACGCTTCCCAGATGTCTTTGAGGTCATTCAACCCTGGGTCTGACTGCTGCTTGAGATGCACAGGGCCCCATGGCCCCTTCATACCCCTTACCTTAAAATGGAAGTATTGCTTTCCAAAGATTATCCAGAAAAGAAAGTCCGGAAAAGAGTATCGCTTTCTAGCAAAGCTAAAGACAGTGGTACTCTATTCTGCAGCAGGGCAATGCAAAGTAAGTGTTTAAAAGATAAGAGACATCCTACCTTTTGCACTGGGCACTCCAAACCTCCCATTGACCTTGTCGCATCCCCAGGATATAGCTAAGTGGACAGGAGCAGTCCGTCTGCTATAAGAATACCGGGTAACTTGGCTGCTCAGCTTATCAATACTTACCCAATCAGCCTTTTGCAGGATCTCTTCTTGTCTCACCCTCTGCATAAAATTTAAACCACTGGAAGTCAGAGGAACTGAGCTAACTGCCAGGGAGGGCACGTTTGGTCAAGTAAGGAGCTGCCAATCATTTTAAGACCTGTTGGATGAGCTTATCAGGTTCCCAATTTCTCCAGTATAAAATGCCTGGCGGTTTCAATGATCGAGATAAGCACAGCTGTAATCTACCATGATCCAGAGCTTATTCACAGATCACAGCTGTGTAATTTCAGGTAACATGCTTCCCTTGTTTGGATTTGTTTAACATTGTTAAATATATAGTCAGACCATCTGCACAGTATTTTTTTTAAATTGGA
The DNA here is from genome assembly GCF_003254725.2 of Canis lupus dingo. Taxonomy (NCBI): domain Eukaryota; kingdom Metazoa; phylum Chordata; class Mammalia; order Carnivora; family Canidae; genus Canis; species Canis lupus. The sequence continues at coordinate 18,480,280 of NC_064277.1, forward strand.
AATTACAACCATAACTTCCTTTTTATATATCAATAAACTAAACAGCAAAATTTCAAAGGGATCCTTCTGCACCAAGCACTGAAGCAGAATGCCTGTCCCACGCCACACCACTGCCTAATTGCACACTAATTGGACAAACGTGATTAAATATTTCAAGATCTTTACTAATTGCCTCTATTTTAGCTTTAAAATTTGCTTGCCACCAACAAATTTAATGACACTGGTGTCTAGTCATCAGCAAAAAGCCCAAGAGTTGCTCTTTAAAATGTACCTAGTCAGAGTATTTACTGATTGTGCATTGTTTCCAATGTAGCTTAATTAGAAATCCAATCAGTTCGCTAAGTCTAATTATACTTGATTTGTAGATTCAGACTATGATACATAATGAAGCCAAGCAGCTAACAGTAAACGTGCCTGAAATGTAACAATAAGAGAAATATTTTTTAATGTACGTCTTGTCACTTTAGAAAATCAAGTAATACACACGATCTTTCATGATGGGGATTTTGGAGGTTTGAGCTTTTCAAAGTTTCCATAAGCCAGGTTCCAATTCTATTGGTAAAACCTGCTTTGAAAGATGATGGCCAGAAAATATTTCTATGTCCTCATATTAAAGAGTAAAAAAAAAAAAAAAAAAAAAAAGAGAGAGAGAGAGAGAAACAATTACTTCTTTCCCATTGACTCTGTGAGAAACTTTGCTGCATTATTTTACAGAAATTGCCTTGATGAAGCTGATATAGTTAAAATGGACACATTCATGTAATTCTTATTAAAAAAAAAAAGTTGTCTTCCCAGAAGTTTAATTTTTCTGTTTCAGAAAATTCTTATCAATGCCTAAAAATCAGTATTCATAGAAGCTCATATCAAATATGTGAGGATATAATTTTGTATATGCACAGAATTTTATTAAAGGGAAATATTTCTAAACATTATGGCATATGTACAATAATCTGCAACTGATTCTTGGTGGGTGGGTGAAAATGGGCTAGGTGAAGTAGAGAAAAGAAGCTTTAAAAAAAAATAATGCATGCCAAGATGACCATTACTATGGCTTCAAGAATCTAAACAATTTCAGACGGTGGAATTTAGAGGGCCCTAAATACCCACCACACTACACCCCAGAATCCCAGCATTTCCATATCGGTGTGGATGAGGCACACAGGCTGCCTTCACAGAATAGGCCTGTGTTGAGAAAGGTCCTTCTTGCCTTGCAGTTGTCATCCACCAAAAACTGCAGTGTTTTGGAACTGTCAAGCTGCTAGTGGTACTGTTGGTTCAAAACAAGTCTCAAAAGTTATGATCATTTCACTTCCATTTTGAACACGGTGGGAAAAAAATCAGTAGGTGAATCAGAGTGGAGAGCAATGGGTAGGAAAGAAACGTAATTTTGAAGCATAAACATAATGCAGGATGACTTAAAACATCCGGAAACTTAAATTAATTACTGTTGACTGTGTAACAATAGACTATTACTTTAGCACAGTTATCTTCCCTTGAATGTAAAACTTATCTTTTTCTAACAACTCAGCCTAAAAGGAACATTGGAATATTCGTAGCTGGAAGATTCTGCACAAATGCAAAATGTGAGCAGTTTTCATTTTTGCATTAAAAACCCATTATTTTTGTTTATCCTGGTGTTGCTTTTCAAAAGCTTTGCAATAAAACTGCTCCTTGTGAGGGTGTGCATGTGTGTATATGTGCGTGTGTAAATTGTATATACATTTTGAAGACTGTGACAAATATCTTTTTCTTTCTCCCTTTTTCAAAAGCATCTCATCGTGCCTACTGAGTCTGGAGGGTTTTCCTTTGCTTTTCCTTCTTTGCCTTTTGACACAATCCTGAATCAACACAGCCTCTAGTCAAGACCCTCATTTTTACTCTTCTGTGTGTTGTCTTATTTTCCCTGTACTCTGGAGTCAGCCTTTCTCAAAATTTCTCAAAATTAAATTTCTCAAAATTTAAGCAAAATGCTACTCATGGAGCTGGTTTTCCCCAAGCAAGATTCATCACAATGACATTGGGGTTAAGAAAGCCCCTTGTTTGGATGTCAACACCACAGAAAGCCTCTTCTTTCCTTTCCTCTCCAAGGAAGGATTGTTTTTCCAGTATTACCGCTCAGATTTTCTAAGGCAGTGAGGTGGGGAAGCTGGGAGGAGACACAGATCCTTTTATTTCTGTAGGTTGTGGGCAGGTTCTTTCCCACCTTCATTAACTGACATTGTGGGAGAAGGAAGACAGGATTGAAATGCAAAACCCGACTCCAGAACAGCTATCCAAAAGCAAAAGTTAACAACCACATCACCCGTTTAAAATAACATTGTTTCTAAAGAATATAAAATAAAATACATAAAATAACATAGTTTCTGTACTATTTCACATTCACTGAAACAATATATTTATATTTTCTTACGTATTGCAAAAAAAAAAAAAAATAGAACTTAATAAAGGAAAATACCCATCTTCGCAAATGTCTAGGAAATCAGGAAGGAAAACAATCACCCCGTGCAGCCTTCTCCCTCTTAAATGCTGGAGAATTTTTAAAGGCGCGTTCTGCTCCTTTATTTTCCTCGAAGCTGAGTTTTTATCTTTTCCTCTTCTTATTAATAAGGCCTGGCCCCTCGTTAACATGCAGCCAGAGCCTAATGAGCCTTGCAGACTCCTGTAATTTCTTCACTGTTGAAAATGCCTGACACTAATCTATGCCATTTATACTAATAAGAGGTGGATCAGCTGATATTTGGTGCAATGAAAATATGCTAAATATACTTTATTGAATTGCACGTACTTAGTTCTTCCCAGTTCACTGTATTATGGCAACAGATGCACAATCATTACCTCTGTGCTCTATGTGGAGCAAAACCTTTGGTTTGAATAAATGAGGGAAGAAGGAGTCAGACATTTCCTCTGTTAGCTTCCCCCTTTTTTCTTTTTTTTTTTTAAATGCTGACAATATTGACTCTCAAACTTCCATCTCAGAAAAGCCATTTTTCCCCCCACGATTTCCAAAGCACAAATACAGGACTTCCCACGGAAATGGCAATGAACTGAAGACCTGACCTACAATATGGCATTCAATATTAAGTGGGCTTTAATGAATGCTCAATTTGGTTAGATTTTGCGTAGAGCTTATTAATTATATCCGTAAGGATTCCCAAAGAGCTTTTGGTGATTAGTCATTTTCTAATGACTACCAAAGAAATTTTTATCAATCTGAATATACATTGACCGTTGTGTTATTAGGTGAGAGCGACCGTTTTCGTTTTTGCATTGCCAATCTAATTTTTTTGATGACTCTGTTGTGTTCGCCCATCTTCTCTTACTTGCAGAGAGACATGTGACTGAGGAGCCTGACTGCAGGTGTTGGTAAATGTTTCCAACACTTGTGTCAATACCTGTTTTTGGCTCAGACATCACAAGCCAGAGGGTGCTTTTAAAAACCTTATTTAAAATCTACATATTTATTCAAAACAGCCAGCTCTCACTGCATCCTCTGAGGTGCACTAGTGAATTGTGGTGGAAGCTTCAGGGGTCTGAGTAAACAAACATTTATACCTGTGGACCCCCGATGCCAGGGAGCCGAAGGGCAGCCAGTAAGGGAGTTCAGCAGGGGAAGATCAGCCCTTGGAGGGAACTGGATTACAGCATTGAAATTCCTCATTAGCGTTGCTCATATTTGACCAAAGATTTAGGAGGATAGGCTGCATAGTGATTTGGAAGGCAAAGGTGAGGGTCGCGGGGTGGGTGTGCAGTATCAAACATCATTCGGAACCTCAGCTCCCCATCTCACCTAGTCTTCTTTCTCCTCACAAGACTCCCATTTGACAATATACCTAAACCACTCAATGGTGAAGAGGGAAGACGATAATATGTAGTGTTGCTTAAACATATATCATGTGCCTTTGACTATCATTCATTGGTAAGCCAGCACCCTTGACTGCCTCCTGACCAATATTTTCTTGGAATGTGTTTTGTGTTTGTTTGGGTGGTACATCCAGCACTTATCTACGAGCATATTTTTCAGATTTCGAAACGTGCTTTGATTTATCCCCTAAGAGAGTTATGGGTCCCTTCTATCGCTACCCCTTCCCCTGGACAATTGCTCTATCTCTGCCTTCTAGAATCTCTTGCTTCTTAACCTTTGCCAGCACAGGTGCAGTAACTCCCTAAAGATTAACAGTCTGGTTGGAGGTGTGATTGAAATTGGCTTGGCCTGCCTTCAGAATCCATTGCCCTGGCCTACTAAATCACCTCCCATAATCTTGTGCACTTAGGCAAAGCAAACAAAATAATCTGCCAGGAAATACTAATGGGGCAGTGTCAACACAGACATTGTTTGTATTAACTGTCCCATTATTATTACCTTGCTCCTTAAATCCAATCAAACTTCAGTTCCTACTCTGCAGGGGTTGGATGTTAATTAGAAAGGCTGTGTGTTTGTATGTACCTACGTGTACACACACATGCCCCTTCACACACCCACTTGCCCCTCGTGCATGCACGCCTGTATCCATGCAGACACAGGTCCCAATGCTAATTAATTTAACTTGCAAGTGCTGCCCATGTTTCCGGTTTGTTGTTCCAACTCGCGAAAGCCTACATTCTGCGCGCATGTCTTCAGCCCTGCGTCTCGACATTTTCCAACAGATGTTAGCTAATGTGGTTGTAGAAGGTTCACAGTGGATGCTGCGAGTCCAATAAATCTTCCTCTTAAATGCAGGCACTCCACCATCCCGGCATCTTCTACCTATAATACATTTTAATTACTTGGCTATTCAAATTACACTAAATTAGATCTGCGCAGAACAGCACCACGGATTCCTCAATTTACATTAAATCCACCACGAACCCCATAAAATCGGCAAGTGCACTTTGATTAGAACTTGCAGGAGACCCCGAAGCCTGATACCTTTAAAATTATTAAGTGACAAAGATGACTAGCACTAAGGTTCTACTTTGCTTCCCCATTAGCCGTTTAGGTGACAGCTGCTGGATTACACATAAAGATGAACCGTTCCTTGAGGGATGATAGTAGCTCCACGGTGACACCGCTGGCACAAAGCGTTATCAGACCCTGGCTGCTCTTGGAGCCATGACAGCCTCCTAGGTCCCTATCAGTACCCTCATTATCTGCATCACAGAGGGCCGAGAACGAGCACTGCCAGGCCTCACAGCTTCGCAGCTCATTTGAGAAGCGGAAATTAAATGTCCCAGGAGGGAAAACAGGCGCACTGTAGCAGCCCCGGCGCTGTACACCAATAACAGGCCGGCCGATGCAGCACGGACTTCTAGCTCATTAATTTAATAGGCTCCTGGAATGAGGATGGGAAGGTGGAGAGGCAGGCTTGACAAGGAGATCACGGAGCGGCGCTGGCAGTGTGTGTCTCGCCAGCCCATCAAGGGATGCGGACTTTCTGTACGTAGGGCAGCTCTTCAGATATTTGTTGGGGCTTTTAGAAGCACTGAGCAGCAGAAAGAGATGAAACATGGGAGGGAGAGAGAGAGAGAGAGAGAGATATCACCGAACAGGGGCAAAATGAGCTGAGCATAAACATGACCTGTGTTTGTATTATGCAGCCTTCCTATGTGAGGTGAGAGGAGCCCGAGAAGCCTGTAGATAACAATAAAGGCACTCCTTGCACACAGCACAAGTATCCCTAATTGTGTGTGGAAAGCCTATTTCACAGAAGTCCTTGCCCTGCTGAAGATTGCTTTTTTTTTTTTAGTACACTATCCCCCCCCCACATACACACACAAAATTCATACATGGTTTTGCTGCAAAAATATCAGCTCCTCTATGATCAGAGTGACACCAAGCAAAACCAAGCTGAGAAAGAGGGGATTAGCCAGATAAGCCAGACCAAAGAAACCTTCTCTTAAGAAAAACAAAATGCCTGAAGTCTGCAGGTAATAGAAGCAATAGTGCTTTTTCACCTTGAATAATCTGATTAATGGCCTCAATTCCCAGCTGGGGAGACTGCCTGTTTGGATCCCTGCAAGCCCAAAGAGATGCAAGACAGTCAACTCCGAGATTATCAAGACAGATTTTTTTGTACACTGGAGTTTTACTTTTAATAACTGTTCTCCATCATTGTCATTTGTTTAAAGGCCTCGGGAGAAAGAAACAAAGATGGAGAAATCCAGTCTGCTGCACTTTTTGACATTGCTCACAATGGCTCTTCTTGGCCTCAGGTTCTGGTTAAAGGGAGCTATAACAGAAGCAGGGTGTTGGGTGGTTATGAGGCATTGTCCATCTAGCAGAGATAAGCCTCTGCTCACCGTGATCATTGTCTTCTTGCTCCAGCCTGGCAGGATTATGGGGGGCAGTGGAAAGCTAGATAGCCTGCTCTTCCCAGCATCAGAGGGTAGCGGGTGGTACAGTATGGACTTGCTGTGTGTCTTCGGGTAAGCTGCTTTACCACTCTGAGTCTCAGTTTCTTTGGCAGTTAAAAGGAAGAATGACAATCAGCTCTTAGGAGAGTTGTGAGAATTAAGATAAGTTAATGAAAATCACTGGTATGGCGTGCCAGGGCTCCATGCTGTCTGAATCGAATCAGACTCTATATCACTGACTTATACTCCCCGTGTTTTCTAAAATGGATTTGCCAGAGAATCCCCCGGGGCAGGAGCAGATGGGGGAGGGGAGCTTTTAAAAAGCAGGAACCTGAGGAAGGGAGCGACATGAATAGAGAGGCCTCCCTCTGTCACACATCAGAGTGCTGCCTCTCTCAGCACTGCTGTTCTCAAGCCACGCAGGTCACAGACTGCATGGGGCAGGGGGTTCTGAAGAAAGCTGAGGATTTCCTTGTTAAAGAAAAAAAAAATTCTCTAGTGCTTATCATTTTAGAGAGTCACAGACTTCCTGAAGCCCACGTGGACCCCACGTCAAGGACACTTGTTCCAGAGAATGGAAAACAAATCCCTCTAGCCCTTCCTCCCGAAACACATGCACACATGCACACCCGCACGCACTTGCACAGGATAATCCTGCAATCATATGTAAGGACACAGGCCAGCTAGAAAGCAGAGTTTTGAGAATCACAAGCCATCAGTGTTCTTTCTCTTTTCCGTTTTGTTCAATGCTATTTTCCTCTTCTACCTATAAGGGGAGGGTATGCTCAGATGTCGCAGTCCTGAAAGCTTGGGGCGAGTCCTGTCCCTGAACTACTGGAATGAGTGGGAGCATGGGCCAGGAGCCAACGTAGCTCAGTATCCATCAGCCTTAATGATGGCTAGTGAGCAGCAGCAGAAACAGCAGAGGCTTTTACCTCTGAGCAGAGTGTCCCTGCACTGGGCAAGGAGCTGTGGTCTCCGCCAGTTGGGGACTGGCCCCACCCAGTCCTGGTCACTGGTTTGTTCTTATAGGTCTTTTAATGGCTAAGTTGCATAGGACTTCAGTTATTTTGGGAGGGGTCCCTGTCAGGTCCTTTTCCCAAAAGGGAGCTAGATCCTTGACCCCAATTCAGATTGAAGAAAGGAGGTTAGGGTTTCTGCCCATGTCCAGATACCAACCTCCTCTTCACATCTCACCTTTCTGTCCTGGATTCCTTCCTCTCCTGCTGATCCCACCTGGTGGCCTGAGAGAAGCACAGAGTCTTTAGGTTCTGGTCCTTCTTGGTCTGACAGGCTCTGCAAGTAACACTCAATAATTATCTCTTGAATAAATAATCTGACAATAATAAAGTAAAGAGATAGAGAACAGGAAGAAGAAAAGAATAACAGGTGGACAGAGACCAGTAGGAGATGGGGCTGGTAGGTGTTACCATAGTTGTTACCTGCTAAGGATTTGAATAAATGGAAAATTCTTCCCCAAATCTCTAAATGTCATGCTACTTTCTAATAGTCCATATTGATGGGAGTAAAGGAAGCCAAGATGGTAACTTGCAAGAGAAAGCCCATGGAGGGATCCTATGGCCTTGGCTCCATTTGGATGTCCCATCCTGTCCTCCCCATGGGAGGGTTCATCATTTATGAGAGCATCATGATTGCAGTATCAAAGGACAAGCATTTCCCTAAAATGTGTCCGTCACCCAATCCAAATCTGCTGTGAATTGCAAATATGAATGTTTTCCTCCTGGACTTAGCAGATTACATTTTGTCCTCCTTGAAGATGCAGAGAATGCTTTTCAGGAAGCTTGCCACACCAAAGTAGAGACCTGCTTTTCCAGGACTTGTCTCCAGTCCTCCATCATACCCACAGAGCAGCCAGGAGCTATCCCTTCCAAGGAGGAAAATAATGAGAGGTGCCATGTGACTACTCTGCGTTAGCATGGGGCAGCTGCAAATTCTAGCAGGAAGACCTCACTGCTCTGTAGTGACTGGTCCTACTGAGAAAAACAAGAATGCAAGCAATCAGCTAAGAGTATATGATTAAAACTACTACAGCAAGAGACACACCTGCCTGAGCAGGATATTTTGTCAGAAATTACCTCCACGTTATCCACAGAACAAAGAGACAAACACCCATGGGTGTTTGACCCTCTAACCCAGTGGTTCTCAAGGGGACGTTTGGCAATATCTGGAGACATTTCTGGTTGTCACAAACTGGAGGGTGCTACAGGCATCTCGTAGGCAGAGGCCACAGCTGCTGCTACAATGGACAAGACAGCCCCACCATGAAGAATTATGAAATGTCGGTAGGGCTGAGATCGAGAAAGCCTCCTCTGGATGAGCTCTGTTCACTAACCACATTTCCAGTCACTTCCTCCCCTGTTCTCTTCCTCAGTCCCTGGCCTCTGCTGTCGTTAACCATACTGCTTCTCCATTCTCCGATCCAGGCTTCAGCCAAGCCACATATGTACACATTTGCTCCCTGCACCAAATCTTTTTACTTTTTCCTTTGGCTATATTATGGTGACTAAAATTTCTGCTTCGATCCCTCTTTGAGGTAAAAAACAAAGCAAAACCAAAACAAGAACAACAACAACAAAAAAGAACACGCTCCCAAACACTTAAAATATGCGTTTTCTATGAAGGAAGGCATAGTTACCCACTCTCATGCATTTACAATGAAGATTAGATTGTGTAAGATCCTATGTTAGTAAGTGATAGATTGGGCTGATTTCAATTCTTGGTAAATACCCCAAAGATAAAAGATTTGCATCAAATACCTCCAGCTTCCTGTAATCTTACATTGTGGATCTATCACTTATTAACCTAACTAAATACTTCTAGAATATATTTATATATTTTAAATATCCTTTTAATTTTGGAGTAGTTTTAAATTTATGGAATAGTTGTAAAGATAGTAAATACAGCCTATATGACCATCATTCAGCTTCAATTTTAACATCTTATGTACCAAATATGTTTGTCCAGACAAAGAAATTAACATAGCTACAGACCTGGTATCTAAACTCCAGACCTACTTGTATTACACTGGTTTTCCTACTAATACCCTTCTTCTGTTCCAAGATGCCATTGGATTGCCTTTAATTGTCATATATTTTTGGTTTCCTCTGAGCTGCAAGTTTCTCAGACTTGCCTGTTTTCCACGACTTTTGACAATTTTGAAGAATACTGGTCAGATACTTCGTAGAATGATCCTCAATTTGGATTTCTCTGACGTTTTTCTCATGTTTAGATTAGAGTTGTGAGTTTCTGGAAAGAATACCAAAGGGTAAGGTGACCATCTCCTCACAAATTAGAGGTACATGATGTGGACATGGCTTATCCCTGGTGCTGTTGACCCCGATCACTTAGTTAAGCTTGTGTCTGCCAGCTTTCTCCACTGTAGGGTTTTTCTTTTTCATTCCTCATGTTTTATTCTTTAGAATTAAGATACTAAGTCCATGCCACACTTCAGAGGGAGAGAATTAATAAACCCTCCTTTCTGGAAGGGAAAATATCAATATGTAATACTTGGAATTCTTCTGTAAGGAAGATTTGTCCCTTATTTCCCATTTATTTATCTAGACCATCATTTGTATTATCATTGTAGACTCATGGGTGTTTATTTTATTCTTTGGGCTATCCTCCAATGCAATCATTATTTATTTTGTGCTATTTATATTTTCAGTCTGTGCAATTTTTTTCAGAAACTGAGATCTATCTAGGATTTTCTTATGAACTCTGTTAGAAATTATTTCATTTATCTTAAATTTGTATTTTCCCAGCTTCTACAGCTGCCTCACAGTTCCAGGTTTCTGAGATTTGTTATACAAATGTACGCCATCTCCAGGGCTACCACATTGCAGAGCCCAGGGAGTACTGATCACAATGTAAATGATGCTTGGCACCCCTGGAGTCTTGCAACATGGAAACATAGGCTGGCTTTTCTTTCCATGTTTTTATAAAATCTGTCCTTTAAATCTTCATTTTAAAAGCTTCAGATTAAGAATAATCTGAATTTCTTTTTATTCTATCACAATATCATAAGTTGTAAGGCATATTTAGATAGACCTAAGTTCTCAAACCTGAAAATTCGGATTTTAGCCTCAATTCATCATACAGATCAACTTTAGTCTTGCCACTAAGACCTGCCCCATGAATGACTTCTTCCAGAACATTGCATAAACAAAATTGCAGCTAGCCTGATGTTTGTCCATCAGTAATCAAAGCAGCAACAATTGATGGTTAGGTTAGAGGATGTGGGGAGGCGGTGAGGAGGGGTCAAATATCAATAGATGGAGTCCATGAGATTGACTCAGATATTAAAATATGCAGTGTCCCCCAAAGGGAGTTAATCTCTTTTATTATTTGAATTACTCTTCTCTAAAATGTCCCCAACTTTTCTATATCTTTCTTGAATCAACTGGAGTGACACACAGGGGACTTGGATACTTTTGAGGACTTTCTGTTTTCCCATCAACTGTGCACACACAAAGTCACTAGGCCTCTGCTCTGGTATTTTGAGGGAGCAGTTTGCAATTACCCCCAGGTCCTTCTCTGGGCCAAGGCTCATGTCAGGTGCCATCACACCCAACAGGCTTTAAGACCTCTCTCTTTCTGTTTAGTTCAGGGGCCCTATGAGCTCTCAGGATGCCCTGCCCTGTCATAGCACATGTCATAACCCATTGCTATTATTGGTCTAATTAATATTTTTTATTATTTTTTATATTGGTCTGATTATTTAGCTTCCCTAAAGATTGTGAGTTCTGGGGGCAGGAATCCCAGTACTTTCTACAACAATCAACATATACTATGTGTTTTTGTATAGTAAATGAATGAATAAAGAGTTAATGGCTCATCCTCCATCAAAATTCACCCACAGTAAAATTCATCCCCTTAATTTTCCCCACCAGCTTTTACAAGCAGGTCTTAAAATTTCCTGACATTTCACTACTCATAAGAGCTCAGGATCGTGTGCATATCTGGTGATTTCCCTGTCCACCTTCTCTTCCAGGTAATTTAAAACTATGTTAAATCATTACAAAACAAACAAAAATCTGGGGATTCGGTAACCAGTAATTCATACAGAGATGTGTCGACTTGACCCCATCTTTTGTTTGCTGCTCTAAACAAGATATATCAGTAATTCGATAGTAAGATAACGCTTATTTTAAAAGATGTCTGTTCACTTGTAACTGATCAGCCCTCCAGAAAGAGATAGGGTTGGCTCTAAGAACCTCTTCTTTTCTCCGTTTCCCCATTGCCCTTCCAATGCTTGTGCAGCATGACTTAGGCGTCTGGGAGATGGAGAGCAGGCAATTCTATTTAAGACACAAAAGAAAGCCTCTTATTTAAAAGTAAAATGTGTGTGTGTGTGTGTGTGTGTGTGCATGATTTAAAAAGTAGGTTTTGTATTTCGAGCAGTTTTAGGTTCACAGCAAACTTGAGTAGAAAGTACAGAAATTTCCCTCATATCCTCTGCCCATCCCCCAAGTCTCCCCCATTATCAACATCCCCCACCACAGTGGTACTTCTATTATGGTAGATGACCCTACGCTGACATGTCATTATTACCTAAAGTCCACAGTTTATATTAGGGTTCACTCCTGAGGTGGTACATGCTATGGTTTTGGATAAATGTATAATGACATGTATCCACCCTTGTGGAGTCTGTGAAACAGAAGTTTCACCACCTTAAAAATCTTCTGTGCTCTCCTTGTTCATCTCTCCCTGCCCCCAAACTCCTGGCAACAACTGATCTTTTTATGACCTCCAGGGCTTTTTTGGCCTTTTCCAGAATGTCACATAGTTAGAATCACACAGTGCGTAGCCTTTTCAGGTTGGCTTCTTTCCCTTAGTAATATGCTTTTAAGTTTCCACGGCTTGATAGCTCATTTCTTTTTAGCGCTGAATAATATTCCATTGGCTGGATGTGCCACAAAAGTAAACTCTTTCATTGAGTATAACATACCTGCACCAATAATTAGTTCACAGCTTGATGAATTTTCACATAAACACATCCACACAATGAACACACACATCTAGAAGCAAATCATTTCAGTTCAGAAGACATCTGCTGCCCTGTTCTAGTCAATACCCCCAAAAGGCTCACCACTATCTGACCTCTAATGCCATATATTAGTTTCGCCTGTTTAAGCCAGTTTAGTGTAGACTTTGGAAATGTTTCTTTCGATCAGTAACTAAGAAGGCACCTGACAATTTTCCTCCTAGAATGTGGCTCACATCTACATTAAAGAGAAAATCTGAAAGATAACGAACAGAATAGTGTTTCTTTGTTTTCTCAAAGGACACCCACAGTGCCCTCCTAGAAGTGAAGAATGGATTCAAAGTGCTTGTTTCCTCTCGAGACTACATGGCCGAGTTTGTACAACACCAAACCGAGCTGTTGACAAGTGGCAAGTTCAAGCATATAATTTATTTGACATTGTCTAGGCCAGAGAGCAGTTGTCTCTTTGAATCTAACATGTTAAAGTAAAACACTTTCGGATGGAATGTGGATTGGATAGCTACTCGATGAATTCATTCGTTCTCAGGATTTAAAGTGTATTTAGGGTGGGTAAGAGCTGGCCTGAGCAGACCTACCCCAGGACATTGTGTATCTCTCATACCTATCACCCCTACCATATCAGCCAATGTTCCTAAGGCAAAAACGTGGAAAGGTTTTAAAGGTGGACTATAAAATGTTGATACATGCATGCTTGCACTTATATACACACACAGAACATATAAAGAGACAAAAATCACCCATAAACTTTCTAGATGCAATGGGAAAAAAGCAATAGATACTTCTTTGTGTTTATTACCACAGTGAGTTACTATCCTATAACAGAGCAAAACCCACAGAGCCTTACCTATCATAAACGTTAGAACTGTAGCAGCTCAAAATGATGATCTAGAAAACTCCCACCCGTCTCCATCCTTGGACATTATTGCTATAGAAGAATGGATTGAATTTTTAATCATAGCCACATGATATTTTGAGGGAAATATAAAGTAACTCATCATGAAAGATCAGTGGACATTTTCTGCATTAAATTCAGATTTGTTATTTGACTTATTGGAGAACTTGTGGCTCCTCTCAGCAGAAAGGGACAGAGGCTATCAAAGAGTCTACCCAAAGGTCCAGAGCCTCCACCTCATCTGCCCAGGAGGGAGAGAACACTACCTTGTAACACTTGCTTAGGAAACACAAAGGGCAGAAACCCAGAAGCCCAAACTGACATACCTTATAATATAATGCAGACCCCTAAAATAGAAAATATATTTAACCTTAATAATTATAGCTATGAAATCTGGTTTTTATTGAGCATTTACTATGTGCCAGATATTTTACTAAGCACTTACATTCTCCAATTCACTCTCTCAAACAATCCTATGAGTCAAATATTATTGTTATGGTCTTTTTTACAGATAGGGAATCTGGGGATTTAAAAAGGGAAGTAATTTGCCCAAGTTCACATACCTAGCAAGTTGTAGAGCCTGCTTCATCTCTTCCCTTAGACCCTGAGCAATGTATTTTCATTATGTCACTGTGAACCAGGAATGCAGGATGATTCAGAGACTTGTTCAAGACAACACAATCATACTAGAGCTAAAATGAGGGTAACTTACACTTTACTCTTAAACTGATTCTTTGTATTAACCACTTGATCCTAATGAAAAGTAATTGATAATTTAATATAGACTAAAAACTAAAATCATCATTAATTAGTTTCCCTGGACAAGCCTAGAATTGCCTGTAAATATCCCCATAGCAGTGACAAGGGTTAGCTGTATCTAAAAAAGGAAATACACATGAAGGCTATAAGTGACAACTCTGCTGTCCCCATGGAAAGTATCTTTTTTCATGGACCTTGGCTACTCCACTTCCCCTGCCACTGAGGCCCAAGGTTCTCATACTCTTCCCCTTCTGTCCTATTAACCTATGCTCCCTATGCAATAAAAACAATTCATCACAGAAAACATAAGTAATTATTATTATCCCAAGTACAATCAAGAGGATGTTATTCAATGCAAACTGATGAATTCAAAATTACTTTGAACTTGGATATATTGGTGTTTGTGTAATTTTAAAAGTATAAGAAAACATTTTGATTTGTATAATTTTGTTCTGTGTGTTTTAAAAAACATATTGATTGATATACCCAGCACCCATACCTTCATTTCTAAATACCAGGCTCCAATGAAAGGAAACAGGGATTTTAGTGAAATGGCTGATTCTAGGGCTGGGTCAAGAAAAGTACAAGGTGGACTTGGAGCATAGTCTAGTGCCAGAAAATAAGAAAGTGCTCAAAAAACAAATCAAAACAAAAAGGTGGAAGCATATCAAAGGAAAATAGGAGCCAACCTGAAAAAGCTCTCAAACCAAAGCAAGAATGATTTGAGCAACAGCATATTGATACAAATGGATGAATGAATGAATGAATGAATAAATAAATAATAAATAAATAAATAAATAAATAAATAAATAAATAAATAAATAAGAAGTGTATATCTTCCCTAGAGAAATTTCTAAATGATAATTGCCAAATAACATATGTCCATATATTTTCTCTAAGAGGCAAAAGGCTGGACTTAGTACTTGCTTTCAAAGGGTAGTGTTCGGAAGGGAGAAAATAGTAACTTTACAGTAGAGAAACCAAAAAAACACTCCTCTTAACTAATAAACTGATTTTAATTTCATCACTGATGAAATTGATATCATATACTTCCTGATACAATGTGATGATAATGGCACTTCACCCGTAGCATTCTTTCTAAAATTCACAACCCTGGTCTGATCATGAGAAAAATATCAAACAAGCCCAAAATAATGCACATCCTACAACATGTGACCAGTTGAGATCATGAAAATAAGGACAGACTAACAGATTGTCACAGACCAGAGGAGACATGGTGTATAAATATGACAACCCAGATGGGATCCTGGAACATAAAAAGGGCTTTAGTGGAAAAACTCAAGAAATATAAATAAATTTGGGAGTTAATAGCCATATAACAACTTCATTTTTGACAAATATACTATGATTTATATAACATGATGACATTAGGAGAAATTGAAAATAGATGATATTGATAACTTAGTGAAAAATCATATGGGCAATATAATAACTTAGGAAAAATAATATAGATTAGAAATATGACTCATGCCATGTTAGTTTAAAATGAGGATTCATTCCAGGTATTGGAAGATGTGTGCCACGGTAAAATCTGCTCTTTTTTGAGTGCACAAAGAAGCCCTTGTCACCTGAGATATGATTGACGATTTATAAGGAACACTTAACAAAGCTGTTAAAATTGTTCATCAATTAAGAGCAACTTACTGGCCTCTTGAATTTTTTTCTCAGGTAAAAATTGAGCAATGTTTGTAAAAACATAGTTTTGTATCAATGCTCATTGGCAAAGAAAATTTATCATTCACCTTACTGAGTCACAGTGAAAACTTCAAGTGTTTCTGGATGAAACCTTTAATCTGGGGATTGTATGCATGACTGAAAATGGCTTTGCAAATTAGCATCTTTTACCTATCTTTACAAAGCCAGCTCAATTTAGTATTCCAGGTGTAAGTCAAAGTAAACAGTAATTCTGACCTGGAGCTGTAGAGTATATACCCTAGGGAGGTGAGTTGGATTCTCTCCATGGTCTGAACCACCTGGTTATGTACTCATCTGTCATATTTGCTGATAATGTGTTCAACCTTGTTTAGAAACCCTTGAGAGACCTGATGAAAGATCTTTGTAAGTATATTCCCAATTTGATGGCAGAGATGAGATAAGCAACACTTTCCCATCACTTCATAGATATTAACAAATAATTTCATACCTTTCATAGAAGAATAGATGACTGGAGATGGCTTTGAATAGCTTCTTGAAACAGAAGTGACCTGGAAAAATGTGATTAGTGGTGCTAACATTCGTCATTTTGGGCTGCCAACATTTTTGAGCACTCTTCTCATATTTTGTTAATTTCTACATAGGTAGAAGCTATGTATAATTCACATTCCCAGGATGCCTTGTAGCTAGTATATAAATGATTAACCTCCCTTCAGCTAATTAGAATAGCCATGACAGACTTAAGTTCACAATTAACCAATATGAAGGAGTGGCTGGGTAGGCATACTGATTCAGGGGCAAGGAATATTTTTTCTGCTGGAGTAACAATGTCCAGTGCTAAGAGTCATGTTTGCTCAATAGCCAGTAGGCATGTTTCATAAGTGCTGCTTCAGTGTGATTGGCATTACTCATGGCTATATAACCTCAAAATCTGGCTTTTTGGATCAAATGAAGCCTCTGTGAGTTACTCAAAACCTTTCAATAAATTCCTTTTTTGCTTAGTTTCAGTGGATTCTGTTGTC
Source organism: Canis lupus dingo (assembly GCF_003254725.2). Classification (NCBI taxonomy): domain Eukaryota; kingdom Metazoa; phylum Chordata; class Mammalia; order Carnivora; family Canidae; genus Canis; species Canis lupus. The sequence goes on from NC_064277.1 coordinate 18,496,982, forward strand.
TGCAACTAAGAGCCCCCACCTACAGAAAACATAATAATTAAATAATTTTTTTTCTCTTCTCTAGTCATGTACACAGAATCTTTGCCAGATTGGGTCAGCACAACACTTTCTTTGCTCCAACTATTTTTATCCAAATTAGAATGGAGCTGCTGTATTTATCCAGACATCTCAGGCTGCTTGAGAGAGGTAGGTAGACAATTTTAACTATCTATCTATCCAACTGTCTGGCCTTCTCTTTTCCTAATTCTCTCCTGTGCCTTCAACTTCTGGCTGAACAGTGAAATAGTCAATCAGTTGTTTTGTCCACATGGTACCAAGCAACCACTGAGACGAATCTTTTCTACTAAACTGACGTCAATGTTTACATATACAGAGATATACACATACAGATGTAGATGTACGTTACATATGGCTAGAGATGTACAGGAATGAGTGAACTAGCTGGCTTTAGCACTGCGGTGATTCGTTACTAACACCAAAGATGTGATTACTGGTAACTACTGCCTAGGCTTTCCATTCTGCCTTTGGCTATTATAAAGTTCTTGAAGGAAATCCAAGTGACTAAGTGATCTTCTATTCTACTTGTTCCCATTAATTTTGAAGCAATCATACTAGACATTTAATCCAGCCGACATTTAAAAACTTCAAAACTAGATGTTCCAGCAGCCCCAGTGGTGCAGTGGTTTAGCGCCTCCTGCAGCCCGGGGTGTGATCCTGGAGACCTGGGATCCAGTCCCACATCGGGCTTCCTGCATGGAGCCTGCTTCTCCCTCTGCCTGTGTCTCTGTCTCACTCTCTCTCTCTCTCTCTCTGAATAAATACATAAAAAATCTTAAAAAAAAACTAGATGTTCTTACCCTATTCATTTACTTTCTGTGAACCCAAAATATTTAATTAAGATCCCAAGTGTTTGGTAAGTACCAAAGAGAAAAGCTCCACTAAGAGGAGAAGCTGATCAGTGTGTAATTGCCACCTGATAACCATATATAGCTATCGATCTTCTGCATTGTATTTAGGTTCATCTTCATTTTTCAGGTAAATATTTGGGGCTTGGGTCCTATCCAAGTTGGAGACAAAATCATTGATCTTTGATCTGCTTGTCTAATTTCTGTTTTTTAACTTCACAATGTTCATTGTCATAATGTGCTCTGAGTCGGGATTATGCACACACCCTGGCACACAGTGGAAGATCTGTAACCCAACTCCCCTTCCCAATGCCCAATGTGCCATCTTATAATTGGGCTGTCATATTTGATGATCAATGCCAATTTTCCCCTTTTTTGTTTAAGTGATTAAGTTGACTCGATTTCTTTGCAGACACAATTAAATATTCAAAACCAACTGGATTCACAATCAACAGAGACAATGTAGAGAAACAGAAAGTTATAAGGCTTTACGTGAAATTAGCCTACGTTTTGACCATATGCAATGCAAATAACCCCCATAATACTCATTATAAATCTCTTAGAAATAAAAAAGATATTTACTTAATTTGAATTCAAATATACCATATATGAAGCATATATATTGAGTCATTGTTTATAATCATATAGTTTTTTACACTAATTTCTCTTAGAATTTTTAAATTAAAATTACTATTCTTTTATTTTTATTATTATTTTTAAAAAGATTTTATTTATTCATGAGAGACACAGAGAGAGGCAGAGACATAGGCAGAGGGAGGAGCAGGCTCCATGCAGGGAGCCCGACACAGGACTAGATCCTGGGTCTCCAGGATCATGCCCTGGGCCGAAGACAGGCACCAAACTGCTGAGCCACCCAGGCACCCCAATTACTATTCTTTTAAAAGATTATGCATGCTTGTTTTTAAAAAGCAAACAACACTGAAAAATATAATAAAAATATCAGCAAAGACCCCAAATCCAACCACCCAGAAAGAGCTAACATTTTGTGCCCTTCCTACATCTTTCATGCATGTAACACACAAATGGTTAACTGATAAAACAGAAATAATTTCATAACAATTGGAGCATACTGTAATTGTTATTCATTTGTTTTATTTTTCTACTTCAGGGTATTTCTTAATTGTTCTAAATACCATTTTGTAGTTTTCAGCATACCAGTATTTTCCATCTTTTGTTAGATTTGTCCTTAAGTATTATTTAATTTTCTTTTGGATGCCATTTTTAATGGTTGGTGGTGTTTTAAATTTCAACTTCAGATTGTTCATTGCTAGTATATAGATATATAATTGATTCCTGTGTATTGACTTATATATATTGTATATTGATCTTGTTTCCTTCAATCTTGTTAAATTCACTTATCAGTTCCAGTAACATTTTTTGTAGGTTTAATCATATTCCCCAGACAATCATGTCTTCTATGAAGAAGATAGTTTTATGTCTTCTTCCCAATAAGTATGATTTAATTCCTTTTCTTACCTATTGCCTTGAATAAAATAGAAAAATATCCTGTTCTACAGTGTTGAATAGAGGTAGTAAAGCAAGCATCTTTGTGCTGATCTTAATGTTAGTGGGAAAGCATTCATTCAGTCTTTTACCAGTAAGTATATTGTTATCTGTAAGTTTTTCTTGTAAATGTCCTTTGTCAAGTTGAGAAAGTTAGTTTCTATTCATAGTTTGTTGAGAGTCTTTATCAGAAATGAATATTGGATTTGGTCAAAATGCTTTCTCTGTGTCTATTAAAAAGACACTATGGTTTTTCTTTTTCAACTTGTTAATATGGAGAATTACACTGAGTTCTGAATGTTAATCTATCCTTGTATTCCTGGGATAAACCCACTTGATCCTAATGCTTTTTGTATATTGATGTATTCAATTTGCTAAAACTTTGTTTATAATTTTTGCATCTATGTTTATGAGTGATATTAATCTGTGGTTGGTTGGCTTGTTTTCCTCATATATCCATCTGGTTTTGGTATCAGGTAATGCTGGCCTCATAGGATGAGTTGGATAGCAGTCAATTCTAACTTTTCTGGAATACTTGGTTAGGATTGGTGTTATTCCTTAAATGTTTGGTAAATTGACCAATGAAGTAATAGGAACCTGGAACTTTCTTTGGAACATGGTTTATAATTACAAATTCAATGTATTTAATAGATATAGGGCAAGTCGAGTTACCTATTTTTTCTTCAATAAGCTTCAGTAATTTGTGTCTTGCAAGGAATCTATCCATTTTATCTAAGTTGTGAAGTTTATGGCATAAAGTAGTTTATAATATCCACCTGTTATTCTTTTAATATCTGTGGATTCTATATTGATTTTAACTCTCTCATTCCTATTACTGATAATTTGTGACATCATTCTCTTTTATTTCCCAATAAATCTGGTTAGAGTTTTCTCAAGCTTAAAAAAAAATTCATTCAAAGGACTAGCATTTGGGTAAATTTTTTCCTGTTTTCTATTTCTTTATATCTGCTGTGATCTGAATTATTTCCTTTCTTCTACTTTGGGTTCCATGAGCTCTTTTTTTGTTTTTGTTTTTGTTTTTTGTTTTGTTTTGTTTTGTTTTGTTTTTTTAGTTTTAAATTTTTAAAGATAGAAGCTAAAGTCCTTTTTTTTGAGACCTTCTTTACTACAGGCATTTGGTGCTATAAATACCTGCTTAAATGCTCCTTTAGTGGCATTTTCACAAATTTTGGTATGTTTTGTATTTGTTTCTACTTCCCCTTTGGATTTCTCCTTTGACTCATTAGATTATTTTGAGTTATGTTACTTAATTTCAAATATTAAATATCTAAATTGAAGTTAAATATTGGGGGATTTTCTAGAGATCTTTCTGTTAACTATCTCTAGTTTAATTCCCTTGCAATTAGAAAATATGCAGTACGACTTGAATTCTTTCAAATTTGTTGAGATTTAACTTATGGCCCAGAATACAGTCTATTTTGGTAAATGTTCCATGTGTGCTTTAAAAAGAATGTTTATTCTGTGGTTGTTGAGGGGAGTTTTCCATAAATGTCAATTAGATTTAGGTGAATGATAGTGTTATTTAAATAGTCAATATCCTTACTGATTTTCTGTCTAATTATTTTATCAATTCTTGACAGACAGATATTGATACTTCTGATTATTTTGAAATAAATTCATCCGAAGACACTTGGAGGCACATTGAATAATTGAATTAAAGAAAAGGACCACATAATTTTATTTTTAAAGAAAAAATTGGGGGTCAGGGATGGCAATTAACACCATAAAATGAATGACTAGGTATAGAATTGAGGGCATGGGAGGAGATCCTTGCTGAGCCCCGAAGAATCTTTAGTTAGGTGGCCAACTATTTTACTTCTGCATTGAGATGGACCCTTCTATCAGTGCCAGTAATGAGTTTTCTAATGAAACAAGTGGAGAATATACGAGACTAACCCACTTGAAAAAGGAAGAATTTGCCAATAATGACAATCTTTAGGGACACCCTTAGCTGCAATCACAAGCAGCGATGCTGTAATGTCATTAACCTTATTTCTCTCACTCTGTAAAAGGTCACTTTATTCGTGAATTGTGCATCCACACACTCACACAGATAAGGAGCCATTAACAAAGCGTGTGTGTTGGCGGCCCCACCAACTCTATCTAACCCCGCTAGCACATTTTCTAGCATTCTGTCATGAAGTCATTGGCAGTGTCGGTGTTCGAAAACTGCATGGCTCAGATGTTTCTAAACCCTTTTAATCCATGACAAAGGCCTCCCTTTATTGTTGTTTTGTTTTCCTTTGCTGCCCTACAGCATGGCAGCCAGTGTGCGCTCCTGATAAGCAGTGAGCCATGCAGATGCGGTTCAGTCTCCTTGTGCACACCACCATGCAAACTGCCAAGGCCCAAATGTGGGCTGCAGCATGGCTTCCCCTCCCCCCCCAGAACCCATGCCAATGGCACCCTGCGCAATGGTTAGCAGGCCACATATCTTCAGAACACAAAATTATTTTTGTGTGTGTCACAAAGAGCACTTTAGCATTGTCTAATTTGGGGGATGCAGTATAGCTAATGTAAATCATTTTATTCTAAGTGAGATATTATCGAAGCACGATAGCAGGAAGCTTCCAACTCGAACAAGAAGGAAAAGAAATTGCTACTCTGGGAATGGATTTTTCTGAGAGGTTATTTTCTCTTTCCCTTCCTGGGTTTGTACAGCAGGGACCAAGAGAGAACTATACTGTTTCAGGACACAATGCTGATATTTGCTACTGTTAACAAAAGAGGCCCCTGTGTGTCCAGGGGAGTGTGACAAAGGATGCGAGAGCAGACTCTGTAAATGGCAATAGCCTGAATAAACTGGGTTGGGAAAGAAATGCACGAAGGAATTGACAGTCAGTTGACTATGTGGCCTGGATGACGATCCCGACTGCTGAGTTTAGGCAAAGAGGCAAGTCAGAGTACACGTGGGGGAGATTCAAAGGAAGAGCCCCAAGCTGCTGGTAGCTCAATGATGGGCCAGGGAGAGTCTTGTTCAAGATAAGCTAGAAAATTGGTGGGACACAAAAGTCAAGGTAAAGGGCAATTTAGCATCCAATGGAGAAGACCAGTTGCCAAGAGAATATTAAGAATCAAGGAGACTAAGACATGGAGGCCTGTTTCTTGGGGAAGAGGTTAATCGCTACGTCTGGATTAGAAGATGAGAATCAGTAGGATCCGTGGGATATTGGAGGTAGGAGATCAGTTGTTAAAACCCACCCAGCTGTGGCTGGCACCTTGTAACTGTAATGGGAAGTCCCTACCACCACCTCGGCTCCTAAAGGAGCTGAGGAGATTTTGAAAGCCACTTCAAGTTCTGTGTACACTGCAGATCGATATCCTTGAACAGGTTGTGACAAGAGCTGTGGTGCTTTTTCCCATTCTCCTTGGTTTTCAAATGGACCAGAGATACTGCCTTTCTTTCTCTGGAAACACACAGTAAAGGTCAGGGAGCTGGAGAGAGCAGAACTACATCATAGACATTTTATTTTCCTGTGAACATCCTTTTAGCAAAACATAGTCCAGATTTCCAATTCTCAAGCTTCCTACCACCTTTTGCCCCTCAGCGTTGTCCAGGCCATACCTTCCCTGGCACTTGCTGCTATCCAAAGAGAGGACCAGAGATAGTCATTCCATCATTGGAACAAGAGAGCGGTCTTTTCTCAGTCAGGGAGGTAAACGCCCATTTTCCACCCGATCTGCAGTTGGTGACTTGGAGTTTCTGTCCATCTGCCAATCAGCTTTGCAAAACATTGTTTAAGTAAATGATTGAGAGGCACCTCCAATTCCCTTGAGATTCGGGAGTCACCCACTGTGTCCCTGCTTCAGCTTGCTTCCTCATCCAGCCCCCTCCTTATGCAAATTGACCCCTGCAATTCCACACAAGCCTTGAGCTCCTTTCCCCAGACCCCCCTGATCTGCCACTTCCTCGGGTCCACTGCTGGAAACATGCCTTCTGAACTTGGGTGACACCATTGACTATGTGCTCTCCAGGATAGTCAACTGGCAGAACTGGTTGTTCAGAGGTTCTGACTCGGAAACCTGCCTCTCCTTCCACCAGCTGTGAGACCACACCTCTGCCATATTTTTTTTTTCTTAAGATTTATTTATTTTAGAGAGAGTGCATGCATATGAGCAGAGGGAGGGGCAGAGAGGGAGAGGGAGGGGAGAGAATCTTATGCAGACTCCCCACTGAGCGTGGAGTACCACGCGTGGCTGGATCTCAGGACCCCGAAATGATGACCTGAACGGAAATCAAGAGTCGGAAGCTCAACCAAATGAGCCACCCAGGCACCCCACTGCCATCTTTTAAGATATAACTCAGGTCACAACTAAATAGTTTTCCCTGATGGTACAAGTCAACATCTCATACCTAAGATCAGCTCTCAGCATCTTCCTCTTCCTCTCTCACACCCTTCCCCCCTCCTTCCCTTCTTCTCTCCATCCCTCTCTCCCTTCCTTCTTTCTCTTTCTTACAGTAAATATTTAATGAACTCCCACTATACCCCAGGCACTCATTCTTTAAGGAACTGGGTTTACAGGAGTGAATAAAACATACAAGGTGTTGGATCTTAAGGGGTCTACATCCTAGAAAGGTGGAGACAGACAATAGAAGATTAAATAAAGAAGACTGTCAGATGGAGGATAAAGGGTGTGTGGACTATGAATACAATGAGGAGTGCTCGTAGGTACTTTATCTGGGCCGTAGGAAGGCTTCTTTGAGGAGATAATGTTGAACCTATGATATAAATGATGGAAGAAGGAATCCATGCTCCATGCTTCCTTAGAGAAAAGAGCATTCCATTGAGGGGAAATTACCAAAGAAAGGCGTTAAGATAAAGACAAACAGGGAAGTATAATCTTTTTTCTTATTGCTTTGCTGTCATACCTGTATACATCACATGTAACATAATATATAAAGATATACACAATAAGCTTTATATTATCCTGTGAGGAATATCTGCCTTGATTGCATGTTTGTAATTTTTTTCCCTAGTGGATTCTCTCCAGGACATCTAATAAACTTACCTAACCTAGTAGATTCTCAGTCTAGATTTGAGGATGATACTAAGAAGCAGATCCAAACCTCTCATATTTAGGAGGAAAGTGGCCATTTGCAGGGGGCAGGGGGGCCATAGTAACTGAATCTATTTCACAGCTGGTTTCTGGACTGCACGATGCTTAAACCCAAGAGAGAAATTAATACACAGGTCATCAAGATTTACACTTAAGTACACACCTAACTCTTGACTTTTTCTCATTAACTTTTATGACACAAGTTCTTTTAACTGCCCCCTTTCACAGGATGACCCCATGCTCCACATCATCCATTAACCAGCTTCCCCTGACTCAACTGAGCACATCATAAAATTATTTTCAGTATGAGTGAGAGCCCACCTTCACATTTTATGACCTGTACAATAAAGAAACAAGAAAAATATGCAATTTATAAAATGATAATATGCAGTAATATGGAGCTTTTAAGTTAATAGGATATACAGGGAATGATGTCATTAACAACAACAAAAAGCAGCAGCAGCAGCAGCAGCAGCAGCAGCAAGAAACATGTTACCATGCAACTAACTGCTGCTGGCTGTGGTTGGATCCACAGTGCAAAGAATGGAGCAAAACCTAAAACAAGGAATGTGCCTATGTTGTCACTTTGCTCCTTTCAACTCCAGAATTTTCTGAATTTAAGAAAAAAAAAAGTAACAGCACAGCTTCCATCAGTGAACAGAGGTGTGTGAACCTGCTCGTCTTGGCTTTCCGGCTCGAGACGTCAGGAGAAATGCAACCAGAAGAACCGGATTCAGTAAGGCTGAGTCACCCCAGCAGCCGCCCTGGGATGGCTGGGGCACCGTGGGGCCCGGGGCCTCTGAAACAGGTGTGAGCTGTGGGGTGGGTTGCAGAGAGCAGATCAGCTGTTCTGCAGTCTGGTTCAGGTTTCACACAGAAACAAGAAAGTGGTGATGAATTGGCAAGTACACAGGCACAAAAGGTTCTCACCCACAGCTGGTGTGTCTCCTCCTCTTCCCAAAATCAAGGGCCATGCCGGTTGTTATAGGGCCTTGTGATTTTCATCCGCCGAGAATAGCTGAGAGTAACTAAGATACCAAAAAGCGACGATAAATTGTGAATCTGTTACCAGTGTTTTATTACAAACATGAACTACCGATTTCATGAAACAAATTTCAAGTACTACAGAATATAGGCTCAGGAGTCAGAATGCCCAAGTTCAAAACCGGCCTCTGTCATTTACAGGGTAACTTCAGTGAAGCTATTTAAATGTGGCATTTCTCAGTTTCCTCGGCTATAAAATGGGAACATTAGCAGTATCTACCAGAGTTGCTGTGGGGACAACTGAGGGGATTAATTAAAATGCTTGGGGACATGCACAGCTCACAGTAAGTACTCAGTAACTCTTTTCTGGTGTCCTCACAGGAAACTATGGCTGCATTAAACACTAAGCCCCCTACAGAGCCGCAGTCCTAGAGCAAGAAAATCACACGCAGATGCACACACGCGATTTTATATATATATATATATATATATATATATATATATATATATATATATATATATAGAGAGAGAGAGAGAGAGAGAGAGAGAGAGAGAGAGCCCTAGGTTTGTAATATAATCCCTATGTTGTATATGTATTATATATAATATATATTATATTATTATATATTATGATACCCACTCTCCGAGAAGAAATGGATTTAGAATCAGATGATGACTTACTTGTCCTGTGAGAAATGCTTCGGGAGAAGCCACACTGCTCGTGGATCTTCAGTATATTAAAGTGGATCAGAAAGCTCCATGCAGCACCTTGTGGCTTCATCATCTCTCACCGGGTAAAGCAAATCTGCTGTTCCCTGTTAATGTTAATTTCTGAAATGGTAGATCAAACACTGGTGCCCAACTTCTCCTTCATGGGGCCTTTGTTTTCATTTTTTTAAAAAAGATTTTTATTTGTTTGAGAGAGTACATGCATGAGCAGGGGTGTAGGGAGGGAGAGAAGCAGATGCTCCACAGAGCAGGGAGCCCGATGCAGGGCTCGATCCCGGGATCCTGAGATCGTGACCTGAAGCCAAAGGCAGATGCTCAACCAACTGAGCCACCCAGGTACCTCTCACATGGCCTGTAAAACAGCCTTGTGGACGTGTCATAGGGAGGGCTGCTCATCATTTGTGGAGGGGCCCAGATAAGAAGCGAGCTCTTTAGCCAAACAACTTCAGAGCTATGCACACAGCAGCATCACCTCGGGAGCTTGAGATGCCCAAAGTCAGGGCCCCACGCCAGGCGACAAGTCATACTTTTGTGGATGGGGCCCAGGCACTTGCATATTATAGACTCCCCAGGGGGTTCGCATGCACAGGGATGGTGGACAACTGCTGAACCAACTAATGCTCTTATTTTAGAAATAGGGACATCAAGGCCAACAAAGTGATGTCAAGGCCATGGGGGTTCATGAGTGGCAGAGTCAGGATTAGTCCAAGGCATTTTTAATGCAAACAAAGTGCCTGTGTTCTCTTTTTTTTTTTTTTTTTTTTTTTTTTTTAGTGCCTGTGTTCTCAAATGGGGAGAGGGAATTGCAGAAGAAGAGAGCATATGAGAATCACGTGGAATTTTTAAGAGCCACATCTGCCCCATTCCATCTCCCACCCCTCACATGGCCTCCGGATCTGATCTAATTCTGATGTACCTCTGTTGCTCAGCTTATGTCCCCAAACATCCGTGCCACCTGAGATGTGCTGGTACTACCCCATCCTGAAGCTGCAGCTGGGATCTTTACCTTTGAAAACCTCCTCAGCTAATTTCTTAAATGAATCCAGGTTTGAGAAACACGCCTTGGACGCACCCATGGTCTGTTGAAATAGGAGCATGTCATCCATGATTAATAAAACCTGGGGTAAGAACTGGCAGTGATGAGATTCTTAAAAGGGGAATGGAGGAGCCCGGAGGCAAAATCTGTGGCAATAATCTGAGATCGGCCTCCTAGGATTCGGTATGACTTCCTGCAATTCCCTTTTATCTCCCAGAGAATTTAATTGGAGTTAAGATTCCTTATTTCCCCTTTATTTGCTCTGTCTATGCAATCTTGGTGTTTGCTTTATCTTTGATGTATTGACACTGGGCATGGAGGGGGCAGTGTGGACATGGACATTTTTGAGCAGAATCCCGGCCGTCAATGCTTTGGAAGAATCCTGATACACAAGGGCTTTTTATGGAGAAAACTGACTAATATCGCATTTCATAGCACATCAGGGCAGGAGGAAGAACATACCGTGCCTGAGACCCCACAGGGCAACCCCACCGAGGAATCCTCCCCTGGTTGCTTGATAATAATGAGCTCAGCTTGGGACACCTGGCTCAGTGGTTGAGCGTCTGCCTTCAGCTCAGTCATGATCCCGGGGTCCTGGGATCGAGCCCTGTGTCAGGCTCCCTGCTCAGCGAGGGAGTCTGTTTCTCCCTCTCCTCCCCATTCATGCTCTTTCTCTCTGTCTCCATCTCTATCTCTCTGTCTCCCTCTCAAATAAATAAATAAAATATTTTTAAAAATCATTTTGTCTTGTTACAAGGTGCCGATTGTTTGAGTGATAATATATCGGCTGAGGATACTGCTATGCTGGGGGGCACGGTGAGTGATGCTGTCGTCGGAAAGGGGTTTGGCACTTATAGGTTGTGAGTGCAGCTTGCGTCTTTTGAATGCCCACTTCCACAATGCAGGTGGACTCTTGGGAAAGGTCTCTCTTCCATGCAGACCATGGGAAAATTTATTTTCCTAGCAGCCTGATCAATGGGGGTGAAATCTATTTCACCCATGGTGGGGTGGCATCTTTCTAGAACAGCCAAATGGACCAGTGCAGCCCCAGCTCACTGCCCTCCACAACGACCTTCTGAGTGTGGCTGGGGTCTGCAGGAGACAGTGGTCTAGATGGGGCTTCTCCCCAGGAGTCAGAGTCCTGCTTCTCAGGGCGGCAGCCTTACGTTCCAGGCGTGCTGCAATATAAAAAATAGGGCTTTTGCTGAAAGCCTCCTTTTGTTTTCTAACCTCGTTTGCCATCCGAAAGATTCCACAGAGTTGATGTTTCCGTTCCTTTAATTCAGTGTTTGGGATGACCCAGCCCCAGCCCAGCTGTCTCCCCAGCAAAGGGGTGTGTGTAAATGTTGCCCACTGTTCTCAGCTTCTCTTCTTTCTTTGGGTCGGAAGCAAGGCTGTCACGCTGTATGTTGTTATTTAAGGGATATGCTGAGATGTTTCCTTTCTGTGGTGGAAAAGATCTTTTCAAGGGAGCCTCTTTATTCCTCTGACATTTCCACTCTTGAAAAGCTGACCCAGTTCCCGCAGAATAACAAAAGAAGCACACAGAGAAAACAGATTCCCCTGGGGGACTGATAAACCCAGGTGAACTCTGGCCAACTGAGTTTCCCTCTGAGAACTGGGCAGACTGCCAGAGAGCTGAGGAAGATAGTCACATCTCAAAGATAGATGGACAAATTAGGATCTGCTCAACTTTGAGCTGCCTTTGACTCCTTTGATAGGAGTCCATGAGGGGATGCAGACAATCCTACAACCAGTCTATGTGTGTGTGTGTTCACATGTGCTAATGTCCGGACATCTGGTCTACCATTTGTCTTCCTGCAGGCCTAAAGGGGCCTCCTTGGGCCCGAGGGCTCAGCCTTAGGCCCATGTTCCCTAGTCAATATGAATGAATCACAGTAGCTTCCAAGGGTCCCAGGACTTGAGCTGGCTTGTGTTCACCGTAGGTATTGGCCTCTGCAGAAATTAGCACAATTGTGAATTGTAGAATCTGGGAAGAGGAAGGAGATAAAGGGACGTGGCACCAAGTCCTGTACAGTTCACACAGCTTTAGACATTAGTATTATTTATCTAGTCATTGTTCAGAATATTCTGAATACAAGTCAGTTCCTCAATTTAACTCTATCTTTTCTCTGATAGTTTCTCTTTACTAACAGTTCAGCCTTTTCCTTCTGATAACAGAACTAGAGAGAGGCTCACGATCTAATTTCACTCTCCTCTGTTCTCCTCTGTTTAGGGTGGGTCTGAATTATAAAGCCATGACTCGCTTTTGTGACTGGACTGTAATTAGCTTTTCTAAACCATAAGTCGTTTGTTTGGCCTTGTTATGTACACAGCCAAGAGGAATTCCTTAGAGTATGTGTTCTTTTCATCAGAGTTTGTGAACAAGGACCAACAGAGATAGCCACTTGACTTATGTAATTGTTTCATATCTTCTTGTCGATAATATCCCTTGTCCTTTACATTTTCAACCTAACTCATTGCCTTTTTGTGGCTGTTTTTCACTGACTCATTCAACAAATAGTTTCCTTACAAATCTGTAGGTATCGCCCAAGGGAATGGGAAAACAAAGAGGCTCCCAGCCCTCTGAGAGGTGATGGTCAAGTGGAAGAAAGCAGCGGAAGATCATCACAGCATCATCAGTATCAGAACCAAGCACTGGGAGGGAGGCAGGTACAAAGTGCCTCCAGGGCAGAGGAAATAAGAATCCCTTCTTCTACCAGGGAAAGACTGGGAAAATTCTACAAATGAGGCCCCATTTGTAGTGGCCCTTAAGAATAAATAGGAGTTTAGGGGCGCCTGGGTGGCTCAGTGAGTTGAGCAGCTGACTCTTGATTTCTGCTCCGGTCCTGATATCAGGGTCATGGTATCAAGTCCCATGTCAGACTCTGCGCTCAATAGGGAGACTGCTTGGGATTCTCTCTCTCCCCCTGACCATCCCCCACCTCTAAAATAGATAAACAATTCTTAAAAAAAAAAATACATGGGAGTTTGGTAAGTGGAGAGTGTGAGGGCATCTGAGGCAGAAAGAATGGCTCATGTCCAGTCCCAAAGTTGAGATAGTGTGTAGGCTTCTTTGAAAGCTGCTAGTGATTGAGTGAGGTGTGAGCCCAGAAATGCATCGGTGTAGATGTGTTCTAGAAAGGGGATTGTAATTACAATGTGGGAAATGGGCCTGGCTGACCCTCATATTTCTTACACAAGTGTGCATGGGGCGCTTCCACGTGCAGGGTGCTGTTCTAGGTGATAGCAGGACAGCCCCGAGCAAAACAGTGAGTTATCTTGTCCTGCCTACTCCTTCATAGTCCCTAGGAGAAGTAGAAAGTGAAATCGGGATTTTCCTCTGTTTGAACTTGAATTAATTTTTTTAAATTTATGCAGAATGCATGTATAACAGAAAGTAATGAGTTCAGTGGCATCAAAGCTACCACATGTCCCCAATGAGGGAATCTTGCTGATACTTTTGGAAAAATGTGTTCACACACATACACACAATGTGCACACACACGTATGCACATGCACAGTTATTTACACACATATATCCATTCTATACTTTTTTTTAAAAAAAGATTTTGTTTATTTATTCATGAGAGACACAGAGAGAGAGGCAGAGACATAGGCAGAGGGAGAAGCAGGCTCCATGCAGAAAGCCCAATATGGGACTCAATCCCAGGACTCCAGGACCCCAGAGCCAAAGGCAGACTCTTAACCACCGCGCCACCCAGGCATCCCCTATCCATTCTATCCTAATGGCAGATTCATGAGTGGGAGAGGCAGGTATGCAGCAATGACTGTACAGCCATGGCACATCATCAAATCACTCCTCAGCAGCCTATAGACCCTCTGACCCACATGTGTGTACACCTCCCGATGCCAATGCCTCCCAATGTCAGGGAAGCCATCTCCAGTCCCATGCCAGCTCCAACAGCAGGCAGGAATAGTCCTGCTGCTTCTGGCCCTATCTCCCCACCAGCATATTTATCACCCAGTCAGTTTCCTGAGCACCTAAGGCATAGTCAGCTCTAAGGAGGTGAAAATTTTTTTTATTTAATGCTTTCCATGTGCTAGGATCACGCTTTTGCTTTCACATATGTCACCTCATTTAAGCCTCCCGAGTATCCTATGAGTAGGTATTGCCATTCTTAAATTTCGTTTCAGTCAACTGAGGCTCAGAGAAATTAAATTGCCAGGTTGACATCATGTAGCTTATAAGTAATCATCCTTTGCAATAAAAGGGAGATGGGTTAGAAGTGAGAGCACCTGTGTTGGGGTTAATCCTCAGATCTGGATCCTAGCTCTGGGATAGAAATATAATATTGGGTCACCTTGAAGAAGCTTCTTACTCTTCTTTAGCCTCAGTACCTTTATGTGCAAAAAGGGATAATGATTTCAGAGGTTTGTCAGTATTCTATGAGACAATGTAATAATGTGATTCATTCAGTACACAAGATCTGTCCTAAAAAATGGTTAAGTTGGAGGCCAAGGACTCTCTCCAATATGTTACCTCCAGAGGAAAACTTTCCTCTGGTGAGTTTTCTTTTCCATTTTTTCAGCTCCACCCTTAATACCAAAGAGATGCCACCAGTTCAAGGCCAGAGCCTAATAGACCGTGAAAGAACAGTTTTCAGGTATGAGCTACCAGCTGGGAAGCTTGTCGCTCATAATTTGACCCTCTCTCTCTTTCTGCAGCTCAGTCCCTATGGGCTCTTGAGGATGAAGAGAGCAGCTATTCTGGGACTCAGAGTATGGTAGGGTGTTTTCTCTTCATTGAGAGGCACAGGCAATCATCCAATCCCAAATAATACATAAAACTAAATGATGGAGCCAGCCCAGTATGCCTGGAGAGGCCAACATTCAACAAATGATGAATAAATGCCTACCTAGGACCGACATTAGCCATACAAAGAATTCACAGCCCAGTCTACAAAGGGCTCTGGGTCAAGTTAGGAAGACAAGTGCACAGGCCTCACTCAGGGTGTAGAGCACTGGGAGAACACAATGAAGGGGCATCCAGAACAGACTGGGGTCTAGGGAAGGTTCAGGAAAGATGGTCCTCCTGGCCACCACCCTTCTCTGGCACTACCTTTACCCCACAAAAGGGAAAAATGATCAGCCTTGCAGAAAGAGGAGAACTGTGATTGGGGGTGTGAGCATCCCCATCCAGCTTCCTGGGCAACCCAGATCAGCATGTAGATGGCACATGAATGGTGCTGAAGACACTTGGCCGAGCTTGTCTACAAGCTTCAAAAGCATCTATGATTGAGCTCTACTCATATGAAAAAGTGAATATTTCCCCCAAACGTCCTTGTTTCCCCAAAACGTCCTTGACTATTTGTCTTGATCTATTTGTATAATTTCCTTCCACTTGAGTACTTAAGCAAAATTCAAATATAAAATAAATTCTGTTGGTAAGGTCCCACAAAGTTACAAAACATGATCCTTGGCAGGATGATGAGACCTTTTCTGTTCATTCTGGTGGAGGAATCGGAGGTGAGAATCACATGGAGAGGCACAGAGGGGGAGGCCATGCCAGGACCTGCCACATTGCCAAAAACATGAATCCAGTTTACCTGGCTGTGGGGATGGCCGCGAGAGGAAAGCATTTTCCAACAGAGCCAGGGAGATCTGAGCTTTAGAGTGGGACTTAAGAATACTTGCATCAGAATTACTTAGATTTATAAAAATGTTTTCTTATGAAGCTTTGGTCATACCTAAAGAAGTTTAGTTGTGTGTATGAGTGTTTTTCTTTTGGGAACTGTGAAATCCCAAAATGCTTGATACTACAATGCATGAAGCCCCTGAGGTCGCACTCAGCTGTTATGTTCTTGCCTTTGCCAGTACAATTTGGAGATAGTTCCTTATACCTACTCCTCTGCCTGATGTTGTGTGGGGTGCTGCAGGGCTGTGGGAGACAAGCTGTGTCTTCTGAGCCGCTTATGTGCAGAGGCTGACATGGAGATCCCACCTACCATTGGAAAAACTTTGAGCAAGTATATAAATCAATGATGAAAAAGAATAACACTCTGAGCCAGCATGGGGTAAATGCTGCATATAAATCTTTGCATTACTGCAAACCTCAGAGGTACTGCAACTGTCCTCAGGTGCTTTGGAACCATTCCAAAATGCATAGTTTAGTTAAATGCGCCTATCCAGATGTCAAGATAAAATTAAGGCCTCTCTTCGACTCCATACCAGAGAACTCCATGCCCATCTCCACATGACTCAGTCACTTCCTGAAGTATTTAGTGTCACATGAACGGTCTGTGAGAGAATTTCAGAGAAACTAGAAACAGCTAAAAAGTTAAAAAAAAAAAAAAGGAGAAATTACAAGGAAACATGACTAGTGGAGACCATCCTATTTACAGAACAGAGGTAAGTGGAAATATAATCTCTCTAAGGGTGGATTTAAACTAAAACTCCCAGGGCCCCTGGAAGCCAGAGGGAAGCAAGACAGACCCCAAGTGCAGAGAATAAGAATTGAAGTCAGCTAGTGGGAAGAACCAGAGCATGAATCCAATTTTGTACTTAATCTACAGGTAAATTGGAATAGATCCTCATTTCCCTAGTACTTGTCTCCAGAATCATGGGGAATCCAGCCAATATTTGCTCCCTGTGGGCCACCACACACTGCCAGCAGGCAGATAAGATATTGGAAGATATGGGGTCTCTCCCAAGCATACTAAAGTTTTTGGGGATGCAGGTAACAAAAACGACTTTAGCTAAGAGGGAATTTACTTGAAGGTACTGGAATAACTCCTGGATGCAAATGAAACCGGTCTCAAATGAAATGAGACAAGTTTCAGGAAGGGCAAAACCATAAACCTCGTCTCTAAGGGCCTGGCATTAAGGAGACTCCAGTCTATCATTCCGAGGCTTGTCTCCCTTGCACCGGGAGAGAGGATCTGGTGGGTGCAGACCTGCACAGATTGTGAGGCCAAACAGGGACAGGGACACAGTATGGGCATGCTAGCTGGGCATGTACCAGAGAAGAGGGGTATCCTTGTGAGCATCCCCAGAGATAGATCACCACTGTTCTCCCAGGCGAGCTCTTTGTTACAGCAGCATATGGCAAGGAGTGGTTTCCAAAGTCCACAGAGAGAGAGAGAGACATATCAGAGGAAGAGTCATTTAGGTTTATGCTAAGGAAGAATATTATGATGTAGAAAATTGTTAAATATGGACTGTATTACCAAAAAAAAAAAAATGAGATTAGGAACTGGTCATGCCTGAAAATAGGATATGTTCTCCTCTATCAAAAAAAAAAAAAAAAAAAAAAAGGCTAGGTTGTGCTCCATCCAAAAAACAGGAGGACCTCCTGAGCTCCTTTTAGTACTAAGGTTCTGTGATTCTGCGGTAAAATGTCTTCTCTATTGCAGATCGGCATTTCTCAACTTGTGTCCATTAGAGGTTAATTGATGTTCTATGAATAACAGAATTCCATTTTCAATCAGGTTTGAGAACTACGGAAAGAAAGTTAAAATTTCTGTCTGCAGTTGTTACTTATGTTTGTATGTTTTGCTATAGAATTTCTCCCAATATTAATAGAGACCATAACTTTCCAAAAGAGGAATGGGATAATGAATGTAAGGTTTCCCAAATGATTTGACACCAAATCCTTCCATGGAGGAGCAACTTGGAAACTCTCCCCCACCCCTGTTTTTTTGAGCATCACCTAGTGACATATTTAGGGACGCTTATGTTCCACAGAGCATACTTTGGGAAACATTGCTGAAGACTATGCCTTTATATCCCCATAGTCTTCTCAGTGTCTCTATACATGAATGATCGACCCATAAAGCTGCCTACTTTCTTGATAATGTTTGACTGCAGATTTATTTTATACAACTTTTTTCCAGTTAATTGATATAAAATAAAATTCACTCTTTGTGGTATATAGGTTTTGATTAAGTGCATAGAGATGTGTATCCATCCCCACAGTCAATGATATAGAAGAGTGTCATTACCCCCCAGATTCCCTCATGCTGATTCTTTTGTTTTTTAAAGATTATTTATTTATTTATTCATGAGAGACACAGAGAAAGAGGCAGAGACACAGGCAGAGGGAGAAGCAGGCTCTCTGAAGGGAGCCTGATGCGAGACTCAATCCCATTACCCCGGGATCACGACCTGAGCCAAAGGCAGATGCTCAACCACTAAGCCACCCAGGTGCCCCCCCTCATGCCGCTTCTTTATAGTCAATCCCTCCCCCAGTCCCAATCCCTGGCACCCACTGACCCGTTTTCCATCCCTATAGATTTGCCTTTCCAGAATGTCATTTAAATGGACTCATACATTATGTAGTCTTTGAGTCTGGCTTCTTTCACTTTAGCAAAACGCATTTGACATTCACCCATGTGATTGTGTGAATTAATAGCTTGCCCCTTTTAATTGCTGAGTTGTGATCCCTTGTAGGTATGGATCACAATTTGTTGGTTCATTCATGCAACAAAGAAGATGATACAACATTCTTACCAAAAATGATAAATCAAAAAGAGCATTTGTTCATTGTTAACAAATGAAGTGAAATTATGTCTCAAGTGAATATTATGTCTCAGTAAAAGAAAATATCTGACAAATTGGGACATGATTGTATTTTTTTTTTTTTTTGCTTGACAGTAAGAGTCCAGGAGAAGAGACTGGGTTTGTCCATATCGTTATTAAACATAAAAAAAAAAAATCCCCCAGTAAATTCCCATGCAGCTCAAGAGACTTCCCACAGAAGCAATCTCTGCCAGATAGGGAAGCTGCTGTCAAGTGGAATCTCCCAGAGGTATTGGAGGGTTTATTGGTTATTTGGTCCTATACCATGACCCTATTTGCAGGACTGAAAAAATAGCTCTTTTAGAAGCAGGAGGTGATGGGCAGAAATGAAGTTCTCAGAGAAAAAAGAAAAGCAACACAATATTACTTACGAAGATCAGAATAATGAATTACATTCATTTATCAACTTGTTATCTCATCTCATTCTGAATATCATCTAGGCTCCAGTAATTCTTGTAGAAACTGTTAGGATTGGTTTTATAGACCAGGTGTGTCTCTTGCTGCAAGATGAGACAGGCCACCCTCAGATGACTCAATTCAAGACAACTTGTCAATACAAACTCTCCATTCTGCTGTGGCCTCTAAACCCACTTTGGTCAAGGGAGTCTGATTCTATTTCTACTGACCATGGTGCATTTCATCCATGGCTTTAAAGAGATCTGAAGTCCTTGATGCTGTCTCCCTAAAGAAGAACCGTTTGGCATCTCCAAGCATCTCTGAAGACAAAGAGGTACATAGATATCTTTTATTTCTGCTGACATTTTGCTTTCTTTTGCTCTTTTTTATTTTTAATGTACTTTCTGGAGGTCAAGTATACTTCTCTAAATATCTGTGACAGTTTCTCTTGACACTCCCAGGACCCCAAGAGTAATTCCATTTAGAAGGTGGAGGGTTCTCAGAACTTCACAAAGACAAAGAGAAATATGGTCTTATTTTACCAGCTTGAAACTCAGTACTGAACAATTTCTGTTGTTCATTCAATAAATAATTGAATACGTTCCTCGGGCAGAGAGGACAGAGCAGTGAACTGGACAGATAAATGTCTCTGCCTTTATATACCTTATAGATACACAACTGACAAATTTTAAGACAATTAGTAGGGCTAAATATGCTTAAAACTATCTTTATCCATCTATGACAGTAGCATCAAATTGTCTACCTCAGCAAATATTCCAAAGGATATCGTTAGAATTTTAAAATAAAATGGCTGCAGACTTCCACTTCCTCCAAAACTGTAATTTATTGATATACATCCTCCATAAAATTATGTTTTTCTTTTTAAAAAATATTTTATTTATTTATTCATGAGAGACACAGAAAAAGAGAGAGAGGTCTTCGAAGACATAGGCAGAGGGAGAAGTAGGCTTCATGCAAGGAGCCCGATGTGGGACTCAATCCTGGATCCCGGGATCAAGCCCTGAACCAAAGACAGACGTTCAATCACTGAGCCAACCAGGCATCCCTCATCCTCCAAAAAATTAAAAGTGTATGAAAACTGTTCGGATTCATAATATTTAAGAGGAATTAATTTATAGTAGTAAAGAAGTCTGCTTTTTATTTGAAATTAGCAAATAATATATGTGCCCAGGATGGCCTTTGCATTCCCTTGCAGAGAATTTTTTTAGAGATAGCTAAGAACTCAGAGGTATAAAGTGAAAAAAACAGAGTTTTAGAAAATTCAGATAACAGGCTAGATGTCACTTGTTTAAGATGTTCCAAACTCTATTTAATAAAAGAGGACAGTGAGAATTCTGGTAGGTTATTAATAAGCAGAGGGAGATTTTAGTGTGAGCCAAGGCTCTGCTGGGTTTCCAGGTGGATATTAACTGCCCTCACTTCTAGCCTAGAAAAGAGGCCAATCCCCACACCACTGCATGCGAAGATGTCAACTTTAGCCACACTCTGAATACGGAGATGGTTAATCAGAAGTACTGAGCAAGAGGTGATCCTGAGAATGCTGAGTAGTCACAGAATCTGAGAGTCTCAGAGATACCCCCATCCCATGCCCATCACAGACCATGGTCTGCAGCAAGCTTCACATGAAATAAAATTATGTCTCAGGCCTTGTTCTGAATTGTGGGCCTCATTAGCTATGAGTATCACCCCTGAGAGGCTGAACTGCCAGATGTAGGAGTCAATTTGTGGCTTTCCCTCAGCCTAAATAGATTGGCCAAGCTAACTTTTAGAATAGCTCACTTTTCCTGTAAAGAGTCCAGCAATGAATTTAGAGATAATTTGTACCATGAGATCACAAGATCTTTGAAGAAGAGGGAAAAGATCAACAGAATAAGACTCAGAGGACCTAGGTAACTCTCATGATGAAAACCCACTAATGATTTCCCACTGGCTTTAGGAAGCACTCAAAACTACTTAATCTGTTCCCAAAATCCTTTATGACTCCTCCTTACCTCGCTTGATACACTGGCTACACCGACCTTCTTTCAACCACCCTAATGCCTAAAGCTTTATGTGCATGAGGACCTTCCAAAAGGCTGT
Source organism: Canis lupus dingo (assembly GCF_003254725.2). Lineage (NCBI taxonomy): Eukaryota > Metazoa > Chordata > Mammalia > Carnivora > Canidae > Canis > Canis lupus. Next base: position 18,518,276 of record NC_064277.1, read on the forward strand.
CCTAGCACATGCAATGCTTTTACCTCCAGACCTGGTCCCTTCACCTAATCATCTCAAACTCCTCCACAACCTTCCAATGCCAGCTGAACTCAAGTCTTAGGGAAGCCAACCATAGCCTTAGGATCTTGAGGCAGTACTCTGGGCTGGCTGCCTAACACCCAGCTTGAACCTTACCCCGGGGCCTTTCCCATATACAAATGTTAGAAAGTTAAACAAACAGATACATATATATTTCCTAAACTTTCTTGCAGTGAAGTCTGGATATGGCTTATGTTCTTTGGAGAAGATGCATCCACTGCTGTAGTAGTTCTTGGCAGTGCCATCCTAGCTGGTTTACTAGTCCCTCTGGAAGCTCCTGTGAACTCATTATCCTCTAACAGATCACTTTCCTTTTAAGCTAAGCTAAAACAGATTCAGTTCTTTGCAATTAACTGATGAATATTGGCTTCCTACTCTATACCCTTATTGTTCTCTATACTTTTCCTTCATAGTATATATGATAGCTGCAAGTAAATAAATGTTTAGTTTTTAGTGTATATGTGTCATCTCCACTGGACGAGATGAACTCTTGAAGGACAGCAGTTGGGTTGTATTTTCAGCACCTAACATCACGCCTGTCACATAGTAGGTACTCCATAGGTATTGGTGAATGAATGAGTGAATGAATAAGTGGCTCTTTGTCCCAACTCTATCCCTTACTAGCTGTTTTGAGTAACCTGAGTAACTTAGCTCACCTACCAGAGCCTCAGTGTTCTGAGGAGATGGTGCTCTAATTCAATGACATTGTATAGCTCAAATGGGAGAACATATTTATAAAGACTTTATAAACATTTTATTCAAATGTTAAAAGTTGTTATTCTGGGCTACCAAGAAACAAAGAGTGAAGAAGACGAACATAGTCAATAAGTCTTTCTGAGTCCAGCTGTAATAGATCTTTTATTTTCCTAATATTGCACGTCTATTCAGGTCCACATATATAGAACTAGTTGGCAAATTCCAGCGTCATCTTATGAGCTCTCAGATATCCAGAATTCATAACATAAACATTAGAGAGCAATATTAAGTTATAGTAAGGACATGGCACTGCTCTTTATAGCAATCCAAGGTCAAATAAATGTCTACTGGGACACATGGAGATTCTTCTCTTGGATGATTCCAAAAAGGGTTTGGGGATATGAATGTTTGTACAAAACGTAAGAAGTACTCAAAATATAAAAGTGAAATGACATCACAACTTTGGAGCCCAAATTCCATAACTAAAATAGTACTTAATCTTGAATTAAGTGCAATAAAATCACCCCCATTCCTTTAGTCTGCCTGTAGGGTGCATCAAGTTGAATTACGTAGGGCCAAGTGCAAGCAGTCATCAACCTACCTGCCTGGGGAATGGAGCTGGGCTTGCTGTTTTTTCTCTCCTGTTTTTTTTCAGGATCTGCTTTGACTCTAACCCTCTGTTGAGCTGCTCTGACGGCGGGGTGAGGGAACTGAGGACTGAGGAGAAATGATGGCAGAGCATCTTCCTTTGCAAGAGGGAAAGAAAAAATTAGTAGCAAAGGAAAATTGAATAGGCTTGTAAGGTAATTAGCAATTTTCAAATGCAGCAATGGGCAAAGGAAACAAAACGTAGAACATGTATTAAAAGTCAAGCGGATGGTTTAGAAAATACAGCTGTAGGATCACACAGATTTTGACCATCCAAACCAAATTCAATTATCATGTCTGTGCTGCTTTTCTATTTCCGCCACTGAAAGGCTATTATTAGGTGCTCTCTCTCTTTTTTACATCTCCAAGTAATGCCTTCATAAAACATTCCAAAAAGTAAACATTAGCTTTAGGCCATTTGATTACTGGTTTCCCAGAACGCTATGTTCTGTCCTGTTTCTCTCCATATTCCTTTAATATTAAAAATAGGAAATGACTGAAGGCAGTTGAATGGCTCTGCCTTAGAGGCTGTTTCCCTAGCCAGCCTCTCAAGCATTGTTGGGTCCTCATCCCTCTAAAACCCATTTCATCCTTATTACACAGACAGCCTGATGCCAAGCAGGAAAAAACAAAAACCAAAAACCAAAAACCAAAAAAAAAAAAAAAACCAACGAAAAAAATAGTAACCGAACATTTCTTTCCTCTCTGCCAATTATTATTTTTTTTTTCCACAAAGTGCCTATGCTTTGTTTCCCACACCTCCTTAGCTGTGCCTCCTTTTAGGAAAGGGTCGTTTTATTTTTTGTCCTAGACTATCTTTGGGATTGGGAGGAGAATTGGCTACGAAAGTGTCTTTGAACAGGTGAGGAGAGCAGAACCTGGGACGAGAAGGAAGCGCAGGTGCACACGCACACAGGCCTGGGTGGGCAGCACCCAGGAATGATCTGGGCTGATGGAGGTATGGGTTCTGCATATGCAAAGCAGGTGGTGCTCTTTCTCACATGCTACTCCAGCTCTGAGCTGACCTGGTGGAAATGACCTATGACAGGCCCTGAGAACCCTAGCAATCATTCCTGGGAGTCTCAAAAGAGAATCAGCCAAGAAGCCAGACCTGCATCTTCCTTCTGGCAAAGGAGATGAACAGGAGTTGAACATCCCCACCTAGACAGAAATTTCTCCTGTATTCCTCAAAAGCACCATAGAGCAAAGCTTGCCCAGGGTTGGTTGGTTTTCCCTCAATACACACCCCTAAAGCAAAATAAAAAGGGAAAATGTGAAGAAAAGTAATGGTCACCACAGTTACAAGACAGAACTGAATCCTGAAACCAAATCCATTTTAACATAATAGGCTTCAGTAACATTTCAGAAAACCTTAAATCATACATGGCTTCCCATTCTCTTCAGGCTTTCTTTCAGCAATATTCAAATATACATTTGTACATAGTTGTAACTGTTAGACACAGATTATTTTGTCTTTTCTTCCTGAAATGTAACATTATTTTGCACATTCCCATACATGCGTCATCACTATTTGTGGACTTGGTATGTGTCATATAGATTCAGAGCCCGTTCTGTTCATCTACTTAATCATTCCACAAATATTTATGAGCACCTCCAGATACTAGAGACCTATCTATACGACCACAGAAAAGAGGCTAAAAGATAACATGCTGAGGTTGCTTTTCAATTGTCTTAAAACCAACCTCTTTTCATTTTATTTATTTTACAAAGTCAGACTTCTACATCACTAAATAGAGACCTTTCTCCTAAAGAAAATGGGAGCATAATGTACAAGATCTCATTTCACTTCTCTGGGCCTTAATTTTTTTTTAAGATTTTATTTATTTATTCATGAGAGACACAGAGAGAGAAGCAGAGACACAGGCAGAGGAAGAAGCAGGCTCCATGCAGGGAGCCTGGTTCAGGACTCGATCCCAGGACTCCAGGATCATGCCCTGGGCTGAAGGCAGGCGCTAAACCACTGAGCCACCCAGGCATCCCTAGGCCTTAATTTCTTTAATGTAAAAGGAAGAAGGGATGCCTGGGTAGCTCAGCAGTTGAGTATCTGCCTTCAGCTCAGGTTGTGATCCCGGGGTCCTGGGATCGAGTCCCACAACAGGCTCCCACAGGGAGCCTGCTTCTCCCTCTGCCTATGTCTCTGTCTCTCTCTGTGTGTCTCTCATGAATAAATAAATAAGACCTTTTAAAAAAAGGGAGAAGTGAATTTGATATTGAGGCTCTCTTCCTTCCCTGGAATTCTGTGATCTAGGTTTAAGGCGATAGTAGCAACATAACACACACTATCTCACCAGACATCTTACAATTGCCCTTGAGTCCTGATGCTTTCTAGAATCCTCTAACTCGCCAGTGACAAACAACGAAGCAAGAGTGTAGAATGTGTGTCTTAGAGACCCCACCAAGTCCTCAGCTTCAGTATGTGCATCCACAGCAGCCGAGGCCAGAGATCTAAGAAGTGGGAACACACCTGCAGACATAAGCAGTACAGTTTTCTGTTTCTTTCACTGTGTTAAGGGAAGACCAAGGAGGGCACTGGGAAAAAAAATAAAAACAAAAAATCCTTCCTGTGATTCAGAGAGGAATCAAACATGTTCCCTCTTTAATAAATATGATTTTATTTTTATTCCAGACACCTATTAATCCAAATTAAAAAAAAAATGTTCTTGGCACTGGTGATTCCGTCTGAGCCCATTGCTGTTCTGATTTCCCACTGAGATCTACAAGTGATCAAGAGATCAATAATTCCAAATGGTGTTTTCACAGGAGCATTTCCTTCCATAGTACGTAAAATGTTCTTTCATGAAGACAGATGGACACAGTCTGCAGGACCCTGCTTACTCGAGAGAAACCGTCTTTGAAAACTTTTGACAACCAGCGGGATAGCACGTCTGTTTCTATTTAAATGAGCTCATTATAGTTAATATTTTTGTGACTTCCAACCAGTTGTTCAATCATTTCTCAAGTGTGATACGTTTTAATCAAAAATGAAACACTTTACGGCACAAATATTGTTAAAACCGCATTTTGGCTATATCGCTTTTGGAACAAATTTTCTGGAGCAAGGTACTTTTTACCAAAAAGGGACGTACAATGCTTGTGATGTTTCTTTGTTTGCTAGAATAGATATAAATGGAATAATAAACAGACCCAAGTTAACATAAGAATGACATGTTACCCTTTCTTGTCTGACTTGGAAGATTTTATATTATTGACTAGTTTAAAAGCTATAGTAAATCTATAGCCCATCTGATATTTTAATGACAAAAATTATGTAGTAAATGGCATTTCTAAGTTTACCAGCAAAATGATGGTTGATACTTATAACAATGATAGAGCGCAGTGAGCTTTAATCCAAAAGTCAGATGACATCCAAAATGTCTGCTCCAGGACAGGACACATCAGAAAGTGACATTCTTTGAAGAGAAAAAAGCTCTCCTCTCCTGTTGTAGGACTCCAGACTGATTCTGGGGCATTTTAGTACTGGAATTGAGGGCCTCCTTTAGATATTATTAGGAAGTGATGTTTTAGTTAGTGCACACTTGTAACAGAAACCTATTTGAGAGAACAGCCCTGTGGGGTGACGTGTGATGAGGTATTGCCATGACAAACAGACCTGAGAGGCATGGATCTAAATGGATTTCAGAGGTGGAGAGCAATAAATTCTTTTTTTTTAAATTTTTATTTATTTATGATAGTCACAGAGAGAGAGAGAGAGAGGCAGAGACATAGGCAGAGGGAGAAGCAGGCTCCATGCACCGAGAGCCCGATGTGGGATTCGATCCCGGGTCTCCAGGATCGCACCCTGGGCCAAAGGCAGGCGCTAAACCGCTGTGCCACCCAGGGATCCTGAGAGCAATAAATTCTTATTGTTTCTTTTCCAGTATAAGGACAAAGCTCACTGGAGCACCAAGAGTGTTGTGGAACATGCCAGGTGCATTTGGATAAATTCTGTAGGTCACCACCTCTCCAAGAAATGCCCTAGAGATCACTCAACTCCCTATGTTCCAAAACCAGCCATCATCTTAATTTGGTTTCCTCATAAAAGAAGGGAATAAATTGATTGAGCCAAGCAAATATATCCGTTCCATTTGGTAGTAAATTACGACTCATAAATTAGTAAATTGAAGTTCAGGTACAAATTCATCTCATATAAGTTGGATGACCACTGGGTGAGGTGTGGACTTGCAGTCTCGATTCCCACTATGTGGGAAGGATCTGCTTAAATCGATATGTTGAGTCCCTAACTAACAGAACTACAGTCATGGAACCAAAGTAATGCCTATCTCTGAACTCATTACTCAAGAAAAATTAAATAATGTTAAACGAGAATTGTGTTATATTTTAATTCCTTGAAAAGCATGATTCAAATAATAATAATAATACTAGTACCTGTTCATTATTAAGTATTTGCTAAGTCCATGTAACCTTTTAAGTTTTTTCCCATATATATCATTTGTTTAAATCCTTATCACATCCCTCAGAGTATCCCCATTTTCCATATGAGACAATGGAGGCACAGAGAGGTTAAACATATTGCCAGGATCACACAGCTAGGAAAAGGCATAGTCAAGATTTGAACACTGGCAATTGAGGTCTGCAGTCCATCCTCTTAATCACTACGCATAATCTCTATTAAATAAGTGTTTTATTGAGTAGCTTGTACCATTCTCCAACTAAGCCAGACAAAAATTTCATTAAGTTAAACAAGATTTCCCTGTTCCTAATAGCATTCCCTAGCAGTTCTTCAGCCTGCTTTGACTTTGGTCATCGGGAACACATCTTTCTTCATGACCCCAAGGTGTCTGAGGTCAGGATTTTCACATGTGGTACAAGCACTCCTTCCCAGATCAACCCCTTGACTTCCAACCACACATTTACTACGAGTAATCTAATACTCTGCAATGCAGAGATCATCGCTGGGCCAGACAAACTGGGGAGAGACTGGAACCAGGCTGCAATTCTTATTTGTTTTTCGGCATGGCTACTGAGACTACCCAACTGGCAGCTTTCACCTCCAGCATCATTTTTCTCCTTTGCCAATGATTGACCCTGGGAGCGTTAAACAAAAAAACTTTTCTCCCTTGCTGTTCTTGAAGCAAACACACAATTAAAGCACAGGTGTGTTTATCTCATTGGAGTCTTTGCCATGGAAATTCTAAGATATTACCCAGGGAGAGTAATGTAATCTCACTGTGTCACCCAACGAGAGAGATGGGGAGCTCTAAAGAGAGATACTAATCTCAGAGCATGCCCTTAACAATGCATTCTGCAGGGTTATGAGGGGCACCTACACAATGGAGTGTGCAAACCAGGTGCTTGGACCACAGGCGTTGCCTAAAGGGACGATCTTTCCAATGCGAAAGACCAAAGCAGCCAGACCAAGGCCGAGTGAACAGTGGAGACTTCAATTTGTTTCTAATTGACATTGCTCAAGGGCAATAATAACCCCAGGTGGGTGAGGTGGGGCTGGGGAGCAGGAGATCAGCTAGCCTGGAGGGATGGGACATCTTCCACAGTGCAACCTTTATTCAATCATTCATTCATTCATATAAACACATTTTTATTGACGGCCATCTATGTGCAAGCACTGAACAAGAGCTCTAGCCCCTGCTCTTGGGGAATGTGTAGCCTGGCTCAGAAACTGGGTCAGCAGAAATCAAATTGTAAACAGCCGGCCCACCTGGGAGAAGAGCAAAGCAAGTACTAGTGATACGGCCAGGTGAGTGGTGTTGGGGGGAAGAGAGGTCAGAGCATGTCCAGTCCAGGAACTGTGTTTGTAGGAACACCTGCAAGCACACAAAGATTACTGAAAAGGTTCAGAGTCTGCGAGGTCAAAGAGAGTCAGTTAAGTTTAGAATGGCCAGCATGTCACCTAACAGCAGAGGCTGAGCCAAAACAGGCTGTGTGCTCCCCGCCCGAACTTGACGTCCTGCTGCAGGGCAGCCAAGGCTCCACCGACCTAGACTCTAGATTAAAGCTGGTCCCAAGCTTGCAGGTAAACTGCCCTACCGACAGGGGCAGTGGAGCTGGGCTTGGCAGGCGGTCCTGCTGGTGCATTCGAAATTCATGGGATGATAGGTACTTTGGGCGTCAGATTAACTTTTCTTTAAATACTCCTCACTTACGGATGTGAAGATAAGCTTGTATACTTGGAGAGCACACCAAGTCATGGCAAAGGAAGGTGGTCCGGATGAATGCTGTGTGATAAGAAAAAGAAAGACAAATAGATGCAAACACTTCACATTCAGCTAATAATGAATTAACCGAAAATTAAAGGCCAGTGATGCTAACCACAAATTCATTTTCATTATAATAGATAGCTAGAAAGATAGAGATACACCTATATGTATAGTAGGTATAGACGATGTTTAGAAAGAAATAAAGATACAGATATGGATGTATATCTCCAAATAGATTTGCTTCTACTCTCAGCCTGGCATGTGACAGACTATAGAAAGGTATGGAACCTTTCAAGCCAAATTGTTGCCCATTTTACAGAAGCAATTTTATTTATTTATTCATGGGAGACACAGAGAGAGGGGCAGAGACATAAGCAGGCAGAGGGAGAAACAGGCTCTGTGCAGGGAGCTTGATGTGGGACTCGATCCCGGGTCTTCAGGATCGGGCCCTTGGCTGCTGAGCCACCCGGGCTGCCCACAATTTGGTTTTTAAATCATGTTAACTTGCCCCTCAAAGGTTCACAGTGAGGATCAGGTAGATAGATGCCATGTGTTAAGCAGCACGATGCTTGGCACATAGTAAGTGCTCAATAAATGCAAGGCAGCTTTCGGATTGCTGAGTCCCATCAGCTGGTAGCAATGAACTTGGTGAGGATTAGCCACCTGGGATCCCTGATGCCACAACTCGCAGTTAATTAGAAAATGGGAAACCCATCCCGCAAGCAGGTAGAGGACTCTGCTTCGCCCCGGGATCCTTTTGCATCTTAGGGCGCAGCTGGAAGGAGGAGGCCGCCAGCCAGGTGTGACTTCCAGGACCAACAATACGTACCCAGGCAAATGGTATTAAACAAAGCGTTTGAATTATCCTGATACAAGAGACTGGGTGCAGGAGTATCTCCTACCCTATCGTAAGCGCTGCTTGGGTTTCCACCCTCACCTTGGCTGAACTGTATGGACAGCAACCCGAGGCCAGCGAGGCCAAGGCCAGCTAGGGAACGAGCTCCTGGGGGCTGCGGACAGGAATCTCAGCCCTGGTGTTCAGCAGGGAGGCCTACAACAACGCCTCCCGCCGGGATTCAGGTTGTTTCATGTCAGAATTATTTTTCCCCGAGGTTTGTTGCAATCACCCCTTCTTCCTGGTCTTATTTCCCCCTTGAAAGAACATTGACTGGCTCTCTCACAGTTGCTGAGGCTGGTAGCAATCCTCCTAAGTTGGAATGTCACGCAGGCTCCTTGTTCCTCCTTGTAAAGCACAACCCCGCTGCCCTCCGTAGCGGGCTCTTTATTTCTTCCACTGTGCTAATCAGGAACACTTAGCTGCTTTCCTGCTCCGACGCCAAATTAATAAATTACAAATGCCAGTTATCAAAGATTTGGAGGTTTTGACAAGTGATGCAGTTGATCGCAAATGCAAGGTTGTGTCAGGGAGAGTCTGTGTTTTCAGGATGTAGAAGGTGGATCAGCCCTGGATTGGAAAAATAAACAGGCGAGTTTGATGAGCTGAAATTCATGGCAGAGCTTCTTAATATTTCCTGAGGTTTCTAATCAAAGGAGCATCTTAACTGGTCCCAGAGGGAAATGGGAGATGAAAGGCACTGACACTGATGCCCACTCTACCTTGCCTCATCCCAACATTTGTTCCTTCCTTCCTTTTTTTTTTTTTTTTTTTTTGCCCGTTTCTAAAAATATCCTGGCAGGTAAGAATTAGCGATAGGATGTTATTTAGTCAAAAACAAAAATCCACTGCATAATGCACCATACCTTTAAAATTTTTAACATCTATTAAATTAAAATCAAGGAAATTGACATAGATAGGATGAAAGAAGATACAGCACCTCTAGCTTATGCCAACTAAAAATAAGAATTATTAATGAAGCTCGGCTTTCTTCTGCTGTGCACATTAATTATTTATGATAATAATACTCTGCACTGCCATATTAAAGAATTTTCTTCACCCAGCTTCCCAGAAAACTCTATCTTCTTGAAAAAAAAAAAAAGGAACCTCAACATGTTAAGCCCACAAAAGAATACATTCCTCTCGGTGTATTTATTATACTGGAAGATGAATATAGTCTTGGGTTATTAAACTGGAATGAAAAACACATCTTATTAGAACTTACATGGTGATTTTTATTCTCACTAGTTTCATATAAACTTAATGATGCAGACTGCATTTTTATGCTCATCTATTTTAAAATGGTGCCTGGAGCAAAAAAAGCTTCCATTAATGCCAGTTTGGTATTTCAAATACAATTTGATGTAATTTACTTCAAATATATGTGAACAGAGAAGGATAATGCCAAGTGCATTTTCTAGATTCAAATGTGGGTTAGCTCATGGCCATGATTTATTAAACCTAAGTTTTTTGCAAAAAAAAAAAATTCTTTTAGTTATAAAATTTTTAAAAGATGAAACTTCACCTGGTTTTATTTTTGGGGGAGAGGGGTGGGAGAAAGAAAGTGGTGGGCTTTATGATAAAGGACTAGCTTTAACTTTATTCTAGGTTTTAATATTTATCAACTATAAATGAATAATAATGCATTTCCCTCCAGTGATACACTGAAGCTATTTAAACCCATTGTTTTCTTAAATTCACACACTGTAGAATTATATTCATGGATATGTCAACATAAAATCATCCAGTTTAGAGAGCTTTGGTATGTTTCGAGTTTGGCAGGTTGGTATTAAATAAATGCTTAAATTCCCAATCTTTAAATGGTCTCTTGATGATTTTTAGAAGAACTATCTTTGAAAAGAACTTTTCAAAAGAAGTTTAAATTTTATTGCCCAAAAACTTGTGTCTGGATCTAAGTCAAGCCTGATTTTTGTGTGTGAATCTCAAAAGGGGAAGCCATGGCACCTTCTCCTTTTTCTTGCACTTGATTCGTTTCTAGTGCGTTCTTTGCTGCTCCATGTGGACGCTGGGTCAGTGTCCACACGAGGGTGTGGCTGGGGTGGCTGCTGCTGTGTTCAGAGACATCTTGAAGGGCCGTTATTGTGTGGGCTTCATCCCTAAGTAATGCTCTCTAATAACATTGCAGTGCCTTTGTTGCCTTAAAGCATCAAATCTTCTGTGCTGTCACTCCAAAAACAAATAATGGGCCTTGGTTTTTTCTTTACTCTGCTTCCTGTTTGAAATCAGTTTTTTTAGGGTCCACCAATCACTGCCCCTGAGCCCCAAAATATGCCTTCTGGCTGAAAGAGCAGGGGTCTATTTGTCTTTCAGCCTCATGGTACATCCCTGTGACACGGAGAGGATGAGTATTTTTAACTTGGGCAGCATTGTCCTTTTTCTGATGGCTTAGGTTTGGGGGTGGGCACAGTGAGGAGGACCAGGCAGGCAGTCTAAGGAGTGAGGTCCATCCCTGGCAATGAGCAGGCGAAGAGTGTGTAGACTCTTCCAGAAGGCCAAATTCCAGGAGGGAGAAAGATAAGGATTTGGAATACTGTCTCTGGCTTAGGGGGGCCTGGGTTTAACCCAGTCAGTCCCATGGAATGTCTAGGTTCAATTTCTCAGCTTCCCAGGCTGGGAGCGGAGAGCAGAAGAGATGTACAGAAAGAGGCATGAGAAGACTTGGCTTTTGTTTTTCATAGGCGTGCTGGCAACCAATAAATGTTGCTCCTTTGCCACCACTAATGAAGGCAATAGGAAGAAAAATAAAGAAGCCTATATTTTGGGAAGATTCCTACATTTCCAGGAGTCCTGGCTATGTGGCTGTGTGTCCACCTCCTTCAGATACGCAATGAGCTCTGTGCTCCCCTTTGTCCTTGGAGAGAAAAAGAGAATATACATATTTTTTACATTCTGCAAAAACCTTAAGAATTTTTTAAATGACTTTTTAAGCTACATTATTTGTATCTTTGAACTAGAAACTAGAAATGACTAGCAACATGACTATGTCAAAATTGGGCAACCCACCACTGGATCATACACTTAGTTTGATGACCACAGGGTCAAAAGGACCAACCCCTAACCCTGTGGCACTTTAGCGTTTTCCAGAGTCCAGTCCCATTTTCAATTCCTTGTAATCGGGGAAGAAGAAAGTGCTATTGACTGATGGGCAAAGATACCTTTGAGAGAATAACTGGATTGCCTTCTCCACTTTGTTCGGGGAAGGAAAGAGCTGAGCATGTAAGGAGACAGAAACTAAAAGTCAGCTAACTATTTTGGATGAGGGGCGAGTAGGAGGCTGAGAAGCAAGGCATTTAAAGGACCTTGAAGAACAGGAAGGTTCAATGTCCGTTTTATGTGGTTTGCCTGCCTCCAGTGTAACCCTTTCCATATCACTGACATATAAAATCTGATACATTCAAATAGCCTTAGTGCTGGGCTGGAAGTCAACAGACCTGAGCAGTGGACTGAAATTCGAACTGCCCACATTCACTTTCCACTGACTCTAGTGTGCAGGAACAGAAACCTGGAGGGTCCATGTCCAGCCCTTTAGAAAGTGACCATTGGGGGCACCTGGGTAGCTCAGCGGTTGAGCATCTGCCTTCCACTCAGGTCGTGATCCCAGGGTCTTGGGATCCAGGCCTGCATAGGCTCCTCCAAGGGAGCCTGCTTCTCCCTCTGCCTGTGTCTCTGCCTCTCATGAATAAGTAAATAAAATCTTTTAAAAAACAAAAAAGAAAGAAAGAAAGTGACCACTGACAACACACTGAGCTGGCTGTGTTCAGGAGGAGAGTGAGACTTCAATTATGACCTGGCCTCGACAAGCCATCCTGGCATACATTTATTTAAATAATTAAGGGTTTATGTCCTTTCTTTTCATGATTACCATTTGTCATGAATCAAAAGCTCCTGCCCTTAACCCAATTGAAGCATTCTTTATTGGAATGAATATCCTCCTTTTTTTTTTTTTTTTTGGTATCTTGGTATCAGGCAAATTATTTTTATTTTTTTCCCAGTTTTATTGAGATATCATTGATATATAATATCATGTAAGTTTAAGGTGTACAGTGTGGTGATTTGATCTCCATACATATTGCGACGTGATTACCAAAATAAGGTTAGTTAACACATTTATCACTTCTCATGGCTACCATTTGTGTGTGTGTGTGTGTGTGTGTGTGGTGGGAATTTTCAAGATCTCCTCTCTTAGCAGAACATTCAAGGATAAAATACAGTCCTGTTACCTGTAGTCGCCATCCTGCACATTAGAGCCCAGAATTTATTCATCTTATACTGGAGGTTTGTACATTTCACCACCTTCACCCATTTCCTCTCCTTGCCCCTTTCCACTCCCCCAGCAACTGCCAATCTATTCTCTCCCTTTCTGTTTCTATGAGTTTGATTTTTTAAGGTTCCATGTAAAAGTAACATCGTACAGGATTTACCATTCTCTGACTTATTTCACTTAGCATTATTCCCTTGAGTTTCTTGAGTTTGGTCCACATTGTTAGAAATGACAAGGTTTCCTTCTTTTTATACAGTAAATAATACTTGGGATCCCTGGGTGGCACAGCGGTTTGGCACCTGCCTTTGGCCCAGGGCGCGATCCTGGAGACCCGAGATCGAATCCCACATCGCCCGGTGCATGGAGCCTGCTTCTCCCTCTGCCTGTGTCTCTGCGCCTCTCTCTCTCTCTCTGTGACTATCATAAATAAATAAAAACTTTTAAAAAAAGTAAATAATACTTTATTGTATATCCATATCCATCTTTATCCATCCATCTGTCAATGGACAGTGAGGTTGTTCCATGTCTTCATTATTGTAAATAGTGTTGACATGAACATAGGGATGCAGATATATTTTCAAGACAGTGATTTTGAGATGCTTTGGTGGCTCAGCAGTTCAGCGCCTGCCTTCAGCTCAGGGTATGATCCCAAGGTCCGGGGATTGAGTCCCACATCAGGTTCCTTACAGGGAGCCTGTTTCTCCTTCTGCCTAGGTCTCTGCCTCTCTCTGTGTCTCTCATAAATAAATAAATAAAATCTTAAAAAAAAATAAAAGACCGTGATTTCACTTCCTTTGCATGCACACCCAGAAGTGAGTTTGCAGAATCATAGGGTAGTTCTATTTTTAATTTTTAATGTAGCTCCATACTGTTTTCCAGAATGACTGCAATGGTTTGCATTCCCATCAATAGTGCAAGAGGATTCCCCCTTTTTCTGCATCCTCGCCAACACTTGTTAGCACTTGTCTTTTCTATATTGACTGTCCTAACAGGTGTGAAGTGATGTCTCATTGTGGTTTATGCTTTTTCTTGATGATAATGATGTCGAGCTACTTTTCATGTAGCTGTTGCTGGTCATGTGTATATCTTCTTTGGAACAAATGTCAGTTCAAGTCCTTTGCCCATTTTCAATCAGATTATTTGTGTTTTTTTTTTTAATATTGAGTTGTATAGTATCCTTATACATTTTGAATATTAATCCCTTATCAGATATATGATTTGTAAATATTTTTTTCCATTTGGTAGTTTGATTTTGATTTTCATTTTGTTGATCATTCTGCTGTGCAGAAGCCTTTTAGTTTGAAGTAGTTCCACTTGATTATTTTTGCTTTCGTTGCTTTTTTTTACTTCAACAAATATGTGTTAAGTAATGTCTTAGCTATTGGCCACCATTCTAGGGGCAGTGGAGATACACAAGGCCTGGTCTCTACTCCTAGTGACCATTTTATCCTAGCAGATGAGATATGTTTAAGTATCCAAACTACTAAAAAGTGATAATTGCCATAAACAGTACACCATAGGGATTAAAAAATAGATTATTTCTCATTGTTGAGATCAGGGAATGCTTTGAAAAGGACTAAAGACATTACAGTTGGATGGTATTTAATATTCAAAGACTGGGAGGTAGGAGAGACCCAGCACTGGCAAAGGAATTAGAGCAAGAACATGGAATCTGTATGATCATATGTAAAATTGCATCTTAAACTCTGCTACCATGATGCCTGGTCAAAAGTAGGTGCTCAATTAATTATTTTTGAATGAATTAATAAACAAAAGTTTGGAATCTGAACTTGTGGCATCATGCAGGGCAGGCCTAAGTACTCTGACTTCATCTCACAGGTTTTTGATACCACAAAAGGACCAAAGCCTTGTTTTAAGAAGATGAATTACACAGCCTTGGGAAGGGGAGATGAGGAATTATAAGGTAGAAGGCTAACTTAACATTCCACCAGATTTTTACCAGGGGAAAAACAATGAGAACAGAGGGGTAACAGATAGACTAAAAAATACACTTTGGAGGTAGAATCAATCAGAAATTGTAAATATCTAGATGTAAGGAGCAAGTAAAAGAAAGAAGCCTTAGATTTTGAGCTTAGGTGACAGTTAAAAAGGGAATTTCCATAGGAGACATCGATCTGATCATTTAGCTATCCTACATATAGGATATGGTTGCACATACTCACATCAACATAGAATGGTAAACCCCTTCAGTGTTGTGTCTCTCTATATGTACTTCCTTTCCTGCGTTCCTGCTGATTAGCTGTGGGTGGGAAAAAATAATTTTGAACTGTTCTGTGAGGAGAGAGTGATAGGTTTATTGATGATGCAGCCAAATCTTAGACTCAATAATCCCTATGTATTTCTCTATGGAAAGTAGTTAGAATCAGGGCTGTAGACTGAGCCCATCAACCAGCAGTTAGGTGGTCCACATAGAGAAAGAATTCTAAACCCTAACTTCTTCATCCCTGAATAAGGGAACCACAGTCCAGTGTTACGGTTCCGAAACAAATGGAAGAAAAGTGAAATCGTTACTGAAACATACTGAATCAGAGATGAGTTTTTAACTAATTATTTTTTACCTGCTTTGATGGATTTTTCTTTCACTAATGATCTGGCTGCCCTAGTCCAATTTCTTATCACAATTATCTGTACAGATTTTTAGAGCTGCAGATTTCCTGGCACCCTCTCAAGAATTTTGGTTCAGCGGGTCTGTGGTAGGAACCCCTTATCTGAGAGGAGAGTTACAATGTCTTCAACAGTCCTTTCTCAGCATGGTGATACAAGTGAATTTTGCTTTCCTGACTTGGCAGTTGATCTTTATCAAACACATTTTTATTTTATCTACTTTTTTCAAAGATTTTATTTATTTACTCATGAGAGACACAGAGAGAGAAAGAGAGAGAGAGACATAGGAAGAGGGAGAAGTAGGCTCCCTGCAGGGAACCCCATGTGAGACTCGATCCCAGGACCCCAGGATCACCACTGAGCCAAAGGCCAGATGCTCAACCACTGAGCCACCCAGGTGCCCCTACATTTTTTTTTTTTTTACACACCATCTAAATATGCCATGAGTGGAACAGAGTAAAATCTGGCATTCTCAGTGAACTTGTTTAGGTAATTGAATTTTGCAAACATCGTCATAGTTAATGTTAATGACCCTGAGGCTCATTGAAACTACTAAAAACTGAAGTTTCTATTTGTGCTTTTCTAAGGACTTTCCCATCCAGGACTTGCATAATTAGTCATAGTTGTTTTCAATTTAAATAACAAATTGTACCTTTACCCCAGCTAAATTGTATTTTGTTGAATTGACTCATGGTGTCTGTAAATGGTAGAGGTTTTGTTGATTCACTCAGTTATCCACTGAATTTGTGAGCTCTCTAGACTTTTCATTATCTGCAGACTTGATAAGAATATTTTCTTTGTCTTCATGAAAGTTTTTAATAAGGAATGTAGAACAGAACGTGGTAGAGAACAACATCCAATGGGGATGCCAGCAGAAATCTCAATTGATAGCCGTATCAAACCATTCACCAGCACCCTTTGAAGATGGACCTTCTACTAGATTATCCATGTTGGAGCTAGCAAATAGCTTGCCCTTGAAAAACCCTTGCTTCAACCTGCTGGTAACAGTGTTTGCAAAGAATTGTTTTAATATTCAAATCCAGAATCTGGTCTGAGATTTTATTTATGAAGGGCATGCTCTTTTAAAGATTGGTACTAGTCATCCTTGACTCAACCATACGTCCATGGACAGTCTGTCCAGGTTTTTTGAGAGTTCACTTGAGAAAGATATAGATTATGGCCATGCAGCAGTGTTATTCCCTTGTGTGAAATCATCATACCTATATAGAAATTAGATACCAAGCTTTGACCTGGTCAGTGCCATGATCCATCAGTTGAACAGGAATTCATCCTGGGTAAACTCAATGTCTTGGTCCATTACTAATCCCAGTCAATAAAAAGACACTAAGAAAGTATTTCATGTTTAGTTCCTACATAATAACATAATAACTCTGCTTTTCCTGTTGGCCCGCAAAGTCTAAGTACTTACTATTTGGCCTTTTGAAGAAAAAGTTTGCTGTCCCTGATTTAGAATAGCCAAACCAATCATAAAACTATTGCAAATCCATGGAAGTTTGAGATACTTTACATTTTACCTTTAAAAAAAGTATTGAGTTAGTACTTCTCACTGAGAAGTTGAGCACTTCTTAGTGCCACTGAGCAATATGTTGGACACTTGAGCAATATGTTGAAGACAACCCAATATATTCAGCCCTTGTTTAGGGTGTAAAACAAGACTCCAAACCATAGGGCACCAGGACCCCAAGGTCTCTGCCTCCTGGTTCTGTGAACAGCCCTGTTGGGTATCCATTGATGTGAATTAGTCAACAACACAAATGAGAGAGCCCGCCATAAAACAGCACCCTCTCTCCATGGTTACAGAGAGAAAGTCTCAAGGAGGCTAATAAGCTATATCAGAATGAACACACAAATCATTGATATGAATCTGCAAAATAAAAGAAGGATCAGAGTTCCTCTTCTTCCATGATAATTCGAAGTATCTTTCCAAGGTTCTTAACTCTAATAAACGTAAAGCAAGGAAAAACACAGAAACTATAAAATAGGAGACTATATAAATAAAATTAGAAAATATTCTCCTAATCTCATATTCCCTGCAAATGTTTGCTACCATTCACTGATCCTGAAGCAAAAGTTTCGTAGGATCCTTAGCTAAAGGTATGGGTGAAAAACACCCACGTTATCCTTCACGTTACTATTGCTGAGTTAGTGGAAGACTAGTTGCTGTCAGATCCACTGATTTGGGACTCATCTTTCGATGAAGTATATATGCTGATGAAAAGCTGCTTTCATTGCAGAGAGACTGCTAATTGTTTGATTATACAGGTCTTCACATTAATGAAGCACTATTCCATGGGTTTGGAGCATGGCGTGCAACCAAATTACCACCCCAGCACTCATGCTGTGAAATCTGATTATTCATTAGCCAGTCAGTGAGTGGTACCGACATCTTTTCTTTTTTCAAACCATCAAATGAGAATGACTGCTGTTCTCCCCACCCCGCCCCACTTTAAGAATATGAGGATTTGAATTTGTTGCCTATTGGGGAAGGGGAGCAGCAGAGAGAGCTGGGGTTTCCATAAGAGTTGTTTCACACATTTAACGCACTATATGTCATGACAAACTGAGAGCCAGATGGATTGGCATTTCCTGCAAAAATGGATTCCTGCTCACATCGTCCAGCTTCACATGCACTTGATCTTGGGCCTCCTTGAAAGACGCCCTCAACCACCAAATGCGGTTGCTTGAATTATCTGGGATTTTATCACCTCAGGACTGTCTGATGAGAATCACTTTAAGGCAAGTGTCCAAATTGGAAAAAGGGAAGGAGGTCTTTTGTTTGTGTGTGTGTGTGTGTTTTGTTTGTTCTCTTGTTTATTTAAAGTATTTATATTCCCACAAACAACAACAGAGTAATCAGAAGAGGACATAATTACTAGATTCATTTATTAAAGTTCTCTTAGATCTTTTGGTAAGTGAACAAAATATTTCCTTCATTTAAGATGCCAAAAAAAACCCCCACAAAACCAACATTTTTTAAATTATGCCCTTTCTATCTATTGCTAAGACTGATAAAAACTTAGTGTGATGGTTTAAAGAATCACCTTGTATATTCTAATGTTGATATCAAAAGTCAGAGGAAGAATTCAGCTAAGACTGCTCTATTTCTAACTCTAGCTGGATTGGGTTTCCAAAACAAATGATAGAAATCCCTGCCTCAGTACCAAGGAAAGATACTGACACTGGCAAATGGGATTATCCCTAATGAGATTACACGCAAAATGATTAAGATGTGAATTGACACTCCCTGGGAGGGACAAGGAGGTTCCTAAGGAAGCAAAAACAGAAGAGGGTAAAGTGTAAGTAACAGAGTCTTTCTTAAGAAAAGGTACTCTTTTCTCAAAGCCCCAAAAAGAGGAACACGAGGCCAACCTGGTTTTCTCTAACCAGTCCAGGAGAAAAATCAAAGCTTTGGATTCATCATTAAGAAGAGTCTCAAGCGAATGAAAATGGACACAAAATCTGTTTCAGATGATTTTTAAAAACAAGACATTTAGAGTCTTCTCTTCTAGATTGACAAAGCATCCCTGCAATAGATTTTTGCCTTATTATACCTGTAACATGAACACTGTCTTGAAGGGATCCTCTCAAAGGAGTTCCCCCTACTGAACCATGTATTCTCATTGTAAAGGAAGCGTAGAGATGCTAAAGCCAGTGTGCTCATTTATGGATGAAGAAACTATGGTTCAGTTGCTGGGCTCAGGGACTTGCCTGGGTCCCCCGATTATTTAGTGGCATTGACGGCTGGGACTAGAATGCATGTGCTCCAGGTGAGACTGAAGAGGCAATGAACAGGACAGGGTGAAAATAGCAAAAAGCAAGTCAAATCTGCAAAAGGAAAAACAACGACGGGAAAAGAATGGCAAAGGGAATATTTCCTGTTTTGAAAAGTTCTTTTAGAATAAAAACAAAACAATAGATCCATCATTGAATTCCCGCAAATCCTCTGAGGCCACCATAGAACACTGTATTTCTCTGTGATCGCTTCAATATTCCAACAGCACCAGATCCTATGGCCATGAATCAATTCTAAAAGAACAAGACTCAAACCCCACAGGCACCAGCAGAAGAACAGGAATTGGGGGAGGGGGATTTCCAAGTATCACTTTAGTTTCTATTCTTACCTTGTTATACGACCTTTAGAAACTCTTTTATCTAAAGGTATAAAATAGGTATAATAATCCTTACTTGTCTCACCAGAGTGTTGTGAAATGTCACTAATTAATGTTTATAAAGCACCTGGAGACTTTCAAATGAAAAGTTCCACATGCAATAATTATGAGTATTAGCATTGTTATTAACATAGCATTATTAGTTACCAGAATCATTATCATTCATGCTTTAGATTTTTTACTAAGAAAGACACTCCCAATATTTTCTGTGTGCACACACACACTCTCTCCCTCTATTTCATATTCTTCTAAAACTGGTCTTCACAAGGGAGATTTCTAGGCATGCCAGTACATGAGTCAAGAAACCATCCAATAAGACACATTGTCATGATTTCACATGTTTTTTTTTCCTAAGTAAATTATTTCCAAGAAATCCCCAAATTGACCACATTACAGGTTAAGCATAATAGAGTGGTTTTAGAACTGGTTTTGATCACAATTCCTTTTGATTATCTAATAAAAGGAATTATCTATCAGTATTTTATTATCTAATAAAATACTGCTTTCTGGAAAATCACATATGTACATTCTGCAATCAATTTCAGGGTGTTTTTGGACCTCTGGATGTAGGAAATAATTCTTTGTCATCTAGCACTGGTCTAACCACCTGAGACACATCAGTGAACAAAATGGACAAAGATCCAATGCTGGATCTTACATAGGTAAGAGGAAGTAGATAATAAAAAACTAAATACAATAAATCATCAAAGTTTATTATGTTAGAAAGGGAAGAGTTTATACACTATGGAAAAAAGTAGAGCAGACTAAGGGAAATAAATTGCACTTGGTAGGGATTCTGTTTATAGCGAGCAACAGAATAGTTCAGGTAGGTGTCACTGAGAAGTTTTGAACAATGATTTAAAGGAAGTAAACTAGCCAAGTGTGTATCTGATGAAGAAGTATTCCAGGAAGAGGAAAGAGCCAGTCTGAAAGCCATAAATTGGGCCACTATGCTGGAGACAGTGAGCAAGAAGAGAGGTAGTAGGAGATGATGTCATTATTGCAATAATGGTGATTTTAACCAGGAAGGTAGCAATAGGGTCAAAGTAGTCAGATGGTCAGATTCTGGTTAGATTTCAATGAAGAGTCAACAGAATTTTTTACCTGTTTGGAGGTAGAGCATGTCAGAAGGGGTAGTGAGCAGATCAAAGCTGATTCTGAAGATTTGGCCTGAGCAACTGGAAAATGGAGCAAGTCTGGGGGGTAAGCCTATTCAGAGACCCCTGCACCATCTCTACCCTCCAGCATTAAAAACATGACACCCAGAGAATTTCCCCTCTGAGAGCAGGAGCTTTTCTTTTCTGCTCACTGCAGAATCCTTAAAGCTTAAAACATTGCCTGACTTAATAACATTTATTAAATGAATAAAAGGAATCCAATAATGGGGAGTATTCCCTTCACAGAGATGCCCAATCATTCTTCCAGTACCACCTCTCGGACCCTAGGATTTATATAAAGAGTAAATTTGCAGGGTTTTAGTGACAGTGTACCTTCCCTCCACTCTACCCCTGCCATCCCAACTTTATCATTTTTCAATAGGCATGTAACAGGGGATCTCAGAAACATACAACAAACTAGCAATAGGAATGGCAAGAAAGGTTGTCCTTTCCTGTCCATCACCAAAATCCCATGTAGCTTTATCACTAGTGTCATGAACATCAGTTAGTAGTCCTTTCTTCTCTCTAAAGATAGCCACTTCTGGTCCAAGAAGGATATTTCAAAGAACAGTAAGAGTCCAAGCCTAGGGGACACGTGAGGTAGCTAGGTGGCTGGGTAACGGTTGCCCTGTGCTGTTATTATATATATAACACAGAAAATTTAGAAACCCCCAGACATGCAAATATTCTGTTTTCTTTTTACAAAGGACTGTCTAGTAGAATATGTTTCACTCAAACACATGAGGAAATACAACATCAGAAATGATTCCCATTGAAGCTAATAGTGTCAAGAAGAGTTGAACAATGCAGAAGATGGAACAAAGCTTTGTTATAATCAAGTCTTTCCCACAGACACCAGTACAATTCACTTGCTAATCATACCTTGAAGTTGAGTTAACCTCAGGCTGCTCATCTCCAACCCTAATATAGGCAGGTGAGTTGTATTCTGTGGTGGTGATAGAAATATTTTGCTCAGGTGAGTAGTCTTGGAATTTTATGGATGCTTATTACATTGGCTCACCTCCCTAGCTGAGCTGTTGGTTAAGATCTCCATCCCAGTGTGATAAGCACTGAGTGTTGTATGAAAGGGCTCAATTACTAAATTCTACACCTCAAGCTATTATTACACTGTATGTTAACTAACTGGAATTTAAATAAAAACTTAATTTTTAAAAAAATAAATCCAAAAAGAATTTTCACTTTTATGAAGAAAACTGTTACTGTACTAAAGTGGGAAAAAAAGCAAAGCAGGGGATACATTCTGCCTTGTTCCGTTTCAGCTTACAAAAGGTTTCATAGGAACACTCTACTTTCAGAAAGGGATGGAAACCTCTACCTAACTAATGAAAAGTTCTTTTTTCCTTTGATGTTTCTGTAATTGCGAGAAGCACAGGGTTCTAAATGTGGTTCTACTGTTGGAGGGTTGGATAATCATACACAAGTCAGAAAATGGTGCGTCTATTTCCTCTTCTACAAAAGAAAAGTGTTCTAATCCATTTACTTAAGGCAGTCTTGCAGGTTTAAGATGCCAAGAGTCCATGAATAATCTCACTGAAATAATACTGTCTTTGCTTATTCGAAGATTTATAGCAATTTAGCACCTCCCTTCTCTCCATGAAAATAATTTAATTTTAGGAAAATGAATCAGTACATTTTGATAAAGGAATATAATAAAATAGAAAACAATTTTAAGTGAGGCTTGCAAAGATTAATAATAATGCAGGAAATTCTTTTGTTATGCTGTAACTGAAGAAATCAGAATGAGATTATATATATGACATTATCCTGAGTATATGTGTTTTCAACTTGTACAACAGTAAAACATTGGTTGGTTCTGACAAGTGGGATCATGGGTGGATCTTTATTTAAAATTTATTTTCTTCTTTGAGATTTTTTTTTTCTATTTTCCATGGGGAACAAAAAACCTTTATTTTCAAGGAAAATAAATAAGTTTTGTTTTTTAAAAAGGTTTATGACCCTGGCATTTTGCAAGTACCTGAAAATTTATGCATTTAGTGTACATGGCCACGAGAATCTGCTCAGAGTATAAATGAGTCCTGATAGGATAGAATGTTTCTCATGCTTCTTTCAAATTCCAGTAGTTACTTAACAACTCTTTTGCCCTTGATTCTGGTGCTAGAAGAAGCTAATCATAAGAATATGAAGTTAGAGCTGAGAAGTGGAATCTTTTGCAAAAAGTCACAGGCCACACGATTCTCAGCAATCAATCTGAACCACTATATCGTATAAGACATATTTTAGACAATAAATAAACAGTAAGCAAAATCAGATTAATTGACTGACTTATGACCAAAAAAGCATCTGGCTTCAGCTTTCCTCTTATGCCATTTGTCAGGTCTGAGGCTCTGGAACTGTTGTGCGGGACAAGAGATACTTACTAGTCTATGGGCTCCTAATTAATGATGTAGACTCAAAAACAAGAGTCAGAATACTTAGACATAGATGGCAAATGTGTAGTTTATGAACTACCTACTACTGTTTCCATTTCGCTAGCAAATATTACTGATAAATAAAGGCTTATACCTTTGGACACAATGTCAGAGACTTGGAAACAATAGCAATTACTACCAACCAATGGGAGCTGACATGTGAGAAAAGTCCAATTCACCATCTCTTTCTCAGGTGAAGTCTTAAGGTAATTACACAGCAATGTCTTTTGAGGAACAAATGAAAGTTTTGATGAATATGTGAATGGGTGTGAATCTTGTAGGAAAAATTTTGACAACCCTAAAGTGCAGGCATCAAAACCTGATTGAGGATGGAAGGAAGATCCATTTCAAGGTGGCTTATTCATGTACTTGGCAAGTTACTGCTGGTTGTTAGCAGGGTACCTCAATTTCTAGTGAGATGGATCTCTTCACAGAGTTGCTTGTGTGTCCTTGCAACATGAATACTGGCTTCTTCCTGAACCTGTGATCCAAGAGAGAACAAGGTAGAAGCCACAAGGATTTTTACTGCCTAGCCATACCTACAGAAATCACACCGTAGTATTATTTCAATATCCTATTGGTTATACAGGCCAGGCCTATTCAAAATGGGAATGAATTACTCAAGGATATAAGTATAGGAAGTGGGGGAACATTGAGAGCCATCTTGGAGAATGGTTACTACATAAACCCTTGTAGTAGATTTAAAGAAGACAATCCTTGCTTTCAAGGAGCTTATAGTTGAAGAGGCCCCATATATGCAAAAACCCCATAACCTGTTTAAGAAAAACCCAAAACTATGACAGATTGCTGGTATTCATCAATATGTATAGTCTCTACTTCTTGCTGGATATGCTGTTAGAATTCATTTACTATCCTCTTGGGTTTTGGGATGGCCAATTACTAGTTCTTGGCAATAGAGTAGAAGAAGAGATGATACATATCACCTCCACACTATGGCAGTAAAAAGAAGTTTTGCCATCTCCATGTTATTTTTCCTTTATTTGGTGATATTAAGACATAGAAGAGTGCTTTCAGATAGGGGTCCAAATTCTTTCTTTTGCATGTGAATATCCAGTTTCCCCAACATGACTTATCAAAGAAGCTATTTCTTTAAGAATAAATAAGAAATTAGAAGAAATTTAAGAAAAAATAAGAAATAAGGATTAAGAAATAAGACACTTTCCCTATTGAATATCTTTGGCTCCCTTGCCAAATATCTGTTGGTCATATATGCATGAGTTTATTTCTGGACTCTCAATGCTGATCCATTGGTCTATGTGTCTGTTTTAATGCCCATACAATACTGCTTTGATTATGATAGCTTTGTAATACAGCTTAAAAAAGAAAGTGTGATTCTCTAGCATTGTTCTTTCTCAAGATTGTTTTGACTACTCAGGGCCTTTTGTGTTCTAAACAGATTTTAGGATTGTTTTTTTACTTCTGTAAAAAATTTCATTTAAATTTTCATAGGAATTGCATTTAATCCATAGGTAGTTTTAGATAGTGTGGACATTTTAACAATATTAATTCTTTTTATCCATGAACATTGGATATCTTTCTATTTATGTGGGTCTTCTTTACATTCTTTAATGAATGTCTTATAGTTTTCAGTACATAAATGTTTCACTTCCTTGGATAAATTTATTCCTTGATGTTTTATTCTTTTTGATGCTATGCTGACTGAGACTGTTTTCTTTATTTCTTTTTCAGATAGTTCATTGTTAGTGTATAGAAATGCAACTCATTTTTCTATGTTGACTTTGTATCTGGAAACTTTACTGCATTTGTTTATAAGTTCTATCATGTTCTTTTTTTGTGCAGTTTTGTGTCAGTCTCAGCCTATTGATACTGAAGCTATCAGCTAGGAATGCCTGGGACACTCAGCTGGGTCCATATTGCTTGTGGCAAACTTTAGCAGACATTTATCACATTGGAGTCAATGTTGTGGCTAGACTGGCCCTTGTGGCTCTTATTATGATTGCAAGAGACAGGTCAACAAAAATGATCAAGGAACTTTGAAAAAACAAGGTTTATTACTCACAAGCTCTTGAGAGTACATGGCATACCCAGAGCCACACTGTGAGATTGGAGGGAGGGAAGAAGGGGGGGATGGAGATTGAGGGGAGAGAGAATGTGTATTTGGGGTTCTGCCTTTATTGAGGTCTACGGTGAGGTGTGTGAGACTTCATGGGTTGACTATTGGCAAATATAAAACATAAGAGCAGGAATAGAAATGTGGTAAGGGAAAATCAGGGTCACTGAAGTGGTCAATTATCTACATTACTCAGGGCTTTCTAGAAAGGGAATTCCACAGGTGGGGCAGCCAGTTGTGTGTAATTGGTAATACATTTATATCTTTGAAATGAATGCCTTGTAATTTAGAAGGCTAACATCAGGCTCTTACATCATAATCAAAACAACTTATTGTCAGTTATTTACACTACAAAGGTTTTCTATATATAATCTCATGTCATCTGCAAACAGACAATTTCTTCATTTCCAAATTGGATGCCTTTTATTCCTTTTTCTTGCCTGATTGCTCTGGCTAGGATTTTCAGTACTACATTGAATAGGAATGGTGAGAGTGTGTACCTTTGTCTTGCTAGTGATCATAGAAGAATAACTTTTAACTTTTCACCATTGGGCAGGAAGTTAACTGTGGACTTGTCATATGTGGGCTTTATTATGTTCCTTCTATACCTAATTTGTCAAGCATTTTTATCATGAAAAAATGTTGGGTTTTGTCAAATGCTGTTTTGGAATCTACTGAGATGATCATATGATTTTTTATCTTTTATTCTATTAGTGTGGTGTATAGCATTTATTGATTTGCATATGTTGAGCCATCCTTGCATTCCTGAGGTGAATTCCACTTGATATTGGTGTGTGATCCTTTTAATATGATGTTCAATTTGGTTTGCTACCATTCCGTTGGAAATTTTTATATCTATATTTGTCAGGAATATTGACTAATAATTTTATTTTCTTGCATTGTCATTAGCTAGCTTTGGTTTCACGGTAATTCTGGGTTTGTAAAATAAGATTGAGAGTTTCCCTCTGTTTTAATTTTTGAAAGAATTTAGAGAGGGTTAGCACTCTTCTTTAAATTTTTGGTAGAATTTACCAGTGAAACTAACTGGTTGTGAGATTTTCTTCATTGAGAGATATTTTTATTTCTGATTTAGGTTCCTTATTCATTATTGGTCTGTTCAGATTTTCTATTTCTTCATGATTTTGTCCTGGTTGGTTGTATAGCCTAGGAATTTATTCATTTCTTCTAGGCTGTTCAATTTGTTAGCATATCATTTTCATAGGAGTCTCTCCTAATCCTTTGTATTTCTGTAGTATCACTTGTAACATCTCCTTGTTTATTTATAATTTGACTTATTTGAGTTATCTCTTTATCTCTTAAAAAAAGTTTAGCTAAAATCCATCAAATTGTTTTATCTTTTCAAAGAACCAATTCTTAGTTTTGTTTCTTTTCTATTGTTTTCCTATTATATGTTTTAATTATTTTTGCTCTAATCTCTATTAATTTCATTTTTTTCTGCTAACTTTGGGCTTTTTTTTCCGTATCCTTGAGGTATAACGTTAGGTTGTTTTTTGAGATCTTTCTTTTTTCTTGATGTATATGTATACATTTATAACTATAAACTTCCTTGTTAGAACTGTTAATTTCCATGTATTTGTGAATTTTCCAGCTTTCCTCTTATTATTGTTTATTGGTTTTATACCATTGTAGTTGTAAAAGATATTTGATATAGTTTTTGTCTTCTTGACTTTGTTGTGACTTGTTTTGTGGCCTATCATATGATCTATCATAGGAAGTTCCATATGTGCTTAAGAAGAATGTATATTCTGCTGCTGGTGGATGCTCAGTCAAGTCAGCTGTTGACACTGTTGAATTCTTCCATTCTAGGATTTTTGTTTGAATATTTTTGTGGTTTCTATTTCTTTTTTAATTCATTTTGCACATGCATTGTTTTCATAATTTAGTCTAGTGGTCTACTTGCATGTTTTGTAGTTTACTAAACTTCATTAAAAAGATTATTCTGAATTATTTGTCAGACAATTCACAGAACTCCATTTCTTTATGGTCAATTATTAAAGCTTTATTAGTTCCCTTTGATAGTATCATGTCTACCTGATTCTTCATGATGCTTGTATCTTTGCATTGGTATCTATACATCTGAGTAAGCAATCTTTTCCAGACTTTACAGATTCATTGCAACAGGGAAATATCTTTCAGCTCAACTTGAAGTACTGAACAGGTCAACTGGTAGTACCCATGGTCAGATGGGGTTTGCTATCAGTGTCTCTAGTATGGTCACACCATTGCATGCTCTGAAGTGGTAGGAGATGAAGGGGATGCTGTTGTTGACTGTGTTTTGTGGTCAGGGTAACCATTAGTTGGGCTCTGTAACCACCCTTGGTTGGATGGCACCTCAGATTGTGCTCCCCAACCAGATGATGCTGCTGGCTGAACCCCATGTTCAGGCAGAGATGCAGATAGGGCTTTACAATTGGATGAGACCTCAGGTTGTTCTCTGGAATTGGGTGAAGCCATGGGCTGTGCCTCAAAGTTGGACACATTCACAGGTTAGGTTTCATAATCAGGTAGGCCACCGAGTGTATTTTGCTGTTGAATGGTGTTGTTGGCCAGGTTCTCTGGTTGGGTGAGGCCTCCAGCTATGCCCTGCAGTTACATAGGGCTTGAGACTCCATGGTTGGACAGGGTTACTGGCTGGACTCCATTGCTAGGCAGGTTCCATGGATTGGTGGTATCATAGATTGGGTGTCAAGGCTGCCCAGAGTCACTGTTCAGGCTGCATGGTTAGGTAGGGCCAGAAACTATGCTCAGCAGTTTGGCATGGTTGCTGGCTTGAATCTCTGCCCAGGCAGGCTGTAGGATAGGCTCCATAGTTGCTGAGTTCTCTGGGATGGGACTGGAAGCTATGTTCAGCAGTTGTGTGAGGCTTTGAATTTGCTTCTCTGTCTGGGTGGGGGCCTAGAATAAGTTTCATGGCTGCCATGGTCCATTGGCTGGAAACCATAGTCAAGTAGAACTGCCAACTGAGGTCCCTGACTAGAGAGGACCACACACTAGCTTGATTCTGCAGATGGGCAGAGTGACTAGCTAAGATATCTACTCTGGTACTTCTGGAAGGTACTTGGTCCACAAAGATTTGAGGGCTGGTTGCTATAAGCCCTGCCCCCCTCTCCAGTGATCCTCAGTAGTCCAGCCCAGCAGAATCTTCCAGTGATCTCTGTGAGATAAGACCTGAATGTGTTTCCTGGAAGGAGTCTTTCCACACTGAGGAAGCTGGTTGTCCATCTTGGGTCTCTTTTGCCCCACTGGAGAAACCAAAGGCTCATTGTGGCATCTATGCTGGCCTAGAGGAGGGGTGATGCCTCCAGAGTGAAGCTGATCATCTTACCCTTCTAATGTGGTCATCAATGTTCTCTATGGTCTAGGGGGTGCTTCAGCCCTTATTCTTGGGATTTTCACAATAATGTCTTGCCTATGAATAGTTGCTAACTGGTCTTTTTGTGACAGGTACTTGAAGTCAGGAATGACCTATATCACCATCTTAATGACATAGACATTTCTCTTTTTTTCTTTATGACCTTGACAGTTTTGAAGAGTACTGGTCAGGAATTTTGTAGAATGTCCCTCAATTTGGGTTTTCCTATGTTTTCTCATGATTAAACTGGGGTTGTCGGTTTGGAGGATAAAATGCCCTTCTTGTCACATCATATCAGAGGGTCCATGATATCAATATAACTCATCCTTGGTGATGTTTACCTTGATCACTCCAATAAGGTGGTGTTTGTCAGATTTTTCCACTGTAAAGTTTGTTTTTCCCTTCACCTTTTTTTCATTTGGAAGCAAGTCACAAAGTCCAGACCACACACAAAAGGAGAGGAATTATACTCTTCCTTCTGGAGAAAGGAGTATCTGTATATATTACTTGAAATTTTTCTGTAAGAAGGCTTATCTACTCTTTTGTGCTTGTTTGTTCAATTATTTATTTATATCAATGTGGACTTATAGTTATTTTATTCTTTGAGTTGTGTGATGTTGTGCCATCTCTAACCTAAAGTTCATAGATACTTGCTTAGAGTTTTGCACTAAATTGAATGCAGTCTTAGAATCTTTCTTGACTGTAAACTCTTCCAGGTAAAGGAAAGTACTGTACTCTACTCATCATCTATATTAGATCAAATGTCACTTTCCAGATACTTTCATTGACTATTCCATCTAAATGACTACTTCCCTCACTGCTACCATCATTTTTATATTATGTTGTTGAATTTTCTTTATAACACTTGCTGCTACTTGATTATTACTTTTATTTGCTTACTTACTTGTTTATCATCTGTCTTTTCCCAATGGAGTAGCAACTCCTTGAGATCAGGAGTCTTGTTTCTTGTTCACCTCTATATCCCCAGTGTTTCAGTGTCTGGCACATAGCTTATATTCAGTAAATGTTTATTGAATAAATCAATAAATCTTCATATTTCCCACTATGCTTAATGACTGGCCTTAGAGTAATCAATAACTATTTACTAAACAAATGGAGTTTCTAACTCCCCTGACACTTGCTAAATATGGCTAAAATACATTTTTATTTTGAAAATTGTGATTTATAAAAATAATTTGTCTGGACAACATTGATATTACAAATCCAAATGACAAACATGGAATACATCTTCCTTGTCAGGGAGCTGACTTAACTTCCCAATTGTGTTTTCTTCCTATTAGCACTGGAAAAAGTTAGTACTCTGAGCCTACATCAGCTGGTTGTGTGATGGAGAAGAATGAAAACAAAGGGAATTATTTCAGATGTCAAGGGGATTCTAGTGGAGGCTTAATCAACAAAACAGGCTCTGAGATGTGCCTAGGTGGTCATAGAATGAAAAGACTGTCATAAGATGATTTAAGAAAAACAGAGTTGGCCCCTATGGCCAACTACCTAAATTAGAGTTTGGTAGGGGAGAGCCATTTTGAGTCTCATGGAGCAATTTACCCAGATGGGGAAGAAGAAATGGAACAAGTAGCAGTCTTTCTCCAGGACCAAAGAGGTGGTTGAAGCCTGATAAAAATTTGGGCTTTTTTTTTTTCTTTTACCATGTTGTTTGGTAAAAATTATCAACGGCTGACATTTAAGAGAAATGAAATCTGATGAGGCAGAGTAAATGCAGTGTGAATGATTTGCTTTTCCCCGTAACTGAGTGGATAAACATGATTATTTACCTAATAAAGAATTCTTTGATGTTCCCAAAACAATCCTATTAGTTTAATAAATGGTTGAAAAATTATGATTTATACTAGCTTGGTTAATAAATATACTATGCAGTCTCTGTCCATTTATCATTGATTTCCATATGTTTGTGGAGACAGCTGAGTTCTTTCTTTTCTTCTGAATGCTGCATTTGCAGAAAAATCAGGATTGAATTTAAAACATGAAATAATCATTATAAACCTCCTAGGTAAATACTACTGACTCATTACTCATATGGTGAAAAATCCAGGGCCAGTATCCAGTAATGAGAACTTTTCCTACTTTCTCTGTCTTATGGAGAACAAAAAACTGACCCAGGGTATATCATCACCCCAAAGTCAGTGCCAGAGTTGCAAAGATAGTAGAAAAAAAACATCACTTCATGATTACGTCTGGTCAAAAGTATTTATCAAGGTATCCAAAAGAGCTCCCTAAAAGACTTAGACCAAAAATCTCTTACCTGATCTCAGATACAAAAAGCAGTTCTAAGTCATGTTATGAATTATGTTATTGACTGAATTTATCTCCCTTAAATTCATATGCTGAGACCCTAACTCCTAATATGATAATATTTGGAGAAGGGACCCTTGTGAGGTAATTGTATTTATGAAGTTGTGACAGTACAACCCTTATGATGGGATTAGTGTACTTATAAGAAAACACACTGCAGAGCTTGCTCACTCTTCTGCCATGTGATGACACAAGATGTGGCCATCTGCAAGAAAGCAAGAGAATTTGTATCGGAAACTGAATCCTACTGGACCTTGATATTGGAATTTCCAGCCTCCGTAACTATAAGAAAATACATTTCTGTTGTTTAAAGCACCAATTCGGTAATATTTCCTTATGGGGGCTCAAGCTGACTGACACAGATTACCACAGCATTATTGATACATCTCATAACTTACTCTTCTTGATATGACAGGTTTCTAGGGTACAGAATCATTCTTGATGAAGAACTTTCATAGTACACCTTTACATGGCAGTAAGGTAGTGAGCCCTTCTGAGTAGAAGTATGGAAGCAGGTCCTGAATGACCACCTGTGAGAAATACTTTATTTTTATTTATTTATTTTAAAGATTTTGTTTATTTATTCATAGAGACACAGAGAGAGAGGCAGAGACACAGGCAGAGGGAGAAGCAGGCTCCACACAGGAAGCCTGATCGGGACTCGATCCGGGGTCTCCAGGACCGCACCCCAGGCTGCAGGTGGCATTAAACCACCACGCCACTGGGGCTGACCGAGAAATACTTTTAAAAAATGTGTGGAGCAGATGGAAGGTTGACTTGTGGACATGTGGATGCTAGTAAATACTGAGAATGTGCAATTAAAATAATTAAAGTAATACATAAATTAGGTGAGAGCATCTGGACATTAGTGGGAAGGTGAGGGAAGAGGACATGAACTGTAACTGGAAGGCACTGCTAAGAAGGAAAGAAAGAAACAGAGAAATAAAGAAAAAGAAAGACAGAAGGAAAGGAAGGAAGAAAGAGAAAAGAAGAAAGAAAGAATTCTGATGAATGACAGATTAATATCTCAAGAGTTTTTGAATAGTAGGAGGTGTGACAGAGCTGTCACTGCTGCAGCCACAGCCCCTTAGGCTTTGTTATATCAGTGCTTGCCTACCCAACTTTCAACTTTCAGCAGCTGCATCTCTATCCTTAAGTGAACTGAGCGACTCACTTCTAATGAATACAATATGGCCAAAGTGACAGTGATTGACTTCTGAAACTAGGTTATGAGAAGTTTTGTGGCTTCCTTCTTGCCTTCTCTCTTGGATTAGTTACTCTGGGGGAAGGTAGCTCCTATGCCATGAGGATACGCAAGCAAGCTATGAGGAGGCTCATGAGGTGAGGAAGGGAGGCCACCTGCTGAGAGTCTCATGAGTGAGCCATCTTGGTTGTGGAACTTCTAACCCTGGCCAAGCCTTCAGATTATTGCAACCTTTGGCAATATTCTAATGGAGACTCTTGAGTTGAACCACCCAGTTAAGCTGCTCCCAAATTCCCAATCCACAGAAACTGAAATAATAAATATTTAATGTCTTAAGCTACTAAATTCTGGGATGATTTCTACACAACAGTAGGTAACCAAAACAGTAAACTGAGCTAAAATACAGAAAATGAACAGGAAGGCAGAGGCCTAGGAAATTAAGAACAAGACCAAATATGGCTCATATGTTTTAAATAAAAATTAAGATCCTTGCATAGATTGTTTTGTGAATTATTTTTTAAACTGAAGCTCAAATAGGCATAATTTATTAATCATAATTCTTGGATCATGACATACACGTATCCTTTATTTACCCATAGCCCTCTCTTATTTCATTTTTGTTTTTAAGAACATAATGAACCTAATTTCCAACCCAAGAGTTAGAATATTAACTAATCATTACATTTACCTATGTACCCAGGTGAGAATTTTTCCACTGGAAGATACATTCTATCATATCCTCATCTTACTAAATATATTTCTTCACAATTTTTTTTATGTCTACACAGAATTCCATCATGGATGGAATGTGTCAGAATTTGTTAAATCAGTTCCTTATTGTTGGCTATTCAAAATATTTGTATATTTTGTTATTAAAAACAAAATGGTGGTGAATATCCTCAGGCATAAATTGTGTGCCACTGTGATTCATTCCTTAGATAAGTCCTCAAAATTGCATGTCTCTAAGAAGCCAACATCCAGCAATACCGCCGCCAAATGAGCAGATATGCCTGGCCCATCAGAAATTTCCCATCTTTCCCACATGACACCTCTGGACTACAAGCTTGGGCCCCAGAAACATCCTTGCCTCCAAAATGTGAACTAAATTCAAAACATTCCTATTCCTCTTTATCTTACTCATCAAGTAGCACATACCTCTCCAGTTTATCTTCCCATCACTCATCCCCAAACTGTTCAGTAAATCCCCAAATCTGTTTCACATCTGCCCCTCATAAAATGAAATGAAAAATAAAAAATAAGTCTTCCACTGTGCCTTTTGGAAACTTCTCTTCAGTCATATCTCATAAATTTTAACATTCTCTCTGAACCACTACCCCCGCCCATCTCCTTTCCTTAACTGAACCTTGAGTCTCTCTTGGGAATACTGTTCTCCTATAGCCCTATTAGGTGGAAGTTATTTTTTCTTCAACTTACTCCTTTGAGACGATTACTCCTCCTCTGTGTTGAATAATAATCATTCTGCTATATATGGGAATTTTTTCCCTTTTCACAGGAATCATCTAGCAATTTATTGGTCATTCCTCTCCCTCAATAAGACATAAGATGGGTCTTCTTCACCACAACTCCCAACATCATGTAAACATAGCCTTGAGCTCCATGTGAATAATCTGACAGCCTGGCTTTCAAATTCTGGGTCTTCTCATCTTGGATGTCCTTTTTCTCTATGCTGTACTTAGTTACATCCCTGATATCATCACCAGAAACCACACCACATGCAGGATTGTGAATCCAAATGATAGGAACCACAAATGGAAGCTACAGGGCTTCAGTTGTGTTGATACAGAAAATGGGCACAGCTGAAAAGCGAGATGGAGTAAAGCGAGACTTGATTGATTTATGTTTTAAAGGGCCCGAAGCTGTTCCCTGCATAACTGAGATGGGGAAGATGAAGACAAAGAGGAGAGAAAAGCACTGGAATGGCAGGCTGGAGTTCTACATGGGTGCTGTAGCAGAGGTGAGAAGGAGACATTGGGAAAGTGAGAGGCAAGGGGAATTTATGGCTTGCTGTGGCAAGGAATGTACTTCTTCTCTCCCTTTTCAAGCCATTTCAGTAAAAAATTTAAAAATGCTTTTTATGCTTCCTTGCAGGTTAGACTGCTGTTTCAAGTTTCAAAGAATGCAACACGATGCTGAAACTGGTCACTCAGCAGCCCAGTATCATTCGGGGTTTACAAACACTCCCCTCTTTGGCCACCCTTCCTACTCACCTTCCATATAAGGAAAATAATGACTTGAGATCTTCAATCCCCTTCCTGTGTTCACTATGTCCATCCTCTTTTCTTTGAATATCTTCTCAACTTCAGATTCCATAGTTGAGCAATATAATTACTCTAGACTTTTGTGACCCTCTTGGACAGATGTCCACAGAAGGCCTTCTCTGTGTCAGTATTATGTAGGAGATATTGGAGAGAGGCCCAAAACGCAGAAGATTTTGTCACTATAAATGTATGGCCACCATCTTCAAATGGGCAGTCAGTACTGCCAGTAATTACAATGATTTGCTGGGCTTGACTTCAATCTCTCAGGAAGGACCTTCACACTAGTTTATCCCCAGGCTCTGTCTCTACTTCACTGAGGTACTGGGTTCATTACTTAGGTACTCACTCATCTTCCTATCTCTGAATCTGTGCAACTGCCTCCATTAACACCCATCACTTTCTCTCCAGTTAATTTCAACAGAAAAGGGGTCCTCAAAGTGCCCTTCCTCTGCAATCCCTTTCCTTCTGTTTTCAAGTCTCTCTTCTGCATCTTCAGTCCACAGCATCGAAACATGCTCCAGGCTAGGAAAATGGTGTTGTCTTGAGTTGGGCGTCATATGCAGCAGGGAAGCCAGAATCTTCCCATCATCAACTCAAAATAAAAGAGACAACTACAAAAATAAATCTCTGTTGAATCCACAGTTACCTTCAAGTTCTATCACCTTGCTATTCTTTTTCATGGTCAGACATCTCAAAAACTTTCTACTCAATTCCATCACTTGTCATTTTTATTTTGCTATTTCAGATACACAAAAATATGTGGAGAACAATACCCATCACTCAATTTAAGAAACAAGATATTACACACATATTTTAAAATACATGGCATATCCCTCCTAAATATCAACTCCTTTCCTTCCTCTAGGAAGTAACCACTATTTCAAACATGGTGTTCATCACTCTCATGTATTCTTTATTCTTTTACTCCTGTGAAGTGTTGTTGAAATGTACATAGACTTTATTAAAATGGTGTTATATTGGATGTATTGTTTACCTTGTCTTTTTCACTCAATATGATATTTGTGAAATTCACCTATGTCTTTAAAGATGAACGAGTTTATTAATTTTGACTACTGTATGTATACTCATCCATTTTCTTAATGATGGACATGATGGGAATCATGTACTGCTACAAGCAATGTCATATGAGCATTCTTGCAAATGACTCCATGAGCACATTTATAAGATTTGAGGATAGTTATGTAGAAGTAGAACTCTCGGCGGTAACTGTGTGTATCTTCAGCTTTACCAAGCAGTGCCAAGTTCCTCCCCCACCTCAGAGAAAGCAAGTTACCAATGATCCACATCCTCATGAAGCAGTATAGTCAAACTTGAAACTTTTTCTTTCTGATAGATGTGAAATGTATGTCATCATAGTTCTAGTCTTAAACTGGTTTCTCTTGAATATTGAGAAGACTGGGTACCTTTTCATATCTTTATGGATGACTTGACCAATTACTGCCTATTTATATCTTTTGCCCTTTTTTTCTATTGAGTTGTTTGTATTTTTATTATTGATTTTAAGAGTTTTAAATATATATTCTAATATTTATCCTGGGATTGCTATATATATTACATAAGTCTCTTTCAAGTCGGTTATATTTTTAACTTTCTATGGTGTCCTTTGATGCACAGAAGTATTAATTGCAATATAATTGTGTCTATCCTTTTTATTATTGTTCATCCTGCTTGAATTTTGTTTAACAAATTCTTCCCTTACTTGAGATTATAAATACGTATTCTCCAATTTTGCCTTCTAATAATATTATAGTTTCCCTTTCATATTTAAGTCTTTCGTGCATATCAAAGTCTTTTATTTTGGAAAAAAATCTTTCATTTTTATTATAGACAATAATATGGATTTTTATTATTTTACATGTATAACAAATTGCTCCAGAACCATTAATTTATTTATCCATCCCTTCTCCATTGAAGCAAAAATTAATCCTATTCTGCATCATGTCTCCATATACATGTGGTGTCTACTTCTCCTCTTTAGGTTTTTTTCCCACTGTTTTCGCTCATTATCTTGTCAATACTAGACTGTCTTAATGACTATAGGTAGAATTCTGTGGTATTGCCAATATCCTACTGATTATTACTAATAGGAAAGAAATAAATTTCTTATGATTCAACCTAATGCTAGCTCCTGATATAAAGTTATTAAGCTTACTCTCCCTTGTTCTTCTTTTACAAAATTGTTTTTCTTAATCTTGGCTCTTTGTTTTGAGTATAAAGTTTAGAATTTATTTTTAAGTTTCATAAAAACAAAACTGAAACCTCAGGATTTTATTTATATTGAATTTATAAATTAATTTTAGTGTTAAAGACATCTTTACAATATTGAGTCTTACTTTTTATAAATACATATTCGTTTTAATCTATTAGGATCTTTTAGCATGTCTTTTAAAAAATTTTTTGTCTTTTTAAAACTTTTAATAAATTTCTCCATAAATTTCTTGCACATTTTTTTAGATTTATTATTTAGGATAATAGCTAGCCAGATATCCCTCTATAAATGTTGTCTTTGTAAAATTACATTTTCTAAGTTTGTTGTTCTTGTACATTGATTTTGTGTTTTGCATATCAGTATTATATAATAGTCTTGCTGAACTCTTTTATTGATTCTGATATTTTGTCTTTAGATTCTCTTGGATTTTCTATTTAGACAGTTATGCTCTTTATCAATAATGACAATTTTGTTTCTTCCTTATCCTTTCCTAAATAATATTTCTTTTTCTGCCTCTTTTTCTTGACTAACTATACTACCTAGGATCCCCAATATAATGTTGAACGCTGATGTCAGCATCCAGCAATCATTCCTGACTTGAAGGAAATGCTCCTATTACCCTTAAGTATAATATTTATTAAAAAATTATTTATCAGAGAAGAATATTCCTTTCTATTTCTAGTTATGTAGAGTATATTTAAATGTATATTGAATTTTATCAACTGTTTTTTACAGCATTTACCAAAAAAATATTTCTTCTTAAATTTGTCAATGGAGTAAGTGGTCATTATTATTTTTTAAACTATTAAACCTTCCTTTAATCCCTCAGATAAATAAAATAGTTGAATACATTACTGGATTTTATCTTTTAATATTTTGTTAAAAATTTTAGAATCTACATTCATCAGAAAGATTGGTC
The DNA here is from genome assembly GCF_003254725.2 of Canis lupus dingo. Lineage (NCBI taxonomy): Eukaryota > Metazoa > Chordata > Mammalia > Carnivora > Canidae > Canis > Canis lupus. The sequence continues at coordinate 18,555,922 of NC_064277.1, forward strand.
AATAATATTCCATAAATGCACTATTATCAAATTTAAGTTAGTTTAATTTTAAAATGAATTTGAGGGCATTCTTTTTCTATTCTATGGAAGTGTTTTACAGTATTTAAATACTGATCATTGGATGTGTTTTAGAACTTTCTTGTTAAGAGGCCTAATGTTTAAAAAAAAAAAAAAGAGGCCTAATGTTTTTATGTAAAAATTTAAAGAACACACATATTTAACGTTCTGTTCAATTTATTTATTGGTTATGCTTTTTCAGAGTTTCCATTTCTTCTTGAGTCCATACTAGTGTTTATATTTTTCTAGAAAAGTTTCTGTTTTGAATGTCTTGAAATTTATTAACCTAAACTAATTACTATGGCTTTCTTGTTCTTTATTATATTTACATCTGTAGTTATGTGCCCTTTTCATTTTTAATACTATTCGTGTGTGCCTTTTCTCTTTTTCTTATCAGAATTTAACAACAAAAAAAACGTTGGGGCCTTATTAATGTTCCCAATCATATCTTTATTACTTATTAATATATGCTCTTTATATTTCTTTCTTTCTACTTATTTTGGTTTCCTTAAGCTAAATGCTTAGTCTTTCATTTCAGTCATTTCTTTTATTATTAATTATTATTATTATTATTTTAAAGACTTTATTTATTTATTCATGAGAGACACAGTGAGAGAGGCAGAGACAGGCAGAGGGAGAAGCAGGCTCCATGCAGGGAGCCTGATGCGGGACTCGATCCTGGGACTCCAGGATCACACCCTGAGCCAAAGGCAGACGTTCAACTGCTGAGCCACCCAGGCATCCCATTTCTTTTTTTTTTTTTTAAGCAAACTTATTAAGGTATAAATTGTATACAACAAAATGCACACATTTTATATTCATTGAGTTTTGACAAATGTACAAATACCACTATAATTGTAATGTGGATCATTTCCAATATGCCAAAATTCCCTGGCGCCCCTTTGCAATCAACCCCACCACCACCACCCCAACCTGGCTCCACAGCAACTAATCTGTTTTCTGTCAATATGGTGTGACTTGTCTTTTCTAAAATTTAATATAAGTGGATTCATACAGCATTTGGTTGGGTTTTCTTTGGGGGGGGGTTATTTTGTTTTGTTTTTATTTTGTTTTGTTTTTTGCTTAGCAGAGTGTTTTTGAAATCCATCCATGTTGTCACATGTATTAGTAGGTAATTTCTTTTTATTTCTGAGTAATATTCCATTCTATGAATTATGTTAGAATTCTTTTCATTCATCTGTCAATGGATATTGGGTTGTTTCCAGTTTGGGGCTATTACAAGTAAAGCTGTTAGAAATATCTGTATGCAAATATCTTTGTAGATGCATGTTTTCATCTCTCTTGGATAAATGCCAGAAGTGGGACTATTGAGTCATATGTTAATTTTATGTCTAATTTTTAAGACACTGCCAATCTGTTTTCCAAAGTAATGGTACCATCTTACAACCACTTTGAAAAGTTCCAGCAATGTTTGAGATTTCTATTGGCTCCAGTTCTTCACCAATACTTGACATTGTCAGTCTTTTAATTTTAGGAATTCTCAAACATGTGTAACGACACTTCATTGTGGTTTTACGTTTCCTCGAAGTCTAAGGATGTTAAGCAACTTTTTATGTGCTTATTTGTTATTCATACTATTTATCAATAGTCAATAAGACCCATTTTTTTGGTCTTATAATTGAATTGTAAAAGTTGCTTTTATATTCCAGATAATACATCCTTCACATTCATTATATGTTTTGTATAAACATTTGTGTATATTTATTTACATATATAATATATATAATTACCCACAATCTTAATTTTCCTAAAAGTATGCTACCAGAAAGTGAGGCTAAAGTAAAACATAGCCCAGCTTCACCATGCAGAATCATCCAGTCCTGTAGGGAAAGATGAAGTTTGGCTTAAGAGTGTGGATTCTCAAGCCAGACCTCCTCAGCTCCACCATTTGAGGTTTTCTGAACTTAACCCTTCTGTTCCCTAGGTTCCTCATCTGTGAAATGAGAGAAATAATAGTACTCATCTCTTAGAATTTTTGAAAATATTAAGCACTTACAGCAGTCCCTAGCACATACTAAGCATTACATAATTATTACCTGTTAAGATTGTTTCTATTATTACTTTGGTCTCTATACCCTTTGTCTGCAGCCAGCTATACCTATTCAGGGTAATCTAAACTGTGCAAATATTTTCAACATGAAGATTGGTCAAGGTGACACTAGTTCTGGACAACTCTCCCCCCCCCCAACTCGATAAATGGAATAATCTCAACTTCTGCTGAGCTAGCTTCTTGCTAGATAGATGCTTTGGAAACCCAAAAAGAATGCAAAGAAGGAAAGAGTAACTAGTAAGTCACTAACTTTTTCATTTTCCTTAATGAAAATTATTAGGTAATGGAGTTATTTAGCAATAATTAGGTAATAGTCTGGGGTAGTGGGCACCTCAGTAGATTTCTAATGAGAGGACAATGAGCTAATGAGAATTTCCTAAGCTTAGCTGACCCTCCAAGACACTTAACTGAGATATTCCTAATTATTTCATTCCAGGGGGCTTCTGGAATATACTTAAAAGACATACTTAAAAGATATCTGAGGCCATATGCTGGCCATTCCCATGGTGGAATCTAACACACTAAGCAGCAAAAGACTATTAGGAAGGCACAGTCAGCTTTGCTTGAGTAATGAGAGCCAATACTTGGTTGTTGCCACTCTGGATTCATACACTATGGAAATGGATTGAGAGTTCTGGGAAGTTCTCCGTGACCTTTCTGATATGGTTTAGGATAAGTTATGAGAATGGACAAAACAACTGTCCGCAATAAGCCCTGTTAAGTAAACATGGGGGGGGCGTCAATTCTGGACTCTGTACCTCATAGTATACTTGGGCCATCTTGGCTGTGAGGACTTATCCCCAAGGTTGAGGACTTCCAAACAATACTGCTAAAGAGAAATATGAAGAGAGGTCCCACAAAGCTGGAAGGAATTGGTACAAACACTTTGGACCTAAAAGAACTTACTTACAGGTGCTTACAGGTGACACAAAAATTTTGAACAAAAGTTGCAAAAAAGAAAAAAAAGTTGCAAATGTAAGAGCCTGCAAGGCCAGGTAGGTAATATAAGATGCCAAGGAGAGGTTAGGTCAGTGCGAATTTGGGAAACGTGCCCGGTTCCAAGGGGCTGCCACTGATCAGCTTCAGAAGCATTTTTCCTTCTATCAACAGAGGCCCAAGGCTGATCTAATTCTTCGAAATAAGTCAGAAATAAAGTTGTTCTCTGAAATCTCTCAATTTTTAAATATCGGTAAGTAATTTTTAAAAGGCTGATCAAAAGCTCCTAAATGCAGGCCATATTTGGTTCATGACTGCCAATTTCCACCTGTGTTTTAGAACATGAATCTCCTAACATAGGTCGGAGAGGAAAAAAATCATTTCAGCACAGAACAGATTGCAGAAAGCCTCAAAGCACAAGTAGCATGTGATTCTTCTAAAGGAATGAGATTTATTTTTCATAAGTTGTGTTAAAATGCATATAACATGAAATTTACCATCTTAACCATTTTTCAGTGTACAGTTCAGTGGCATTGAGTACCTTCACAATATTGTGAAGCACCACCACCATCCATCTCCAGGAATCTTTTCATCTTGCAAAACTGAAACTCCATACCTATTAACAACAACTCTCCATTCTCCCCTTCCTCCAGGCTCTGGACCCACCGCTCCACTTTCCATCTCCATAAAGTCTGACTGCCCTAGGTACCTCATATAAGTGGAATCATTCAGTATGTGTCCTTTTAGGACTGGCTTATTTCACTTAGCACAGTGTCCTCAAGGTTTATCCATGTTGTCACATGTGTCAGAATTTCTCTCAAGGGTCAATAATACTCTATTGTATGTATATATCACACTTTGTTTATCTATTTATCTGTCAAAGGTTACTTGGGTTGCTTCTACCCTTTGGCTGTTGTGAATAATGCTGCTACAAATATGGGTGTATAAATATCTCTCCCAGGACACGTGGTGTTTCAATTCCTTTGGATATATATTATTTTTAAGTTTTGAGAAATCACCATACTGTTTTCCATAATAGCTGCACCATTTTACATTCCCATCCACAGTGTCACAGAGTTCCAATTTCTCTATATCCTCTCCAATACCTGTTACTCTCTTTGGGCGGGGGGGGGGGGGGGTTGATAGCAGCCAGCCTAGTGGCTATGAGGTAGGGAATGGATAGATTCTTAACATAAATATACGAGGCATTCTAGAGAGGAGAAAGAATGTGTATAAAGAGAAAGAAGCAAGGACCCCAAGAACTATGAAGGGGATAGTTTAGCTGGGGACAGAAAGAAGTCTTTGTAGAAAACACTATTCAACTCTGTAGGTGCCTGGAAAAAGAGTGACATACCAAGAGGGAACCATCGAAGATCCCAATTAAATAAGGAGCCTTCATAATGGTCATCCACCAGTAAACCTTGGGACTTATTTCAGGTGAGAGAATGAACCTCATGTAGTAAAGACATTCATGTTGGTGGGATTTTGTTACATGTGAGCAAACCTAATTTGAATTATATAACTTGATTATGTTTTGTTATTAGATAAAAGAAGACTTTTTAGTGAATCTTATGAAGTAGAGATTTCTTAGGTGTTGTTTATCATTTAATATAGAAAATTCAGGGAGTCAGCAAGGGCCAGCCATAGGCTCTGACATGTTTAGCCAATTGACTAATTGTTTTCTTTTTCTTTTTTCTTTTTTTAAAGAGACTAATTGTTTTCTTCAGTCATTTGGCAATGGCCTTGAATTTAGAAGAGTTAACACACATGGACAGTATATGAAAATTATGTTTTCTGAGGATTTGGAGGCCACTTTTCTAAACACTATCAGCAGCTCTCAAGGAATTTACAGAGTTGAATAGTCGACACTTCCCACACCTTTCCCATCACCTTCAAATTCCCCTCTTGAGACTTTTAAGTTTATAACTGTTAACATGTTTGGCTAAACCTGAAAATGATCATTCTGAACTGCTTTTAAGTAATAAATCAGGTTGTCTTTTCTTTTTCCGTCCACTCTAGAACACAGACTCCTTGAACTAGACATGCCCGTGAGTTTAAAAATGACTAGAAACATTAATGTGACCACAGACACAAAGAAAGGCCTTAGTAATTATGTCGGAAGTGTGTATTGTACAGGAAAGATGATTCTATAGTGGGAACCACCTACATTTATCCTCAACCAGTCAAAGCAGAGACGCATGACTGTTAAAAAAGCATTTGAAGGCAACAAATAAACAAAGCACACCAATTTCTAAAGGCATGAATGTAACCATCCATAAAAATAAAAACTTCCATCATTTAATTTATTACACTAAATGGTCTAAGGATTGTTATAATAAACTAGGCACTCTGATCATCTGAAGGTAGGCTGTAGATGGTTTTACACTATAAAAGAGAGATAATATACTGAGACTTTTCACAGAAAAAGCTTTGTTGAGGATATTAAAGTATATGTTCTCTTTCCCTTACCCCCTGCTTCCTGCTGGGTGAATCCGGTAGCTTCTAGATAAAATGCCTATCCTGAAGTCTTCAAATCCATTAAATGAGGCATCATGACTCAACTTGGCAAGGCTTTTTTTCCCCCTTGCTTCTTTTCCACCTCAAACTGTTTTGATTCATTTGTGAGAAATTTACTTTTGCCAATTGAAAAACCCTTTTGTGGCTGCCAGTCACTAATCTCCCCTCTGACACATTCATTCAACCAGACTAAATCCAATATTGACATTTGTATCTAGGGGAAAGGAGGTTAAGCACCGGGAGGAAAAGCAGCTCCAGAGCCCTGCCAAATACTGCGCAGCATCTAAATGAGCTATGATGGTTCCACTCAAGGGGGAACCCCAGAGAACTCAGGATGGGGGTGAGGGGGCTTTGATCACATCCAGGGGCCGTCATTCCCCACCAAGGCAGTCAAATGGAAGTTGTTTGATGCTATCTATAGGTGTCCATGGCAGTCTCATTTAAATTCTCCCCAGCTCTCAGAAATCATTTTCTAGTACCATCATCTCAAGGGACTCTCTTGACTGCTTTTACTGGACTTTGCTTTCTCTGGCATTAAAAAAAAAAAAATGCCAACTGTGGTCCCTTGAAAGTGCTGCCCAATAGTAGAACTAACATTCCCTTTCTTAGACTCTTGCTTTAGGAGAACCTGAAAGTAATAAGGGCTCTTCCTACCAAAGCTATGCTAGATGATTTCTTTAGTTGCTTGGTTTATCCCTCCTCACCCCTGCCCATGGAGTATGGCTAAGCCTTCCGTATACAGTGATACACAGTGACAGCTTCTTATCTAATACAGGCATTGCTAGAAAAACAAACACTTTCTTTTTAGTAAGAAATAAAAATACAGATTGGATTGCAGTGTAGGAAAATAGAACACTTGCAATGTAAATCAAATGTAAAAGTGTGAATCTGAAATGACTGAAGAAGAAGAATGAGAATCCAGGCAAGAAAAAGTCAAAGTCTCAATTTGCAAACAAGGGATATGACCCAGTATTATTTACAACCAATTTTTTAATATCTTCTGTCAGCTGCCCTGCTTCATCACTGAGGCACGACACTCCGTTCCTTAGGTCCCTTACCAGACCAAACAAAAATGAAAATATTAGACACAGAAGATGTGATCCGTACAGCCTTCTAATGTTTACTGAGCCTCAGTGTTTTTTCTTCTTCATCAAGAATGTTCTCAAGGTAAACAATATCAGACTGCAGTAACATGAAACTGCTTAGCCCCTCTGCCTTCTTAATAATGTATTGCTACAGTCTGTTGCTCTAGGAATGTGCTAATTTTGTCTGAGTGGCTGATGGGGTGTGAGTTTGTCCACAGAATTCTAACACAATACTCTTTCATGTCTTCCTGCAATTATTTACATATTCCTGTTTGTTTAAAACCACCACAGTTTACACTATAGGAACATAGGACATAGTCACACATTTTTTTAAAAATTTTTATTTTTTTTACATTTTTTAAAATTTAAATTCAATTTGCCAACATATAGTATAACACCCAGTGCTCATCCCATCAATTGCCCATCACACATTTTTGAAAATGTATTTATCTGATAATATAAATTTCATCTTCAATTCTCTTTGAAAAGGAAAGTCATTGGTAGTGACATCCTCTCTTTGATGTTTAAACCAAAAGCATTTAACCTTTTTTTCCCCTCCAACAGTTTATGACGTAAGCCTAATTTAACCCCTCACACTGCAAGCTGGCTTCACTACCCTATCAATAGCCACATCAGTTTCTCTTTGCTCCTAACGGTCCAGCCAGACATGCCAACTCCCTACAGTCCCCAGCCTGCTAGGTTCCCCTTTCCTGCCCACTTTTTATTTGCACTGATTGTCAAGCTCCATTAGGTAAGTTATTATTATGTAAATGTTATAGCATGCTCTTTCAGCTAGTCATCACTATCGCCACAAACTCCACAGATGGGTCAGAAAAATGGTGATGTATAGAAAATTAATAGTGTTCGGGTCAGAAAAAAAACCTGAAGCTTCAACATTTAGGCCAAAAAAGTTCAATCGACATTACTTTTCCCTGAGAGAGTAACATTGGTTGGGAGGACAGGTCAGAGGCAAGGATCCTCCTACATTCTTACAATTGGGAGTTGCATGTCTACTAAGCCAATATACTTTACTCCTGAGCCACTTGATAGAGTTTAAAAGGCGAATTCCTTGTCAATGTGTAATTATAAATAAGTTAAAACCACGACTCTCATACAAATAGAGCATGAATTTGTGTCCAAAAGGTATCCAATGGATTGAGTTTAACCATTAAAATGGTAAAGCCAATGAAGATGAGAGTAAGAGGACCACAAACTAGGAGAGGATTGTAAATTGCGTTTGTTGAATGAAATTTGATGTAAAAATTGACAAATAATTAGGTCCAAGAGATTACTTCTACTGAGTTAAAAAAAAATCTAGTTGATCACAAATAAGCAAACCAAAAATCCCATTTTTTTTGAGTTTGCAAGTTTAAAGAAGAAAACCAAAATGTTTCATAATGCCCCCAGCAGTATGCCTGCATGACTAGTACAGTCACTCCTAAACTCAGTAAGTATGCTTTGAATTTTCTTATTTAACTGGATCTACAAATTCTGTTATGATACACTATTTTCTACTATGTATACATAGCCATAAAGCAGAATTTGTTGTTTGAATCTTCGATATTGATTTCTCAAATGACTACATTCCTAAACTTTATCAAAGTTACCTGTTGCAATGTTTTTGGGGTGGGTTTTTGTTTTTTGGTGTTTTCCTACTGCTGTTTTTTTAAATCCCAATTTCCCAGCCATGCCCAGAAGTCTGTTCAGTGCAGTTCTGATTAGCAGGGTTTGGGTATGAGTGGTCTGTCCTAACCACTGTCTTCTGCAGACCCTCCAAAATGTTCTCATAAAGAACTCATATACAGGGTCACCTGGGTGGCTTAGTTGGCTAAGTTTCTGCCTTCAGCTCAGGTCATGATCTCAGGGTCCTGGGATCGAGCCCCACGTCAGGCTCCCTGCTCAGTGGGGAGTCTGCTTCTCCTTTTGCCTCTCCCTCTGCTTGTGCTCACTCTTTCTCTCTCTCTCTCTCAAATAAATAAATAAAATCTTTAAAAACAAAAAAGAGTTGTCATACAGCTGGCAAGACATGGTGTCACTTGGACTCTCTTGCCTCTCCAGCTTGTCTTACACCTGTTGTCCTTACACTCTGGGGTGAACCTCACTGTATGTCTCTACCAGCAGGCATTCACCCTGCCTGGGCACCCATAGCCAGGTAGCATGCTCATTCTTCATACTCAGTCTTAGATGTGGTCTTTCTGGGGAAGTCTTCCATGAGCTTCTGATACCTAATTTCAGAGCACCCCCTTCTTCTCTATTACAATTTATTTTCACTTATTGACTGTAAGGTTACTGGAAGTGGGGACAATGCCTACCCGTTCATCCTTTTTTTAGGTTCTTTAGCACCTTACATGTCTTGCCCGGTCCACTCATAGTCTGCTGGTATCTGGACAGCCCTCTGAGTGGCCCTGGCCAGTAAAATAAGGATGGCCCCAAATTCTCTAACTCAGCCCTCCTTACTCACTCCCACCTCAAACACACCTGAAATGTCTGTGAGTTCTGGAAAGAGATAATTATAAAATAATTATCTCATGAAATAAGACTTTGGGGATGTGTGTTAAAAGTCCAAATCCCTAAGTATTTTTTATGAAAAGCTCAATGTAGAAATTATGGGTGAGAGCAGGTGTCTATACTTTTCATGGGTGTCCCAAATAATTTTGTATGATTTTTTAAGTGTAAGAAAAAATCAGTACAAAGGAAAAATCATGTACTAAAAGCATCATAGTCATGCTGTGAAAAAATCCTTCAAAAGCACAGGCAGCAAGAAGCAGAGGGACATCTCTGTTGGTTAAAGACGGAGATTGCCGGCCGTTTTAAACCTGGCATAGATCAAGGGAGGGTGGAGTAGTGGGAAGTCTTTCAGAGTTTCAGCAAGAGCACCAGGAAGGGGGTAGAAGTTGGACACTGGACAGAGAGTCTCCAGAAGGGCAGCTGGGGTCTCATGTTATAAGAGAAGACCTTCCTTTCCAGGTGTCCTGGAAGGATAGGAGAACCGGGGTCTGGACCCTGCCCCATAGTGTGAGATGTTGGTCTCCTAGGAGTGAAGCTTGTGCCTTGCTAGTAAGAGTGTGCTGACTCATGGCACTTGCCACATCCCACATCCTATGTGGGATCCAGCCAAGCTCCCCAAGTCAACAAAGCAGGGTGAAATAAGTCCTTGCACAAAGGAAGCTCCTGGCTGGACCAAGTTGAGTATCTCACTCTGAGGGGATCATTGTGAGCTGGCTATTGGTCTATATAAGGAGACTCAGCACATTAAGTCTATCTGATTGGGTGAGGTTAATCTCTGAGCCAATCAGTTGAGTTGAGGCACCTAGATGGCTCTGTTAGTTGAGTGTCCAATTCTTGGTCTCAGATCAGGCCTTTATCTCAGGGTTCAAGCCCTGTGTCGAACTCCAACCTGGGGGAAAAAATAAAAAAGAAGGTATAGGGTAGTGTGGCCAGAGAATAAGAAATACAGAGGCATGTAGAGAAAAGCACGAATGCCACAAAGTAGAGATCCCAGGGGCCACGAGAGAATGAGAAGGAAAGCAGCTGCCTCACCCTCCTGAAATCACCAGACTGCTTCCCAAAACCAGTACCAGAATTTAATGCATTTGTATAGTAAGTTCCCTTCTCCTAAGGTGGCCTGAGGAAAGCCGGAGCCTAAGAACAGCAAAGGCAAGGTGCTCCTAGAGAAGTACAAGATATAGGTTGTGCGCAGGATGGAGGTGGGGAGGGCTTTTAAGAGAACTTAAAGCCTTGCTGTGAGGAAGAGCCTCATTAACACAACTCCCTCTAAAATAGCTTTTAACTGAGCCATTACTACATTCCAGGCTCTGTTCTAAGTACTTTACAAATATTTTAAAATTTATTTAATTCTCATAACTATTTTAGGAGATGGTCATTACTATTATCCTCATTTTATAAATGAAGAAACAGATACAGAGAGTTTAGGGAGTATGCCTGAAGTCACACAGGGAGTAAGTGAGAGAACAGGGATTTAAGGTGGGGCACGGTAGCTCAAGGGCCTATGTTACCTTCCTCAAATCAGGTAAAAAAATAATAATGATGCTTGTGACTGTTAATGTGACCCAATTTTTGTCCCTAAACTGTGGTGCTCTAACAAAACATAGGTTGTATGTGTAGCATTCATCCTCTGGTATAATTATTTGTTTACCTGTCTGTCTCCTAAATGCAGAGACTATCTATCTTATGTTTGCATCCACAGTTCCTAGAAGAGTAGCTGGTGCATGCCAGGAGCTCAAGTTTTTTAAAAATTGTGTTTTCGAAGAAAAAATATTAGATCTGGAGGTGAGATTATATAAGGTCTTCAAAGAATGGAGTTTTATCTTGAGGACAGTTGAATGTACTGGGTGGTTAGGGGACACATGTGACAGTGGTGTGGAGATGAGCAGGAGAATGGACAGAGATTTTGATAGAAAAATTATCTAGAAGAGGTAGATTCTGGACCAGTCAGAGGACAGTAGCTAATCAGAACTTACCATCGTGAGGCAAATAAAAAGACTTTAATGGAAGGATTTCTTTTTTTTTTTTTTTTTTTTTTTAGATTTTTTAAAGTAATCACTACACCCAACTTAGGGCTTGAACTCTGAACCCCGAGATCAAGAGTCACAATCCCTACTAACTGAGACAGACAGATGTCTCCTAAAGGACTCCTTACAAAAGTGTGATCCCATCCAGAAGCCATTAGTACTCCTAGGATTGAAGAAATATGGGGAGCAAATCTTAATAGGAGCTTGGTAAGAACTGGAGAAGCTATAGCCCCAGAGGGAATAGCCACAACCGGACACACTGAGGCACAGCTTGAAGACATGTCCAGCTTGCCTTTTTCATGCCCTCCTGTTTCCTAGTGGTGCCTTTACTGGCTGAACCAACCAGCATCCAATTGGCACTAAGCTCAGGAGATTAGCCCCACAGGGCACAGGGCCAGGCAAAGGCAGACAAACCGATCTGGAGGGGAGGCAAATAGAATGTAGAGAAGTTTTAGAACATTTGACAAATTTGTTTCACTATTATTTTCCTTTTGAAGTATATATACACAGAAGTAAGAAATGACAAACATAAAAGTCTAAATACGTATAAAACAGCTTTTGCCCTGAATAGAGAACAAAAATTCTAAGTAACAAAAACATCATATGAGTTAAATTGGCAGATCTTTCTCCCTTAATAGTTTATAACATATTGGTGAGTCATACAATTAGTAGCATCTTGTTGCCTTTTTTGTTTTTAAGTTATTTGGTAAGTTAGGGTGCATTCCGCTGCAAGTAACAAAAAATCAAAGCAAAGTGGTAAACAAAAGAAGCATTAATTGATTCCCATAACTAGAAAGTCCATTTCTAGGCTGAAAGATTGCGTTGGGTAGATTTGGTGGCCCAATGATGTCACCAAGTACATGGCTTCTTTATGGCTCCCTGCCATGTCTTCCATTCTATTTATTTTGGAGCTGGCTTCCTACTTGTGGTTGATACATCTCTCTTGATATGCAGAGAGAGAAAGAGTTCTTTCTGGAAACTCTCTGAGATTTTTCATAGAAACATCTGGAAGGCTTCCTCCTATATCTCCAAATATTCGCTCAATAACTATGACTAACAATAGAATTACATCGATTAGCATCATCTTGAGCCACGTGACCTGTCCCTAGAATCAGGGTAGAGTTAATTTGGCCCTAGTCAGAAGACTAAGCTACAGAATCATGGATCACACCATCTTCCCCACAAAGTATCAGGGATTACCAAGAGAAGGGTAAATGAATGCTTGGGGGGAGGGGGAACTCCTGTCTCCACCATACTACTAAACTGAAAATTTTGCATTATGCTTAATGAAAATATGTAACACATGTGCAATGGTCAAGAGTCTTAATAGCAAACAACAAGAATCCATTCTAGTCAGTGGAAAAAAAACTTTCTTAAAAGGTGTTTGGTAGCTCTCAGAATCTTTGGAAGGGTCAGAGATCTAGACCAAGTTGTTTGCTATCAAAATACTCTCTGAATGCCATCTGGTAATATGATATTCAGACCTGGATGTCAGAAACTGCCAGCACCAGGGCCAGAAAACTGAAGACCTCTGCCACCATGCTTGCCATGAGACTGGTCTCCAGTGATGCTTCAGTGGCATCCAAATCTCACATGTACACATCTGATTGGCGAAGCCCAGGCATGTGCCTGAACCCTGGATTCCAGGTAGGATGGTGATGAGGTGTCTGGCACCTACTTGGGAAGATAGGATTCAGTATGGGAAGTGTTGAAAGTAAGAGTATCCAGAATTTTTTTTTTTTTTTACGATTTTATTTATTTATTCAGGAGAGACACAGAGAGAGGCAGAGACAAAGAGAGAGGCAGAAGCAGGCTCCCTGCGGGGAGCCCGATGTAGGACTTGATCCTAGGACCCTTGGATCATACCCTGAGCCAAAGGCAGACGCTCAACCACTGAACCACCCAGGTGTCCTGAGTATCCAGATTTTGAGCAGCCGCAAGTACTTATCACATACTATAATATGCAACACTATCCCCTGCTACCAAAGGTCCAGGACTGTGCTCTAAGGCAAATGAATCAGGGCCACAGAAAGGGAGCTTGCCCATAAAATAAGCACAAAATTCTTCATGTGCAATTAATAAAGTGGTATTATGAAAATAAAGTGGTATTGAGGAAAAGCTCAATCTATATCTATCTGGTTCAATCTATACCTCTGTCAAGCCCCAAATCCATTTTATTACAGGACCGACACTGATCCCTGCAATGACATTAACTCTTATTTAAACAATTGTCCTGTGTATTATCTCTGCATCACTTAGTTTCTTGGCTCCTTCTGACAAAATCTTCATCTCTCATAATACACCGCAGATGCAAAAACCTACTAAGAACAGCAAAATGTATGTGGGGTTCACTAATCTTTTCTGATGTAGTATGCTCACTCTGGGGGTTCTAGAAAGAAGAGAACTGCATGGATTAGCTGGCATGGCCTTTACTGGCATTTTGACAAGAATAAACAAATTACTTGCAAAGAAATATGATAGCGTTATCGTATATTTGATACCAAGTCTGTGTATCTGTATTTTCGGCAAAAACTACCTCATGCAATCTTTCCAAGAAGGGGAAGCTAGATATAGTTATACCCATTTTACCAAAAAGGAAATTGAGGCTCAGACACATTGCCCATCTTGCCCTGGGCAAGGCAAGTAATCTGCCTCCTAGAATCATCCACTTTCAACATCTTGTCACGTGGAAGCACAGAGACAACCTCTCTCTGAGACAGGGGTGCAGTGGGGAGGGGGTGATTCTTACACTTCCCCAAACTCTCCCAACGTGTGCCTCCAACAATTGAGTTCTCCTGCACCGAGATACCATGTCTGGTTTCAGTGTGGATCTCGGATAACAGTTCCTCCAACCCATCTGGCCTTGGTTTCTTCCAGCCTTCATTAACTCTAATTTCATTATCACCTGTTCTGGTGTGACCCTGCGTTCCCTGCACGCTCCTCTCCTTCTCTTGGGAAATGAATTTCCGTCTCTGCATCAGCTCTCTACCCAACCGTGTGAGCCCCGAGGCAAAGCTCTCATTTGTATGTGAGTACTGTCCATCTCCCCTGTCGTCCCAGCCACCTCCTAAGGCTCTGACTCTTCGGTCATCTCTGACTGCAGATGAGACCGAGGGGAATTTCTTAACAAGCATGGGGGTGTGTGTGTGTGTGTGTGTGTGTGTGTGTGTGTGTGTGCAATGTGCGCATGCGCGCATGCAGGTGCTATCTCTCAGATGATTTTTATTGCATTTAGGATTCGTATTTCTGCTTTGGATTGAAATCTCCTTTCACCCTTTTAATTTCATTTCATGAATTCTCACACCAGGATCTAATATAGCTCACATATCCTTTGGGAGAAATAATAAAATAATTTTCTAGTTTGGTAACAAATTAGGTGTTGTTTGGCAGCATTATTTGATTAGCTCGGTGAGGCCAAATTTCTCAAAACAGTACATCAATGGGAGGTTATTCCAGCAATACCAATGGGGCATACGTCGAAAAGCTCAGAAGTCAGACCAAATGGAAAAAAGACACAAAAGGCAAGAAAAGGGGGGAAAAAATCAACCTCCTTCTGCTTTCCCCTTCCTCCCCATCTAAACTTCCCTCCACCTGCCCTACCTGGCCAGCCCTCTGCAGCAGGAATGTCCTCTGAGTAGAGGCCAGATAAAATAGCAAGGCAATAACGTTTTATTTCTGTTCTGTTGCCAATGAGCTTGTGCTAAATCTCTGTATCCCCAGTCTTCTCTCTCCACATAAATGTACCTCCAGCAAAAAGGGGGGGGGCAGTGAGATTGGAGTGCATGATGTCAGAGATATATATATATATATGGATATGGATATATACACACATATACATACACATTCATGTATATCACACATATACATGTGTGTACCCATACTATTACTGTAATTTCCATTCTTTTTAAGATTTTATTTATTCATGAGAGACACAGAGAGAGGCAGAGTCAAAGGCAGAGGAGAAGCAGTCTCCCTGTGGAGAGCCTGATGTGGGACTCGATCCCAGAACATGGGGATCAGGCCATGAGCCAAAGGCAGACCAACCAGTGAGCCACGCAGGCGTCCCTCCTTTTTTTTTTTTTTTTTTTTACAAAATGCAAAGCAGTACTTTTTGTGATCTGATAGCATTTTAATAAACTTGAATTTCTAACTACTAAACTTAACATTACGTGCTGTACTAACTTATGTGACATAGTCTCCATGACTAATTGCTTTTTGCTTTTCTTATTTTTCCCAAGAAGTAAATTATCGTCACTATGACCATGAGCTCTTTCTCTGTAGCCGCTACTGGGTAAAAGAGGCATTAGGAAGGCATACCAAGGAAGGAAAGATAAATAGTTTCATTGACATCAAAAAGTAAACAACCAGAAGATTGAACCATTTCAATAGGTCTTAAGGAAGAAAGTCCACAGTACTGGGCGAGGGGAATGACAAAAAGCAAAGTTGCATCCCTCCAAGAAAAGTTACGTTTGATTAAATTTCTCTCTTGATTCATCCTGAGAAATTATTTCCCTCCCGAGGCCTGGAATGGACCTTTTGAAGGACAGGCGCCCGCTCTTGGTATTGAATTCAGCCCCAGCGCACTATTTTTAAAGCGGTCACAGTTGTAGCTGCACGGCAGTGTGCGTCCAGCCTTCAGATAAGCAATTGACCGTGAAATAATAGTACATGGCTTTTAATATATACCCTCTGGTTATGGGTGTGCATACTAAACATACAGTATTTAAAAATATATGCCTATACATATAAACACACAAACCCTGCAAGCTACAGCTCTCTTTATCTAAATGGACTGGCAGCTGCTTGAAATCTCCCCTCTACTCTCCCTAAGGTCTCAGGTGTAGGATTCATGAGCCAATGTCTCAGCTAGAACAGGTGTCTATCGCTGGGTAAATAGCAATTAGGCCCAAATTTCAGACTTTTTTTTTTTTTTTTTCAAATCCCTTTCGGAGGAAAAGCCCAGGAATAAATAGTTGCTGTAAGGGCCAGGGGTATTGTGTAGCATTATAGCCTCCAGCTGGTCTATTACATACTATAGACAGGCAAAGAATACGAGCACCTGACAGATGTGTTCTGTTAGCTTCATTAGGAAAGAAACAAAGAAACTCCTCAATTAATAGCAGCGGAGCCAAATGGGGGTGGGAGGGGGGAGCTCGAGGGGAGAAGAATCATAGCCTGTTATTTAAACAGAGTCAGGGAGCCTTTCACTAGTGGCTTAATATGATTCATTAATAAAAACAGCTTTTTGAATGCCCAGTTTAAGTCAAAAGAAATCACCAGCATTTTTTTTCCCCAGCAAAGGAAGGGCAAAATGACAAATTGCTGCTGTTAAATTCATTTCATGTGGGGATGGCCTTTCTCAAAGATCTCTTAAACTGCAAGGCTGGATGTTTGTCACATTAAGTGGCAGAGCGGTTCTCAAAAATCGACTGTGGCACATCAGGGTCTCAGATGAATGGCCAGCAGTGGCCATCCAATAATTTTATATATCCAGACCAGGAAGCATTTAGTGTTGTTTAAATGAACGAGCATTTTTAAAGTAATGAAATGCAGCTCTTACCCTGAAGAAAGGAAAATCTGTCCACGGAGTCACTTTTAATTTTTTTTTTCTTCTTAGAATGGTTTGAAACGCCAGGGAAGCCCTGCTAACCGAGGGTTCCATTTCTTACAAGGAGTACAAGTCCACTGGTTTCTCCTTTTATATTTCTTTCTCTGAAGATATACAGTGAACCTACGTGTGACATAATACACAATTGTGAACGGGTGAGCTATTTATTGTGTTAAGATCTGAATTCTGAATGAAAATGGTTCTTTTTCCACACAAGCCAGAATCTGCAGCAATAACACCCCTTTTATAATAATGATTCTCTAGTTAGGATTTTCCTGTGAGATTTTAAAGAACCCTGTTGGCTACCAGGAGGCTAAAGTAGACATTCTGACCCACTTACTGGATGTAAGGAGGGAAAAATAAATTCCAGACTCTTTCCCTTCCACCCCCACCCCTTCACCTCCACTTGATTTACATAACACAAGTGAAAAGCACTTGGAAGTAAAGAACTTAGAAACTTCAGGGAAAATTCTAGTCTCTTATCCAGGTAATTAGGCCATAGTGCAGGTTAAATTATCATGGGTGTATCAACCTGCATGGCTTCTTCTATGCTAAGAACTCATGGAGCAGGCACCGTGGAACAGTGGAAGACCCCAGAGCCCTGGAGTAACATAGGCCAGCAAGGATATGCTCCAAAATCAGAACGAAACGCTCATCTGTCTAATTGGGGTGTTGTCCCGCCAAAGAAATAGAAATCAAAACATAAATGGTCATGGCCAAATATGATGGGCCAGGCTCTTTGTGATGGAAATGTAATTGTAAATCTTGATGGCCAACTCAGGCTGTGATGTCTTGATGCTCTTCGATTTTTAAAATATACTCTTGGCTTCTATCTGTATTCCCACCTCCCCATCCCCTCCCCGCTGCCCGCCCCAGAATAATAGCCGAAGAACTAAAAAGGCTAATATCTACTCCCACGTGAAGAGGAATGAAAAGGAAAAAGCAGCAAGCCTTCCTGGAAGCAAAGGCATTTTTCACTCAAAAGTCTCTTCTTCAACTGCTAATATTTCACATTTGACATCCAAGAACTGAACACATGAAGGATGAAAAGTCAGAATGTGAACCTATTATGTTCAGACTCTATGTCATTATAGATGCTCATATTTAGAAACTACCGAAGGAAACCTTCATTGCCATGTGTTGGCAGATCTTTGCAGAAGGGATCTTTCGGACCTAAAATTAGCTTTCGTGATGGTGTAGGTAATGTACAAAACTCCCACCCAAAGATGCGGTCAAAGCTCAAAATCACACCAAAAAAATCACCTGGTCCAAACTAATAAATTATAATCCCAGCCTGCATGTTTGAATCACAACATCCAGTGTATTTTGGCTCATTTAGAAAAATGCACTTTGGGTTTTTATTATTTTTCTTTTCTCACCTCCATCTCAGGTGCACACTTCCTTCTTGGTGCTTTGAACAACTCAGGATCACTGATGCACATTTGTTTTCAAATGATGCCAGGCACCTTGAACATTATCTTTGACTCCTCTTTTTCCCTTGCTCCCATATTCATTGTACTCTGATACCTCCGCCTTCTACAGGAGATCCTCTCTGCTCTCCATCCACCCCCGTTCTCATTTAGTCCCACATCATTTCACACAGGAACCACTGAAAAAATCCTCTTAGTTGGCCCCATTGCTCATTGTACCAAACTCTTGAAACCAGTCTTCACTCATCTGCCAGAAAGAGTGTCCTCAAATAAGAATCAGACCAATTACTCCTCGGTCCAAAGGTATTCCAAGGCTCCCATCACTTAGAAATTAATGCCAAAGTCTTTAGCATGGTATACAGTGACCAAATGGACCTTCTCCTGCCATCCCTAGGATTATTGGTTCTAACAGCTTTTCTGGAGATTTTGTAAGATAACCTACACACACTGTCATAAGTATGGTGTTAGCTGTAGCTTTTACATAGCTCCTCCTTGTAAAGTTGCAGGATTTCCCTTCTATTTCACCTTACTGAGAGAATTTTTATCACGAAGGGGTACCTCACAGAAGGTCCCCTAGGATCTGATGCTCATCACAAATGACCCATATTACACTTACTATTACATATAATAGGTGAATCAACGTACATCTCCTCTGATTTTTATGTCATGTGTGGTGTTCTTGGTCCATTCCTATATTGACTTAATATCTTTAATATTTTTATCTGACTTTATCTCTTCCATGTCCCTTACACCATGCACTCGGCACAGGCTCCTGCATCGTACATTCCTTGCAGCCAGGTGTGGTGTCTCTATAATTCTTTGCTCAGCACATTTATATGCAGAACCCATGGCTTCATAACTTTCTTATATGCAGAGAGAAGTACAGAATTTCTGGTTTGATTTCTCTTTCTCTAGAATTAATGTCTGGAAAGAAAATTTTAAAATAAAGATTGTTCTCAGATGAAAAAATGCCTTGCTCAGTGAAATTTGTGAATGTGGCCAACTATGTTTGTTGGGGTGGGGGTGGGGGTGCAGGGCAGGTTACAGAATTTGCTTTAAAGAGTATTGAGATAGACTAATTGGGACCATAAGCTGAGAAAGACTTTTCAGACTGTTTCCCTATTAGTGTAAGGAAGAATCACATTCTTAGAGGTTTCCTTCT
The DNA here is from genome assembly GCF_003254725.2 of Canis lupus dingo. Classification (NCBI taxonomy): domain Eukaryota; kingdom Metazoa; phylum Chordata; class Mammalia; order Carnivora; family Canidae; genus Canis; species Canis lupus. The sequence continues at coordinate 18,575,320 of NC_064277.1, forward strand.
GTTGGGAAATCATTCGTCTCTCTTTGGCTATTCACAGATTCACTTAGATCTGTCACAGGCAGGCTCAGGCCAACGCAAATAGGAAAAGTGTTTGAGAGCAGCTAAGTCTGGGTAGATGTGCCACTCACTATACTGTCCCTTGTTGTCTCAAACAGCTCCTCATATAACTAACTCATAGTTTCTCCCATCTGTCAAGAAGCCTGCTGGTTTTAACATTCCATTTTATTGTCAGCAACTCTTTCCGATTCTCTTCAAGCCTTGAAACCACACAATGAAGTTTTATGGGCATTTGGATTTTTTAAGGAAAAACAAACTTATGAATCATTTTCATTATGTTTGAGATTGGTATTCATGATCTTTTCTTCCTTTTGTTCTCTTAACTGGAATCACACACACACAAACACACACACACACACACGAAATAATCGGCTTTTCTTGGTACAGTATAGAACCCCTTTGGGTAGCAACATTTTCAAAAGAAAAAGGAGTAATAATCCCAGGACTTTCTCCTAAGGGATAACTTTGAGAGAAAAGAGATCTGTAAGAAGGGAATAAATACAACTGTAAAATTTTAAAGCAGATGTATAAAAAATTTTTAAATAAAGTAGTAAAATATTCACAGTGGTATGACCAAGTGTTTATCTTCTCTATAGAGAAAGTACATTTAAATGGATTGGAAACTATGAGGGTCCCTACAGCCAAATGGGCACAGAGTGTGAACAAACAATTCACAAAAGGAGAAAGCATTCAAACACAGTAATAAAGAGATGCAAATTAATATAGCAAAAATACCACTTTTCATTTTTGCAAAACTTTTTCAATAATACTGTTCAACATTCATGAGGTAGAGGTGAAACCAGGAAGTGAGGCTCTCATGTTGCTGGAGGGATATAAATTGACCCAATTCTATAGGAAAGCAGTTTGGCAACGTTTCCAAAGTCCTAAAAATGTTCGTATTCATTTACCCTGAAGTCTATTTACAGAAAGCACTTAGAAATTAAGTACATTTTTGAAAACATGTGAACATATTTATCTCAATGTCAATTTCAATAACAAAACATAGAAAATATCCTGTTTATGACATATACGTGGAAATACAATCAATAAAAATTAGATGTGTCAAAAATTTTGACTAATATAAGGAAATGCTAATGGCATTTTATTCAGAGAAAGAAAAAAATACCATGTTGCAATTGTTTTGCTCTCATTCGAATTTGAAAAGCTGTCTAATTTTAGAAAAGATACTTTCTTGCTTTAATTATATACATACATAATATCTAATGTTAAAATATTTTTTAAAGAATACGATAAATGCAGAAAATTCATAACCTACAACCATGAAGAGTGGTGAGATTATGGATAATACTGCAATTTGCCTTATCCATGGGGGATACATTCCAAGACCTCTAGTGGATGCCTGAAACTGCAGACAGTACCATGCCCTAGATATGCTACATTGTTTCTAATACATACATACCTATAATAAAGTTTAATTTATAAATTAGATGTAGTAAGAGATTAACTACAATAACCAGTAATAAAATAGAAATTGCAATTATAAATGAAAACAATTGCAATCAAAACCATATACTGTAAAAAGAATTACATGATTGTTCTCAAAATATCTTATTGTACTATATCACCCTTTTTCCTCTTGTGAAGATGCAAGATGATAACAGTGCCTCCAAGATGAGATGAAGTGAGGTGGATGAATCGGGCATTGGGATGTATCCTGACCTTCTGACAATAAGTCAGAAGGAGTACCATCTGCCTACAGACCGTGGTTGACCTGGGGTAACTAACACTGTAGAAAGCAGAAAGCACAGATAAGGGAGACCACTATCATTTTTTTCTTTCAATGTCTTTTATTTTAATTTTTTGTTAGAGTATGTGTTACTTTCACAGTTAAGAAAAAAAATTATAGGCATAAAAAACTTGAAAATCTGGGGCTTTTTACTTTTCCTCTTAAAAAAAAAAAAGATTTTATTTATTCATGAGAGACAGAGAGACAGAGGCAGAGACATAGAGGGAGAAGCAGGCTTCCCAGGGAGCCTGATGCCGGACTCAATCCCAGGACCCCAGGATCATGACCTGAGCCCCAGGATCATGACTCAACCACTGAGCCATTCAGGTGCCCCTATGTTTCCTCTTGTAGGTCTTCTATGAGAAATGAAATCTAATCTAAATATTAATTCTTAGAAGGGAAATTATTTGTGGCCAGCACATGTTGGTCACTATGCTAAGCAATTGAACGTATCTCATTTAATACTTACAGTAACCCTGAAAAATAGATGTTCATCTCATTTTTATACAAGAAAAATCTGAGGCTCAAAATGTAAGCATCTTGCTCAAGATCACATGGCTAATAAGCACTAGAGCTTGAATTTGAACACTGTTATTTTCACATTGTTATCAATGCTAGACACACCTTAAGTGACCTCCCTTCCAGGCTAAATCATTTATTAAGAAGAGGGAAAAAAATGACGAGTTTAATTATTTAAGGAATTAGATTAAAATGCAATTTTAATTTGAGCTTATGCATAGCCTTCGTTTGTTTTGTTTAGAGATTTAAAGAGCGGGGAAAGGACTTCAAAGAGTGTCTTTTCTAAAATCAGCCAGCATTGTTTTAGCTGTTCAAATGACAGCCAGAGAATTAGCGGTGTATAGGAACAGTTTCAGTTATCAACCGTGTCTGCCTTCTACAAACCTCGACTGACCATACTGCTTCTTAATGCACAATGTGTTCTTCACTAATACACAAAATAAGCTCTCGGGATCTTTCCTCCAGCCTTCTGCTGTGGTACTTGATGATTGATCTAAAAGCAATAGGAAATGGCCCCCTTCAAGGTGTGTTAAATGGCTGAGTTCCTATTTCTTCTTAAACTCTTATACCCATTCATCAGGAATAACTCATGGACATAGGGTCGCCTGGGAGGTCTGAGATAGCTTTTGTCTCATTTTCTTGTATTTTTGTTCCTTTCTCACTTGTTTTATGCCTAGCTGATGGGAAGCCATTTCAGGCAACTTCCTCACTCTTAGGGCAAAGCTCACAGGTGAGGAAAATTGGAGTCACCACTCATGTAGCACGTATCAGGTTTGTTTCAGGATTATGTCATACCCACGATCCAGAAGCCAGAATCTCATTAGCACCCAGAGGAAGACTTCCACCCTTTCTTCTCTTTCTTTATTTTATATTTTATATTTTATTTTTAAGTAATCTCAACATGCAATGTGGGACCTGAACCTACTACCCCAAGCCCAAGAGTCACATACTCCACCAACCGAGACACCCAGGAACCTCTGTTCTATTTACTTTCTTTAAAATGAGAAGAAAATTGCTTATTCCTCCCCACTCACATGTCTTCCCTAGACAATGGAGACAAAAAAATTATAGCTTAACTCTGTCCCCTTATTGTATTTATCGGTGAGTTCTTGCAATAAAGGAATTAATACAACCAGAAAAGTCTGTTCTAATCTCTGTGCATGTTTTAAAATTTAAAAAATATATATATATTTTCCTCTTTCATCTTTGCTTCACACACTTCTACAAATTATGCTGGTTCTATTCCTCTAGTGCATTAAGCTAGCGTGTTGCTATGTCTCAGCTCTCCATGTGGGTTCCGGCATCAAAGCCTTGGGCCAATTTTATTTCATTTGTATTTGCTGTCAGAACAATGTCTTTATTCTAAAATGCCCTTCTCAAATCACCTCTCAGGTGGCTTGGTAGAAGCAGCATGCAGTAGAAAAATAATATCTTTTTTTAAATCCATGTTATTTCTTTTATGTTTTACCCTGTGAATACTGAATGCACAGCACACTCAAACAGCGTCCTGAGTTCCATTTTTAAGATGAAAAGTACCTTTTATTTTAAATCTCCCAGAGACAACTGATCTGCTTCCTTTCTTTATAACAGGTTTGGGGGAAGGGTGGATATTCAAATCCCCACTCGATGATAAACATTTCTACAATTTCATTTGTTTTAGGCTGCTGGATGACACCCAGATTGATTCAATTTTGTGCAAAAGTCTCCCAAAATAAAGATTAAAGTGCATTTAGGCAGTTGACAAGGCTGCAGAATTCCACTGCTTCAAATTAGCATGAAGGGGCGATGAGGGCAAGAGTGGACTCCGGAACTCAGAACCCTATCATCTTGCTTCTCCACACTGTGTAATAGAGGAGCATTTGCAGGAAAATGCCTTTTCTTTCCTGCATAGTGTAGGAGGAGAGAGAGAGAGAGAGAGAGAGAGAGAGAGAGAGAGAAAAGAGATTTAAGGAGAAATTGCTGCAAGCTGGCAGGTAGCGGGCAGGGGATCAATCCAGTTTGTCACATTAAGGATTGTAAAGAATCCATCTCAGAATGACACTGATGATTCAGAGTATTAAGTTCAGTTCACAGCAAGGCACATGGCAGTGGAAGCCCAGAAGGGAATTCAAACCCAAAGAATGTTTGGAGAAAGGAAGACAAGACCCAGCATAGGGGCCGGTTCTGAAAGGCTGCGTCTGCCAAGGAGTTAATAATAGCTCTCCCTTACCTGCTTCCCCTCACCATTTCCTTCTGACTGCAGTGTCAGCCATCCTCAGTTGTTGAACCTGTGGATGGCTGGCCTTTCCAGACATCAGTCAACTGGATGATGAGAAAGTAAACCTTTGTGCATGCAGCCTCATGTGCCACTCCCAAAGAAGTCATCGGTGTGAGCCTAGCTAATGCAAATGACCTCCTGCCTGCCATTACTTCCAGCTTCTTCAGAGACAACCGTTCGTTTATCCCCATCCTCCCCGCCCAGGGGTATATCCTCAAGACCTTCTCCAATTCCTTTGAACCTCTCTGTCTGGTAACTACTAGGTGACAATTCCTCTTTGTCCTTTATTGTACTTATCCTAATTAGCAGGTATATATTGATTTGTGTGTTTGTTTGGCTTCTGTTTTTCCCCTATAGAGTAAGCCCCATGAGACACATCACATTCACCCTGTATCACCTCTGCCAAACACCATGACTGGCACAATAGGCTGTCAATAACTTTATATGATATATGTGGGATGAACATATGGTTGGGTGGATGGATGAATGAATGAATTTAAAAGATAAGTTTTCAGGAAGTAGAATAGAGAGTATCTTATAGAATCTGGTCAAGTCAGAAAACAAAGATATTTTGTCACGTTGCTTTGACTGAGATTTTTCTTGTATTTTAACATCTCTCTAATTGAATGGATCTTTATGGACTCTTAAAATTATAACCAGCAGAGTCGATTTCTTTTTTCTTTCTTAATAGTGCACAATATAATGGTGCATTTTACAACCACTGGTGTCCTAGAAGAACCATAATCATGAACCATAGCCAATAGAAAGGCAAATAAGAACACCTGGATGGATGCTGTCACTCATAAACTTCAGAGGGCTCCTACAGACTGGGGCTTATCAAGCTTTACATCAGAATCACCTTGGTAAAAATACAAATTTCTGGGATCAACCCCAGAGTTCTTGTTCAGTAAGCCTGAAGCAAGATTCAGGAATCTACTTTTTTTTTTTTCCCTCAGGGTTGTGAGGGGTGGCTAAGAGAGCCTGACGTGGGACTCGATCCAGGGTCTCCAGATCACACCCCGGGCTGCAGGCAGCGCTAAACCGCTGCACCACCAGGGCTGCCCCCCAGGAATCTACTTTTAAAGCCTTTCAAGTCTTGGGATGCAGGTGATCCTCTGCCCCCACTTTGATAAAAGGTTTTCATATGTTTCTCCACCCCTAGCAAGGTAAATGCAAAGGTTTCAAGGATTCTTTATAAATCATTGAAGGTCTAGTCTTCAAAATAGAACTAACCAGTAAGACATGGGTCCCTTGCCCAAGGTCATTTATTACTGTTCCTCTGGTAAGACACATCAATGAACTGTGATACAACTAGAAAATATAACCGTATTCCAGACTATACAGTGTCCTATGGCCCAGTTCACGTTAGAAAGCACAATAGTTGAACCACAGGAACATGTTCAAGAGGCAACATTTGGGTGGATTCACAGAAGATGACTTGGCAATTCTCCAGGTGCACAAGGGCTGAGAAGGAAGGCATTCTAAACAGGAGGAATAGAGTATATGCAAAGCAGATGTGGACGCCACTTCAAATCTCTTATAGGAGCAGAGAGTCAATCAATAGTGATAAATGAAGATATTAACACCTCTTCTTTTTGTAAAAGCCTGTCAGTCATTAAAGCAAGCATACATCTAATATCTAATGCTTTCCTTGTAACTATGATAGAACTGAGAATAATCTTTGCAGTAGGAACCTCTGAGATGGACACAATGGTCCTCATCTCCCAATATTGGCACCCTTGTGTCATCTGTGCTCTTTGAGTGTGGGGACCTAGTAGCTCACTTCTAATAAATAGAGAACAACAAAGGTGATGGGATGTGCCTTCCAAAAGTAGGTTACAAAGGCTTCCATCTTGCTCATATTCTCTCACTTTCTTGCTCACTTGGTCTGAGGAAGCTAGCTGCCGTGTTGTGAGCAGTCTTATAGAGACATCCACACACAAGGAATAGAATCCTGATAATAATCATGTAACTGACCTTAGAAAAAGACCTCTCCTGGCACTCCCCCAAGTCAAACCTTCAGATGACACCAGGGGTTTGTTTATTAAGGAGCTTATCAAAGACCACAAGCCAGAGACATCCATTTACTTTGGGCCCGGATTCCTGATCCACACAATCTATGAGACAATAAATGCTTGTTCTTTAAGCTGCTAAGATTATTACATGACAATAAATAAATAATGCGGTACCTTTTTTTGGAACTTTATGTTTTGTTATCTCACTAGATACCCATTAAAGCCTTGAGAGGTAAACAGGGCAGGTGCTATTACCTCCACTTGATTGATGAGGAAGCTGAGTTCGAGGACACTGTTAACTTGAAAGGGTCATCTGGCTCAGACATGAGTTTACCGAGACCCCAACCTAGCCTCTGAGTTCATGCTGTCTGACCACATTTGCAAGAGCATTAAATAAAAATCTGAGAACCAAGTCCTGCCCCTAACTCTACCAGTATTATCTGTGCAACTAAGTAGCTCAATTAATCCATCTGGATACTAGAGTCTTCACGGTTATGATGAGATGGTTGAGTTGGGATCACTAAAATCCCCCTTAGCTCAACACTTCTCCATTTTATATGAGGAAAACAAAACTAGCTAAGTGAAGTTATTTCGATGGTTAGGGGTTATAACAAAAAAAAAAAAAAAGGAAGAAAAAACTATGTCTCAGCTCCAGACTGTCCACTATCCTGTGCTAAGCACAATGTACTAATCTTGTTTCTTTCACTTCCAACTGCAGGACTGCAGGAGGAGTGTAAATCTACATTATCCTGACATTGAGCTTTCTCTTGTGGGACAGTTACTCTGCCATGACCTCCCCGGAACCAGAGCTGTCCAGCTCTGCGGGCCATAAGTGCCAGGTGACATTTAGAAGGCCAATTTTTATTAGCAGGTTCTATTCACTAAAGTATTGAGTTATCTATGCTCAGAAAGCCATAATCTTATTTTGCAACTTACCTTTTAGTAAATACCTAATGATTTAGGGAGCCAGAGGCATCACCAAGAGAAAATCAATATAAAATATATTGCTTGAGTACTAACTGAAAGAACTTACCATTACATGATGAGTTAACAGTAAGTTATCGGAAATGTGACTACCTTTATTGTAACTGTTTTTTTTTTTTTTTATCTACACAGGAGAGAGTGGGAGAGTAAATGTAATGTGCCATTATGAACCTGTCAGTCATGTATGTATGAGACATCAGCTCCATCTAGAACAAAATTTCCTGCCACTCAGAAATCATGTTTAACATTAATCTGTTATTCTGATCTGTACTCACTAGATTTTTGATGGACAGATGAACTTATGAAATTTTTAATACAGTCATTTTCTAAAAAGCTAAAAGTTGGAGCTAAATTTACTTTTTGGTAAGAATTAACCATCATGATCTAATGTCCATTTCCATTGTTCATTCTACTCTTACCCATCTTATCATGATTAAATGCCTAGAGAGACTACAGAGACACCCAGGGTATAGACATTCTGCCAAGACTGTGGCCCAGTAATTGCTGGCGGCAAAATTAGGAGTAAGAAAGTAGACTATGGCACCATTGCAAATAAGTACTAAATTTATCTACTCACAGATGAAGACAACAATGCATTTTAAATACTTGTTTTCCCTCAGGCGGGATAAAGATGGATAAATAAATAAAAATCAGCAATGCTGTAGCCAGGGCACTAAATAAAAAATCTATTTTTTATGGGCTGACATCTTAAACAGCAAAGATTTAAAACACAAATGGGAGACCACGAGCTGATGAGCAAACAGAAAAAAGAGAAGTAGAAGAAAAGACATTTAAAAAAAATCACAGGAAATATAATTCACCTGAACTAGGAATGATGTCATCCCCTTGCATATTAATAGCTCTAGAGGTATCTTCACTATCTACCCAAATGGACACTCTTTTGTGCACACCTTGAACTACAAGGACCATCACAACCTGATGATTTCACCGAATTGATGCTACCTTTGATACTTAGAATCCAAAAGTAACTTCCTTGACAAGGGTTACCTACTATTTGTTCTCCTAAATCGCTAGGGGTCACCCACAAGTCAAGAATATCGTCTTAAACAATGCAACCACTTGACATTTCAAAGTATTTGCATATTTCGGGATATTTTAGCATCTTATCTCAGCAAGGGACACACTTTAAAAAATCTTTGTTGTTTATTGGAAATTCAAATTTAACTGAGAAGCCTATATTTTAATTTGCTAAGCCTGACAACCCTATCCCTGAGCCCTAAGAGGCAGTAGGGCAGTTAGCCAGCTAGATGGTGCACAGCTGAGATTAGAACTCAAATCTCAAGACACTTAACCACAAGAACTTTCCAAAGAGTAGTAAACCCAGGAGGAAAGTAACGGCTAAACTAATCTGAGGTGCAAATCGTTAATCACAAAAATAAATGGGTCAGGAGAAGTAGAAGAGGGAATTTATCTTCCTAACTGCCTATGAAAACAAAACAAAACAAAACAAAATTTAATGGCAACTGCAATTATTTGAAAATTATTTCAAAACAAACGTCTCTCTTATTTTCTCAAAGTATCCCTGTAAAAGTAGTCTCCCAAATTCATGTTAGATTCTCTTCTCCAAAACCTGCTCCTTTACCCAGATCTGAATGTCTGGGAGAGGTAGATAGAAGTCACCAGAATCTGAAATTAAGATATATAAGCATGTGCTAACAGGTAATTGATATTCAGCACCGCAGACAGCGGTTGCCACTTATCTGCCACTGTGGTAGAAGACACACAGCCCTTCTTTCTCACTCTTTGTGAGTACCCTGGATTCTCCCTCTATGCAGCCAGCTGTGTGTTCTCTCAGGTTTCCAAGCAGTGCAATGAGTTAGCTCACCAAAGTTTCCAATCAGCGCCATGGGTCTGCTCACCGCTGTGACAGACAAGGTTTTCAAACAGCGTGGACAGCAACATCAACTATACACTCTACTTTTGGTCTTTCTTTTTCCCTTCCCTATATCCTGTCTTTTCTTTTCCAGTTCTCTTGCACTTACTTATTTTTGCCTAATCCTTTTAAAAATAGCTTATAGGTTATCACACATCTTGTGTAATACTAACAAGGACACTCACAGCTAGAATGATATTGAACTGCAGCATTCAAGATGTCATAGAAGAAGAAAAGGTAAAGCCATAGAAACAGACAATGGATGAGTGGTTGCCAGGGGCTGAGAATGAAGGGTATGGTTGGCTACAAAGGGCACAGGTGGTGACAGAGCTATTTCATTTGTTGATTGGACTAGTGGTTGCCTAACTATATGCACTCATCAAAACTCATAGGACAGCATATTATCAGGGGTGAATTATACTGCATGTAAGTTAGACCTCAATAAGCCTGATGAAAAAATAAAAGAATGTCACAGAAGAGAGAAATATATCCTTAACAACTAGCTCTTTGATATGGATCATGGTCCTGCCCATGTCCAGCACAGCTTTCAGATAACAGCTGAATTAATTGTGTTTGCTCTGGAAACTTCATTTAAAGAGAGACATTCACAAATCATAAGTAATCCAGATGTTGGTGACTAGACCTGTTAGTGTGGGTCCACTCATTGAACCAATGAGTGAAATTGAGAAGAAGGTGGAATTGACTTATTCAAGAAGAGGGTGGGTTGCTCTTTTATTGCTGGGGGAAGATATTCAGATAACAGTGAGATAATCTTTCATCAGAGACTATCCTGAAGAGATTTGGGGTTACATGGGAGATTAGGCTAGATGGTAGCTAACATCCCTAACAACTCTAAAATTCTCTGAAATTTACCTGAAGTCACATTTATTTGTCACACTTCATTCTCTGTGCGCTTTTATCCTGCATTGCTTTTCAGAAAGCAATTCAAGTATACTCTGAGAAGCAATCATGACTGCTTCCTCCTTGGAAGACAAAAATATATTTATTATTCCAGATCAATTTCTCATTACATCAATAATTACTACCTTTATATAAGAAGGACAATATTTGCATTCACCTTATTCCTTAAAAGTATAGAATAAGTGGGGTGCCTGTGTGGCTTAGTCAGTTGGGCATCCAACTCGTGATTTCAACTTGGGCCATGATCTCAGCCTGAGTCAGGCTCCCCAGTTAGTGGGATGTCTGCTTGTCTCCCTCTTCTCTGTTCACTCTCTCTCTCTCAAATAGATAAGTAAATCTTTGAGAAAAAAAGTACAAAATAAGTTGTCCTATGCATAATGATGATCTATTAAGGATTTGTTTATCTATTCCACAGTTTCTACAGAAATACTACTCAGCTAATATCTTAGATTGTTCAAAAAAGTAGCCATCCTCACCTCAAATCAAGAAAATCTCATTACACATAGAATTCAGACTGATTTGAAATCTTAAAGTTGACATTCCAACAACCATTACATTTTTCTTTTCCTTTTACATTTTTCCTTTTGCGGAAAATGGAGTCATTAACCTCCTATTCTCTAGAGCCCAAAAGTAGAAAATTTTAAATGTTTAACATGTCCCAGTGGATCTGAGGTCTTTTGATGCAATCTTTTGACTGGCATAAAATTGTCAGTGGTAGGAATGTTAAATATCTGTCCTTCTAAAATTATTACCAAAAATAGGATAGACTCTCCCCTAAGTTAGCTACATATTTTAAGTAAATAAATGGTAATTGCTTTAATATTAAAAGTACTCAAATGACAAACAACACATAAAGTATCATGAAAGGCATGAGTTTAGATTTGCACATTACTACATTCTAGGAAAATCACTGCAAGAACTTTAAAAAAACTGAAGAAATCAAGCTTCTCTGAAGAAATCATATATTTTATTTACCCTTGGTTCTTATTATTTTCATGTAAACTAAGTATATGAATACTGGCTAAAGTTGTTTGTTAGTATTATATAAAAAACAGTCTGCGTTTCTTCCCTAATTACTATATATTATATATATCATATTCATGATGATATCCATCCCAAATTTTAATAAATAAAATTTCTGCTCTGTCTTTAAATGTTTTAAAGTCCTGTTAAGGATTCCAAGGAGACTACAGAACTTCTGGAAGGATTTGGGGAAAATGCACTTTTTGTTAAAAATTCCAGTCACTGTATAGACAAAATTCAAATTCTTTCTTATATTTGTGCTCAGTGAAAATATAAAAATATATGTATAAACAAGTAAAGTAAGAAAACTAATTAAGTTCCTCCAAATTAAAAGATGCATGCCAGCAGATTTCAGGTTAGTTCTCTTTGTCTGAAGTGGCATTTCCTATACAGAACACAGAAATCATTGAATATTGATGGAGAGACAGAGAGTCTATCACCTTTGTTATATAAATACCTTACTATATAAAAATCTATTAAGCAACTAGATGAGCCATATAAGAAGCAAAAAGACAGTACAATATTTACTCGAAAGCTGTGGTTCTCAGACAAGAAGGTGGATCAGGATCACCGGGGGATTTGTCAAGACATAAATTATTAGATTCCACTTCCCCCTCCTAAGTGTCTGATTCAGCAGGGCTGGGTGGGACCCAAGAATCTACATTTCTAACAAGTTCCTAGATGATGGTCTAGCTGCTGGTCTGGGGCCACACTCAAGCACTGTCACAGAGAGAAGATAATGGTTATCCCCGGAGCAGAAAAGGCACTGGTGTGATAATTAAGAAACGCCAATGCCAAAGGCAGGTTTAAGGGTGGAAGCTCCAGAGAAGGATGCCTGGGTTTGAATCCTGGCTTCTAAGCATCAGTTTTTCCATCTGTATAATGAGGATCATAATAACTCCAATGTCATTAAAGTATATCATTCATTTAAATTATTGGCATAGGGGCGCCTGGGTGGCTCAGTTGGTTGAGCAGCCCACTCGATCTCAGCTCAGGTCATGATCTCAGAGTCATGGAATCCAGCCCTGCACCGGGCTCTACACTTAGCAGGAAGTTACTTTGGGATTCCCTCTTCCTCTCCCTCTGCCCTTTCCCCCACTCCATATCTCTCTAAATAATTAATTAATTTTTAAAAAAATACATTACTTGGCCTAGTCCTGGGATATTCTTAGGAATCGTTAGCTCAAATTATCATTAGCTGTAACTATAAAAAAGGCACATAGCACATGTAAGTCACCGTTTCCATAGGAAGAAAGGTTGTATTAAGTGAAGTTTTGGAATGTATCACTCTTAAAACTCTCTGATTCTAAACATACTTTCACTTCTCCTTATTTAAGACAATTTAATATTAGTACATTTAATATGTTATATTACTACATTTTAGTATGCTATCCTCTGCTAAGTGATCAGGGGAATAAAGAGAAGGGTAACACAGGGTAACACAAGTTCCCTGCTCTTGCCCTTGAGAGACTCCCCCATCTGGGAGAAAGACCATGCACACATGAAACAGTTAAACAACAGTTGTGATAGTATATAATGAAGTACCATAGTTAGTGGTTCAGATAGTTCAGAAAACAACGTCAACTCTCCTAACTTCAAAGAGAATTTGGGCCTTAACACTTCACACTGAAGGATATGTAGGATAATAATAACACTTGTATGGTTTTACGTGCAGCTATAATAATCATATGTAAGAATAAGAATAATAAAGTGTGTGCCACTTCCAGGGCAATCTATATATGTTATCTCAAATGTTATCCCATTTCATAAATGAGAAAAAACAAGCCTCAGAGATGTTTAGTCATTTGACCAAAGTCACACAGCTAACATGAGTATGAGTCTCATGACCAGCTCTTTGGACACTCTGTGCTCTTTCCATTATGCCATAGAGTAGAGGGTGATTTAATTAAGGCCATGGAGGAAAAATATGAGTGTATAATGTTCAAGAAATGGGTCAATATATATCAGCCAGGAGATTTAATTTAGTAATCATTAGCCCATAAGATTAATTAGAGATAGAGCTGAGATAGGGCAGATGATAATTATGGGAATTCTTGGAATCCACTTTGCAGGTTTACATTTATCTTGAGGTCAGTGGGTGGTTACTGAAAATTCATTATTTATGTAAGTACAGGATAGATTTAAGAAGAAGCAAGGTGATCTTGCTCATTCATCCATTCATTTATTCCAGAGTAATTTACTGGGCACTTTCTTTGCAAGGCCATAGGATTTCAAAGACAAATAAGACATGGTTCTGCCTTCAAGGAGATCTTTGTCTAGTGGGTGAGAGAGAAATGTACATTGAAAATTATAATTCCATGCAACAAATATAATACTAAAAGTAGAAAGTGGTCGAGTATAAACCTATATTTGACTGACAAAGATTTATTTGTAGTGTTTTCTCCATTTAAGTGCATTTAACATTAAATCAGTCAACAGTGAGTGTTTCTCTTTCATGTCAGAGAATTCCAAAACACCCTTTGGTACAAATCCTAGCATAGCAGATACAATTTCTACATGAATAAGAGTAAAATCCCACCCGCAGAGTAAGGGAAGGAGAGCAGGAAATACTGTGTATAATGTAGGATACTTCGGCTAGACCCTAAAGAAAGTAGAAGTACATCTGGCAGACGAAGGGGCAATGCATCCTAGACATTGCAAAGGCCCAGGGTCCTGAAATAGCTCAGCCTATTAAGAGATTTGCAAGAAAGTTGGTTTTGCTGGAGCTTAAAAGCAAGACTGTTAATAGCTAAGGGCCTGGACTATGGCGATTACAGTGAAAAACAGATAATAAAAGATAAATGTGCTTCTTAGAGAATTAAAATGAAATTATCTACGTCAAATGCCTAATACCCTCTCTGGCACATCTTAGACTCTCAATATATGCTCGTTCCTTTCCTCTATCTTCCTCTTCACAACTACTTCTTTTATAAACATATAAATGGGTTTGAATAAACACTCTTACCTTTTAATTCTCTGATGTCACAACTCAAAAGTGGCAGAGGTGACTGGGACCAAATATTGTAGCAGCTTCTTAAAAATATCCATTGAGATCTAAACCCTCACATGTACCTTAAGAAGCCCTGGAATTTATTCTTAGGGCACCTCATTGGCTCTGTCAGTTGAGCATCTGACTCTTGGTCCTGATCTCAGGGTCGTGAGATTGAGCACTGTGAAGAACTTCTTGCTCAGTGTGGAGTTTGCTTGCGATTGAGATTCCCTCTCTCTCCCTCTCTCTCTGTCCCTCCCCACTCCCTATCATGAATTAAAGAAGAGGAGGAAGAAGAAGAAGAAGAAGAAGAAGAAGAAGAAGAAGAAGAAGAAGAAGAAGCAGCAGCAGCAGCAGCTCTGGAATTTATTCTGAAATGTAGATTCCAAAACCACCCCAGAGTCAGAATTTCTGGGGGTAAGTCAGCCCCAGGCACCCATAGAATACAAGCTCCCCAGTAAGGAACTAAGCTGAGGCCAGGTTTGAAAATCACAGCTGTAGAACCAGGGTTTATAAAAGAGCCCCCACTGTGGGACCCTGCACCTCACTGGCTACACATTTTAAAAAAATATTTGTTTATAGTTATTTTTCATTTTGAGTTAAAATTTATATTCTGTGAAATGCAAAATGAAGTTTTAAGTTCACTGAATTTTGACCAATATAAATCCCATATTACTTGTACTCCATCAAGACTGAGGACAGCTCCATTGTCCTAGAAAATTCCTAATGCTTCCTCTTAGTCAACACCTACTCTCTGGTCCCCCAAGTCAATTTCTCTTCTGATTTTTTTTTTATCACTAATGATTGGCTTTGCCTGTTTTAGAAAATTGCATAAGGGAAATCACACAATATATACTATTTTGTGTTTGGTTTCTTTCACCCAATGTGATTTCTCTAAGAGTTATTCATGAGATTTAATATACCTATAATTTACGCCTTTTTATTCGTGAGTGGTACTTCATTATACAAATAGTACATAATTTGTTTATCCATTTTTCCCACTGATGCACATTCGGACATCTCTAGTTTTGGGCTCTTATGAATAAAGCTATAATGGACATTCTTGTAAAAGTATTTTTGTGGATGTATGTTTTTGTAGCTCTTGAGTAAATACTTTTGAGTGGGTTTGGCAAGCCATAGTAAGTATAACTTCATAAGAAACTGCTGAACGTCTTGTTATTGACTTTTGACCCATTCTGTAAACTTGACACCTATTCCCCTGGCCAAAGATTGCTTCACTATAGCTTCTTCCCAGGAATGTAGCTGAACAAAAGTTGCAACCCATCCACCTGCAACCATGAGACTGCCATTCACTCTGATCATGACGTTTATATCCGAGCTTTATCAAGCGTCTTCCCAACAGCTGTGGTATTCTGTGATTCATGAATGAAATGTATATGGCCACAAGAAGAAAGAGTGGAAAGTCCTAAAATTTCAATATTCTAAAATGGTCCTTTACTTTGTCAAGACAAAACCACTTACCGTAACAGAGGTCAATGTCTTTATAAGGTAAAAGTTTTAGAGCACCAAGAATTGAATTGGAACAAGTGATATGTAGCTGCCCTGGGAAGTAGCTTTAAAAAGAGATTATAGGTCTAATTTCATTATTTTATTGGCTTCATTTGCCACCCTAACCACATGGTTTTCTTCTATTTGCTCCAGAAATAGACCTTATTACATGATCTACGTTAGGGTGGGAGAGAGAGGAGTGAGAACATCTGCAGTAATGACTATTCCTTCGTCCCTTCCAGGACATGTAGTTCAGTAACAGTGACAAACTCTCGTGCTTTATCATAATTCCCCCTTTCCGGAGAGTGGACACATTACCTGAGTTTCATTTCCCCAAAGTGCACTCCTCAGCACTTCAATAATGTGCTAGAAGCATACTTCCTTTATACCACAGCATCCTCAAATGAGCCAAAACAGAAAAGGAAGGGGGGAAAAAATCCAGTCCATCTGCCAGATTTGTAAGGGAAAGGGGCTTAGAGGGAAAATGTTTGCATGCATATGAAAGAGAAAATAAAAGGAGAATGTTCTGGAAATGTTAAAAGGTCTTGTAGTGGGAAGTGTTACTAAGGGTAGTATGTAAAGCACAGCCTACATCCCCTATAGGGCAAGGGGCAGGGGTGGAGGCGAGGAGCTCATTCTCTGAGGCAGAATAGAAATAAAAAATGTATGTTTAAGGAAAAATCTGTTTTAGCATCGTATTTTAATGGCCTCACTTTATGGTCATTAGTCTATGTTTTAAGGTAGCTTTTTTGTAGTTGAGTTTCCTGCCCTCACCCCAAGCTGATGAGTTATATCTTCTCCCAATTAAAAAAATAAGTAAGTTTTTAAATATATACACATCAGCAAAAGGGAAAATTATTTACAGCTCCCATCCAGGGAGCAATACAAAAAAGCCCACTCTTGCAAGTGACTTTGCTCAAGGTGTGACCAGAAAGGGGCAGATTTTCGAGATGAGAAAGCCATAGCAGCCTCCCTCCTGAAAGCAGCAAGGACAGATAACCTCTTTCAGCCTCCCTCAGAACCACAAAGGCCCCCTGGGGTGCCACAGCCTCCGTCCCTGTGCCTGGGTGACCCTCCCACTTCTTTCTTTTTCCTTTGCTTTTCTTTTGTCCTTTATGGTCTGGTCCAGCCTCATCCTCCCTCCGCCTGCTCAGCCTGGGGAAGCAGTGCAGGGGCAGCAGCCTGAGGGGCAGGATGATGAATTCAGAAACACAGAATCAGCAGAGAGATTAGGCTGTCAGCCTCCGAAGCACTTTCCTGCCGAAGAGGAGATAAGCAGGAGAAGGTGAATGAGAACACTAGTCAGGCAGATGGTGCGTGAGATTCGGAGGCGAGAGGGGAGAAGGGAAGCTGTGGGGTGTGGGAGAGAGGAGAGGTTTGGGGGACAGGAAGAGGAGAGAAAATGCATTCAGCAGGCAGTGTCTGGGCTGAGCCTTTCCTCTTCACTGAGTGGCCCTGCTGACCTTAGGAGTTCGGAATGGGGTCGAAAATGCCCAGGGCCCATATGGGAGAACTGTGCCTGGTCAGGTCCAGGTCAGACACACGAGGCTAAAATCACATTCTAGCCCGGAGCCCCATTCACGTGGTTATTTCCCAGGTGGTAGATTCCATCCCAGACCAGCCGTTCTGTTTTATCTGTAAGCAATTCCATAAGATCAAGACAGTGTCTGGCACATAGTGGACATTCCACAATTATTCATGGAAGTGAACTGAACAATGCTTCCCCTCAACTCACTCCTGAGAAATCGATTCAAAGCACATAGCAGCGGGTCTTGTTTTCAAACAGCCTGGAGCACAGAAAGGTAATTGAGGCCAACCTTATCCCTGTAACCAGTGTTTTGGAAATTTTTTCCAGCAAAAAAACATTAAATGTCATCTTAGGTGGAAGTTCCGATAGGTAAGCTGGGGAAAAATAGAGCTTCTTTGCCTGAAGCAGGAGTCGGTTCTAGCACATCTCCTCTTCACCATCACCCCTCAACCTTCTCCCTTCTGTCTCCCCTATCAACTCCTGAGGGCACAGGGGGTCATGATTGGAAAGTCACTGCTGCCAAACAGACTGAGATCCGACAGCAAGCTTCAGTCCCTTGAACACAATTGGCTAAAGAGAGAACCAGAATCGTGAGTGCCACATCTTAAATAGGAGGGAAAGACTTAACAACAAAAACACAAAGAAACTGATTTTTAAAATGGGCCAAAAGTTTGGAGAGACTTACTCTAAAGAAGACATACAAGCACACTAAAAGATACTCAACATCAACAATCATCCAAAAAATGCAAATCAAAACCATAAGATACCACCTCATACCTATTACGACGGTTATTTTATAGAAGGAAGGAAGGAAGGAAGGAAGGAAGGAAGGAAGGAAGGAAGGAAGGAAGGAAGGAAGGAAGGAAGGGAAGAAAAAATAGGGAAGGGGAACACAAGGGAACAGAGTTGGTGGTGATGTGGAGAAATTGGAACATTTGTGCACTATGGTGCAGCTACTATGGAAAATAGTATGGCAGTTGTTTGGGATGCCTGAGTGGCCCAGTAGTTGAGCATCTGCCTTCAGCCCAGGTCATGATTCAGGGGTCCTGGGATCAAGTCCTGCATCAGGCTCCCGCAGGGAGTCTGCTTGTCCCTCTGCCTGTGTCTGACTCTATGTGTCTCCCATGAATGAATAAATAAAGCCTTAAAAAAATAAAATGGTAGTTGCTCAAAAATTAAAACTAAAATTACCATATGATCCAGTAGTTCCACTTCTGGGTATATACCCTAAAGAGATGAAAACAGAGACTCAAAGAAATATTTGTAGAACCATGTTCATAGCAACATTATTTACGGTAGCCAGAAAGTGGAATCAACCTAAGTGTCAGCTGACGGATGACTAGGTCAATGAAATGTGGTGTAAACAAACAATTAGTATCTTAGCCTTAAGAAGGATGGAAATTCTGATACCTTCTGCAACAGAGATGACTCTTGAGGACATTCTCCTGCATGTCATGAAAGGACAAATACCGCCTGAGTATACCTACATGAGGCGCTGAGAGCAGTTAAATGCATAGAGATAGAAAGTAGAAAGATGGCTTCCAGGGGCCAGGGGAGAGGAGGGAATGGAGGGAGAGTCAGTGTTTGAGAGTCTCAGGTTTCTAAAATATTTTTTTATTTATTTATTCATGAGAGACACATAGAGAGAAGGAGAGACACAGGCAGAGGGAGAAGCAGGCTCCTTGCAGGGAGCCCCATGCGGGATTCGATCCCAGGACCCGGGATCACAACCTGAGCCAAAGGCGGATGCTCAACCACTGGGCCACCCAGTGCCCAGTCTCAGTTTTGCAAGATGGAGTTCTGGAGATGGATGGCGGTGATGGGTGCACAATAATGAGCATGTAGCTCATACTGCTGACTGGTTAAAATGGTAAATTTTGTTGTGTGTATTCTATCGCCATTAAACATTTTGAGGGGAGCAGGGGAGGAAAATATTTGTGTATTTTGAGGGGGCCCAGTGCTGGGAGACTATTTTTTGTGGTTACAGCCCTAGCCATTGAAACCATCGAAGTAGTTGAGTTCACAACCCACACTTCATCCTCATCCTGCCCTCTTCACGCTCCATGTCTCACAGGAATCTGAATTTGAATCTGCTATTCGGGTCAGGTTCCACGGCTGCCACTCATTGCCCTACGTGGACAGAATTTGAAATATTTTCATTTTAGCTTTATTTTAGCCTTTCTTCCTGCCACAGTAACCCCCATTAGGGAAAACGGGTACAATTTTAACCTCAAGGTGGTCCTGTGCCTGTCTTCTTTTGAGGAGTCCAGATATGCTCCCTTCTGAAAAATGTCGATCTACCCTTTCTGCTCACTCGGGCTGAGCAGAACACTAAGTATGAGGATTCCGGCTACGCTTGCATTATAAGTTCTATTAACATTATGTTAATTAACTGAAAAGCCACACATTGATTTTCCTTGAGAGGTTCCAAGGATCAAATATCAATGAATGGATCCAGCTAAGCCTAATTTACTAATGGATTTTTAACTTATGTGGAGAGAAAGCTTTAAGGGAAAAGATTTTCTATTTGACAGAAGAAATGAAGAACGTACCTTTTCCAACTGATTGAGGGAATTTCTGTATTCCAAAAGAGGCAAAAAAATATATACTTAAGTCTTATGTTTTTTTCTTTAATTGTTGTAGAAAACGTCTAATAGAAAGAATCAATCTCAAAGCACAACTCCAAGTTCAATTAATGATGAAATATCCAGGAATCGTGGATCAAAGTGAACATAATTTGGGGACATTGGGCATTAATATCTCTTCTTCCAAGGCTCTGAACAATGCTATATATCAAAACATGTTTGGTGCTTATAAAATGGTTATATATTTAGGAGAATAAAGGAAAATCCTTTCAACAATCCGTTAGAGCCCCCTGCTAGGTGCTGAGACCCAAAAGTAGTTAAGACATGTTCACTCCTGGAGCTCCTGGTCTGACAAAAACAGTCATTGGAAACTCCTTGGGTGAATGGCAATAGGTAGAATTTAGTGATATGACTTTCCAAACTTATCCCCAAAAACCTCTATTAACTCACAGCATTATCATCATCCAGTTTCCAGGCAGTTTTCCTGGATGCAAAGGGAGTGAAAATATCAATAGCAAAACCATGGTTTCTGTGAGCTCCCATGACACATCTCTCCTGCCATAGCCCTAAAAAACATCTTCCCTGATTCAAGAGGATATGGGGGGTCACCCAGGAGCTCTTCATGGCCTTTCAGTGCTTCTTGTGGCTCTAGCACTGTCATCTTGCCATACTTGTGTCACTCTGATGTCAATTAAGGGAAAGTCTTGTCCCCTCTTGGATCAAAGACAACTGTCATTCACCAAAACCTGTTCCATCTTTCCCTTAGATACACGGCTAGACCACATTTCCCAGCATTTTTTGCAATTGTATGGAGCTGAGTGAGTTCCAGCCGAAGACTGTGGGAAGAAGTGATGTATACCACTTTCTGGCCTGGCCCATAACACCTCCTATGTGCTCCCTTGCTCTGTCTCTATCTCTTTCCCCATCTGGCAGCTACTTGTCAGTACCCAAGGCAATCTTGGAAGGTACATGTTGAAGATACCAGAGCCTCTGTCATCCTGGGTCCTGAATGACTGCATGGAGTAAGGGATTCCCTATGGTGCCCCTCCACATACACCACTCTACTCAAGTCTACTACCACCACCCACCAATTCGTCTTAATGTCAACAATATACAAACTATTGTGTAAAGCCACTGAAATTCAGGAGATTTTTTTTAAAGATTTTATTTATTTATTTGAGAGACAGAAAAAGAGTGAGGAGGAGCAGGGGGAGAAGGAGAAGCAGACTCCCCGCTGAGCAGGGAGCCTGACCCAGGGCTCCATCCCACGGCCCTGGGATCATGACCCAAGCCAAAGGCCCACAGTTAACCGACTAAGCCACCCAGACGCCCCAAAATTCAGGAGTTTTTCTGTTTCAGCCAGAGGCATACTTCCTCAAAAGATAATGAGGCTTCAGTTTTGAGATTCCCTCACTTCCACGGTCTGCATCTAAGAACCCAGAGAAGTCTCTGGCAGTGAGTTCATGTGGTCATTTTTTTTCTAGAATTTGCAGGAGTGAAATGTTTTAGCTACAAGTGGCCAAGATCACATGCCCTTTCCTCTTTGATTTGCCCTCCATTATACTTCACTTTGTCTCCAGTGGCACTGGAGTGGCCAAGGGCGTTTTTGGAATCTGGTAAATGGAAGTTTATTTTGGAATTAATGGGAATCTACTTAATCTGGCTCAAAGTCTATTCCAGGTATATTTAAGTTGCAGTGTAAGTATAGAAATGACTTTCCAGTGACTTTTCTACTACCCTTGTGCCAACTCACCTGGTATGCAAAAATGAAGGAGCAAGACCAAAGGCTCTAACTCAACATGTACAGGTCTTATGAGACCTGGCATTGTGATGCCAGGGGCGCACAGAAGAGAATGAAGTTTGAAATGCACCTGACAGAAGCTTCTCTGTGGGAATTCCTTGTAGCTGTAGACATGTAAACATGTAAGCAGACAATTTGTTCTCATCAACACCTAGTCAAAACAGAGACTGTCTTTTGTTGGTATGTACAATTATGAACGTGCCATGTATTTTTTCTTTTTATTATAGGAATCACTCAAAATGAGATCTTTCAAGATTCTTGTGTTTGTTGAGCTCAAGCTGTAGGAATCCCACGCAGAGTACATCATTTGCATTGTCTTCATTCTTTTATTCATCCTAACAATCAATAATTGAGAATTAATTTCGATTAACCATCCTGGAAGACCAAATTATGTTTTCATTCTCCCTAATAGAAAGTGATAGTCAAAATCATTGTCATATGAAGAGATGATCAAAATGTGTGTCACCAAAGAAAGAAAAAAAAAAGGTATTAAAGAGATGTGTCAGACAACTAAAAAAATATATATTGTTATTTTCCTGGGCTTTGTACTATTTGTCAGCTTTTTAAAAATGCACATTATTATGGTTTATTTTATCATTCTAAAGAAATAGTTCCTGCTAAATTTTACATTTGTGTATTCTTCTCTTAATGAGAATGCCTGACATTTCACAACCTCAGGACCCACTAAACTTAAGTCCAGCCCTGAGGCTGCAGTTAGCATCACTCTACTGAATCAGCTTTAGTGTTACCCGGAGTTACCGGGTCTCACAGGGGAACTGCTCTCAATTTCAGTACTTGAAGGCATCTCTAGGGATAGGCCTCTATCCCTTGGCCCACTCCTCATACCAGTTCCCTCTTTCAAGGAACATAGTGTGAGTTCTCTGAGGCAAGAGGACAATATGGAGGCATGCTCTCACCTGTGCACACCATCCCTTCTCCCTTCCAACCAGCATTCCTGGACGCAGCATGAACACCTGCGTTCTAGCTCCCGCTCAGACGCCGTGCCAGGTGTTACTCTTGGGGGCCAATTGTCGGATTCAATAAAATCAGTCATTGTGCCTCCCCTGAGCTGGTCAGACAAGCCTGAACCTGGTCAACGTGCCAATTAAACCTCCAGACATGCCCGAACATGTCTGAAGTGACAGCAGCTACCCAGCTCAGACACTTGGCTTCCAGTCTTTCTAGCCAAAAAGTGCTTCCAGGTAATGAAATCTCACTCAATCCTGTAAGCAAGGGAACAGGATTCTTCCCCATGTTATAGATAAGGGGACTAGCTTGGAGAGCTTCTGTGACTTTCCAGGGTCATGTAACCAACAAGTCATAGGCTAAGTGCGGAAACCCAAACCTTCTGTCTCCTGAGCCTGTGCTCTTGCCATAAAGCTCCTCTGTGGCCCCAAGATGTGTTGAGATACAAAGCACTGACTTCCAAAGGGTTGGGCAAGGTGCAGACGCTGAAACATTAGCACAGCTGCAGAGAATTTTCAAGAGATTCAGGGCTGGTTTGCTGTTGTTGTTTTAAAGACATAATAGAGAAAAAAGGACTGGCACTTTCCAGTAATAATAGATATGAAATGGGCTACTTCTTGCTTGACCCATTTAATTCTTGACTGAGATACAATCAGATAAATGACTCTATAATGTTTTTCTACTTGAAACAATCATCAGTACCATAGAACCAGGTTGAGAAAGTGTGTCTCCTTTTTCCTTACCATTGATATTCACACTACACAAAAATACCAAAATGTACTCCAAGCTGTTGTAACATCAGTTCACCTACATCACAGATGAAAGAGTGGTGCCTAAGGCCATCGTACAGAGTGTAGTTAAAGGAGTAGATGGGAGAATGAGACGAGAATGTGATTTTAAACAGAGAGACAGAGCTGCTTTAACACACTGGAGGCATGATTCACAGTGGAAGAAATGACCCTTGGGAATATTTCTCTATGGGTCTTAGGTTGAGGAAGGTGAGCCCCACTCCCCCTACTCCTCCTCCCAGTGGCCACCTCAAAGGAAAGCAGAAACTGGAATGAGATACAATTCTGCATAAGAAAATAATGGGATTTTAGGAGTCATTCGCTGACAGCTTGAGATACTGGGGTGGGGTTTGTGAGAGCGCCAGGAAGAAAGAAAATAGAAGGAAAGTTTGAGGGAAAGAAAGGAGTCCAACTGGTGGCCAGAAAGCAGGAGCCAAAGTGGGAGATGGTGGCTTGGCAAGAGATGCTCTGAAATAAGAAAAGGTCATAGAAATTTAAAATAGGATAATCCATGATTCAGCTTGAAGATTTTTCCCTGGAGTGAAATGTAATGCTACCACCCTTGCATTGCTACCCTTTTCCCCAAAACCTCCAGTAAAATTCTGTCTTAAGTCCTCATTGGATGCTTCTGAGAGAAGGGGCTGATCTGGGATGAGAAGAGTCTCAGAAGCCGAGGAGCAAGGGCCAGGGGCAGCCCTGGGGACCCTGGAGAATGAAGCCCCTCAGAAAATTCAAAGAGTAGCAGAGATTACTTCTACAACATGTAAGACAGAGACTCAGACCATCTTATCTTGCTACTAAAGGATGACCACAGAATTGTGCAGAAATTGGAGATGTCTGGAATGCATAAGCGTAATATAAAGTACCTCACTAGTGAAGCTGACATTCTCTGAATCTTAGCATGAAGCAAGAGCAGAAGCTGAGAGATCCAAGACTAAAAGTGAGGGCCATAGCTAGTGGCAAGGTGAGGATTAACTCAGGTGATCTGCCTCCTGGTTCACAGCTTTTCCCAGAATACCACCTGTTGTGGGCTGAATGGTGTCTCCCCAAAATTCATAGTTTGCAGTCCTAACACCAGCACCTCAGAATGCACCTGTATTTGGAGATAGGGCTTTTAAAGAGGTAATTAAGTCAAAATGAGGTCATGGTAGTGGCCCTAATCTGACTAGTTCCTTATAGGAAGAGGAGATTGAGACAGACACACAGAGGGATGACCATGTGGGGACACAGGGGAGAGGCAGCTGTCAGCAAGCGAAGGAGAGGCCTTAGAGAAAACCAACCCTGCTTACCCCTTGATCTTGGACTTCTAGCCTCCAGAACAGTGGGGCACTTATTCCTGTAATTTAAACCACCCAATCTAGGTACTTTGTTACAGTAGCCCTAGCAAATGTATACACCATACTCTATTCCATGGTCACAGGTCATTGAGGTCAGACAAGTCCTGTCCCCCACGTGCCAAAGTGGCCAAAAAAAAAAAAAAAGAATCTCCTCATATGTCCCCGTATTTTGACTATCTTTCACTTTTTCATTCAGGAACTTTTCTGAAAGACCAGTCATTCTATACTTTTTTGATCTGTAGCAAATTCTTCTTCAAGCCCAAAGCCACTTTATGGGCCCGGCTCTCATCTTAATATCACAACCACCACAAGATCCCCCTAACGATCTCATCTTGCCACCTCTCCCCTCCCAAACCCTTCCCACTCCAGGTTCCTTGTCCTAAAGCCTGTTCTGGGCATTTTACATATAAAAGGAGACAACTTGCTTGCACATGGTATAAATGAGTTCATGCTGATAAGCGTGCATTGCCTATAGAGAGAATCAATATCTTTTCTAGCCTTGTCCAAAACAGGAGACAATAACTACTTAATTTCCTCCTGATACCTCCATTAAGGACTCAAGCCCAGGCTGTCCTCCACCCAGGTTACTTCAAGCAGATTTCCAAAAAATTATGTCTCTATTTACAAACCCACTTATTGGCTGCTCCAAAAGGAGCTCAAAGTTCCCATCAACTCAGATTTGCTCCTGACTTAAAGCCTCCTGTTTCCTGCTCATCTTCGCCTCAAATAGCATGGGAGCTTTGCTCTGTTCTGAGCTACTCTGTTCTTAAAACAGTGTTTTGAGTTCAGCATCTCCTGGATAGCTAGACACAGACGGGCACCCATGTGCCTGTGCTTCGCTACCATCTCTCCCAGCCGCTCTTGAAAATAGACTATAGTTATCGGTTCTGCCAAATACCACAGACATGCTGTCTCCTTCAGAGGGTCACCTCTAGGTCATTCTCATGAAAGGAGGGGTTATGTCGAAGTGAATGTGACAGCCAGAGAGCTGGTCTCAAATTGAGATGTGAGTCCCTGGGGTCAACCCACCAGGGTGCCTGCAAGTGTCTAGAGAAGCAAAAAAAAAAGTCTCTTCAAGGACAGGGTTAGAGTCAGCACAAGGGTCTTTCCAAATGAGTACCCCCTACTCTGCAGCCTGTGAACTCTGACCCACCGGAGACAGTGTCTGAAGGGGTCTTGACCCATTCTTTTACCATGGAAGACACAGACTCGTCCATTTACCAGAAGAATGTGGGGCTGGCGGTGAGTCTGCCCCAAGTCCATTGCCCTGTCTTCTCTCATCCTAGGCCCTCACGACTTGGGGGTTGGTGGGGAGCATATCTCACTAATAGATTTGAATCATATAACCTTCTGAAAATGCTAATGAGAATGAAAAGGGCCCCAGGAAGCATCAAAGTGCTGACATGACCAGGGATGTGTTTGAACCTGTGCAGGGCAGTGTGGCATATTTATCAGGCAATTTTCCGAGCATGCTGTGTCTCCTTGAAGATGCAACAAGCATATGAGCTTCTGGATAACATGAATCTGTTCAATGGCAGGATTATTTTAAGTTTCTTGGCTCCATCATCTATTGATATAAGTTTTCCAAATCTTTTTTTTAGAGGTTGTTTCTGTCGGAAGGAACGGCAATGGGGCAAGAAAGTCTATAACTAACTTTTCTTTCTTTTTGTTTTTTTAGCTTCTGTTTGCTTCACATACATGGCTTATTCTCTGCCTCCTTCTTTGCCCTAACCATTCTACACTATCTCACAAACTCATAGAATCATAGAACTGATCACTGAAGAAGGACTTTGGAAACAATATGACCCATATGCCTCATTTTACAAATAAGGAAACTAAAACTCAGTGAAGAGAAATGAGTTGCCTAAGGTCACACTTCCAGAGGGTGGCAGGTCCCCTCACCACAATGCTCCTGCCACCAGCCAGTTTACCAACAGACCACTACACTTTCCCTGACCACTCCTTTGCTCTGCTTATTTCCAGCACTTCAAAGACTATGCAACCCGGATGTCCTATATTAGACATATTACATGATATAGAGTCCTTCTCTGGCTTTTTCACAAATATGAACAAAAACAAACTTGCATCTTAGTCTCCAGAAATCCTCCCACCCTGCACCCTTGGGTCTGAGCTTATTTTGGGCTCCCAACATTATAAGCGGTCCTCAGGGAGGGCAGTGGTACTGTATACTGGTTTTACTTTTGCAGTTAGACTATAAGAAATTGAAGGGGTAAGGTGAAATCAAGTCTTTTCATGCATTTTGCATAGAACCCAATTACAAGTTATGCCTATTTTTACAGAATCCAGAATATTTTCCTCCTTCATTCTCCCTTTCAAGCAAATAGAATATATATCTGCATATATTTTTAGACAATAATAGAGCAGAGTGGTTGAAATCTTGGGGTTCTGTTGTAGGACAGACTAGAGTTCAACCTCTATGCCACTCACTAGCTGGGTGATCTTGGATAAATTATTTTATCTATTATGCCTCCATTAATTGTTTACAATGAGTTGATAACAGCAGTCTCTACTTCATTAGGTTGTCACAAGAATTTATGAGGTCTCATAAGTGTGTGTTACAAGATGTCTGTATACACACACAAGCACACACACTCACACACACCCACAGAGTATATAAAACAGTACAGTACCTTATGTTAATGCTCAGTAAAGGTTAATCATTATTGTCTATATAAATATTTTTAAATTAAACCTTATTATTCCTATGGTTTATATTGAATAGACTAATTCTAATAATAAGTTAATTGGTTTTATTGAACAGACCAAAATTCATGAGGGATAAACAGGAGATAGCTTTCATTTTCTTTCCCAACCACAGCCTTGTAACATACTCTTTCATTTTAAAAATTTATTTTATTTAAATTCAATTAATCAACATATAAAAAAACAAAAAAAATCAACATATATTATTGGTTGAAATATACCCTTTTAAATGCCCCTATCTTCCCTTGACATCATCTCAGACTGTAGGTCCATTAGCTTTCCTTTCTACTTAAAGCAAGTCCCATTTAATAGGATTCATTCTGGTGTCAAATTCTAATGCTCACCCGAGCCCAAGCCTCTCTTCTCCCTCCAGCCCAGCCTGACCCCTGGCTCTGACACCTGCACTTCTTCCTCTTGCCTTGCTCTTCTGGCAGGCAAACCTCCTTGAGGATTTACCCATGAACCCCTCCCTCCAGACCCCAACACTCCCCACTAGGCTGCTACCTCATTATTCCTAATTCCCTTCTTCAGTGAATTCTAGGATTTTGCTTAAATAGGCTACATGGGGTGGTTGGTGAGGTTTTAAAGGATGAGTTGGGAGACCCTTACCTGCTCCCAGAATGGGATCGTGGCAGCCCCTTGGCTGCTGCCCAATGATGTGGGGGTGCTCAGAGCCTATAAGCCTAAGCTTCAGGGTGTTAGGCAAAAACCTAAGGCAACAGAGAACATCCCATTTCATATTCTGTTACCTGTGTTTCTTCTGGCTCAGCTGAAATGGAATGCTTTTCTCTGAGGGTGAAAGCAATACCTTTTTGGTAGCCCTCTGGAAATAGAACCACCAACCTCTTATTTGCTGGGAAAGCTGGCAAGAAGAAATGCTGAGAGTTTCACCCTTTAGTAAAGACCCATCATTGTCTGAAAGGTTTCTTCCACCCTAATACCAACCCATTACACAGGCAGAAATCCCTGAGCATCTTGCTAACCTTGCTAATCTGCTACTGTATCCTCATAGGTTTGTGTAATAAGAAATGGCTTCCTGGTTAAGGATCCAAGCCTTTGACACAGTTCACGGGGGCATGAAGTACTGGCACCATTCTGAGTGCCATCTGAGCATCTCCCAAATGAAGAATGCATGAATGCATCTTTCATTCATGCATGCCTTCCTTCAACACATATGTATTACTCTGTGCTAGATTTGGTGGCTAAAACAATGACTAAGATAGACAAAGTCCATGATAGAGCTCGTAGAACACCTAGACAGGAAACTGATACATAAATCATTACAAATAACGACCAAGAGATAATCAAGAAGTTGTCACTATAAAGGATAATGTTAAAACCTGTATTACATATGGTTCCAGGAGATGACATTTAAGCTGGCAGATACAGAAGAAATGGAGCCAACCTGAGGAAGAGCAGGGGTAAAGGAATTTCCAGATTCAGGTTAGAACATGGGCCATAAAAAGCCTGAAGATGGACAATGCTTGGTGTGCTCGAAAAATTGAAGGGAGGCTTCTGTAGCTGGAATGCAGTGAATGATACTGAACAATCATGAAGACCAGACTGGCCAAGGTCTTATTAACCAAGGTCTTATTCCTTATTAACCAAAGAATCTATAACTCTAAGCATAATAGTAAGCCAGGCCTGGGTTTTGAACAGGAGAATGCCTTATCTTGCTTTTAAACATTGAGGCAGGTTTAATGGTGGTCCTCAAAAAGATATGTCCAAGTCCTAGCCCCCAAAACTTGTGAGTCAGACTTTATTGGGAAAAGGGGGTGTTACAGATGTCATCAAGCTAAAGACCTCAAGTCTGGATTTCCCTGAATTAACCAGGTGGCCACAAATGCAATGACAGGTTCCTTATAGAAGACACAAGAGAGGACATCAGAGCAAAAGAGAAGACAGAGACTGAGATGGGAGTAATGCAGCCGCAAAGCAAGGAATGCCACCAGAAGCTTGAAAATGAAATGAAGGACCCTCCTTTAAAACCTCTGAAGGGCATGTGGCCTTGCCAACACCGGTGGCTTCTGGGGAGCCACCTCAGAGTGCTGGTGGTTTGTAGATTTGTGCAGTCAATTCCAAAGCCAAACATAGGAAGTTAGAACTGAGAATTTTTAAAAGAATTTTAAAAAGATGAGCTGTATCTCATCTCCAAACAGAGTCAAGAACTTTCAATCCATCAACTGCCTTGCACCATACCACTGCACAGTGGGAAGATGAGAACTCATTTTTTTTTCTTGAAATGCTGACAATAATCAGTAACACTGTGTGTATGTGTATGCGATGTGTAGGTCTATGTGTGTGAGCGTGTGTGAGCATGCCTGGGTACACATGCCTGTGCTGCTGGGAGGGACTACACCAGCATTCATTCACTTCGGCCACTAGAGCAGGTTCTTAAGGGGGATGACTCTTCAGGAGCAGCAGGAAGTAAATGGACCAGAACACAAGACTTAAGACTGAGCCATACCCAGCAAGAGAGGTGCTTTACTGACCATTCATCCCTCAGTATAGTCACTCTTTAAAGGAATCCCCAAGCCCACCACGTCATGCTTTTCCTCTTGTTCTACTTTTCTTTTCAGAAGCACTCTTCCTTCCCTGCTCTTCACTCAATATTCAGTTTGATGGCTGAATTGAAGCCTGCAATGGAAAGAATCCAAGCAAATGAGCTCAGAGCCCTGCACAAAGGAGGGGGTGGAGGGGGTGGAGGGGGGAGAGGATGGTGAAGATGAGGGGGGGATGTGTAGGGGCGATGCTATAGAAACAGAAGGTTTGGGCTTCAACCTTGTTGCCATAGGCAGAGGATCCCCATACAGTTCTGCTGTCCTCACGGAGATGGGGTTTGCCTCAGCCAATAGTCATTTTCATTAGCCCTCCATCTCCGGCCTGGGGCTGAATCCCACAGAGCACATAAAAGGCATGCCAACAGTCGAGGATTCCCTATCCTGGAAACAAATCCAAAGCTGTTGCATCCTGTGGCAAAAGCACAGACTGAAAAAATGCTGCCCGGTCACCCCCTCTCATTCTGTTCAGGCCACTGGACACGGCATTTGCCAGCTCCAAATTCACTTTTTGTCCAAAGACTCAATACACCTATTGATAGGGTGTCCAGGAATGGCCTCTCCTTCATCCCTTCCTGGTGCCCCCAGGCAGAAAGCCCAGCAGGCTCAGTTTGTGAGCAGAGCCCCAGCCAACGGAGGACAGGGCCACATGGGGAACCCCGCTCATCTGCATTCAGCTTTCTTGCTTTGTGTCCTGGTCCTGTGCCACGAGAGCGCCCATTTACTGAGATCACCTGTGCACAGCACTGTGCTGAGTACTGAGAGAAGCAGGATAAAAAGAGGAATTCTGAGTCACAGTAGAATGTCCAAATAGGAACACCCAGAAGTTTTGTGTAGATGAAGGATTCCCAGCACCACGTACCACCAGCACGCATCTTTCTGAAGGGGCTCTTCTGTGTACCGCCTGTAGGTAAACTGGTTTTTGCTTCCTAGTCTCTCCAGTACATACAGTTGAGGATTGCCTCATGTCTACTTGTTATTTGCTTATGTTTGGGGCAAATTCCCCTTTTCAGTGATCTATGTTTTTCTCACCTGTCATATTTTGTCTCTCTCCCAATTTTCTCTCTCTCTCCCGATTTTCAATGTTGGAGACATCTCTGTTCACCATCATATGAACACATACAAATACTTACAAGCTTACATACAAAGGGATTTTCCTTTGGGTACTTTTTTTTTTCCAAAAATGGGCTCATACTATATACATTGTTTTGCCATTTGTTTTCGTATTTACCAATGCGCCGTGAACATTCTCCTAGTGAACAATGAGCAGATATACTTCTAACTCATTCTTTTTCATAGATACATTATATTCTATATTCTATATGTACAGTGGCTCCCCCCTTATCTATGGGTGATATGTTCCAGGACCCTCAGTGGATGCCTGAAACTGTGGATAATACCAAACTCTATATATACATTGTTTTTTTCCCTATGCATACATACTTATGATAAAGTTGAATTCATGAGTTAGGTATAGTAGGAAATTAACAATAATTACTACTTATAAAATAGAAAATTATAACAATATGACTGCCTGGGTGGCTCAGTGGTTAAGCATCTATCTGCCTTTGGCTCAGGGCATGATTCTGGGGTACAGAGATCGAGTCCCACATTGGGCTCCCCTCAGGGAACCTGCTTCTCCCTCTGCCTGTGTCTCTGCCTCTCTGTGTATCTCTCATGAATAAATAAATAAATAAAATCTTTAAAAAAGAAAAAGAAAGAAAGAAAGAAAGAAAGGAAGGAAGGAAGGAAGGAAGGAAGGAAGGAAGGAAGGAAGGAAGAAAGAAAGAAAGAAAGAAAGAAAGAAAGAAAGAAAGAAAGAAAGAAAGAAAGAAAATTATAACAATATAGTATAGCAAAAATTATGTGAATGTGGTCTCTTTCAAAATGTCTTACTGTACTGTACTCACCTTTCCTGTCCTTATGATGACATGAGATGAGAAATGCCTATATGAGGAGATGAAGTGAGGTGAATGACGTAGGCATGTTTCCTAGCATTCAGCCTCTACTGACCTTCTGAGCATATGTCAAAAGAAGGATCATCTTCTTCCAGACTGCAGTTAGTTGACTGTAGGGAATTCAAATGTTAGAAGCAAAACCACAGGGGCACCTGGGTGGCTCAGTCAGTTAAGTGTGTCCGCCTTCAGCTCAGGTCATGATCCCAGGGTCCTGGGATCCAGTCCCGCATCAGGCTCCCTTCTCTCTCTCCCTCTGCTGCTCCCCCTGTTTGTTCTCTCTCTCTCTCTCTCTCTCTCTCTCAAATAAATAAATAAAATCTTAAAGAAGAAGAAGAAGAAGAAGAAGAAGAAGAAGAAGAAGAAGAAGAAGAAGAAGAAGAAGAAGAAGAAGAAGCCTCCAAACCACAGATAAGGAGGACTGCATACCTCAACTTATTCAATCATTGATCTACTAATGGTCATTGGGTTACTTCCAGTACAAATACTGCCACTATGAAGAATCTGGATGAAAAGTCCTCCTTCCCATGCCCTTCAATACTGAGTCTGTGTTTCTGGAAGGGGTCTTCCTGGCCCAATGAAACAGATGTTGTTGTTAGACTGTTTTTGAAAAACACTACAGTGTCTCCCGTTCCCACTAGCAATAAATGAGAATGCCCTTTTCTCTCCACTTCTAGCCAGCACTAAGTTTTAGTGCTACTTCTCAATTTTTTGGCAAACAATTTAGTGGAAAAAAACTTTAATTATGCTGCCACATGAATTTGTATTTTCTTGATTAGTAGGAAAATTACTTGCCTTTTACAGATTTATTGGCCATTTGGATTTTCTCTTCTGTAAATTGCCTTCTCGTGCCCTTTGTTTATTTGTTTTTTATTGAGATGTTACATTTTTTTACAAGTAAATAGGAGCACTTATGTGCTATGGATGTTGACCTGCAGTCATATTTTTTACAACATGCAATTTATCATGTGCCTTTTTTTTGTCTTGTAAGCTAATATAATCTTACACATGCTTTTCTTTTATACTTTTAAAGACTGTTTTCTTGCTTAAAAGGTCTCTTTCTCGGGGTGCCTGGGTGGTGTAGTCAGTTAAGCATCCAACTCTTGGTTTCAGATCAAATCATGATCCCAGCATCCTGGGATCAAACTCCATGTGGAGCTCTGTGCTCAGGACAGAGTCTGCTTGAGATTCTCTTTCCCTCTCCCTCTTTTCTTGTGTTCCTCACTCTCTCTTTCTTTAAAAATAAATAAATCAAGTCTCTTTCTCACCTAAAGTTACCTAATTTTACTTTATATTTTATTTT
The DNA here is from genome assembly GCF_003254725.2 of Canis lupus dingo. NCBI lineage: Eukaryota > Metazoa > Chordata > Mammalia > Carnivora > Canidae > Canis > Canis lupus. The sequence continues at coordinate 18,608,780 of NC_064277.1, forward strand.
AAAAATATTTATCCTTGTATCCTGAAATATTTACTCATTTTTTTAATGTGGAATTTTTTTTCTATACGATGTGAGGGAGGGGTACAACTTTCTTTTCTTCTTGATGGATAACAATTTTGCCGGCACCAATTTTTTTGTAGCTAAACTGAAAAGCCACTGCTGTCACATACTTAAGTAGCCTTTGTCTCTATTCTGTGCCACTGATCTGTTTGTCTTTTCTCATGCCCATATCACAATGTTTTGATAACTGTGAGAGATTTGAATTTTTTTGAATATATATTAAGCCTCGTATCCTAAACATCTTCTCCATAGTTGTCTTCGGTATACACAGTATGTAGTTAGCATTCCTAAAAGGCATTTCTTGCTACTTTCTGCTTCTGTTAAGCTGAAGGTGTAGCATCTCCACATCAGTGCCTTAGTTAGAAAGATATATCATGATTATAGAGTAAGGCATAAAATCTAGGATACTAGAAACAGAGTTCATCATGAAAATCCCTGGGCTAAAAATCATTCATTTTGCAAAATTTTGTATCTTAGTGCAAATATAGTCTTCAGTCTTTCTATTTTTTGAAAAGATCAGAGAACATACAAACACATGGGGATATGGTTCAAACCACACAGCAAATAGAGTGCTATTCCACCAGATGGAGACCAAGCAGGGTTAGATGTCAGGCCAATCTGTGGTGGAGGTAAGTTCTGGGGAGTCTTGCAAGGTGACAATTGATGAGGAAATCACTGCTGTTTGAGTTCCACCAGCAGGGACCTCAGAAAGCACGTTTAACGAGCCATTCAATTGGGGATATTTCTTTGCTTACAAAATAAGCTGGTGTCACCTAGTTGCTTTCAGCGGGATGCATAGAGCATTGTGATTGAAACCACAGGCTCTGAAATCACCTGGAACTGGCAGCAAGTTCAAGTTTAGCCACTCCTTAAATTACTTTGGAAGTCTTATTTACTCTGTTTTCTTGTATGTACATTTAAGATGTAAATAGTAACTATCTCACAAAGACTTGTGAAGTGGATGAACTAAGACAAAGAAAACAATTTGGCAATAGGAAGGAGTGGGAACCGGTACCTGGTAAGTAGGAAGCACACAATAAATGCCGGTTATTACCACTACTATTATTATGTGTCTTGAGACACTGCCCCTGCAGGGACTGTCCCTCTGGCATGGAAGAGGTTGTGAGCAAATGGGATGCCTGGCCCACTTCGGCTTCACTTAAAAGAAATGAACCTTAAAAGGGCTATTTACCTGTTTAATTGGGATTCTTTGAAGCAAGGCCACAAAAAGAGCCTGAAAGCCAACAGACTGGATGATCATGAACTTCATTTCTAGTTCTGACCTGTCAATTATTTGTCTCCACCATTCCCAGTGGCCCATCCAAGATGGAGCCTAAAATGTTGACCTGAGCTATTTTATAGAATAGGATCAACATAATTCACACAATGACAGCCATTCTGAGTGGACTTGGGATGCTGATTCACCTCACCAGATTCAATTTATGCTCTGTAACTTCATGAGAGGCAGAAATGTCACATATTTCAATAAAAATAGCAACAGTAACAACTAACACTTGTATACTTCCAGGTACTGTTCTAAATACACAAAACCCAGGAGACAACAAGTCAATAAAGGTGATAGAATTTGCAGTGCAGGGAGGTGATGTGACTTGTCTTGGCCACACATCTGTTAGGTAGTAGAACTGGGGCTTGAACTCAAGCAATGGGTCTCCAGAATCTTTACCTCTACATCACCCTACCTCTCCCACAGTTTTGACTTGGAATCCATCATTTCCTTTCTTTCCATCAGACCTAGAATCTCCATCCCTAGGCCCCGGCTCTTCCGGCTGTCCCCTTGGACTGCAGCCAGCATGACTGGTTGTACAGCAATTCCTGTACCTATGTGACATGTGTCATGAGTTACTTGTGCTATTTACTGAAGACCTACCAGGTTCCTTGGTTCCAGGCACCCTTTAAAGGTATCACATGTGTTATTTTACTTATGTTTACACATTACATGCATTATTATACTTATTATTTACTTGTTATTTTACTTATTCTCACAACAGCCTGCCTATGAAGTAAGCACTATTATTCTGTCCACCTTTCAGAGAAGAAACCCAAGGTGCAAATTCAGTATCCAAGGACACACAGATCTATGTCAGCCAGATTCCAAAGACCCTGCTCTCAGCCACTACTCTGCACTGCCCCAGCATATAAACCTACAGAATGCTCTGGTTGCTAACTAGCCAGCTTCCCCACCAAGGGAACAGCATTGTACACTCATCTACCATCCATGCAAGAAACCTTGGACTACCCGTTGCCTCCATGTCTCCAAGTCACACAGCTAATATGCCATGAAATCCTACAGCTTCTTCTTCCTTCATCTCTTCCCACGAGCTAAAACTTTCCCAGAGCAGGGCATGTCTACCCTGTACAGTCAAAAGCTATCTTTTCATGTAGTCACAGGAGAAAGGTTTTGGATAATGATTGTGCTGTATGACCAAGTAATATTATTTCTCTGCTGGCTGCTTAGGCAAATGTATGCTATTATCTTTTCATAGGCATGACTTCCAGAAAACATTTTATTTCTCAGGTAGTGAATCCAGAGGGTAAATTCTTACCTGGATGAGACATTAACCATAATCTGGATTTCCTTAATATTTACCTGGTTAAGATCATTTAAAAAAAATTTGGTAAAAATTACCCTCCTACTGAGTCATTTAAGAATGTTATCCTTCTCAAATAATAAGTATTGATCAGTTAATTCTGTCAATGTACTCAATCATGATAGTGTGAACGTGAATGAAATGGCTTTCACATATTTTATTGCTAAATGTTTGGGGTTTTTTTTTTCATTCTACTTATATGAAGTCTTAAAAAAGCAAAAACAAATATCTGCAAGTTCCTGTTGGAAATGCAATAAATGGTTTTGCAATGAGAACTTTAACAAACTGGAGTTTATATACAAGAAAATCCATATTTTCACATCCAAAAGTTTGACTGTCCTGAACTAATCCATTCTTCCCCCACCCATTCTTGAGCTTTTTAGGCAACTAAAATGTAAAGTTAAATTTTAACTTTAATTTATTTTACTTAGTGAATAAATTTCACTAGTCTGATCCAACTATGTGAGTACATTTTCTTCTTTAAATTAAAAAATCTTAAATTTTCATGTTTGAAAAATAAAAGCATATATTTGTATTTCTATTTCCTTATAACTGCATCAAGAAACTCTAGAAATATGCCCTAAAAACTAATTTGAAAGCTAACTATAGTGGGTAGGGTAAAGAACTCAATAGATGTGGGGAGAAGAATGGGTGAAAGTTTTCACTGAATTCTTGATAGTACTTGATCATCAAACTACACATTTATTCCATGTTCCAAAAATAAATTTAAAATATCAAATCAAGTTGTTTCTCTACATTTCCCTCTGTGGGTCTGAAACACACACACACACACACACACACACACACACACAAATAATTCTCTGCTCCTGGTGTAAATCTTGATTTTATATAGCATGTCATTTATGAAATTAGAGTGGCAACAGAAGAGGAATCTATTTTTCTCTGATATCAAAATTTGCCACTCTCGTGTTATTTTTCTCAGAATATTTGTCTAGGTAAAACATATTATAGCTAGATAAATATTTCCTGAATGACAGCAATTCCTTCAGAGTTGCCTAGAAAGTAATCAGTTTTTGCCTATATAAGCTATAGTTAAATCATGTGTGATGATACGTGTCAACTTTGGTGGGCAATGGTGCCCAGATACTTTATCAAATATTACTCTGCATGTTTCTGTATTTGGATGAGATTTACATTTAAATGAGAGGACTTTGAGTAAAGCAGATTGCCCTCCATAATAAGGTGGGCCTCATCCAATCAGTTGAAGTCCTGACTAGAACAAAAGATGAAACTCCCTCAAGCAAAAGCTAATCCTGCCAACTGACTGCCTTTGGACACTAACTGTAAATTTTTTCTGGGTCTCTAGCCTGCTGGCCTCCCCCATCAGATTTTAGACTTGCCAATCCTTAACAATCACATCAGCCAGTCCTTAAAATAAACTTCTCTCTCTCTCTCTCTCTGTCTCCCTGTCTCCCTCCCTCCCTCTCTCTCCTTCTTTCCCTCTCTCTCCCTCTCTCTCTATCCACGTTTCTCTGGAAAACCCTGACTGATACATCATATAATGGAATGCATTCATTCAACAAACTATGATTTATGACTCAGTGCCAGTCATGTGCCAGGCAATGTATTAGTGCTGGTGGCACAAAGATGATGGTGGGTCAGGGCCCCCATCATCAAGGAGCCCCTGAGTAAGGGAACAAATGAAATAGTTGGTAGAGTGAAGTGTAGCAGATGCTACCCTAGTAGCGATAGAGACCTCAAGAAGGAGGGTATACATAGAGTTGCGCAGAGAAAAGGACAAGCTGAACTGATCTTTTGTTCCTTTTTGGTGGAAGGAGAGGGCAGTGATGGCCTACAATGCCCAAACCCCTGCCTGGATTCACCTTCCCTGCTTTGTGCCTATGGCCTGATAGTCACACAAGAGAACTGAATACAATGACAGTGGGACCCATCTGCTGGGCTTGGAATTTATCAGATAAGAGCACACCTACAAATATCAAGAAGAAGTAAAATTAGTAAATAACACCTCTTCTGTTTTTCTGGTCTTCTTTCAAAGTTAATTTAAAGAAAATGATAAGAGCCATGTCCTGATATTTATAGAAATCCAGCTCATAATATATTGATGCAATATTTATAAAGTTCATTTATCACACATATACATTTAGAAATTGTCACTAAAACAATTCATTAATTTTTGAAATCAATGACATACTTATTCATTATTCATTTATTTACTTTATTAAAGTTTATTAAAGTTTTAAAATGAAAAAAAATACTACCACTTTCCTTTTGCCATAATGGTGTTATAAATCTACATGCCATGCATACAGAATGTAAAATGTGCATGTAGTATGTACTTTCAGGGATTATTAGGTGAGACATCTTATATTTTTAGAAGAAATGCATAAGGATGTACACCCATCTGTACACTTCACGAAAGAGAAAACTGCCTAAAAATCTTTCTCCGGTATCCAAAGCTAAAATATTTCTCCAAATCAAGGTCAGATTTTTTAGTAGAGCTAGGATTTGCCTCGGAGTAAGAAAGTGGAAAAATCTAAAATGAAGGAAGGTTAATATTATTAACATGGAGGTGTTCCAGAAAACAACAAAAAATAAGATTTGGAAAACAGAAAGCATAAGCTGTTTGATAGCAGGTTTGATGCTAAATTTACAGGATATAAATGCTGCCCAGCACATAAAGTAAGTGAGAATAAAATATTCCCCGAGCTGCCCTCTGAGAGTCATAGGTGGAACAGGATGGGGAGACAGCATAGCAGCCCCAACCAAGCCTTCCAAGAGGTGTGAAATAAATCATAGAGGAAATGAAATACCAGTTTTCCAGCTGTCTGGCTCCTGTCTCCGACAAGAGAGACAACTCTATACAGCACAAAAGGCCCGGCAGGCGGCAGGACAAGCAGCGCCCGGGCCCTTTCAAGCCCCGAGCATCCTTCATTAGGCCTGTTAGAACATCATCCAGTTAGAACATGAAATGCACTGGACATTTGTTTTGCTGATACACACAGATGGTTGAGGATTTAAACTGAAAGAGAACCAGGCAGACACTGGATAAGCTATCCCTTGCTGCAGGCAGATACATCTTGTCATTATCACAATGATTTTTATTTTTCCTGTTAGTAAAAAGTATGGGGGTGGGTGGAGGCCGCCCTGCACGTGTGTGTGTGTGTGTGTGTGTGTGTGTGTGTGTGTGTTTAATGGTTTAGCTCTAATCAAAACTAAACATTTTCCGCAAGCTTCCAGAATGAAGTTGTGCTCATGAAAACACTAAAAACAAGAGATAAGAACATGTTCTAACCTTTCAATCAGCCCAAGAAAGGATAATACTGAATACTATGCTATCATCAGATTTACAGCTTTTTTGACATTGTGAGTACTTTGGGAATCCTCGTTCATTTCCATTGTATAAAGTTTATTACCAGTTAAAATCTAAAATGGTAATGCCTATTTTTAGAAGCACACGGGAAACATCCGCCTCAGACAAGGAATTTGCTAGATGTTACCCTCTCTAGACTGCTCCACAAAGCCAGGGCGAGCCCAGTGTACAAGCCCAAGCCCTCACACGGTGCTTGGAGAATACGGTCACCCCAATAGCACCTGTGTCACCTCATTTCATACTCAGAAGCCCTTGAGGTAGGTATATGTATCTCCAATTTATGGAAGAAAACACAAGTTCAAAGCAGTTACATAGAGCGAGTCCCACAGCCAGCTAACTAGTGACAAGTGTGACATGTGACAATCTTTATTCATCATGCTAAATCCCAAGTGAAATCAGAATCCTCACCTTACTAGTTTTCAATATAAGGGATTACTTGCCTTGATGAAAATGAATAAGTGGTAGATCTTCACCTGGGGTAACTGTCACCGTGACAGGTGCGTTCTGTGAATATCTGAGACGCAGAGAAGCTGGTGGCCCTCCTGCCTTCTCGCTGCCCTCCCCACAAAGCCAGCATGCTTTCAGGCTATTTACCTTCATCATCCTCTGAGACCTTGTTAGTATCAAGTCCAAGCCCAGAAATGAGCAGCATCCCTGCTGGGGATTTCTCTGACTTCCTCCAAACTTCTAAAACTATTTGGGAAGAAATTCAGGAGGCAGTTCAGGAAAAGGAACTTTGAAAAAACAGCAGTGAGATGTACAAATGGGAAAGAGCCAGCACAAGCATGGCAGCCAACTGTCTGCAGGCCGTCATCTGCCAGAAGATTTACGATTTAATCAGAGCTTTCCTCCTGTTGATGAGAGTAGTGAACACTGGCCCTTGGAGGAAGGATTTAGTGGATTATTGGATCCAGGGAAGAAAGGCGGGGAAGCACATAATCATAGTCTTCAGGTACCCAAGGAGATGAGTCTCCATTTCCTTGGACTGCAAAGCAGAAAGAAAAAAAAGAAGGAAGGGGAATAAACCCATGCCAAAGCAGGAGGCATTAAGACTGCCAATAAGAAAACCTAATTTCGTCAGTACCCCGGTGATTCTCAACCTGTTTGGGCTTGTCCTTCCTTGTTTTTGTTTGTTTTTATGACAGAGTTTTGAAAATCACCCAAGGGGAAAAAAGACTGGGTGACATATGTACACACGTATTAAAATTAATGGGAATTGAAATTAATTTCGCTGCTAGTGACCCAGCCAGGGTTTTAATGCCACGCTCTGGCTGATGGGGCAGGCAGGTTTTGCAGGGAGGGACAATTCGAGATAAGGCTGTCCCAACCCGTTCTCGTGCCTAAGCTAACACTTCACACTGGCACTTTGGAAACTGTCTCTGCCTTGCCCCTCAGCCATGTTACCCCAGCAGCCACACACTCAAGGACCTAGTGCCTGCCCTCCTGGCAGAGGGAAAGCCCCAGGTGAGGTAGATTTCCTGTGGAAGCAGATTTTCCACCCCTTGAGCATGACTGAGATAGCAGGGTGTTCAGGAAACAGCCCAAGCTGAGGTCAGGCAGACGTAGGTTCAGATCCCTCCTCTTCCTTTGGGTTTATAACCCCAAACAAGTTATGTAGCCTTTCTGAACCTCAGTCTCCTCAACTGTAAAATGGGAAGGTAATGTCACCTTTGTTGGGATGCAGGACTCATGTGAGACTAAGCACAGAAAAAGTCAGGCTGTATAGGATGCTCATATATGAGCTACCTTTCCTCCCTCTCCCCCTCACCTCAGTTAAGTTACCTCTGGGGTCACCATGGTATGGGGACTGTCTGAGCAGAAGGCAGTGTCCTCATGATCATGGGATATTCATTTTCCTATTGAAAATGAGAAGACACAGGTTCTGTTTTGCCAAGCAAAGAGAGTGGGGGAAAAATCAGCCCTGCTTACAAAAGGTAATGATTTATGCAAAGTATACATGATTAGAGAGCTAGCTAACTATCAAAAATACCTTTCTTACACAAAAGGAGCACTCAGGACTTTATTTTATAATATTTTTTAAGTAGGCTCCACATGCGGCTTGAACTCACAACCCTGAGATCAAGAGTCAGATGTTGTACTAACTGAGTCAGATATGTCTTCTGTGTCAAGGGAAACAAAGCAAAAATAAACCATTGGGACATAAAATAAAAAGCTTCTGTACCGTAAAGGAAACAATCAACAAAACTAAAAGACAACCCCGGCAATGAGAGAAGATATTTGTAAATGAGATATCTGGTAAAGGGTTAGTATCCAAAATGTATAAAGAACTTATAAAACTCAATACCCCCCCAAAAAAAACCAAATAGTGCAGCTAAAAAAAAAAAGGGCAAAAGACATGAATAGACATTTTTCCAAAGAAGACATGCAGATGGCCAACAGACACATGAAAAGACACTCAAGATCACTCATCATCAGGGAAATGCAAATCAAAACTACAATGAGATGTCACCTCCCACCTGTCAGAATGGCTCAAATCAACAACACAGGAAACAACAGATAATTGGCAAGGATATGGAAAAAGAAGAACCCTCGTGCACTGTTGGTGGGAATGCAAACTGGTGCGGCCACTGTGGAAAACAGTGTGGAGGTTCCTCAAAAAGTTAAAAACAGAACCACCCTATAATCTAGCAATTGCACTACTAGGTATTTACCCAAAGGATACAAAAATAGTGGTTCAAAGGGATCCATGCACCCCTATGTTTATTGCACCATTATCTGCAACAGCCAGATTATGGAAAGAACCCGAATGTCCATCGACTGATGAATGGATAAAGAAGGTGTGGTATAGATATACAATGGAATATTACTCAGCCATAGAAAAGAATGAAATCTTGCCATTTGCAATGATGTGGATGGAGCTAGAGAGTAGCATGCCAAGTGGAATGAGTCAGTCAGAGAAAGACAATTACCATATAATTTCACTCATATGTGGAATTTAAGAAAAAAAAAACATCAAACAAACAAATCAGAGGTGGATCGAGGCAAATCAAGAAACAGACTCTTAAGTACAGAGAACAAACTGATGGTCACCAGAGGGGAGGTGAGGGGGGTAGATCCGGGAAATAGGTGATGGGGATGAAGGAGGGCATTGTTGTGATGAGCACCGGGTGATGTACGGAAGTGTTGAATCACTATATTGTGCACCTGAAACTAATGTTACACTGTATGTTAACTGACTGGAATTTAAATAAGAACTTTTAAAAAGGGGGTGGGGGAGAAACTTTCCAGTTTGAGGTCAGGGACCCCCTGGCACTGCAAGCTTGTCCATTGCTCCCAACTCTGGAGGAAGCCAACTTCACAAAGATCCTTAGTTGCCCACTGGGGACGTTGGGGTGTTTGGCAGAAAATGAGTCCAGAAGTTGATTTCAATCTACCCTCGGGTGCACTGGTGAGGTTGTCCAATTTCAGCCTCACAGCCCACTCTGCACAGACACGCATGTACATTCACACACAAAGAGGGAACTTAGTCACGGATGCAGGTATTTCAAAAACTAGCTTCCACAGGTAAATCTTAGCAACGATAGTGTTGCATAAGAATCCTCCTTACCAGATCTCCACAAACAATTCCTGTGCATCTACCACTGCCCATCATGGCTATACCCAAAATCAGTTTGCTGGTCCCTTACACCAGCATCCCAGAGCTTTTGTGAAGATGATAAATAATCTAGACACTCACTAATATGTGATCTGAATATGCCAATTCCTTAATCAGGCAAAACTTCACATACTTTACGAGTAGAAGATCTCCTTCTACATGTCTCCTTCAACAACTCACAAGGACCACCTCCAGTACGGTGGTTATACTTCGACTCTCTACTGATTGAGATTAAATAGGACAAAAAGATATAACACGTTACATACTCACAAAAGCATCCGTGCCCAGTTTATACTTTATCTGTATCATATCAGTCTACAGAAAACACATGGCATGCCTATGGAGTCTCAGGTTCCACGTGCAGTGATTCCAATTCTTCCTGGAAGTCTGATACCCACAGGCCAAGAACTATTAATACAGGATGCACATACCTGCAGAGCTGCTGCATGCTCTGTACAACTAAAGCAAAAATATGCTGTGACGGCAGTAAAATTAAACTTCTCTCAGAAATTCTGTGGTTTGAAACGCCATGGTCCACCTTCAAGATCCCAAGCCTTAACCAGGGTGTGCTAGGCCCACTGGGGATGGCAATGCTTCATCTCTCACCATGGGATGCAAATAATGCAAGCCTCCTTGATTAATGGACATGACCAGCTTTAAAAAAAAATTGAATATGGTAAATTATTAGGAGGTCACAGTGATGTTAACCTGACATGAACTCAGCATGTCAACTTGGTTTCAATTTGGCTCATATTATCAGTGTTTCTAGGCAGCCTAATTTGGTTTAGATGTTTATTTTTAATTTGGTTCTGTAAAGCACTGGGGGATGAACATATTTCCCAAAAGGAAACAAATAAAGTTAATTCCAAGGGACTTTACACTTAGCAGCAAAGCATTCTCCAGAACAGGAGAGATGATAAAGGAAGCTGAAAATTTGTGTTCCATTTGCTTTGCTACCCTGTTAAAAAAAAAAAAAAAAACTCTCTGTGAAATATGCTTCAGGTTCTTTGCTCTGGGAGGTCTGGTTCCTGTTTGTCTCTCTCTTACTCTCTTACATTTCCCAGTGTGTTCTGCCTTCCTCATATACTCTTGCTACTCTGTTCTTCTTTCACCCCCTTATGTATACAATGTTCCCTCCTACCTCAGGACCTTTGCACATACTCTTCATTTTATTTGGAATGTACTCTCTTCTCCTTTTCACTCTGTTAGTACCTACCTCTCCCTGAGACTCAACTCAAAAGCATTCATTCTCTAGGAAATTTTCTCCAATGTCCCTGTTGTCACAAAAAAAAAAAAAAAATTGTGTGTGTGTGTCTGCAGGGCTTGGGGGTGAAAAAGCAAGGGAAAAGATATAACTTCTCCTGGTATCCATGTCTCTTACCCTCTTTGCACTTTTCACAGTTTCTATTTTACAATCATTTGTGTAGTTATACTATTTATATGTGTCCCCCACTAAATTCCAAGTTCCATAAGGACACAAACCAGGTCTCTATTTGTTCAGTATTTTTTCCCCAACATGTGAGACACTGTCCAGAACATAGAACAGCCTCAAGAAGGGGCATGGCCTCATTTGTTGAATGAATGAAACATGTGTTATTATTTGCTCTATGCTGAAAATCATAATCAATAGAGGGAAACGGAAGAAGTGGTACTGAGCGCTCCTGACATTGCTGGGGGCGACGTGGTATGAGGCAGGTGGGGTTGAAAGCCAGGCCACGACTCGGGTATTTCCCAGCAATGCCAACTCTAGCAAATACATTTAACCTCTCTGAGCTTTGGCTTTCCCTCCTGCAAATTGTAATAATAATGTCTACTTCAAAATATTGTTGTGAAGGTTGATTAAGATGTATATAAGATAAAAAGTGATTGGTTTCTCTCAATTGTATTATTTTCTTACATTTTGCTTTGCAAAGACAAAAGTGCGAAATTCGGCTGTGCAATATCATGTCCCCAAAGGGACCAATCTAGCTGGTCAGCCTCTGGGGAACCCCCAATTCACGTTCTACTTCTTTCGGCAGAATAGACAGATTTTCAATACGGGAGGACACAGAATGAGACTTCTTAAGACAGAAGCTTCAGGAGTTAGAGACCACGTGCAGACCACTCCCTGAATTTAAAGACACTTTGAAACTGGGAGCCCTTTGTACGGAGGGACTACGGAGGGACTTCAACAGCATGTCTTCAAGTACCTCCCGGTTCCTCTCTTTCCAAATTCATGTGTCATTTTGGAAAAAGCTTCAAAATAGCTTTGGAAACAACTTTAAAATAGCATCAGCGATTCCATTTATTTTAAGTACACACACAGGCTAATCTAAGCTGTCGGAAGTGGGGGCAGTGGTGACTCTTGGGGGAGGGGCCATGACCAGAAGGGAGAATAAAGGGCACTGGAAGGTTCTGTTTACTGATCTGAGCGTTGGTTACCCAGGTGTGTTCCCCTTGTGAAAACTCATAGCGCTGTTCTCACAAGACGTGCACATTTTTCCATACATGCTATGTTTCATTTAGGGTCTGTGGAAACTGTTGAGACTTGAAATTGCCCTGTACCTCTGCTATGATGGCTGTCATTTAAATAGTAGGGTCTGGAAGTCAGTTTGTGATATTCTCTCCCTCCATCCCTCCTTCGCCCTCCCTCTCCGACCCCCACACCCCTGCAGAAGCATGCACACATACGTATGTGCACACACGGAAGTCTGGGTCACTCACCTTGAGGACCCATTTGCCACCTAGATCCACAACAGACCCTACCTGTTTCTAGTTCTAACTCACCAAGACCCAGACTCTAGAATATTGTCCTGTCCTTAGTAAAAGGGATTTATTATAAAAGTTTAAGTAACTTAGTATCTCAGACCTTTAGCATCCCCTCCTGCCCCACCTAGCCCACACATACCTATCCACACCATACATACATATCCACCTTCATCCACACCGAGCAGCCAACAGATAGTTCCAAAATGTCAAGTCACCCCTCATTACAGAGGAAATGTCAGCGTCTCCCCAGATTCATATGCTGAAGCCCTGACTTCCAGTGTGATGCTGTTTAGAGGTAGGGCCTTTGGGAGGCAATGAGATTTAGATGAGGTCATGAAGGTGGAGCCCCCATGATGAGGCTGGTGTCCTTATAAAAGGAAAAGAGACCAGGGCTCTCCCCTAACACCAGCATGAGGGCATAGGAGGAGGGCAGCCATCCGTAAGCAAGTCAGAGGGGCCTCACCAGAACCCAACCACGTTTACCTGACCAGGGATTTTTAGCCTCCAGAACCATGAGAAATAACTTTACACTCCTGTAGAACCATTCTCAGTACCAAAAACCATCCTCTTTCCTAAACTTTCCCATGTCTTTCCATTTTGCCTTAGAATAAAATTCAAATCCCTTGTCATGTCCTACAGACTCCATGAGGTCTGGCTCCTGCCCCCTTCTTCAGCCTCATCTTGGAACACAGACCTGTGTCACGGTCCTCCTCCTACCCCTCTCTCCTGTCAGTTCCTCACTGGGCCTTGTCCTTTCCTCCACCTGGGCCTCGTCATTTCCTCGGCCTGGACCTCACAACTTCACACACATGGCCATGTTCTATCCTTCCAGTCACAACACAGAAGGTTCTGCTCCTGCTTGACCTTCCTTGGCCACCCAATGGTCCCTCTCATTATCCAGCATTACTTCCTTAACAGCACTCACCTCTGTCTGATATTTTTCTTCCCCTTTTTTTCCCAGCTTTATTGGGGGGTATGATTAACAAATAGAAGCTGTCTACATTTCAGGTACACAATTAGATGTTTGATACATCTGGTATTTCCCAAATTATTGACATATTTACTTTTCTATCTTATGCTCTCTCTTGCTAGAATGTGGGGGTCCATGAAGTCCAGAATCTTGCTTTTCTGATTGCCTTTCCCCACCCTTCTGGTCTAGTAACATGCCTGGCACATCTGGTCCACAGCTGAAATGTATGGAACGAGAGAAGGACTGAATAAACATCAAATCCTGTTTTACTCTTGCCTCTGTTTTTTATCTGTGATCAAGTCCCCACCCTGTACCCAGCTTCTTATCTGACACTGCCATGTCTGGGTCTCTGCCCTAAAAATCCTGCCCCCTCTTCTATTCTCCCAAACTGGTCCTCGACTCACTCCTGCCAGGCCCCGCCCAGGAGGCCCTCCCATCTGCTGCCAGTTCCCCAGGGAGCTAATCCCACTCACCCGCCCCCTTCCTGTGCTCTACCCCACCCACCTCAGCCCTGCCTCTTCCCCACGCCCACCACCTGCCCGTGCTTCCACATGCCACCTGCTTCGTATCTCCACCCCAGGGGCCCCACCCATCGTCCTGCGTGCTCCCCACAGCCTGGCACTGGCAGGTGGGGCCCGCAATTTGGCCTGCTGAGTCCTGACCCAGCAACCCAAAGGACTCAAAACTCCAAGTTGACCAGTACCATCTGCTAAATGTCACCCACTTCACCTAGCTTCCTCTTGCCCCACTGTCCCTGCTTTCATGGAGGCTCCATCATTTCTCCTAAACTCTGGCAATAGCCTCTTTACAGGACTCACTTCTCCTGTTCCCCAGTTTCTCAACTAATCTTTGAATTACTTTCAAAATTAGAAAAATAATCTATGAAAGCATTTATTAAGCATATATTTTGTATGATGTCTATTGCTAGGCACTAGAAAGGGTGCAAGGAGGGTACAAGATATGACCCTTGCCATTCTAGGCTTCACAGTCTAATAGGGGTGGATTAAACCAGCCTTAAGGAGCTGGTTGCAAGGAAAAGATGGTAAGCAGCATAAGAAGGGAAGTAAGCTAGACCTGCAAACATGAGAAAACAGGGGTTGGAAAGGGGTAGCAGGGACGAAAAGAAGAAGAGCAGATTGTGAGTTCCAGCATGGCGAAGACCAGGGCTTCCCATTGCTTCCCTCCAAGTAGGTGCTCAGTTAATGCATGGAAATGAATGAGTAACTCTAGTACAAACCCTTTTATTTTATGCATTAAAAGAGTCCTGAGGTCCCCAGAGTTAAATTACTTGTTAAAAAGTCATAAAACTGATTAATATATGACCAAAGCCCAAATCTACCTCCCAGTCAGGGCTCTGTCATCTGCACAGCACAGCTTGACCTCAGCGCCTTCTTCTCTGAGCTGAGGCCAATTTATTTTTCATCTCAATGTCATCTTCATATCCCTTTAAACATCTTCTGCAATAGAAGAACAGTTTGGATCATCCTTGGCACTAAAAATAAACTTTTCCCATGTTCAAAAAGTTGATTATAAAAACACAGGGTATCATGCTGTCATTTAGCACGTGGCTTTGGTATGTGAGTATTAAATATAAAATAAATTCAACTGGACGTGGTGCCACTTTGCTAGAAAGAACTTACACACTTTGGGGATCCCTGGGTGGCTCAGCGGTTTAGCTCAGGGCGCGATCCTGGAGTCTGGGGATCGAGTCCCACATCGGGCTCCCGGCATGGAGCCTACTTCTCCTTCCTCCTGTGTCTCTGCCTCTCTCTCTATGTCTATCATAAATAAATAAATAAATAAATAAATAAATAAATAAATAAATAAATATTAAAAAAAAAAAGAACTTACACACTTTAATGTCCCCCCACCCCCATACCAACTTCTCTCCTTTGGACAGGGTGTTTTTCCAGAAGGGGCCTACATCACTGTAATATACTACTTAATCTGCATATCATGAGCTTTCAAAGCACACCTACTAACATACCTGTGTGTTGTTTATTTTTATTGT
The DNA here is from genome assembly GCF_003254725.2 of Canis lupus dingo. Taxonomy (NCBI): domain Eukaryota; kingdom Metazoa; phylum Chordata; class Mammalia; order Carnivora; family Canidae; genus Canis; species Canis lupus. The sequence goes on from NC_064277.1 coordinate 18,624,146, forward strand.
GGTAAAATATACTTGACATAAAACTTACCATTTTAGCCATTTGTAAGTGCACAGTTCAGCGGCATTAAATGCATTGACAAAATTGTGCAATCATCACCACTGTCCATCTCCAGAACTTTTTCATCTTCTCAAGTAGAAACTCTGAACCCATTAAGCAGTAACTCCCCCACCTCCCATAGCCTCCAGGTAACCCACCATTCCACCTTCTGTTTCTTGAGGAGTTTGACCATTCCTGGTACCTCAGATAGGTAAAATCATACAATATTCATCCTTCCGTACCTGGCTTATTTCACTTGGCACAATGTCCCCAAGCTTCATCTATGTTGTAGCAGGTGTCAGCATTTCCTTCCTTTTGAAGGCTGAATAATATCCCCTTATTTATACATATACATCACATTTTGTTTATCCTTTTATCTGTTAATAGTTAATTTGTTTCCGTCTTTTGGCTATTGAGAATAAAGTTGCTATAAACATTGGTGTACAGGCGTCTATTTGAGTCCCTGCTTTCAGTTCCTTTGGGTATATACCCAGAAGTGGAATTGCTGGATCATATGGGAATTCTATGTTTAACTTTTTGAGGAACCTCCATGTTACTTTGCACAGCAGCTGCACCATTTTACATTCCCCCACCAAGGCATAAGGGGTCCACTTTATCCACATCCTCATCAACATTGGTCATCTTCCTTTTTTTTTTTTTTAATAATTACCATCCTAGTGGGTATGAAGTAGTATCTCATTAGTTTTGATTGCCTGAGTGTTTCTGTGTGTGTGTGTGTGTGTGTGTGTGTCGTATGTGCATACAAAGATAGAGATAGCTAAAGATAGAGATAGGAAGAGAGCAGCTGACTCTCTTGAGGCTGGAAAAGACCTCTGTTATTAGATCTGGAGCCCCATCCTCTCAGTAAGGCCAGGACAACAGTCCCCAGAGAAAGGACATAGCTTTTGATCTTGACCCAGGGGCCGTGAGCAAGTCCACAGAGCTTCCAGAAGCATGTAAGGCTGAGAAGCTGGCATCTTTCCATGCCTTTTCAAAACTCACTTCCTGAAGATTGTTCAGAACCTTGGGGTGAGAAGGAGAAGGGAAGAGGAGACAGAGGATTAGGAAGCATGTCAGAACCCAACATGGCCACGCAGAGGGTCATGCAGGCCCATGAGTATCTTCATTAGGGGAAGGGACTGGGCTTCTCAGTTGCCAAAGCTAATCATACAACAGCCAGGGTCCAGCTTGGACTCAGAGACAGAATCAAATACTAACAGGGAAAAATTCAAAATCTGGATAAAGTTACTCTGGAGGTCAGAATCTCAGAGATTAGGATCTAGAGGGAAGAAGGGGCAAAGTAACAGGAAACAAGGTCAAAAAGCTAAAAAACCCAGTTTGTGCTTCTAAATTGAGATCAGTGATACAGGAAATGAAAGAAAAATTGAGGCAGGATGGTTCAAGTTCACTAAGACCTGTGATGTAGAGAGAAGCAGATCAGGACATGTTGATGGAATCCCCAACACCTCTGGCTAGGCCTGGTGGCGTGCCTTCTCTCCAGCTGACAGCCATTCCTACTCTTGCCCTGGAGGATAATAATACCCTCGAAGTCTTTCTGAGTTGCTCTTAGGTAAACCGTAACATTTATTTCCCATTTTTTCAGTGGAGTGAGCAAACAGATCAACCAAGGGTTCTACCTCTGTCCAAAATGAGTCTGCCCCCACTGCCAAACTAAAAGGAGAAAAAATTTTAGACTGCTTATAGGAGGCAATGGACCCTAGAGAGAAGTTAGTAGGGAATTTGGAGACATGGCATGGTACGTGAGATGCCCACCTCCTAATGTGCGCACCCTGTATAATCCCTTCTCCTTGAGGATGGGCGGGGTCTGGGAATATGAAGGGATCTCATCCTCACACAAAAGGGGGACAATCCTGGGTGGGCCTGACCTAATCAGAGGAGCACTTAAAAGCAGGAGTATTAGAGAGCCATTCTGCTAACCACGTTGTGAACTGCGGATAGAGGCCACATGACAAGGAACGGTGGTCATCCCCTGGAACCTGGCGGCCTTCCTCTGCCAAAAGCCAGCAAGAAAACCAACACCTCGGGCTTAAACCACAGGGTGGTGTATTCTGTTAAAGACCTATGAGCTTGGAGAAGGACCTGAGCCCCAGATGAGGGCCCAGCTCCTGCTGATACTTTGACTTCAGCTTCAGAGACCCTGGGTGGAAGATCCAGCTACCTAAAGGTAGGCTTCTGACCCATGGAAACTAAGTTTGTGGTAATCTGTTATGCAGAAAAGGAAAAAAAAAAAGCCCCCAGAAAACGAATGCACCTTGCCAACTGGGATGAAAGACACAAGCAGCAGGTAAACCTGAATCTTGAGCTTCTTTGATTTGCTCTTTGTGATGTAGAACAATAGATCAATCCCCACTTCATAGATCCGTAGATCCACGTGAGACCTTAGAGAGCATCTCATCCACCCCTCGGAGAGGTTTAAGTGGCGCGCTCAAGGCCATGCTGCTAATGAGTGGCAAACACAGTGGTCAAACTTAAACATGCCCATATTTGGAAGGAGTTCTGCGGCAAAATGGGTCAAGGATGTAGAGACTTAGAAACTGCAGGAGTCCTAAATATCATCCTCTTGAAGCTCCTCTGTTTCAGGCAGGAAGAAACTGAGGCATAGGCGATGAGGGGATCTGCAGCGTCCCCTCCAGGTAACAAACCCAGGTCAAAGCACCAGGTGCGGCTGCATAACCACCCCATGCACGCAACTGCCCTTCCAAACAGAGATCAGTGTGTGCCTCACCGTTGATCCCCAAATAAATAAGCAGCAAGTAAGATGCAGAAGAGATACACCGGCTCCTCGACAGCCAACCGGGTTGTTTCCAGCTCACGTGGGACAGAGTTATAGGGCCACCAAAATGGCCAGGGCTTTATCCTTTGCAGGAAGGCTCAGCTGCATCGAAGGACAAAGTGGGGAGGGCTGGGAGGTGCAGGGAGGGGCAGGCTTGTGAGGCTTTTTTTTTTTTTCTTTCTAGAAGCTTAGAAACAAAAGAAAATATTGCAGCTTTGCTAGTCAAGGACCTTTTGTGGAGGTTGATAGGCGTCGGTCAGATTTGGGGTGTGTGTGTGTGCATGTGTGTGTGTGTGTGACCGAATAGCTTGTCAGAGCCTCATTTTCCACGATGCAAGTCTCCCCGAACTGATAACACTCTAAATAACAGGTGAGTGACTCCTGGCAGGAAGGAGATTGTCTGACCTCATTGTTTGCCTTTTCCCCCCTCTTTGTTCTTCACAAATAAAGGTTTTTTAATAAACTGAAAGGTCCTCCGCTCTTGCCTGATGATAAAATGAAAGGAACCAGTGAGGTATGGTACAACGTGGCAGCAAAAAAGGAGAAGCTCATCAGAAAATAACAAAGGTGCAAGGTAAAGATAAGGCAGCTGTCAGAGATTAATCCTGCCCGCCTGATTGTTTTCTTTAATACCAAAGCCTGCAATAGCAAGCGATAAGTTTGCTGAGTAATTTGGTTTTTGGTGAGGAAATAAAATTCAGGTAGGCCCCATAATTGATTTCCCTTTCTTTAGTTTTCTAAACATTAAACAACAACAACCACCACAGAAAAGCCCTGCTCCGGCGACTCTCGCTTCTCCCCGGCGGCACTGCCCCCGCTGCCCTCTCGACCCAGCCCACCTTCTCCATCAGCCTTGAGCTTCTAGAAGGCGGGTAGGAGTGAGCAAGGAGAGGTCCCCCCTCTCGTGGCCACCTTCGACCTTCAGTGCCGTTTCTATCCAATCCCGGAATCCAGGTGTGTTATGGACTGAATGGTGCCCTTTCCCCCACAATTTTGGAATCCTTACCCCCAGTCCCTTGGAATATGACCTTATTTGGAAATAGGATCTTTGCAGGGGTAGGTATCAAGTTAAAACGAGGTGGGTTCTGGTCTACTAGGACTGGTGTCCCAGACACGTGTGCACGGGGCAGGGAAGAGAGGGGTCGTGGGGACATCCGGGCACACCCCAAGACAGAAGGGCCAGATTGCCAAGAAACCACCAGAAGCTGGGAGAGAGGCACGGGACAGGTTCTCCCTCGGAATCTCCAGGAGGAACCAACTCTGCCAAAGCCTTGATCTTGGACTCCAGCCTCCTGAACTGCGGGACAATACATTTGAGGCAAAATGCTGAATCTCTGACTCCCCATCTCCTGAATTTGCGAGATCCTCGTGAGCGCTTATAGACCAGCGCTCTCCAAATTTGAGTGTGCGTAGGAATGAATCACCTGGAATCTTGGTAACAGGCCCACTGACTCAGTCTGGGGTGGAGCTGCAGAGGCTACAGTCCTCACTAGCACCCAGGGGAGGCAGAAGCGGCTGGTGTCTGGGCCACACCCGAGGAGCACCTTAGATCATTGCAGAGCGGAGGTGTCAGTAAGGAGGCTTGGGAGAGCGGGACCCTGTGGTTGCCCAGAAGCAAAGCTGAATGGGGCTGCACAACTCAGCCAATTCAGAGGTCTTTAGGCTGCAAAAATCTTCAGCAGGGTCAGAGGGAAAAAACACAACAGGCAACATCTGTAGGGGTGAAGCTGGGGAGCTCTCAAATGAGAAAGTGTGGCGTGTGCACGCGCACCCAGATGCACACTCACAGCAGCAGAAGCCTTATTTATTGTGACAAAATGAACAGCCCCCAGGTTGCTCATCCAGCAGCTAATTTCTCATCTTATCTATTATGTGAATGAGATGGGAAAACAGTTTCCTGTTTCTCAGATATCACTGACATGAAAGATACTGAACGAATTCCCTGGAAAGCTGTGCAGTCGCCTCCATCCGCAGGCTCACTGGTTTTAATAGGAGGCACTGATGTAGCCAGGGCTGCTCCCAGATGGAGAAACGAGGACCGAAGCTTCTTTGCAGATGCCCCATGTTGAAACCACCTTGGAAGATGGCTGAGAGGATGGTAGGTGTTTTTTGGTGGTAATACTCCACAGCAGATACTTCTTGAGGCCAAATGATTGGCCTGGGAGTGGTTTGAGACCGAGGTCCTACATGGCCCACCTCCAAGCTGGCTGTGTGATGGGGTGAAGGATCCTCATCAGGAAGGAGGGCCAGCTAGCAGCCGCCACTTCCTCCTCCACCCTGCCCTCCCACCCGTTCAACAAGCCCAAACAGCTCCCCATACACTCTTCCCAAGGCCCCAGTGATCACAAAACTCCTCCAAGAAGGATGATGCCTCTGCTCTGGTCCAACTTAGCATGCCTTGGGCAATCGTACCTCTTCACGAGCATTTGGTTCAGTTCTCTCTTATTAATGATGAAGAGACTGAGGTCCAGAGTGGTAGAGAGATTTGCCCAAGGACATCTAGCAGGTAAGTGGCTGAGCCTTTGGGGTCCACGCAGTGGTCAAGGTCTGCCACAAAGGCAAGTCAGAGATAGAGAACAGCATCACGGGGGGTGAGAGGGTTGTCTAAAGAAGACAGGACAGCCAGAAAAATCCTCCTGACTCAAGAGGCTCCAGGTTTTGACCCAGAAACATAACCTATCTGAGAACAGATGACGATGTGGAGAGAGAGCAGGCAATCCCACAGGAAAGACTCCCGGCTTGGGCTGCTCACTGCAATCATCTGAGTGGGTTTTTTTTGAAAGCTGATGCCCGGGCTCCACCCAGATAAAATTCATCTCAATTTGTCAGGCCTCATGGCTGGTGAACCTGTGAGAAAGACAGACTCTCAGGCCCCACCCAGTCCAACTGAATCAGAATCTGGGTGATCCCCAGGTGTGCTAAATTTTGAGAAGCGCTACATGGGCCTCATACTTAAACTACAAGATGCCCAGGTGTGAAATTGTGATTTATAATAAGAAATGTCTTTGGTCTCCCTCCCCAGTTCTGGCAGAGAGCCCCTAAAATCTTTGGAATTTCCTAGGCGATCAGAGTGATAAAGTTGTCTTTTGTTATGTTAGTGAGGCAACTTCAATATCGCATCTAAGGATGGGAGCTCCTTGCCAGGGGCCCCAGGTGCATAAGTAGAGGGCTGGAACTCTCAGGGGAGGCTAGAGGGGCTTGATAAATGGATCAACCATGACCAAGTAGTGAAGCCACCATAAAACCCCAAAAGAACGGGGTTCAGAGAGCTAGAACTAATATCTGATGACTCGATGTTCATTTCGAACCAGGGTAAGAACAGAGAAATAGCTCGGAAGTCCCAGCATATACCAGGTAAAGGTCATGAAGCAGCTGCTAGAATCAAAACCAGGTTCTACTAGTTTCTGCAGCAGCTGTAGGACACTGGGCAAATTATTTACCCTGTAAGCCTCAGTTTGCTTATCTGTAAAATGGAGAGAACTCGTGGAGTCCTGGCAACCTGTCAGGAGAGCTAAATGCGTAATAAAGCTCTTGACAGAGTTTCTGGTACGGATGCTGAAAAACAGTAGTTTTCTCATTGGTGATTCAATGAGTGATTCAATTTCAACCCCATGGTCTTTCTGGGGAAGATTTTGAGCAGAAAACAGACAAGATGTGAACAATAACCCGTTTGCAGAGTATAAACACTAATGTCGCGGTTTATAAATAACTCTGGTGGCCGTGGAGGACTATTTGTCTCCTCAGGGCAAGCCTCCCTTAATCCACCACGCTGGCTTGCTACAAATGTAAAAAGAAGAACAATGACAAGGAATATTACAAGAAAACATAGGGAGGCATGAAAATCAAAAAGGCCTTAAGTGATAGGAAAAAGGAAGAGGAACTAGGTTAATATTATGCAGAAGACCCTCTAGATAAATACCAGAGTGAAAAGACAGCTAATTGAAGAATGAGAGAGTTTTCTTAACCAGTGCTAGCTGAGTAAAAATATAATTATCTTTGATTCATGAAGATTGCTACAATATGACTCATTTACCAAAACAGTTACTAGCAGAATTACATTTGTTACTGCGGGGAGGCCACGTGGGAGCTAGGGCTGTAGTAAACACCAAATCTGTTTGTACTTTCACTGAGGCACCTTGAAAGAGACTTTTGTTTCTCCTGAGCAGTTTTCTGTGCTGCTGCTGGGGCTCTCAGGTGATTATCAGGAACGCAGGGGCCTTCCGGGGAGGTGGGAAATGCTAATGCCACTGCTCCCAGCTGGGTCCTGGGAGGACTGGGTCTGCTTTCCTGGCCCGGGCAAGGCCCTGTCTGCATCTCCAGCTTCTTGCCTTCTGCAAGTGAAGTCACAGCTTCTCAGCAGCTGTGCCCTTGGCTTTCATGCATATCCAGTTGATGTCTCTCTCCTCAGAGATTACACACAAACCTAGAAACTGGGAGACACTCCTTTTTGTTTATTAGTTGTCTGAGTGCTCTAAGAAGAAGAAAACTAGCCTCTGCTGTTCAGATGTTAACCGTGGTGGGCTGGGTGCTCATCTGTGTAGCCCAGAGCCATTTAAAGATCGAAGCCCTCAACAATCAGTGCGTAGATGATGACTGCCAGGTCAATGCCCTCCAACAGGTGGGAACATGCTGGGCAGAGGGAATCTCAAAGGTACAGGGGGTCTTAGAGGTGTTCTGGCCCCACCTCCCAAGGCTGGGGGTGGTTCCAGGGGAGTGATGAGTGTGTAAGTGATGAGGAGACCCATACGATTTATAAAAATAGAATGAATGGCACAGGAAGAAATAAAAAGTTGCATTTCTGACACAGTACAAGAGCGCTGCAGGGAGAATGGTCCAGAAAAAGGCAGCGGCAAACAGTTCTGCATGTACAAGAGTAATGAAAATAAATACAGCTTACAAGCCTAATGACGACCATTTCAGAGCAGGTTGGGACCCTAACTGATACAAATGAGGATCATTATCATCCCTGAGCTCTCCTGTGCAGTGTAGGACAAGAACAGAGCAAATAGAAGGAAATGACCAGGGCTATCGTGGTAGAATGATAACCCCACACCAGACCTGGGTCTCTTAATAAGAAAAGCCATTTTCATCTCCAATCCCAAAGCCACATGAGGCCCCAAAGACCATCAGTATAAATGCTGCTTAGCTTGTCCTCATCCTAGGGTAATTAATGTTTTAAGAACCACCCACATCTCTTTGCTTCCAATATGCATGAGTACGGAAGTATTTCCTTTCGGCCTAGGAGCTGAAGATGATTCCACAGATGATTCTCTCTTCGGCTGAGACTGACCCAGGTGCTAGGCAACACCTTAAGTACTTTAAATACATTATTTCACTAATTCCAAAGCACAGGCCTAAGAGGCAGGTGTTACCAATATCCCCATTTTATAGAAAAGGCTATATGAGGCTCAGAGAGGTCGAGTAACTTGCCTAAGGCCAAACAGTAAGTGACAAGTCAGAGATTAAATCAGCTCTGATAGGCTGTTTTTAGGGTCAGCCTCTGTGAGGAGGTGACAAAGACTTAAAGCAGCAGCTATGTCAGAGCAGACAGGAAGGGAAGAATCATTCTATGCAGAGAGAGGACCTATGCAAAGGCCCAGGAGTAGAAAGGAGTTTGGAAGGTATGAGGACCATTCAGGCGGCTATCACTGAATATCAACCCACTCTAAAACTGGGGCTTAAGACAACAGCACTCGGGCACTTGCTCCGAGTTTTTCAGTTTGGGCAGGGCTCATAGGGACAACTTATTACTGTGCCATGTACTGTCAGTCATGACAACACAACTGGAGCTGCAGCATCCACTTGTTTTAAATTATTTTTTAATTAAATTCAATTTAGCTAACATATAGTGCATTATTAGTTTCAAAGGTAGAATTTAATGATTCATCAGTTTGCATACTACACCCAGTGCTCATCACTCACTTGCACTGCTTAAGGCCCATCACCCAATTACCCCATCCCCCCTATTCCCCTCTAGCAACCCTCAGATTGTTCCCCAGAGTTAAGAGTCTCTTATGGTTTCCCTCTCTCTTTTGTTTCTTTTTTTTTTTAAGATTATTTATTTATTTATTTATTTGAGACAGAGGCAGAGACACAGGCAGAGGGAGAAGAAGTCTCCCCATGGGGAGCTCCATGCGGGACTCAATCCCAGGACCCTGGGATCACAACCTGAGCTGAAAGCAGATGCTCAACCACTGAGCCACCCAAGTGCCCCTGTTTTTATCTTATTTTTCCTTCCCTTCCCCTGTGTTCATCTGTTTTGTTTCTTAAATTCCACATATGAGTGAAATCATATGGTATTGGTCTTTCCCTGACTGGCTTATTTTGCTTAGCATAGTGCCCTCCAGTTCCAACCATGTCATTGCAAATGGCAAGATTTCATTCTTTTTAATGTCTGCATAAGTTTCCATTGTATATCTCTACCACATCTTCTTTATCCAATCATTTGTGGGTGGACATCTGGGCTCTTTCCATATTTGGGCTATTGTAGACATGGCTGCTATAAACATTAGGGTGCATGTGTCCCTTCAAATCACTATTTCTGTATCCCTCAAATAACTAGTAGTGGAGCATCCACTTCTAATGTTGCTTACTCTTGTGGCAAGAAAGTTGGTGCTGGGGGCCTTGCTTCTCCTTCACCCGGCCTCTTCACATGGCTGCTTGAGCCTCCTTCTGCATGACAGCTGAATTCCCAGAGGGAAAAGATAGAAGCTGCCACTTCTTTCAAAGGCAGGGCTTGCAACTGGTAAAGTGTTATTTCTACCATGTTCTACTGGTCACCTCAGTCACAAGCCCAGCCCCGATTCAGTGGGAGGAATGACACAGTGAAGGGGAGCATAGTTGACTAGGGGTGGAGGAGCAGGGAAGGGGTGGGTCCTGGAACATGACAATGAGGGAGAGATTTTGCAAGGCTTTATTGGCCATGTGAAGGAGTCTTGATCTCACTGTAAGTTTAGTAAGAAACCTTGCTTCCTTCTAGGCCCTTGCTATTATCTCAACTTTAGTAGAAGACTAACAAAGTAAGTACTCAAGGGATTTCAATTTAAGGCCATAGAGCAAATCTGTATGCACATAAGATGCATTTAGTTCAGGCATTAATGAATATCAGGCATTGGTACACTGTCATCCTCACATACTAGCTCCCCTCAAATTTTACCTGTTGCTGAGTGACCCAGATGACACATCAGGTTTCCAGGATGCAGAAACAATGTCAGTATGCCTCACCAGATACCATAGTAGGTCACACCACCTTCTCGTGGAGAAATGACTGCTGCACATTTCCTTGTCCACACACCACCTTTAAATATGTTATACTCCTGAAAACCAAATTCAGTGCCTCCAGTTTTGTCAGCCATCTGTATACAAGCATCCCTTTGAGGTCAGGAAGCTTGGCTGTGCCCATGCAATTTAACCCTCAGATCCAACATGACCCCTCAATGTCTCAGTATCTTCAGGGTTTGAGAAGTAGGTCCATTTGTTCCAGTTAGAGTCATTAGATGAGAGAGAAAGAGGAATTGTTGTTGTTTTTTTTTAAGATTTTATTTATTCATGAGAGAGAGAGAGAGAGAGAGGAAGAGACATGCAGAGGGAGAAGCAGGCTCCATGCAGGCAGTCCAACGTGGGACTTGATCCTGGGTTTCCAGGATCATGCCCTAGGCTAAAGGCCATGCTAAACCACTGAGCCACCTGGGCTGCCGAGGAGTTGTTTTTCTTTGTTGATTGGGACCTGAACTTTTCTGAATACCAGGGGGTATAGATGTTAGGATACTATGGAGACCAGAATGATGCTACTCACCCAGTATTAAATATCTTTTGCACTGAGATAAGTTATACAGAGATAAATTAGATACCACCCAAGTTCTTGAGCTGCTAAGTACAGTGAAAGCAACTACCCATAAATAGAATTTTTCAATATAGTGTAGCAAATGTAGCAGCAGAGGCTTTCAAAGGATACAATGAGAGCAGAGAAGTGGGAGACCTACCTTAACTTTTTGGGAGTAATGAGGCTGGAGACACTTTCTGGAGAAGGTGATTTGGGCCTGAATTTAAAAGGAGGAATAGTGGTTAGGAAAAATTGTTGAGGCAGAAATAAAACTGAGAAAGTGGCTCACTAGTGTGAGACATCAGGCATATGTGTGTTTAGAGGAAAGGGATGCATGGCAAAGCAACAAAACTAAAAAACTTTAATGCAGATCATGGCAGGGAATGGAGAAGGTTGATCACAGAGGGTAGTGCATGCCATGTTAATGAACTTAGCATTTATTCTGTAAAGATCAGTGATTTCTTAGATCTGATTTTTGTTTTAGATAAATTATTCTGGCAGAAAAAGGAGGAAAGACAATATTGAGGCAAAAGTGAAGGAGGGGGGGGAACCAATAGGAAGTACTAACTGAATTCAAAAGAGAAGGATCTATGGCGATGGGGGGAATGGAAAATATGATATAGATCTGAGAAACATTTATGAGGTTGAATGATCAGAATTTAGCAATAGATTTGATACAAGGGGAGACGGAGAAACTCCGGAGACTCCTGGACTTGAGAAAATTAAAAAAAAAAAAAAATGAGAAGAATGCACAGGGAAGGAGTTGTGTCTAGACTAACACATTGAATCTGAGGCATCTGGTGGTATTTCAAATTGGAGATGGCCAACATTCATTTGGGTGATGAGTTCAAGGTTGAAAGTAGATGTTGAAACTAGAAAAGTAGGGATGCGTGCTCTCATCATATAGGATGGTTGAGACTCTCTAGACCCAGAAGACTAGTGACCATAGAATGGAATCCTGGAGCTCATCAAATTTTAAGGGAGTGGCCAAGAGGAGAAAAGGTCATAGAAGCAGCAGAAGAATCCTCACAATCCAGCATAATTAAACCCAAGGAATTCAAGATTCAAAAAGGTAATTGGGGTGATCAACAGAACAGAATATACCAGAAAAGTCTAGTGAAGCAAACAGTCGATGTAAAAGTGACCACTGGATATATGGCCTGATGGAATTAGAAAACAGATTTTAAAGGTTGAATAATAAGCATGAGATGAAGATGTTAAGATGAAACAGCATAGGATAGACTTGAAAGAAATTGGGCTGTGAAGGGGAAGAGAATACTAGTGAAATGGGAGTGGGGTAGTCAATTGAATTTTTTGCTTGTTTTTTGTTTGTTTCTTAAGGCTAGGAGAGACTTCCTCATTAATGAGATGAGGGAAATTAGCCACAGAAATGGGAGACATTTTATGATGCAAGATCCAGAAATGATATGAAAAGTTGGAAGCAGAGGGTAGGCTTAAAGAGCCTTCTGAAGAGCACCCTGTCCTCTGAGGCAGGAGAATAATGGGTTCAGATCTACTTCAGCCATGAAGCAGAGGAAGCTCCTACCTGGTGGCATCCCACCCCTCGCATTTTCTGAGCCCAGGGCAAGAGTACAAAGAGATGCTCACATATCTATGTCCAGATATCTAAAAATTAGAAATCAAGCCCCAAACTTAAATGAAACTTGTTTGATAGATAAGATGCATATGCTCAATAGAACACTCCTATCTTGATAGAAATGCCTTCTTTAACACTTAGGAATTCAAGTTCTAATTTAGGATCTTGTACTCCTCTCAACTCCAAACTGAAATGTGAAGGCAGATGGGAGCCACCACCAGCCTATGGAGCCATGTCTCTGTTCCCACCACTGTCCAGCCCAAGGGGCCACTTCTCTGTTCCCACCATAGGCCCCACTGTACAGGGCAAGGGAGCTGACAAGTACATGTGAGGACACCCAAGGCTATGTGCCCAGGGTCTGTCCACATACTTGGATCTGTCCATTCCTTGGCCACTGCTTGGGCCTAGAGCTTCATCCACAGTGTGTTCATCTATCTTGAGGAGAAAGGATTTGGGGAAGAAGCCCACACAGGCCATGGAAGCAGGCTCATGGCAACCTGTGCAAATCACTCTGGGTCCTGTGAACTTATCCCATGTGGGAAGAATGCACCGGGAAGTGAGGGGTGGCCCTGGGTGAGCATGTCCCCTTAGCTCTACACACTCCTTGCTCTATAGGGAAGAGCCCAGGTGACAGAGGCCAGAATGATGCTCTCTAAAGCACAGGACACAGGCCAGGGGCCCCTCTTGCCTGGGCTCAGGGGTGGTACAGACTGAGAGCCTCATTTTCTTGATGAAACAAAAAAGCTAAGACTCTGGTGGGACCAAAGTTGGGTGGGAATCCTTCCAGAGGTATCAACACCACCTTGCAGATTTGGTTCTCTTAACTCTTGAGAAATGGTATGCAAGCTGTTTGCCATGAGAATTTGTTTAACTTGAAGTAGACCCACATACCAGGCAAGCAAATGTTGATTGGAATCTTTGAGATACTACAACTTGTAGGCATTTGCTTGGAAGACCTTTCTATCTTCCTTGCCAACTTGAATGGGCATGTAAGGTTTGCTTTGTGACAAACATGTAAACTGAAAGAAAAAAAAAAAAAAGGTGCCTCACATACTCCACTTCAAAGCCAGAGGGCTATTAAACCTGATTTTGGCTCAGGAGTCCCCAGGCAGTGTTGAAAGCAGGTCACCTTCAGAAAGAGATCTGAGGGGTGCCTGGGGGACTCATTGAGTTAAGCATCTATTTCAGCTCAGGTCATGATCTCAGGGTTGTGAGATTGAGCCCCATGTGGGGCTCTGCACTGGGCATGGAACTGCTTAAGATTTTCTCTCTCCCTCTCCCTTTGCCCTTCCCTGCCTTCTAAAAGAGAGAGAGAGAGAGAATGAGAAAGAGAGAAACAGAGATCTGGTCATCCTGAAGGCTGCAGGAGAGTCTTCTCTGAGTTCAGACGACACCAATGGCCTGCAGAGACAGGGACCAACAGAAGATGGGATGTCCAGAGAGCATTTGTTTTTAAATCTCAAAACAATATTAACTTTCTTACAAAGAAAATGAAATTGTTTGAAAAGAAAGACAATGGCATAAATTGAATAGTGCAGAAATGACAAAACGTTTAAAATATCTTCATATATTTATAAAATTTTCATAATGTTTCTTTAAGGATATTTTATCTCCCTGTATAATTATACCTGAACACTGACCAAATGATGCTTTTTAAAAAATATTAGTTTTCAAAGATCTGTTCAACCATTAATTTCCTGTAACAGCTGCTGAAATCTTATAATCTGCATTTTATTGCTCTGAAAACTAAAATATGAAGCAGTTAAGTGACTACCCAGTGAACAAGTGGCAGAATTGGAAATAGTACCCAATATGTCATCCTCCCTATTAAATCATGCTTCTTGCTAACCTACAGGTGCCTCTTCCCACTCTAATGTACTTTCGAGTCATGACTACTAAATGTGCAAGCCTACTAGGAACCTACAACCACGCTGTATCTAGCTATATGTTAGATGCTGCTAAACAGCTTCATCGCGAGAGTCAGAGGATAGAATTTGAGACTTTTTCTTTAAGGACAAAGTAATTTAAGACATGTCATCCAATGTGCCACATGTCAATAAAAGGGAGTCCTGGTTTAGGATAAAGACAGTAAGGATTTAGATAAATTAATGTACAATGCAGGCACCTGGGTGGCTCAGTGGTTGGGCGCCTGCCTTTGGTCCAGGGCATGATCCCGGGGTCCTGGGATCGAGTCCCACATCGGGCTCCCTGCATGGAGCCTGCTTCTCCCTCTGCCTGTGTCTCTGCCTCTCTCTGTGTGTCTCTCATAAATAAATAAATAAATCTTTAACAAAATTAATGTACAATGCGTTTACAACATACGGCTTCATATCAAACATCTGTGTTGTCTGAATACCACTCCCCAACTTTAATTTGCCCCTCTCACAGCAATTATTATCAACTACCTCATATGTAAGTCTATTTATGCACATTTTATTTTCCCTACTAAATCCTAAAGGCAGGGATTGTGTGTCATATCCTTGTGGGTCCTTCACAGTACACAACAATGCCTTTCTCATGATGGCCGTTCAGTAGGATGTGCCTGAATGACAGCAACAATAGAATGACTATTTTGGATCACATCACTAGTCATTTGAAATTGATAGCACACAGACCCAGTCCTCCTGATCACCTCAATCTTGGGATCCCTGTCAAAGACAGAGCACTGGGTAGGATGAATGGCAAGTCAAAACCAATAGCAATTCTCATGCTCTTGAACCACAAGCCCAAGGAAGGGTTTTGCATTACAGAGATACTACTGTTGAGATTTCAACAGTCAACCAAATGAATACACATCCCTCACTTTCATTTCCGCGCTGACTCATCAGGCCAAAAAAGACGACTAACATAAGAAATAAAAAGCTTAAGTGAAAGATATTTATTTCAACTATATGGGGAACTCCTTACTGGTGAACTTGTAGTCAGGGAAAATCTGTTTATTGTGAAGTAAAAGGAAAGTCCCAGATCATTAGGAAGCATCCTGCAAACCCAAAGAAAGGAAGTCAATAGCAATGTTCCAGTGTGTGTTGTATCTAAACTAAACTACAAAAGTAGCTTTTTACCATTGCATGTAAATGATGTCTGGAAAATAGCCTCGTTTACATAATTGCACAGCTGTGGACAGTCTGGCTTCCAAAATTCAGGATGCATATTGATAGCATGTGTCAGACCCATAAAAGGGTTAATTTTGAAAACAGCCACTTTCATATACAGATGGAGACAGAGTGCCATCATCAATGTTTAATCAATCAATAGGCATTTATTCCTATGATATAAAGTTTACATTATCCTCCATCTGGAGCAAGTGGAGGAATAAGGAAGAGAATCTGTCAAAAGCAAAATTACTTCTTGTTAGCTTCGCCCCTGTAATTTCAGTTCAGCTTAGTACATGTTAATCTTTTTTATGACTTAAATAAGGCAATGAAAATGATTATACTTTAACCCTCTTGTGACTTTCTCAAACACTTTAATTGAAACCCAACATTTAGATCAGGCTCTGGGATAAGCTGTCAGACCTCCGTCTCATATCATGATCAGATAATTGGCCATTTACTTGGTAGGTTCCATTTCTTTACCAGTTTGGTTAAGCTCTGTAGTTCTAGATTTCTCAACCCCTCTCTTTCTGCACAAACTCTGCTCTCTGTTTAACTTCTAAGGCTGGGAGACACTGTCGTAGAGTACATGAGTGTTCATGCTAGGTTAAAATAAACCCATGTTTAAATTCCAATTCCATAGAACTGCCTGTGTGAGTCCCTAAATAACATTCCAGCCTCCCTAAGATTGTTTCTTGATCTGTGGAATCTGTAGAATGGCTACACAAGTGCCTGCCTCATGAAGTTGTTGAGATTAAATGAAATCGCATATATGAAATGCCTGACACATGCAGACTACTTAATTCATGACAATCTTTCCCCTACCCTCAAATGGAACCACTTGTTTTCTCTGCATGTGGAGTAGCATTTTGTCAGTCTTGTTGTTTGTTTGTTTCATTTGCTAGACTGTGGCTCATTAATTCACATGGTCAAAGCACAGTGTAGAAGAAGCACATTTGTGTCTTTCATTTGTGAAAAGACTAATTAGTAAAAGGGGGGGAAGGATCAACCATGCAAATGTGGTTAGTTGATCACCAGGGAGGATAATTATTTATTATTATGTTGATATATTGTTTAAATTATTATTTATTGTTATATAAGTTTGATAATTGCATTACTGGGAATTGAGTTGGGGTGAAGGGAGGTTAGTGAAAGTCTGTACCCTCCAGACAGGGTAAATAATACAGAGAAAGGCATATTGCCTAAATGCATGTATCATAGAATACACGTGCTATTCTCCATCGTATCTTAGCACCTAAAATTCTTAGTAAAGAATCAAGTGGATAAGAATTTATAAATTCTCACTGTGGCCACTAGGATTTCTCCATTCATGCGTAGAGTATTAAAGACTCCCAGAGGAAAGGTCTCGAAACACCCTGTACTTTCAGTGACAATCGTCTATGATGTGCAGAGAATCTCCAGGAGGAACATAGAGAGCTCCCGCCATTGTGTTTAAGCTCCCAGATCAACACGGGCAGTTTAAGATAAGACAAAAACCTAACTCTCATTCTAGCAATTTGTGTGTGGTTCAGGGCAACGTGGGCAGCCACTGCAGTGCAGCATAAAATCAGGAGGTACTAATGAATAATGAATAAAGGTGCACTCCCAAACCAGACCATCAAATGGCAAGTCTAACTTGATTTCACAACCCAAACCATTGTTCACCCACATGGTCTGCTTCTTACGATCTCTACGCCCTACTTCTCTGTTCACCACCTGCTAAACCACTAAGCCAGCTGATCACAACAGATTCAACCTGTTTCTTTCCTCAAACCTAGACTTTGCATCACAATCAGGAATTCTACAGTAGGAATCCAGAGTGCAGGTTCTTAATATTTGCTAATTCTGATGCTCCGAGGGTCCCACGAGGTCATCCACTGGGCATTGCTCACAATGCAAAATCAAACGTGTTGAGGTGGAGTGGCTGTAGTTTTATTTCTGAACACCCCACCCACCCCTGAGAGATGCACCGACTGAACAGAGTGTAGCCCATAACCAATCCCCCAGGACAGAGAGCGCATGAAATAATTGCATTTCCTCATTTTTCTTTTAGTCAGCCTAAGTCAAATTCTAAGCTCTAGCCCCGTGATGAGTAGAAAAGTGGAATTCAGTCATTATGAATGAATTCAGTTGGACCACACAAAAGTCACTGGATCTTAAGTAGGACAGAACCTTATTGAGGCCCCACTGATCATGAGACATTGAAGGACACAGGATATGGTGGGGTCTCCATGGTTCTAGCCCTTTGGGATACAGCAGTTCACTTGCTCTGCTCCACTCATGGGACTCAGAAAATCTTTGATGTACTGGAAGCCCCATGCTTCCTGATGAGTGTTCCAGGCAGACATCTCTCTGAGTGGTACCCCTCCTTTTGGCGACTGCCCCTGCTCCCCGCCACTATTGAAACCCATCAGCCTCCAATCTGCTTCCAGTCCTTGGTGGAAGATCTCTCACCTCCCCTCTCAATACTCTCAAAAGCACTCTGGCTCTCCCCTCCTTCTCTGGAGATATCTGATCTCCTCTGAGCGTAGGCATTTACAAAAATCAGGAAGAGCTTCCACTTCTGAGGCAAGAGAGGGCAAACCCTGAATTTCTGTTAGAAAATTCTAGGAAGGGTGGAAATGACCCCATAAAAGGAAGTAAAGCTAAAATCTTAGAAAATTCTCCTGTGCCACTGGTCCCATAAGCAAGCAGGCGATAAGTGTTGTCCTTGACTTTTTGGCCTGGGAGCTGGCTAGGACCAAATGTTCCCAACGGAGAGATAGGAGCCACAGTTAAATGTCTCAGCTCCAGGGATGCTGGCTGTGTGAGAACCGAGAAACAATCACGGGTGTTTCAGGGCAGTGCCCCTGTGCGCCTTCCCACCCATCCCTCAAGTGATTCTGGGGAGAGGTTCAGATGGGTTGGAGTGGGAGTGGATTGCATGGAAGAGGGAAGATGAAATAAAAGAGTCGTAATACAAAGAGCATGGCAGGAATCTCCAAACACAAGCCATCCTGGGATGCTTGGAGCCTGAAATCCATCAGGATATTTGGAAGGGCCAAAGGGATGACCAGATAGATGTCTGCCAGCAGGGGGCTCTGAGAAGGAAGAGAGAAGCCTTGCCACGGAATACTGTTACTGCGCAGAGCTAGCCTGGAGCCAGAAAAAATCATGTTTCCCTGGAGCTACACAGAACCATGCAACAGATACACGGAGGACAAACAGCAAAGGAAGACCACAAGGCATGGATCAAGAGGACAGGTGAGGCAGACACACTCATCACTCAGAGACTCCATCAGGAAACTGGGGCTTCCGTATCCTGGGACCCATTTACAGAAGGTTCTGGAAGAGTCCACATCGACTGCCATTTGCCAATGCAGAGACTTCTGACGCTGCCCTGTCAGTCTGGTATTGTTGAAAACACACTGCACTCGATGCTTCTCAAACACAAAAACCTCTTAATACTATAAGAAAATAGTTAATCTTCTTAAATGACAAAGTATCTCAGCCTGGTGCTGATGTGATTTGACAGAGATTGAACTTAAGCAAATGTTTACGGGAACAGGAAGCAACGATTAACAAATTCATTAATTCAATTACAGCACAGGGTAGCTCCTCAATAAATGTTTGTTGTCGCTGCTGCTGATGATAATTAAAATCCTGTTTATAGATGGGTTGTGATGTATAATCATTTCATAGCTATCTAAGTCCTTATGCCTTGATGAGAACTATCATTATGTGTAAATATTGACTAAGGCTGAGCCTCACACATGCCATTGAAATTCAAGTTTTTAATCTCCTACTAACCAACAATAATGAACTAAACTGGGACCTCAGTCCAAACAAACAACAAGCTGGGCTGGTGGTGGAAGTGCAGACATGATCCTGAGTCAGTGTATCTTGTGGTCATTGCTCCATATTCTACAGACAATCTGGACTTGTCTGACAGAAATTTTACATGAAGAAATACTTCTGGTATTTCTTTGTCATTTAGTGGCTTTGGGGATTTCTCGTGGTGAAGTTCTCTCTCCAGTTGGGCTCCCCCACAAAGTACCAGGAGGAGGTTGTGAGGCTCCAATGGGCGGCTGGTACTCCCACTGCCACCAGCTGGAATCTCCTTAGAGGTAAAGAGGAGCAGTAGGTTTTTCTTTAGGAGACTGTCTTGGGCTCAGCAGGACCCAAAAAATTAGTTTCTAAATGCCAGCCCAAACTGGTGAGAATCTAAGTAGCCAAGTTTGGTTCCTTCAAGCATCCACACATTTCCTAATTTTGAGCAGCAAGTTGTAGATCACATGGATAGAAATGGGTCCCCTTTAGACGCGCACGTAAACTGGTTAATAATTCACTGGATAGAAATGATTTACAGGCCACCATTTGTAAGGGACCTAGAATAAGGCAGGCAGCAACTTTAAAAATCAATAAACTCAAGCCCAGACTCACAATATGCCACAGGTTACCCTTCAATGTCATCCACCCCTGAGAAATGAGCTGAGGTATTTGCACCACCAGGTCTACCAGAAAGGAGTAGCTGCATTTCCTCTACAGAGAGTTTGGGGGAAGGGGGATGGTCTCTTTTACAGGCATGAATGAGATTAGTATGAAGGGGGCACTAAATATTAATGTGCTTTTCTCTTCTGCGTTTCTGTACACATACCTTCTCTCATTTGGAAGTACTTATTGAAGGGAAAGGGTAGGGTAGAAAGCATTAGGATTATTCGAACAGAAATTCTAAGAGAAATAAAAGTGTTTGTATTTAGCTTTTGGCATTCAAAGCTGAGAAACACAATAGGTTGAAAAACAGATTTTGTAGTGAGGGGAGAGAAAGAAAGCACACTTTCTGATTTCCTTTAGTATATCAGAAACCAAGCCTAAGGGCTCAGATCTTAGATTTTTTTTCCTTCCATAATGCAGAGAAAATTCCCTTTCTGCTAACACGTGTTGCCCTCACAAAGAAAGAGGATGTGTCATAGAGGAAGACATAGAGATGGAAGATTCTGAGCATCTAAGAAAAATTTAGAAGTTGCCTTTTCTAGGAGGGAATTATGAGAAGAGCCGAGAGAGGCCAAGAAAGCAAGTACCAACATCAAGATTCTCATGGCCTACTCCTTATCCTCGGGGTGACATAAAATTTGTGAAATAGCCAGAAAAAGTATGGGAGATCCAGCAAACTCTGGGCTAGTGGCATATTCCCAGGGTATAGTAGGGAGTGACAACAAGTCTTCCCCTTGGCCCTGCAGAATGAATAATCCCATCAGTGGAAATGGTATGATGGGTTCTCTGACTTCCCCCTTCCTATTAATGTGCAAGGGGACTCAAGAGGAACTTTTTGCTTCATGCAAGTATTCAGAGGGGACTGACAGCCCTGGTGGCTCAGCAGTTTAGTGCAGCCTTCAGCCCAGGGTGTGATCCTGGAGACCCAGGATCAAGTCCCACGTCAGGCTCCCTGCATGGAGCCGGCTTCTCCCTTTGCCTGTGTCTCAGCCTCTCTCTCTCTCTCTCTCTCTCTCTCTCTCTCTCTCCCCCTCTGTCTCTCATGAATAAATAAATTTTAAAAAAATTCAGAGGGGGACCAACAGAGGTGGGTTGAAGTAATAAGGCTCTCAGATGAGGGCTTTAAGAGAAGGGGCAAATGGCCCAAACCAGTTGTAGACACTAGTACACCAGCACCCCGGGAGCTGGATGTACCCAGCTACACCTCAGTGGTCACCAAACCCATAAGACAGGAAAGGCAATCACTCCATCTTGGAAGACAGTAGAGATACAGAAGACCTCACCTCCAGGAGGCCATATGCCATCTGGGGGACAAGCAGAGCCACAGATGGGAAATCTGAGAGACCCAAAGAGGCAGAGGCTTAACCTATTCATCAGGCAAGCTTAATGGAACTTTACTACAAGGTGGGGTCCCCTGCCCTCCCACACTACCTAGTAGACTAGGGTTTGTGATAGGTAAGAATAGTAAAGAGGTCATGTTTTCTGTGGGCAGAGGAGGGTAGCATGAGCAAATTTGCAACTTAGGTCAGGAGCTTCAGGAAAAGTCTAAATCAGTTATATGTCTAGCTGGAAGATTCTGAGCCTTGGGAAGAGTCAATGTTACTGATTTCAAGAACATAAAATCCCATTCTTTTCATTCATTTAATAAAAGTAGCATTTTATATTGTCGTATTGGTTTTACAGTATATTATAATCTATGTATAACCCATAAGTTTTTAAGATCTAAATTTTTTCCAGTTGATGAGCAAAGGTGCCAGGACATTTCTTCTCCTCCTCTTCCTTCATGCCATGACTGGGCTGTCCCATACAAACACCTCCTCTGGGGCAGATCAGAACTCTCCCCGTCTACCCAGGGATGAAACAGGAATGGAATAATTGGCCACGTGGTAATGTGGGGCCAAGGAGAGGAAAAGGGACCTCAAGAGTCTGTAGCAAAGAAATAAAGGGAGAGGATACCCTCAGGATGAGAACTCCCAAGGTCCAAGGGAGAGGTGGCCGTGCAGGTGGCTGGGAGAAGAAAGAGGGAAGGCTCCCAAGTGCAACATGTGGAGTGGCTGGAGCCATCTGAACAGGTTGAGAAGCCACTTCCTACTCTCTAGCCAATGGGAATTAGGAGTTACAATGGGGATTTTTGAGCCAGAGGTAAGGAGCTGTATTGTACATCTACACATCCTCCTGGAAACTTTGTGTGTGTGTGTGTGTGTGTGTGTGTGAGAGAGAGAGAGAGAGAGAGAGAGAGAGAGAGATTGAGTACAGTAAAACTGGCCAATAAGACATTTCCTGGGAATAGCCATAGTGTCGCTCCTTCCAATATGAAGAACAGGGTCACGAGTTATACAACACAGAGAATCACTCCAAATACATTTAAAAATGGTCATCTTATTTTTTGTTGTTGCTATAATTTGGAGCAATTTCCATAGCTAAATAATATTTAACTCCAACTTTCTTTTCAAACCAGGAAAGCAGTATATATATATATTGCTGGTCAGAAACAAAGTCATACAATTTTTAAAGTTACTTTAAACCAGATCCATTGATGTATCTGGATGTGTGTGTTTATAGTTACCGTGCTTTCCAAAAATTAAAATATATTGAAGAAGAATGGAGAGTGGAGGTAGCAGAGATGTTGTAAGGTGGGGTGGAGAAGAACACATCAACATTCCCAATTCCTGGATCAGTGCTCCCCAACTTGCTAGTGAGATGTTGGACTGTGTGCAGGATTCCAAATGTTCGTCCTGGACACCCTGTCCATTGTTTTATTTTACTACCTCAGTTCAAACAAAGGTCTTCACACCTTTCTGGTTTGCTCCTGAATCTCTATCGCAGGAACAAATATTAAGAGACAGGCAAGCAGTCCAATAGAGCAAAGAGTGATTACTGCAAAGAATGATCTTGAGGTTCACTTGGGTTTTTCAGAAAGCAAGAAATGGTTCGTGGGGCTGTGAGCTGGCATCTGACTTAACTGCTATAAACGTAAGTGGCTCTTCACCCAGACACACTCTCCAAAAAAACACCCCTTTTCTGGTGCATGGGACATACGAGGAACCACCTAAACTGTCATATAAATTTATTTCAGCATCAACTCATTCCAGCATGAAAACCTTGACAATTTAAATCTGCTCTCCAGGGAGAAAGAGGAGAGAGAGAGAAACAATGTTCTTCCCTTTAATTTGGTGAGAATAAGCAGCAAGTATGATGTGAGGAACCTCCTGTTTTGTGCTGTGCCTTTGAAGAAAGAACAAAACACAATGTCCAGAGATAAATTGTCCTGTTCTGAAGCTACAGTTTTCTTACAGATTCTTGAGGAAATGTTGCCACCTTCTGGACAAAAGCGCAATAAGCAGTCATCACAACCTTGACATCCAGCCTGTTTATAAACGCATTTACTGGGTTAAAGAAGGATTTTGCTTTGGCTTTCCTTCTCTTCTGTCATTATGCCTGCACAACATTGATATACCAAAAAAAAAAAAAAAGTCCCTATAAAAGCACTGATCATACGCATAATAGAACAGAAAGCCCATTTCACAAATTAAGCAGATTCTTCAAAGGAATAATCAATCACGCTGACAAAGTTTACCAGATTTTTAAAATATCCTTTGCAGACTTCTTAACTCTTACAGGACTTGGAGAAGGGTAGATAGATTCTCATCCAGATTTTCTCTTTGGTTTTCTTTTATTCATTCTTTCTATCTTCCGAAAATGGGTTTAAGTCGGCCTAACTACATGGTCTTGAACTTGATTTTTTGAAAATCTATTTTACTTTTTTAAAGTCATCAGTACAGTAATATCTTGAGCATCAAAAAAAAAAAAAAAAGAAAAAAAAGAAAGAAAGAAATGCTGGTAGTCATATCTTGATCAGTTGTAAAATATTTATGTCTCCTTTGCCCTTTCAGTGGGTCCCCTTGCATTAGTCAATCTCGAATGTGAAGAAGTCCACAAGTCTAGCACCTTTCTTTCTCAGCTGAATGAGCACAGGATAGAGGACCTGCATCCCTGCTCCTCTCATCCTCTCAGCATGTAGGGCCCTATCCTCCCTCATTCAGAACCTGGCAGGGAAGGTGGCCTCATCCTTCTGAGAAGTTTACTCTTGTCTGTGAGGCCACAGTGGGTGGTGATTGACAGCTCCGTGCACCTGCAGAAGCACTGTGCCTACTTATACCAGGGGAGGGCCCATGCTGGGGTCCATGCTCACTCCCTGCCCCGTGTCCCTGAAGCTGTGGATGGATCGTCCTTGCTCCCTAAACTGGGGGGGGGGGCACAGGCATCCAGAGGCCTGTCACCCCATCCCAGAGGAACAATTCTGCCCTAGAACCTGCCCCTCCCCCCCGATTTCTTCTATGCTGGTCTCCTGGCTGGAAGGCAGCAGGAAGTTTCACAGCATCCTTGTGAATGAGGTAAGTGGACAGGAAGGAGGGGAGGCAAATTTCTTCCACCAAGTGGCAGGCAGTTCTTTTTGTCGTCCACCAGACACTCGCAGAGATAACTACATCAAATATCACCTGCGAGGCCAATGCTCGGATTGTGTGTCAGGACAGATTCCCTGGAGGATGGCGGGATCCTGCAAGGGGGTGGGGGTGCTTAGCATGCCTGCCTCCACATAAATCTCAAATTGCTAGCTGCAGTGCTGACTTTAAAAGCACAACCGCAAAGGCCGACTAGCAGGCTTCCAGTGTTGTAGCATCGCATGGGAGGTTTGAGTGACTGCTCGGAAAAGCACAAAGAGAAGGAAAGGGGGAAATAGGGGGGAAAAACGTGTCCTTTTTAGAAATATTCTTGTTTTGAATTGGGAAGTCCCTGGTACAGAAACATCTTTGGTGCTGGTGATTATCTGGACCTGCAAGTGCTAAATTGATTCACTGTCCTGCAGACACCCAGGGGCTGAATATCAAGGAACAAATGCATTAATCACGGCAGAGCCTGTGTGCCAATGTGCATAAAGACCACTGCTCCCAGGCGCGGCGATAGCGTGAACATTTCCACAGACCACACGCTCCGAAGTAGCTCTCTGAAGTCTCATTACTGAGTGTGTGGGTTTGGGGCAGGGGGTGAACTTGACTTTCTCTGAAACATGCATTTAGAAATAAATGTATTTACATTTAGGCTTCTGTTTAAAAAAAAAAAGAGAGAGAGAGATAGAGAGAGAGAGAGAGACTCTTTGGACCAGAGTCATTACAGATGAAACAAACACACGGACATACACACGCTCGCGCGCGCGCACACACACACACACACAAAGTGCACGCGCACAAAAGCTTTCAGGGAGATACAGAAAATAATGTTTAGCAATTACAGTCCACAGCTGCTGCAGCTCCAATATGCGCGTGCTACACAGGTGCGGCCATTATAACAATGAATAGCACACATTAAAGGTGCCATCCATAGGGGTAATAATACTAGGGTTGAAAAGGTATTTTCATTTGCAGCCTGATGTTAGGCAGAAAATAAAATAAGGTGTTTCACAGCCAGCCTGATGGCTCAGCTGCCACATGGGAGGCCCAAGCCTGAGATTAATCTAGGACTCTTATGTGTGTGTCTGATGGTGGGAATCTGGCAATGGTTACCTGGAGAGCCCACCAGATCTTCTCTTCTGGGGTGGGGGGGTGGGGGAAGCTGCTGATTGGGGAAACTGAGGCACCTCCTCACAGGTCATAGAGTTAGTAGCATCAGCCAATATGACCTCTATCCCTGCCTAGTACCTCCTAGTCTCTGAATACTAGAAATATTGTTGGGAAAGCAATATCATTTTAAAAAAGCAAAATAGGGTCCCAATGGATGGGGAAGGGAGGCTAAGAAAGGCTACCTCACTCCTCCTCAGGCTTTGTCTCTGGATGGTGCCATCACTGTGCCCACTTCCTATCACAAAAGTGCCCTTCCCAGGGTCTGGCTTTGAAGGTTTGACCAGCCTGCTTTGCTCACCTCTCCCTTTAAAGGCCCAGAAGCTGATGGACATAGTATCTCCTTGGACTCATTGGCCAGAGCTTCTCATATCACTAAACTCTTCAAACACGGTGGGAAAATAAATTTAAAGCAACCCACACATTCTTGCAGATCGACAGCTTTAAAATCCGAAGACAAAGGACCAGGTCTCTGAGCTCCTACGTGCCACATCGGTGACCTCAAGCAAACTGCTTAAGCACTTTGAGCCTCTGCAAAATGGGGACAATTGTGTCTGCTGCAGAGGGTTGTACTGAGGTTCAGATGAGACCCAAGTATATAAAAATGCTTGACACTGAGCGTGTCACGTGGTACACACAAAATAAATGGTAGACATAATTTCAGTAGCTTCCATTTATCTGTATTTATCTTCCTGAATAACCTATAAGTGATGCTAGGCAAGAACGTGGAAATTGTTTTATCAAAGAAGAAAAAGCGCACTCTGCATGTTTTCAGTGCCATAGAATCTACTTCCGACAAAAGCAGACTGTAAAAAAAATTTTAAGCACAGCAGGATAACTATTTTCATATTGTCTACTTTTAACAAGAGCTGAAAGCAAAAGATAAATAATTGTGTTGTGGGGTGAGTTCTGAAAGCGGAGGTCCGTCAGGCGCAGGTGGCCGTGGGTCTGGCTGCTGTGGACTGGCCTTCTTTCCCAGGGCCCAGGTGGAGAGCTGCCCACAGCTTGGAAGTCTGGAAGCTGGCCTGGCACGGAGAGGCCCCGGGAGGCAGAGGCACGCAGCCCTCGCCAGGCTGAAAGCTGTCCTAGGGAATGGGATAGGCCCCAGCTTACCAACGAAGGTGGGAACACCACCTCTTTATAGAGGCCTTAAAAGTGAGGAGAGGATTAAAATTAATTTGAAACTTCCCAGGAAGCCTGCATAATGAAAACAAAACTCGATTGCGGTGCTGGCTGGCACACTCTGGATCTGGAAGGGCTCACAGCAGAGCCCTAGTCGGTGGAAGCCTGCTGGGGAGATAAACAACAGCAGCACAACTGTGGGGAAGGTGATGAGGATGAGGAGCGTGGGCAGGGCAAAAAGTCTTGGTCGGGCTCCAGTGGGCCGCAGATCCTTGAGGCGCTCTCGTGTGTTCATTCATTCATTTAACAAAAAGTATTGGCCATATAGTATGAACAGGCACTACCACCTCAAGCCCATTAATATGACCTCGGGCTCCGTGTTTAAGAAGCAGGGTCTGAAAGCAGAGGCAGGCATATCAACACATGATTATAAGATTGTCTGTTAAAGTGACCGGAGAAAGGGGTTCTGAAGAACACTTAAGAGGGGTACCTAATGCAGACTGGGGCTTGAGGAGAGGCTTTTAAGAGGAAATTGCACCTGGACTAGGGAGGGGAGATCTTTGAACCAAAGTCGCTGTAGATAAAACACACACTAACGTGCATGTGCATGCACACGTGTGTGCAGTAGTAACAGATTCTAAGATGGCCAGCAATGATCCCCACCTCCTGGTATGCACACTCTTATGCAATCTCCGCCCATACAGTCTTGGAATTGGTCCATATGATCAGTAGAATATTCCTGAAGTAATGGCATGTGCCCTCTAAGATGAGGTTATAAATGATATTGCAGCTTTGTTGTCTCTGTCCCCTCATACTTGGTGAAACCAGCTGTGGTGTCTGGAAGCAACCCTGTGCAGATACCACATGCAACATCTGAGGCCTCGTGGGTTTAGAAGCAAATCTTCTGCCCCGGTCAACTTTCTGACGCCTCCAGCCCTGGCTGGCATCCTCACTGTACTCTCACGACAGACCCTGAGCTGGAACCCCAGCGAAGGGGTGCTTCTGACCCTCAGATACTGTGTGAGAAAACAAATGCTTATTGTTTTAAGCTGCTAAGTTTTGGGCTAATTTGTTACATGGCAATGGATAGCTGATACACCTAATTATATGAAACAAAAACATACATTGTTATGTGTAAAAGCAAGTTATAAAGAAAAACCTATGCCAGATAGGACCCTACTTTTTATACATAATAGACTGGTGTGTTTCATTGATCATGATGAAGTTTCTTTTTTATTCATCTCTCTATCAAATTAAACATAAAAGTAATTTTTTGACCTAAATCTCCATGATAATATAAATTAAAGTTCATAAATAGCATTAAAAATTGGATCACCAGAAGCATTTTACAACTATAAGGTAATGCTTTGCAGTGTTGTTAAGCTACAGAGGAGGCCTGCTTCCTCCATGTGCTGGGCCTTGGTTGCAAGTGGGAGGCTGGGGGCAGAGAGGAAACCGCTTTTTCAGCAGGAAAGAATAGTAACCAGAAGAAGCAGGAAAAGAGTGCTAGAGCCGGATAATTCCCAAGGCCATTTTTGGGAGCAGAGAGGCAGGGCAGACACCAGGAAAGGACCGCATTATTTCAGAGAAAGTGAGAAGGGGCATTGTTGGCAAAGGAGGAAAGCAGACCTGTTCAAGGATTCCCAAAGCTGAGAGAAAGGCAGCCCTTACCTGCTGGCCTCAGCAAGAAGAGCCAGCAGTCCCAGTAGCTATGAAAGCACATGCTCCTGTGTCACAGAAATGCCCCTCAAGGTGGGTCTGAAGATGGTTCAGCATGCCAACCTCTCAGATGTCGCTCAAAAGCTGTTAGCCTACATACCCTTTCTACCACATTGGACACAACATCCCTTAGTTGTCAATTGATTAAAATGTTAAGTAAGGGTTTCCTTGGCATCTCCATATCTTTTCTCCTGAACACTTTTGTCATCTATGGAACTTTTTTTTTTTTTGTAAAGATTTTATTTATTTATTAGTGAGAGACAGACAGGAGCAGAGGGACAAGCAGGCTCCATGCAAGGAGCCCGATGTGGGACTCGATCCCACGACCCCAGGACCATGCCCTGGGCTGAAGTCAGGCGCTAAACCGCTGAGCTACCCAGGGATCCTTATGGAAGACTTTAGATGTTATAGAAGTGGTGTTTGGGGCTCCGGGGTTGCTCAGTCAGTTAAGCAGTGACTCTTGGTTCTGGCTCAGGTCATGATCTCAGGGTCTTGGGCTCTGTGCTCAGCAGGGAGTCTGCTTGGAGATTCTCTCTCCCCTTCCCCCTTGCCCCTCTCCCCACTCATGCGCGTGTGTGTGGGCCTCCACTCTTTTTCTCCCCACTCCTTTCTCTCAAATCTTTAGAATATAAGCTGGTATTAGTGCTGACAGACATTTTTTTTTTAAAGTGGTGTTTAAGTTCATACTAGCTCTTCCTTTTTGGGGGGGGTGCGGGAAGGAGGTTCTTAAAGTGTATTATTGGCCACAGAGATTTGAGAAACTCTCCCCAGCTGGGCCTCTGAGTGAAGATGTCCTGGTCTCAGGGCATTGGGGTGATGGATCCTCCTCTGAGCCCCAAAGCCCTGAGAGTAGAACAAACTATATTTAGCAGAGAGGACGTTGCCACAGTGGGTGGGCTGCTGTCATTCCCCACCACCACCCCCTGCCTGAGCAAACTGGGGAAAAGTGAAGCCCTACTCTGGTCCCAGTTTAGAAAGCCCACTGGCCAGCAGATGCCAAAGTCTTTGTTAGGGTTTCAAGTGTGATTGTGAATGACAGTGTCCACAAAGGAAAGGTGGAGAAGACATTAATTACATGGATATTAAATAAATCATGGGCATATATGCCAGGAGAAGACTTTATTAAGTTTTTAGCTATTGTGCTTAGAACAAAGCCATGTTTTTCAAATTAACTTTGAATCCATCCTTAGCTTCAATAGCTTTTGCCCTAAAGACCAGGCTTTAGAAATATGTGCCTAATCCTTTCTCACTAAATAGAACTCTATTTTCTAGAGTAAATATCAGATTTATTTTTACTTGGGATAGAGATATCATTAATCTCAGGTCATGCCATCATGCCTTCTACAAGGTACTGGGAAAGCCCTCAGTCCCCACAGTCCGAAGTGTGTACCTACAAAATTGCTGTTTTCCTTAAAGGGAAGAGTTCCTTTGGTCTGATACCTTACATTAAAACAGCACAAATATAGTGAAACCTAGTTAAATCACACAAAACTTTAGTAACTACCCAAGCAAATACTACTGTCAACATAAAAGACCATTAAGAGAAAAAGGAGGTCCTTAACAGTGATGGTTCATATTGGTTATGGACTTAATGACCACTTTAAATGAAAAAAATATATATTTTTCCTTACTATGACTATACCATTCTTTGTCATCGTTCTCCGATATACATACTTGCATCATGTCATTCAAAAGGACCACAGAATGAGAGAATTTTGTATTCTTTTTCCCCAAGTGTGATAGGCTTCCAAATGTCTTTCTCTTTAAAAATGCCTGAAAGGAGTTTATATAAAGTATAGTGAGTCTGTTAAATGAAGAGGGACAAATTTTGCTTCATTCTATATATAGGCCAGTGGTAGAAGCTCGCCTCTCTCAGATGGCTTTGTTGTCATTTGGTGGTGATCAAGATTGTGGTGGGAAGAGGGGTTTTTCGCCAGATATCTTGACTTTCAAATTTGGCTTACATTGAAAATTCAGCATGTTTGTGGTACATGGCGATGTCTTTTCTCTTTCTCACCTATGCCTTTGTTTCATTTGTATAAATATGCAGTTCTCACTATTATTGGTAGGAATGTTAGTGATAAATCACAAAATCTATGGTCTCTTAACCTAATGTGACATTAGAGCTACTAAAATCCCTTTAAGAAGCAAAACCCAAAAACCTAACTTTGCTTTGAAATAGATTCAACTCAGATGGTGATGAAAAATGTCAGCATTTGAAAGACCTGGCTGGAATGAGTAAAGTCTTTGCTTCTTGGATGTTGCCTGTTTCTGGGAAGAAGTGTGAAAGCTGAGCTTGGGGCTGCCAGTAGAGAGGACAGGGTATGGTGACACTGTGGAGCTTCAAAGCTGCTAACCAAACACTAATGTCCTGTTTAACCAAGTTCTCAGGGGCACCTGGGACTTACTGCCTTCTTATTGTAAGGTCCATCACAGGTTATTAAATATTAAATTAAATTTCAGCTTACACAGTTTATGAAAATCCTTCCTATAAAGCAGCTTTAGCAGTAAGCTGATACTTTTCCCACCTAGCAGAGCCCACTAGGGAAGTGGCATTGTTTCTTGGCCATTGGGACATACTCTCTGTGGGAAGCTGCTTAGCCACTTAGGATTGATTTATGGCCTTAGTGTGATAGGCTTATGTTTTTTCATTTCACAGATATTGAGACTTAATTCACTAAAGTTTATTCTAAGTGAGATGGGGATATTTGCATCTATACTTTTTAAGATATCCTGTATTTTAGCAGCTTCAAGGGTAATGCCTCAGTTTCCCCTGAATGTGGCAAATAAAGTTGTATGTGAATAAGCACAAAAATCTTGGTGACAAAATAAATTACTGGTGCATGAGAAAGAACAGGAGCTTCTGAGTCTGGTAGACCTGGTTTTTAAATCCCAGGTATCCCACGTGTCTTCTCCGGGCCTCAGATTTCTGATCTATATGATGAGGATGGAGCCCTTCTTTATGCCTCTGGGGCTATCTCCATGATGCTCCTTATAATACATGCTACTTTGGATGAATTCTTAGGATCAGAGATGATTTGAATATTTCTAGCACAGACCAGGCATAAAGTAAGAGTTCGAAACGTTTGCTGATTTGAATTAAACTGTTGGGCCACTGGGAGGCTGTGAGTTCATTTTCTCCCTATTTAAGTGCTGGTGACAGATTTTCCTGCCAAATAGAGTTATGACAAATAGGACTCCATGCTCCCACCAGTAAAACAGAGGAATAATGGCTCCAGAGAGGGTCCTCGGGTCCCCCAAAAGTCATTCCAAATTTCTAGTGGCAGCATGAAACAGTAGGTTGGTTTGTTTACATAAACCTTTGCCAAGTGTGAATTTAACACCCAGAAACAAATAAACAAAATAATGGCTACATGTATCTGGACCAAAGCTCCACTCCTCTAAGGGTTTTGGCACCACAATCAGAAGCAGGGAAGTTCACAGGGTCTGTGTCCTGACCAGGGTATCAAAACCCAAGATTTAAGTTTTGGTTTTAGCTCTTGGATCAACAACTATGGGACCAAGGGAAGGCTATGTAATCATGGCAAAGGTAAGTGACCAGAGAGGCATCTCTGTGTCAGTGGATTAAAGATTATCACCCTCACTTTCAAAATGAAAAAATGCCAGGTCGTTATGCAGTTATTTACCATGCTCAGAATCTCTTCTCAAAAAGGAATATAGGTCTTGGGTGCCTTAAAGATAAGGCAACTATCTTAAAAAATTAATTCTCAAGTAATACATTCACAGTTTTTAAAGCTATAGATATAGATAATAGACACTTCACCAAGGATATAAGAAATAAGAATGGCAAAGGACCTAAAAATGGCAAATAAGCACCTCATAGTCCACAAGGAAAATTCAAATTAAAACCAAAATGACCTATTAAAAATGCTAAAATTTGAAGTAACTGACCATACTAAGCACTGTTGAGGATGTGAAGCAACTGGAATGTTCATACATCATTGGAGGGAATGGAAAAAAGGACAGCTATTTTGGAAGAGAGTTTGCCAGTCTCTTTAAATGTTTATATACACTTGCCACACCACCTAGCAACTCAACTTCTGGGTTTTTACCCTACAGAAATGAAAACCCATTCCTACAAGAACACCTATGTACATGTTTATAGCAGCTTCATTCACAATTGCCAAAAATGGAAATAAGCCAAACAAACATCTTTCAACAGGTGAATGGATAAACTATGGAACATCTCATGAAATAACTACTCAGTAACAAATAGGACATACTGTTTATACACACAACAGCTTGAATCTCAAAGGCCTCCTACTAATAAAATAGTTGTCTATATTTCTGCTGTCTCAGAAGATTATGTGTAATATTCCATTTATAAGATATTCTCAAAGACAAAACTATAGTGATGGATAACTGATCAGTAGTTGCCAGTTGTTGGG
Source organism: Canis lupus dingo (assembly GCF_003254725.2). Classification (NCBI taxonomy): domain Eukaryota; kingdom Metazoa; phylum Chordata; class Mammalia; order Carnivora; family Canidae; genus Canis; species Canis lupus. The sequence goes on from NC_064277.1 coordinate 18,656,826, forward strand.
GGCACTGAGTGAAACTACAGAGGAAATTCTGAGAGAGGATAAAACTATTCTGTATCCTTACTATGGTGGTAGTTTCATGATGATCCCATGTATTAAAATTCATGGACCGGGACACCTGGGTGGCTCAGCAGTTGCACGTCTGCCATCTGCTCAGGTTATTATACTGGGGTCCTGGGATCGAGTCCTACATCCAGCTCCCTGCATGGAGCCTGCTTCTCCCTCCACCTATGTCTCTGCCTCACTGTGTGTGTGTGTGTGTGTGTGTGTGTGTGTGTCTCATGAATAAGTAAAAAAAATTTTTTTAAATAAATAAATAAAATCCATGGACCTATATACCCCAAGAGTCAACTTTACAGTCTGTTAACTTTTATTTATTATTTTAAATATTTATTTATTTATTCATGAGAGACACAGACTGAGAGACAGAGGCAGCGACATAGGCAGAGGGAGAAGCAGGCTCCTCACAGGGAGCCCAATGCGGGACTCGATTCTGGATCCTGGGATCATGACCTGAGCTGAAGGCAGGTGCCCAACCCCTGAGCCACCCAGGTGTCCCCGGTCTGTTAACTTTTAAGTAAAACTTTGAAGTACAAAAAAAAAAAAAAAAAAGAATGAAAAACATTCTCACCTTTTTTTTTCTTTAATTGAAGTATAGTTGAGTGTTTCTCTTCTTTAACCTCTGCCTAATTCCACATTATCACCCAGAGAAACCTACCAGTTTTTCTCTCAAAATCTTTATACCTGTGCAATCAGAAAATTTCTTTCCTCCTTCTTTTAACACAAAAGGTAGTTTACAATACATTCTGTTCTGAACTTTGCATTTTCACTTAATGTATCTCAAAGACCTTTTCATATCAGTACATAAAAGAACATTCTCCTTTTTTTTGTAACTGTATAATAGTTTGTTGTATGGATGTACCATAATTTATTTAATCCCTTAATGGTAGAAATCTGGCTTGTTTCTAATCTTTTGCTACTAAAAGCATTAATATAATGAATAACTTTGTATATATATAATTTCACATATGTGCACATTTATCTATAGAATAACTCCCCAAAATGCAATTGTTGAATCAAAAAGGTAAATGCATTCATAAATTGTAATAGATAGGGCTAAATTGCCCTCCATAGAGGTTGTATGAATTTACACTCCCACCAGTGACATTTATAATCCGAGAAGCCATTTTTGAGAACTAAGAACAAAGAGGAAATGAAAAACCATGGAATAAATTACATTTGGAAAAGTATTTGTTACAGAAATTAAATGCTAAGTAACCTTTCCTTCAATAAATTGTAACAAGTATCCACTGTATTCTTTTTTTAAAATTTTTTTATTTATTCATGAGAGACAGAGGCAGAGACACAGGCAGAGGGAGAATCAGGCTCCTTGTGGGAAGCCTGATGTAGGACTCGATCCCAGGACCCCAGGATTATGACCTGAGCCAAAGGCAGACACTCAACCACTAAGCCACCCAGGTGTCCCTAGTGTCCACCTTATTCTTTAGCAGAGGGCTTACTTCAGATGAGATGCAGTAAGAAAGGTAAGAAACCATCCTATCCCTCAATTTATAGTGTAGGAAAGCAACAAGATACTACAGAAAGCTATTGGTAGTTCAGAACATATTCAGTCACTCACCGCCTCCAGAAAACTCTCTCTGACCAGGTCTCTTTGTTGTGCTCTTCTAGCAAAGTCTTTTAACTCATCATACTTTAAATTATCTAGAAGCTTCTGAAGTCAGGGACCAATTCTTTTGCATCACCACATCTTTTGGGGAACATTTCTGGTTATAAATATGTGTAAGTAATACAGCACTGTAACACCTGGCACAGTGCCTGGCATGTACTAGGAACTCAATGTTTATCCAATTTCAACATTGGATGGAACGAGGAGGAAGGAATTTGAAAGCCTAGAATTCTGTCACAGTGATAACTAAAGTTTGGATTTTGCAACTTCCAAATAATGCATGAAAATTTCATAGTATCCATCAGTTGCCAAAGTTCCTGCTCACCCATTGTTGCAGCATCTTCTCCTCTTCCCCTTCCCAAAAAAATGCATAAATTTCAAGCACCCCCAGAACCGCTGGACAAACAAAATGTCACATGACATGGAAATCTGTTAATGATAACAATGGTCCTTGTTTTTTGAAATACTAGGAAGAGTCTTTTTGTTCTACTTGCCATTCCTATGAAATCATAGACTGCTATTACTTTTTTACAAGGTACCCAGATTAAGAACTCATTAAACCCAGTATCCTAGACCCTGGGAGCTTCTGATTACTCTTTATTCTCCATACTGCTTCCACCTTAAAGAGATTCCTCTAGAGCTACTTAAAACAGTGCAAAATCTTACCTTTTAACTTAATGACAATCTTACAAATGCTTTGGCAGTTTCAGAACCTGGTTTCTGGTGGTGGTGATGGTGGTGGTGGTGGTATGAGCTTTGGCAGTATCCATATTGGCAGCTAAAAGCCCCTGATTCATAATCCTGTGCTTTATTTGCCAAGTGTAGACACAACCCAAATGCTAAAAGAGCCCAAAGGAAGGGGGCTGGTCCCTTCAGCATTGTGTGCTTTGCAGAGAGGAAATGAGTGCCCATGAGGCCAGCTTCTTCCCCTCACCCTATCTCCTGAATGCAGTTTTTCCAATAATTTAATAACATTCACAGGGATATTAGATTAATTGGATTTTAATTCCAAATGACTGTGAAAGCAGAAAAATGAGTCACCAGCTCATACTAATGAGAAGATCTATTAAGGGCTCTTCTCTGATAGACACATACAGCAGGGTTATAAATATTTCATATCCAATTAATTGAATTTTGCCCCCTATATATGACACTGCCCCGAAACATCAATCAAATCGGCCCAGAGAAAGAACGGAGGGATAGAAGAAAAACCAAGAACTTCTTTGGAATAGCAAATACATGATGATCAGCCTTCCCCACCCCCAGCCCCTGAAATGCCCCCCCATCTAGAGAACCCCTGCCATTCACACAGGGCCTGCAGAGAGAAGCTGGAAGCGTTCACACCAACTGCAGCTGGTTCCATACGGCGGGGAAATTAATGTTAATTAATCAGACAGCAGTTTTATACAGAGCTATGTGCAGAAGGTTATTCAAGTCCTGCTGCAAATAGATTTATAGGTGTAATTGCCATGTTGAATGACCCTCTGTAAATAGGCTCATTAAACTGGCCATCAGTCAAAAAGTCTAATTGAAGCCATGCAGTAGCCTGCAATCGAGAACATGCGGCTCTCGATAAACAGAGCTTGCCCATGGCAGCCTGCACTCTGGATGGTTTAGATAGGACTGCTGGCCATTCTTCAGATGGCCCCAGCTTCTCCTGCCTCCTCCAGTTCATTATCTCATAGGAAGGCAGAAGCATGCCTCCTGCATAGCCTTACCCTCTTGCCTCCCTGTCAGCAACCAAGAGAGCCCATAGAAGTCTAGTATGACAAGGACAGAGTGGAAACCCCGTGTGTGGCAGGCAAACAGCATTTTCTGAAAGGCATGAATGATCACCACCTCATGCTCCATTATCTTGCCAGTGTGGTAGTGGTTGGGCAGGGACAAGTGGTGGGATGTGTACAGGCCCCATTTCTGTGCATCCCCACAGCCATTTACAAATTCCTTGTCAAATTCCTATTCATTCTACTCCCAAACTCTCATGTATGAAGAATAAATGCAAATTACTTTTCTCGGTAATATAACAAAACAAGCTATTGGGAATCAGAAAGCTTTTGGGGGGGGTGAACTGTGTGTATTAAAATCCTCTTCATTGATGTTCATCACAGCATTTCGTATAAAAGCGAAAAATTGGAAACAACCTAAATGTCCATCAATAGGAAACTGGGTATTCAAATTGTGGTATTTATAGACCATGAAATAATAAACAAATATTAAAAATGACTTCTAGGGAGAACTATATTTATTAGTCCAGAAAGCTGTCCGTGATATATGTTTGTATGGAAAAATCCAAGACAACAGAACATTAATAGTGTGACCACACATAATAAATCTTTATCTGTGACTGAAGATGCTGAGAAAATGTAAATTTTATTTTCTTAGCATTTATCTATTCCCTCCATCTAGTCAGTGGGATGAAAAGAAAAAAATTAAATCTCCAATATTGATTAAATATAATCCAATCTGATCATGTAAATAGCCCCTTCAGCTAATATTCTATCTCTTTTAGGAGAACTTCTGTTTCTTGATGGCTCCCTGTGATATAGCTAATTTTATGTGCTACCTTGATGGGGCCACAGGGCACCCAGAGATTTGGTGAAACATTATTCTTGGTGTGTCTGTGAGGGTGTTTCTGGATGAGATTACGATCTCGTCGGTAGACTGGGGAGAGCAGATTTCTGGGGAGGCCTCGTCCAATCCAATAAATACCTGACTGGAACAAAAAGACTGGATAAGAGAAAATTTGCACTCTCTCTGCCTCTTTGAGCAGGACATCAGTCTTCTCTTACCTTCAGAATCAGAACTACACCATTGGCTCTCCTGGGTCTCCAGCTAGCTAACTGTAGATAGCAGGAAGAGAGACTAAGAGAGACACAGATACACAGAGAGAGCTATCTCCTACTGGTTCTGTTTCTCTAGAGGACCCTAACTAATAGGTCCCCTTTGCCCACTTCCCTTCCTCAGGCATATGAGCTGAGGGCTCTGTATTATAGTACAGAGAAGAGTCAGGTCTTTAAAGGTCTTTTGAGTCTGGTCTCTGGTGCATTGTCTCCTTGCCCCCCACCCACATCCTTAGCTAGCTCTGGTGGATGCTGATCTATTTCTCCATTTACTCAGAGGTTGGATCTCCTTCCTGGATGACTTGGGCTTTCATAGTCCTCAGACACCTGCAAAGGCCTCCAACCACTCTCCAGGCCCAGGGACCCATTCTAAGCTCTGCAGCTGAGTACTTCAATTCTCCTTGCAAAAACTCCCAAAGCAGGTTCTCTGGACCTCCATCCAGGATCCACCTCACATGGGAGTTCAGAGGGATCAGGAAACAAACCTCAGGCCTCCCTTGGCTTGACTGCACTCACCTCCCAAATGGCACAGCTGTCTCTAGGCTGAGTAGGTCTTACTGAGAGGGAGCCTCTTCGCACAGTCCTACATAAGGAGTCAGGACAAGGGCTACCTTCCCTTATGAAAAAAAATGAACATTTTAGGGACTAGTTTCAGAGACATCAGGACAAGATGGTCAGAGTGTTATATATCTCATTAATTACCCTCGAAGAAGAGCTTCATTAGCTGTGCATGTGTCTCTCCCCTACCTATATGCCACTCTTTAATGCATTTGCTCCTGTCATTTATTTAGGACAGTGAAGCATAAAAAACTAAACCACTTGTTCATAAGCACACAAAAGTGGGAGAAATGATGTCTGAATCCCAGTTTACAACTCTAGACTGCCCCATTGTTTATCACAACTAGAGGTGAAGGATGCTTTTAACCAGTTATACAAGAATAACTTGTTTATTATTTTTAAAAATGTTTTATGACATCTGCCCATTGTAAATAATTCCAAACAAAACAAAAGTATATTTTCTTTTGGTTACAGGTAATGTATCAATTTCAAACTCATTGAAATAAAAAAAAGACGGAAGGGATGGAAAACTAGAGAGAAATTAAAATTCCTGGGGTTAAGCTCCTATAGTCCAAGAGCAGGAAGGAAAGATGGTCTCCCAAAAGAACTGGGTCAACCAAAATCTCAGCAAAGAATAAAAGAAGTAGTATAGATGTCCAATTTTTCAGGAAGGGAGTTGGTTGCCTATATTCATTGATTCAGTCAACGTTGATTGAGGGCATCTCTGTGCCAGACATTGGGAACACAAAGACAATGGTGTTGTGTTTTCATGGTCCTTGCTCTTAGAAATTTCACCGTCTGAGATCTAGGTCCCTCTGGAGCTGTGCCCTTCTTTCTTTGGGACTTCATGTAGGTTGATGACTGAGCAGGCTGCAAACACCACCTAGACCACACCCATTCCAGAAATTGGGCCTCCTTGCTCTCCCTACTAACCCACTCCTCTGAGATGTAGGGCCTTCCGGTTATAAACTAAGTCACAGAGATGAAAAGTACCCCATAGGAGTATAGTCAATAACATTCTAATAACTTTCTATAGTGACTTCACTTATGGTGAATACTGTATAATATATAGAATTGTCAGATCAATAGGTTGTACATCTGAAATATTATGTTAACTATGCTTTAATAAAATAAATGGCAAAAAAGCGTATTTAGAGAGTGATGTGAGAAAGCGATCCGGTTTCATACTTTTCAGGTAGTTGTTCAGGTTTTCTACCACCATATTATGAAAAGGCTGTCTTTTCCCTTCATATATTCTCCCCTCCTTTGTCATAGATTACTATATAGTTGTGGATTTTTAGCATCTTGAATATATCATGCCACTCTCTTGGGCTTGCAAATTTTCTGCGGAATAATCACCTGATAACCTTATGGGCTTTCCCTACCATGGAAGCCAAGATATGTAATGTTTTTCTATTCTGTGGCTACTTTTCAAATTTTCTTTTTATCAATTTTTTGCCTTTTTAATTTTTTATGTATATTGATATGGACCTCCTTGGATTCATCTTGTTTGGGCTACTTTGTAATTCCTGGGCTTCAACATTTCTTTCCCCAGATTTGGGAAGTTTTTCAGCTGTTATTTCTTCAAATAGGATTTCTGTACTCCACCTCTTTGTCCTCTGGGATCTCTATAAGGCAAATGTTATTACATTTGATGATGTCACTGAGTTCCCTTATCTTATTCTCATTTTTTATTTTTCCTTTTGCTACTGAGCTTTGTTGCTTTTCATTACTTTGAATTCTTTATCAGGCATATAGTTTATCTCCATTTCATTTAGCTCTTTTATTGTGATTTAGTCTTGTTCTTTCATCTAGGACATATTCTTTTATCTCATTTTATCTAACTCCCTGTGCTTGTTTCTGTATATTAGGTAGGTCATCTACATCTCCTGGTCTTGAAAGTAGTGGCATTGTGTAAAAGAGATTCTATGGTGCCCCCATAGCACAATCCCTCTATAGTCATCAGAACCAGGCATTTCAGGGCTGTCCCCTGTGTGGGCTCCATGTGCCCTGCTTTAAGTCAGACAGTTTGGTTGGGATGAGTTATCATCCAACACTGGAGCAGGGCAAGCAGTGCTACCAAGGCACATGAAGGGTGTTACTGATGGCTCCTATAAGTGCCCAGCTATCTGGGTAAAAAGGAAAAATGATATCTACCAACACTTTTGTTTTAGGAGAAATCTCCTGAAGATCACTGCTCCTTTAGCACATGTTCTTAAATTAGTCAATAAATCTCTACAGACACTCCAGGTACTTTAACTACTGCTTCTGTGCTGTGCCTCTGGCCAACTTATTGATTATGCTGGCTCTTCAAGGATAGAAATTCAGTTTTCTATTACCCTCCAGCACTTCCAGAGTTAAGCCTGCTGATTTTTAAAGTTCCCAAAGATAATCCCCACTGATTTTCAAAAACCAGTTATGAGGATGTGTCTTTCCAGATCTTCTAGCTTCTTAGTTAAATTTTTTCTTAAGTATTTTATTGTTGATGCTTTGTAAAGAGGATCTTTAAAAAAATTTTTTTTATATAACTCATTGTTACTCTATAAAACCACTACCGATTTGTAGGCAATTTTATATTTTAATTTTTTTAAAATTTTGTTCTACAACTTTACTGAATTTGTCAATTAGATCTAACAGCTTTTTTGGTGGAGATGTGAAAATTTTCTATATATAAAATTATATTACCTGTAAATAGAGATAATTTTACTTCTTCCTTTCCAATTATAATGCCTTTTCTTTATTTTTCTTGCTTGATTGCTGTGTCTGGGACTTCCAGTACTATGTTGAATAAGAGTGGTGAGAGTGAGTTCATTTTTCTTGGTCTTGTTTTTATAGAAAGAGCTTTCCACCTTTAACCTTTAAGTATGTTAGCTTTGGGTTTGTCCTATATGGCATCTATTGTGTTAAGAAGTGTTCTTTCTATACCTAATCTGTTAAAACATATTGCCATAAGTAGATGTTAAATTTTGACAATATTTTTGGCATCTGTTGCCATGGTTTTTTCTTCTTTCATCCTGTTAATGTGATGTATCATGTTGATTAATTTGTGTCCTTGCATTCTGTGGATAAATCCCACTTGATTTTGGCAAATGATCCTTTTAACATGCTGCTGAATTCAGTTAACTAACACTTTGTTGAGAATATTTGCATTGATATTCATTAGGAATATTGACCTATAGTATTTTTTTCTGGCTTTGGTTAGGGTAGTGCTGGTCATGGAAAATGAGTCCTGAAGCTTTTTCTAATTTTTGTTATTTTTTGTGAAGACTTTGAGAAGGATTAGCGGTGAATTCACCAGTGAAGCCATGTGGTTCTGGACTTTTCTTCCTTGGGAGATTTTATATGATAAATTCAATCTCCTTACTATTAATGATTTGCTGAGATTTTCTGCTTATTTCTGATTTAGTTTTGGAGGTTGTATATTTTGAAGAATATTTGTACTTCTTTTAAGTTGTCCAGTGTGTTGACATAGAGTTGTTCATGTTATCTTTTTAAATCTGTGGTATCAGTTGTCATGTCTTTTGTTTGTTTGTTTGTTTGTTTCATTTATAATTGTTGATTTGGGACCTGTTTTCAGTTTAGCTAAAATTTTGTCAGTTATGTCTTCAAAGAATTAACTGTTACTTTGGTTAATCTTTCCTATTATTTCCCTCTATTTCTACTCTCCTGTTTATTATTCCTCTCCTTCTGCTAACTTTGGATTCAATTTATCTTTTTTCCTGATTCCTTGAGGTATAGAGTTACTTTATTTGAGATCTTTCTTGTTTCTTAATGTAGGTATCTATTGCTGTGAAATTCCATCTTAAGACTGCTTTTGCTGCAACCCAGTAGATTTGGTTTGTTTTGTTTCCATTTTGGTTTGTCTCAAGACCCTCTAACACCTCTTCAACTTCATCTTTGATCTATTGGTTGTTCAGGAGGGTGTTAATTTCCATGTCTGTATGAAATTTTTACAATTTTCTTCCTGTTATTGATTTCAAGTTTCATACTATTCTGTTCAGAGAAGAATTTGGTATCATTTAATCTTTTTAAATTGCTAAGCCTTGTTTTGTGGCATAACATATGGTCTATTCTAGGACATATTCCATGTGCTGGTGTCAGTGAGTTTCTGCATAGGCCTCTTAGGTTCATTTGATTTATAGTATTATTCACATCTGCTGTTATTTCATTGATTCCCTGTCTGGGTAATCTATTAATTGTTGGGGACTTTAATATCCCATTCTCAATTATTATGGTATTGCTATTTATTTCTCCTATTAACTCTTAGTTTTTACCTTATATATTTAACTGGATGCATAAATATTTACAGTTGTTCTATATTCTTGATAAGTTGACCCATATGCTATCATGACCTTTACAATTTTACAACTTTATTGCTTTTAAAGTCTATTCTGCTTGCTATAATTGTAACTACCCATACTTTTTTGGTTACCATTTCCGTGAAATCTCTTTTTCTATTCCTTTACTCTCAGTATATATATCTCTTTAAAGCTGAAGTAGGTAACATATTGTTTTTTTTAATCCATTCAGCCATGTCCTTTGAAGAATTTAATCCATTTGTCTTTAAAGTAATTACAGATAGGTAAAAAGTTACTATTGCATTTTTAATTGTTTTCTGGCCATTTTGTAGATTACTTGTTCTTTGTTTCACATCCAACTGTCTCTGTGTTTTGATGTCTTCTGGTATTGATAGGCTTTACTTCTTTATTAGGTTTTGTGTAATCACTACATGTTTTTTCTTTTGTGGTTATTGGAATGATTCTAAGACCCAATTATAAACATCTACCAAGAAGTTCTCTGTGACATCAGCCGAGAATCCTACAATTTAAATCAATTCTGACACTACCTACCTAGAGATAGTGTCAAGTCCCACAAGTTAAAGTCTCAGTCCCATGAAAGTTCTCCAGGGCCTCTTGAGATGTTAGTTGCTACTGCAGGCCCCAGGTTTCCTAGAACTACTGTCCAAGTTGGCTATCAATTAGGGGCTCCCATGATCCCTCCCCTAGTTTGATTAATCAGCCAGAGCAGCTCACAGAAACTCAAGGAAATACATTTATCAGTTTATTAAATGATAAATCAAGGGACTCCTGGGTGGCTCAGTGGTTGAGCATCTTCCTTTAGCTCAGGGTGTGATTCTGGGGTCCCACGATTGAGCTCTGCATCAGGCTCCCCACAGGGAGCCTGCTTCTCCCTCTGTCTATGTCTTTGCCTCTCTCTGTGTATCTTTCATGAATAAATAAATAAAATCTCCTTTTTGTTAAAAAAAAAGGATAAATCAAAGGATACACGTGAGGCTGTATCATCATATCCTCATAATCAGCCAGTTGAGGATATATGTAGGACAAAATCTGTGGGAGTCACTAGCACAGGGGCTTCTGTCCTTGTGCAGTTAGGGTGAATCACCTGCTTGGAGTGGATGTGTTCACCAAACTAAAGCTCTTTGCTTTCCATTATATCCAATTTTTTTATGGAAACTGTATCATATAAGCATGATTGATCATTAACTTCATTTATAGGCTTTCTCCCTTCTCAAGATAATTGAAGTAGAGAGAACAGGACTAAAAATACCTAGCTCCTAATCTTGGCTTGTTTTCTCCAGTGACCAACCATTATCTGGGACTCATCCAGAAACCCACCCAAAGTTTTCTCAGTAGAACAAAAAACATTCCTATCACCTAGGAAATTATAAGAGTTCAGAACCTCTCTGTCAGGACCTGGGCTGGGGTCACAGACCAAATATTAGAACAAAAAATGCCCCTAGTGCTGTTATCACTCAGGGTATTATAAGGGTTTGGAAGCTCTGTGTCAGGAACCTGGAATACAGATCAATATATGTTTTCTGTTCTCATAATTATCATCAAGTTCATATAAAATATATTCAAAGTATAATACCATATTTTAAATAACAAGTGAAAAATCATTTTTAAACTTGACACTTCTCCCCCTCACATTTTAGATTATTGATGTTACAGCTTGCAATTTTTTAATATTGTGTATTTAATAACAGCTTATTGTTATAGTTATTTTTGCTGCATTGGTTAAGCTACAGTGGTAAGTGACTTAATTCACAACACCATTACTATATTATAGAATCTAACTCTGCTTATATCTACCATTACCAAGTTTTACAAAATCTTACTGTGTTTTTACGATGTTAATTATCATCCTTTTACTACCACTTAAAAATTGACTTTTTGTGGGTGCCTGGGTGACTCAATCAGTTGAGTATCTGCCTTTGGCTAAGGTCATGATCCTGGGGCCCCAAGATCAAGCCCCATATCATGCTCTCTCTGTCTCTCTCAATTTCTCTCTCTCTCTCTCAAATAAATAAAATCTTAAACCCTTCACTCTTGAAATTCTGATAATGCAGGTCTACAGGTGATAAACTCCCTCTGCTTTTGTTTGTTCATAGAAGGTTTTATCTCTCCTTTATTTCTGAAGGGCTGCTTCACCAGGCATAGAATTAACAGTCGACTATTATTTTTCCTTTCAATATTTTAAATATATCATTCCATTCCCTTCTGACCTGAAAAGTTTTGTTGAGAAATTCACCAGTGTCCTATGGGAATTCTTGTGTTTGCAACTTCTCTCTTTTGTTGCTTTCAGAATTGTCTTTGCCTCTTAACAATTTAATTATATTATGCCTCAGTGTAGCCCTAATCAGGCTCACCCTATTTGAAATCAGTTAAACCTCTTGGATTAGGATATTTATTCCTCCCAAATTTTGGGAGGTTTTCAAACATTATCGCTTTATTTTTTATATATATAAATTTATTTTTTATTGGTGTTCAATTTGCCAACATATAGAATAACACCCAGTGCTCATCCCATCAAGCACCCCCAGTGCCCACCACCCTGCCACCCCCACCCCCGGCCCACCTCCCCCTCCACCACCCCCAGCCCATCTCCCAGAGTTAGGAGTCTCCCATGATCAGGGAGGGACACAGAACATGGGAGACATTATTGCTTTAAAAATACTTTCTGGGATGCCTGGATGGCTCAGCAGTTGAGTGTCTGCCTTCAGCTCAGGGTGTGATCCTGGTGTCCCAGGATCAAGTCCTGCATCGGGCTCCCTGCATGGAGCCTACTTATCCCTCTGCCTATGTCTCTGCCTATCTCTCTCTGTGTCTCTCATTAATAAATAAATAAAATCTTTAAAAAATACTTTGTTCTTTCTTTTTTCCTTTGGAATTTTCATAATATGCATACTGTTTCTTTTCATTCTGTCTCATAAGTCCAATAGGCTTTTTTCATTCTTGTTGTTTTTGCTCCTATGATAATTTCAAATATTCTATCTTATAGATCATTGATTCTTCTACACAGACAAGCCTGTTTTGAAGTTCTCCATTGAATTCTTCAGTCAATGTACTTTTTAAGTCTAGGACCCCTGTTTTCTTTTTGTTCTTTTGTTTTTGGTAGTTTCCATTTCTTTGTTTAACTTATCATTTTCTCATGCATGATTTTCCTAATTTCATTTAGTTGTCTGTGTGCTCTTGTAGCTCACTAAATTTCTTTTAAAAGATTACTCTAAATTCTTTGACCATCTTATAGATCTTCATCTCAGTTATTAGAGTTTTATTAGTTTTCTTTGGTGGTGTCATGTTACCAGATTTTTTCATGATCTTTGATTCCTTATGATGGTGTCTACACATTTGAATAAGCAATCTCCTCTTTCAGAATTCACAGTTTTGCTTTCGTGGACAGTTCTGAGCAGTCATCTCAGTTTGGATTTCTGAATATGTCAGAAGATAACATCTTTGAGTGGGTGGAGCTTGCTAAATGGGTTTATTTTTGGATAGGGCCACTGCTTGAGTTGAGGTGAAGGGAGTCTGCCAGTGGCTAAGAAAAACTGAATAGAACTGCTGGCTTGGTGCCCTTCCCAAACACGCTTTAGGATAGGCTTCACAGTTGCCTGGGTTTTTTTGGTCAGATTTACTAGATGGTAAGGACTGAGTACTAAACTCAGCATTGTGTGGGTCCATGAATGATCTTCCTTGCCCTTGTAGATCAGCAGGACAGGCCCCAGAGTCAGCATGGCCCATTGTTTGAAGCTCCTGAATCAGGAAAGACTGCACTGAATACCATGGCCAGATGGGGCCGTTGGTTTTGCTCTCCAGACAGGGCTGTGAACTCTGTTCACAATGCCACAAGCAGGGCTCTTTGTTTCCTGTTTAAGTTCCCTGGTTGGGCAAGCTGAAGGCTATATTCAGTATAGGCAGGACTACTAAATAGTCTCCATGCTGGGGAGGAATGGAAAAACTGTAGGCCAGGCCAGAAAGACTCTTTATTTGTGGTCTTGACATCCCAAGTTCCCAGAGTGAACAGTGCCACTGGCTTTTCTCTGCAGACAATCAGATCTAAGTGCTGTTCTCTCTGCTTAAGCCTTGTTGAGCTACATAGCTTTCAGGTGATCTAGCCAAGCTTTCTGATCAGGAGGGATTAAGAGCTACACCAAACAGTGAAGTTGTTAATTAGCTTCCCTGTGTATATGAAGCTGGAGAACCAATTCCAAGCCTACAAAAGGTCTTTCTTCATGATCTTCACTCAAGACCTGCTCCCCCAAGTTCTCTGGCCAAATGAAGCCATGGGTTTTTGCTCTGTGGATGATTAGTCTGCATCGTAGAGTGATGCTGTGCTACATAGATTTCAGGTGTTCTGGCCAGAATTTCTTATCAGTCAGGACATTCTGAATTAGCTTCCGTGTCTAGGTGGAATGAGGGAACTCACTCCGAGTACCTTTCTGAGTGTTTCTGGTCAGGTAGGAACTGGAAACTAAACTCATTAGTAGGTGGGTTGTGGCTATGAATTAGCTTCCCTGACTGGATAGAGTAGAGGAATCACTCAAAGCCTGGAAAGGCTCTTTGTGGTCTTTACTTAGGATGAACTATTTCTCAGGTTTCCTTGCTGCATGGTGCCAATGGCATTACACTACAGACAATTATCTCCACTTGCAATACTCTGTGCTCCAGTGTTGCTGAGCTATCTAGTTTTTAAGTGTTCTGAATAGCCTTTCTGGTCAGGTAGGGCTGGGAACTCCCAAAAAGTGACCCACAATGATGGGGGAGTTAAATGTCCACTCTAGGCTCTCTTCTCCCACTTGTAGGAACCATAAGCTCAATGGAGACTTCCCCGTGAGGTGCTGCATCAGCATGGGGTGGGGGAAATGTGGTCAGATAAGTAGCTGCTTATCTAGATCTTCTAATGGAATCTGTCTTGGTCTCCATGGTTCAAGGGATGCTTTGACCTCACCCCATGTTCTAAAATTTTCTTATTTGTGTCTTTTTCATTAATAGTTGTTTATTCTTCTTATAGGGGGAGGTGAAATCAGTAATGACCTATGTTGCCATGTTGGTACCATCACTATGAATAAGGTTTTTAGTTTGTTATAGACCATTTACTGATTTTTGCTTTCATTGTTTGTGCTTTGGGTATCATATTCAAGAAACCATTACCCAGACCAATGTCAAAGAACTTCTTCCAGGAATTTTACAGTATTAGGTCTGATGTTTTAGCCTTTAATCCATGAGTTAACTTATGTGAGTGGTGTAATTAGGTGTCCAATTTAATCTTTTTGCATATATTCTCTAGTTTTCCAAACATCATATGTTGAAGAGACTATCATTTCCCCTTTGAATGTCCTTGGTTCCTTTGTCAAATATTAGTTGATTGTGAATGCATGGGTTTATTTCCAAGCTCTCCATTCTGTTCTATTGATTTATGTGTTGATTTTTATGCCAGTAACATACTGGCTTTTTTAAAAAAAATTGAAGTATAGTTGACATACAGTATTACATTAATTTCACATGTACAACATAGTGATTTAACATTTATATTATGAAACAATTGCCAGTTTAGTTATTATCTATTACCATACAAAATTATTACAATAATATTGACTATATGTCCATTGTACTTTACATCCCCAGGACTTATTTATTTTTATATCTACAATATTGTGCATCTTAATCCCCTTTACTTATCTTGCCCATACCACACCCCCACCCTCTGACAACCACAAGAGGTCTCTGTATTATGATACTGTTTCTGTTTTGTTCATTTGTTTTGGTTTTTAGATTTTATATACAAGGGAAATCTTATGGTCTTTGTCTTTCTCTGACTTATTTAGTATAACACACTATAGGTCCATCCATATGTGGCAAATGCCAACACTTCATTTTTGTGGCTGAGCAATATTCCATTTGGTATATATATATACCACCTCTTTAATCATTCATCTGTCAATGGACATTTATGTTGCTTTTGTATCGTGGCTGTTGTAAATAATGCTTCAATAAACATATGGATGCACAGGTATTTTGGAACCAGGGCTTCCATTTTCCTTGGATAAATACCCAGAAGTGGAATTAACTCAGTCATTAGGTATTTCTATTTTTAAATTTTGAAGAATTTTCACACAGTTTTCATAGGGACTGAACCAATTTATATTCCTATCAATAGTGCAATAGGGTTCACTTTTGTGTGCATCCTCAGAATTACTGGTTATTTCTTATGTATTTGATACTAGCTATTCTGAAAGCAGTGAGGATATTTCATTATTATTTTGATTTGCATTTCCTTGACAATTACAGATGTCAAGTATTTTTTCATGTGCCTATTGGCATATCCACATATCTTTGTAAAAAATGTTTATTCATGTCCTCTGCTGATTTTAAAATCAGTTTATTTGTCTTTCGGTGGTATTGTGTGAATTCTTTATATATTTTGGAAATTCACCCCTTATCTGATATATCATTTGCAAATATCTTTTCCTGGATAGTACTTGCCTTTTCAATTTGTTGATGGTTTCCTTCACTGTGAAAAGACTTTTTTTTTTTTTATGTAGTCTCAGTTGTTTATTTTTGCTTTTATTCCTTTGCCTGTAAAAAACATATTCAAAAAATATTGCTAAGATTTATGTTCAAGAATTTACAGCCTATATTTTCATGTAGGAATTTTATAAAATCTTAGTTAGTTCTTTAATCCATTTTGAGTTTATTTTTGTATATGGTATGAGAAAGTGATCTATTTTCATTTGTGGGCATATAACTGTCCAGGTTTCCTAACACCATTTATTGAAGAAACTGTATTTTGCCTATTGTATATTCTTGCCTTATTTGTCCTAGATTAAATCAACAGATATGTGAGTTTACTTCTGGGCTCTTTGTTTCACTGATCTGTGTGTCTATTTTTGTACCAGTACCATGCTGTTTTGAGTACTAAAACTGTAGTTTAGCTTGAGTTCTGTGATACTTCATTTATTTTTTTATTTCTCAAGATTACTTTGGTTATTCAGGCTCTTTTGTGTGTACATACAAAATTTGGAATATTCCAATTCTATGAAAAATGCTGTTGGGAAAAAATGCTATTGGTATTTGGATAGGAATTGGAATAGACAATGCAATATGGACAGAATAAGTATATTCTAATTCAGGTTCATGGTGTACCTCTCAATTTATTTATGTCATCTTCAATTTCATTCATGAGTGTTTTATCATTAATTTACAGGTCTCTCACTTACTGGTTAAATACTCCTACGTATTTTACTCTTAAAACAATGATAAATTGGATTGTTTCTTCATGTTAGTTTCTCCTAGTTTGTTATAGTATAAAAATATAACTGATTTCTGTATATTAACTTTGTATCTCCAACTTTACTAAATGCATTTTTTCTAATAAGTTTTTTTGTGTGTGTGTGAAGTCTTAGGGTTTTCTGTATGTGGAACTATGTAATCTGAAGATTGTGACAGATTTACTTCTTCCTTACTAATTTGGATGACTTTTATTTCTGTTTTTTGTCTGATGCTGTGACTAAGAGTTCCAATATTGTGTTGAGTAAAAGTGGTGATAATGGACATCCTTGTCTTGTTCCCATATTAAATAAAAAGCTTTTGGCTTTTCGCTATTGTCTGGTGTTATATTTCGGTTTGTTATATTGGCCTTTAACATTTTAAAGTATGTTTCCTCTGTACTCTTTTCACTGAGAGGTTGTTTTTGTTTGTTTTTCTACCATGAATAGATCTTGAATTTCGTCAAATGCTTTTGTTTCATCTGTTGATATGATCACATGGCTATTACCCTTCATTTTGTTAATGTGGTATATCATGTTGATTGATTTGATGATATTAAACCATCCTTGTATATCCCTGGAATAAATCCTACTTGATTACAGTAAATGACTGTTTTCAAGTATTGTTGAACTCAGTTTGCTAATTTTTGCATGTATGTTTATCAGAAATATTGGTCTGTAATTTTCTTGCTTTTTTTTGGTAATGTGCTTTTCTGGTTTTGGTATCAGGATAATGCTAGCCTTGTAGAATGAATTTTGGGAGTATTCCTTCACCTATTTTTTTTGAAAAGTTTGAGAAGAATAATTATTTATTCTTGCCTAAATATTTGGTAGAATACACCAAAATCTATTACTCTGGAGTTTTCTTTGTTCAAAGATTTTTGATTACTGATTCAGCTTTGTTACAAGAAATCAATCTGCTCATATTTTTTATTTCTTCCTGATTCAGTTTGTAATATTGTATGTTTCTAGGAATATATTGATTTCTTCTAGGTTATCCAATTTGTTAGCATATAATTTCTTGAATGATATCTCATAAAGCTTTGTATTTCTTTCTCTTATTTTCTATTTTTTATTTTTAAATATTTTATTTATTTATTCATGACACACACACACACACACACACACACACACACACACAGAAAGAGGCAGAGACACAGGCAGAGGGAGAAGCAGGGTCCATGCCGGGAGCCCAAAGTGGGACTTGATCCCGAGTCTCCAGGATCACACCCTGGGCTGAAGGCGGTGCTAAACTGCCGAGCTACCCAAGCTATCCTCTTATTTTCTATTTTAATTCCAGTATAGTTAACATACAGTGTTATATTAGTTTAAGGTATACAATATAGTGATTCAAAAATTCTATATGTTTCTCAATGCTGACCATGATAAGTGCATCCTCTAATCTCCATCACATATTTCACCCATTACCCCCACCACCACCTCCCTTCTGGTGACCATCAGTTTGTTCTCTGTAGTTCAGAGTCTGTTTCTTGGTTTGTCTCTTTTTTGTTGTTTGCTCAATTTTTTTGTTGTTTCTTAAATTCCACATATGAGTGAAGCCATATGGGATTTGTCTTTCTCTGACAGATTTATTTTGCTTAGCATTACACACTCTGGCTCCATCCATGTTGTTGAAAATGATAAGATTCATTCTTTTTTGACTAAATAACATGCCATTCTTTATAGGTACCATCTCTTTTTTATCTGTTCATCTATTGATGGACATGGGCTGTTTCAGTATTTTGGCTACTGTAAATAATACTGCTAAACGTAGGGGTGCATGTATCCCTTCAAATTAGTGTTTTTGTATTTTGGAGGTAAACTTCCAGTAGTACAATTATTGAATTATACGGTAGTTCTATTTCTAACTTCTTAAAAAAATTACATACTGTTGTCAGAGTGGTTAGACCAATTTGTATTCCCACTAACAGTGCACAGAGGTTTCTCTTTCTCCACATTCTCACCAAAAGTCATTTCTTTTTTTTTGTATATTTTTATTGGATTTTGATTTGCCAATATATAGTATAACACCCAGTACTCATCTCATCAAGTGCCCCCCTCAGTGCCCATCACCCAGTTACCCCATCCCCCCACCCACCCACCTCCCCTTCTACTACCTCTTGTTCATTTCCCAGAGTTAGGAATCACTCATGTTCTGTCACCCTCTCTGATATTTCCCACTCATTATCTCTCCTTTCCCCTTTAATCCCTTTCACTATTTTTTATATTCCCTGAATGAATGAAACCTCTCTGATTGACTTAGTTCATTCAGCATAATACCATCCAGTTCTACCCACTTTGAAGCAAATGGTGAGTATCCGTCCTTTCTTATGTGTGAGTAATATTCCATTGTATATATAAACCACATATTTATACATTTATCTTTCAATGGACATTGAGGCTCCTTCCACAGTTGGGCTATTGTGGACATTGCTGCTATAAACATCGAGGTGAAGGTGTCCCGGCGTTTCACTGCATCTGTATCTTTGGGGTAAATCCCCAGCAGTGCAATTGCTGGGTCATAGGGTAACTCTATTTTTAACTCTTTGAAGAACCTCCACACAGTTTTCCAGAGTGGCTACACCATTTCACATTCCCACCAGCAGTGCAAGAGGGTTCCCCTTCTCCACATCCTCTCCAACATTTGTGGTTTCCTGCCTTCTTAATTTTCCCCATTCTCACTGGTGTGAGGTGGTATCTCATTGTGGTTTTGATTCGTATTTCCCTAATGGCAAGTGATGTGGAGCATTTCCTCATGTGCTTGTTGGCCATGTCTATGTCTTCCTCTGTGAGATTTCTGTTCATGCCTTCTGTCCATTTCATGACTGGATTGTTTCTTGGGTGCTGAGTTTAATATGTTCTTTATAGATCTTGGATACTAGCCCTTTATCTGATACATCATTTGCAAATATCTTCTCCCCTTGTAGGTTGTCTTTTAGTTTTGTTGACTGTTTCTTTTGCTGTGCAGAAGCTTTTTATCTTTTTTTTTCTTCTTCTTCCACATTGTTGTTTTATTTATTTATTTTTATTGGTGTTCAATTTACTAACATACAGAATAACCCCCAGTGATCGTCTTGATGAAGTCCCAATAATTCATTTTTGCTTTTGTTTCCCTTGCCTTCATAGATGTATCTTGCAAGAAGTTGTTGTGGCCAAGTTCAAAAAGGGTGTTGCCTGTGTTCTCCTCTAGGATTCTGATGGATTCTTGTCTCACATTAAGATCTTTCCACCATTTTGAGTTTATCTTTGTGTCTGGTGTAAGAGAATGGTCTAGTTTCATTCATCTGCATGCAGATGTCCAATTTTCCCAGCACCATTTATTGAAGATACTGTTCTTTGTCCAGTGGATAAAGAACACTTTATGTTCTTTCCTGCTTTGTCAAATATTAGTTGACCATACAGTTGAGGGTCATTTCTGGGTTCTCTATTCTGTTCCATTGATCTATGTGTCTGTTTTTCATGCCAGTACCACACTGCCTTGATGATCACAGCTTTGTAGTCCAACTTGAAATCCGGCATTTTGATGCCCCCGACTCTGGTTTTCTTTTTCAATATTTCCCTAGCTATTCAGGGTCTTTTCTGATTCCACACAAATCTTAAGATTATTTGTTCCAATTCTCTGAAGAAAGTCCATGATATTGTGATAGGGGTTGCATTAAATGTGTAAACTGAAAAACAAAAAACAAAAAAACCATGTAAACTGTCCCAGATAGATAGCATTGACATTTTCACAATATTAATTCTTCCAGTCCATGAGCACGGAATATTTTTCCATCTCTTTGTGTCTTCCTCATTTCCTTTAGAAGTGTCCTGTAGTTTTTAGGGTATAGATCCTTTATCTCTTTAGTTAGGTTTATTCCTAGGTATCTCAAGCTTTTGGGTGCAATTGTAAATGGGATTGACTCCTTAATTTCTCTTTCTTCAGTCTCTTTGTTAGTGTATAGAAATGCCACTGATTTTTGGGTATTGATTTTGTATCCTGCCACACTGCGGAATTGCTGCATGAGTTCTAACAATCTTGGGGTGGAGTCTTTTGGGTTTTCTATGTACAGTATCATGTCATCTGCAAAGAGGGAGAGTTTGACTTCTTCTTTGTCAATTTGAATGCCTCTTATTTCTTTTTGTTGCCTGATTGCTGAGGCTAGGACTTCTAGTACTATGCTGAATAGCAGTGGTGAGAGTGGACATCCCTGTTGTATTCCTTATCTTAGGGGAAAGACCCTCAGTATTTCCCCACTGAGAATGATATTTGCGGTGGGCTTTTCGTAGATGACTTTTAAGATGCTGAGGAATGTTCCCTCTATCCCTACACTCTGAAGAGTTTTGATCAGGAATGGATGCTGTATTTTGTCAAATGCTTTCTCTGAATCTATTGAGAGGATCATATCATTCTTGTTTTTTCTCTTGTTGATATGATCTATCACGTTGATTGTTTTATGAGTGTTGAACCAGCCTTGCATCCTGGGGATAAATCCCACTTGGTCATGGTGAGTAATCTTATTAATGTACTGTTGGATCCTCTTGGCTAGTATCTTGTTGAGAATTTTTGCATCTTTGTTCATCAGGGATATTGGTCTATAATTCCCCTTTTTGGTGGGGTCTTTGGTTTTGGAATTAAGGTGATGCTGGTCTCATAAAACGAGTTTGGAAGTATTCCATTCCTTTCTATCTTTTGGAACCAGCTTTAGTAGAATAGGTATTGTTTCTTCTTTAAACTTTTGATAGAATTCCCTTGGGAAGTCATCTGGCCCTGGACTTTTGTGTCTTGGGAGGTTTTTGATGACTGCTTCAATTTCCTCCCTGGTAATTGGCCTGTTCAGGTTTTCTATTTCTTCCTGTTCCAGTTTTGGTAGTTTGTGGTTTTCCAGGAATGTGCCCATTTCTTCTATATTGCCTAATTTATTGGTGTATAGCTGCTCATAATACGTTTTTATAATCATTTGTATTTCCTCGGTATCAGTTGTGATCTCTCCTTTTTCCTTCGTAATTTTATTAATTTGAGTCTTTCTTCTTTTTAATAAAGAAATAAATACCTGATAAATAACTGATTTGTGACCCAGTATGTGGTCTATTCTGGAGAAAGTTCCATGCAGACTTGAGAAGAATGTGTATTCAGTTGCGTTCAGATGGACAGTTCTGCATATATCTGTGAAATCCATCTGATCCAATGTATCATTTAAAGCTCTTGTTTCTTTGGTAATATTGTGCTTAGAATATATGTCATTTGCAGAAAGTGCCGTGTCGAAGTCTCCTACTATTAGTGTATTATTATCTAAGTATCTCTTTACTTTGATTATTAATTGATTGATATACTTGGCAGCTCCCACATTAGGGGCATAAATATTCATGATTGTTAGGTCCCCTTGTTGGATAGACCCTTTAAGTATGATATACTGTCCTTCTTCATCTCTTACTACAGTCTTTGGGATAAACTCTAATTTATCTGATATGAGGATTGCTACCCCAGCTTGCTTTCATTTTCAGGCTGTAGGTGTCCTTAGGTCTAAAATGAGTCTCTTGTAGACAGCAAATAGATGGGTCTTGCTTTTTTATCCAGTCTGAAACCCTGCGTCTTTTGATGGGATCATTTAGCCTATTCACATTCAGAGTAACTATTAAAAGATATGAATTTAGTGTCATCATAATACCTATTCAGTCCCTGTTTTTGTGGATTATTTCTTTGGGCTTCCTCTTTCTTTTACAGGGTCCCCCTTAATATTTCTTGCAGAGCTGGTTTGGAGGTCACATATTCTTTCAGTTTCTGCCTATCTTGGAAGCTCTTTATCTCTCCTCATATTCTGAATGAGAGCCTTGCTAGATAGAGTATTCTTAGCTGCATGTTCTTCTCATTTAGGACCCTGAATATATCCTGCCAACCCTTTCTGGCCTGCCAGGTCTCTGTGGAGAGGTCTTCTGTTAATCTAATATTTCTCTCCATATAAGTTAGGGATCTCTTGTCTCTTGTTACTTTAAGGATTTTCTCTTTATCTTTGAAATTTGCAAGTTTTACTATTAAATGTTGAGGTATTTGTCGGTTTTTATTGATTTTGGTGGGGGGAACCTCTCTATCTCCTGGATCTGAATGCCTGTTTCCATCCCCAAATTAGGGAAGTTCTCAGCTATGATTTGTTCAAATCACGCTTTCTGGTCCTCTCTCCCTCTCAGCACCCTCTGGAACCCCAATTATATGCAGATTTTCCCTTCTGAGACTATTATTTATTTCCCTTAACCTTTCCTCATGGTCTTTTAATTGTTTTTCTCTTTTTTCCTCAGCTTCCTTCCTTGCCATCAACTTGTCTTATATGTCACTCACTTTCTTCTACCTCATTAACCCTCATCATTAGGACCTCCAGTTTGGATTGCATCTCATTTAACTGATTTTTTATTTCAGCCTGATTAGATTTAAATTCTGCAGTCATAAAGTCTCTTGAATCCTTTATGCTTTTTTCCAGAGCCACGAGTAGCTTTATAATTGTGCTTCTGAATTGGCTTTCTGACATCGAATTGTAATCCAAATTCTGTAGCTCTGTGGGAGAGAGGACTATTTCTGATTCTTTCTTTTGTGGTGAGTTCTTCCTTCTAGTCATTTTGCTCAGTGCAGAGTGGCTGTATGAGTGGGCTGAGTCAAGAATATCAACCATGACCTAAGTAAATTTCACCCTAGGTGATTCTGATGAGGTCAGAGACCAGAAATTGAAAACAAAGATCAGAATGAGATAAAACAAAAGGACCACTAAAGTGAAAATAAAATTTTAAAACAAAGTAGAAAACAATAAAAGGTCACGAATCCCAAAAAAGTAGGGAAAAAAAAAGAAAAGAGAGA
Source organism: Canis lupus dingo (assembly GCF_003254725.2). Lineage (NCBI taxonomy): Eukaryota > Metazoa > Chordata > Mammalia > Carnivora > Canidae > Canis > Canis lupus. The sequence continues at coordinate 18,680,297 of NC_064277.1, forward strand.
GAAAAAAAGCAAAATAAAGAGAATAAAAGAGAAGAAAAAAAGAGAGGAGGACTAAGAGATGTGGTGGTGATGAAGCTGTAGTGGAGGGAGAATATAGTCTACCTAACAATAGTTTATTTGTGCTTTTGTTTTTCTTGCCTTGGGAGACATAGCTAGAAAAATATTGCAACAACCTATGTGAGAGATATTACTGTCTACACTCTCCTCTGGGATTCTTATGGTTTCAGGTCTCACTTTCAAGTCTTTAATTCACTTTTGAGTGTATTTCTGTGTATGATGTAAGAAAGCTGTCCAGTTTCATTCTTTTGCATGTTGCTATACAGTTTTCCTGTTGGATATTGAAGAGACTATATTTTTCCCATTGGATATTCTTTCCTACTTTGTCAAAAATTAATTGGCCATATAATTTTGAGTTTATGCCTGGGTTTCTAATTCTGCTCCATTGATCAGTGTCTGTTTTTGTGCCAGTACCATATTGTCTTGATCACTACAGCTTTGTGCTGTAACTTGAAGTCTGGAATTATAATACTTGCGGTTATGCTTTTCTTTTTCTTTTTTTAAAGATTTTATTTATTTATTCATGAGAGACACAGAGAGAGAGGCAGAGACACAGGCAGAGGGAGAAGCAGGCTCCATGCAAGGATCCCAGTGTGGGACTCAAACCCAGGAATCTGGGATCAGGCCCTGAGCCAAAGACAGGCGCTTAACTGCTGAGCCACTCAGGTGTCCCTGCTCTTCTTTTTCAGAATTGTTTTGGCTATTCAGGATTTTTTATAGTTCCATATAAAATTTAGGGTTGTTTGCCCTAGTTGTGTGAAAAATGCTGTTGGTATTTTGACAGACAATTTATTAAATCTGTAGATTGATTTGGGTAGGATAGACATTTTAACAATACAATCCATGAGCATGGAATGTCTTTCTATATCTTTGTGTTATCTTTAATTTCTTTCATCAGTGTTTTATAGTTTTCAGAATGCAGGTCTTTCACTTCTTTGGTTAGGTTTATTACTAGATATCTTATTATTTTGGGTGTAATTGTAAATGATATTTTTAAAAATTTCTTTTGCTGTTTAATTATTAGTGTGTAGAAACATAACAGATTTACGCATGTTGATTTTGTATCCCATGATTTTACTAAATTTATTTTTGTCAGTTCTAATAGTTTTTTGGTGGATTCTTTAGAATTTATACAAGTATGTCATCTGCCAGTAGTGAAAGTTTTACTTCTTCCTTACGAATTTGGATTCCTTTTATTTCTTTTGTTGTCTAATTGCTATGACTAGGACTTCCAGTACTATGTTGAATAAAAATGATGAGAATGGACATCTTTGTATTGTTCCTAACCTTATGGGAGAAGATTTCAAGTTTTTCCCCATTAAGTATGATGTTTGTTATGAGTTTTTCATATGTGGTTTTTATTACGTTGAGGTTACCTCTAAGCCTACTTGTTGAGGGTTTTTATCAGGAATGGATGTTGTACTTCATCAAATACTTTTTCTGTGTCTATTTAAATGATCCTACAATTTTTGTCTTTTATTGGTGTGATATATAATGTTGATTGACTGGCAAATATTATCTTTTTGATGGCAGCCATTCTAAGAAGTAAGCAGATATCTCGTTGTGATTTTGATTTGCAAATCCCTAAGAAGTGATGCTAAGGTAACTGTTCCAGTACCTGTTGGCTGAGAAAACAAGTCTAATTAGTTCCTCTGCCTAATTTTTCAATTGGATTTTTTTGTCATAAGTATATGACTTCTTTATATATTTTGAATATTAGAGGGTGTCTGAGTGGCTCAGTTGGTTAAGCTTCTACCTTTGGCTCAGGTCGTGATCTCAGGGTCCTGGGATCAGGCTCCCTGCTCAGTGGTGAGTCTGCTTCTCCCTCTCCCTCTGCCCCTCACCTCCTTGTGCTCTAACTCTCTCTCTTTCAAATAATAAAATGAATAAAATAAAAATAAATAATCTTTTAAAAAATAAAATATATTTTGAATATTAACCCCTTATCACATGTATGATTTGTATATATTTCCTTCATCTAATAGGTTGCCCTTTCCTTTTTGAGGATGATTTCCATTGCTGTGCAGAAACTTTTCTAGTTTGATGTAGTCCCACTTGTGTATTTTTGCTTTTGATGCCTTTGATTTTAGTGTTCTAGAAGGAGTTTTAAGATTTCAAATCTTTTATTCAGGTCTTTAATTTTGAATTTATTTCTGTGCATAGTGATAGGCAGGTGTCTAATTTCATCCTTCAGCATATGGCTGTCCAGTTTTTCCAGCACCATCTACTTAAGAGATTATCCTCTATCATTGTTCTTGGCTTATTTGTCATCAATTAATTGACCATACATGAATGGATTCTTTATGGGTTGTTAATGTGTCTGATTCTATGTTTTGATAAGTATACTTCTGTAATATAGTCTGAAATCAGGAGGTGTGATGCTTCTACTTCTTTCTCAAGACTGCTCTGGCTGATAGTTGGGGTCTTTTGTAAATCTATACAAATTTAAGGATTGTTTTATTTCTGAGAAAAAGTTATTGGAATTTTGATAGAGATTGCATTGAATCTGTGGATGACTTTGGATTTTGTGGACATTTTAACAATATTAATTCTCCCAACCTATGAACACAGAATATCTTACCATTTATTTGTGTCTCCAATTCTTTTGTAATTAATGTCAGTTTTCATCTGTACAGATATTTCCTCTTTGGTTAAATGAGAAATATACCTGGAAATAAATTTATTTTAAATGAAATTTTTATTGAGATATAATTCACATATAACATTTTATTGCTTTCAGGTGTACAACATAATAATTCAATGTGTGTATACAGTGTGAAATAATAATCATAATAAATCTAGTTATTTATCAGTCTGCATAGCTATAACTCATTTTTCTTGTGATGAACGTTTAAGGTCTATCTTTTTACCATTCTGTATGTTATATATCCTGTTACTTCTTTTATAACTGGAAGTTTTTACCTTTTGAAATTCACCTATTATTCCCATTCCCAATCCCTGCCTCTAATAGCCACCAATTTGTTCTCTATATCTATGAGTTTATTTTTGTTTTTTTAAGAGTCCATATATTATGAGGTTATATGATATTTTTCTTTTTCTGTCTGAATTATTTCACTTAGCATAATGCCCTCAATATTCATTCATGTTGTTACAAATAAAGAGATTTCCTCCTTTATGTGATTGAATAATATTTTATGTGTGTATGTATATATGTATGTGTGTGAGTATGTATATGTATATATACATATGCACCGTTTCTTTTTTCCACTCATCTTTGGATAGACCTTGCTTTCTTGTCTTGAATATTGTTAGGTAATGCTGCAATCAACATGCAGCTGCATTTATCTTTCAGAGTTGGTGGGGTTTTTTTTATTTTTGTGGGTAAATACTCAGAACTGCTACATTACATAATTCTATTTCCTTAAGGAAACTTCATAACAATTTCCATAGTGGCTGCACTAATTTGTATTTCTACCAACAAGTCACAAGTGTTTCCTTCTTGCCACATTCCTGCCAACACTAGTTCTCTCGCATCTTTTTTTTTTTTTTAGATTTTATTTATTTATTCATGAGAGACACAAAAAAGAAGAGACACAGGCAGAGAGAGAGAAGCAGGCTCCATGCAGGGAGCCTGAGGTGGACTCGATCCCTGGTCTCCAGGATCACACCCTGGGCTGAAGGTGGCGCCAAAGCGCTGAGCCACCCAGGCTGCCCTCTCCTGTCTTTTTGATAATAGTCACTCTAACATGTATGAGGTGATATCTCATGTGGATTTGATTCACATTTCCCTGATAATGAGTGATATGAGCACATTTTAATGTACCCATTGGCCATTTGTATGTCTTCTTTGGGAAAATGCCTATTCAGTATCTCTGTCCATTTTTATTCAGATTGTGTTTTTGCTATTGCGTTGCATGTGTTTTGTTTTTTGTCCTTTTAGATATTAACTCTTTATAGGATATGTTGTTTGCAAACATTTTCTCCAATTGTATGTTGCCTTTTCATGTTTTTGATTATTTCTTTTACTGTGCAAATTTTTTAGTTTGACATAGCCCCAATTTATTTTTGTTTTTGTTGTCTTGCTTGTTGTTGTCAATCAAATAATCATTACCAAAGCCGATGTCAAGATTACCCCCCTAAAACTTTTATGAGTATTTTGGTTTCAGACCTTATATTCAATCTTTAATAGATTTTGAGTTAATTTTTGTGTATAATATGTAACAGCCATTCTTTCCCAAGTGTCTGTTGAGTTATCCCAGCACCATTTATTGAAGAGACTGTCACTTCCCCCATTGTATATTCTTGACCTTCTGTCTTAAGTTTGTTGACTCTGTATGAGTATGTTTATTTTAGGGACTCTCTATTCTGTCTCATTAATTTATGCATCTATTTTTATGCCAATACCATTTTCTTTTGATAAATACAGTTCTGTAATATAGTTTGAAATCAGGAAGTGTGCTGCCTCTAGCAGCACACTTGTTCTTAAGGTTGCTTTGGCTACTTGGGTTCTTTTTTTGCTCCATTCAAATGTTATGACTGTTCTATTTCTGTGAGAAATGCCACTGACACATTGATAGGGATTGCACTGAATCTGTGCATTGTTTTCAATAATATGCACATTTTCACAATCTTTTAACAGGTGAGCATAGAATATCTTTCCATTTATTTGTGTCATCTTCGGTTTCATTAATGTCTTTAAAAAAATATTTTATTTATTTATTTGAGAGAGAGCACGAGCAGGGGGAGAGGCAGAAGGAGAAGCAGCAGGAGCCTGATGCAGGCTCCCTCCCAGGACCCTGGGATCATGACCTGAGCTAAAGGCAGGTGATTAACTGACTGAGCCACCCAGGGGCCCCTCATTAATGTCTTTTAGTAGCCCGTGGACTTGTTTTTCACCTCAGTTAAATTTATTACTAGTATTTTACCTTGGATGCAATTGTAAAGGAGAAAGTTTTCATAAATGTATTCCCTGGTCATTCATTATTATTGTATAGAAATGCCTTTTTTTGCATATTCTGTAACCTGCAACTCTACTAAATTTCTTAGTTCTAACAGGGTTTTGGGGTGTGTATTTGGATTCATATATGATATCATGTCACTTACAAACTTTAATAGTTTTACTAATTTAGTATCTTGTATTTCCTAACTCTTTGTTGCACCTAGGCCTTCTAGTATTATGTTGAATAACTATGGTGAGAGTGGACATTTTTGTCTTGTTCCTAGGAACTCATGATTTTGTTTTTTCCACCAATAAGCATGATGTTAGCTGTAGGTTTTTCACGTATAACCTTTATTATGTTGATATAAAGCCAACTTGTTGAGGGTTGTTATCAGGAATGGATGTTGTATTTGTCTCATGCTTTTTCTGTACCTATTGAGATAATCAAATGGATTTTATTCTTCTTGTTAGTGTGATGTATCACATTAATTTACGGATATTGACCCATCCTTACATCACTGAAATAAAACACACTCAATTGTGGTGAATAATTTTTCTAATGTATTGTTTAATTTGGTTGACTAATATTTTATTGAGAATTTTTGTACCTATGTTTTCTCGGGATTTTGGTCTACAATTTTCTTCTTCCTTGTCTGATTTTGATATCAAAATAATGCTGATGTCATAAAATAAGTTTGGAAGTGTTTCTTCCTCCTCAATTTTTTTGAAAAGTTTCAAAACAGTTGACATTAGTTTTTTGTTTTGTTTTGTCTTTTATAAATGGTGGAATTCACCAGTAAAACCATCTGTTCCCGGACTATTTTTTGTTGAGAGGTATTTGACTACCAGTTTAATCCCCTTAGTAGTGGTTAATCTGTTCAAATTTTCTATTTCTTCATAATTTAGTCTTGGTAGGTTGCATGTCTCCAGGAATTTGTTTCATTTAGGTTGTCCAATTTGTTAGCATATGATTGTTGGTAGTAGTGCCAAGGCTTTTTAAAATCATGAGTAGATATTGAATATTTTAAATTGCATTTTATGCATCTGTTAAAATGATCACTACAATTTTCCTTCTTTAGTCTATAAGCATATTAATCATACTGGCTAATTTCTGAATACTAGACCATGCTGGCATTCTCAAACCAATAAGAGCAAGATTTATTATCCTTTTCCTATATTGCCCAATTTACTTTGATAATACTTTGTTTAGAAATTTTGAGATTCAACCATTGTTTTTCTTAAAATATTTGTCACATTTTGGCATCAAGAGTATTTAGGTATTGGGAATTTTCTTTTTAAATTTCCAATTTTCTGAAAGAGTTGTTCAATTTAGCATTAATTCTGTCTTAAATGTTTGTAAGAACTCATGAGTGAGAAGTCTGAGCCTAAAGTTTTCTCTATAGGAAGGTTGTTAATTACTAATTCACTTTATTTAAATTATTCTGATTTTTCTTTTTTTTAATTTGCTTTTTTAAATTTATTTTTTGTACATTATTTTATTGGAGTTCAATTTGCCAGCATATAGTATAACATCCAGTGCTCATCCAGTCAAGTGCCTCCCTCAGTGCCTGTTACCCAGTCACCCCATCCCCCCTCCCGCCTCCCCTTCCACTACCCCTTGTTTGTTTCCCAGAGTTAGGAGTCTCATGTTGTTTTGTCACCCTCTCTGATATTTCCCACTACTTTTCTCTCCTTTCTGCTTTAATCCCTTTCACTATTTTTTATATTCCCCAAATGAATGAAACCATATAATGTTTGACCTTCTCTGATTAACTTACTTCACTCAGCATAATACCCTCCAGTTCTATCCACATTGAAGCAAATGGTGGGTATTCGTTGTTTTTAAAGGCTGAGTAATATTCCATTGTATATATAGACCACATCTTCTGAGTTTTCTATTTCTTCTTGTATCAGTTAATGTCAGTCACCACTGACATTTTAGAGGAATGTATCAATTTCATCTAATTCATCATACTTATGATACCTAAAATGTTTATGGCAGGAACTGTAGAGTTGTCTCCTTTTATAATATGAATATTAGTTATTTGTGTTTCTACCTGTTTTGTTTCAATTGTCTATTTTAGATTTTATTAACTTTATTAGTCCTTTCTAAGAACCTACATTTAGTTTTATTGATCATCTTCCTTGAGTATTCTGTTTATTCTCTTACTTCTGCTATTTCCTTCTTTCTAATCTTTGGTGAAGTTTAACTACTTTTTCTTATTCTAACTTGCTTAGATAGATGCTTAGCTCATTCATTTTCAGATCGTGTTGTTTAGAAACATAAATTTAAGGTTGTAAACTATACTCTGTGCATGGCTGTAACCGTTATTTCACTGATCTGTCTTATTAGTGGTGGTAGTATCTTTGTGTCTTTGTATGTATAAACCTATATTTCTTCAGGTAAAAATCCAGCAGTGGAGTTACCAGATTGTATGCTATTTCTATTTTTAATTTTTTGAGGAACCTCAATATCCTAATCCACATTGGCTGTACTAATACACATTCTCACTGAGAGTACATGAAGATTCCCTTTCTCAGCCTTCTCACCAATAAGTATTTCTTCTTTTTTTGATACTAACCATTCTGACTGGGAGAGGTGATAGGTCAGTGTGGTTTTGATTTGCATTTTCCTGATGATTAATGATGTTGAGCATTTTCTCATGTCTGTTGGCCATCTGTATGTTGTCTTTGGAAAAATGTCTATTCAGGTCCTCTGCTCATTTTCATTGGATTATGTGTCTTTTTGGTGTTGAGAAGTATGACTTGACTTTATATATTTTGGAGATTAACTACTCATCAAATAGATCACTTACACAAAAATTCTCCTATTCAATAGGTTGCCTTTTTGTTTTATTGATGGTTGCTTTAACTGTGTCTTTTTTCCTACATTTTGGCTTCCTTTGTCTTAGATTTGGTGACAGATAAAAGTGTCTGGTTTATTTCTGGGCTCTCTATTTAATTCCATTGATTTATGTGTCAGTTCTGTGCCAATTTCATCCTTTTTGTTTAGTTTGAAATCTATTATTGTGCTACCTATAGCTTTGGGACTTTTTATTTTCAAGATGGCTATGGCTATTCAGGATTTTTTGTGGCTCCACAGAATTTGGGGGATTATTCTATCTCTATAAAGTGCTGTCAGGATTTTGATAAGGATCATGTTAAATCCGTAGATTGCTTAGTGTAATATGGAAATGTTCACAATATTCTTCTAATCAATGATTGCAAAATATCTTTCCATTTATTTGTTTCATCTTCAGTTTCTTTCATTAATGTCTTTTAGTAGTCAGTATAAGGGTTTTTCACTTCCTTGGTTAAATTTATTACTAGTATTCTTTATGATGCAGTTGTAAATGAGATTTTTGAATTTTTCTCTTTGATCTTTATTATTATTGTATAGAAATGCAACTTTTTGTATATTGATTTTTTTTTATCCTACAACTGTACTGGATTCATTTATTAATCCAAAAAATTTTTGGTGGTTTCTTTAGTGTCTGTATATAATATCATGTCATTTACAAATTGTGACAGATTTACTTCTTCCTTACTAATTTGGATGTCTTTTTTCTTGTTTGATTACTGCAGGAAGGATTTCCAGTACTATTTAATAAAAGTGGTGAGAGTTAACATCCGTGTCTTGTTCTTGATCTCAGAGGGAAAGCCTTTGTTTTTCACCATTGAGTATGATGTTAGCGGTGGGTTTTTCATTTATAGCCTTTATTATGTTGATGTGCATATCAACTGTAAAGCCATCTTATTGAGAGTTTTTACAGGAACGGATATTCTATTTTGTTTAATACATTTTCTGCACCTACCAAGATGATCATATGACTTTTATCCTTCCTCTTGTTAATGTGATGCATGACGTTCATTGACTTGTAGATACTGAGCTATCCTGGCATCACTGGAATAAAACATACTTGATTGTAGTGAATAATTTTTCTGATGTTAAATTTGGTTTGCTAATACTTTATTGAGAATTTTTACATCTATGTTTACCTGGATATTGACCTATAGGTTTGTTTTTGTTTGTTTTAGTGTTTTTGTGTGAGGCTAGCATCACAGAATGAGTTTAAATTTTTTTCTTCCTATTCTATTTTTTTAGAATAGCTTAAGAGTAGGTATTCTATAAATGTTTGTTGAATTCCTGTGAACCCATCTGATGCTGCACTTTATTTTGTTGGGAGTTTTTTGATTACCAACTCAATTTCCTTACCATTAATTGATCTATTCACATTTTCAATCTCTTCCTGATTCAGTTTTGAAATATTGTGTATTTCTAGGAATTTATCCATTTGTAGGTTGTCCAATTCATTGGCATATATTTTTACACTATTAAGACACTTTACATTTCTGTTAGTCATTATTTCTCCTTTTAACTTATGATTTTATTGACTTCTTAAACAAACTGGCTCTTGGTTTGATTCATCTTTTGTGTTATTTCCTTTCTTTTAACTTTCAGTTTTGTTTACTCTGTTTTTATAGTTTCCTTAGATGTAAGTTTAGATTGTTTATTTGAAACTTTTCTGGTTTCTAAAAGTAGGCCTGTATCAGTATAAATTTCCCTCTTAGAATTGCTTCTGCTGGGTTTCCCATTGCTGTGTTTTGAGCGACTATGTTTCTATTTTCATTTGTCTCCATGTATTTTGTATTTGTCCCTTGATTTTATCATTGACTCACTTTTTTTAGTAACATGTTTTTACCCTCCACATTTTTTTTGTGTTTCCAACTTTTTTCGTTTTTTTTTTTTTTAATATTTGTTTATTTTAGAGAGAGAAGGCATGCTTGCAAAAGAAGGGGCAGAGGGAGAGAAGCAGAGTCTCCACTGAGCACAGAACCTGACACTGGGCTCAGTCTCACAACCCTGAGATCATGACCTGACCCAGAATTAAGAGTCAGATGCTAGGGCAGCCCGGGTGGCTCAGTGGTTTAGTGCCGCCTGCAGCCCAGGGTGTGATCCGGGAGACCCGGAATGGAGTCCCACGTCGGTCTCCCTGCATGGAGCCTGCTTCTCCCTCTGCCTGTGTCTCTGCCTCTCTTTCTCTGTGTGTGTCTCACGCATAAATAAATAAAATCTTAAAAAAAAAAAGAGTCAGATGCTAACCAACTGAGCTACCCAGGTACCCATCAAGTTTTTTCTTGTAATTAATTTCTAGTTTCATTCTGGTTTGGTCAGAAAATTATAGGACTGCAAAGTTCTTAAATTTATTGAGACTTGTTTTACTTCCTAACATGTGATCTATCCTGGAGAATGTTCTATGTGTACTTGAAAAGAAAGTGTATTCTGCTACTTTGGAGTGGAATGTTCTATATATGTTAAGCTTCTCTGGTCTAAGGTGTCATTCAAAGTCAATTTCCTCATTAATTTTTTTGTCTGGATTATCTATCCATTGATGTGAGTGAAGTCTGAAAGTTCCCTACTATTATATTATTATCAAGTTCTCCCTTCAGGTCTGTTAATTTTTACTTTGTTATATTTGCATGCCTCTAAATTGGGTGCATAGATATTTACAATTGTTGTATTATCTTGTTGGATTGATCTCTTTATCACTATGTAGTACTTTTCTTTGTTTCTTGCTACATTTTCTTTAAAGTCTATTTTTTCTAAATAATTGTAATTATTCTCTGTTCTATTCTTCTTTTGTTTCTCTTATACTTATGGTTTGATTTTTTTTATTTAGTGTTATGCTTGAATTCCTTCCTTTTCCTTTTTGTGTACCTGTTTTAGATTTATGGTTAGATTATGGCTACATTGATTCTATATACAACATGTGTATAGCAGTCCACATTAATTGTTGATAGTCACTTAAACTCCAACACATTCTAAAAGTATAAATTTTGACCCCCTTTCCATGTTTTATATATATAGTATCATATTTGCATTTTTAATTTATGTATCCCTTTAATAATTTTATTATACATTGCAATGGATGGAGATGGCTGTCCTCTGTTCACTTTGGGAGAGGTGGACCCCAGGAGTGCAGGTCCAGTAGCTTAGGGCCCTCCATTCAAGGGCACCAAAGCGGACAAAGTCAGCTATCCTCTATCCCCTTTGGGAGAGGCAGACCCTGGGAGGGGACAGGACAGAGAGAACTCTACTTCTGCTGGGCACCCTTCAATTAGGACAGATCAGTACCCGTTCCTGCCCCCAGGAGCATCTAGGCCAGAGTGGACTAAGAAACTGGTTAGTTACTCACAGGGAGCTCTTGGACCAGAGCTGGGGATCTGGCCTATGCCATTTTTTTCCTCTTCTATTTGCCTTTCACCTGGGAGAGACAGGGCCTCTAGGGAACAAAGGCCTCCCAGGATAAACAGCTCATACTAAGCCTGGCACCTGACAAGGGCAGGGCATCTCCTCCCAAGCACAGACACCTAAGAATCAGTGCAGTACATTCTCAGAAGAACTGCTGGAGAAAAAAGGAAAGAACAAGTTTACTCAACAGCACTGGAAAGCTCCAGGACTGAGGAAAAAATAGTATATAGAACTAGAGGGGTTCTTTTCATTATGGCTCATTTTTCTTTCAGGTTAAACATTTCCAATATTTTTTCTCTTTTCCTGCCTTAAGGATAATATTTTACCAACTCTTTCTAAGTTTTTTCCTTTTTGACTTTCCTAGTTCTATAATTACATGTCTTGGATATATTTTTCATTTTTGGATCCCCTTAAACATACTCAATATAATTTTGGTAGATATACGAGTTATGAGTTTTTGTTTTTTGTTTTCTTCTGTCTCCTTTTGTTTTATAATGGTAGAACTTAGACCTTCTAACACATGGACCAAAATACACTGAGAACCAAGTGGAACACCATGTTGGTTCATTCTGTGAGACTATATTCTCTCTTCCTTCCCATTCTGCCTCCCTCTGTTATCTTGTTTATGTTTTTGTGATCCATGTTGGGGCTTTAAATATGTTTTTCTGGTTTATATAAATTTAGAATTGAGCATCTTCTAACATATAGAACAAAATACACTGAAAACCAAGAGGATCACCCTATAGGTTGTCCTCTCTCCACCACCATTTTTCACCACCAACAACCCTCTTTTTTTTAATCTTCTTCTTCTTCTGTGTGTGTGTGTGTGTGTGTGTGTGTGTGTGTTTTATTCTTACATTTTGTTTTAAAATTTGTTTTTCACTTTAGTGGTGCTTTTGTTTTATTTCGTTCTGTTCTTTTTCTTTTATTTTCTCTGACCTCTTCAGAATCATCTAGGGTGTATTATACTAAGGTTGTGATTGATATTTTTGACAGCTCACTCATACAGCCACTCTACACTGGACAAAATGAGTAGAAGGAAGAATTCACCACAAAAGAAAGAATCAGAAGCAATTCTCTCTGCCACATAATTGCTGAACATGGATTTAAATACAATGTCAGAAAGGCAATTCAGAAGTACAATTATAAAGCTACTGGTGGCTCTGGAATAAAAGCATAAAGGACTCTACAGACTCTTACTGCAGAATTGATATCTAATCAGGCTGAAATTAAAAATGCTTTAATTGAGATGCAATCTAAACTGGATGCTCTAACTGCTAGGGTTAATGAGGTGTAAAAGAGAATGAGTGACATGGAAGACAAGTTGATGGAAAGTAAGGAAGCTGAGGAAAAAAGAAAAACAATTAACAACCCACAAGGAAAGGCTTAGAGAAATAAATGATTGCTTCAGAAGGAAGAATATTCCTCTTATTGGGATTCCAGAAGAGGCTGAGAGAGAAGACCACAAAGTATATTTGAACAATCATAGCTGAGACTTCCCTAATCTGGGGAGGGAAACAGGCATTCAGATCTAGGAGGTAAAGATGACCCTCCAAAATCAATAAAAATCATTCAACACCTCGGCATTTAATAATGAAAATTGCAAGCTTCAAAGATAAAGAGAAAATTCTTTAAGCAGCTAGAGACAAGAGATTCTTAACTTATATTGGGACAAAGATTAATAGCTTACCTCTCCACAGAGACCTGGCAGGCCAGAAAGGACTGGCAAGATATATTCAGGGACCTAAATGAGAATAACATGCAGCCAAAAATACTTTATCCAGCAAGGCTCTCATTCAGAATAGAAGGAGAGATAAAGAGCTTCCAGGATAGACAGAAACTGAAAGAATATGTGACCACCAAACTGGCTCTGCAGGAAATATTAAGGGGGACCCAATAAAAGAAAGAAGGTGTCCAAAGAAACAACCCACAAAAACAGGGACTGTTGGGATCCCTGTGTGGCTCAGAGGTTTAGTGTCTGCCTTCCGCCCAGGGCATGAACCTGGAGTCCCAGGATTGAGTCCCACATTGAGCTCCATTCATGGAGCCTGCTTCTCCCTCTGCCTGTGTCTCTGTCTCTGTATCTCTCTCTCTCTCTCTCTCTCTCTCTCTCTGACTCTCATGAATAAATAAATAAATAATCTTAAAAAAACGGGAACTGTACACGTAATACCATGACATGAAATTCGTATCTTTCAATAGTTACTCTGAATGTGAATGGGCTAAATGAGCCCATCAAAAGACTCAGTGTATTGGACTGGATAAAAAAGCAAGACCCATCTATTTGCTGTCTACAAGAGACTCATTTTACATCTAGGGCACCTCCAGCCTGAAAATGAAGGGGAGAAGAACCATTTACCATTAAAATGGTCCTACAAAGAAAACTGGGGTAGCAATCCTCATTTCAGATAAATTATAGTTCATCACAAAGACTGTAGTAACAGATGAAGAGGGACACTATATCATACTTAAAGGGTCCACCAACAAGTAGACCTAACAATCATGAATATTTATGCCCTTAATGTGGGAGCTGCCAAGTATATCAATCAATTAATAACGAAAATAAAGATATACATAGATATAGATAATAATGCACTAATAATACACTGTTGAAAGAGACTTCAACATGGCACTCTCAGCAAAAGACAGATACTAAGCAGAACAACACCAAAAAATCAAGGACCTTGAATGATACACTGGACCAAAGAGATTCCACAGATATATACAGAATATTCCATCAGAATGCAATGGAATACACATTCTTCTCAAGTGCACATGGAACTTTCTCCAGAATAGACCACATACTGGGTCACAAATCAGGTCTCAACTGATACCAAAAGATTGGGATCGTCCCCTGCATATTTTCAGACCACAATGTTTTGAAACTAGAATACAATCACAAGAAGAAATTTGGAAGAAACTCAAACATATGGAGGTTAAAGAGCATCATACTAAAAGATGAATGGGTCAACCAGGAAATTCGAGAATAATTTAAAAGATTCATGGAAACTAATGAAAATGAAGATACAACCATTCAAAATCTTTGGGATACAGCAAAGCAGCCCTAAGAGGGAAATACATCGCAATACAAACATCCCTTGGAAAATTGGGAAAAACTCAAATACACAAGGTAATCTCATACCTAAAGAAATTGGAGAAAGAACAGCAAGTAAAGCCTACACCAAACAGAAGAAGAGAGATAATAAAGATTCAAGCAGAACTCAATGAAATAGAGACCAGAAGAACTATAGAACATATAAACAAAACCAGGAGCTGGTTCTTTGAAAGAATTAATAACATAGATAAACCCATAACCAGCCTTATTAAAAATAAAGGAGAAAAGACTCAAATTAATAAAATCATGAACAAAAGAGGAGAGTTCACAACCAATACCAGGGAAATACAAAAGATTTTAAAAACATATTATGAGCAGCCACATGCCAACAAATTTGGTAATCTGGAAGAAATGAATGCATTTCTGGAAACCAAAAATTACCAAAAAAGGAACAGGAAGAAATAGAAAACCTGAACAGGCCAATAACCAGGGAGGAAATTGAAGCAGTCATCAAAAACCTCCCAAGACACAAAGTCCAGGGCCAGATGGCTTCCCAGGGGGAATTCTATCAAACGTTTAAAGAAAAAAACAAAAAAACAAAAAAACCTTATTCTCCAAAAGCTGTTTGGAAGGATAGAAAGGCAGGAAATACTTCAAAACTCTTTGAGGAGACCAGCATTACCTTGATCCCAAAACCAGACAAAGATCCCATCAAAAAAGAGAATTATAGACCAATATCTCTGGTGAACACGGACTCAAAAAATCTCACCAAGACACTAGCCAATAGGATCCAACAGTATATGAAGAGGTTTATTCCCATGACCAGGTGGGATTTATCCCCAGGATGCAAGGGTGGTTCAACATTTGTAAAACAATCAACGTGACAGATCACATCAACAAGAGAAAAAACAAGAACCATATGATCCTCTTAATAGATGCAGAGAAAGCATTTGACAAAATACAGCATCCATTCCTGATCAAAACCCTTCAAAGTGTAGGGATGGAGGGAACATTCCTCAATATCATAAAAGCCATTTATGAAAAACCCACGGTGAATATCATTCTCTCAATGGGAAAAAACTGAGAGCCTTTCCCCTAAGATCAGGAACACTACAGGGATGTTCACTCTCACCACTGTTATTCAACATAGTACTAGAAGTCCTAGCCTCAGCAAACAGGCAACAGAAACAAATAAAAGGCATTCATAAGAAGTCAAACTCTCCCTCTTTGCAGATGACATGATACTGTACATAGAAAACCCAAAAGACTCCACCCCAAGATTGCTAGAACTCATACAGCCATTCAGCAATGTGGCAGAAAATCAATGCACAGAAATAAATGCCATTTCCGTACACTAACAAAGAGACTGAAGAAAGAGAAATTAAGGAGTCAATCCCATTTACAATTGCACTCCAAACCATAAGATATCTAGGAATAAACCTAACCAAAGAGGTAAATGATTTATACTCTAAAAACTATAGAACACTTCTGAAATTGAGGAAGATATGAAGAGATGGGGAAAATATTTCATGCTGATGGATTGGAAGAATATTTTGAAAATGTCAATGCTGCCCAGGGCAATTTACATGTTCATTGCAATCCCTATCAGAATACCATGGATTTTCTTCAGAGAGTTGGAACAAATAATCTTAAGATTTGTGTGGAATCAGAAAAGATTCCAAATAGCCAGAATAATGCTGAAAAAGAAAACCAATGCCGAGGGCATCACAATGCCGGATTTCAAGCTGTGTTACAAAGCTGTGATCATCAAGACAGTATGGTACTGGCACAAAAACAGACATAGGTCAATGGAACAGAATAGAGAACCCAGAAATGGGCCCTCAACTCTATGGCCAACTAATTTTCAACAAAGCAGGAAAGATTATCCATTGGAAAAAGGACAGTCTCTTCAATAAATGGTGCTGGGAAAATTGGACATCCGCATGCAGATGAATGAAACTAGACCATTCTCTTACACCAGACACAAAGATAAACTCAAAATGGTGGAAAGGTCTAAATGTGAGACAAGAATCCATCAAAATCCTAGAGGAGAATACGGGCAACACCCTTTTTGAACTTGGCCACAACTTCTTGCAAGATACATCTATGAAGGAAAGGAAAACAAAAGCAAAAATGAACTATTGGGACTTCATCAAGATAAAAAGCTTCTGCACAGCAAAAGAAACAGTCAATAAAACTAAAAGACAACCTACATTATGGGAGAAGATATTTGCAAATGACCTATCAGATAAAGGGCTAGTATCCAAGATCTATAAAGAACATATTAAACTCAGCACCCAAGAAACAATCCAGTCATGAAATTGGCAGAAGACCTGAGCAGACATCTCTCCAAACAGGACATGAAATGGCCAATAAGCACATGAAAAAATGCTCCACATCACTTGCCATCAGGGAAATACATCAAAACCACAATAAGATATCACCTCACACCATTTAGAATGGCTAAATGACAGGAACCAACAAGTGTTGGAGAGGATGTAGAGAAAGGGGCACCCTCTTGCACTGTCGGTGGGATTGCAAGCTGGTGCAGCCACTCTGGAAAACATGTGGATATTCCTCAAGAAGTTAAAAATAGAGCTACTCTATGACCCAGCAATTGCACTACTGGGGATTTACCCAAAGATACAGATGTAGTGAAACGTTGGGACACCAGCACCCCAATGTTCATAGCAGCAATGTCCACAATAGCCAAACTGTGAAAGGAGCCACGATATCCTTAAACTGAATGGATAACGAAGATGTGGTCTATATACACAATGGAGTATCATTCAGCCATCAGAAAAGACAAATACTCACCATTTGCCTCGATGTGGATGGAACTGGATGGTATTATACTGAGTGAAATAAGTCAATCAGAGAAGGACAATCATCATATGGGTTCACTTATATGGAGAATATAAGAAATAGAGAAAAGGATGTTAAGGGAAAGGAGTGGAACTGAGTGGGAAAAATTAGAGAGGGAGACAAACTGAGAGACTCCTAACTCTGGGAAACAAACAAAGGGTTGTGGAAGGGGAGGTAGGCAGGGGGTTGGGGTAACTGGGTGATGGGCACTGAGTTGGGCACTTGACAGGATGAACACTGGCTATCATACTATATGTTGGCAAATTGAATTTAAAATTTAAAAACTTTATTACATATAATTGAATTTATTCTGTTTTAGCCACTGTGCTTTATGATTATTCTAACCTTTGCTGTATGTTTACTTTCACCAGTGAAATTTGTTCCTTTCATAATGTTCTTACTTCTAGTTATGACTTTACATTTTACACTTTAAAAAGTCCTTTTAACGTTTTTTATAAGGACATTTTGGTAGTGGTAAACTCCTTTAACTTTTGTTTGTCTGGAAAAATCTTTATCTTTCCTTTAATTCTGAATGATAACCTTGCTGGGTAGACTATTCTTGGTTGTAACTTTTTTCTCTCGGGACTTGAACTATATCCTGCTACTCTCTTCTGTCCTTCACAGTTTCTGCTGAAGTATGAGCTAATGGCCCTATGGTGTTTCAATTATACGTAACTATTTTCTTTTCTCTTGCTGCTTTTAAGATTTTCTTTTCTTTTTTTTTTCATTCATTTATTACAATAGTGTAGACCTTCTTGGGTTTATCTTGCTGGAGATCTTTGTGATTCCTGGATTTGGATGTCTGTTACCTTCCCTAGATTAGGGGACTTCTCAACTATTATTTCTTCAAATAAATTTTCTGCCTTTTTTCCTGTCATTTTTTTCCTTCTGGGATCCCTATAATATGAATGCCATTGCACTTGTAGATGATCAGTCTATCCTCATTAATTTTTTCTTTTTCCTTTCAGTTTGGTTGCTTTCCATCACCCTGTCTTCCAAATTGCCAATATTTTCTACATCTTCTAATCTCCTGTTGATTCCCTCTACTCTACTTTTCATTACAGTTTTTATATTCTTCAGCTCTAAGTGGTTTTTTTTGTGTATTTTCTATCTCTTTGTTGAAGTTCTCACAGAATTCATACACTCTTCTCTCAAGTCCAGTGAGCATTTTTATGACCATTATTTTGAATTCTTTATCAAGCATATTACTTATCTCCATTTTGTTTAACTTTTCCTGTGATTTAATCTTGTTCTGTTATTTGGAACATGTTTCACTATGTCCTCATTTTGTCTCTATGGTTGTTTTTATGTATTAAGTCAGCAACACCACTTTGTCTTGGAAGTAGTGGCCTTGTTTAAGGGGGTCCTGTGGTGACCTGTAGCACAATGCCCCTGGTCACCAGGGTGCTCTGGGGGTGTCCCCTGTGCAGGCTGCATGCACCATCTTGAGTGGTAAAGTATAGTTGTTGTAATAACACTGATGAGTAGGGCTGGCCTTCTAACTGACTGCAAAGGCCTGTTTCATCTTCTGAACTTCTGGGAAGACCTGTTTCATCTTCTGAACATCTGGGAGACACTACTGCAGCTGCTGCAGACAACCTTATGGGTGACGTTGGCCATCATCAGCCTTGCTGGCTGTGATTATCTACTGCTGAGCAGTAGGCACACTGATGGACAGGATTTGCTTCCTGAACAGCCAGCTGAGAGGCATTTTCTGCAAGAACAGCGGGAGCACTAGTGTGTAGGGTTAGCTTTTCTTTTCCCCAGGCAGGAGTCACTTTGTAATGGCACTGGTCCTGTCCAGCACTGCCTGCTGGGTTTAGTAGTATAGGAACCTACTTTTGATTGTTTCATGCAGGGTATGTTCACAGGCGAACACAGAGACAGAGGACGTGCTACTAGCAAGGTAGATGGAGATTATTACATTTGGTTCCCACAAGTGTCTGGCTGTTTCATCTGTGGGAGGGATAGAAAAATGACACCAGGAGGTTCCTCAAAGAGTTAAAAATAGATCTGCCCTATGACCTAGCAATTGCACTGTGTGGGGATTTACCCCAAAGATACTGATGCAGTGAAACACCGGGACACCTGCACCCCGATGTTTATAGCAGCAATATACACAATAGCCAAACTGTGGAAGGAGCCTCTGTGTCCATTGAAAGATGAATGAATAAAGAAGATGTGGTTTATGTATACAATGGAATATTACTCAGCCATTAGAAACGATAAATACCCACCATTTGCTTCAACATGGATGGAACTGGAGGGTATTAAGCTGAGTGAAATAAGTCAATCGGAGAAGGACAAACATTATATGGTCTCATTCATTTGGGGAATATAAAAATAATGAAAAGGAATAAAGGGGAAAGGAGAAAAAATGAGTGGGAAATATCAGAAAGGGAGACAGAACATGAGAGACTCCTAACTCTGGGAAACGAACTAGGGGTGGTGTAAAGGGAGGTGGGCGGGAGGGGAGGGTTGGGGGTTACTGGGTGACGGACACTGAGGGGGGCACTTGATGGGATGAGCACTGGGTGTTATTCTATATGTTGGCAAATTGAACACCAATAAAAAATAAATTTATAAAAAAATAAAATAATAAAATAATCTTTTAAATGAAAAAAAAAAAAGAAAGAAAGAAAGATGACACCAGTACTTTTGTTCCTGTGGAAATCTACAGTTCCCTACCCCCAGGCACATATGATAAATTAGTCAATAAATCTCCTTTATGTATACTCTAGGTACTTTTCAAACTACTGCTTCTATGCTGTGTCTCGTGCAGTTATTTAGCATGCTGGCTCTTCACGAGAAGAGACTTGCTTTCCTATAACCCTTCAGCTCTTCCAGAGTTAAGCTCTGCTGATTTTCAAAGCCAGACATGGGGACTCATCTTTCGTACAGGTCCCCAGGGTCAGGGGTGCCCAGTGTGGTGTCTGGTCCCTTTGTTCTTCTGTGCTTGTGATGTCTCTTCTATTTATGATTAGTCAATCTGGGAATTTGCTACATGTCCAGATATCTGCCCCTCCTACCCTTTTTTAGGAGTCTTTCTCTCTATAATTATCGGTAGAAGATTTGTTCTGACAGGATTCAAATCATTTTCAGAGTGAGTTGTAATACATGTTGTTGCCTTGGTGTGTCTGTGGGATGAGATGATTTCAGGATTCCCTTACTCTGTGATTCTCCCTCTCCCTCAGCTCTTCTGTAGTTTGGTAGAATTTATTTACCTATGAAGCCATCTGGTCCTAGACTTTTGTTTCTTCAGAACTTTTTAAAATTACAATTCAGTTTTGTAATCAGTCTGTTCATATTTCTTCTTTATTTCTGATGTAGCCTTGGAGGATTGTATGATTCTAGAAATCTATCCATTAGTTACCTTGTGTGTTTGCATATAATTTTTTATAGTATTAGAATCATTTTCATTCTATGCTAGGTTGTAACTTCTTAATTTCTCATTTTATTTGAGCTTTCTCTTTTTATTTTGTTTATATTTTTTCTTGAAGTATAATTAATGGAATATTTTATTAGTTTCAGGTGTACAATATATTTATTCAACATCCTATACATTACTCAGCACTCACCTTAATAAATGAAGCTACTATCTTTCACCAAGCAATGTTATTACAATATTAGAGATTATATTCACAGTGTTTTACTTTTCAATTAGTCTTTCATCTTCAATTTATTTTGTCAGTGCTTTATAGCTTTCAGAGTATAGATCTTTCATCCTCTTCATTAAGTTTATTGCTAGGGGGATCCCTGGGTGGCGCAGCGGTTTGGCGCCTGCCTTTGGCCCAGGGCACGATCCTGGAGACCCGGGATCGAATCCCACGTCAGGCTCTCGGTTCATGGAGCCTGCTTCTCCCTCTGCCTGTGTCTCTGCCTCTCTCTCTCTCTCTCTGTGTGTGTGACCGTCATAAATAAATAAAAAAAATATCAAAAAAAAGTTTATTGCTAGGTATTCTATTCTTTTTGGTGTAATTTTAAGTGGGATTGTATTTTTAATTTCTCTTTCTGCTGCTTTGTTTTTAGTATATAGAAATACAACATATTTCTTCAATTTTGTATCCTGAAACTTTACTAAGGTTATTTATTAGTTCTAATAGTTTTTGGTGGAATATTTAGGGTTTTTATACCTATTATGCTGTAATCTGCAGCTAGTGATGCTTTTACTTTTTCTCTACCAATTTGGATGCCTTCTAGTCTGATTGTTGCAGGAGGACTTTTGGTAATAGGCTGAATTAAAGTGGTAGGGGTGCACATTCTGTCTTGCTCCTAATTTTAGAGAAACCAAGCTTTCCATTTTTCACCATTGAGTGTGATACTAGCTGTAAAGTTTTCGTATACGTTCTTCATTATATTGAGGTTTGTTCATTCTAAACCCACTTCATTGAGAGTTTTTATTATGAATGGATGTTGTATTTTGTTGAATGCATTTTCTGCATCTAAAGATGATCATAACAAGGTTTTTTAATCCTTCCTCTTGTTAATTTGATATATCACATTGATTGACTTGCAAATTTTAAACCATACTTGAATCCCTGGAATCTTACTTGATTGTGGTGAATAGTTTTTTAATATGTTGTTGAATTTAGTTTGCTAATGTTTTGTTCAGGTTTTTTGCAACTATAGCTTCATAGATATCAGCCTATATATTTTTTATTGTGTTTTTTTTTTCTGGTTTTTGGTAGGATGGTAATGCTGGCCTTGTAAAATGAATTTAGACTTTTTCCTTCCACTCCTATATTTTGGAATAGTTTGAGAATAAAAAATGTATTAACTCTTTACATGTTTGGTATAATTAACTTGTGAAGTTGTCTGATCCTGAACCTTTCCATTTTGGGGGAGTTTTATTAGTGATTCTAATTCATTACTAGTAATTGGTCTGTTCAAATTGTTATTTCTTCCTGGTTTAGTTTTAGAAACACTGTTTCTAGAATAGAGAATTCAGAAGTGAGCCCTCAACTTTATGGCCAACTAACATTCGACAAAGCAGGAAAGACTATCCACTGGAAAAAAGACGGTCTCTTCAATAAATGGTGCTGGGAAAATTGGACATCCATGGGCAGAAGAATGAAATTCAACCATTCTCTTACACCACACACAAAGATAAACTCAAAATGGATGAAAGATCTAAATGTGAGACAAGAATCCATCAAAATCCTAGAGGAGAACACAGGCAACACCCTTTTTGAACTTGGCCACAGCAACTTCTTGCAAGATACATCCATGAAGGCAAGGAAAACAAAAGCGAAAATGAACTCTTGGGACTTCATCAAGATAAAAAGCTTCTACACAGTAAAAGAAACAGTCAACAAAACTAAAAGACAACCTACAGAATGGGAGAAGATATTTGCAAATGACATATCAGATAAAAGGCTAGTATCCAAGATCTATAAAGAACTTATTAAACTCAACATCCAAGACACAAACAATCTAATCATGAAATAGGCAAAAGACATGAACAGATGAGCAGAAATCTCACAGAGGAAGACATAGACATAGCCAACAAACACATGAGAAAATGCTCTGCATCACTTGCCATCAGGGAAATACAAATCAAAACCACAATGAGATACCACTTCACACAAGTGAGAATGGTGAACATTAACCATACGGGAAACAACAAATGTTGGAGAGGATGCGGAGAAAGGGGAACCCTCTTGCACTGTTGGTGGGAATGTGAACTGGTGCGGCCACTCTGGAAAACTGTGTAGAGGTTCCTCAAAGAGTTAAAAATAGATCTGCCCTACGACCCAGCAATTGCACTGCTGGAGATTTACCCCAAAGATGCAGATGCTTGAAATGCCAGGACACCTGCACCCCAATGTTTATAGCAGCAATGTCCACAATAGCCAAACTGTGGAAGGAGCCTCGGTGTCCATCACAAGATGAATGGATAAAGATGTGGTCTATGTATACAATGGAATATTACTCAGCTGTTAGGAACAACAAATACCCACCCCATTTGCCTCGACATGGATGGAACTGGAGGGTATTATGCTGAATGAAAAAAGTCAATCGGAAAAGGACAAACATTGTATGGTCTCATTCATTTGGGGAATATAAAAAATAGTGAAAGGGGATAAAGGGAATGAAGAGAAAATGAGTGAAAATATCAGTGAGGGTGACATGAGAAACTGCTAACTCTGGGAAATGAACAAGGGGTAGTGGAAAGGGGGGTGGGCAGGGGGTTGGGGTGACTGGGTGATGGGCACTGAGGGGGGGCACTTGGTGGGATGAGCACTGGGTGTTATGTTAAATGTTGGCAA
The DNA here is from genome assembly GCF_003254725.2 of Canis lupus dingo. Lineage (NCBI taxonomy): Eukaryota > Metazoa > Chordata > Mammalia > Carnivora > Canidae > Canis > Canis lupus. The sequence continues at coordinate 18,703,696 of NC_064277.1, forward strand.
ATTGAACTCCAATAAAAAAAGTTAAAAAAATAAAAATAAAAATCCTGTTTCAAGAAATGGGGGGAAAAAAAGAAACACTGTTTCTTCAGGGTTGTCCAATCTGTTGAGACATAATTTTTCATAATATTCTCTTCTAATCCTTTCTAGTTCTTTGTTGGTTATTTCTCCTTTTAATTTCTAACTTTATTTGAGCCTTCTCTTTTTTTCTTGATGAGTCTAATGAAGTATCAATTTAAAAGAAAAAGAAAAAAGAAAAAAACAGCTCTTCCTTTTAATAATCTTTTCTATTGTTTTTTAGTCTCGATTTATTTCTGCTCTAGTTATTATTTTTTCCTTTCTATCTTTAGTCTTTGTTCTTTTTTCTACTTCCTTTAGGTGTAAGGCTAGGTTGCTTGAGGTTCTTCTTATTTCTTGAGATATGCCTGTATTGCTATAAATGTCTCTTTTAAAGCTGCTTTTGCTATGTCCCAAAGATTTTGAACCATTGCCTTTCATTTTCATTTGTCTCCATGTTTTTTTTCTCACTCATTTCTTGGTTGAACCATTTATTGTTTCGTAGCTTGTTGTTTAGCCTCCATGTATGTGTGTTCTTTCCAAATTTTTTTCTTGTAACTGATGTCTACTTTCAAGCCATTCTGATGAAAAAAAAGATTATAGACTCCACATTTATGTTTTCAATTTTTTTCATGTAACTTATTTCTAGTTTTATACAATTGTGGCCAGAAGATATGCTAATATGATTTCAATGTTCTGAAGTTTATTGAGTCTTGTTTTATTGCCTAATATGTAATCTATCCTGTAAAACTTTCCATGTGCACTTGAAAAGAGTACATATTCTGTTTTTGGATGCAGTGTTCTGTATACATCTTAAGACCATCTGGTCTAGTGTGTCATTCAAAGGCACTGTTGATTTTTCTGTTGGGTGATATCTCCATTGATATAAGTGGGAAGTGAAAGTCCCCCCTATTATTGTATTACTATCAATTTCTCCCTTTATGTCTGTTTATATTTGCTTTATATATGTATATGCCCCTATGTTGGGCATATAGGCATTTACACTTCTTATATCATCTTGTTGGATTAATCCCTTTATCAGTATGTAATGCCGTTCTTTGTCTCTTGCTACATTTTTTGTTTTAAATTTTATTTTGTCTAATATGTAAGTATTACTTCAGTTTGTTTTGTTTTGTTTCTTGCTTTGACTTGCATGGTATATATTTATCCAACCCTCACTTCAGTCTGTATGTGTCTTTAGATCTGAAGTAAATCGCCTGTAGGCAACCAGTAGATGGATTTTTGTTTTTCCATGCATTTAATCACCCTATGAATTCTGATTGGAGCATTTAGTCCATTTACATTTAAACTAATTATTAATAGGTATTTATTTAGTGTCATTTTTTTCATTGTTTTCTGGTTGTTGGGGTTTTTTTTGTTGTTATTTGATTCATTCCTTTTATTTACCACTTTTCAAAATAATGCGTTAAGTTTTTATTTAAATTCCAGTTAGTTAGGATCCCTGGGTGGAGCAGCGGTTTGGTGCCTGCCTTTGGCCCAGGGCGCGATCCTGGAGACCTGGGATGGAATCCCACGTCGGGCTCCCGGTGCATGGAGCCTGCTTCTCCCTCTGTCTATGTCTCTGCCTCTCTCTCTCTCTGTGTGTGTGACTATCATAAATAAAAAAAAAATTTTTTTAAATAAAATAAATTCCAGTTAGTTAATATTAGTGTAATATTAGTTTCAGATGTATAATACAGTAATTAAGTACTTCAATAAAACAACCAGAGCTCATCAGAATAAGTGCCCTCCTTCATCCCCATCACCTATTTATCCCATTCTCCCACCCACCTCCATTCTGGTAACCATCAGTTTGTTCTCTATACTTCAGAGTCTGTTACTTAGTTTGCCTCTCTCTACTTTGTTCCCTTTGCTCATTTGTTTCTTAAATTCCATATATGAGATAATATATTTATCTTTCTCTGACTGACTTATTTTGCCTAGCATAATACTCTCTAGCTCAGCAATTGCACTTCCTTTGTGATTGGATGTCTTTATTTTCTGTTAAATTTGATGTCTTTATTTAGTGCTGTATCCCTTACTTTTTTGTGTATGTATCCTACGTTTTTGTTTTTGGTTACCATTGGGTTCATATATAACACTCTATGTGTATAGCAGTCTATATTAAGTTGACAGGGAAGGTCCCTGGGTGGCTCAGCGGTTTAGTGCCTGCCTTCTGCCCAGGACGTGATCCTGGAGTCTTGGGATCAAGTCCCACACTGGGCTCCCTGCATGGAGCCTGTTTCTTTCTCCCTCTGCCTGTGTCTCTGCCTCTCTCTCTCTCTCTCTCTCTCTCTGTCTCTCATGAATAAATAAAATCTTAAAAAAAAAGAATTGCTGGTTACGGTAATTCTATGCTTAAATTAAAAAATTAAAATAAAAACTTTTTTACAGCTGACAGTTGCTTAATAAGTTTAAACACATTCTACGTATACAAATTTTTGCCTCCTCTCTTTACATTTTATGTATAGGATGTCGTGTTATTCATTTTTTTAATTCTATGTATCCCTTGAATAGTTATTGTAGGTATGAATAATTTTACTACTCTTGTGTTTTAATCTGTATTCTATCCTTGTAAGTGATTAATCTACTATCTTTACTATATGTAAGCCTTTGCTGTAATTTTTTCTATTTATTTATTTATTTATTTATTTATTTATTTATTTATTTGGTTATGACATTTTCTTCCCACTCAAAGAATTCTTTTTGGCATTTCTGGTGAGGCTAATTTACTGATGAATTTCCTTACCTTTTATTTATCTGAAAATTTTTTATCTCTCCAATTCTGAATGATAACCTTATTGAGTGTTCTTGGTTTCAGGATTTGTTTGTTTTTTTTCAGTACTTCGAATAGATTATGCCATTTTTCTGGCCCACAAAGTTTCTGTTAAAGATCAGCAGGAAGAAGCCTTATGAGGTTTTCCTTTTGTGCAACTGTTTTCTTCTCTCTTGCTTTTAGGTTTCTCTCTTTATCTCTGATTTTTGCCATTTTAATTATTATGTGCCTTGATATGGAACTTCTTATATTTATCTTACTTTGTACTCTGTTCTTTCTGGACCAGGATGCCTTTCTTCCTCAGAATTTGAAAGTTTTCAACTGTTATTTCTTCAAATAAGATTTCTGCCCCCATACCTTTTTCTTCTTCTGGGATCCTTATATTGCAAATGTTATTATACTTCATGATTTCACTGAGTTCCCTTAACCTATTCTCATTTTTTAATTTTTTTTTTTCTGTTTAGCTTGGCTGCTTTTCATTACCCTAATTTCCAGATCACTGACCTGTTTTTTTGTATCCTCTAATCTGCTACTTATCCTCTCTACCGTATTTTTTATTTCAGCTATTGAATCTGATCTCTGATTCTTTATATTTTCTATCTCTTTGTTGGAATTCTTAGTTCTTATTGGAGGTCTTCCACTTCTTTCTCAAGTTCAGTGAGAAAAGTAATGGTCATATGACCAAGTAATGGTTATAAGGATATCTGATAACTATATCTTTATGACCATTACTTGAATTTTTTGTCAGGCATATTTCTATCTCCATTTCATTGAGCTCTTTTGCTGTGACTTTGTCATGTTCCTATATTTGGGACATATTCATCTGTCTTCTCATTTTGTTTAACTCTGTTTGTTTGTTTCTATGTATTCAGGAAGTCAACTATGCCTCTTAGTCATAAAAGTAGTGCCCTTATGTAAAACAAATCTTCTGATGCTCTGATCACCAGAACAAGGCACTTCAGGGGTGTCATCTGTACAGGTTGTGTGTGCCTTCCTATTGTAGTTGAGGCTGTATTTTTCTTCAGCTCAGTCAACTACAGTGACCTGCATTGCCTGCTGTGGATCCACTGGGCAGGGTTTGGTGTCTGTACTATTGATGGGCCTTCTGAGGCCACAGAAGGTTTGTAGGTATGTGGGGTCAGGTCTCAGTCTAGTTGTATGCAGTCAGCCTATGTGCAACAGTTTTGTGGCAAAACAAACAGCAGATCTTTCTCCCCATGAGGCCAACTGAGAGGTATTTGTTGCAGGGCAGGGCTGACAGAGTAGATGTCTGTAGTTACCTCTCTATCACAGATGCATGTACACCAAGTGGTAGAGCTTTTTTTTCCTGCACAGCCAGCAAAAGGCTCTGCTTCTGTAACCAGGTGTGTTAGTACGGGGGAGTATCTCCCTCTTTCTTCAGGGTGGAGCTACTTGGAGTAGCACTGATCCCTGCCAGGGTTGCTTATATGGTGTGATGAGGAAGTAGTCACTTTGAAGGGATGTCTAATGAGACAGGTAGGTTGGATGTGTTAGGCTTGCAGAGGAATGTGGGATCAGGGCATGTGGTGCTAGCAAGATAGTGTTCATGCTGGCTCCCACAAGTGTCTGGCTATCTAAGCTTGGGAGGGGAAGAGAAATGGTCCCTGATAGAATTTTTGTTATTAGAACAATCTCCTGAATATACTTGGCCCTTCATAAACATTCTGAGCTTATAAATAAATCTTCATGCATACCCAAGGTGCTTTTCAAGCTACTGCTTCTGTGCTGTGTCTTCAGCCCAGTTATTTATACTGGCCTGTTATGGGTGAGGACTTTGTTTCTTATTGCCCTCCAGTTGTCCCAGAGTTAAGCCCACTGATTTTTAATGTATTTGGAATTAAGCCCCACTGGTTTTTAAAGTGCCTGGAGAGAATATCTTTCCAGTGTGGGCCCCATCACCTTGGGTGCCTCTCACTTTTCTGTGCTTGGAGCATCCCTCACATTTATTAGTCTTGGCAGAGGTTTGGTTTCCAACCACACCTCCATGCCTCCTCCCCTTTTTGATGTGGCCTCTGTCTCAATTAACTGTGGATGGTTTATTATGCCAATTTTCAGGCCATTCTTAGTGTTAGTTGCAGAGCATAGAGTAGCTGTTTTAACAGTGTCTGTGAGACAGGATTAACTCAGGATGCTCCCACTCAAATATGTTGCCTGAACCTCTTTAATTTTTTCTTGATTTTGCTCTGAGGAAGATGTTTTCCCACTTTTAATGAGTTATAATTCGTTTACAGCACCAAAGTTTAAGGTGTATATTATGATTTGACTTACATATATTGTGAGGTAATTATAACAAACGTAGTTAACATCCATCATCTCATATAGATATTAAAAAAAAAACAGAAGAAAACTTTTTTTTTCCCCTTGTTGTTAGAACTCTGAGCGGGGGGGGCGGGGGGGCGGGGAGGTATTCCCTTAACCATTTCCAAATATACCATATAGCAGCGTTAATTATTCATCATGTCCTACAATACATCTTTAATACTTGTATTTTACCTTCTGACCACCTTCATCCAATTCTCCCTCCTATAATTTTTCACTTCTGTTAACCATAGATCTGAATTCTTTTTTTATTATTTTGGCTTTCAAGTTTTTTGTTTGCTTTTTTATTATTTTTCTAGTGGAAGAGCATTTATTTTTGTTTTTATTTAAGTTTTAGTAAAAATACAGTATGGAAGACATACAGATAGCCAACAAACACACAAAAAGGTGTTAACATTACTCATCATCAGGGAAATGCAAATACAATCAGATATCACCTCATACCTCTCAGAATGGCTAGAATAAAAAAACAAGAAACAATAGGTGTTGATGAGGATGTGGAGAAGGGGGAATCCTCTTGAACTATTGGTGGGAATGCTAACTGGTGCAGCCACTCTGGAAAACAGTATGGAGGTTGTTCAAAAAGTTAAAAATAGAACTACCCTGTGAGCCAGCAGTTGCACTACTAGGTATTTACCCAAAGGATACAAAAATACTAACTCAAAGGGATACATGCACCCCAATGTTTATAGCAGGATTATCTACAATAGGCAAATTAGGGAAACAGCCCAAGTGTCTGTCGACTGATGCTTGTTTTTTTTTTTTATGCTTGTTTTTTAGATTGCACATATAAGTGAGATCATACTGTATTTGTCTACCTCTAACTTATTTGCCTTAACACAATGTCTTTATAGTTCATTCATGTTTTCATAAAGGTCAGATTTCCTTCTTTCTGACCGAGTAATAGTCCATTACATGTATGATTGTGTGTGTGTGTGTGTGTGTTTGTATCACAACTTATTTATCTATTCATCTGTTGATGAACACTTGGTTGTTCCAGTGTCTTTACTATCATAAATAATGCTGCTCAGGACATGGGAGTGTGGATATGTTCTCAACATAGTATGTTTCCTTCAGATATATTCCCAGAAGTTAAATTGAGAAATCATATAGTGAGTCCATTTTTAATTTCTTGAGGAACTTCCATATTGTTTCCCACAGTGGCAGTATCAATTTATAATCTTACCAACAGTGTACAAGAATTTTCTTTTTCTACATCTTCACCAGCATGTGATAGCTATGGTCTTTAATAATGGCCATTCTAAGAGTCATGAGATGACATCATTGTAGTTTTGATTTGGATTTCCTTATTGATCAGTGATGTTGAGTACCTTTTCATATACCCATTGGCCACTTTATATGTTTTTTGGGAAAATTATTATTCAGGTTTTTTGCCTATTTTTAAGTTGCACTATTTGTTATATTGCTATTAAATTGTATGTCTTTATAGATATTAACCCCTCATCAAATATATGGCCTACAAATATTTTCCCATTTCATTAAGTAGTTTTTTTTTCATTTTGTTGATTATTTCTATTTCTGTACAGCAGCTTTTTAGTTTGATGTAGTCCCACTTGTTTATTGTTTTGTTGTTTGTGCTTTGAATGTCATCCAAAAAATAATTTCCAAGACCAGATTAAGGAACATTTTTTCCTGATTTCCTCAACGATATTTATGGCTTCCTGTCTATAAAGTCTTTAATTCATTTTGAGTTAATTTTTATGAGTGGTATGAACTAAGGGTCTTTAATTCTTTTAAATGTGAGTATCTGATTTTCTCAGCACCATTCAGAAGAGACTCTCCTTTTCCATTGAGTATGTTGGGCTCCCTTGTCAAATGTTAGTTTACCATGTATACATGGGAATATTTCTGGGTTCTCTATTCTGTTCCATTGGTCATTATTTAATTTTATGCCAGTGCTCTACTGTTTTAAATACTATAACCTTATACTATAGGCTAAATCAGGATGTGTTATACCTCCAGCTTTGTTCTTTCTCAGGATTGTTTTGGTTATGTGTGTCTTTTGTGACTCCATATACATTTTAGGAATTTTTTTCTACTTCTGTAAAAAAAAAATTGGGATCTTGATAGGGATTGCATTGAATGTATTGGCTTTGGATATAATGTACATTTTAAGAATAATAAATCTTCTAATCTATGAAAATAGATACCTCTTTGTGTCTTTGATTTCTTTCACTAATGTTTTGTACTTTTACAATGTTTTGTACTTTTATTTCTACCTCCTTGGTTAAAATTATTCCTAAGTATTTTATTATTTTTGAATAATAATAATATTGTAAATGGAATATTTTCCTTTATTTTTCAGAAAATTTATTGTTAGTACATTAATTCTGTTATTTAATTTGTATGTAAATTTTGTTAATTTTGTCATCCAATTTCAATAGAGTTTGTTGATTTAACAATTTTTTGTGGAGAGTAGAATATTTTATATATAAAATCATGTCATTTACAAATAGAGAAAACATTTTCCTCCTTCCCAATTCTGATGCCTTTTATTTATTTCTTTTCTTGCCAGATCAGTCTAGCAGGGACTTTCTGTACTATGTTGAATCACCCTGGCCAGAGTTCTCTCTTGTTCTATTCTTTAAAAAAAATCATTTTTTCACCATTGAATGTGATATTTGCTGTGGATTAGTTATATATGGTTTGTATTATGTGAGTTTCTATATCTAATTTGTTAAGAGTTTTTATCATAAAGTGATTTTCAATCTTGTCAGATGCTTTTTCTTCAACTCTTGGGATAAATACATGAATTTCTCTTTCATTCTGCTAATGTGATATATCATGTTGACTTTGTGCACGTTGAACAATTCTTGTCTCTCAGGGATAAATCCCACTTCATCATGGTGAATGATTGATCTGTGTAACATGCTGTTGAATTCAGTTTGGTATTCACTATAGATATTAGCCTGTAATGTACTTTACTTTTGGTGACCTTTCTCAGCTTTGATATCAATAATGCTGGTTTTGTAAAATGAGTTTGCAAGTTTTTCCTTCTGCATGATTTTTGAAGAGTTTAACAAAGATTGGTGTTTATTCTTCTTTAAATATTAGAGAAGGTTCACAATTTTATCCTAGGCTTTTCTTTATTGAGAAATTTTTAATTACTGATTCCATCTGATTACTATTAGTAGTCTGTTCAGATTTTCTATTTTTTTCCTGATTCAGTCATGGAGGTTGTATTTCTAAGAATTTTTCCAATTCATTTAGGTTGTCCAGTTTGTTGGCATAGTTGTTCATATTGGATTTTTATTTCTGTAGAATCAGTTGTAATATCTCCTGTTTCATTTATAATTGTTGATTTGGGTTCTTTCTTTTTTTTCTATTTGGTTTAGCTAACATTTTGTCATTCTGTTCATCCTTGCAAAAATGAACTGTTTGGTTAATTTTTATTGTTTCTGTATTTCATTTTTTTCTACTCCAATCTTTAGTTTTTTGCTAACTTTGGCCTCAGTTTGTCTTTTTTCTGTTTCCTTGAGGTATAGAGTTACTATGTTTGACTTCTCATTTCTTAATGTAGATGTTTATTGCTGTAAACTTCTTAGAGACTTTTGCCACATCCTGTTAGATTTGTTGTGTTTTATTTCCTATTTTGTTTTGTCTCAAGTTATTTTTAAATGACACTTTAATGTCTTCTTTGATCCATTGATTGTTTAGGAGATGTTTAATTTCCATGTGTGTATGAATTTTCACATTTTCCTTCTTGCTTTCAAATTTCATACCATTGTGATCAGAGAAGGTACTTGATATGATTTAATCTTTTTAAAATTGCTAAGACTTGTTATGTGGTATAACATATGGTCTATCCTAGAAAGTATTCCCTGTGTACTAGAAAAAATGTATATTCTGTTGGTGTCAGGGAATGTTTTGTAAATGTCTCTTAGGTTCATTTTGTCTACAGTATTGTTCATATCTGCTGTTACCTTATTCTCTGTCCCATGTTTCCTGTAAATGCTGTGTGACTTGACTACAAGTTCCCATTGCTAACATCTCAGGTTTGCTTAATATGCTAGAATAGCTCCTAGAACTCAGGAGAACACTTATATTTACCAGGTTATTAAAGGATAACTTAAAGGGTACAAATGAACAGCCAGATGAAGGGTTACAAAGGGTGAGATCCTGAAGAATCTTAAGCACAGAAGCTTCTGTGATTGATTATTAACTTCATTTTCATACCTTATCCCTTCTCAAGAGAAAAGAATGAGGGATAGGGGAGGAAAATAAAATTCCTAGCTTCTAACCATGGCTTTTTATTCCAGTGACCAGCCCTCATGCAAAAGTTATCCAGGAGCCCACCCAAAATTGCCTCTGTACAACAGAAAATAGGAAGTAAGAAGGGTTTCATGATCTCTGTGCCAGGAACCAGAGGTAGACACCAAATGTTTTATCTCACAGTTACCGTGAGGTTTATATAACATTATAATATCTTATTTTAAACAACCTCAAAAGCATTCATAACCTTTAGATTTCTCCTTCTCCTCACATTTTATTGATGTTACAAGTCACAATTTGTTTTTATATTGTATATCCTATAACAGATTAATGTGTTGTGGTTATTTTTGCTACATTTGTTTTTTTTTTTAATTTTACATGGAGAGATGTAAGCATGCAGCAATTATCATAATTAAAGAATTTAATTTTTACAGCAAATGCACAATACCAGGAAGTTTTCACTACTATCTTATGCTTTTATGATGCTATTGTCCTTTCTTTCTTTTTTGTATTTTTCTTATTGGAGTTCGATTTGCCAAATATAGTATAACAGCGCTCATCCTGTCAAGTGCCCCCTCAGTGCCCACCACCCAGTCACCCCATCCCACGGCCCATCACCCCTTCCACTACCCCTTCTTCGTTTCCCAGAGTTAGGAGTCTCTCATATTCTGTCACCCTTTCTGATATTTCCCACTATTTTCTCTCCTTTCCCCTTTATTCCTTTCCCTATTTTTTTATATTCCCTGAATGAATGAAACCCTATAATGTTTGTCCTTCTCCAATTGACTTACTTCACTCATCATAATATCCTCCAGTTATACATATTATATATATATTATATATGCCATCTTCTCTATCCATTCATCTTTTGTTGGACACCGAGGCTCCTTCCACAGTTTGTCTATTGTGGACATTGCTGCTATAAACATCGGGGTGCAGGTGTCTCGGTCTTTTACTACATCTGTATCTTTGGGGTAATTCCCCAGCAGTGCAATTGCTGGGTCATAGGGTAGCTCTGTTTTTAACTCTTTGAGGAACCTCCACACAGTTTTCCAGAGTGGCTGCACTAGTTCACATTCCCACTACAGTGCAAGAGGGTTCCCCTTTCTCCACATCCTCTCCAACATTTGTGGTTTCCCATCTTGTTAATGTTCACCATTCTTACTGGTGTGAGGTGGTATCTTATTGTGCTATTGATCTGTATTTCCCTGATGGCAAGGGACGTGGAGCATTTTCTCATGTGCTTGTTGGCCATGTCTATGTCTTCCTCTGTGAAATTTCTGTTCATGTCTTTTGCCCATTTCATGATTGGATTGTTTGTGTCTTGGATGTTGAGTTTAATAAGTTTGTTATAGATCTTGGATACTAACCTTTTATCTGATATGTCATTTGCAAATATCTTCTCCCATTCTGTAGGTTGTCTTTTAGTTTTGTTGACTGTTTCTTTTACTGTGTAGAAGCTTTTTATCTTTTTTTTTTTACAGTTTTATTTTTTTTTATTGGTGTTCAATTTACTAACATACAGAATAACACCCAGTGCCCGTCACCCATTCACTCCCACCCCCCGCCCTCCTCCCCTTCCAACACCCCTAGTTCGTTTCCCAGAGTTAGCAGTCTTTACGTTCTGTCTCCCTTTCTGATATTTCCCACACATTTCTTCTCCCTTCCCTTATTTTCCCTTTCACTATTATTTATATTCCCCAAATGAATGAGAACATATAATGTTTGTCCTTCTCCGACTGACTTACTTCACTCAGCATAATACCCTCCAGTTCCATCCACGTTGAAGCAAATGGTGGGTATTTGTCATTTCTAATAGCTGAGTAATATTCCATTGTATACATAAACCACATCTTCTTTATCCATTCATCTTTCGTTGGACACCGAGGCTCCTTCCACAGTTTGGCTATAGTGGCCATTGCTGCTAGAAACATCGGGGTGCAGGTGTCCCGGCGTTTCATTGCATTTGTATCTTTGGGGTAAATCCCCAACAGTGCAATTGCTGGGTCGTAGGGCAGGTATATTTTTAACTGTTTGAGGAACCTCCACACAGTTTTCCAGAGTGGCTGCACCAGTTCACATTCCCACCAACAGTGTAAGAGGGTTCCCTTTTCTCCGCATCCTCTCCAACATTTGTTGTTTCCTGCCTTGTTAATTTTCCCCATTCTCACTGGTGTGAGGTAGTATCTCATTGTAGTTTTGATTTGTATTTCCCTGATGGCAAGTGATGCAGAGCATTTTCTCATGTGCATGTTGGCCATGTCTATGTCTTCCTCTGTGAGATTTCTGTTCATGTCTTTTGCCCATTTCATGATTGGATTGTTTGTTTCTTTGGTGTTGAGTTTAATAAGTTATTTATAGATCTTGGAAACTAGCCCTTTATCTGATATGTCATTTGCAAATATCTTCTCCCATTCTGTAGGTTGTCTTTGAGTTTTGTTGACTGTATCCTTTGCTGTGCAAAAGCTTCTTATCTTGATGAAGTCCCAATAGTTCATTTTTGCTTGTTTCTTTTGCCTTCGTGGATGTATCTTGCAAGAAGTTACTATGGCCGAGTTCAAAAAGGGTGTTGCCTGTGTTCTTCTCTAGGATTTTGATGGAATCTTGTCTCACATTTAGATCTTTCATCCATTTTGAGTTTATCTTTGTGTATGGTGAAAGAGAGTGGTCTAGTTTCATTCTTCTGCATGTGGATGTCCAATTTTCCCAGCACCATTTATTGAAGAGACTGTCTTTCTTCCAATGGATAGTCTTTCCTCCTTTATCGAATATTAGTTGCCCATAAAGTTCAGGGTCCACTTCTGGATTCTCTATTCTGTTCCACTGATCTATGTGTCTGTTTTTGTGCCAGTACCACACTGTCTTGATGACCACAGCTTTGTAGTACAACCTGAAATCTGGCATTGTGATGCCCCCAGATATGGTTTTCTTTTTTAAAATTCCCCTGGCTATTCGGGGTCTTTTCTGATTCCACACAAATCTTAAAATGATTTGTTCTAACTCTCTGAAGAAAGTCCATGGTATTTTGATAGGGATTGCATTAAACGTGTATATTGCCCTGGGTAACATTGACATTTTCACAATATTAATTCTGCCAATCCATGAGCATGGAATATTTTTCCATCTCTTTGTGTCTTCCTCAATTTCTTTCAGAAGTGTTCTATAGTTTTGAGGGTATAGATCCTTTACATCTTTGGTGAGGTTTATTCCTAGGTATCTTATGCTTTTGGGTGCAATTGTAAATGGGATTGACTCCTTAATTTCTCTTTCTTCAGTCTCATTGTTAGTGTATAGAAATGCCACTGACTTCTGGGCATTGATTTTGTATCCTGCCACGCTACCGAATTGCTGTATGAGTTCTAGCAATCTTGGGGTGGAGACTTTTGGGTTTTCTATGTAGAGTATCATGTCATCGGCGAAGAGGGAGAGTTTGACTTCTTCTTTGCCAATTTGAATGCCTTTAATGTCTTTTTGTTGTCTGATTGCTGAGGCTAGGACTTCCAGTACTATGTTGAACAGCAGTGGTGAGAGTGGACATCCCTGTCTTGTTCCTGATCTTAGGGGAAAGGCTCCCAGTGCTTCCCCATTGAGAATGATATTTGCTGTGGGCTTTTCATAGATGGCTTTTAAGATGTCGAGGAATGTTCCCTCTATCCCTACACTCTGAAGAGTTTTGATCAGGAATGGGTGCTGTATTTTGTCAAATGCTTTCTCTGCATCCAATGAGAGGATCATATGGTTCTTGGTTTTTCTCTTGCTGATATGATGAATCACATTGATTGTTTTACGGGTGTTGAACCAGCCTTGTGTCCCAGGGATAAATCCTACTTGGTCATGGTGAATAATTTTCTTAATGTACTGTTGGATCCTATTGGCCAGTATCTTGTTGAGAATTTTTGCATCCATGTTCATCAGGGATATTGGTCTGTAATTCTCCTTTTTGGCGGGGTCTTTGTCTGGCTTTGCAATTAAGGTGATGCTGGCTTCATAGAACGAATTTGGAAGTACTCCATCTCTTTCTATCTTTCCAAACAGCTTTAGGAGAATAGGTATGATTTCTTCTTTAAACGTTTGATAAAATTCTCCTGGGAAGCCATCTGGCCCTGGACTCTTGTGTCTTGGGAGGTTTTTGATGACTGCTTCAATTTCCTCCCTGGTTATTGGCCTGTTCAGGTTTTCTATTTCTTCCTGTTCCAGTTTTGGTAGTTTGTGGCTTTCCAGGAATGCGTCCATTTCTTCTAGATTGCCTAATTTATTGGCGTATAGCTGTTCATAATATGTTTTTAAAATCGTTTGTATTTCCTTGGTGTTGGTAGTGATCTCTCCTTTCTCATTCATGATTTTATTAATTTGAGTCTTCTCTCTCTTCTTTTTAATAAGGCTGGCTAATGGTTTATCTATCTTATTAATTCTTTCAAAGAACCAACTCCTGGTTCTGTTGATCTGTTCCACAGTTCTTCTGGTCTCGATTTCGTTGAGTTCTGCTCGAATCTTTATTAACTCCCTTCTTCTCTTGGGTGTAGGATCTATTTGCTGTTTTTTCTCTAGCTCCTTTATGTGTAAGGTTAGCTTTTGTATTTGAGTTCTTTCCAGTTTTTGAATGGATGCTTGTATTGCGATGTATTTCCCCCTTAGGACTGCTTTTGCTGCATCCCAAAGATTTTGAACGGTTGTATCTTCATTCTCATTAGTTTCCATGAATCTTTTTAATTCTTCCTTAATTTCCTGGTTGACCCTTTTATCTTTTAGCAGGATGGTCCTTAACCTCCATGTGTTTGAGGTCCTTCCAAACTTCTTGTTGTGATTTAGTTCTAATTTCAAGGCATTATGGTCCGAGAATATGCAGGGGACAATCCCAATCTTTTGGTATCGGTTCAGACCCGATTTGTGACCCAATATGTGGTCTATTCTGGAGAAAGTTCCATGTGCGCTTGAGAAGAATGTGTATTCAGTTGAGTTTGGATGTAAAGTTCTGTAGATATCTGTGAAATCCATCTGGTCCAGTGTATCATTTAAAGCTCTCGTTTCTTTGGAGATGTTTTGCTTAGAAGACCTATCGAGTATAGAAAGAGCTAGATTGAAGTCACCAAGTATAAGTGTATTATTATCTAAGTATTTCTTCACTTTGGTTAATAATTGATTTATATATTTGGCAGCTCCCACATTCGGAGCATATATATTGAGGATTGTTAAGTCCTCTTGTTGAATAGATCCTTTAAGTATGATATAGTGTCCCTCTTCATCTCTCACTACAGTCTTCGGGGTGAATTTTAGTTTATCTGATATAAGGATGGCTATCCCTGCTTTCTTTTGAGGACCATTCGAATGGTAAATGGTTCTCCAACCTTTTATTTTCAGGCTGTAGGTGTCCTTCTGTCTAAAATGAGTCTCTTGTAGACAGCAAATAGATGGGTCCTGCTTTTTTATCCAGTCTGAAACCCTGTGCCTTTTGATGGGGTCATTAAGCCCGTTCACATTCAGAGTTACTATTGAGAGATATGAGTTTAGTGTCATCATGATATCTATTCAGTCTTTGTTTTTTGTGGACTGTTCCACTGAACTTCTTCTTAAAGGGGAATTTTAAGAGGCCCCCTTAAAATTTCTTGCAGAGCTGGTTTGGAGGTCACATATTCTTTTAGTTGCTGCCTGTCTTGGAAGCTCTTTATCTCTCCTTCCATTTTGAATGAGAGCCTTGCTGGATAAAGTATTCTTGGTTGCATGTTCTTCTCATTTAGGACCCTGAATATATCCTGCCAGCCCTTTCTGGCCTGCCAGGTCTCTGTGGAGAGGTCTGCTGTTACCCTAATACTCCTCCCCATAAAAGTCAGGGATTTCTTGTCTCTTGCTGCTTTAAGGATCTTCTCTTTATCTTTGGAATTTGCGAGCTTGACAATTAAATGTCGAGGTGTTGAACGGTTTTTATTGATTTTAGGGGGGGATCTCTCTATTTCCTGGATCTGAATGCCTGTTTCCCTTCCCAGATTAGGAAAGTTTTCAGCTAGAATTTGTTCAAATACATATTCTGGCCCTCTGTCCCTTTCGGCGCCCTCGGGAACCCCAATTAAACGTAGGTTTTTCTTCCTCAGGCTGTCGTTTATTTCCCTTAATCTATCCTCGTGGTCTTTTAATTGTTTGTCTCTTTTTTCCTCAGTTTCCCTCTTTGCAATCAACTTGTCTTCTATGTCACTCACTCGTTCTTCCACCTCGTTAACCCTCGTCGTTAGGACTTCTAGTTTGGATTGCATCTCATTCAATTGATTTTTAATTTCTGCCTGATTAGCTCTAAATTCTGCAGTCATGAAGTCTCTTGAGTCCTTTATACTTTTTTCTAGAGCCACCAGTAGCTGTATAATAGTGCTTCTGAATTGGCTTTCTGACATTGAATTGTAATCCAGATTTTGTAACTCTGTGGGAGAGAGGACTGTTTCTGATTCTTTCTTTTGAGGTGAGGTTTTCCTTCTAGTCATTTTGCTCAGTGCAGAGTGGCCAAAAGCAAGTTGTATTGGGAAAAAGAGAAAAAGAGAGGAGAGAAAGAAGGAAAGAAAAGAGAAAGAAAAAAAAGGGAAGAAAAAGAAAAAAAAAACGAAAAGAAAAAAAAAAGAAAAAGAGAAAGAAAAAGAAAGGAGAAAAAAAGGGGGTGGGGGAAGGAAACAAATCAAAAAGCAAAACAAAACAAAAACAAAAACAAAAACAAACAAACAAAAAAAGAACCACCGGGGAGTATCTTCTGATTCTGTGTTCTTTAAGTCCCTTGGCTTCTCCTGGAAGTTGTCCGTCTAGCTGGTGTTCTGGGGGAGGGGCCTGTTGTGATTTTCAGGTGTTATCAGTTGGGGGAGCTGCTGTGCCCCTGCCTGGTGCAGGGCTCGGTGGGGGTTGTTTACCCCGTGAGGCCGCAGGAGGAACAGCCCCAGTGGCGGGGCAGCTCTGGAAACCTGGATTCAGCTCCGGCAGGAACTCCGTCTGCAGGGCCTGGAGGCTCCGGGGCGGGGCCGCTGATCTGCTCCGCTGGGGCAGGAGCGTCCTCGCTGTCCTGGGCCCTCCCGGCCTCTGCCTGTCCCGGGGGAGGCCGGATCCTGGGCTGTGTCCCGGCGCCCTGTGCTCCGGGGCCTGCGCTGTTGGATTCGCGCTCCCGGGCCGCGCAATCCCCTCCGCGGAGCTGCCGCCCGAGCCCCTCCGAGCTGCTCCTGGAACCGCGCAGCCCCCTCCGCACGGAGCCTCTTCCTCTGCCCGAGCCCCTCCGAGCTGCTCCCGGGGCCGCGCAGCCCCCTCTGCGGAGCCGCCGCCCGAGCCCCTCCTGGCTGCTCCGGGTCCCGCCGGGTCCCGCCGTGCGCTGCAGCCCTTAGGGAGCTCGGCGCACTCTCCCGGGGCGCAGGTGCCTGTTAGTGTCCCCGGGAGCCCGAGGGCATCCCCGCCCTCCTGGGTCCTGCTCCACCTCCCTGCGGGCCCCTTTCCCCCGGGAAGGTCGGTGCAGCTCCTGCGTCTCCGGGACGGGGCTCTCCTGTCCTGGGGACACTCGCCCCGGCCTCAGCCCGGCTCCTCGCGGGCCCCTCCCCCTTGGAGGCCTTTTGTTTCTTTATTTCTTTTTCCCCCGTCTTCCTACCTTGATAGATGCGCGAACTCTCCTCACTGTAGCATTCCAGCTGGTCTCTCTTTAAATCTCAGGCCGAATTCATAGATTTTCAGGATAATTTGAAGGTTTTCTAGGTAGTTTGGTGGAGACAGGTGATTTGGGGACCCTACTCTTCCGCCATCTTGCTCCTCCCCCCCAAAAGCTTTTTATCTTGATGAAGTCCCAAGAGTTCATTTTTGCTTTTGTTTCCCTTTGCTTTCATAGATGTATCTTGCAAGAAGTTTCTGTGGCCAAGTTCAAAAAGGGTGTTGCCTGTGTTCTCCTCTAGGATTTTGATGGATTCTTGTCTCACATTTTCCCAACACCATTTATTGAATAGACCGTCCTTTGTCCAGTGGATATTCTTTCCCGCTTTGTCAAATGTTAGTTGACCACAGACTTGAGGGTCCATTGCTGGATTCTCTATTCTGTTCCATTGATCTATGTGTCTGTTTTTGTGCCAGTACCACTTTCTTGATGATCACAGCTTTGTAATACAGCTTGAAATCCAGCATTGTGATGCCCCCAGCATTGGTTTTCTTCTTCAATATTCCTCTTGCTATCTGGGGTCTTTTCTGATTCAGTACAGATCTTGAGATTATTTGCTCCAATTCTGTGAAGAAAGTCCGTGGCATTTTGGTAGAGATTGCACTGAACGTGTAAATTGCCCTGGGCAGCATAGACATTTTCACAATATTTATTCTTCAAATCCATGAGAATGGAATGATTTTCCCATCTCTTTACATCTTCCTCAATTTCATTCAGAAGTGTTCTGTAGTTTTGAGAGTGTAGATCATTTACCTCTTTGGTTAGGTTTAATCCTAGGTATCTTATGGTTTTGGGTGCAGTTGTAAATGGGATTGATTCCTTAATTTCTCTTTCTTCAGTCTCTTTGTTAGCATATGGAAATGCCACTGATTTCTGGGCATTGCTTTTGTATCCTGAAACATTGCCGAATTGTTTTTGAGTTCTCGCAATCTTGGGATGGAGTCTTTTGGGCTTTCTATGTACAGTATCATGTCATCTGCAAAGAGGGAGAGTTTGACTTCTTCTTTGCCAATATGAATGCCTTTTATTTCTTTTTGTTGTCTGATTGCTGAGGCTAGGACTTCTAGTACAATAGTGAATAACTGTGGTGAGAGTGGACATCCCTGTCGTGTTCCTGATCTTAGGGGAAAGGCTCTCAGTTTTTCTCCATTGGGAATGATATTTGCTGTGGTCTTTTCGTAGATGGCTTTTAGGATGCTGAGGAATGTTCCCTCTATCCCTACACTTTGAAAAGTTTTTATCAGGAATGGATGCTGTCTTTTGTCAAATGCATTCTCTGTATCTATTGAGAGGATCATATGGTTCTTGTTTTTTCTCTTATTGATGAGATCTATCACGTTGATTGTTTTACAAATATTGAACCTCCCTTGCATCCCATGGATAAATCCTACTTGGTCATGGTGAATAATTTTCTTAATGTATTGTTGGATCCTGATGGCTAGTATATTGGTGAGAATTTTTGCATCTGTGTACATCAACGGTATTGGACTATAATTCTCTTTTTTGGTAGGGTCTTTGGTTTTGGAGTCAAGCTGATGCTGGCCTCCTCAACAAGTTTGGAAGTATTCCATCCCTTTCTATCCTTTGAAATAGTTTTAGTAGTATAGGTATTATTTTTTATTTGAACTTTTGATAGAATTCACCTGGGAAGCCATCTGGCCCTGGATTTTTGTGTCTTGAGAGGTTTTTGATGACTGCTTCAATTTCCTCCCTGGTTATTGGCCTGTTCAGGTTTTCTATTACTTCTTGTTTCAGTTTTGGTAATTTGTGGGTTTCCAGAAATGCATTCATTTCTTCTACATAACCGAATTTGTTGGCATGTGGCTGCTCATACTACGTTTTTAAAATCTTTTTTATTCCCCTTGGTATTGGTTGCAATCTCTCCTCTTTTGTTCATGATTTTATTAATTTGAGTCTTTTCTCCTTTATTTTTAATAAGGCTGGCTATGGGTTTATCTATGTTATTAATTCTTTCAAAGAACCAGCTCCTAGTTTTGTTGATCTGTTCTACAGTTCTCTGGTCTCTATTTCATTGAGTTCTACTTGAATATTTATTATCTCTCTTCTTCTGCTTGGTGTAGGCTTTACTTGCTGTTCTTTCTCCAATTTCTTTAGGTACGAAATTACTTTGTGTATATGAGTTTTTCCCAATTTTCTGAGGGATGCTTGTATTGCGATGTATCTCCCTCTTAGGGATGCTTTTGCTGTATCCCAAAGATTTTGAATGGTTGTATCTTCATTTTCATTAGTTTCCATGAATCTTTTTAATTCTTCTCGAATTTCCTGGTTGACCCATTCATTTTTTAAAAAATTTTTATTTATTTATGATAGTCACACAGAGAGAGAGAGAGAGAGAGAGAGAGGCAGAGACACAGGCAGAGGGAGAAGCAGGCTCCATGCACCGGGAGCCCGACGTGGGATTCGATCCTGGGTCTTCAGGATCGTGCCCTGGGCCAAAGGCAGGCGCCAAACCGCTGCACCACCCAGGGATCCCCCATTCATCTTTTAGTAGGATGCTCTTTAACCTCCACATGTTTGAGTTTCTTCCAAATTTCTTCTTGTGATTGCGTTCTAGTTTCAAAGCATTGTGGTCTGAAAATATGCAGGGGACAATCCCAATCTTTTGGTATCGGTTGAGACTTGATTTGTGACTCAGCATGTGGTCTATTCTGGAGAAAGTTCCATGTGCACTTGAGAAGAATACACATTCAGTTGCATTTGGATGGAATGTTCTGTATATATCTGTGGATTCTATATAGTCCAGTGTATCATCCAAGACCTTTGTTTCTTTGTTAATGTTCTGCTTAGTATCTGTCTTTTGCTGAGAGTGTCGTGTTGAAGTGTCCTACTATTAGTGTATTATTATCTAAGTATCTCTTTACTTTGTTTATTAATTGATATACTTGGCAGATCCCACATTAAGGTCATAAATATTCATGACTGTTAGATCTTCTTGTGTGGATAGAGCCTTTAACCATGATATAGTGTCCCTCTTCATCTCTTACTACAGTCTTTGGTATAAACTCTAATTTATCTGATGAGGATTGCTACCCCAGCTTTCTTTATAGGACCATTTTAATGATAAGTGGTTCTCCTCCCCTTCATTTTCAGGCTGGAGGTTTCCCTAGGTATAAAATGAGTCTCTTGTAGACAGCATATAGATGGGTCTTGCTTTTTCATCCAGTCCAATATCCTCTGTCTTTTGATGGGCTCATTTAGCCCATTCACATTCAGAGTAACTATTGAAAGATATGAATTTAGTGTCATGGTATTACCTACACAGTCCATGTTTTTGTGAATTGTTTTTTTGTGTGTGTGTGTGCCTTCTTTCTTTTACAGGGTCCCTCTTAATATTTCTTGCAGAACTGGTTTGGTGGTCACATATTCTTTCAGTTTCTATCTATACTGAAAGCTCTTTATCTCTCTATTCTGAGTGACAGCATTGCTGGATGAAGTATTCTTGGCTGCATGTTCTTCTCATTTAGTACCCTGAATATATCCTGCCAAACCTTTCTGGCCTGCCATGTCTCTGTGGAGAGGTCTAATGGTAATCTGATGTTTCTCCCACTATAAGTTAAGAATCTCTTGTCTCGAGCTGCTTAAAGAATTTTCTCTTTATCTTTGAAATTTGCAAGTTTCAAATTGCAAATTTGCTGTTAAATGGTTTTGACTGATTTTGGGGGGGATTGTCTCTATCTCTTGGATCTGAATGCCTGTTTCCTTCTCCTGATTTGGGAAGTTCTCAGCTATGATTTGTTCAAATATACTTTGTTGTCCTTTCTCTCTCTTAGCCTCTTCTGGAATCCCAATTAGATGTATCTTCTTCCTTCTCAGGCTATCATTTATTTCTCTAAGCCTTTCCTCATGGGCTCTTAATTGTTTTCCTCTTTTTTCCTCAGCTTCCTTCCTTACCATCAACTTGTCTTCTATGTCACTCACACTCTTCCATCCCATTAACCCTAGCAATTAGAACATCCAGTTTGGATTACATCTCATTTAATCTATTTTTAATTTTGGCCTTATTAGATCTCAATTCTGCAGTAGCAAAGTCTCTAGAGTCCTTTATGCTTTTTTCCAGAGCCACCAATACCTTTAAAATTGTACTTCTGAATTTAATTTCTGACATTGTATTTAAATCCAAATTCTGTAACACTCTGGCAGACAGTGTTGCTTCTGGTTCTTTCTTTTGTGGTGAATTCTTCTTCTAGTCATTTTGTCCAGTGTAGAGTGGCTGTATGAGTAGGCTGAGTCAAAAATATCAATTACGACCTAAGTAATTGGTCACCTTAGATGATTCTAAGGAGGTCAGAGACCAGAAAATAAAAGAAGAAAAAAAAAAGAACAGAACAAAATAAAACAAAAGGACCACTGAAGTGAAAAACAAATTTTAAAACAAAGTAGTACAAATAAAAATCCAAAAACCAAAAACAAAGAAGAAGAAACAAAGGGGGGGAAAAGTAAAGAGTAGGAAAATGGGGGGGGGGGGATTGTGAGGAAGTGGTAGTGGAGAGAGAATGTAGTCTACATGAGAGGTCCTAAAGGGTGATTCTCTTGATTCTGAGTGCATTTTGTTCTGTATGTTAGAAGATGCTCAAACCCAGATTTATATAAACCAGCTATACTTAAAGTCCCAACATTGACCACCAAAACATTAACAAGACAAAAGAGGGAGAGGGCAGGATGAGAAGGAAGAGAGAATATAATCTCACAGAATGAGCCAACACAGTGTTCCACTTGGTTCCAGGTGTATGTTGTTGGTGTGTTAGAAAGTACTAACTTCCACCATTGTAAAATAAAATGAGACAGAAAAAAACAAAAACAAAAACCCATATCTCATATATCTACCAAAATTAAATTGAATATGTTGAAGGGAATCCAGAAGTGTAAAATATATCTAAGACATGAAATTGTAGAAATATGAAAGTCAAAAAGGAAAAAACTTAAAAATGAAGAGTTGGTAAAATATTATAGTTAAGGTGGGAAAAGAGAAAAATATTGGAAATTTTTTGTCTGATATAAAAATGAGTCATAATGGAAAAAGAAGAAAAAAGGTCCCTTTAGTTCAATATACTATTTTCCCTCAGTCCTGGAGCTTTCAGTGCTGCTGGTAGTAAACTTGCTGTTCCCTTGTACTTCTGGCAGTTCTTCTGGGGGAGGGGTCTGCTGCACTGATTCTCAGGTGTGTGTAACTGGGCAGAGATGCCCTACCCCCCTGCCAGGTGCAGGACTCAGTGTGAGCTGTTTATCCTGTGAGGCCTTTGTTCCCTAGAGGCCCCACCTCTCCCAGGCACAAGGTGGAACAAGGAGGGGGTGAAAATGGCAACAGCCAGATTTTCAGCTCGGGAGTTGAGCTAATCACATTCTCCCAGTCCACACTGGCCTAGATGCTCCTGGGGGCAGGCGTGGGTGCACTGATCTGCGCAGCTTGTGGGGAGCCCCAGGGCAGGAGAGTTCTCACTTTCCTGTGCCCTCCCCACTTCCACCTGTCCCACAGGGAACACAGGATCCCCAGCTTTGTCCGCTTGGGAGCCCTGAGATCCAGGACCCTGTGCTACTTGACCCGTGTTCCCGGGGACCACCTCCCCCAAAGGGAATGGAAAACGGCCACCTCCATCCATTGCCAGCCTCTGGGATAAAGGCAGCTCTGCAGCTGGCCCACCTAACTGACTGGTTTCTCCCAAATGCCCCGGAGGGTTGCAGTGCTCTAGCCAGTTGCTGATATCAGACCTTGGTTTGCGGTGTGCTTTTCCCTCTTCTAATAGTGACCCCCGGAATCTTGAGGCTTCACTGCCTCTCCTGTGATTCTGCCCAATTTCCTGGCTAAGCACTTTTCAATCAGGGAAAACTCTGGAGCAGATTTTAAAGTTCCTGCTTCTCAGGGCTGGGCTTTCCTGTCCCGGAGGCTTTAGCTCTGCTAGTCACAGTTCCCCTCCCTCACTTTATTCTTTTTTATTTTTATTTTTTTCTCCTTCCTACCTTGTTAGAAGCAAAAAATTTTCTCTATAGCATTCCAGCTGTTCTCTCTTTAAGTCTCAGGTCGAATTTGTAGGTCTTCAGGATGTTTTGAAAGTTATCTAGGTAAGTTTGTGGTGCCAGATGAGTCGAGGACCCCTACTCTTCTGCCATCCTGCCCCTCCCTCTCCAACCATAATTGCTTTGAAAATACTTTTTTTTGTCTCCTTTTCTCTTCTAGAATTCCCATAACGAGAATATTGGTTTTCTAAAAAATATTGTCCTATAAGTCACATAGACTTTGCTCTTTTTCATTATTTTTTCCTTTTGCTCCTGGATATTTTCAAATGTCTTGTAGTTCATTGATTCTTTCTTCTAAATAGACAAGTTTTATTTTCAAAGCTTTATACTGAATTCTTCAGTATTTTTTTATCTCTAGGATTTTTTTATGCTTTCCATTTTTTGGTCGAAATTCTCTTTTTTTTTTTTTCTCTTACTTACTTAGTTGTCTGTGTTCTTGCAGTTCACTAAACTTCTTTAAAGGGATTATTCTTAATTCTTTGTCTAATAGCTTGTAGATGTCCATTTCTTGGGATCAGCTGTTTAAGCTTTATTAGTTTTCTTTGATTGTGTCAAGTTTACCAGATTTTTCATGATCCTTGATGACTTACATTGTTATCTATGCATTATAGTAGGTGATGTCCTCTCCCAGATTTAACAGTTTTACTTTGGTAGAGACAGTTTTTCACCAGTCAGCTCAGCTTGTATTGCTGAACATGTCTGATGTAAAATGTTTAGCAGGTAAGTCTTGCTATCAAGGATTATTTTGGGGTGAGGCCATTGCCTGAGCTCTGAGATAAAGAGAGGTTCACTAGCTGAAAACAACTGAACAGAACTGCTGGCTTGATTGTCTGCCCAACCAACTTTTAGGATGAGCTTCCCAATCACCTGGATTTTCATTAGATGATCAGGACTAGGTACTACACTCAGCAGGAGGTGGGACTATGAATGAGCTTCCTTTCCCTGGTGAAGCAGCAGGACAAGTCCCCAAACCTGCATGGCTCCTAGTTTGTAGATCTGAATCAGGCAAGAGTGTGCACTAAATTCCATGGCCAGATAGGGCCATTTGTCTTGATCTGCAGACAGAGAAAGCCATGGTCTGTGTTCTCTATTCAAGTGACACTGTAAGTAGAGCTGTTGGATGAGCTTTACAGCTTCCTATGTGTCCTGTTTAAGCTCCCTGGTTGGCCAAATTGAAGACTATATTCACCATGGGCAATACTACTAATTAATTTTTTTTGCCCAGGAGTAATGAGAAAACTGACTGCAAGGGCAGAAAAGGTCTTTATCTGTGTTCTTGACTCAAAGTTAACAATGCCCCAAGTTCCCTGGTTGAACAGTGTCAATGGCTATACTCTGCAGATGATCAGATCTACCGGCTGTCCTCTCTGCTCAATTATTATTGGATTAAGAAGTTCCAGGTGATCTTTCTAGCTTTTCTGGTTGGGAGAAAGTAGGAATTACACCGAACAGTTGGGTGGGGTTATGAATTGTCTCCCTTGCATGAGCAGAGCTGGGGGATAAACCCAAGTGCAAGAAGTCTTTGTTCATGGTCTTGACTCAAGCCAATCTTCTTCCTGAGTTCCCTGGCCAAATGGTACCAGTGGCTTTGCTCTGCAGATGATCAATTCTGCTTTATGTAGTCTCTGTCAAGTGTACTGGGTTTGGGTGTTCTGGCCAGGCATTGGGCAGAATGGGAGGTCCAGCTCCAAGCAGGCTAGTAGGTGTTCCCAGCCAAGCTTCCTCTTTAAGAGGGCACAGAAACTAAACTCATCAATGGATTGGGCTATCAGCTACCCTGCCTGTATGGAATGGAGTAATCACTCCAAACCTAAGGGTCTTTGTCCATGGTCTTGACTCAAACTGACCCAGTCCCCAAGTTCCCTTTCCAAATGGTGCTACCTGTGTTACTCCACATGTACTCATCTCTGACTGCTCAGTGTTTCTAAGCTGTCCAGCTTTTTAGATGTTCCGGACAGCTTTCCTGTCTGATCAGGTGAGGCTGGGAGCTATACTCAACAATGAGCCAGTCTGCCTTAGTGCGAGCAGGCCATATTCCAGGACCAGAAAATCTCCTAATTTAAGGACCAGAATCAGCCATATATGTACTCCACTAGGTTCCCAGGTCAGACCACACCACCATTTTTATTCTACAGATGAGCAAAGATGCTGGTTGTGAATATTACTTAGGCAGTGCAGGTTGAAACTTGGTCAGCTAAGATCTGAGTACTGGTGGTTGCAAGGCTTTTGCCCATTCTCCATCACAGTAGCATTAATGAGCACTGGATGTTATATGCAAATGATGATCACTGAACTCTACCTCTGAAACTAAAAATATACTATTTGTTAACTACTGAATTTAAATTAAAATTTTTTTTTAAATCAATAACATTCCCAGTGGTAAATCCTACATATTCCTGCATAATCTCATTGGAGCAAGACTGGAGTGGGGGCTCCCAATAAATGACCTACAATGCTGGTGGAGCTGGATGCCCAACATGAGCTTTTTTTCTCTCACTGTAGGAACCATAGGCCCAGGGGAAACCTCTCAGTGGAGTGCTATGCCAGCCTGGGGTGTGGAAATGTGGTCCTCAAGTAGCAGTTTCTGTTTATTTTCTAATGCCCATTTCTGGTCTCCATGGTTCAAGAGGGTGTTTCAACCTTACCCCCATATTTAAGGATTTTCTCAGTGGTATCGTGTCCATTGATAGTTGCTTGCTTTGTTGAGTTGAGTATATGAAAACAAAGTCAAGAATGACTTCCATTTGTGTGATGGTGATGTCATGAATAAGCTTTTTAGTTTGATATACTCCAATTTATTGATTTTTGCTCTTGTTGTTTGTGCTTTTAGTGCGACATTTTTTTCATGTTTTTTTTAAATTTTTTATTGGTGTTCAATTTACCAACATACAGAATAACCCCCAGTGCCCGTCACCCATTCACTCCCACCCCCAGCCCTCCTCCCCTTCCACCACCCCTAGTTCGTTTCCCAGAGTTAGCAGTCTTTACGTTCTGTCTCCCTTTCTGATATTTCCCACACATTTCTTCTCCCTTCCCTTATAGTGCCACATTTTTTTAATTGTCCAGACCAATGTCAAGAAATTCCTCCTCTTGGTATTTCTCTAGGATTTTTATGGTATCAGGACTTATTTCAGTCTTTAATCCATTTGAATTAATTTCTGTGAAAGGTATAAATTGAGGCTTCAATTTCATTTTTCTCCATGTGTTCTCCAGTTTTCCAAACACCATTTGTTGAACACACTATCCTTTCTCCATTGAGTGTCCTTGGCTCCTTTCTCAGATATTAGTTGATTGTCCATGCATTGATTCATTTTGGGGCTATTCTATTCCATTGGTCCATGTGTCTACCTTTATACCAGTAAGATACTGTTTTATTTTTAATCAAAGTATTGTTGACTTATGATATACTAATAAATTATAATTATATCATAATTAATAATTATAAGACTATGTCAATTAATTTGTTGTTACAATATATTAAATTATCATATATATTAATTTATAATATAATTAATTTGTGATATATTAATATATTTATTGTAATATATCAATATAATATGTGTACAACATAATGATTCAACATTTATATACATCAAAAATGATCACCAAAATCAGTTTAGTTACTGATAATCATCCAAAATTATTATAATATTGATTATACTGTCATTGCTGAACTTTCTATCCCATGACTTACAATATGACTTAAAGATTGTACCTCAAGTCCCTTCACCTATTTTGCTCACCCCTCAACTCTCTCCTTTCTGGTCACAACAAGTTTGATCTTTGTTTAATAAGTCTGCTTCTAATTTTTGGTCATTTCTTTTATTTTTAAAATTCTATATATAAAGGAAATCTTATGGTATTTGTATTACTTCCTCTAACTTATTTCGTTTAGCATCATAACCCTTAGATATATCCATGTCAGAAATGCTATAATTTCATTTTTATGACTAATATTCCACTGTACATTTATACTGTGACTTCATATCCATTCATCTATTGAAGATACTTGGGTTTGCTACCATATCTTGGCTATTGTAAATGATGCTGCAATAAACATAGAGGTGCACCTGTCTTTTCAAATTAGTGTTTATGTTTTCTTTGGGTAAATTCCCAGGAGAGGAATTACCGGATCACAATGTATTTCTATTTTTAATGTTTCCAGGAATTTCCATTCAATTTTCTATAGTGGCTTCACCAAAATTACATTGTAACCAGCAGTGTGTGGGGATTTGCTTTTCTTTACATCCCTACATACCATTGCTATTTCTTGTCTTTTTTATACTAGCCATTCTGATAGAAATGAGGCAATATTTTATTGTGGTTTTGGTTTGCCTTTCCTGATGGTAATTGATGTTGAACATCGTTTCATGTGTCTGTTGGCCATCATATGTCATTTTGGAAAAAAAAAAGTCTATTCATGTCCTCTGCCCATTTTTTTTTATCAAATTATTTGCTTTGTGGATTTTATTGGTATTGAGGTATATGAATTTTTAAAAATATATTTTTCATATCAATGCCTTATAAGAAATATATCACTTGTAAATTCTTCTGCCATTCAGTAGGCTGCCTTTTAAGTTTGTTGATATTTTCCTTTGTTGTGCAAAAGCTTTTTACCTTGACTAGTCCCAATTGTTTATTTTGTTTTTGTTGTTCTTGGCTTAGGTGAAAGATACCAAAAAATATTGCTAAAATATATGTCTAAGAGTATAAAACCTGTTTCTTTTAGGAGTTTTATGATTTCAAATCTTACATTCAGGTTTTTAGTCCATTTTGAGTTCATTTTTGCATATGGTGTAAGCAAGTGGCTTACTTTCTTTCTTTTGCATATAGCTGTCCAGATTTCCCAAGACCATTCATTGAAGAGATTATCTTTTTCCCATTGTATATTCTTGCCTCTTTTGTCATGGATTATTCATCATATAAATGTGATTTATTTCTGGGCTCTCTCTTTAATCTGCTGATCTGTATGCCTATTTTTAAGCCAGTACCATACTATTTTGATTACTATAGCTTGGGAGCTTAGTTTGAACTTTGTGTGTGGATACCTCCAGCTCTGCTCTCCTTTCTCCAGATTATTTTTTGGGCTAATGGACTAATTTTTGCTTTCATACAATTTTTTTGCATTATTTTTTCTAGTTCTGTGAAAAATGTTACTGATATTTTGACAGGGATTACATTGAACCTGTAGATTGTTTTGAGTGGCATGAACATTTTAACAATATTCTTCCAATCCAGGAGCATGGCATATCTTTTCATTTATTTGTATCACCTTGAATTTCTTTCATCAATATCTTAGAGGCTTATTGTGAAGATCTCTCACTCCCTTGGTTAAATTTCTTGCTAGGGAATATAAAACATAGTGAAAGGGAATAAAGGGGAAAGGAGAAAAAATGAGTAGGAAATATAAAAGGGAGACAGAACATGAGAGACTCCTAACTCTGGGAAAGGAACAAGGGGTGGTGGAAAGGGAGGTGGGCAGGGGGTGGAGGTGACTGGGCGACGGGCACTGAGGGGGGCACTTGATGGGATGAGCACTGGGTGTTATGCTATATGTTGGCAAATTGAACTCCAATTAAAAAATATGTAATAAAAAATTTTTTAATCATAAAAAAATAAATTTCTTCCTAGACATTTTATCTTTTTGATGCAATTATAAATGGGATTGTTTTCTTAGTGTCAATTTCTTTTTTTAAAAATTTTATTTATTTATTTATGGTAGTCACAGAGAGAGAGAGAGAGAGAGAGAGGCAGAGACACAGGCAGAGGGAGAAGCAGGCTCCATGCACCGGGAGCCCGACGTGGGATTCGATCCCGGGTCTCCAGGATCGCGCTCTGGGCCAAAGGCAGGCACCAAACTGCTGCGCCACCCAGGGATCCCTCTTAGTGTCAATTTCTATAAGTTTATTATTATTCAAGTTTATCTGTATAAATTACTATACTTTTATCTGTATAAAAATTACAAGTTTGTATAAGAGCACGGAGACTTCTGTATATTAACTTTGTATCCTCCAACTTTACTAAATTTATTAGTTCTAATAGTTATTTCATGAAGTCTTTAAGATTTTCTAGATATTGTATGATTTCACTTGCAATTAGTGACAATTTTACTTACCTTATTTCTTCTCATCTAATTGCCATGTCTAAGATTTCTGGTACTATGTTCCATAAAAATGGTGACAGTGGACATTCTTGTTTTATTCCTGATCTTAGAGAAAAGCTTTCAGCTTTTTATCATTGAATATGATGTTAGCTGTGGGTTTGTCATATATGTCTTTGTTATTTGAGGAATGTTCCCTCTATACCCGTATTTAAGAGTTTTTATCATGAATGGATATTGAATTTGTCAAATGCTTTTACTGCATTTATTAAGATAATTATATGATTTTTCCCTTTATTTTCTTAATGTTGTGTATGATGTTGATTAATTTTTAGACATTGAACCATTTTTACAACCCTGGAATAAATCCCACCTGACTGTTGTGTATCATTCTTTTAATATATTGTTGAATTCGGTTTGTAATTTTTTTTTTTTTTTTACAGATTTTTGCACCTATGTTCCTCAGGGATATTGATCTGCAAGTTTCATTTTTGTGGTGTCCTTACATGGTTTTGGTATCAAGGTAATATTGGCCTTCCATAATGATTTTTTTCAAGATTTTAGAGACATAGAGACATATAGAGAGAGGCAGAGACACAGGCAGAGGCATAGGGAGAAGCAGGCTCCTCACAGGGAGCCCAATGCAGGACTCAATCCCAGGACCACAGGATCACACCTTGAGCCAAAGCAGACACTCAACTGCTGAGCCCCCCAGGCATCCCTGTAGAATGAATTTGGAAGGATTTTTTCCTCTTCTGTTTTTGGAATAGTTTGGAATGATATAGGTATTAAGTCTTCTTGAAATATTTGGTATAATTCATCTGTAAAGCCATTGGCTCTTATTTTTTAGAGAACTTTTTAATTACTAATTCAATTACATTACTAATAGTCTTTTTAGACTTTCTATTTCTTCCTGATTCACTCTCAAATGGTTGTATGTTTCTGAATATATATATTCTTATAAGTTATCCAATTTTGTTGGATAATTTTTTTATTTTGTCTCTTATAAGCCTTTGTGTTTCTGTGGTGTACTACACTAGGATGTATTTTAGTTGTAACTTCTCCTGCATTTCTGATTTTAATTATTTGAGTTCTCTATCTTGCTTTCTGGACAAGTTTTACTAAATGTTCATTAATAGTTTTCATATTTTGAAAGGAACAGCTCTTAGTTTAACTGATTTATTTTTAGCCTTTATTTCATTTATTGTGCTCCGATCTTTATTATTTTCTTCCTTTTTCTAACAGCTTGTGGGCTTTTTTTCTTTTTAGTTGTTTTAGGTATTAACATACATTCTTTAATTGACATATTTCTTTTCTGGATATAAGCTGGTATCACTATAATTTTCCCTCTTAAAATTGCTCTTGTTGCATCCTGAGGATTCTGAAATGCTCTGTGTCCATTTTCATTTGCCTCAAGGTACTTTCTCTTTGATTTCTTCATTCACCCATTTGAGGAGCAAGCTGTTTATCCTCCACATATTTTTTTCCATTTTTTTTCTTGTAATTAATTCCTAGTTTTATACCACAGTGGTCAAAAATGATTGCTTCATAGGATTTCAGTCTTAAATTTATTAAGACTTGTTTTGTGGTTTAACATGTAATCTATCTTGAAGAGTTCTCCATGTGCAATTGAAAAGAACATGTATTCTTCTCTATGGAGTTGGAATATTCTGTGTATGTCTGTTAAGTCCATCTGATCTAATGTTATGGAATGCCTATTTCCTTATTGATTATATTTCTGTATGATCTATCCATTGATGTAAGTGGGATGTTAAAATTACCTATTGTAAAAGAATACATTTAAAAATACAATAAAATACCGTATTGTTTTACTGATAATTTCTCCTCTTTTAAAATTTTATTTATTCATGGGAGACACAGAAAGAGAGGCAGAGACACAAGCAGATGGGGAAGCAGGCTTCCTACAGGGAGCCTGATGCAGGACTCGATCCCAGGACCCCAGGATCATGGCATGAGCTGAAGGCAAATGCTCAACCACTGAGCCACTCAGGCATCCCTAATTTCTCCTTTTATAGCTATTAATATTTTCTGTAAGTATCAATTTGCATCTATGTTGGATGAATAGATATTTACAATTGTTGTATCATCTTGTTGGACTGAAAGCTTTACCATTAGGTAACATCCTTCTTTGTCTCTTGTTATAGCCTTTGTGGGGTTTTTTAAGATTTTATTTATTTATTCCTGAGAGACACAGAGAAAGAGGCAGAGAGACAGGCAGAGGGAGAAGCAGGCTCCCCACAGGGAGCCCGAGTGGGACTTAATCCCTGGACCAGGATCACGCCCTGAGCCAAACGCAGATGCTCAACTGCTGAGCCACTCAGGCATCCCCAGCCTTTGTGTTGAAGTCTATTATGTCTAATATAAGTATTGCTACTCAGATTATTTTCATTTCCATTTTCATGGAATATTTCATTCAGGTTTTTTTTTTTTTAATTTCCAGTCTGTATGTGTCTTTAGGTCTATAACAAGTCTCTTGTAAGCAGTATATCAATGGCTCTGGTTATTGTTGTTGTTGTTGTTGTTGTTGTTGTTGTTGTTATGGTTCTGTCATGCTACATCTTTTGATTGGATTTATTTCCTCCACTTACATTTAAACTAATAATTGGTAGGTATGTACTTATTGCCTTTTGTTAGTTACTTTTAGGCTGTTTTTGTAGTTTGTCCTTCTCTTGCTCTTTCCCCTGTAATTTGATGGCTTCATTTAGTGATATATATTGATTCCTTTCCTTTTTATTATTTGTGTATCTATTACACCTTTATGACTTGTGTTCAATGTTCATATATAACACCCTCTATGTATGGCAGTTTATATTAAAGTTGATGGTCATTTATGTTCAAACACATTGTAAAAGAACTACATTTTTACTCCTATGTATTTAGTGTATTTGACATCTTTTTATTTTGCGCATCCCTTAACTAATTATTGTAGATAGAATTGATTTTTTTAACCACTTTTGTCTTGTATACTGCAATAAAATAGGAGTGCATCTATCTTTTTGAATTATTGTTTTAATTTTCTATGGGTAAATACCCAGGAGGGGAATTTCTGGATCATAAGGTATTGCTGTTTTTTAATTTTTGAGGAAATATAATAGTTTTCCATAAGGGCTAACACCAATTTACATTATGACCATCAATTCATGAGAGTTTCCTTTTCTGCACATCTTTGCAAAGACTATTTTTTTGGTCTTTTTGATACTACTCATTCTGACAGGAATGAAGTGATAGTCTATTGTGATTTTGATTTACATTTCCCTGATGATTAGTGATGTGGATACCTTATCACGTTGTCTATAGCCATCTAGATCCCACTTTTTTTTAAATTAGAGTATTTGTTTTGATGTTAAGCTGCATGAGTTTTTATATATTTTGTATATTAATATCTTATCAGTAATATTATTTGCAAATATCTTTTCCTATTCAGTATGTTGTCTTTTATTCTTGATAGTTTCCTTTGCTGTACAAAAGCATTTTATTTTGATATAGTTTCAATTTCTTATTTTTCTTTTGTTGTTCTTGCCAGAAGAAACTGACGCAAAAAATTGCTAAGACCACTGTCCAAGAGTTTAAAACCTCTTTTCTTTCATGAGTTTTATGGCCTCACATCTTACACTTAGGTCTTTAATCCATTTTGGTCTTGCACATGTTATAAGAAAGTTGTCTACTTTCATTCTTTTGCATATAGCTTGTCCAATTTCCCATCATCATTTTTTTTGAAAAGACTATCTTTTCCCCATTGTATATTCTTGCCTTTTGTCATAGATTAATTCACCATATATTTGCAGATTTATTTCTGGGCTCCCTTTTACAATCCATTGATCTATGTGTGTATTTTTGTGCCAGTACCGTATTATTTTGATTGGTATCACTTTTAGTTTAAGTTGAACTCAAAAGGGTGATACCATCAAATTAACTCCTCAGAATATTTTAGTTATCTGGGCTATTTTTGGTTTCATACAAATTTTATTAGTATTCTAGTTCTGTGAAAAATAATAGGGATTGCATTGAATCTGTAGATTGCTTCTGGTAGTATGGACATTTTAGCAGTATTAATCCTTCCAATCCAAGAAGCACAGTATATCTCTTCATTTGTGTTATTTTTAAAAGATTTTATTTATTTATTTATTTATTTGAGAGGAAGAGAAAGACAGAGAGCATGTACAAGCAGGGGGAGTGGTAGAGGGAGAAATAGTCTCCCTGCTGAGCAAGGAGTCCAATGTGGGTTTCAATCTCAGGATCATGGGATCATGACTTGAACCAAAGTCCACTTAACCAACTTAGCCACTAAGAAACCCCATCATCTATGTCATTTTTAAATTTCTAGTCAGTATCTTATTGTATTCATTCTACAAGTCTTTCATTTCCTTAATTAAATTTATTCCTAGGTATTTTTGATGCAATTATAAATGGGAGAATTAATGTCAGTACCTAACATTCATAGTTAGTATATATAACAGATTTCTATATATTTTGCATTCTCCAATATTACTAAATTTAATAGTTCTGATGGTTTTTTGGTAAAGACTTTAGGATTTTCTATGTATAGCATCATTTGACCTAAAAATAGTGACAGTTTTACTTCTTCCTTAGCAATTATGGTGCATTTTATTTCTTATCTGACTGTTGCAGGTATGACTTCAGTACTATATTAAAGTGGTGACTGTAGACATCATTGTCTTGTTCCTATCTTGGAAGAAAAGCTTCTTACCAGTGATATGATGCTAGCTAGCTCTGTGGGTTTGTCATATATCCCTTTATTGTTTGGAGATATTTTTCCTCTATATACACTTTGTTAAGAATTTTTTATCATGTATGGGCATTAAATTTGTCAAATGTTTTTCTACATTCATTGAGATGATTATATAGTGTTAATCTTTCAGTTTGTTAATGCGGTATATCATTTGATTGATTTGCAGATATTGAACCATCCTTGCATCATTGCTATAAATCCCATTTGATTGTGGTACATGATTGTTTTACTGTATTGTTGAATTCAAATTGCTAATTTTTTATTGTGGATATTTTCATCTCTGTTCCTCAGGGGAATTGCTTTTTAATTTTTTTTTTGTAGTGTCCTTGCATGCTTTCAGTATCAGGGTGATGATGGTATAGTAAATGAATTTGGAAGCATTCCTTCATTTTTGAAATAGTTTGAGAATGATGGATTTTAACTCTTTTTTAAGTATTTAATAGAATTCACCTATAAAGTCATCTGGCATTGACTTATATATGTGTTTTTTATTAATAATTAAACTTTATTCTGGTGATTAATCTGTTCATATTTTTTATTTCTTCCCAATTGACTCTTGGAATACTATATATTTCTAGGAATTTATAAATTTCTTTTAGGTTGTCTGATTGGTTGGTATAAGGTTTATTTATTTTTTTGGTATATAATTTATTGTGTAGTCTTTTATAACCTGTTATATTTCTTTAGTCTTGGTTATAACTTTTCTTCTTTCTGATTTAATTGACTTCTCTCTCTCCTACTTTCGTAATGAATCCAGCATCCTGCTCTGTGTCCATTTTTATTTGCTTTAAGGTATTTTTTTACTTCCTCTTCAATTTCTTTCTTCACCAATTCATTGTATGAGTTTAGCCTCCATGTGTTTGTACCATTGCCAGTTTTTTGTGTGTGATTGATTTCTAGTTTTATACTGTAGTAAAAAATAATGCTTAATATGATTTCAGTTTTCTTAAGTTTATTGAGACTTATTTTATGGCCCCAACATGTAATTTATATTGAAGAGCTCTCCATGTGCACTTGAAAAGAATGTGTATTCTGCTGGTTTTGGATGGAATGTTCTATATACACTTGTTAAATCCATCTGATCTAATGTGTTTAGATGTATCTAATCTGTTAGATCCATCTGATCAAAACTGCAGTTTCCTTATTTATCTTTCTGAATGATCTATCCATTGATAAAATTAGGCTATGACAGCCTTGTACAGCCACCTGGGCTGCCCCCAGCTTTTTTTTAAAATTCCCATTTATATGGAATATTTTTTCCATTCCTTTATTTTCAATCTGTATCTTTAGTTCTAAAATAATCCCAGTATATAGATGGGTCTTTTATGTTTATCTATTCAGGCCTGCCATGGCTTTTGATTAGAGTATTTACATTTAAAGTAATTATTAGGAGCAGCCTGGGTGGCTCAGCTGTTTAGCACCAGCTTCTACCCAGGGTATTATCCTGGAGACCCAAGATTGAGTCCCACGTTGGACTCCCTGCATGGAGCCTGCTTCTCCCTCTGCCTGTGTCTCAGCCTCTCTCTCTCTCTCTCTCTCATGAATATTTAAATCTTTTTTAAAAAATAAAGTAATTAGGGGATCCCTGGGTGGCGCAGCGGTTTGGCGCCTGCCTTTGGCCCAGGGCGCAATCCTGGAGACCCGGGATCGAATCCCACATCGGGCTCCCGGTGCATGGAGCCTGCTTCTCCCTCTGCCTGTGTCTCTGCGCCTCTCTCTCTCTCTCTGTGACTATCATAAATAAATAAAAATTAAAAAAAAATTAAAAAAATAAAGTAATTATTAGTAGATATGTACTTACTGACTTCTAGTTAATTACTTTTTGGTTGTTTTGTAGCTTTTTATTCTTCTCCTCTTGCTCCCTCCATTTAATTTCATGACCTCCTTCAGTGCTATGCTTTTTAAAATTTATTACATATCTATTGTAGACTTTTTATTTCTAATTACCATGAAGCTCTTATATAACACCCTATATATATAGCAGTCTATATTAAGTTGATGGTCTGTAAGTTCAAACCCATTCTAAAAGCACTATATTTTTACTTCCTCCAGTGTATTTTATGTATTTGATATTTTATTTTACATTTTTATTTCACATATCCCCCTATTATTATTGTAAATATAATTACTTTAAATAAAATTGATTTTACTACTTTTGTCATCTAGCCTTCAAATTTGCTTTATAAACGATTGATCTACTACCATTTTTAAAAAGATTTTATTTATTCATGAGAGACACAGAGAGAGAGACAGAGACATAGGCAGACAGAAAAGCAGACTCCCTATGAGGAGCCTGATATGACACTCAATCCCAGGACTCTGGGATCCCAATCTGAGCCAAAAGCAGATACTCAACCACTGAGCCACCCAGGAGACCCTGATCTACTACCATTACTATATATTTGCTTCTACCAATGATTTTTTTTAAAAAAATAATTTTCTTTTACTATGACTTTATCTTTATCTTCTGCTTAAAGAAGTCTTTCCTTAAGATTTATTTATTTATTTTAGAGAGAGAGCATGTGAGCAGGGTGAGGAGAAAAGGGAGAAGGACAGAATCTCAAGCAGAGTCCTCACCTAGTATGGAGCCCAATAGAGGGCTCCATCTCACAATTCTGAGATTATGACCTGAGCTGAAATTGAGTCAGATGCTTAACTAACTGAGCCACCCAGGTGCCCCTAAAGAAGTCTTTTAACATTCTTGTAAAGCCAGTTTAGTGGTGATGAACTTCTTTAACTTTGATTGTCTGGGAAGTTCTATCTCTCCAATCTGAATCATAAACTTGCCAAGTCCATATTCTTAGTCATAGGTGTTTTCCTTTCAGCACTTTGAATATATTAGGCCACTCCCTTCTGGCCTAGAAAAATTCTGCTGAAAAATCAGCTGATAACTTTATGAATTTCCCTTGTATATAACAATTTACTTTTCTCTTGCTGCTTTTTTGTTGCTGTTACATTATGCTGTGCTCACTAGTTACCACATTTCATCATACAATACTATTACAGTACCAGTGACTCTATTCCCTATGCAATACCATTTATCTCATAAATTATTCATTTCATGGCTGGAAGCCTGAATCTCTCACTCCCCTTCTCTAATTTTCCCCATCCCTCTACCACCCCCCACTCTCTGGCAAACATCGTTCTCTGTATTTATGGTTCAGCTTTTGCTTTTTGTTCATTGGTTCTTGTTTTCTTTTTCACATATAAGTGAAATCATATGATATATGTCTTTCCCTGACTTATTTCACTTAGCAAAAACCCCTGAAGGTTAAAATATGTTGTCACAAAAGGCAATCTTTTATTTTCTATTATGGCTGAATAATATTCCATTTTAGATATAAAATGTGTGTGTATATTGTATATATACCCTACATATTCTTTATCCATTTATCTATTGATGGATTCTTTTGCTGCTTTTAAGATTTTCTTTATTTTTAATTTTTGACATTTTAGTTATTATGTGTCTTGGATGAAGATCTCTGGGTGCATCCTTTTTTGTGCGTTTCTGAGCTTCCTAGACTTAAATGTTCTGTTTCCCTCCCCAGGTTAGAGAAATTTTCAACTATTATTTCTTCAAATAAGTTTTCTGCCCCTGAAACAATAGAGGCCGCGCGCGCAGAGCGAGCGCCTGTAGCCTCCCCGCCCCTCCCGCAGCGCTCGACCCCGGGATCCCCCCGGCTCGCCTGCCCGCCATGGCCGACAAGGAAGCAGCCTTTGATGACGCAGTAGAGGAACGTGTGATCAACGAAGAGTACAAAATATGGAAAAAGAACACCCCTTTTCTTTACGATTTGGTGATGACCCATGCTCTGGAGTGGCCTAGCCTAACTGCACAGTGGCTTCCAGATGTAACCAGACCAGAAGGGAAAGACTTCAGCATTCATCGACTTGTCCTGGGAACACACACGTCGGATGAACAAAACCATCTTGTGATAGCCAGTGTGCAGCTCCCTAACGATGATGCTCAGTTTGATGCTTCACACTACGACAGTGAGAAAGGAGAATTTGGAGGTTTTGGCTCAGTTAGTGGAAAAATTGAAATAGAAATCAAAATCAACCATGAAGGAGAAGTGAACCGGGCACGTTATATGCCCCAGAACCCTTGCATCATTGCAACAAAGACTCCATCCAGTGATGTTCTTGTTTTTGACTATACAAAACATCCTTCCAAACCAGACCCTTCTGGAGAGTGCAACCCAGACTTGCGTCTCCGTGGACATCAGAAGGAAGGCTATGGACTTTCTTGGAACCCAAATCTCAGTGGGCACTTACTTAGTGCTTCAGATGACCACACCATCTGCCTCTGGGACATCAGTGCTGTTCCAAAGGAAGGAAAAGTTGTGGATGCGAAGACCATCTTTACAGGGCATACAGCAGTAGTAGAAGATGTTTCCTGGCATCTGCTTCATGAGTCTCTGTTTGGGTCAGTTGCTGATGATCAGAAACTTTTGATCTGGGATACTCGTTCAAACAATACTTCCAAACCAAGCCACTCAGTTGATGCTCACACTGCTGAAGTGAACTGCCTATCTTTCAATCCTTATAGTGAGTTCATTCTTGCCACAGGATCAGCCGACAAGACTGTTGCCTTGTGGGATCTAAGAAATCTGAAACTTAAGTTGCATTCCTTTGAATCACATAAGGATGAAATATTCCAGGTTCAGTGGTCTCCTCACAATGAGACTATTTTGGCTTCCAGTGGTACTGATCGCAGACTGAATGTCTGGGATTTAAGTAAAATCGGAGAGGAACAATCCCCAGAAGACGCAGAAGATGGGCCACCAGAATTGTTGTTTATTCATGGTGGTCACACTGCCAAGATATCTGATTTCTCCTGGAATCCCAATGAACCTTGGGTGATTTGTTCTGTATCAGAAGATAATATCATGCAAGTGTGGCAAATGGCAGAGAACATTTATAATGATGAAGACCCTGAAGGAAGCGTGGATCCAGAAGGACAAGGATCCTAGATATGTCTGCACTTCTTGTGATTTTAGACTCCCCTTTTTTTTTCCTCTCAACCCTGAGATTGATTTAACACTGGTTTTGAGACACAGACTTTGTTTGGCTATCCCTCTGTGATAGGTACCATCAACAATGTTATTAGCCCAAACAGAGGGTGTTTTCTAAATATTAACTGGGGGACTTGATTCACTAAAGCCACAGACTTATATTTAAATTTTCTTCAGGAATTTTCTAGTAACAAAGGTCTAAAGTAGCCACAGAAAGGGGAATATTGTGTGTGGTTATTTTTCTTCTTAGGCCATATCCCCAAGTTTTTCAGACTCCTTTAAGTAAAGGCTAAAGTGAGGAAGGAATAGAGCCAAGTGAGGTAGGTGTCTGAGCCATGAAGTATAAATACCACAAGATGTCGTTTTTATTCAGGAAATAGGGGAGATTCAAGTCATATAAATTCCTATTCTAAAAACTTCACACCTGACTTTCCAGGATGCACATTTTCCTATGTAGACCAGTCTCCTCTCAGTTTCTTCAGTTAAGTCAAAACTATGTGTTCCTCTTTCCCCATATATTTTTGCTTGTTAGTGTATTTCTTGAGCTGTTTTCATATTTCTTTCCTTTCTGTGAAATGGTTTTTTTTAAAAACTTGGGACCACCAAGTTGTAAAGATGTATGTTTTTACCTGACAGTTATACCACAGGTAGACTGTCCAGTTGAGTTGAGAAGAGTGAATTGATAGCTTGTATTTGTTTTTAAAATTAAATTAATCCTGGATAAGAGTTGCTTTTTTTTTTTTTTTTAGGAGTTAGTCCTTGACCACTAGTTTGGTACCATCTCTATTTTGGGTGACCTGTTTCACCAGCAGGCCTGTTACTCTCCATGACTAACTGTGTAAGTGCTTATAATGGAATAAATTGCTTTTCTACGTAAAAAAAAAAAAAAAAAAAAAAAAAAAGTTTTCTGCCCCTGTGTCTGTTTTCCTTTGGGGTAACCTAAAATGTGAATATTAATATAGTTGATATTGTCTCAGAGGTCTCTTAACATATCCTCATTTTTAAAAATTCTCTTTTCTTTTGTCAGCTTGATGATGTACACTACCCTGTCCTCCAGATCACATTTCTTCCACGTCATCTAATCTGTTGATTCCCTCTTGTGTATTTTTTATTTCAATTATTGTATTCATTAGCTCTGAATTTTAAAAAATATTTTCCATATCTTTGAAGTTTTCATTGAGCTTATTCACTCTTCTCTCAAGACTGCTGGATATCTTTATCAGTACTTTGAACTTATTACCACATAGAATGCTTTTGTCCATTTTGTTTAGTTTTTTTCTGGAGTTTAACCTTATTTCATTTGGAAAATATTTCTCTCCCTTGTTGTCTGACTATTTTTATTTACTAGATAGATCTCCTATTCTTGAAGGGTATGGCTTTACATAGAAGGTGTCCTGTTGGGTCCAATAGTGTAATCCCTGATGGTCACCAGGGTCAGCCTCTATGGGTGTCTCCTGCATGGGCTGCATGCACCTTCCTTTTGTAACTGGGCCATAACTGCTGCTGGCACACAGTTGGGTGGGGCTGGACCCTGGCCCAGCTGACTGAAATGCCTGGCCACAACTACTGTGTGCATGCTGGTGTGTGGGCTTGCCTCTGGCACATCTAGATGAGAGGCTCAGCTGTACCTTTTGTGGGAGTGCTTCTGGCTGGGATTGTCATCCTCCCAGTACGGCTGGCTTCAAGACTCAGCTGTGATTATTATAAACATGCTGGTGGGCAGGATTGGTCCCCTCCTAACTATAGCAGGAGTGAATTTAAAAGGGCACCAGTCCCTATCAATGCTATTCACCATGTGTGGCAAGGCAGGAGCTGTGTTGGAGGAGTTTCTGCTAGGGCAGGTGGGTGAACAAGGTTGGTCCACAGGAGAATGCCAGGGCAGAGTGAGTGGTGCTAACAAGTTAGATGAAAAGCATCAGAATTGGCTCCTACTAGCATCAGGGCACCTATGCAGGATGAAGAGCAATAAAAATTCCACCAAACAGTTATTCTGTTCCCAGAGAAATTTCCTACAGATCCCTGCCCATCCAGCACATGCCCTAAAATTAGTAAACAAATACCCTTATGTATAGGCCTGGTGCTTTGCAAAATTCTTCTTCTGTGCTCTTTCTAAGAGAAAGTGATATTGTGCAGGGACCCATTTTCCTCCTGTTATTGATTTCTCATTTCATTGCATTGTGGTCTGAAAAAGATACTTGGTGTGATTTCAACCTTCTTACATTTGCTAGGACATATTTCATGACCCATCATGTAAACTGTACTGGAGGATGTCCCTGTGTGCTTGAGAATGGATACTGTTGCTATTGGGTAGAAATATTTGCACATACATATCTCTTAGGTCTATTTAGTCTAAAATGTCATCCAACTCCATTATTTCCTTATTGATTTTCTACCTGAATAATATCCATTCTTGGAAGTAGTGTGTTGAAATCCCTTGCTATTATTGCATTGCTATTTTTTGCTTCACATCTGTTAACAATTTTTAAATATATTTAGGTGCTTATATGTTTAGAATCATTTTATCTTCCTGATGAATTGATCCCTTTATCAATATGTAATGACTTTCTTTCTTGTCCTACATTTTGACTTAAAGTCTATTTTGTCTGATATGAGTAGAGCTACCCCTGTGTTCTTTTGGTTTCCATATGGCTGAAATATCTTTTTTTAATCCCTTAACTTTCAGCCCGTGAGTGTCTTTAAACTTAAAAGAATCTCTTGTAGGCAGCATATAGTTGTATTTTGTTTCTTTTTCATTCATTCAGCCACTCGGTGTCTGAATTTAATTATAGAATTAAAACATTTACATTTAAAGTACTTATGTTAAGAATTTACTATTACCATTTTACTGTTTTCTTATATCTTGTAGTTTCTTATTTCCTTCTATTCTTGCTACCTTTCTTTGTGAATTGATGATATTTATTGTAGTGGTATGCCTTGGTTCTTTCTGTTGTTTCTGTACATATTATAGATTTTTGTTCTGTGGTTATCATGAGGCTTTTATAATATGTCTTATAGATATAACTTCTATTTTAAACTAATAACACTTTCTATTGCATAAGTGATTTCTATACAT
Organism: Canis lupus dingo; assembly: GCF_003254725.2. Lineage (NCBI taxonomy): Eukaryota > Metazoa > Chordata > Mammalia > Carnivora > Canidae > Canis > Canis lupus. The sequence goes on from NC_064277.1 coordinate 18,745,748, forward strand.
TACTTTTAACCTTCCCACAATATGGTGATTTCTGAATTTACATTTTCATATTGTGTGCCCATTAACTAATAATATAGTAGCTCTTATACTTATTTTCGACATTTTTGTCTCAACCTCTATTTTGATTTCAGATTGATTTAAATGCTGCCAATGACAGTATTAAACTATTTTGAACTTGACTACATATTTGCCTTTACCAGTGAATTTTACACTTCTATATATTTTCACTTTACTGATTATTATACTTTTGTATTTGCTTGAAGATTTCCCTTTAATAATCCTCATGGTGCAGGTCTAGTGGTAATAAATTTCCTCAACTTTTGTTTATCTGGGAAGGTCTTTATTTTTCTGTCATTTCTGAATGACTACTTTGCTAGGTAAAATATACTTTGTTGACTTTTTTAAAAAATTTGTTCATTTTGAATATATTATACTACTCTCTCCTGTCCTTCAAGGTATTTGCTGAGAAATCTGCTTTATAGCCTTATTGGGATTCTCTTGTATAAAATATTTTTTTATTTTGTTCCTTTCAAACTTCTTTGTCTTTTGATTTCTGAGAACTTGATTATAATGTGTCTCCGTGAAGATCTCTTGGGTTGAATCTGAGGATCTTTTAGCTTCCTGTACCTAGATGGCCATATCCCTTCTAAGATTTGGGAAAATTCCAGCTGTTCTTTCTTTGAATGAATTTTCCTTCCCTTTCTTCCTCATTTCTACTTCTGGGACTCTCATAATATAAAATCTCTATTTCTTTGGGATCATTTACTGGAATATTATTTTGTTTCTTTGCTCATATCATGTTTCCTTGACTTTTTCTTTTCTAATGGCTTTGTATTTGATGTCTGCACATCTAAGGGTGCATTCACCTCTCTCAGTATCTTTTTTTTTTAATTTTATTTCTTTATTTATGATAGTCACACACAGAAAGAGAGAGAGAGAGGCAGAGACACAGGCAGAGGGAGAAGCAGGCTCCATGCACCGGGAGCCTGACGTGGGATTCGATCCCGGGTCTCCAGGATCGCGCCCTGGGCCAAAGGCAGGCACTAAACCGCTGCGCCACCCAGGGATCCCAACCCAGTATCTTTAGCCTGGCTGCAGTGAGTAAAGACTTTCACCTAGCAATGGCCATAAGAGCACCACTTTCATGTCTTTAGTTCCTGAGAAGGCACAGTGGCAGATTCTCCATTCCACTCTATCAGCTGAGGTTGATGTTTGTCTGAATGTAAAGCTTTTCTGTATTTATGACTACAGAGGATCTGTAGATGGTAGTAGCAGGTAGAGCTATTGAGATCTTCAGAGTAACAATGGCTGTATACTTTCTGTTCCTTTTTTTTTTTTTTTCTGCCCCTGTGGACAGAATTTCTAGCCAGGCAGATCTTTCATGGTACCTGGTGTGTAGTGTGCTGGCATTGAGAGGGCTCACAACAGTATTGGAGCCAGGATTCTAGAATCTGGCACAGAACTACCATAGCACCTGGGTCCTGGAGCACAAGTCTTTTGCTGAAGTTGTGGTACTGGTGTCTAGTGTTTAGATATCCCATGGTACCAATACTTGGATATCAGCAGCTCACTACTGATACCCAGTGACTCTGGCAAGGGGAAGGAAAGATAGAGCAAAGGCCTGGGCCCTGGGAGGACAAAGTACAGTGGAGTTCAGCTTAGAAGGCACAGTACAATAGCACAGCCTGGGATTTGGGGTCAAAGTCTCATTTCTGATCCCAGGAGACAGTCACAAAATAGCAGCATGACTCCAATGACATCCAATGATCCAATGATCATCATCACAGTGATGTGATGGAACCTGGAATACTGGGAAGAGAATAGCAGGGCAAAGCCCTGGAAGTATATTCAGTGCTGTGAACTGGGACCCAAGGGACAACTCTGGCACAGGATGGAGCTTAAGGCATCATTATCACCCCCCACTCTAATCAGAATGAGCCAGAGCCTTGATGTGGGATGGAGGGCAAATTTCAGGGCAGCAGCAGTAGTTGTCCAAGTTCCTCTGTGAGCTTGGAAAAAGTTGTCAGTTATTTTTTCTAAATAATTTACCTTCCTATTTCTTCTGAAATCTCCTTTTTTTCTAGTATTTGTTCTTCTATTGGAATCTGTAGATTACAGAGATGGTTTTTTCCATTCTTTCTCATTCTTTTTATTTGTTCTCCTTTGGGTTACTTCAAACGTCTTATTTTCTGACTCACTTATTTTATCTTTCATTTGCTCTAGTCTGCTGCAGATTCTATCTATTGAATTTTATATTTCATTCATTAAATTCTTTAGCTCCAGAATTTGTTTGGTTCTTTTTAACAAATATATCTCTTTGACAAATACATCATTTTATTCATTTTTTCTGATTTCAGTGAATTGTCTGCCTGAGTTTCCTTGTAGTTCATTGAATTTTCACAAAAGCATTCTGATTTCCTTATCAACTAAATCACATAATTCCATGTCCCTGAACTTGATCATTGAATTATTGCTATCTTTTGGTAATGACAAGTTTCCTTGATTTTATTGATTTCTTTTTTTACTGTTTTTCATAGTTTTCTGTTGCTGCATTTACATTTGAAGTACTAGACACCTTTTAAATCTTTACTAGATGCTTTCAGATTGAATATACTTCTAATTGATATTGTATATCTTGAATTTTCTCAACCTTCTTGGTTTTCTAGAAGGGAGTGATATGGCTAAAGTTTGTGATTTCTCTATTATCCATGGATATTGTGTCTTTCTGACAGCATTCAGTACACCAGACTTGCTCCCACTGCAGTGGGTGGTGCACACAAGAAATTGGCCATGGAGGTATGGGTTTAGCTCTTGGGCCATCGGGAGTTCCTGTGAACTCACTGGGGAGTTCCTTGGGTGTGGTACTCCCAGAGGCCCATGAGTGTAGTCTGTGCTGAAGTCCTAACTGCAATCAACAGGAACTGTACCTTTTAAAATATCCTTTGATATTCTAATCTTTCCCAAACTTCTACCCACCCCTACTCAGTCATAGAGGTTCCACCTTAGTGTTCTGGGTGCTGCTAGAGAGAGATCGGTTTTTCCAACATGGGTCACACAACTAGGTAGCTAGGTACTCATTTAGTTCTCTCCTTTTCCCTGTGGGAGAGATCACCTCTGATAGGTCAGCCTCGTGCAATGTTCACTTGATGGAGGTGGCAGTACAGGGAAAATCCTCTTACCATTTCTACTATATCCAAACTCATTCATAGATACAGATATAAATAAAAATAAATATAAATATAAATATGAATACACACAGATAGAAAACACATGGGGGTACATATATAATCTTAGGAAGGCCACACTTCTATAAATTCTGTCTTGTTTGTAGGTATCTGCCCAGGTCAGCACACTCCAGGTCTTTCCCCAACATGCCAAAGGGGACTAGAGCTGGTTAGCTTGCTCTGTTTGATCTACAGCTGGTGCCAAGGTCTGTCTACTTGTTACCAGATTTATATGTAGGTAAGACTATTCTCAGGTCCCTTGGCATATGATGCTAGATCCTACAACATGCATAAATATGCTTGTTTACAGATAGATGTCTCATTGTTTAAAATGGTGCACCAAAAGAAAGAACATCTTACACCACCATGATGCTGATGTCACTCTTGATCACCATTTAAACTTAAAGTATTTTTTCAATTTCATGTCCTGGTCCAGAATAATATAGTGAGAAAATTATGTACCAAGTAAGAGCTTCAGAACCCATTTGTGTGTCCAACTCCCACCCCCACCCCAAGATCTAGTATCAGAAACTGAACTCTGCTTTCAGAGTGGCCAAGAGCAAAGATCAGCAAAAGGAGACTGTCATAGCTCTCCAAATCAGGTCTAAAGTCCCACACAGTCACCCATGGTCTCTGTCCAGTCTCATTGATCCCAGCCACTGCATAGCCTGAATATCTCATAGCCTTCTTTTACTCAATGAATCTTTTTTGTTATAACTCTTATTACTTGTTACTGAGTCTATTTCCAGGGTTCACAGGTCTAAATCCCATGAGAGTTTAAACTAGATTGCCTTTTACAGTGACACCATTTTTACTTCAAAGGGCTTTGCAAATTAGAGACGGAGGAATTAGCCCTATTCCAAGCACAAGCTCAACTTTTTGAAGACACTTGGGCCCAAATCTTTTATGGCAGATTCTTAGAAAATAAGACTATAACTGGTCCTGCATCTATGTACTACAACATTTCTCTATAATGCCTTGCAGATGTTCCACATTAAGTAGCCATAAGTGTGAGGGTCCCAGTCCTCATGTTCTGACTTGATCCAGTGTTAGAAATATCGAAAACTACTATCACTGAGTATCAAGCAGGGAATGTTTACTATGAATACTAATGCAGAAACTATGCCATAAGTCAGTCCTCCCCTGACTCTGTTGGTTACCATACCATTAATGTTTTATGTTCTCCTCTTAATTCTGTGATCATTATTTCCTAGTTTTTCATTTTCCCCCAAATAAAGTGTGTTCCCAAGGTTAAGACCTTATAAACAGAAGTTTTCTGGTTCTGGAGTTAGAAAGAACTTGATTATGAAAAATATCTTAGGCATTGCTCCTTTTTGCAATAGAAAGTAGATTCTTAGTGGGCTTTACAGTTCTGTTGTTATGGTCAACCTAAGTTATAATTGGTAATTTTAATTTTGCTAGAAAATTATCTATTTTCTCTACATTTTCAAATCTCTCATGAAATTGCATATAATGGTTTTTAGTCTGTGTATGCTTGTGGCTGCATCTCTGTTTCATCTCAAATGCAAATATATTTGTTTTCCTTTCCACCCAACCTTTATATGTTGGGCTTTTCTCTTCCACTTTCCTTTTTAGAAGACCTCACCCATACTCATTGTTTTAGTTTATCTTCAGTCCTAATCTCTTCCTTGAGCTCTAAAACTGCAAATCTTCACTGCCTAACCTAACTTTCCTTATGGACCTTCCAAAGGCACCTCATATATGTTGTACAAATGAAACTCATCACTTCCTGTTAGCCTAGATATCTCTACTCTTTTATTTCAGTGAATGGCATAACCATCTGTAAGCCCTATATTCTCATTAAATCCTGTTTGTTGTATATCCTAAATACAGCTTAATTCTATCTACATTATCTACATTATCTCTATTGCCACCACTATTGAGTTACCAGAATTGCTTTCTTGAATGTCGATACTAAAGTCTCTTTTGTGTGACACAGTTACCTTTTGTTGAGTTTGGGTGGTGGTTTGCTTGAAATATTTTTTTGATCCCTTCACTCTCAGTCAATAGGAATCTTGGCTTTTTCAATCTATTGAGCCATTCTATGTTTTTTGATTGGAGAATTTAATCTATTTACATTTAAAGTAATTATTGATATGTAAAGACTCCATATTGCCATTTTTATTGCTTTCAGTTTTGTAGATCCACTATTCTTTGTTTCTTGTCCTGCTGTGTCTTTTGTGTGTTTTGATATGCTATAAATATGCTTTGATTTTTGTAGCATACAGATACAAAATCTGTGGAATAACTACAGATTTTGTCCTGAGCTAACATGAAACTTACAGAAGATATGTTGAAATTATAACATTCTATTTTAAACAGAGTGAAACCACAATTTCAATGGAATTCTTATGCTATCTCCTACTCTCACATTTTAGATTTTTGATGTTATAATTTACATGTAATATATTTTATACTGTATAACTAACACAGATTATTATAGTTATGATTATTTTTCCTACCTTTGCTTTTAAAACTAGAGTTGTAATTGAAATATGCACAACCATTAACATATTACAGAATTTAACTTTACACATTTGCTGTTACCAGGGAGGTTTGCACTGTCATCTTATGTTTTTACGTTGTTAATTGATGTCTTTATTTCCACTCAAATAACTGTTTTTAGCATGTCTTATAAAACATGCCTCATGGTAATGAATTCCCTCAGCTTTTGTTTATTCAGGAAAATCTCAATCTCTTTTTCATTTCTGAAGGACAGCTTCCTTGGGTAGAGTATTCTTGGTTGATTTTTTTTTCAATATTTTGAATATCTTATCCCATTCTCTTCTAGATTGAAAAGTTTCTATTGAGATATCCACTGTTAATTATGAGGGGTTCTTTGTATTTAACTTACGTCTTTTATCTTGCTACTTTCACAATTCTTTGTCATTGATTTTTCACAACTATTATTATTATTATAGATAATAATGCTATCTATACGCCCATTCTGGTTCAATCTATAAAGTTACTTTGGGCCTCTTGGATCTGAATGTCCATTTCTCTCCCCAGGTACATTTCAGCCATTATTGATTTAAATATACTATCTTTCCCTCTCTCTCATTTTTTTGGAATTCCTGTAATGCAAATAATGTTCTTTTCATTCTGTCCCATAAGTCCCACAGGCTTTCATTCTTGTTCATTCTTCTTTTTTCTTTTTTGCTCCTCTGACCAGTGTCAATCAAGTGTCCTGTCTTCCAGATTGCTCTTCTGCCCCATAAGTTCCACAGGCTTTCTTCACTCTTGTTCATTCTTTTTTTTTCCTTTTTGCTCCTCTGACCAATTCCAATCAAGTGTCCTGTCTTCTAGATTGCTGATTCTTCTATCAAGTCAGCTTTTGAGTCCCTTATTAAGTTTTTTAGTTCAGTTATTGTATTTTTTTAAGCTCTAGGATGGCTCGGTATGTTTTTTTATGGTTCCTGTTTTTTCTTAAACTTCTTGATTTGTTCATGCATTTTTCCCTAAATTCATTTAGTTATCTGTGTGTTCTTGTAATTCATGTGAATTATTTAAATAGAGGATTATTCTGAATTCTTTGTTCTTAAATATCCACATTTTGGGGGTCAGTTATTAGAATTTTATTAGTTTCCTTTAGTGTTATCATACTTACTTGATTTTTCATGATCCTTGATTCCTCACAATTATAACTATGCATTTGAGTAAGTGGTCTCCTCTTTCAGAATTTTCAGATTTGTTTTCACAGAGATAGTTCTTCACCAGTCACCTCTGTTTGGGTTTCTGGATATGCCATCCTTGTACAGTTGGGGCCTACTATTAAGGTATATTTTCATACAAGAAAAATTGTTTGATCTCTGAGGCTAGGGATGGAGAGGTGGGGAGGTATGCCCCTCTCTGAGAACAATTGTATAAAACTACAAGCTTTGCTCCTGCTCAAGTGAGGCTCAGGAATGGGCTTCAAACTTTCCTGGATTTTCTCAAGTTTTCCATATGATCAGGACTGATATTACACTCAGCAGTAAGTCAGACTATAAATTAACTTCCATGCCCTAATAGGGCAGCACATCAGGTTCTAGGGGCTGCATGGCTTATTGTTTGGGAACCCAAGACAGGCAAGACTGTTTACTGAATGTCCTAGTCAGGTGAGGCCATTGTTTTAGCTCTACAGACAGGGAAAACCATGGACTATACTTTCTAAGTTCCACTCTAAGCATGACTGTTTGATAGGTGATGTAGCTTCCCATGTATTCTGTAAGGTCCCTGGTGGTGAGTTAAATTCTGTATTCAGCATAAGTGGAGCTATGGATTAGTTTTCCTGCCTAATTACAGCAGGAGAAGCAGCTTCTGAGACACTAAGGCTCCTTGTTTGGGGTCTTGATTTAAGCTGACCCATGCCACTGGCTGAGCACAGTCACTGGCTTGGCTCTGGGGATGATCAGATCTGCCCACATGACTCTTGCCTGGTTTAAGCATTTCTGGGTTATGTACCAGTTTCCAGGTGTTTTCATTGGCCTTTCCTGTCAGATGGGGCTGGGAGCCATGTTCCACAGTGGGTGAGGCTATTAATTAATGCCACTGCCTGAACATAAAAGGGAAACCCTCTATGCCAAGAACTAGATTTTCTCTGAGGACAGTCAGTTCTGCCCACCATCCTTTCAGTTCAAACATTGTTAACTTAAAAGCTTCTGGGGGTATATGCCAGCCCTTCATGTCAGATGGAACTGGGGCAATGCTCTGTAGCAAATGGGGCTATGACTTAGTTCTCCCGCCTGGGTGAACCTGGGAGGACCCACTTGAGGCAACTCCCAAATTTCTAAAAAAGATCTTCAGGGGCAGAGAAGGAGGAGTCATGCTTACTCCCCAGTGGTTATACCCATGACTAGCTCTTCTGCACTGACATGGGTACACCATGCTCTAGAACTAGTAAAACTCTCTGAGGATCTGCAGGAGGCTGTACCCCATGAGTTTCCTGGTCAGACTGTTCCACTGATTTAGTTCTTTAGGTGAGAAAAGACACAAGTTGGGACTACTACTGGGCTCTGTAGGTACGGACTCAGTTTGCCAAGATCTGAGTGGCAGTGTTTGCAAGACCCTCCTGTCTCCTCCATCAGGGATTCCCAGTGGCTGAGCCTGGCAGATTCCTCTGTTATTCCCACGGGGCAAACTGGAATAGGGGCTCCCATGAAATGACCTACAATACTTGGGGAATGTTTTTACATTGGATTCTCTTTTCCCACCAGGGGAACTATGGATTCCAGGAAGACCCCTTAGCTACTGGCATCTTGGAGAGTCAATGCAGTCGGCTTGTAACCATTCCTCTTACCCTTCTATTGTTATTAGGTCTTCGTGGTGGAGGGGTTGCTTCAGCCTCACTCTCATGCTCTAGGATTCTCTCACTGATGTCTTGTCCATGAGTAGTTGTTAGTTGTTCTTTTGAGAGGAAATGATGTCATAAACAGTCTACATTGCCATCTTTGTGACATCATTCCTGGCACTCTCTTCTTCTGTGTCCATGTTAGGCTTGTTCGTTTTTGTATTGTTGTAGCCTTATGTTTTCAACATAATTTGGTAGTAGAATTATATGGTGATAAATTAATGTTTGTTTATTTTCTTATATTGCATTCCAATAATTGAATGCTTCTGAAGCAAAAACTATATATATATATATATATATGTAATATTATAAATTATGTTTATAGAAACCATCGCTTAATAAACTGATGTATCTGGCTTTTTAATTTTATTATTTTAAGTTTTAACATGCATGAACATAAGTGGACAAAACGTTGTAAACATATAGCTCAACCATCACAAAGTGAACATTTGTGTAACCTCCATCTAGATCAGGAAGTAGAGTATTGCCAGCATGTTAGAAGGACTTCTAATGCCTCTTCTCTGTTTCTTAAAAGTAACTACCATGACTTTTAATAATATACTTTGGGTTTTTCTGTTTCTTGAACTTTATATAAATATAATCTTATAATATATACTTATTTTTGTCTAGCTATTTTTGTTTGCTTTCTGGTTTTTTTGTTATAGAAAACCTTTTGTATATAGACCTTGTATTTAATGACCTTACTAAGCTTATTTATTGATCCTGATATTTATCTGTATGTATTTACTACAGAGTTTACTATTTATAAAATTATGGCATTTGCATTTAATAAAAAATTTATTTCTGCTTTTCCTACCCTTGTATCTTTTTATTGCCTAATTTCAATTACTAGGAATTCTAGTACATATTTTTTATCTTCAATTTCAAGAGAAAAGACTTCAACATTTAACTTTGAAGCCCAATTACTACAGATTTTTGTATATGTTGATTAAAGGAAGCTGCTTTCTATTTCTAATCTTCTAAGGCTCTTTTGTTCTTGTTGGGGTGGGGTACTTGGAGTCAGATACTTAATTTTTTTTCTAGTTGTACTGAGATATAATTCACATATAACATTGTATTAGTTTAATAATGTATTAATAATGATTTGATATTTGTATATATTATAAAATGATTACCTCAATAAGTCTAGTTAAATCCAATAACTCGCAGTTACATTTTTTTCTTCTGATGCAAACTTTTAAGATCTATTCTCTTAACTTTGAAATATAAAATACACTATTATTAACTATAGTCAGCATGTTGAACACTACATCCCCAAAACTTGTTTATCTTATAACTAGCGGTTTGTATCTTTTGACCACCTTTACCTATTTCCCCACCACTCAGCACCTATATCTAGCAACCACTAATCTGTTCTCTATTTCTATGTTTGGTTTTAGATTCTGCATATAAGTGAGATTGTACACTATTTATGTTTCTCTGTCTGACATTTTTATTTAGCATAATAACCTCAAGGTCCAACCATGTTGTCACAAATGAAAGGATTTCTTTTCTTCTTTAATACCTGAATAATATTCTACTTTGTATGTGTGTATACACATAGAGACACAACATAGTACATCTCCTTTGTCTATTCATCTGTCAATAACACACTGTTTCCATGCCTTGGCTCTTGTAAATAATGCTGCAATGACCATGGGGTTGCAGATACATCTTTGAATAATGATTTAATATCCATTGAGTATATGTACACAAAAGAGGATTTCCTGGATCATATGGAAGCTCTACTTTTAATTTTTTATAGTACCTCCATACTGTTTCCCATAATGGTTGAATGAATGAACATGTCCATACACAATGCAGAAGTGTTCCCTTTTTCCACATTATAGACAACTATTATTATTTGATGACAGCTCTTTTAACAGATAAATACATGTCTCACTGTGGTTTTAATTTGCATTTCTCAGATGAAAAATGATGTTTAATACTGACTCTAGTACTTATTACTTTTGGGAACAAGTCTATTTAGTTCCTATGCCAATGCCTTATTAGGTTTGCTTGGTATATTTATTTTTTTGCTATTGAGTGTATGACTTTATATATTTTGTATATTAAATCCTTATCAGATATATCATTTATAAACATATTCTCTCATTCAATAGTGTGACTTTTCCTTTTGTTGAGTATTTCATTCACTATGTAGAAGCTTTTTAGTTTGATACAGTTATGCATGCTTATTTTTACTTTTGTTGCATTTGATTTTGTATGCTAAAAGGAGTTTTAAAGTTTCAATTTCTACATATATTTTGAGTTCATTTTTGTGTATGGTGATATAGGTCTAATTCAATTCTTTTGCACATGGCTGTCCAGTTTCCAACACCATTTGTTGAATAGATGGTCCTTTCCTCATGGTATATTCTTTGACACTTTATCATAAATTTATTGACCATATATGCATGAGTTTATTTGAAGGCTGTCTTTCTGTTTCATTAATATGTGTGTGTGCATTTATGCCAATTCCATACTGTTTTGATGAGTGTATTTTTAAATGTACTTTGAAATGATGAAGTGTGATGCATCTAGCTTTTTTCTATCTTGAGTGTTTGAGGTCTTTTGTGGATCTACATATTTTAAGATTGTTTTATTTCTATGAAAAAAATGCCATTTGAACTTTGATATGGATTGTGTTGAATCTGTCAATCACTTTGGGTACTGTGGACATTTTAATAGTATTTATTTTCCCAATCCATGAGCTCAGAATATCTTTCCATTTTATTGTCTTCATTTTTTCCATTCATGTCACAGTTTTCAGTGTACAGATATTTCACCTCCTTGAGATTATTAAATTTATTCTTAGGCACTTTATTCTTTTCTCAATTTTAAATGGGATTTTTAATTCAGATATAACTGACATAATATTTTGTTACTTTCAAGTATACATAATGATTCAATATTTGTGTATATATTGTGAAATAATAACCACAAGAAGTCTAGTTTATATTTGTCACCATGTTCAGTTACATTTTTCCTTGGGATGAAATTTTAAGATCTATCTCAGCAACTTTCAAATATACAATACAGTATATTAGCTATAATCACCATGTTTTGCCTTATATATCCTGTGACTTATTTTATAACTGGAAGTTTTTACCTTTTGAGCCCCTTTACCCATTACACACACTCCACACCCCAGCCTCTGACAACCACGAATTTCAACCTATGACTTCATGGGTTTTTTTCTTTAATATTAGAGAGATTATATGGTATTTTTCTTCCTCTGTCTGAATTATTTCACCTAGCATAATGCCCTCATGGTCCATTCAAGTTATTACAAATGGAGAGATTTCCTTCTTTTTGTGGCTGAATAATATTCTTTGGGTTGTGTGTGTGTGTGTGTGTGTGAGAGAGAGAGAGAGAGAGAGAGAGAGACTATATATATACCACATTTTCTTTATCCACTCATCCTTTGATAGATACTTACATAGCCTCCTTGTCTTGGCTATCATAAATAATACTTCAATGAACATGCAGGTGCATATATCCTTTTGAGTTAGTGTTTTTGTTTCTTTTGGATAATTACCCAGAGGTGGAATTACAATATCACATGGTAGTTCTACTTTTTATTTTTTGAGAAAATTCCATACTGTTTTCCATAGTGGCTCCACCAATTTATATTCCCACCAACAGGGCACAAATACTCCCTTTTCTTCACACTATTGCTAGTACTTGTTATCTCCTGTCTTTTTTATGATAGCCATTCTAACATGTATGAAGTGATATCTAAATGTGGTTTTGATTTGCATTTTTCTGATTAGCAATGTAAAGCATATTTTCATGTACCTATTGGTCATTTCTGTGTTTTCTTTGGAACAATGTCTTTTCATCTTCTCTGCCCATTTTTATTCAAATTGTTGGTCTAGGTGGGGTTTTTTGCTATTGTCTTAGGTTTTAAAAATATGGGATCCCTGGGTGGCGCAGCGGTTTGGCGCCTGCCTTTGTCCCAGGGCGCGATCCTGGAGACCCGGGATCGAATCCCACGTCGGGCTCCCGGTGCACGGAGCCTGCTTCTCCCTCTGCCTGTGTCTCTGCCTCTCTCTCTCTATCTGTGTGTGACTATCATAAATAAATTAAAAAATTAAAAAAAATATTAACATCTTATTAGATATGTGGTTTGCACATATTTTATCAAATTATGTTGATTGTTTCTGCTGTTGGTGGTGGTGGCTTCTTTTATTGTGCAGATTTTTAGTTTTGTTTATGTTTATGTTTACATTTGTTGCTTTTTGGTGTCAAATTCAAATAATCAACACCAAGGCTGATGTCAAGGAGCACACCTCTTAAAACTCCTTCTAGGTGTTATGATTTTAGTAGTTACATTCAATCTTTAATGAATTTTGAGTTGACTTTTGGGTGTGGTGTATAATAGCCATTCTTTCGCATGTGACTGTCCAGTTTTCCAAGCACCACCTTTATCAGACTATCATCTTCTCATTGTATAGTTTTGACTTTTCATCATAAATACATTGACTATGTGTGTTTATTTTGAACTTCTATTCATTAATGTATATGTCTGCTTTTATGTCACTATCATACTCTTTTGATCAGTAGAACTTTGTAATGTAGTTTGACATCAGGAAGTATGACACCTCCAGTTTTGTTCTTTCTCTAAACCACTTGAACTTTGTAGGGTCTTTGTGGCTCCATATAAATTTTAGGACTGTTTTTTCTATTTCTGCCAGTAGAATTTTGGTAAAGGTTGCATTGAATCTGTACCTTACTTTGTTAATAAACACATTTTCACAGTATTTTTCCAATAATCACAGAACATCTTTCCATTTATTTGTGCAATCTTCAATTTCTTTCATTAATGTCTTTTAGTAGTCCCTGTACAAATATTTTACCTCTTTGGTTATATTTATGATTAGTATTATATTCTTTTGATACAGTTATAAGTAGAAGTGTTTTTGTAATTTCTCTGATTATTATTATTGTATAGAAATACAACTATTTGTGTATTGATTTTGTATTATGCAACTCTACTGAATTCATTTATAAGTTATGTTTTTTGTGGTCTGTATATATCATCCACAAATTCTGACAGTTTTACTTCTTCCTTACAAATCCGAATATACTTTATTTCTTTTTCTTGTCTTATTGCTGCAGTGGGTACTTCCAGTACTGTGTTGGATGAAGGTGGTGAGTACACATCCTTGTCTTAATCTTGATCTTAGAGGGAGAACTTTCCTTTTTTTTTTTTTTTTTTTACCAGTAACAGTGTGTTTTTCAAATATAGTCTATTATGTTGAGGTATATTTTCTTAACCCAATTTGTTGAGAGTTTTTTTTCACAAACAGATGTTGTATTTTGTTTAATGCTTTTTCTGAACCTATTGAGATGATCATATGACATTTATTCTTCCTCTTATTAATGTGATGTGTCATGCTGATTGATTTGACTATATTGAACCATCCTTGCACAGCTGAGATAAATCATACTGTATTATGATGAATAATTTTTTAATGTATTGTTGAAATAGATTTGCTAATATTTGGTGAGAATATTCACATCTGTGTTTCATCAGAGTTTGTGGCCTGCAATGTTCTTTTCTTGTAATTTCTTTGGTTTTGATCATGGTAATTCTGACCTCACAAAATGCATTTGGAAGTATTTCCTCATGGATTGAAAATTTGGAAAAAGATTGGTATTAATTTTTATTTAATATTTGATAGAATTCACCAGTGAAACCATCTGTTTGTAGGGAGGTTTGTAGGGAAGTTCTTATGACTGATATGTTCTCCTTAGTAGTAACTGTCTATTCAGATTTCCTATTTCTTCCTGGTTCAATCTTGATAGGTTAAATATTTCTAGGAATTTATCCGTTTTGTTTACATTGTCTCATATATTGGCATATAATTGTTTGGAGTGTCATATCCTTTATATTTGTGTGGTATTGCCAAGGACTTTAAAAATCATGAGTAGATATTGAATGTCTTTAATTGCACTTTATGTATCTGTTAAAATGATCATTGTAACTGTCCTCCTTTACTACATAAGCATGTTGATTACACTGATTGGCTTTTGGGTACCAAACCAAGCTGGCATTCCCAAAATAAACCAATAAAACCAAGATTTATTGTCCTTTTTACATATCCCCAATTTTGATATTTTAAGATTTTTGAAATTCAACTGGTATTTTCCTTATAATATTACATTTTCGTATCAAGATTAATTAGGTGCTGAGGATTATCTCTATAAGTTCCTATTTTCTGAAGAGTTATAAAATTTAGCATTAATTCTTGGAAGATAGCATTAGTGAGACTTCTGAGCCTTAAGTTTTCTTTATAGAAAGGTTGTTGATTATAAATACAATTTATTTAATATAATTCTGATTTTTCATTTCTGTGTCAGTTAAGATCAATCATCATTGACATTTTTGTGAAATGTGTCAATTTTGTCTAGCTTACCAAACACTCTTTATTTAAAACATATTTATTTTAAACCTTTTAAATGTTTGCAATGGGATATATATTGTTGTCTCCTTTTATAACCCTAACATTAGTTATTTGTGGTTTCTACCTATTCCCTTTTAATGAGTCTATTCTGGATTTAATAGACTTATTATTCCTTTCTAAGAACTAACTCTTAGCTTTATTGAATTTCTTTCTTGATTGTTATTATTTCATTAACCTTTTCTCTTACCTTTACTCTTTCTATTTGGGAGAGGGACTTTCAATTACTTTATCTTATTCTAACTTCTTGAGATGAATGCTTAATTATTTTCAGATCTTATTCTTTACAGATATATTAATAAGGATATAAACTGAAGCATAGCTTTATCTGCTTCTCATTGATCTATTTGATTAGTAGTAATATTACTTTTGTATATTTGTATGCATAGGCCTGTATTTTATCACTTAAAATAATATTACATGTACTTTTATTTACCTTATAAGCCTTTTAACTATTTTATTTTAAAATTTATGTCATATTAATTTGATAAAAATGGCAAGGGGGTACTTTCAACTTCCCACTGAGGAAGACAGATCAAAAAGATGTCCACACTTATTCCTTTTTGTTTTGTTTTGTTTTCAATTTTATTAGTTTCAGGTATAAAACAGTGATATGACAATTATATGAATCACAAAATGATCACCACAATAATTGCAGTTAGCATAGTCACCATACAAAATTATTATAATATTATTGACTATATTCCCTATGTGACTTATTTATTTTATAACTGGAAGTTTGTACCTTTTAATACCCTTTGCCTATTTTGCCCATTCTCTCACCGACATCCCACTGGCAACCACAAGTTTCTTCTCTGTATTTTGAATTTGTTTCTGTTTCTTTTGTTTCTCTCTTGATCATTTATTTTCTTATTTAGATTCCATATATATGTGAAATCATTTGAGATTTATCTTTGTCAGACTTTTTTCACATAGTATAATATTTTCTAGGTCCATCCATGTTGTTTCAATGGCCAGATTTCATTCCTTTTTATGTCTGAGTAATATTCCATAGTGTATGTGTACCACATCTTTATCTATTCATATACCAATGAATAACTAAGGTTGCTTTTATATCTTGGCTATTGTAAACAAAGCTACATAGTGGTGCATCTGTTTTTCAAATTAGTGTTTTCATTATCTTCAGGTAAATATCCAGGAGTGGATATATTAGATTTTATGCTATTTCTATTTTTAATTTTTTGAAGAACCCCATAGAGTTTTCTATAGTGTTTATGCAAATTTACATTCCCATAAACAGTGCAGATTCTTGGCAACACTTATTTTTTCTTTTTCCTACACTAACTGTTCTGACCAACGAGGTAATATATCATTGTAATTTTCATTTGCATTTTCTCAATGATTAGTAATATTGAGCATCTTTTCATGTGTCTGTTGGCCATCTGTATGCTTTCTTTGTAAAAATAATTTTTCATCTCCTCTGCCCATTTTTAGATTATTTGTCTTTTTGGTGTTGAATTGTATGATTTGACTTCTTTATATATTTTGGATATTAACACCTTATGAGATAGATTTTTTGCAAATAAACTCTCTCATACAGTAGGTTGTATTTTCATTTTGTTGATGGTCTTTCTATTGTGCAAAAACTTAATGTAGTTCAATTGTTTATTTTTGAATTCATTCATTTATTCATTTATTTATTTATTGCTCTCAACTGGAGACACAGATCCAAAGAAGTGTTCCTAAGGCCAATGTCCAAGAGTTTATTACCCATGTTTTCTTTTATGAGTTTTATGACTTCAGGTCTTACATTTAAGTCCTTAATCTAATTTGAGTTTGTCTTCGTGTATGGTGTAAGGGGTCCAATTTCTTTTTCTTGCATGTGCCTGTTCAATTTTCCCAATACCATTTTATTGAAATACTATCTTTTCCCCTATATTACATTCTTGCCTCCTTTGTTGAGATTATTTGACCATATAAGCATAGATTTATTTCTGAGATCTCTGTTCTGTTATGCTGATCTATCTATTTATTTTTGTACCAGTATCATACTGGTTTGATTCCTATAGCTTTGTAGCATAGAATAAAGCATGGGATTATGATATGTCTAGCTTTGTTCCACTTTTTCAAAATGGTTTTGGCTATTTGGGGTCTTTTGTGGTTTCATAGAAATTTTAGGATTATTTGTTCTAGTTCTGTGAAAAATACTTTTGGTGCTTTCATGGAGATTGCATTTTTTTTCTGTAGATTCCTTTGGGTAATGTGGATATTTTAACAATATTAATTCTTCCAATGCATGCATGTATATTTTTCCGTTTAATTTGTATCCTCTTAAAATGTATTTCTTCAATGTCTTCAGTTTTCAGAGTACAGATCTTTTGTTTTTCAGTTAAAATTGTTCCTAAATAATTTTTCTCCTTTCAAATGCCATTTTAAATGGGATTTTTTCTTAATTTCTCTTTCACTAGTTTTTGTTACTCTATAAAAACAAGACATATTTTTGTATTTTTTATTTTATACACTGCAACTTTACTGAATTCATCTATTCTAATAGTGTTTTAGTGAAGTCTTTATGGCTTTCTATATGTAGTATCATGTACCCCACAAATAGTGTCAGTTTTACTTCTTTGCTATCAATCTGAATACATTTTATTTCTTTATCATTGCCTTGGCTAGAACATCCAATATTGTGTTGACTATAAGTGGTGAAAGTAAACATCTTTGTCTTCCTCCTGAATCTTAGAAGATAAGGAGATAGGAGTTCCACCATTAAGCATTATGTTAGCTGTGAGTGCCCTTTATTATGTTGAGGTGAGCTTCCTCTAAACCCACTTTATTTAAGGGTTTTTATTGTGAACAGATTTGTATTTTATTAAATGCTTTTTCTGGATCTATAAGATGATTATATTTTATCCTTCCTCTTGTCAATGCATCACACTGACTGATTTGTGGCTATTAAACTATTCTTGCATCTCTAGAATAAATCCCACTTGATCATTAGTGATGATCCTTTATTTTTTTAGGTATGATTCTTTAAATGTATTGTTGAATTCAGTTTTCTAATATTTTGATGAAGACTTCTGCATCTAAATTCATCAGGAATATTGGCCTATAGTTTTCTTTTTTGTAGTGTCTTTGGTTTGGGGATCAGAGTAGTGCTGGTCTCATAGAATGAGTTGGGAATTTTTCTTACCTATTTTTAAAAATAATTTGAGACTAGGTAATAACTCGTCAAGTGTTTGGTAGAATTCCTGCGAACCCAACTGTTGCTTCACTTTTGATTTTGGGGAGAGTGTTTTTATTACCAATTCATTTATCTTACTACTAATTGATCTGTTCAAATTTACTAATTTCCTGATTCACTTTTAGAAGATTTTATGCTTCTTGAAATTTATCCATCCCTGGGCTGTCTCATTTGTTGGCATATGATTTTTATCATATTCTCCCATAATCTTTTCTATTTCTGTTGGTCATCATTTCTCTCTTTCGTTTCTGCTTCTATTTAATTGAGTCTTCTGTCTTTTTTTCTTGATGAGTTTGGTTAAAGGTTTAACTTTCCAAAGAACCACCTGTTGGTTCCATCGATCATTGCTATTGTCTTTAGTGTCTATCTCACTTATTTCCACTCCACAATTTATTATTTCCTTCCCTCTACTAAATTTGAGCTTTGTTCATTCTTTTTTTCCTAGCTCCTTTAGGTGTAGGGTTAGGTTCTTTATTAGATATTTTTCTTTTCTTACTTCTTGTGGTAGGCCTGTGTTGTTATAAACTTCCCACTATGTAACATCCCTCTTAGAACTGCTCTTGCTGCATCCCAGAGGTTTTGGACCATTGTGTTTCATTTTTATTTGTTTCCTGTACTTTTTAATTTCTTATTTCCTGTTGACCCATTAATTGTTTAGTTGCATGTTATTTTCCTCCACAGATTTGCATTCTTACCAGACTTTTTCTTGTGGTTGATTTCTAATTTCACAGTGTTGTAATCAGAAAATATGCATAATATAATTTCCATCTTTCTTAATTTATTGACACTTTTTTGTGATCCAATATGTGATCTCTCCTGGAGAAAGTTCCATGTGCACTTAAAGTTGTTCTCACCTGTGTTTTGGATGGAACGTTCTGAATTTATCAATTACATCCATCTGGTCCAATGTATCATTAAAGGCCACTGCTTCTTTTTGATTTTGTATTTGGGTGATCTGTCTATTGATGTAACTGAAGTGTTAAGTTCCTCTACTACTGTATTACTATCGACTTAGTATGATGTTAATGAGCATATTTTTATATTTTTATTCAGAAATTACCTATGTTGCCATCTTTGTGACATCACTATTGGCATTACTTCTGTATCAGTATTTGGTTTGTACATTCTTATTGTGTCCTTATTTTTTTGACATACTTTGGTAGAATCATGTAGTGATAAATTAATTGGTTTTGTTCTATTGCATTCAAATAATTGATTATTTCTGAAACCAAAATTATGTATATTGTAAATTATGTTTATAGGCACCATTGCTTTTACTTATTTTTTTAAAGATTTTATTTATTTATCCATGAGAGACACACAGAAAGAGAGAGGCAGAGACACAGGCAGAGGGAGAAGCAGGATCCGTGCATGGAACCTGATGTGGGACTCGATCCCGGGACTGCAGGATCATGCCCTGGGCCGAAGGCAGGCGCCAAATGGCTGAGCCACCCAGGGATCCCGGCACCATTGCTTTTAAATTGACTTATACGGTTTTATAATTTTATTATATTAAATTTTAAAATTCAGATAAGTATACAAAATATTACAGCTCAACTGTCACAAAGTAAATATTTGTAAAAACCTCCATTTAGATAAAAAAATAGAGCATTGCCAGCATTCTAGAAGGACCCTAATGCCCCATCCCTGTTTCTCAAAAGTAAGTACCATGACTTTTATTTATTTATTTATTTTTTTTGTACCATGACTTTTAATAACATACTTTGTTTTCCTGGTTTTTGAACTTTATGTAAAATAGGATCCTATGATATATATTAATTTGTGTCTAGATAATTTCCTTTGCTTTCTGTTTATTTGTATAGAAATACTTTTTTAAAAAGATTTTTATTTATTTATTTATTTAATTGAGACATAGAGAGGCAGAGACATAGGCAGAGGGAGAAGCAGACTCCCTGTGGGGACTCCGATGTGGGGTTCAATCCCAGGACCCCAGGATCACAACCTGAGCCAAAGACAGATGCTCAACCACTGAGCAACTCAGGTGCCCCAGTATAGAATTACTTTTGTATCTAAACCTTGTATTTCATGATTTCACTAAGCATATTTTTATCTCAAAATGTATCTATATATTTACTACTGGATTTACTATTTATAAAATTACAGCATTTGCATTTAATATTTAGTTCTTCCTTTTCAACACTGTATCTTTTTTCTTTTTCTTGCCTTATTACATTGACAAGGAATTCTAGTACGTATTTTCTTATCCCTAATTTCACTATCAAGTAAAACAGTTGCTATGGTTTTTTTGTATGTGTTGATTAGATCAAGGGAACTTCTTTCTATTCCTAATTTTCCAAGGCTTCTTTTGGTTGGGGTGGGGTGCCAGAGTGACATAAGTCATTTTTTTCCAGTTTATTGAGCTATAATTCATATAATATTGTATTGATTTAAGGTATACAACATAATGATTAGATATATGTATATATTATAAAATGACTACTTCAATAAGTCTAGTTAAATCTAACACCTCATGTACTTATAATTTTTTTCTTGTGATGCAAACTTATAAGTCTTAACTTTGAAATATAGATTATACTATTATTAACTATAGTTACCACATTGCCCATTATATTCCCAGAACTTATTTACCTGGAAATTTGTATCTTCTGACCACCTTCAACTTTGTCCCCATTACCCACCACACACATCTGGCAAACAACAGTCTGTTTTCTGTCTCTGTGAATTTGGCTTTTTTAGAATCCATTTATAAGTGAGATCATACAATATTTGTCTTTCTGTCTTCTTGCTCTTAGCATAATACTCTCATGGTCCATCCAGGTTGTTGCAAATGGTATGATTACCCTTTTTTATATGCCTGAATAATATTCCACTGTGTGTATGTGTGTAGGTGTTTGTGTGTGTGTGCACATGTGTGTGTATATGCCATCTTCATCCATTTATCTGTCAACAACACTTAGGTTTGCTATATGCCTTAGCAGTTATAAATAATCTTGCAATAAATATGGGGATGCAGATATCTATTTGGAATAATAATTTCATATCTTTTGAATGTATATCCAGAAGAAGATTTGGTGGATCTTATGGTAGCTCTATTTTTTAATTTTTGAAGAACTTCCACACTGTTTTCCATAATGCTTGAATCAATTTATGTTCCCACTTACAGGGCAGGGCTGCCTTTTCTCCACATTCTCAACAACACTTGGTATCTATCTTTTTGATTACAACAATTCTAACAGATAAAGAGATATGTCATTGTGATTTTGATTTGCATTTCTCTCATGATAAGTAATGTTGAGCACTTGTTCAAGTACTTGTTGGCCTTGAAAAAAAAAGTCCATTTAGTTCCTTTGCCTATGTATTAATTGGATAGTTTGTTGTTGTTGCTGCTATTGAGTGTATGACTTCTTTATATATCTTAAATAGTAAGCCCTTATTAGATATATGATTTGATAATATATTCTCTAATTCAATAGGTTAGCTACCTTTTGTTGATCATTTTATTTGTGGTGCAGAAGCATGTTAGCTTGATGTTGTCCCACTTGTTCACTTTTGCTTTTATTGCCTTTGATTTTGGTGTTCTAGATGAGTTTTATGGTTTCAGATCTTATATGAAGTCTTTAATAAATTTAGAGTTATTTTTGTGTATGTGTGATAGAAAGTGTTCTAATTTAATTATTTTGCATGAGGCTGTCAAGTTTTTCCAGCATTGTTTATTGAAGGGATTGTCCTTTCCCCACTACATGTTTTTGGAAAGTTTATCATAAATTTAATCACCATATATCCATAGGTTTATTTGTGGGCTCTCTTTTCTGTTTTATTACTCTATGTGTCTTTTTTTTATGCCAGCACCATACCATTTTGACAAGTACACTTTTGCAATGTACTTTGAAATCTGGAACTGTGCTGCCTACCTCCAACTTTCTTCTCTCTCAAGAGACTGTGACCATTTGGGGTCTTTTGTAAATCCATATAAAGTTTAGGATTTTGCTGTGAAAAATGCTATTAGGATTTTGGTAGGGATGGTGTTTAACCTGTAGTTAGTGGTAGTGTTGACAGTTTATTTTTTTAAGATTTATTTATTTATTTGAGAGAGTGACAACGAGTGAGGAGAGAGGCAGAGGGAAAGAATCTTCAAGCAGGCCCCCCACTGAGCATGGAGCATCATGTAGGGCTCGATCTCACAAACCATGAGAATTATGACCTGAGCTGAAAGCAAGAGTCAGATGCCTAACCAGCTGAGCCCACAGGTGCCCCAGTGTTCACATTTTAATATTAATTGTGCCATTTAATGAGCATGCATATCTTTCCATTTAATTGTATGGTCTTCAGTTTCTTTTTAATGTCTTTTCAGTACTCAGTGACAGGTTTTTTACCCACTTGGTTAAATTTATTACTGGTATTTTGTTCTTTTTTATTCAATTGGAAATGGACATTTTCTTAATTTCTCTAATTATTCATTATTATTGTATAGAAGTGCAACTGTTTGTATATTGATTTCATATCCTTCAGCTCTACTGAATTTATTTATCACTTCTAACAGTTTTGGGGATGGTATCTTTAGTTTCTGTATATAATGTCATTTATGATTTGGACAGTTTTATTTCTTCTTTACCAATTTGAATATTTTTTATTTCTTGATGCAACTAGTATTTCCATTACTATTTTGGACAAGTGGTGAGAATGCATACCCTTGTTCTTGATCTTATAGGAAATGCTTTTAGTTTTTCACCATTAAGTATGCTGTTAGCTATAGGTTTTTCTTGTATTTCCTTTAGTGTATTAAGGTATGCTCCCTCTAACTCTGCCTAATGGAGTTTTTATCATGAACAGGTATTGTATGTTGTCAAATGCTTTTTCTGTACCTATTGAGATGATCATATGAGTTTTATTCTTCCTCCTGTTAATTTGATGTATCACACTAATGGATTTTAGGCTATTGAACCATATTTGCACAGCTGAAATAAGGAACACTGGGTCATGGTGGATAATTTTTCTAATGTGTTGTTGAAATTGCTTTGCTAATATTTTGTTGAAGATATTTGCATATATGTTTTATCAGGGATATTGGCTTGCAATTTTTTTTCTTGCAGTTTCCTTGTCTAGTTTTGTTATCAGGGTAATACTGACCTCATAAAATGTGAAGTGTTTACTCCTCAATTATTTGGAAAAGTTTGAAAAGTGTTAATATTTTTAAAATATTTGTTAGAATTCACCAGTGAAACCATCTATTCCTAGACTAGTGTTTGTAGGGAGGTTTTTATTACCAATTCATTCCTGAGCAATAATTGATCTATTCACATTTCCTATTTCTTCATGATTCAACTTAATAGATTTTATGTTTCTAGGAATTTATTCATTTTTTAGGTTGCCCAATTTGTTGGCCTAAAATGTTTTATTGTAGTGTCTTATAATCCTTTGTATTTGGTGGCATTGCCAAGGCTTTTTAAAGCTGTGGGTAGATATTAAATGTTTTAAATTTTATGCCTCTGTTAAAATGATCATTATAATTTTTCCTCTTTATTTAGCAAGCGTGTTAATCACATTGGTTACTTTGAATACTAATCCAAGTTGATATTCTCAGAATAAACCAATAAAAGCAAGATTTATTATCTTTTTCACATTTTCCCCAATTCACTTTGATAATATTTAGGATTTTTGAGATTGAGATTGAAATTTATTTTATATTTTTCACATTTTGGTGTCAAGTGTCCTTAGGCACTGGAGATCATATTTTTAAGTTTCCTAATCTCTAAAGAGTTGTAAAATTTAGCTTTAGTTCTATAAAAAGTTTGAAAGAACTAATGAGTGGGACTTCTGAGTCTGAAATTTTCTTTCTGAGAAGGTTGTTATAAATCCAATGTATTTAATATTATTTTGAGTTTTATATTTCTTCTTGTGACATTTAAAGTCAGTCACCCCTGACATTTTTTAGGAACATGTCAATTTCATCTACCTTATCAAACACTGCTTAAACTGCTCATAATATTTTATAATTTTTTTAGTGAATGCAGCAGAATCTCCAATGTTTTCTCTTTTTTTTATTCCTCATGTTAGTTATTTGTGTTTTCTACCTGTATTCACTTAATCAGTCTATCCTGGATTTAATAAAGTTTACTAATCCTTTCCAAGAACCAACATTTATTTAATTTCATTATCTTTCTTATTTTGTATTGTTAATTTTTTCTTTTACCTTACTATATCCTTCTTTCTAATTTGGGGGGAGTTTAACTTCCTTATCTAACTCTAACTTATTAAGGAGAATCCTCAGCTGATTTATTTTTAGATTTTATTCTTTATAAATACATAAATTTAAGGCTATAAACTTTAAGCATGGCTTTAACTCCTCCTCACTGACTGTTTTATTAGTAGCAGTAGTGCCTTTGTATTTTTGAATGCATAGGCCTACATTTTACCACTTACTTGAAAAATAATTATTACATCTACTTTTATTTATATACCATTATAAGCCTCTGAACTATATTTTTATCTTAAGCTATATAGAGCTTAAGCTATATAGAGCCAGATATCAGGAGGTGATTTGTACTCCTATGCTATAGCAATAATATAGATAGCAACATGAGCTTAAGACCAAAAAAAAAAAACCCACAACAACTTAGAACTATAGTTCCCCAATGATCAGGTAAAAAGGCATACCTTCTAGTGAAGACCTCAGAAAAAGAAAATATATATATATATAGAAGATTTTATATATATATATATATATATATATATATATATATATATTCTCTCTATGACCTTTTGCATATGTTCTGCTTTAAATTCAACATTCTGTAGACCCAGTATTTCTTATTCTTGAGGAATAGGGTGACTCTAGCTACTTCCTGTTGGAAAAGGATATAGGTCAGGATTTGAGAAATGAAACTGCCTTGCATTCAATTGCAGATATTCCCTAATACTATGTTGAGCCCCCGTCCTTTTTAGAGCCATTATTTTGGAAATCTCACATGTACGTAGTCTTAATATTTTATTTCACACTCCATAGCAAAGTAAATTAGGTCAATTCAGTTAAACAATTGTCTCATTTTAAGAGGCAGTTCTACAGGTTAGCTTGCAAAGTCAAGCCTATACTGTGTAAGCAGTGGATAGAAATTAGTCAGATATGCAAGGAATCCATACAGATTTGTGATCTAGTGCAGTTTTATAAGTAAACAACAAGCATTCAAGAACAATTCATCAGTACTGGAATCTAACACCCCTAAATGTGTGTTACTGAAAAATAGTTTTTTTCTCTAAACTAATACTATTTCCATCAAAGATAGCCAAATTAAAACTAATTTGTAAAACAAGTTCAGTTGATTTTAACCCCTTATTGGTTATATCGTTTGTAAATGTCCTCCCATTCAGTAGAGTGCCTTTTATTTTGCCTTTCCTTTTGGTAGTTTCCTTTGTTGTGCAAAAGTTTTTCATTTTGGTGTAGTGCCAATAGTTTAATTTTGCTTATATTTCTCTTGCCTGAGGAGGCCTATCTAGAAAAATATTACTAAGGCTGATGTCAAAAACATTATTGCCTGTTTTCTTCTGGGAGGTTTATGATTTCAGGTCTCATATTTAGGTCCTTAATCAATTTTGATTTCATTTTTGTGTATGGTGTGAGAAATGGTCCAGTTTAATTCTTTTGCACATAGCTGTCCAGTATTTTTCATTGTATATTTTTGTTTCCTTTGTATTAGATTAATTGACCACATAAGTGAGGAATGGGGGGAGAACTCTATTCTATTCCATTGATCCGTGCCCATTTTTATGCCAGCACTATACATTTTGATTACTACATCTTTGTACTACATCTTGAAATCTGGGACTGATACCGCCAGCTTTGTTCTTTCTCAAGATTGCTTGGGCTTTCAGGGTCTTTGTAATTCCATACAAATTTTAGGACTGTCTGTTCTAGTTCTATGAGAAATGCTGTTGGTATTTTGATATGGGTTGCATTGAATCTGAATATTTCTTTGGGTAGCATGGATATTTTAATAATATTTCTTTTAGTCCATGAACATAGAATATCTTTCCATTTTTTTGTGTCATGATTGATTTCTTTTATCAGTGTTTTATAGTTGTCAGAGTACATGTCTCTCACCTCTTTGGTTATGTTTATTTCTAGGTATTTTATTCTTTTTGGTGCAATAGTAAATCGAATTGTTTTCTTAATTTCTTTTTCTGCCACTTTATTATTAGCATTTAGAAATGCAACAGATTTCTGTATATTAATTTTCTATTCTGCAACTTTACTGAATTCATTTATCAGTTCTAACAGTTTTCTAGTGAAGTTTTTTGGGTTTTCTATGTATAGTTTCATGTCATCTTGAAATACTGAAAGTTTTACTTTGTTACCAATTTTAAGGCCTGTTATTTGTTTCTCTTGCCTGATCTGCAGCTAGGATTTCCGGTACTATGTTAATAAAATTAGTGCGTGAACATCTTTGTCTTGTTCTTGATCTTAGCAGAAAAGGATTGTTTTTCTTCATTCAGCATGAATGTTTGCTGTGGTTTTTAATATAAAGCCTTTATTTTTTTAAGGTATGTTCTCTCTAAACTCACTTTATTGATAGTTTTTAATCATGAATAGATATACTATCTTGTCACATGTTTTTCTGCAACTATTTAAATGATCATATAGTTTTTATCCCTTCTCTTCTTAATGTGATACAGCACATTGATCAATTTGTGAATATTGAATCACACTTGCATTCCTGGAATAAATTCTACTTGATTGTGATAAATGATGTTCTCATGCATTTTTGGTATTGATTTGCTAATATTTTGTTGAGAAATTTAGCCTCTAAGTTTATCAGAGATATTGCCCTACAGTTTTCTCTTTTGTGTGTGTCTTTAGGTTTTGTATGAGTTATGTTGACCTCAAAGAATGAATTTTGAATTTTTCCTTCCTCTTCTATATTTTGGAATAGTTTGAAATGGATAGGTATTAATACTTCTTTAAATGCTTGCGGTATTCATCTGTGAAGCCATCTGGTCCTGGACTTTTGTTTGGAGTTTTTTTCGTTACCCACTCAATGTGATTACTGGCAACTAGTTTGTTCAAATTTTCTTTCTTCCTGATTCAGTTTTGGATAATTATGTTTCTAGGAATTTACCCATTTCTTCTGTATTGTCCTGTTTGTTGGCATATAATTTTTCATAATAGTTTCTTATAATCCTCTGTTTCCTTTTTTGTTGGTTCTTATTTCTCATTTCTTATTTTACTTTGGTCCTCTTTTTTTCTTGATGAGTCTGGGTAAATGTTTATCAATTTTGTTTATCTTTTTAAAGAATGAGTTCTTGGTTACATGATTTGTTTTATTGGTTTTAGTCTATATTTCATTTATTTCTGCTCTAATATTTAGTATTTACTTTCACTACCTGTAGGCTTTGGTTTTTCTTCTTTTTCTAGTTCTTTTAAATGTAAAGTTAGATTGTTTATTTGAGGTTTCTCTTATTTATTGAAGCAGGCCTGTATCACTTAAACTTCCCTCTTATAACTGCTTTAGGTGTATCCCAAAGACTTTGAACCATTATGTCTACTTTGTCTCCGTTTTTTATATTTGACTTCTTACTTAACCCTCTTATTTTTTTAGTAGCATTTTATTTTGTTTCCATGTTTTGTGTTCCTTTCAGATCTTTTCTTATAATTCATTTCTATTGTGGTCAGAAAAGATGCATGATATTTCAAAAATAATAGTAAATACATTGAGACTTGTTTGTTTGAGGCCTCATATGATCTATCCTGGAGAATGTTCCATGTGAACCTGAAAATAATGTGTATTCTGCTATTTTTATATGGAATACCCTGTATATAGCTTTTAGGTCCATCTTGTTGGTGTTGTTCAAAACCCCTTTTTCTCAATGATTTTCTGTCTGGGTTACTTCTCCATTGATGTAGTTAGAGTATTGAAGCCCCCTTTTATTATTTATTATCATACATATCTTCATTTATGTCTATTAACATTTGCTTTATATATTTAGGTACTCCTAAGTGGAGTGTATAGATATTTACAATTGTTATATTCTTTGTTGGATGATCTTTTTATCGTAATGCAATGCCCTTCCTTGTCTCTTGCTATAGTCTTTGTTTTAAAGTCTATCTTGTCTAAGTACTGATACTCTGGCTTGTTATTGCTTTTGCTTCCATTTGCATGGTGTGTTTGTCCAGCCCTTGATTTTCAGTCTGTATGTGCTTTAGGACTGAATTGAGGTCCTTATAGTCAGCATGTAGATGAGTCTTGTTCTTTATGCAGTAAGATACCCTATGTCTTTTGATTGGAGCATTTAATTCATTTACATTTAAAAGTAATTATTGATAGGTATAAATGTATTGCCATTTTTTGTTTTCTGGTGTTTTCATAGTTTTGTAGTTTCTCTCTGTTCCTTTCTTCTTTTTCACTCTATTCCTTTGTAGTTTGATAACTTTCTTTAGTGTTACACTTGTATTATGTTTGATGACATTACTTTGCTTAACATATTTTCATTTTTTATTCTTTTTTTCTGTTTAGCTTAGTTGCTTTCATTACATGTCTTCCTAATTTGTTCTTTTGCATTCTATAATCTGATGTTGAGTCCCTCTAGTGTATTTTTTATTTTGGTTATTGAATTATTCATGTCTAACTCATTTTTTTATTAAAGATTTTATTTATTTTTTCATGAGAGAGAGAGAGAGAGAGAGAGAGGCAGAGACACAGACAGAGGGAGAAGCAGGCTCCATGCAGGGAGCCCAATGCAGGACTCTATCCTGGGACCCCAGGATCACACCCTGAGCCAAAGGCAGATGCTCAACCGCTAAGCCACCCAGGCATCCCCATCTCTAATTCATTTTTTAAAAAATATTTTTTATCACTTTGTTGAAGTACTCAGAGTTCTTCTATTTTTTCTCAAGTCCAGTGAGTATCTTTATTACTATTACTTGAGTTATTAGGCATATTGCTTATCTCCATCTCATTTAAGTCTCTTGCTGTGATTTTATCATGTTCCTCATTTCCTGTGTTTGCTCTATTTGTCTGATTCTCTGTGTATGTTCCTGTGTATTAGGGAGGTCAGCTACATCTTCTGGTGGTGAAAGTCACGGCCTATGTGGCGTCCTACTTTACCATCTTCCCTGAACCACTTCATCTGTTTCATTGTTTCTTTTTAGAGGAGGGGTGTTGGAGAAGCAGAGCGAGAGAGGGACTATTAAGCAGGCTCCATGCCAACCACAAAACCCAACACTAGGCTTGATCTCACAACCCAAAGATCATGACCTGAGCTGAAATCAAGAATTGGATGCTTAACCAACTGAGGAACCCAGGCACCACTGTTTTAATTTTTCTTATGCTGTGAAGGAATATTTTTGTATTTTTTTTCAGTTTTAATAAGATATAATTTTATAGTGTAATACAAGTTTAAGATGTACAGCATGCTTTGACTTAAATATATTGTGAAGTAATCGCTACAAATTCAGTTAATATCCATCATCTCCTATAGACAAAAGAAAAAAAAACATTTACGCACACATGCACGTATGACAAAGAAAACCTCCTTTTTACTTTGTGATGAGAATTCTTAGGAGGTATTCTCATAACAATAGTGTATGGTATGTTTGGAAGTTGTTAAGATCAGTCATCAAGTTGTACATTACTTATTTACCTTATAACTGAAAGGTTATGCCTTTTGACTAGCTTTATCCAACTTTCCTTCCCACAACATTCCACCTCTATTAGCCACAAACCTAATCTGGAATTGTTTGTTTGTTTTTGGAGGGGGCATTGTTTGTTTTTAGGCTCTATGTATATGTGTGATCATAAAGTATTTATCTCTGCCTGATTTATTTCACTTAGCATAATGTCCTCAAAGTCCATCCATGTTGTGATAAATATCAAGATTCCTTATTTATGAGTGATAATATTCCATTGTGTGTGTGTGTATGTGTGAGTGTATACACCCAACTTATGTATCTATTCATCTATTGTTGGATACAGGCTGTTACCATGTCTTGGATATTGTAAATAATGCTAATATATATAATGCCGATATCTTCTCAACATTGTGTTTTTGTTTCCTTTAGATACAGTCGCAGAAGTGGAATTGCTGAATTATATGGTAGGTCTATTTTT
Organism: Canis lupus dingo; assembly: GCF_003254725.2. Lineage (NCBI taxonomy): Eukaryota > Metazoa > Chordata > Mammalia > Carnivora > Canidae > Canis > Canis lupus. The sequence continues at coordinate 18,776,077 of NC_064277.1, forward strand.
AACTTTTTGAGAAATTTCAATACTGATTTCCATGGTGGCTCTACCACTGTACAGTCATACTAACAATTTCCAATGATTCCCTTTATTTTACATCCTCACCAGCATTTAATATATCACATCTTTTTGATAATGGCCATTCTAACAGGCATGAGGGTGATATCATTGTGGTTTGAATTTTCATTTCCCTCGTGTTACTGATGTTCAGCACCTTTTTATTTACCACTTGTCTGTATGATATATCTTCTTTGAAAAAATGCCTAGTCAGGATTTTTACCCATTTTTAAATTTGATTGTTTTATTGCTATTGAGCTACATGACTTTGTTGTGTCTTTTAGGTATTAACCCCTGATCAGATATATTCCCTATTCCATAGGTAGTCTTTTTATTTTGTTGATCATTTCTTTTGTTGTGCAGAAGGTTTATAATTTCATGTAGTCCCACTTGTTTGTTTTATTGCTTGTGCATTAGGAGTCCTCAAAAAAAGTCTTTGCCAAGACCATGCTAAGGAGCTTTTCTTTTCTAGTAGGATTTATATGATTTCCAGTCTTATACATGAATCTTTAATCCATTTTGAATTAACTTTTGTGAGTTGTGTAAAATAGGGATAATGTTTTTTTTTCTTTTACATGTGATTGTCCAATTTTTCCACCACTATTTAGAAGAGAATGTTGTTTTCCATGAACTATTCCAGGCTTCCCTGTCAAATATTAGTTGACCATGTATGCATGGGTATACTTCTGAATTCTCTATTCTGTTCTTCGGTCGGTGTTTGATTTCATGCACTTACCGTATTGTTTTGATTACTATACCATTACTATACCATTTCTCAGGATTTGGGGTTATTTGGGGTCTTTAATGGTTTCCTGTGTATTTTAGAATCATGTTTTGTACTTGTCTAAAAAATCCCATTAGAATCTTGATAGGGATGGCATTGAATCTATAGATGGCTTTGGATACTATGGACATCTTAACCAAATTAATTTTCCTAATCTCTGAACATGGGATGCCTTTCTTTTTGAGTCTTTGACTTTGTTCACCAGTGTCTTATAGTTTTGAGAGTAGAGATCTTTCTGTCTCCTTGGTTAAATTTATTTCTACATATTTTATTGCTTTGATGCTGTTACAAATGGATCTTTTATTTGTATCTTTTTCATATAACTTATTGCTAATGATATAACTCTACTGATTTTGTAGTTACTTTTGTATGTTAATATTGCATTGTTAATTTCGTTGTGCAACTTTACTGAATTTGTTTATTAGATCTAACAGTTGCTTAGTGGAGACTAGGATTTCCTATATATGAAATCATGTCATCTTCAAATAGAGACAATTTTATTTCTTTTTTTAAGATTTTATTTATTTATTTATTTATTCATGAGAGAGGCAGAGACACAGGCAGAGGGAGAAACAGGCTCCCCACAAGGAGCCCAATGCAGAACTCGATCCCAGGACCCTGGGATCATGACCTGAGCCAAAGGCAGACACTCAACCACTAAGCCACCCAGGTGTCCTGAGACAATTTTATTTCTTCTTTCCAATCATGATGGCTTTGATATTCTTTTTCTTGCCTGATGGCTCTGGCTAGGTCTCCCAGTGCTGTGTTGAATAAGGGTAGTGAGAGTGAGATCCCTTGTCTTGTTCTGATCTTATAGGAGGAGATTTCTATCTCTCACCAATGAGTATGCCATTAGCTATTATCATATATGGTTTTTATTATCTTGAGATACATACCTTCTATATCTAACTGATTAAAATTTTTTAACATAGAGGGTTGTTAATTTTGTCAGTTGCTTTTTCTGTACTGAGATAAATGTGATTTTTTTCTTTCATTTTATTAATGTGATGTATCATGTTAACTGATTTGTGCATGTTGAACTATCTTTGCATCCTTGAGATAAATCCCACTTGATGATGGTAAATGATTCTTTTGATATGCTACTTCACTCAGTTAACTGGTATATTATTGAGAATATCTGCATTTATATTCATTAGGGATATTGGTCCCCAGCAGTTTGTGTGTCTTTGGGTTTTTTGTTTTGGTTTGATTTTAGTTGTTTTTGTTTGTTTGTTTTTTGTTTGTTTGTTTACTTATAGTGTCCTTTTCTGTCCTTGGTACCAGAGTAATGCTAGTCTATGAATGAGTTTGGGAATTTTTTCTCTTCTGATTTCTTGAAGGGTTTAAGAAAAATTAGCATTTATCCTTCTTTAAGCATTTGATAAAATTCACCACTAAAGGCATCTGATTCTAGGCTCTACTTCACTGGGAGATTTTTGATTACTGATTGAATCTACTTGCTATTAATGACCTGTTCAAATTTTCTCTCTTGATTCAGTTTTGGAGATTGTATGTTTCTAAGAATTTTTTTTTAGATTATCCAGTTTGTTCACGTATAGTCACTTATTTTTTTTAAGATTTTATTTTTATTTATTCATGAGAAACACAGAGAGGAGAGAGAGAGAGAGGCAGAGACACAGGCAGAGGGAGAAGCAGGCTCCATGCAGGGAGCCTGATGTGGGACTCGATCCCGGGTCCTCAGGATCATGCCCTGGGCTGAAGGCGGCGCTAAACCACTGAGCCACCCGGGCTGCCCCCATATAGTCACTTATAATCATCTTTCATTTCTGTGGTGTAAGTCTCTTTTTTCATTTATAATTTTTTATTTTGATCCTCTATTTTCTCCTTTGTTGGTTTAGCTGAAGTTTTGTAATTTCACTTATTTTTTCAAAGAATCAATTTAGTTAAACTTTTCTTTTGTTTTCCTCTATTTTCTTCTTTCTACTCTTTATTATCTCTTTCCTTCTGCTAACTCTGGGCCAGATTTGTCTATTTTATCTGGTTCCCAGAGGCTTAGGGTGATATTGTTTCAGATCTTGTTTCTTAATATAGGTGTTTATTGCTATGAACTTCCATTTTAGAACTGCTTTTGCTGCATCCCATAAGTTTCACTGTTTCCACTTTGGTTTCTCTCAAGGTATTTTTTAATTTCCCTTTTAATTTCTTCTTTAATCCATCAGTTCTTCAGGAGAGTGGTGGTTAATTGCCACATATATAAATTTTCCAGTTTTCCTCAATGATTTCTAGTTTTATACCATTGTGGTCAAAGAAAATACTTAGTATGATTTCAATCTTCATGAGTTTGCTAAGACTTGTTTTGTGGCATAGCATATGGTATATCCCAGAATATGCTCCATGTGCACTTGAGAGGAATGTGTATGCTGCTGTTGTTGGAGGATTTCCTGTATATGTCTATTAGGTCCATTTGTTCTGCAGTGTTCAAATTCATTATTAGCTTATTGATTATTTTCCCAGATAATTTATTGTTAATAATGGGGCATTCAAGTCCCCAATTACTACTGTATTTTTTTCCTTTTAGCTTGTTAATTTTTGCTTTATGTGTTTAGCTGCATCTGTATTGGATGCATAAACATGTACAATTATTATACATTCTTGACATATTGGCCTATTTATCATTACTTAATGGCCTTTTTAATTCTTCTTATCATTTGTAGCTTAAAGTCTATCTTGTTTGATATAAGTAATTACTCATGCTTTTTTTGTTGTTACTATTTCCTTGCAATATCTTTTTCCATCCCTTCATTCTATGTATGAGTCTTTAAGGCAAAGTAGATCTCTTACAGGCAACATATTGTTAGATTTTGTTTTTTCACACATTCAGCCACTGTGTCTTTGATTAAAGAATAAAATACATTTACATTTATTTTTTTCATTTACATTTAATGTAATTATTGATAAATTATAACGTACTTTTACATTTTGTTAATTGAAAAGTGTTGTTAGGAAATCTACCAATAGGGCAGCCCCGGTGGTGCAGGGGTTTGGCGCCGCCTGCAGCCTGGGGTGTGATCCTGAAGACCCAGGATCGAGTCCGGCATCGGGCTCCCTGTGTGGAGCCTGCTTCTCCCTCTGCCTGTGTCTCTGCCTCTCTCTCTCTGTGTCTATGAATAAATAAATAAAATCTTTTAAAAAAAAATGAAATCTACCAATAGGGCAGCCCAGGTGGCTCAGCAATTTAGCGCCACCTTCAGCCCAGGGTGTGATCCTAGAGTCCTGGGATAGAGTCTCACGTCCGGCTCCCTGTATGGAGCCTGCTTCTCCCTCTGGCCTGTCTCTGCCTCTCTCTCTCTCTGTCTCTCTCTGTCTCTCATGAATGAATAAATAAATAAAATCTTAAAAAAAAAGGAAATCTACCAATAGTCTTATGGAGATTCCCTCGTATATAACTTCTATCTTTTCTCTTGCTGATTTCAAAATTATTTCTTTGACTGATTTTTGACAATTGTAATGTGCCATCAAGATGTGGCTCTAGGGATCCCTGGGTGGCGCAGCTGTTTGGCGCCTGCCTTTGGCACAGGGCGCGATCCTGGAGACCCGGGATCGATTCCCACGTCAGGCTCCCGGTGCATGGAGCCTGCTTCTCTCTCTGCCTGTGTCTCTGCCTCTCTTTCTCTCTCTGTGACTATCATAAATACATAAAAAAAAAATTTAAAAAAATTATTAAAAAAAAAAAAAAAAGATGTGGCTCTAAGAGTTCAACACACTGAAGATCCTGTAGGCCTCTTGGATCTGGACATCTGTGTCTCCCAATGTCTGGGGTGTTTTCAACCATTATTGTTTTAAAAATATTTTTGTCCCTTTTTTCCTTATTCTGGATTTCTCATTATGTAAATGTTGCTTTGTCTCATTATGTCCCATTAGTCCATTAGACTTTCTTAACTCTTTTTCATACTGTGTTTGGATAACTACAAATGTCTTATAGGTCATTGATTCGTTTTTTAATAAATTAATTTTTTATTGGTGTTCAATTTACCAACATACAGAATAACACCCAGTGCTCATCCCGTCAAGTATCCCCCTCAGTGCCCGTCACCCATTCACCCCCACCCCCCGCCCTCCTCCCCTTCTACCACCCCTAGTTTGTTTCCCAGAGTTAGGAGTCTTTATGTTCTGTCTCCCTTTCTGATATTTCCCACACATTTCTTCTCCCTTCCCTTATATTCCCTTTCATTATTATTTATATTCCCCAAATGAAGGAGAACATACACTGTTTGTCCTTCTCCGATTGACTTACTTCACTCAGCATAATACCCTCCAGTTCCATCCACGTTGCAGCAAATGGTGGGTATTTGTCATTTCTAATGGCTGAGTAATATTCCATTGTATACATAAACCACATCTTTTTTATCCATTCATCTTTCGATGGACGCCGAGGCTCCTTCCACAGTTTGGCTATTGTGGACATTGCTGCTAAAACATAGGGGTGCATGTGTCCCGGCGTTTCATTGCATCTGAATCTTTGGGGTAAATCCCCAACAGTGCAATTGCTGGGTCGTAGGGCAGGTCTATTTTTAACTCTTTGAGGAACCTCCACACAGTTTTCCAGAGTGGCTGCACCAGTTCACATTCCCACCAACATTGTAAGAGGGTTCCCTTTTCTCCGCATCCTCTCCAACATTTGTTGTTTCCTGTCTTGTTAATTTGCCACATTCTCACTGGTGTGAGGTGGTATCTCATTGTGGTTTTGATTTATATTTCCCTGATGGCCAGTGATACAGAGCATTTTCTCATGTGCTTGTTGGCCATGTCTATGTCTTCGTCTGTGAGATTTCTCTTCATGTCTTTTGCCCATTTCGTGAGTGGATTGTTTGTTTCTTTGGTGTTGAGTTTAATAAGTTCTTCATAGATCTTGGAAACTAGCCCTTTATCTGATACGTCATTTGCAAATATCTTCTCCCATTCTTTAGGTTGTCTTTTAGTTCTGTTGACTGTATCCTTTGCTGTGCAAAAGCTTCTTATCTTGATGAAGTCCCAATAGTTCATTTTTGCTTTTGTTTCTTTTGCCTTCATGGATGTATCTTGCAAGAAGTTACTGTGGCCAAGTTCAAAAAGGGTGTTGCCTGTGTTCTCCTCTAGGATTTTGATGGAATCTTGTCTCACATTTAGATCTTTCATCCATTTTGAGTTTATCTTTGTGTATGGTGAAAGAGAGTGGTGTAGTTTCATTCTTCTGCATGTGGATGTCCAATTTTCCCAGCACCATTTATTGAAGAGACTTTCTTCCAATGGATAGTCTTTCCTCCTTTATCGAATATTAGTTGACCATAAAGTTCAGGGTCCACTTCTGGGTTCTCTATTCTGTTCCATTGATCTATGTGTCTGTTTTTGAGCCAGTACCACACTGTCTTAATGACCACAGCTTTGTAGTACAACCTGAAATCTGGCATTGTGATGCCCCCAGCTATGGTTTTCTTTTTTAATATTCCCCTGACTATTCGGGGTGTTTTCTGATTCCACACAAATCTTAAAATAATTTGTTCCAACTCTCTGAAGAAAGTCCATGGTATTTTGATAGGGATTGCATTAAACGTGTATATTGCCCTGGGTAACATTGACATTTTCACAATATTAATTCTGCCAATCCATGAGCATGGAATATTTTTCCATCTCTTTGTGTCTTCCTCAATTTCTTTCAGAAGTGTTCTATAGTTTTTAGGGTATAGATCCTTTACCTCTTTGGTTAGGTTTATTCCTAGGTATCTTATGCTTTTGGATGCAACTGTAAATGGGATTCACTCCTTAATTTCTCTTTCTTCAGTCTCATTGTTAGTATAGAAATGACATTGATTTCTGGGCATTGATTTTGTATCCTGCCACGCTACCAAATTGCTGTATGAGTTCTGGCAATCTTGCGGTGGAGGCTTTTGGGTTTTCTATGTAGAGTATCAGTCATCGGTGAAGAGGGAGAGTTTGACTTCTATTTGCCAATTTGAATGCCTTTAATGTCTTTTTGTTGTCTGATTGCTGAGGCTAGGACTTCCAATACTATGTTGAATAGCAGTGGTGAGAGTGGACATCCCTGTCTTGTTCCTGATCTTAGGGGAAAGGCTCCCAGTGCTTCCCCATTGAGAATGATATTTGCTGTGGGCTTTTCGTAGATGGCTTTTAAGATGTTGAGGAAAGTTCCCTCTATCCCTACACTTTGAAGAGTTTTGATCAGGAATGGATGCTGTATTTTGTCAAATGCTTTCTCTGCATCTAATGAGAGGATCATAAGATTCTTGGTTTTTCTCTTGCTGATATGATGAATCACATTGATTGTTTTACGAGTGTTGAACCAGCCTTGTGTCCCGGGGATAAATCCTACTTGGTCTTGGTGAATAATTTTCTTAATGTACTGTTGGATCCTATTGGCCAGTATCTTGTTGAGAATTTTTGCATCCATATTCATCAGGGATATTGGTCTGTAATTCTCCTTTTTGGTGGGGTCTTTGTCTGGTTTTGGAATTAAGGTGATGCTGGCCTCATAGAATGAATTTGGAAGTACTCCATCTCTTTCTATCTTTCCAAAGAGCTTTAGTAGAATAGGTATGATTTCTTCTTTAAACGTTTGATAGAATTCCCCTGGGAAGCCATCTGGCCCTGGACTCTTGTGTCTTGGGAGGTTTTTGATGACTGCTTCAATTTCCTCCCTGGTTATTGGCCTGTTCAGGTTTTCTGTTTCTTCCTATTCCAGTTTTGGTAGTTTGTGGCTTTCCAGGAATGCATCTATTTCTTCTAGATTGCCTAATTTATTGGTGTATAGCTGTTCATAATATGTTTTTAAAATCGTTTGTATTTCCTTGGTGTTGGTAGTGATCTCTCCTTTCTCATTCATGATTTTATTAATTTGAGTCTTCTCTCTCTTCTTTTAATAAGGTTGGCTAATGGTTTATCTATCTTATTAATTCTTTCAATGAACCAACTCCTGGTTCTGTTGATCTGTTCCACAGTTCTTCTGGTCTCGATTTCGTTGAGTTCTGCTCAAATTTTAATTAACTCTCTTCTTCTGCTGGGTGTAGGGTCCATCTGCTGTTTTTTCTCTAGCTCCTTTATGTGTAAGGTTAGCTTTTGTATTTGAGTTCTTTCCAGTTTTTGAATGGATGCTTGTATTGCGATGAATTTCCCCCTTAGGACTGCTTTTGCTGCATCCCAAAGATTTTGAACGGTTGTATCTTCATTCTCATTAGTTTCCATGAATCTTTTTAATTCTTCCTTAATTTCCTGGTTGACCCTTTCATCTTTTAGCAGGATGGTCCTTAACCTCCACGTGTTTGAGGTCCTTCCAAACTTCTTGTTGTGATTTAGTTCTAATTTCAAGGCATTATGGTCTGAGAATATGCAGGGGACGATCCCAATCTTTTGGTATCGGTTCAGACCCGATTTGTGACCCAGTATGTGGTCTATTCTGGAGAAAGTTCCACGTGAACTTGAGAAGAATGTGTATTCAGTTGAGTTTGGATGTAAAGTTCTGTAGATATCTGTGAAATCCATCTGGTCCAGTGTATCATTTAAAGCTCTCATTTCTTTGGAGATGTTGTGCTTAGAAGACCTATCGAGGGTAGAAAGAGCTACATTGAAGTCACCAAGTATAAGTGTATTATTATCTAAGCATTTCTTCACTTTGGTTATTAATTGGTTTAAATATTTGGCAGCTCCCACATTCGGGGCATATATATTGAGGATTGTTAAGTCCTCTTGTTGGATAGATCCTTTAAGTATGAGATAGTGTCCCTCTTCATCTCTCACTACAGTCTTTGGGGTAAATCTTAGTTTATCTTATATAAGGATGGCTACCCCTGCTTTCTTTTGAGGACCATTTGAATGGTAAATGGTTCTCCAACCTTTTATTTTCAGGTTGTAGGTGTCCTTCTGTCTAAAATGAGTCTCTTGTAGACAGCAAATAGATGGGTCCTGCTTTTTTATCCAGTCTGAAACCCTGTGCCTTTTGATGGGGTCATTAAGCCCGTTCACGTTCAGAGTTACTATTGACAGATATGAGTTTAGTGTCATCATGATATCTATTCAGTCCTTGTTTTTGTGGATTGTTCCACTGAACTTCTTCTTAAAGGGGAATTTTAAGAGTCCCCCTTAAATTTCTTGCAGAGCTGGTTTGGAGGTCACATATTTTTTCAGTGCCTGCCTGTCTTGGAAGCTCTTTATCTCTCCTTCCATTTTGAATGAGAGCCTTGCTGGATAAAGTATTCTTGGTTGCATGTTCTTCTCATTTAGGACCCTGAATATATCCTGCCAGCCCTTTCTGGCCTGCCAGGTCTCTGTGGAGAGGTCTGCGTTACCCTAATACTCCTCCCCATAAAAGTCAGGGATTTCTTGTCTCTTGCTGCTTTAAGGATCTTCTCTTTATCTTTGGAATTTGCAAGCTTAACTATTAGATGTCGAGGTGTTGAACGGTTTTTATTGATTTGGGGGGGGGGATCTCTCTATTTCCTGGATCTGAATGCCTGTTTCCCTTCCCAGATTAGGAAAGTTTTCAGCTACGATTTGTTCAAATACATATTCTGGCCCTCTGTCCCTTTCGGCGCCCTTGGGAACCCCAATTAAATGTAGGTTTTTCTTCCTCAGGCTGTCGTTTATTTCCCTTAATCTGTCTTCATGGTCTTTTAATTGTCTGTCTCTTTTTTCCTCAGTTCCCCTCTTTGCCATCAACTTGTCTTCTATGTCACTCACTCGTTCTTCCACCTCGTTAACCCTCGTCGTTAGGACTTCTAGTTTGGATTGCATCTCATTCAATTGATTTTTAATTTCTGCCTGATTGGATCTAAATTCTGCAGTCATGAAGTCTCTTGAGTCCTTTATGCTTTTTTCTAGAGCCACCAGTAGCTGTATAATAGTGCTTCTGAATTGGCTTTCTGACATTGAATTGTAATCCAGATTTTGTAACTCTGTGGGAGAGAGGACTGTTTCTGATTCTTTCTTTTGAGGTGAGGTTTTCCTTCTAGTCATTTTGCTCAGTGCAGAGTGGCCAAAAACAAGTTGTATTGGGAAAAGGAGAAAAAGAGAGAGAAAGAAGGAAAGAAAAGAGAAAAAGAAAAAAGAAAAAAGGAAAAAAGAGAAGAAAAAGAGAAAGAAAAAGAAAGAAAGGGGGAAAAAGGGTGGGGGAAATAATCAGAAATCAAAAAGAAAAAAAAAAAACCACGGAGGAGTATCTTCTGATTCTGTATACTTTAAGTCCCTTGACTTCCCCTGGAACTTGTCCGTCTAGCTGGTCTTCTGGGGGAGGGGCCTGTTGTGCTGATTTTCAGGTGTGAGCACTTGGGGGAGCTGCTCTGCCCCTGCCTGGTGCAGGGCTCAGTGCGGGTTGTTTACCCCGTGAGGCCCCAGGAGGAACAACCCCAGTGGCTCTAGAGCCCTGGATTCAGCCCCCACAGGAACTCCGGAGCTCTCCGTCTGCAGGGCCTGGAGGCTCCGGGGCGGGGCCGCTGATGTGCTCAGCTGGGGCAGGAGCGTCCTTGCTGTCCTGGGCCCTCCCCTGCCCTGCTTGTCCCTGGGGAGGCCGGATCCTGGGCTGTGTCCCGGCGCCCTGTGCTCCGGAGCCTGCGCTGGTGGATTCGCGCTCCCGCCCCGCAGCCCCCTCCACGGAGCCGCCCCCGAGCCCCCCCAGCTGCTCCGGGTCCCGCCGCCCGCGCTGCAGCCCTTAGGGAGCTCAGCGCACTCTCCCGGGGCGCAGGTGTCTGTTAATGTCCCCGGGAGCCCAAGGGCATCCCCGCCCTCCCAGGTCCTGCTCCAACTCCCTGCGGGCCCCTTTCCCTCGGGAAGGTTGGTGCAGCTCCTGCTCCTCCGGGACGGGGCTCTCCTGTCCTGGGGACACTCGCCCCGGCCTCAGCCCGGCTCCTCGCGGGCCCCTCCCCCTCGGAGGCCTTTTATTTCTTTATGTCTTTTTCCCGTCTTCCTACCTGGATAGAAGCGTGAACTCTTCTCACTGTAGCATTCCAGCTGTTCTCTCTTTAACTCTCAGGCCGAATTCATAGATTTTCAGGATAATCTGAAGGTTATCTAGGTTATCTAGGTAATTTGGTGGGGACAGGTGATTTGGAGACCCTGCTCTTCCGTCATCTTGCCCCTCCTCCGGTCATTGATTCTTTTGATGGACAAGTCTGCTTGCTCTTTTTAAATTAAATTGAATTAAATTTTTTAAATTTTTATGTAAATTCTAGTTAGTTAATACACAGTACAATATTTGTTTCAGGAGTAGAATTCAGTGATACATCAATTAAATACAATACCCAGTGCTCTTCATACCAGTACACTCCTTAATACCAATCATCTATCTAGACTGTCCCTCACCCACCTCCCTCCACCAACCCTCAGTTTGTTGTCTATCATTAAAAGTCTTTTATAGTTTGTGGGGAGCCTTAACAATTGGTTAAGGATCCAACTCTTGGTTTTAGCTCAGGTCATAATTTCAGGGTTGTGAGATCAAGCCCCACATTGGGCTCCACGCTTAGGGCAAAGTCCGCTTGGGATTCTTTTCACCTGTCCCTCTGCCCCTCTCACTTGCGCTTGCTCTCTCTCTCAATAAATAAATAAACCTTCAAAAAGAAAAGGTTCTCTTATGGTTTGTTTCCCTCCTTTTCTCCCTTCCCATATGTTCATCTATTTTGTTTCTTAAATTCTTAGATGAATTCTAAATTCACTCTTAAATATGATTGAAATCATATGGTATTTGTCTTTCTCTGAATGATTTCACTTAGCATAATACACTCTAGCTCAATCCACTTCATTGCAAATGGCAAGATTTCACTCTTTTTGATGGCTGAGTAATATCCCATTGGAGTAATATCCCATTGTATACATATATACCATCTCTTCTTTATCCATTCATCAGTTGATGGATACTTGGGCTCTTTCCTTAGTTTGACTACTGTTGATAATGCTGCTATAAACATCAGGGTGCATGTAACCCTTCAGTCTACATTTTTGTATCCTTTGGGTAAATGTCTGTGCAATTGCTGGATCATAGGATATTTCTATTTTTAAGTTTTTGAGGAATCTTCATACTGTTTTTCAGAGTAGCTGCACCAGTTTGTATTCCCACCAACACTGTAAGAGTTCCCCTTTCTCACCATCTTCACCAACATCTCTTGTTTTCTGCATTGTTAATTTTAGCCATTTTTTTTAACACTCTACATGCTCTTTATTACAAGACTACTGAGCATACATGGAAAATTCATCATCCAGGAACTACATCTAAAGCACAAATATTTGAAAAAAAGAGAAGAAAACAGATTCATTAAATTATATGATTAAATCATTGGCCAAACAGAAAATTTATATAATAAAGCCAGAAAAAAAGCTGTAAAATATAGTTTTCAATAATTATTCACATTCAAGGCTGTATATCAATGCATACAACAACATGGCCCCAAACATGAATTCAATCCAAATAATTCATATATTAGATTTTAAATAACACAGACTGAACTAGAGGCCAACAACAGCTGGCAAATAACCTTATATAAGAATAAAAATACAAAAGTGTATATCTTAATATCATTGCATCATTTGTTTTCATAAGTTTTAAAGGTGTGAGGTGGTAGGTGTGACGTGGTATCCCATTGTGGTTTTAATTTGTACTTCCCTGATGATGAGTGATGCTGAGCATCTTTTCATATGTCTGTTAGCCTTCTGGACATTGTCTTTGGAGAAGTCTATTCATGTCTTCTGCCCATTTCTTAACTGGATTATTTGTTTTTTGGGTATTCAGTCTGATAAGTTGTTGTTGTTGTTTTTTTTAAGTAGGCTCCACACCCAGCATGGAACCCAGTATGGGGTGAGATCAAGATCTGAGCTGAGATCAAGAGTCAGATGCTTAACTGACTGAGCCACCCAGGCACCCCAACAGGGTTTTTTACACATTTTGGATGCTTATCCTTTATCAGATATATCATTTGCAAATATTTTCTCCCATTTCATAGGCTGCCTTTTAGTTTTACTGATTGTTTCCTTTGCTGTGCAGAAGTTTTTGTGTTTGATGAAGTCCCACTAGTTTATTTTTGCTTTTGTTTCCCTTTCCTATGGTGATGTGTCTAGTAAGAAGCTGCTATGGCCAAGATCAAAGATGTTGCTTCTTGTGTTGTTCCTGAAGGGTTTTCATGGTTTCCTGTCTCACATTTAGGTCTTTCATCCATTTTGAATTTATTTTTGTGTGTGATATAAGAGAGTGGTCCAGTTTCATTCTTTTGCATGTTGCTGTCTAGTTTTCCCAAAACTGTTTGTTGAAGGGACTTTTTACCCTTGGATATTCTTTCCTCCTTTTTTTGGAGATTAGTTAACCATATAGTTGTGGGTCCTTTTCTGGGTTTTCTATTCTGTTCCATTGATCTATGTGTCTGTGTTTGTGCCAATACCACACTGGCATGTAAACTGGATGGTTATAGCTTTGTACCGTAGCTTGAAGTCCAAAATCATGATGCCTCCAGATTTGGTTTTCTTTTTCAGAATTGTTTTCTCTATTCAGTGTCTTTTATGGTCTGCTTTTAAAGCACTGTATTTGGGATGCCTGGGTGACTCAGTGATTTAGCACCTGCCTTTGGCCCAGGGCGTGATCCTGGAGTCCCGGGATCAAGTCCCACGTCGGGCTCCCTGCATGGAGCCTGCTTCTCCCTCCGCCTGTGTCTCTGCCTCTCTCTCTCTCTGTCTCTCCTGAATAAATAACTAAAATCTTTTTTTTTAAAGCTGTCTATTTAATTCTTCAGTTCAATGTCTGTTAGGTCTATTTAGTCTAAATGTCATTCAACTCGATTAATTCCTTACTGATATGTGGTCTCAATAATTTGCACTGTAAGTCATGTATTGAAGTCCCCTACTATTATTGCTTTGATGTCTATTGTTTTTGCTTCAGATCTGTTAATAATAATTTAATATATTAGGTAGTTCAATTTGGGCACTTATATGTTTAGAATCATTATATTTCCCTTATGAATTTACTCCCTTATCAATATATAATGACTTCCTTTCTCTCTTGGTACACTCTGACTGAAAGTCTATTTTGTCTGACATAAGTATAAGTTACCTCTGTGCTCTTTGGGTTTCCATCTGGCTGAAGTATCCCTTCATTTTCAGTCTGTAAGTGTCCTTAAAGCTTAAGAGAGTCTCTTGCAGGCAGCATATAGTTTTGCTATTTCATCACTCAGCAACTCTGTCTTTTAATGGCAAAATGTAAGCATTAACATTTAATGTGATTATTGATAAAAAATTACTATCACCATTTTATTGTTATCTGATTGTTTTGTATTTATTTTGTCTTTTCCTTTCTTACTATCTTTCTTTGTAAGTTGATGATTTTTATGCCATGGTATGCTTTGGTTCTTCTTACTTTATCACTTTTATGCGTATTACAGGTTTTTGTTTTGTGGTTACCATGAGGATTTCATAGTATATTTAATAGCTGTCTGTTTTTACCTGAATACAACTTCAATTGCATAAGTAATTTCTATCCATTTATGTTTCAACCAGCCCCTGTGATTTATGCTGATGTCTCAAATTACATCTTTTATTTTATGTGTCCGTTAATTAATAATAATGTAGGTATTATAGTTATTTTCAATATTTTTGTCTCTCAAGCTTTTCTTCAAAGTGATTTACAAACCACATTGCAGAAGTAGACTATTTCTAATTTGACTATGTATTTATTTTTACCAGTGAATTTTATACTTTCCTATGTTTTCATGTTACGAATTACCATCCTTTTGTTTTACCCTTTGTTTTACCTTGAAGAACTCACTTAAGCATTCCTTATAGTGCAGGTCTAGTGGTGATAAATTCCTTCAAGTTTTGTTTGGGAAAGTCTTTAATCTTCCTGTCATTTCTGAACGAGAGCTTTCTGGGCAAGATATTCTTGGTTGACTTTTTTTCTTCGAGCATTTTTAATATATCCTACTATTATTTCCTGGACTGCAAGGTTTCTGCTGAGAATAAGCTTATAGCCTTATTAGGATTCACTTCTATAAGATGATACTATTTTCTCTTGCTTCTGCCAAAATTCTATCCTTGTCTTTGATTTTTGAGAGCTTGATTATAATGTATCTCATTGAAGATCTCTTTGGGTTAAATATGAGGATCTTTTAGCTTTCTGTACCTGGATGGCCATATCACTCTTCAGATTAGGGAAGTTTCCAGCCATTATTTCTTTAAATAGGTTTCTCTCCCTTTCTCCCTCTCTTCTACTTCTAGCACTGTCATTACTTCTTTGAATTGTGTCTTACAGGTTCATGGTTTTTCTCCACTCTTTTTCATTCTGATTTCTTTATTCTCCTCAAACTGAATATCAACAGATGTGTGTTCAAGCTCATTGACTCTTTTTTTCTGCTGGAATGAACCTGTCTTTGAAGCTATCTGTTGCATTTTTTATTTCACTTATTATATTTCTTATTTTCAGAATTTGTTTCTTATTACTTATTTCTTTTTTTCTGTTTTTTAAAAGATGTATTTATTTGAGAGAAAGCATGCATGAGTGGGGGTGAGGGGCAGAGGGAGAAGCAGACTCCCTGCTGAGCGTGGAGCATCTCAGGGCTTCATCCCAGGACTCTGAGATCATGACCTGAGCCCACACCAAATGCTTAACTGGCTGAGCCACGAAGGGGTCTTTGACTTCTATTTCTTTGTTGAACTTCTTGGTTCGTTCATTTATTGCTTTCCTGAGTCCATTCACTTGTTTGTGTTCTTTTGAATCTCACAAAGCTTCCTCAAAATAACTATTTTAAATCCCTTTTCAGATAACTCACAAATCTCTCTTTCTCTGTGGGTCATTTACTGAGATATTATTGTTTTCCTCTGGTGATATCATGTTTCTTTGCCTTTTTGTGTTTTTGATTGCTTTGTGTTGATATCTATATATCTGAGGGTTCAGTGACCTCTCCTACTCTTTTCAGCCTGGCTTCACCTAGAAATTTCTATAAGGGCACCAGTTTAGTGGAATGTACCATCTTTTGTTGCTCAAAAGGCACAATGTTGTAGTCTCCATTCCACTCCATCAGCTAAGGTTGATGCTTATCTCACTGAAGGGATTTTCTGTATCTATGACTTCAGAGGACCTGTGTCAGTGACAGGTAGAGCTAATTGGGATCTTCAGAGGTGAGGCCTGGTGGATGTTTCTCTTCTTTTTTCCAATGGGCAAAAGTTCCAGTCAGGGGGATTCTTCTTGGAACCTGCTCTGGTGTGCTGGCACTCAGAGCACTCATAATAGTGTTGGGACCAGGAGCCTAGGATCAGCATACATGGAACTACCATAGCACCTGGGGCCTAGAGCACAGGCCACTTGCTGAGGCCACTTGTGGAATGTGTAGAAATCCCATGGTACTAGGTCTTGAGGGCTTACCCCTGTGACTCTGGCTGGTGGGCAGAAGGAGTAACGCAGCAGTGGCATAGGCCCTGGGATGGCAAGATGGAGAGGTATCTTGGGACCATGCACAGGGTGCAATAGTCGCACAGCCTGGGGATATTGGGTCAAAGTCTCAATTCTGGATCTAGGGCACAGTCACAGGATAGCAGCATGATTCCAGTGGTGGTCTATTACACCCCCATGAGGAACCCAGAGTGTTTGGCTCTGAATAGCACCCTCATGGCCCTGGCAATATTCAGTGCTGTGATTTTTAGACCTATGGAGTTGACTTGGCCCCAGTGACTTGCAGAACCCAACATGCATGCCAAGTGGGGCTTAGGGCAGTAGTACCACCCTCAGCAATAACAATTTAGAGCATGGATCTAGGGGAGGGGATGGTTTTTAGGGTAGTAACAACCCAGTTCTAAAAGTGATGGACTCAAACCGCCAATGTGGGGATAGTGCTTTGGGCAGTTGCAGTGCCCTTTGCAATGACAATTCAGACCTATGACTTGAAACCCAGTGGTGGGGCCCAGGATGACAAAAGCAACCAAAATGGCAGCCAAAGCATGACTTGAGGTCCTGGATGTGGAGGTTAGGGCAAAGGAGTTGTCCCAGTAATGGTGGGGGACCAGAGGTGGGACCAGAGGTGGGTCCCTGATCTTACATATGGTGAGAAGCCGTGTGTGGTACCCAACCCCTGAATACAGGGTACAGTAGCAACTGTGGCTGCCCAGGACATGTCTCACTTTAGTGACAGCTCCAGCCTCTGGAAGTAGATGCAGAGGGCATTTCAGGCCACTCTCACTAGGGTGAGTGTTGGTGAACACTGTGGGTAACCTCTATAGCACGGGCTGTGAACTTCTACAGTGGTGGGGCTTGCTTCTGCTGCTCTCCTTTTTCTCTGTGGGGTGTACATTCTCTGAGGGAATCTATACCTTTCACCCCCACCCCTGCCCAGGGTGACTTATGACTAGGGGATGGAGAGACACAGAAAAAGTACTTCCTGTCTGTTCTATGCTGCCATCCTTAATTTTAGAGCTCAAATGGCTTTTGCTTGTTCTGTGTAGTCCAGAGCTTTCCCCAAGCTCTTTCTTCAGTCTATATTTATTTACTATCCTTAATGTTTTGTGCATGTGAAGAGGAGACAAGAATTGGGACCTCGTAACCTTTCATCTTGCTGATGTCACTCTGGTTCCCTTTATCCTTTTCTTCTATGAACCTGTCCTAGGTTTTTGCTTTGTAGTTACTATGAGGGTTATGTAATACATCTTATAGATAAAATAGTTTAATTTAACTCAACTTTGATCACCTACCAAAGCTGTACCCTTTCTTTCTCCCTCTTATATTTTTGATGTCATAACAAATCATGGTAACTATAATTATTTAATACTCTTCTTTAAACTTTATAGTATAATTAAGTGATTCATACACCGTCATGTTTCAGAATTAGTTTTCTGAGTCTGACCATATATTTATCTTTATCAATGTGTTGTGTGTTTGCTTATGTTTTCATGTTGCTGATTTGAGGTAACAGATACCACATTTGAAGTAACAGACACCATTTTAATTTCATCTTTTAATTTCAGCCTGAAGAATTCCTTTCAGCATTTCTTGCAAGGTAGATCTGATCACGATGAATTCCCTCATCTTTTCTTTGAAGGAGAAGTCTTTATTTCTCCTTCATATGTGAAGGATAACTATGCCAAAGAGCATATTCTTCATTGGCAGATTTTTTTCCAATTTATTAGATATGTCAGTCTACTCTTTCCTGATCTGTAGGGCTTCTGCTAAGAAATCTGGTGACACATGACCAAGTAGGATATATCCCCGGGATGCAAGGCTGGTTCAACACTCGTAAAACAATCAATGTGATTCATCATATCAGCAAGAGAAAAAACAAGAACTATATGATCCTCTCAATTGATGCAGAGAAAGCATTTGACAAAATACAGCATCCATTCCTGATCAAAATCCTTCAGAGTGTAGGGATAGAGGAAACATTCCTCAACATTTAAAAGCCATCTATGAAAAGCCCACAGCAAATATCATTCTCAATGGGGAAGCACTGGGAGCCTTTCCCCTAAGATCAGGAACAAGACAGGGATGTCCACTCTCACCACTGCTATTCAACATAGTACTGGAAGTCCTAGCCTCAGCAATCAGACAACAAAAAGAAATAAAAGGCATTTAAATTGGCAAAGGAGAAGTCAAACTCTCCCTCTTCACCGATGACATGATACTCTACATAGAAAACCCAAGATTGCTAGAACTCATACAGCAATTTGGCAGTGTGGCAGGATGCGAAATCAATGCCCAGAAGTCAGTGGCATTTCTATACACTAACAATGAGACTGAAGAAAGAGAAATTAAGGAGTCAATCCCATTTACAATTGCACCCAAAAGCATAAGATACCTAGGAATAAACCTAACCAAAGAGGTAAAGGATCTATACCCTAAAAACTACAGAACACTTCTGAAAGAAATTGAGGAAGACACAAAGAGATGGAAAAATATTCCATGCTCATGGATTGGCAGAATTAATATTGTGAAAATGTCAATGTTACCCAGGGCAATTTACACGTTTAATGCAATCCCTATCAAAATACCATGGACTTTCTTCAGAGAGTTGGAACAAATTATTTTAAGATTTGTGTGGAATCAGAAAAGACCCTGAATAGCCAGGGGAATTTTAAAAAAGAAAACCATAGCTGGGGGCTTCACAATGCCAGATTTCAGGTTGTACTACAAAGCTGTGGTCATCAAGACAGTGTGGTACTGGCACAAAAACAGACACATAGATCAATGGAACAGAATAGAGAATCCAGAAGTGGACCCTCAATTTTATGGTCAACTAATATTCAACAAAGCAGGAAAGACTATCCACTGGAAAAAAGACAGTCTCTTCAATAAATGGTGCTGGGAAAATTGGACATCCACATGCAGAAGAATGAAACTAGACCACTCTCTTGCATCAAACACAAAGATAAACTCAAAATGGATGAAAGGTCTCAATGTGAGACAAGATTCCATCAAAATCCTGGAGGAGAACACAGGCAACACCCTTTTTGAACTTGGCCACAGTAACTTCTTGCAAGATACATCCATGAAGGCAAGAGAAACAAAAGCAAAAAATGAACTATTAGGACTTCATCAAGAAGGTTTTGCAGAGCAAAAGATACCGTCAACAAACTCAAAGACAACCTACAGAATGGGAGAAGATATTTACAAATGATGTATCAGATAAAGGGCGAGTTTCCAAGATCTATACAGAACTCATTAAACTCAACAGCAAAGAAACAAACAATCCAATCATGAAATGGGCAAAAGACATGAACAGAAATCTCACAGAGGAAGACATAGACATGGCCAACAAGCACATGAGAAAATGATCCGCATCACTTACCATCAGCGAAATACAAATCAAAACCACAATGAGATCCCACCTCACACCAGTGAGAATGAGGAAAATTAACAAGGCAGGAAACCACAAATGTTGGAGAGGATGTGGAGAAAGGGGAACCCTCCTGCACTGTTGGTGGGAATGTGAACTGGTGCAGCCACTCTGGAAAACTGTGTGGAGGTTCCTCAAAGAGTTAAAAATAGACCTGCCCTATGACCCGCAATTGCACTGCTGGGGATTTACCCCAAAGATACAGATGCAGTGAAACGCCAGGACACCTGCACCCCAATGTTTATAGCAGCAATGTCCACAATAGCCAAACTGTGGAAGGAGCCTCGGTGTCCATCGAAAGATGAATGGATAAAGAAGATGTGGTTTATGTATACAATGGAATATTACTCAGCCATTAGAAATGACAAATACCCACCATTTGCTTCGATGTGGATGGAACTGGAGGGTATTATGCTGAGTGAAATAAGTCAAGTGGAGAAGGACAAACATTATATGGTGTCATTCATTTGAGGAATATAAAAAAATAGTGACAGGTAGTAAAGGGGAAAGGAGAAAAATGAGTGGGAAATATCAGAAAGGGAGACAGAACATGAGAGACTCCTAACTCTGGGATACGAACTAGGGGTGGTGGGAGGGGAGGTGGGCGGGGGGTGGGGGTGACTGGGTCATGGGCACTGAGGTGGGCACTTGATGGAATGAGCACTGGGTGTTATTCTATATGTTGGCAAATTGAACACCAATAAAAAATAAATTTATA
This sequence comes from Canis lupus dingo, assembly GCF_003254725.2. NCBI lineage: Eukaryota > Metazoa > Chordata > Mammalia > Carnivora > Canidae > Canis > Canis lupus. The sequence goes on from NC_064277.1 coordinate 18,796,424, forward strand.
GAATAAATAAATAAATAAAAATAAAAATAAAAAAGAAATCTGGTGACAGCCTAATGGGAATTCTTTGTTGGTTACAGTCTTTTTTCCCTTGGTTGCTTTTAGGATCCTCTCTTTATCTTCATTTTTCACAATGTCATTATAATGTCTCTTTGAAAAGATCATTTTGCATTTAGAGAGGAGTAATCTCTTAGCTTTGTGAACTAGGTCCTTTCCCAGGTTTATTAAGATATCAGTTATTATTTTTTAAATAAAGTTCCTCCCCTCTTGTCCTTTCTGGAATCTCAATTGTCCTAATATTTCTTTTGATGGGGTCCATAGATCACATAAGCTTTTTCTACTTTTTCATTCTTTTTTCATTGTTCTGCTTTGACTTAGTTGCTTCAAATTTCCCATATTCTAGTTTACTTATTTTATCTTCCATTTGTTCTACTCTGTTGCAATGCTTCTTGTTGCATTTTTTTTTCATTTCATTCATTAAATTCTTCACCTATAGAATTTTCTTGGTTCTTTTTTAATGATTTCTGTCTCTTTGACAAATATCTCATTTTGTTGATGTTGTTTCTCACATGATTTATTGAACTGAGTTTTCTGTAGCTCATTGAGTTTTATCAAAAGTATTTTCATTTCTTTGTCAGCTAAATCACATGATTCCATGCCACTGAGTTTGTTTATTAGAGAATTATTGTCATCTTTTGGTAATGACAAGTTTCTTTTTTAAAAATTTTATTTGTTTATGAGAGAGAGAGAATGAATGGGGGAAGGTAAGAAGGAGAAGTAGACTTCCTGCAGAGTGGGGACCCCAATACAGGGCTTGATCCCAGGATCCTGGATCATGACCTGGGCCAAAGGCAGACGTTCAACCAACTCAGCCACCCAGGCACCCCAGTAATGACCAGTTTCTTTGATTTTTTTTATGCTCTTTATAGTTTTGCATTGCTACTTTCATATTTGAAGTAAAAGATACCACTTAAATCTTTAATAGTTGCCTCCATGGTGAATACTTTTCACTAATGCTGTTATGCCTGGGATTTCTTTCACATTTTGGGTTTTACAGAGGAAGTACTATAGCTCATGTTTGTGAGCATGTTTCTTCCCCCCTTGCCCATAAATCATGGTCTATTTTTCAGATATCATTCCCTTTACTAGGCTTGCTTCCACCACCACACTAGGAAGTACACACAAGGAGCTGACAACAGAGTAAGGAGAAGTGTAGGTTTAGAACTTGGGGCATTTGGGGTGCCTGTGGACCTAGTGGGAAGATCTTTGGTCGAGATACTCCCAGAGACTCATGACTGCACTCCCTGCTAAAGTCATGGGTATAATCAGAAAGAACTGCACCCGTTTAACCCTTGGATATTCCCACCAGGGGATTATCAGTACTCTGGGGTCTGCTGGAGAGAAATAGGTTTGTTCAACCATGTCCCACACAAATCACTGTCTGTTCTTTTCCACTATGGGAGAGGTCTCCACTATTGGATAGTTCTGCTTCATGCAGTGTTGCCTTGGGGGAGGTGGCAGTGCTGGAAAAATTCCTCTTACTATCTCTACTATGACCAAACTTTAAAAAAATATGTATATATACATGTATATGTGTATATATGGAGGTTGTAAATATATATTTGTATAGATTAACAATACAAGTATATATTTCTATAGATTATAAATATATACATTTTTTTCTTTTTGCTACAATGGCTTTCTGGATCTCCAATTGGGAAAGATGGACTCCTGCAAATTCTTTCTTGTCTGTGAGTATCTGCCTAGGTCAGCATCCTTCAGGTCTTTTACTAACCATGGCAAGAGGAGTTAGGGCATATTTCTAGCTCTGCTTATTCCACATCCAGGTTTATCTGCCTATTATCAGATGTATAGGTTAATGAGACTTCCTTGGCCTATGATGTTGGATCCTACTACATCCACAAGTTACCTTTGTTCATGAGTAGATGTCTTATTCATTGTTTAAAATGGTGGACAAAAAGGAGTGTCTTATACCACCATGATGCTAATGTCACTCAACCACCTCTGAGAACTTAATAATATGAACTTAAAACAGTTTCCAGTTTTATGTCCTGGTCCAGAATGATACTATGAGAAAAGCATGTACCAAACAAGACGGGCTCCAGGACCCATATTTGTTTCCAACCCCCACCCTCACCCCCGCCCCAAGATCTAGTATCAGAAACTGACCTCTGCTCTCAGAGAGGCCAAGACCAAAGATTACCTGGGAGAGACTCTCACAGCTCTCCAAATCACGTCTACAGTCCCACACAGTCACCCAGTGTCTCTACTCAGCCACACTGATCTCAGCTGTTTCACAGTCTGCAAATCTCATTGCTGTCTTTCCTCAACCAACCTCCTTTGCTAGCATCTTGCTTATTTGTTACTGTGGTCTGTTTCCAGGGCTTCCAAAATAGGTTTCCAAGTTCTCCATCCAATGAGAGTTCAAACTATGTCACCTTATACAATAACACCATTTTTATTTTGTCAGACTTCGCAAATAAGAGAGAGGGGAATCAACCCAACTCCAAACACAAGCTCAACTCTTTGAAGATACTTGGACCCAAATATTTTATGGAGGATTTCTAGAAAATAAGATTATAATGGTCTTGAATTTATGTACTACAGCATCCCTCTATAATGCCTTGCAGATGTTCCACACTGTGTAATTAGGTACAAATGTGAAGGTCCCAATGCTCATGTTCTGACTTGATCCAGAGTTTGAAATACTGAAAACTACTACCATTGGGTATCAAGCAGGGAATGTTTACTATGAATACTCATGCAGAACTAGGCCATGAGTCAGTCTTCCCCTGACTCTGTTGGTTACCATACATTAACATTTTATGCTCTCTTCTAGATTCCCTAGTTTTTCATTTGCCAAGTTAGGTGCATTTCCAAGGTAAAGACCTGAGAGACCAAAGTTTTCAGTTCTTGAAAGGTTAGAAAGAACTCAATTATAAAGAATATCTGTGCATGGCTTCTTTTTTCAGGGATAAGTAGATCTTTAGTCGCTTTAACAATCTGTTCTGTTGTTATGGCCTGTTCATGTTTTATAATTGCTAATTTCTATTTTTCTAGAAAATTTTCCATTTCCTCTACATTTTCAAATAGCTCATGTAATTGTAGATAACCCTTTATAATTATTTTCACCATCCATACCTCTGGCTGGATCCTTGTTTCCACTTCTAATGCCATATGTTTGTTTTTCTTTCCTTTCCACCGAACCTCAATATGTTGGGCTTCCTTAGTTCTCTTCTCTATGCCACTTGGTTTCTTCGGAAACCTCACCTGTAGTCATGGCTTCAGCTACCACCCATGTTCTAAACAGTTTCAAAATTTATCTTCAGGCCCAAACTCTTCCCTGAGCTCTAGAACCTCACTGCCAAACCTAACTCTCTTCATGGACATTTCAAAGGCATCTCATATATGTTGTATAAAATGGAACTCATCATTCTGTCTAAGCCTGGGTATTCTACTATTTCTTATTTCAGTGAATGGCATCACTGTCACCTATCAGCCCTTTCGGCTTATTAATTCCAATCTGCTGCATGTCCTAAATACCTCTTGATTCCATCAACTCTTCTCCATCACTGCCACCATCAAGTTATAAGAAGCACTCTCTTGGTGGATGACTATACTGTCTGCTAAGTGGGCTCCACATACTACCTTTTGTCTTCTCTCTAATGGATTCTCTTTCTGTGACCAAAGCTATCATTCTTTATTTTAATTTTGAACTCATTTGCAAAATGCTCTCCCATTCAGTAGGCTGCCTTTTAGTTTTGTTGATGGTTTCCTTAAATATGGGAAAACTTTTTAGCCTGATTCAGTCCCTATTGTTCATATTTGATTTGTTTTTTCATTTGCTAGAGGAGAGAGGCTAAGTAAAATTTTGCTAAGACTCATGTCCAACAGTTTACTACCTATGTTTTTTTCTAGGAATTTTAATGCTTCATGTTTTACATTTAGATCTTTAATCCAATTTGAGTATGTTTTTGAGTATGGGATAAATGGCCCAGTTTCATTTTTTTTCCATGCAACTGTCCAGTTTTCCCAATAACATTTTTTAAAGATTTTATTTATTTATTTATTTATTTATTTATTTATTTATTTGAGAGAGAGAGAGAGAGAGAGAGCAAGAGTGGAGGGGAGGGGCAGACAGAAGGAGAAGCAGGCTCCCTGCTAAGGTGGGAGCTCAAGGCAGGGCTTGATCCCAGGACTCTGGGATCATGACAGGAGTCAAAGGCAGATGCTTAACTAACTGAACAACCCAGGTGCCCCGACAGCATTTGTTGAAGAAGTTATCTTTCCCCATTGTGCATTCTTGCCTCCTTTGTCATAGATTAATTGACCATTTAAGTGTGGGTTTATTTCGACTCTGTTACATTCTATTGGTCTATGTATCTATTTTTATGCCATTATTATACCATTTGATTCCTGTAATTTTTAGTATAGTTTGGAATCTGGGAACATGGTATGTCCACCTTTGTGCTTCTTTCTCAAGATGGCTTTGGCTATCTTGCTTTTTTGCTCAACAGAGGTCCTTTTTTGCTCAACAGAAAATTTATGATTATTGATTCTAATTCTGTGAAAAATACTGTTGGTATTTTCATGAAGATTGCATTGAATCTGTAGGATGCTTTGATAACATGAACATTTTGAGAATATTAATTCTTCCAATTCATGCACAGTATATCTTTCCATTTATTTGTATCATCTTAAATTTCTTTCTTCAATGTCTCACAGTTTTCAGAGTATAGTTATTTACCCTCAGTTAAATTTATTCTTAAGTATTTTATTTATTTTATTTATTCATTCATCCAGTAGGTTGCATGCCAAATGTGGGGCTCAAACTCATGACTTCAAGGTCAAGACTCACATGTTCTACTTAATGAGCCAGCCAGGTGCTTCTGTTTCCAAGTATTTTATTCTTTTTGATGCAATTGTAAAGAGGATTTTTTTTCTTATTTTCTCTTTCTGCCAATTTGTTTTTAGTGTACAGAAATACAACGTATTTCTTTGTGTTGATTTTATATCCTGGAACTTTACTGAATTCATCTACTAGTTCTAATAGTGTTATAGTGGCATCTTCAGGGGTTTCTATATACAGTATCATGTCATCTGTGAATAGTGGTAATTTTACTTCTTTGTTAACAATTTAAAGGATTTTTATTTCTTGTGTGATTGCTGTGACTAGGATTTCTAATATTGTGTTGAATAAAAGTGGTGAGACTATACATCCTAGTCTTGTTCCTTTTCTAGAACAAAAACTTTTCAGTTTTTTACCATTGGGTTTGTCATGCCTGTAATACATTTCCTGTATTACACTGAGGTATGTTCCCACCAAAATCACTTTGTTGGGAATTTTTAGCATGAACACATGTTGCATTTTAAAATGCCTTTCTGTCTCTATTAAGATAATCACACGATCTTTCATCCTTTCTCTTGTTAATTAGATGTCTTTTCTAGTCCTTGAGATATAACTTTAAATGGTTTATTTGAGATTTTTCTTATCTCCTGAGATAGTTCTGTATTGCTGTAAACTTCCCTCTTAGAACTGCTTTTTCTGGGTCCCAAAGATTTTGAAGCATGTGTTTGCATTTTCAATTCCCTCCAGGGATTTTTTAAATTTACTCTTTGATTTCTTCACTAAACCATTGAATTTTAGTGCATGTTTTTAGCTTCTGCCTGTTTGTGTTTTTTTTTTTTTCTTGTAATTGGTATCTATTTTTATACCATTGTGGTCAGAAAAAAATGCTTGATGTTTTTTTAATATTCTTAAATTTATTAAGACTTGTTTTGCGGCCTACCATGTGATCTTAGAGAACATCCTATGAGTACCTGAAAAAAATGTGTATTTTGCTGTTTGGAGATGAAATGCTCTCTATATATCTGTTAGGTCCATGTAGTCTGATGTGTTTTCAAAGCCTATTTCCTTGTTGATTTCCTATCTGAATAACCTATCAATTGATGCAAGTAGGGTGTTAAAGTCCCCTAGTATTATTGTATTACTGTCAATTTCTCTCTTTATATCTATTAATATTTGCTTTATATATTTAAGTACTCCCATGTTGAGCGCATAGATATTTACAATTGTTATGTCCTCTTGTTCGATAGATTCTTTTATTATTATGTATGCTTTTCTTTGTCTCTTGCTACAATCTTTATTTTAATAACTATTTTGTCTGATACGGTATTGCTACCCTCACTTTTTTTCTTCTTCCATTAGAATATCTTTTGGAGAATATCTTTTTCCATCCTTCACTTTAAATCTATATGTGTTTTTAGGCCTGAAATGTCTGATATGCAGCATATAGATGCGTCTTTTTTTTTTTTCAATCCATTCAGTCATCTTATGTCTTTTGATTGAAGCATTTAAGTCCATTTACATTTAAGGTAATCATTGACAGGTATGTACTTATTATCATTTTGTTAACCATTTTCTGCTTGTTTTGTCATTTTTCTGTTTCTTTTTTCTTTTCTTCTCTTGTAGTTTTATGTCTTTCCCTGGTGTTTTGCTTTGTTTTTTTTTCTTCTTTATTTTTCATGTATCTATTAAAGGGTTTTTATTTTTTGTTATCATGGGTTTTATATGTGTACAGCAGTCTATATTCAGTTGATGGTCACCTAAATTCAAACACATTCTAAAAATACTAGAGTTTTACCCCTCCACATTTTATGTTTACAGTGTCATATTTCACTTTTTTATTATTTGTATCCCATAATTATGTAACCATAATTAACCTTTTAAAAATATTTCATCTATTTATTTGACAGAGAGAGAAGAGAGCACATGCAGGGGGAGTGGTAGACAGAGGGAAAGGGATAAGCAGGTTCCCTGCTGTGCAGGGGAGCCTATGTGAAGCTCAATCCCAGGACCTTGGGATCATGACCTGAGCCAATGTCAGATGCTTAACCACCTGAGACACCCAGGCACCCCTTTCCTTGACTAAATTTTGTAGATATAATTGAGTTTATTACTTTCATTTCTTCACTCCCATACTCACTTTATAAATGATTAATCTACTATCTTTATGTTTGCTTTTACATATTAATATTTTCCCTACCATAATTTTATTCTAGTTATGGCCTTTTCTTTCTAGTCCTAGAATTTCCTAGAATTTAACATTTTTATCAAGCTGATTTAGTGGTGATGAACTCCTTTAACTTTTGTTGTCTGTGAAGCTCTTTATCTCCTCTTCAATTCTGAAAGATAATCTTGGAGGGTAGAATATTTTGGGGTGCAGTTTTTTTTCTCTCAGGACTTTGAATATATCATGCCACTCCCTTTTGGCCTGAAACATTTTTGCTGAAAAACCAGCCTTTAACTTTATGGGATTTCCCTTATTTGTAAATGTTTTCTTTTCTCTTACAGCTTTTAAGATTATTTATCTTTAATTTTTTCATGTTAATTTTGTCTTGCTATAGACTTCCTTGTTTTTATCGTATTTGGGGACTTTGGGACTTTCTAGACCTAGAATGTCTATTTCCTTTGCCAGATTAGGAAAGTATTCATCTATTATTTATTCAAATAAACTTTCTGCCCCCTTCTTCCTTTTCTTCTGGGATCCCTATAATGTAAATGTTATTACACTGAATGATGTTACAGAGATCCCTTAACCTGTTCTCATTTTTTCCATTTCTTTTTCTTTTTTGCTCTTCAACTTGTTTACTTTCCATTACTCTGTCTTCCAGATTGCCAAGCTGGGATTTGTCGGGTTGTTTTTCTTTGTTTGTTTGTTTGTTTTGCATCCTTTAATGTGCTAGTGATTCTCTCTGGTGTATTTTTTATTACAGTTACTGTATTTTTCAGCTCTCACTGGTTCTTTACTATTTTCTATTTCTTTGTTGAAGTTCTCACTGAGTTCATCCACTCTTCTCTCAGGTCTGGTGAATTTTTTTATGACCATTACAATGAACTCTTTATCACATATATTGCTCTTCTTCATTTTGTTAAATTCTTTTTCTATGGTTTTGTCTTCTTTCACCTGGGACAAATTTCTCCATCTCCTCATTTGTCTCTCTATGTTTTTCCATATATTAGGCAGGTCACCTATGTCTCCTAGTGTTGAAACGAGTAGAATTGTGTAGAAGGGTCCTGTGGTCACTGTAACCAGGTACTCTAGGGTTGCCCCTGTTTTGGCTCCCTTGTGGTGGATGCTGGCCTTCAATCCAGCTAGCTGTAATGACATGCTTCACCTTCTAGGGAGCACTATTAGGCAGAGTTTTCTCCCCTCTTTGCTGAGAGGCACTGCTGCAGCATGTTCCTGGAAGGGATCAGCTCATAGCCTAGCTGTCTACAGTTAGTCACTGTGACAGTTGTGAGTGCACTGAAGGGCAGGACTTGTTCCCTGCACACCCAGCTGGAAGGCCTGTCTGTAGGAACAGTAGGAGTACTGCTGTGTGGGGTGGGTTAGCTTCCCTCCTCCCCAGGACTGGAGTCCCTTTGGAGTGGTGCTGGTCTTGGCCAACATTACTACCTGCTGGGTGTAACAGGATAGAAGCCACTTTGGAGGAGTCCCTTCCAGGGCAAGTGGGTTGGGTAGAGTGGATTTGCAGAGAAACACTAGAGCAGGGTGCATGATGCTAGCAAGGTCTTTGGAGAACAGTAGAACCAGCTCTCATAAGCATCTGGCTATTTAGGCTGGGAGAAGGCAAGAAAAACCACCCTACCAGCATATTTGTTCCTGAAGAAATCTGGTGGAGTTCTCTGCTCCTGTGGCACTTGTCCCAACATTAGTAAGTAAATCTGCAGGTATATCCCAGGCACTTTTCCCACTGTGCTTCTGGGCTGTGTCTCATGCTGTTATTAGCACACTATCTCTTTAAGGGCAAGAGACTTGGCTTCCTACAGTCCTCCAGTTCACCTGGAATTAAGCCCTGCTGGTTTTCAAAGCTACACATTATGTGGGCTCATCTTTCTAATGCAGGTCACCAAGTCCACAGGTGCCCAGTCTGGGGTCTGATCCCCTCACTCTTCTGTGCTTGTGATGTCTCTCTGGTTTGTGGTTAGTCAGTCTGGGGATTTGATTCCTGACTGTATCACCACTCCTACTCTTTTTGATGTGGCCTTCTCTCTACACTTACCTGTGGAAGATCTGTTCTGGTAGTCTTCAGATTATTTTCAGAGTGACATGTAATACACGCCGTTCTTGTTTTAGTGCATCTGGGACAAGGCGAGCTTAGGATCCTCCTATTCTGCCATTTTCTTTCTTTCTTTCTTTCTTTTTCTTCTTTCTTTTCTTTCTTTCTTTCTTTTCTGATTTTATTTATTTATTTGAGAGAGAGCAAGAGCACAGAGGGAGAGGGAGAAGCAGACTCCTTGCTGAGCAGGGAGCCCGATGTGGGGCTGAAGGCAGGGCCCTGAGATCATGATGTGAGCTGAAGACAGGTGCTTAATTGCCTAAACCATCTGGGTGCCTCCTTCCCTCTCTTTCAACTCTTATTTAAATATTTGGTCAGGGGCACCTGGGTGGCTCAGTTGGTTAAACATCCAACTTGATTTCAGATCAGGTGATGATCTCAGTCATGAGATCGAGCCCTGTATTGGGCTCCCTGCTGGATGTGGACACTGCTTAGGATTCTCTCTCTCTCTTTCTGTCCCTCCCCACCCTCACTTGAACACATGTATACACAGTCTCTGAATGAATGAATGAATGAATGAATGAATGAATGAATGGAGTGAATGGTCAGAATTTACCTATGAAGACATCTGGTCCTGGATTTTCATTTCTTGGGAGATTTTTGACTGATTCAATTTTGTTACTAGGAATCAGTCTGCTCATATTTTGTATTTCTTTTTTATTTAGTCTTGAAAGATTGTGTATTTCTAGGATTTTATCCATTTCAATTTTTCATTCTATTGTCTTATAATCCTTTGAATGTTTGTGGTCAGTTGTAACTTTTGTTTCATTTCTGATTTTGTTAAGAGTTCTCTCTCTCTTTTTTATGAGTCTGGCTAAAGATTCAATTTTGTTAATTTTTTTCAAAAACCAGCTCTTAGTTTCAGTTATTTTTATTTTATCTTTTTAGTCTCTTATTCATTGCCACTCTAATCTTTATTATTTTTTTCTACTGATTTTGGGCTTTGCTCTTCTTTTTCTAGTTTCTTTAGATGTAAGGTTAGATCATCTGAGATTTTTCTTGTTTCTTGAAATAGTTCTGCATATAAATTTCTCTCTCAGAACTGCCTTTCCTGCATCCTAAGGGTTTTGAGCCATTATTTTTCCATTTTATTTTGTCTCCAGGGATTTTCTTACTTCCCCTTTTTTTCATTAACCCATTAGTTATTTAATAGAATATTGTTTAGCTTCCATGTGTTTGTGGGGTTTTTTTCCCAGTTTTTTTCTTGTAATTGCTTTCCACTTTAAAATAGTTGTGATCAGAAAAGATAATTGATATAATATCAGTATTCTTAAATTTATTGAGATTTGTTTTGTGGCCTAAGTACTGATATATCCTGAGAAATTTTCCATGTGTACCTTCCTATACTTTTTTTTTCAATCTCTCCTCCCCTCTTCACTCTCTTTGCCCAAATCCCATCATTCCTTAGAGTTCTTCCTCAGAAAGGTTTTCTGATAACTCTCTTCTCTGAACCTACAGGGTTTGATATCTCCTTTACTCATTTTGACACTAAGTAATAAACTTCATGTTACTTTTATTCAAGTGTGTATGAATTCTTGATTAGCCTATTTTGATATGTAGAGATCCTGTATCTTTAAATTTATTTTATGTCTCTCATCATGTTGTATGGTGCCAGACATGTGAATCACAGTGGTAATGATATCAGATATAGGAAGAGCAGGTGTATCTGTGTGGGGATATAGCAACTGCCCACCCATTTCCTCTCAGCACTCAACTCCCTTGTGCATGCAGAAGCTTCTAATGGAAATCCCCTATGAGCATGCCCAGGACACTATGCGGCTATTAATCATGCCTTGCCTGCTTGCAGGACATGCTATGGTGTTGGCAAATTGTCTCAACGATAAAAGAGATTTTGTCCATCAATACTCCAGCCTCCTCTATTCTCATGTGGCATAACTCTGGGATGTGCTTTACATGGTCTCCCAGGGATCCCAGCAGACTGTGTCCCACTTACCCACAGAGGTAATCTACTAATCACAATGCACTCTGTCTTATTTGCCAACCTGTCCCTGTCTCCCACATTCCAGATCCTTCCTCTATCACTTCCCAAACAAATTTCTTCCCCTTAAAGTGAAATCCCCATCACAACTGTGCTTCTTAGGAGATTAAACTCATGACCATTTATGGACATTTCTGTGTTCTTAAAAGGATCATTCTTCATCTAGAAATTAATAAGGCTTAAAAAGAACAAGTCCCAACTATACTTTATTCAAACTAATAGCACAAGAAGAGTTTCTGATAGAATTCTCAAAATTAACTTACATAGTTTGGCAATACCAGACTTCAGTCCAAGAGATCAGCCCGATGATGCAAAGCTGACACTATCACTCACTGATTGTCCATGGGAAAGCTGATCAACTTCTTCAGATATCAGGTTCCTAACTTAAAAATGGATAGTGACACCTTGTTTTTTCTAAGGTAGAGAGAGGACAGTGCAGAATTTGACCCTACAGGAACACAGTCATCAAACCTTTGCTCCAATAGACTGTCATTTGCTGTTTAAGTGTTAAGAGTGTGAATGAATGAACTAATAAACCTACCAAGGAAGGAACAGTGGGCGGAAAAAAATGAATGAAAACTTGGCTTTATAATGCAATATGAGTTGCCTGCAATTACTGTAAATGTCCACAAGATGTCATTACTTTCCACCAATTCAGAAAAACCATCCACTTTTAAGTCCAGACAGAGATCTTTGGACAGAGATAATTTATGATTTATAATTGAAAGAGGTGTCACTTCTAATGCCTTTGACTGCCTCCTTGCTTTATCTTAAATCTCTCTCAAGAAATACTATAAAACCTAGACTTTAAATAAAGTTTGAGACTCAATGCTTTCCTGTTGGGAAACATTAAGAGGACACCCACTCATGGGGTCCCTATATGACAGCAAAAATAATGGAAGCACTGGAGACCTTGCTTTAAGCTTTTAACCTACTCAGTTACAAAGCTTCTCTCAGCCCTTTCTTGTAATTCTAGCATCCTCCCTGCTTCAGACTCTTGGGAGACAGTGATTCTGCAACATCCAAAAAGCAACACACTGGAATTTTCCCTCTTCAAATACTTGTCACACTTTTGCTCACCAGGACTGATGTTCAAATGACTGCAGTGAGTTTATGTGTGGTATGTATGCCTTTATCCAGTTCAGAGCAGTTCTATGCCTACTGGGTTTTTTTCCCCAGCATAATTAGCATCTAGTTTGCAAATTATTATTATTATTACGAGTTTTTACACATTTTAAGAATACCAAAATTATGTTAACCAGGGTCAATATTTTAACCAGCTATATTTAGTATTGACATACCTTAGGTTTAATTTAAATACCTTATTCATACAAGATCTACTAATGCAAAATATGCTTACAGATTGAAGACTTTTAAAGGTCTCAGATAGCTTTGAGGTTTTGTGTACTTTATTACTCTTCTCTACTGAGATTCTTTCTTCTAATCTTTTTTATTGACATTAGGATAAATTATCTTTATTAATAGCAATTCAAATCCGGTGAGCCAGAGAAGGCCGTGAACTCATTCAGTCATAAAAAGATGCTTCTTTGCAGGTTTTTAAAAGATCATTCAACTTTATGGACGAAAGAGTGGCTTTGCTTTAAAGGACCATATTTCCTTTACAAACACACCCCACTTACCAAGAAGCTAAATCAAGTCCCTTAGCAGTGGACACATTAAATGAGGCCTCAGAGAAGCAGACTTCAGCCTCATTTTCTGATGGATTCTGAGATATCTAAAACATTTCTAATATGTTTATTATTTTTTTTAATTACTTATGATAGTCACACAGAGAGAGAGAGAGAGAGAGAGAGAGGCAGAGACACAGGCAGAGGGAGAAGCAGGCTCATGCACCGGGAGCCCGACGTGGGATTCGATCCCGGGTCTCCAGGATCGCGCCCTGGGCCAAAGGCAGGCGCCAAACCGCTGCGCCACCCAGGGATCCCATATGTTTATTATTGAAGTAAAATTGGTATGCAGTTATATTAGTTTCAGGTATACAACCCATTTGACAATTCTGTATGTTTCTCAGCACTCACCATGGTAAGTATAGTCACCATCTACCACCATATAGTTACAATATTATTGACTACATCCCCTATCCTGTACTTTTCATCTCTGTGAGTTATTTATAACTAAATGTTTATAGCTCTAAATCCCCTTCACCTAGTTCATTTATCCCCCAATCCACGTTCCTTTTGGCCACCACCAGTTTGTTCTCTAGGAGTCTGTTTCTATTTTCTTTGTTCATTTGTTTTGGTTTTTAGATTTTACATGTACACGAAATCATATGATACTTGTCCTTCTGTCTCTGAATTATGTGACTTTGCAAAATACCCTCTAGGTCTATCTATGTTGTTGCAAATGACAAGATTTCATATTTTATATGGCTGAATAAAATTCCATTGTGTGAACATGAAAAGCAACTTTAATGGGATTTTTAACTTATTTTTCTGCTTCATTAGTGTAATGAAATGCATCAGAATTTTGTATATTAATTTTGTATCCTGCCACTTTACGGAGTTCATTTATCAATTCTAATAGTTTTTTTGGTGGCATCTAGGAATTTATCTGTTTCTTCTAGGTTGTCTAATTTGTTGGCATATAGTTTTTCATATTTTATAACCCTTTGTATTTACATAATGTTGGTTGTTATTTCTCCTTCGTTTCTCACTTTGAGTTATTTCTCTCTTTCTTGATGGGTCTGGCCAAAGGTTTATCAATTTTATTTTTCAAAGAACCAGCTCTTGGTTTCATTGACCTTTTGCATTTATTTATTTACGTGTTCGGTCATTTATTTCATTTTATTTTATAGAGAAATAGAGAGCATGAGTTGGGGGAGGAGTACAGAAGGAGGGGGAATTCCAAGAAGACTCCACATGGACCATGGAGCCCAACACAGGACTCAATCCCAGGACCCTGAGAGCATGACCTGAGCCAAAATCAAGGGTCGGATGCTTAACTGACTGAGCCAGCCAGGTGCCTCTTGTATGCATTTAGTTTCTATTTTATTTATTTATGGTCTAGTCTTTATTATTGCCTTCCTTCTATAACTTTGAGCTTTGTTTGTTCTTCTTTTCTAGTTTCTTTGGTGTAAGGTTGGATTATTTTTTTTTTCTTTTTTTTTTTTTCTTTTTATTTTTTTTTATTTTTATTTTTATTTTTTTTTTTTAATTTTTTTTTTAGGTTGGATTATTTATTAGATTTTTTTCTTCTTTCTTGAAGTAGGTAGCCCTGTATCACTATAAACATCCTTTTTAGAATTGCTTTTGCTGCATTCCAAAGATCTTGTATCATTGTGTTTCTATTTTTGTCTTCATGTATTTTTTTATTTCCTCTTTGATTTCTTCATTTAGCCATTGGTTGTTTAGTAGAATATTGTTTAGCTTCCATGTGTTTGGATTCTTTTCTAGGTTATTTTTTTCCTTGTAATTGATTTCTAGTCTCATATCATTGTGGTCAGAAAAAATACTTGACATGATTTCAGTCTTCTAAAAGTTCTTGAGACTTGTTTTGTGGCCTAACATGATCTCTTCTGGAAAATGTTCCATGTATACTAGAAAAGAATGTGTATTCTAGTTTTGGGGGGAATGGAATATTCTGTATTTATCTATTAGGTCCATCAGGTCTAATGTGTCATTCAAAGCCTGTTTCCTTGTTGATTTTCTGTCAAAATGGTCTATCCATTGATGTACATGGGGTATTAAAGTCTACTATTAATATCAATTTCTCCTCTTATATCTATTAATATTTGCTTTATGCATTTAGATGCTCCAATGTTGTATGCATAGATTTTTTTTAAAGATCTTTTTTACTAATTCATGAGAGACACAGAGAGAGGCAGAGGCAGAGGGAAAGCAGGCTCCCCGCGGGGAGCCCAATATGGGACTCAATCCCAGGACCCTGGGATCATGACCTGAGCCAAAGGCAGATGCTTAACCGCTGAGCCATCCAAGTGCCCAGGTGCATAGATATTTGTAATTACTATATTCTCTTGATTGGTCCCTTTTTCATCCTGGAATGCTTTTCTTGGTCTCTTGATTCAGTCTTTGTTTTCGTTTTTTGTTTGTTTTTTTAAAGATTTTATTTATTTATTCATGAGAGACACAGAGCGAGAGAAAAGCAGAGACACAGGCAGAGGGAGAACCAGGCTCCACCCAGGAAGCCCAACACAGGACTTGATCACAACCTGGGCCGAAGGTGGCGCTAAACCACTGAGCCACCAGGCTGCCCTGTCATTGTTTTAAAGCATTTTTTTCTCTGATGGAAGTATAACTTCCCTGGCTTCCCCAACCCCGCCAACTTTTACTTATATGGAATATCTTTTTTCCATCCCTTCAACCACAGTCTGTATGTGCTTTAAGTTAAAGCGAGTCTCTTGTAGGAAGTATGTAGATGGGTCCTGTTTCTTCATCCCTTCAGTCACCCTATGTGCTTTGATTGGAGCACTTAGTCCATTTACATTTAATGTAATCACTGGTAAATATTTATTGGTATTGTTTTTTTATTTTTTCTGATTGTTTTTGTAGTTCTTAGTTTTTTTCTTCTCACTGTCTTCCCTTGTGGTTTAATGTCTATTTGTGGTTCCCTTGTGGTTTAATGTCTATGTTGCAATGCTTGCATTACTTTCTCTTTATTTTTTTCATATCAATTATAGCTTTTTGTTTGTGGTCATCATTGGGTTCATATATAACATCCTATGTGTTTGGAGAATATATTAAGTTCATATATATTCTAAAAGCATTATATTTTATTCACTTCCATGCTTTATGTATATAGTGTCATATTTTACATCTTTTTATTATTCATATCCCTTCACTAATTTTTGTAAATGTAATGATTTTATTACTTTTGTGTTTTGATCTTCATACTAGTTCTGTAAGTGATTAAATTGTCTTAATTATATGTTTGCTTTTAACAGTGGAATTTTTTACTTTGATAGGTTTATTCTAATTATGATCTTTTCTTTCCATGTAATTCCCTTTAACATTTCTTGTAAGCTGGCTGAATGGTGATGAACTCTGTTAACTTCTATCTGGGAAACTCTTCATCTCTCCTTCAATTCTGAACAATAACCTTGCCTGGTAGAGTATTCTTGGTTGCAGGTTTTTTTCCTTGCAGCAATTTAAATATATCATTCCACTCCCTTATGGTTCACAATTTTTTTTGCTGAAAAATTATCTAGTAACCTTATGAAACTTTCCATGTATATAACTGTTTTTCTTTTCTCTTACAGCTTTTAAGATTCTATCTTTAATTTTTTTCATTATCATTATTATGTGATTTGCTGTGGACCTCCTTGAGTTTATATTGTTAGGAGCTCTCTGCTTCCTACACCTGGGTGTTTGTTTCTTCCACAGATGGAAGTTTTCAGTTGTTATTTCTCCAAATAATTTTCTGTACCCTTGTTTCTTTTTCTCCTTCCAGTATCACTATAATGTGAATGTTATGCTCAATGACATCATTGTAGTTCCTAAACCTATTTTCATTTTTTATTATTTTTTTCTTTTTTGCTCTTCAGTTTGGGTGCTTCCATACCATTGATCTGTTCTTTTGCCACCTCTAGTTTACTAGTGTTATTGTGTTCCTCAGCTCTGACTGGTTGGTTTTTTGGGGGGTTTGTTTCGTTTTATTTTTTAGAGAGTGGTTTTTTAGAGGGGAAGGGAAGAGGGAGGGAGGGAGAGAGAGAGGGAGAATTTTAAGCAGTCTCCACACCCAGCATGAAGCCCTACACAGGGCTCAATCTCATGACTCTGAGATCATGAGTCAGATGCCACCCAAGTGCCCTGAATGGTTGTTTTTTTTATATTTTCTATACCTTTGTTTTTTATATTTTCTACATCTTTGTTGAAATTCTGAGTTTGTCTACTCTTTTCTTTAGTCCAATGAGTATCTTAATAACATTACTTCAAAGTGTTTATCAAGGATATTTTAATCTCTATTTTGTTTAGCTCTTTTTCTATGATTTTGCCTTGTTCTTTCATTTGAGACATATTTTATGCCTCATTTTGTCTATTTCTCTCTCTCTTTTTTTCTCTATATTAGGTAGGTTATCAGAAACTCCTGGTCTTCAAAGTAGTGGTCTTTTAAAGAGAGGGTCCTGTGGTGTCTTATAGTGCAATCCCCTGGTCTCTAGGACCAGATATCTAAGGGTATTCTATATGTGGACTCTGTGCCCTCTACTGTTGTGGCTGAGCCACAGTTTCCATGGACACACTAGTGGATAGTTCTGGCCTTCAGCCCAATTGGTTGCTATGACCCACTTCATCTTCTATGGGCACATTGGCATGATTTGCTTCTCATAATGTGAGGCCTGGCTATGATCACCATGGGCTCACTGTTAGGTGCCTGGGATCCAGCTTAGTTGTTTGCGCTTAGCCTCTGTGAGGGCTGCGTGTATATCACAGGGCAAGAGTTTCTCCTTGTAGAGCCAGCTAAGAGGCTCTGCTGCAGGAACTGAATGCCTGCTGGTGTGTGGTATTATTACCCTACCTCCTCAGTGCAGGACTTACTTTGAAGTGATGCTGATCCTAGTTGAGGCTACCTGCCTTGGAGGGATGACTGGCTGGAGTAGGAACTGCTTTGGAGGGATGCCTGCCCCAGTGAGTGTGTTGGGTTGGGACAGGTCTGCAGGGGAATGCCAGGGTGGGTCATGCAGTGCCAAAAACTTAGATGGAGAGTGTTAGAATTGGCTCCTGCAAGTAACTGACTATCTGAGCTAGGTGGTGAGGCAAGAAAAATGTCATCTACTAGCACTTTTGTTCCCAGAGAAATCTTCTGCAGATCCCCGCCCCTCCAGCACATGCCTTAATATTACTCAATAAATCTTTCATATAAACCCCCAGGGTCTTTTCAAACTACTGCTCTATGTTGTGTCTCCCACCAAGTTATTTATCATGCTGGTTCTTCAAGGATGCAGACTTAGTTTCCTATCACCTCCAATTCCCCTGGGGTTAAGCCCTAATGATTTCTAAAGTCCCAAAAGTAAGTCCCACTGATTTTCAAAGCCAGAGTTATGGGGATTTGTTTTCCCAATGAGTATCCCCACAGCCAAGGGAACCTAATGTGCATTCTGATCCTCTACTTCCTCTGTGTTTGTGGTGTCCCTCCTATTTGTGGTTAGTTGTGCTGAGGGTTTGGATCTCAATGGCATCTCCACTTCTCCTACCCTTTATGATGTGGTCTTTTCTCTATGACTAGCTGTGGAAGATCCATTCTGCCAGTCTTCACATTGTTTTCCGAGTTTGTTGCATAAATGTAACTGTTGCCTCAGGGGGTCAGCTTACCATGGGACAAGGTAAGCTCAAGCTCCTCCTAGTCTGCCATGATCCCTCTCTCCTGTCAAAGTGTCTTCTTACTGATAGTAATTTTAAAAGACAAAGTTGGCAATTGATTTATCTTTTAAATGTTTTTAAAATTATAGACCGTGTTCAAGCCAACCCCCATCGTGGCCTCACTAGTTTTCATTCCTTGATGTGTTCACTGGAACAGAAGAGAAAGGGATGGAAGATTTTGATCACTTGGGGTATACTCAACTGTAAAGTTAAATAAGAAAAAAAAAAAACCAAACTCTCTAGTAAGTATTAGACTTTTGTAAAAATCAGTGCCTATAGAAAGAATAACTAAAGGGGCACTTGTGTGGCTTAGTCGGTTAAGCATCCAACTCTTGATCTCAGCTCAGGTCTTGATCTCAGGGTCATGGGTTCAAGTCCCATGTTGGGCTTCATGCTGGGCATGGAGCCTACTTGAAAAAAAAAGGAAGAACAACTAGAAAAGTTCTTAAACTGCAAAAGAAAAACTAGAAATACAATAAAATGTCAACAGTTTCTGGGATTATGGGTGCCTTGTTCTTTTCATGAATTTAAAACTTTTCTAAAAGGAGTTTTTCAAAAAAAATAAAAATAAAATAAAAGGAGTTTTTCATTACTGAAGCAATAATCAATGCCCAATAATTAGGGGGATGTTTTCAAAACTATGGCACATTTATTCATAGACTAGTACACACAGCTATTAAAAACAACTTTTAGGAAGTTTATATAATAACATGGGAAATGCTTATATTTCTGAAAAGCCATATGCAGGGTATAGAATTTCTCTGAAAGACTGCAAAAAAAAAAAAAAAAAGATAATAGTGGCTTTCTCCAGGGAATGGGACAAGAGAACTGAGGATAGATGTAGGTGGTAGAATTACTTTTCTCTGTATATTTTTTTTTAACACCGATCAGATTGGCAAAAACAAAAATATAATTATACCAAGTACCAGTGAGAATGTGAACAAATACCTACTCTACATTGCAGGGCAGGAGGTAAATTCCTATAACCATTTGGAGAGCAATCACATGTAGACAAGCTCAAAAATCAATTCCTTTATACCGAGATCCTGTGATTCTACTTCCCCATATTTATCTTATTACCCCATGTGTGTACAAAGAAATCCAAAAGGGTGTCTTCATGGCTTAATACCATGGAAACAGTAAGAACAGCCTAACAGTCCATTGTGGATGGAATCATGTGCCCCCAAAATTGTTTTGTTGGAGGACTTAAATCTCGGTACCTCAGAATGTGACTATATTTAGCAATAGGGTCTTTAAAGAGGTAAGTTAAAATGAAGTCATTGAGGTGAGCTCTAATCCAATATGTGTCCTTATAAGAAGAGATTAGGACACAGACATGTAGTGAAAGAAAACCATGTGAAGATAAAGGAAGATGGCGATCTACAAGCCAACAAGAGAGAAGAAAGAGAAGAAATCAACCCTGGGATGCCTGGGTGGCTCAGTTGTTTGTCTAATTCAACAACTTCTTAATTTTGGCTCAGGTCATGATCTCAGGGTCATGAGATCGAGCCCCAAGTCAGGCTTCATTCTGAGTGTGGAGCCTGCTTAAGATTCTCTCTTCCTCTTCTTCTACCCCTCCCTGCCCCTACTTGTGCTCTCTTACTCTGTCTTAAAAAAAATTTTTTTAAAGTAATCAACCCTGCCAACACCTTAATCTCAGACTTCTAGCTTTCAGAACTGTAAGACAATAACTTTCTGTTGTTGAGGCCATCCAGTCTGTGATACTTTGCTATGGTAGCCTGAGTAGATGAATGCAAAATCCATCAGTAGAAGATGGATAAATAAAGCCATGGTTATGCAAAGTCCCACTGACTACCAAAAGTTGTAAAAGATGAGAGTCTCAGAAATATGGAATCCCATGAGTAGATAACCCCCAGGAATTTAGTTCAAGTATGTTGATCCTATATCCCACCTGAACCCCAGTGGCCAGAAGTTTGATCTAACACCATATTCAAGGGAAAGCCTGGATGTTAAAGCTCAAAGAAACATCGTGCCTTTGGTCATTACTAAGGCCATTTATAGGGTTGTTCTCTAAAAATAGAGGACAGATGCCCAAAGCCAGCTTGCTTCCTTAGGATTCCTCCTCTCCCTCACCCCAGAGAAAGAACCCTGTTAGGGTGAATGGAATTCAATCCTTCAATCATTTGTTCAATCAACACTGACGCCAGTACCCCTTTGGGTCCAGAGTCTTGTTAGGTATGAAGATATAAGATAAACACCTGTCAGGCAGCTGGCAGTCTGGCTGGGGAGAGACAAATGAAATCAAGTCATGGCACAAAGTATTACTGGGGATCTGTGAGCAGAACTGAGGTGAGTGGAGAAAGACATCACAGTGAAAACAGCATCTTGCACTTTGTATTTTCTCTGCCAGAAAGGCCTTTTTTACTTTGGGAAACATCTGCTCAAAAAAGGAAGGTCTTTCAGGCTGCAGCAATAAAAGATAACAAGGGCATAGAGTCACAAATGCCCCAGGCAGCTGGGGCAGGGCTCTAAGTGGGGCAGCTGCATTGCCTGGTGGGAGGGGTGGGAACCAGGCTGGTCAGGGTCAGAGGCGAAGAGGTAGGTTTTAAGTTGCAGACGGTAGGAGTGGACAGAATTTTTTATGAAGACTGGCCTGATGGGCTGTCCAGGATGATTCTCTGGCAGTAGCTTGCAAAAGGACCAGAGGGAGACAGGACTGGTAGCCAGGCAGAAAACCTGTCCCAGCATCCAGGGCTTTTCCAGGCCGGTGCACACAGAGCTAGTTGTGACTCGAGACTGCAGCTGAAAATGCTGAAAGGTCATTTTGCCTCTGAAACACAAGGCAAAAGACAGAAAAAAAGGCCTGGAAAGAATGGATGATTGTAGCTGGCAACTGCTTAGCCTGTGTACATTTTAATGTCAAAAGTGCTTATTCTGTGTGAATTTTCTTTGAGAACAAAAGGGGCCATTTGATCCCCAGGGCTATGTGGATCCAGAAAGCCATAGAGAAAAGTGCTGTGCTATCCAGAAAAGTGCTCCCGATCTGCCTCCACTGGTTGTATCAGCATTTCAGGAAAAACTGAGAGGCTGATATTATGCCATGGCACGTAGAAGCCAGCTGGTACCCAGGGAAGGCAGGTGTCCAGGTCACTGAAACACCCGACTGCTCACCTGTGCCCCCATTTTCAGGCCTTAGAAGGGCATGCTCATCTATCATAGAAATTATAGGAAATTTAGGAGGCTCATCCCAAACCCATTTTCCCATGAGATGCACTCTGCTGGGTCAAAGAATTTGCTTCTATCCTCAATTCTGCTACAGAAGAGCTCTGTGATACAATGAACCTCATCAGATTCCCTGGGCCTCCGTTTCCTCAGATGTTAAAAACACGAGAGGAAACCAGTCATGCCCACATCTGGCTGCACATCAGAATTCTGTGGGGAGTGAGTTAAGAATACTAATTCCTAGGCATAACTACCTACAGATATCAGGTATCTGGGAAAGGGGACCCTGGAGATCGTAACCAAGTATCTGTTAGCTGCCGATCCCCAAGGTCTTATCCAAGGGTGATCTATATTCAGTTTATAGATATAAGTTCACTTTATCAGATATCCTTGTACTTACAAATTCAAATTATAGAAAGCATAGCACCACCTCCAACCCTATGGTCAATATTTTGGCTAGAATTCTGGACGGTTCTCACAAGAGGCTTAGATATATCCTGCTCCATTCTCTAGCACTTACTGAATTCTCCATCACACTGGGTCTGTCCCCTTCTCCTTTCCAATGCCAGCCAAACTGGAACCAAATCTACCTTCTTTAAGATTAAAAGTATCTCCAGCCATGGAGGTAAGAGATGAATATTCCATAATAATCCAGAATTCTATCACATCCAATTCTTCAAGGTCACCCTGACCAATCCACCTATGGGGATTTCCCCTTCTCAGGCCTTGTCACTTCCGGCCGGGACATTCTGCTGCTGCAGAGCAGTGTGTGCCTAATTTCCTCCAAGTTCTGTCCATTTCTCCCCTATAGCGGTTTGCTCCACACAACCTACATCAGGTATTGAAACTAGGCCAAACTCTGCATATTTCAAAATGCACTAAGGATCCTCTTAAAAAGTCTTTGAGGACCACAAACACTGACAGAACACAAAACACCTTCTCTTGAATGGAATCAAATGATATAGTTTGACTCACCTCACCGGTTTGCTCCTTCCCCTAACTAGCAGAGTAAGAGAAGATGGAAATAAGGGCAGTTGGCACTTTCAACAGTGAATCTATTTCCCCACTCCTTGCATATGTTTAATAACTCCCCCAAGTGGCAGGACCAGGCAGTCTGCTGCTAAAATTATTTTGTCCCTCTGAAAACATAAGTGCCTCTGCACCAAGGGGAAGATGGATTTTGGAGTTGCCCAGACTAGGACTTGAACCCCAGCTCCTCCACTAACTGGGCAGGCGACCTTGGGAAGTTATTTAAAATCTCTGAGCCTTGGTTGCATTATACTTTTGCTTTCCTATAAGTACGGAGCTACCTCATTTCATGGTGCCTGATGGTGGCCAAGCACAGCAACATTACTGTGTTCCAGCCTCATGTACAGGACTCTTGTCCTGTCCTTTGGAATCAAGCTTGCCCTTGTGCTCTTCCACATCTGAAAAAAAAAAAAAAAGATAACACCAAGTTCACAAAACTATATGAGGTAACATTAGATATGATGGGAAATGTCAGTAAAAGCTAGCTTTCATCTTCTAGCATCCGGTAGGCAACCTTGAATAAGTTTAGGGAATTTGACAAAGCTCATGTGGGATGAGCTTTCTGCAAATACCTCTTCCCCTGGGCCTCATAAAGTCATTCACTGAGCATGGGACCTTTACAAACATCCTCCTGGAGGAAGATTAGATGCCCCACTACGACTACAGGCAAGTATGAAAGTACAGTCTGCTCCTTTGGGTGGCCACTGCATTAACAGGTAATGATATGTTGCAATGCCAACATCTAATTTCAGGACAAGGGCAAGCTTGATTCCAAAGGACAGGACAAGAGTCCTGTACATGAAGCTAGAAAACAGTAATGTTGCTGTGCTGGTCCACCATCAGGCACCATGAAATGAGGTAGCTCCGCACTTACAGGAAAGTAAGAGTATGGGATCCCTGGGTGGCGCAGCAGTTTACCGCCTGCCTTTGGCCCAGGGCGCGATCCTGGAGACCCGGGATCGAATCCCGCGTCGGGCTCCCGGTGCATGGAGCCTGCTTCTCCCTCTGCCTGTGCCTCTGCCTCTCTCTCTCTCTGTGTGACTATCATAAATAAATAAAAATTAAAAAAAAAAAGAAAGAAAGTAAGAGTATAATGCAACCAATCACTGAATAATTCTGAAATCCAGGGTTGTCCTGGGCACACACCTAGATCATGTCTTTTTAGTCACAGCTCTTTGAGCACAGAGAATGGGTCTTCAGCATCTTTTACCTGCAGTATCTAACAGAGTATCAGGCTCATGCCAGACCTAACAACATTTAAGAAGTGAATGCATCTGTTAATGTCCATTGATGGCCAGATGAGGGAGTTTCAGACTACTTAAACTGACTGCCCAAGTGAATATTTTACATAACGGGCTTTCAGGATCCCCTGAAAACACAAGCCTTTATTTCAAAAACTAGTTCTGAAAACCAGAAAATATTTCGCAGTTCAAAAGTGACTTAAACAGAACCTTCTAGTGCAATGATGCATTAAACTAATTCATTCAATCCCTCATTCATTCAACAAACACTTACTAAATCATTACATGCCAGGCACTATGCCAAGTTCTGGAGACAAAATAAATAAAATGTGGTCCCTTGAGAGGGGTTGCACATTGGTCAATATTTTTAAACTTCCCATGTGGTTCTGTGCAGCCAAAGTGGAGAGGCTGCCCAGGATGACTGTGTTCTCAGAGCCTGCATAGTAAAGCAGGGTGCACCCATACCAGTTCTGGAGACCACCTGCCATGCCCTCTTTTCTCCTCCCAATTTCCTACTTTCTGCCTTCTTTTCCCTTCAAATATATATAAAAAAAATCTCACCAAATTATTGCTTTTGCAACTATTGAATAATGTTCCTTGTTGTTACCTTAAAGAGGAAAAGAAAACCCCCCCAAATAAAATATTTTAGATTTGGCTTTTTCAAAAACAAACTATGAAATCTAGTTCTTTCATTTTTTTCCTTTTAATTCCAGCGCAGTTAACATATAGTGTTATATTTGTTTCAGATGTACAGTCTAATGATTTAACAATTCCATATATTACTCAGTGCTCATCATGATAAATGTGCTTTTAATCCCCTTCACCCATCCCCCAACTCCCCCTCCCCTCTGGTAACCATCTGTTTGTTCTCTATAGTCAAGTTTGTTTTTTGGTTTGTCTCTTTTTCCATTGTTCATTTGTTTTACTTAATTCCACATGAGTAAAATCATAGGGTATCTGTCCTTCTCTGATTTATTTCACTTAGCATAATGCCCTCTAGCTCCATCTATGTCATTGCAAATGGCAATATTTCATTCTTTTTATGGCTAATATTCCATTGTGTGTGTGTGTGTGTGTGTGTGTATACTATATCTTCTTTAACCATTCATCATCAAATTGATGGACATTTGGGCTACTTCCATAATTTGGCTATTGTAAATAATGCTGCTATAAACATTGGAATGCACGTATCCCTTTGAATCGGTGTTCTTATATTTTTTGGGTAAATACCCACTAGTGCAATTCCCGGATTGTAAGGTACTTCTATTTTTTATTTTTTTGAGAGCCATCCATACAGTTTTCCACAGTGGCTGCACCAGTTTTCATTCTCACCAACAGTGCAGGAGGGTTCCT
Source organism: Canis lupus dingo (assembly GCF_003254725.2). NCBI lineage: Eukaryota > Metazoa > Chordata > Mammalia > Carnivora > Canidae > Canis > Canis lupus. The sequence goes on from NC_064277.1 coordinate 18,821,704, forward strand.
TTTTCTCCACATCCTCATCAACTCTTTTCCTGTGGTTTTTATTTTAGCCATTCTGACAGGTATGAAGTGATATCTTGTGGTTTTGATTTACATTTCCCTGATAATGAGTGATGCTGAGCATCTTTTCATGTGTCTGTTGGTCATCTGTATGTTTTCTTTGAAGAAATGTCTGTTCATGTCTTCTCATTTTTAAATTGGATTGTTTATTTTTTGGGTGTTGAGTGTATCAGTTTTTTATATATTTTGGATATTAACCTTTTATTGGATATGTCATTTGCAAACATCTTCCATTCAGTAGGTTGTCTTTAGTTTTGTTGATTGTTTCTTTTCCTCTGCAGAAACTTTTATTTTGATGTAGTCGGAAAAGATTATTTTTGCTTTTGTTTCTCTGGCCTCAGGAGACCTGTTTAGAAGGATGTTACAGCCAATGTCAGAAATCACTGTCTGTGTTCTCTTCTAGGATTTTTATGGTTTCAGGTTGCAAAAACAAAGCTGGAAGTATCATAATTCCAAATTTCAAGTTATATTACAAAGCTATAGTAACTGAAATAATATGGTACTGGCACAAAAATAGACAGATAGATCACTGAAAGAGTATAGAAAGCGCAGAAATAAGTCGACAATTATATATCCAATTAATCTTTGACTAAGGAGGCAAGAATATACAATGGGAAAAAGTGTCTTCAAGAAATGGTGCTGGGAAAACTGGACAGTGACATACAGAAGAATGAAACCGGACCACTTTCTTACATTTCATTTTGAGTCTGTTTTGTGTATGGTGTATTTCTTTTAAACCAAAAGCTCACTGACCCAAAACTGTTTAATCAATGTATATTTAGGACAGTGTTGAACTCTACAAATTTCAGTATTTTTTCTAGTTCTGTGAGAAATGCTATTGGTATTTTGTAGAGATTTGGGTAGTATAGACATTTAAATAATATTAATTCTTCCAATCCATGGACATGGTATATCTTTTTATTTTCTTGATCATCTTTAATTTCCTTCATCTATGTTTTATAGTGTTCAGAGTATAGATCTTTCACCTCCTTGGTTATGTTTCTTCCTAGGTATTTTATTCTTCTGGAACCATTGTAAATGGGATTGTTTTCTCAATTTCCCTTTCTGCTACTTCATTATTAGTGTAATGAAATGCAACAGATGTTTATGTTAATTTTGTAACCTGCAACATTACTGAATTCACTTATTCTGATAGTTTTCAGAATCTTTAGGGTTTTCTATGTATACTATCATGCCATCTGCATATAGTGACAATTTAACTTTTTTCTTATTAATTTGGATGTCTTTTATTTCCTTTTCATCTCTGATTGCTGTGACTAGGACTATGTTGAATAAAAGTATTGAAAGTAGATATCTTTGTCTCTCAGCTTTTCACCAGTGTGATAATAGATGTGGTTTTCTCATATATGGCCTTTATTATGTTGAGGTATGTTCCCTCTAAACCTCTATTCAGGCTTTTGATCATGAATGGATGTTGTATTTTGTTAAATGCTTTCTCTATTGACATATTTTTATTCTTCATTTTATTAATGTTGTGTATCACATCTTGCTAATATTGAGTCATTTTTGCATCCCAAGAATAGAGCCCGCCTGATAAGTGGTGAATAATTCTTTTATTGTCAAATGTGGTTTGCTAATGTTTTGTTAAGAATTTTTGCATCTATATTCATAAAGGATATTGGCCTATAATTCTCTTTTTTGGTTGTATTTGTGTCTTTATCAGGGTGATGGGCCTCAGAGAGTGTATTTAAAAGCTTTCTTCCATCTTCTATCTTTTAGAATAGTTTTAGAATAGGTATTAAGTCTTCTTTAAATACTTGATAGAATTCACCTGTGATACCTTCTGGTCCTAGAATTTTGTTTGCTGGGAGGTTTTAGATTACTGATTCACTTTTGTTACTACTAATTGGTCTGTTCCAATTTTCTATTTCTCCCTGATTCAGTTTCGGAAGATTGTATGTTTCTAGAAATTTATCTATTTGTTCTAGGTTTTTCAATTTGTTGGCATATCACTTTTCTTAGTAGTTTAAAAAAATCCTTTGCATTTCTGTGTTATTGGTTGTCAGTTCTCTTTTGTTTCAAATTTTATTTGAGTTCTCTCCCTCACTTTTGTTTTCTTGATGAGTCTGGCTAAACGTTTATCGACTTTATCTTTTGAAATAATCAGATTTTGGTTTCATTGATCTTTTGTGGGTTTTTAAAAATCTTTATTTCCTTCCTTCAACTAACCTTTGGGTTTGTTTGTTTGTTTGTTTTCTGGTCCCTTTAGGTGTTAGGTGGATTGTTTGACATTTTTCTTGTTTCTTGAGGTAGACCTGTATAAATTTCCTTTTTTAAAAAAAATTTTTTTTATTTATTAGAGACAGAAAGAGAGACACAGGCAGAGGGAGAAGCAGGCTCCATGCAGGGAGCCCGACTCGATCCAGGGTCTCCAGGATCACGCCCTGGGCTGGAGGCGGTGCTAAACAGCTCAGCCACCAGGGCTGCCCTAAATTTCCTTTTAAAGACTTTTATTTTAGAGAGATAAGAATGAATGAATGAATGAATGAGAGAAAGAAAGAAAGAAAGAGAGAGAGAGAAAGAAGAAGAAAGAAAGAAAGAAAGAAAGAAAGAAAGAAAGAAAGAAGAAAGAAAGAAAGAAAGAGAAGAAAGAAAGAAAGAAAGAAAGAAAGAAAGAAAGAAAGAAAGAAAGAAAGAAAGAAAGAAAGAAGAAAGAAAGAAAGAAAGAAAAAGAAAGAAAGAAAGAAAGAAAGAAAGAAGAAAGAAAGGGCAGGTGGGTAAGGGGCATAGGGAGAAAGAAACAGCAGGGGGAGAGAATCCTATAGTAGACTCCACCTGAGTGTGGAGCCCAATTTGGGGCTCAATCCCAGGATCCTGAGATCATGACCTGAGCTGAAATCAAGAGCAGGACACTCTACTGACTGAGCCACACAAGTGCCCCTAAATTACCCTTTTAAAACTGCTTTGGTTGTGTCCCAAAGATTTTGGCCATTATGTTTTCATTTCCATTTGTCTCTATTTTTTTTTTTACTTCCTCTTTGATTTCATTGGCCCATTGGACATTAGTAGCATGTTGTTTAGATTCGTGATTGTATTATTTCCAGTTTTATTTTCATGATTGATTTCTAGTTTCAACCCATTGTGATCAGAAAAAAATGAATATAATTTCAACCTTTTCAAATTTATTAAGACTTCCTTTGTAGCCTAACGTGATCTATCCTGGAGAATGTTGCATATGCACTTGAATGTGTATTCTGTTGGTTTTGTATGGAATGTTCTGCATATATCTGTTAAGTCCATGTGGTCTAATATTTCACTCAAAGATACTATTTCCTTTTCCTTTTCTGCCTGGATGATCTAACCATTGATTCAAGTGAGGTGTTAACTGTCCCTTACTGTCAGTTTCTCCCTTTATGTCTATTAATATTTGTTTTATGTATGTAAGTGCTCCCATGTTGGGTGCATGAATATTCACATTGTTATATCCTCTTGTTGGATTGATCCTTGTATCATTATGTAATGTCCTTCATGGTCACTCATTAGAGTATGTATGTACGTATGTATGTATGTATGTATGTATTTATGAGAGACAGAGAGAGGCAGAGACATAGAGAGAGAAGCAGGCTCCCTGCAGGGAACTCAACACAGGACTTGATCCCTGGACCCCAGGATCACAATCTGAGCTGAAGGCAGATACTCTACTGCTGAGCCACCCAGGTGTCCCCAGTCTTTGTTTTAAAATCCATATTTTCTGATATAAGGATTGCACATTGTGGGTTTTTTTCTTCCATTTGCATGGAATTTTTTTTTTTTTTTGTGGGGAGGGCTTTCCTTTCAGTTTGTATGTGTCTTTAGAACTGAAGTGAGGCTCTTATTGGCAGCATATGGATGTGTCTTGGTTTTTTTTTTTAATCTTTCAACCACCCTTTGTCTTTTAAGTGGACCATTTACATTTAAAGTAATTATTAAATAAATATAAATAAATAAATAAATAAATAAATAAAGTATTTATTGATAGGTATGTGCTTATTGCCATTTGGTCATTGTTTTCTGGTCATTTTTTGCAGTTTTCCTGTTTCTTGTTCTCTTTCATTATGATTGGTGACTTTATAGAGTGTTATACTTCTACTTCTTTATTTTTTGTATATATATATATATATATATATATATATATATATATATATTATAGGTTTTGGGTTTGTGGTTACTATGTGGTTCACATGTAACAGCCTAAGTATATAGCACTTTATATTAAGTTGATGGTCACTATTAAGTTTGAACACATTCTAAAAGAACTTTTTTATTCCCCTTTTCACATTTTATGTATATGTTGTCCCATTTTACATGTTTTTAGTTATATTTTCCACTTTAACTGTTCTCGTAGGCCAGTTTCGTGGTGATGAACATTTTAAATTCTTGTATATGAAATTCTGTCCTTCAATTCTGAATAACCTTGCCAGGTAGAATATTCTTGGTTGTAGAGGTTTTTTTTTTTTTTTTCTTTTTCCTTTCAGATGGGCCTGGATTGTTCCGTGGTGCTTTGTGTCTGTGTCACCTTGGTGAGAAGGCTAAAGCTGTAGTGAGTGCCAATCAGGGGTGTCCTGGTGTGTGCTATGCAATCATGTTTTGAAAGGAATCTTTTTTCCTGAGCTATAGGTCTCAACAGTGGGCTTAAAATGTTCAGGAAACCATGCTGTGAATATGTGCTGTCATCCAGGCTCTGTTGTTCTGTTTATAGAGCACAGGCAGGGTAGATCTAGCATCATTCTTAAGGGCCCTAGGACTTTCAGAATGGTAAATGAGCATTGGCTACAAGTAAGTCAGCAGCTTCATCAGCCCCTAACAGGAGAGTCAGCCTGTCCTTTGAAGGCAGACATTAACTTCTCCTTTGCAGTTATGAAAATCCTGGATGGCATCTTCTTCCAATAGAAGGGTGTTTCAACTAAATTGAAAATCTGTTGTTTAGGGAAGCCACCTTCATGAGCTCTCTCAGCTAGGTCTTCTGGAAAACTTGCTCCAGCTTCTACATCAGCACTTGCTGCTTTACTCTGCCCTTTTCTGTTATGGAGACAGCTGCTTTCCTTAAACCTCAAGAACCAATGTCTATTAGCTTCAGACTTTCCCTCTGTAGCTTCCTCACCTCTCTCAGCCTTTACAGAATTGAAGAGAGCTAGGACCTTGCTCTGGATTAGGCTTTGGCTTAAGTGGAAGCTATGGTTGATTTGATTTCTCCAGACCACTAAAACTGTCTCCAGACCACTAAAACTGTCTCCATAACAGCAGTAAGACTTTTGCTTTCTTATCTTGTTCACTAGAATAGCACTTTTCATTTCCTTCAAGAACTTGTCGTTTGCATTCAAGTTGGCTGTTTGGTGCAAGAGGCCTAGCTTTCAGCCTATCTCAGTTTTCAGCATGCCTTCCTCGCTGAGCTTAATCATTCCTAGCTTTTAATTTACAGTGATAGATGTGTGATTATTACTCTTACTTGAATGCTTGGAGGCCCTTGTAGGGTGATTAATGGGCCTAGTCTCAGTATTTTTGTGTCTTGGGAAATAAGGAGGCCTGAGAAGAGGGAGAGAGAGATGGAGAACAGCTGGTTGGAACAGTCAGAACACACACACTTCTCAGCTAAGTTCCTTGTCTTATCTGGGTGAGCTTCATGGCATCCTAAAATAATTAAAAAGTCTGAAATACTGTGAGAATTACTGAAATCTGACAGACATAAGTAAAAAATGGTGTCGGAAAAATGGTGCCGGTAGACTTGCTTGACATATGGTTGCCATGAACCTTTGATTTGTAACAAATGCAGTACCTGCAAAGCACAACAAAGTGAAGTGCACAAAAAGAAGCACGCCTGCACTGAATAAAACCCTGCAATAAGAAAAATGTGCTAAGGGCCCAGCACTGTCTGACATATAACATTTATAAGCCCAGAATGCAAAGGCTTCACTTTGACTCCATTCTGTAATGAATTCTTAGCAGACACTAAAGGGACCTATGGTCCATGTTTCTCAGGACTGAAGAGTAGAGTCAGCAGAGTCATTAGCATGACAGGACAGTTGATCACCCTAGTGATAACCTCTCTTAGTGATAATCTCTACCAAAATTCTTCTCTCAGAAATGAAGATGTTTAGCAGCATCTGGGTGGCTCAATCATTTTAAGCGTTTGCCTTCAGTTCAGGTCATGATCCCAGGGACCTGGGATCAAGCCCCATGTGGGGCTCTCTGCTCAGTGGGGAGTCTGTTTCTCCCTCTCCCTCTGCTTGCCACTCCCCCTGCTTGTGCTCACACACTGTCAAATAAATAAAATCTTTTAAAAAAATGAAGATATTTAAGTACAGTGAAGCCTGATTATAAATCATATTGCAAGTTCAAAGATTTCACTATAACATGGATTACTCAATATTCTTTGTGCTCCTGGTGATATGTACCATTCTTACTAGTGTGCATTTTTCTTGGTCTTGAGCCTCGAAATGTTCCTGTTGGAAAAAGACCCAGACAGATTTTAAGCACCTATATCTCCTCTCCCATAACATCCCTCATGGACCAGACAGGTAGGATTGCCCCCAAGGTTACCTTGTTAAATTGGGGTGAGCCTCAAACACTGGCCAAAATGTGCTACTTTTTAACTTCCATTACCTTACATAAGGCCTAGAGTTCAGATTCTGGTATTCTTCTCTAGCATCATAAAACTCTTCAAGGGACAAGCACATCACTTCACATTTTTTTGTCCTAAGAGAAGCAGCAGCAGGATACCTCATGGAAATACCAACTGCCAACAGCTCTCTTGGGACTACCGTGGATTTTAATCTCTGCTTTTTCACTTACTTTGGGACTGTGGGGACAGTTAGCAAACATCCCACTGATTTTCTGTTTCCTCATCTGTAAAAGGGGGTTTAAGCCTACCTGTAAAATTGGGAATGAAGATAGGAAATCAAACCAAAAACCAAAACCATTCAAGTGCCTGACAGGAGAAGGATAAATTGAAAATGTTATAAATGCTCAAATTTTAAACAAAGTTTGTTAAAACCTAGAGAAACACACAAATATACACATGTGCTTCATAATTCCAAGTCTCTACTCACAGAAACAAAAAAACTAATTCGTCTGTTCAGAAATATTTCCTTTATAGAGAAACATTCATTTAGTATTCATTCAATATGAAACCAAGTTTTGACCATCTGATTTGAACAAATTCTCTCCTCCCAAGGCATTTATTTGAGGGCACACCATTGTAACATATAATTTATTATCAGCATCATCATTATTATCTTGCATATTTAATACCATGTTTCTTTCTCCCACATAGAATATTAACCAATAGAAGTCCCTGAAAGGAACCACAGCACATTCATAACAAAGATAGAAGATGGTTTTCAATTTCTGCTTTCCAATATGATGATTCAACTAAAACAGTCAGATTTAATCAGCTGCAAAATCAGAAAAGTGAAAATCTGCCCACATGCGCATCATAGCCATGATCATTAACACTTCTATGGAATGAGGGGAGCCTATTGCTTCTTATCAGGCTTCTATATAACTTTAAATTACTTTCTTTTTTTTAATGGCTTATTTAAAAGACATTCTGCTGCCTTTGATGATGCAAACATTTGGGTGTTTTCTCAGGGTCATCCCTGGGCAAGCAGATGGAGCATGTGGAATGGAAAATAGTAGGCTTTCCTAGACTCCTGGTGTCTGTGTACAGGAGACTTTCTGATTTCCAATCTTGGCTCAGTTCAAAGAAAAAAGGGAAGAGTTCTATCCCTGGAAAAAAAAAATCCAGCCTACTTTAGGGCATGCCTGACCTTCAATCCATTCAAGTGTTCACAGCAAGTCCTCCTGGCTCCTCTTTGCAGGATCCCTCTCCTCCATGGTCTTCCACATAGTTACTGTGGTCAAAGTTCTGAGGCTTCCCAAGGAAAAACTGTATCTGGGTATGTTCTGGAAGACAAACCCCGTCAGCAACAACCTTCTGCCTTTTGGAGCAGATGCACAGGTTCCAGAGGCTGGAAATCATGCTAGAAAAGCAAGGACCCAGCAGCCCAGAATGGACTGTCTTTGCAGCACTGGCTCATTCTCCACACACCTCCATGCCATTCAAATATCCTAGGAAATATTAAATCAACTGGACGTGGCTGACTTCATCCTATAAAAGGCCTTATAAAATACTCCCTGCACTTAAAAAAAATGCATGTAAACATCACTTCTAAGTCCCTGGCAAACCTTTGAGCCTTTGATCTCATCTTTCTGACATTTTGCAGTTTTACTTGCTCAGCTTCCTTGGAGGTATCAGTCTTTTTTTTTCTTATTAACGGAGTTCAGAGTCTGAGGCTGCCTCTGAATATGAGCATGTGGTTTGATTGGCAGAAATAGTATTATCAGGAGACTTATGATATGTAAATAAAAGTACATGGACCTGGAATAAAACATACACAAAAATTATATTTCACACAAGGATACCAATAGGAAATGTTTCATGGATGTGATTATATCATCTACAGTCCAGCAACTAAAGGCACTGCTTTTGGCAGAAGCAGATGTGTTTTTACTCAGGCTTGCCTCAGTCCACCCCACAGACACCCCCAGGAGGTGAGCAGGCCAGAGATAGACTAAAACCACAGGACTGGGTAGAGTAAACCCATCAGCCCATCTGCAGATAGACACACAGTACTGCCATAAGCAGACTGAGAACATTAATCCCATGAGAGCCAGAAACTCCTACTATTCAAAATGTAAGGACACATAGGAAAATCCAAACCTTATACTCTGTTCCCTAGATACATATGCAACTTTAGCCAATGTACTCAAGTATAAGGGGTTCTTCTTGTGTGTGTTAGGAGCCAGAAGAATTCAGATTTTCAAAACCTACTCCACAACTCTGAAAACAGCTTTCATCCAAATTAATAAGAAACAAGTGTTGCTTTTGAGTCTGTGGACTTTTATTGCGTAAATGTGGTATTCAACATGCTGAGCACAATGTAGACAATAAATACTGGGCATATCTGGAAATGCAAGTAATTAGAAACAGCTCACATTTGTACAATTGTTCTGTATCCTTTTGGAAAGGCTGGACTTAAACTTTCTCCAATGCTCTTTGAAGATCAAAGGAAAATAATGTTAAGAGGAGGAAAAAAAACCACAATGGATTCATGTATCATTCTCAGCTTCTGTGATCACGTCAGACACATTAGAATCAGATAATTTTCATATCCCCTAAACGTCCCTGAACATGTCTACAGAATAGTCAAGACTTCTAACAGCAACAAACACATTTTCATTCATTCTTTCAGTAAGTATTTACTGCTTAGGTTGTACAAAGCATTAAACTGGGATTTACAAAAAGGCAAAGCCTCCATCTCTTTTTTCAGGGGAATGGGAAACAAGACAAGTATACAGGAGTAAGGGTACGTGTCCTCCACCCCTTGGCTGTAGGGCATGTTCCAAAACCTGCAAGTGGATGTCTGAAACTGCAGATAATACCGAGCCCAATATATGCTGTTTTTTCCTCTATATACCTATCTATGATATAGTTTATAAACTAGGCACAGTAAGAGATTAACAATAAATAATACAACAATTATAACCATATTAACCACTGTAATAAGTTATGAGAATGTGGTCTCTTCTCTCTCAAAATACAGTCCAACAGTACTATCCCCACCCTTCTTATGATGATGGGAGATGATTACACTAGAAGCATTAGACTACTACTGGCCTTCTGACCATATACATCAGAAGGAGGATCATCTGTTTCTGGAGAGCAACTGAGTGTGTGTAACTGAAACCATGGAAGGTAAAACTGGGGATAGGGAACCCCTATAATTTATCCAGCCCCAGGCAAGTGAGCAACTCATTTATTGTCAAAACCAGAACACTTGAGCATGAAAGAGTTCTACGGACAGAAACACCAGCTCAGGCAGCTCAGGCAGCCCGGGTGGCTCAGTGGTTTAGCACCACCTTCAGCCCAGGTGTGATCCTGGAGACCGGGGATTGAGTCCCACGTCAGGCTTCCTGCATGGAGCCTGCTTCTGCCTCTGCCTCTCTGTTTCTCGAATAAATAAATCTTTAAAAAAAAATACCAGCTCAAGGTGTAAACTAGGGTTCTCAACAGGCACCCCAGCCAAAGATTTTAAAAGCTGTACACCTAAAATATACTTTGTCTTGCATTTGCCATAACCTTTGAAAGATGGCCATATTTACACTGGAACAATTATGTGGATTAAAACCAAATATTTTGGGAGTCAAGGGAAAAATATTTCAATCCCCTGGCAAAGTTTAGAAAGCTATTCTGACATGCCACATTTTCTAAAATTTTAACAACTATTTCATTTTTCTATTATGGAAAAACTCAACATTTATTGAGCACACTGGGTACCCTGGATACATAGATGAATGAGGCATAGTTCCTACTCTCAAGGACTTTGTTCAAATTCTAACATCCTTGGGATCCCTGGGTGGCTTAGTGGTTTAGCACCTGCCTTTGGCCCAGGGCATGATTCTGGAGTCCCGAGATTGAGTCCCGCATCAGGCTCCCTGTGTGGAGCCTGCTTCTCCCTCTGCCTGTGTCTCTGCCTGCCTTTCTCTCTCTCTCTCTCTCTCTCTCTCGATCTGTGTCTCTCATGTATAAATAAATAAAATCTTAAAAACAAAAAAGGGTCATCTATTTAAAGACAAATTGGGATCCCTGGGTGGCGCAGCGGTTTAGCGCCTGCCTTTGGCCCAGGGCGCGATCCTGGAGACCCGGGATCGAATCCCACGTCGGGCTCCTGGTGCATGGAGCCTGCTTCTCCCTCTGCCTGTGTCTCTGCCTCTCTCTCTCTCTCTGTGACTATCATAAATAAATAAAAATTAAAAAAAAAAAAAGACAAATTAACACATATGGATTTGCTTTTCAAAATGAGTTCACAGAAAGGTTCTGCTATGGACTACATTTGTACCCCAACCCCCAATTCATGTGTTGAAGCCCTAACTTCCCACATGATGGAATTTGAAGAAGTGGAGCTTTGGTAGGTAATCTGGTTGGGGTGGGGTCCCCATGATGAGATTAGTGCCTTTATAAGAAGATAAAGAGAAAACAGAGTGGGAGCTGTCCCTCTGTCTCTGTCTCTCCTATATTCTCCTATATATGTCTCTATCTCTCTGCCAGGTGAAGAAACTGCAAGAAGGCAGTCTTCCGTAAACCAAGAAGAGAACTTTCACCAAAAACCAAATCTGCTGGCATCTTGATCATGGACTTCCCAGCCTCAACTGTGAGAAATGTCTGTTGTTGAACTCACTCAGTCTGTACTCAGTCCTAGCATCCTGAGCTAAGACAAATTCTTTCATTTTTCACTTGGGACTCATTTACAACTTAAAGAAGATTAGACAGGAATTTATTTTTTAAAAGATTTTATTTATTTATTCATGAGAGACACACAGAGAGAGAGAGAGAGAGAGGCAGAGTCCCTGTGTGGAGCCTGACATGGGACTCGATCCCGGGACTCAAGGATCATGCCCTAGGCCGAAGGCAGGCGCTAAACCACTGAGCCACCCAGGGATCCCCCTAGACAGGAATTTAAAGTTAGGAAGTCTCACTGTAGATGGAAAACTGACTACACTTAAAAATAAACCATGTCTGAAATTTAAACGTTAAGCAGTGAAGGATGTGCTGAGAAGTGGATTTGCACACACCTGCCATTCATTTCCAGTTACAGAAAGTAGCCCCAAGTGAGGAACAGATCTAGAATATAACCAGACCCATCTCCATTAAAAGAGGATTCAATTCTCATTTCTTTCATCAGATTCAGTGAATCTCTTAAGAGATACTAAAAACACCTTTTGAGATGCAATGTAGGATTCACCTTTGGCAACATGTGACTCTTAAAATTCAAATTGATTAAAAATTGATAAAATTAAATTGACGAAAAATTCAATTGAATAAATTGATAAAATTAAAAATTCAGTTCCTTAGTCACACTAGCCACATTTCAAATGCTCCATGGCCACATGTGCTGATGGCTAACACAACTGGATGGCATTCCTCTCATGGCAAACACTTCTACTGGACAGAGCTGATCTGGATAGGGAATGATTGTGTTTGAAATGAAATGAAAATCTACTTGGGTAATCTGGGTTGGTAAATCTAATAGTTACCAGAGTGTAGGGATCAGCATACTTTAGTCAGTTAAATGCATGTTATCTTAAACAAATCACTATTTAGCATGATCCTCCACCAGTAACATTCTTCCTAAGTAGCTTCTCCTAAAGAAATGTTTAGTGACTGCATTACTGTTCTTGCTGTAAAGGAATTCTGGGTCCGAAAGTCAGGTCTAGCTGTGTGAGTTTTGTTCAATTAGCCTCTCTGAGCTTCCACTTCATCATATGATAAATGGGGATACTGATACCTACTTCTTTCTCTCCTCAGCCCACTGCTATCTACCACAGGTTCTACGTTCTGCAACACTCATTACTTGGGGCTTCAGTGCACAGACCTCCTCGTAGCCCAGGGGGCCTTTTCTATGCTGTTTCCTGTGTCTGGAGCACAGTTCAGAATGCCCCACCTTGCCCACCACCCTCCATCCTCACACACACTATGCCTGTTTCACTCCCCCACTACAGCTTCCACATCCTAGCCCAGAGGCCACTCTCACCCAAAAGCTGCCCTGAATGTCCAGTATGAGTCAGATCCTGCTACCTGCTCTCATAAGTCTTTGTACCATTCACTCAGAGTACGATCTCAGTGCACATATTTATAAATTTGCCCATTAACACCTGTCTCCTCCAACAAGCTATCCCTTCCAGAGTACCAGGACTGATTTCCATATTTTTTTCCATATTTTTCTTACCATCTTATCCCCAGCTTCTAGGACAGTACCCAGCAAATGGAAGGTATTAAGTGGTTTTGAGTTGAATGCAGGCATTTCTGATATAATGTGATACATACATTCTTGGTGGTGGGGGAATCTGGCATTTGGCAGTATCATGCATTTAAAATACTGGGGCATACGGAGGTATTGGGGGGGGTTCATGTCAGAAGCAGACAACTCATAACCTGTGAGACTGTAACAAAAACAATTAGCACCTAAGCCAGGCACAGTAGCTTACTGTGAGTAATATAAAAGACCAGAAGGGGCAAATATTGGCCCAGAGAGAAGGGGAAAGAAGGCACTGTGTGCAGGTGGGCCTGCCCTGAGGCTGGACAAGGTGGAGGGAAACCAGCTAAGGAGGGAAAGCAGCAATCCAGGAATCCAGGGCGGAGCAGGTGGGGGAAGAGGGAGGGGGCGCCTTTCAGAAGAGGGAGCTCGGGGAAGGGGCACTCAATTTCAGTACTCTTACTCTAGAACTTAACAGGTCTGTGCTCCTAGGACTGTAGGACCTGCACTGAGGATTCTTCTGCTGAAGATTCTAATTCTTTCCCACTATTCTGGCAACCCACATCTAGAAACATTGGTATATAAACCAGCTCAACTTCCATGCTATACTGACAGAACACCTATGACCTAACAGGTAGTACAGAAACTGACTTCACAGGTATCACACACTTCCCTCCACTTCTTTTCCTATGACCCTATGACCCACAGGGTGGTTGGTGGGGGGAGGGGGGTGCAGAAAGGGGGAGGGGATCTCTCTACTTATAGACCTTGCTATCTGTGTATTGAGTAGTAAAAGCTACTTTGATCATTTGACCAGTGCAACAACTACCCAGAAATCCCCACTTAAAATGGGACATGTTTGCATTTATTTTGAAGTCTGAGCTATGCTCCAAAATCAATCTACCAAAACCTGTGCAAGCACTGAACAATACCAAGTCAGCCTTTATTAAGTACAGATTATATGCCAGGCATAAGGCTAAGCCCTTTGCACATTTATTTCATTCCAATCCAAAAAACAGTCTTTTGTGATAGAGTATATTCTTAAACTTCACTTACAGGTGAGAAAAGCCAGTTAAGAGAGGTTAATTATTTGCCCCAGGTCACAAACCAGTTGACAACAGTAGAAAAATACTAAATCAATCTGGGTGAAATAATAAAAGTTAAGCAAGAATCGGTTTAGAGTTCATCAGGACCACTGGGGGTTGAATACAAAAGCCGGACACTCCTTCCTTAAAGGTCTCTTGTTTCTGGTGTGAGCCATCTTTTTCCTCCATCCCGCAGCTCAAACCATCAATCCCCCATGTGCACCACCAGTGCTACCATCGCACTAGCACCCCAGGCTCCCCCTGCAGACCCCTCAGGTCATCCCACCCAGCTCCTGCCCATTTCTGTCCTGCTGTCAGAATGCTCCCCAAGACTCCAACATAACCCCACATTCATCCTCTGAGTTGATATCCCAGACAGATTGCTGCAAACTTCACGGTCACAGCATCCCTTAATTACATTAGGGATGTCTGAAAGGCTTCCTGTCAATTTTGCTCAGATGTATGGTTATATGTTTGTTGGGATCCCTAGGATAACCATTTCCTCCCAGAGCTTTCTATGGGCTGTATTTAGAAATTCTTAATACTGAGTGACTCATAGTTTACATATCGAAGCTGTATTTAGAAATTCTTAATACTGAGTGACTCAGTTTACCAACTCCTGAGTCAAACACAGAGAAAACAGACCAGTTTACAAAACAGCAATTGAGAACAATGGAAACTTACTTGTATAAGCTGATGGTTGGCTCAACTGCCAACAGGACAAAGGGTGCAACTGTGTAAGAGACAGCCAGCTGAGTGACTGCCCAGGTGACCACATCATACACAACCTTGAGGGCTCTGGAGGAAAGGAAGCAATGTCTGTAGTTGTTCCTCACCTGCGAGCAAAGGAAGGCAAAGCCAGGGGCAGGAGAAAGTATGAAAAATAAAAACAACTTTTATTCTGTGCATGCAGGCAGTATACTTCAGGAATATCAATGATTAAAAGTACCATTGTGGTTTTTATTATTATAAAGATATATATTTATGTTCACTGTAGACAAATGTTCAAAGAACAAAGAACTAAGCAAAGAAAGAATTTATTTTTTGACATCTCCCAGACAAAGGGAGAGGTTTATAAACTTGGTACATATCCTTCCTAGCCTTTCTCTATTCATACATAACCATATTCGTATTTTCACTGATGGCATGGATTTATTTTCTAGACTGTTTTTGTCATTTAGTAATGCATCAAAAATCTTATTCCAGTGATTTTTTGCCAGTAAATATTAACCTGATATAATTTTAAGTTAATTATGAAAAAGTTAGCTTTTCCATAATTAATTTATAGGTCTTTTGTCATACTGGGACTAGATTTGCCTCCAGAAAGACACCCAATTCCCAGCTCCAAGAAACAAAGGCACAGCTGAAACAGTGGCTTGCTTAGAGGGAGGTGAGCCCCAGTGCAGGTTAGGCTTCCCAAGGCTGCCTTCGTATGCTAAAAACACCTTCTGGGCCTTGAGTTCAAGGGTGAGCCAGAGCTCCATCCAATGGAGGAACTTGAGTGGTATCAGAAAACCCATAAGGTATTTCATTACCGAGTTCATTCTCCTGGGAACACTGTTCTACTAAAGAAAGGCTTTATATAAATCAGTGGTTTTATACCAGCTGAGATCACAGAGCTAAAGACATTTTAAGGAATAATACTCTGGATATTTTAAGAAACAAAATTCTGGTCTTTGTCTTAGTTTGTCCTGGCCATTTGTTCTTTACTTTTCTTTTCTAATCTAAGTAGGAATATGAATGGGAGAAAAGAAAATGTGTTATTTTCCATATATAATATATACTTTACTTTAAAAGTATACTAAGCAGTATGAGTAGTGATCAATTATCATTCTTGTTCACACATATATTCCAACAAACATTCACCTAACTAAAACAGAGATTCTGTGGGGAAGGGACTCCTATTCACTGTGGTATCCCAATGACTAGAACACAAACTGGCACATAAGGAGGGCTCCTGAAATATTCATGGAATACATGAATTAAAGAATGAGTGGAAAAAAAAATGAGTGAATAGCTCTGTTGGGGCTCCTAAGTTTACATCCAAAATACTGTTTGGCAAATACCAGAAAAAATTCCTGGCACCTGAATAACAAAGGCCCCAATCGTTATCAAAGACTGCAATTAAATCAAATACCAAACTCCATCTGACAATCAGAGCATGCTAAATTGCAATTATTTACATACATGTTCATCTCACTCATTAAGGACAGGCATATTTTTTCTTTCTTTATCATCCTGCTCTACAACCAGGAACACTTGAAGACAAACTGAAGTCTACCCCAAAAACCTAGAGAACCAAATTTCTTTAAAAAAAATTTTTTTTCTATTTATTCATTCATGAGTCATACAGAGAGAGAGGCAGAGACACAGACAGAAGGAGAAGCAGGCTCCTCACAGGGAGCCTGATGCCAAGACTCAGTCCCCAGACCCAGGATCATGCCCTGAGCTGAAGGCAGTCACTTAACCACTGAGCCACCCAGGTGTCCCGAGAACCAAATTTCTAAAATTCACAGAGAATTTTACACAGACTAATTTACCAGATCAGGCATGAGAACATGAAAAGTTAGAGCAGTCTCTAACCCCACAGTTTCTGTGACTGCAATTTTACTGGCTGCACAGACTTTGTGAATTATTTCTAAACTTAGGATAATGAAATGAGAAATTGAATATAAGCAGAATGAAGCCTATGAGCCTCAATTAGTCAATTACTCATCTGTATTGGTAGACTCTCTGTGTAATGATTAAACATGTTTTCAGCCGCAGAGATGGGGTGCCTGGGGCTCAGTCAGTTGAGCATTTGACTCTTGGTTTGGGCTCAGGTCTTGATCTCAGGGTCAAGGGATCAAGCCCCCACATATTTGGCCTCTGTGCTCAGCAGGGAGTCTGCTTTCCCTCTGCCCCTTCCCCCATTCATGTATGTACTCTCTCTCTAAAATAAATCTTTAAAAAGTTTTACTCTTCTAAAGTATTCAATGTTCATTACTCCTAAAATTTCTTTTGTTTTGCCAAAACATCTGTAAATAACATGAAAATAGTTCATCATTTTATGGCTCAAAATTGCTATATATTGAAGTATTTCTCTAATAGGAAGACTTCTGTTGGATTTTTCACTCCCAACTCCACCACCTCCTAATAGGATCAGAACACAACAAACATAGAGGCATCAGATTATAAAGGAAAAGATCCTACAACCAAAAGAAGCTTACTGTTCTGGCTGCTACTGTGACAAGGATTCCAGTTAAGAAAGTAAAATAGTATCCAGGGTAGACACCATGCCACAAGGCAGACAGGAAGAAGGTTAGCACCGTGGGGTACCATGGAACCCGTTCATAGCATACTCTGTGAAGAGAGGAAGATGCAATGAGTCACAGGTGAAACATAGCAGAAACGTTTACCTACACTTGTGTCTTCAGACCATGCAAAAATCATCTCATCAATTCCCTATCAGGGACTTTGAATGCAACCCTAGCTGCCTAAACTCCATGTCCTGAATGCTACCAGACAGGCAATTCACAGTCATCTGGGGAGAAGGATATGAAGTTTTAACCTGCATGGAATGAAATGATCTAGACCCCATCATACTACATCTAAAAAAGTCCAAGTGGTCACTCTATGCAGTAATAGTTCCTGCCTTGGAGAAGCTTACTCCACCAATACCCTAATTTACCAGAAAATTTATGGATAGGTGCCACTGGCACTACAAATTTTAATATTAAGATAGCATCTTTAGAAGCAGATATCCTCATTTAGTCAAAAGTAATTCTTTCCAACATGGCCCCTATGCCACCTGACTAGCCAACGCTGCAAACCCTTTCATCTATTGTGGCAATGACTCCAGTGCAAAATCAGTGTGTCAACTATATGAATTTTCAGCTTTTACGGTGTCCGTTGGATTTCATTCCATGAATTTGCTTGAAAAACTGATATTGTAAGGATGTAGCAATTGTCCTCAAATACCTTGGAGATCTTTGACTCTTGTTGTTTTACTAAATTCAATCTACAAATCACCAGTGGCACTATAAGGAAGCCACTATGTGGTGTACTAAACAAGAGGACCCAAATAAAAAGATAGGAATTCAAATAGTTAACACTAATCTAGCTCTGCATAGGTTGTCAAAAGTAATGGATTTGAACCCAAACTAAGGATTATGGCTCCCATTTCATACAAAGAAAGAGAATGCATTCGGGGAGAGAAAGACAGGACTGGGATGCCACTTGGCAATGTTTCTTTGAAATGGGGTAGTTTGCCCGGGTATTTGTTTCTTAGTGTCTGTGTCTATCTTTTTGTACAAATAAGAGATTTCATTTTCTAAAATGATATTTTAAAATATTTTTTCATTTATTAAGTGCTCATATATGTTCAGTCATCTTAGAACATAAACTCCTAATGGAGATAGTAGGATTTTTGATCCATTGGGACTACCCAATATAGAGAAATAGAGTTTTATGCTAAAATTATTGATCAGATTAATAGCAAAAATAAGTGCAAGTTTTCTAAAACTGCATGTTCAGATCAACTTTCAGACAACAGTGCATGAGCTTACTTCGGAGGTGTTACAATACATTGTCTCTTACCCCAATGTTGTGGCCGATGAAAAATGCTATGGGTCAAAAACATAATCTACAGCCTGATAGAATCATACTCTCCCTGCATTCATATGATAGGAATATTCACTAGCTAGAATTTGTTGCTTCAAAGATAGCATATTATTAGTTCCATATTAAGTAATGTTTCCGATTTTGCAATGTGTAGGGAAACAAAAGGATAGAGAAATACGAACAAAAAACACAAAGTTTAAAAGCATAAAGGTCTAGGGTACCATAAAGCTCTTAATGCTAGGGATAAATGGAGATCGTCAGTGATTCGATGCTGATACTGACCTTCCTTGACATTGAGCAATGTATTCTCTAGGTAAGAGGTGGCACAACACAGAGGTTTAAGAACCTGGCTCTTGAGACAGTCTATTGGGATTCATGATAAGCATTAGCTGTGTGACTTTGGACAAGTGACATAACCTCTCTGTGCTCATTCCTCATCTGTAAAATAGGGATAACTACCAACATCTCATGGGATTGATATGAAAGCTAAATGAGTGGCTGCTGCACAGGAATGGCACTATTCAGTGATACACTAAAATATGGTACATAGTGACCTTCTCACATCACTGTATTTCTACTTTTCCATTTACAGGGCATAGATGTTAATACAAAACAACAGTGTCAGATGACACATTACTACTGGCAGACTTGCGGCTCATCTGGTGACTCCCATCTAAACATATCCAAGTGCCATGAGTAATGAGGTCATTCTTATTTTTCTTACCGCTTTAGCCAAGTAGCTGTCTGAATATTCCAGTTTTCTAAGTACATTTTGAAACTTGTGGCAGTCTAGAAAGAAGAAAATAACACCTATCATTAGCTTTAAAAATACCCCAAGTAATGGAAAGTCGTCCCCAGAATTTCCCTGGCGGCAGATGAGATGTGCTATTTCAATAGGGACTACTCCATCAAGAGTAGATCAGCTGTTCCAACCTACACAGTAAAATTTTCTGGTATTTATAAGATTTACTTTGCACTAAGACTTGGCTTACAAAGTCTTCATTTCCCTCAAGATTTATTTTCAAATGATAGGAAAATTGAGGGAATGTCTTGTAGGTTTTTCTTCTACTCTGGTTAAAAAAAAAAACTTAAGTCATCTGAATTTTAAAACTAAACACTCTAAAAAGGGGTTTGCCACAGGAAAAGTTTAATCATGTCAATTTAGGGCCTTTCTGGATTCAGCCTAAATTTGTCATCGTTCACTATGTGGCCATCTATAAACTAGGTCAGTCTTGTGGAGTTATGCTACAAATAGCTGCTCAGGTTCAAATGCTTCCAGTTGTATTTAGAATAGTGAGAGATTTCATGCATGAAGGGGTCTCAATACAAAAAAGAAAACAGACATCACCCAACTGGCAATGACACCGGTACTATGGAAGAGAGATTCTAAATTAAGCCATCAATTGGGTTTTCTCATTAAAAAAAAAAAAAAAAAAGTCTTATCAAAGGCTGGTAGTAGAAAGCATGAAGCAAACATTCAAGAGCCAGAATTCCTAAAAAAGGTGAAAGTACCACTTTTTTTCTATTTTAACCATAAGAAAATCTCAGGCCATACACTAGTACATTTGGAGGGAAGGAGAGAGATAATAGAGAGATGGATAGAGGGATGGATAGAGGGATGGATGGAGCTATAAATAGAAGATAGATATTGTATTATGACTTTTTATTTCAAAACCCTAAGGGGTTTTATTTATGTTCTCTATGGCTAATAAAATGCTATATGCACAGCTTCAATGTACCTTAACTAAGTCAGATGTCCTTGGTTTTCTTTAGTTCTTTGCTATCAACTCTACTGAATATCCAAACTCCCTCTTTCTGGTTTTCTTTGATAATAAAGATATAACTTAATAACTTAGCCCTTCACGCTGGCCACATACTCAGTGAAAGGACTAGGTCTTGGTGTACTGGTGGGCAGCCAAACGGAAGGGGAGCCACTCTAAAGGACATGTGCCCACAGTGCTCTGAAGCAGCTAACAGTGGTCCATGACTTTTGAGGAAGAAAATTTGAGTGGGAAAAGGGAGCAAAGTTATAACACATTTTAACTCTTTTGGATTATCATCTGTATAGACATGAGAACCTTGTAGATGATCCACACTGCTTTCTAAAATTGAGAAAAGTGGCTCTGGAGGCTATAGTTTATCCATTTAAGATGAAGAGAAGTCTCAGGGATCAAGAAGGTGGAGAACATCTGCCATGTCTCCTTTTGGCCTACTGTCCACCTAACGGGAAGCAGGTGGTCAGTCTCCACATCCCTTGTTTCTTGCTCTACATGCATATTTCCTTCACTTGCTCTCCATTGGCACCCTGCCTGCCCTGTGGTGGGTGGGAAACCACAGCCAACAGCAAATATGAGTCACCTGGCTAGAGAACCAACCCTTCTGTATATTGAGAACCATGACTTTACTCCCAGCAACAAGGAGGAAAGGGTCGAAGACTGGGCCTTCCTATGAGTTCCGAGTGCTAATGATATAAGGAAACCAAGAATGATGTGGCCCCAAAGAGACCACCTCTGAAGATGAGGACATCTTGAGAGCTGTGGTCCAAGAACAAAGCGAGTGGAAGACAAACAGCCACACTGATTCTAGTGGTCTAAAAGCTCTATGTCGTGACAGTTCTTCTTAAAATAAGATGGATTAGAAATGTTTCAAAAGGATGACAGAGGGCTTGCAATATTAAAATCTCAATACAGGAGCCTCCCCGTCTGTATTCCTGATTGAAGAAAGGAGAATGTGAAACAAGAGAAAATGGCATCTGGACTTTCTAGTTGAGAGAACAGGAATATAAACAACAAAAACGATTTTCCTGGCTCTTTTTCAGATTTCTACATGTCATTTCTTGAACCATTACAACTGTCAAGAAAGTAGGTATCTTTAAAAAAAAAAAAAAAAAAAAAAAACAGGAAAAATTCCAAGATGCAAAATGTCCAGGAGGCTGCTGGACCTGGCATTCCCTGATGGCTGTCCCTCAGACACTCTGAGGAAGAGCTTCCAGGGATACTGCACTCAAAGCACACTATTTGCTTTATTCACCATTATTCAATAATGGAGGCTTGATTCAAAAACATAGTAGACTCACCTCAATTTTCCAGATGTTTAGGTTAGAAAGCAGATCCCAACAGAAATTTCCATTCTTATCCACTCCACTGAACCCAAAGCCAGCTGCATTATTCACTGCATCAGCTATGGTTTTTAAAACAACATATTAGGATATGGAACAAAAGTCACATTGCTGTTTTAAAAGATATTAAATGTCTGTCTTGCTTTAAGATTGAGAGACAGGGAGTAGTTTCTCCTTGGAAAAGAAACCAAAACAACTAAAAGGATCCGGTACCATTATAAATCAGAGAAACCTTTTGAGCTCTTTGGTAGCCTTAATTTTTATTCATTTTTTATCTATTAACTAGCATTTAGTGAGTACCTGCTAAGGAAGAAGGCACTAGATGCTCCTAAAATGCAAAATGAAAATAAAAGAAAAATGAACTGGGACAAACAATAGGATTTAGTGACCAACTTCATGTAAGAAGAGAAAGGAAGAAGGTAAACATACATCTCAGCTCAGAAGCAGAGGCCAGAAGAAACAGGGGAACCAGGTGACTTGGACAGGTCCAGGAGCTGCCATTAAAGATGGCACAACATGAATGGACAGCATTAGGTCAGGAGGAGAACCAGCTCTGAAAGAGAAATTGGAGCTCATTCTGGACATATTAAGCATGACATGCCAGTAGGTATCAGCTGGGGCTGCCAAGATATAGTTAGAAAAGTTTAGAACACAAGACAAAAGACAGAGCTAGGGATGTGAATGTGGGGCCAGCCACCACGGAGACCACACGTGGACCCAATTACCAAAGCATCCTACCCATAAAGTCAGTTTGAGAAAGGTCAGGTTTCCATCTTTATTCCACTTCACTGAACTATAAGATGTCCTCCTACATTGAGTATAACATTTCTAATTCCTCAATTATGTGATTCTGTAACCAAATAGAGACCTGATGAAATCAACATACTTTTATTATGATGACCAAAAGGCTAATTCTCTCTCCACTTAGTTCAATTCTGTCAGAATATTTTCTTAAAAAAAAAAAAAAAAAACTTCAACACCCACAAAACAAATAATCCAATTAAAAAATGGGCAGAAGACATGACAGACATTGCTCCAAAGAAGACATACAGATGGCCAACAGACACATGAAAAGATGCTCAATATCACTCATCATCAGGAAAATGCAAATCAAATCACAATGAGGTATCACCTCACACTGTCAGAATGGCTAAAAAAAAAAAAAAAAAATCCAAGAAACAAGAGGTGTTGGCAAGGATGTGGAGAAAGGGAAACGCTCCTACACTTTTGGTGGGAATATAAACTGGTACAACCATTCTGGAGAACGGTATGGAGGTTCCTCAAAAAATTACAAATAGAACTACCCTATGATCCAGTAATCGCACTATGGGTGTTTACCCCCAAAATACAAAAATACTAATTCAAAGGGCTATTTGCACCCGTATGTTTATAGCAGCACTATCTACAATAGCCAAACTATGGAAACAGCTGAAGTAGTCCATCAATAGATGAGTGGATAAAGAGGTGGCATGTATCTACAATGGAATATTACTCAGCCATAAAAAATGAAATCTTGCCATTTACAGTAAAATGAGTGGATCTAGAGAACTGTAATGCGAAGTGATATAAGTCAGAAAGACAAACACCATATGTCTCACTCGTATGTGGAATTTGAGAAACAAGACAAAAGAAAAAAAGAGACAAGCCAAGAAACAAACTCTGAACTAGAGAACATGCTGATGGTTCCCACTGGTGGGGGTGGGGATAGGTGAAATAGATGATACGGATGAAGGAGGGCATGAGTACCAGGTGATGAGTACCAGGTGATGCACAGAATCAGTTGAATCAGTATATTATATACCTAAACTAATAACATTGTATATTAACTATACTGGAATCAAAATAAGAAGTAAACTAAACCACAACACGGTAAGGTCTTAGATCTAGGGAGATCTTAGAGAAGTCTGTCTTGAGGCTTCATTCGTTTTTCTCCATAGACATTCAGGTCCAGCTCCAGAGTGACTTCTGAAGAGTTACTCTCAAGAAAAACAATCTATGTTTGTCTCCTTTCCTTTTGGCATAGTTGGGGTGATTTAACACTGCTTATCTTATGCTTGGCTTCACTGGGAAATGATCTGGTTTCTTTTAGAAGGATGAGAAGTTCTGAGTGCTGCTAGGTCATTCTCCCTAGCCGACGGGATGGAAACTCCATGGAAAAGGAAAAAAGCAACTTAGCAGGGGTGTGCCAGTTAGGAAACAAAGTTGTTTGTTTGTTTTTTAAGATTATTTATTTATTTATTTATTTTTAAAAGATTTTATTTATTCATGAGAGACACAGAGAGAGATAGAGAGAGAGAGAGAGAGAGAGAGAGAGGCAGAGACACAGGCAGAGGGAGAAGCAGGCTTGACATAGGACTCGATCTCGGGTCTCCAGGATCATGCCCTGGGCTGAAGGCAGTGCTAAACCGCTGAGCCACCTGGGCTGCCCAAGATTATTTATTTAACAGAGAGAGAGTGAGGATGCACAAACGCATACCCAAGCAGAGGGGGCAGCAGGCAGAGGCAGAGGGAGAAGCAGGCTTGGCCCCAGGATCCCAGGATCATGACCTGAGTTGAAGGCAGATGGTTGAATGACTGAGCCACCCTGGTGCCCCAAGAAATGAAGTTTTAAATGTGTGGGAAGACACTGAATGACAAGATGAGCTGAACCAGAAGGAGAGGAGCCCTTCGGGGTCTGTGTTGGAAACTAAAACTAGGCTGGTGGATGGTATGAGACCAGGAGCCCTGCAATTGCTTCTCCTACCTCCAGCCTCATTTAAAAAGCAGAATAGCAACAACTTCTCTGTTTGGTGCCTGCAATCTTTCTAGGATTTTACAAAGCACTCTACAGGTATTCTCTTCCAGTGCTCCCAGCGGTGTGAATATGGTGGGTCAGGGCGGGCTCTAGAGGCAGAGCCCCTGGCTTCCCATGTCCACTGAGCAACATACAGAACGTACAGCCTCGAGAGAGTGTCTAACATCTAGAAATCCATTCCGTTGAGAAGAAAATGGAGATATGAACGGTACCTATCCTAAAGCCACATTGAAAAAATTAGATGAAATGTGAGTAGAGCTCATGGCACAGTGCCTAGCCCAAGTCAGCACTCAAGAAATGTTAGCTGCTGTCCCCATCTTCCCAAGGCTTAGCGATGCTAACATTGTGATCACTCAGGTGGTAAACAGTGCCAGGCTCCAAATGCTAGAAAGAATTCTGATCCCACTACCTGAGGGTCTGGGAGCCACTATGAAAGACAAAGGAAGGACCAGAATAGTGGCTCTCAGATGCTGCATCCAGAGCCTGGCTACTCAGCCTGTACCCCCTTGTCCTTCCACCACCGTTTATCCAAGACATGTTTTTTGCCTCCGAGCAGTGAGAGGTTCTAAGTTCGCCAACCCCAAACTGGCTTTACTTGTATTGTCTATTGTATTATTACAGATAAATGAGCTTGGACACCCATATTTTGGAGGTTGTGATCCTTGGAACACAGCCTGGGTTGAAGTTGAGTCTCACTAATTAGTACTAATTAGTATGAGAAAAACAACCAGAATTGTACACTACATCCAAAGAAAATTGCTTTTATTATTTTACTATAAACAGTAAGGAGAGCAAGGCGAACACCATGCGGATCGGCTGAGATTCATGAAGAGGCCAGCTTTAAGGATTAAATTTATAATCATGTATAATTAGTGCATCAAGTATATGCAAATGATGTTCTAAGGAGCTGGATAAAACAATCATTCGGTTAAGCAGTTTAAATATTCCCCGTTATGCTATTCATTGCTTCTTTATTCATAAATAATACAAAGGTTAATTTCAGACCAGCCTATGCAATCTACACCGTAACAAAGTTCAAATTGAGGCCATACAAATTAATGAAGTGTGTCTCTCCTGAAGCTACCCAAAAAAAGATAAAGGGAAGGACGTACAGAAAAGAGCCAAGTCCACGGAGAAAGCTACCCACAGAAAAGGACACTCCCAAAATTTGGGGCAGTCCCAAAAGGGCAGACCGATGCCAGACGCCCCCTTGTTGCCTAGAACCGCCCCTCCTCACCCCCACCTCCGCCAGCACAACCCACCTCGTGTTAGACTTTCCCTAGGAGGCCACGCATGGCCTTGCTTCCCTCCTAAAGCAGGAGCTGATTTAGTCCAGAAGCCAGCCCTGAAGCCCTAGGACACAGAACATGGGAGTGGGAAAGGTAGGGAGAAGGGAGAGAAAAGGAAGGGTAAGTAAAGTAGAAGGTAGAAAGGAGAGGGAGATGTTCTCTCTTCCTCTCACTCTCTCATTTGCAAACACACACAGGTTAGAGCAAGGTGAAAATAATAAGTATCTCATGTAGAAAAGTAAGCCTGGTGTTCTAAACAGATTTCCAACCATAGCACGTATCATGCCTACCTACCGAAGATATTAGCATTCTTAATAAAGCCACTGCAGAAAGAGTTAGAATAAGGCTTTTGCAGCCTTCCAAAACAACGGGTCTCTATTCAGCATCCCTTTCGGTATTCCTGGCATTGAGACAGCTCTCCATGGTGGGCACACACATCTCTATGCCCACAGACCAGAACAGTCTTGACGGCAGAGAAGAGGCCTTATTCACCTTTGCATTCCTCCTAGCTCAGAACCTTCCTATCAGCAAACACTCCCTGCATTAAACCAAAGGTGGCCAAATTTCCCACACTGCAAATTTTTTAAAAGCTGATCTTTCTGGCCAAGTGTTACATAAACACTGCACTGGACTGAATTTCTCCCTGAACATGTCAACTTTTAAAAATAATCTGGACCAGGACTTGAGGAGAGAGAGGAATGAGGAGTTATTACTTTTTTCTTAATGGGTACAGCGCTCCTGTTTGGGGTGATGGGAAAAGTTCTGGAGATGGATGGTGGTGATGGTTGCACAACACTGTGAATGAACTTGATGCCATTAATTTGTCCACTAGAGATGGCTAAAATGACAAATTCTATGTTATATTTTATCACAATAAAAAAAATAAAAATCATTTAGCAGCTACAAGCTTTAATTTAGGGATTAAAAACTTGGAGCATGAAATGAAGGAAACAGAACTCAGTGAAGTGCTATGCCTTCACTCATGGAACATGGGCTAAGCATTAGGCACTGAGTTTAATCATCTGTTTGACTTAATAAACCAAATCAGTGCTTTCTGACATCAAGACCCAGATCACCTTCAGCTAAGAAGTTAAATTTCCATTCCTGTAAGGGCTCCAAATATGAAGTAGATAGGGCTGCCGTGCCTTATCAAAATTCCTTACCATTCCTGGTAAGTAAATAGGAGGACTTACTGCTCACTCCAGCAAAGCTTTAAACTTTTCCAGTCTAAAATTGTTTGAAAGGAAAGAGGAAAAAAGCAAATAAAGTTGAACTTTCTACCTTAAAAAAATATTTATCACTTGAAGTCAGTTTCTAAGGCATAAAGCTTAACCAACAAATTTTTTTAACCAACTCTTTCTTTAAAAGTGCAACCTAAATCAGCATGTGTGTTGGTAAATTTATTCAAGCGTGTACCCTCTATTATGTACCACCCAGAAAAATCACAATACAGCCAGATCATTCTAGAATTTTCCCTTAACTTTCCACTGTACTAATGGAGCTTCAATTGGTGGAGGAAGCTTCCAAGTTTGGACATCTGTTAATAACATTGAGCTGAAATGACAGCCAAGATTGCTTTTCTCTTATCACAGATAATTGAATTTATGGATGGTGGGACATAGGAGTGCTAGCTGGAGAGTACAAAATGATATTGGCTCAGCTGCCTCCATCATGTATTAATTTTTTTTTGATTAGGTGATCCAAAATGCTGTTCTGGGTAAGCCATCCAAGGAGTATCACTCTCCCTCATTCATTCAGGGCCATTCCATCAAACGTACCTAACGTCCAGGCAAAGTAATACTTGGGCTTCGAGGCTTGCATGACAATATATAAGTAGCAGAGCCGAGTCAGAAAGTTTGCTTTGTGAACAAACCAATCATCAACCAGGCAGGTGACCGGGAAGGTCTTGGTGAGTGTCAAAAACAGGAGGAGAGACACCAAGGTCATACACAACTTGTGTATCACAGCTCCCTGAAATGTGGGGGAAAAAAAAAAATCAGTGTAACCATTCAGGCCTCTGGTATGAGGAAAACAATTTCAGCAAGGGCACATTTTGAACAAAGCTGTTCCAATAGCTGCTCTGGTAATATTCTCTAGATGGAACACCACCAGTAGGCATTCTTAGGACACAAATTGGATGCTGGGCATGTGGGCTAAATGTAAATGAAGAATACACCTCTGACACTTGAGGTCTAAATACATCTAAAATGGAAGAAAATGATCACCAGCACATTCTACCAACAAAAAGAAGGTAGTTTTTTTTTTTTTTTTAAAGATTTTGAGAGAGTGAGAAAGAGCATAAGTGGGGGGGAGGGGCAGAGGGAGAAGGAAAAGCAGACTCCCTGCTGAGCAGGGAGCCCAGTGTGGGGCTCCATCCCAGGACCCTGAGATCATGACCTGAGCCAAAAGCTTAACCAACTGACCCATCCAGGTGCCCCAAAAGGAAGGTAGATTTATAACCCAAAACATAAGAGAAAGAGCATTATAGGGTGGCAGTCTTCCATTAGAAAGAAATAACCAATCGCCTTCCACTTCTGTCACCAGCAGAGTCAAGGAAATGGGTTTGAATTACCAAAAGGAGGACAGAGGCTTAGCTAGGAAGGATTCTGTACAAGTTTTTAAATACCTGAATCAAGACATGAGCAGGTAATGGAAAGCTTTAGAAAGCCTTCCAAGGTGGTCTACATGTAGTCTGCTCTAGTATTAAGATGCATTGGCATTTTAAATGCCTCTAGACCAAGCGATTTTGCCCACTTTCTCTGACATTCCAGGGAATGTCATATAACATCAATAGAACTATAGTGCCCAACTTTATTAAAACAGGCCACTTACTGGGGTGCCTGGATGGCTCAGTCAATTAAGCACCAACTTTTGATTTTGGCTCAAGTCATGATCTCATGGGTCATGAGATCAAGCCGAGTCTCAGGCTCTGCATTCATTGCCAAGTTGGCTTAAGATTTTCTCTCTCCCTCACTCCCCCCCCAACTCATGCTTGCATTCTCCATCGTGTGTTCTCTCTCAAATAAATCTTTAAAAAAAGGGGGGGGCACTTTTTTTGTAATAAGGGGATAGCTACAGCACCTCTCTCAGAGTGGCTTGAGGTTCAGGTGAATGAATATTTGCAAGGTACCAAGAATAGCATCTGGCTCCCAGTCAAGTGCTCACCATGTTTAGCCATGATTATGACAACACACTGGGGAAGCATCAGCCTGTGAGTTCCAGCTACCTCCCACTGATGTGTCCTTAGCCAAAATACCACCTGACCACTTCACTTTTTGCACAAAAATGCAAGAGTCTCCTTGGAGAGTGATACTAAGACTCTGTGATCATAGTCTCTAAATGAGAGCATGTGAAACACAAAAGCACGACTCTGGTAGATTCAGCCAAGAAACACCTGTGAGGACTTTGATGTCTCATGGCCATGGCGACCTTACTCCTGCACTGTTTCAATAACACAGTAAGAGCTGAGACAATTGACAAGCCATAAGCTGCGGAAGACCTGACTGTGTCAAAACTACCTGAAAATTCATGCTTAATAAATTACTTAAGTTTTCAAATAATTAATTTTGCACAGAGTTTAGCATTTACAAATATTTAACTCAATTATCCTGATTTTCTCCTTTTTCCAATTTTCCCTGTTCTTTCAAATAATTAGACTTCCCTTAAATATGGGATATTTGATCTGAATAAATTTAGGATATTTGTAAAGTTCAATAAGTCATCCTAATGTCGACTAATTCAAAATTAATAAAATTCAGGTTAAAATTAAAATATTATTTCCAAAAAAACATCTTAAACACTCAGTCAATAAAACCAATCTTTAAGCATGCCGACATAACACTGGTTTCCCATTCAAGAAACAGGCTCTGCAATAAAAATCACATTGGTTCTGGTTCCCACTCTCTCCCTATCCCCCTTTCATGACATTGTCCTTTGGCTGGATATGAATTTCTATTCATAAGGACAAAAAAAAAAAACTCATCAATCCGAATACACTAACTAGCACAGTGCTGAGCACATTATAAGCATTAAATATTGTCCAGTTGCAGAATGGATCGATTGCTTTAATTATTCCAGCCAATAAGCTCCTCTGTGAGGTAAATGAGGGTGACAGCGAGTTATTGGCCAAGCTTTCTAGTAAACTACTTGGCTTTTTAATTAGAACAATTACTAGTGAGACTCAGCCCTGGCAGCAGAACTCTATTTTCGTGGAGCTCTGGGTAAATGCTTGGCACTAAAATCTTACGGTAGGAGAAGGTTCTGGCAGGTTGTGGAAACCTCTCTGCTTCCAGTTCACTTCCAGCAACTTCGCATGTATATGTCTCCCTTCGATAAAGGCTATATAATCCTTGAAATTGTTGCAAGGGCCAGCTATGACACTCATGAAGTTGAGAAGGTAGCTTAAGTATTCCAAAAACGAGGGTTTTACTCTGTGAAAATAGAAAAAAAAAATTGAAAAACCTTCAGTCTTGGATTTTTCTCGAATATCTGCGAGTAAGCCACTCCTAAACACAGGTGTTGTCTTTATGGATGATGAACCATGACATGGGTGTCTTTGTTTCTCTGAAAACCCATCTAAGCTAGAAACCTTGTGGAAAGGACAAGTTAATAGAGGCAGGTGGCTCAGAGAAGGCAGGTGGCTCAGGGAAGGCACAGCGCTCCGTCGCGCCCTCTGCTGGTCGACTGCAGCTATAGACACGGAGGGAGAGGTCCAGGGCAACTCTGAGGCTGAGATGTGCTCTTTCTCAGCAGCCTTAGCTGTCTGCAAGAGAAAATGGAGGTAAGAAACACGAGGTGGGGTGGGAACCTGACCTAATGTGAGTTGACTGAGATGCTGTGAAATGGGAAAGCCCCCTTCCGGCTGCCAAAATAAACACAAAACAGATGATGGGTGGAATCAGTTTCCATTTGAAGAGGACACACAGAACGCCCTCTTGTCTGCTTTGGCATCCAGGCACGAGGTCCTGAACAACAGACAAAAGTAGTGGCAGGGGAAAAATTCTGTAGAGACCAGTTCTGGGTAGTGTTTTAATGGCATTTAAAGGGGCCGGAGAGTATTGTGGGGAAAGGCTCCCTAAAATGCCATTGCTAACCGGTCACTGGAATTATGCCCTACCAACTAGACTTGGGTACAAAGACATTTAGCAACTCGCCCCAGTTTGCCCTGGACTTTCCCAAGTTGGGCCCTGAAGGTCTCATGTCCTGGGAAACTACTCTGTTCTGGATAAACCAGGACAGTTTGTTACCCTAAAAAGACTCCATCTTTGGTATAAAATGACACCGTTCCCTACAGAATGACTAAATTGTTAAGTATGAACTAGGAATACCCAGGGTCAAATGCCCAGCATTTATACCCCCATAACACTGAGCAAAGAATCTGATTCATTAGTCGTTTGCAGTGGGTCTCCATTGCTTCCAAGTCCTACCCAATCTTATACTGCGAAAACGAGGCACTCGATTCCATCCTACATTCCCAGCCCTACTTCCTACCCGTCTTCATCGAGGCATTTAATCATTCTGATGCGCGCTGATAATTGTTTCTTGAGGACCCTCAGACACATGGGCCAATAAAAATAACTCTGTAACGGACATAACTACAGTGGTGAAGGAGAATCTCATAAAACTAACAAAATCACAGATCCATTTACTCTCTGGCCCAGTAATCCCACTTCTGGAAACCTATCCCCCACTGCTATGCCCAAACCTCTTTAAAATGACCTGAGAACAGGGTTTGTAAAAGCCAAAGAGTGGCAGACAACCCAAGTATCCATCAACAACATATTCATTAAATAAATAATAATACATCCATCTAATAGGGTTCATATCTATTGAGAAATGAGAAAGATTTCTAGACACTGATATACAAAGGGTTCAAGAATATATTGTTTAACTTACTTTACAGCAAGACGCTGTTGCTCAGCAGAGAGGTCTTCAGCTCTTCGACCTAATCCTACAAAATAAAAAAAATGTAGAAATAAGATGTTTGAAGTAGATAATTCTAAATGAGGCTTCTAAAAGTCATTTGAAAAAAGTGCTTTATTTCACACATCATAAAATCATTTTCTTTTCTGACAGTCTCTACAGGCTCTTGTGAAGAGGGGAGAAAGCAGGGGTTACTCCTATTTAAATTGCATGGGACATGGATCTCAGGGAACTCCCTACATCTCCTGCACTCCTTACCAAAGTACGTATGTTTTCATTGCTACATGAGAGAAAAAAGCCTGCCTTTGCAGCCTGCTCCACCTTAAAGACCTCCCTGATTATGCTGGCTGCAGACACCTGGCACCAGCTGAAAGCATGGGTGTGGAATGGGGAAAGGAACAGGGGACTTTCCTCTTCTAAAAAACAGGAAATATAATCCTGAATGCAGGGAAAACATAAAAGATTTATCAGGTGATTCTTCTTCTTTTAAAATTCATCCATGTCAGAAAAGGGGGAGGGAACCAAATCACATTTGTGCTTCTCGTAAAATGTATATGTTAACTTATAGTCAAAAAATCCGACATGTCATCTAAAAGCTACAGAGCTTGACTACAAAGCTGTATGTATATTCAGCTAAAAGTGATGATGGTCACCAATCAAAAAGGCAATTCAGAAAATATGTATAAAGGAAGACAGTGTTTCTGGAATTTACTTGCTCCTACTGCACATGAGAAAAAAAGAAATGGCAAATAAACACCTTGCTGCATGTAAGGGTTTTTCCAGAAAATCAGGTAAACTGAGAATGCTTTAAAAAGTAAATT
The DNA here is from genome assembly GCF_003254725.2 of Canis lupus dingo. NCBI lineage: Eukaryota > Metazoa > Chordata > Mammalia > Carnivora > Canidae > Canis > Canis lupus. The sequence goes on from NC_064277.1 coordinate 18,854,204, forward strand.
TAGGCAAAAAGCCTATTAAAAAAAAAAGAAGCAGTGTTAAAAAAAATCACACTTTTTTCTAAGATGTCAACCATACATCTCTGGCAGTCCTAAAAATTAAATTGATTTTAGCTATTGGTTTATGTGCTAACGTTAGACTATAACGACTACCAACTAGACTTGGGTACAAAGACATTTAGCAACTCGCCTCAGTTTGCCCTGGACTTTCCCAAGTTAGGCCCTAAAGGTCTTATGTCCTGGGAAACTACTCTGTTCTGGAGAAACCAGGACACTTGGTTACCCTAGAAAGGCTCTATCCTTGATACAAAATGACCCTGTTCTCTGAAGAATGACTAAATCGTCAAGTATGAACTAGGAATATCCAGGGTCAGAATGAAATTAAATCAAATCCCAAGCTTTAAAGAAAAATAAGACTAGCTAGCAGAGATCATAAATCTTCTCAATCTGGTAGCACATAAAGGAGCTTCAACAGTCAGAAAGCGTTTGCCAGAGCAGTACAAATCTGCAAAATATACTTTTACTAATTGAACCTGACATCTCTTCCACCCACTTTGAAATCTTCCACCAGGCTGAAAGTGCCGTCCTCCTTCCCTGGAACCAGGTCTTAATTGTGTAAATCACACTTTCTGGTCATTTGCAGGAAAGGCATGAGCAAAGAAAATGTTCAATTGTATACAAACAGAAGATCCTTCCTTCTTCCAAGGAGAAGGGCCAGGCTAATCTCATTAGATAATCTTCCAAGCCAAACAAAACAAAAACACTAAACAAAATAAAACTAGCATTAAAAATGGTTAACCAGCCAATACTTTTTTTTTTATTATTACCTTATGAGCTTCTCATATTAAACCAAAGAAAAAGAATGCCATTTCTTCTCAGCAGATTTGGAAATGAAGGGCAGTGAGTACCATAAATTTAAAATATTACATAAGTAAACAGAAAGCCAACTGTTCTCAGGGTAAATACTTCAGCAAATTTAGACTACAGATTCAGCAGGGAAGTGGTACATAATAGTTGAGAAGAGTTTTGATTAAAGAAGCTTGCAAATTTTTGACAAGTTATAGAAGAACTGCCAGAACTTGGCTAAACTCTGGACTATGGGTAGAGTCCAAACAAAGAGCTCTGAATGTCAGTCTCGCTTTCAGCACCAACAGGCGAGTCATTTTTCTCACCATCATGAACTTGGAATGCCAAGGTCGTGATCTTCTGTGTGACAATCATCAGAGGCCTAAAAGGAAGATAGAAGATAATCGATTGGCAGAAGGACCACTAGAAGAAACATTTATTCTATTTCCCTGCATGGTAGTTTTTTCATCTTAAAGGCCATTCAATACAAAGCAAAAACAAAAACAAAAACAAAACAAAAAAACACTAAATTCAATAAACTCCCTTAAAATCATTTTAAATAAGTAGATATAACAACACTGAACGAGATCATATCAGAAGGCCCCTCTTGCACTGTTACTCAAAGTGTAAGTTCCAGAACCAGCACCATCAGCATGCTCTGGGGCTCATTAAAAATGCAGACTCTCGGGCAGCCCAGGTGGCTCAGCGGTTTAGGGCCGCCTTCAGCCCAGAGCCTGATCCTGGAGACCCAGTATGGAGTCCCACGTTGGGCTCCCTGCATGGAGCCTGCTTCTCCCTCTGCCTATGTCTCTGCCTCTCTCTCTCTCTCTCTTTCTCTGTGTCTCTCATGAATAAATAAATAAAATCTTAAAAAAATGCCGACTCTTGCACACTCCATTCCAGAGCCAGAAAATGGGAATCTGCATTTGAACAAGATCTCTAGAGAACTCAGATGCACATTAAAGTATGACCACCCCTAGTTTGGGGGATACCTAATCCAGTGCCCCAGTTCCACTTGGACGAGATATAATATTCTGGCTTCTTTATCCTAATATGTCCTAAATGCATTGCTCTATTAAAGGCAATTCTTCCATGCACACATAACAAAAGATACTTTTGTAAAATACTGTCAATAAACCATTTAGTGACCAAAAAATAACACCCATCCTAATTTGAAAAAAGACATCAAATAAAAACTTGCCTATGAAGTGGCACCCATGCCAAGAAAGGTGCCAAGATAATTCAACAGAAGCAAGGACAGCTTTTTGTTTTTATTATTTTTTAAAGATTTTATTTATTTATTCATGAGAGACAGAGAGAGAAAAAGAGAGAGAGGCAGAGACACAGGCAGAGGGAGAAGCAGGCTCCATGCAGGGAGCCTGACGTGGGACTCGATCCCTGGTCTCCAGGATCACGCCCTAGGCTGAAGGCGGCACTAAACCGCTGAGCCACTCAGGCTGCCCAAGAACAGCTTTTTAAAATAGTGATGATGCAACCAGATAGCCACATAAAAATATAAAAGTAATTAAAAATGCATCAAAGATCTAAATGTAAGAGCAAAAACTATAAAACTCTTCAAAGAAAGCATAGGCACATATCTTCATGGCCTTAGCTTTGGTGATGGTGTCATAAATGTAACACCAAAAGCATAAGTAATGAAAGAAAAATATAGGTTAAATGGGTAGCATTTAAAACCTAAAATTCCGTGCTTCAAATGACACATACCATCAGAAAAGTGAAAAGACATTTCACAGAATATATGAATATATGTGCAAATTATATGTCTGATAAGGGACTTGGTATTAGAATATATAAAGAACTCTTACAATTCAAGAAGAATAAGACAATCACCCAATTCAAAAATAGCCAAAGGACTGGAATGGATGTTCTCGGAAAAAGACATATGAATGGTAAATAAGCAGGTGAAAAGATGCTCAGCAATAATCAGCCATCAGAGAAATGCAAACCAAATCATATACCACTTCACAAGCACAAGGATGACTAGAATCAAAAAGATAACAAGTATTGGTCAGGAGGTGGAGAACTGGAACCCTCAAACATTGTTGGTGGGAACATTAAAAGGTCCAGCTACTTCAGAAAGTCTGGCAGTTTCTTAAAACATTAAACATAGAGTTACTGTATTACCAAGCATTTCCACTCCTAGGTATATACCCATGAGAAATAAAAATGTATCTATACAAAAACTTGTACACACCTGTTCAGAAAAACATCATTATAGCCCAAAAGGAAATAACCCAAGTGAAATGTGGTATGTCTATACATTAGACTATTATTCAACAATAAACACAGTGAAGTACTGACCCATGCTATAATATGGATGGACCTTGAAAACATTATACTAAGTGAAAGAAACCAGACACAAAAGTCATATATTGTATGATTCCATTTGTACGAAATAGCAGAATAGGCAAATCCATAGAGACAGGAAATAAATTGCTGGTTGCCTCAGGTTGGAGCAATTGGGAGGGAAATGAGGACTATGGCTAATGCATACAGGTTTCTCTAGGGGGTGGTGAAAATGTTGTATGATTAATTATGCTAATGGTTACACTGCAGAAGGGAAGGATAGCCATGCTCTTCCAGGACTGGTGAGAAGCAGGTGTGGCAAAATAGGGAGCCATCAAGGTGATCATTCTAGTACTGTAGGACATGCTCATAGCTAGCACTGATTGTGACTATGCTCATTTAGATTGAAAAAAAAGAATTGCTCTTCCAGAGCACAGAGGTTTGGATCCCAGAATAAGAGCTGTGTTGAAGCTTTCTACAACAATGTGGTCTTAAAGACCAATATAATTTTGCATCTCACATTCCTGATATTCAACAAGACCTTGGACCCAGAACGTATAACAGATGCCAAGAACTTTTTTTTAACATAACTTTGAAAACACGATAGTTTCTTTACAAAGCCTTTTGGACTTTTTTTTTCCTACTAGATCAAAAGTCCTAGGAATCAGTAATAGGACCTAACTCTCAACTTTCCATACACAAAGCCCAGTACAACATTTTTTAAACTTTGAGGCACACATTCTGATAACTATGCAATTTGCAAACCAAGTAAGTTTGTACATTCCATTTAATCCATAGCTTCATTTTTTAAAGGGTTTAAAAAATAGATATATCAAAAAAGAAAATGTTATGGAATTAGCCTAACTTTCTGTCTCTATAGAAATATAACATTTGTTTTCCTCTATCTGGCATTACATTTAATGTATTCCATAATAAGGCTCATGTTCAAAAATACAGTAAATAGTCTTATATATGCAATTGCCATGAGCAGAAGTCACTCAAAACTATGAGCTTTGAGGGAGGGAGCTATGATTAGCCACCGCTGCTGCCAATTCTATCTCCAACTTCATGCTGAGGTCATGCCCCCTCGAGCTGCTCCAGCCAATGACACAGCCCAGTGACAGAGTGCGGCAGGTGCCAAGGCAGACCCCTGCAAATGAGGTGTGGTACTCTCCCCAGGGCAAGTTTTGCTAGAAGACCACTTACTGAACTTGATGAAATTGTCTTAGACCTGCACTGCGGTCTTCCTTTCTTCCTTGCCTCTCTCATCTCAGGGGTCAGACATGCATTTCAATCTGATGGTTATTCCAGCCTCCCTAGTTTCCCTCACAGGCATTTTACATGGCAAATCTCTTATGCTGCTATTCCCATCTTGGCATCCCCCTCAGAGAACCTGGACAAACACAATACATAATACTGAATTTCTAGATAATGGTCAATAAATATTCAATATGAGGTCAGCACTATTGGGTCTGTGTAAAAATTGTATTGTCATCTTTATTTTGGGGAAACAATGTCTCTTTTGGAGAGAAAAAAAGCTGTGGACCAAATTTAGTTACTTGTCATCTAGACTACTTTCAACAATATATTGCTTCCATTTTAAACATCTCAAGAAGTTTCTAGCAACTTAAGAAACAATTCACACATGTGACCATGGGTTTATTAAACACAATACACTACTAACTTGTGAAAAAGCAGATCTAAAATCTGCAAGCTAGAACTAGAACCTGTTCACAAAGAGGAAATGGAGTTAGAATCCTCCTACTTACTCACTTTTCTATGGATGTAAGGAGTGCCATATGCTCTTGCTCAGAAGACTTCCTCTCTCAACACTTTTTCATTGATCAATTTACTTACACTTATGAGTAGATCATATGCCAAATTTAGAATGCCCAAGTTATGAAATTTGAGAGTGAAATCCAAAAAGTTACTGACTTAAAAGATGAAACTCAAGTATCATCCATGTTGTATTTCAGTCAAAACCTAAAATAATCCAAGACGTGTTTGATGGTTTGTGATTAGAATTCATGCGAACTTTTGCAAAAATTCAAAATCCAAGGTACATGAACACATACTACAAGTACAAGAAGGACACAAAAAAGTCTCCTTGGTGTAGCCAAAGAACTTCCTCAGAACAATGAGGCCTTGACACTTGAATTGTACTCAGACTTTCCACCCCCTGAGAAGTGTGCCTTGTCCATGGATTTGTATACATTCACTAGTAGTAGACACTGGACTTGAATCCATGGGAACCATCCGATCATCTTAAATCAAGGTTTGGGTCCAGCATGGTTGAGGTAGGGCCATTTCTCTTGTCTTACAAATTTTTTTCAATGAATAAAAAACAAAACAAAAAAAAATATCATCAGGTCAACTTCTAGGGAAGATGGTAAAGTAGGAAGATCCTAAGCTCACCTTGTCCACAGATACAGCTAGAAAATAGCTAGTGTAAATAACCCCCAAAAATGTCCTGAAGACTGGCAGAACAGACTTGCCACAGCTAAGCATAGAGAAAAGGCCACCTTGAAAAGAGTAGGAAGAGTGGAGACATGGTTGTGAACCAAACTGACCCATGAGACTGTCTGTAGGTGACACTGCAATCACGGACAGGAGCAGACACCTGTTCCTGCTCAGGTACCTCAAGCCCTGGGGACCCAGAGTGGGAAAATGAACCCCCATCACATTTGGCTTTGAAAACCAAAGGGGCTAAACTTTGCCACTTCTTAGAACCAGCAAGGCTTAACAACTAGAATGTTAAAAATCAGCAGGCTCAGCTCTGGGACAGCTGGAGGGTGATGGGAAACTGAGTCCTGAACCCTAAAGAGACAGCATAACAAATAGCTCTGCTGAGATATAGCACAGAAGCAACAGTTTGAGAAATACCTGGGGTATACTGTGGTATATAGATGTATTTACTAATCTCAGAATGTGTGCTTGAGGGGCAAGTAATCTTTAAGAATCTTCTCCAAAAACAAAAGAAGCCATTTCTCTCCCCCCACAACCCTGCCTCTTTCACCTGCAAGAACAAGCTCACTCTCCAACTAGCTTGCTAATACTGTACAACCCCCACTCCCCTGCCCTGTCCAATCTGTACTTGGCAAGAATCCATTCAGAACAGCATCACAAGCTGGCACTGTGAAAGCAGCTGCAACAGGGACCAACAGCACTCCAAGTGACTCCTGGCTGGGGGAGAGGGGACAATAACCACACACACCATTTAGATTGTGGCCCTAGCAGTGGACTGGGACAGAAATCTGGTCTGACTGAAGGTCCTATCCACCAACTCGACTCTGTCAGGAAAAGCACTCTGTAGTTCAATGTGACCACAGCTCTGGAAAATGCCTGGTCTGAACAAATTCAAGCCGAAGGCAGCCCAACTGGTCCATTAGCAGTAAAGGGACCAAATCCTGCCCACAACAGGCAAAGAGAGCCATTGCAGACAACTGGAATAAAGACAAATGCAGTTCAACCACAATAGTAGGGTGCACTCAACACACATAGGAAAACAAGCACAGGGACGCCTAGGTGGCTCAGCGGTTGAGCATCTGCCTTCAGCTCAGGTCATGATCCTGGAGTTCTGGGATCGAGTCCCACATCAGGCTCCCCACATGGAGCCTGCTTCTCCCTCAGCCTGTGTCTCTACCTCTCTCTGTGTCTCTCATGAATAAATAAATAAAATCTTTTAAAGAAGAAAGAAAAAAGAAAAAAAAAGAAAACAACTCCAAAGCACCAGGTTCTGATGAACAGGGGACACTGCACGACAGGACGTCTTCTTCATAAAGCCACTACTCTGAAGAACAGGAAACATAGCTGATTGTCCCAACACAGAGAAACAGAGAGTAAGACAATATTAGGAGACAGAGGACTATGTCCTAAATGAAAGAACAGGATAAAATCAGAGCAAGAGACCTAAATGAAACAGAATAAGTAATATTCCAGAAAGGAATAAATAGTAGATAGAGGAAGCAGAAGAATGGATCAGCAACTGGGAGGACAGAGTAATGGAAAACAATCAAGATGAATGGGAGAAAGAAAAAATAATAATAAATGAGAAGAGATTAAGGTAACTCAGTGACATCATAAAATGTAACAACATTTACATGACAGGGGTCCCAGAAGAAGAAAGACAAGAGTGGGCAGAAAATTTATTTCAGGAAATAACAGGTGAAATCTTCCCTAATCTGGGAAAGGAAACAGAGATCCAAATCTAGGAGGCACAGAGAGCTCCCATCCCTCCCCCCAATAAAATCAACCCAAGGAAGTCCACGCTAAGACATAAGAAATTAAATTGTCAAAATGCAGTGACAAAGAGAAAATTTTAAAAACAGCAAAAGAAAGAAAGAAAATGGTTACATACAAGGGAAACCCCATAAGACTCTCCACTGATTTTTTCAGCAGAATGTCTGTAGGACAATTGGAAGAAGTAGGATATTTTCAAGTGCTGAAAAGAAAAAATCTGCAGCCAAAAATGCCCTATCCAGCAAGGCTATCATTTAGGATAGAAGGAGAGATGAAGAATTTCTCAGATAGGATCAACAAAATTGATAAACCTTTAGCCAGACTCTTAAAAAAAAAAAAAAAAAAAGAACTCAAATAAGCAAAATCAGAAATGAAAGAGGAGGAGAAAGAACAACCAACACCACAAAAATACAAAGGACTATAAGAGAATATGAAAAATTATATGCCAACAAAATGGGACAACTTTGAAGAAACAGATAAATTCCCAGAAGCACAGAACTTCTCAAAAATTAATCAGGAAGAAATGGAAATTTTTAAAAGACCAATGACCAGCAATGAAATTGAATCTAAAGTCCAGGACCAGACAGCTTCACAGGCAATTTCTACCAAACATCTAAAAAAAGAGTCAATACCTACCCTTTTCAAATAATCCAAAAAAAAAAAAAACTGAAGAGGAAAGGGGATCCCTGGGTGGCTCAGTGGTTTGGTGCCTGCCTTTGGCCCAGAGCGTGATCCTGGAGTCCCAGGATCAAGTCCCACATCAGGCTTCCTGCTTGGAGCCTGCTTCTCCCTCTGCCTGTGTCTCCGCCTCTCTCTGTGTGTCTCTCATGAATAAATAAATAAAATCTTTTAAAAAAATGTTTAGAAAAACTGAAGAGGAAGGAAAACTTCCAAATTTATTCTATGAGGCCCCATTACCTTGATACCAAAATCAGAGAAAGCCATTACAAAAAAAAATTTTTTTAGAGACACTACAAAAAAAAAAGAGAACTGCAGGCCAATATTTCTGATGAGCACAGATGCAAAAATCCTCAACAAAATATTAGCAAACCAAATCCAACAATACATTTAAAAACACATTCACCACAATAAAATGGCATTTATTCCAAGAATGCAAGGGTAGCTCAATATTCACAAATCCATCAATGTGATACCTCATATCAGTAAGAGAAAGGATAAAAACCATGTGATTATTTCAAGATGCAGAAAAAACATTTCACAAAGTACAATATCCATTTATGATAAAAACTCAACAAGTAGGCTAAGAGAGAATATACCTCAGCATAATAAAAGGCCATATATAAACAATCCACACTAACATCATAATCACTGGTAAAAACTGAAAGTCTCCCCATAAGATTGGGAACAAGACAAGGATGTCTCCTCTCACCACTTTTATACAACATATTACTAAAGGTCATAGCCGCAGAAATAAGACAAGTAAAAAGGAATAAATGGCATTCAAATTGGTAATGAAGAAGTAAAACTTTCACAGATGACATAACACATATAGAAAACTTTTTAAACTGGTAAGGGAATTCAATAAGATCACAAGATACAAAAATCAATGTAGAGAAATTAACTGCATTTCTATACATTAATAATGAAGTAGCAAAAAGAAATTAAGAAAATATTCCCATTTACAGTTGCATGAAAAAGAATAAAATACCTAGGAAGAAACATAACCAAGGAAGTGAAATGTGCACTTTATAAACTATAAAGCACTAGCATGGAAGAAATTGAAGATGACACAAACAAATGGAAAACTCTTCCATCCTAATGGATTGAATGAACAAATATTGTTAAAATGTCTATACTATCCAACGCAATCTATAGATCTAAAGCAAGCCTATCATAATACCAACAGTTTTCATAAAACTAGAACAAATTATCCTTAAATTTGTGTGGAACCACAAAGGACTTCAAATAGCCAAAGAAATCTTGAAAAAGAAAAACAAAGCTAGAAATATCATAATTCCAGATTTCAAGTTATGTTACCAAGCTGTAGTGATCAAAACAGTATGGTACTGTTACAAAAATAGACACATGTTTCAATAGAACACAAAATAGTCCAGAAACAAACCTACAATTATATGTTCAATTAATCTTTGACAAAAGAGGAAAAAATATGCAATGGGCAAAAGTCTCTTCAGCAAATGGTCTTGGGAAAACTGGACAGCTACACCTAAAAGAATGAAACTAGACCACTTTCTCACATGAGACAAAAATAAACTCAAAATGGATTAAAGACCTAAATGTGAGACCTGAAACCATCAAAATCCTAGCAGAGAGCACAAACAAAATGTCTCTGACATCAGCCGTAACACCATCCTTCTAGATATGTCTCCTAAGCAAAGGAAACAAAAGTGAAAATAAAACTATTGAAACTACATCAAAATAAAAAGCTTCTGCCCAGGGAAGAAAACCATCAACAAAACTGAAAGTTAACCTACAGAATGGGAGGAAATATTTGCAAATGGCATAGCCAATAAAGAGTTAGTATCCAAAATATATAAAGAACTCCTACAATTCAACACCCAAAAAACAAATAGTTGTGAATGGATCTAAAGAATATTATGCTAAGTGAAATAAGTCAGTCAGAGAAAGACAAATATTATATGATTTCACTCATATTTGGAATTTAAGAAACAAAACAAATGAACAGAGGGAAAAAAGAGAGACAACCCAAGAAAAAGACTTAACTGTAGAGAACAAACTCATGGTTATTCAAGGGGGGTGGGGTGGGTGGAGAGATGAGTGAAATAGATGATGGGGATTAAAGAATAAACTTATCATGAATGAGCACTGAGTAGTATCTAGAATTTTTTATCTGGGGGAAAATATAGAGTTTCCCAGACAAACAAAAGTTAAAGGAATCCATTACCACAAAACCTATCTTACAAGAAATGTTAAAGGAGATTCTTTGAGTGGAAATGGAAGATCATAAGCGGAACAAAGTAAGAAGCACAAAAGCAGTAAGATTAAGTATATCCACAAAAATCTGTCAAGAGATTCAGAAAATAAAAGGATATAAAGAATGACATCATATATCTAAAATGTAGGGAGGAGGAGAATAAAACTTTAGTTTTACAATGGATTCAAACATATATGACCATCAACTTAATATAGACTGCTATATGCATAAGATGTTATATATAAACCTAATGATAATCACAAACAGAAAGCCAGTAATGCATAGCAAAAAAGAGAGAGAGAGAGAAAGGAAGCCATGTATATCACTAAATAAGTCAGCCAATCTAATAGGAAGAATCAAAGGATCAAAGAAGAACTATAAAAACAGCTGTAAAATAAGTAACAAAATGGCAATAAACACATACTTGTCAATAATTACTATGAATGCAAATAAGCTAAATGTTCCAATCAAAAGACACAGGATGGCAGAATGGATAAAAAAGCAAGACCCATGTATATGGTGCCTAAAAAAGACCAATTGCAGACCTAAAGACATCTGCAGATTGAAAGTGATGGAAAGGGAAAACATTTATCATGCAAATGGAGGTCAAAAGAAAGTAAGAGTCACAATACTTAGACAAAATAGACTTTGAAATAAAGATCTGTAACAAGAGACAAAGGAAACTACATAATCATTAAGGGAACAATTCAATAAGAAGACAGAACAACTGTAAATATTTATGTAACCAAGGGGAAGTAGGAAATAGATGGGGTAATTGGGTAATGGGCGTTAAGGAGGCCTCGTGATATGATGAGCACTGGGTGTTATATGCAACTGATAAATTACTGAACACTACATCTGAAACTAATGATGTACTATATGTTGGATAATTGAATTTAAATAAAAAATATTTATGCAACAAATATAGGGGCACTCCAATACATTGAACAGTTACTTAAAAACATAAAGGAAGTTATTGATACTAATACAAAAATAGTAGGGGAGTTTAACACCCCACTTACATCAATGGATAGATCATCCAAACAGAGAATCACCAAGGAAGCAGTAGCTTTGAACAACACATTGGACAAGATGGACCTAACATATATTCAAAATATTCCATCCTAAAACAACAGAATACACATTCTTTTCAGTGTAAAGGGAACATTCTCTAGAAGAGACCACATGTTATACCACAAAACAAGTCTCAGCAAATTCAGAAGACTTAAGTCACACCATGCATCTTTTCTGACCACAACACCAAGAAACTAGAAGTCAGCCACAAGAAAAAAATCTGGAAAGAACACAAATACATGGAAGTTAAATAACATGCTACTAAACAATGAATAGATCAACCTAGATATCAAAGAGAAAATTTTAAAAATGGACATAGAGACAAATGAAAATGAAAACACACTGATCTAAATTATTTGGGATGCAGCAAAAGTGGTTCTAAGAGGGGAATGTATAGCAATAGGCCCACCTCAAGAAGCAAGAAAAAAACAAAGAACCTAATCTTATACCTAAATGAGCTAGAAAAAGAAAAACAAACAAAACCACAAACCAGGAGAAGCAAGGAAATAATAAAGATTAAGGCAGAAATGAACAAAATAGAAACTAAAAAACAATAGAACAGATCAATGAAACCATGGGCGGGTTCTTTGAAAAGATCAACAAATTCTGACAAACTTTTAGCCAAATTGATCCAAAAGAGAGAGAGGGAGAGAGGACTCGAACAAAATCAGAAATGAAAGGGGAGAAATACCCCCCAATACCACAGAAATACATAGGATTGTAAGAGAATATTATGAAAAATTATATGCCATTATACTGGACTACCCAGAATATTCCTGGAAACATAACCTCCCAAAACGGAATCGGGGAGAAACAGAAAATGGAACAGACCAAACACCAGCAATGAAATTCAAACAATAATAATAATAATAATAGTAATAATAATAACAATAATAATAATAACAACTCATAACAAACAAAAGCCCAGGACCAGACAGCTTCACAGATAAATCCTACCAAACATTTAAAGGAGAGTTAACACCTACTATTCTACTATTCAAAAAACAGAAGAGGAATGAAAACTGCCCAATTCAACCAGAGAAAGACACTACAAATAGAGCTGTAAGCCAATATATCTGATGAACACAGATGCAAAAATCCTCAACAAATATTAGCAAACTGAATCAAACATTACATTAAAACAATCCTTCACCACAATCAAGTGGGATTTAATCCCAAGATGCAAAGGTAGTTTAATATTCACAATCATCAATGTGATACATCATATCAATAAGAAAAATGATAAAAACCATATGATCATTTCAATGGATGGAGAAAAAGCACTTGACAAAGTACATTCATTCATGAGAAAACCCCTCAGCAAAGCATTTTTAGAGGGAACATACCTCAACATAATTAGGCCGTATACAGAAAAATTACAGCTAAATCATACTGAATGGTGAAAAACTGAGGGCTTTCCCCTAAGATCAGAAAGAGGACAAGGATGTCCACCCTCAGCACTTTTATTCAGCATAGTACTAGAAGTCCTAGCCACAGCAATCAGACAAGAAAAAGGAACAAAAGGTATCCAAATTGGTAAGGAAGAGGTAAAACTTTCACTATATGCAGGTGACAGGATACTAAATATAGAAAACCTGAAACATTCCAAGGGGCTCCTGGGTGGCTCAGTTGGTTAAGTGGCCAACTCTTGATTTCAGTTCAGGTCAGGATTTCATGGTCCTGAGATCAAGTCCCACATCAGGCTCTATGCTCTGTGGGGAGACTGCTTCAAGATTCTCAATTTCTTCCTGCCCCTTTCTTCTCTCTCTCTTTCAAATAAAAGAAAAATCTTAAAGGAGAGAGAGAGAGAGACAAAAAGAGAGAGAAAAAGAGAATGAAAACCCAAAAGACTCCATCGAGAAACTACTAGAACTGATTAGGGAATTTAATAAGACCACAAGATACAAAATCAATGTATAGAAATCTGTTGCATTTCTAGACACTAATAATGAAATAGCAGAAAGAAGTTAAGAAAACAATTCCAGGGAAGCCTGAGTGGCTCAGTCAGTTAAGCATCAGCCTTTGGCTCAGGTCATGATCCCCAGGTCCTGGGATCAAGCCCCAAGGCTGGCTCCCTGCTCAGCAGGGAGTCTGCTTCTACCTCTCCCTCTGCCCTCCTCCCCAGCTCATGCACACACACCCACTCTCTCTCAAATTAAAAAAAAAATTCCATTTTTAATTGCACCAAGAAGAATAAAATACTTAGGAAGAAACTTTTTTTTTTTTTCCTTGATTTTTCTTTCTTTTTTTTTTTTTTTTATTTTTTATTTTTTTATTGGTGTTCAATTTACTAAGGAAGAAACTTAAACAAGTAGGTGAAAGACCTATACTCTGTAAACTATAAAACATTAATTAAAGAAACTGAAGAAGACACAAATGGAAAGATATTATCCCATGTTCATGGATTAAACATACTATTAAAATATCTGTACTACCCAAAGTAATCTACATATTTAATGCGATCCCTAGCAAAATACCAGCAGCATTTTTCTTTTCTTTTCTTTTTTTTTTTTAAAGATTTTAGTTAGAGAGAGAGAGAAAGGGAGCGAGCACATGAGCTGGTAGGAAGGGGGAGAGCAAGAGGGAAAGAGAAAATCTCAAGCATACTCTGCACTGACCATGGAGCCCAATGTGGGGCTCAAACTCGGGACCCTGAGATCATGACCTGGGCCGAAATCAAAAGTCCAACACTTCACCAACTCAGTCACCTAGGCACCCTCCAATTGCATTTTTCAAAGAACAAATAATCCTAAACTTTGTACAAAACCCATAAATGACCTTGGAGAGCCAATGTAAACTTCAAAAGGAAGAATAAAACTGGAGGTATCCCAAGCCCAGATTTCAAGATATACTACAAAGCTGTAGTATCCATGGAACACAATAGGGAGCCCAGAAATAAACCCACAACAATATATGGTCAATTAATCTTTGACAAAAGAGGAAAATATATGCAATGGGCAAAAGTCTCTTCAGCAAATGGTCTTAGGAAAACTGGACAGCTACAAAAGAATGAAACTGGACCATTTTCTCACCCCAGACACAAAAATAAACTCAAAATGGATTAAAGACCTAAATGTGAGGGATGCCTGGGTGGCTCAATGGTTGAGCGTTGGCCTTCGGCTCAGGGTGTGGTCCTGAAGTGCTGGGATCAAGTCCCACATTGGGCTCCCCTTGAGGAGCCTGAGTCTCCCTCTGTCTATGTCTTTGTCTCCCTCTGTGTGTCTCTCATGAATAAATAAATAAAATCTTAAAAAAAAAAAAGGCCTAAATGTGAGACCTGAAAACATCAAAATCCTAAAGAAAGCACAGGCAAAATGTCTCTGACATTGGCAGTTGCAACATCTTTCTAGATATGTCTCCTAGGAAAAGGACACAAAAACAAAAATAAAACTATGGGAACTACACCAAAGTAAAGAGCTTCTGCCCAGGGAAAGAAACCATCAACAAAACTCAAAGGCCACCTACAGAATGGGAGGAAATATTTGCAAATGACATACCCAAAAAAGTTAGTAACCAAAATATATAAAGAACTCATACAACTCAACACCCAAAAAAACAATCCAATTAAAAAATGGGCAAAAGACATGAACAGACATTTCTCCAAGGAGGACATGCAGATGCCCAACTGACACAGGAAAAGGAGCTCAACATCATTCATCACCAGGGAAATGCAAACCAAATTACGATGAAATATCACCTAACACTTGTCAGAATGGCTAAAATCCAAAACAAAAGAAACAGGTATTGATGAGTACGTGGAATAAAGGAACCCTCTTGCACTGATGGTGGGAATGCAAACAGGTGTAGCTACTATGGAAAATGGTGTGGAGGTTCCTCAAAGTGTTAAAAAAAGGATTACCACATGATCCAGTGATTCCACTAAATTTATTTACCCAAGAAATACAAAATCACTAAATCAAAGGGATACATGCACCTCTATGTTTATTGCAGAATTATTTACAATAGCCAAAATATGAAAGCAGCCCAAGTGTCCATGGACATGTAAATGGATAAAGATGATGTAATATACACAAACAATGGAATATTATTCAGCCATAAGAAAGAATGAAATCCTCCTATATGCAACAACATGAATGGATCTAGAGTATAACGCTAAGTGAAATGAGTCAATCAGAGAAAAGACAAATACCATATGATTTCACTTATATTTGGAATTTAAGAAACAAAACAAATGAGGGGTGCCTGGGCAGCTCAGTCTGTTAAGCATCTGCTTTTGGCTCAGGTCATGATCTCTGGGTCCTAGGACTGAGCCCTGCACCAGGCATCCTGCTCAGTAGGAAATCTGCTTCTCTCTCTCTCACTCTCTCTCTCTCTCTCTTTCTCTCCCTCTGCCCTTCCCTACCTCTCTCTCTCTCTCTCTATCTCAAATAAATAAAATCTTTAAAAAAAAAAGAAAAGAAACAAAACAAATGAACACAAAAAAAGAGAGACAAACAAAAGACAGACTCTTTTAAGTATAGAGAACAAACTGATGGTCACCAGAGGAGAGGGAGGGGGTGATGGCGATTAAGGAGGGCCTTTGCTGTGGTGAGCACCAGGTGATGATGGAAATATTGAATCACGATATTGTACACCTGAATCTAATATAACACTCTTTGTTAATTATACATAAATTTAAAAATGAGTAATTCAATAAAAGAAGAAAATTTATACACACACACACACAAAGAAAAGCACTTTTTTCTTCCTGACCCTAACATTATTATTCTTTATTTTTAAGATTTTATTTATTCACTCATCAGAGACACAGAGAAAGAGGCAGAGACATAGGCAGAGGGAGAAGCAGGCTCCCGCCCCCCCACCCCCCGATGCGGAACTCAATCCCAGGACCCCAGAATCATGACCTGAGCCAAAAGCAGATGCTCAACCACTGAGCCGCCCAGGTGCCCCTAACACTATTATTCTAATTGGGATAAAAAAAATACAGGGGGAAAATGAATAAGGAAAAACAGGCAGATAGATATGTGATTAGAGCAGAAAGACAAAAAAATGCCACTCCCCCCAATACGTACATATGTACGTACACACACACACACACACACACACACACACACACAGAAAATCAATGCCTTCCAACAGACTCTGGGCAATTTACCAGAAGTGGTATCCATTCTATCTGCTTCTCATATCAACTCCCAACAATAAAGAACCTATCTTTAAAACATTAAACAAAATCTCAATTTTTAACACTATTCCAATAAAACTTCCCTTACTCTCTGGACCTAGGGTGGTTAAGTTCTCTGTCCTGATAAAACTGGGACGGAGCAATAATATTATGCAGTCCTCAGTTAGAGGTTAAAGAGCCAGCTGATCATACAGCTGGCTGGCCAGCATCAAGCCAGATCTGATATTTAGGGATCTTATTTTCCTGAAAAGGTAATTTTAGATCCCAAAAGCTATGCTTTGTATTTTTATTACTTCTTTCTTTCTAATGGAAGTCCCCTTATAATAGTAATACATTAGGAAAGCGAAGAGTCAGGCAAGCATTGCTTTGACAGGATGGGAGAATAGGACCATAACAAACTTGCAATCAGGAGCAACATCGGCTGGGCCTGCCATCTTGCACAACAACCAGGAGAGCCAAATGCAACATGAACTGTGCAAATAGGAGCCTCGGCCCAATAGACACAGGAGGTTCAGATGGTACTTTCTCACCTCCCTATCACTTCCTGCCTTACTGGTTACCCCCTGCTCCCTGGATTACTGAAGAGGGAGGTGATGATATTACAATTTTAGTGGAATGCTCCCAAACTCCTTTCAACTGTGCCAGCATCAGCGAAGAAAACACAGGACTCCAGGACCCACAGCAAACAAAATACATTGTCCCATCAGGCTCCCTAGGACTACAACTGAAAGTAGGGGAAACTCCTCTCATTTCAAAGTTCGCCTGGTATCTTCTGGGAACCATCCACCAGTCAAGCAGAGAAGAATGGGCTTTTTTACCCTTCCTATTAATTTTCCAAAGATATAATCTCCCTTCTTTGGCATTTAATGATCACAACAAAATACCAGTTCTCCATTTTAATAGGAACTTACCAAATATACTTGGTAGAACTTAAACTCATGCCCTTGGACTTCAACACCAAGTGACTAAGCTAAGTTAACAAGAAGCTGCCAAAACCCTAAAGAATAAACATGAAATAAGCAAATCGTGAAAACTCCCTACAAATATCACTTCTTTGTCCATATTATAGTAGAACCCAATTACTCGCACATATTGGGTTGGCCAGGTAGAAGGGACAGGATGTTGTAAACCAACAGAGGAAAGCACATTTCTGTGGACAGTTAGGCAAATGATCACTTCCACCAGCAAGGGGTACAGACAAGTAATATTTCCATTATTTCTATCAACCTCAATAAGGTAACAGGGAACACAGAGGGCTATTGGTCCATTCCTACAGGCTATAATTCAGCATGCACAGGATATGCATTCATAATGTACTTGCAAATAGTTTTAAATAACATTTAGGATGTCTCATTATAATCATAAAAAAGAAACAATTATTAAAATAGCCAATAAAGACACCCCCCAACAGAACCACTGTCTTAGCATTTTGATTACCTCCTTCCAGCCTTTCTGACACATGTCCATATTCATAAAAAAATGGGAGTCTTAAGTGGATTAGCTTTGCAATTTTGATATTCCATTCTACTGGAAGCATTTTCCAGTGTCATTAAACATTCTTCGAAATCATTTTCAGTAGACACACAGTAGTACCATAATTTAATCATATGCCTCTTTTTGGACCATGTAGGATGTTTCCAATTCTTCACTACCATTGACAGTAGTTGAACACGCTTATGAATAAATTTGATTTCCTTAAGGTAATTCAATTCCTAGGAATTTTTTTTTAATTCCTAGGAATTTATCCTATCACACAATATGATCTTTTAAAGACGACATTTATTTATTTGACAGAGAGAGAGAGAGAGCACATGCATGCAGGTACACGTAGGGGGAGGGGCAGAGGGAGAGAATCTCAAGCAGACTCCCTGCTGAGCACAGAGCCTGAAGCAAGGCTTGATCTCGTGACCCTGAGATCGAGACCTGAGCCGAAATCAAGAGTCAGATGCTTAACCAACTGAGCCACCCAAGAACCCCTACAATATGATTCTTTTCAAATGCAAAAATTCTTGCTTGAAATTTTATTGCCTTCTAGAATGGTTGTACCAATTTATACTCCCACTCTAAGTGTGTAAGAGTTCTCATTTCAGACCGTTTTCGAAAACACACAGGCAATTCAAATTGCCAACATCATAGGAGAGCAATTATCTGCCTGAATCTGGCCTAGCTTGCAAAGAGGAAATAAAGGTTCTTTTTGCTGCTTCCCTCATAAAACTCAATTTGTACCCTTCTGTGAGCAGAAAAGAAGAATCTGTTCACTATCTCAAACTTAAAAGGAATCAAGTACCAGGTTTATTACAAGCAATTGTTGAGCTTCCCCCAGGAGAACAGTAAATGTTCTGGTATTTTTAATAGCCCACATTCACAGAGAAAACACAAAGGATCTACCACTACATGTATTGATATAAACTGTATTAGCAACACCAATAAAACGTATCTTGTGTGTGATTCTCACCATTAATGCCAGTCCAGCCCATGAAAACTTGATTGCTTTCAGAATGATAAAATTTCAAGCCCCAGAATAATCTAAAGCATGAGTTTATGTGCTCCCCCAAATTAAAAACATATATATGTTGTTTGACACAAATACTTATCTCAACTAATCCCATTCAATTCCTTTCTGGGCTCTTATTCTAAAGATATAATAAAGCATACTAAGCACTTAGATTTGGATGCATGCTCCAGAGAGAATAGCTCTCTCATCAGGCTGCTTTAAAACACCAGGTTCAACATCAAAACGCTACTTTATTCCTCAGCAAAATAAGATTTTAAAACTGAATCCAATGGCAGTGCTAAACAAATTACATTCTGAAGGGGAGCTGGGGGGTTGCCTACATGTTCATCATTATAGAGCAGACATTGGTAAAGAATCTCTAACTGACAATTTGAGATTTAAAACATCTTGTCAATTTCAGGTTGGTCTGTATCTCTCCATTTGTTTATCCCAGAAGATGGATTTATGTCAGTGAGGCCCTTATGCATTTACGGTGGGAGTGGAAAAATAATGCTGCTTAACAATGTTCTGTAACTTAAAAATTAAAAAAAAAGGTACCCTCAAGAGCCAAACAGCATAACCACTGAGAGCTACAGGTAATAGACCTACCTTCTTTGTATCCTTTCCCACAGAGTCCCTTCTAGTTCAAATATTGTCAAAGATTTTATTTATTTAGAGAGAAAGTATATAAGCAGGAGGAGGAGGACAGGCAGAGGGAGAAAGAATCTTGAGCAGACCTCAAGCTGAGCATGGAGCCTGACATGGGGCTCAGTCTCACAACCCTGAGATCATGACCTGAACGGAGATCAAGAGTCAAAGCCTTCCTGACTAAGCCACCCAGGCATTCCCAAACATTCTATGGTCTTCTGTGTAATGTTAGCGACTTCTTAATACAAGGAGAGCAAAAAAAAGATGCCCAAGCACAAACATCACTTGAGGAAATGTGTCATGACCATGCTGCTGGAAGTCAAGCTGACAGTGATGGGTTTCCATTGTCCCCTGTTATCAAAGTCCCCAAATCCACCACATTTCACAAGCACACTGCTGTTTTCCACGAACGCCCTTTATGTTTTCCTACTGATAACTTCTGCCAGGTCTGGTTATACTAAAAACGATGTAATAATCATTCAAGAGTTTGCGGCTTTATGGATAGAACCTACAGAGAAGGAGGCGTGATCA
Source organism: Canis lupus dingo (assembly GCF_003254725.2). Classification (NCBI taxonomy): domain Eukaryota; kingdom Metazoa; phylum Chordata; class Mammalia; order Carnivora; family Canidae; genus Canis; species Canis lupus. The sequence goes on from NC_064277.1 coordinate 18,874,400, forward strand.
GAAGGGGGAGAAATGGGGACAGTGAGGACATTCTTACCCTGCATGATCAGAAGCAGGGCACACCTGTTAGCCCATCAAAAGGCAAGCAGTCATAAAACACTGTGCACTGATGTCTGAGAGAGCTGCCATAACTGATTACCACAATTTGGGTGGCTTTAAACCAGAACATGATGGTCTCACTGTTTTCTGGAGGCCAGAAGTCTGAAATCAAGGTGTTGGCAGGGCTGGTTCCTTCTGGAGGCCAAGGAGGCCATGCTTTACTCCAGCTGCTGGTGGCTTCCGGCAGTCCTTGGAGCTCCCTAGCCTACAGCTACCTCACCCTTATCTCTGCCTATGTCTTCACCTGGCCTTCTCCCCACTATGCATCCCTGGCATCTGTGTCTCCTATGGCCTTAGAAGGACCCCACCAGCCATAATGAATTGAGGGCCTACCCTAATCTAGTATGTCCTCATCTTAACTAGTTATACCTACAAAGATCCTATTTTCAAAGAATGTGTTCTGAGACTGAGTTCAACCCAGTTCACAATGATATGCTCATGTGTGAATTCCCCATACAGACTTATAGTTCGTAAGTAAGTACCTGCCACAGCCTTTGCTCGTCCCTCCCTCCTGTGACCCGGCCTGGCATGCTCAGGGTTCTCCATCAGCATCTGCCAAGTGATAAATGAATGCACCTCTTGATTCAGCACCAAAGCCTCTCCTTGGAGCTTGGGTCAGCTGAGTGATAGATTCTCCCTTACATGAGCCCTGCGTGCCACCTCCAGAGTCACTGCCTCTGATGTGGACTGAGAAGGTAAAACAAAGTCAAGATACGCACACTGCAGAGTGACCTGAGAACAGAATCCTGCCCAGCTCTAGTCCTCCCCCATTCCCTTCCAGACTCTTACCCACTTTACATTCAGCACCCACTACTTGTAACACACCCAACTTGCCTTAGTCCCTTTCCAAAGGACCCAGCCAAGATTTAGAGAAACTACTCTCTCTCCTTTCACATCCACATATAATCAGTTCTACTCAAGTTCAAACCGGAATAAGTCAGTTTGGGAATAAAACATATATGACACTAGACAAGCATATAGATCAATTGGTGAAAGCAGAAGCACCCCTGCCCTCTAACTCCAAACATTGTGCACTGGGATCTCAGGGGGTCGGATTTACAGGTGACAGGCGGCACCAGCCATGAAAGCCACATGAGAGCCCTCCTCCCAGGCAGGGTCCAAAATGCAATGAACAACAGGAGGAAGAAGAAGGGGATGGGGGAAGGAGCAGGTGGCAATCAGGGAAAGCTTTGTAAAGCAGCGATTTTGAGCTGGGTTGTAGAAAGTGCAGTAAGAGATTTCCACACAGACAAGGGTAAAAATGGGCCTTCTAACCAGAGGAATGAGCAAGGCATACACACAGAGACATGAACCAGCCCAGCGTGCGTGCAGGCCGTAAGCTCTCCTGCAATGCTGCCATATGCAGTACACAGCAGGAGAAGACCACAGGAGAATCGGGTCCAGATCATCATCTGCTTTGATATTTTAGAGCTCGCTCTGGTTGGTATAGACAGCACAGACCGGACAAGGGGTAGGGTGAAATGAGAGGCCAGTTGGGAAAGATGCAGACATGCGGTGGTCCAAAGTGGTGGCAGAGGACACACAGACAGCAGTGTCTGGAGCCTAGTGACGGCCAGGCTGCCTGCCTGATAGGACCTGGGGACAGAGGAATGTGGGAGGTAAAGGAGAGCAAGGCAGGTTTCTGGGACCTCGATAGGCACCTGTCACAATTCTGTGCTCTTGTATTGCTGCTTCCTCTGCCTGAAGCACCCTTCCTCCTACCTAAGTGATGGTGCCTTCCACACCTGGCACTGTGCCTAGCAAAGTGGGGTCTCAAAAACTCTTGCAGAAGTAAATAAATGAATATATGTTTCATGCCCCCCAAAAGAAAAGATGATATGGGTGAGAAACAGGTAATAATCTACTTGGGGTTGAAGTCAAAGCTTTTTGTTCACTATCTCAACTCAGTATAGCTGGAGGAGCTCCTTAACTGCAGCTCCTGCAGCACTGGAAAAAGAACTGACAAATTAACTCCAGTATTTCACAGAGTCATTTACCAAACACCTAATAAGTCAGGAGCTCTTCTAAGGGTGTGTGTGTGTGTGTGTGTGTGTGTGTGTGTGTGTGTGTATGTGTGGAGGTCGAGGGTGGGGGGTGTTACAGTTTGGGGGTAAAACCAAAAAATGAAGTTTGTTGACCAAACACTAGGGTTAGTTAAGTTATAATCACTGTTTAAAGATTCTTTTTAATGCTGTAACTTCCTGGCTTGTTGTCTTTGGTGCTAACATGATTTTTCCAAGACACATTATGAGAAAGTAAAATGTGAATCTGGACACCTGGGTGGCTCAGTTAAGCGTTAAGCGTCTGCCTTCAGCTCAGGTCATGATCTCAGGGTCCTGGGATCAAGCCCGCATCAGGCTCCCTGCTCAGCGGGAGTTTGTTTCTCCCTCCTCCCTGCGCCTGACCCCTGCTCATGCTCTCTTTCTCTCTCTCAAATAAATAAATAAAATCTCTTTTAAAAAAGAGTTTGTGAATTCGTCTCAGAAAGACTGAACAACTGCACCCCGCAACTATGGGGAGGGGAATGCAGAAAGGAGACTAGCCAAAGAGAAATGTCAGATCTCAGAAGCCCAAGACTGAGAGAACTGATGCCTGAAAGAGGAAACCACAAACACAGAAAACTTAAGGACAACCAACAGTCCTGGTGCCTCAAAGCAACACCTCTGCCTTCTGGAGCCTCTTCATGGTGGAACCGTGGAGCTGCATGAGCAGCAAGGTTTACAGAAACAAGCTGTGAGTTGCAACCCCTTTATTTTATTACCCATTCTCCAAGAACTCATGGAATGAAGCCCAATCCAACCTGAGTGGAGAAAACAGGCTTTCCCTGACCTCGGATTGCTGCAGAAAACAGGCCCGAGCTCCTGGGGAAGTAACATGGCTATCAGACAATGTGTTATGAGAGGTCTCTCTGCATACTGTCCACTCCTCAAGATTCATAAAACGCTGTTCCTACACAAAGAGCAACAGAGCACAAAATTTTCACTTCTCTCTCTACAGTCTTCACCACGTGACCATCAGGAGAGGGTTGGTCCACTAGATCAAGGCCATGGTGACAGAAAGAAGTTTTTACAACTGGTATGGAGACCCTTGCTGTGCTATGGTATTACCTTCTAGTTGCCAGAAGTCTAGGGAATCTGGGGGAGGGGCCAGGGCAGCCAGGGGACATGCTCAAGGGGGTCTGTTCATCAGCTAGTTTGAGATTTTTTTTTTATTATTATTCATGATAGACAGACAGAGAGAGAGAGAGAGAGAGGCAGAGACACAGGCAGAGGGAGAAGCAGGCTCCATGCCGGGAGCCCGACGCGGGACTCGACCCCGGACTCCAGGATCGCACCCTGGGCCAAAGGCAGGCGCCAAACCACTGAGCCACCCAGGGATCCCCTCATCAGCTAGTTTGGAAGAATTTCCATATTATTAAAAATTAGGATGAGATAAACACCCTGTGTGAGGAGCCTTAGGATAGGGCTTGGAAAAACTTTTCTGTAAAGAGCAAGACAGTAAATCTTTTAAGCTTTGTGGGTCATATGGTTTTGTCACAACTACACAAGTCTTACCACTGTAAGCCAGAGACAGCACATAAATGAGTCCGTGCCTTGCTGTGTTCCAACGTAACTACAAAAAACAGGCAGCAGGAGAGATACAGCACAGGGGCCATATGCAACATGTATGCAACCCCTACCTTGCAACACGGCAGAGCTAGTGGTCCCGCAGACCAATCAAATCTTCTACCCCAACCTCATCAGTCTTACCAACTGATTTAACCAACCACCAAGGAGTCTCCTGTGTAGGCTTGATCTTTACAGACCCCAAGAGAGTAAGTCAGAGTCTGCAGGCAAAGGACCCCGCCCCCCAGCCAAATTAAGATACTCACCCAGAAAAATCTGTAGTGAGGATTCCATAGTGGAAGATGTATATTCGGCTGATGTGGCATATGGTCAGGTATCCCATTGCTACCAAAAAGGTGTATCTGAAACCAAAAGCAGGGAGGATCAGATGATGACGCAAGGGAATGACAATTTTCTCCATCCTCTCCTTCACTCCCCATATGCAATCCATCACAAAGTCCTCTCTGCTCTATCTGCAAGCCTGTCCATGCGCTCCCCTCACTTTTGCATTCGTTGCCTGGAACCCTTCATCCTTTGTCACGGGGACCATGACAGGACAATGGAGTCACCCAGGAAGCTTTACAAACTGCAGATGCCTTGGGACTCGCCCTCAATATTCAGGCTTAATTGGTACAAGTTACACCCAGCAGGTGTAATTCCATTGTGCAGCCGGAGCTGGGAAGCACTGACCTGGAAGGTCTTGCACTCAGATTCTCCTCTTCACAACCATCGCATTTACACAAGATCTTTGTAAAATACAGACCAGTATTACACTGCTGACCACTCCCTTCATGAAACACTTTGTTTTCTTGGCTTCTATTCTTCTTATCTGCTTCCTACTTCTCTAGTTAATTCCTCCATGGCTCTGCTCAGCTTATCTTACTCCGCTTACTCCTTAGGTGTTAGCATTCCCAGTGCTCTGCTCAGGGGACCCTCCCTGCCCAAGCCTGAGGCTTCAGTTACCACAGACTCGGATCGTTCTGTGGCTTCCTTCAGAGACCAGCCCTGAACATGGTACAAACCAGCAACATGCACGCATACCCATACACATGCATGGGCACCATTCAGAATATTCATCAATCTGTAATCATACATAAATGTATGACATTAAAGGACAAAAATGCAACTGAGTCAAACTTGAAGATGTAATTATCTTTATTAAGTGATGTGTTGATCTAGTACCAGCACCCCATCTAGGAAGTAGAGGGGAGCTCCAAGGAGTGGTACAAAATGGAAGATTTCTACAGGAAGAAGAGTAGAATGAGGAAGTGACCAAGAAAAGAGAAGGAGTTGTTTCAGGCAAGGCCACTTTCCCTTAAAGGGAAGTGTCTTACTGTGCAGATGGCCTCCCCTTCCCTTTGGGGGACGGGGAGGGCCCACGTGACGGAGCCTCCTTGGTGCTAGCCAGATAATTCCTGGCTGACCGGTGAAGACATATTTCTGGGAGTTAAAACTGCAGGGAGGTTAGGTATTAAGCCCCTGTTTGGTGAGTTGGCCTAAGTGACTCCATGTGGGTCTATGGGTTTTTGTTTTTGTTTTTAAACAGATTGTATTTATTTATTTGACAGAGAGATAGAGACAGAGAACACAAGCAGGGGGAGGCAGTGGGAGGAGAAGCGGGCTCCCTGCTCAGGACACCAGGCTCAATCTCAGGATCACAACTCAAGTCAAAGGCCCAACCAATGAGCCACCCAGGCGCCCCTAAGGTTTTCTTTTTAACAGTGATAATCTAATTAACCATTGTCTCCCCTACTAGATCAAAAGCCCCATGAAAGCAAGAATGTTTTGCGTGTTTCATTCACAAGAACAGACTACTGCATACTGCATGCACCAACAACTAAATGTTACCAGTCTTAAAAGCCTGTGATGGGTCCCACTGTCCAGTCACATCAAAAATCCTAAATGCAGGGCAGCCCCGGTGGCCCAGCAGTTTAGCACCGCCTTCAACCCCAGGTGTGATCCTGGAGACCCGGGATTGAGTCCCACGTCAGGCTCCCTGCATGGAGCCTGCTTCTCTCTCTCTCTCTCTCTCTCTCTCTGTGTGTGTGTGTGTGTGTGTGTGTGTGTCTGTCCTGAATAAATAAATAAATAAAATCTTAAAAAAAAAAACTCTTAAATGCAGCCTGTGATGTGCTTCACACACTAAGCTCTACCTTTCCCTTCTACAGTCATCTCCTGCCACACTCCACAAACACCTTACGTTCAAACTCCACTGGCTGCTCACTCTCCACAATTACAGACTCCATTTTCAGGCCAAATGCCTTCCACATGCCCCTTCCCCTGCCTGCAACCCCATTCCCCATCCTCTAGCCCACCTGCGAACTGCCTAATTAAGGTAAGGCTCAGCTCCCAGTCAGGCCCCTGGCGCTGGCTTGCCCCATCCCTTCCACCCCACCTCCAGCACAATTCATTGCTCCACTGCCAGTATTTCTCTAGCACTGCATGCAACATACATAATTATAATGCTGCAATTATATGCACGTGTCTGTTATGCCAACTCACTGTGACCTTGAGCATCCCAACTCTTGACCATAGAAGGGGTTCATGCACTATTAGTTAACATGAACTGAAATGAGTACATTCAACATTTTAAATGGCTCAGGAACTCCTCAGAAATAGACATAAATGCAGAAGGTATAACATTTTTAAACATGGGTCATAAAACAGGGGAGATATATATTCTCATATCAAATTATTATTGAACTTCACAAATCCTCATTAAAATAACTCGTGAAGACCAGCGTAACCTACGGAATAGTGAAATAGGAATAATAAAAATTCATTTGGTAGCAAGGGAGAACCAGACAGTGAGCGTGAAGGAGTTCTGTAAACTCTGAAGCACTATGTGACTTTATGTTCTTTTTACTGTTATTTACAAAGATGTTATGACACACACACACAAAAAGACTTGCCCTGCCTCAGGTTCACCCTTAACCCTTTCCAAGACAGGAAGGTGGTGAACAAAGCAACTGACTAACAGAAAGCAACTCTCTGAAGAGCTGAGCAGAAATAGAATGTAATTAGGCCTTTCTGCCTCCAGCCTCTGTTTCTTTCTCCAGCCAGTTCGTGAGGGTCAAGGCAAAAGCAAAAAGCCAAATCAGAAGACAAATTCTCGCAGGGCCCTTTTGAATGCAACCATGCCTGAGTCCTCTTTCTCCTCAACATGAACTATACCCATACCTTCCTCTGCCCCTTCACCCAGAGGGAAAAGCAAGTTCAACTCACTTCTTATAAAAAGAGCTATCTATCAAGGATGGTGCCAAGTACTATGGCCCAATACAACAGGGCAATGTATTCATCCTCTACACAAACCTGAAAAATCTAAGGAATCCAGGAGTGGTAGAGAGAGTACATATTCTGGAGACAGACCAACATGATTTCAAATCCCAACCATGGCCAAACTCATGTGAGAAGTCCAGAGAGTAGTTATTTTAGGAAGAAGGGGTGTGGTAGAGATTGGGACTGAGCGATGATAATATTTCCCTACTGACCTGGGTGATGATAACATGGATATATTCAGTTTGTGAAAATTCATTGATCTGTATACCTATTACTTCTCTGAGCTTTCATTTCCTCACCTTGGCGGGCAGGGGAGGGGGCGAGTGAGGACCTAAATCCCATAGGACTGTCCTAGAAAGAATATATTTGCAATAATGATATGAAATATTAAATATATTAAATGATACACTAAATAAGACTTTAGATATTAAAAATAATGAAAACTATTTAAAGGAGCTTGGCTTAGTTAGCACTGGGCATAAAGCAGTACCCCCTACAACTGGTCACATTATCACATTCCGTGTCAGTCTTGGGAGATACAAACTATATATTCTGTTCCAGTTGATTCAGATATGATAAATTAACACCTATGATTTCTGTCCAATATAGTGGCTTTGGAAGGAAACAGACCTGGTGCCCCAAGAATTCTCTAGACAAAGACAGATAGGATATGTTCAGAAATGGGTTAACTCCCCATAGCAGCAAAGACTGACCTTCCCCAGCCATATGACAGAATTCTTATAATTCAGCAAGGGGAAGGAAACAATTCACAAAGAATCATGAAATCCTGATCCTGAAGAAAACTAAAGTTCAAGCCCTTCATTTTATGGGAAATCTAATGTGCATAGAAGCTGTGTGAACTTTCTGAACTCATGCTGCTAGAAAGAGCCAGATTTCCAGTCTAATGCTCTTTCCTTGCATCAATAGGAAGCAACTTCTCTTCGTCATGAATGATGAACCACTCCCTACTTTTGCTGTCTTGGCAACTACACAAGCAAAGAAAGAAGGGAAGAACTCGTTCTGGCGTCCTTTCTGGTCTTATGACACGGCCCTCTGCTACCACAATATTATTATGGTGAAACACTCATAGCCTGTCAGTAAACCACTTGCTTGGCCAAGGCTGGAGTGTTCCATTCCTGGCCAGAGACCAACACTGGGCCCAGCCTGGAACAAGTGTGAGTGCAGGCTCCTGACCCTCCGAAAAATGGTCCACACCCCATCAGCATCCCACAAGTGTGGCCAGAGCTGACAAATCACAATTTGCAAAGCAGTTAAAAATGTGCTATAGAGATGCAACAACATTTTTATCAACTGTTGAATTGCTCTGAAACTCAAGTTGGGGAAAAGCCAGACATTTTCACCCTCCGCTAAAAACAGCATTTTGTCATAATATGAAGCATTCCCAAAACCTAGGCTTAGAAATGTGGATTTCCTATTTCCCTTCTGAAGGAGTGACACTATCCCCTTCAAGGAAGGCATTCAGAAGAGAGGTGATTACCATCCAGTTTTTCAGAGCTCATCTGGACAAAAGTTGGGTGAAAACACAATTCAAAATCATGCAAATATATTTTTCCTTGAAAACCAGAAATTTATTTTGAGTACTTTACACAATTATACACTAAAAAGTTAAATTCCAACAATTTTCAAAAGGAAAACCATCATGCTAACAGCCTTATTAATCAGAGAGCCTTCTGAAGCTGATGTAAGGCACCCGCTTTTTCAGAGAAGCCATCAGAAAAGAAGTCATAACAGGGTAAATGTCTTTTCAAAGATACTCAGTCATTCATTCCATAAATATTGAGTCTTTACTTGTGCCAGGTATTGTTCTAGGCTCTGAGGATACAACTGTGAACTTTGTTTCCATAGAGCTTACATTCCAGCATTACTGAAAGGCAGTATTAATACTGAGGTTTTTTACAGACCATGGGAAACAGAGATAAAGCTAAATAGATGATACCCAGGTGTCTGAATCAATAATCCAAGCATGTTGCCTTCAAGGCAGAATTAAGTTACTTTTGTACTTTTGAATGAAAGTAAGAATTAAGTTACTTTTGTACTTTTGAATGAAAGTATCATGGTAAGAATACTTCTGCTCTTAACATTTTATTGTACATATTTTAAGTACAGAAAGTTTCGACATAGGTACACTGCTGGAAAACCACAGCCAAATTCAAGGTAACATATCCATCACCCCCATGCTTCTTCCTGCCTCTCTGATTACTTCCACGTCTCTCTGTACCGTCCCACCCAGGTAAGCTCTGATCTGCTCTCTATCACTACAGGTAAGTTTGCATTTTCAAGAACAGAATTTGTGTGGCTTCCTTCTTCCTGCATATTTATTTCAAGGATTCATCCATGTGATTGTGTGTTATCAGTCATTCATTCCTTTCTATTGCTGAGTAGTATCCCACTGTGGTGGCCATTTGGACTGTTTCCAGTTCGTGGCTACCACAGGGCTGCTTCTACTTTGACACCTGAGACTTCCCACCACTTTTGCAAAGCTTCCTCTGAATACTTCCAGTGTTTAAGGGCCCCCCTCTCTCTTTCTGATATCCCAGAGATATGGGATATTCCACTTAGGATATGCCACTGTGGCAGGCAAATAGGGAAGGTGCCCCTTTATCCTGGAAACACATTTCAGAGGTCATGAAAAACCTCACCTTGCCTGGTTCACTCCCAGAATCTTACCTGTGAATACTGGATACGCTTGCAGTGACCATGATCCCATAGCACATTAACACCAGCACAAAAAGATGTAGAGAGTACCTTTAAAACATTATGGAGAGAAGGGGGAACACTGAATACACTCGGAATTAGCATACCTACTGGATACCCATGCTCCTGCTCAGCACCCCCCCCCCCCGGCAAAAAGCATGTGATCCATTACCTCGTGTTTATGTAAGAGAAAATAAATCAAGTATTTTTGCTCTGTGTAATTAAGGTACTACATCTTGAAATGACAGGAGGAAGTCATGGCATGGTCTGCCAACTGCAGTGCTAGTGATGTCAAGAGCCCATAAATGGAATGCTGATGCTTTTGCACACATACAGCTGAGAATGCAGAAGAGTTCTTTTCTCAAAACTTATTGTTATTGTTGTTTTGCTTTTAAAACACCAGGACCCTAAAATCTTTAAAAAGGTGGTGGGGGGGGGCAGCCTGGGTGGCTCAGCAGTTTAGCGCCACCTTCAGCCCAGGGTCTGATCTTGGAGACCCGGGATCGAGTCCCACTTCGGGCTTCTTGCATGGAGCCTGCTTCTCCCCCTGCCTGTGTCTCTGCCTCTCTCTCTCTCTGTGGGTCTCTCATGAATAAATAAATAAAATCTTAAAAAAAAAAAATCAGGACTCAAACTGACCTTTCCCAGATATCAAGATTTTCACCTGACAGCTGATTCAAAATATGTATCATCCTTTCTCAAATTTTTATTGAAGAGTAGTATTCTAGTATTCTGAATGAATTCACAAATTTAGGTTGTATGTTGTATGTCTAGAAATGTTGGTTCCTAAAATTTTTTCCCTGAGAAGTGTCACTCCCACGGTAACCGGTCCATTTATGTAGTGGAGAAGTGTCATCTATGGGCTCTCTCTGTTGAGCTATGACTCGCATTTCCTCAAACCAGCACTAAAACTATTATTCTACTCCAGGCATAGGACTAACACCGATTAGCTCTAGCAGTAATGCAAGAAAAACACCATCAATATCTACAACAGATAGGAAAGGTCCCTCACCCAGAAAATGAAACCTTGATCCATTTACATGACCCAGGGTGAAATCAATAGAAGCATAACTTATAGAAAAATTCACTGAACTGACTTCTAACGGGTAGTTTATTGGTTCTAGGTTCTTACCGCTAATGGACATTCCTGGAACATCTCCATTAGTTTATAATAACAGTAAATATATTTCTTTCCTTGGTGCCTGGGAAATGCCAAGGGTATTGCCACAAAGAGTATTACCCAAAGGATAAAGATTAGTATTCCTGAGGCTCATACTCACCAGCCAAAACAAAAGATGACAAAATAGATGCCAAAAATGGTGACAAGTGCGTGCCGGACATCGGGACTGGTTTTACCAGGACTTAAGTAGATGCGGAACCAGAAAGCAGCAAACAAAGCAAAGAGCTGGCATGCCACAAAATTCACCTGTACAGGGGAAAAAAGAGAGAGAGAGAGAGAGAGAGAGAGAGAGAGAGTCAAAACCTTTACCCTTTTACCTGTGTAAGTTCTCTTTACTCTTTTCAGATTTCCAGAGCAAAGGGCCTCTAAGACTTGGCCTTGGATTTTTTTCTCAGCAGCGTGTTCATTTGGAAAAGGTTTAGGGGCTAAAAATTAACCATGCCTTCATCTGGTGTAAGAAGTGAGGAACCTGAGTTATGTTTCCAATCCTTTAAAACTAGCCAAGGTTGCTTTTCCACCCATACAAAGAGGGCTTTTTTTTTTTTTTTTTTATTGGTGTTCAATTTACTAACATACAGAATAACACCCAGTGCCCGTCACCCATTCACTCCCACCCCCCGCCCTCCTCCCCTTCTACCACCCCTAGTTCGTTTCCCAGAGTTAGCAGTCTTTACGTTCTGTCTCCCTTTCTGATATTTCCCACACATTTCTTCTACCTTCCCTTATTTTCCCTTTCACTATTATTTATATTCCCCAAATGAATGAGAACATATAATGTTTGTCCTTCTCCGACTGACTTACTTCACTCAGCATACTTACCTGGCAGGGGAGATACCATGATCACAAAGAGGGCTTTTTAATGTAAAAGGACCTCAGTGATGGTGAGGTCAGTTTACTGGGTCTCTTTTGCCCCACCCCATGCTCACCCACAGCATGATCTTAAAATAAAGCACGTGTTCCCTTAGGGACACAAATGAATCAAATCCATGACGCTGTCTTCATTTAATACCTAAGAAACTAAATCCGTCTCTCCAAAGTAATCATCAGCTGTTTTGACTCTAGTTTTTCTCATTTTTTTAAGATTGTATCTGTTTATTTGAGAGAGAGAGTATGGGCATAACTTGAGGGGAGGGGAGGGAGAAGGAGAAGCAGACTCCCTGATGAGCAGGGAGTCTGACACGGGGCTTGATCCCCAGACCCCGGGATCATGACCTGAGCCTAGGACAGACTTAACCTACTGAGCCCACCCAGGTGCCCCTAATTTTTCTCATTTTAAATTAACACCAAATCAACAAGACCATTGGTCAAGTCCAAGGGGTAGCGTTAAAAATCCATATATAAAACAAAAGAACCTCGGGGTGCCTGGGGGCTCAATCAGTTAACCACCGTCTGCCTTCAGCTTAGGTCATTATCCCAGGGCCCTAGGATGGAGCCCCAGGTCGGGCTCCCTACTCAGCGGGGAGCCTGCTTCTCCCTCTCCCTCTGCCCCTCCACCCTTGTTTATGCTCTCCCTCCTTCTCAAATAAAGTCTCAAAAAAAAAAAAAAGAAGAAGAAATTAGCCTCCCTTTAAACTTCCTGCCAATTATGCAAAACAGGCAACAAATTCCCTAGAAAAATCCCATTGATTTCTCTGTCAAAAATATTAGACCTAAAGGAATATATAAAATAATTCCCTGATACCCATGGGAAAGATCAGCTGATCTTTCAAGTGATGTAACCATCAGCGACAACCGGAAAAGTGGATCAACCTTCTCAAGAGTATTCAGAATGAAAACTTCACTTTTAGAAGACACTTAACATAAAAGGGAGCAAGGATATAGATATCTATATAGAGCCTCAAATTTAGTCTCCACAGTCCCTTACACTACAGAAAACTGTGGCTGTTGGTGAAATTCATTAGGGCTGTCGCCGCGGTGGGGCTGGAGGGGGCAACATCGGTGCCCCCTGAGTTCATTTTGTTTTCCCAGTAAAAATCAAGGCTACTATGGACTCCTGATAATCCACAGAAATGCTTTTGAAGAATATTTTGTTTCATTTTTTTATTTATTTTATTATTACCATTTTATTAGGCTCCATGTCCAGTACGGAGCCCAACTCGGAGCCTGAACTCACAACTCTGAGATCAAGACCCGAGCCAAAATCAAGAGTCAGCTACTTAACCGAGTCATCCAGGCAGCCCTTCTGTGTCGTTTTTAAAAATTGTGAATTCCCACCGCCCTCTATTAGAAGATCATTCTTCACTGAAGTTTCCAAAAACTATACCCGCTCTTAACTGCCATCGCTTTCTTGTTTTTTCAAATATTTTATTTATTTTTTTCATGAAAGACACAGAAAGAGAGGGAGAGACATAGGCAGAGGGAGAAGCAGACTCCCTGCAGGGAGCCCGATGTGAGACTCGATCCCAGGACCCAGGGATCACACCCTGAGCCAAAGACAGAAGCTAAACCACTGAGCCACCCAGGTGCCTCTGCCACCACTTTTTATCCTGAAAGCCAGAGAGGAGGTGAATTGTGATCCGAGCCTACGTTACGGTCATACCTTTTTTTTTTTTTAACTTAAATGCAATTGCCAACATACAGTACATCATTAGTTTCAGATTTAGAGTTCAATAATTCATTCATCAGTTGTGGATAAAACCCAGTGTTCATCACATCACGTGCCTAGCTTAATGCCCACCACCCAAGTATCCCATCTCCCCAAGAAGTCCTACCTTTTTATGTTGCCTAAATACACCAACAGCAACCCTCTCTCACACACACACACCCAATGGAGAGAAAAATAACCATCTTAGCAAGGTTCAAAATATAAAGGAATTGGCAACCATAAAGTTGAAGTTAGGATCATCTGTAGGTGATCAATCAAATATTCTTTCATTCTCTCAGCCACAGAGGAACATAGTCATTTAGGAGAGCATCCAAGGGGAAATCTGTTCCATAACTTTGGGTTGGCCAGTAATTACTGAGTGCCCCTGCACATGAGGAATGATCCAAAGGGTAGAGTAGTGCTTTCTCAAGTGTAGTCCCCAGACCAGCAGCATCAGCATCACGTGGATAACTGTCAGAAATGCAAATTCTTATGTCCCACCTGAGACCTACTAAATTAGATGTTCTCAAGGTGGGCTGCTTTAAAGGCCCCCCAAGGGATGGTGATGCACAGTTACTTTGAGACGCAGTGAGATAGAGGAGAAAGGAGCCACCGCCCTTACCTTCAGGAGCTTATACTCTGAGAAAGGAGGGTAACAACCTACAAGTGATCATAAAGTAACAATAACATTGTGTGAACTTACTACATTATCATTCTCTTATATTATGTGCCCTTTAGATCCAAAGTAAGTAACAAGAAGTTTCATGGCTAAGGAAGGAGGAGACTCAGGCTAATAATCAGGAGGAAAAAAATGTTTAGGTAAGAACTGGAAGGCAAAGGGGGAGGTGGTGGTTAAGGACATTAAAAATACTGCTGCTGGGGTCCCGTCCCCAGGCCTTCTGATATAACTGGCCTGGCATCAGGACTTTCTGATGCATCCAGATGGTTCTGGTAAGCAGGCAAGATAGAGAACACCTGCTTTAGCAGACTAAAAGATAGAGACCCCCCCCCCCACACACACACACACACAGAGGTACCCAGGAGGAACTAGGCTTTCCCAGAAAGAAGAAAGGCACAAGTAGAGGATGGGAGGATGGGACCATAAAGGCTGCAGGGCAGGGATGAGATGGAACAGATTTAAGCTTGGTGGCTGTCACTCAGCTGGCCCAGACTTCCTCAGCCCCCCGACAGTCATCAGCTGGGTTGTCTTAAAGAAAGTGGGTCCCTGCTGCCCTCCAAGGAAGAATAAGGCTCACCGTGCAAAAATTCCATCTCATCTTGTCATTCCAGCGATCGATAAAGAAATGAAGAAGTGAAGACTGCTTGGGTCACTGACGCTATCTGCCATCTTTCAGCCACCATAATCTCACCTGGACCTGACTGAATGCCCTAGTTCTGACTCTCAGGTATCAGCTGGGCAGCCTTAGGTAATTCCTTGAATAATTCTACAAACATTCACAGGTTGACTCTACATGCCAGGTACTGGGGATAGCGGGCAAGAAACTGTCACTACCACCAAGTCAAGAAGACTGACACGCTCTGGGTTTCAGTTTTTTTGGAGGGGGTTGCCAAACGTGATTTGGTAGACCTGGTCTCTAATGTCTTTTCTGGCTCTAATGGCCCCTGATGCTAATCTAACCTGAATCCTTTAACTGTTAGTAGTTCATGTTTAAATGCAATACTTCGCTAGGGACTGCAAGCTTCCTCCTCCACACAGACACAACCCACTCCCTCATCCTCTTCCCGGGAGTGAGTCATGGACGGCTATCTGAATGTTCCCTGGCAAACTGTTCCAAGGCAAAAGTGGAAACACAGCAGCACTGCTTAGTTCTACAGGAGGCTTCTAACAGAACTGCTTTTCCACTATCAGATGTATATCTTAAAAGGCACAAATTGAACCAGTTAGACACCACTTCGCACCCATTAGAATGGCTATTATTTAAAAAAAGAAATACATGTTGGCAAGGATGAGGACATTAGAACACTTCTGCATTGCAAGTAGGAATGTAGGATGGTGCAGCCACTGTGGCGGTTCTCCAAAAAATTAAACCTACCATTATACATTATATATATGATCTGGCAAATCCACTTCTGGGTATTTACTCAAAAGAACTGAAAGTGGGGTCTTGAAGATATATTTCTTCACCCATGTTTGTAACAGCTCTATTCACAATAGCCAAAAGGTGGAATCAACCCAAGCATCTATCAACGGATGAATGGATAAACAAAATGTGGTATAACAGGAGATCCCTGGGTGGCTCAGCGGTTTAGCGCCTGCCTTTGGTGCAGAGCATGATCCTGGAGTCCCGGGATCAAGCCCCACATCGGGCTCCCTGCATGGAGTCTGCTTCTCCCTCTGACTGTGTCTCTGCCTCTCTCTCTCTCTCTGTGTCTCTCATGAATAAATAAATAAAATCTTTTTTTTAAATGTGGTCTAATACACAATGGAATATTATTCAGCCTTGAGATGGGAGAAATTCTGACATATGCCACAACATGGATAAACTTTGAGGGCATTAAGCTAAGTGAATAATGCAGTCACAAAAGGAAAACTATTGTATGACTCCACTTAAATGAAGCACCTAGAATACAGCAGTTAAATTCATTGAGACTGAGAGTAGAAAGGTGATTCATAGTAGACAGACTGAGGGGTGGGGGGAATGGGGTTATTATTTAACAGATACAGAGTTTCAGTTTTGCAAGATAAAAAGAATTCTGGAGATGGGTGGTGGTGATGGTTGCATAACAATGGGAATGTGCTTAATGCCACTGAGCTGCACTGTATGCTTACAAATAGTTAAAATGGAAGGTTTTATATTTTGTCTATTTTACCACAAAATTTTTTTTTAAACTATAGGCTGAAGCATGATACCAATTTCTTTGCATTTGCTACTTCATATCAACTCTAGTAGCTGGAATGAACTATGACCATCTCTGCAGCCGATGGGGGCAGGCTGCCATGACACTAATTCATATAGGAACAGAATGAGATAATTACTTCTTTCCTCTATATATATAGGACCAATAAAATTGGAGGCATTGTTTTTCAGAAACACAACTCAAAATGTGTTTTGATTTAATGTATAGGATCTGCTTCCAAATAATCTTGAAGGGATGGGGAGAGTGGAGGGAGTACAAATCAGTGGTTCTCAGGGGAAGACTTGCTCCCTAGGCAACATTTTTGGTTGTCATAACCAGAAGAAATGCTACTGGTATTTAGTGGGTAGAGGATAATATCTGAAGAGGCACAGGACAGCCCCCCACAACAAAGAATATTTTGACCCAACAGGTCAGGAGAGCCAGTGTTAACAAATCATGGTATAGATGAAACAAGATTGGCCATGAGCTGAAAAGTGAGTGCTGAGCATAAGAACGCTGATCCTACTAACTTCTCCACTTCTGTGTGTGTTTGAGCCTTCCCATAACAAACAGGTTTTAAAAATTACACAACTCTGGCAAGCAAATCACTGGCCTGAGATGATAGATACTAAACTCTGGTGACTACCAGAAGTTGAAACTACCCAAATTGGAGAAACACCTAAGTTAGTGAGGTAATAGATATACGTAAGTACAGAAACAAAGTGATAAAGGGATCCTGTCTTCTTAAATAGTAAAAACAATAATAACAAAAGCCTTTTATGAAATGATCAAACTTCCAGAAGAAGCATGTCAAATTACCATTACAAAAGAAATAGATCTACCTTCAAATAATAACCACATGAAGGGCTCATGACCCCGCATCCCACAACCAACAATAGATCCAGGTGTTGCAAGAATTGACCTAGAGCCGAATATCTGGCTTCAAAACCAGGATCCACCATTTACTGACTGAAGAGCTACAAGAGCTTGCTGCGCTTCGACTCTTAGTTCATTTGATGGGGGTAATAGTGGTGGTACCACTTCACAGGCTTGTTGGAACTAAATACGTAAGATTACTTCAAACAGTGCCTGGTGCTGACAAGCACCTGCTATTAATATTATTCTAATTAACATTAATAAATATCACTCTACACTCACTATGATAACGAATTATGTGTAGAATAACTCAATACACAGTAACTATTATTGAGCTATTACGAACTGGCTCCCCAGTGCCTGGTGCTGACAGGCACCTGCTATTAATATTATTCTACACCCACTATGATAACATAACGAATTAAGTGTAGAGTAACTCAACACACAGTAACTACTGTTGAGCTATTACGATCTGGCTTCCCCAGCCTCCTCCCTGCTGCCCCTGTATTGGTTCCCTTTCCCACCACATGTTCAGGCAGCAGCCAGAATTTTCCATGTGTCCTTTCTTCCACAGGGAGAGGCAATGCAGTCTACGACAAAGAGTCAATCTCTGGGTTTTCCAACTCCCAAGTTGGGTTTCGTAAACCTAAAGCAGAGAGAAATCTGAAAAAGTCTAAGCAGTCTCTACAAATATAGGAAAGAAGTCTGGAGGAATGATACAAGTATTTCCATAGGACACTGGTTGCCTGGCTTCTCAGAACGCAGCCCCAGGCGATGCCAGCAGTGCTTCCAAGAGGCTCAGAAGGTGATGAAGTACACAAACCAGAGGCATCACTCAGGCCCCTCTCCCAGGCTCCAGGAGCAGCTGAGAGACCGGCAGAGGGCTGACAGGCCTGAGAAGGTCTTGGGGTTGCACTGATGTGGATGCTAAGTGTGAACCTGCCCCCAGGAGCCACGGGAGACACTGCACGGTACAGGGGACAAAGCAGCAAAGAGAGGCCAACCCTCAAAACCAAATTGAGAGGCTCCACTCCAGCAGAGGCCAGCCAGCAAGGCCCCAGTGGCACAAGGACCTGAGGCCCTCACCATGGCTCCAAAGGTATGTGGACCCTTCAGGCTTAGCTTATTCCTAGGGGCAGGGGCAGACAAAACTTTAGGGAGCTGCTTATAACTGGCAATTTTGCTTGAAAGCTAAATAAAGTGCAGCAGGGAGGAATTTCAAAGTTACATTTTTTTGCATAGCTAGCCATGGCTGTAAATTTTCAACCAATCATCATCGCCGCTATTAGAAATGTGCACAAAATTTTACACAAAAATTTTTACCTCCGTATTATTTCCAGTCCCAAGAAGAAGGGACCTAAAAGTTCAACAACTAGTAAAGACACTGGTTAACATATGAAACAGCTCAAGGATGCACCTTGAGTTACAATCCTTCTTGAAAGCACTGTGCTGGTATTTGCTATAAGCTGCACATTCAACCAATTCCTGGAAATCCATCTGTTGGATAACAGAAGGTGAAATGTTGAGAAAATGTGAAGGTATTACTTATAAAACAAAATAAAGGAAGATCTACCTTTTAAACACAGGACACAGAGGATAGTAATTAGTGCGTAGACCTATGCAGTGTAACAGTATTAAAACTGGGCATGCAAAGTGCCTATAATCAGATGAAAAGCATTTGTTATAACTAATTAAAAAACACAGAGTATAAAATTGTATGTATGCTTACAACTATGTCAAAAAAAAAAAAAAACTAATAGTGGCATTAGGAAAAAAGGCAAACGTACCACACAAAGTGGAAGTTGGCTATTTTGTCAGGTGACAGGAAACAAAGCAAATTTTCTGTAAATTTTTTTTTTACAATTTATAGTTGTAAACTCCATGTAGATTTTCACACACACACACACACACACACACACCATCAAGGCAATCTAGGAAACTTAAAAATCTGCATTTAGGGGTGCCTGGGTGGCTCAGTGGTTGAGTGTCTGCCTTTGGCTCAGATCAGGATTCTGGGGTCCTGGAATCGAGTCCTGCATCGGGCTCCCCACAGGAAGCCTGCTTCTCCCTCTGCCTATGTCTCTGCCTCTCTCTTGTGTCTTTCATGAGTAAATAAATAAAATCTTTAAAAAAAAATCTGCATTAAAATCCCTAAGCCTCAAGGTTGCATTTATTAGCACCAACTGCAGATAAAGTTCAGGGAAGAATTAGGCATAAGTAAAAAAAAACAACCTGTAACAAGTTTGCTCTTAAAGAAAAACACGTTCTATACGTGGCAAAATGTCAAGGGTAACAGCGTGGACGGCCAGAAAGAATAAAATCTGTACCATGATGCTCTTGAATAAACTTCACAGTTAAAAGGAACATGTGCAACGTCTCTACTTTTGTGCTGACACACCCCCTCCGGAGCAGAAAAGAAAGCTGCGCTTTCATTTGTGATATTCAACAATACGCTCTGCACAATTAAAGTATTGTGTGGGTCCTTATGCACAAGGAAACAGGAGAGCACAGCTGTTTTGGTCAGTCTCTTCCACACACGCAAGCCTGACATACCTCAGATTCAACAGGAGCTCAATTTCCACGGCTCTTACAAGATTTCAAAGTCATTGCAAGAAAATAAAACACAAGCCCAAGGGTTTGACTCCCTATTTCACCAAAACACAAGCAAACTGTGCTGCAATTTTCTAATGTATGTCTTAAATCTTAAATCTTTCAGCAGTTATGTGCTGCTACAAAGGCATTATTTGGGGATTTCTGTTCCATGGCCTTCATATTCTTCCAACAAGAAACGAACTTTGCCAGGAGCAAAAAACATTGCCTTCTTCCTAATGAAGAGATGCAAGCAATCTATTTTTAACAAACAGCAAATATTACAGTGCAAAATTATTTCCTCTACCATGGTGGCTCACCAATGAGGCCCAGGCGACCATCCAGGCCTGGAATGTTTCTCTCCAGCAACACTGCCTTATATGCTCCCAGACAAAACCAATCTAATTAAACAATTCCTTATTTAAAGGCCAGCCATTCCTCCTCCACAAACAGTACTCTCTTGCATTGCCTCCTACAAATAAATGTGGCTGGGGAAGATGACAAGAAATCCTATTCCCTTCTGCAGCACAGAACAAAAAGTGTTTGTACCATACTCTTCTGCTACTTTGCACTTTCAAAGAGATCCTTGTGACGCTTTTGTTCCAACGCCTTGGAACCTCAGCAAGAAGTCCTTTTAAATGTGTAACGAGCTGATTTTTTTCGAAGCTTGTCGATAAGCAAATATCATTTAAAGTTGATCATCCACGTGTGTGGTTTAAAACGAAATGGGCTTTTAGTGACCCACCATAACCATACATGCCATTCATCCAGTGCTCACCACGTGTCGGGTGCAGTGCTAAACCCCATGTAAACGATTTAAGCTTTGTAAAAACTTTTTGAAGTAGCTTCCTCCCTATTTCACACGTGAGGAGGATGAAAACCAAAACGGTTATGTACAGTGGCTGGATTCACAAAGGGTTAGGATTTCAACATCTGGATTTGGTGGGGGACCACGATTCAACCCCATCATACCGCTCAGTAAAAATCCTTTACTCAAACTGCTGGAATGAAACACACTTCATTTCCCTTGCACCCACGTGTGGAAAGTGAGCAAGCCCCAAAGGCAAGGCTGTGAGGAGCTGTGAGTCTTGGCATATGTGGAAGCCTCCTACACCCCAGAAGGGTCTCTCGGCCCACCCACAGGAGAGGGGTGTCCCTGCCCCCTGCCTCCCTGACCCCACAGCTATCAACAGCTCATTGGCAGGGGCGCCTGGGTGGCTCAATTGGTTAAGCATCTACCTTCAGCTCAGGTCATGATCCCAGGGTCCTGGGATCAGGCCCCACATCAGGCTCCCTGCTCAGGAGGGAGTCTGCTTCTCTAGCTCCCTCTGCCCTCTTCCTTCTGCTCCTGCTCTCAGGCACTCTCTCTCTCAAATAAATAAATACTTAAAAAAAAAAAAAGCTCATTGGCCTACAATGGCTTTACACAACCCGCAGGCTTTGTTTAAAACACACAAGTTTTAAGTAATAACAATAGGCATTTATTGGGCATGTACATTTACTGAGCTCAACAAATGTTGGCTGTGATACTAAGTGCTTCACACCCATTACCTGACTTAACCTTGTTGGCAAGCCTCAATGTCCTACCGAGGATCTCAGACACAACATAAAGGACTCCAAAGCTCCTCCACCACAGAGCAACATCAGGACTTAAACTGACATGCTTAGCCACTGCCTGCGATTGCCTCTCAAGATCTCCATTTAGTAGGGTGAGGAGGTGGGGCTCAAAGCCAGTTCCAACAACTCATCTCGGAGACTTCCACAGACTTTCTCTTTGGAGTTTGTATACTCACATCAGAAGCCTCCTTGCCCCCAGTCCCCAGTTCAGGGTACGTCATCCAGTCCCTCTGGAATGAGATAATCCCTCTCTTACTTCGAAGGGAAAAAAAATCCTGTATTCTTGGCTCATTTACACTGCACAGGAAGACTTGCAGCTTGCCCTATTCTGTAAATATTGTGTCATGTATTAGTTATGATTTAAAATTAAAACACTTTAAAAATGAACTCCAATGGATATAGGGGCAAAAAAATGTTTATGCTGTCTGTTTAGCCATGGCAGAGTAAAACCTGAAAATATGTGCATGACATCTTTTTTTAAGGATCTGTCTCCAGCTTACCTCCCACCCGATAAATCATATACTTCTAATCCTGGGCCAAGGAGGCAGGAAGACTGAATAGAATTCAGGACCATTTGAGGAGTCCTGTAAACCCTGTCCACAGACAGCCACCTATATATCCTCTGGAGATGTGATCTGCCCACTAGAATGAATTCCATTGTTAGCCAGTCGAAAGTGACAACAGCAACACGATAATAATAACTAGCAGCAGGGTGTGTACCACATCCCAGGCACTGCTTTAAGTCCTCCTGTGTTACTCCTTCAACATTCACAACTTCTTGAGGCTCTTTGAGGCACAGTAAATTTTAAACAAAAGTAAATTAAGTCACAGAGAAGTTAAAACATTTTCACAAACATCACATACCTAGTCATTGGCAACACTAGAATTTAAACTCAGGGATTCTGGATCCAGAAACAATTTGCTTAGCCACCATGGATGATTCACTTAATTAAACCTTCACCTGTCCTTCCAACATCTCATTTTCCAGGTGAGAGAAGTGAAGCCCAGAGACTGTCAATGACTTGGCCTGGGTCACACAGCTATCGAGTGGCTGTTCTCAGAGCTGAGAACTAAGGTGTCCTGACTCTGGTCCAGTGTACCTGCTTGCAATTCTTTACCAGCCTTGGATGTGGGATGGAAGTAAGATGGGATGCAGGAGGTCTGAGAGGACCGTCTCAGAATAAGGTCTGAGTGAACCCTAAGACTTGAACCCTAAGACTAACAGTGGGAAGAAGGGACAGAAGTACAGAAGGAAGCACCACTTAACTAGGAAGTGTAATGTTTGGGGCAACTTTACCTTACTAAGATCTAACTGACATATAACAAATTAGTTTCAGGTGTACCAAAGAAGATCTGATATTTAATATCAAAACTTAAAATATATATATAATAAAAATATATATAAATATGTAAATATAAATAAATATATTTTTTAAAGTTTTTATTTATTCACTTATTTAAGTAATCTCCACACCCAACTTAGGGCTCGAACTCACGACCCTGAGAACAAGAGTCACATGCTCTTCTGACTGAGCCAGCCAAGTGCCCCTTGATATTTTTGTGCATTATGATATGATCACCACAATAAGCCAATTAACATCCATCACCACACATTGTTACAGTTCTTTTTCTGGTGACAAGAATTTTTAAGATCCATCTCTTAGCAACTATCAAATACACAACACAGTATTGTTAATGACGGTCGCCATGCTGTATATTACATTTCCATGACTGGTTTTCAACTGGAAGTTTGTGCCTTTCAATGCCCTACACCCATTTTGCCCACTCCCCAGCCCCTACCTCTGGCAACCATCAATCTGTTCTCTGTATCTATGAGTTCTGGGATATTTTTTAGATTCCACCTATGTGAGCTCATGATATTTGTCTTTCTCTATCTTGTTTCATTAGCATAATGCCCTCAAAGTCCATTAATATTGTCACAAATGGCAATTTTCCTTTTTTATGGCTGAGTAATATTCCATCACACACACATACATATGCATATGCACTTTCTTTAACCATTCAAACATCAATGGACACTAAGGTTGTTTCTACATGTTGGCTATTGCAAATAATGCTGCAATGAATATAGGAGTACAGATATCTTTTCAAGCAAAGAGCTTGCATTTCTTTTGAATAAATACCCAGAAGTGGAATTGCTAGATCATATGGTAGTTCTATTTCTAATTTTTTGAGGAACATGCATACCATCTCCCATAGTGTTTGCACCAAATTACACTCCCACCAATAGCCCATGAGGAGAACTCCCACCATGAGGAGAACTTTACTCCACATCCTCACCAACACATATTATTTCTTATTCTTTTGATAACAGCCGTTCTGACAGGTGTGAGGTGATAGCTCACTGTGCTTCTGATTTGCATTCTCTGATGATGAGTGATATCAAACATCTTTTTTCATGTGTCTGTTGGCCATTTTTCTTTGGAAAAATGTTTATTCAGTTCCTCTGCCCAAATTCTAACCAGATTATTTTTTGCTATTGAGTTGTATGAGTTCTTTATATATTTGGGATACTAACCCCTTATCACATATGTGATTTGCAAAATATCTTCTCTGAATCGCTAGGCTGACTTTTGATGCTGTTGATGATTTCCTTTGATGTGTAACTTTTTAGTTTGATGTAGTCCCACTTGTTCACTTTTCGATTGCTTTTGTTTTTCGCCTCAAATCCAAAAGATCATTGCCAAGACCTACATTAAGGAGTTTACTGCTTATGTTTTCTTGTAGGAGTTTTACGGTTTCAGGTCTTACAGTCAAATCTTTAATCCATTTTGTGTATGGTGAAAGATAGTGGTCAAGTTTCATTCTTTTGCATGTGGTTGTACAGTTTTCCCATCATCTACTGGAAAGACTGTACTTCCCCCATTATACATTCCTGGTTCCTTTGTTATAAATTAATAGACCGTTAATTTGTAACATGGTTTATTTCTGGGTTTTCTAGTCTGTTCCATTAAACTGTTTTATACCAATACCACAGTGTTTTGTTACACCTTTGTAGAATACTTTGAAATCAGAAAGCATGATGCCTCTAGCTTTGTTCTTCTTTCTCAAGACTGATTTAGCTATGGTCTTTTGTGACTCTATACAAATTTTAAGATTGTTCTGTTGCTGTGGAAAATGCCATGGAATTTTGATAGGGATTGCATTAAATATGTAGATTGCTTTGGATAGTATGGACATTTTAACAATATTCATTCTTCTAATCCAAGAGCATGGTCTATCTTTTCAATTATTTCTGTCCTCTTCAATCTTTTTCATCAATATCTTATAGTTTTATTTTGTTTTTTAAGATTTTATTTATTTATTCATGAGAGACACAGAGAGAGGCAGAGACATAGGCAAAGGGAGAAGCAGGCTCGCTGCAGGGACCCTGATGCGAAACTCGATTCCAGGACTCCAAGATCACAACCTGGGCCAAAGGCAGACATTCAACCACTGAGACACCCAGGTGCCCCAATATCTTATAGTTTTTAATATACAGGTCTTTCACCTTTTTGGTTAAATTTATTCTGGTATCTTCTTTTTTATTTAATTGTGAGTTATTTTACTTTATCTTTCTGATAGCTAATTATCAGTGAGTAGCAATACAACAGATTTCTGTACATTGATCTCATATCTTGCAACTTACTGAATTAATTTACCAGTTCTAACAGTTTTTTGGTACAGTCTGTAGGGTTTTCTATAGAACATGTCATTTGGAATTAGAGACAGTTCTACTTCTTTCTAATTCTGATGCCTTTTGTTTCTTTTTCTTGCCTAACTGCTCTGGCTAGGATTTACACTACTGTGTTGAATAAAAGTAGTGATAGCAGGCACCCCTGCCTTATTCCTGAC
This sequence comes from Canis lupus dingo, assembly GCF_003254725.2. Taxonomy (NCBI): domain Eukaryota; kingdom Metazoa; phylum Chordata; class Mammalia; order Carnivora; family Canidae; genus Canis; species Canis lupus. The sequence continues at coordinate 18,899,658 of NC_064277.1, forward strand.
TTAAGGAAAGCTTTTACCTTTTCACCACTGAATATGATATCAGCTGTGGTTTTATTATAATGGCCTTTATTATTGTGAGAATTGTTCCCTCTATACCCACTTTGTCAATTTTATAATAAATGGATGCTGAATTTTGTCAAATGCCTCTGCATCTATAGAGATGGCCATATGATTTTATCCTTCATTTTGTTAATGTGGTGTGGTGTATCATGTTGATTGTTTGTAGATGCTGAACCATCCCTGCATCCCTGGGATGAATCCTACTTGATCATGACATCTGAATTTTGTCATATTGTTGAATTTGGTTTGCTAATATTTGTTGAAGACTTTTGCATCTCTGTTTTCCAGAGAGATTAGCCTATAATTTTCTTTTCTAGTGGTGTCTTTGTCTGGCTTTGGTTTCAGAGTAATGCTGGCCTCATAACATTAGTTTGGAAGTATTCTCTCCTCTTCTGTTTTTTGAAAAAGTTTAAGGATTGGTATTAATCCTCCTTTTTAATGTTCAGTAGAATTCACCAGTGAAACCATATGGTCCAGGATTTTTGTTTGTGGAGAGGTTTTGTGTGTTTTTGTAAAGATTAGAGAGAGAGAGAGAGAGAGAGAGAGAGAGAGAAGGGGCAGAGGGAGAGAATCCTCAAGCAGACTCCCTGCTGAGTACAGAGGGCTCAATCTCACAACCCAAGAGATCACAACCTGTGCTGAAACCAAGAGTCAGACCCTCAACCAAGTGAGAACCACCCCAGTGTCCCTGTGGGGAGGTTTTTGATTACTGGTTTGATTACGGCTTTATAATCTTGACCAGGGCCTGGATGTCAAATTTTACACACAGATAGAGATCACCACCAGAAGCAGGTGTGTGTGTGTGTGTGTGTGTGTGTGTGTGTGTGTGACAGGCAGTTTAGCAAGTCCATTTTAGAGTAATTAAAGATTTTAATTCAGTCATAAAATATACAAGAGAATCTTAGACTATTAGCAATTATCTGGAGCAAGCCCCTCATTTGTAGGTAAGGAAAATAGCCCACAGAGGGGAGACTATGGCAGGAGGCTCCTAACTCTACAGACAGATCTGCTTCCACCTTATAAATAGATTCAGATCTCCATGCCCAACATGACCTACAATATCTTTATTAATACTTTGTTGATATACCTGCTGGCTGACTAACTGGCTACATTTTGGCTCCCTGACACTCATCACCCCATCACAGAAGAGCTTTCTTAACTATAGGAAGAGCTACTAAAAAGGTCTAGTGCACTGTACACCCCACTTTTTGTAGAAGGTTTAAAAACAAATTGGAAAACCAATTGATTCATACAGAACAGACAAAAGTCATCCAAAGTAATCAAACTATTATCCTATATTATGAGAACTAAATGAAATATAACAAAAGAATTTCAAGTTTTTCTTCCAGGCATCTAGCAAAACTATACCAAAATGAAGTCAATTGAAAAAAAGTAGTGGTTATTTTTCATTTCATTTTATGTTCCTATAAAAAAATTAATAAACACTTATTTTAACAACTGAAAGACACAAAAATATACAGTGAAAAAACCTATGGTCCCCCCCATTCCCAACCTTCTACACACACCACCCACCATATTTCTTTGCAAACTGGAGTCAATTTTTTAATATTTTTATCTATATCTATAAAAATGTACCCATACATGTTGGTTTTTCCTTTAATATAATCATGGTATTGATTACATGGTAATCATGTAATTCAATGCTTCACTTAATAAAATATCACAGACATCTTTCCAGGTCTACTCACATTGAGCTTGTATGTACTTTTTAAAACTTCATGGTATTCCATAATATGTGTTAGAGTGGGGAATGTTTTAGTTTTCCATAGAATGATTTCCATAAAAATAATTTCCATTCCATTCCCTAGAAGGGAAAATATGAAAGGTATCTAACCTGACCGTCCTCAGTCCTTCCTTTCCTGGGACGGATGTATGACTTAGCCAACTGAATTTGAGAGGAAACACTGAACATGACTAGTTCAGACCTTCTGGGACTTCTCTCTTTAGGGTCAGGTCTGCATTTACAAAGGGCCTTCTCTCTCTATGCTCCCTGCGCTTTGTCCTTCCGAGGGGGTCTTGTGTGGTTGCCCAGCTACCAGTGTTCAGGGTTGAGGGGTAAGTCAGTCTCATTCAAGGGTAAAGAGAAAGGGAACCTACTGTGGTTTTATCATTAATAAAGGTAATCAACTTTATCATTAATAAAGGTAATATTTTGATCTTCCTCTGTCTCTTGGATTTATTTCCAAGTTGGTCCACATCCAGGAGGAAAGAAAAGGGCCTTATTAGTTTTCCAAAATTTCAATATTATGTTTATGACATAATTTACTCAAGTAGTTTCCAACCTCCAAGTGGTTTCCAGGGGTTTTCGGCCACTACAAACAGCACCATAAAAAATCCTTGTTGATATATATCTTTATGCTCTGAAGATTTTTGTCTGTAAGATGAAGTCCTAGGAGTTTAGTCAAATGGTATATATTTTTTTAATTTGATAAGTATGACCAGATACCTTCTCCAAAAGTTGGAAGAAATGTTTTACTCCCACCATCATATATGCCTATGGTCTTCTTTATCCTTCACCTTTGCCAGCACTGTATGCTATGAATCTGCTTAATTTTTTCAATCAGGTAGTAAACATTGGTATTGTAGTAATTCAATTTACATTTTCCTGACTGCTAGTTGATTTATCATTGACCTTTGGCCAATGACTTTATTGGCCACTACATTAACATTTTTAAGTATTTACTATAAAAAGGGAGAGTTATGCAGATGAATTAATAAGCACACAGATTTAACCAATAGTGATGATATCTAGAATAGAGTGAAGAACACAAGCTATGAACTCAGCCTGCTGGAGACAGATCCCATCGTAACTCAACCCCTGGCTGGACAACCTTAGCCAAGTTACTTAACCTGTTTTTCAAATTCTTCCATAACATAAGCATGATAATAGACCTACTCTCACAGAATTAAATGAGTTAATACATGTCAAGTGATTAGCACACTGCTTATTCAGTACATGCTAGATATTATCTTTTTTTTTTTTTTTCCATCAAGCTGTTTTCCCAACACAGTAGCAAGGAGAAAAGCTCAAGTACTAATTATAGTTGACGAATGTCTCTACACATCCTTTAGTAGAAAGGATATAAATGATGAAACATACCCCCCCAAAAAAATCCCTGATGGCCTATCAAATGCATAATATTCTCCCGTATAGTCAAATATCTGTCCTATATGAAAACACAATTAATCCATCTTCTTTGCCAAATGAGATGAGCTTGTGACTGTGCTTTTAAAAGGCTACATTCATCCTTTTTTCTAACACTTTTTTTTTTCAAATCTCATTACTTATTTTAAAATTCTTAGGCATACACATTGGAAATAGAATTAATCGAGAAACAGAAGCCCAACCAGCATGGAGCATGAATTAACTATATGATACCACAGTGTCATCTTTCTTATAAAAAAGTAACACACATGTGTACTCATAGACACACACTGCATTTGGTTATTTCACATCACTAAGGAGGCAGTGAGTACAAATAGCATCACTGTTTTCCCAGAGGATAAAATGCAGAGGTTAAATAAGGTTATTTAACAAGAGGGAAGGAAACAGACTCACAACTTGCCTCTCTCCCCAACAACTTATGTTGCTCCTAAACAAGAAAATCCAATTTGAACAACTTCTTTCCTGGTGGACTTAAGTAAAAACTTTACCTCTCCAAGGAAGATGCCCTCCACTGAACTATACACTTTCTTAACACCCATAATACTACTTGCTGTTGAAGATGATACTCAGTGAGATCTTTGGGGAAACGGAAAATGCAAAACCAGGACTATATTTTCTTATGCAATTCCCTAGGGTGTGACCAATTATCTGAGAGTGTTATGAAATTCTCCAAAGTCTCACCGCAGAATTAATTTTAATTTAGTTTACACTGAAAGTAAAACACACTACCATTTAGCTTTTATCAGAGAGAGACCTTGTGGGGCCAGGTGGGATACAACAGAGATATAACTCCTCCAACAGTGGAGAGACTACTGAAGGGCTGGTAGCCCTTGTATCCTGGCAGATCATTCTAAGAGGAAAATCTGCAATTTTGCTTGGTCCCTAGGAACAAATCTATTTTCAGCTCCTATTATGTAATCACCTTCTCTAGAATATGTGTTTGTAGCAAAAGGGAAATTGTAATGTGGACCAAGAGTCAAAGAAACCGTGCATCCTGTTTTTTTAAAAACAACAACAAAAACACCTTAGCCTATTCAACAGCAAACTATATACAGTTTTCAAAGGTAGGAAACAAATTTCCAACAAAGGTTAAAAATTTGTTTTCAAGTAATAAGCATGCTTTTCTTTGGTACCTATTAATTCTTCCACCTATGCAGTCATAGGGGAAAAGGGAAAGGATGGGATTTTATTCTAAAAACTGAATTCCATGGGACATCTGGGTGGTTCAAGCAGTTGAGCATCTGCCTTTGGCTTAGGCATGGTCCTGGAGTTCTGGGATTGAGTCCCACATCGGGCTCCTGCATGAGCCTGCCTCTCCCTCTGCCTGTGTCTCTGCCTTTCTCTGTGTCTCTCATGAATAAATAAATAAAATCTTAAAAAAAAAACTGAATTCCAAAGAATCCCTAAAATCATACTCCATTTCTCAACCTCCCCTTCATGCCACAAACCATGGCCTATCCCTAATACCCCACAACTGCTCTGCCCAAATCACCACCATATTCTTGCTTGCCAAAGCCAAGGAACCATATCCAGTCTTTGCCTGCCAGGAACATATTTGACACTATACTTGACTTTATGCTCTTTCTTCTTGACTCCCTGATTCCACATTCTCTGTGTTGTCTTTACCTTTCTGATCACTTTTTATCTCTTTCCTTTGAGAGCTGCTCCCCTGTCACCTGCTACCACAGTGCCCTTCTGGAGGCCATCCTAGGCCAGCTTCTCTTCTCATACCACATTACATGCCAAGAGACCTCCCTTACTCCTGTGCCTCAAATACCAGCTGGAGAATCCCAAATCATTTTCTGCAGCCCAGAGGTTCTCCCTTGAATTCCTATACGTATATCCCCATGCCTGCTGGAATCTTTGCTTGGATAAACTACAGACACCTAAATTCCAGTATGTCCCTAACAGAGCTCATCATCTTTCCCTCCCATCTATTCCTCTTTCTGGGTCTCTGCTCAAGGGTGGGACCCTTCAACCACCTGACTGCTTTCAGGCCAGAAACCAGAGAACTGTACTTCTCTCTTACATGCCCCCTCCCAAACAGAACCAATCTCACTCTATTAATTCTACCTTCTAAAACTATCTTAAATCCGCATGTTCCCCTCTCCACATCTACCTTAATTCAGGCCACCATTCATTTCAGCTCAACAATTTCCTACAGCCACTTGCTAATCTCCCTACCTCTGATCTTGTCCATCCCTCCCTCCCCTCCTCTGCAGTCCTTTGATTGTAGCTTAGAGGTCACCTCCTCTAGGAAGCCTTCCCTTCTCCTGCTCCCACTACACCTTCAGCTTCCACAATCACATCACTTCTTGTGCTCTGTTCTAAAGATCTCATTACCTGGACCAATAGATTCAAGAAGGCAGAGGTAACATCTATCCATCCTGTTGATCAATGTATGCATAGTGCCTGCTGTATATTAGGTTCTCAACAGTACAATGAATGAATGAAAGAAGAATGAATGGTATGCTCAGGAGCTAGGGGGTGAGTGGTCAGAGTGTTAAGAGAATACGAAAAGGTAGATAAAGGCAGGACAGAGAAAAGGTGAGAAAAGCTAAGAAAAGGCTCTGAAGACTATGCTTATTTTTTATTCTATAAGGAACATAGTGTCATACCTCTGCTAGGCATTCAGAAAATGTTTACTGGAAGGCATTTTTGAGATTACAAGAATGTTTTGGAGCTATGAATGACTTCAAGAAGTGCTTTTCTTTAAGTTCCAAGTGTTAATTCTTCAAATTATTGACTCTTGATTTCAGCTCAGGTCATTATCTTAGGGTTGGAGATCAAGCCCCACATGAGGCTCTGCACAAGGCATGGAGCTTGCTTAAGATCCTCGCTTTCCTTCTCTCTCTGCCCCTCCCCCAACCCCCACTCCCGCAGGCGTGCAGATGTGCATGCTCTTCCTCTCTAAAAAAACAAAAACAAAACAAAACAAAACAAAAAAATACCACAACTTAATGGAAACATGTCATCAGAAATGATTAATGACTAATTTTGGAAAATATCTGAAAGAGTCAAAATACATTTTGCTGTTCATAAATAGGAGGACACAAAAGAGATTTAACACTCTGTTTGACTTAGAGACGGACCAGAAATTGGACAACTGTTTAAGTCTGAGTACTACATGCAGAGCTAGGCAGTGCTGGTAAATATTTAGGAATCCTGGGTTTAAAATATAGAGAAATGATAAAGACAAAAATGTTGGGGATGGTATATAAATAAGAAGGGAAAAGACAAAAAGTATATGGTAATGGTCGCTTCTTGCCGCATCACTCTAGAACTCAGAATTGACAGCACAAACAATTAAGACTCTTGACAAAATCCAATTGTTTCTCCAATAGTATGTGAGGCTCTCATGGACAGAAACCTATTGGCTTGTTACTTTTTGGATCCCTGGCACCTAGTACAGTGCCTGGCACATAAGAATTTAATCTCTGTAGAATGAATGAATGTACAACTATTTAGATGGAATTAATACAATCCAAACCTAATGGTAAAGAAGAAAAGAGATGTATAGAAGAAAACTGAAATAAATCCAAGGGAAAAAGGGGGGAATATACAGATAGCTACAGTAGGCCTCACTCAATGGCTCCCACTTCTGGTGGTTCCAAAGAAGGACTCCAACTAGTTCTTTTCCCTTCTGTGCTTTCCAGTAGGTCATAGGCTATTTGGGCAAATGCAAAATTATACTCAGGCTGTACTGATTGGAAAACTTGATTTCTTGTTTTTTCTCTAGACCTGAAAAGCAAAGACAGTTCTTTTTTTTTTTTTTTTCAAAGACAGTTCTAACCCGGTGTTCTCACCACTCCACCTACCTCTTCTCAATGCCCAAGGGACAGTCCTGAGCAAACACAGCATGGATCAGGCTGTGGGTGAAGTTCCTGCTTCCCTCATCCCATGGGCCAACCTCCACAGGCTGCCTGTCAGGCCCCAGTAGCCCTCAGCCAGCCACTTACTGGAGCCTCTATGAATTCAAATGAAAAGCAAGACTAATAATAACGGTCAGTTTTCTGTAAAGGTTTATAAATTTTATATAAAATACAGGGTTTGAAGGGACTTAAAAAAATGGTAGCACACTAAACAAGTCTGTGATGGCACTGATTGCAGTTCTTGTGGTGCACTCCAGACCCATCATGGTGCAAGGAATATGTACACATAGGAGCAACATGCATGGAGCAGCAGTGTGCATGGCTATCAACGGGACACCTCTTCCAGGTGGCATCATTGCACTTGCTCTTGTCTCAAAAAATGAGCTTCATGATACAGTGCAGAGCTGTTGGGCATGCCTAGAGAAAAATCTAAGACAACAGAGGGAGAAGTGAGGGGTAAAAGTAGTACTGGGGGCCCAGGTACCCAGGCCACCAATCTATAGAAGCTCCAGGTGGCCACTGCTGGAGTTACACAGCACAATGGCACTGCTGTGTGCAATCCGGTGGGATGCATCAGGGCTCCAGAAGGAAGAGCTGCTTCTTGTGAGTAGCTTGAAGAAATCAAGACCTGCAAACAGTTCCACTCATGGAACCCACACCAACTAAAAATAATATCAACTAACCAATTACAGACAATTTTCAAAGCAAAAAGTTACTATTGTCAAAAGTCCTTTAATTTCCATTTTCACATCTGGCATGATGGACCCATGGCAGAACAGAGGTGGTGACATTCATAAGAGGCAAATTAATTCACCTTGGATATATTATTTACTAAGACAGTCAAGAAAGAAAGTTACAGTAAAGCCATTTTCTGTTAAGTTCTGAAATGCACAATGAAGACTTCTGTAGGCAAAGAGGGGAAAGAGAGAAAAGCATCAAAACACAATTCCTTCCCCAACACCTGATCCCCTTTAAGGGCTCACAACAAATTTTTCTTTAATTAATAAAAATAATATAGGAAGAAAAGCCCAAGGCAAGAAACTATCTTTAGCCCAGTCACTGCTTCCTCTTAAGTGGAGAATTTAAGCTTAGGCTCTTATGTGACATTTTTATTTTCCTCTTCAAGAGAAATTTAAGAAAAAAAAAATATCACGTGTTGTAAGACATAGGCACAATTGCAACACACATCAAGGAGCCCAATAGCATCATAAAGGTTGTTGCAAGAGTTAATTTTGGAGTTTGCCTGCGAGGGCATGTGTTTTTGGGTTTTGTTTATTTTAGAATTAATATGGTGCAGTGTTGTGGTTGAAAGTACAGCCTGGGGTCTCTCCAGATCCAGATTTTGTATCCACCCACTACTTATTAATGTCTTCATTCATAGACATAAGCCCTCCCACTTTAGGATGGTTGCGAGGTTTTAGTGAATTAATATATATGTAAGACATTAATGTCTAGAATAGCACTGGCAAATCCAAGGACTCATTATTATTATCATCATCATAAGTTATTTTTACTTTATAAATAGCTAAGTTTTTTTAAAGTTGAGAGTTTAAACAGTCAGAAAATAGGACCCAAAGGAGATGAGAGCATTTATGATCAGTTTTTTACTCCATTTCAAAGCCAATAAGGAGGTATGGCCTCACAATTATTAATTTTAAAGATGGGTTGAACTTAGGGGCACCTGGTGGCTCAGTGGTTGAGCATCTGCCTTTGGCTCAGGTCATCATCCCAGGGTCCTGGAATCGAGTCCCACATTGGGTTCCCCACAGGGACCCTGCCTTTGTCTCTGTCTCTCTCTCTGTGTCTCTCATGAATAAATAAAATCTTTATTAAAAAAGAAAAAAAGATGGGTTGAACTGGACAGTTGACAAGTGATTTCATACATAGCAAACACTAAAAATTTTTTTACAGCCTAACCTACCATCAAGAATTACCTTCCCATACCTGGATGAAAACACTAATGAAGACCCCAACTGTTGGCGTTTCAACAATTAAAAAGTCACCTTTTGCCAGTTCATTGGGCTTTGGCCTTCAGGAATTTAAATATTTTCTCTCGTTTCATTATTTTAAGCAGCAAACGGGGGGGTGGGGGGTTCAGATCTGCATTGGGGATGCTATCATAACAAAGGTAACTATTTTTTAAAAATCCACCAAGCCGTATAGATATATATGGACAATAAAGTGAAGCACAAAGATTTTTCACAAAACTTGGCAAATGTTTCTAATTATCCTAAAATGTTGGCTATCGCTAAAACTTTTTCTCACTTTTGTTTGATTCCCACCAAAGTACTACTTGCCTGCCAGCACCTCTACCACCTCAACTTCCTTTTTCCCTCTTTTCTGATATCAGATTCTCTAAGTCCCTGATGGCAGAAGGAATGACAATTGGGCAGATGTGAGCCGGCACTCAGTGTCACTCATGGAACCCATGCCCTGCAAGCTCACAGTTGAGCATTAAAGGTAATCTGTCCCAACATGGAGGGAAAAGTCCTGTGGGTTTTACCTGTAACCCCTCAGTCCTCCAGAGTCTATAATTTAGCTTTTGCAGTGGTATAAACTTTAAAAAGAACTCTACTCACCTTGCAACCCCACTAAGCCAAGATGCCATTTCCTCCTCCTGTGGTGTTTTTTTTCTATTTATGTTTTACTTGTGAATTGGGCCATTTGACAGTATAAGGCAGCAGTTACTGCCTATTGCTGCTAGTTCTCAGGGATATAAAATCTATGGGGAAGAGGAGGCTGAAGGGTACCTGCACATAATGAAACAGGAAGGTTCCTAAAATTCGTACAGAATGTGCACACAGTCACAACTTGTTTATTCAATGAATATACTCCTAGGCCACCCCCAAATGATACCCTTTCCCTCTACAGTGAACGCTGAGCTTGCTATGGCTACCTACTACTAGGAAGAGACCATCACTGCAATCCTTATCAAGTAGCTAATGCCACAAAAACATCCCCGGGTTATAAAAGCATCACAGAATTCTGGGAAATAAGTACTTAAAAATAAATAGGTATCTTAGATTTGATGGCCCTTCCAAGTACATGTGGAATCAGAGTGAGGCTATCCATTCCCTAACCCCAGACAGGACACTGACTAGCTCTGTGACAGGCTAAACGTGGGCTGCAGTCAACGTCTATTATGTATGAAACATCAGGCAACTCAAGTCATCTGAGGGCCTCAGCTTTCTGAGGCCATCAGGAGGTCACATCGATGATCCATGATTTCCTTTCTAACTCAGAAATTCCCATAAATGATTCTAACACTTTTGTTGGGATCAAGTGACTTAGCTTACGGGAACAGGTGGATTGTCATCTGCCAGCTAATGATTAATTAGTTCACTTCATGTAAAAGCACTGGTAACCACACAGACAGCATGAGAAATAAATACATTGCACTGTCACCAACATAATGAGTGGAGCTAGGCTATCCCACCAGTCACTGTTCCTCAAAGTTCAGCTCACCAAACATACACTGGATGTTCAGCTGGTAACAGGGACTTGCCAAGAGTTAGAGTAAAGAAAAAAAAAAAATCAGGGGCACGTGGGTAGCTCAGTCAGTTAAGCATTCAACTCTTAATCTCAGTTCAGGTCTTGATCTCAGGGTCCTGGCTCAACATGTTTTGTTAAAAAAAAAAAAAAAAAAAAAAAAAAAAAAAAACTTCTATAAGAACTAGGGAGAGGCAAACGCTGAGTCTCCCCCTTCCCTCTGGCTCATGTGGGCCAACTGCACCCATCATGTCATGTCTTGTACCTGAAGTATCCATGGACTGGTCCTCTTCACTAGTAGCCTGTGTTCTCCTTCAAGAGAGGAGCCTTACCTGGTTGACCTTAGCATCGCCCAGAAAGCAGACACTCCTTGGGCTCTTTCAATAAACATCTGAGGTAGCTTGATAGCCTCCAACCTGCTTCAGTTTTCCCCTATTCCTCTCCCAATCACATCCAATCACCCTAGCTCTTTCTGGATCTCTTGCCCATCATTCCTCACACAGCTCTGCAATTTATTCACTCTATCAATCTCTCTGAGATGCCCCAGTGCAGACTCTCAGATAGACCTCAAGGGCACTCACTAACCTCTTCTCGTTCTAACAAGCACCACTGGCCATGGACTGTCTACACCCTACTCCCCCACCCACACAGAATCGCTGCTCTGATTTCTTTGCTAACTAAATTCAAGAGTTGTCTGCAGTTGGTGAATCTGCCAACAAAATTCCGCTTTGAGCTGCCCTAAACATTACATGAATTTCTGGCCTTTAAATAGATTTTCTGGCTTTTAAACACGGCACCTACTCTCCCTTCTACCACTTAACAAGTACCAATGATTTGTTACTTTTTTTTCCAAAATAAAAACACACCATGTATCCATGGACAAGTGAATATAAAGAAAACTTCATTTAATAAATGGCATCCCTTCTGTAAACCTGTAAAATATTTTCAAACTAGAGGCACCAAAAGGCTTAATTAGAACTTACTTTTTTTTTTTTTTTTTTGCAGTGAAGAAAGGCAATTTGCTATTTATTTATTTATTGGTATGGCACCACCCAGGAGAATGGGGAGCTAATGATCAAAAGCCCTGAACTCCCTGGTGGGTTGCAGGTGAGAGTTTTTTGTTCTTGTGTTTTCTTTTTGTTTTTATTTTGTTGTGTTGTTGGTGGTGGTTGTTCCTCATCATGGTAAATGTTCTCTTTAATCCCCATCACCTATTTTAGCTATACCCTCACCTACCTCCCTTCTGGTAACCATCAGTTTGTTCTCTATAGTTAAGAGTCAGTTCTTGGTTCGTCTTTCTCTTTTTTTCCTGTTGTTCATTTGTTTTGTTTCTGAAATTTCACATATGAATTATATCATCTGGTATTTATCTTTTACTAACTTAGTTCACTTACATTGCTTAGTATAATACTCTCTCATTCTATTCATGTTGTTGCAAATAGCAAGATTTCATTCTTTTTTATGGCTGAGTAATATTTCACTATATATAGTAGAATATTATATATATTATATATATAGTGGAATATTTTACATAATATATATCTTTATCTTTACCCATTCATCATTTGATGGCTGCTTTCATTGTTTGTCAATTATAAATAATGCCATAAATAATATATTCCTTTGAATTAGTGCTTTTGTATTTTTGGGGTAAATACCTAGTAGTGTGGTTGCTAGATCACAAGGTAGTTCTATTTTTAATTTTTTGAGGAACTTCAATACTGTTTTCCTCAGTAGTTACACCAGTTTGCCTTCCCACCAACAATGCACAAAGTTTCCTTTTTCCTCACAGCCTCGTCAATATTTGTTGTTTCTTGTGGTTTTTATTTTAGCCATTCTGACAGGTGTAAGGAGAGATCTCACTGTAGTTTTGATTTGCATTTGATTTGCATTTGATGATAAGTGATAAGTGATGTTGAACATCTTTTCATGTCTCTGTGGGCCATATGCATGTTTTCCTTGAATAAATGTCTGTTCCTGTCTTTTGCCCAGCTTTTAATTGGATTATTTGGGTTTTGGGTGTTGAGTTACACCAGTTCTTTATATATTTTGGGTACTAACCCTTTATCAGATATGTTACTTGCAAATATCTTCTACCATTCTGTAGGTTGCCTTTTACTTTTGTTGATTGTTTCCTTTGCTGTACAGAGCTTTTTTTTTTTTTAACATGGTCTCAATAGCTTATTTTTGCTGTTATTCCCTTACCTCAGGAGACATATCTAGAAAAATATTGCTATAGCCTATATCAGAGAAATTACTGTCTATGCTCTATTTAAGGATTTTTATAGTTTAAGGTCTCACATTTAAGTCTTTAATCCTTTTGAGTTTATTTTTCTGTGATGCAGAAGAAAGTGGTCCGGTTTCATTCTTTTGCATGTCCAGTTTTCCCAACATCATTTATTGAAGAGATTGTCTTTTTCCCATTGGATATTCATTCCTCCTTTGTTGACAATTAATTGATCATATAACTGTGGGTTGATTTCTGGATTTTCTTCTATTCCATTAATCTACGTGTCCATTTTTATGACAGTAGCATACTATTTTAATTACTACCACTGTGTAATATAAATTGAAACCTGGACTTGTGATACCTCCAGTTTTGTTTTCTTTTTCAAGATTGCTTTGGCTATGCGAGGTCTTTTGTAGTTCCATACAAATTCTAGGATTGTTTGTTCTTTTTTTTTAAGATTTTATTTATTTATTCATGAGAGACACAGAGAGAGAGAGGCAGAGACACAGGCAGAGGGAGAAGCAGGCTCCATGTAGGGAGCCCAACGTGGGACTCAATCCCGGGTCTCCAGGATCACACCCTGGGCCCAAGGCAGCGCTAAACCGCTGAGTCACCCGGGCTGCCCGGATTGTTTGTTCTTGTTCTATGAAGAATACTGTCAGTATTTTGTTAGGGATTGCATTAAATGTGTAGATTGCTTTGGGTATTATAGACATTTTAACAATATTTGTTGTTCTAACCCATAAGCATAAAATGTCCCTTTCTTTGCATTGTCTCGAATTTCTTTCATTAGTGCTTTATAGTTTCCAGAGTGGAAGTCTTTCACCTCTTTGGTTTATTCCTATGCATCTTTTCTGACCACAATCCTATATAACTAGAAATCAACCATAAGAAAAAAATCTAGAAAGTCCACAAATACATATAACCTACTAAAGCAGGAAGAAATAGGAAACTTGAACAGACCATCACCAGCAATGAAATTGAATCAGTAATCAAAATACTCTCAACAAACAAAAGTCCAGGACCAGACGGCTTCATGGGCAAAATCTACCAAACATTTAAAGAGTTAATACCTATTCTTCTCAAACTGTTACAAAAAATGGAAGAGGAAGGAAAATTTCCAAATTCATTCTACAAGGCCAGCGTTACCCTGATACCAAAACCAGATAAAGACCCTGCCAAAAAAGAGAACTCTAGGCCAATATCTCTCATGAATCAACAAAATATTAGCAAACAAGGGTGACTAGGTTAAGCCTCTGTCTTTGGCTAGGGTCATGATCCCAGAATTCTGGGATTGAGCCCTGCACTGGGCTCCTGCTATGCCTGGGCTCCCGCTATGCGGGGAGTTTGCTTCTCGCTCTCCCTCTGCCGCTCCTCCTGCGTGTGCTCTCCTTCTCGCTCTATCAAATAAATAAATAAAATTTTAAGAAATATGTATTAGCAAGCAGAATCCAATATACATTTTTTAAAAATCATTCACCAGAATCAAGTGGGATTTATTCCTGGGATGCAAAGGTTCTTTAACCTTTGCAAAACAATCAATGTGATATGTCACATCAATAAGAAAAAGGATAAAAACCACTTGCTCATTTCAATAATATAAAAACAGCATTTGACAATGTACATCTATTCATGATAAAAACCCTCAACAAAGTAGGTTTAAAGGAAACATATGTCAACATAATAAAGGCCTTATATGAAAAACCCACAGCAGGGCAGCCCAGGTGGCTCAGCGATTTAGCGCCGCCTTCAGCCTAGAGTGTGATCCTGGAGTCCTGGGACCGAGTCCCAAATCAGGCTCCCTACATGCAGCCTGCTTCTCCCTCTGGCTGTGTCTCTGCCTCTCTCTCTCTGTCTCTTTTATTTTTAAATAAAATCTTTATAAAAAAAAAAAACCCACAGCAAACATCACCCTCAATGACAAAAAACTGAGAGCTTTTCCCCTAAGGTCAGAAGCAAAAACAAGGGTGTCCTCTCTCACTTTTTTTTAAGATTTTATTTATTTTAGAGAGATAAAGGGAGATAGAGCACACAAATGGGAAGTGGCAGAAGGAGAGGGAAAAAGAATCTTAAGCAGACTGCACTGAGCGGGAAGCCTGACACGGGATGGATACCACAACCAGATCATATCTTGAGTCAAAACCAAGAGCCAGGCACTCAACCGACTGCACCACCCAGGTGTCCCTACTCTCACCATTTTTATTCAATAGTACTGGAAATCCTTGCAACACGATGAGACAACCAAAAGAAATAAAGGCATCCAAATTAGTAAGGAAGAAGTAAAACTTCACTATTTGCAGATGACATGATTCTATAGATAGAAAAGAAAACCCTAAAGATTCCATCAAAAAACTCCTAGAACTGAAAAATGAATTTGGTAAAGTTTCAGGCTACAAAATCAATGTACAGAAATCGGTTGCATTCCCATATACCAATAATGAACCAGCAGAAAGTGAAATTAAGAAAATAATCCCACTTATGGGTGCACCCCAAACAATAAAATATCTAGAACTTAAAATTTAAGAATTAAAGGGAAAGGAGAAAAAACCAGTTTGATGTAGCCGAAACTGAGTTTAGTGAGACACACAATTAAAATAGAATAAAGTAGCAAATGATTACCTTGGACCAATCGGCTTTAGGACTAACAGCATGCTAAAAATAGAAACCAGGTGATTTAACCTTGCCTACTTGTCAGCCACCAAAGTACCTGCCTGTTGAGAGCATTTCCCATCTTGGAGGCTGCTACTGACGAATCATGAATGACACTCTGGCAACAAAAGAGGCCACACTGGCCATGGCTGTGGTGATGCCCCTTCCCATGTACTGCCAAAGACAAGGACAGCCAGTGCCCCCCAAAAGGGGCAGGGCTGTCTCAGGTGGAGGAGGAAGCACAATATTGTGTGACCTCTCCTGTCGTCTTCTCCTTTTTAAAAATTCTTTTCTTTCACTCCCTTAGTATCATCCCCCTCCATCCTCTCCTTCTGCTTGCTCCTACTTTATTCTATCTTCTCTTTCTGGCCTTCTCTCTCCCTTCCATCTTCTTCTCTCTTGAACTCAGAAGTAGGTGAAGACATTTACTCAATTAAATAACCCCAGAGAGCTTGGGTGGGTTCAGGCACTGTGCTACTGCTACAATATGCAAAAAATAGCAGGTGCTCTGGTACCAGCCTTCTAGAGAAAGGGCTGTAGCAAGCACAAAAGACCACTCAGGTATGAGGCATCGCGATTCCCCCGCATGTGAGACACGAACCCCATGAGCATCTGAGAGAGCTCACCTCTGCACAGGAACCAGATGTTGAAGGGGTCACGCTAAGTGGATGCTGTGCGTGTAGAGCACAATTAAAGGGTACAGGTACACATATTGACTATCTTAGGCCTTGGCCTATTAAAAGATTATTTTAACTCACCGTGAATTTAAGGAAGGGTTAGCACCACACACATCCTCTGACAGGCAACCTGGTATGATGGCATGGCTTGGGGTTAGGCATCAGGGGGCCCTGGCTGAAGTCCGTGCCCTCCACATAGACCTGGGTGACCCTGAACAAATGACTCAAATTCCTCAGTTTTAAAATGAGAGTACCAGCTCACTTCCAGAGTTTCTAAGAGAATGAGTATTTAATCAAGCCAAAGGTTACTCACATCTTTACAAGCCGAGAACCTCTCCTCCTGGGCTCACATACAATCCAAGACTTCTCTCTAGAACACTGAGCAGAAATCCTCTCTTTTTTTCCCCCTTGCCCTCACTCAGTATGCCCAAAGGAAGGTATGACTGACACTAGGGGGATCCTTCCTTTTTCTAGGGGAGGGAACAGGACCTTGAGGTCCAGACTCCCTCCTGAGATGCCTCCCTAAAGGCTGCTCAGTCTCCCCCACCTCTCGCTGGCCAAGGGGCAACAACATGCTGTTCCACCCCACATTGGTATAAATCAGTTCAATCCAGGTTTTCAGGAGCTACTCCTTAGCCCCAGAGCCGTACTGACATCTCCATGTTAGTTTTTCCAGTATCAAAGCTGATACCTAGCATCCCAGCTGAGACCTGTGAATATTTCTCAATTGATTCCACTCACCCAGGCAAGGGTGAAAATGGAAACCCTTACACGCCAACAGTTTTTGTAACTCTGGAACATAATGGAGAAGTTATTTATCACTGATGGACAAATATTTGGAGAACACAATGGAAAGAACTGGTATTACATTTATCAAGAGACAGTACTCTTCAGATATTGAAAATCCCCTGACCTTACCACTTCTGTCCAGAGAGGTGAGGCTATCATTACAGCCATACAGAACTCCCTGTCCTCTGTTCCCCTTTGTTACTCTCTCACTCAAGGTACCTGGCAGGCTGCCCTGTCCTTGAGGCTGGAATGTAACTAAAACAAACCATAATCTAATCCACGATACTATGATCTACCTGGAAAAGATAATGTGTGTACAGAAAGGGGAGGCCTGCAAAGATTCTATTAAACAACAAAAGAAAAAAAAGTTGAGTACGTGAGCACCCTTTGGGGGAACAGGTACCACAACCAGCTGACCCAGGTACAGCCATATGATGCAGCTGGGTCCACCAGCATAGCTCAATCCCCATGACTGTGACGCCCAGACAGCTGACCCCCTTTACGTATGATGAGACTTTAAATTTGCAGGGAAAGTATCTTGTGTAGGATATAAATGGAATGACTAACATCAGTATTTCCATCCTGCATATCTGTTGTATTTGTCATGGTGAATGGATGAAAAGGTATTCTGGTTGGTTGGTGGTATCCAGCTCTGAGCCCCGTCAAGTATAAGTTTCCTAACAAAATCAAGACTATAGACTAATTAGCAAAGCCAAGTACAAGAACTAAATAGCTGTGACCACCAAGTTATTGTTGCCAGCACAGTGCTCCCCAAAAGGCCTCTCACCCAGCTCCAAAATCTTTGACATCACTCCCCCTAAAATCGAAATGTATCTTAGGAACTCAGGGGGTCTCTAGCCAGTAACTCACAGCAAGATGGGCAGGAAGATGCCCCACCTAACATCAGAGAAGCATTCCAGGGGTCTGTACCGGTGCTGGCACTGATGGGGAAGTCTAGCCTGTCTGGCAAAGCCAAGTCTGATGATCACAGCATCCCTGGTCATCTTGCAGATGGGAGGACAGGCAGAGGATGGGACACTGTCAACTGTGACACCATTCACAAAAAGAGGCTAGAGAATACTCGATGGCAACCCAGGGTTGGAAGCGGACACTGGCAGAAAGGCATACAAGGAATGGGCAACCACCCTAGGAAAGCAGGACCCTAGTCACTTAGCCACAGCTGATGGCTGGGCCTTAATCCCTAGATGGATAACTAACACCTGCGTGTCTACAAGACTCCCCAAAATTGGGCGAGCCCTCAATATTACACAGAGGGGGCCATTACCTCTATATTTTAAATTCTGGAGGTGGACTGAGGTATGTTGATCTTCTCTTACTCTACTTGACTCCCAAAGGAAGAAAGCAAGAGAGAGCTGCATTTAACAGTGACTCTTGCTTCACTTTAATGAACAAGGCTGAGAAATACCCAGGAAAAGTAAAATTCCTGAGTATTATCTGGGACTGGCTCTACCTTAAGGTTTCCCAACTTTGCTGGTAGGGATCACCTGGGTTGCTTATTAAATATATCGATTCTTGGGACACCTGGGTGGCTCAGCAGTTGAGCATCTGCCTTCAGCCCAGGGCGTGATCCTGGAGTCCCGGAATCAAGTCTCACATCAGGCTTCCTGCATGGAGCCTGTTTTTCTCTCTCTGCCTATGTCTCTGCCTCTGTGTGTGTGTGTGTGATGAGTAAATAAATAAAATCTTTAATATATATATATATATATATATATATATATATATATATATATAGAGAGAGAGAGAGAGAGAGAGAGAGAGAGAGATTGATTTTCTTGGGGCTGGAAATCCGGGGTTTTTTTTACAAGCATTCCAAGCCATTCCTTATCTTCAGGCAGGTTTGAGAAACAGTTTACTGCACCAAAAATAGCTGAGGAGTGCTTTTTTTAAAGTTCACTTTTGCATGTAATACATCAGTAATTTTTCCTTGTTTGAAAATGTGTTAACCCTACAGACAAGTCCCCTTTGACTTTCCAGTCTTTCCCATCCTCCCAGAGGAGGTATCAGTTTGAAGTGTTTATCTCCCCAAACCTTTTCTTTACATTAAATACAGGTTTCTGTTTTCTTTTTCATAAGTAGGTAGTGCATTGTAGTTATCATGCTACAACTCGCTTTCTTTCCATTCAAAGCTATGTCATGGAGAACTATATTAGTCCATATAGAGCCAACTGCCTTTTTTTTTTTACCTGCTGCATAATATTTCACGGTATGCAATGAGCATGGCTCCTTTAGCAATTCCCTTACTGATGGATATATAGCAGGAGCTTGCAGTTTCTCATTATTGCTCCAGTGAGCATCCCCACCCACGTCTGCTTGTGCACATTTGGAAATATTGAGACGTGAAATTGCTGTGTCAACCCATGCACATTTTTAAATTTTTGTGGATTTTGCCAAAAGCTGTCCTTCAAAGTGGCTCTACCAATTTACACATGGAGAGGAGCTGGTTCTCCACACAGGTGCAGCTGTCTCACAAAAGCACATGGATATGTGTGGCCAAGTGGCGACACCCACTTTCCTCTAGTACTTCCCTTTGGGCATGAACAAGAAGATACTCCTATCACAAAGCTAAATCCCCTCCACCAAAACAACAAAAACAAAAAAACTCCCCAAATTTTGTGGCAATTCATCTGTACATACTCAAACCATCCTGTGTTAAATGAACTGCTTAGAACAATCCAGCCACATCTCTGCCAAGACCTTCAGGTACAGCCCACTCCCTACCATCACCTGACCCCCAATTCCCTACTTCTCCCCCTCCTCTCTCCACCCTCCTACTCCCATCCTTGGACACACATGGTGGACTAGATATCTGCCTCTATGCTACTAGCTCTGTACTACTTATATGTACCTATTATTTTAATTGTCACATGTAACTGCAATTATTTGTTTGTGTGCCTGTATTCCAGTTAGGCTTGAGTTCCCTATAGGCAAGGAACAAGTTTTATTCATCTCTGTAAACCTATTACCTAGGACAGTGCCCAACACAAGAGGGTTAGTAACTTGCCCAAGGTTTCCCAGGCAGTTAATAAACAGCTGTGTCTGACTCCCTGACTTTATCTACTACTTGACATCAATAAACTCTGAGGAGGAAGGAAATGGGGGTAGGAGGGTTGGAATTTGCTGAAAGCTTCAGCACCTGCAGGGATTCCATTCATTCTGCAGGTACTCGATCTTCACCCCACCCCTCTCGGCCTCCTGAATAAGAATCTATAGATTTTCAGTATGATTACAGACATCATCAGTCTTTCTAGATTTACACAAAAGTAAAACCATACAGTATTTGTCTTTGTCTGATTCATCTTATCTAGCATAATATCCTCAAGGTTCATCCATGTTGCTACAAATAGCAGGCTTTCCTTTCCTTTTTTGGCTGAACAACATTCCACTGTTGTGTGTGTGTGTATATGTGTGTGTATCACATTTTCTTTATCCATTCATCCATCAATGGGCACTTAGATTGTTTCCACATCTTAGCTATTATGAACAATGCTGTAATGAATATGGACTGTGAAGATAACTCTTTAAAAGAGTGATTTCATTTCCTCTGTGTATATACTCAGAGGAGAAATTGCTGGATCATAGGGTAGTTCTATTTTTAGTTTTTTTAAGGATCCTCCATGCTGCTGTCCACAGTGGCTACACCAGCACATGGTCCATCTTCAATGGTGCTTCTGGTATACCATCCCCACTTTCCTAAGCACTTAAAAACTCAAGTGCCCTCATTTTCATCATCCTTCCTAAAACCCAAGGTGAGGGAATGAGAAACAGAAAAAGAGGTTGAGAAAGAGAAAAGAAAAGAAAAGAAAAGAAAAGAAAAGAAAAGAAAAGAAAAGAAAAGAAAGAAAAGAAAAGAAAAGAAAAGAAAAGAAAAGAAAAGAAAAGAAAAGAAAGAAAAGAGAAGAAAGTTTAGTGCACACTCTTTCCTGCCTGACCACTGGTCTGAATCTGGAGTCAAAGATACCAGCCTGAACTGCCACGGCTTTGAGGCAGTACACTGGGACAGCCCTTGGAGAAGTAGCACAAACAGGAATATTCTATCAAAGGTACATCTCAGACAACGTAAAGGGATTTAAACTCTAACTGGGTCTGAGACTTAAGAAAACCACACGAGAAAAAAAGCCATCTACTTTTGAAAGTAAATAAACCAGAAATTCAGAAAAAAACACAGAGCCTTGAGTTATTCCCCAAGATCAATTTCTAGTTAACTGAACAAGTTCCACATTCTGACATGTGGAAAGCTTTAGGCAAAACCTGCAGCCTGTAAACATGGCTATAAAACTATTATTTACCAAGTTGTTTGGAACCATGTACTTCAAATTTAAACATCTTAGAGATAAAAATAACCTCTGTTTATTCCTCTGAAACATCTCTGACCATCACAATTTGCTCATTTCAGATATTAACATAAAGTCCTCCCAAGGACATAAGAGCAAATTCCTAAGCTGTCTGGAATGTTTAAAAACCTGAAACTCCATTTACAGTAAGCATTTAATTCAAAGGTCCAGCCTTCTTACCATGGATACATCTTACTAATTCCAAAGACATGAACAAAGTAGTAAGCCTGCCATACTGGAAAGCACATGAACCCAGTTCTGCCACTAGCTAGTTGGATGTCCTTGGGCAAGTAATCTAATTTCAGTAAGCCTGGATCTTGCTGTCAAATGAGGAAGGAAATAAGATTTATTGTTAGGCTAATCCAGAAAATTTCATAACAAGACATATGTAACATATTTTGCAAAAGTATCTAAATGGCTGTTCCACACACACTTAATGGGAAATGTTCTTTGGGGTGGTCTCTACTGTGGTCCCACAGAACACCCTTTCTTCCTCCCACTTTCCCTGTGAAAACAGTTCCAAATTCCTATTTTTACAAATTTAAAATAGTTTACAAAACCAGAAGAGATCCAGCAATCTCTATCTCTAACAAAGAGGAGTAGGAAAGAGTCACATAACTAAGAGCGACTTCTGGATTAATTAATACGAAAGAGTCATTTCCATTGGTCAGGTCAAGAAAGGAAGAAAATTAACAGAACACTGGTTTTCTCCCTATGTTTGAAAGTAAAATGCGAACACCATATAAAGCGTGAGTAAGAAGCAACCCTGTGAAGAGCACTCAGAGAAAAAGGACTGAGGGGCAGTCAGAGAGGCCTTGGAGCTGAGGAAGAACAAGACATGGTAGGCTGAGAACAATGAACAAACACATACCTGCACATACAGAAGCTGCTCAGCCTGAGAAATACCACGTTGCCTGATTACCATGGTAGACTTGAAATTCCCAAGTGAGCAAAAATTTAGTTAGAACAAGTCCCTCAAGGAGTCAATGCTCAGACAAGCAAACCTTCACACTATACTCAGTATTTACGGTTTGGAAAGTCATGCTTCCTCTTAAAGGCCATCAGCATGTCCCAGGCAGCTCTTGAAGGGTACACTGATTCTTTAAATTCCTAAGAGTCTTAGACTGGGACTTCTTAGGAAAATCAGACTCAGAAAGATCAGGGGTAGGTCCCAGACATCCCTGTGTTTAAAGAGATGCCCAAGTAATTCCGATGGTGACCACTGTTTGGGAATGAGTGCTGTAAACCACAGATACTGTGAACTGCCCTAGAATGCCTTAAGCCTTTAGGATGCCCTACGTCTTTGGGACACGGAGCCCATTCTACCTTTTTGATGGCTTCTGTCCACTTCACTCTTTCTGAACAATAAATACTGATAAGTTAGGGTTTTTTAAAGACTATTTATTTTTTTTAAGATTTTATTTACTTATTCATGAGAGACACAAAAAGAGAGAGAGACAAAGACATAGGCAGAGAGAGAAGCAGGCTCCCTGCAGGGAGCCCAATGTGGGACTCGATCCCGGGACTCCAGGATCATGCCCTGGGCTAAAGGCAGACGCTCAACTGCTCAACGGTTGAGCCACCCAGGCGTCCCTATTTATGTATTAGAGAAAGAGAATGTGTGAGGAGCAGAGAGAGAGAATCCTCAAGCTGACTCCCTGCTGAGCGTGGAGCCTGTCGCAGGGCTCAATCCCAGGATTCCAAGATCATGACCTGAGCTGAAGGCAGACGCTTAACTGATGAGCCACCCAGGAGCCCCTGGTAACTTACTTTTCATATTTTTACCCAAAAACCAAAGCCAGAGCTATTCAGCAGGAGCACCCCTCCTTCCCATCTCCACCGTGAAGTAAGTCAGGCCCAATCCCACTCTCCTGGGTGGAGAAGGGACCTTCTGTCAGTGTCCTCAGCTGGCCTAGTGTTCTCAGATTTAATCTACTGTATACCACCATGTCTGTCAGCTTCTTCTCCCCAGGTTTCAGCTTCACCGCTATCTTCAAACATGGACAATTCCCATCTTAAAAAACAAACACCAAACTCCCCCTTGATCCTTCCTGCCATTATGTCTTGTCTCTCTTCCAAAGTCACCAGACTGCTCTCATGAGTGGTCTACACATATGTCCATTTCCTCCCACCTGAGGACCCTGCAACACCCCTCCCATCATCACCCAACCCCAAACTACTAGTCTAAATTACCTTTCCTAGGAACACCTGGGTGGCTCAGTAGTTGAGTGTCTGCCTTCAGTGCAGGGCATGATCCCAGGGTCCTAAGATCAAGTCCCACATAGGGCTCCCCGCAGGGAGCCTGCTTTTCCCTCTGCCTATGTCTCTGCCTGTGTCTCTCATGAATAAATAAAACCTTTTAAAAATAAAAAATAAATAAATTACCTTTTCTAATCTGCCCTTCCTGGCTCCTCTATGCATGCTCAGTGGAAATGCTGGCCAAGGCAAGTCTCTGTGACCTCAGCTTACACCATGCCACCAAGGTCATGCCTTTTCCTGGCTTCCTCTGCCTTCAGATGCTGGTGCTCTCCAAACCTCCATCTTCCCAGCTCTGATCACTCACAGCTCACTTTCCCCCAAAGACATCTCATTTTTGAAAGTCTGCTCTCTTTTTTTTTTTTTTTCTGCTCTCCTCTTAATGTGGCCCAAAGCAGAAGTCACATTGTTTCGCTTTCCTGTCAAACAGTCCCATTCACCCAGATATTCAGAACTCTAAGTGTGTAAGAACTCCACCTTCTTTGTCTCCTGACACCTTTTTCTGCAACCCTATGGGCTTCAGAACTGTGATAGCCCCAAAGCAACCACCACACCAACTTATTTTGCACAACTACTTCATTCCTTTAGGTCTTGAAGCTCTTTCCTTTTAAAGTTTTTAAATGCCAAATGCTATGTTTAAAAAAAAAAGAGAGAGATGTAAAAATTTACAAGTTTCCTTGGCCCTCCCCAATCATCTGGATGACTGTTGAGAAGGTCAAGGTCACTGTGACCACTAGCTACATTTTGGTAACTATCATTCCAGAACTGGAGAGAGAGAGAGAGAGAGAGAGAGAGAGAGAGAGAGAAAGTATTTTGATTTTTTTTATTTAAATGAGACATGGGATCATAATATACACATTGTTCAGCAACTTGCTTTTATTCAATGTGATGGACATCTTCAAATCTGCCTTTATTCCAATGCCTGTATATGGTTCCATAGCTTGAAAATACTATGATTTAATCCAACTATTCATTTACTGCTTAACATTTACAGATCCTGTGACCTTTAAATGCCCGCCAAGAAAGGCTGCTCCTTAAGCCACTGTCAGTTAGTCAATTAACACTAAAACCAGAATCACATAGAGTGGCAGCTGGATAAGCAACAGGACTCAGGGCACGCAGGTAGGGACATGGGGAAGGAAGGGCATAGCTCCTGATGATGAGTCATCTTACAGCCTCTGCTTGAATACTGCCAGGGATGGCGGACTCATGAACACCAACGCTCTTCTTTCATCTACACAACTCTCATTAATAAGGAACTTTATGATGAATTGAAACCTAAAGTTTCTGTCCCATGAGTTTAATTTTGTTGAGGACACAATTATATTCTTCAAATATCTGAAAACTGCAATCATATAAGGCTTTTAAGTTAAACACATCTTTCTCCTTTATCTATCCTCGTATGAACCAGGTACAAGGCTCATCTTCCTTCAGCTACACCTCAGTTTTCCAGTGTTCTTAAACTGGAACAGTTCTTAAACTGACACCCAGCACTAAAAACCAGGGCAGAGGGGTTGTGACTCCAACAGCACAGAGTGGACTGTGGCCACCTACCCTTGCAGAGCATCACCTGCTATGGACAGGAGAGCAAAACATGTTCCCCAGGTCATGGTACCCCTGCACAAGTCAAATGGGGCAACTGCAAAACTTCTTTGTAGTCTAGTTCATTCCCAGATTTTCCAAATATTCACCTAATCATTCCCACTTTGAGGCTGCATTTCATACCCTTAGACATAAAATACAAGAGTGGATAGGAGTCTAGGGTTGGAACTCAAAATTCCTAGGTTGAAATCCTGGTTGTACTGCTGACCAGCCACGGGATCTCACCCAAGTCACATATTTGTTCCCAGTTTTTCATGGGGGTATATGATTTACCAACAGGGTTGTTGTGTGGCTTACTTGAGATAATTCGTGCAGAGTGTGTATTTAGCACAGTATATAGGAAGCACTCATTGTAAAAAGCTTTACATATAGCTAGATTTGCACTATGACTGGAAGCTGGAATGAGAAATATTGCCATATGATAGAGTAAGTATACCTATGACCCATACCTCCTCAGGGCTTAAGTTGTATTTTCCTTTGTTTTTTTTTTTTTTTTTTAAGATTTTATTTACTTATTCATGAGAGACACACAGAGAGAGAGAGAGAGAGAGAGGCAGAAACACAGGCAGAGGGAGAAGCAGGCTCCATGGAGGGAGCCTGATGTGAGACTCGATCCCGGGACTCCAGGATCACACCCTGGGCCTAAGGCAGGCACTCAACCACTGAGCCACTCAGACGCCCCCGTATTTTCCTTTCATCCCAAGAAATCAAAGTTGTGTCTTTTATATACCCAAATGTCTGGTAAATAAGTAAAAAACTATGCCTTGGTGTCTGCTTTAGAAGACAGTTGATTTTCCTAATATTCCCACATGCAAAGCCACCCTGGTGGTTAGGAACACACCCAAACTAACAACCCCAGGTTTCAGTTGATAAGTAATGTTTACCTGATAAAAAGGTTCTTTCACACTTCCTAGGTACACGAAACCTACTCACCTATCAGCTTAGATCTCCACCTTCCCATTTCACTATGGTCAAAAAGAAAAAAAAAAAAAAGCTTTCCTTCCACCTGTCATCCACATCTTCACTTAATCCTTCTGCCCCATCTTTTCTGCCTTGGAGTATCCAAATTCCTTCCTCCTCTAGCATCTGCAAAGTCCAATGTTTTCTTCCTGTTCATCAGATACTAGCTGAACCCACCCACACCCACCTCACTGAAGTGCTAACATTTTTCTCTATTAGCTTCAAAAGAGGGACTGAGCGGGCAATGAGGAAATGACAGCAAATGTCATTTGGTGGGATCCCTGGGTGGCACAGCGGTTTGGTGCCTGCCTTTGGCCCAGGGCGCGATCCTGGAGACCCGGGATCGAATCCCACATCAGGCTCCCGGTGCATGGGGTCTGCTTCTCCCTCTGCCTATGTCTCTCTCTCTCTCTCTCTCTCTCTCTCTCTCTCTCTGTGTGACTATCATAAATAAATAAATTTTTAAAAAATGTCATTTGGTGTCTGCTAACACCTTCCCCAGGGATCACCTACCTCATCTGATATTCACAACAATCCCTTACCGTAGGCATGATTAGCAGTTTCTCAGACTTTCCTTGTGTTTGATGACCTTGACAGTTTGAGGAGTACTAGTCTGATACTTTGTAGACTCCCTCAACTGGGATTTGTCTAATGTTTTTCTCATAATTAGATAAGGGTTATGGGCTTTGGAAAGAAAGATGACAGAAGTGTTACTTTCCCCACACCATACGAAGGGTAACGCACTACCAATATAATTATCACTGATATTGGTCTTCGTCACTTGACGGAGGTCAGACTTACTAAGTTCTTGCACTGTCCAACTATTGTCCCCCACCTTCCGTTTCCAAACTATTCTCTTTGGAAGGAAGTCATGATGCACAGCCCACATTCATGGAGTGGAAAGTTATACTACCCCTCCCCTGAGGGAAGAGTATTATTTGGAATTCGTCTGCAAGGAAATTTGTCTATTTTCCCCATTTATTTACTTATTTATTTATATCACTGTGAACTCCTTGATGTTTATTTTATACTTTGGCTTATAATCTGTAGATTATAGATCTATAATCTATACTTTTATAATCTAAGGCTTCTTTACTCCGTTGCTCAAATATTTCCAGTTCTAGCCATTCCAAGCTCTTTTTGGGTGGGCTCCTGTGTCGATTTGAAACATTCTCATCACTAGGAGCTTTTGTTTTTGTTTTTATTTATTTTGTTTTGGAGAAAGGTATTAGAAACCAAGATCTGGGTACAGGTGTACTCACTGCTAGTGGATTGTCACTCCAGCAGAACCTTTGAGCTGACAGCAAAAGAAAACAGGTGTATATACCAACTCTTGAGTATACACACATATTAAAACATTCCAAAATGGAAATCATCTATGTTTGTTAAGCTAAACATGAGCTCATACTGACATGCTTGATCATTTTCATGCACAACTGAACTAGTGAGAAAGTAAACAAATTCCTCCGAAGCCAGAAATGCAAAAAAGCAGAAATCAGACATGTAAGCTGGCATGTCCTCCAGAGAGTCCAGAGCTTAGGCCCTAGAAACAAAGCAGGCTGAGAAAAGACAAAACTGGAGACTCTGCATAAAGTGAAGACATGTCTTGAAGCCAGGACTGGTCTTAAACTCCTAAAAGGCAACCCCTCACTAGGGAAAATTGTTCTTCCCACAGCCAAGACAGTGGAATGTGTGTTTATATGGGCTGTGACTCTCAGTGGAGAGACAAAATGTACAAAGACACCCCTGAGAATGAGAGCTTGGAGGCCTAAATTTATATGCCCTGTATGACCACAAAAAAAAAAAAAAAAAAAATTCCAAAGCAGAAAATGTACTTTAAGTGAGCCCAGATTGGGAGTGCTCCCAGGTGCCCTGGCAGAGGGAAACCCAAATTTGCTTAAAAGGTTTGTGCTTTAGATCCAGGTCTCAAAATATCTCCACAGTTTAAGTACAACAGAGCATGAACACCCAGTCAAAAACCACCAAGACCTTTGAAAATTAAAAAAAAAAGAATCACAAAAACATACATTATATGACTCCATATATAGGATAGGAAACAGCCAGGATAAGTCAATTTACAGAGAAAGAATGTAGGTTAGTGGTTGCCAGGGCCTGGACAGAGGGAGAAAAAGAGAAGTAGGATTTGGGAAGAAGTGGGAACTGCTAACGATATGGGGATTTCTTTGGGGCAGGAGGGACACAAATGTTCCAAAATTAGATTGTGACAATGGGCACAGAACTCTGTGACTATACTAGAAAACATTTTGAACTGTACACACTGTAAATGGGTGACTTGTAACATACAGGATCCTGGGATAAAAGAGCACAGTAGTGGAAAAATTGGTAAAATTAAAAAAGTCTGGAATTTATTTAACAGTTAATATAATATATCCATGTTGATTTTTTCAGTTTTGACAAATGTACTATGGTAATGTAAGATGCTGCCATTGGGGAAAACTGGCTGAGGCATATACAAAAACTCCTTGTACTACCATTACAACTCTTCCATAAATCTAAAATTACTCCAAAACAAAAAGTTTAAAAAAAATCTTTTTACCAAAACCTGTGATCCATCTATGATAAAGCAAAGGGAACTCTTTGAAAGATGTGCAAGTCATTTCCTAAAATACTGTGGAGACCCTTGGTATTTTCACTTGAGCTTATGAGGGCTAACTACAAAATAACACAACAAAGGAGCTCTCCACAGAAGCCATCATGTTTAAGGCCTTCTTGGGGAAATGAGATGCATTAGTGATGCACCCCACCTAAGGTTCTTAACCAGCATTTGAAGGTCTTCACTGATGGCCACTCCTTGCTCTATGGCTTTTGCTATCCTTAGGGGTTTTTTTGGGTTTTTGTTGTTGTTGTTGTTGTTGTTGTTTTACTCAAAGTTATTTCCTCTCATTTAGCAATCTTCACATAATTGTGAAGCTAAGTTGTTCTGATGACCATTTTCATTGCCTTTTCCTAACACTCAAATTCTTCTGGAAACTTTGCAACAGAGGACTAAAGTGAGACACATATTACTCTAGTAAATGTTTCAGGGTTGCCAAGCATACAAGATCTGATTCTCCAGCTCTCATAAAAACTCGTGAATGATCAATTTCTAAATAGTTTTATCGCTCCCTACCTGCCTTCAAATTCTCTCTGTGATTCCACCTAGCTAAGATGCACACTTACAATTCAGTATTCATTAGTATGCAGAAATTGAGCCTCACCCTAAATCTTAATAAAATGATTATTTTTAGACTACAACCACATTTTGCCCTTCTTTTAAACTAAGATAACAGAACCAGCCATCAAACAAAGATATGTCTAAAGACACTCAAATACTTGAATAGAAAGATAAAAACCACATAAGTCAACTTAAGTTTTGCAATTTAGTAAAGCTAACTATAAAATTGAGGTAATTGTTAACTCCATGAGGCTGAGATTGCGAAAATACTTTTGTAAACTCCATCTCCAGGTGATATGGAAATAGAGTTCAGAGCAAATGGTCAAGAAGAATTCCTGGGACATTTTCAGTGTAAAAAAAGTGGTTTTATTAAAGTGCGGAGACAGGACTGACAGGCAGAGAAAGCTGCATTGGGGTTGTGACAGGTGACTCATTATATACTTTCAAGTTGGGAGGGGGTGAGTGACAGTACAAACCTCCACGGTATTTTGGAAACAAGCTTCCCAGGACCTTGAGGGGGCTAGCTATCCTTAGGAAAAGGTCATTCATTACTGTCTAGTAAAACCTTAGTCATGAGACCCTTTAGATGTATATCAGTGGGCCATATGCTTGCAGGATAACTGCTAACCTATATCTTGGTGGGGGGCAGGGAATGCCCCTCCCTGTCCACTGCCTAAATTTACATTGGAAAGTACAGCTGGTATCAGGAAGACAGCTGTTAACAGACTCCTCTTTACCTAAGAAATTCATTGCATCCAGGGCAACCTTTGTTTTCCAAACATCTCCTCACCTTTCTGCTAATGGTCTTCCTCCTCTTTGTATCTCCAGACCTTACCCCTCTCCTTAGCTCAGGATGTCATAGAGGCTTCCTGTCATAGAGGCCTGCCATTGGAATCTCCATGTTTGCATGGACTCCCTACACATACACTATTAAATTTGATTTTTTCCTGTTAATCAGTCTCATGTCAGTTTGATTCTTGGTTCAGATAGACAGACTCAGAAGGACATAGAAAATGTCTTCCACGCCAACAGAAGAGAAAGAAGAAAATTTCAGAACCCCAAATGTTAACTCACTTCAGCCAATATGCACCAAAATGCACGCATTTCACTTACAGAAATAAGATAGTAAAAAACATATGTACATTCCTTTTAGAAACATCCACTAAAAAATGGAAAATAAAGAACCTTGGTTGGTAGGCTTTACCCTCAAAAAGTGTTTCTTTGTGATATAGAACCAAGCCTTCCTTGCTACTATTGAGGATTCTGCAATCACAAAATTTTAGAGCTAAGTAGGTTCCCAGAAGATGGGCATACTAAGAGGTCTGGAGAAGCACAGCGACACCAGGCTGGTTAGAGATAGAGCCATTTTCATCTCTGGGACTCGAGGATCGTGGAGATCTTTCAGATTCTCATGTTTCAGTCTAGATGTACTTCTCTCCATCTGAGGGGAAACTGGAAACAAACCCCAATCTCTCTCCCCACCACAAGTGCTATTGGATGGGGGCGGGGTGGGGGGGGAGCATCAGTGCTCTCCATTGTTAAAAAGGAGAGAGCATGCCCAAATTGGAGTCACTTGTGCTAAGCCCCAATCGGCAAAGACTTAATACCTAAACTAATTGTAGTTTCACCTCCCCGGGAATGTAAACTTTAACCAATCAACTTGGAATCACTGGCTCACAGCACTGTTGAGATAATCCCTCCCCAGGGACCCTTCTGATTCTCCTGAGGAAGGGGACTTTGCCTGAAATAATGCATTCTTTGCTAATAATTTCCTTTTTCCACCCCCTCTCTGCATTTAAAAATCTTTCCTTTCCTTCAGCTTGGCAGAGCTCCTTTCTGTTACTAGATGAGATGCTGTCTGATTCATGAAACGTTGAATAAAGCCAACTTGATCTTTATATTCATTCAGTTGAAATTTTGTTGTTTATTACTACAGTCCTTGGGAATGAGAACGGAGGAGGCGGTGCCAATGTGGGAAGACCCCTCCCCAACCTCCTCACCCAGCACCAACAGCACCATCAGCCTTTGCTAAGGGACAAGGCAGTTCCTGGAAGCAAAGAAACAGAACTCTCAGAAAAAGCAGAAAGGAAGTCAAATGTCACAAGAGTCAGAACTCTTGTATATACAGATATGAATCGCTCCCTAAGAGACCACTGTTAAGTTAAAAAAAAAAAAAAGGCAAGGAGTGGAAGAACTGTACACTATCAGAAAAACAGACGAAAAGATTCTGTGCACATGTATGCAAAGCCTGCCTCTGAAAGGATGTCACTGGCTGCCAGTGGGGAGGGGATCCAGACAGCTGCAAAGGAGAAGAGGGGATCCTTCATTATCTTCTCTTTTCTGTGATTTTCATAATAAGCATATAAGTTATGTCATCAGAAAACTGATTTTTACTGTACTTATACAAAATAAAAAGCACAAAATTCATTAGTTAAAAATAATTTTTAAGATTTAAACAAATAGATAAATAAATTTAAATAAAAACAAAGAGTAAAATATAATGCCAGGGGAAAAAAAGTTTTAACCCTGTGACATTCACAGTTAAACCACTTCATGGAATTTCACAAAACGACTTTTGAATTTAGCCACTTCCTTGAGGCCTTAGCAACCTCTGGCTGAATACCTTTGCATTCAGAAGATGGATGGGGCACAGGGGATGCTGAGGGATGGGGGGTGGGGGGGAGGGGGAACACAAACCAATCTTTTTCATTTGAATTCCTTGTTTGAAGGAAGCAGTTAGAACCACCTGAACAAAAAGTGTTCAAAGGTACCCCTGCTCTTTTGTAAATGAGACTAGAACCTGAGCTCTGTGCTGTCGTTTGGTAAAAATACCTGAGAATGGAATATTGGTAATAATCAGAGGGTTGGGAAATCCCCAGCAGTATCAGCCCAGAAATCTGAATTCAACACTTAAAACTGCTTTGATGCTGCTGTGGACTTTCCAAACCCTACTTCAAATCAGACTGGTATTACTAACACATAAAAGACGAACATCTCACAAGTGCAGAAAGCTGTAAGCAGAGTCCCACCACTACAAGGGACCAGGGGCACATCTTTTGGATAAACTAAAAAAGCACAAACGGGTTAATGAGCTCATCGAGTGGTAGATGGTCAACGTTTGTGAGCCCAAAGGGACAGCGGTCTTTCAATAAAGCACATTATTAACCAATATAAATGATGTGATATTACTTTTCCCACTGACTACACTGATGTTGGTGAAACTGCTAGAAATGGCCATTAATAAGACTGTAGCAAGTTTCCCCTTTATCTTGTTTACCAAAAAGGTTGACTTACTTTAAATAGAAAGCTTCTGGAAAGCACACAACCAAGTCCTGTTATTAAATTACACATTCTGAATTCCTGCTACAAAACATATTTCTAGATTGGATCTCCTTAGAGTCTTTTTCAAGAAATCTTTCTTGATAAATGCAATTCGGAGGCCGTGCTGCAAAACTCTTGGAAGTTCTTGGGTATATGGCACCATTTACCCATGGGACTTGACCACAGGCTGCTAAAGGAAACTTCCCCGTGTTGTTCAAACAAATCTGAGAAAACTGGCCCCAAACTGACATTAGTATCTGCATCTATCATTCCAAAGAATGCATACATCAACCCCACATGATGAAAATGGGAATGGAGAAGTTTATATTTAAACAAGCCAAGCCTAACATCCAACTATCAGCAGCCGGCTGGGCCTTCTGTTAACTTTTCAATCAGAAATTAGGCCTATCAATCTGAAATGCAGGTTCCAAATAACAATATGCAGACCTAACCAGTTGGTAAAATGAACAGGCGCCCAAGTTTAACTTAACTTACTCCTTCACTCCGATACAAGAATGTAAATAAAATCCCACTTCAACAGACAGTTTATTAAGTTCCTACACAGCACCAAGCACACCACCGGTGACTAAGATCCATGCTCGGTCACTGCCCACAAACAAGGTGTATCTTTTCTACAGCTGAGTCTCAGCACTTTTGCTCAAACAGCTTCTGCTTCCTGGAATAGGCTGCCCATCCCACCTGGCTCCCGCCCAGCACATTCCCCTTCTCCTCCTCCTAAAGCAGCAACTCCCAGGAAGTCCCCACTACCCCACCCAGATCCGCCCAGTTCCCTGGGGAAGTGGCAGGTACACACACTCCCTGAAGCATGAAGCTCACTGTATCCTAAGGGTTTACAAAGAATATGGTCATTTAGGGGTGCCTGGGTGGCTCAGTCGGTTGAGCCTCTGCCTTCAGCTTGGTCATGGTCTCAGGGTCCTGGGATGGAACCCCGCATCATCACATCATCAGGCTCCCTGCTAAGCTTTTCCCTCTCCCACTACTGTTCCCCCTGCTTGTTCTCTCTCTCTCTCTCTCTCTCTCTCTCTCCCTGTCAAAAAAAATGGATGAACTCTTAAGAGGAAGGGCAGGCAGGCCTCCCAGAGTCAGGCAAGGCAGAAAGACCAATAAATATGGAAAACATAAGGTAATATCCGCAATGTGGTATGCACAGTGCTGTGGAGAGGCAGAAAAAAAAAAGAAGGGACCCATTTGGCCCTGGAGCCAAGGGAGACAGCAACGTAAGGGTTACAGAGAGCAGGAAGAGATGGGATAGGAAACAAGAATGGGGAAGAACAAGGCTCAGAGGGAAGGAAGGGTGTGGTTGGAAAGCTGGCAGGTGCAAAAGGCACAGAGCATTTGAGGTCTAGGATATCAACAGTCCGCTGGGGGACAGCACAGGGAAGTAAGTGGTGGGTGCCCTGCAGTACAGTGCCTAGGAGCACAGCTGTCACAGGTCCTGGGTTCAAGTCCCGCCTCTGCCCCCACCCCCAGGACTACAGGCAGTTACACCCTGTAGGCCCACTGTTTAAATGGAAGTATCTGGCATAGCTTTCAGTGTTGTCATACCAGTTAAATGATATAATCCTCACAGAGAAGCTGACTGAATGCCTGACAGCACAAGCATTCACTATACAGAGCTGTTGGTGTCGTTAAGCCAGAAATGTAAACCGAGGCGAGGTTGTGAAGACCGACCTCTTGTTCCAGGAAGCACATGGCCACAGCTGCACTCTCTCTGCCTCCCTTCAGTGACTGTCCAGTTAAGCCACCAGATTGCAACACCCAGCAACACTTTCCAGTGGGGCCAGCCCAACTCCTGGACTCACCCAGAGTCCCCTCGAATGGAGACTGCTCATCCTACTGCTCTGTGTGCACAAGCTCCTGCGGGATCTGGACAGAGGGATGGCCCTAACTCCACCAGCCCTGTCCTCTCAATTCTATGGAGTTTGTGATTTAGTCCTCATAATCTTGCCCTCAACACATCTTACCCTTTGATATTCCCTGTTTCTGCAAGCTGCCCTCTACCTCTGGAAAGCAACCTCCTCTGAACCGCAAAGGAACTTTCCACCACATTTATGCGCAACCCCAGGAAAGACCATAGTGTTTGGGGTTGGTCACTGGGCACCCAGTGACAAGCAGAGCAGGACTCCGGGACCCCAGGGAGCCACCCCTGCCTCCCCAGAAGCCTGCCATCCACCCTGACCCTCATGCCCAGCCACCAGGCCCTCCTTGTCAACTTGCAGCCACATGCCACTCCTGACTTCCTCATCCCCCATGACTCATCACCCCACCTCAGCCCTCCTCCCCACTGTTGACCTCCTCACAGCCCTCCCTCCACTCTACCCTAAACCCCACCCCAAACCCCCGAGGTGCCCTTCCCAGCTCTCTTCCTTCCCTCAGAGGCTTGGTGGAGAACTGCCTGCCTCCAGGCACTTGCCTGCGCCTTGTATCGCCACAACAGGCAAGTAGAGAGAAGGATGTCACTGCCCTTCCAAATCCCCCTCTGCTGCCTTACTTAGGTCATTTTCCTTCCACCTCCCTTAAATAAAACCTGTGCTCCGTCCAGACTCTCTCACACAGGGCGAGGCGGACAGAGCAGGTGCTTGAGTGCCTGAGGGCAAGCAGTGCCTTCTCCCTCTGGCTTCACACACCCAGAACCTACTAGAAGGTTTCGCTCTTGCAGTGGCTCCAGCTCACATCCCCGAGTTCACCTGCTGCAATCTCTTGGGAGGAAGTGTGCGAAATCTCCCAGTACCCTGCCACTCCGGGCTAAACCCAACTGTCACCCCTCCTCCCACATGCACACCCAGATTTTTGTCACTGCCAAGAGAAGCTTCGCTAGGAATCTTCCACAGCACCGTGCAGGCCCGGCTACCCTCCCCTTCCTCTACACCTGCTCCTCAGAGTCCCTCCAAGCTCTGGCTGTTTCCCTTCTCATCCCCATCACTTCCAAGTACTTGTCAGCGTCTTTCAACACCCTTCCTTCTTCACTTTTCAGCAACCTTCCCTGCAAAGGTCCACCGGTTTTACTTTTGCTCCTACAAGGAGCCCCTGAAAGAGAAAAATCACAAATTGGCACAAACTCGTGCCGCTAAAAATTTGCGATTTTCAGAGGGTTGGTTACGCTCAGCAACCCGTTACACGGACCCTGGACGGCTCTTCCTCTGCCGCCCTACAGACAATGCTACACCCACCTCAGACCCCCATGCGTCCTCCATCCCTGCATCCTGCAGCCAGGAGTCCTGCACCACATCACAAAATGTCACAAAATGAAAATCTTTTCACAACTTAAGCCCCCTGGGGCCTTCCCTTTGATGGCACCAGTGGCCCTAAAATTCAGTAGGCCGGAGAATCCCCTGGGGAGCCCCCATACCCTCACATTTGGATTCACCAGTTGGGGCCAAATCCCAGAAACATGCATGGCAGCGGATTCTCACAAGTCCACGCATCAAACCTGAAGTTCTTCTCTAGCAAAGGTCTGCAAAGTCCAGGCCTCCAGCCAGATCCAGCCCACTGCCTATTTTTGTATGGCCTACCTGCTAAAAATATACATGTGTGTGTGTTTTATTTTTTAAGGGTTGAAAATAATCACAAAAAGAAAATTGCCTGATGGATTTAAAATTATATGAAACTCTGATGTGATGTGCACTGGATGTCATATGCAATTGATAAATCACTAAATTCTACCCCTGAAACTACTATTACACTATATGTCAACTAATCCGAATTTAAATAATTTTTTAAATATATATTATATAAATATATGTATATATATATTATATATATATATATAACTCAAATTTCAGAAGTGTCCATTAATGAAGTTTCATAAGAATACAGCTGCAGCCAATTATTTACATATTACCTATGGATGCTTTCATGCAATGTCAGAGTTGAGTAGCTGTTGACAGGCTGCAGGGCCAGTGCAACCTAAAATATTTACTGTCTGGCCCTCTACAGAAAAGGTTTGCAGACCCCTGGCCTGCAGGATGAAATGCACACACTCCACCAGAGCCCTTCGGCTTCCTCCTGATGGGACTCCTGCTCTCTTCCCTGGCCCAGACCCCGCAGGCTGCACACAGCAGCCCACCACCCACCTCAGTGGGCTCTCAGTTCCCAGAACAATGCACAAATTCACTCATCCGCTCCTCTGAATTGTTCTTTCTACACACCGTGCCTGATAAATGCCCCTTCATCATCTTGCAAGACCCAGTTTGTGTGCCCCCTCACCAGCGAGAGGCTCTCTCACAAGCGTAGCTCAGTACCCCCCAATAAAAGCAGAATAGATCTTTCCCTTCCTTCTGCTTCCTCTATGCCTGATTAATTTGCATCCCAGTTAGCTGTGTGCAGCAGTGGTTCACAGACTTTGGCGGGGTTCACTAAACCAACCCCCGGGGCAGCAGATGAGGCACTAGACAGAGGATGACCATTTCTAACTAGCGTCCGGGCTGCTACTGCTGGCCCAGGCACTACGTGTGAGCAACAACTGGTGTATCTGTCCCTGCCTCACCCAGCAAGACTTTGAGGATGGGCCCTATTTTATTCCTGTTTAAATCATCACAACCTAACGCTCCCCAAGGAATTCTTGAGGAGCACCACAGAAACTCAATACTTGTTTGCAGCCTAATCCAATTACTTTTCTCCTGCTAGCCAATCATTTTCAAAATCAGACAATGAAGGGGAGATTCTACTGGGCTTATGTTCTATGGCCTGCCATATGCCCAACCCATCCTGAAGTGGGATGAACTGGAAAGCCCCAAGGCAAAGAGCAGATTGTTCAAGTCAGAAACCCAAGGGTACAGCCTGGAGGCAGCATCAACGGAAGGGTCCAGTTAGGCAAAGAACCCTTCCCTCTACAAAGGCTGATCTGCTGTCCTTAAAAACGAGCTTTAAGGGCAGCCCCGGTGGCTCAGCGGTTTACCGCCGCCTTTGGCCCAGGGTGTGATCCTGCAGACCCGGAATCGAGTACCATGTTGGGCTCCCTGCATGGGACTCGATTCTGCCTGTGTCTCTGCATTTCTCTCTCTCTCTCTCTCATGAATAGATAAATAAATAATTTTAAAATATTTTTAAATAAATATATAAATAAATAAACAATAAAAACCAGCTTTAAGTATATTGAAGTTTGATAATGCACATCATTACCACTGGCACATTTGTTACTAATGATACATATTTATTAAGTACCTACTATGTCCTTGGAATACAAGGAGGGGAGGGATAAAATCTCTACTTCAAGGAGACTTTAAATGAGTTTGAAATTCAGCATACAAACACAGCAAGATAATTAACAATCCAAGGTCATGTTTACCAAGTGTCAAAAGTAAACCTGTCAAAGCTAAATAGTAAATTCTACAGGAATCCAACAAGTCCTGTGGTTTTCCCTTCTCTGTTCCACCAGAGCACCACCTACAAACTTCTGCTAGCACCTGCACAAGTCGGTGAGTACCCACTACTTGTTCATTATATGGGGCCTTTGTCTCCTCTGATGGTCTACAAGCTCTTCCAAAACAGGGACTTGGATTTTTCTGATCCTTGTATTTCTACTACCTGGCCAGGTTCGTGGCACTAAGAGCATTAAATAAATATTTAATTGATTGAATAATGAGGGTGGAACATGAGCTGAGCTTTTAGCCAAGGGCAAGATTTAGGTAGGAAGAAACACGAAGGGGCAGCCCGGGTGGCTCAGCAGTTTAGCGCCGCCTTCAGTCCGGGGCATGATTCCAGAGACCCAGGATCGAGTCGCAAGTCAGGGTCCCTGCGTGGAGCCTGCTTCTCCCTCTGCCTGTGTCTCTGCCTCTCTCTTTCTCTCTGTGTCTTTCATGAATAAATAAATAAAATCTTTAAAATAAATACTAATTTCCTTAAAAAAAAAAAAAAGAAGAAGAAGAAACATGAAGGTTGGGCTTTCTAAGGATGGACAAAGGAGCCAACCACTGACCAAAAGGTCTAGGCAATTAAAGAAACCATGAGGTCAGAGGCCCCAATGGAATCATCAAAACTCACTACTGGTATCACCATTAGTGAAGAATGACAGGTCTTGAGAGCTGGTCTTCGTTCACCCAGCCTTTCAAACTGTAATACAAGCTTGCATTAATTGTCCTCAATCTTTGCTGCTTTAATCTCAAAATCATTTCCTGAGTTCTTATGTCCTGGTCTGTTTTTCCCTTGCTCCTTTTTCTGATCAGGTTGCGGGGGAAAAAATGAGACCCAGACAAGGAATCCTAATTCAACAATGAATTGATACTTTATGCGAAAAAAACAAAAGTTCAGGGTGCCGGTGGGTAAAAACAGCCTTGGCACCCAGAGCTTCCCCCACCCCATTTCAACTGGAAATTCCTTAAAGCCAGCAAACTGGCTTCCACAACTGGCTTTCTCAGCTTCCACAACTCCTAGTATATGACCACATACCACGTAAATTAAGAACGTCAGCAATATGCATCCATCTCCATCTCCGTGGCTAAATCAGTCTTGCAAACTTCCTAGGTGATGGTTAAAGGCAGATGGTGACACAAACCACAACCAAAACCAACTCGAGAGGGCATGAGCTGATGGCTTAAACAATAAGACAAAACACATCCTTTGTTCCCTGATTCACTCTAAAAGGGAAAGAAAAGTGCTTACCTCATTTATCCTGGGTAAGTGAAGCTTTATATCTGAATAATCCTACTAGTGGCCAGAACTCCGTACTTGCTAGAGATACAGGAACCTGCTGTTTTAGAAATGCAACTTCCAACAAACTCATCTGTGAGGCACCTGTGGGGGTTCCTATGTCATCCTTCATTTCCCACACTCTGCATCTGAATTCTGTGCTCTACTCACTTCTAATTAAATAAGATGATCTTACAGTTAACATCTTTAGGAAGATGTCAGACTAGTAAAATCCTTGGAAATTAAAACCATAGACTTTTCCTCACAATCACACACAAGCTTCTACCAGGAGTTAACAGAACAGACAAACAGAAGAGGCAAATGAAAAATAAGAAAAGGGTTCTTCACTCACGTAGCAGAATGCTCAGTGGACATTTCAGTTTTTGCAAATAATAAACTACTTGACATGGGGACACCCAGAAGCCAAAGACATCCTCAGAAGTGCATTCCATTCATAAATTACAAATATAGGAGCACCTGGGCGGCTCAGTGGTTGAGCATCTGCCTTTGGCTCAGGTCCTAATCCTGGGGTCCTGGGATGGAGTCCTGCATCAGGCTCCCCGCAGGGAGCCTGCTTCTCCCTCTGCCTATGTCTCTGTCTCTCTCTGTGTCTCTCATGAATAAATAAAATCTTTTTAAAAAATTACAAATATACACATGAAATGTTAAGATGGGCGAGAAAAGATTCAATGCCTTCAAGTGGCATGTGAAGAGCTACTTGAGTAACCTGAAGTACATGTGTCATCATGTTTAGCATATCGAAGGCCAGGAACAAGTCACTCTTTAATGGGACAGAAGCAAACATTTATTAAGGACTGTGCTCTTGTCCTTGGATTGTCCTCCAGATCTGGCTCTATCTTTCTCTTCCAAGTTCTGTGCTGGGGGGTGGCACGGGGTGGGGTGGAGCCCCTACAGACTGCATCACCAGGACACCCCAGGCCAGCCACACTTGGGTGGGGTCTGACCACCAAGAGAGAACAGGCAAGAGCTGGAAGGGCTGCAGATGAAGAGGAGAAGCACTGAGGTTCTCTCTCTGCTTCCCACCTACATCCCAGAAGGGCCTGGATGCAGCTCTCACTGGGCCATGGCAACAGCACATCTTCCCCTGTCCTCTTGCTAGTCCAGGTTTTGGTATCTGAACGCCCCCTAAATTCTGCCTACATCCATCCCTCTAGTTCATTAAAGCTTCTTCATTGCAACCTGTTGAGTTAAATTATTTTTCCTGCTGGGGCCCTGCCTGAGTGCAGAACCTTTCTGATGTCGGGCATTTTCTATCTACCTAAAATTCCTAAACTCCAAAATGTAGATCTGATTTTACCCATGAGGACACTGGGGCTCTTAGAGGCCAGTGGTCACAGAAGCAGTCACCAAAGAAGTTTGCTGGCAGAGCAGGTCAAGTCTGACATCTAAGACTTTAAAAGGCCTTGAAAGTGTGAGGGGAAAAAAACACACCAAGCTTCCAAATTCTCAAGCCACAATTTAGCCTCAAACCACATTACTTATGGTTTGGGATTTGCCCCAGGCCTTAAATAAACAAACAGGGTCATTGCCCTAGACTTGCTTCTTCTACCAAAAGCCACTCAGATGTGACCCTGTGGGAGGGTGCTGGGACCACCCTAAGATCCACAAGATAACAGGGCTCCTTCCTTGCCCATTGCTCATATCTGTCCTTCAATTTATTCCAGAAATTCCTTTCTCCCAGCCTTAAACATCCTTAAGGCTCTTTGATTTTTTTTTATAAATTATTTGTTTTTATTTATTCATGAGAGACACAGAGAGAGGCAGAGACATAGGCAGAGGGAGAAGTAGGCTCCCTTGTAGGGAGCCTGATGAGGGGACCCAACCCTTGCACCCGGGATCACGCCCTGAGCCAAAGGCAGACGCCCAACCGCTGAGCCACCCAGGCATCCCATTTCTTTAGAAATTAAAAACAGGGTCCCTGAGACAGAAATCCAGAAGATTGGGGATGGAGGTGGATGCAGTGAAGAAAGTACTCAATAACATCGTACTAGCACTTCCCAGTTGTAACTTGTCAAGGTCTCCTAACTATCCCTTTCCACGCAAAAAGCCTCCCTGGACTCCTCTCTCCAGCAATGCCAAATAACTTAAAACAGAAACTGCAATTAAAATAAATTCTGATGGGGGTGGGGCTGGGGCTGAAGGGGTAAGTACAAAACACACTCCCCTTAAGGAAATTCAGCTGGGAGTTACAGTAATTTCAGGACAAAAGAATTCGCTAGCCTCTCCACCTCTGCCCCAGTCCCTGGGTCTCTCTCATCCTCACTACAAATTACAAAAGCACCAGTTAGCATCTGGTACCTCTCCCAATGTGTTAACTTTCTGGATTTTCAACTGATGAGAAGGCAACTACCAGGAGGAGGTGGAGCTCTGAATCAGATCCTTGGAGGGAGCCAGGTGG
The DNA here is from genome assembly GCF_003254725.2 of Canis lupus dingo. NCBI lineage: Eukaryota > Metazoa > Chordata > Mammalia > Carnivora > Canidae > Canis > Canis lupus. The sequence goes on from NC_064277.1 coordinate 18,941,344, forward strand.
ATGGGTGGCTTAGTAAACAGTATCTGAGTAAGGCAAACAGCCAGATCTCACTTCCTCATTGCAGAAGGAATGTGAGTGGTGAAGGCAGCAGGTATACTCCCGTTTGGGGGGAAAAAAAGATCACTAGTAAAAAGCAAAGAAAGAAACCTGGAGCAAAACTCAGTATGATACCGAAAAGGAATGTAATCGGCCCTCCTCCACCACTCCCCATTCCACGAAGTCAACACGTATTTATTGACTCACTATGAAATACACAGCAGCACTAGCTTGCAGCACCTAAAGAGAAAAGAAAATGAGTAAGACAGCCTCAACCCTCAGGCAGGTTTCATGTTCAGGAATTACTGTTCTTTACTGTCATTCTCAGTTTTAATAGGAGCAGACAATTCCTGGACGGTCCAAGTACCTTCCACGAGCCTCTCTTCTCACACTAATGTAACTCACCCAGGAGCCTGGGACCTCAAGGATAAACCCACTGAATAAAGTAAAGCCCCTCAGGAAACCACAGGGTCCTTGTGTAATTCCTCCCTGTGGACGTCATACGTGGTACAAAATAACTGTCACCCTGATGTGACACTGGTTTCACCGCCCAAGTCTAAAACCCAGGTCCCCCTGTTCAAGAGCTACAGGCTACCGCCTACAGAGTCATCAGGCTTATCTTTTAAATAGAGATGTCTAGGGGCGCCTGGGTGGCTCCATTGGTTAAGCATCTGTCTCCGGCTCAGGTCAGGCTCAGATCCTGATCGTGGGGTCCTGGGATCGAGTCCCCGCATGGGCTCCCTGCTCCGCGGGCCGCGGGGAGCCTGCTTCTCCCTCTGCACCCGCTGCTCCTGCTCTCTCGCTGTCTCCTCTCTGTCTCTCTCAAATAAACAAACACTAAAAAAAGGGGGGGGGGAGTAGAGATATTTAAATTAAAAATAATAAAGACTCGACCACGCTGATAGAAAAAACACTTGATTTATCTATCAAAATACTTTAGAACCTGGTTACAGGAAACGAGGCAACCCAAAACCTCAAAAAGAAAAAAAAAAAAAAAAGCTCATTTGAACCTGTCTGCCAGTTTTGTTGTTTTTTTTTTTTTTTTTTTTTTTTTTTCTTCTACACTTGCAGGACAAAAACATCAAGCCGGGCGGGGGGGGGGGGGGGGAGAAGCAAAAAAAAAAAAAAAAAAAAAAAAAAAAGCCCACCTGTGGAGCGTGTGCAGCGGTGAAACCCGCTCTGGGGCGGGGAGGAGCGTCGGGGGCGCAGGGGTCCCGCGCCCGCCCCCGCCCGCCCCCGCCCCGGCCGCGCGCTTACCTGGTCCAGCGGGAGGCCCAGGAGCTCGCTGAGCGCGTGCAGGCAGGTGGAGCCCGTGGTGCGCTGCGAGCGGCTGGACGGCGGCCGCGCTGCCATCCCGCATCTTCGGGAGGCGGCTGCCCCCGCCCGCCCGCCCGCCCCGCTCGCCGTGCCCCAGCCGAGGGCCCGCGCGCCGCCGCCTCCCTCCCGGGGACGAGCCACCAGGCCGGGGCCGCGACGGCCGCGAAGTCCCGGGGCGCAGACCTGGCGCGGGCTCCGCGGCCCCGGGGCGCAGCGGGGGGGGGGATGGGGGCCGCGGCCCGGCGCGCTCGGCTTCCCGCTGCCCTCCTCTCGCCGCTCATTGGCCGAGCCGCGGGACGGCCCCGGGGGGGGGGGGATGGGGAGGGGGAGGAGGAGGAGGAGGAGGAGGGAAAGTGGGGAAGCGCCGCCCGGCCCGCCCAGCCCTGCGGGAGCCCGCGCCGCGGGGCCGGGGTGAGCGGCTGCAGCGGGGCCTGCGGCCTGGGCCGTCCCCTTCCTCCTCCCGGGCCCGCGGGCCTGCCCCCCCGTGCCCCCCAGCCCCGGTGCCCGCAGCTCCTCAGCGCTCTCCTTCCCAGCCCCTCCCTGGAGGCGTCGCCCAGAGGGTTAACGTGCGGCGGCTGCACCCACGCTCCCTCTCTTCACCCTCCTCTGAGCAAGACGTGGTTTCCTGCACCCCGATCCGCGTCACCCCAGAAGGGCAGAGCGCGGCTGGCTGGCTTCTGATCACTTCCTCCCATCCCTCCGGATTGAGATTGTTTGACCTCTGGACGAAACGGGTGCACGGGTGCATCCCGATACACTCTTTTCAGTGCGCGGGTTCTCAAAGGGGAAGCGCTTGCTCTCTGTCCCCAGGCGCAGACAAATGTATCACCGGCACTCGGGAGAACTGTTTCACTTGATCCGTGGGTTTCCAGAGTCATGAGAGTCTTGCAGATTCTTCCCAGGAATTGCTGTGTGCCCGCTGATGAAGAAAGCTTTCAGGAAAGTAGTGCCCTGAACTGATGGGCAGAAGACCAGGGGAAAGGGAGCCCACGGGAGCCCGCAGGATTCGTGGGAAAACCGAGCCCAAAGCTTTTGCATCAGCAGTTTACCTGGGAGATGTTACTGAACCGAGGAGAATCCAAAGAGGTGGGCAGTGACGTCCAGGCAGACCTTATATGGTGATCAGTGTGGCCTCTGGCTTCACATGCACTTGCAGGCCTGCCAGATAACTGGTAACAACTTCCCCTCCACAGCCCAGCATGCAGTTTTGCCTTCTGGAGGCGTTCCATCACCAAGGGGCTGCCCTGAATTTTACATCACCAGGCCAGAATCCCTCAACCAATGTTCCCTCACCAATGGAAGGAAAGGAAAGGAAAAAGGAAAAAGGAAAGGAAAAAGAAAAGAAAAGAAAGAGAAAGAGAGAAAAGAAAAGAAAAGAAAATGTCCCTACTCCCACTGCCGGTCCCCATGGAGCTGTTCTAGGAGGCCACCAACAGCGGATGACAATCTCTGCTTGACCCTTACCACACCCACATTCACACTCACACAGGCATAGGATTGCCCATCAGCTAGGCTAAGACAGGCTCATGAGATCTCACATAGTTCTGAAAACTGAGGAGAACTGAAGCAGTGCTCCTCTTACCTGGAGCAGAATGGCAGCCAAGTGAAACGTCTGAGGGCAGGAGGGGCTTGAAATCATTGCGTGGGGAAAAAAAACTAAGGCACCTATATGGCAGACAGTTAAGCATGTGACTCTTGGTTCCGGCTCAGGCTTGGGTCCTGATCTCAAGGTTGTGTGACCTCAAGGTGGACCTCTAGCTCCACGCTCAGCACCATCTGCTTGGGATTTTCTCTCCCTCTGTTCCTCCTCTCCATGCTTAGGCTCACACTCGCATTCTCTCCCTCTCTCCCTCTCTCTCTCTTTCAAAAAATCAGCACTTAGATGTGAACTCCCAGGAAAAGTAGGCCAACTTGGGGGCGAATTCATGAAGGAAGTACTCAACCACTCAGAATCTTCTACAAACAAATCTATGCTCTTCAGACACACACACACACAAAAAAATGGTCTTCACATTGTCATAGATGTGAAAAGAGAATAGCCCTCCACAGATTTCCTTCTGCTCAATAAAACAGGTTCCAATCTTCTTTAAAATTTTCCCTTTAGGGACTCCTCAGTGGCTCAGCAGTTGGGCTTTGGCTCAGAGTGTGATCCTGGACTCCCTAGATTGAGTCCCACATCAGGTTCCCTGCATGGAGCCTGCTTCTCCCTCTACCTATGTCTCTGCCTCTCTCTCGCTCTGTGTCTCTCATTAATAAATAAATTAAATCTTTGAAATAAAATAAAATAAATAAATAAATAAAATTTCCCCTTTATTTTTTTTTTAATTTTCCCTTTAAAACAAAGTAACTACGCTTAGATCCTGAAAACAAAATGTCAGAGAACTTAAATCTTAATAGTTCTGTCCTGTTGATACTATAGTACAATTAATGCTAAAAAGAACTGTCAGATGGGGCACCTGGGTGGCTCAGTGGCTAATTGTCTGCCTTTGGCTCAGGTCACTATCCTGCATGAGGCTCCCCACAGGGAGCCTGCTTCTCCCTCTGCCTATGCCTCTGCCTCTCTCTGTGTGTCTCTCATGAATAAATAAATAAAATCTTTTTTAAAAATCTAAAAAAGGAAAAGAACTATCAGATGGTACAATATCCAGCGAATGAAACAGTTCCACTACAGATTAATTAAATGGGCTTCTGAAGGATGGGCTAGGATTCTAAGGTCCATAAGAACTCCACCATGGACACATCACTCTCTTTTCCTTCACATTTATCTCTGTTCACATCCCTTGTCAACTGTAGATTCATAATAATTATTATTATATAGTAGCTATAACTTTACAAGAGTTGTTCCAATAGCCCATGAGGTAGTTACTATAATTTCTATTCTATAGATCAGAAAACTGGAGTTTAGAAAGTTAAGTATCATGGTTGGTTTGGGGGGTGAAGACAAAGCATATCTGATTCCAGAGCCTGGGTTCTCAGTCATTATGCCACATTGCCTCCTCTAAAACAAAGCATTTCTCTATCAAAAGACCCACTCACACATGTGACACGGGCCTATCATTCCTGTGGACGGGAATTACATTTATTGTTCAAAAATGAGGTGGCAGCGGTGATGCTACAGGCGCTCTGTCTTGCCTGTTTTCTTTTTCATTCTTCTTCCTTTTAAGTAAGCTCCACACCCAGAGTGGAGCCCAGTGCAGGACTTGAACTCACCACCCTGAGATCAAGACCTGAACTGAGATCAAGAATCAGACACTTAACCAATGGGGCCAGCCAGGGGCCCCTGTCTTGCCTGTTTTCTATCTGCAATAGAATGACTCTTGATATCAAGACCAGTCATTTAATCTCCCTTACAGAACCATGCTCAGGTTGTGAACTCATCCAGAAGATCCAGTGCTCATCCTGATGACTGGTTTAAAATGAAAGGCCAGACAAAAAAAAAAAAAAAAACTGGAAAAAAATCCTGGCATGTTTTAGGAAGGCAGCACGATCCTATGGACTGATACAACTCAAGACCAGTCACATGCACTCCCCAAAACAGCCAAAGATACGCAAACAACAAAACTGAATTAAAACAGTCCTCAAAGTTTACAAAAGTGTAACCCAACCCCTCGAGAAGGTAAATTCTAATAATCCATTTAGAAGAGATTCAACCAAAGATAATCACCAACCAAGCCACATTAACACCATCTACAGTGATTTAACCCATGAAAAAATATTAAGATTGCAATCTTAATAATTCTATATCATATGCACAAAGTATATTCATTTATATCATCCTTTCTGATCCTCCCAAAAAATTTATGAAGTTGGAAGGGTAGGCAATATCATTTTTATTGTTATGCCACCACCATCCTCTCCATTTTTTTCCATAATACTCATTTCTGGTAATTGGCAGGTAGTTTATACAGCTAATAAACAGCAAAAGGAGGATTCAAACTTGAGTATTCCATTGTTGTTTTTATTATACAGAACTCTTTTTATTATACAAGGAGTCCACCTTCAGGAAAACAGCAGAAATTGTTGCCTGCATAGGACATTAAACTCCACACTTAACATTTGAGAACTGATCCCAAGAATGGTCTAAAACGACCCACCATGGATATCACTCTGGCTTTGTGAGCACATTCTTTAAACATCATCCATGAAACCTTAAGGAATTTAGATTTTTGCTATCAGTGTCCCATTTTCTTCACATTTTAGCTCAATCTGTTCACGCTCAGAAGATATTTTACCACCTACCTGCCTAGCATCTTTTCCGAGCTTGAGATCACAGTGAAACATTGTTTTTATATGTGTACATATTCAGAAAATGAAGAAATGAATAGACCTGAGTTCCTACCAAATTTAGCTATTACTGTTGAGTATTAGCATTTTCCCCTAAAGATACCATACCATTTAGTCCATTCAGGATAAATCAGCACACATCATCTCATTGTGCTAACCTATGTATAATCAAGGAAATGTTTCATTTGTCTAAAGATGAAAGAACCCAAAATAATACCCCAACCTCTGAAAGAAACCAGTTATGAGAAATACAAAGCAGAAATTAATCACTGAAAATGGATTGCAGGAATAAAGTCGGCTAACACAACTCCATGAACTAAAAATACTCAGAACGATATTTACAACTGTGATTTTATAGAACTTCCGAATCTAAAACAAAAACAAAAACAAAAACAAAACAAAAAAAAAACTTCCGAATCTCAGGACTAGAGCCTAAAACTTAGAAGAACAGATTAATTAACAAATTAATTAACTCTACTTAGCTAAAGCTTCCCCTTTACAAGCTGACATTTTATTTTTAACTTTCGTCTTTGGGGAATAAGAGCTTCCCAGAGTGTGTCCCTGCATACTTAACTGGGGTGAGTGCTCACGACTGAATTTTTATCAGTGAGTCAGGCATTATGGGGAATTAGAATATGTCCTGCAATTCAACATCTCGGGAGTCCACTAATGTGCCAAAAGTTTGTCCTTGCCCTGAAATGATGCCCCAAAAGCTAAGCTTTCTCAATTTGTGTCTGTTTCCTAGTTTTTCTTTTCTTTTTTTTTCTAAAGATTTATTCATTTATTTATTCATGAGAGACACAGAGCCATAGGCAGAGGGAGAAGCAGGCTCCCTGTGGGGACCTTGATGCGAGACTCGATCCCAGGGCCCCAGAATCACAACCTGAGCCAAAGACAGATGCTCAACCACTGAGCCACCCAGGTGCCCCTGTTTCCTAGTTTTTCAATCTCCTCTTCTGCTCTCCTATTTCAGGTGTCACTGCCTTGCCTCACATTTTGGTTCTCCTATGATCTGGGGAACTCCATAGATTGTCTTCACCAGACTTTGGCTTTAGTGTCTAAGGAGTTCTTGAAGAAGCGAAGTATTTCGATTTTAAGTAAACTCCATACTGTCTATCTTAGATATTCAGAGACTTTTTCCTGCCTCTTACTTCCTGCTTCTTTGGCTGTGTTCCAAATACTTACTCTTGCCAAAGAAGCGTTCTGTGAATAATAAAGTGTGATTGAAGATAATACTTGAAAGTATAGAGATAGGCAGAAACCTATCTGCTTATGCTGCCAGGATTCTCTGGTTGGCTGCAGTGGAAAAAAAAAAAAAAATGAGCAGGGTAGGGTCTTGTCTGATGGTCTGGAGCCGTTGGTCTGATGGAGTGGGGGCCGAGCTGACATGCTGTGTGGCTGCCAAGGCCACCATCATCTTAGGCTTCAGAGAACTGCACAGCATTAACTCTTTAGCCCAGTCCTTATATTTGTCTTGGAGATCCCTTGGAACATTTCTCAGATCTTGTATTTTTCACCCTTTTCACTTTCTTTTTTTTTTTTTTTAAGATTATTTATTCATTTATTTGAGAGAAAGAGCGAAGGCATGAGTAGGGAAAGGACCAGAGGGAGAAGGAGAAGCAGGCCCCCTGCTGAGCAGGGAGCCCAACATGGGGCTCAATCCCAGGACCCTGACATCGTGACCTGAGCCAAAGGCAGATGCCTAACTGAGCCACCCAGGTGCCTCCTTCACTCTCCATTTTGCACCTGACCCAGTGATAGTGCCAGGCACAATCACTTTTTTAATTTAATTTTTTTGGATGGATGGATAGATGAATGGATAGATGATTCCCTAGCAATCAGTACAACCAACAGGACTCATGACTGTCTCTTTCTCTATAATTCAAGTCCTCATGACCCATCTTGTTTGGAGCCTATGCAGCCTTTGATCAACACATCAGGCTGGCCAGCCCTAAATGCTGAGTGCACAGTGAAGTCTGTTATTTATAGGACTGAAGTAAGTATTGGCCCCTATTCCCTTGGCTCTGTATCCCTAATATGCCATTTCTGTAGCTTTCATACGTTTCTAACCATTTTTCAATCATTCTTGGTCAATTCTCAGAGTATCCTGTAAAACAAGCTTAGATTTTTCACAAAAATACTACTCATGACAGTTGTCAATCTTCAAGAAAGGCCCATCAAGCTTAGTGGACCACAGGATGTTTTTTGTGTATTTGATGTATCCTTCAGAATTAGCATTCTCCAGATTCACTTGCGGAAACAGTGCTTTCCCTTGTGAAGATCGATTCAACACTCAGCAAATATTTATTAAGGAGCCATTATTTATAAAGAATCATTCTAGGTACTTAGAATACACATCAACGATAAACAGACAAAAATCACTCCTCCAATGGAGCTTCCACTCCAATAGGGGAAGACATAAAAAATATAAAAAAGATAATATTAAAATGCCAGAAGATGAGAAATACATAGAATAAAAGAAAAGTACAGCAGCGTAAACAGTGTACGTACATTGCAGGGTTCAGTAGGGCAGTCAGGGTAGGCTGCATTGAGAAAGTCACATTTGAACAAAGACTTGAAGGAAGCTGAGGATTTCTGGGCACAGAACATCCCAAAAAGAGGAACTGTGTAGAGCAAAGACCCTAAGATAGGAATAGGCCTGGCAGGGTGGAGAAATGTCAGATTGGCCCAGAAGGCTGGAGCAGAGTGAGTAAGGGGAGAGAGAAAGCAGATAGGCCAACAAGGTGTGGGGAACAGGCTCTAGGGATCTTGGAAGTTATGACAATTTTAAAAAATTGAAATTAGGGATGCCTCGGCGGCTCAGTGGTTGAGCATCTGCCTTTGGCTCAGGGCATGATCCCAGGGTCCTGGGACTGAGTTCTGAAATGGGCTTCCCTCAGAGCCTGCTTCTCCCTCTGCCTATGTCTCTGCTTCTCTCTCCGTCTCTTATGATTATTATTTTTTAATTTAATTTTTTACCTTAAAACTTCTTTATTACATTCAATCAAATACTATCAATGACATTTATAAGGAGTAACAAAAGAACAGTAAAGCTGCATTTGAATAAAACATCTCAATTCTAATTCCAAACCTTAATCAGAAAAAAACATATTTTAGCACAATAATAATCCATTAAATACACATCATCGTAAGGCTGTTTCTGTTATGAAAACACTCATCAATGTTAAGAAAAGCTATTCAGCTGATACTGGAAAGCAAATTTCTCTTAAAAACAATTGGACGTTATCATTGCAATATTGTAGATTTTTTAAAAGTTGTAGATATATACTTGGAGATAAAATGATCAAATATATTTCCTGAAGCTCTTTTAATAGATTGTAAATGCTAAATAAACATTTTAAGAAATCATTCTTAATCATAATCATTCTCTTTTTCCCCTCTCTCTAGCCCTGGTAACTACCATTTTACTTCTGTTTCTGTGAAGTTGACTACATTAGATATTTCATATAAGTGTGATCATTCAGTGTTTGTCTTGTGGTTACTGGCTTATTTCATATGGCATAATGTCCTCAAGATTCATGCATGTAATAGCATGCAACAGGATTTCCTTCCTTTTTAAGGTTGAACGATATTCTATGTATAGACCACATTTTATCTTTTCATCCATCAAGAGACACTTGTTTCCACCTTTTTTGCTATTGTGAATACTGCTGCTATGAAAATGGGTGCGAAAATAGTCTTTGAGACCCTGCTTTCAATTTTTTTGTGTATATATCCAGAAGTAGAATTACTGAATCATTTAATAATCCTATGTTTTACTTTTTGAAGAATCATACTCTGTTCCATAGTAGCTGTGCCATTTTACATTCCCACCAATGGCACACAAGGCTTCCAAATTCTACACATCCTTGCCAACACCTATTATTTTCCATAATTTTTAAAAATAGTATTCATCCAAATGGGTATAAGGTAATATCCCTCATTGTGGTTTTGTTTGTTTGTTAAGATTTTATTTATTTATTCATGAGAGAAACAGAGAGAGAGAGAGAGAGAGAGAGAGAGGCAGAGACACGGGCAGAGGGAGAAGCAGGCTCCATGCAGCGAGCCCGATGTGGAGCTTGATCCCAGGACTCCAGGATCACACCCTGAGCCAAAGACAGGCGCTAAACCGCTGAGCCACCCAGGCATCTCACTCTCATTGTGGTTTTGATTTGCATTTCTCTGATGATGAGTGATATTGAACATCTTTTGAGGTGGTTTTTGGCCATCTGGATGTCTTCTTTAGAGAAATGGCTATTGTTTGGGCTTTTTGTTGTGAAGTGGTAGGCATTCTCTATATATTCTAGATATTAATCTCTTCCTTGTCAGATATTTGCAATTATTTTCTCCTGATCCATAGGTTGCTTTTTCACTTTGTTGATTGTGTCCTTTGATAAAAGTGTTTAAGTTTAATTTAATTCCACTTATCTCTTTATACTTTGTTGCTTGTGCTTTTGGTACTGTATCCAAGAAAATGTTCCCAAATTTAATATCATTAAGTTTTCCCCTGTTTCCTACTAGGAGTTTTTAAGTTTTAGGCCTTATGTTTGAGTCAGCAATTCATTTGGAATTAATTTTTGGATATGGTGTAAGATATGGTCTGACTTCATTCTTTTGCATGTGAGTATCCAGTTTTCCCAACGCCATTCATTGAAGAGACTGTCATTTCCCCATTGAATGGTCTTGACGCCCATGTGGAAGATCATTTAACCATATATCCAAGGATGTATCTAAACTCCTTTATTTTTAATGTAAAACTATTGAACTATCATTTTGCTAAGTTTTTTAAAATCTATCCCATAAAAGGGCTTATTATTTTCCTACATAAAGACAGTTCTCTCCCTAGATGAATTCTCTTGTCTGCTATGAAAATTATACATTTTTTCTCAACTGTCACACTGCGTAAACCAGACTAAAACCATCTTGGAAAATCAGCTATGATGGTCTTTCTGTGACCTGAAACCATCTTGAGCCCAGCCCCCCACCACACATTCTTTTTGTTTAACCATAGCCTTACATACTTCCTGGAGGCATAATGTCCTTGATCTGCCTTGGAGATATGACTATGACACACACCTATTCTCAAACATTCTCCTTCTGGGTGATCGCCAGCATGTATTCCCAGCCTCGAGGACTATACAAGCAGATCTTAGCAGGAGGTGGGGTTGCAAAGACCTATTCCTGTTGCACCATTCCAAGACATACTTCTGTCTCTAAGTCCCCCTAATAAGCCATTTCTCATCAAGCTGGATGTAAGGAACCTTTCCTTCAGTCTTCCAGCTCCTTTGGCCTTTGGAGGTCATTTTGCACATAGCTCCCTTTCACAGAACACACACCTGTTAATGCAGATGGGCCAGGTCCAAGGACCCAGAGGGGGCCCTGTAGGACCAACTGAGAAGATTCTTGGCTTTGCCCAGGATGGAAATTAAGGCCAGGACAGCAAGAAGTGAAAGAGTTTATTGGAGGTATAGAGAGAATGCAGGTACAGAGTGTCTGGGAGACTCAGAAAGGAAAGAAGGGAATCCTATGTTTGTTCTGGGCCTGGAAGTTTCTACTGAGGACAGTAGTTTGGTGTGTGTCTCCTCAGTCATCTGGGTACCAGTTAGAACAAAAACAGAGGCCCAAGTCTTGTTTCTTGGAGCCAGGGTCCTTGGTGTCAAAACGTCCCAGTACAAGTGGCCTAGAATATGCATCTGAGAGCTTTATCTGGTTATTCTCACCTGCTCCTTCCTTAGATGTTATCTATTTTAAAGAAATCATTAACTTTTTGTCCCTTACAAGGAGGATATACACTATTTACATTATGAAGCATGTGTGAAGTGGGGTAAGGTGCAGGTCCTAGGAAGAATAGAAGCAGGAAAAGGAGCAAAAAGCAGATTTGTATCGAGTCCTTCAGCTTCCCTCTCTCACTATGAACCCAATCTTCCTGGGCTGCAGTTTCCCCGTGTGTGTGTGTGTGTGTGTGTGTGTGTGTTTGTGTTTGTGTGAGAGAGAGAGACAGAGAGAGATAAAACTGCCTGCAAATGTCACAGTTTTCTTAAACTATATTTATTAAAATACATATCATATGTATAAGTGTTATTATATATGTAATTTAAATTGAAATAGCCAAGTAAAACAGGTATGAATGTTCCTTCAACCCATTTTAAGAAACAGAACATCAGGAATACCATCAATAGTGCTCTTCTAATGGAGACTCACCTTCCCACCCCTGGGTACATAAGCACCTACCAGTTTCAGGAAGTCTGTTTCTAGATACCCAAATTACATATATATTCTTCCTAAAGCCAGTTTGGCTAAGAATTCTCGAGTTCACAATAATCTTTCCACTTAACCAGAGGACCCCTTGCAAATCTCACAGTGGACAACCATCCTGGAGTGGAAACCTTCTCATCTCCAGATGACCAGGTCTCCTGAAGGATTAAGCATGGTACTGCCAACCCACAGAGCTTGCGTTGTTTCCCATTTTATATACATTTCTGTTAAGAGTAAAGCATGAGTCTGAGAATCGAATATTTCAGCTCCTGTGGAGGTGCTCTGAAATCAGATCAATGGTGATAATAAGAAAAAAAAATGATGATAATAAGGATGGAAGGGTAGCAATGATGATTTTCACCTCTTCTTTCTCTGGCCCATTTTCAAAGATTGCAGAAAATGTCTTGAGAAGCCAAAACAAAGAGAACATGGACAAGAAATATTCAACACTCAAAACTTGGGCTTTTTCCCCATATTTTAAAAATAAACATTTATTTTCAGCTATTCTCAATACTTTCTCCTAGAGTATGTCATTTGCTGGAAATAAAAATATCTTGATCAACTAAAGAAACAGAATGATTCTGATTGTTTTCAATGTAACTGGAATGTTTTCTGGGACTGCCAACATTTCAGTTTAACTTTGGGTAAAAACCAAAGATAAAACTTTTATGTAATTTTGTTCCATTTTGATATACAGCACTCAATGGAGTAATTAAAAACTATTTTAATGATTATATTTTGAATTTTTTGTAATTATGGAGATTCCTCATCTTATTTCATCCTATAAGATGCCTATAATTTCTATCTCCTTTTTTTTTTTTTTAAGCAATCTCTACACCCATCATGGGGCTTGATCAAGAGATCAAGAGTCCCATGCTCCACTTACTGAGCCAGCCAGGTATCCCTCTATCTTCTATTAATAAAAATTTTTAAATTAACTGTTAGTCCTTCCATTTCTTACCAGTAGAAATCTTTTTCTTCATTAAAAGCATAGAAATCAGATAATTATTCTTACAAAGAGATGTATTTCTAATAAATTTTACTTTTTATATTAAATGATTATCAGTATTTATAATATATTTGAGTTTGATCTGTATAATAATAATTATAAAAGATAACTCCAGGGGGGGGAGGGGGAGGGAGAGGGAGAAGCAGGCTCCCTGCAAGGAACCTGATGCAGGCTTCATCCCAGGACCCTGAAATGATGACCTGAGCAGAAGGCAGACGCTTAACCAACTGAGCCACTCAGGCACCCGGATAATTTTTTTTTAATCTTATAGCCTTATGCTGTCAAGAAATTAGATGCATGTCAAGAATTACATTTACATGAACTTTGCTTTGGAAAATTTGAAAGCGTAATCAGTAGAGGACTTTCAAGCATACATAAGTATCAGGACGAAGGTTTGTGGAGGAAGTGGAGTAGAAATTTGATTCACAGAGAAAAGGGAAAGATTTACATATATTTTAATATTAAGAGTTTCTTCATGTGTGTTTTAAATGGTTGGTTGGTGACGCTATCAAATACTTTCAATACTTTTAAAAGCAAAATATTACAGTTTTATTTTTAAAATGTCAATATTTACAACATGCTTGAAATTACATTCTTTGCAACTTTTTCAACTTGCAATGGAAAAATTTTTATGTTAAGTTTAAAGTATAGGAGCAAACACATGGTTTTTCAAAAATCTTTTAGGGAAAATGCTAACAAAATATTTGAAAGCCAGTGCCTTAAAAACCCCCGTTCCCCTTCTCAATGCATCACCACTTCACAAAGGTAACAATTATTTGTATTTTATTTTTTAATTTTATAGTTTATATTATTGTTATTATTTATTATTATTATTTTATTTTGAGTATAGTTGAGACACACTATTACATTATCTTCAGGGGTACAACAGGTGATTCAACAACTATATGCTTTCTGCTGTACTTGTAAATTTTTCTTTTTTATACTACGTGTCCTGTTTGCTGCAATTTATTCTTAAAATTGATTTATCATCTTATATATGTCAACCTTTTACATTTTTATTATTAATTTATTTGTACATGGCTTCTTTTGAGTTTTCTATGTAGAAAATCATATCATCTTTAAGGTTTTTTTTAAAGATTTTATTTATTTATTTGACAGAGAAAGAGCTAGAGAGCACAAGCCGGGGGAGGGACAGGCAGAGGGAGAAGCAGGCTCCCCACTGAGCAGGGGGCTCAATGTGGGACTCGACTCCAGGACCTTGGAGATCATGACCCGAGCTGAAGACAGATGCTTAACTAACTGAGCCACCCAGGCGCCCCTCATATCATCTTCTTTAAAAAGTTAATTTATTCCCTCCTTTCTCATTGTTCTGTTTCCATTTCTTATTTTCATCCTACTGAGTAGGCTAGAACCTCCCAGTACTTTCATATGGAGTTTGATAAGACATAGTCCTTCTCTAAGAAGTTAGGGGAAGGGAAGTTAGCATATCAATATGATACAGTATGATGGGACATACAGATAGTTTATATAAAGTATAACTAAATGAGACCACATTTAATTTCTCCTTGGTAGACAGAGGTCGAGTCCTGGTATGTGCTTACCATTGTAGAATAAAAGTATAAAGTATTTTTTTGCTAATTTAAGTCAATTATATATAAATTCACAAAGTCTTAAGACAGGTAGAACATTGTTTTTGAAGTGAGTAACCTTAAAAAAACCAACAACAATTTTATTCATACGTTCGTTGAATATATATTATAAAATTCTTATCCAAAATTGTCTCAGACCCTACAGATAGAGTGATGCACAGACAAACACAGTCTGCTCTCAGTTATTAACTGGAGGTGGGGGAGGAACTCTGTTTAAACAGTGAAAACACTTTCATGTCAACTGGTTCCTCTAAGAAAATAACCAACATATGGGGCTCATATGTCACCCATGACCAACATGGTAGAAAGAGCATATTACCTAAAAATTTTGCTCACATTGAGTTAAAATCTGCCTTTCTGAAAATCCTAACCACTATTCCTAGTTCTGCCAAAGAAAAGAAAGTGATAAAATAAGTTTTCTCCCAATTGACAGCAATTAAAATTATGTAAAGATCCCCTTTTATCCCCCACCAAGCCTTTTTCTTTCATGTTTAAACTTCTTTTTTTAAAGATATATTTATTTATTTGAGAGACAGAGAGGGCACATGTGTGCATGCACATGTGCAAGCAGTGGGGGAGGGCAAGAATAATACCAAGCTGACCCCAAGCTAAGCCTGGAGCCTGATGGAGGAGGCTCCATCTCACGACCCTGAGATCATGACCTGAGCTGAAACCAAGAGTTGAGTTGGTTGCTCATCCAGGTGCCCCTAAACTTTTATTCTTTCTTCTTCTTCTTTTTTTTTTTAGGAGAGGGAGGTGAGGAGGGGCAGAGGGAAAGAAGAATCTTAAGTAGGCTCCACACCCAGCACAGAGCCTAACCTGGGGCTCGATCTCACAACCCTGAGATCATAACTTGAGCCAAAATCAAAAGTTGGATGCTTAACTGACTGAGCCGCCCAGGTGCCACTCTTATCTAAACTTCTATTCCTTCAATAATAGTGTGATTTTAAGATCTCATGCCACCCTAGCCCCTCTTCTCCTGAGACCCTATTCTTTGTTCCCATCTCTCTTAAAACATTTCACAAAACTGAAAATAATCTTCCAAATGAGAAATGGCCAGTGCAGTGTAGATGGAAACTATCATCAGCTTTTTCTAGAGGTTGATAATATCCCTGCCATATAGAAGTAAATTTACATTATTTCGTTTGGTTCCTCAGTATAGAACTGAGACCTATGGGCACCCAGTTGGTTAAGTGGTTAAGCATCTACTTTTGGCTCAGGGCATGATTCTGGGGTCTTGGGATCAAGTCCTGCATCGGGTTCCCCACAGGGAGTCTGCTTCTCCTTCTGCCTATGTCTCTGCCTCTCTATCTGTGTCTCTTATGAATAAATAAACTCCTTAAAAAAAAAAAGAACTGAAACCTAATAGTACCTATTTCAGGAAATCAGATATCAACTAAATATGAGTAAAGAATTTCTACTAGGATCCTTTTTCCAAATGAATAGCTATTAGGCCATGTCTCCCAACCCTATACTTATCAATTGGCTTTTTGATCAAGTTTTCACTGTTTCTTTCTGTTGCAAGTGACAGAAATCCCACTTCAAGTATTCTTACCCAATTAAAACAAACAAAAAACAGGATAGAGATCCACTATCTCACATAAATAATTAGTCAGATAAATGAAAAGTCTGAGCATTCACAATTCAAACACATCTAGATCTAGGGTCTCAATGTCTTCAGGACTGGTCCAGGGTCATACCTAGTCTTTGTATTTCTCTAGGACGGCTCCATTCTTCTGCAACACTCCCCTTAACATGGCAAGATGCCTGCCTGCAGTTCAGGCTAAAATTCCTCCCCTCTCAGGAACGAGAGTGATTCTGGCCTCTTATCCAAAACCCCAGGACTGAGTCTCACTGGCCCACCTCAGGATGGGTCACTTGGTGCCCCCGCCAACCAAGCAAGGTATGCACCACTCTGATTGGCCAGGCCTGTACCACTGCCCATCCATGGAGCGGGGATTGAATTCACTCCTTGCAACCCCCAGGCTGTAAGTGGAATGCTGTGTAAAAGAAAAAAGTGGGGGTTTGGAGGGAAGAGTAATTTTCCAAAAAAAAAAAAAAACAATAGGGTTCTCTTTACCAAATGAAGGGGCAATGGAAATCAGACTTTTTGTTTTTTAAGATTTTTTTTTAATTCATGAGAGACACAAAAGAGAGGCAGAGACATAGAAGGAGAAGCAGGCTCCCTGCAGGGAGCCTGATGGGAGACTCAATCCCAGGACCCCAGGATCATGCTCTGAGCTGAAGGCAGACTCTCAACCACTGAGCTACAAGCATCCTGGGTATCAGACTTTTAATAAAAAGAAATACCCATTTCATCTATAAATTTCTAATATATTTATCCCTGTTGAATTGAACCCATTTTTCTCATTCCAGTGTTATGTCCTCATTACTCAACCCCTCTGAGTTAATTTTCTAATTGTAAAATGGAGGAAAGAAGAGGTAAAATAATCACTAAAGCAATGCGCCCCTCTTAATTCCCTCATTTTGTGATACATATGTTAAATGACTGGAGGAAGACAAAACCTTAAACTGTATTCTCAACCCGAGGTGCCTGGGTGTCTCAGTCAGTTGAGCATCTGCCTTCGGCTCAGGTCATGATCACGTGGTCCTGGGATCCAATACAGCATCGGGCTCTCTGCTTGGTAGGGAGTTTGCTTCTCACTCTGCCTGCTGCTCCCCCTGCTTGTGTACTGTTTCCCACTCTCTCTGTCAAATAAATAAAATCTTTAAAAATAAATAAATAAAATGTATTCTCAAATGAAAGCAATGATAAAATTAAAATTCTTGTGGCTATGAGGTTTATCAAGTATGCTGACTCCCTGGGAATCCCTAAATTAAATTCTAAAAATCTTCGTTGAGTGCCTACTATCAATTAATCAGCAAGTACTCCTCTAAATGGAAAAAGGCTCTTGGGATGTATTCAAGACAGGAATTCTGATTTCATTATTGCAAATGATCACCAAAAGGGGTGGAGGTTGGAGGTGGGGACCTAAAGAAATCTTTTCAAATTGCAGGCTCTATTTAACTCAGATTTTTAAAAAGATATTCAGGAAAGGTGGAAGGAAGGAAGCAACCAAGCACAAACAAAATATGACATTGACCTATAAGAAATAACAGGAAGTCTAAACTCCAGAATAATTTGAGGCCTGCCTGTGAGATGTGGTATGGGGTAAAGAAAAAAAAACACAGGCCTTTGAATTCAGACAGAATTGGAGGCAAAGTCCATCTCTATGCTTACTATTTGTTGGTTTCAGGAATGTTAGCAACTTGCTAACCTCTCTATATCCTTACCTATAAAATGGATATAATGATTTTTCTCAAAAGAATGGGATTATATCAAATAAAGCTGCTAGCACCAAGAATCGTTTAGTAGATTCCCCTTCATCATTAATAGGCCTGATCTTTTTTTTTTAATTTTTATTTATTTATGATAGTCACACAGAGAGAGAGAGAGAGAGGCAGAGACACAGGCAGAGGGAGAAGCAGGCCCCATGCACCGGGAGCCCGACGTGGGACTTGATCCCGGGTCTCCAGGATCGCGCCCTGGGCCAAAGGCAGGCGCCAAACCACTGCGCCACCCAGGGATCCCAATAGGCCTGATCTTATGAACATTTTTATCAATCTCTTGTCTGAAATCACAAAGACATGCACTTGATTTCACAAAGGATATGAAACTAAAGAAATAGGAATTGGACGAAAGCCAGAGGTCAGAAAGGTTTCCCACTACCTTGCTACGTGATCTTTGGCACTTGTTAAACATTTGAACCTGGTTCCCCACTCAATAAAATTAAGATGATCTTATTTACCTACACTACAGACTACTGTGAAGAGCTAATTGGATCACTTTTGTGAAAACTAATCTAAACTATAAAGCATTGTATAAATCAGTGGTCACTCAAGGGTGCCACGATTGGATTTGCAAATGGTGCCTTGCACAAAGGGCTGCATTTAAGAGGGCACCATTCACTTCAGAGACATCATGGATCTATACATCTAATGGAACAATTTCCTGACTGTGGCAACAAAGTGGTTGGTGCTGCAAAATTGGTACATTATCATAATTTTCCATCAGAGGAAAGTAAAATGCCTTGAAAAAAGGTAGTCTCTTTTCTGACTTGCACAAAAGCACTTTATAGGTTAGCAGTGTCCATGTGGCTTTTTATTCCAATTAACTCCAAAAGATAGAATAAAACTAGTACATAGGAACTGGGGAGAAGAGTGTAATAACAATCACTTGGAAAACAAAATGAGCGGAATGAGCTCCCTGTTGTTCAGGGTATTCAAGAAAGGCTGACTCACCATGAATGAGGGATCTATCAGAAATCCTAAGCGGCGCATGGGTGATTCAGTAGATTAAGCCTCCAACTCTTGATTTTTGGGTCAGGTAATGGTCTCAGGGTCCTGAGCTGGAGCCCCATCAGGGAGTCTGCTTCTCTTCTTCTCCCTCTCCCTCTGCCCCTCCTCCCTTCACACTGCTCTCTCAAATAAATATATAAATATTTTAAAAAGAGAGAGAGAAAAGAAATTCCTCGATTAAGTACAAGTTAGAAATGATCATTTGTATAGGAAAGAGAATTCACGTTCACAAAGCATCAGCTATGTGTGTATATTGTGCCAGAAGCGCACAAAAATTATCACCCTGAATCCTGGTAAGAGTCCTTCAAAGTTTTGTCCTTATGCCTGTTTTGAAAATGAGGAGGTCATGTAGCCTGCCAAAATTCATATAAAGCTCGTAGGTGGCAGTAAAGAAACTGGCCAACTCTATTTTCAATTGTGGCTATAACAAATTACCCTAAGCTTTGTGGCTTTAAATGTCAGATCTATTTTATCTTACAGTTCTGGAAGCTCAGAAGTCCAAAATGAGTTTCACTGAGCTTAAATGAAAGTGTCAACAGGGTGGCATTCTTTTCTGGAGACTCTAGAAAATCTATCCTCTTGCCTCTGCCATCTTCTAGAGGCTGCCCACATTGGCCATGATCCATGCATCTCTTCCATCTTCAAAGCCAACCGTGGCTGGTCAGGTCTTTTTCACATCACATCACTCTGGCACTGATTCTTCTGCCTCTGTATTTCAAAGGAGCCTCCTGATTAAATTGAGCCCACCTGGATAATATGCTTTCAGGTCAGCTGATGAACAACCTTAATTCCACCTACAACCTTAATTCACAAGTTCCGGGGATTAGGATGTTGCCATCTTTGGGGAGGCTATTATTCTAACTATACAGATTCCAAAACCCATTCTCTTTTCTTTATCATGCCTCTCCTTGCTGCCTCTCTAATATTCCTCAATTCATTTTTTTTCTTAAGTAAACTCTATCCCCAACATGGGGATCGAATTCACCACCCCAAGATCAAGAATCTCCTACTCTACCAACTGAGCAGGCCCCCATCCTTCTCAATTCTCAATATAGCTTATGGCAAATGTAGGAAAAAGTAGAAGACACAGTCCCCATTCTTCAAGAGCGTCCAGTGGAGTTGAAGCAAGACGAACTCACATATAGTATAAGAGCCAATTTGGGTCTGTGGGTGACAAAGGCCATAATGGTACCACAGCTATAACTCACTTTACACAATCTCTGGCTGTGGAAGCCCGAGTACTGATTTTCAGTTCTATTATGGCTGTGCTCATAAAAACAACTTGCTAAATTTCTTGAATGCAGATGGGGAGGGCATGGAGCTGATTCGGGGGTTGGGCAGTGATGTCCCAAAGGCTGGGGAAGAGGGGGCATGGCTGAGGAAGTGGCAGGGTGAAGCTACAGAGGCAGCCAAGGCTGAGGGGGAGGGCAGGAGGATGGGGTGGGGGGCGAAGGAGAGTGACTGTGGCAGGAACAGAGAGGCAGCAACAGACATGTCAGGGGAAGATCTACTTCTAAGTAAAAACACCTCAGTGGTGGGCCAGAGCCTAGAAGCTTCCTCATGAAATTTCAGATGAGAAGCCAGCCCTCAGAATGCTGCTGGTTCATTCATTGTGAGGGTGGCAAGTCTAGGAAAGGCAGACATCCATCCAAAGCAGTAAGTCACGTTCTCAATGAAGCTGGGACAAATGAAAGAGGAGGACCATTGTGGCTGCTGACAGAACAGAGAACATTCTGTGGGAGAAGCCCCTGGAAAGAGTAGACAGCTGGGGGAGCCTCTCAATACTGTTTTTGGACTGGAACACCCATGATAAAAGAAGCCATGTTGCAATGTAGGCCAAAGGTACTCAAAGCCACAGGATGCGTCCAACACATTTTCAGAGTGGGTCACTGTAATCAAAGATTTGGGAGAAATACACTATAAACAGAGGCAAATATAAATATGTCGTGACTTAGGACGCCATAAACTGTTTTAAATAAAACTTCAAAGAAGTTTTGCTCTGCAAACATTTTGGCCTACACTACCAGATACCTAATTAATTATTAAATTTCTTTAAAACAAAATAAAACAAAACGCAGACTTGGCGTCAGACCTTCAGAATGGCTGGAGCTGGAGCCCAAGAATCTTCATCTTGTGCAAGGCTCTCCAAGGGCGGGAAAGTGAGGGGTTGTGCTGGCAGGTGGCACAGTTTCCTTCACTGTGAGAGACATCACCAGTAGGGACAGGTGATGAACTAATCAGGCAAGAGGAAGAAAACGGGAAGAAAACGACTCTTCTTTCCCAGTACTGTAGCCACTGTGGAAAGCAGCCTTGAGAAATATAGATGGAGCTGCAAACAAACACCTACCTTCCCCAATCTATCTGCTTTCAGACCCACACTCTGGTGGTGCCAGCTACCTGGTAAGCTGTTGAAGATAGGAAAAGGACTGTAACTTGCTCTGAAATGCTATTATTTTAATAAATCTGAAATTTCTATAGCTAGGTATGTATTAATTGCAGGGAGTGGAGAGAATATGAACTGCATTGAAAGGGAGCAGATACCCTCTTGAGCATATATTCACTTCGTCACTAGTGACTGTTCTAAATTATAGGGAAATTGTAAGAAAATGAATAATATTGATGCTCACTGGATATAGATAAAAAGGTTTTCATTTAAAAAGAGAAAAAAAGAAAGAAAGAAAAGTGAGGCACCCAGGTGCTCAGTCGGTTAAGCACCTGACTCTTGATCTTGGCTCAGGTCATGGTCTCAAGGTCATGAGATGGAACCCCCATGGTGTTCTGTGCTCAGCTCGGAGTCTGCTTCTCTCCCTCTCAGATGCCCCTCCCCCTACTCACATACATGTGCTCTCGTTCTCTCTCTCTCTAAAATAAATAAATGAATCTTAAAAAAAGAAAACAACAACAAATATATTACCATATCTGTCATTACTGATTTTACTTCAGATAAGCTTCTGAATGTGGCTGAGGATTCAAAATATATTGTTGAGCCGATGGCCCACCTTTTAAAATCTTTTAAACTTTCAACACTTCTTTTTATCACCACCAGTTTGTGGAGAAGGAAATGCCTTCTAAATTGCACCACACCTGTCTAGAGTATTTTGCCTTCATAGGCGTGGCCAAGACTGCACCTAAGTCTTTCATGTGTTCAAGCCAAGTGAGAACTCCGTGGCTAGACAGCAATTCCTTTCATTCTTTGGAGCTTCATCAAGATTACTTGAGCAGGGTCCCCTGGGTGCTGTCGTTGGTTAGGCATCAGATTCTTGGTTTTGGCTCAGATTGTGATCTCAGGGTGGTGAGATCGACCCCCACATTGGGCTCTGCGCTCAGCGTGGAGTCTGCTCAAGTTTCTCTCTCACTTTCCCTCTACCCCTCCCCTTGCCCTCTCTCTCACAAATAAATAAATAAATCTTTAAAAAAAATTTAGGTGAGCTACTTTTTCAAACATAGGCTTCTACTTCCTTGGATGAACATTTAGTAGAGACTACCTGGCCACTAAGAGATGGCTGTTTCTCTTCCTTTCACTTCTTTAAATTTCATTTCATGATCCATTTTTTTTAGAAGATCCCACCTATTCAAACTTCCAAGCCAACACTTGAGTTCTATACTCTCCAAAAACATTTTTTGTTTAGCTGTGTCTAATTTTAAACCAAAGTTCACAACCTTGGCTATACATTAGAATCATCTGACAGGTGGGAAGTGGCTTTTATAAATTACTGAGGTTAAGGATCTATTGAAGTCCAATTAAATCAAAATTTCCTGAGATGATCCCTAGCAAGACGTAGATAAGCTTACTGTAAAATTTATACAGAGAGGCAAAGAACCTTGAATAACTAAGGCAATTCTGAAAAAGAAGAAAAAATGGAAGGAATCACTTCCACCTGATATTAAGTTTATACAGTGACAGTAATCAAGATAGTGTTGTATAGAGATGACTGGGTGGCTCAGTGGTTGGGTGTCTGCCTTTGGCTCAGGATGTGATTCCAGGGTCCTGGGATCAAGTCCCACATTGGGCTCCCTTCAGGGAGGCTGCTTCTCCCTCTGCCTATGTCTCTGCCTCTCTCTGTGTCTCTCATGAATAAATAAAACCTAAAAAAAAAAAAAAAAGGCAGTGTGGTACTGATGGAGGGATAGATACAGAGATCAAGGGGAAAGAAAAGAAACCTGGAAATAGACCCACATAATAATGCCCTACTGATTTTTGACAAAGAAGGAAGAATAATTCAGTTGACAAAGGATAGCCTTTTCAAGAAATGGTGCTGGAGCAATGGGACATGCATAGGCAAAAAATGAATCTCTGACTAAATCTCACATCATATACAAAAACTAGATCAAGATTGGGGTTCCTGGATGGCTCAGTCAGTTAAGCATCTGCCTTTGGCGCAGGTCATGATCTCAGGGTCCTGGAACCTGCTCAGGGGGTAGCCTGTTACTCCTTCTCCCTCTGCTGCTCCCCCTGCTTGTGCTCTTTCTCTCTCTGTCAAATAAATAAACAAAATATTAAAAAGAAAAGAAAAGGAAAGGAAAGAAAAGAAAAGAAAAAAATAATTCAAGGTGGATCACAGATGTAAGTATAAAATATAAAATTCTAAATGTTTTAGAAAAAAAAATAGAACATCTTCAGGACCTTGGTCTTTTTTTTTTTTTAAGATTTTGTTTATTAATTCATGAGAGACACACAGACACACAGAGAGAGGCAGAGACACAGGCAGAGAGAGAAGCAACCTCCCCATGGGACTCTGTCCTAGGACCTTGGGATCACAACCTGAGCTGAAGGCAGACGTTCAACCACTGAGACCTTATTGCCCCAGGACCTTGGTCTTGGTGAAGAATTCTTAGACTTGATGTCAAAAGCATGATCCATAAAGGAAAAATTGAAAACTTGCATCTCATTACAATTAAAAATTTTTACTCTGTGAAAGACACTCAGGAGAATAAAAAGACAAGCTACTGAGAGAGAGAAAATATTTGCAAATCATATATTCGATAAAAGAAAATATCTAGAAAATATAAAGAAAACCTAGAAAATATAAAGAATTCTCAAAAACCCATGGTAAATTTAAGTTTAAAAATCCAATTTAAAAATGGGCAAAAGTCAAAAAAAGAGGTGGGTGGGTTCGTTGGCCAAGCATCTGCCTTCAGCTTACGTCATGATCCCAGGGTCCTGGGATCGAGCCCTGCATCAGCCACTCTGCTCAGGGGGAAGCATGTTTCTCCTCTCCCTCTGCCTGCCATTCTGCCTACTTGTGCATGCTCTCTCTGTCAAATAAACAAATAAAATCTTTTTTTAAAATGCGCAAAAGTCATGAAGGTACATTTCACCTAAGAGGATAATATATAGATGGTGAATAAGCACATGAAAATATGTTCAATATCATTAGTGAAAGGGAGCTGCAAAAAAAATCCCTGAAATATCACTACACATCAATCTGAATAGCTAATAAAAAAAAAACAGAGATACCACCAAATGCTGGCAAGGATGGGAAGAAACGACTCCTCGTACATTGCTGGTGGGAATGTACAACCACTCTGGAAAATAGTTTGGCAGCTTCTTATAAAGCTAAACACATACTTGTCATATGACCCAGCAATTCCATATTTGGTCATTTGTGCCAGAGAAATGAAAATTAAGGTCCACACAAAAACCTGTTACATAAATCTTTACAGCAGCTTTATTCATAACAGCCACAAACTGGAAATGTACCCTCAATGGGTAGATGGTTAAATAAACTGTGGTACATCCATACCACGGATTACTAGGGAACACAGGTTGATACGTGCAACAATTTATATGAATCTCAAGGGAATTATGCTAGGTGAAAACAGTCAATCTCAAAATGTTTCATACTGCACATTGTATGATCCCATTTACATAACATTCTCGAAATATCAAATTATAGAAATGAAGAACAGATTAGTGGTTGCCAGGTGTTAGAAGGGAGGCGGCATGAACGGAAAGGCACAGTGCTGAATGCTGATTGTGGTGGTGGTCACGTGAATCTATACATGTGCTAAAATTGCCAAGAAACACACACATAAGTGCGAGCATATATGAAACTGATGAAATCTGAATAAACTCAGCAAAATGTCCTTTTCTTGGAATTGATGTTGTTCTATGGTTATGCAAGATTATCTATCATTGGGGAAAACTGGGTGAAGGGTACATGAGATCTCCATGTACTTTTTTTTTTTTTTTGCAATTTTTTTGCGAATTTATAATTACTTCAAAGTAAAACTTTGAAGCAAAAAATAAATTAAAATACATGAATAAAATACTGGGCCCTTTCCAGACTAATTAGATAAAAATGCCTGGGCCCTATTCCAGACCAATTAGATAAAAATCTTCTGGGGTAGGACAGGACGTCAATATTTTTTTAAACCCTTTCCAGATGATTCTACTGCATGCTTAGGGTTGAACCACTGTTTTAAGCAAGCATAGATTTTAAAAAATATGTAAATTAAAAAGATGATAACTTACTTTGTAAAGAGTCTTTGCTCTAAAATACAAAACTGTGGGATGCCCGGGTGGCTCAGCAGTTGGGCTCATGGCGTGTGATCCTAGAGTTCCGGGATTGAGTCCTGTGTCGGGCTCCTGCATGGAGCCTGCTTCTTTTTGTGTCTCTCATGAATAAATAAATAAAATCTTTTTAAAAAATAAAATAAAATAAAGTACAAAATTGATCACAAGCAGTCTTTCAAATAGCCCTGTAAATGCCTCAAGAAGTCCAATTTACATACTACCTTTTAGGGACATACATACATATATCCATATAGATATTGATATAGATGTAATTTAAATGCATTTTCATAAGAATGTGAATTAAAGTAACAGTTAAAAAGTTCAAAAATAAATTATTTGTATATATGCTTTCCAAAGATGTCATTTTTCTTCCACACTTTTAAAATCATCTGATGTGAATGGCAGATTACAAATTAAAATTACTGAATACTAAAATTTAAAACAAATATTTGAAATTGAGATTTTTGGGTTTTTTTTTTAGATTTTCATTAAACATTATGAAATATTTGTAAAAGCATAGCTACTCACAACTTTAGTCTTCAATGTCCATTTGTAGCTACCATAAAGAATTAAAATCCCATGCACGTTACATCTAAACCCCTATAAGATATCTAAAAGTAACATGAATTGATTGATACTTAATATTGCAAAATCATCCTCAGTTAACATGTGTAATTTGTGTGAACTGCTTCTTCCATCATAAGTAGCAACATGAAAAGAAGAGTGAATTAGACAGAGATACTAACTGGGAAATGACACTTCCTAAAGTAAGAAATTATTGTGTTCAGTGCTCTAAGAACATGTATTTGACGAGTGTGTTAATCTATCTTGTCTCTTATTAAGCACATCTACTGCTCCAAACCAACTGGCTCTCGAAAGCAGTGTGGCAGCAGTACAACCTCACAGCACTGACACATACCTTTTGTTCAAAGACATCAAGAGTATTGTATAGAAACCAGTGAAGGGTGCCTGGGTGGCTCAGTGGTTGAGTGTCTGCCTTCGCATGGAGCCTGCTTCTCCTGTGCCTATGTCTCTGCCTCTCTCTGTGTCTTTCATGAATAAATAAATAAATTCTTAAAAAAGAAAGAGAAAAGAAAGAAAGAAAGAAAGAAAGAAAGAAAGAAAGAAAGAAAAGAAAAAAGAAAAGAAAAGAAAAGAAAAGAAAAGAAAAGAAAAGAAAAGAAAAGAAAGAAAAGAAAAGAAAAGAAAAGAAAAAAAGAAACCATCAAGAAGTAGCTCTCCAGGGCCTGAACAGTATGATCACAAGGGCAGATGTTTCAAGGATAGGAGTTGTACTGTACCAGTGTGGAACACTAGACCCTGAGTGATAGAGGTCTCACATGTTCTTTGAGTGTATGTGTGGTATTTTCAGGGGCCCAATATTGGGGATCCCTTGACCCAGGACTAAGGGCAGTATGGCACATATAGTATCATATAAGTCTCATTTTATTGTTTATATTTCAATTGTGTGAGTGACCCATTTGATGACCAACTTGCTTTACCATTCTGGGCTCAAAGTGATTTTCACCCCAAAAAGTATGTCTGCCCACAATGGTCTTCTACCATCAAAAGGTTTCCAAAGGATATGCCAGAGACTCAAAAGGAGAATCCAAAACAATTCGAACAAGTGGCAGCATCCTGGAATATTAATGTAGATTCTCAAAATAAAGCACTGCAAAATTGAAATACTGATAATTTTATTTTATTTTTTTTAAACTTTATTTTTTTAAGTCTTTTTTTTTTTAATTTTTTATTTATGATAGTCACACAGAGAGAGAGAGGCAGAGACACAGGCAGAGGGAGAAGCAGGCTCCATGCACCGGGAGCCCGACGTGGGATTCGATCCCGGGTCTCCAGGATCGCGCCCTGGGCCAAAGGCAGGCGCTAAACCGCTGCGCCACCCAGGGTTCCCGAAATACTGATAATTTTATTACACACTGCACGTATCTTTTAAAAACCCTATCACAGAAGCTCATGAGTGCCTGGCCAACACCTTGCAAAGGAAGGTGGGGCTGGAGGGTAAAGAAGAGAACGGAGCTCTGAGAGATCTAGCCCACAGACATGTAGCCCACGACAAGAGGGGCAGGTCAGAAATAGGGAAGGGGACTCGGGTGGTGGTAGTGGTGGTGGTGGTGGTGGTGCTGGTTGTGACCATCATTGGGGTGACCAAGTGCTCTTGTTGAGAGGTGGATGAGCAGGTCAGGCCAATGGACCATGCTCAAGTGATTGAGCCTGCTGCAAAACAGCCCTCTCAGCAGAAGGCAAACTCAAGGATAAGATAGATTAAACCCAAATTGGCAGAGATTAGGGCTGAGCTTGCTGAGAGGCTGATTCATGCTGGAAAACACAACTGATTCAGAAGCTGAACTGAAATGCACCACAGAGAGGCCTGTCTAAATGCAGAATGCCGGGCCAGACTTCACAGAGTCTGTCTGAGGTGTGGCGCTTCCTCATTCCAGCCCTCAGCTGCTCCCTGCAGACTTCACCTGAGCCTACCTGCCCCAAACTGCCTTTGACCTGAGGCTGACCTTTCCCTGGAAGGCTGCTTTCTTCTCTGCCTCTTGTCCCGAATCATCTGTGTCATCCTCCCCAGAGATCCCAGCTAGAGTCTGGGCCCGACGCCCCTGGGAATGTGAGGGAATGTGAGAAGCAGACGAATGTCTTTTAAAACATGTGATGCACACATTTTGCAATTATCTTTACTGATGTTGCTTGTAAATGTTCCAGATCCTTCTACGGTTCTTAAGCTGTATCTAAGCACTTTCTTGATTTAAGAAGCTAACTTTTTAACCTAATGCCTGTTGGCCACTCTCCCCCTCTTAGAGCCGAACCAGAAACTCCATTGTCCATATCAAGCATCATCCAAACCAGAAGGTAATTCCAGAATGAGTTTGCACACCTCCAAAAGTAAAAACCCCAGGCTTAAGGCCTCGAGGAGTTTTTTTTTTTTTTTTAAGTTGTTGGTTATCCTCCAGAAAGACTGTCACCTCCAAATGGACTCTGCCAAAAGTAATCCCCATACTCTCAACTTCCTGGAAACTTATATATTTAGTTTGAGTTGTATTTATTCTTCTGTTCACATCACATCAAAGGCCAGGGAATTCCGTCTGCATTATTTAGACGAGGACAAGCCCAGTTTCTGCCAGTGCCCTAGCCAAGAACACCCTGCCGAGAGCTTTACTGCGTGAGAATAAGAGTCACCAAACTTGGCCCCGATAATGGTGTCGTTCTCCAGCAGGAGATCTGAACAGATAAAATAGGACATAAGTTTTAATGGTAAAGTAGGTTCAGGGGACACTGGATTAAATCAAGTTTTAAAAATTTCTTTTTTTTTTCTTTTTTTTTTTTTTGCCAGGTACTGCAATGCTTTCACTAGGCTATGTTACACTGTGAATCTCCGATAAATAAAATATTCACCACCTCCAGAGCTTATTTGACCACAACCCCCTTTTTTTCGCCTTTTACAAACATCTCTCCTGACTAATATTCTCTGGAACTCATTTCAGGAAGTACTACTCAATATGACATGATGGAAACAACACACATGCATTTTTTCATATAACAGCTTTTTCATTTCACTATGCCTCAGCTAATTGCAATTACCATTCACTGTGAAATCTGTGATCTACCTCTTTCCAGTCTGCTTTTCATCACCATTCCAGTTGTAGCACTAGCTTCTACAGCTCTACTCCATGCTGCATCAGTACTCTAACTTCATTTTATATTATTTTTAAAGACTTTTATTTATTTTAAATATTTATTTATTTATCTATTTATTTATTAATTTATTTATTCATGAGACAGAGAGCCAGAGACACAGGCAAAGGGAGAAGCAAGCAAGTTCCTCGCAGGGAGCCTGATGGGGACTCAATCCCAGGACCCCAGGATCATGTCCTGAGCCAAAGGCAGATGCTCAACCTCTGAGCCACCCAGGCGTTCCACTTTTGTTTATTTTAGAGAGAGAGAGCAGAGGATGGGGGAGGGAGAGGGACAAGCAGAGTCTTGCTGAGCACAGAGCCCAATGTGGGGCTAGATCCCATAACCCTGAGATCTTGAAATCAAGCGTCAATGCTTAGCCAACTGAGCCACCCAGGCACTCCCTATCCCTTCACTTTAAATTTAAAATTTTCCCGTGCTTACAAATCTGCTCCTTAAGATTTTTTTTAAAGACTTTCAACTTTTAATAGAGGACATAAGATTTATTCACAAATAACTATAATGTAGACTGCTAGGAAAATGAATTAAATATATTACAATTAAAATAATAATATTTAAAGGTATTTCCCAATTATGATTCATATAAGTATCACTGGCTCTCTGCATAAAATATTTAATTAAACACATTGCAGGGTTACATTGTCCATGTAAAAAGCAATTCAAATTAAATCCACCCACCGACCAATTAGATAGGTGATGTATTTATGTGTAATACTAGATGACCCATATGACACATGCATTACAACACAACAGCTCCTTATGTGATGTCATGATGCAGGTGAAACATAGATCTGCCAAAAATGGTGAGCTTGTATTTAATGGGTGAATAGTTTACTCTGCTTCAGTTTCTTAAGTTAAAATGAAAATTAGTTAAAAATTCAATAAAATGAAAAATACACTTCCTCAGTTACACTAGCCTTATGCTAAGTACACAGCAGCCACACAGGGCTAGCAGCTTCTGTATCGGGTGGTAGGTAAAGGGAAACACAGGGTTCCGGGGAGCTTCTCACAGGACAAGGGAGGCCCTGCACACACTGCACACTGAGGTGATGCTTGTCCAGTGATATAGATGAGGTGTGCATTCTACATGATGATGGACAATGTCCCCAAGGAGATCAGCTTGGAGAGGAGGAGGGACGTCTTATTCCAGCCCCAGAGCTGCCACCAAGCCCTTCTACTACATTTCCATAAACCCCACCCCCTGTATCTCTAAAGAAAGTACATAAAGTAAGATTAAAGTCTTCAAAGATGAATGTGAAGAAAAAAGGAAGCAGTCTGGGATATCTTACACAAGCATAACCTGAGATGGCAGACAGGTCTGGGTTCAAATCCTGATTCTACTGTGTACCAAGTGACCGAGCCCAGGTTACTAGAACTTCTGAACCTATCTCCTTATAATCGAAATAGGGAAGAAACTTTGTATCTTAAAGAATGGTGGGAGAGTTAAATAAAACAATGCACACAAGGAAGTGCTTAGCAGAGTGACTGTGTCATCAGAAGCACCCAGTGTCAGGGCACCTGGGGGGCTCCATTGGTTGAGCGTCTGACTCCTGATTTAGGCTCAGATCATGATCTCAGGGGTGTGAGATGGACCCCTGAGGCTCTGTGCTGGGCATGCAGACTGCTTAACATTCTCTCTCTCCCTCTCCCTCTGTTCCTCCCCTAACCCTCTCTCACCCTCTCTAAAAGGAAAGAGAAAGAAAGAAAAAAAAGAAAGAAAGAAAGAAAGAAAGAAAGAAAGAAAGAAAGAAAGAAAGAAAGAAAAAGAAGCAGCATCCAGCCTCTCTTATCAGATATTAAGAACCCTCTTCACCTAGTTTACAAATTTGCCTGAAACTGTATTTTTTTATAAATGTACTTTTATTGGTGTTCAATTTGCCAACATATAGAATAACACCCAGTGCTCAACCCATCAAGTGCCCCCCTCAGTGCCTGTCACCCACTCACCCCCACCCCCCGCCCACCTCCCCTTCCACCACCCCTAGTTCGTTTCCCAGACTGAAACTGTATCTGATAGCTATGGAGACCCCCAAGCCTAGCACATAGTAAGTTCTATTCTGCAGAACTATCAGGTCATACACTACTAGTGTCGGACTGAGAACATCCTGGAAGATTTGGACACTTTCTAAACTTTCCCTCAATCACCATCCTTTTAGGTAAGGCTGCTAAATCTCCCTCCTTCACACCAAAACCCACGCTGTGAGATAGAACAGGGCAGTTATAAGTAAAAGATTGCCAGGTATCCTAGTTTGGTATCATAACAGGTCTTCCTTCCCTGTATCTCCGATAATCTAAACTCAACCAGCGTGACATTTCACAAGGTAATTGAGAGGTTTTGTGGTGGGGACACTTTTCCCAGACCCTTGGAAAGGCATTCTTCAGTTATCTGGTAGGCAGATCCCCTCAGAAAAGTCTCAGCAACTCCTGGCAGGGAGAAAACTTGCTCTGAGTGAGGAGGACCCACAAGACCCACATCCCCCCTACCCCGCCCCTACCATGCACCTGCCCACAGCACCACAGGCTCTCCTTCTACCAGTTACTTTCCCTACCTCCAACTAATTGCTTGGAAGTTCTTGTCACTTTATACTGTCACTTTTGTGGTGTAATTTCCCCAGGGGTGAGTCAAAACCCACATATCAGAGTGGGTACGCAGAATGATTTGATGACTTATAAAAATGATCGAGTCTTCCCTAAAGCCTGTGGGCAGGTGTTTTATCACGAGGCATTTCAAACAGACAATAAAGGAAAGGAACAAAATAACATCTTAGTCACCACCATTCTGATTATCCTCATTTCCCCCATGTTTTCTTAAGACATTTCTAAGGAAATATCGCAGATATGAAGTCCTCCTTATATCTTTTCTTGAAGGTGCAGTTATTATGAGTATTCTTTTAACTTGTAACTAAACAGCAGGTTTTAGCACAGTAGTGAACATCTAAAGACAACATTCAAAGGCTGAGTAACAATTTTCTTCTTATGTTGCCATGGGTTTTAACCTAGTTAGTCTTAGAGTGTGTTGTCTTTCTCACGTACAGCGCATCTCTTTTTCATTTTTCCAAGAATCTCAAAACCAGACTTAGAATTCACCAGGCTATTAAGTTGTGAACAAAAAAAAAGATCTAATTTTACTTTGAAATTTTTACCTGCCTTCAGTCTAAGTAACAAGTTTAAAATGCCCTAAGACACATGATGTGATGAGACTGGGTGTTTTACACAGCTAATGAATTACTGAAAACCACATCTGAAACTTAATGATGTATGTACTATATGTTGGCAAATTGAATTTAAATTAAAAAATAAAAAATAAGATGCCATAAGACATCTTGATGATCTTGTGTAATATCAAAAACTAAGATATTTGATTTCATATATATGTGAAAAAATATATGTATGTATATACATATATATATATGATTTTAAGACTTTATTTTTAAGTAACCTCTATACCCAATGTGACTTGAACCCACACCCTGAGATCAAGAGTCACATGCTCTACTGATTGAGCCACCAAGCACTGTGATTTCATGTTTTTCTCCCCAGAGAATAGCCATTTAGGGTTGCAAATATCCCTGCAAAAATAACTGGTTGGCTTTTGCCCAGTTGAAAGTCTACCTATCCAACTGACTTTTTACTGATTTCCATAAAAATTTGAATGTTAACTTCATTCAAATTTACATAACTCAAGGTGTGAGTCCAATGAATGTAAATACTATATATTTTTAGTTATTAACTAAATTTTAGTTAGCCTATAAAATTTTCACATTTTAGAAGCCTGGACTGTCTAGAAATTTAGAAGTTTTTGATATTTTCCAAGGACCCATTTGGAAAATCCGAATTTCCTCATCTTCCCCTAAGCCCTTTAATTCAAATTACTCTTTGATAAAGTATTACACCAATTCTCAAAGAAGAAAATCTCCAGGAGCATGTGCCCTCTTTCCCCACCTACAGGCCAAAGAGTGAAACAACTTATAATCTTTGCAAGACATTTTTTCCCAGAATTCTTAAGCTTTCTAAACTGTATCAAATTACTTTTTTTCCTCCAACACAGGAATGCCTGTAACACTTTGTACTTCTGATCATTTGTCATTACATCCTTAACTTATGCTACAGTTATTTGTGAGCAAGTCCTATATCCTCTTTTAGACACTGGATATATCTCTTAAGTGATAGGTCTGTATGTTCCCGTTCATCTTTCATAGCACTTAACTCAATGTGTTCACACAGAGAAGAATGAAGGAAGGAACAAATGACCAAACAGACAAACATATTAACTTTAACTTGGAGACAGATTATCATTCATCCCCATTTGGTCTTGTTATACAAGAAAAGATGACAACCGTAAGAAAACGCTCCCTGGCAGTGTGAGGTATGGAAAAGTGGTGGAAAGTATGGTGGAAGTGTGGAAAGAACACAACCCTGAGGATCAGATTCTTGCTTTTCCAATCCTGGCTTTGCCACTGGCTAGGACATCATTGACTGAGTGACATTTTCTCTTAGCCTTGCTTTCTTTGTGTCTAAATATAATACTATCTATCTTACAAAGGTGTATGAATATCAGTAGTATAGCATAAGAGAAAGTGCCTTGTTCTCATAATAAATAAATAATAATGACCTTGATTGTACCTGGAAAAGCTGCTTGCTCATAGAAAGATGGAATATATACGGGCACCTGGGTGGCTCAGTTGTTATGCATCCAACTCTTGGTTTTGGTTTAAGTCATGGTTTCAGTGAGATCCAGTCCCACATCAAGCTCTGTGCTCAGCACAGATTCTCTGCTTGGGATTCTCTCCCCCTTTCTCTCTCTGCCCCTCCCCCTGCTTCTGCTCATGCTCTCTCTCTCTCTCTCTCTCTCTCAGATAATAAATAAATAAATCTCTCTCTTTTTTTTTTAAAGAAACAAAAGAAAGATGGAAGATCCAGACTCCAGATCTGGCTCTGTCATCGGCTCAGTCAGTCATTCATTCTTTCTGAAACTCCCATTTCTCATTGGTGAAATTGAAAAGTTGTATTTATAATCTTTGTGGTCTCTCTCAGCAATGTGACTTAGAAAATAAACGTCTAACACATCAACTCATTATCATAGTATATCTGGGTTAACAGAACTCCATAATTTCCTTTTAAAAAAAATAGCAACACAGTTGACAAATTTATAGTAACTACAACTTCTGAGTTTTGTTTCTGACATGAGAAAAATAAGAATCTGACTTAAAAAAAAACTATGCATCTCTCAGAAAAGAGTATTTAATTGCCTTTATATATGACACCATCCACTGAGCATATTTTTGCTTCAACATATTTTTGCTGAATGAATGGATGAATAAGTCCTTAGTGGGTGTTTGCCAAAAGTTCCATGAATAATAATACATATTCACTACTAGGTTGGATTCTTTATAGACAGTCAGCTTAGCTTTAGCTTTTCTTTTTTTTTTTTTTTTCCTTTCCCCAAATTGGTTTTGAGCCACTCATAGGATTCATAACTTTAAAAAACAGGTTGAACCTGAAATTGCCCCAGCAGGAAATGAGCTAAGGAGCACAGTACAAGTGGAAGAGAGATGCCTTCTCCAGAAAAAGAAAAAAAAAAAAGATAGTTCTCTTCATATTCTAGTTCCCAAGATGAAATAAGAAAATGTCAACAAGTAGCTTTATTCTCATCTCTCTGATTATATTGGTTGAAGTCGTAAAATCAAATGCAAAGTACAGAGTAACTAAATCTCCAAGATCCACAAGGCATATTTTTGCAGGTAGGGCTGGCCTCCCCACTGCATCTCTGGATGAATCACTTGGCAAGAGGCAGGCAGAGGGAGATGAATTGACATTCTGTGAGCAAAGCAGCACATAACTGGACTCAGAAGATCTGGGTCAAGCCTTGACCCACAAAGAAACTATTGATGTCAGACAGGGAGATACGGAGGGCAATAGCTAAGAGAGCCATTGGACAGAGGTAAAGGTGATACAATGCATCCTATTGGCATCCTTCACAAGGAGGACCAAGATGTACAAGTGCCATTGGGAAGGGAGGTCTGACATAAGGAGCTGCTGCATTTGCTTGTTGTAGAAAATTTGCCATGTTGAAGAAGTATCCAAATATAAGAGGATGGTTTCAGTTCCTTGCTTTCAATATCCTCTCTACAGCCCAAACTTCACATAATATGTGGAAACAACTTTGGCTATTTTCTCATGAATGATAGCACAGCTTAGTGTTTGTCCAGAAACCCAGAAAAACTATTATTCTAGGGAAGTAAGCACTCTGGGGGACTATAACATAGTATATCCTATGGTAGATAGGAGTGGGGTGGTTTCAGCCTTAGTCAAGTGCAAAGAAGTTACCTAGTACCCTCCCTGCAATATGGGCAACAGAGGCTCCTGCCCCGGATCCCGTACTTTAGAGAGCTCACTCTTGCTCTTCTCTGGCCATGCCCTTCCTTCATGGCCAAAGGGACACACCAAACTGGCACCCATAACCTCTCTCCTAAGTCACATTCCGTGTACCCAAGACCCTGGAACTTCCTTCCCCAAATACCCTGGGCCCTCTTCCAGAGCCTGCACTGGTCTATTCTCTGCATCTGGCCCAAGGGTGGACAGAAGAACTGAAATACCCACTCCTAGACCTACAGGTGGCCATGGACAGCTATCGGAGAAGTAGTGAAAGGTTGATAAAGCCTATATGTGCAAGGCATGGCTACCCACATGTGCCATGTTCCAAGGCCCTGCAGTACAGGATGGAGC
The DNA here is from genome assembly GCF_003254725.2 of Canis lupus dingo. Taxonomy (NCBI): domain Eukaryota; kingdom Metazoa; phylum Chordata; class Mammalia; order Carnivora; family Canidae; genus Canis; species Canis lupus. Next base: position 18,977,174 of record NC_064277.1, read on the forward strand.
CAGTAGTAAGAAGGAGAGGGTGCCGGGAGAGGGGAATTACAGGCATACAACATTAAGTGGTCCAAGAATTCTAAATTTGAGCTTGCCTTCCAATCATGAAAGTATATTAGTTAATATAAAAGGATAGAACATATTTTGTTGAGAAAGTTATTAGCTTGGTTTATGACTTTAGACCTAAGGCATGTGAGCATCTTTTTGTATTCTTTACTGGGCCCTGCAAATGTTGGAAGTGGGGTGAGCACAACATGCATTTCAACCCGATATTGATTATTTATTGCTTTTGTGGTGACATAAGTGGTCTGAATTTGGTGGGTAGTGAAGGGTAGTTTCTTTGATACATATCAATTTTAAGCCTGTCAAAGAGATTGTTATGCTCTATATCCAGGGTAATTTTTAACCTCATGTCAATAATTCTTGACAATATCAGAAGAGAGGCTATAGTTTTTAGTGCACAGGAGAATTAAGGTGTCAGATTAGATGATGGTTTCAAGAAGTCACTCCAGTGATAGCTGCTCATTTTATTTAAATTTCTAAACATTTTTTCCTAAGAGTCTTTATAAAAGGATGTTGTGAAGTCTGAGAATTTAGCAAACTAGTGATTTTCTGTATTTTGATTTGTTTTAGAGAGAGCCCTATCAAAATATTTAAACATCTTTAATTTTTAAAAATATTTAGTAGATCTCAAAACTTGCCCTGGTTATTAATATAGTAACTCTGCTGGGCTGTCATGTTCACATGCCTTGCTGCTTTGCAAATCATAAAAATACCAAATAGACACTGAAGTCTTGTTAAATGCATCCTGACATAGTACAGAAGTCTGTTTTATAGTCTAACACTGTTTAAGGCACTTAGTTGCCAAGGAACCTTGTTATCGCAGGATCTTGCCCGTGCTCCAGTCCTAACAGCAATCTTGGGAACAGCATCCTTGTAAAATGCCAACAACCATGAATACAGATGTTTTCAAAGTCTTTGTAAAAAAGGAGTAGAATATATTCGACTCTTCCTGGCTCCATCGTTGGGCTTCATGCATTCAATTAATGTTTTGAAATAGATATTAAATTCCATTATCTTACTGGTTTGGACATGCAAAGTATAGAGGTAAAAGGACATCCTGAAAAGAACACAAGTTCAATCATTATCCAGATGAGACCCTTATAAGGACAATTCCTTTCCAGTGACAAACAATCCAAAATCTTCAGAAGACAGGGACAGATTCTTCCTTACTTCTCCCCTTCCAAACAAGTGCATGTACCCCAGGTAAATCCTTTCACAAACCCCAGATATTGCTCAGGCTGTTCTTCTTTACCCTTGGGTGCCATGTTGCTTTTATTCTTTTACCACCTCGCTTCTGTGAAGGTAAGCTGGTATTTACTTCCTGACTGCTGGAACACAGTCACAGCTGTCATAGCTAGCTCAGTAGACACTTGGACACTCCCCTGACAGTGACATTCCTCATCCTGGCCCTGCCAGCCAGCACTAATTCTACCACCACTGTTTCTGTTTGTTCTCCCCATATTAGTTAGTTGAAGAAGCTGTGAAAAGCAGGGACATCTGAACTATAGACTCTCCATTGCCCAATGCAGAGCCCTGACCTCACTCTTTTTTCCTGAAGCAGAATGAGTCAAAACAGCTATCCACTCTTCTACAGAGATGGTCTGGACAGTTTTATTTATTTCCTCTGGTCAGCAGGCTACATATTATCCTCTTCTCTAAGATGTTTCTTTTTTTACATCTTCTAAGTCCCTTATCATAAGACTTATTTGTATCTCCTTATATTATTTACAAGTGTCTGAGATTTTAAGACAACTACTCAAAATTAGGAGTGTGACTAGGAGAGGAGGGGAAAGCATGTTTCTGTTTGGATTCCTAAGGGACGCAGCATAAGCTCCCTGCTGTGGAAGCTACTCTCTCTCATTATAAGGGCTTCAGCCTCTAACTATGGCCACACTGCATCTACTCACCTGTCTTGGTTGGGTGGTAAAAATGAAACCAGGAGAGATGGATACTACCAAAATGGAATAAAAGAACAAGACACAGAAGAGGTTTGCTTCTATCCTCATTCTTAGCTCTTATTCCAATAAAGCCATCATTAACTAAGTAATAGTTTTATTATCCTCTAACAGAGAATAATTCTAACTTTCTTTCTGGCATTTGCATTTGTAGGTGATAACTACTCAGAAAAATTCTTATCAAGCATAATGTATGACTATACCCAGCAAGGCAAGCCAAACCATCCTACCACTCTGAGAAGATATTAACTGCTCCTTGTCCATAGCTGCCATTTACAAAATCAGCATGACTCTTTATAAACCAGCCTCTTTGACAAAGAGCCTTTGTGGGTCAAGCTGTCTTCTCCTACTTACCTCAGGCACGGCCTTGGCTATGGTTCTTAGAAACCAAGTAGAAGCACTACTCAAAATTTTTCTTCAGAGGGTACTTCAAGTTTTTCTTTCATTTCAACTTGATGTCCTATAGTTCTCAAGATGGAAAATAATGATATTTTCTTTTTTTTTAAAGAAGCCTTTATTTATTTGTTTGTTTATTTATTTTTTTTATTTATTTTTTTATTTATTTATAGATTTTATTTATTTATTCATGAGAGACACAGAGAGAGGCAGAGACATAGGCAGAGGGAAAAGCAGGCTCCTCGCAGGAAGCCTTATGTGGGACTTGATCCCCAAACTGGGATCATGCCCTGAGCCAAAGGCAGACGCTCAATCACTGAGCCACCCAGGGATCCCAATAATGATATTTTCTTCCTGACAATTCATTTCAGAATCATTCAGCATTGTGATGACAGCAAGAGAATACGGATGAGGTTCTATCAATATCAGATGGAAAGATAGTGACTCTCAGTGTATAATTCCACAAATAGTTACAGAATATATGGCTGGACTGATGCTAGGTGATAAGAATATAAAGTCACACAGCATGGAAGAAGACATACACCTTGGTCTCCAGGGACTAATAGCTTAATGTGGGGGAAAGACTGAAGTAACTCAGCAATGACAGCAAGTTTATTTGGCAAATGTTCTGATAGAGCTATATTTGGGTAGGGAGAAATACTTGCAGTACAAAAAGAAAAAAGGGTATGCAATCACACTGCGGGAGGCGGTGTCAGGAACTACCTTCAAGAGTCATGCTTACATTGAATCTTGAAGACCAAGTCCGATATGGAAAAGGTGAGGTGGAAAGGAAAGAGCAGGGGCATTCTGGGGAGAGGCCCTTGTACATGCAAGGGAACAGAGGTACAGAAGCTTCCTATGTCTTCAGAATTGCAAATATGGCTAGGAAAGAGGGCAGGTTGAGGGATGGTAGGAGGTGGGCTAAAGAGATGTCTGGACCCAGATCATGAAGGACTAGTAAATTAAGCTCAGTTTAGAGGATCACAGATTGGATTAAGCTATCCGTTGTACCATTTGTACCATTGTATCCATTTGGCATTTGTATAAATGCCAAAAAAGGACATAGAATGTTATCTTCCTTGTACATTTCTGTATCCTCAGCGTGGTACATGGTAGACTATCAACACGTGTGTTGAATAATTAAATTACTTCATTAATTAAACCCTATCTCCAGGAAGGAAGTATATTTTTACCAATGACAAGGGCAACTTTTATTTATAGTAGCATATAGTTACTGAGGAATGAAGAAAAATAACATAAATCGCAAAAGATATATTAAAGATAGACAAATGTTTTGCTATTTTAAAAAGATGAACAAAATTGACAAACCTTAGTTAGACACAAGAAAAAAGAGATTTCAAATAAAATTAGAAATGAGAGGGATGCCTGGGTGGCTCAGCAGTTGAGCATCTGCCTTTGGCTCAGGGCGTGATCCCAGGTCCCTGCATGGAGCCTGCTTCTCCCTCTGCCTGTGTCTCTGTCTCTTTCTGTGTGTCTCTCATGAATAAATAAATAAAATCTTTTTAAAAAATTAGAAATGAAAGAGGGGACATTACAACAGATACCACAGAAATACAAAGAATCATTAGAGATTACTATAAAACAATTCTATGCCAATAAATCAGATGACCTAGAAGAAATTGATAAACATCCAACCTATCAAGAGTGAATCATGAAGAAATGGAAAATCTGAAGACATGATGACTAGTAAGGACGTTCAATAAGTAATAAAAAATAAAAATAAAAAAACAACCTCCCAACAAACAAAAGTCCAGGACCAAATGCCTTCATTGGTTAATTGTTTTTTTCTCATTGGCAAATTCTACCAAACACTTAATGAAGGATGGATAGCAAACTCTTCCCAAAAACTGAAGAAGAGGGAACACTTCAGGATCCATTTCACAAGGCCAACAGTTTGACCTGAACCAGTCAGTTGGGAAATGTTTCTTTTCATCACTGCCAATCAGTCTGTCACCGGGGTCCTCTCTATCCCCAAAGACAGATGAAGTCATCTGCACCTTGCTTTTCCCCTAGCAAACAGCCTCTTCTGGGACAATCCTTTTCTTGTACTAATAATTTTCTTGTCCCCATCTCCCGTCTATAAGAACCTTCCATTGTGTACAACTCCTTGGGATGCCTCTCTACTTGCTAGATGGGGTGCTGCCCAATTCATAAATCATTCAATAAAGCCAATTAGACTGTCATATTTACTTGTTTGAATTTTGTTATTTAGTAGAAGTGGTGGCAGTGAAAGCATTGGAAGGAAACTTCCAGCAGCATTTGGGGACAATGAAAAACACAGGCATGGTACCTGCAAACTCTGAGCTCACTGTCTTTCTCACAGTTTCCAGGGTCTCTGCTTAAACTCCTCTCAGTCTGAATTGTCACTTTGCAATTGTCACTTTGCATTTGAGCCCCTGATCTAATTGGCTTTCCTTTACAGAGTAGGCGAGCTTGACCTTGAGGACAGTCATGCCCAGAGCCAACTGAGCTGGCATATTTACCTGGAGCCTAACTAAGCTAGCAGAACGGTCTGCCTGGAGCCAAGCCTCTAGCCTTTCAGGCCACAACTCCCCGGCTGAAAAACCTCAGCAAGGTTCCATGGGAATTGGTGATGGTAAGGCACATGTCGGTTTGTCTGGTTTTCTGTAAATAGCAGGCTATTGCTAGTGGGATCTCAAAGGCCAAAAAGCACACAATCAGTGGGCATGGATCAAGCATTTAAAGACTGTTATACCATCTCAAGAAGACTCCCATGAAAGGATAATTTGGTCATGGAACAAGTTAGATCGACACTGGATCACCTGCCAACTTCAAGAAAACTTCCTTGCAACAAGGTACACTATAAAACATGCACAATTCCCAACTCCGAGGCACACCCCTTGTAGGTTATTAGTTCAGCTCCAAGAAACCCAAAGACTTAGCTAATGGGATCTTTAAGTTCCAAAGTGTCCGCATACTGCTTTCCAGCACACCTGCTTATTTTATGTCTAAGCACAATAGTCCCAGAAGTTAAATGTACCTAGCAATATAAAAGAAATTATTTTAAAAACTTAGAATTACAGTGGCCATTATGGTGACTGTTCTAAGGAGACAAGATTGCTCATTTAAGAACAATGTACTAGGGATCCCTGGGTGGCGCAGTGGTTTGGCGCCTGCCTTTGGCCCAGGGCGCGATCCTGGAGACCCGGGATCGAATCCCACGTCGGGCTCCCGATTCATGGAGCCTGCTTCTCCCTCTGCCTATGTCTCTGCCTCTCTCTCTCTCTCACTGTGTGCCTATCATAAAAAAAAAAAAAAAAAAAACAACTCTGGGCACCTCCATGGTGCAGTCAGTTAAGCATCCACTCTTGATTTCAGCTCAGGTCATGATCTCAGGGTTGTGAGATCAAGGCCCTTGTAGGGCTCTGCACTCGGTGTGGAGTCTGCTTGAGATTCTTGCTCTCTCCCTCTGCTCCTCCCCTGACTCTTGCATGCTCTCTCTATTCTATTCTATTTTACTTGGTATACAGAAACTTCCAAAAGTCTTCAAGATTCCAAAATAGTCTCATTGAAAGATCTGTAACAAAAGGTTAATGAAAGAATTAAAAACATAAGAGGTATTGAGGACAAAAGGCTCTAACACTGCTTGACTCCTATCCTCTGTGTCCTTATCTGAGGACTCAGTCTTTCTGTCTGAACTGCCTTTCCACTTGGAAGAGATGGTTACCTTTTAAAATAAGACTACCTAAGGTTACAAGTGATCCTCCTTAGAGATCCTTCACACTTTTTAGTCAAAGACTAACTAAGGACCATAGTTAATTTCTTGAACCAAGGGAGAGTGCTCAAAAGTTGTCTTAAATATAGATTACCACCTAAGCCAGCTGAGAAAGGGAAATAAAAATTCATGGTATTTCTTCCTTTCCAAATCCCAACCCATTGGTTATTGATCCTTTTCTCCTGAGAATAGCTGTTTCCTTCTTGCTCATCTTGTTTTTCCTTCTTGCTCATCTTGTTTTACATTCTGAGAACATGGCTTGGCTTTCTGCCTGCCTTGATTCTTTCTTTGGCTCTCTCTGGGAGTGGCTCTAGATCTTATAAAAATAGTATCTTTTACACCCTCCTTGAGGATGCCTCTTGGGTCCATGAGGTTGTTATATATTGCCAGAAATCTTTACTTTTGTCCCAGCTAAACCCTAACAAGATATTTTTTAAAGATTTTACAAATCTGTAATAAAAAGTCTGGCCAAATTAAAAGCTGATATTCAGAGCCTGATAAAAAAATTTTAGGCCTTCCCCTCTAAATAAAGCCATACCCTCAAAAAAAGAAGACTTTCTCATAGGAAGATGGATGTGTGAATCATTTGATATGTTTTAGGCAACAGCCCAATTCTTTGAGAAACTAAAAACAGCCATGTTTTACAAATCTAGTCTTTATAGGACCAGAGGTATAGTTCCAAAAAATAATTAAAAGACCAATCATTTTTACTAATTTCAAAATCTCCAGTACTTATCTCAAAGAGCATAGAAGTGTTATAAAAATTCTGTCCTTAAGAGAATAGAAGTTCTTCTAGAAAGTGCTTGCTTTTTCCCTTGTGCCTTCACAATATAAATATACAATGTTTTGCCTGGTTTTCTGCAAGAATTCTTTATCTAGCCCATTTCTTTAAAATTCAAATTCCAGGGATCCTTGGGTGGCTCAGTGGTTTAGCGCCTGCCTTTGGCCCAGGGTGCGATCCTGGAGTCCCGGGATCGAGTCCCGCGTCGGAATCCCGGCATGGAGCCTGCTTCTCCCTCCTCCTGAGTCTCTGCCTCTCTCTCTCTCTCTATGTCTATCATGAATAAATAAATAAATCTTTAAAAAAAATAAATTAAATTAAATAAAATTCAAATTCCAGGGAGTTAAATCTTATCAAGTAAAAACAAGGGAAAGGTGATTTAAAACTTGATTTGCCAAAGACAAACACAAACCTTAAGTGTTTTCTCCACAAATATTAAAAAAAAAAAGCATTAGACATCTGGATCAATAATCTTAAATTATTCCATTTATCAGAAAAACAAACTCAGATTCAACTTTCATAATTAGTAACTTTGTACCTATTTCAAGGCAGTAATTTGAAAATAAAAGCTATCGGGGCACCTGGCTGGCTCAGTTGGTGAGCATGCAACTCTTCACCTCTGGGTTGTAAGTTCAAGCCTCACACTGGGTGTAGAGATTACTTAAAAAATAAAGTTTATAAATAAATAAATAAATAAATAAATAAATAAATAAATAAATAAAAGCTATAATGTTTGCATCTATCTGTATGTTCATGTATATCTATCTGTTGTAAATGTGTTTCTACCTCATGATGGTATTGCTGAAATTTGCAGAAGAATTCTGCTTAGTTGGTTTGAAGGCAAGTGCTTGTAAGAAATGACTATTCTGAAACTCAAAACAATAAAAACTAACCCAAATGCTTTAAGTCTGTGTGACCTGGAAAGAATATTTGATATAAAAGCTAGTTTGCAATTGATGGTATAATCAAAATGTTGGGGAGGAAGAATTTTATCTACCCTTCAAGATTCTTCTAGCTGGACTTACTTTATATATATATATATATATATATATAATATATATAATAATATATATATAATATACTTACTATATTTAGTGTATATATATATAAAGTATATATATAATATATATAATAATATATATAATATACTTACTATATTTAGTGTATATATATAAAGTATATATATAATATATATAATAATATATATAATATACTTACTATATTTAGTGTGTATATATATATATATATATATATATATAAAGTAAGTCCAGCTAGAAGAATATATTCATGAGAAACATACAGAGAGAGAGGCAGAGACACAGGCAGAGGGAGAAGCAGGCTCCATGCAGGGAGCCTGAGGTGGGACTCGATTCTGGGTCTCCAGGATCAAGCCCTGGGCTGAAGGCGGCGCTGAACTGCTGAGCCACCCGGGCTGCCCTTCTAGATGGACTTAGAATCAAACTGACATGAGACAGATTAAAGGAGAAAATAAAATTTAAGCGTGTATGTACAAGAAATCCACACAGACATGAAAATTCCAAAAATACTCAGATAACAAGATTTATATGAGCTAAAGAGAGGGGCAGGGGTGTGAGAATCCAAGAGGAGAAAGATCACTAGCAGGAAGGTGAAAGGAAGTATTTGGAAAACACAGGTGCCCTATAATGCAGGTAAGTCTCTTAGGTAAAGAAGAATCTGTTAATTACTCCCTTCCTGGTAAAGCAGGCAGTCAAAGGGGTGGTAAGGGACTTCTCCTGAACTACTGGGTTTTGACTACTTTTAATTCAAATTAATCTCAATGTCAGAGTGGTCCATCATGGGGCTGCCTTCCCTTGGCCCCTACAAAAATAAATATGTCTTCAGAGCTATTGACATTAAATATAAAATTTTTATTTTACCTGAGTTTACTAGCCAAATAAGTTTATGTTATCTCTTGCAAAAAAATTTTTTTAATTTTATTTATTCATGAGAGACACAGAAAGAGAGAGAGGCAGAGACACAGGCAGAGGGAGAAGCAGGCTCCATGCAGGGAGCCCAACGTGGGACTCGATCTCGAGTCTCCAGGATCAGGCCCTGGGCTGAAGGCTGCGCTAAACCACTGAGCCACTCAGGAATCCCTTTTACAAAATTTATTGACAAAAAATAGTAGCTTATAATAATGACTGACTTTGTCTAATGTTTAATTAAGTTTTTGTAAGTAATCTAAACATAACTATTAAAAACAAGTAGGTTGAGGTGCCTGAGTGGCACAGTTGGTTAAGCATCTGACTCTTTGTTTCAGCTCAGGTTGTGATTTCGAAGGTGGTTAGATGGAACTCTGCATCAGGCTCCCCACTGAGCATGGAGTCTGCTTAAGACACTCTTTTCTTGATTTTTCAGGAGGAGACTCCTAACTCTGGGAAATGAACAAGGGGTAGTGGAAGGGGAGGTGGGGGGGGATGGGGTGACTGGGTGATGGGCACTGAGGGGGGCACTTGACCAGATGAGCATTGGGTGTTATAGTATATGTTGGCAAATCAAACTCCAATAAAAAATATATATATACAAAAATAAATAAATAAACAAACAGCCTCAAACAGCAAAAAAATGACACATTTTCCTTCTCCCTCTTCCACTTCCTCTTGCTCATGTGCTCACTCTCTCTAAAATAAATAAATAAATCTTTAAAAAAAAACAAAAAACAACTAGGTTAAATTAAAAAGTTTTAGGTAAATTTTCTTAATACTGTAGGGGCCAAGGGCTGACCACCCTAAGATGGGCCATTTAGGCATGAACATTATTTTGAATTAAAAGCAGTCAAAACCCAGCAGATTCAGGAAAACCTCTTTATCTCCCCTCCTCCCCCATATACTGCCTGCCTGTACCAGAAGAGCTTTTAGTAGAGATTCCTCTTTATCTAAGAAACTTACCTGCATAGCAGGGCAACGTTTGTTTCCAAACACCTCCTTTCACACTCTTGCTAATGTTCTTTCTGTTTTGTATCCCCTGACTCCTACTCTTCTCTTCAGTTCCAGTTGTCCTATTAGCCTCATGTTGCCTGACTTTAACATTTCATGTCTATGCATGTAAGAAACTAAATTTGATTGTCTCTTGTAAATCTGTCTCCTATCAATTTGATTCTTAGTCCAGCTAGAAGGACCTTAAAGGGAAAATAAAATTTCTCCCTCCCCAACACTAGTTTTCTCCAAACTTTCTGGTAACTTGAAAATTTTTAAAGTTTTGCTAAATTAAATAAGGAGTTGAATTAAATTCATTAAATATGTAAATCATTTCCAAATAAGACAAAATACTAGAATACTAATTACTAAATATAGGTTCATCTACTTTTGGCTTCTTCTTACAGAGAAACTAAAAATGTTTGTATATGCTAATGTTACATTAAAATAAATTACAAAGGCATATGCTTCTAAAAATTCTTAAATGTATTCATAAATTTTCACTTTAAAAAAATGGTGAGGGCAGCCCAGGTGGCTCAGCGGTTTAGCACCTGCCTTCAGCCCAGGACGTGATCCTGGAGACCCAGGATCGAGTGCCACATCGAGCTCCCTGCATGGAGCCTGCTTCTCCCTCTGCCTGTGCCTCTGCCCCTCTCTCTCTCTCTCTCTGTCTCTCATGAATAAATAAATAAAATCTTAAAAAAAAAAGTTGATGTGACAGACTGTTCACAATTGCTTAGTTTTCACTAGATACCAAGATTACTAAGGGTTAAAAATTCTAATTAATATGCAATTAAAACTACTAAAAATAGCGTGATAGCATCTTCATGTGCCAGGAAAATAAGATAAAAGATATGTAAATCATAATACTTTTGCCTTAAAATGAAGCTAGTTTAAAGTGAAAAATGAAGACAAAATCAGAATATAGAAAAAAATTATAAATTTATTTTTAAATTTTAATGTGTGGTCAAGCTGGCTAAGATTAAAGTAAGTTTTAATATCCAAATTAAGCTGGTACAAATGTTAGGATGCAACTGGAAGTTACTCACATCAGAGGGCTGAAAATTATTAGCACAAAAGAGGAGGAGGAAGGAACAAAGGCAGGGAAATAATGTGCTTTGTTTTTTTGTTTCACAAAACCAGCAGTTCCCACCTACGAGATGCAAGTTTGTCTCACTTGATAGTCCTTTGCTACCTGTGTCTTGCCTGGTAGCTCCTTACATGAGCCAGTTTGACCCTGTTTGGAGCTGAGGACCTGTGCAGAAGTCCCCCTGAGCTGTCCTGAAGTTACCTTTAGCTCATTATAATACAAAGATCTCCTCCAGCGCGTTGGGTTTCCTGTCATCTTTTGAACATATGATGTGTGTACTAGCATGTTGACATGCTAGATTTATACAACCAAGCCAAAGCGCTTAAGTAATAGAATATATGTGAGTTCCTTAATGTATACGTAAGCTCCCTGCCCCTTAATACATTGCTTATTAGCTTCCTGTGCTAACTCTACAGGAAAACAGTGCTTTGAGAGCCATCTCCCTGTCTCCTTATTCGTAACAAGTAATATAAGTTCTTTGCCTCCAATACTTCCTTGGGTTGTGTTCAATTTAATTCATCCCAAGCAGCAAACTTCTGAGTTCAGTTACACAAAATTAAAATCTGGTCTTCTGTCTGTTAAAAGGACAAAGTTTTCTTGGACTTTGGTCTGCTTTTGATATTAATTTCTATAAATTTATTTAACTTTTAAAATACTAAGTTTTATAATGATCAATGATCTTATTTAGAGAAGTGCTTATAACTTTTTCTGATATTTTTGGCAAACTTCCCAAAATCAAATTCTAAAAAAAAAAAAAGGTCTTTGGACCTAAAGTATTCCAAAAGATTTATCAAACTAATTATGCTTATTTAATATGTAAATTATATAGAAAATACTGTCAAAGAAATAATATTAAGACTTTTTCAGGTTATATTTACAAAATTGTGGTCCATGTTGATAAAGTCTATTCTACTTCTACAAAAAAACTGGCTTCTCCTTGCTAGACTTTTGTTATCCTAATGTCATTGTGACATAGCAACAGTATCTTTGGCGGGAAAAATTAATATAGACAAATAATGATTATAAATTCAGTACACATGAGAAGCCCAAGATGTCACTTGGTTCTTCTTAGTCCCTGACAAACCTCATTCATCAGTTTTTGCATTCCTTCACTGACCATAGTACATTTAAGATGACTCAAATTATGAATAGACATTGGTGTAGAGACTTCTACAAAATTTTAACACCTGCAACTGAACTTAATTACACTACCACTTAGTATGAGTTACTAATATGTTCTTGTTATTGTATATGTGTTTTCTGGATGGATTAAAGCCTTTCCTCATCACAAGGCTGATGGCTTTACAGTTGAAATTTTTTTTTAAATTTTAAAAATTAAAAATTTGTTTCCCAATTGGATTGTACTTTCCACTATCCCTAGAGATAAAGACACCTACTTCACTTAGGATAAATCATAGGAGTCTTAACAGAAACCTGGTGAAATTTTTGAGTAGGGAATAATTAGAGAGGAAGACAAACCATGAGAGACTCCTGACTCTGGGAAACAAGCAAAGGGGTGTAGAAGGGGAGGTGGGTGGAGGAATGGGGTAATTGGGTGGCGAGCGTTAAGGAGGGCACATGATGAGATGAGAACTGGGTGTTACAGTATATGTAGGCAAATTGAGTTTAAATTAAAAAAGGAAAATGTCTTTGCAGGGCAAAGCACTGTTCAGGTGTGCCTTAGAATTCTAATTCCATATATTGTATGGAATATCCATGCAATATCCCTTATTTCTATTTAAAATTTATTTGTTGCTTATCTGAAATTCAGCTTTAAACTGGATGTCCAATATCTCATCTGGCAATAATTTTATATGCATGCAGGGTTGGGAAATTCTAAGTTAAATAAAGTGATATAAACATCCTTAATGCTGGTCTTCACGGAGCCACTAGTAAGTTCTGGTATATAAAATTTCTCTGGGAGGAAACTGAGGATGCAGTTTTTCTCAAACTTATTTGAATATAAGTTTTTAAATGAGTACCCCCAAAAGCTACTCTGAACGGCAATTGCTTAATTACCTCTGTAGATTTAGTGTCTTATTCTCTATGTGAATACTTAAGATTTCTTTTTTTAAGATTTGTATTTATTTATTCATGAGAGACACAGAGAGAGACAGAGACACAGGCAGAGAGAGAAGCAGCCTCCATGCAGGGAGCCCCATGGGGGACTTGATCCTGGGACTCCAGGATCATGCCCTGGGCTGAAGGGAGGTGCTCAACTGCTGAGCCACCCAAGGATCCCAATACTTAAGATTTCCTATTAGATTCTGATCAAATCATTTCCCCATGTAATATCATTACATTATTTCATCCAAAAGAAAGTCTGAAATCCCTAGCATGACACAGTGTCTTCCCAGCATCACTCCCAGGTTCTCCTTCCACACGATACTACCTGTATGGCTCATTGAGCTCCCCTCCAACTTCTGAACATCTCCACACTCTTTCAAACCACCATGGTCTTTGCACTATTTCCTCTTCCAGAACTGCCCTCCTCTAGACCCAACTTCTCGTTGAATTCCTTAAAACTCATGAATGAGGATGTTCCTGACTCCCCACTATGCACAATGAGTCATTCCTTGCTTCTCCTTCTCATGACAATTGTCTATTAGTACTTAATCTCTATATTATTCATTTACAGGTCTGTCTCCCCTAGTAGTACAGCTAACTATGCAAAGACAAAGCTTTCTGCTACTCTTCTTTGAGTCTTCAGCTCATATCATGGTTTTTGACATATAGCACATGCTCAGCAAATGACCGATGAATTAATGAATGGCTAGTGAATGGGATTCTCAAAAAGAAGATGTAGGGTGTGAACCCTTCCTTTTTCCTCAATCATCTCTCTTCTGATCCTGCAGAAGACCTAGCATGTCATCCAAGAAAATAACTATTTAATAAATAGGTACCATTTTATAGAAATTGACTCAGAATTCCAGTACTCCCTCTGAAAAAAAATGAGAGGCAATGTATTTAGGTAAATCTCTGCAAACATAATATAGTATCCATTTGTGGATCTTGGCCCTCCAATGATTATAATTATATGATAAATTATTTAAATCATGTCTTTCTTTAGTTACATAGTAACACATTCAAAGAAGTTGACTGACATATAACTTATCTTCCATACATGAGGTAGTATTATTCTCACCTTAAGAAGCCAGGAAAGAATGGGGCACCTGGCTGGTTCAGTTGGTAGAGCATGCGACTCTTGATCTTGGGGTTGTAGGTTGAGGCCCACATTGGGTGTAGAGCTTACTTAAAAAAATAAAATCTTAAAAAGAAGAAGAAGAATCCAGGAAAGTGCAAGGAGGCACATAGTCATGCATTAATCTGTTCTTGAGTGATTTAACTGCCTTCAGCAACTAATTAGAGACCCTAAATGCTACAAGAGGTTTTTCTGATTCAGGTATCTCTCATTAAAAGTATATGAAGAATTACTTCAAAACTCAGGACTTTATAAATGCAACAAAAAGATTAGTTGAGAATAATGAATCCATACTATGAATTCATTAACTACAGACATATAAATAGATAGAGTCAAGTACATAGAATCCCTTCTGGACTGGAATTTGCTCTCACACAAAGTTTTAATGCGTGGAGATTTATTTATGCACACATTTTCAACAACCAAGATAATTTTATTTCAATATTAAAATGTGCATTAAAAGTTGTGATTCTCTCTATCAGGGAATCTTAGAAAGAATTAAAGGCAGAGAAAAGAAGAAGGAAGTAAAAGAAGTGATATCAAGCACAGTAATTGGTATATAGTAGAACTACAAACAGTATTTGCTGAGTTGAGTTGAACCAAGATTGGATGAACATAAAGATTTGTGTAATGAGGCAAAGAAAACATTTATTTAAAAAAACGAAAAGGTTAAGGGAAAGTAAACACATTATTAGACTTCAGAAATGCACTATTAGGAATGAGAAGTCTGTGATGGGGGAAAGAGTGTCTGATGACAAATTGACTGACATAAAGCCACCAAGGGCAGGAGGAGCCATTGTTGCAAAGTGGAGAGAAGCTGCTCAGAAGTATGGACCTGACCAGGTCAAGTAAACTAAGCAAAAGTCACACAGCTTTGCCTACTGTGGGCTTTCAAGTGAGGCTTTAACTCTGAGCCCTTATAAGGACTCTACAGTAAAAGTTTATTTATTTGAGATAAGCCGTTTTGAATCACAAAATGAGGAAGACACTCTCTCAGGGGTGGAAGACTGGAAAGACACAGAGCAACCTCTGAGTCCCACTGCGCATCTTCTAGTGAGCAAAAGATGATAAATGGAAGGTAGCTTCACAGACCTCGTGGTCGATAAAGGGCATGAAAATATCATGAAAAGTATCCTTATTTACTAGGGTTGTCTTTATGGTTTTATTCCAGTGACCTATATGTTAGTAATAGTGATAACTAAGCATTCCTATTCCAGGCTTATTCTAAGGGCTTTACATATCAGACACGTAATCCTATTAACAAACCCATGGAGTTAGTAACCATTATTTTCAATTTATAAACAAGGAAACTGATACATAGAAAGATTGCTTGGCTAGTAAATGGTAGAGTAGTCATATGAGCCTAGTCAGTTTGACTACCTGTGTTCACTCACATACCCCAGGGTGGGGATCTTATAGTAAATGCCCATCTCTCCCTCTCAGTGAGGTCCTAGGAAGAAAAATGGTATGACTGTCGGAGACCCGACAGAAGGGGTATACAACACAAACAAATGCATCAGCGGTCATGTCCGTGCTAAGCCACCATCTGGCACAGAAGCTTGCTCACTCTCTCCAGAAAAGGGATATGATCCAAGCTGGGTCAACAGAAAGCCACCTCCCAACCACAGTGACAGTCCAGGAGATGGGCATTAGAAATCCATCTGGACCATCTGAGCTCTTTCCCAGGATCTTTCCAATTGAAATTCAGAGACGAAAGACAACTCTGGTTGCAAATCTTTCAGGATGTGATTTTGACGCTTGTTGAAGACCACTTTTCCTGCTAAACAGAGAACTTCTAGCATTATTAACAGAGAAGGAGGCTTAAGTGGAGCAGATAGGAGAAGAGAGAAAGAGAGGCAGATAGAGGAAGAATGTGCCGAGTTCTTTACATAGATCACTCTGTTTAACCTAATTTGGGCTTATTTTCCATCACTTGTTGCTCAGGGTCCTGTCTGAACACTCTTCTCTCGTTATATAGTTCCATCCACCTCTGTTCTGGTTCTTGGTCGGCTACTGAGGTGCTTCACTCAAGGAAGCCCACAAGGATCCATTTCTATGCCAGCCCACATCCTGTGCTGATTCACATCAGTCTACACCACATTATCTGCATTCCAATTCGTGCATTGTAGAAAAGATTCCAGTCACTTATACCCACCATTCTCAAAGTTTAGCCTTTCTAGCACCTATGTGCTGTATTCATATTGCCACCTCTCTAGATATCTCCCATTTTAACTGCTATTATACAAAGCTAAGGAAGTGCTCCAATATTTGGGTGCTTTTTCTTTCCAATGATGAAATGTCTTTAAGCAGAGAATGAGTACCTTACATGTGAAGGGTAGCACGGACAACTTTTTCCTGGAAGTCTGTCCCTCTCTGATTGATAGTCTCTGATTGTCATAGCTTGGGTTAAAAATTGGCTACTTCCTTTGGAGTTTTGTTTTTGAACTATTTTGTCTCCACCATATGTGAGCCACAGTGTGAATAAATATTTTGCCTACAAGACACAGTTGGTTAGCAGATAAGCAGGTCTTGTCTTCCCCAGTTTATGTTCTAGTAGACAACACTGTCTCTAAATATATAAACAAAAATCAAAGTTTTTGAAAGTAAAAATTAGTGAGACAAAGGTGACAACCAAGAAAAGTTGAGACCAAACTTACTGGTATTATTTCTTACTACAGTTTCAAATTAAGAGCAAAATCTTGGATTCCAGCCAAGTTCTAATTTGTTTTGAATTTTTCTTGTATGGCTTTGTATTCAGGAGTCTTCTCCTAATGGAGACCATGTCTTTAGGTCAACTTCTGGGGTCTCAACATGAGTGGAGGAAGCTCCCAGTCCTTCCCTCTCTTGGTAGCTCTGAGGACAAGACTGTTTGCCAATCTGGAAAGTGATTCCATCTTCTGATCCAGGAGAAAACCTCATAAAATAACTTAGTTAGGCTGTCAGTCAAGAAGTCTTTATTGAAAGCCATCTTCAGGCCCTTGAGGAGAGAAACAAATGTCAAAGACAACAGAGGAGGCCAGTGCCAAGGGGGTTGGCTGCATGAAAAGCTTTAAGTAAAATTGCAAAATGGGAAAATCTATTTGCTCTATTCCTTTGCTTATGGTCTCTTCTCCATTCTGTACCTATTTTTTCTAAGATAACTAGATTTGTTTGTTTGTTTTAAGATTTTGTTCATTTATTTAAGAGAGAGACAGAGAGAGAAATCTACCGGGGGGTTGGGGGACTGGCAAGGGAGAGAAACAAGTAGACTCTCCACTGAGCCCAGAGCCTGATGTGGGGCTTGATGTGGAGTTCAATCCCAGAACACGGACATCATGACCTGAGCCAAAGGCAGACACTTAACCAACTGAGCCACCCAGGAGCCTCATATAACCAATGTTTTTAGGCTCTCCCATCCACTCCTAGACCTGCCATTCATTTATTCCTCCATGCATACATTTATTCATTCAATAAACATATGGGTATCCACTGTTCAAGGCAATGACAATGAATAGACAAACTTCCTGGCCCTGAGGGAGCGTTTATCTTGGTCCTTGGGGAGCTTAATCTTAGTGGTGATAGGTAGAAAAACAGAAATACATAGCAGATCAGATATTAATTAGTGCTGTGAAAGAAAATAACTTGGTTAAGGTAGACAGAGAAAGGTTGTGTGTTGTGTGTGCTATTTTTAATTTTATTTTTTACTTATTACTTATATTTTTTATTTCATTTTTGGCTAGAGGTACTACTGAAAATGGGGTATTTGGGCAGAGATACAATAGAAGTGAGAGAGTAAACCATGTGGATATGGGATGCTGGGATAGGAAGTCTCAGCAGGGAAAGAAACCACAAAAGCAAAAACCCATAAGGCAGGAGAGTGCTTGGAATGTTGTAGAAATGGCAGGGAATCAGTGTAGTTGGGGTCTCAGTAGAGGGGGAGAGAAAGGAGAGGAGGAGCAGGCCAGATCCTGAGGGCAAGGTGGGAGAGTTTTGGCTTTCTTTGTGTGAGATGGTAGCCACTGGAGGATTCTGAGAAGAATGACAGGAGCTGATGTCCACTTTAGTGGAATTACTTGGGATGTTATATTGAGAAGAGATGGGCTGGGGCTGACAAAGACAGGAATGGGGAGATCCAATGGAGGCCATTACATAATCCAGGCACAAGATGGAAGTCATTTTGAAAATCTTGAGAAGTTGTCAGATTTTAGTTATACTGTGAAGGTAGAGCCCATGATATGGGTTGATGGAAAAGAAGATCATGCATGCATTACTCTTTGTACTTTTTAAAGATTTTATTTAAGGGATGCCTGGGTGGCTCAGCGGTTGAGCATCTGCCTTCACGTTCAGGGAATGATCCCGGTCCTGGGATCAAGTCCCACATCCAGCTCCCTGCATGGAGCCTGCTTCTCCCTCTGTCTGTGTCTCTGTCTCTTTCTCTGTGTCTGTCATGAATAAATAAATAAAATCTTTAAAATAAATAAAATCTCTTTAAAAAAAAAAAAGATTTTATTTAAGCATTCCGGAGAAAGAGAAGTTGGGGGAAGGGGCAGAGGGAGAGCCAAGAGAGTTGGTGGGAGAAGGAAAAGGAGAATCCCAAGCAGACTCCACACTGAGTGTAGAATCCCATACAGGGCCCTATCCCAGACCCTGAGATCTGACTTGAACTGAAACCAAGAGTCAGGTGCTTAACTGGCTACATTATTCTACTAAGATAATAATACTGTGGTGGAGGTTTACAGCATACAGAAAACAATAAGAGAATTTATGCCTAGATCTGGCTAACATGTTAAGTTCTCCACTGAAATATAAACTCTATTCAACACTGTGTCCAAAGCTTCTAGGAAATGGCCTCATATATAAAAGGTGTTCAATATAAATGTATATTGAATTGAATTCAATTAAGGAAGTTAGTAAAAGCTTCATGGAGGAGAACATTTTTGAGCTGAGACAAGGGTAAAGGAGTTTTCTGGGTAATAAATGGGCTATGAGCTAAATATATTAACCATCCTGACACCTCTCCCATCCCCAAAATGAAATGCTGTCTCCTTGTGTAGTAAAAACCTGGGGAAGGGGCAGAGGACTTAAATCACAGATCTCTAAAAATTAAGATATTTACATCAGTTAGTATCCAAGAATGTGCTCTGAGAATATAGGAGAATATATTTTTGCCTTCAGGGTTAGGAAGAAGTCCATAAACAAAACCCAAAACATAGACATAAAGAAAAAAACTGATTCATCTTGGGTATATTAAACAAAATGGCATGACACAGAATGGGAAGATATTTAGACTATAACTGAAAAGGATATACAAAGATGTCTAATAAATAAATGAGAAAAAACAAGTATATATAAAATGAGCAAAGGATATACACTGTTAATATCCAGTAAAGGAATTCTAAATGGCAAAAAAAAAAAAAAGGAATAGATACTTGACTATCAGTAATCAGACAGATGCAAATTTATACAATAAGCAGATACCATTTCCTACCCATCAGATAGACAAAAATTAGTTTGGTGGTACCAAGTTTTGGCAACAATATCCACCAGTAGAAACTCGTTATTTGTTACTAATAAAATGTCACAGGCATTCTGGAGTCAAATTTGGCAATCTCTCATACAGCTGAACATGTCATCCCAGTGGTCCAACAATCTTGCTCTTTGTCATATAACCTAGAGAAATTCTACAAATATTTCCACAAGGAATAAGACCCAAAATGTTTATGATAGTATTAAGAAAAAATGAATTTGAAATACTCAAAATATCCAATAGTTAAATATATACGTAAACATGTATAAACAAAAAGACAATTAACTGGTAGATAGAGTTGTAGAAATTGCCCATAATTTAGTACAGGATTAAAAGCAGTTGAAAAATATGAAAGAATGGTTAAGAAGCATGTATTTTAGAATAAGACAGCCTAACAGTACATGTAATGAGAGTTCTACAGAATAGAAATGATAGTCTTGTCTCAAAGACATAACAGCTAAGAATTTTCTATAAATGATAGCAGGTATATATTCTCAAATTTGAGGAGAAAAAAACAACCCTTGGACACAGTGTAATAAGAACTTAGAAAATCAAAGTTAGGAAAGATCTAAAAAAAGCACTCATTGCCAGAGGGAATGCAAACTGGTACAACCACTTTAGGAAACAGTTTGGCATTTTCTTATAGTTAAACATATACTTTACCATAAGACCAGCAATCCCATTCCTAGCTATTTATTCAAGAGAAATTAAGATATGTATCTATATATATAGCAGTTTTATAATCACCCAAACTAGAAACAGTTAAACATGTCTTTCCACAAGTGAACAGATATTGAACTCACGGTATGCCCACACAATCAAATACTATCTCATAATAAAAAGGAACAGATTAAAAATACAACATGGATAAATCTTCAAATATTATGCTAAATGAAAAAAAAACAGACTGAAGGACTATATACAGCATGATTCCATTTATATGATATCCAGGAAAGAGCAAAAAGATAGGGATAGATTGGTGTTTGTGCAGACTGTGAATGAGGGGAAAAAATTTGATTACAAAGGGGGACTAGGGAACTCTTGCAGATGATGAAAATAGTCTATATCTACACTGTAGTGATGATTGATGAGTTATACATATTTGCCAAAATTCATAGAACTTTATATACATTGCATTTATTTTATATTATGTTAAACCCAAGCTTTATTTTTTAAATGTTTATAGAAGGTGGGGGAAAAAATCCGAAATAAAAGACAGATAATTGTAAAGGAATTAATGTGTGGGAAATATCAGAAAGGGAGACAGAACGTAAAGACTGCTAACTCTGGGAAACGAACTAGGGGTGGTAGAAGGGGAGGAGGGCGGGGGGTGGGAGTGAATGGGTGACGGGCACTGGGTGTTATTCTGTATGTTAGTAAATTGAACACCAATAAAAAAAAATAAAAAATAAAAAATAAAAATAAAAAAATAAAAAAATAAAAATTAAAAAATAAATAAATAAAATAAAATTATACTGACAGCAGACTTCTTAACAAGAAAGTCCAGAAAACAGTGGAAAAATATATACTGAGAGAAAATAACTATCAACCTAGAGTTATATATCACTCTCAAAAAATGTATATCTTTCACAACTGAGGGTAAAATAACTTTCAGATTAAAAGAAAACTAGGAGGTATTAACCTTTAGTGGGCATTGAGAGGGACATATGAAGAATTCTGCAGACCTACTCCCCAGCCAGCAAAACTGGATAGACAGTTAAAAAAACAACTACTAACCATTTAAAGTCTCTAGAAATGGACCCAAGGTTGTACAGCAAATAAAGAAACATTTACTCAAGAAAATCTGCTAAAATTAAGTAAGAACAGTGATTGTCTGTGGTATTTGAACACAGCCTCCTTACCCTATCCCAACTCAGCAAGATGGAAACTCCACTCCAGACTGGTGCTGCCAAGAATATGGGGTTCATTCTTGTCCCAGCTGCCAGCCAGAGGTCTATCCTCCCAGGCAAAGCAGGATGTCAGCATTTTTCATGCTGCCCCCCTGCTACTTATTACTGAGGTAAAGTTCTAGATAAGAATGGCTAAAAAGTGAGGTGGATCTCTTCTATCCAAATCCCATTCGTAGGGTGGAGACTCTACCTTCCTCGGTGGTGGCACAGCTGAGAATACTGAGACCTTGATTGCCCTTAATTCAGCTCTCAAAACAGCAATTCCATGTCAGGACAAGCTAAGAACACTGCCCCCCCCCCCCCCCCCCGGCCCCAACCAAGAACTCAGTTCTCAAAGTGGAATGTCATGCAGAGAGAGCTTTGCTGTTGTCCACAAACTTTTTATCTAGAGCCAGGCTCAGAGATTTGAAAAGAAGCAGGCCATAAGACAGATAACTCCTAATCTCTTCCTAAAGGTACAGACTTCATTTGCAACAATGTGAAGAAGTTCAAGCCTACAGGCACTCTCAAAAACAGTGGAGCTTGTGTTGATATGCATTGGGAGGTGGGTGGTAGATATATTTGACATATAGGTTAAACTGTAGTCTGACTGGTTTACCTGAGAGAACTGGAGAAAGAGGCAGGTGGGAGGAGCCTTCCTGGATTCAGAAAAAGTCTCAAGCACTGATTTAGGAACTATCTTTTCAAAGAAGAACAGATTTAATTTGTTTGGTCTGTGGAGCAATTTATGTCCCAGGTCATTGGGCAGGGAGGTGGGAGGGGAGATTAGAGCAATCAGCCAGCAATTAATAGAATTTAATGACTAGTTGTCTGAGGGAGACAGTCACAGAGGGCCCAAACCACTGTCATCCCAAAATCTTTTGGATGCAGCAAAAGCAGTTCTAAGAGGGAAGTTCAGAGTGACACAGTTCTATCTCAAGAAACAAGAAAATTCTCAAATAAACAGTCTATACCTTAAGGAATGAGAAAAGAAGGACAAAGCTCAAAGTTAGTAAGTTAGTAGAAGGAAGGAAACAATAAAGATCAGAGCAGAAATAAATTAAATAGATACTAAAAAATAATAATAGAAAAGATCAATGATGTCAAGAGTGGATTCTTGGAAAAGATAACAAAATCAATAAACCTCTATCCAGACTCATCAAGAAAAAAAGAGAGAAGAACAAATACATAAAATGAGAAATGAAAGAGAAGTTACAACTGTCACCACAGAAATAAAAAGGATCATAAGAGACCAGCACAATTATATGCCAACAAATTAACATTAAAAAACTATTAGAACTAATAAATGAATTAAATGCAGTCACAGGACACAAAATTAATATACAGAAACTGATTGTGTTTCTATACATCAGTAATGAGCTATCAGAAAGAGAAATTAAGAAAATTAAGAAAAGGATCCCATTTGTAATTGCATCAAAAAGATTAAGATACCTAGAAATAAATTTAACCAAGGAAGTGAAAGACCTGTACTCTGAAAACTCTAAGATATTAATGAAAGAAATTCTAGAAGATACAAATAAATGGAAAGATACTCCATGCGATGAATTGGAAGAATTAATATTTTTTAAGTGTCCATACTACCCAAAGCACTTACAGATTCAAAGGAATCTTTATTATAATACAAATGACATTCTTCAAAGAATTAAAAGAAGGAATCCTCAAATTTTTATGGAACCACAAAAGACATTGTATAGCCAAAGCATCTTGAGAAAGAATAACAAAGCTAGACATACTATGATCCCTAATTTTAAACTATTACAAAGCTATAGTGATCAAAACAGACATATACATCAATAGAACAGAGCATAAAGCCCAGAAACATACCTATGCATATATTGTCAATTAATCTATGACAAAGGAGGCAAGAATATACAAAAGGAAAAGACAGTCTTTTCAATAAATGTTGGTGGGGAAACTAGACAGCCACATGTAAAAGAATAAAACTGAACCACTTACACCATACATAAAAACAAACTCAAAATGGATTAAAGACTTGAATGTAAGACCTGAAATATAAAACTCCAGAAGCAAACATTAGCAGTAAGAATTCTGACATCAGTCTTAGGAATATTTTTTTAGACCAGTCCCCTAGGCAAGGGCAACACAAGCTAAAATAAACAAATAGGACTCCATCACACTGAAAAACTTTTACACAGAGAAGGAAATAGTCAACAAAACAAAAAGGCAATCTGTTGAATGAGAAAAGATGTTTGCAAATCATAAACCCAATAAGGGGTTAATATCAAAATATATAAATAACTCATATAACTTAATATAAAAACAAACAAAATCCAATCGGAAAATGGACAGAAGACTTAAAAAGAAGTTTTTCCAAAGAAGATACACAGATGGACAACAGAACAGACATATAAAAAGATGTTTACCATTAGGGAAATGCAAATTAAAACCACAATGAGATATTATTAGCTCACACCTGTTAGAATAGCTATTATGAAAAAGACAAAAAAATGAGCATTGGTGGGGATATGGAGACAAGGAAACATTTGTGCACTGCGGGTGAAAATGTAGATTGGTGCAGCCACTATGGCAAACAGCATGGAGGTGCCTCAAAAAATTAAAACCAGAACTACCATACAATCCACCAGTTCCACTTCTAGGTATTTATCCAAACAAACAAAAACACAAATGCATACCTATGTTCATTGCAGCATTATTTATAATAGCCAAGATATGGAAGCAACCTAAGTGTCCATTCACAGAGGGATAAAGATGATCAAGTGATAAAGATGATAAAGTGTCCATCCACAGAGGTATAAAGAAGATTTTGTATATACATACAATAGAATATTACTCAGCCATAAAACAGAATGAAATCTTGCCATCTGCCACAATATGGCTGGACCTAAGAGTATTATGCTAAGTGAAATAAGTCAGGCAGAGAAAGACAAATATTATATGTGGAATCTAAAAAACAGAACAGACTCATAGATCCAGGAAACAAACCCTTGGCTAGCACAGTGGTGGGGTGGGTATTGAGGGGTGAGCAAAATAGGTGAAGGGGGTTAAGAGGTACAAACTTACAGTTTTAAAATAAATAAGTAATAGGGATGAAAAGCATAGCATAGGGAATATAGTCAATAATATTGTAATATCTTTGTTTGGTGACAGATGGTAATAAGACTTATTGTAGGAATCATTTCATAATGCATAAAATATTGAGTCACTATAATGTATACCTGAAACTAACAGGGAATAGGGTACTGTATGTCAATTATACTTCAGTTAAAATAAAATAATCTTATATTTGACAAAGCTATCTTTCAAAGTGAAGTCTAAATAAACAAAAATGATATAAACAAAAAATGAGAATATTTGTTGACATCAGACTTGCTTTACAAGAAATACTAATGGAAATTGTTCAGGCTGGAAGGAAGTAATTCCAGATGATTATCTGAGTCTATGTGAAAAGCAAGGAGCACTGAGAAAGCTAATTATGTAATTATAAAAGACACTAATAAATGTATTTTTTCTTTTTGTCTTAACTGATTTATAAAGCAGCCATCTAAAATAATATGCATATAATGTATTGTTGGGTCTATAACATATGTAAATATAATATATTTATCAATAAGAGCATTAAAAAAGTGAGTAGGATCAAAGCTGTACTGGACTAAGAAAATGATTGCAAAAAATAATGGTAACTCTACAAGAACAAATGGAGAGAACCAGAAATCAAAATATGCTTATGAAAGTACAACAAATGCTAAATAAGTTTAACATACCAAAAGCTACAGATATATACGTGCTCTCCTTATTACTCTCAGTTTCCTTAAAAGACAAAATAGGGACACCTGGGTGGCTCAGTGGTTGAGCATCTGCTTTTGGCTCAGGGCTTGGATCAAGCCCCACATCAGGCTCCCTACATGGGAGCCTGCTTCTCCCTCTGCCTATGTCTCTGCCTCTCTCTCTATGTCTCTCATGAATAAATACATAAAATCTTTTTAAAAAGATAAAAACTGTATTATATTATTTGGTATTTATTACATAAAATATTATATATTATATAATGTAATAATTATAACAACGTATTCTTGGTTTTATAACATTTATAGGTATAATATGTATAATAATAATACCATAGAAAAGGAGGAAATGAGAATAGAACTAAGTAGGATTAATGCTTCTATATCTCACTAGAATTAAGTCATGTGAATCTGAAGCTGATTCTGATAAGTTGTTCTAGAGGAATCACTAAAAAAAAAAGGTAATAATTAAATGGAGAAAGGATAATCTTTTCAACAAATGGTATTGAAAAAACTAGCCATCCACAAACACACAAACAAAAGAATCTAGACACAGACCTTGCACCTGTTAAAGAAATTTACTCAAAATGGATCTCCAAATCTAAAGAGTGAAATGCAACGATTAAACTTCTAGAAGATAACAAAGGAGAAAATCTAGGTGACCTTACATTTGGTGATGACTTTTTAGATATAATATCAAAAGGATGATTATGAAAGAAAAAGTTAAGTTGGGTCAAAGAAGAAATCAATAGGAATATTAGAAACTTGGAGATGAATGGAAATGAAGACACAGCATACAAAAACCTAGGGGATGTGGCTAAAGCAATGCTTAGGGGGAAATTTATTGTTGTAAATGTATATATTAAAAAAGAACAAAGATCTTAAATCGATCATCTAACTTTCCACCTTAAGACACTAGAATAAGAAGTGCAAACTAAACCTAAAATAAGTAGCAGGGAAAAAATAATGATTAGAAAAGAATTAATGAAATAGTTAACAGAGAAACCATAGGGGAAAAAAACAATGGTACTAAAAGCTGGTTCTTTGAAAAGATCAACAAAACTGGCAACACTTAACCTACACTGACAAAGAAAAAAAGAAGAATCAAAATAGCAGAATCAGAAATGAAAAAGGGAAACTACCACCAATCTTACAGAAATAAAAAAGAATTATAAAGGAATGCTGTGACCAATGTATGCCAATAAATTAGATAACTTAGATGAAATGAACAAATTCCTAGCAAGACATGAACTACTAAAACTGACTCAAGAAAAAATAGACAATTGGAAAGACATATAACAAATAAAAGAGATTGAATTTATAATCAAAACACTACCAAGATACACAAAAAACCCAGTCCCAAATGATTTCACCAATAAAATCTACCAAACATTTAAATAATTAATACCAATTCTTCACATTCTTAAAGAAGAAAGAGAAGAGAGAAAGAAGAAAGAAAGAAAGAAAGAAAGAAAGAAAGAAAGAAAGAAGAAAGAAAGAAAGAAAGAAAGAAAGAAAGAAAGAAAGAAAGAAAGAAAGAGAAAAAGGAGAAGGAGAAGAAGAAGAAAGGAAGGAAGGAAGGAAGGAAGGAAGGAAGGAAGGAAGGAAGGAAGGAAGGAACTTCACATCACAAGGAAAAAAACATCACAAGGAAAAAAAACTAAAGACCATTGTAATGTCCTGTATATGAATGTAAAAATCCTCAACAAAATACTAGCAAACTAGATCAGCAATATACAAAAAGGATGACACACCATGGTGACATAGGATTTACCCTAGGAATGTAAGGTTGGTTTAACATCTAAAAATCAATTAATATAATGCACCATATCAGTTGAATAAATAGAACTATAAGATCATCTTAATAGATGCAGGAAAAGCATATGACAAAATTCAAATGTCATATCAAAAATGAAAAAGAGGGATCCCTGGGTGGCGCAGCGGTTTGGCGCCTGCCTTTGGCCCAGGGCGCGATCCTGGAGACCCGGGATCGAATCCCATGTCAGGTCCCGATGCATGGAGCCTGCTTCTCCCTCTGCCTGTGTCTCTGCCTCTCTCTCTCTCTCTCTGTATGACTATCATAAATAAATAAAAAAAATAAAAAAAATGAAAAAAAATGAAAAAGAAAACCCTCAATAAACTAGGAAGAGGATTTTCTCTACCTGATAACAGCCATCTATGAAAAGCTCACAGCTAAAATTATACTTAAAAATGAAAAACTAGGATTTCCTCTGAAGATCAGGAACAGGACAAGGATGTCTGTCCTCACCACTTTATTCAACATTGTACTGGAATTTCTAGCTAGGACAATTAGGCAAGAAAAAGAAAAGGTATACAGATTTGAGAGGAAGAAATAAAACTATCTCTTTTTGAAAATGGCATGATCCTGTACATATAAAATCCTAATGACTCCACTAAAAAATTATTGAACTAATAAATGGGTTTGGCAATGTGTACAATACATGATCAACAAAAAAGTAAATTGTATTCCTATGTTATTGCAATGAAATAATCTGAAATTATAGTTAAGAAAATAATTCCAGTTATAGTAGCATCAAAAAGAATAAAACAATCATAATAAATTCAACAAATAAGTGCAATACTATACTCTAAAAACTATAAAACATTGTTGAAAAATTTAAAGATCTAAATAAATGGAAGAACACCTGATGTTCATGGATCAGAAGACATAATAGTGTTAAGATGGCAATACTCCTCAAATTGATCTAAAGATTCAGTGCAATTTCTAACAGAATTCCATCTGAGGGCAGTCCAGGTGGCTCAACAGTTTAGCGCCGCCTTCGGCCCAGGGCGTGATCCTGTAGACCCCGGATCGAGTCCCGCGTCAGGCTCCCCACATGGAGACTGCTTCTCTGCCTGTGTCTCTGCCTCTCTCTCTCTCTCTCTGTCATGAATAAATAAGAATCTTTAAAAAAAAATTCCATCTAACTTGAATTCATAAGTCAATCCTAAAATTTATATGGGACTATAAATCACCCAGAATAGCCAAAACAATCTTGAAAACAACAACAATGTTGGAAAACTCATACTTCCTGACTTAATAACTTAATACAAAGCAATGACTATCAATACAATTATTGCAGCATAAGAATAGACATATAGATTAATAGAATAGAATTGAGAGTTCAGAAATAAAACCATGTGTCTATGGCCAAATGATTTTCACCAATGGCCAAAACTATTCAAATGGGAAAGAATAGCCTTTTCAACAAATGATGCTGGGACTACTGGATAGCCACATGTAAAGGAATGAAGTTGAACCTTTATCTCACAACACACATAAAAATACACTCAAAATGAATGACAGACCTAAATGTACAAGCTATGACTGTAAGATTTTTTAGAAAAAATATAGGAGTAAGTCTTCATAATCTTGGATTTGGCAATGGATTCTTAGATAGGACACCAAAACCATGAGCAACAAAGAAAAAAAAAGATAAATTTGACTTCATAAAAATTAAAAACATTTGTGCTTCAAAGGACACTATCAAGAAACTAGAAAAACAACCCACAGATGGGAAAAACTATTTGAAAATCATATTATCTGATGAGTCATTTATCTACAATATATAAAGGACACTTACAAGTCAACATTAAGAAAGCAAATAAGACAATTTAAAAATTGAGTGAAGAATCTGAATAGATATTTCTCCAAGGAGGATATACACATGGCCAAAATGTTCAGGAAGAGAAGCTCAACATCATTACTCATCAAGGAAATGTAAATCAAAACCACAGTGAGATACACTTCAGAACCACTGGGATGGCTAGAATCAAGAAGTCAGCAACACAAGGCTATATAGAAATTGGAAGTCTCAATCACTGCTGGTGGGGATGTAAAGTGGTATAGCTACTTTGGAAAATAGTCTGGCAGTTTTTCAAATAATTAAATGTAGAGTTATCATGTGACCAGTGATTCCACCCCTAAGTATACACCCAAGAGAAATGGGGCCACACAAAAATTTGTACACAAATGTCTATAGCAGCATTATTCATAATAGCCAAAAATTAAAAAGAACCCAAATGTTAATCAACTGATGAATGCAAAATATGACATATTTTTAGAGTGGAATAATATTTGGTCATAAAATGGAATGAAGTACTGTATATGCTATAACATGGATGACCCTTGAAAACATTAAGTTACAGAAGCCAGATACAAGAAGGCACATGTTATGTGATTCCACTTAGATTATATGTCCAGAATAGCCAAATCAATGGAGAGGGAAAATAGATTAGCGGTTGCCAAGGGTTGAGAGAAAAGAAGAATGGAAAGTGTATTCCTTTCATAACAAATTACCACAAACTGGATAGATTAAAACCACAGAAATGTATCCTTTCACAGTTCTGAAAGTCAGAAATATAAAGAGCCGTACTTCCTCTGAAGGCTCTAGGGAAGGATCCTTCATTGCCTCTTCCTCACTTCCGGAGGTTCCAGGCAATCCTGCACATCCCTTGGCTTGTAGCTGCATCATATAATCCGCCATCACCTCCATATGGTCTTCTATTCTGTGTTTCTCTCTGTGTGCCCTCTCCTCTTCTCAAAAGGGCACTAGTCATTGGATTTAGGGCCTGGCTAATTTAGTATGACCTCATCTGAACGAACTATATGTGTAAAGATTTTATTTCCAAATATGGTCACATTCGGAGGTTCCAGGTAGACATAAATTTTAAGGGACACATTCAACCTATTATAGGAAGTGACTACTAACAGGTACAAGGTTTCTTTTTGAAAATGCCCTAAAATTGACTGTGGTGATGGTTGCATATACATGTAAGTGTACTAAAAACCACTTAATTATATACTTTAAGTGGGAGAACTATGTAGTCCATGAATTATATCTCAAAGAAGGGCTATCTAAAAAGCAAAAATAATTGATTCAAAAACCTTCAGTAAAGGAATTTCTAAAAGATGTGCAGGGGGACGCCTGGGTGGCTCAGTTGTTAAGTGTCTGTCTTCAGCTCAGTCATGATCCCAGATCCTCTGCTGAGTAGGGAGTCTACTTCTCCCTCAACCTCTGCCACTCCCCCTGTTTGTGCTCCCTTTCTTGCTCTCTGTCAAATAAATAAATACAATGTTTTAAAAAATAAAAATAAAAGATGTGCAGGAAGAAGGAAAAAATGATCCCAGGAGGAAGATCAGGAAGATCTGAGGTATAGTAAGGAACAGTTAGCATGAGCTGAAAGTTAAGTCCCTGAAGATCAGGGACTTTATTTTCTTCACTTCTTGAGTCCCTAGACCTACAGTAAGTCTTCAAAAATATGTATTAGATAAGTGATTGGTGTGAAAACAAATTGGTAAATAGAAATGTAAATAAAAATAAACATTTTCATTAAATAATAATAGCTGGGTATCCCTGGGTAGCTCAGCGGTTTAGCGCCTGTCTTCGGCTCAGGTTGTGATCCTGGGGACCCAGGATTGAATCCCTCATCGGGCTCCCTGCGTGGAGCCTGCTTATCCCTCTGCCTGTGTCTCTGCCCCTCTCTCTCTCTCTCTCTCTCGGTGTCTCTCATGAGTAAATAAATAAAATATTTTTAAAAATAAAATTTAAAAAATTTAAATAATAATAGCTAAATTTTATGGTTTAAAACAACTAAATAACTAGTTCTGGGAAGATAGCAGAGTAGGAGGACCCTGAACTCACTTCATCTCATGGACACACTGAGATAATAGCCACATCAGTGGAACTCACTGAAAGTGACCCAGAGACTGGCAGAGACTTTCCACAGTTAATCACAGAGAGGCCACATCGAAAAAGGGACAGAGATATGGCTAGGAACCAAATCCCTGGTAAGACTAACCACAAATAAGAGGGACACCACAAACACAGAGAAGCAAGAGTATCAGACCCCATACCAGGACCCCAGGAACAGGGGATGTGCACTGAGATGAGTCACTACACCACTTTGGCTTTGAAAACCATCAGGTCTTCACTTCTTAACTTTGCAAATTTTTACAATCAGTGGGGCTTAACTCCAGGGACCTTTATTTTTCAGGAGTAGAATTTAGTAATTTATCACTTCTGTGTAACCCCCAGTGCTCTTCCCAACAAGTGCCCTCCTTAATGCCCATCACCCATTTAGCCCATCTCCCCTCCTCTCCAGCAACCCCCAGTTTGTTCTCTATATTTAAGTATCTTTTTTTTTTATTTAAGAATCTCTTCTGGTTTACTTCCCTCTCTGTTTTTATTTTATTTTTCCTCCTCTCCCCTATGTTTATCTGTTTTGTTTCTTAAATTCCACATACAAGTGAAATTATATATTTGTCTTTCTCTGACTCACTTGTTTTGCTTATCATAGTACACTCTTGTTCTATCCACGTTGTTGCAAGTGGCAAAATGTCATTCTTTTTTATTGCCTGGTAATATTACGTTATATGTATAATGTATATATGTTACATATATATAATGTCTTCTTTATCCATTCACCAGCTGACAGACATTGGGCTCTTTTCATAATTTGGCTATTGTTGATAGTGCTCCTATAAACATCTGGGTGCATGTGCCCATTTGAATCAGCATTTTTGTATCCTTTGAATAAATATCTAGTAGTGCAATTGCCAGGTCGTAGGGTAGTTCTATTTTTAACTTTTTGAGGAAACCCCATACTATTTTCTAAAGTGGCTGCACCACTTTGAATTCCCTCCAACGGTGCAAAAGCATTCACCTTTCTCCATATTCCCGCCAATATCTGTTTTTCCTGAAATTCCAGGTACTTTGAAAATCAGTAGGCTTAGTTCCAGGAGAGCTTAAGGCAATAGGAAACTGAGCCTCTGCCCTTAATTATACAGCATAGAAGTAGCAGTTTGAAAAGCAGCTAGGTTATACAAGAAGGGGATTCATTTACTAATCTTAAAACATGTTCTAAAAGAACAGGAGTCTTTAGGAGACTTCTCCAAAAATAAAAGAGCTAGTAGACACCATTTCTCCCATCACCCAGCCTAGAGAGCCAGACATCTCTGGGAACCAGCACAAAAACTCCACGTATCTTGCTAACACTATATGCCCTGTCCCTATGTTGTGCTGTGGATCTTCCCTATCCAGGCCACCCCTCTTGCAGGTGTCCCTCCAAACTGGCTCCTGCTTGACACACCTTTTAAGCAATCTCAGCAGGGACCAGTGCCACTCCAAAATGACTCTTGCCCTGGTGAGAGAGAAAGATAAGCACACACCAGTGCACCCACAGCCCCAGCAGCTAACCTTATAGGTGGCAGTACTAGAGAAAGTGCCTTAACAATCAGTGTGACTATAGCCCCAGGAGATAGACTGTGGGCAGGCATCTGGTCTGACTTTGAGCCCCACTTACCAATGAAAGCCTTTCAGTGGACAAGGTAGAGAGAGCACCTGGCAGGTATTTGTGACTGTAGTCCTGCCAGACAGACTAAGGGCAGGTGTCAGGTCAGACTGCTAACATCACCTAAGTACAAGCACATGGCCCCGGATAGTTCCCTGAACAGCTCAGGGACCAAACCCTTCCTGGCAAGTGAGCCATTGCAGCTGACTGGACTAAAGGCAAATACAGCTAAGCCATAAGAGTAGGGTGCACACAACACACATAGAGGCACCCCTGAAGCACCAAGTTCTGGTGAACAGGGACCACTGTGCTATAAGGCCCCACAGGACCTCTTCTTCATAAGGCCACTTCTTGGGATATAGCTGATTTTCCTAATACACAAGAGATGTGGTCAACTTTCCTAGTAGACAGGAAATATAGCTGACTTTCCTAGTACACAAACAAACACAGAGTGTTAGACAAAATGAGGAGACAGAAGACTATGTCCCAGATGAAAGGACAGGATAAAAATCACAGCAGAAGAGCTAAATGAAATGGAGATAAGCAATATGCCTGATAAATAATTCAAAGTAATGATCATAAAGATACTTACTAGAATTGAAAAGAGAAGAGGATCTCAGTGAGACCTTCAACAAAGAGAAAATATAAAAAAGAACCAGTAAGAGATGAAGAACTCAAAAACTGAAATAAGAAATATAATAGAAGGAGTCAATAACAGATTAGAGGATGCAGAAGAGTAGATTAGCAATCTGGAAGACAGGATAATGGAAAGCAAGCAGGCTGAACAGCAAAAAGAAAAAAGAATAACAAAAATGAAGAATAGGTTAAGAGAACTTAGGGACACCATCAAATACAATAATATTTGCATTCTATGGATTCCAAAAGGAGGAGAGAGAGAAAAAGAGCAGAAAATGTATTTAAAGAAATAACAGCTAAATACTTCCCTAATCTGGGAAAGGAAACAGACATCCAGATCCAGGAGGCACATAGATCTTCCAACAAAACTAACTCAAGGAGATCCACACCAAGACACATAATAATTAAAATGGCAAAAAGGAGTGACAAAAAGGGAGCTTTTAAGTAGCATGAGGAAAGAAAATAGTTACATACAAAGGAAATCCCATTAGGCTCTCAGCTGACTTTTCAGCAGACACCTCATAGACCATAAGAAAGGGGCTTAAAAGCCATCTACAAAAAGCCCACAGCAAATATCATTCTCATTGGGGAAACACTGGGAGCCTTTCCCCTAAGATCAGAAAAAGACAGGGATGTCCATTCTCACCACTGCTATTCAACATAGTACTAGAAGTCCTAGCCTCAGCAATCAGACAACAAAAAGAAATAAAAGGCATACAAATTGGCAAAGAAGAAGTCAAACTCTCCCTCTTCATAGATGACATGACACTCTACATAGAAAACCCAAAAGAAAAAAAAAAACCCAAAAGACTCCACCCCAAGATTGCTAGAACTCATACAGCAATTTGGCAGTGTGGCAGGATACAAAATCAATGCCCAGAAGTCAGTGGCATTTTTTTAGAGATTTTTATTTATTTATGATAGACGCAGAGAGAGAGGCATAGACACAGGCAGAGGGAGAAGCAGGCTCCATGCCAGGAGCCCGACGTGGGACTCGATCCCAGGACTCCAGGATCACACCCTGGGCCAAAGGCAGGCACTAAATTGCTGAGCCACCCAGGGATCCCCGTCAGTGGCATTTCTATACACTAACAATGAGACTGAAGAAAGAGAAATTAAGGAGTCAATCCCATTTACAATTGCACCCAAAAGCATAAGATACCTAGGAATAAACCTAACCAAAGAGGTAAAGGATCTATACCCTAAAAACTACAGAACACTTCTTTTTTTTTTTTTAACTATAGTGGAATTAAAATTTTTTATTTTTTTTAATTTATTTTTTATTGGTGTTCAATTTACTAACATACAGAATAACACCCAGTGCCCGTCACCCATTCACTCCCACCCCCCGCCCTCCTCCCCTTCTACCACCCCTAGTTCGTTTCCCAGAGTTAGCAGTCTTTACGTTCTGTCTCCCTTTCTGATATTTCCCACCAGAACACTTCTTAAAGAAATTGAGGAAGACACAAAGAGATGGAAAAATATTCCATGCTCATGGATTGGAAGAATTAATATTGTGAAAATGTCAATGTTACCCAGGGCAATTTACACGTTTAATGCAATCCCCATCAAAATACCATGGACTTTCTTCAGAGAGTTAGAACAAATTATTTTAAGACTTGTGTGGAATCAGAAAAGACCCCAAATAGCCAGGGGAATATTAAAAAAGAAAACCATAGCTGGGGGCATCACAATGCCAGATTTCAGGTTGTACTACAAAGCTGTGGTCATCAAGACAGTGTGGTACTGGCACAAAAACAGACACATAGATCAATGGAACAGAATAGAGAATCCAGAAGTGGACCCTGAACTTTATGGTCAACTAATATTCGACAAAGGAGGGAAGACTATCCACTGGAAAAAAGACAGTCTCTTCAATAAATGGTGCTGGGAAAATTGGACATCCACATGCAGAAGAATGAAACTAGACCATTCTCTTGCACCATACACAAAGATAAACTCAAAATGGATGAAAGGTCTCAATGTGAGACAAGATTCCATCAAAATCCTAGAAGGAAAACACAGGCAACACCCTTTTTTAACTCAGCCACAGTAAGTTCTCGCAAGATACATTCATGAAGGCAAGAGAAACAAAAGCAAAAATGAACTATTGGGACTTCATCAAGATAAGAAGCTTTTGCACAGCAAAGGATACAGTCAACAAAACTCAAAGACAACCTACAGAATGAGAGAAGATATTTGCAAATGACGTATCAGATAAAGGGCTACTTTCCAAGATCTATGAAGAACTCATTAAACTCAACAGCAAAGAAACAAACAATCCAATCATGAAATGGGCAAAAGACATGAACAGAAATCTCACAGAGGAAGACATAGATATGGCCAACAAGCACATGAGAAAATGCTCTGCATCACTGGCCATCAGGGAAATACAAATCAAAACCACAATGAGATACCACCTCACACCAGTGAGAATGGGGAAAATTAACAAGGCAGGAAACAACAAATGTTGGAGAGGATGCGGAGAAAAGGGAACCCTCTTACACTGTTGGTGGGAATGTGAACTGGTGCAGCCACTCTGGAAAACTGTGTGGAGGTTCCTCAAAGAGTTAAAAATAGACCTGCCCTACGACCCAGCAATTGCACTGCTGGGGATTTACCCCAAAGATACAGATGCAGTGAAACACCGGGACACCTGCACCCCGATGTTTCTAGCAGCAATGTCCACAATAGCCAAACTGTGGAAGGAGCCTCGGTGTCCATCGAAAGATGAATGGAGAAAGAAGCTGTGGTCTATATATACAATGGAATATTGCTCAGCCATTACAAACGACAAATACCCACCATTTGCTTCGACGTGGATGGAACTGGAGGGTATTATGCTGAGTGAAATAAGTCAATCGGAGAAGGACAAACATTATATGGTCTCATTCATTTGGGGAATATAAAAAATAGTGAAAGGGAACAAAGGGGAAAGGAGAAAAAATGAGTGGAAAATATCAGAAAGGGAGACAGAACATGAGAGACTCCTAACTCAGGGAAACGAACAAGGGGTGGTATAAAAGGAGGTGGGAGGGGGGTGGGAGTGACTGGGTGATGGGCACTGAGGGGGGCACTTGATGGGATGAGCACTGGGTGTTATTCTATATGTTGGCAAATTGAACACCAATAAAAAATAAATTTAAAAAATAAATAAAGAATATTTCTAAGAAAAAAAAAACATAAGAAAGTGGCATGATATATTCCAAGTGCTGAAAGGAAGAAACCTGCAACCAAGAATACTCTACCTAACAGGGTTATCATTCAGAATTAGAGATAAAGAATTTCTGAAACAAAAGTTTAAGAAGATAAACAAAAGAGTTTATCACCACTAACTCAGCCTTTCAAGAATTTTTAAGAGTGGAAAGAAAATGCCATAATTAGGAATAAGAAAATTTTGAAAGAAAAAAATTCACAGGTAAATGCAAACATATAAAAGTGGTAGATTAATGACTTATAAAACCAGTATGGAGTTACAAAACAACAGCAAGAAAATCAATGATATCTCCAAAAACAATCTCTCTCAGTCAAGAGATTCACAAAATAAAAGGATGTAAAATATAACATCATATATATAAAACATGGGGAAGGGAGTAAAAGTTTAGTGCTTTTACAATGGGTTCAAACTTAAACAACCATCAGCTCAATATAGAATGCTATGCAGGGCAGCCCCGGTGGCGCAGCGGTTTAGCGCTGCCTGCAGCCTAGGGTGTGATCCTGGAGACCGGGGATCGAGTCCCACGTCGGGCTTTCTGCATGGAGCCTGCTTCTCCCTCTGCCTGTGTCTCTGCCTCTCTCTCGCTCTCTCTGAATGAATGAATAAATCTTAAAAAAAAAAAAAAAAAAAGAATGCTATGCACATAAGATGTTGTATATGAACCTAATGGTAACCACAAATCAAAAACCTATAGTAGACAAAAGAGAGAGAGAGAGAGAGAGAGAGAGAAAGGAATCCAATCATAACACTGAGGAAAGCCATCAGACCACAGGGAAGTGAGCCAGAGGAGAAGAATGAAACAGAGAGGAACTACAAAAACAATGGTAAAACAAGTAACAAAATGGCAATAAGTACATATCTAAGGATAGTTATTTTAAATGCAAATGAACTAAATGCTTCAATCAAAAGACAGGGCGGCTGAATAGATAAAAAAAAAAAAAGCAAAACTCATCTATATACTTCCTACAAGAGACTCAATTGAGACCTTAGAAACACATGAAGATTGAAAGTGAAGCAGTAGAAAAGCATTTACCATGCAAACAGAAGCAAAAATAAAGCTTGTGTAGCAATACCTGAATTGGAGAAAATAGACTTTAAAACAAAGACTATACAAAGAAACAAAGAACAGTACATACTGTTAAAGGGAATAATCCAACAAGACAGTATAACAAATGCAAATATTTATTCACCCAACATGGGAACACCTAAATACATAAAGCAACTATTAACATACATAAAAGCAGAAATTGGTAGTAATACAACAATATCAGGGGACTTTGGCATCCCACTTACATCAGTGGATAGATCATCCAGACAGCAAATCAACAAGGAAACAGGCTTTGAATGACCCATTAGACCCGATGGACCTAACTGATATATACAGAACACTGCATCCAAAACTCCAGAATGCACATTCTTTTCAAGTACACATGGAACATTCTCCAGAATACATCATATATTGGACCACAAAACAAGTCTCGATGGATTCAAAAAGACTGAAATCATATCATGCATCTTTTCTGAACACAGTGGTATAAAATTAGAAATGAATCACAAGAAAAATTTTGGAAAGAGCACAAATATATGGAGGCCAAATAACAAGGTACCAAACAAATGAATGGGCCAACCAAGAAATCAAAAAATACATGGAGACAAATGAAAATGAAAACACAATGGTCTAAAGTCTTGGGGTGCAGCAAAAGCAGTTCTAAGACAGAAGTTTTAGCAATACAGGCCTACCTCAAGAACTAGAAAACTCTTTAGATGCCTGGGTGGCTCAGCAGTTTAGCGCCTGCCTTCGGCCCAGGCCATAATCCTGGAGTCCCGGGATCGAGTCCCACATTGGGCCCCCTACATGGAGCCTGCTTCTTCCTCTGCCTATATCTCTGCCTCTGTGTGTGTGTGTGTGTGTGTGTGTGTGTGTGTGTGTGTG
This sequence comes from Canis lupus dingo, assembly GCF_003254725.2. NCBI lineage: Eukaryota > Metazoa > Chordata > Mammalia > Carnivora > Canidae > Canis > Canis lupus. The sequence goes on from NC_064277.1 coordinate 19,015,625, forward strand.
TGTGATGAATAAATAAATAAAATATTTAAAAAGAAAAAGAAGTAGAAAAAATCTCAAAAAACAACCTAACCATACACCTAAAGGAGCTAGAAAAAGAAGAACAAACAAAATCCAAAGATAGTAGAAGGAAGGAAATAATAAACATTAGAGCAGAAATAGAGACCAAAGAGCTGGTTGTTTGAAAAGATCAACAAAATTGATAAATCTTTAGTCAGATTCACCAAGAAAAATAAGATAGAGGATTCACATAAATCAGAAACGAAAGAGGAGAAACAACCACCAACATTACAGAGATGCAAGAGATTATAAGAGGATATCATAGAAAATCATGAGCCAAAAAACTGGACAGCCTAGAAAAAATGGATAAATTCCTAGAAACATATAATCTTCTAAAACTTTATCAAGAAGAAATAGAAATTTTGAACAGATTGCTTATCAGCAATGAAATTTAATCTGTAAGCAAAAAACTCCCACCAAACCAAAGTCCAGGACCAGACGGCTTCACAGGTTAATTCTACCAAACATTTAAAGTAGAGTTAATACCTATTCTTCTCAAAGTAGTCCAAAAAATAGAAGAGGAAGGAAAGCTTTCAAATTCATTCTATGAAGCCAGCATTACTATAATACCAAAACCAGATAAAGACTACAAAAAAAAAGAACTACAATCTCTGATAAATATAGATGCAAAAATCTTCGACAAAATATTAGAAAACTGAAATCAACAATACATTAAAAAAATCATCCACATGAATAAGTGGGATATATTCTAGAAATGCAGGTGTGATTCAATACTCACAAATTAATCAATATGATACATCACATTAATAAGAGAAAGGATAAAAATCATATGGTCATATCAATAGATGCAGAAAAAGCATTCGACAAAGTGCAATATCCATTCATAATAAAAAGTCTCAGCAAATTATGTTTAAAGGGAACAAACTTCAACATAAGCAAGGCCACATCTGAAAAAACCACAGCTAACATCCTCAATGGTGAAAAACTGAGAGCTTTTCCCTGAAGAGCAGGAGCAAGACGAGGTTGTCCACTCCCACCACTTCTAGTCAATATAGTACTAGAAGTCTTAGCCACAGCAATTAGACAACATAAAGAAATAAAAGACATCCGAATTGGTAAAGAAGAAGTAAAACTTTTAGTATCTGCAGATGACATGATACTCTATATAGGAAACCTTATAGACTCCACCAAAAAACTACCAGAACTGATAAATGAATTCAGTAAAGTCACAGAATACAAAAGCAATATACAGAAATTTATTGCATTTCTATACACTAGTGATGAAGTAGCAGAAAGGGAAATTAAGAAGATAATCCCATTTACAATTGCACCACAAAGAATAAAATAACCAGAGAAGTTAAAGACCTGAAATATATATATTTCATTGATATAAATATATCAATATAAAACATTGATGAAAGAAATTTATATTCCATGATGAAAGAAAATATATTCCATGCACATGGATTGGAAGAACAAATAATGTTAAGATGTCCATACTACCACAGCAATCCATAGGTTTAATGCAGTCCTTATCAAAATACCAACAACAATTTTCACAGAACTAGAACAAATAATATTAAAATTTGTATGGAACCACAAAAGACCCCAACTAGACAAAGCAATCTTGAGAAAGAACAAAGCTGAAGGTATCATAATCTCAGATTTCAAGATACACTACAAAGCTGTCCTAATCAAAACAATATGGTACTGGCACAAAAACATACACATTGGTTAATAGAACAGATTAGAGAGCCCAGAAATAAACCCATGCATATGCAATGCAAAGAATGAAACTGGACCACTCTCTTACACCATACACAAAAATGAACTCAAAATTGATTAAAGAGGGATGCCTGGGTGGCTCAGCGGTTGAGCATCTGTCTTCAGCCCAGGGCATGATCCTGGGGTCCCAGGATCGAGTCCCACATTGGGCCCCTTACATGGAGACTGCTTCTTCCTCTGCCTATGTCTCTGCCTCTCTCTCTGTGTCTCTCATGAATAAATAAAATCTTTTTAAAAAAATCTTTTAGGGGATCCCTGGGTGGCTCAGTGGTTTGGCACCTGCCTTCGGCCTGGAGTGTGATCCTGGAGTCCTGGGATTGAGTCCCACATCTGGCTCCCTGCATGGAGCCTGCTTCTCCCTCTGCTTGTGTCTCTGCCTTTCTCTCTCTCTCTCTCTCTCTCTCTCATGAATAAATAAATAAAATATTTTTTAAAAATCTTTAAAAAAATTGATTAAAGACCTAAATGTGAGACTTGAAACCATAAAACTCCTAGATGAAAACATAGGCAGTAATTTATTTTACATCAGCTATAGAGACATTTCTAGATATGTCTCCTCAGGCAAAGGAAACAAAAGCAAAATTAAACTAGTAGGACCACACCAAAAGAGAAAGCTTTTGCACAGTGAAGAAAACCACCAACAGAGCAAAAAGGCAACCTACTGAATGGAAGACTATATTTGCAAATGACATATCCAATAAAGAGCATCCAAAAAGAACTGATATAACTCAACACCCAAAGATAAGTAATCTGATTTAAAAATGGGCAGAACGGGATCCCTGGGTGGCTCAGAGGTTTAGCGCCTGCCTTTGGCCAGGGTGCGATCCTGGAGTCCCGGGATCGAGTCCCACGTCGGGCTCCCGGCATGGAGCCTGCTTCTTCCTCCTCCTGTGTCTCTGCCTCTCTCTGTCTATCATAAATAAATAAATAAATAAATAAATAAATAAATAAATAAATAAATCTTTAAAAAAATTTTTTTAAAAATGGGCAGAAGACATGAATAGACATTTCTCCAAAGAAGATATGCAGATGCCCAACAGACAGCAACATGAAAAGATGCTCAACATCACTCATCATCAGGCAAATGCAAATCAAAACCACAATAACATGTCATCTCATACCTGTGAGAATGGCTAAGATCAAAAACACAAGAAACAACAAGTGTGGAGAAAAAGGAATTCTCATACACTAGTGGGAATGCCAACTGGTGCAGCCACTGTGGCAAACAGTATGGAGGTCCCTCAAAAAGTTAAAAAATAGAACTACTTATGATCCAGCAATGGCAACTACAGGGTATTTGCCCAAAGAATACAAAAACACTAATTTGAAAAGATATATGCACTCCTATATTTATTGCCGCATTGTTTACAACAGCCAAAATATGTAAATAGCCCAGGTGTCCATCAACAGATGAATGGATAGAGAAGACGTGGTATACATATATGCAATGGAATATTAATTACTCAGCCATAAAAGAGAATGAGATCTCCCCATTTGTAACAACACAAATGGACCTGAAGGGTATAATGCTAAGTGAAATACATCTGTCAGAGAAAGACAAATACCATATGATTTCACTCATATGTGGAATTTAAGAAACAAAACAAATGGGTGAACAAAGAAGAAAAGAGACAAACAAAAAATCAGACTCTTAATTATAGGAACAAACTGTTAGTCGCCAGAGGGCAGGTGGGTGGGGCGATGGGTGAAATCAGTGATGGGGATTAAGAGTACTTACTGTGGTGAGCGCTGAGTAATGCACAGAGTTGTTGAATCATTATACTGTACACTTGAAACTAATATAGTACAGTGTACTAATTATGCTTCAATAAAAAAAACCAATAGGATAAAACATAGATCAAACTGAGAGAGTATTCACAGTTAAAACAATGAAATATTTTGGAATTTTTAAGGCATAGGCTAAAGTCATTAATTTGGGACTTTGTAAATTAAATATGCATGAAACTATTTCAAAAGGAACAATTACGAGATAAAGAGGGTATAACTTCCTAGCTAATTGAGCAAAAACTCGGAAAAAAAGAGAAAGGTCAGATCAATTAATCCAGTAGCATGCTGGAAAGGAGGGAAGTGTAGATAATGTGGGACAATTAGAAAGCAAAATAAATGAGAGGACAGGAAAAAAATCCAAATACATCAGAAATGGGTGGAAATAGACAAAAGCTTCCATTTAAAAGATAGATTATTACATTAACTTGAACACAAATCCAGCTCAATGCTACTTAAAGACATACATCTAAAACATAAGAACACAGAAAAAAAAAATGCACATATATAACCCAAACCCAAAATGCATCCATTAACCCAAACCCTAGGACCAAATGTGTTTCCAAATTCAGGTTAATTTTAATTTAAGAAATTAATATAGGTCATGTGTTATATTTCATGTAACACTCCCATTGGGGTTTGAGTCATCACCTCATAATCAAACACAGTAATATTTCTGGAAAAACATAAATATTCACACTAAGAAGAATAAAACTATAAATGGCTTCGCCTCAGCATAACAGCAGATTTTGCTGTCAAATAAATTATGAGAAAAACTTTGTTTTCAGAGCTTTATGGTTTTCAGAACTGCAGGTATGTAATTACAGACTTAAACCAAGCAAATACTAGCCAAAAGAACTGGCATACCTGGGACAGTGTCAAACAAAATAAATTCTAAGGCAAACCACATTACTAGGGGTTACCACACAAAGCTATTTTTTAAAGCCTCAATGTACCAGGAAGATACAACAAATCTAAATTTATATACACTTATTGAGATAGCCTCCAAACATAAAGAGAAATTGAGAGTACAAGGAAAATGTGTTGTACCCATCAAATAATTTTCAATTTATTATACCCTATTTGTTCCGTATTTTAGTGTGGGTCTATCGTGCCAGCTAGTAAATGGGTGTCGAGGGGATGTTTTCACACAAGAATGACTTCCAAGGTCACCTTGAGAGGCGCTAGGTGAGGCCCTTGACACTCATGACCTCCTTTGATCCCACAACGTGGTGGCTGGCATCCCCTTCTTGCAATAAGACAGATGAAGTAATTTGCCCAAAGTCATATTGCTAAGTACCAGAATTTGGATTCGAATTTAGTTCTGTTTGACTCCAAAGACCCAGGACCTTTTCAGAGTATCATGAAATAAGCATAAGACATTGTCCCTTGATTTATTGAAGTTAAAGTGGCAGCTATTATGCAGGAGAATTAAAATCGGGACAAGGGATCTATCATTTCCCAGGAGGCATCTTCTCAAGCAACCACGCATGAGAGGCTCGTTCCAAAGTTTTACACCATCTTCACCCTCTTGCCTCTCCCCAAATCTTGCCATTTTCTCCCTGACCTTGAGACAGCTTTGACATTGAGACGAACTCCCAAATCCCCAGACATTCTGATATTCCTCAGCCTGACATCCTATTATGCTTTTAACACAAACATGCAGAGTTGTTTGGGCAAAGGACGAGTTTATAATTTAAAATGTGAAGCCTGGGATCCCTGGGTGGCGCAGCGGTTTGGCGCCTGCCTTTGGCCCAGGGCACGATCCTGGAGACACGGGATCGAATCCCACGTCGGGCTCCCGGTGCATGGAGCCTGCTTCTCCCTCTGCCTCTGTCTCTGCGCCTCTCTCTCTCTCTCTCTGTGACTATCATAAATAAATAAAAATTTAAAAAAAAATAAAATAAAATAAATAAAAATGTGAAGCCTTTCTACTCTCCTTCACCAATTACCCTCCATAAAATGGAGAAACCAAGTGTTACTAAAATGGGTCACGGTAACAGCAGTTGGCATAGAAATACAGAGTGATAAAGTCTAGAAATAAAAACGGCATCTTTGCCCTTCTGTTTCAAGAACACCAGAGACCGCTCCAGAAGTCAAACCGCACGGGGAGTCCTTCCCTTTGCCAGGGATGTCGGAGAAGGATCCAGACAAGAGCTCTGCAGGCTCACAAAGCACCTTGCAGAGGGATGGACACGTGCGAACTCCCCATCCGCCGCGAGAGGGCGCTCATCCAAAGGGAGTGAAAGGTCATCCTGCCCTAAATTCGCACCGGAAGAGCCACCTCCCTGTCCAAAGGGGTTAAGCATATTTTTATAACCAGGGGCTGCTTGACAGAATGGGTGAAACAAGGATCCAAACTAAGATTTTTCTCCAATACCACTTTGGTGGGTGTCACTCCCATTTCTGTAATGAGTGCTCAGAGATCCACACACAGAATGCCAGGTTTGCCTGTCTGTATGGTGAAACAGAAACCAAATGAATTGTTCACATAAAACAATGCCAACAGGTGCTGGCCTTAAGGGAGTCTTAGTTTTGGTGGACTTCGCCAAAAAATGGAGAATAAAGGGGATTCAGCCTGCGTTTCCCTTTTAGAAAGGCAGGGGGAAATGTGCAATTAAACCTTGTAACCCTTATAAACCACCCAAGAGCGAAAACTTTGGGTTCAAATTCCATTTTTATTATCTTTCGAAAGTATGCATAGCAGCTGTCTCAGCCTCTTTGTCTCTCCAGATCGCTGGTACAAGGTTTCTCCTGGATAACTCATTCCTTCAAATGGCTTCCACTGACAAATCCATCCTGCAGATCTGATTGCTGGTTATCTGTAACCTTGGATTCATTGTGTAACCTGCCTGAGCCTCTGTTTCCTTATCTGTAAAATGGGAATAATAACAGGACCTCCCCCAGCGAGCAACTTTAAGTATCCAATAAGAAAAATAATGTAAAGCATTTGGTAAAGTGCTTGGTCCAACCACATACCCCATAAATGTTCATTATTATAATTCATTTCTTCACAGATACTTCTCGAACACCTATGGCATGCCAGGTACTCTCCTAGGTGCTTGGGGTGCATCGATGAATAAAACTGGGAATGATCCCTGGCATTACACAAGGGGCGTGCTAAGTGAATAACATGCTAGACAGCAAGCATGTTATGCTTGTGTTGTGAAAAGGAAAGTAAGTAAGCAGACTATAGAACTTGAAAAATTAGTTACAGTCTTCAACAGGGAGATCAGGTAGGCCTCATTTAAAGGTGGGGCTTAAGTAAAGATTTGGAGAAGGTGTAGGAGATACCACGTGGCAGGCAGGGAGCATTACAGGCCAATGGAACAGCCGTTCAAAGGCTCTGCAGCAAAAATGTGCCTGGTTTGCTTCAGAACAGAACAGGAGCCCAGCACAGCTGAAGCAGAGAGAACATCTCCAGACCGAATGACCCATTCTCACATCAACCACTGTGAGGTCCAAAAACAAACACAGGATCCCTGTCTTTTCAAGCCTGTCACTTTTTCCCTCCTTATAAATGGTACATTCTTCCAAGAAATAACCTTGAGGCCATTTTTTTTTATTCCTTCTAGACTTCATTCTTGACATTATATTATTATTATTACTATTATTATTATTACTATTACTATTACTATTATTAGGGTTTTCTTGGTGTCTTTAGATTTATCCTTTTCTTTCCATCTCGGCTGTCGTAACACGAAGACAGAATACAACTTGGCCTTAAGACCAAAAAATGTATGTGCCCTTCTTTATAAGTTGCAAAGGTCTGTAAAATTTTATGAAGCTGAGCATTTCTCATTCTTAGGTGCCCCTGCTTTGCCTGTGTGCTTGATCTGCCTCGCAGGTATTCAAAACTGCCTCGCCTCTGTCTGCACGCTTATCACCCACCTTACTTCTAAGATAGTTGGATTGTTTCTTAAGAGTCTCCCCCCTGACCTCCCAGCTATAATCAATACGATGCAAAACTTTCTGATTGACCTTTTTAAGATACCACATTCATTAGTCATCTCTCTGTGTAAGGACTCTGTCGTGACTATTTATTACTTACTGGATACAGTCTAAATTGCAATGCCCATCCTCCTAATTATTAACAACCCGAGATCAGAAACTTCTTCTGTAGTCCAAGAAAGACTTAGCATGGTGAGGGAGACATTACTGAATTGATCTGAAAAGAAAAGAAAATGAAATTTACCTAATGCCAAGTGCTGCCCCTCTGAGGGCTATATTGTCGGGTTTTGTTTTTTATTTTAAAATCAGATTCCTTGAGGTATAATTTACATACAGTAAGATTTATTCTTTATAGTGTATAATTCTGAGTTTTGACAAACACATATGGTTATGTCACTACTATTGTAATCAAGATATAGAACCGCTGGGCACTCTAAAACATTCCCTGGTGTACCTTCACAGGCAAGCCCTCCCTCTGCCTCCAGCAATTATTGATCTGCTCCATGTTCCTATACTTTTCTCCTTTTCTGCATGTCCTGTAAATGGAATCATCCAGTAGATGAGCTTTTGAGCCTGACTTCTTTCACTTAGCATCATGTAATTGAAATTCACCCCTCTTGTTGCAGGTATCAATACTTTGTTCCTTTTCCCACTTTATGGATGGACCAGTTTGTTTATCCACTTACCAGCTGAAGAACATTAGACTGTTTCCAATTTGGGGTAATTATGAATAGAGCTGCTATAATCATTCACATACAGGTTTTTGTGTGAACATTTGTGTTCATTTTTCTTCGGATAAATACATAGAAGTAGAATTGTCGGAGCCTGTGATATACTTAAGTTTTACTTTATTATTTATTTGTTAATTTATTTATTTGAGAGAGAGAGAGAGCAAGCTAGCAGGGAGGGACAGAGAGAGAGAGAATCTTAGTTAGGCTCCATGCCCATTGCAGAGCCCAACATGGGGCTCTATCTCACAACCCTGAGGTCACGACCTAAGCCGAAATCAAGAGTCGGATGCTCAACCAACTGAGCCACCAGGTGCCCCTGCTTAATTTCTTTTTTAAGATTTTATTCATTTATTCATGAGAGACACAGAGAGAGAGAGTCAGAGACACAGGCAGAGGGAGAAGCAGGCTCCAGGCAAGAAGCCTGACATGGGACTCGATCCCAGGTCTCCAGGATCACACCCTGGGCCAAAGTCAGGTGCCAAACTGCTGAGCCACCCAGAGGTCCCCCACCTGCTAATTTTTAAAAGAAACATCACACTGTTTTCCAAAGGGGCTGTAACCATCTTCCATTCCTGCCAGCAATTTAGGACCGTTCCAGGTGTTCTAGTCCACACCAACACTTGGTATCGTCAGGTTTTTCTTTTTTATTATTATTTTACCAAGGCAAACAGGTATATTTCATGGCAGTTTTAAGTCACCTTTCCCTAAGGACAATGTTGAGCATCTTTCCCCGTGCTTACTTGCCATCTATATATTGTCTTGGTGAAATGTCTACTCAACTCGTTCTGTGTTTTTAACTGCTTTGTTTGTTTTCTTATTATGGACTTTGGAGAATTTATTATAATTCTGGATACAAGTCTTCTAACAAATATATGTTTTGCAAATATTTTCTCTTAGTTTGTCTTTTTAAAAAACTTTGCATACAATAGAATTCACATTGGTGTACAATCCTATGAATTTTAACACATGCACAGACTCTTGTAACCACCTCCACAAACAGGACACAGAATTCACTAAAAGAATTCGCTCATGTTCTCCCTTTGGTCAGAACCTCTCACCACCGCAGCCTCTGGCAATCTGTTCTCTGTTCCTATAGTTTTGTTTTTTTCCACATCTCAAATAAAATGCAATCTTATAGTATATAATCCTTTGAGACTGGCTTCTTTCACTTAGTATAATGCTGAACAGTGGTCTGTGACATGGATGTATCACAGCTTATTTACCCATTTGCCCACTAAAGGACATTTAAGTTATTTCCAGTTTTGGGCCATAAAGATTTTTTGGAAAATAATCCTTATGATAAATAAACACAAAATATCAGATATTGTTGAAGACAATAGATTTAAGAAACACTGTTAAGTTTGAGAAAGCCAATGAAGAAGAGTTATTAGCAAAGTGGACAGAAAGACCATCATGGGGCCAGCCCAGGGTCATGTACCCTCAGGGAACAGGAGAAGCCCAAAATGGGCATGAGGAGCATGGCAAGCCAGAAAGGCAGCCCATGTCAACACAGGACTTTGGCTTGCCATTGAATGCAAGAGAATTACTGGTAACATTATGAAGCTACGATCATATTAAGTATTTTACTTACATTTTTATAATTTCTCCTCTCTACTTCTCAGAAACCATTATAACCAATAAAAAGCGATTTGCACCAGAACAGCTAAAACCTAAATGGGGAGAAAAGTTCAGAAGCCTATTGAGGAAGAGAGCCAGGAAAATATCCAGCTGAGCACCTCAAATGACAGGCTTTTTTTGTTCTCTGAGCTTCCCTTGTCTATTCCAGGGGCAGGGAACAGGGAGATAATTTCTAGTGTTTTGGTTGTTAGTTGGAAGAGAATCTGCTTTTCAGGAGAGGAAAACTTTTTCCTGTCACTCGGGAAAATCTCAGATATATCTGTCCCATAAGGAATGCCTGGGTGGTGCAGTTGGTTAAGTGACTCTTTGCTTCAGCGCAGGCCATGATCTCAGGGCCCTGAGGTTGAGCCCCGTATCAGGCTCTGCACTCAGCAAGGAGTCTACTTGGGTTTCTCTCTCTCTCAATCTCTCTCTCTCTCTGTCTCAAATAAATAAATCTTTTTAATAAATTGTCACATAATTTCTTATATAAAAGACTCATAAGAAATTGAATAACATTGTGAAAACAGCAGTTTTGCAAGAGATGCAGTTTTCTTCATAGGAAATTGCTTCTTTTTTTAAAATTAATTAATTAATTAATTAATCTCTACACCCAGGCTGAGGCTCGAACTCACAACCCTGAGATCAGGAGGTGCATGCCCCTCCAACCAAGCTGGCCAGAGCCCCCATAAGAAATTGTCTTTTATCCATCTTCAGCATAATCCATCAGAACATAACATGTGGAAAATTCTGATGTATTCGCATCCCTTTTTTCAGATGTGGTCAGTGATATCACCAGAGGTAAAGATCACCTAGGGATACTTGACACACATGCAAATTGTTAAGCCCTGTCTCAGACCAACTAAATCAAAATTGGGAGGGGATGCGGGGACAGATCCCAGGCATCTGGCACATGAAAGTTTGAGAAACACTATATAGAAAAGTATGGTTGCTCTTAGGCCATGTAATAATGCAGAAACAGAAATGGAGAGATTTAGGAAAATGAATAATTAACATGTCCTTCAAGCTGCTTCTGTGGATATTAATTGCTTCCACTGTGCTTTTTGGCAGCCAATTAAGAGCTGAGTTCTTTGGCAAGTGCCCGGGGTGTGCACCTTCTCTTTATTGACTAAATCTTTCTAATTTAAATACTTTGAAGTGTGTTAGCCCACAAAAGAAGTTGTACTGTGGCTCATCTCTTCAAAAACTCTTGATAAGCATATTAATAAAGAAGAGAAGTTGATGATATTTTCGTTTCTATTTGCCCAAACAATCTGCTCCAAGTGTGTTAGCTCTCTGACTGTTAGTGTCTGCCCTGTCCATCATGAATGAGACATAAACACAGACCAGGAGGTCCTTGGCTTGGAAACACCTACCCCACATAGTTTACATGTGCCTGAAAGTCATAAACTGCAGTTCCTAAAAATATTCTCAGGTTTGGATTGTGCTCCCACAGTTAGCAGAGGTTACTGAAGTGTTAGACTATGTTTCATGAATCTCCTTATTCTTTCTTCAGGAAATCACTAGGGGATTCGACAATTTTCTCTTTAAAAGCAGCATAAATAGAAGAGGCTAACCAGCGAGAAATAAGTGGAAGTTTCAAGTCAAAAAAACATATTGCATTTATTTTACAAGCCTATTTATGCTTAAATCTAACACTTCCCCAGAGATCTTGATATACATATACTTCATGGAAGAAGATGCCAGCCTGAATAACAATATCCATGGTCACTCTCTGTGTCTGGCAGCAAATAGCATTTGTTAGGCCCTCATGGGCATGTGTGAAATGCTGGATGTGTTTACAAAGCCTCTATAAGTGTTTACAATTTTGAGGAAAAAAATAACACCAGATCCACATTGAAAGATATGTTCAGATAACTTGGATTTCTAAAACCCAACAGAAAAATAGGAAGAATGCTTCCACTGAAAATAACACAATATGGAACTTTCAGTCCATAAAATTAAAAACACCGTCATGCCTATCAGAATGGTATAGAGAAAGTCAACAACCACCACCATTGTTTGCTTTGGAAAAATTAGAAAAACAAAACACATGAACATTATAGTTGATTTGCTGATTAGATTTAACTTTCTTTTCTTTTTTTAAAAATTTTATTTATTTATTCATGAGAAACAGAGAGAGAATGGGAGGCAGAGACACAGGCAGAGGGAGAAGCAGGCTCCATGCAGGGAGCCCGATGTGGGACTCGATCCCAGGCCTCCAGGATCACGCTCTGGGCCGAAGGCAGGCACTAAACTGCTTGGCCACCGGGGTTGCCCTTAACTTTCAATTCTATTTGACCCAATCCTTTTTGTCTTGTGGGCTGAAAATTTCTTGAGTATAAGTTTCTCATTCAATACAGCCCACTCTTTCCTTTCTACTCCTCCACCTTCAACTCTCAAGGAATGTTATTTCCTAGAGGAACCTCATGGTCTGCAGTCTCACTTCTGCACCATACATTGTATTATATATACATATAAATATATACTTTGTGATGTTTTCCCTTAAAGAACTTTGGTTTGGCCCGTTACCCTAACACTTTGTATGATTCCTTTTCAATCACGCAGTTGATGATAACTGGAAGTTCCCTTAGAGTTCCTCAATTTTTAAAAATTAAATCTTTTAGATTCATTCTGGGCCATTTCCTTTTCTAGTCCTTGACTCTTTCTTGAAATGACCCCTTTTAGTTCAGCCAAATGTAAACAAAACAGAATTTTAGCTCTGCTCTTAGAAGAGCTGTGTTTAGACTACAATTTGCTTCAGGCCAATGCTTTTCAAAGGGAAGATTTGATCTCTGGAAATCCTTGAAGGTGAAAGATGCCAAGGATCAGGAAGGCAGATTGTAAAATGTATATATTTATCATTCATAACTTATGTTAGAGGAAGAAATAGATTTAGATGCAAGTAAAAAGCACCTAAGCATGGCAGGCCACTTATATAATTCAAAAATGCAAAATTGTCCTATAATTCATTGAAGTATTGATTTATACCCCCATCTTATTTCAAAATGGATGTTATTATATGATTTCATTATATGAGATGTCTAAAAGAAGCAAATACATTGAGACAGAATGTAGATTGGTGGCTGCCTGGGGCCAGGAGGTGGTGGTGGGAAGAGATAAGGAATAGCTGCTAATGCATACAGGGTTCCTTCTTGGAGCAATGAAAATGTTCTAAAATTAGATGATGGCGATGGTTACACGACTCTGGGAATATACTAAACACCACTGGATTGTATACTTTAAAAGGCTAAGTTTTATGGTTATGTGCATAATATCCCAGAAAAGCTGTTCTTTTTCAAAACATATTTACATAGTTCTCTTCCATCAACAAGATGACAACCCAGTAGAAAATGGGCAAATGACATCTACCACTTATGCAAAAGTCTTTATCAAAATGTATCCAATAAATTTCTATTTTTTCTGTTATCAGTTTATAAGCTAATTAGAAAGTTTTGCTTCTCTATATGTTTATTAAATGCATTCAAAACCTGGGGGGCAGGGGAAGACAATGGGCAAATGATGTGTCCTGGAAAGTCAGTGTAGGAGGAAATTTAATCAGTCAGATAAGTATGTAAACAGACAAAGTATCATGAACAGTTGGGGAAAAATGCAAAACAAAACAACAATGGGATGTTTCAGCCCATTCTATTGACAGAATCATAACAGTCCCCAATGATAGCAGGAGGTATGAGTGAGACTCTCATACAGAGCTGGCAGGGACATAAATTGGTTCAACAGTGTTGGAGGGCAATTTGGCAAGATCTCAAAAGGAAGAGTAAGTGTAGGCAACAACCCAGCACTTCCATTTCTCAGCACACTCATGCACACAGGGACATCCATTAGCACTGATGGCAAATCCCTATCAATAAAGGGATTGAGAATTAAACTATATCCCATATATACAATGGGATACTACATAGCCCCAAATAAATACTTTAGATTCGCGAGGAGAAAAACATTTACAAAACACAGGCCACATGATTTTTCTTAAGGGAGGAGGAATAAGAAAAATTAGATTCGGGCAGCCCATGTGGCTCAGCAGTTTAACGCCACCTTCAGCCCAGGGCCTGATCCTGGAGACCCGGGATGGAATCCCACGTCAGGCTCCCTGCATGGAGCCTGCTTCTCCCTTGCCTGTGTCTCTCTTTCTCTCAGTGTGTCTCTCACGAATAAATAATCTTTAAAAAAAAAGAAAAAAAGAAAAAAAAATAAGATTCAACTAAGGGTTTTAAGCACATAATGAGGTTTGGCTCACCTGCTAGATAGAACTGGGTCACATTTGGCTCTTCACTTTTAGACGCCAATGCAAAGACGAGAAATCTGATCTATTACACAATTGGACCTTGATGTAGAGACATACGACCATTCCTGACAGTAAGATCAGAGAGAAATTTCCTCCAGGCTTTTTAGAAAAAGGCCACCATGTATAGTGCATAATAAGCAATGTCCTCAAACATCATTCTCTCATCCATAGGGCTGACCGTCATTTCTGCAAAGATGAGTCCCTGTACTGCAATCTCTAAGTGTCTGGCTTTATCAGAAGATTCATTTTTGAGAGCAGGGGATTGAAAATAAGGTGCCCAGTATTCTCCTCAGGCAGCACAGTGTTTGACATTTTTAAACTTGAATGCTTTTGGTGGGACATACACTCCTTGGAATAGCAGCATTGAATAGAACTTCTTGGAATGAGGAGAATGTCCCATGTCTTCCCTGCACAGTGGGGTAGCCAACAGTCACATGTGGCTGCCAACTGAGTACTTGAAATGGGGTGAGTTTGGTGAAGGAACTGGCTTTAAATTTTATTTAATTTTAATTCATTTTAATTTAAAGAGTCATGTGTGGCCAGTCGTAACCCTATTGCACGGGATGCTAGAAGAGGAGCTCTTGGAAAGCCATGGGTCCTCCACTCACATTCTCTACCTTATTAAACCTCCATTCTGATTGGATTGTATATCCACCTTTGTTTACTTATTCAATAAATGCTCTTTCTACTTGGAGGTATTAGGTCTGTGTCAGAGACAGCACTTACCCCCTCAAGAGCAACATGGAGCGAGGTAGGACTGCACTGCATGATGGATAGGCCATGCATACAGTGGGGAATGCAAGGTCCTAGAAGAGCACAGGTCGATGTTAGGAATCCTAACTTGAATTTGGTGGGCAGAGAAGTGCTAAATCTTTTTTGTAGAGATTTAATTTATTTTTTTGAGAGAGAGAATGCACACGAGCTCAAGGACGCACAAGAGAGCACAGGCAATGGAGAGAGGTAGAGGGAGAAGGAGGGGCAGAGGGAGAGGAAGAAGCAGACTTCCCACTGAGCAGGGAGCCCGATGCAGGGCTTGATCCTAGGACCCCAGATTCATGACCTGAGCCAAAAGGCAGATGCTTACCGTGGGAGCCACTCCTCCCCTTTAAATATTTTATATATTTATTTGACAGAGAGAGAGAGAGACAGAGCAAGAGAGCAAGAGAGAGAGAGAGCAGGGAACAATTCTCAGAAGAGGAAACAGTGTGACCTATTCTGGGGATTCGAAGAAATTCGCTAGAACTAAGAATGCAGTGGCAGGGACTGTGAAAGATGCACCAGGATGAGACCGTGTGGGATGTCAGAACTGTGTTCACCTGACTTTGGACTTTGTCCTGATGACCGAAGAAAACCACTGAAAAATATTAAGCAGAGGTGTAGGTTCCTATCATATCTGCTGTTCAAAACAGACCCACAGGAATTAGCATATGATCCTGCAAGTCCATTTCTGGGCATCTACCCAAAAGAACTGAAAGTAGCACAGGGGCTTGACTAGATACTTGCTCACCCATGTTCACAGCGGCAGTATTCACGAAGGTCAAAAGGTGGAAACCACCCAATCCAATGACAATGGTGGATATCCATTGAATGGATAAATAAAATGTATAGACCTACAGTGGACTATTATTCAGCCTTTGTAAGGAAGGAAATCCTGACACATGCTACTACATGGATGAACCTTGAAGACATCACTAAATGAATAAGTCAGAGACAAGAAGATAAATATATGATTCTATTTATATTAGGTACCTAGAATTGTCAAATTCATAGAGATAGAAAGTAGAATGCTGGGGGAGGAGAGAGGTGGGAGATGCTGTTTAACAGGTATTCATGAGTAATGAGTACTTCATGAGTTCCAGTTTGAGAAGATGCAAGCGTTCTGGAGCTGGGTGGTAGTCACACTGCTGAGTGTGAATGTATATAATGCCCCTCAATTGCATACTTAAAAATGGTTAAAACGTAAATTTTATGTTATGTTTATTCCCCCATAATAAAAAAATAATAAGTCCTCTAAAACTACACAACTGATCTCCTAACTGAGTTCTCTGTGGCCATTCTCGAGCCTTTACAGTTTATTTTCTACACAGCAGAGGGAATTTTGAAATGCAAGTGCAGACACATCAATCCCCTGTGGAAAAGCTTTTACTGGCCAGACAGGCCTCTAGTCATTGGTCCCTTGTCACCTCCAGGGCCTCACATCCACTCTACCCCTGTTTCCCTCCACTGTGACTCCACTGGCTTCCTTGCTGCTCTTCAGACCCACCAAGCAGGCCTCTCTTCTAGGGCTTTCTCTACCACCTTTCAAGTATCATCCTTGACCACCCTATCTAAAAACATTCCTACCTTGCTTTTCTTTATAGCACTTCCCCCCTCCATCATTTTAATATATATCCATTTGTTAATTTAATTATCTGCTTCTTCTGTAATGTAAGCTCCACAAAGGCAAGGACTTTATTGTGTACACTACTGAATCCCCAGTGACTGGAACAGGGCCAGTCATGTAGGGGACATTCAATAAATATTTGCTGAGTTAAATAATTATATTTGTGTTGGAATATTGTGGGCATGGGCTTGCAGTGCCAGGACAAAACAGCTGGTAATTGTTTTGGCTCCTGGGGCAATCACATGAGGGGTCAAGATGGCCAGGATGGTGGCAGTGGGGGCACAGAGAGGTTCAGGGACACAGATATTTAGAAGAAAGAATCAAGAGGTTGGATGGAGGGTTCGTTGGGGGAGCAGGTTTGCAAAAGAAGCAAGCTCTGTTTTAAACACTTGCAGTGGGCTATCCCCTTAGAGATATTCCAGGGGAAGTTAAGCATGTTCAGCAGAGAGATCTGAGCTAGAAATGTCATTTCAGCAATTCTTTTTTTTTTAAGATTTTATTTATTTATTCATAAGAGACACAGAGAGTGAGGTAGAGACATAGACAGAGGGAGAAGCAGGCTCCCCACGAGGAGGCCGATGTGGGACTCAATCCCAGGACTCCGGGATCACAAGCTGAGCCAAAGGCAGACGCTCAACCACTGAGCCATCAGGTGCCTCTCATTTCAGCAATTCCTAAATAAAATCTTGGGGAAACTTTGAGGACTGTTGAACAGTAGTTAGAGGCTATACTTTTTTGAATAATTACGTCAACGTACATGTGCAACGCTGCCAATTTCAGATTCATGTACTTCACTGTCAGCCAAGTTGGTCATATTTTTAAAAGTTCTGAGAAACTATTTTAAAAAAGTAAAATAATGCTACTCTTTTTCCATCTTTTTTTTGCCACTGCAACTGGGTCAGTTTTCATTGATGATATCCAAACCTTAAGCCATTATATTCTATAATCCATCTAACTAAATAATTAATGTTCAGCTTTTATGGGAACATCATTTTCTTTTCCATTTGTGAGAGACCTCCGAATCCAGCTTTATCATCGCACGTATGTGGACATAAAATCCCAAGACATTACTGATGTGCCTAAAGTCACACTGCTGGGCAGTAGCAAATTCAGAACTAGACTGGAACCTCCACTTCTATGTAAGTAGTTTATAATTATGCACAGTTGTTTTGATTTCTGTTTTGGTCTATCCTTGGAAGGACTCCTTCAAAATTGCTCATCATGGAAAGATGAATATCGTATGATTTCACGCATATGTGGAATTTAAGAAACAAAACAAATGAACAAAGAAAAGGAGACCAAAAAAATAGACTCTTAACTACAGAGAACACACTGATGGTCACCAGCAAGGAGCTGGGTGGGAGGATAAATGAAATAGGTAGAGGGGATTAAGAAAACACTTGTTAGGATGAGCCCCGAGTAATGTCTAGAATTGCTGAATCATTATCTTTGTACGCCTGAAACTAATATAACTTTGTATGTTAATTATACTGGAATAAAATATATGTACATACATAACATACTTAAGTATATACATACATACATGCAGTGAAGAAGGTTCCTCATCATGACTGCACTGAAGTTGACCAAGAACAAAGCTATCTGGATATCTCAAGGCCATGCCCTATCCACTCAGTGAAGCTATTGTCAGACACAGTTTGCTCTTTTTTTTTACTTTTTAGCACAGTTTACCTCGCTGCTAAACATGTAATGGAACTTCCTGAGAATAAAGATTTAACATTCAAGAGTTCCCATTCCTAAAAAGTATAGCCATTTGTGCCTCGAGGTTTAAGGCCCAGGCTTTGATATCGCTCACAAACTCCTCTTGAATGAGTTTCTTATTTCATGGAAAAGCATTATTAGATGGTGTCCCTAAGGACCAAAATTTAACAACCCACTCCTACAATGAAAATTTTACATTAGAGGCAAAATAAAGTATCACCTCAATAGTGATAGTCAACCAGCCAGAGCTGGTAACTTTTCTTACCATCCCAGAAACTAATTGTGGCAGATTCATGGAATGGCTACTCCAAACGCTTCCCAATGTCTTCTTCTTGTCCTCTCTTGCTATATATCCTTCCTTGCAGCTGGAGGTGTTCAACTGACCCAGTTCAGACCCAAGAGACACAAGCAGAAGTCTTCCCAGGCAACTGCTTGAAAGCTGGCCTGTCCCTCTTCCCTGTCTGCTTTCCTACTGATGGGCAGGATGGCATGCCATAGCAATTACCTTGCATTTATGAAGGAAAAGGCCAAGGGAACCATACAGTGTAGGCCCTGTCATTGTCTAACTGCTGAAGTAAACCCACCAACTCCACATTTCTTATTGTGTGAGAAATTTATTCTCTTTTCGTTTAAGCCACTATAGATGTATTTCTGTTTCCCACATCTAAATGCAATTGTAGCCAAAATACCAATGAAATAATTCAAGTAAAAAAAGTTGGGGGATGGAACCTATCAGAATATCTGGGGGTAGGACCCAGTTATATATATATAACTTACACATTTATATATTTTATATATATAATATTTATGGTTGGGCCCAGTTGATAGATAGATAGATAGATAGATAGATAGATAGATAGATAGATAAGTCTTCAGCACCTCCTCTCCCATTTAGGAACTGCTTGTATAAGATTTTCTTAGTTCAGTTGTTATATAGCAACAATCAGCTATGAAAAAAAAAAACCCTCTAATCCATTCATGATAAAAACCTCCAACAAAGTAGGTTTAGAGGGAACATACTTTAACATAATAAAGGCCATATATGAAAACCCACAGTTAACATCATACTCAATGGGGAAAAATCTTTTCCCCCTGGTCAGGGAAGACAAGGATGTGCCCTCTCACTACTTTTACTCAACATAGTTTTGGAAGTCCTAGCCACAGCAATCAGACAAGAAAGAGAAATAACAACTGGGGGGTATTATGCAGAGCAAAATAAATCAATCATAGAAAGACAATTACCATATGGTTTCACTCATATATGGAATATAATAAGCAGTGCAGAGGATCATGGGGGAAGAGAGGGAAAACTGGGAAGAAATCAGAGAGGAAGCCAAGCTATGACAGACTCTTAATTATAAGAAACACACTGAGAGCTGCTGGAGGAGAAGTGGGTCGGGGGATGAGGTAACTGGGTGACAGGCATTAAGGAGGGCACGTGATGTGATGATAGCACTGGGTGTTATACACAAATTATGAATCACTGAACTCTACATTTACTGCAATCCTTATCAAAATATCAATAGGATTCTTCACAGAGTTAGAACAAATAATCTCAACATTTGTATGGAATCACAAAAGACCCTAAATAGCCAAAGTAATCTTGAAGAAGAACAAAGCTGGAAGTATCACAATCCCAGATACTAAGATATAGCAGTAGTCATCAAAACAGTATGGTACTGACACAAAAATTGACTCATTGATCAATAAAAGAGAAAAAAAAAACAAGAAATGAACCCAAATTTATATGGTCAATTAATCTTTGACAAAGCAGGGAAGAATATACAATGGGTAAAAGTCTCTTCAAAAATGGTATTGGGAAAACCAGGCAGCAATATGCAAGAGAATGAAATTGGACCGCTTTCTTATATGATACACAAAAATAAACTCAAAATGGATTGACGACCAAAACATGAGGCCTGAAACCATAAAAATCCTAAAAGAAAACACAGGCAGTAACTTCTTTGACATTAGCCATAGCAACATTTTTCTAGATATGTCTCCTGAGGCAGGGAAATGAAAGCAAAAATAAACTATTGGAACGACATCAAAATAAAAAGTTTGTACACAGTAAAGGAAGCCATCAACAAAACTGAAAGGCAACCTATGGAATGGGAGAAGATATTTGCGAATAGCATATCTGATAAAGGGTTAATATTCACAATATATAAATAAATCATAAAACTCATCGCCCCCAAAACCAAGTAACCCAATTTAAAAATGAGCATTAAATATGAATAGATATTGCTCCAAATAAGACATCCAGATGGCCAACAGACACATGAAAAGATGCCTAACAGCACTCATCATCAGGGAAATGCAAATCAAAACTACAATGAGATCTCTCCTCACACCTGTCAGAATGGCTAAAATCAACAACACAGGAAACAAGTGTTGGCAAGAATGTGGAGAAAAAGGAACCCTCATGCACGGTTGGTGGGAATGCAAACTGGGGCAGCCACTGTGGAGAGCAGTATGGAGGTTCCTCAAAAAGTTAAAAATAGAAATACCCTATGATCCAGTAATCCCACTACTAGGTATTTACCCAAAAAATATGAAAACACTAATTCAAAGAGATACATGCACCCCTATGTGTATGGCAGCATTATCTACAGCAGTCAAACTATGGAAACAGCTCCAGTGTCCAATGATAGATGAATGGACAACAAAGAATGGAATATTATTCAGCCATAAAAAAAGAATGAAATCTTGCCATTGACAACATGAATGGATCTAGAGAGTATAATGCTAAACGAAATAAGTGAGTCAGAGAAAGATAAATATGATCTCGCACATATGTGGAATTTAAGAAACAAAACAAAAGAACAGAGACAAACCAAGGAACAGATTCTTAACTCTAGAGAACAGATTGGTAGTCAGTCAGTCACCAGAGGGGAGGTGGGGGGGGGGGGATGAGTGAAACAGGTGAAGGGGATTAAGAGCACACTTAGTATGATGAGCACTAAGTAATGTATAGAATTTTTGAATCACTCTATTATACACTCGTATCTAATATAACACTATGTTAAGTACACTGGAATTAAAAATAAAGAAGATCGATGTCAAAAAAAAAAAAAAAAAGGAAAAGAATCCTAAAACGTTGATATACAAAGAAAACTTCCAAACACATGAAAACTTTTCTAATTTGGTGAGCTCCGAATGTTACCAAAAGATGACAGAGAATATCCTAGGAGCATGAAATCCTACAAAGCGTTAGAGACACTCTTGGAGGACTTGTAAAGCTCTATAGGGCTGCACCCCCCGTGACTAAGTGCTGAGCAGATTAGGGGAAATCTGCTTAGTCCGGCCAGACTCAGGCTCGGCTCCTGTCCTCACACGACCCTGGAACAGCCCACTCCCTCGTCTGTGCGGTATGTTAAGGCCTCAGCTGACGAAGCAATTGCAGGCACTGGGCTCTGTTGCTATTAGCGCCTTGGCCACATCACTGTAAACCATCTGCTGGCTTTCCCTGCATCCATCATTCTGCAGAGATCATGGTTCAGTCTGTGCTTCCACACTGAGGCCAAGCTCCCTGAGCGACAATGTTAGTCAACTCAGAAGTCAAGATCTTGCCAACCATGGGTTGTTTCTTAGAGCCTCTGTGGTTTTCCTCCTGGTCTTACAAATCATAGTGATAGTAGGGCCTCTGAAATCCGGAGCCGTTCCCTCGGTTCCCCAACTTTGCAGGCAACAGGGGGGCAGAAGTCTGAACACTGTTTTGTCATCCTTCTTGAATTTACCACCAGCCCAGGAAACACTGTGAAATGGTTGGAGTTGGCTTTTCCTGGCTCTGTTCGAACACCCCTTAGCACCCTCAGAGCTTCATCTTCTCCCAGCTGCCACGGGGTGACACTCTGCCTGCCTGGAACCACCCTCTGGAATGTCTATACCGCCCCCCCACCACCCCAGCCAATCATCTGCCACACCAGGGAAAGTGACACATCACCAATAAGCTAGGCTACACTTCAGGTTTTCTACTGCCTGGGCACCGGTCCTTTAATAACCAACCCGAACCCAGAGGAATGAGCCGTTGGTGGTACTATTTCAGGCACCAGTGCCCGGCTGCTGGGAGCCAGTCGGTGGCAACCCCAACCCCAAGCGTGCTGACACCCAGCCTGCCTCTTTTAGGGAGGGAGCCTCTGCGTCCTCGCTCTTGAGAGACACTTTTGATTACTCTGGTGCTCGAAAATAACAAAATAAAAATACGCTCTGTCCATGTTTTATTGGGCCTCTTTCCACTATCTGCTATTTCTTAAATCAAGTCATCTTTCTCATTAATCATGTCAAGTCAGAAAATGATGTCAATGTTCTCTGTGGTAGGAAACCAGGACGCTCACTACACCAGTTGACTTGTAGCACGCCACTGTAACCACACACGGGCCAAACTTTTTGTCAAAACAAGCCAGAAAAGCAGCCCGGTGGGTCACTTTCCTTCAGAGCACTGGCTCTCTCCAGTGGTCACTCAGGGTCATCCAGCTGGTGTCCCAGGGCCTGCATTTTCTCTACCACGGCCTAGTCTGTATTTTTGTTTCATGAATGAATTTGTCTCTCTGGTCTAATACAAATGAAAGAACACCTGGTTCTTTTCTCATTGATCGCCTCATTAGACTCCCCCACCGATTCTGCAAATATTTTTTTCAGTCGTACGTAGAAGCTGGCCGAATGAGCAATCTGTTGCGTATTTGTCCTGTTGCGTTATGAAGAGAAAAGCGTGACAATGACAATAGCAACGTTTTGAGTACTTAAGACTGATGTCATAACTAATTTCAAAAAGTCCTTATAACGACAGTGTCCTCTCATACCTCCTGCTAGACGTTTTGGGTCCTTTAAAAGAGCCTCTAAAATCATGGGCAAGTGTATTCCAAGTAATTTAAGAAAATACACTTTACACCTTTGCAAAAATAGCCCGTTGGGAATTACTGGTGTCAATTTCCAACCCCCAGGGACTGCCTGGTGTGAATTTCACCTGTTGCTTGTTAGTGCCCCGCGGCTTGACTCAGGGCAGCCTAGGCAGTAAACAGGAGACTGGCAGAAATAGAATTAGAAGGGGACCCCTTGTCCCTCGAGTATTTTTTTTTTTCTATTTCTCCCTTACTCTCTGTAGAATGGACTTCTGGCCGAAAAATGCTTCCTTTTACAAGAAGCCTAACAAAGAATGGGCAAATGCCCTCCTGTCTGTGATGCAAAGCAAGCCCATGCTGTTCATTCTTATGGGATAGAAACAAACTGACATGAAGACAAAATGCATTACCAGACCCATGAAGTCATGGATGAAAGATTTCATCTTAGAGGCTCTTCTGTCACAAGATGGCAGGTGCACAAAGACTGTGGTCCTGCTGTGTGCCCTTCTCTCCCCCTGTACTCTCCTGGTGAGACTTGGGAGGAGGGCCCTGCTCTTCCAGGTGTGAAACGAGCACGGTGACAACCTCACACATCAGTTGTGCCAGCAAGGACTGGCCCCACAGCCGTGTCCCTATGTCTGTGTCACGTCACTCGCTTGTGCCTGCAAGACTCACTTGGAAATATGGGGTGGGGGGGGATTTCTGTTTCTTTCTCTGTCTTTATCACATCCTCTTTTCCTATTCTGCTGCTGACACTGTCTCTCTAGTTCTACTGACTTCCATCTGGCTGCCAATTCCTTCCCACAAAGCCAGATGGAATTACAACCCAACACTGTTTGAATGTGGGTACCTACTTGTCTTATGCATCCTATCTGTACTTTGATAAAATGAGAATCTTTGAACACCATAAAAAGATGATTACCTTTTAGTGTTACATGTTCAAGGGTCAAAAGAAATAGGGAGGGAGAAACCTGATCCAGTTTCCTTTTTAAACTTTATGCTTGCAATCAAACTGATGAGATTACATAGTGACTTTGTTTAAGGAGTAATTTTTGCATTTATTGCCCGCTAATCTGGAAAAAAAAATAGGGAGAATGCTAGAATGCAGCAAATTAGTTCAGGCTTAGCAGGTTCCTGCAATGACTGCTTTGTTAGGCAAATGATATCCCCAGATGCTTTAAGGATCAGGAAAACCTGGAGCTGGAAGGACAAAAATGGACCTGTCAAAAACTGTCAACCCCTGTCAGCAGTTTTCCTTCTACTTCTGAAGGGAACTGGACCCAGTGTTAATTTCATGACACTTTTTTTTTTAAAGCTAGGATCAAATCATTGCTGCTCAAAGAATGTTTGAGAAGTAATACAATACATCTAACAATGTAATATTTAGAGGCAGTGTTGCCTGGTAGAAAGAGCAGAGCAGTTAGAGTGTAGACTGATGATGTGGATTCAAATCTTGCTTCTGCTATTCACCAGCCCTATGAACTTGGACAAATTATTAAGCCTCAGTTTCCTCATCTGCAAAAGGGAAATGAGAGGATTTTTTTGAGATTAAAATGACTGTATGTATATAAAAGAGGCATGACGTAAATAGTGGAGTCCCTCACCTGGGGGCTCGGCCGTTGAGCGTCTGCCTTCGGCTCAGGTCGTTATCCCGCAGTCCCGGGATCGAGTCCCACATCAGGCTCCCTGCATGGAGCCTGCTTCTCCCTCTGCCTGTGTCTCTGCCTCTCTCTGTGTGCGTGTCTCTCATGAATAAATAAAATATTTTAAAAAAAAAATAGTGGAGTCCCTGACTTGGGATCAGATCCTAGCATTGCTGTTTACTAGTTATATGACTTTCAGCAGATTGTGTAACCTCCATGAGCTTAGATGCTATGATACATACCTCATAGAGCTGTTGTAGAATTAAATTAGTACAGGAATCAACAATCTTTTTTTAAAAAAAATTATGATTGTAAATAGTTTAGCCTTTGGAGGCCATATGGTCTTTATCACAACTGCTTTACCTTTGTGGCACAAATATTTATTTTTTTATTTTTATTTTTTAAAGATTTTATTTATTTATTCATGAGAGACACAGAGAGAGGCAGAGACACAGGCAGAGGGAGATGCAGGCTCCCTGCGGGGAGCCCGAATGTAGTACTGGATCCCAGGACCCCAGGTTCACGACCTGAGACAAAGACAGATGCTCAACCACTGAGCTATCCAGGCATCCCATGTGGCATAAATGTTTAAATGAATGGGTATATCTGTGCTCCCCTAAAATGTTACAGAAACAAGTGATGAACCAGATTTTATCCATAAGCCATTATGGGTCAATTCCTGATGATAAATGATAAAACTCTAGTAAGAAACACAATCTTTTTTAAAAATTTTTAAAGTAATCTCTACACCCAACGTGGGGCTTGAACTCATAACTCCAAGATCAAGAATCTCATGCTCTACCAATTAATTAAGTCAGGAGCCCCAGAAACACAATCTTTTTAATTAAGGTAATTGGCATTAAATGAGAGATAAAGGAAAAGAACTGAAGATTCCAATCTTGTCCTCAACATCTGTGTGTTTATACACAATTACTCCTGTTAGGTATCCATACAAATTCAATGAGCCATAGTCCAGGTCACCTGTTTCTGACAAAATCTTTAAAACACACAAACACATATGTAGTTATAATTTCTAGGGAAGAAAAGAAAAATATAGCAACAACAAAAACAAAAAAGACAAGCTTCCAAAACAATAAGCAAGTCTAAGTATTTTTTTAAGATTGTATTTATTTATTAATGAGAGAACACACAAAGAGATGCAGAGATATAGACAGAGGGAGAAGCAGGCCCTCTTCAGGGACCCAGATTCAGGACTCGATCCCAGATCCTGAACCAAAGATCAGGCACTCAACCACTGAGCCACCCAGGAGTTCCAAGTCTAAATATTCTAGTAATGAAAATTAAATAAAAAGAATTACAAAACTGAAGGGGAAAGCAAAACCACAGAAGACAAACTATACACAATGCTGGGATACTCCCCAAATACTCCCCAAAGATGGCAAGGTGAGAAGAAATTATCTGGTACTAACAGGCTATGAGAGATAAAGAAGAGAGTGGGACTATAAAATAAAGAATATGCAGCAATACAGAAAGATCTCAATAAATGTGTAAACACTGAAACAACAAAACAACTCTGGGAATTTGTAAAGAATAGAATTAATGGAGCATTGAGGGTCCACTTAGAAAACAAAAATCACAGCTAAATAACACAACAATTGATAAGAATGAAAAATAAATGGCAAACCAAAAATAAAGAATAAGAAGATCCAACTAAAGGATAATTTAAAAAACTAGATAAGGCCATAATGGAAACCACTGTATACCAGACACTGCTGGTTGCTAATTCAATATGTACTCTTGGGAGTCTTGAGGGAACTGTGAGAAAACCACATGCTGAGGATAGAAGGAAAATGGACAGAACCTGGGTACTTGCTGACAACCATGATTGATGACATCATAGAGTTGATAGACCAGCCCAGGACTGCCTGCCTTCATACTTCTTGACACATGAGAAAAATAAACTATATTTGAGTTTCCCAGTAGAGTACATTTTCTTCTATATGCAACTGAATATAATCCCTAACTGATGTTCATATATTGATAAATCTAGGATGCTGTAGACTGTAAGATGCACCATTATTTTGTGCACAACTTACTAAGAAAAAAATGTTGCCAGTTATACTATAACACGATGCCATAACAGCCCTATTAGATATGTGGGTTGGCCATGACACCTCTCTTTCTAGCTTTGAAATTTCTTTCACCTGTTCTGAAGGATTTTCCACTCATTCTAGCTATGCATTCCATTACAGAGGCATGATAAGCTATCCTTTTACACATATGTCAGTGATTAACCAAAATCTACTTGTGAGTATCTCCTTTTCTTAGGTCCCACAGAGCACTTGGTTGTTGCTTTAGAAGGCCATTGTGCATGGTTGTGTGTGGTCTGTGCTTTGCACAAAAATATCTGACCAAGCAGGGCAAAGGAAGGCCCAATGTAGCCCAAACTCTAATATTCTGGCATGTGCCTGCTACCAAAATGAAAGAAAAATCTGTTGCTTAGAGAAGAGCCTTTTCCTGATTGCCATAAAGGTTCAGTGTCTTTGCTGTAGCCTTTGCACTAGGAATATAGTGGACAAAAAGAGAGATGTGGTTCCTGACTTCCTAGTTCTTGAAGTCTTGTGAGGTAGAAGGATAGCAAACAATGATGTGTGGCAACGACGGTGAAGGAGAACATCCAGGCTCTGAGGGCACAAAACAAGAGTGTTTAAAATGGGTTCAACCACAAGTGATCATCAACTTAATACAGACTACTATATGCAGAAGAGGTTATATCCAAACCTAATGGTAACCATAAATCAAAAAATACTAATAAACATGCAAAGAATAAAGAGAAAGAAATCCAAATATACCACTAAAGAAAATCAACAAAACATGAAAGAGACAAAGACAAGAAAGGTTCAGAGAAAATCTCCGGAAACAACCAAAAAACAAGTAATAAAATGGCAATAAATACATATCTACCAATAATTACTGTGAATTTAAATGGAGTAAACACTCCAACCAAAAGACTTAGGATGTCAGAATGTATTAAAAAAAAACACAAAACCAATCTATATGTTGCCTACAAGAGTCTCATTTTAGATCTAAAGATACCTGCAGATTCAAAGTGAGGGGATGAAGAAACTTTTCTCATGCAAATAGATGTCAAAAGAAAGCCAGAGTAGCAATACTTATATCAGACAAACTAGACTTTAACACAAAAACTGTAGCAAGATACAAAGAAGGGCACTATATAATAAAAAAGACGACAATCCAAAAAGAAGATAGAAGAATTGTAAATATTTTTTTTGCACCCAACCTGGGAGCACCCAAATATATAAAACAATAACAAACATAAAGAGACTAGTTGATAGTCTCTTAATACAATAATAGTAGGGGACTTTGACACCGCACTTACATCAATGGACAGATGATTTAAATACAAGATCAGCAAGGAAAGAGTGGCTTTGAATGACACACTGGACCAGATGGACTTAACAGATATGTTCAGAACATTCCATCCTAAAACAGAAAAATACATATTCTTTTCAAGTGCACATGGAACATTCTCCAGAACAGATCACATACTGGGTCACAAACAGGCCTCAACAAATACAAGAAGACTGAAGTCATTCAATACACCTTTTCTGACCACACCACTATGACACTATAAATTAACTACAAGAAAAAATCAGGAAAGACCACAAACACATGGAGATTAAATAACACCCTACTAAACAATGAATGAGTCAATCAGGAAATAAAATAAGAAATTAAAAAGGGGCCTCTTGGGATCCCTGGGTGGCTCAGCAGTTTGGCACCTGCCTTCAGCCCAGGGCATGCTCCTGGAGACCCGGGATTGAGTCCCACATCAGGCTCCCTGCATGGAGCCTGCTTCTCCCTCTGCCCGTGTCTCTGCCTCTCTCTCTCTCTCTCTCTCTCTCTCTCTCTTTCTCTGTGTGTCTCTCATGAATAAATAAATAAAATCTTTTTTTAAAAGGTGGGGGCCATCTGGCCGGCTCAATCAGTAGAGCATGTTGCTCTTGATCTTAGGGTTGTGGGTTCAAGCCCCACATGGGCATGAAACCTACTTAAAAAAAAAAAAGGAATAAAAAATTCTCAACAAAATACTAGCAAACTAAATCCAGCAATACATTAAAGAAATTATTAATCATTACCAAGTGGGATTTATTTCCGGGTTGCAAGGGTGGTTCAATATTCACAAATCAATCAACATGATATGTGGCATTAATGAAAGAAAGGATAAGACTCATACGATCCTGCCAATAGATGCAGAAAAAGTATTTGACAAAGTATAGCAACCATTCATTGATAAAAACCCTCAACAAAGTAGGTTTAGGGGGAACATACCTCAACATAATAAAGCCTATATGAAAAATTCACAGCTAATATCATCCTCCACAAGGAAAAACTGAGCTTTTTCTCTACAGTCAGGAACAAGACATGGATATCTATTCTCACCACTGTTATTTAACATAGTACTAGGAGTCCAGTCTAGCAAACAGACAACAAAAAGAAAGAAAAGGCATCCATATGGGCAAGGAAGAACTAAAACTTCTACTATTTGCAGATAACATGGTACTCTATACAGAAAACCTCAAAGATTCCAAGAATGGGCAGCCCGGGTGGCTCAGAGGTTTAGCACCTGCCTTCAGCCCGGGGCCTGAGACTGGGGAACTAGGATCGAGTCCCGTGTCGGGCTCCCTGCATTTGTCTCTGACTCTCTCTCTGTATCTTTCTGTGTCTCTCATGAATAAATAAAAATAAAATCTTAAAAAAAAAAGATTCCACCAAGAAATGGCTAGAACTGATAAATGAATTAGTATAGTTGTAGGATACAAAATCAATGTAGAGAAATCTGTTACATTTTTATACACCAATAATGAAACAGAAGAAAGAGAGAATCAATTGATTAAAGAATCAATCCCATTTATAATTGCACCAAGAACAGTTAAGATACCTAGGAATGAACTCTAACCAAAAAGGTGAAAGTTCTGTACTCTAAAAACTATAAAATACTTATGAAGGAAGCTCAAGTGATGCAAGGAAATGGAAAGACATTCCATGCTCAAAGAATGGAAGAACAAATATTGTTAAAATATCTACACTACCCAGGATGCTTGAGTGGCTCAGCAGTTGAAGGTCTGCCTTTGGCTCAGGTCATGATCCCAGGGTCCTGGGATAGAGTCCCATATCGGGCTCCCTGCAGAAAGCCTGCTTCTCTCTCTGCCTATATCTCTTCCCCTCTCTCTGTGTCTGTCATAAATAAATAAATAAATAAATAAATAAATAAATAAATAAATAAATAAAATCTTTTAAAAATATATCTATACTATCCAAAGCAATCTACACATTCAATGCAATCTCTACCAACACACCAACAGCATTTTTCACAATCTTACAACTTGTATGGAACAACCAAAGACCCCAAATAGCTAAAGCAATCTTGAGAAAGAAAAGCAAAGCTAAAAGCATCACAATTGTGGACTTGAAGGTATATTACGTAGGTGTAGTAATCAAAACAGCATAGTACTGATATAAAAATAGACTCATAGATCAACAGAACAGAAATGAACCCACGTTTATATGGTCAACTAATTTTCAACAAAGCAGGAAAGAATATCCAATGGAAAAAATGCAGTCTCCTCAACAAATGGTGTTGGGAAAACTGGACAGCAATATGCAGAAGAATGAAACTGGACTACTTTCTTTCACCATACACAAAAATAAACTCAAAATAAGGACTTAAATGTTAGACCTGAAACCATACAAATCCTAGAAGAGAGCACAGACAGTATTGTCTCCAACATCAGCCATAGCAACATTTTTCAAGTGAAGTCTCCCGGAAGGGAAATAAAAAGCAAAGATAACTATTAGGACTACATCAAAAAAGCTTGTGCACAGTGAAAGAAACAATCAACCAAACCAAAAGGCAGCCAACAGAATGGGAGAAGATATTTGCAAATTGCATATCTGAAAAAGGGTTAGTATCCAAAACATATAAAGGACTGATAAAATTCAACACCCAAAGACAAACAATCCAATTTAAAAATGGGCAGAAGATCTGAATAGATACTTTTCCAAAGAAGACACCCAGATGACCAACAGCTCAAAATTACTCATCATCAGGGAAATACAAATCAAGGCCACAATGAAATATCACTTCACACCTGTCAGAATGACTAAAATCAACAACACAAGAAACAACAGGTATTGGCAAAGATGTGGAGAATGGAGAATCCTCTTGCACTATGGGTGGGAATGCAAACTAGTGCAGCTACTCTGGAAAATAGTATGGAGGTTCCTCAGAAAGTTAAACATAGAACTACCCTACAATCCAGAAATTGCCCCACTAGGAATTTGCCAGTAGTGTAAAAGATACAAAAATACTAATTCAAAGGGATACATGCACCACAATGTTTATAACATTATTTACAAAAGCCAAATTATGGAAGCAGCCCAAGTGTCCATCAACAGACGAATGGATAAAGAAGATGTGGTATACACATGCAATGTAAAGTTATCCAGCCATAAAAGAGAATGAAATCTTGCCAATTTGGATGAAACTAGAGAGTATAATACTAAGTGAAATAAGTCAGTCCAAGAAGACAAATATCACATGATCTCACTCATATGTGGAATTGAAGAAACAAAACAAATGAACAAAGGGAAAAAAAGACAGAGAGAGACAAATCAAGAAACAGACTCTTAACTCTAGAAAACAAACTGATGGTTGCCAGAGGGGAGATGAGGGGGTAGGAGATGGCTAAAGTAGGTGATGGGGATGAAGGAGGGCACTTGAGATGTATGGAAGTGTTGAATCACCATACTGTGCACCTGAAACTAATATTACACTGTATGTTAACTAATCTGAATTTTGATAAAAACTTTAAAGCATAATTTTTTAAAAATTGTGCCGAGCACAAGGGTGAGCAGGTGAAGTGTCGGGAGAAGCTGAAATCTGAATACTGAGTGGGAGGGAGTCAGCTGGGTGAAGAGCACAGGGTGTTGAGGGAGATTAAGTCATGAAAAAAAAAGACATGTTAACAGGCAGAGGCCAAGGGGAGTGGGGCCACTGGGTCCTGATAAGGGTTGTAGGCTCCATCCTGAGGCAAGTGGATAGCTCACAAAGAGCTTTCAGTCAGAAAGCACAAACAGATGTGTGTTTCAGAAGACACTGTGGCTACTGTGTGGGGACTGGATGGGCACCATTAGTCAGGAATCCATTGTACAACCCAGGTACGATGTGCCGTGGTGTGGATAGGATTAGCAGCTGAGGGGATGGAGAAAAGTGAATGTGTCTGAGAAATACTTAGAAAGTACAGTTGAGACAGTAATGTTAGGCTGTCTTTGGGGGAGAAAGGGCAGAGTGATAGTCTGACAAGAGAAGTGGGTAGAATAGTAGTATGATTGAGGGACAAGATGTTTCCATGTCACACGTGTTGAGAGACCCATGGTGCTCAGGGGAGACAGAGCTTCCCACTTCTCCTCAGCTGCCCACCTCCCACCATGCTCCCACTTGTCTCCCTTCCTTGTTCCCTTTACTCCTGAGCCCAACACCTCCCAGCTTGGTCTTCCTTCAGAGGGAGCACATAAATTTTTTTTAAAAAACACATAAAAAACAAGAAGGATTAATATTGTAAGACTCTCCAGAGAAGACATTGAACAATTTAACATCAGAGTCTAAGGCATCTGCTTCCGATGGATTATGTCCCCTGGGCTGGAGGTTCTCCAGAGTGATAGTTGGTATTCCTCTTATAAAGGCTGATCAAAGTCCATCTCCAGTGGGATCTGTCTGAGAGGATGGCCAGAAAATCACTAAAAGATAGATTCTAACTTCTTTCCTTAGAACCACCAGGGGTCCCATTTACCCTGGTAGATACGTTACAACATATTAGGTCATATCATGAATTAGGTGCATGATTTTTACATTGTGTTTAGCGGTGGAACTCTTTTGTCTAAGGAATCCTTTGGTCTAGAAACAGAACCTGATATGGAGATTCTTGTGCAAATGATCTGTGGAAGAAATGCTCTTCGCGCAGAGACATGGGGGAAGCAGGATAGGACAAGATGGAAACAGTGAATAAGGATGTGGTCTCAGCTGGGCTCTAGCTTCAGCCTCATTCCCCCAGGGAGCCCAGGAGCCAATCTACACTTCAGAGTCCATGACCTGCCAGGCAAGGGGCCAGCCTTTTGTATCCCATCAGTTGGCCATTGGCCTCGGGCTGCTGAGTAGGGTTGTAATCTCCAAGAAGCCCCATGCTGAGGGCAATTCTTTGGACAAGGGGCAGCTGGGGGTCAGAAGCAGCCTATGCTTACAGCAGCTGGGGGATGGGTGCACCAGGCTTGGTAAAGGGATTCTAGACAAAGAACCGATCCATGTCTTTCCAAACAAAATCTTACCCAGAAGCCTGATAGATGTAAAGGAAAAACACACACACACACACACACACACAGCTGAGAGATGGCACCTTCACAGAAAACTTTTTGACTTCTTATCATCCCCAGGAGAGAAAGTTCACCAATTTGCATGAGAAACTTATAGAAGTAAATAAAAAACACTGTGTTAAAAAATTAATATTAAAAAATGTTATAAAAGTAACCAAATGAGATAAGATCATCACCATCATTACCATCATCATCTCAAGAAGATATAGCGTTCCAAGCACACTTTTTAAAACCCTATGACTGAAAGAAGAAAGAATAGTAAAAATAAAAATACATTGTACAAGGAGATGCAAAAAAAAAAAAAAAAGAGTATGACACTCAGTTTTTGGACCATTGTATTTGGAATACTTAATAAAGATTTGTTGAATTGAACAGAATTGAGCTGAGTAGTCCCCAAAACATCATAAACCAAATATTTCACTTCTTAAATTCATATATTGTAGTCCCAATGCCCAGGACCTCAGAATGGGACCTGATTGGAGACAAGGGTCTTTACAGAAGTAATGGAGTTAAAATGGGGATTGAGATGAGCCCTAATCCAAGCTGACTGGTGTCCTTATAAAGAGGAGGAATTTGAACACAGAAACACACACACAGAATGAAGACAATAGGGAGAGACACAAGGAAGACAGATACCTACAAGCCAGAGAGAGAGGCATGAAACAGGTTCTCCACATAGCTCTCAGAAGAAACCAACCCCGCCAGCACTTTCACCACTTGACTTAGCCTCCAGAGCTGTGAGGTAATATATTTCTGTTGTTTAAGCCACACAGCCTGTGGTGTTTTGTTATGGCAGCCCTGAGCAAACCAATATGTATACCAAGGAACGTGCTTGGGGCAAACATCCTGGAAGGGGTCAACATGGTTTGCCTGTTTGATTTTTTTTTTTTTTGCCTTTTTTTTTTGCCTGTTTGATTTTAAGAAGAATAAGAGTAGTTCTCTCACTGTCTGATTTCAAAGTGAAATGAAGAAAGTCATTAGATAATAATAAAAGGTGCAATAAACAACAAAAGCTTGAGAACACCAGAACACCACGCAAGGAAAAAATAGGCAGGAATTAGAATTGTAATTTGAAATATCAACGTTCCACATGACAAATTGGTAGGAACCGGATTTAATGAAGAAAAGTATGGAGTTGATTAGTACAATAAATTAGGTGGAATTAACAGACATGTAGAATCAAAGAAGTAGTTAATACATTTTTTCCAGTGTAATGGGTCATCTCAAATATCGATCAAAGAAGGCACAAAAAATTCTTTACATGAAGAAAAAAAAGAGAGATTTCTACATACTAAATTCCCAAACTAAAAAGAAGTACAATTTGAAATAAAGAGCAATAGCAGAATTGATTAACATTTTAAAATATTTCCATAATTATGTAAATAATGTGCAAGTAAATGCATAAGAATAATCATAGTTGTCTTTGGTTTCTAGGACTGAGCCATAATTTTGCTTATTTTATAAATTTTCTAGATTATCTGCTTTTTATTTTATTTTATTTTATTGATTATCTGCTTTTTAAAGAGGAAGAAAGCATCAAGAGAAACTAAAGAAATAGAGAATAAACGAAGCATAAATAAAGTAGAAGAAAGCTGTAAAATCAATAACAGCAGGTCTGTCGGCAATGTTTATTTTATCTTATTTTAATTAATTAATTAAGCAGGCTCCACACCCAGTGAACAGCCTGACTCAGGGCTTGAACTCATAACCCTGAGATCAAGATCTGAGCTGAGATGTAGAGTTGAACTCTCTGTCGACTGAGCCACCCAGGTGCCCCTGTTGACAGTTTTTAAAAAGTATTAGTCATCGAAATAAGAGGAAAACCCAAACCATTCGTATTCAGAACAAGAAGAAAGCGATTACAACTTGAACCAAAGTGTTTCTGTTTTGTTGAAATGGAAAAATATTATTTTCAGTTACATGTTAAAACACTTGATAACCAAGATGAAATGGGTGAGTTTTCAAAAACATGAGATATATAAGCAAAGAGAAGTGACATAAATACAGGCCTCATTCCCACTGGTACAGTCTCCTGAAGAACATCTCACGAGGCTTCCAGGGAACCTCTAAGAAGTGGTCCACAGACACCAATTATCCCTGTTATTCCGCCTTGAGTGGAAAGATCAGCAAGAGGAGATGATTTATTATAATAGACTTATTATGGCTGAGGGGAAAAGAGCCAATTTGAAATAAAGAGCAATAGCAGAATTGATTAAAATTTTAAACTGGTCTCTTAAATAATAACCTACATCAGAGA
Organism: Canis lupus dingo; assembly: GCF_003254725.2. Classification (NCBI taxonomy): domain Eukaryota; kingdom Metazoa; phylum Chordata; class Mammalia; order Carnivora; family Canidae; genus Canis; species Canis lupus. Next base: position 19,051,076 of record NC_064277.1, read on the forward strand.
TGAAATCTACTACATAATTCCAATATACTTTAAACAATATATTCATACTGTATAAAAGACATACATGATGAACAATATGTAAAGTTGTATATTCAATTATTTACATAATTATGTAAATAATGCACAAGTAAATGCATAAAAATAATCATAGTTGTCTTTCCTTTCTGTGACTGAGCCATAATTTTTCTTATTTTGTGAATTTTCTAAATTATCTGCTTTTTAAAAAGGAAGAAAGCATCAAGAGAAACTAAAGAAATAGAGACTAAGTACAAAAAAATAGCCAAAACTATTACAACATAATGAAATAAAAGAGCAGAAGGAGAAAAGGCACCTGGCTCTGCAGATCTTTAAATAAGAAAGAATTCTATCACATGTTGTTTCAAAAAACTGGTAAAGACAATACATTTCTGAACTGACTTTATAAGTGAAACGTGCATTTGTTTCTCTAGCCAAAGGCCAGTATCAAAGGAAAAAAATTGTAATTATCAGCCCAAATGCAAAGGAAGAAAGGGAGAAAGGGAGGGAGGAAACCAGAGGGAAGTAGGAAGTGAGGAAGCAAAAGTAGGAAGGAAGAAAAAATGAGATCACTCCAAGCATCTAAAAATAAATTATCACTGATGATTTTCAGGAGAGCAAGTTTAAGGTAACACATAAAACAACATCAAGGTGTTTCAGTATATTCACAGGAAAGAATAAGGATCCCATAATGATATGAATAGATAGAAATAAAGCATTTGATTCAACACAAAATATTTTCTTGATTAAAAGGAATTTTTCTGAATTCGATAGAGGTACAGATTTAAAGCTGATAGTAACTATCACACCTAGTGCAGAACATCAGAAAAGTTTAGCTCAAAAGTAGGAACATGTCAAATTTCCCTGTCATTAATCGTAATTCTATACTAGAAAGTCTGTTCGTTGTTATTTTTTTAAAGATTTATTTATTTATTTGAGAGACAGTGACAGAGAGCACAAGCACAGTGGGGGAGGGGCAGTGGGCGAGGAAGAGAGAGAGAATCTTTAGCAGACTCCCTGCTGAGCCTGGTGCCTGAGGTGGGACTTGATCCCATGACCCTGAGATCCTGACCTGAGCAGAAACCAAGAGTCAGACGCTTAACCAAATGAGCCACTCAGGCATCTCTGCCATTATTTCAAATAAAATAAAAAAAAGATGCAAATATCGAAAAAGGGAAAAGTAATATATCACTTTATACAAAATGTGAGTTTCATGAAGAAGCAGTTTATAAGGAAGATCCACACATTTTAACGAAATTGCCATGAATTAGTGACATAACTTAAAAACAACCAATGAAGTAGATATAGCAAAGGTTTGTTCTAGAGACCAGAAAACAATGACTGGCAATACTAGGAATTATATGAATTATCACCTCAGTTTTTAGTGAAAGAAAGGCTATTTTAAAAACTTAAAGTGAGAGTTCTCTAACCGTGGAGGTTTGGTAGTCCCTATTTTCAATCGAAGATAAGGTATCAAAAGAGATGAACAAGTAGCCTGAAAAAATACAGCAGAACAATACATACAAAAATCCACAGGCTTACCGTTCATTATGAAAATCAAAATTTAAATTAAATAATTCTACAAGCCACCTTTTAAATTAGCTAAAAATCCAGGGGCACCTATGTGGCTCAGTCGGTTAAGCGTCTGCCGTTAGCTCAGGTCATGATCTCAAGCCCCGGCTCGGGCTCCCCTGCTCCATGGGGAACCTGCTTCTCCCTCTGCTCCTCCTCCTGCTCCCTCTCTCTCCCTCTCTCTCCTCTCTCTCTCAAATAAATAAAATCTTTAGAAAAAAAAAATACAACGCGTCAGAACTGTAGGCAGACAGGTGTACTAACAAGAGCTGGTAAGCTACAACGTGGTACATCTTTCCAGAAAGCAATCTGCCAATATTTAAAAGCATTATGACATTGTTCTGCACGTTGACAAAATAGTCATAACTTGGAGATACTGTCTCCTCAAATCTTCAAATTTAATTTAATTTAATTTATTTGAAAGCAAAACCTCCGAACTTTAAAAAATAAGAACTTATATAAGATAGTTCAAGGTACCCGGGTGGCTCAGTCCATTAAGCACCTGATTCTTGATTTTGGCTCAGGTCACGATCTCAGGGTTGTGGGATCCAGCCCTGAGTCCGGCTCTGCACCCATCAGGGAGGCTCCTTGAGATGCTGCCTCCCCCTCTGTCCCTCTCCGCACTTGTGTGCTCTCACTCTCTCTCAAATAAATAAATGTTTGGGTTTTTTTTTTTTAAAGATGTTTATGGCCGCACTTTAATAGCAAGATATTCCAAACAGCCTGAATGCATGACAATAGGGAGATGTTTAAGCAGATGCTGGTACATGCCAAGTGGAGCGCCTCCTTTCTCTCGGAGCTCTTCTCTCTAAGAGAATGACAGCACCGCCCACACAACAGAGAAACCTAAGACTGCTTTCTTAACCTTATTCCAGCCTCCCCCCCATCCAGAGCCTCCTAACTGGTCTCTGCTTCCAGTGCCTTCCTCCTCCAACTCCTTTTCCTCAGTGGTGCTAGGATGCTAGTTCTGAAACCTGAATCTACGTCTCCCTCTGCAATTACCCATAAATGTAAAATCCAAACAGCATGGCATCCAGAGTCCACTGAGATCTGACCCTACCTACCCGTGTATTTCTTCCCTCACACACACCCAATGCTCTAACCATTTGGAAGATTTTCAGTTGAAGTCCATCGTGCTGTGGACAGCCCTATGTCTTGGCCTACAATGCCCCACCCTCCTGTCCTCCCAACCAACACTCCTCATCGTTTAACCTGAACTCAAGCTTCACTGCCCCATGAGCCTTTCCTGACATAGCAGGAAATGCATGCACTTCAGCTCAGATACACAAAAATACATGACCACACTTTACCTTCTCTGTATTCTGTATTCCTGCTAATGACAGGAGCAGTAGACTAGGAGCACCTCAACTTGCCAATCAAAGGTAGTGCAGTCTCTTTAGGTTTAAAGCTGTGGCCTTCAGGAAGCTAGGGAAGGTTCCAGCGCACCAGACAATTTCTTTCCTTTCGGAGGAACTGATGCAACCCCCAACACTTCACAAGATGGCACTGGGATGTGAGGGAATACAGCTCTGTCCTGCAGTGAGGTGACACACGTCCGGCTCCTCCCTGGCTGTGCGGAGATGTCACTTGCCTTACTAAGCTTCTGTAGGTACTGAACTGGTAGCTGCTGAGATACGGCTTGTCCAACTTGGGATTTTGGGATGCAGTGATGACACCAACTGCAGAAATCCATGACCTCTGGCATTGCCCCTGTGTTCTGAAGCCCAGGGGACCTTTCCAGTCCCATTAGCAGCCCTGCTCTGAGGCATGTGGAGCCTCTGGACCTCTCAGTGCTGTGTGAAGGCTATGGACCCCTGCTAACTGCCTCACCCTCATAAATTTAGACCCATCCTCTGCCAGTGTTATTCTATTGTTCTTTTTAAAAAATTATTTATTTATTCATGAGACACACACACACACACACACGCACACAGAGGAACAGACACAGAGAGAGAAGCAGGCTCCATGCAGGGAGCCTGACGTGGGACTCGATCCTGGGTCTTCAGGATCACACCCCGGGCTGAAGGCGGTGCCAAACAGATGAGCCACCTGGGCTGCCCTTATTCTGTTGTTCTTGCATCATAGTAGATGTGACCATGTGATGAATTGCCCCCAAATAACACCCGAAGAAACAAGGAATCTGCCCCAATATTTGTGGTTGCCTCAACCCTACCTGGCTGGTCCTATACCCTCTGCCAACCCTGAAGAGAGAGTCCACTACTCAGGGCTGGGCTCTCATCCTTCTCATTGCTTTCTCTTAGCACTGGAATAGGTTTCTAATCACGCTTCCTGACTTACAGGAGTTACTGACACCAGTGCTTCTCAAAAGCTGATGTGAATATAAATCACCTGAGGATGCTATGAAAATACAGATTCCAAGTCAATAGCCCTGGAGCAGGGCCCAAGACTCAGCATTTCTAAGAAGCTCCCAGGGAACGTGGCCAGGCTGGCCAACCACTCTGGAGAAGCGAATCTGATCAATCTCTGGATTGTCTGTGCTGCCCCCACTCTGCTTCCCTGGGAAGATAATAGCAGACAAGGCTCCCGGGAAAGGACATAGAGCAGTGGGAGGAGATGTCAGGAGCTCAGTCCCACTGACCACCACCACTTTTCCGTCTCCCACTTGAACCTCACTGCTTCTTCGAGACTCATCTGCTCTACAAATTTCAGCCATTACTTCTGTATTTGATTATATGTGTTTCTCCCTAACTATACTATAATTTTCTTGAAAGTGTAGAGTAGAATTCCCAAACTGGTGGTGACAGGCTGCATATGGCCCCACAGATGTTTTGTTTTACCATCACAGTGTTTTTAAAATATATGAGTCGGTTGCCAAATGCAAAGCGCTGATTCTCAACCCCGACTGCACGTTACGATCGCCTGGAAAACTTTCCAAAAACGTCAGTGTCTGAGTCCGACCCCCTTAGTGATTCTGCTTTCATTTGTCTGAGGAGGGTCCTAGACATCAGAATTTATTTTTAATAAACTTTGAATTCTAGGACAGTGATAGAGTTACAGAATTATTGCAGATAGTACTGAGTATTTTCCTGCACTGCGTAGCCGGTTTTCCTTCTTAACACCTTACATTACTATGATACGGTTGTTAAAATTAGTGAACTGTATTGACGCAATATTATTTTTGATTAAGATTTGATTTATTTATTCATGAGAGACACAGAGAGGCAGAGACACAGGCAGAGGGAGAAGCAGGTTCCCTGTGGGGAACCTGATGTGGGACTTGATCCCAGGACCCTGAGATCACGACCAGGGCCGAAGGCAGATGCTCAACCCCTGAGCCACGCAGGTGTCCCTTGACACAATGTTTTACTTATTTCAGACTTACCTCATTTTTTTCTGTCCCGGATTTCATCCAGGTGGCCACATTACATTCAGTTGTCACGTCTCCTTAGATGGCCATTGGTCATCACAGTCGCTCAGACTTACCTTGGTCTTGGTAATCTTGATAGTTCTGACGAACACTGGTCAGGTATTTATAGAATGTCCCTCGCTCCAGATTTGTTTGATGTTTTTCTCATGATTAGACTAGTGTGTGTGTGTGTGTGTTTTTATAAGATTTCTAGATTATTCTGAAGTCCAACTAGCATTTTAAAACCTCTTTGATTCTGAGAATGTGAAGAGTTTGCTTGGAAGTTCAAATTCTGGCTTTTCTTGACAGGTGGGGAGATGTGAAAACATGAAGACTGCAGTCCTTCCAGGAAACAAACGAGTGGCAATGAGAAGTGGCTGCCAGCACCTCCGAGGTCTCCACAAATCACTTCACTACCGACCCTCATGTCACCCCCAGTGTAGACCTTAACTTCATCTTTTATGCCTAGCACCTAGCATGTTGCTGACACAGAGCGTGCACTTGATAATGTTGATTAAGTAAATAGGTGGATGAATGAGTGCCTGAAGGAAAGGACACGCAGTTACTGAAAATGGCAAATTCGTGTATGACATCATCAGGTTCAATTATTGGGGCAAATATTGCCAGTTGATTTATTCAACGTTTGTTCTAACCTACTTTCTATCTTATAGGAAGCTGGGCTTCCTCATGGGACACGAGTCCTGACAAACTTGCTTTCCCAAACTTGGAAGGAAGAAGGAAGCCACATAAGGAGGAAGCCATGCACAGGGAGAGGGCTTTTTTTTTTTTTTTTCTTTCCTGGCAAGCCCAGTAGTGGAGACATTTGGTTATTCTGAGACCAGCAGCATCCTGAGTGGTGCAGAGGCAGCACGGTGTGGGGGCCTGGAAGCAGCAGCTAACTAAGCAGGCCGGTCCTGTGGTGTGGTTCTGGGAGCTGGCCCCTATGCAGAGCCTCCTCAAGCTTTTTCTTCCCCCCAAGACTTTCTCCATAAATTTACACGATGAATTCCATTATCTTCATTTGTTCATTTTGATACAATAATTGGTCAGAGACTGCTAATTGCCTAGCCAGTATTCATGCTGCTCTTCACTAGCTTCTATATTTGGGAAGCATAAATATGGCATGCTTTAAAAAACATATGCTCCATCTCCATGTTCCCCTGCAGGATGAATGGCCAAGGAGTGGAAATGGAAGACGTCGTGCAGGGCTTCTGGGAAAGCTCTTTAAAGGGGTCTGCTCAGCTGGCAAGTACTCATTCATCCTCTGTCCATGCTCCGACTTGGATGTGATGTTTTTAGCACTGACAGCCTCTTGCGAAGATGGAAGCCACATGCGAAGGATGGCAGAGAAGAAAGCCAGACGGAGGCTGGATATTGGTGCCGCTGTGGTGTCATCTTGTCAACCCTTGACCACCTGCCTCCAGCCTTCTCATTATTTGAGAGACAAACAAAATCATCTTGCCTAAGCTACTATTATTTGAGGGTCCCAGTCCCTAAGAGTTTAAAGCTGTTCCTTATAATATAAATATAATGTAATCGAATATTCAGCTGGAAAATAGATGTTTTGAGTGTTTTTAGTTCTCGGGAACGGGGTACTAGAAAGACAACTTAGCCTTTTCACGTGCCCAGGCTAATCTGTTTTGAGCCACCGAAGTATCTTCCTCCACCTTCGGAGCAGTTCAAGATCTCCAGATGCTTATCTGGACAGCCAAGCTAGGAGGGTGGATAGCCCTATAACCCAGCAAGGGGATTCCTTTCGTGTTTTTCCAAATCTGGACAGAGAGCCCTAGGGAGACACTGAGAAAGGGAAGGTACTCAGGCTTCTGGATTCATTTGCTTACACAGTGCTTCCTCAATATTCATGGTGTGTCTCCCTGACGCCATGGAATGGCCTGGGCATTGAGAGCAAGCAATGAATGAGAGATCGGGACCCTGTCCTCAAGCAGTGTGCACTCTACGGGACCCCTTCCAAGAAGCTGAGCTGTGGTGCAGGATGGGCTGAGCAGAGGTGACGGCACAGATGGAAGCAGAGAAGAAATCTGCCACCTGACCTCAGCCAGTGAAGGCTCTGCAGCCTGGAGGAGACCCCCTCTTGCAAGGAAAGGGGTCTCTCTCAGAGCAGCGATCGTGCTATGGTCTGCCCTCCCCACCGTGATCCCACGTGGCTCATGGGTTTTCCCATTATCCTGGAGGTTACAAGGAAGAACTTAACACCGAAATGGAAGGGGGTAAGCCAGGGTACCCCAAGCTTGGAGAAGGGAGAGTAGAGTCTGGTTAGATATTTACAAAATCTTTTTTTTTTTTTTAAGAGACAGGATTCAAATAGAACACACACACTGATCATAAACATTTATCTCATCATGAGCATGGAGCATGGGGAGCAGAGTGTGAGGCACTGGGTCCCATCCACTCTTCACAGAGACCGTGGGAGTGAGCTACGATGATCTTGCTTTTATGAGTGAGATCAATGTTCACGGCACTTAATTATCTTGACTGGGCACGGTACGAAATCAAAAGAGGTCCATCTGACTCTAAGGTCACGTTCTTTCCACTTCACTACTCTGCCCCCTCGGTGCCAGCCGGCCGCCGCAGACAGTGGTCGCATCCTAGAGAACACTGCCAGTCTTTATCAAGCAAATCTTGCCAATTCACACCGGAGGAGGGCACAACAGCTGTATGAACCCAGGAATTTGGTGGTTTTCAGGAGTATCTCCAAGATCCCCGTGTAGCCCTCCAGAAGAAATATTTGGCCACGCTGTAAGTTGCACTTTTTTGCTGGTGGTGGTGATCTACGTGACCTGTTCTTGCTGTGGAGGGGGCTTAATGCCAATCACTGCCTCCCTATGGAAAGAAAAGATTTTTCTCTTGTCATTTTCACCAGCTCAGGCTTTGACTTGACCAGAAGGTTTATGGCAATATCCACCAGTTAATGGAAATGCACAGACTAGAGGAAATTGGAGACGAAAAGGAGTTGCCAGAAATTCTTTCCAGACCACTGGGTCCTCCTAGAACTAATTAGCTTGAGGCATGTAGGAAGGGAGAATGTACATCTCATGGCCAGTAGGAGTGTGGGCTGATCACCATCCCCCTCCCCAGGCCGCGGGAACTTACTCCCTGGGCAGAATCAGCTTCCTCCCGTGCTCTGCCCCCACACTGGGAATGTCTCTCTAGATTTGCCCTTACCACAGGCCCGAAGCCTCAGTATCAGGAATGATTATCTTTCCATTTCTGCCTCTATATCAAAATTCTTTCAGTGTTTGTGGCAAAGGGCATACACACTAATTCAAACTGGCTTAGGCCAAGATAGAGTTAAAAAAACAAAAAAACAACAAAACAAAATTGGCTCATAAAATTGGAAAGTTCAAGGCTAGTGCCAGACTGATTTGGCCCAGTTCCAGAGGCTCTAATAATATCTTCAGAATTCCATTTTTTCCTCCATCCTAGCTCTGCCTCCCACGATGCGGGTTCGGGGCTATGCGGTAGGTCCTGGCAATTCCAGCTCACTTCATTCTTGCTGTTAGTAATCCCAGGAGAAAGATGCCTTCCTAGCGCTTCCCTCTTGAATTCTGGCTTTCTTCGGATTGGAAGAACCTGAGGAACTCAGCCATCTCTAAACCAATCACCAGCAAGGGGACTCTGTGGCAACTGGCCCTGAGGCACCTGCTCCATCCCTGGAGCTGGGGCATGGAGACTCTCTAAACCATGTGGGCAGGGGGTAGGAACATGGGAGTGGTTCCCTAAAAAAGAAATTCATGGAGTTATCACCAGAAGAAAAAATGGGTTGGATAGTAAGTGACCAGACTGACACTCAATGCCCAACACAGCACTTGGCACATCTAGGAGCCCAGAAGTTTTTATTCAATTTATTGTTGAAGGAGGACGTGCTGCCTGGTGCAGACCTGCCCTTGAGCAGGGCCCTGCCTCAGGCACCCGGTGGTTTGGGTAAGTGATGCCCATCTTGGATTTCTTTTCTCTTGGCTCCTCTTATCAGAGTTCTGATTCCAGCCCTGTAAGCTGCACTTGAGGCTGGATAGTTTCCTTCTGTTCTCCAATCCTGACCAGCCTAGGCTCTTTCCGCTGAGGTGGAGCTCTTTAGAAGGTAACACCCATGACCTCCTGGCCCGGTCCACAGAACTCGGCTGGACCTGAGCTGTCCTGGGTGAGACACAAATTGGACCAGGTGCCTTGCTACACCAGGGTGGAGGACAGGAAGAAAAGAATGCCAGAACTGAAACTTGATCTTCTAGATGCCCCATTCCATCTTCTTCCCAAGCAGTTCATGGCCTCTTTGCCACAGTGTACCTGGCTGATAGCCTGAGAGTAGGACCAGTGGTTTTTCAAGATGGCAGTAATTTCTGTTTCCACAAGTTACAGCTGCACTGATCAAGTCTGATCTCAGAGTATTGTACTAACTGACCAGGCAATATTGTGCCCTGGAAACAGGAAGTCAGTCGCTAAGCCCTGTGTAGTATCTGTGAGAAGACACACTTGTTTCCAGGCTGTTCTGGTTTTGGAGGCCATGTTCCACCACCCTCAAAAAAACTTGCAGCTGACCGAATCTTCTTATATTATAAAACTCATATGCCACGTTAGCATAACAGGATGCCAGCAATCCTCTTTGTTTTCCTACAATAATTAATTTTCCTATCTTCCTAATCGATGCACTCATTAAAAATTTTACAATGTACATAACAACGATCAATCTTTATATCATAAAGTGTGTGCTCCACAAAATCAAAGATCCAATTTTCTATTTTTACCACCCATACTTAAAAAATAAATAAACCTGAAATTTGAGGTACTAAATGTAGACATGTATTCTTACGCAGGCATCATCCACTAACCTTAGCGTAAGGAATAAACTTCTGATTTGTCACGCATTCCAAATAAGAGCCTAACAAAGAGAATGGGAAAGTAATTACCCAGGATAGGGAGATTGAAAGAGGGCCTGATGATTTGTCTTAGAATATGACTTTCACACACTGGTCAGAGGAAATTGAAAGTGAAGTATAGCATTGCTGCTAATAACAGAAGCATTCCATATCTGTGCAGCGCCTTTCATCAGAGCATGTTGTAACCCTTATCTTGGTAATCTTTATAACCACAAGGGGAGAGGAGTAGGCGGTCAATGACTCCATTTTACAGATAAAGAAATTGAGGCACAGAATAATTGGGTTTCTCAAAGTCACATACATCAGAGGATGCTGGGAATCAAGTCTGCTTTCTATTCTCAGTCAGTCCAGAATTTTTCCTACTCATATTTTTAGAAACTGAGACCCACCCAACTCGGTTATTAACCTTTATTCTACACGCTGCTCTTCTTTGTGTCTTCTCTGAACTCCTGTTCTCTTTTTCTTCCTGGATGTCAGTTCTCTTCCTGACACCGGAATTTTTTCTTCTAATCCTTGGTTGTCTCTCAATATACATCGATTTCCCGTGTGTGTTCCCGAAGCTCATGAGTGCATTTATTTCACTAGCTAAAAGACATGAGCCAAAATTCTTGTGACACACATTGAAATTCAGTGAAGTTGATAAATGGGGCACAAAATGTTGCAAAATGAAAATATAAAGGTTTATGGGTGCCCAAGGTACAGGTTTGATGCTATTCAGCACTGATTTCCAGGAGGCATGTGTCTGTCCTTCCCTGATGTAAGTCTAAATTTGATAAATGTTTTATTATTATTCTTTTTTAGCCAGTGTTAAATAACTCTTCGTTTCCCAGGAGTGTAACTTCCCTTAGGGGTTATAATGAAATGTCTTTGCAATGCCTTGTCATGGTGAAGCAAGAGAAAAGTTGAATCTTTAGGGCTTGGATATGCTTTTGACAGGCAGTAAGTAAAAGGTTCACAACGATTCCTATGGCTTGCACTAAATACTGAACTCTTTCCTGATCATTTGTTCTTTAAACATATCACAGCTTGTAAAGGGGACGCATTTATTTAGCATTAATTACCTCCTAGGATGCAAGGGCTTCTACCCACTTCTAGAAGCTGTTTCCCTTATCAAAAATGTATCATTAAAACCAAGTCCAGAGAATAAATAGTCAATATTTGATGAAGCCTTTGATAGGAGGGTAGAACGTGTTGGTTAAGAGATTGAGCTTTTTAGAGATGTGGATTCAGAACTCAGCTCCGCTGCCTTGAGAAAATCATTTGGTTTCCTGTGCCTGTCTCTTCACAGTGCTGGTGATACCTGCTTCCTAGCGTCCAGATGAAGCCAAAACATGATGAGGTATGTAAAGTACTTATTATATACTCGATGAATAACCACTATTTGAAGGTATGTTTAAAAATAAATAAGGCTGGGGAGCCTGGGTGGCTCAGTCAGTTGAGCGTCTGCCTTCGGCTCAAGTCATGATCCCAGGGTCCTAGGATGGAGCTCCATGTCTGGCTCCATGCTCAGTAGGGGTTCTGCTTCCTCTGCTCCTCCCCCTATGCCTTCTCTCTCTCTCTCTGTCTCTCTTTCTCAATTAAATAAAGTCTTAAAAGGGGGGGCTGTGTCTTGGGCACCTGGCTGGCTCAGTTGGTAGAGCATGCAATTTTTGACCTGGGGGTTGTAAGTTCGAGCCCCACATTGGGTGTAGAAATTACTTTTTAAAAAAATCTTAAAATATAAATAAATAAGGCTATTAATTGTCCCTGAGTGTGTGTGAGTATTCAAGGCAATTTGTCACCAATGATTGGTGATAAGTTGACCTCGGCAAAATGTTTATTTTACATACATTGCTACATATCAGGCACCAAGCAGCAAGTCACCAGGTGTCCGTTTATAATTTGAATGAGTACAGACAGTCTGGGTCTCTGGTCTGCATGTGGTAGAGCTTTATGTTTCTGTAAGAAAGGAGAGAATTGATTTCCTATCTTTACAAAGAGGAGGGAGACAGATTCCTTCTACCTCCTCCAGGGTCACAGAAAGGGAGTGGTGTATCTTTGAAGATTAGAGAACTGCACTGGTTACCTTTTCTTAAATAGAAAATCTTTGTAGATGGAATGAAATTGAACTTAACTATTTTTGCAACTGATCTAATCTGAAGCTCCAGGCTAAGGCACACAGAAACACACACACACACACACACACACACACACACACAAACAAAACCTCTCACTAAAAACTGAAGTAGAACTGAAGCTTCTTAGGTGTCCTCTGACACCACCGTGACTGTAAGAGGCTGAGCCATAAGGGCTTAGACATTATCTAAACTCAGTTTCTCCTCCATCTCCTCCTCTGTCTGGTGTATTCGACAAATGCGCACAGAAACCCTGTGGCCCATCTGTACTTCTTTACATCCAGCAAGGCAGCTGGAATTACTAGCAGCCGCCACTAGCCTGTCTTTACTCTGAGCCTCCCAGGCTTCCCTTCTCGTTTATTCTACTACAAGGGTATAGAGCCCCACAGATCCTAGAGATCGAAGATCTGTGTGTTGCAGGTGCTCACACTAGGGAAGGAGCTTATTAGCAATTCCACTTCCTGTGTGAATGGGGCCAACGGCTGAGGTGTTCTATGGGTGGAAGTGAGCTGCAGTCAGACCCATGACCAATCCTAAGTCACTGACCCCCACCAGCCGGCCTCCCTGTGGACAAGCAGCACCACGCCCCACCCCACCCCCTTCACACAGCCTTCACCACCACTAGGAAGCAAGTCAACAGGACGCCTTCATGTTGGGGAGAAGTGGGCACTCCTCCTAGAGAAAGATTCTCAGGCTATCGTCATTGGGAAACAGCAATGCACAATGTATATTAGGAGTAAGGTAAGAAGCATGAGGATGTGCAGCCTATTCAGGAAGCAGGAATCAAAGTAAAAAATATGAGGTAATGTTGGTGAGCTATGATCTTAGTACTTTTTTTAAACCACAAAATGTATTTGTGCGTAAATCAAGGCCAAAAAAGTCAACTAGTATCTATTAAGCAACAACTTTGATCACGATAGTGAGTTGGATGTGGTTGGCAGTACATTAGAAGTATCTAAATTACGCCCATCATTTAAGCCCTGACTTAAGTACCATGGCTTCTAAAAGCCTAACAACACAAGAAGAATCTCTCCCTCCTCTGATTTTTCATTCTATTTATTGTCCACCAAAAGATTTCACGTTTTTTAAGGCCATAAAACTCTTTATTGAGGACAAAAATCCAGCAGTAGCCAACACGGAAACCAGATCTAAGCAGAGGGACTCTGGTCAAAGTGGGGATGTGGTCACCTGGTCTTCCCTCTGTTGACAGCCTCAGAAACACTGGGGTATTTATTATAGGGCACCGTTTGAAAAGTACTTGCCTGTGTCAGTTACTTGGCAATGAATTGACATACATTGTCTTTTTTTTTTTTCTTCTGATTCTTGTATGTTCATTACTAGATTACAGATTTCTAAAGGGGAAAGATTCAAATGAGAGGCAAGAGAAACAACAAAGGCTGGGAGGCAGGACATGGCAGCTCTGGGCCTGGCAGTGCCACTCATCAGACCCTGTGCGTCAGCCCATTCAGTGTGCTGAGCCCACAAAGCCACACTAGACCATATGTGAGACGTGTGACACGGTTCCCAGGTTCTCATGAGAGTCCTGGTTTGTACTTGCCGTAGACCAGGTGACAAGTTTCAGGATGTGGTCATTCTCAAAAGTCTCCCAATTTGGATGATCAATCAAATCATATGACCTCTTTATATATAAGGCCACTTTTCTTTTTTCATCCTTTTTTTTTGTCCATTGCAGCACTTTATATTCTTTTTTCTTTCTTTCTCTCTTTTTTTATTCACTGCAGCGCTTTACTTCCCCCACACAGTGATGCGTTATTGGGGCCTCATGTTCTCACATGACAGGAGAAAACCAAAATTTGTTGTCATATCTGAAGGAATTGGAAATTGTCTAAAGAAACCTTACACAAATGAAAAGGATGAATAAATTTAAAGTTGTAAATGCAAACTGTTTTCCAGCTCAAGGCAATTAACAACTCACAGTGTCCTGGCAGGAAAACATCTAGTAAGAAAGGACAGTGGGTCCCAAGGCTTGGACCTTCCCAATCCAATCAGATTGGCAGGACAGAAGTGACAAGTGGTTCAAGGTTCTTGCTAGTCTCTGGAGAAATTCTGGAATAGGCAGCTCTGACACATGAACAGCCTGCATGGATCAAGAACCTCATGGCCTTGCAGATTCTCAAACCAATGGATTTCTCTTCCATACACGTGTTCTACACTTCAGCCATGAATTGACTGAGTTGCCTATACTAAGAGTTTAAATCAAAGGTACAAAAAAAAATGTTTTTTAAATAAATCAAAGGCATGTGCAGGGTGTTGAACCAAGGGGACAGTCAACTTGGATACAAGGTCAAGATCGGCAGCAAGTTCTATGATCCAGAGCTCCTATCAGATACAAACTTCAAGGGCACATTTCTTTTCAAAGGCGTATTCCGGTTATAGGCCTCTTTTTGATTCATGATGCTAGGATTCTGCTTCCCCCTACCCACTCACTCCACCCTGGGATCCAGCATAGGGCTAAAGACACAATAGGACTCAATGTCTATTAAATTAGTTCAGGATAAGACATGGTTATTACCTAAAGGAGCTCAAAACCTAATTGAGGAGATGATGTACATGTATGAAGCCTCTAGAAATCATACAAGTCAGTGTGTGGAAGGGGTAAACTGTAAGATAAATGAGAAGAGCCACTGGCAGGTCCCATGCACTCCATGCTGCGGGCAGGCACCCTTCCTAGCAATTCGATTTTAAACACCAGAGCCAGGGAAAGAGGCCAGAAAAGGAAGGGCCGCGACCAGACACCAGACAGACCAGTGCATGGGACACATGATTGGAGCAACAGGGGTGACAAGGTGGTGAGTGTCAGGGAGGCAGAGGCTGGGCCTGGGTGGGGTCTGGCCAGTTGGCCACGCTCCACTGGGGGGTGTCATTGGGCAGCGGTCCAGGTGGGCAGTTGGTGTCAGCGAGGTCTGTATGTGGAGGACCGACAGCAGTGAGGGCAGCGTGGTAGGGGAAAGCCAGGTGCTGGGCCCTGGAAGCCCATGCAGTCTCTAGCTCTAGGGAAAGGGAGTCTGGAGGTGAGAACAGGGCCCAGCAGTTTAGGCAGGGACTGCCTGAAAGGCAGGGGAAAGTGGATGCTATGATTTGGGCCGATTTGGTTACTAGGCATGCGAGGATCTCAGAGGTGGGTGAGCACTGGAAGAATGACCTGAAAATTGGCAGCAACCATGCAAGAGGGATTAATTTGGTTTTGGGCATGGCCCCAAGGAGAGGAGCCAGCTGTCCAAACCACAAACTAGGGTCTGACATGAGTTGGTGCCAGTGTTCAAATCTGCCAGCAAGAGCCCAATCCCTGCTTCCTCTGATAGGTAGAAGGCGGGCAAACCACAAGGGCAAAATCCAACAAGTTATGGTAGGTCCTGGGGCATGGCGCATCTTCCCCAGCGCGGTTACGGGAAGTGGGTTGAAAGCAGGGTCTGTAAAATGTTTAACAAATCCAAAATTGGGCCATAAAACAGGAGTTTGACTGAGAACAGGTTTTGAGTTAAAGGGCCCAATGGGAGATAATGAAATTAGGAAGAGGGGTGAAGAGTCAGGGAACACAGGACACTTCTCATAGGAATTTGATAACAAAGCGTGAGCCACGATGGTGGCGTTACCTATAGCAATCCCACCGACAAACGTGTGCTTGAGCCGTTTACAAAGGAATCGAGGGGATCCCTGGGTGGCGCAGTGGTTTGGCGCCTGCCTTTGGCCCAGGGCGCGATCCTGGAGACCCGGGATCGAGTCCCACGTCGGGCTCCCGGTGCATGGAGCCTGCTTCTCCCTCTGCCTGTGTCTCTGCCTCTCTCTCTCTCTCTCTCTGTGACTATCATAAATAAATAAAGAAAAAAATATTAAAAAAAAAAAAAAAAAGGAATCGATTGGTGCAGCCACTCTGGAAAACTGTGTGGAGGTTCCTCAAGAAGTTAAAAATAAAGCTACCCTATGACCCAGCAATTGCACTACTGGGATTTACCCCAAAGATACAGATGCAGTGAAACACAGGAACACCTGCATCCCAATGTTTATAGCAACAATGTCCACAATAGCCAAACTGTGGAAGGAGCCTCAGTGTCCATCGAAAGATGATGGATAAAGAAGACGTGGTCTATGTATACAATGGAATATTACTCAGCCATCAGAAAAGATGAATACCTACTATTTGTTTTGATGTGGATGGGATTGGATATTATACTGAGTGAAATAAGTCAATTGGAGAAAGACAATGATTTTATGGTCTCACTCATATGTGGAATATAAGAAATAGTGAAAGGGACCATAAGGAAAGGAGGGGAAACTGAGTGGGGAAAAAATTAGAGAAGAAGACAAACCATGAGAGACTCCTAACTCTGAGAAACAAAGGGTTACAGAAGGGGAGGTGAGTAGGGGATGGGGTAACTGGGTGACGGGCATTAAGGAGGGCACATGATATGATGAACACTGGGTGGTATATGTTGGAAAACTGAATTTAAATAATAAATAAATACATAAATAATAAATAAATACATAAATAATAAATAAATACATAAATTTATTTTTCCCACAAATAAAAGAGGATCTGATGGCACAAGGCAATAACCATCTCCAGGCAGAGATCAGGAGGTGGTTAATGGTTCACAAGACTCCATCTAGCAGCCGGAGGGAACAGGTGCGGCCCTGGGGGACAGGACATAGGCAAGTCCCGGAACAGAAGTCAGGTGGGCTTTAGTCCCAGGAATGAAAGTCAGGATCCGGGACAGGAGCATAGCCACATAGGGCACACACATGTAAGGTGCCCAGGAAAACTTGAGTGTGTTGAACTTGCCCCAGCCCTACCAAATATCAGCCGGGGCAGCAAGACAGTGCAGTGGTGGAATTGGGTCTGTGCTCTGGACTCAGAGTAATTGTTATTGTTGGGTTTTTAAAAGATTTTATTTATTTATTTGACAGGGAGAGAAAGAGCACATAAGCAGGTGGAGTGACAGGCAGAGGGAGTGGGAGAAACAGAATCCCCGCGGAGCAGGGAACTCAACTCGGGCTGGATCCCAGGACCCTAGGAGATCATGACCTGAGCTTAAGGCAGACACTTCCCGACTGAGACACCCAGGTGCCCCTAATTGGAGTTTTAATCTTGATCCACCATTTGCTGGCTGTGAGATCGTCAGCTAGTTAATTAATATTTCTGAGTTGTGGTTGCCTCATCTTTAAGATGGGGATAACAACATGTACTTGGCATGGTTGTGTGTAGATTAGGTGATGTAATGTGTGAAGCACCAAGCTCCCTCGGTGCCCACCGCCATTATAGATGCTCCATAAACAGAACTATTACTACCATTAAGACTAAATCCAAACCACACCTATAGGGAGGGAGGCAAATAGGACTTTTACTACGCTGCCAGCCTGGCCCAAATTACCAAAGGGAAACAGATGGTGCTCAGCCTGCAGGTTTAAAGCTGGATGGTGCTGACACAGGCAGGGACTAGGATTGGCCTTGGTCCCATGGAAAAAGCAAGGGCTCAATTTCTAAAAACAGGAGTTCAGGTTCAGAGAAGGACCAACTGTGAGGTGCTAACTTACTGGCCCTCATTTCCAGCTCAAGGAACACTGAGCCTACAGGGAGGGTCCTAATATCCCCTTGCAGAAAGAAGAAAGGAACATGGGATTAGGCAACCAAGCAGCTCATTACACTGAGAACCAGTCGATACTGTTATCCGAAAAATATCCTCCTCTCCTTAGATTTAGGATCAATGGTACCTGAAATTCCACCATTATATATTCGCTTCTTTGCATTAAATATCCTTCTCCCCTGGCGTAACTGTTTAAATGTAAGCATCATGG
Organism: Canis lupus dingo; assembly: GCF_003254725.2. Taxonomy (NCBI): domain Eukaryota; kingdom Metazoa; phylum Chordata; class Mammalia; order Carnivora; family Canidae; genus Canis; species Canis lupus. The sequence continues at coordinate 19,068,850 of NC_064277.1, forward strand.
GACATGGAACACATTGGGTCACTCATAATTCAGGTACCCAGGTTTCCACCTGCTGAGAGCCTACAACTCCCCCAGAGGACTCACGTGGGTGTTGACCCTCCCCAGACATGGGGCAGCCAGCACGAGGGAAGGAGAGGGAGCATTTTTAGGACTATGAAGCCCTGGGAAAGAATCAGGAAAAGGTAGAAGCTGACACAGTGTTTGTTCTCTTCTTTCTGCTGACATCAGGCTTTCCCGGGAGCTAGTTTGTATACCAAGTTCTTTTTGTGGATCTGAAGATCCTAAGTAGCATGAGGACTGCAGGCATCTAGTCATGGGGAAGATAGTCTTACAAAGATAGGGAGTGGGACACTGTATGGACAATTTCCTCTCTCTGGGGCCGCAACCCCCTGAGATTTTCTTCCTTTGGTCTCTGGCCTTCTCCCAAAGAAGCTAACACCTGTAAGCCATGGCTTGAAAGCTGCTAAGGCAGCTTCAAGGTTAGGCACCACTAGTATATTGGAAATGTATGTGTGCGGCTGGCTTGCAACATGTTTGACCTGTGGTGTGCAATACCTGGCAACCCCTTGCTACGTGTGGTTCCCGAGTCCTTGAAACGTGGCCTGACCGAATTGAGATGTGCTGTCATGACGTGTACAATACACACCGGATTTGAAAGCCTCATGATGAAAAGGAAAAAGAATGTAAAATGTCCCTCGATATTTTGTACATTGATTACCTGTTGGAATGATAATTCTTGGGATATGTTGGCTTACTAAAATATATTATTAACATTAATTCTACTTTTTTAAACTTTTTTAATGGAACTGCTAGACATTTTAGACTCTATACATGATTCACATTATATTCCTATGGGACAGCACTGTTATATGCAAATCGATAAGTCAGTTTTGTTCTAGGGGTGCCAGCTCCTAAGGGTCTGGCCACCCCCACTGTGATTTGTCAGTTGAGTGGGGAACTGACCTTTGACTGGTCACAGAGGGGTCAGCTTCTGTGGTGAGAGGGAGGGTGATGGTTGTAGGCAAAGATAACTGAACATTCCCTTTCTCCCCTGTTGAATCCATCAGGGAAGTGCTGTCTCTCTTCTTCTCAGACACTTATCCTCACTTAGGGAGTTGGGAAGCTCTCCTAGTTCTTCCCCCATCACCACCTTATGGTTCCTCCCTGTGATAAGAAATAGAAACATTTCTTTTTAGATTTTATTTATTTATTTGCAAGAGAGAGACCGTGAGCATGAGCAGGGTAAGGGGAAGGAGAGGAAGAAGCAGACTCCCTGCTGAGCAGGGAGCCCGATGTGGGGCTCGATCCCAGGACCCTGAAATCATGACCTGAGCCAAAGGCAGATGCTTAACTAACTGAGCCACTCAGGTGCCCTGAAAAGCAAAAGTTCTTAACTCCCTATTTTTCCACCAGCTGGCTCCATTAAAGCATCCTGTGCTTCTCTATTGTAGTGAGCTCAGAAATCCATGTTAAGACCCTCTCATCTAGATCAAAAAATCTGTTCTGGCACCTCTTCCAAAACTCGAAAGTTAGTCCTTTATTAGATTAGTAAGGACACAAGCTTCACCTCATCTGTGTATTCGTTCAACGCACATTCATGTGGCATCTACTGCATGCCCAACATTGAAGAGAAGAGCTAACAAAACAGAGCCAACAACGTGGCTCTGTCTACACATTGGACGAGCCCATGGCTCTTTCCTTCTTGAAAAACTTACTTCACGTGGCCTAGACATGGCTTTATCTTACTTCTTCCCATTTTTTCGTCCATTCCCTCTTCCTCTTAACTAGCTCCTACGAGTCCTGGTCTTTGAATACGGGCATTCCCTCAGTCTTCAGACCTCATCTTTTTAATTGTCACAAAGTCCTCAAGTTATTGCTCTGTTCCAAGTACAACCAGTACACTGAAAACGTCTCATCTCCATGACCTGGGCTGGTCCCAACCTCTTGCTTGCACCCCAGACTCATAAATCCATCTCTCTTTTCAACATTTCCAGTTGGATGTCTCATAGGCATCTCAAAATGTCACATATCCAAATCTAAATTCTAGTTTCTCTGCCAAAATCTGCTCCAACTTGGAATACTGAGAATGCATCCTTCCGGTTGTTCGGGTTTAAAAGAAAAAAAAAATTGAATCGTCCTCGACTCCTCTTCCTGTCACATCCCACTTCTAATCTGTCAGCAAGTCCTATTAGTTCTTCTTCGAAATACACCCACATCCTGCCCACTCTTTCCATCCCAGCCTCTATTCCCTTGGGTCAAGCCACTATCATTGCACGTGGGGGATTTTTGCAATAGTTTCCTAGAGGGTCTTCCTGCTGTTATCCTTCCCTTCCCATATAGTCTATTCTCAAGTCCAAAGCCAGAGTGATCCTTGAGAAATGGAGGATGTTGCATTTTATTCCACTGCTCAGAACCCTGCAACAACTTCCATGTCTCTCTGAGAGAAATCCAAAGTATTTGCTGCATCTACTGGGCCAACCACACTCTCTCCTCACTGTCACTAGTGTAGTCACACGGCCTCCTCACTATCCTTGAGCATAGGAGCCAAACTGCTCCCATTTCAGAGGCTTTGAATTTGCTCTTGTCTCTATGCAGAAAACTCTCCTTCCAGATATCTGCATGGCCTGCTCCCTTACTCCCTTCAGGTCTCTGTTCCAATGTTACCTCCCCTGGCCACCTCTTAAAAATCAGTACCCTGGGGGTGCCTGGGTGGCTCAGTCGGTTAAGCATCCGACTCTGGTTTCTGCTCAGGTCATGATCTCAGGGTCATGAGATCAAGCCCCCCGTGGGTCTCTGGGCTCAGCAGAGCCTGCTTGAGATTCTCTTTCTCTTTCTTCTTCCTCTCCTTTTTCCCTTCCCCTGCTCATGCTCTCTCTAATATATAAACAAAATCTTTAAAAAAAAATTTTTTTTTAAAGCAGCACTCTGCATTGAACCTTTGTATTCCCTATCCTGCTCGATTTTTCTTCCTGGTGCTTGTCACCACCTGGTATATTGTACATTCACATGCATGTTTATTGCCTGCCTCCCACTGGAACATGAGCCCTCTGACACCAGGGATGGCGCCTTTTTGTTCACTGCTGTCTCCCAGCATCTGGGACAGCCCCTGATACATTGCAAGTGCTCAATCAACACTTGTTGAGTACATGATGGTGAAGAAGTGGTTTTCCCTTGTGAAAACTCTGAAGCAGGCACTAAACATGCACAAGAATAAATACACTCCATTACAAACGGTGATGAGTGCAGGGAGGAAGTTAACTGGTCCAGTGATGGAGAACCTACTTTAAATAGGGTGGTCAGAGGGGATCTTCTAGAAACAATGGCATTTGGGGTAGGATTAGAAGGATGAGACGGGGCTGGCCCCACATGTGGTGGGAAGACCATTTGGAAGGAAAACAAACAAACAAACCCAGCACATTCAAAGATCCTTCAGCAGGAATGAGTTAAACATCTTCAAAGAACTGAAAGGGGGACAGTGGGCAATGAGAAAAATAGGAATTGATGTTGAAGAGGCATCCAGAAGCTAAATCATAAAGGAACAGGTGGTAGAGATTGGATTTTATTCACAGTTTTGTCTAAGGCTCCAGGTCAGTAACATGTTGTGAGGAATCTGAGGTGGTATCCAGGGATGGCATTTAGGTATCTGGACCATCATTAATTTAAGCTTCTGCATAAAGCTCCTTAGTTAGGAAGGGAGTGGTGTTTACATGGAGAGAGCAGACCAGTCCTCCTACAAGAAGGCTTCCAAGATGTCATTTCTGGTGCAGGAAGCAACAACATTCTCCCTCTATCGGAAGCAGCCCCCAACTACTCCAGCTCTTGTGTTATTTTGTCCCTCTTTAATTATGTAGCCTATATGAGTGCCTACTATGATAAAATATATATGACATTTCCAGTCCACTTGGCCTACGCCCTGTTCTCTTCCCTACATCTTCACAGCTGCACCTGGGCCTTTGCTCATGCTGTTTCCCTGGAAAGAAATACCTGGTGCCTCATCCACATTGCCAAAACCCAGCTCCAGTCCTAAAATAACCATGAGGTCAGATATATAAGCCAGGATCATGATTTCAAATTTACTTTGTTTATTATTGCAGCAGGCTGAATAATGCCTTCCCCAACCCCACAAAAAATATCTGTATCTATATCTATATCTATATCATCTATATATCTATATCCATATCTAATCTATATCTATATCTAATCTATATCTATATCTATATCCATATCTAATCTATATCTATATCTAATCTATATCTATATCTATATCTATATCTATATCTATATCTATATCTATATCTATATCTATATCTATATCTATCTATATCTCCACACTAATTTCTGGAACCTGTGACCATTACTGTATGTGGCAAAAAAGGAAATAAAGTCTTTGCAGATGTGACTAAATTAAGGATCTTGACACGGGGGATTATCCTGGATTATCTGGAGGGGTCCTAAATGCAACCACATGTATCTTTATGAGAGAGAAGCAAGGAGTGAAAACACACAGAAGTGGGGGAGGCCGTGGGACTGTGGAGCCAGAGATGGGAGCCATGTAGCTCCTCGTCAAAGGACAGCAGCCATCAGAAGCAGGGGAGGCCAGAACAGATTCTCCTCTACAGCCTCCGGAGAGAAGGTGGTCCTGTTGACACCTGGCCCAGTGACACTGATTTCGGATTTCTGGGTCTCCAGAACTATGAAGGAATAAATTTCTGTTGCTGTAAGCTACCAAGTTTATGGCAATTTGCTACAACAGCCACAGCAAATTAATACAATTATCTTGCTCTTTACCTGGGCATCTTGTCCCTCGGGTCATCCTTGCTTCCCGGCCAGCTCTCGCTGTGAATTGCTAGGTACTTCCTGTCCTCTCATGTTTCTTTATGTCAGACCCACTCATATGGGTTGCGTACTATTTCATGGGTTTGTGGAGGTGTTTTCTTCCTCCTGCCCCCCTTCATCTTAAAGCCATATGATCAAGCCAGCCAGTCGCCAGGCACATATCCAAGGTGACCGTCTCGGTGAGCCTGGGCTAGCTGGGAGGCTAGCTCAGTAACCTGTAGGAGAGGTGGTGAGGTGTGGATGAGTGGGTGGCTGGAGCTAGTTAGCTTGCTTTGTTTTTTTTAATGTTGACAACATCAGGTGCCTGGAATTGTGATCTGTAGAGGCAAAAAAACAAAAGCTCTGGGCATCACTGTACCTGGGGCTTTGGGAACCTAAAATTTAAGGAAGACATGATAAGACCTAATGGCTGATGGCTCTAGGGGAATTAAGAACATAGAACACCAGGTTTTAAACGTAAATCACTGGAGGAAATAAATAGTGGCGCTATGTACCAAAGTACATATTAGAAGCAAAATATTAGGAAGCAATGAAAGGTTTTTAAAAAATATTTTTATTTATTTATTTATTTATTTTAAAGAAAGAGACTGCAAGCTGGAGGAAGGACAGAGTGAGAGGGGAGAGAGAGAATCTCAAGCAGACCCCCCAGCTGAGCCAGGAGCCCAATGGGGGCCTCAGTCTCACAGCCCTGAGATCATGAGCTGAGTCAAAATTGAGAGTCGGTAGCTCAACCCACCAAGGTGCCAGATGCCCTGCAATGAAAGTTTTGGGGAGAAAATTACGAATTCTTTATTTGAAATGTTGAGTCTCAGGTAGCTGGAAATGACCACTAGGAAGCTCATCCTCCACGGAAAGTCCTATCTTCAACTCTGATGCTTCCAGAATCCTCCGGTTATGCAGGCAAGCATGGGGAGGGGCAGAGGGGAAGGGAAGGAGAGACTCCCAAGCAGGCTCCATGCCCAGCATGGAGCCCGATGTGGGCTGGACCTCACCAGCCTGAGATCATGACCTGAGCCAAAACCAAGTGTCAGGCCCTTAACCGACTGAATCACCCAGGCGCTCCTCTGGTTGTGCTTTTATCGTAGCCCTGATTATCCTATATCATGGATATGGGCTTACTTTTCTGGCTTGCTAACAGTCTGTGAGCCCTTCAGGGAAGAGATCATGTCTTATATCTCTAGTACCAGATAGACTATCTGGCACCTAGTAGATGCTCAATAAACAAATTTTGAATGAATTCCTTGAATGGAACGGAACTCAGATAAGAGGTTCAGGCTGGGGATGACAAGCCACTTTCAGAGGTAAGAGTTGAAGCCATGATAAATAGCACAATGGAGGGGGAGTGGCCATTTGATCTGTTATCAATCGGATGCCACAAGTAGAGGAGGTAGTTCTAATGAAGCATGCTTTTAAACTTTGACCTAACATTCAGGCGTCAGGGATCATAACGATCAAATAAGGAGTCTGGGATATTGTCATCCACCCAGGGCTTTCTGAATATGAAAAGTAATTTTTTTATTTGCCAGCCGGCTCAAGGTTCACTCACCCTTATCATGGTTGTCATGTAACATTATAATGAGCATCCGTCAGAGGCATAAAGATACTCTGCATGTGACGTGCCTGACTTCTGGATACTGGTAATTATATTTTATGCCATATCCAAAATCTGGTCTATAGGGAATATACTTTTTTGTTGGATGTCGTTACTCCTAAAAAGTGGCCAAAGGTATGGAACATTCTTGAAAAGGCATTTCAAGCACTTCTGTAGAAGGCTGCCTCTTAAATTGCCAGCCAGATCCTCGTTTCACTTCCTGCAGGCACCAGGATATGGGGGTCAAGTTCTTCTGAATGCCAAAAGAGATAGATAATAATCCTGGCTGGTTTTGACACTGCTCTTACCTTCATAGCCTAGACCTATAATTGAATTTCTCCAGGAATTTTATGATATATTGATTGAACCTAATTAAGTCAAGGACCTGCTCTCTATTATCTGCCTTAGCAGCCTCAACACAGAACTATTCAATTCAAACAACATTTACTAAGCTCCTAAGCACAAAGCCATGTGCGGAGCCTCTGCTAGACACAAAGATAAATAAGACACAGCCCCTGTCAACCACTAGCCCGGCAGGCCCCAGTGCTGGAACCGTTAGGGTTTATAGACTGATACTCTCACACAGGAAATCTAAGCTAAATACTGTAAAAGAAATGTAGAGAGCCATCACAGCCGTCATCGCTAATTATTGGGTTGAAATGGTAAAGATCCAAAGTATTTGTTTGAAATAGTAATGGCTCTATAGATTTTTAAGCACTTGTTCTTAAAACAGAGCATAAAGAACACTGACTCACCTGGTGTTAGTTAGGTACCTTGGTTACTTCCTTCATGATTAACCCTGACACGTCCTTCCAGTAACCATCATTCTCGTTCCTCCACTTCTGGATTCTTTGTGTGAACATACGGTGTGGATCATCTCCTTGGGAGATGCACAAACATTTTTAGGATGGCCCTGAGTTTTTGTGTCTTTACTCGCATATTTCCTGCTTCACCTTCTTACCTGATTTCCAGTCCCAATGGTTCTAGTATCCTGTCGACCCAGACATGTTCAGCTGCTAAGTTTCAGCATTCTTGCGTGTGACTCTGCCCCGGAGGACTCTCCCTAGCACCTTGGCAAAGGCAATGTGCTGAATTAACACCCTGCACAATTTTGTTCCATTCCTTCTTCCTGACAGGGTCTATTGTTCTTACGTGTCCCCACCCCAAGCCTATAAGCCAGGCATCCAAGAACTGAATGAAACCAAATTTTCAAACAGACATCACTGTACCCTAATTTTTGAGAGAAAATTACATTTAAGGAAAATCATAGCCATTTTACTAGAATATCGTTTTACATAATTCTGTCAAAAAACTCCAAGGTAAATGGTACTTGATTTTATACATATTTCTATGTGCATGTGTGTGTGTGTGTATCCTAATGCCTATATACGTATATATGTATATTTATATATATACATATATATGTGTATATATATACACACACACACACATATATACATATATATTCGATGTGTGTATGTAAACTTGTAATTTTAAACTTCATGGTTATTTTCAGAAACTGCACCACAATTAGAGCCAACTCCAAGTAGGCAGTAAGTGGTTTGATTGCATCACACAGGTTTCCAGACTTAAATGGTACGTGTGGTTAATTTAAAAAGAGATTACCATGCTTTCCTCCACATATTAGCCTGAACAAGTCACTTATGCTAAATCTGAGATACTTTTACAAATGGGAATATCTGCCCTTCTGAATTTTCAAAGTGGTTATGAGGAACAAATAGGATGATGTTGGTAAAACCGCTTTATATAAAACAAGGGAGTTAGGATTATTATTCAAAAGTATCTTCTAGGCCTTTGGGTCCTTCCTTTGTTATCTATAAGCCGCCAGGTACCTTAGCTATTGTGGGTATTGAAGATAGACTTCTTTGTGTCTTTCTATTAATACTACTCATAGTCTTGAACCCAAATCACCTAAGTCCAGAAGCTGCTCTACTCGTGCAATTCTAGAACCTTACCTGTCATTCCTTCAATCATATTAAATGTTCCCCTGTGCCAGGCAAAGCAATAGACCTGGGAGATGCTAAGACAAATAATTCATAGTCTGCATATAAAGAGCTTGGAATATAGCCGAAAGAAACAAATAAATAAATGCAGTAAAAAAAAAATTTTTTTTTTTATAAATGCAGTAAAAATTTTATAGGCGCTATCTAGAAGCCTGTATGGAGAACAAAGAGCAGAGAGGAGGGAGTGGTTGAACCTAGCGTGGGTGGGAGCCCGACAGACTTTGCTGATTGTCTACCTAACAATCATCCCTTCCCCTTCCCCCACCCCAGTTTCCACTAAATAGACTTGAAAGTCAAATGCTCCCTTTCTCACCCTCCCTACCAACTAAGCACACACGTGACCTACACGGGTGCAATGAGATAAAAATCTAACATTGCTGGGTGGTTTCTGGGAAAGCATTGCTTTCTTAACATAAGGGTTTGTGGTAGTTCCTATTTTTCAAAGGTGGCCATCACAATATCTCCCACTGGGTGTGCTCTTCTTTCAATGTGATTGTAAAACTCCTCCCATTAACAGGTAGAGTCAATATCCTCTTTTCTTGATCCTGGAGTGAGGTGGGTTTGTTTGTTTGTTTGTTTGTTTGTTTGTTTAAGTCTCCCTCAACACAGTGAAAGTGCCATGCATTTCCACCTATTCTTTCAGTGGACTTGCTTCTGGAAGCCAGCAGCCATGCTGTGTGGAAGCCCAACCAGCCTATGCCAAGAGACCACATGGCAAGACTGGGTGTAGATGTTCCGGATGGCAGCACAGTGGAGGTTCGGCCAAGAGTCAACACCAACTATGAGGCCTAGGTGATTATATATATATATAGACGTGTGATTGCAATGTCAGTGATTGCAGCCCCATGATTGAATTGAGATTTCAAGTCTTCCTTGCTGAGACCCTAGGCATCATGGAGTAGGACAACCTTTCCCCATTGTGCTCTGTACGAGTAGGACAACCTTTCCCCATTGAGCTCTGTACAAACTCTGCACCACAGGATCCGTGAGCATAATAAAATGGTTGTTTTATGCCACTTCGCTTTAGGGTGGTTTGTTTTACATCTGGACTGAGGATATGGCTGGCATTACTCTTTGTCTCTTCTTTCAGCCTCTACGAGCTGAGCAGGGTGGGAGTAGGGGAGATATTACAATCATGTGGTGAAAGTGTGATGTTGATCTTGAAATTGTTGGTCTGTTAAACCAACACCGGCAACTGTCTATCTCCAGGCCTCCTGGAATGTGAGAAACAATACACTCCTGTTGCTCTGTGCCACTGAATGCCAGGTTATCTGTTCCCTGTAGTTAGAAGCACCTCTTACTCATACATGTGATCCCCACTGGTAAGATTTGGTGGATTCGTGGGAGATAAAACTTTATTTTAATATACTGATGGCTGTCTAATTAGGATAAAAATAGAGATAGCAATCATAGCCTGGTCTTCTGAGAAGTTTGGCTGTGAAGAAAATGAGGGAAATGAATTGGTAGCTAAGGAGATCGTGTGGGCAAATTTTATAGTCCATGAGGAAATATCTAGTAAAGCCAAGAGATTAAAGCAGGAAAGTGAATAACATCAGCAATTATTATTACAGTCAAACCCTGCTTTGGCCCTCTCCATCTTCAGCCAATCTCAAAGACTCTCCCGGGCATTTTTATTATTTTTATTATTTTTTTAAGATTTTATTTATTTATTCATAAGAGACACACAGAGCGAGGCAGAGACATAGGCAGAGGGAGAAGCAGACTCCCTACAGGGAGCCTGATCCCAGGAACCTGGGATCATGACCTGAGCCAAAGGGAGACACTCAACAACTGAGCCACCCAGGCATCCCTCTACCAGGAATTATTAAAATAGAGCTGGCTTCATGGTGTACAACCTATAGTTACATGAGGGCCTCATGCTTAGAGGGACTCCATGTTTGATTTAATGCTCTACTCTGTCTTGAAATTCTTAATAAACAGGGGCCTCATTTTCATTTTGCACTGATTCCTGAAAATAACTTAGATAGTCCTGCCTAAAAAGTTTTCACTCTCATTACCAACTCATGGGTGATACTAAGAAACAACTTGGGCTTGTATCACCCATGGATCTTTAAGGGCATTGGTTCTGTTTTTAAGTAACATGGCACATGTTGTCATATGGACACATCCTCAGATGACCATCAAGACAGTGACTTTCCATTTGGAGAATTTTTTAGCCCTGGGGAATGATTGCAAACCCAGAGAGACTCCTGAATATCCTTACTAATAAAGTTGTGCTGTTCAGGTCCATGAGTCCCCTGCCCAGCACCTGCACCATGGTGGTCGCATCCATTAGCAGAGCTGTGAATCAATTCCTCAAGAACTATAGCACATGTCACCCAGATTACTGGGCAGATTAGTGGCCAGCGGCTGACAAATACTTTCCATATGACCCACTAAAATATTCCTTCCACAGTAATTATGGATTCTCCTGTTTATCCTCCCATCTACCCCAGAACTACAATTATACCTATAGAATAAGCTCCAGGTCAATCCCTGGGATGTACTTCATGGAACAAAGGCTTGGTATGAAATGTCTAAAAAATGCAGCCAGTTAGGGGCACCTGGGTGTCTCCGTGGTTGAACGTCTGCCTTTGGCTTAGGTTGTGATCCCGGGGTCCTGGGAGAGAGTCCCACATTGGGCTCCCCACAGGGAGCCTGTTTCTCCCTCTGCCTGTGTCTCTGCCTCTCTGTGTCTCTTATGAATAAATACATAAAAATAAATTAAATCTTAAGAAAAAAATGCAGCCAATCAAAGGAGATCCTCCATAGACAGAATTACCTTGGTTGCATCCTCTTTGTTAATTTTTAATCTGAGTACAGTTGACACACAACTTCACATGAGTTTCTGGCATATAATATAGTGATTCAACAACTCTCTACATGATGCTGTGCTCGCCACAGGTGTAGCTCCCATCTGTCACCATGCAATGCTATTACAGTATCATTGACTGAATTCCCTATGCTATGCCTTTCTTGTGACTTACTCCATAACTGGAAGCCTGAATCTCCCACTTCCTTTCACCCATTTACCCACCCCCACCAACCTCCCCTCTGGCAACCATCAGTTTGGTCTCTGTATTTATGGGTCTGTTTCTGCTTTTTGTTAGTTTTGTTTTTTAGATTCCACATATAAGTGCAAGCGCATGGCATTTGTCTTTCTCTGCCTGACTTATTTCATTTAGCATAATGCCCACTAGGTCCATCCATGTTGTTATAAATGGCAAGATCTCATTCTTTTTAATGGCCTTTTTATATTCCATTATAGATGTGTGATATGTATATATCACAACTTTATCCATTCATCTATCAATGGACACTTGGTTTATTTCCATACCTTGACGAATGCAAATAATGTTGCAATAAACATAGGGGTGCATCTGTCTTTTTGAATTAGTGTTTTTGTTTTCTTTGGGTAAATACTCAGTAGTACATATGATATTTCTATTTTTAATTTTTTGAGAAACTTCCACACTGTTTTTCATGGTGGTGGTACCAGTTTGCATTCCTACCAACACTGCACAAGTGTTCCTACCATACTCTTTGTATTTTATCTCTCTAGCTTCCCAGAAGACTTTAGGATGTCTCCCTGGGGACTTAGATACCTAAAATTAGTCAGGCAAGTGATTTGATAAACTTTCACTGGTGTGGGTTAACAAAACACCATTCTCTCTTTCCTTTCTATGTTGAGATTACCAGAACCTGGGAGTTCCCCCATTGCTTCTCATAGATACCCCCTGAAGCAGAGCAAAAGGGACAACAGAATGTCCTGTGAAGCTGCCATTTTCAAGCTATCTGGGATGTGCCATAGCTATAAATCAAGAATTCCATAGGTAGAGTTCATTCCTTTTCTAGATGGAGTCATGGTGACCAGGTTTCCAACCAGCTGAGTTTCAGTTCTACCAAAAGTAAAAACCAGGAATGGGAGTGGGAGGACTCACTAAGGTAGTGAGAGGGCCTGGAATGGATGCCCATGAGGGTGTCATGGTCCCACCACCCCAGAAATAAAGCAGTAGACCACCACACCATAAGGGATAAGGTCCCTTATCCTCTCCACCACTGGATGGTTGGGAAAGTGTGGACATGCACCACATGACCTGACTCTAACTGGCTCAGGGGCTGCAGGGGAAGGCACATGGTCATTTCTAGCAGATAGGGATGCATGTTGCTGAGAGATGGAGACAGTGAAGGTGGGAACTTATCTCCTTCCCCTTACCTGTACCTGTGCTAAGAGCAAAGGACAAGATGGATTTATGTTACCACTTTTATTAGCAGGGCTCAGCAAACATTTTTTAAAAAATAAATCTGAGCATTTGTTTTTCACTACAAATGGAGAAGTACTAGCAGAAACCAAAAAGCAGAAAATGGAATTTTACACACCCAGAGGAAAGCTGGTAAAAAAAAAAAAAAAAAAAAAAAAACCTGGGTGTTTGATATATATCTTCAGGACCCATTTCTATGTCCATAATAAAAAAAAACCCCATGGTTCAATGCTCACATAGCATAGCAGCCTGAAATAATTTCAGCCCAAATACCTGGAAGAGGCATATGGTCCACAGGCATACTTTGCAAAATCCCACCCATTGTCCCACATGCAACAGTTCACCTCTCCTTTCTCAAAACCCTTCAGGAAATAACCTCCTCGTTCTAACCAATGTGCCTCGTATCTTTCTCCCCCTTTTACTTTCCTCTCAGCTCTCAAGACAGAAGCCCAGGAAAGCTCATCTGGCAAGGCAGGTCCTTCCACAGAGAATGAAGGAGAGAGAGAAAAAACCTGCAGGAACCAGTTTGAATTCTTTGCAGGTGGAGAGAAGGACAAGCTGAGTTGTTTATACTGGCAATCATTTTTCTTGTCTTACATATGCAGTGAAAAAGAAATAGATGTTTTTCTACCTCAATAAATATTCTTGTAGGTAATAATTTTGAATGGTATTCCATTGTAAATTCAAATAAATTATTATAAATAAACTACAGTTTCTTTAACCAACCCACTAGTAGTTGCTTTGCAACTTTCACATAAAGTCTGTGATGAATTTCACTGTTGTGTAAATCTTTACACATACCCTCAATTATTGACTTAGGATTAATCTCCAAAAGTCTGATGCATTAATTAGGGTATTTTTGGCCACATGTGTGACATGCTGGGACTTAATTAACATGTGTGTATTTATATCTGGGATAAAGTCAGAGCTCGTGTGGTGGTTTTGCTCCATGATTTGAAGGGCCCAGGCTCTTGCAGCTTTGCCATTCCTAGATGTTGCTCTTATCCCTGGGATCTGTATTCCATATGGCAGGACAAAGAAAAAGGGGTGAGGGAACAAGAGACCTCACTTTGTCCTTTTACGGCTCAACCTGGAGGTCACCACATCACTTCTGCTCTCATCCCATTGGCCAGAATTTATTCATGAGCTCATTCTCAGCTGCAGGTGAAGTTGGGAATATAATCTTTATTCTGAATAGCCCAGCTAAAAATTCTATTACCATGGAAGAAGGGATTAATGAGCATATATTACTTTTAAGGCTTTAAATTTTTTTTAAATTTTTTTTAATTTTTAAGGCTTTGATATATGCCACCTTTTTGGTCTGCAGAAAGACTGTAGCAATTTATATTACCCTTCCCAACACAGGATATTTAAAATATTTCGCCAAATTAATAACACAAGAAAATGATTGTTGTGCTGTTTTATTTTGCATTTTCTTTTCTTTTTTTTTAAGATTTTATTTATTTATTCATGAGAAACAGGGAGAGAGAGGGGCAGAGACACAGGCAGAGGGAGAAGCAGGCTCCATGCAGGGAGCCCGAAGCGGGACCCCATCCCGGGTCTCCAGGATCACGCCCTTAGCCGAATGCAGCGCTAAATTGCTGAGCCACCTGGGCTGCCCTTGCATTTTCTTAATTTCTGGTGATGTCTGCACCACTTTTTTGTCTGTTGGAAGACTGGGACCCCCAGTCCTAACTCAGACTGGACAGCCTGGTTCAGGCTGGTTCAGGGCCACAGAGCCTCCTGTCCGGTCTGGGAGATATCCGCTGTATCTATCAGGAAAGGCTAGGTTATGCTGAGGTAAGAAACACTCCCAAATTTCAGTGGCTGATTAATAACAAAGTTTTTTTCATGTTTACATAATTGTCTATTTTGGGTCAGTGTCAGGGGCTCCATTCCAAATAACCCTTTGCATGGAACCCAGCCTAGTAAAGCCTCAACATCTAGAATATGGCCAGTCACTGACATAGAAAATCACGCATTTGTTCATAAAGGTTTTTTCTCAGAAATGACATATGTTACTTCCACACACATCTCATTGGCCAAAGCAAGTCACATGGCTGCTCTTCACTTCCAAGAGGGAGGGAAATGCAATGGTGCCATGTGCTCTAAAGGAGGAGAACCAGAAATATCGAGGAGTAACCTTAATGACTACCAGACTCCCATTCTCGTGGAAGTAAAGGGTGTGGAGTGGACTTCAGATTTGGGGAGTCTCCAGAGTTATCCTGGTTGATTTCCTAAGGCGTCTAGGTATGTCTCCCACGGTCCTTATGAACCTGTAGGCTTAAAACAAAATCTTGCCTTACTTGATTTGGGTCTGGGTCCCCAGCAACTGGTGCATCTCTTGGTACATGGCAATTGTTCAACAAATATTTATTGAATGGGGAATGAGAAAGGGACTACCATCCCTGGAAAGCTCTTATATAAAAAGTTCTAGACAGCGTAGGACCAAAATGCTAGGAAGGGTGGCCCGTTGCTTGGGGCAGTCCAAGTCACTACATTAAAAGAGCCAGAAAAAACATGTTCATATAGTATAAGTAGGAGATGTGGATGAAATGGTGAGTGGCTAGCCAAAATGACCCACCATTCAGACCATCACACACCCACCATGCTTGTGTGAGTTTGACCTCACACATTCCCAGAGGGTCTGAGTTCACTCGTGTATCAGCTTAAGTTCCAATTATCACATAACACTATGTGTCTTCATAAACATGTACACACATACACTCAGCACTAGTTGATTATAAATGTTTTGTTCATTTTTTTTAGATATTATTTATCCATTTGACAGAGAAATACAGAGAGCCACAGAGCACAAAGCAGGGGGAATGGGAGAGGGAGAAGGAGTAGGAAAAGCAAGCTCCCAGCCAAGCAGAGAGCCAAATGTGGGGCTTGATCCAGGCCCCCGAGATCATGAAGGGAGCTGAAGGTAGAATCTTAACCAACTGAGCCCCCTAGGCACCCCTGTCTTGTTCATTCTTAAAAGAAGCCTGCTAATAATCACAACGGCTTAAAAGAAGCAAGAATAAAAAGCTAAAAAGTTTCCATAACTCAACTCTTCATGGGCAAGAGGAAAAAATGAATTCATTCTTTATATTTTATCCTGTGAATCTTTTAAACCAAACAAGTAATACACATTGTGTTAGTAACTATATTTTCATTGGAAACCCCCACATCAATTCAGAACAAAGATGAAACCAAAGACAAATGAACAGGGATGCCTGGCTGGCTGAGTAGGTACAGCATGTGCCTCTTGATCTTGGAGTCATGAGTTTGAGCCCCATGCTGGATATAGAAATTACTTAACGTAAAAAATTTAAAAAATGAACAGAAATTGCATAAGTCTAAAATTAACTCCTAAAGCCTCAAGAAAGATAGACACCAAAGAAGTTCCACAGATTCTTCTTTTTTTGACATTGCCAGCAGATAATACAACTCCAGAACCCATCCTTTGTATATGTACTGAAATTCAGATTCCAGGAGGGCATCTGACTGGCCAAGCCCAGAGGATATATATTCACCGTTAGGCTGGAGGGGGCGGGGAGGCAGGGAGGTGGGAAGGAAGGAATTCTTAGCTCCCAGAACATCCAGAGTCAAATGGATCAAAGGCAGGGCAGTTACTCAAAGGAACAGACACTGATTAGAACAAAAGTAATGGATGTTTACATGTGTTTATATTTTTAAAGTAGAAAATAAGTGCACACAAAAAATGAACATCACCTGTATTCCCACTATAGTTCATATTTTGCCTTCCAGACATTTCTCTAATCATATATTTTTTTCTTGCAAAAACTGAGCCATACTGTATATTCTGCATTGCAATTTGTCTCCCCCCCCACTTAAAATACCTTGTGAAAAGTCCACATAAATAGCAGCAGTATTTTTTTTAATATTTTGTTTATTTATTCATGAGAGACACAGACAGAGAGAGGCAGAGACACAGGCAAAGGGAGAAGGAGGCTCCATGCAAGAAGCCCGACGTGGGACTCGATCCCGGGTCTCCAGGATCACGCCCTGGGCCAAAGGCAATGCTAAACCGCTGAGCCACCTGAGCTGCCCAAATAGCAGCAGTATTAAAATATAATTTTTAATTCAGAGTAAGGAGATTCAAATTAATTGTAATCAAAGATAGTGACCAACAGACTAGTCAATGTTAGAATAGGAATTTTGGAGTTATGATTTCTAGACCTACTGTCCTACCAATGAACAACTACTACCAGGATATCTGAATTTTTATCTTTTTTAGATCTGTCTACCTACATATACACCTACCCATCAGCTAGTTAGCTACCTATTTTACCAGTTATGATGGATTAAGTTATATAGTCCAATAACAAATAATCTTGAGACCTCAGTGATTTCATAAATCCATTTCTCCATCCTGCTTCATGTCCAGTGCAGGCTGGGGAGACTGCTCATCTAAGCACTTGGGAACCAAGGTGATAAAAGCTTCATTTCAACCCAGTAGGGGCACAGAATGTGGCAAAGTACATTCCAGTTCCTGAAGCTTCACCCAGAAGTGCTACATCTTGTTACTTCCACTCACCAGTCATCAGCCAATGTAAGTCTCACAGCCAAACTATCACCAAAGTAGCAATCCTGCCATGCACCCTTACATCTCCAGAAGAACTAGATTATTTGTGAGTGGCAAGTAGCAAAGATGACACTTCGTTTGAGTGTATAAACAATCTAGGAGTTCGAAATTGGGTTGGAATGGAGAATAAAATCTTTTCCGATTTGCAAATCCTTTAAGAGGATCAAATGGTTTAACCATATTAGTCAGAGTTTGCATCATAAACCATTTCCCTTCCTATCCTAAACTATATTTTTGTCTCTCCCCCAGTCCTCTGTTCATATATCACACAAACCAGAAAGTAAGAACACCAACAGCTGGTTCTGGTAACACACAGAAGATGATTTTGTGATATGCTAAAACGCCCAGTGGTATTAGTTCTAGGTGATCGAAAACAAAATATGAGTAGTTTTGATAACTTAAACCATTTTAAAAACTATCCTGAGGAATTTAATATTAAAAACGAGAGCACTATTATCAGTGAGTCAGACCAGGAGACTATTATGAAAATAATACCAGTAATAATATATAGCCTTGGAGCCAGTTTATTTCAAGTGTTGCCTACTGAATGTATTAATTGATTAAATATTTGAGATCTTTGTAAAAAAGTCATGTATTATATAGATTATGGAAAAACTATACCTGGAGTTACACTGCGTGGTGGGACTCAGGTCTCTCCATTTGTTACATTTATTGATGGCTCCCAAGGGGCTGCCATGGGGAAGGAAAGATGGCATAGGGCATCATCAGAGGTTCACCTCAGCCAAGGACAAGCTGGGTACCATTGGAACCACATACAATCATCTCAGCTGGAGGCTGAGATGGGAGCAAAGGTAGCCAACAACTGGAAGCTACAGATTTCAGGCAGGTTCCAGGGAGGCCTCCAATGAGACTAGACACAAATGCTTGCTTACACCCAATCTCATCAACTCACTGGTAATGGTGCAGCAGGCATGCAGCGAGTGAAAAGAGGTGACCGAATTCAGGGCTGGTAGAGGTAGAAAGCCCCTGGAAAGGGGAGCTGGGCCGGCAGTTGCCAGAAAGACTTACTGAAGATCCAAAGTTCATTGCAGAGAAAACTTCTAGCTGGAGTTTAGCTTCCTGGTCCTGACTTCTGCTCGCTGAACAGATAGGGAGGGTGCAAATGTCTTGTGTAGAACACACACTTTCTTGCCAGATCTTAACTACTCTGAGCAGAGAGTTTTCTCATTCCTAAAAATGGAGGGCACAGGGTGTTGGAAGAGGTATAGACCAGGCTAATCTGAATTCAGAAAAACACAGCCAATCCTGCTACAATTCAGTTAGTCCATCCCACTTTTGGAGTCGAGAAGGTGTATGCTTGGTGACATAAATGCAAGTTAAATCAAGTCAGCACATATTTTTTCAGTTTAATATAACAAGCGTAATGATTAAGAGTCACTATTATTTTTTAATGCATCCAATAAATTAGAATTTCTTTTTGTAATTACAAAAGCAGTACATGCAAATTGCAGAAATTTTTGGAAAAGCAGAAAATTATAAAGAAAAAATTTAAAGTGCCCATAATCTCACTGCTGGGAGATAGTTGCTATTAATATTTAATATGTTTCCCTCTGGTCTTTGTCCAATTTTTGGCAATTTAGATTTTTAAAAAACATTTTAGATTAAATGTTATATACAGAGTGAATCCTACATTTATCATTTTCAATTAAAATAACACTTCCCTGTGTACTAAAAAGCTGTCCCTATTTAAAGGCTTTAAACAACCTTTGTGGTTTGCCAACATTTGTTTACTCTTTTTCTATTGTGAGTCATTAAGTTTATTTCTAATATTTCATTAATGTAAATTGTACTGAAATATTATATATATACATACATATATCTACACACAAGCCTTTGTTCACATTTTAAATCATTTCATTAAGATAAATTCCTCTAAGTGAAATCACCAAATGAATCAGAAAATATAAACATTGAGGCAGTTTTGAAACAAGATCCCTCAAATCCTCTGACACCCCTCCCATAGAGAGCTGGGGTCAATCTCCTCTCTCCTTGGATCTGGGTGGGCTCTTGACAACTTGAACCCACAGACTGGGCAGAAGTGAGGCTGTGTGACCTTTGAACTTTGACGGCTGGAGCACGCACACTTGAAGCCCCGAGCCACCACATAACCAACCAGACATCCAAGGCCACCATACCAAGAGGAGGCCAACCCATGTGGGGGCCCAGTAAGGCACTACTCTTTGCATCACACCAGTTCAGGCATCAAGCTTGTGAATAACCTAACCTATCATCAGAAGATTGCAACCCCAGGTCGCTGAGTCACCCCCATGCAGCCTTCAAGTCTTACCTGCTGAGGCCCCACACACCATAGAACAGACTATCCATCCCTACTGTTTGAATTCCTGATGTACAGAATCTGTGAGCTTAATAAAATGGTATGGGTTTTTGGTTTTGTTCTTGTTTTTTTTTTTTTAATTTAAAAAATGGTGTTTTAAACCAAATTTCTGGGTAATTTTTCATGCAGCAATAGTAACTAGAAAAAACATGTTTAGGGTTCTTGATATATCCTGTCAGACTGTTTTCCAGGCAGCTTGTAGCAATCTGGCTTCCCACCTAGATTCACTGGCAGCTCCCAGCTCCCTGCACTTTATCCAGGCTGGTACATTTCAGAGTTCACCTCTCATTTTGTTTGTGAATTTTTACTATGGAAAATGAATATGCACAAAAATGAGAAAATAGTATATGAATAAAAAAGAAAACAGTGTATGAACAAAACATCCATGTGCCCGTCACCCACTTTATAATTCCCACATTTATTTCATCTCTTCCCCTTCCTCCTCCTATCTCTATCAGCAGAGCTATTATATTTCGATATCACTCTTCCTCAATAAAAGTATATTTGTTCCTCTTAGTCAATGAAAACCAGGACTTGCTGGAAATAGTGAGGTCAGACAATCAACAACAACGAATAGAAGAGGAGATCATAGCTACTCCGATCCCAAATGGTTATGAGCTAGGCAGCATTTTATTTTTAAAAATTTATTTATTTAAGTAATCTCTACACCTAACATGGGCTCAAACTCACGACCCAGAGATGAAGAGTTGCATGTTCTTTTGACTAAGCCAGCCAGGTGTTTCATTTTCTTTCTTTGCTTACTTCTTTTTTTTTTCTTAAAGTAAATTCTTTGCTCAATGTGGGGCTTGAACTCATGACCCCAAGATCAAGAGTCAGATGCTTTACCCACTGAGTCAGTCAGGCGCCAGAGCTAGGCACTATTTTAAACACATCACCCATAATCACTCATTTAAGCTTCACAGAACTCTAATAGGGAAGGAGAGTGAATTACCATCATCCCATTTTACAGATGAGGAAATCAAGGCATAGGGAATGAAGTGACTTGTCAAGTTTGCATAACTAGCTAGCTACAAAGTGGTAGAGACAAAAGTTGAACCTGAGCAGTGTTTCTCCAAAGTCTATGGTGTCATTACTCTACTACATCCCTGCTCTTTTGGGAAACTAACTTCTGTGGCTGGTTATAGCAAATCAGTTTGTATAGCACACTGAAATGATTCTCTGCTCCACCATTACCCCGATTACTGGGGAGAGATTTGAAAGCTGGAGATAATATATGGTGCCATTTGACCAGATGGTTCATGTAGAAGTGTGACTGGCTTATGTGTGGAGCCCCGTAAAGAAAAAGCCAGGCCAGAAAAGAGGCAAATATAGTGTAGCCTAACAAGATCAGGGTTTCTACTGCATATGGAATAGGTCTCATTCATATTAAAAGGGAAAAATACAACTTCTGGCCTACTATGGAGCAATGAAACTGCCTCATAGCTAATTCCAAAGGAAATAATGTAAAAAGTAAAAGCAAATCCTCCAGAAATTCATCAGCAGTAGTCAAATGAGGAAAGAAGCACATTCCAATGATAGCATCAAAAAGGTGATCCAGGAAGGACACTCGACTTGGGAGCTAACTGGCCCTGCCATGTTGGTAGGGCTTCCAACCCCCTCGCCCCCAGCTCCTTCTCTCAGAGGTCACAAAATGTTAAGCATTGTCATCAACCCTCCAATCTGCAAAGAGCCGACCTGTGCGGTTCCCTTTATCTTTTCTGATCACAGGGGATGAAAATCGCTGCTGGGGAGAGATTGGGTGAAACATTCCACTGGAATGGCAGGGATGTGAAAGCTCCAGGGGCTGCCCTCTTAATGACAGAAGGGGACCCGAAGCCTGTGGAAGTGGAATACACCAGGTGATATGAACTCTCTGAAATAGAAATGAGCACAGCGCTCAGGGTTTCTATTGAAGAGTGCACGCAGCTGCCCACTGAGCCCCCCTACCATGCCCACAGGGCACAAAAAACAGGAAACACCAAGCCCGCCAATTATAGCACTTTGGGGAAAACAAACTGGTCTCAGATAAGGTGGGAAGGCAGTCACGAAGTCACCCACACTCCATCAGAGCAAACAGGGGGTTTGACAGAGCTGCCCGAACTTGAGCAAGATGAAAAGAATCAGCCCTGGCAAGGAGGCCCCGGTGCCTGCGGGGCTGGGGGTGGAGTAGGGGTGGAAAGAACAGTCTAACAAAAGACAAACACACCGCAGCCTGCGTGAACACTTAACTCAAGGAAAAGAAAGAATTGCCCTTAGCAGAGGCTCCAGGACAAGACAGAGCCATCCAGTGATCAGGGCCCTCGGGAGAAGGGATCCAAGAGAAGAGAGCCAGTGAGAGGATACCCATGTGAGCCATCCTCTTAAGGCCCACCTGGGGAAGTCTGAGACCAGATTCCTTTGTGCGATTCAAGCAAGTGGGCCAGCTCCAGCCTCAGGACCCTTGTTGAACCCTTCCGAGAGAAGACAGCTATTTGAGTACCACTGTGCTAGGGGCCAAGTTTTTTAAATGTATTAAGTCATTTAATCCTTACAGCAGCCCTATGAGATAGTCACAATTATCATCCCATTTTACAGATAAGGAAACTTTGCACAAGGGCACACAGCCAGCAAGGTGGTCTGGATCCAGAATCTTGCTCCTATTATACAACTTGCTATCTTGTACTCAAAAGTGAGAGAGAGAGAGAGAGAGAGAGAGAACACGTTTTACTGCTCTAGAGCTGGAGAAGCCCATTTTGTTTACCAGGTAGATAGGAGACTAATTACAAACTGTCCACCCTGGGAGAGGAACTCTTTGATTTTGCTCTCCACTCCCCTCCCCCAGAGAGTAGCTGGGGAGGAACAAGGGGCCTGCCATCTGGTTGCATTTTCTTTTGCTAACAAACCTTACTTTACATGTAAATAACCAGTTGAAATTAATCTGATTTCTATTAAGTGTTCAGATCTTTCTCGTAGGTAAGTGGAAATCCCTTTACCAACAGGTTTAGCTTCCCAGGCTGTAGACTACACCCATATATAAAACACCCACACAGGCACACAGGGCTTGCAGCAGTGTCTTAACACAGACATAATTATGACTCACAAATAAGCATGGCTGGAGCATAAAGCACTCAACCAGAAGTTACATAAGCATGGATGTCATCCATTTTCTATTAGGGCATACAAACATGACGCATAGTGGACTGGAGATTAAATTAACAGGAGGCAGAATAGGCCATTTATTGTAATGAATTCCTGGAGGGACATATCTGTCTTGTAGTCACTAGTTTACTGTAGGCAGTGTAATATTCCACCAATTAACAATCAGCTCTATAATAATCCCCAATATTGCTTCCAGAGAGCCATCTGGCTTACAAACCAGTGATTTAAAAGCTTTCTATCTGGACTCAGTGTCTTGTGTTCTAGAGCTTGTTACCCTAAAATAATTCCCACATGTGAAGGATGATGGATTTTGAAAGCTCCAAGAAAGTGCCTGAATTGTTCCAAACTCCCCAAATTATGAATAGGAAAGACAGGCGAAGGCAGGATGCTCAGCTCAGGAGCAGGACGGAAACATGAAACATCTACAGCATGCAGGGCAGCAAAAGCATTTGGCCCTAACGTCACACTCTCCCTCTCATTTAGCCCCTTCTATTTGATTTGCTCCTTGATCCTTCTCTAAATTTGTAACGTATGCATGTGTGGAAAACTTGTGAGAATACCTCCAATGATCTATTACTTATAAATGTTTATTGATTATCATCATCATCACTGCTTCATCTACAGCATACCCACCTGCTGGTACATGTAAAGGTGTTAATTGTGAAGATAAGAAGCCGGAGAGTCCAAGTGTCCTGTATGGAGGATAGTAGCTGAAAGCTATATTGGCACAGATAGAACTCCCTCCCTGAGGCATGGAGGTTTGATGGGGCAAATGATCTCACATCCTGGGAGCCTCTGGGGCCATCCCTGAGGCAGTCATGAGAGGTTAGCTTGAATTTAGAACAGTCAGCAAGAACTACGACTATTTAGAACCATGAGGAGTCTGGAAGTACTTCATGTTTAGAGGACAGAGAATGGAGGGACAACGGGAAGAAAGAGGCAGAGTGACAAGACAAGGAAGACCAGGGAAAACAATTTCATGAAAGCTGTGAGGGAAGGGGAGAGTTAAAAGTATCTAAACATCAAGCTTCTTGAAACTTATATTCCTTTAGAAAGAAGGTCCCCCACACCCCCTCCTTCTCTCTGGCCATCAGTCCCCGCTTGTCTTAGTGACCAGGACTCCCACATCTGTTCCTGCAGTTTAGACTCTTGTTTTTTTTCAACTACTTGCTAAATACTTTCACTTGGATGTCCCATGGACCCAACCAAACCCATCCTTCTTCCCTTTATTCATCCATGCACAGCAGGACTTGCTATCATCTGACAATTAACATGACCTTTGTGTCATCTTTGATAACTCCTTGCCCCCTAATCTTGATTTCCAATCCCTGAGACTTGCCATTCCGTCTCCTCAGCATTCGTCACATTCATCAAACTTTTTCCAGTCTGGGTTCCTGCCACATCATCTTTCCTCTACCATCACTGTGGTTTTCTGTCATTGATCTCCCCATCTCTGGTCCTGCCTCCCTCAAATCCATGCTTCCCACAGCCTCATAGTCACCTGATTGCCAAGACCACCATTTCACCATCTTGTTGAAAACCATCCATTTCACCATCTTCTTGAAAACCATCTGCTGCCCTCAGCCAGGGACACTATCGAAACAACCTAAGTGCCCATGGGTGAATAAATGCATAAAGAAGATGTGGTATCTATGTACAAAAGTATTACTCTATCATAAAAAAAGAAGGAAATCTTGCCATTTGCAACAACATGGATAGATCTAGAGGGTATTATGGTAAGTAAAATGTCAGACAGAGAAAGATAAATACCATAATCTCACTCATATATGGAATCCAAAAAACAAAAACAAGCTCATTGATATGGAGAATAGATTAGTGGTTGCCAGAAAGGGGGAGGGGGCAGCCAAATGGTGAAGCAGGTCAAAAGGTAGAAACTTCTAATTATAACATAAATAAGTCATGGGGATGACAATGTGGTGCCTATACTTACTGCACTGCATTTTCAAAAGTTGCTGAGAGAGTAGATCATAAAAGTTCTATCACAAGAAAAAAAATTCAGGACACCGGGGTGGCTCAGTGGTTGAGCATCTGCTTTCGGCTCAAGGCATGATCCTAGAGTCCCGGGATCGAGTCCTACCTCAGGCTCCCTGCATGGAGCCTGCTTCTCCCTCTGCCTATGTCTCTTCCTCTCTCTCTGTGTCTCTCTCATGAATGAATCAATTTTTAAAAAGAAAGAAAGAAAAGAAAAAAATTGTAGCTATGTAGGGTGATGGATGTTAACTAGACTTAAGTGGCAATCACTTCACAATATATACAAATATCGAATAATTATGTTGTACCCCTGACACTAATATGTCAGCTATATCTCAATGAAAAAAAAATCATCCATTTGCTGCCCATCATCCATTGGATAAAATTTATATGGGCCTTCTGTCATCCAGCCCCTGCCTCCCTCTTCAATATGGTCTTAATGCTCCCTTCCCAAAACCCAACAATGAACTTCATTAGGTTCCAATCACACCATTTTATTTCTCTGTATTTCTGCTCCTGCCCCCTCCCTAAACCCAGCCTTGCCCAACTATCTCACAACCATACTCTAGGACCCATCTCCACTTTGCTTTCTCCAAAAAACTTATCTGATCCTTCCAGACTAGTTTCCCTCCTCAGTACCTTATACATTATAGGGTTTTTTTATTTTTAGGTCATGCAGGCAAAATACTCCGAATAGTGCCTGGTATATAGTAATCACATCACTGAACGCTATATAGCCACTCCATCACATTCCATATTGTGTTATAAGCACCTGTTTTTATTTCTGTTAGATACTCATCTCCTTGAAGACTCACAGGATACCTCTTGTTTGCCCATCCAGGTCCACTGTACCCTCCTCCTTCCTGCTCTGCTCCAGGAAGCCAATGTATAGACTGCATCAACTGGCTTCCTCTTCCACTGGCTTCCAGTTGGTTGGGAAAGGGCACTGCAGAGTAAGGTAGGTGAAGTCAAGGTATGTATTCCTCAGCTCCCTCCTTGCCAGATGGCCATCAGTTGACTGTGTCCTGGATTGAAGACCACGCTGTCAGGAAGCCTCTCTACATAGCTGGCTGGTACTTCTTCACTTCCTACATTCCCGAAGCTATGCCTCCCACCCTCCCTCCACTTCAGGCCAAAGGATGGTAATTCCCAATATTACTAGCCTTAGGGGACTACACTATCCCATGTGGTTTCCCTAACCTCTGTCTACATTCTCAAATGACCTAATATGAAATGCCATCTATCTTCTGCTGGGATTCTAACTGCTACAAGGACAGCTTCTTATCTATCTCTGAAGCCTCACATCCAACACAGCACTTGGCATACAGTCGGTGCTCAATAATGGTTGAACGAATGAATGTGTCATCTTGCTGCTGTTTGCCAAGTTACGCCCAGCTATGTCTGAGACAACAGATAGTGAATGGTGGTAATGAGTGAACCCATTGAAAATAGGCTCAAGGAGAAATAGCAGGAGGTACTTCCAAAAACACAGGTGGGGGAATAAGTCTCAACAGAGTGACTCATAATTGTTTAGGACTAGAGAAAAGAAGTGAGGGTCTGAATCCTCCTGGTAAATTTAGAAGGGAAGTTCACCTCTGGAATGTGAAGAAGGTTGGAGCAATTGATGTGAAAGACAAGATGTGGAAGATACAGAAAAAAGAGGGAAAGAGTTGATGCTAGTATTTTTTTTTAATTGTTTATGCATCTGCACATATTTATAGTATGTCAGGACAGCAATTCTCTGGCTTGGATGCAGGAACAGAATTCAAATAAACATTGTACTGAGCAGTCCCAAGTGTCAGGCATTGTAGTAGGACCTGGAGTCATAGGGATGAATGAGACACAGTTTCTATTCTTGAGAGAGAGGGAGACAAACACATAAACAGACTTTAAGACCACCTGGTAAGGACTATAGTCTGTGGAGAGTGTAGACAGACTCAGGATAGGTTATCCAACCCAGCCTGGAGGAGATAACGTGAAAAAATCCAGAAAGACTTCCTGAGAAAGTGAGCTCTGAGAGGCATCCTGAAAGCGTCAGTCAGGCGAAGAAGGGTGGCCTAGATTTGGGCATAAGTACAGTGAGCAGAGGAGAAGACCAAAGAGGTGAGAGCACAGGACCCACACGCCCGATACCAGGCCTGAGAGCCAAACACTGTGGCCTGAATGGGAAACTGTTGTGTTTTATCATTAGTTTTAATTACAAAAGATACCTCTTTTTTTTGAGAGAGAGAGAGAGCAAGAGAGCGAACCCACGAAGGGGCAAGGGCAGAGGGAGAGAGAGAATCTTAAGCAGGCTCCAGGCCCAGTGCACAGCCTGACAGACCCCTATCCCTCAACCCTGAGATCATGACCTGGGCTAAAATCAAAAGCTGGATGCTTAACTGACCAACCACCCAAATGCCCCCCAAAGATATCATTAACATATGTCTATAAACAGTCTAAAGAAACCAAAAGAAGTTTTCAGAGAGAAAGCAGTCTGCTTTCACTTCACTACCCGTCCCCCTCCATTTCTCACAGGAAAATCCCACTAGTAGCCAGGCAGGTTTCCTGGATTTTCTTCTATGGGTGGTGGTGAAATAATATTTTGGTATATTAATCAGTGTGGTTTTGTCCTCAATATTTGTTGTTGTTATTTCTGATGGCCTTTTTCTTTTTTTTTTAACTCTTGAGTTTTTTTGCCTCCTTTGGTCATACTCCCCAAACACATACACCATTAAAGCAGGATAATGAGGCAAGAGCATTGCAGGAATCAAAAGGATACATGGTAAAAGCTGTAAATTCCAAAAACCTGAAATAAAAGTATC
Organism: Canis lupus dingo; assembly: GCF_003254725.2. Taxonomy (NCBI): domain Eukaryota; kingdom Metazoa; phylum Chordata; class Mammalia; order Carnivora; family Canidae; genus Canis; species Canis lupus. The sequence goes on from NC_064277.1 coordinate 19,096,447, forward strand.
CTCAATTCCCAAATCTTGATGTGATGTATTCAAAACAAAGCCCTGAAATATCTGCAGCATAGAACAGTAGTTTGGAAATAGAACACACACAGAGGCCAACTTCTTTGCTACCACAGACTAGCTAGGAAGTGGAGTGATAGAAGGAACAGGATGTGACAAGGGGTCTGTGTGAGTCAGGATGAGGGCAGGACCTGAAGCAACCACATCCATACAAGAGGAGACTCCACCCTCCTCCTTGGGAGCAGCAGAGAGCTACCGGGAGCCAAGGCAATGACTGCAGAGGATCCAGCAACCAACCATTTGAGTATACAGAGCCAACAAACACTTTAGTTGTTCTTCTGGCTGTCCTCTGGCAAGGGCTTTCTATAAACAGCAGCCAGCTGGACAGCCATCAACTGTCCAGCAGATATGGTGGCTGTTCATGCCTTAGAACTTTGCCCTTTCCAAAGGTTCAGGCCATTTATAGACCTCCAAGATGGAGCCAGGATACCTAAGAGGTGGAGATGTGGTAAAGCAAGTACCCACATCCATACTGGGCAGCCGGGGGAGAGCCAGCCCAAGAGCTCCTTACTCCCTGGCAGGGGCAACCACAGCCCAGTAGGCATTTGTACACAGGTGCAGATGACTCTGTAACACACATTGGTCATCCTATGTAGACTATTCCATGATTTAATAGTTTTAACTTTCAGCACCGGGAACAGTTCGGGCAAAGTAAGTCCTCTGTAACTATTTGATGAGTAAATAGATAATATATGGGTGATCTTTCCTTGGAGAATTACAGACTTCCATTACTCTTTTTAACTGGCTGCACAGCACCCTATGATGTGATACAATCTACTCAACTATTTCCCCACCTAAGAATACTTCTGCAAGTGTACTGCTGTAGGTTAGATACAAAGTACAACTGCAGAGCCAAAGTACATACACATTTTGAAAGATACTGCCAAACTGTCCTCCAATAAGGATATACTGATTTACAGGCAGCAAAGGTAAATGATATAATAGCAAATGTTGACTTAGAGTTTATTGTACCTAAGGCAACTTCCCAAATATTCTGTGTGGGCTGCTTAGTTTATTCCTTAAAGCAGCCCTTTAAGACAGGTACTTTTGCCTTCTTTTTACATTTTCTTTAGAAACGGAAGCATAGACAAGTCAAACAACTTGACCAAAGTCGTGGATTAGTAAACTGGACTCCAGAGCGTGTGTCCTCCCCTACAGTAAGGGTGTCTGTTTTCCTACACCTTAAGTAATAATAGGAGATTACGCATTTCTGTCCATCTGTTAGGAGATAATGTGAGCGAACATACTGTATGAGCTCAAAAAGGAACACAAAGGATAAAAATTAGAAAGTTGATTCCATGCAGCTATTTCTCCAGTAGACCCAATTTTTAATATTTTTGTGACAAAACAAAAAGTTCTAATGTCCTTGCTGACAGAGTGAGAGATATCAGTTAGGGATCTGAGTGGTAGACAGCAGAATCCACACAAGCTACTTTCAACAGAGATGGATTTATTGTTTGTTATCTGGGTTTATAGAACTTCCAAGAGGGCCAGAATGAAGTTTGGCAGCCACATGGCCAGGAACAATACCACCAGGAGAAATACCCAACCACACTAGGATCCCAATGGACACCAAGGAACCTGATGGCTGCCATTGAGAGCATGGGACAGCAGACAGTTGTGTCAGTGGCTCTTGAAAAATCACACAGGACACTAGATCCTGAGGAGCTGCCAGTTCCTCTTATCCACACCACCTTCTATGTTTCCAGTAGAACCTACTTGCAAAAGAGCCTGAGATGGATTTTTAGCTTGCTAGACTCTGAGATATAATCCAGAAGGGTTTGGAGTAAGTCCTACACAAATGGCAGCTTCCATTACAAGCATACACACTTAGTCTCCCTAATGATTCAATAAAGTTTTGTCCTCTGTGAAAAGGGTGTGTGTGTATAATGTGATCTAAAAATATCTTTATTTTTCCTGAATTTTCCCACTTGCAATTTGTCCTAAATACGAGGGCAGTCTGAAAACCAGTGGCTCCAGCTGTAAAGAGAACCAAGAACAGAATTGGACCAGTAAAGATTTAGCATTCTCAGGGCAAGATCATTGATTACCTGTTCAGGCACCTGGGTGGCTCAGTTGGTTAAGTGTCTGCATTCAGCTCAGGTCATGATCTTGGGGTCCTGAGATCAAGCTCACATGGGGCTTTCTGCTCAGTGGGGATCCTGCTTCTCCCTCTCCTTCTATCCCTGCTCATGTGCTCACTCTCTCTCTCTATCTCAAATGAATAAAATCTTTTTAAAAATTGACCACCTGTTAATATAGATATAACAGTTAATATAGATATAAAAATAGATCACCTGTTAGTATAGATATAATATCAGTGCATCATTCCCCCAGACTTGACTTCTCTGCTCCTGAGAAGTGCACCCCCCACCACTCCTCCCGTCTGCATGCATGGCTACTATATAGGACCTTTCTTATTCATTTATTCTCCTTATGATTCTTCCACTTCATTTCCCCAACCCAATGTGACTGATCGAGGTATGGGCACCTGACCCAAATTAAGACATTGGGCTCCTTTACTGGTAGTTTTGAATTTGTGTCTCAGTCTGTGAAGCCCAGAAGATATGAACCTGAAAAGCTGTTGGTAGCCTAGTGTCTTGCATGTAGTGGAAGCCAGTCTGCAGTGACAGAAATGCAGCCAACCCAAAGGAGGGAAGATAGTCGGAGTGAGTCCAGTAGGATTTGAGCTTTTGGTTTAAGTCATTCCTGAGACTCAACTGCATTACAATCTTCTTGTGACTTCCCATATCTGATCAAGTTTAAGATACCATCACTTAAAAGATGCACCACTTTGTTAGTAGGTATGTTATGTAAATACACTTGCAGTGAAACCATAATGTGCTATCAAGTGTGTTAGACTGATTTTATTGCAGGGATATTTTTAAAAATTGTAATGCAAGTCTTAGAACCAATGAAATAGTTATTCAACCCCTCCTTGGAGTCTAAGCAAATTTAAGGTGGCTTCCTTGAGCGTCGATCAATATAATATCAGTGAAGACAATGGAAAGATAGGTTCTGACCTGGGAACAGGATAATGTGGCAAAGACATGGCACTAAGTATTTCTTTTCTTCTTCTTCGTCTTCTTCTTCTTCGTCTTCTTCTTTAAGAGGGAGAGATAGACAGAGGGAGAGGAAGAGAGAATCTCAAGCAAGCTCCATGTCCAGCACAGAACCTGACATGGGGCTTGATCTCAGGATCCTGAGATCATGACCTGATCTGAAATCAAGAATTGGATGCTTAATGGACCCAGGAGCCCTTGCAGTAAGTATTTCTTAAGGAAAAAATCATTTTATTCAAGAATTTTAAAGAGCATAAATTACCCTGAAAGTAATTGTGATTGCCAGTGTCTTCATATGCTCCTCCAGTGTTACTTAGGAGCACTGTAGTGACCCATCATGAGGTGAATGACTGGCAGTAATAGTAGTTTCAAGCAAGTCAACTGAGGTGCTTTCCTATAATTATTATTCACAAATAGAAATTTTGAATATTGGCTAATGTACATGAGCATATTCTCAAGCCAGAAGTTAGAAAGTCCCCAGAATCCACCCTCCTAATATAATTAAATTGTTTTCTAACTAGTGAATGAATGATTCAAACTGAAGAAAGCTTTGAAACTCCACAAAGAAGCAAACTTTTCTTTGGTGAAACTATTTGAAAACTCAGATTTATCTTGGCAGTACACGTAAAGGGCCCTATCTGAAGGCTATGGAAATTTACAAACTATTTACAAATGGTTGTCCCACCAAAAATAATTTTTGGAGCTAAATGACAATTCATTCTTATAGACTGAACTGTCCTGTAGCCCACTTTTACTTTAAATTTGGCTGGTGGTATTGCTTCTGCCGTAGTGTGAGCTGTGAACTTCCACAGTCTGCCAGATGGCAGTGGGAAGCCCATTAGATATGCATCACACATCCTGATCAAAACTGAAAGAAATTATGCTCAGATTGAGGAGAGATGCTCGAGAGTAAGGCAATGATTAGAATTTTCTGTATTTTTACAGAAGATTTCACATAATCATTGTCCATAAATAAACTCATTCTTATGATCCTGCAGACCCAGATCTGGGATAACTTCCAAAGGAGCTCCTCTCGTGGTTGGGTCAAAACGTGCACGTTCCCATGATATTCATTAGAGAACGCCATAGAGCTGATGCCCTTTCAAGGTTATCTCAAAAAGTCTGAGAATCAGAGTGTAAGCTAATACATTAAATGCTGTGTCTTTCAGAGGCGGTCTGTTCTTTAATATGTACTGGAGAGGAAATAGAGGAATTCAGTTACAAAGGAAGCTTATTAGGATCTTTGAGAGAACAGGCTTGATGAAAATAAATGGGAAATGCAGTATATAAATATTGCCGATAGGAAAAGTCTAAGTAGTAGTTTGAAAGGGGCCGTGGGACCCAAAGTGTATAAAATAACATTATCTGATTGTAAAGTTTATCATCTTTGAAATAAAATATAAGATTGTGTTTGCTGCTGAACAAAATCATGAGATCGTATCATAATCATACATTACCAGCTATCTGTGGAATAGAAGACATTTATATTAGGGCTGATTCTAATGCACTGTTGTGAGAAAAGATCTTCCTTTTTATTGCTTAAGGAGAGCCAATCACTGTAAATATGTCCATGGAAGCCAGTTCCCACTCTGCTTTGAATTGTCTTTTTGGCAAGGAGTAAACGAATACATTTTTCTAGTTCTCAGTTTCCCCATCTATAAAATAAAGGGGGGAAATGCTTGTCTTTCCTCACTCACTGGGATGCTGTGAAGAATAAAAGAAAGAGACATTTCAAAGGGAGAAAGCTCTATCTTGGATGAGGGGAAGAAAACAAATCTTTCTGCCCTATCCCCAAATTTTCTGAGAATACTGGACTACACCAATAGACACTCACTGAGCATCTGTTATGACCCTAACAACCCTTAGAAATCCAAAATTGGGGATCCCTGGGAGGCGCAGCGGTTTGGCGCCTGCCTTTGGCCCAGGGCGCGATCCTGGTAGACCCGGGATCAAATCCCACATCGGGCTCCCGGGGCATGGAGCCTGCTTCTCCCTCTGCCTGTGTCTCTGCGCCTCTCTCTCTCTCTCTCTGTGACTATCATAAATAAATAAAAATTAAAAAAAATAAGAAATCCAAAATTGGCTCTGAGGGAATCTTGGAAGACCACAAACATGCAGCTGTGGTAGTAGAAGCAGGGAACATAGTGCTGGCACCTAAGATGAAAATGGCCCTCGAGTTGTAAGGGATATAGGGTGTAGACTCCCTGCTCTCATAGAGCATCCAGTCCGGTGCCCTTGAGTTATGCTTTCCAACCTGCCTCTGCATCTCCCAAAACACCCAGATCTGCCTCTCTCCAGGTATAAAGAATTGGAGCATCTGGAATAAAGAAGGCAGACTTGGATGACATCACCGGACTTCCCATTTGAACTTGCATTCAAGTGTGGCTCTGCCATTATTTATGTTCAGCAAGATGTTGTTTGAAGAGAGAATTTAACATCTAGAACAACAAAACAAAACAACCCTTTGATTTAAAAAACCATGGGTCTAACGGGTTTCCTCATAAGCAGGAAATTGTTTCCAGAGTTTCTTCCGTTCCTTCAACAAATATTTATTGTATGCCAGTCATGGCGCTAGGGTCTTGGAAGGGTCTACACCCATTTCCAGCATGGGGGGAGAAGGGGCTCACTCCAACAAGGCTGCCCCCTCCCCACCCCCGCTTCAGATGCCCCTTTATATATATATATATTTTTTTTAAGATTTTATTTATTTATTCATGAGAGACACAGAGAGAAAGGCAGAGACACAGACAGAGGGAGAGGCAGGCTCTGTGCAAGGAGCCCAATGCAGGACTCGATCCCAGGACCACGGGATCACGACCTGAGCCGAAGGCAGACGCTCAACCGCCGAGCCACCCAGGTGTCTCAGATGCCCCTTTATAAACCCAGGTTGTCACCTGAACTTCTGACCAACCAACATATACATTTGAAGTTCCAACAACTTCCCCCTTGAATCTCATTCATTTGCTAGAGTGGCTCACAAAACTTACTAGAATACTGGTTTAGTATCAAAAGCTATAGCCCAGGAAGAGCCAAATGGGAGAGATGTGTATGGCAGGGTGTGGGGAAAGGGTGCAAAGCTTCCAGGCCCTGCCAGGCCCCCTATTCTCCCCAAATCTCCACGTGCCCACCAACCTGGAAGCTCTCTGAACCCCATCCTTTTGAGTTTTTCTGGATACTTCATTACTTAGTCACGATTGATTAAATCATTGACCACTGGTGGCTGATTCAACCTCCAGGCCCTCTCACCACCCTGAGATCAAGGGGTAGGACGGAACAGGAGCTCTGTGCCAGAAATGGGACATAGACCAAATACACATTTCTTGTCATAAATCACAATATCACAGGTCTCAGCTGTGAAAAGGACAAAGTCCCAGCTCTGATGAAGCTATCATCAACATAAACTGAACATCCAGATTTTGTTTTTCTAGGTTTTATTCTTTAACTGAACCAGATGTTTCTCCCATAATTCTACACATTCTTTCTTACTCCACCCCCTCTCCACCACCCTTTTTTCCCTCCAGAAAGTCATTTCTATTTATTTGCAAACACAGATTTTAACATTTGCTCATCTGAAGTATATTAGTCCCTACATAGCTCTGCCATTGGTTCTGAACCAGGCAGGGCATAAAACAAGTACGTCTGGATAACATGTGCTTCTTCCCAGGCTTTATTTCCTTCTGTTTTATATTCGACATGACATGTCAGAAAAATATCTTGGAGCAGAATGTTTATATGTACATACCTTGGGTAGATTTGATTTGATGGGCCGTGTAGACATAATCAATCAATTGACAAATATTTCTGTAGACATTCCTTGGACGTATAAAACAAGGCCCTCATTCTCAAGAAAGATATCAAGCTTCCTGTGAGGGGTATCTCTGTAAGGATAACACAGGCCTACCCTCTCCCTGCAGTCATCTGAAAGGAGAAGGAAGGAGTTTAAAAGTGACTGGCAAGTTATCTCTTCTTGTAGTCCACAGCCAAAATGATGACTACCTCATCGTGAACACCTTCACGTTGTTTTCTGCGTGTGTGTGTGTGTGTGTGTGTGTGTGTGTGTTGCAAGAACAGAACTGGTGGGGTGGGTACCTAAAGGGATAAACTTTTAACTGATCCTGGTGGATAACTTACCAGCTTTGGGCAGGATGAAAAAGGTTAGCTCTAGATAAAACCAACTAAAGGGAAGGTGGTCCTCTGAGTTCTTTTCTCCTTTGTTCTTCTCGCTCCTTCTCAGCTGGGCTTGCTCATTAGCACCAACTCTCATCTTTCTGCTCCTAGAACACTGTTACTCAAGGCTACACCATGTGTCCTGCCTCCTCACTAGGGTATGAAGGTAGTATTTGTACCCACCCCCACTTCCATTCATCAATAGGGTGACTCCAAGTGCTCCTTGGCAGGTGGATCTTCATTCTTACTTGCTCCAGAACATCACTCCTAAAGCTGGTTCACCCAAGGGAGAAGAAGGCCTTCCCAGATAGCAAAGGACCACTGTCCAAGTAAGAATGTTGTCCAGGTAAGACTGTCATCCATCTAAGGACATGATCCACATATGAGCATCATCCATATAAGGAGCCCACCGGTCTTTCCAACAACCCTCCATGCTCTTGGTGCTTTCTCCACCACCAAATTGAGTCTCTCCGATCCAGATTCTTTGACATTGCTGGTAACTTTTAGCAGATCATGTAAATTATTCCATACTAACCACCCAATGGACAAGAGCCGTGGAGAATCTAAACACTCATCTTTTGCTTCTCTCAGGTGTCTGAATTATTGCAATCTCTAAAGACAATCCCCCCACCTTTGTTCTCTAGACCAACGAAATGACTCTAAGGGAAAGAATTTTAAATCAGGTAGTAAGGATGGAAAATATATTAAAACTAGAAGGACCTTCACCTCATATTATTACATACAGGTCATCACCAGCACAAAATTAGCTCAATGGAAAAAATTCAGTGACCTTCTCGGAAGCCCTCTTTTGCAAGCAGAGAAAAAAAAAATTAATATATACTTCAAGTAGCATTCATGTTTTATAAATTTTCTGCTGTATTTTAAGTTGAAAAGGCTCTCATACAACAATAACGTGTATTTCTTTATGTTTCCAACAAAATAACCTCAGAGTTAAAAAAATTATAATAAGATATTGAGGAAAATAACCTCAGGGATTAAATATTGACTGTTTGCTCTCGAGACAAGAGCACATTATTTTTCTTTGACCTCTTATATCTTCATTGAGTAACTGAAAGATAAAAATCATATTTCTGGCATTTTACGAGCTTTTGTTTTGTTTTGAGCAACTTAAGATATAAACAGAAAATGTCATCCTGACCAAAAGAATATGATCACTTTTTATGAATAAGTTGTTAGCAAGGGCTTTCACCTCTGTTACGTAGAATTTACCTGGTGTACTGGTATCTAGGGCTGCTGGAACTGCAGCCTAAAAACAATTGAAATTCAAATTGTCTCATAGTTCTGGAGGATGAAGACTGAAATCAAGATGTTGGGACCATGCTCTTTCTTAAAATTATAGGGAAATCTTACATTGTCTCTTCCACCTTCCGGCAGTCTGCTGGCAATCTTCAGCACTCCTTGGCTTGTAGCTACACACTCCAATCTTTGCTTTCATCCTCAGATGACATTTTCCTTGTGTCTCTGTGTCTTCATGTGGCCATCCTCTTAAAAGGACACCACTCATTATTAAATGGGCTCACTCTACTCCCGTATGACCTCATTTAACTACTTATATCTGCAATGACCCTATTTCCAAATGGAGTCATATTCAGACATGTTAGGGGTTAGAACTTCAATGTATCTTTTATAGGGGGACATACTTCAACCCATAACATTTGGGATTTGCAATTTTATTTGAGAGTGACTTGGAAACCAGGTATTGCTCTCTGGAGAAGCTGGTTACTCAGGTTAAACCTGGGTTCTACTTTCACAGCTGTGTCTATAGGCCACAGGGATCCCCTTTACAGTGTCATGGGTTGTAGAAGAATCACTGAATCAAGACTATGAACATCTGAGTCAGAAATTCAGCTTTGTCATCTAGCACATATGACACTTTGCGTTTGACATTATAAATCCGTCATCCTCTGTGTTAGAGAGGGTAAAAATACCTATGTTCTTCAGAAGGTTAAAAACCTCTATGTATTACAGAGGATAGAAGCACCTCTCCTTGCTGTTGATTGTGAATATATATGTATGCTTTAAATTTTAAACAAGTATGTCTCCATATATTACTTGTAAATTTAAAATATATTAATGTAAAAGTATAAGGCTTTAGAATCTGTAAAGCACAATTAAGATATTTTTATATTTGATAAATCATACCCCTTGTCTTAAAAGTATTAATATTCCTTCCAAAGCACCTACCATTCACCTTAGATTTCACTTGTACAAATAAATGGCACTTGAGGCAATTGTACATAGCACAGCAGCAGTTTCACATCGGACCTCTTTCTTTTCTTCCTCTTGGCTTCCACTTTTTGCATTTGCTCTTCTTTTACTTTTCCTGTTTGTTTGCCTTAGCACTTGTTCTCTACCCAAGGGCATTCCAAAGAGCACACAGGGTGCTCTAATGCACCTGTTCACCCCTGACATCAGGTTCTATGTATGTGTGTGTGTGTGTGTGTGTGTGTGTGTGTGTGTGTGCACATGTACCATACAAGAACAGAACTAGTGAGTACCCAGAGGGGTAAACTTTCACTTTTCCTCATGGATATCCCTCCAGTTTGGAACAGGATGAAAGTAAGGTCAACTGTAGGCATTACTAGATTAAGGGAAAGGTGGCCCTATTAAAAGCAAAGATGTAAAAAAGACTTACCGGACAGGCTTGGATCACATTCCCGCCCCCAGAGTAGGGGTAAAAGGGCTCAGCTTCAACTAAATCACATGGTCCCTGGCAGTAGGGAATAGGGGTCAGCAAGCAAAAGCAGCAGATGCTTTCTGTATATCAAGTGTGTCACAACCATGTAAATCCATATATATCTATTTCTCCAGTAAACATTTACTAAGCAAGTACAGTGTACTAACTACCAAAAGACAAAGTTAACGGAAGAAAAAATATCCACTCTCAAAATGTTCACAGTTGGAAGAGAAAAAAGAAAGAAAATAAGAAATCAATAGATTATCATTTTAAGTCACATGCTAGGAAAAGAGGTGACACTTAACCTGCCTGGGTTGTCTGGTCTCATTCACTATAATGTTTCACGTGATTAGAGGTTGGCCAACTTCTTCTGTGAAGGGCCAGATAAATATTTTCAACTTTGTGGATTAAATTATGTTGCAACTACTCAGCTCTGCCCTTGGAACCCGAAAGAAGCCATAGACAATATGTAAATAGATGGGCTTGTCTATGCTCTAATAAAACTTTATTAACAAAAACCAAGCTTTGAATTCCATTTTTCATGTGTCATGGGATATATTCTTCTTATAATTTTTTTCAACCATTCAAAAATATAAAAAGTTAAAAATCATTCTTTGCTTGCAGGGTGTATAAAAACAGACTATGGCCAGATTTGAGATGAAGCCATGGTTCGCTGACCCAGATTATCGCCCTAGTGCTGTCTCCAATACATTCCCCATACTGTAGCCAGAAGAGTCCTTCTTAGATCAGATCTTATCATGTCACACATTGTCTCAATGACTTCTCATTGCCCTCAGGATGAACTCCAAATGTCTTGATACTGGCTTATAAGGTCTTCCACAATCCCCTGCTGGACTACCTCTGTTTCCATCAAGAAGCCATGCATTCATGTTCTCTGCTCCCATTCTATATATCCTAAATAATTCCTCCTCATTCCTCTATTACCTCCTCCACAAAGTTTTCCTTAAATTCACTTCCCCTAAGCCCAGGTGAGGTGTCCTTCTGCAGTGTTTTGATAGCACCATGCATTGCCTCACATCACAGACTTATTATGTATTATTATTATATATAATTTTAACCATATCATTATTATTATTCCCTATTTGCTAGCCTCTATCTTCAAGCCTTGAAGAAAACACCTTTAAGTCTATCTGTTTCTCACTTACAGCCACAGTTTCTAAATTGGAGTCTGGCACAAAGTAGATGCTGGACAAACATTTATTGAAGGAAAAATCCTGGATCTGAGGAAGCGAGGCAGAGGAGGTGTTCCCTGAGCTAAGTCTTACAAAATGAATAACAGTGTATAATTTTGACAGAAAGGGATAGGCATTTCCAAGCAGCTGTAGCTGTTATGGAAGTGGGAGAGAGCATTTGAGGAACTCCAGGTAGTATGGTATGGCTGGAGTGCTTGGTGCGAAAATAATGTGAAGTGAGACTAGAGAGAGAACCTGAGAACTTGTATGCTAAGATAAGAAATTCAGTCTTGGGCAGCCCCGGTGGCTCAGTGATTTAGCACTGCCTTCAGCCCAGGGTGTGATCCTGGAGTCCTGGGATCAAGTCCCACATCGGGCTCCCTGCATGGAGCCTGCTTCTCCCTCTGCCTGTGTCTCTCTCTCCCTCTCTCCTCTCTGTGTATTCTTATGAATAAATAAATAAAATCTTTAAAAAAAAGAAATTGTCTTACTTAATTCCTCAGGTAATGGGGAGCCTTGGAAAGACAAAGTTTTTTGGATTGACCTTTTAGAAACTTCACTTAGATCTCATTGCCCATGTAGATAGTCCAGATCCAATTAAAGTGTCTGAGATAAAGTAGACAAGATCATCTTGGCAGTAGAATTGACTGGAATTTGATGCCAATTTCACATTAGGAAATAAATTTGTAGTCTGCAGCAAGAGTTCACAAAAGAAGTAAAGACCACACGAATTAAGGATAGGTTAGTGGAAACACAGAGGAAGTTTCATACTTGAAAATCAGAAAAAATGGCCAGATTGGAAATAGAGGATTAGGAAAAGCCACAGCCTGTAAGTACATGCTATCTGACTCACTAGCCTATGCATGGCTATTTAAATTTGAATTTAGGGGAATCTGGGTGGCTCAGCTGGTTAAGCGCCTGACTCTTGACTCAGGTCTTGATCTCAGGGTTGTGAGTTCAAGCTCCACTTTAAGCTCTACTTCAAAAATAACAATAATAAGTAAAAATAAATAAAAAATAAAAATAAATTTGAATTTAAGTTAATAAAGTGAGTGAAAGAGTTCAAAAGTTAATTTCCAGCTATAAAACAAACAAGTCATGGGGATGCAATGTACAGCACACTGACTGTAATGAACAATACTGTGTTGCAGAACAAATAAATAAATCTTAAAAAGCCAATTAATTCATCACAGTAGCTACACTTCATGTGACCATTAGCCACATGTAGCTAATGGCTATATATCTGGCAGTACAGAATTACAGAAATTTCCAGCATTGCAGAAGGTTCTTTTTTTAAAAGATTTTATTCATTTATTCATGAGAGACACAGAGAGAGAGGCAGAGGGAGAAGCAGGCTCCTCGCAGGGAGCCTGATGCCCGACTCGATCCTCAGACCTGGGACCACGCCCCCAGCCAAAGGCAGAGGCTCAACTGCTGAGCCATCCAGGCGTCCCTGCAGAAGGTTCTATTGGACAACACCATCTAGTCTGAAGCTGAAATTACAGTTAAAGTCAAGACTGTCCAGGAAGCCCCCCAAAGAGTTAAACATAGAATGACCATAGGACTCAGAAATTCCACTACTAGGTATGTACCCCAAAGAACTGAAAACAGGGACCTGTACAGATATTTGTAGACTAACATCATGGCAACATTATTTAACATATCTAAAAGGTGGAAGCCACCCAAGAGTCTACTTGGATCGATGATAAAGATCCACTTGGATAGATGATTGGATAAACAAAATGTGGTATATACATCGAATGGAATATTACTTGGCCTATGAAAAGGAATGAAATTTTGATATCTCTTACAACACGGATGGGCTTTGAAAACATTGTGCTAAGTGAAATAAGCCACACAAAGGACAAATATTATATAATTCCACTTATATGGGGTACCTAGAGTAATCAAATTCACAAAGACTGGTGATTACCAGGGACTAGGGGATTTGGAGGGTGGGCAGGTATTATTTAACGGGTACAGAACTTCTGTTGGGGATAATTTAAAAGTTTTGGGTATAGATAGTGGCAACGGTTACAAAACATTGTATGTATTTGATGGCACTGAACTGTACACTTACAAGTGGTTAAAACAATAATTATTATGTTGTGCATATTTTACTATAATAATTATAAAAAATTATTGTCCAGAGAAAATATATTGAACAGGAGGAAGAGAAGGTTGAAGAAATTTTTGAGAGAATAAAGTAGAAAAGGAAGCCATCAAGGAATTCTGGAAAGTCAGGAGGGTACAATGGGAAACTAGAGGAATGCTGTCAAAAAAAACCAAGGTGGAGGAGAAAAAGTCATTACCCACAGACCCATTTGTGATGTGCTGCCAACAACGCTCCCTATTTAAAACCCACAAGAAAGAGGTACAACCGGACTACCAAGTGTGGAAAGGTAGCTTGTGTTCTTCTGCTTCCTCCTATTCTAGATCCATTGGAGTCACTGCCTAAGCAAAAGTAAGTAACTCGACTCTAGTTCTCTTCCTCAGTTTGCTTTTTCAAGTTCTATCTGATAACCTGGCAAGTAAACAGCTCATAATTTTCCTTCCCCTCCATGCTTATGGAAATGTGTGGCTGTAAGGCATTATTTTCATGACAGCCCAATGTGGTGGATTCAAAATCAATTTGATTAAAAGGCAAGGTAAGGATATTTACCCAAAGAATAACAAATAAATCTAGTTCAAAGTGACACATGCACCCCTGTTTACAGCAGCATTTATAACATAACAATAGCCAAACTATGGAAGCAGCCCAAGTAGTCCACTGATATATGAATGGATAAAAAGGATGTGGTATAGGGGCGTCTGGGTGGCTCTGTCAGTTTAGCGTCCAGCTCTTGATTTTGACTTAGGTCATGATCTCAGGGCTGAGAGATGGAGCCGGTGTCGGGCTCCACTCTCAGCAGAGAGTCGGCTTCTCTCCCTCTGTCTTTCCCCGTGCTCATCCCCTCTCTCACTCTCTCTCAAAAATAAATAAATAAATCCTTTGATGTGGTACATATATAAGTGGAATATTATTCGGCCATAAAAAAGAATGAAATTTTGCCTTTTGTAACAACTCGGATGAATTTAGAGAATATAATGCTAAGCAAAGTTGGTCAGAGAAAGACAAATACCCTCTGATTTCACCCTGATGTGGAATTTAAGAAACAAAACACATGAGCAAAGAGGAAATAAAGAGAGAGACAAATCAAGTAACACTCTTAATCATAGAGAACAGACTGGTGGTTACCAGAGGGGAGGGGGATGGGTGAAATAGCCGATGGGGATTGTTGAATCACTATATTGTACACCTGAAACTAATATAACACTGTATGTTAACTAAAATTAAAACATGAATATTAAAACAAATTTAAAAACAAAAAAGGAAAAGTAAATCCAAAGGTGGTGAGGAGCAGCACTATTCTTCAATCTCTCCCTACCTCTGCATGAAAATAGAAAGGACACCTAGATAGGAAAACCAGAAACCCACGAGGCAATATTTCTGACAAAATTTGGTGACAGAGTAACTCCACGAGTCCCAAAATACAAATGAGAGGGAACAGCCCAACTGCTGAAACAGCTGCCATAAGATATCGGCACCTGTGTCTGAGAAAGAAGGAAAAAACCCAGTAGCGCCTGTTGGACCTATGAACAGGAGAACTGCCAAAGAGCCAGCAGAGCTTCACAGGGCTGTGAGCAGGGTGATGTGGGAATGGCAGCTGAAACCGTGGGACGTTCTACCCTCCAAAAGCAGGTGAGAGCAAGGACAGTGGTAGGATGGTCTGCAGGGTCGGAAACAATCTAGCCTCTGCCTCTCAAAACCCTCGGGGCTCCGTTTTAAGAAGGGGAGACACCAAGCAGGAAGTGCTGGGAGGGAATCAAAACCGACCAGGACAGTCAGTTGAGAATTCAACTCTTAATTTTGGCTCAGATCATGATCTCAGGGTTGTGAGATCAAGCCCCAAGTCAGGCTCTACACAGGGCATGGAGACTAAACATTCTCTCTCTCTCTCCCTCTCCCACTCTCACCCAGCTTGCCTGCTCTCTCTCTAAGCCAAAACCAAAACCAAAAACCAAAAACTGACAAGGAGAGGGACAAGGCAAGAGGAAATGGAAGGTCTACACTAAAGTAGGGGTGGAGGGGATGTAACAAGGAAACCTCAGAAAGTAAGCCTGCACCCTCATGACAACAATGTAAGATGGAGCTCCTGAAGACAGACAAGATTATCTGAACCCTCCTCACTCTTCAAGTCCAAGAAGACAAATTTCACATGCAGAAAAGTATTGACAACAAATACCGTGGGAAAAAGAAAATAAGGAGCATGAATGATTGCCAAGATCACAGGACAAGGGACAGAATGGCATTGTATGCCTCAGATTTGCCAAAGGAACCAAACTTGAGTCTGGTCCATACTGTGCGTCCAGCTGCAAAATCTGCAGGAAATGCAGAAGACAGAGCAACAGGGTCAAGTGCACCACAGTGTGCATTCTGCTAAATTTAGGCCATGAGGTTCAATGCCCCAAATTCTTTGAATGAGTTCCTGGAGCTGCTATAATGAGTGGTCACAAACAAGGTAGCTTAAAACAACAGAAATTTATTCTCTCCCAGTTCTGGAGGCCAGAAGTCTGAAATCAAGATGGCAGTAGGGATGTTTCCTCCATGGAGCTGCTCCATGTCTGTCTCGCAGCTTCTGGTAACTGGCAATCCTTGGTGTGCCTTGGCTTGTGGACACAACACTTCATTCTCCGCCTCTGCTCTCATACCTCCTCTACATTTTCTTCTCTTCTGTTGTAAAAATAACTGATATTAGATTTAGGACTCATCCTAATCCAAGGTCATTGCATCTTGAGGTCCTTAACCTTAATTATTCTGCAAAGACCATTTTTCTAAATAAGGTCAAAGTCAAAATCAAAGTTTTAATGGGCATATCTTGTGGGGGCAGCCACCATTCAACCTACTATACACGTCGAGATAAATCGTGAGGAAAATAAAAGGATAGAACAGGAACTATAGATTAAAAGAAACTTAAAAGGCATATCAATATTTTTTAAATGGGCAAGATGAAACTATAGTTTATAAAGATGCATATTTAGGTCATGATACTTTAAAAAAATACAGAGAAGAGAAGACTAAAAATATGAGGCTAATGGTTACTTTTGGTGGGAGGCAGGGGGCTGTGATCAGGATGGAGCATACAAGAAAGGGACTTCCAGTCAATGTCATAGTTGCCTAAGAAGCCAATTTATAGGGCAGAGATTGCTAGATCACGGATGGATGCTCGTGGATGTTTCTCGAAGTGTGTTCTGCAGACGGCCTGCATCACAATTACTCTGTTTATAATAAGGCACATTCCTGGACTCTAATCAGAGATACAGATTCAGTAGATGTGATTGAGAGCTATGCTCTATGCCAGAAGTTCATCCCAGACTTATTTAAAAAATGCAGGAGCTTTAGGGGTGTCTGGGGGGCACAGTCCATTAAGCATCTCATCTCAGGTTATGACCTCCTGGTTGTTGGACAGAGACTGCAGTCGGGCTCTACACTCAGTGCAGTCTGCTTCTGATTCTTTCTCCCTCTCCCTCTGCCCCTTCCCACTCTCTCTCTGTCTCTCAAATGAATAAATAAAATCTTAAAAATAAATAAATAAATAAATAAATAAATAAATAAATAAATAAATAAATAAATACACAAGACCTCTATTCACACAGTATCTTCCTGGACAAAGACCTGAAGGCAAGAAACTCTATACTGGTATCTAAACCATAATCTATAATAACTAGAATGGTCAAGTTTCTAGAATAAGCACCTAGAAATTTTGTTTGTAGTGTGTGATGTGGTAATGGCTTAAGGACATGATCTTCCTAACCAGAAAGATAAAACAGAGAATGTTACTTCTCTATGGGCAACTAACTGAATTGCACTACAGACGCCTTAAACTCTTAAACGAGTCTTCTCCAGGCCCTAAAACTTTAAAGCTATGTACTCAAAGTCCAATGTGGCAACCAGATTTGACTGAAATGAAATTAGAGGCACAATTTAAACATTAGCTGTTTCAAAGACTTTCTGGGCTTACGAGCAGTTTCTTCAGCTTCCCGAACCTATGATTCTTTTTTTTTTTTTTTTTTTTGTCTCATGATTTAATATTGAATTGCCACAAAACTGTTGAGCAGTATTGTTTCTTGGGAATTACTTATATATCGATCTTATGGGTGTTGGCAAAATTGTATTTTGAAATTGAAAACGAAGACTTTTAGGGAAGATTATAACATCCAGCTTCATATATGTATTACATATGTGTGCGTGAGTGTGTGTGTACGTGAGTGAACAGGAATTCAGAGCTTGTTATGTTAACTGGCAGGATGAGAAGGGGCAAGAGGATGAGAAACAAGAGAATCAAGGCATTTAGGCACAGGAGTGGCAAACTCCAGCTGTAGCTAGAATAGAAAGTAATGGGAAGAAATCCAAAGTCACACAGCTGACTCCAGCTCTCAATATCTAGTGCTGGAAGAAATTACCTGGAGGGACTTGTTATATAAGATTCTTGGGCCCTGCCTCAAAGGATCCCGACTCATTAAATGGTTTGGGGAGAGCTCAGGAATCTGCATTTTTACGAACTTCTTAGGCAAGTCTGCAACAAGTCATACTTTGAAAAGTCCTCCACAGGGGCTCTGGCACAGGCTGACAATTAGTGTCACTGGTGTCCGGCAAGGAATAGTATCTTGGCAGCAGTACAAGACAAGGTGAGTAGCAGTTAAGAGGTGTGAGATTCGGGTAGGCAGGCTAGCAGACCGAATTCACTCCCCAGGGCTGCCATAATAAATTGCCACAAACTGGGTAGCTCAAAACAACAGAAATTTATTCTATCACAGTGTAGAGGCCAGAAGTCCAAAACCTAGGTGTTGGCAGTGCTCTGTTTCCTCCAGAGTAAAGCCTATGGAAGATTCTACTCCTTGTCTCTTATGGCTTCTGGTGGCTGTTGGCATTTCTTGACTTTCGGCTGCTCATTCCAACCTCTGCCTCCATCCTCACAAAGCCTCTCCTCCTCTGTGTCCTTCCTTTGGGTGTCTTCTATAAGGATACTCGTCCTTAGATTTAAGGCTCACCCAGGTAACTCTAGGATGATCTTGAGATTCTCAACTTAATTACATCTGGAAAGATCCTTTTTCCAAATAAGTTCACAATATAGGTTTCTAGTGATAAGGATGAAGACATGTTTTTGAGGGGCCACCATTCAACCAATTACACAGGCCAATTTTAACAACTAGTTGCCTGGGCCGCTGTCAAAGCAAGATTTGAACGGGGGTGGTGATTGGCAAGGGCAGTGCCAGTCTAGTGTTAGATCAGTCTAACCTTCAAGGAAAGGTCAGGGAGGCTCAGACTTAGGAACCTGCCAGAAGCCATGAACAGATGAGGTAGGAGTGGGACGAGGAGCAGAGCTGACTTTATTACCCTGAATTTCTGAGTCAGGATTCTATAATCCCTACTAACCAGGTCATGACTGTGCTCCTACACTGGGACAAAGCTAAGCTGCCACAGCAAGTGGACATCCAGGGGTAATAGGAAGATTTGAGGCTGCGAGTCAGATTGGACTACACAGAGCTACAAAGTGCAATCACGCAAATAAATAGAATCATAAACAGCTACCACTTATTGAGCACCTGCTATGCTATCTGCCTGGCGCTTTACATTTATTATTGCCTCTTCTCATCATGACCTTGTAATATGGGCACTGCAATGTGAGTTCCCACTGGACATATGAGAAAACGGGCTTTTAAAGATTAAAGTTATATAACTAGTGAGTGGCTCCAAAAGCCCATTATCCTTCTCCTGAAACATGCTGCCTCTCCACAAATCAATCAATAGCCTACCTCAAATTTTAGCATCTTATTTCATGTCACTGCACATGTCAAAACATTTGTTTTCTACCAGGTACCGTACGTTAAAACTATAACGTGGCTAAAGGAGAATAAGTAGTTCAAAGCTTTCTAAACCAGATTCACAGGTGGGGATCTGGATTGTGAACACTTGCTCCTCTGTGACTGTCATATTTATCTCAATGTAATCACTTGTGGGGAGCTCTAGCGGGGATTTTTGTACACAGTTTCAAATCCTGGGCTTGTCTCTAATCTTAATAATGCAGGTCTGTCACCTCTCCCCCCCCCCGCCCCCCACAATCCTCACTACCACCATCACAAGCATGCTGCCAATGAAGTTCTATAGGTGGTGATGACCAAATAGTTAAAGTACTAGGTTTCTCAGTAGCGCCCAGGGTGGAAAACAGCATCGATAGAACAAGATCAAGGAAAGTGCTGATACATTATGCCTCTAGTCCAACAAGAATTGATGCCCTTTGAGTATCACCTAATCTGCCCTAAAGATAGTGTCAGATTTATGGTAGAGTGCCAATAAATGTGTGGGTACTAGGCCATGTGTCCTCAACCACCTTGCATGCAAGACCAGAACTTTCCTGAGCCTGGCGCAAGGTTTAACAGGACTTTTATCTCATCCTGTTTCAGACTAGGTAACAGGGCTGAAGCATTAACGAATCTGAGCCTCAGGCCTTTCATAATACTGGTCAGGCCTTTCATAATACTGACTATGTGAGTTTGGGGAAATTATTATTATCAATAACAACAGTAATAACGTTCTGCAGAAGGGCAAGAAGAATCGCAACCCTCATCAGCCCGTGAGCACCAGCTTAGCAGCTAGTGTGTACAATTCTCGGTGACTGGAATTGCGAGTGACACCTGACATGTATACATTTCCCCACATTCCTGCTTTTTCCTTTTTCTGTTCAGGCTCACAGAAGCAATCTTCACTTTTAAGACCCATGAACAGCTGCACCAGTACAGAAGTCAAGGGGGGCACCTGGGTGGCTCAGTGGTTGAGCATCTGCTTTGGCTCAGGTCGTGATCCCAGGGTCCTGGGATAGAATCCCACATGAGCTCCCCATAGGGAGCCTGCTTCTCCCTCTGCCTGTGTCTCTGCCTCTCTGTCTCTCTCATGAATAAATACAATCTTTTTAAAAAAAAAATACAGAAGTCAATTTCACAATCATTTAACAGACTTCTGGTGACAATTTCTAGTTTACTTTAAAAAAAAAAAAAAGCCGTTTAAAGGGTTTTGGAATGGATCTGGATCCTTGCGTTTGCTTTCAAGTCCGAGAACTTGGTAGGAAACCGAAATTGCAAAGCGCTGGTGCCTGGGCGTACGGCGCTTGCGGGGAGCAAGACGTCATCGTGGGAAGCGTGCACTTCTTGGGATTACTGCTTGGCTGATTAGAAACCCGCAGATCAGTCCTAGATGAGCCCTAATTAACTGCCCTGGGTGCTTCTGGGCCAGTGGTGGGCGGGGCGGGGCGGGGTGGGGGGAGTGGGGCTGTGGGGTGGGGTGGCTTGTCGGCTGGACTCAAACCAATACTCGCGGTAAGCTTTCGCTCCAAACGTTCCAGAGTTAATTTTTTACCTAAACGCAATCCTGGCTAATAATGAAGCTGCCAGGAATGATCTGGAACGCTAACTAAAGTGGTGCCCGCAATCACGACAGGCGAACCTTCTGCCCCCGCGATCCCGCCTGCCCACATGCTTCTGTCTATCAGCCTGGGCCTCGGGATCAGCTCTCGCCGCCGCATTGGTTGGATTTCAGGAAAAGAGAAACCCCACGATTTAAAGGGCTCAGTCCCACCTGCCAGGCATGGTCCGCACGGTCCAACTTGCCTTTGCAACATTATCTGGCAGAATCTCCAGCTGGTGTGCATCTATCACACTGACTGGCCAAAGGAAAGAGAGTTCCCGCAAGTGTCCCCTTGGTCACCTTGACAATTTCTAAAAGCGAAACTTGCGCTCGGGACTAGATGCGCACTGAGTCTGCGGGGCGCCGAGCGCCTGCCCAGGTCAGCAGCGCCCGCCCCGCGCGCGGGCGGGGACCGGGCGGGGCCCGGGCGGGGCCTGGACGAGGCGTGGTCTTCCGTGGGAGAGAAGGAAGGGCTTTGCCCCGCCTCCTAAAAAAAAAAAAAAAATCCTGCTCTCGCCCAGCCAATCAAGGAGGCCTATGCAAATGAAGCCCCTGTCGCCCCGGTAACCGTGATGCACGGTAGCCAATGGAAACCAGCAGGCCGCGGCCCCGCGCCGCGATTGGGCCGTAAGTCCGGAGCCAGCGGCCCAATGGGCTGCGGGAACGGTCCTCGGCGGGTTGGGGGGCGGGGATATGCAAATATGGTTTGAAAAGCCGGCGGGAAATCTGAGTTTCGCGGGAGGACCTTGGCGCGTAAACCGTATCCCTTCATTCATTGTCAGCAGCAGCTTCCTGGAGCCATTTTTCAGCTGCCGGCCGCAGCACCCGGGCTGCCGCCGCCGCCTCGCAATCCGTTGCATCGGCCGCCCCCGACGCCTCCATCCCCCCTCGGGGCCCGGTATCCGTGCGGCCGGGACCCTCCTCTCTCCAGAGCCCCGATTATTTTTGGCCCCCGGGGCCCGTGCGGTGCGGAAAAATAAAAAAGAAAAGAGAGAGAAGGGGCTCGGAGGCGCCGGGCGGGGAGGAGAGGAGGAGGAGAGACTTGGAAACTCCGACTGCAAATAATAAAAGAAATTGAAAACAAAACGTTAATATAGCATAGCAATAAAAAGAGCAGGAGCGAGAGATGAGAAAGGGGATCCAGCCCGCCCTGGAGCAGTACCTGGTGACCGCCGGGGGTGGGGAGGGGGCGGCTGTCGTCGCCGCCGCCGCTGCAGCCTCCATGGACAAAAGGGCACTGCTGGCCAGCCCCGGCCTCCCCGCCGCCGCCGCCGCCGCCGCCGCCCCGGGCGCGTACATCCAGATCCTCACCACGAACACTTCCACCACCTCCTGTTCCTCCTCCCTCCAAAGCGGCGCCGTCGCCGCCGGCCCCCTCCTCCCCAGCGCCCCCGGCGCGGAGCACACGGCCGGCAGCCTCCTCTACACCACGCCGCACGGACCCTCGGGCAGAGCCGGGCTGCAGCAGCCTCCAGCGCTGGGACGCGGCGGCGGCGGCGGCGGCGGCGGCCCTCCGGTAATGCCCTCCGCTCCCCGGCCCGGGCGGGAGGGGGGCTGGCGCCGCGCGGGGTGGTGGGGCCGCGCGCTCGGGCCTCGCCGGCCGCCCTGCGCCGCGCGCGGCCTCATTGTTGGGCTCGTGCGCCCCCCCGCCCCCCGCACCCCTGCGCCCGGGGTCGGGGGGCTCGGCCGGGCGCGCGGGGCGGCGGCGAGGGCCCGGGCGCCGACCACGTCACACGCTCCCAAACTTTTCGTGGCCCCCCTGCGCGCCCCGCACTTCTCCCTCCCCCACCCCCTCCGCTGCCACTCGAAGCTTCCTCTTTCTCGGGCGTAGGAAGGGGTCACGCCCCGGATGGAGAAGGGGGTGGGGGAGGGGGTCGGGGCCTGGGGAGCGGGGAGTGGGGGGCTCCGGGGCTCCGGGGCTGCAGCGCGGGGGTGCGGGCTGGGCGCCCCCGGCCGGGCCGCGAGGCCCTGGGGCTGGCCGGGGGTCCCCGGGGCGAGCTCGGGGCGTGCTCGGGGCGCAGGGGCTCCGCTGGGGCGGCGCGGGACACACTTGGGGGGTCTGTCCGTCCCGGCGACAAAGGGGCCGGGGCGGGGGGCGGGGGGCGGCCTCGAGGCCAGGCGCCCCGGCCTGGGCGCATCCCGGCGGTGGCCGCGGCGGCGCCCGCGTGGCCCGTGCGCCCGGGCCTGGCTCGCCGGGCCCCGGGCCTGCCCTTGACCCGCCTCTCCCCTTGCCCCTTCCTCCCCCGCCCTGTCCCCCTCCCCGCCCCGCGGCGGCGGAGGGCGGAGGGCGGAGGGCGGGGGCAGCCGCGTTCCCGTCCCGCCGCCCGGGTCTGTCCCTCTCCCCGGGACCCGCCGGTGACGTTTCGCACACGTGCGCGGAGGACGCGCCTGTGACTGGGGAGGAGGCGGCGGCGGGAGGGGGCGCTGGAGGGGGAGCGGGGGGCACCCACTTCCTCCTGCTCGCCGGCTCCCTGGCCTGGGACGGTCCCGGCGCCCTCGCCCCCGGCCCCGGCCCCGGCCCCGGCCCCGGCGCGGCCACCCTCGCTCGGCGCTCGCGACCCCCCGGGCGCCCGCCCTCGCCCGCGCCCGCGCCGCCGGTCTGCTCGGCCCTCCCGGCCCCCGCCCCGCCGGCCCCGCCGCCCCCGCCGCCCCCGGAGCCCGGCCGGTTTCGGAAATGCCCTTACAGCAGCAGGTCAGTGCCGGGACGGCCGGGGCCCGGGGCCCGCGGGGGGCTGCCGCGGCGGGGGAGGCGGTGCCGCGGGGTTTCGGAGTGGGGACGGGGGGTTGGGTGCTCGAGGGAAATGAGTAAGCAAGAAAAATCCAACTAAGTAAATGCCCCGGCCTCCGGGTCTAGGAGCCTCGGGCCGGGAGTGTCCGCCCCAGGGGGCGGCTCTGCTGTTTACGTGGATTTTTTTCTTCCAGGGGGCCGAGGGATGGGCGATCGGGAGCCGGGGGCGGGGGGGGGGGGGGCTCCTCGCCGAGGGCCGAGTTGAGCTCTGTTTTCTGTCTCCCTTCCCTTGTGCCGGAGGGGGAGGGGGCGGGTCAGAGGGTAGGGTGTCTGCAGGATTCCCAGGCCACCCGCCACCCCCTCCCTTTGTCCCTGTAATTTATAAAGCGCCTTTGAGAGATGATTTAGGTCAGGATGCGGCTTCTCTTTTTGTTGATACTAGAAAGAAGTGTGGCCCGGAGGTCTCCCCCCACCCCCCACCCCCCTTTCTCCTTTTCTCCCTTCCCTGCATGGCTCCTGTCGCCTTCACCCTCGTGGTGAGGCTTGGCCCCCACGAGGCTGCGGAGGAACCCAGAGTCGGAGACGTGGTCGGCAAGACCAGCCCGTTGACCTCACCTTGTGTCACTTGCAAATGGATTTATTTTGTGCGGGATCGAGATTTTTGCAGGGCTCTTCGGAGGAAGTCAGCCCGTAGCCAGCACTTTGGGAACTGAGATGGGTTTCGGAATAATGAACGTTTTTGATTCCCTTAACTCTTTTCCAATTTCGCCCATGGTTGGATCTTAACTGCTTTCCAGCCCGGGAGATACTTGCTGAGGATGTGTGATAGAGTCTCAAAAGAAGCTCATCGTTTTTTTAGTGACAAGGGTCTGCCAGCAGGGGGGAGGTAGAGTACAGTACCTACTTACACATACTGTATCCTGTATGCCGGATCTCAGTCTCAAGAATATTCCATGCTGTTCACATTAAATACTGTTGCTTGACCTGACCCGAACATGGTTAGAATATATTTTAAGCCTCTTGGCCCCTTACACAGTTCTGTTACTATATCCTCCACCTAATCCGAAACAACCAGCTATTGACATATTTCTTGGATTGGATTCAGATTTATGGGAGAGTAGTTTTGATAATGGGAAATTATGAGACCACCAGATTGCTGGGTTTGTGTTTCTTTTCTTTCCTTTCCTTTCTTTTTTTTTTGAATCTTAGCCTGCTTGTCGAACCTCCAAAGCTGTCTGGCCAAACTTACATGTGCTTCATTGTATTTCAAGTATAAAGATTATCCTCACTGTCTTCCAAGTTATTTCAAAAACTTTTATCTTTCTTTCCATGGGATTATTATTCCAAAGCCATGAGCACTGAATCTAAAGTTTGATTTTCTTATCGAAAATATGTTAGTTTTTTTTGGGTTTTTTTTTTGCTAAGTCTTGAAATTTGGTTCATCTCCTTGCCTAAGTGAGAAGACCGCTAGGGCGTAGCTGAGTGATTGCCTGAGCAGAGAGACCATTTAAACACTTGGTGTCCAAGGAGAGGTCGAGAACTCTGTTCTGGTGGCCGGATTTGCAGACCCACCTGGTTCCAGTTCTCAGGAACATCTAAGAACTTAATAGGAGCAGATCCTCACCTTATTTTAATGGGAGAAAATAGAGGAGTACTGCCTTACTGGCTGTATTGTCTCTATCATTGACAAATTTCATGATCTTAGGCAAATAACTTAATTTCCTAAGAAAGTTTCCTTTTCTGTAAAATAGGAGCAACAGCAATACTAACTTAAAGGTTCTTTTTAAGGGTTAACTATGATAATGTGTGTAAAAGACTTTGCACAGTGCCAGGCAAATGGTAGATGTCCAATAAAATTAGTATTCAGAAATGTGGTTTCTTCTATAACTTAGAGAAATAGTGTTAAGACTTGGTGCACAGTCCTTTGTTTACATGTGAATAAAATGCTTATAAGTTTTCTAAGGTGATATCTAATTAATTATACCCAATTAATTTGGGTTTTTATATCCACAAAACATGGCGGTTCTAGCAATGGGTAAAATAGGGACATGTCAGTAGGATGGGACTATGCAGAGATGGTGTCAAACTGTCTGTATATGACCTTGTGCCCTAAGATGTGATAAATTTAGATCAACTCACCCTCACTTTTTCACCTGGGCTCTACTTCTCCCATGACTCCACGGACTGCTAACATTTGGGTGCAGTCTGTGCTTCGTGGCTCTTGCGGAACTGTGCTCTAAATTGTCACCAAGTCAGAGGCATGCTCCAGGTAAATTCATTTTCAGATGGTGAGCCCTTGGAAGTGGAAGAATTATTCAGAACCATAGCCAGAAGAGCTATTTTCTGGAGCAGAAAGGGTTTCCTCATTTTCTGCCTCTTCTAAAAAGAAGGTGAATTTTATTTCCTTCTAGCCCTAGAAAATTTGGGATGTATTAATATGAGACAGTAGCCTTTCACATCTGATTTAATTTAATCCAGTCACAGCAGCCTACTGATTATACTCTGGGAGAGAACCCATGGTGCTTGAAATTTCGGTGTAAGAATGGAGGAACCGTAGATGCTATAGCTGGGTCTGGTTTTTTGTTGTTGGGTTTTTTTTTTTTTGTTTTTTGTTTTTTTCCTTGTGTGAGTATAAAAGAAAAATGCTGGGTTCCTGTGGTTCTATACTCAATAATCTTGCTTCTGCTGAGCTATATGATTGATGCCAAGTTTAAACTAGGAGAGAATTTTTAGTCACTACACACCCCAAAATGGAAGTTTTAATATAATGCAGTGCCCAGACTCTGGACAGTTCAAATAGCTCCACTATAATCAGTACCAAGGGCGCCACTCTAATCATCCTCTGAAACAAAGCACCCTTAAATGTGGCAGTGTGAGCTAAGGAACTCAAGCTTGCGAACAGGAAAGGATTTTTTGTTTTGTTTTGTTTTGTTTTTCTATAGGTCATCACCTTGTGTAATACTTGGAAGAGGAGATTCTGAGATTAATGTTGTGCTGTGTAAAGCTAACTTGAAAACAGAAAATGATACTCAAAGCTTAGACCTGAATAAACAGCAGCACCTGGAGATTTAAAGGCTGGAGGGGCAGGGCAGGTGGGGAGTTGCATTTATTCTCATTTCTCAGAGATCTCATGCAGTAGTTTTGATTCATCTGTCTTGGGACACCTGGGTGCCTCAGTGGGTTAAGCATCCTACTCTTGATCTCAGCTCTGGTCTTGATCTCGGGGTCCTGAGTTCAAGCCCTGCGTTGGGCCCCATGCTGGGCGTGGAGCCTACTTTAAAAACAAAACAAACAAAACCTCTTCTGTCTTTATTGCCTTCCAGAAGATATACCACCCACGCACCTTTAACCCCCTTTCCACTGGATTGGGACCTATTTGGCAAAGCTTCAGCTACCTCCTCGTTTGTTTTCTGGCTGGTTTTCTGATTTCACAGGATTTTGTTGTCTTCTATTTGTCCAGTTTACATCCAGTTTGCCAGGCTCACTGGCTCCCATTCCTTTGGAACCACCTCCTTTCTCACTAACGTTGTTAAACCAGAACGAGAGAAAACCAACAATTGCCTGTGCTCAGGATATCGAGTCCCACATTGGGGCCATGAAACCACCCCACAGAGGGCAAGGCACAAAAGTAGATTTCAGTTCTTACCAGATTCTCTGTTTCAATTTGGTTTTTCAAGAGGAACTTTCCTGAATTCTTTGAGGTACTAAGCATGTGGTTTAATGTATATTTTCATGCTTGTTAGCTGCTTAAAAAGTAATGTTTTGGGGACTGTATTTACAATTGTTAAGAAGCATTTTTTTTTCTGCTAATCATTTCTCATGGGACGAAGAAGGACAGATAAAGTAGAAAAGCAGTAAATATCGGAAACCACTAATGGTATCTCCTTCCTCCTACCCTGATCCGCTCTTTGGCTTCACAGAGTGACTTGGAAAATGTATCTCACACAGAGAGAAGTTTACAACGAAGGCTTAGAAAACAGCCGAGGTGGGGCCAGGAAACCCAGGATGGGTTGATATAGAAGGATAACACACATCGCTCTTGCTCCAATAAGAAGGAAATTGGTTTACTTTCTGTTGTCACTTTTGCTTCAAACACTCTCCCCATCCCCCAACCCCCAAAGAGCAGCGTGTTTGTAGAAGTTAAAGAATGTACAAGTTACAAAAATGTGTTCTTAATCTTCCGTGGACCTTAAGTAGGGGAGGAGGGGGTCAGTCCTGTGGCCCTGGTGGCCGCAGTCATCTGCTGTATCTCTTTGAACAAGAAGAGATAAAGCCCACTGGTTGCCAGATTGTATCACAAAGCCCATGCACTTCACTTTGCTGAAGAACCTGAGCAAAACAGGCCATTACTTAAGATTTGTCAACTAAGGCAGGGGTTTGTGTCAGCTGGAGGTTGATAGGGAGAACTGACAGCTGATGGAATAGGGAAGGGATTAAAAAAAAAAGTTGACCCTTGAATAGCACACACACACACACACACACACAGAGTCAAAAATCTGAGTATAGCTTTTGACTCCCCAAAAACTTAACTACCGATAGCCTTCCTTTGAAGCTTTACTGATAACAACATTAACACATATTTTGCCTACATATTATATACAGTGTTATAATAAAGTAAGCCTGAGAAAAGAAAATGTTATTAAGAAAATCCCAAGGAAGAGAAAATACACTGAGAGTACTGCAAAAAAAGAAAAAGACAACCTCATATAAGTGGACACGTGTTACTTCAAACCTGTGTTGTTCAAGGGTCAACTAAAAGTGACTAGTCTGCTTTCTATTGCTGTGGCCCAAGTGTCTGGGGCTATCTGTAGGGTCCAGGTAATACTCTTATAACTTACCAGTCCCTAAGAACAGTACTTTAGGTTTAACACAGGCCACAGTCGATGATTCCCACTGGTCTTTGTTCAAATCATAACGTTGAGAGCTATAAAGCCAGGGAGTCATCATCTGACCCAGTCCCCTTCATTTTGCAGGTGGAGAAATTCAGCCCCAGTGGAGTTCAGTTACTTGCCCAAGGTCACAAGCTAGCTAGTGGCAAAGCCAGGACTGAAATTGGAGACTTGAATTCTTAGAGGAAGCCTCATTCACCAAGAAAAAGTTAACCGTGTCTCATGGGCCCTAAATAGGAGAATTGGGATTGATTGAGTACCTTTTAGATGGTCCTCAGGAGGGGTTGCCTTTTTTTTTTTTTTTATGTACACATATGAATAATAACTTACTCTCAAATGTTCAGAATAAGCAAAGCTGCTTTAGATGTTAAACGAAAGGGATTTTTTTTTTTTTAATGGAAGGAATGACTGACTCTACACAAACAATAGTATTTTTAAAGCTTTGTTACTTACAAATCGGTTCTCTGTGTATAGCACATTGCTGGTCCTTAAAAGGTGAAACATGTACTTCACAGAGAATAGAACCTAAGAGGATTTTTGAAACTTTCTCCAGGACAGGGGCCCCACATAGATCCAGTGTTGGCATATTTGTCCAGGGCCAGGCACGTCCTGAGTTACTAGACAGGTTTTCAGAGGTCCCAGGTGCTTGCCCCTTCACATTGGTCCAGATGCTCTTCCCGCAGGAAGCCCTCTGGTTTAGCAGAGTGGCTGGTCAGTTAACTCTTTCAGAGGAAGCCAACCATCCCTTAAAACCCAGAACTAATTTCATGAAAATGTCTTCTTTTACAAGTCGAACTGAGAAAGCTTAAAAATAGAAGCACTTCGAGCCTGAAGCCTAAAAGTGAAACATAATCTGAGGTGGCTGTAGCTCACCCACTCATTAGGGGCTCGGATATATGGCCTGTCGGTCTGCCATCTACGGACCAGACAGGGGCCACGTATGGAGAGAAGGTCTCTTGGCCAGTGAGCGGTCAGGAGCATGATGACAGCAGCTGTGGTTATCAGTGAAACTTCCTTTCCCAGAAGGTATTTTGGTAAATGGAGTCTGCCTTTCAGGCGGCGAGAAGCTGAACGCCCTTGGTCCTCCTGGCCAGCTAGTGCCTGGCTACCCCGAGATCCTTTTGGCTCCTTTTGGCTCCTCCGGCATGCTCTTGCCCGAACTGCTGAGAAGGGCTTCTCCATGCTCTAGTTTTCATGACCCCAAATGTTGTGGTTCAAGACACTGGGGTTGTGGAAGGGAACTCCGGGCCATTGGAGCTCACTCCCTCCTTTGCCCTGTGCCATTTCTGATGATCGGAGGCCCTAGAGATAGGAAACCAGAGCTGTGGCCCCTAACCCCTTCTCCTTTGAGCCCTGCCGGGTCTGGCAGCCCTCCGGAGCGAGGGAGGCTCCTGTGTACGAAACCATACCTCACCTTGGAGGCGGGTGAAGGGCAGCCGAGCAGGAGGGGCCGATGATGGAGGCCAGAGCCACAGCGCCTGGGTTCTCGTTCTGGCTCCGCGTGTCAGCTGCGTGGCTGGGGCTTAACACCAGCAACCTCTGCGTCTAACTTCCTCACCTGCAAAATGGGAGACTCCCAGCACCTGCCTCCCAGGGTTGGCACCATCCAGGGAGTCCCTAAATGTAAAGTGCGCAGGGCCAGGCCTGGTGCACGGGAGGGATCCAGAGAGCGGAGTCAGTAGATGGATGGCAGAGCCATCCTCCCCTTCCACGGCCACCTCTTGGGCTGTCCTTTGTGGCCTGTTTGACACACGAGCCCTGTGTTCGTTTAAACCCAGTTACCCCTCCACAAGTGGCGGTGAAGGCGGAGGAGCGGGGCTCCGGGCAGTCTGCGCGCGACACGGTCATTGGGGTGTCTCTCTCCAAGCTGTGCTTTGACTCGGGAGAAGGAGCTGCTGCTTCTAAGAGTACTAGCAGTAGTAACAGCGTCGTGACTAAAATCTTTGTTTCCGTGATTAAATGTGTTAATAAAGCCGCACTACCAATATGCATTGCGCGGTTAACACGATTTCACTTCTGCACCGTCTACTGTGGCAGAAATCAGGGTGTCTGAGCGCCCTGGGCCTCCGCCGGCCTGGAGGTGCTGTCAGGGTAGGAGGAGGCTGGGAGGGGAGGGCAGGGCCGTGGTGCCCTCTGGAATCGGGGAACCTGACCCGCTCTCAGCTCGCTCCCACCCTTCTGCCTGGCTTCCAGAAGGATGAGAACTGCAGCCTTCTCCGGCTGCTTCTGTGACTTACCAAGTTAATTACAACCTTTTCCCTGGTGTTCTTCGGGGTACGGGGAAATCTCGCCTTTCCCGTTCGGCCTCCCATTCCTCCCCGCTTGGATGCTGCCTGGCAGGGTGCTGAGACGGCTGCAGGTCGCCCTTTGCCCGTGGGTTCCTTCTCCTCCCACTCTACCCTCATTCCCACTGGCCCATGAGGTACGCCTCCTTGTGGCCTTATCATTGGTGTTCTTGACTCACTCCTCCAAGCTCCAAGAAACCTGCCGGTGGTGTTTTCGTGTGATCCCTTCCACGCGGGAGACCGCAAGTTTTGAGAGGCGTTTTCATTAGACCTCTCATCTCTGGTGTGCTTGGCACCCTGGTGTGCTGTTGGGGGTGCAAAAGAAGTATGAGGTGTGACCCGCCCACTCTCAAGTTTACAGTCTGTTTGGGGAGACAGGCTTTAAACACAAGGTGATTCTCAAGCAAGACTAAACAGGAGTTGGGAGGAAAACAAGACTCATCTAGTCTTCAGTTGTGTGGTGTCGACAGGAAGCACCAGCTGGGCCATGAGAGTGGGGAGCTCCCATGGTCATCTGTCTTGGAGCACACCGGGGTGCGCATTTGAATCATCTGGGCACTTTCCAAAAAATACCAAAACTCAGGTCCCACCCAGATTAATTATTAGAATCTGTGAGGGTGGGATCCAGACATGGGTTGTGGGTTGTTTTCGTTTTTGTTTTTGTTTTTTCGAATTGTCCCAGATCACTTTGCTGTGCATTCTCATTGAAACCACTGAGCCAGGTGGAGAGGGATGATTGAGGAGATTGTTCATGGCTGGGGAAACACCCTAAGGCAGAGGTTAGGGAGCAGCAGATAGGTTACATTAAGGAGAGACCAGTTGGATTGAAGTCAATATGGGGGAATGGTTAAGACCTAACATTGGGTATGTTGGTAAAATTGGTCTAGAATAGGGACTGGCCTTCCTGCGAGGGTCAGGCAGGGAGTTAATGGGGGTGGAGGGTTAGGGGTGTGGAGGCTATGCTTGAAGAAGAAATGCCCTATGTAAAGGGGGCCGTGGGGCCCTGCCCTAGGCAATGTCTGCCAGAGGGGAAGGCAAAGCCCTGTGTGTTGCCACATCTTCAACCTTCTTATAATGCCAGAAATCTACCAGTTTTAAAATGTTGGCTCGATTAAATAGGAAAATGTGCAGGCCAAACAAAATAGGTCTCTAGGACAGATTTGGCTTAAGGGCTGCCACTCAGCAGTCTCTGGTCTATGGGATAATAATAGCTAATGTTTATTGAGTGCCCACGTGTGTGGAGGGCACTGAACTAAGTGCTTTACACACATTAGCACATTATCCATGTAACAACCTATGAAGTGGATATTATCATGGTGCTTGTGCTGCCCAGGAGGAAACAGACAGTGAGGGGTTAAGGGGCTGGCTCTGATCCCCACTGATGAGTGGGGCAACCAGAAATGGAACCCAAAGAGCCTGGCTACAAAGTCTCAGCTTCTTCCTGGCTTTTATCCTCTATGGTCTTTGGCGTTGTATTAATTATATAGTAGAAACTCAAGATAACCTGTCAAAAAAGAAATAGCCCGGGGTTTTTCCAAGCCTACCGGAGAGTAAGAATTGCCTATAACACTGGTTCCAGGCTCTACCTCTACCCTCCTCAATTAGAGGGAAATACCAAGATCTTCTGATCTCCTGGGACATTTGGCAAACACTGCTGGGAATAGCTGAGCAAAGGTTCTTGAGACTGGAAGGCCTAGGTGAATGAAGGCTGAAGCTGCCTGCAGAATGAATGAATGCACTAGTGTCAGGCTCATTTCACCTCCTTCCTCAATCAGAGGGAAGAGACCAGGCCCCAGAAACCTGGGCCAGGTGCACTGGTACCCCATGCCCACCTCTGTATTTCCAACACCTGTATTTCCAGGTATTTTCCAAGGCAGGTCATCGGAAGATTACCCAAAACCCAAAGTGGGTGAAACAAGAAGGGGTTCCCAAAGCATTGAGAATCTTGGCTCAGGAGGTCCAAGTGGGTGGTTGCTGCATGCCAGGCAGCAACATGGGCTGGGAACAGAGTAATAGAATATGCTGGATGTCCTACCCTCAGGGGATCTACTTTACTCTGTAGCAGGAAGGCTTTTCATTCTATTGGTCTAGGCCTGCCTGGAACAGGTTACCCAGTGAACAGAAAGCCAAGAAATTCCCCCGAGAAGAGAACCAGGTCACACCATGTAGGGTATATAGATTTAATATACCATAAATATAATGAGTGCGATAGATAGGTGCCATAGATTTAATGAGTCTGGAAGCAGGATAGTAACTGTGACTGTGAAAAGGCAGGGTGGATCTGAGGGACAGGCTCCTGGGACTGTTAGACGGACTGGATGAGGCTGAGCACATCCTTCATCAAGGTGTGTGCTATGGGGAGGGGATGGTTATTTGGTAGGAGTTAGTTGTGAGTGACACCATAGACAATCCAGCACTGGAAACGTGGCTTTGGCATAGAGATCATAGTGGGAGTCTTGAATGATGGTGAGCCAAGAACTGGCCTCCCTAACTTAAAAAAAAAAAAAAAATATGGTGCCACCAAAACCTTACGTTGTTTTCACTTCTCCCTGTGTAATATTAAAATGAGACAGATCCAGCAGGTTGATTTGGGGGATCAATACTGTGAGGGCTCACAGAGACAAGCCATCAGATTAGTTATTTATTATGTGCCTTATCAGGTCCGGGCCTGACTCCTGGCTGCTTGGAGAAAGCCCACAGTTTGTAACCTCTGGAAGGCTGCAGCCAGCTAGTGAGTGCTGTGCATAAGGAAAGGTCACATAATCACATCTTGAACTAAGATGGCTCTTCGGACCATAATTTCCTAGGCTCTCTGATTTTGCTGATTTAAAAAAAAAAATCTTGAATTTCCTTAAGCTCTAGCACATCAGCATTTAAAAATGAGTCTTTGAGTACTCTTCTGGAGGAAAGACTCCTGTAAATTCTAAGTATCATAATTAATTTTTAAATATGTAACTTGTACTTAAGCCCATTTGTAGCAGTCCTGGAACTGACTGATTTTGTTGCAATCATACCAGTAATGTAAAGTGTCCAACCTTTCACTTTGCTCTTTGCCCTGTGAGCATCTCAGACCCCCTGAATCTGGGATTTTGTAGGACGCAAGGCTCTCAACCCGGGAGCCCAGTGACATGGTGGCACATGGAAAGAGCACAGGGCTCGAAGATCTGGCTTCAGAAACTGGCATGAGACCTTTTACACATTAGATCTCGGAGCACCTAATAGTGAGTGTTCCCTGTCTCCTTCAATGATTGGAAGGATTCGTTGAGATAGCGTTTATAGGAAATGTGTTGTGTGTTCCAGATTCAGTGTGTACCTCTCCCCCACCTCCACAGTAGAAACTCTTGAGTGCTGGTGAGTCTGAATTCTCAGTATTTTTACCCCCTCCAGGGAAAGCAGAGTGTTGGACAGATAGCCCATCGCATACCCACTTTGCGCGGAATGTTCCCAGGACTCTGAGGCTTTCAAGGGTGACCAAGAGGCTCTTGCCCTCATCAGGAGAAAAGGCAAGATGGAACGTGTTTCTTTAGTCACTAAGACGGGATAAAAGACAGCGAAGGCTGTAAGATAGTATCAGTGGAGTTTCTTATGCACCCAGACTTGGGGAGGAGGACGGAGAAAGCTTTAGGATGTTTGAAAGTGGAGCAGGATTTTGGCATCACTGGGGTTTTGGCCAGAGGCTGCCAGTAGCCCCTCCGATTATGACGATCAGATTGTCTGTGGACATTGCCACATGGCCTCCTGAGTTGGGCAAAATCGACCCCCATCCCCATTGAGAACCACTGTCCTAGACGTTAAAGTTCTAGGACAGAAACAGGGGATCCCAGAGATGCATCTTCTATCTGAAGTATACATTTACATTTTAAAATTTGGTAGAGACTTTTGAAGCAAGTAATTTCTCATAGCTGGGTTTTAATTTTGGCATGCCTAATCTCCCGTGGAACCCCAGAGCTGTGCTCCCACGCTTCGTAGATGATAGAGAGAAAACGCACTCTGCATAGCCTGCCAAAGCCCTGCCTGGTGTATGGTCAAGCATGCTGTGAATCGGCCCCTCGAAGCCTCCCTGTAACTTCCAGAAGAAAGGATCGAAGTCTGCAGTTCAGGGAAGGCCCAGGAAGTTTTGCATTTATCATTTACTGACCTGGGTCATTGAGACAAACCTGCTCAGGACCTACTTGCCAGCATGGTTATTGATGCCAGTGTGACCATGCCATACTTTGACAATTTGGACACACTACCTCCCCTCTCACCTCCGTTTCCGCCACCTGAATTGGGGCTCCTACCTCACAGGACTGTTGTGAAAGTTGAATGCCATAACATATGTAGTGCTGGCTCCAGGGCCAGCCACATGCTAAACTCAGAAGTGTTTGCCATCAATGTCTGTATGACTGTCGGTAGTAGTACCATCGTTGTTAAGTAGAGCTTCCATCCCAGCACACCACCAACTGTTACCAAGTAAGGTGAAGTGGAGTGAGAGGCACGTACTTCCAGTTATAAAATAAGTTAGTCACAAGGATGAAAAGTACAGCATAGGGAACATAGTCAATAATATTGCAATAACTTCATATAGTGACAGATGGTAACTACACTTATCGTGGTGAGCATTTCCTAGCATGTATAATTCTTGAATCATTGTAAATCTAACGTGTCAACTATACTTCAATTAAAAATAAATAACGGGGTACCTGGGTGGCTCAGTCGTAAGCATCCAACTCTTGATTTTGGCTCAGGTCATGATCTCAGGGTTGGGCTCCATGCTCAGCACAGTCTTTGGGATTCTCTCCCTCTCCCCCCTCCTCCATCCTCAGTCAATCAATCAATCAATCAATCCCTAACAAATTCTCAGAAGAAAATAATCTTAAATGTACATATCAAAAAAATTCAAAGGTAAAAATCTTTTAAAAAGAATTGGAATTGTCTGTAGAGATTTAAGAAACACCTGTCAGTGTGCTCTCAATAAGCTAGCAGAAGTGAATCAATTTCCACTGAGAAACATTAATTTGCATCAAATACTTGATAAGAGAAAAATGCATAATATACATTTTTCATTATATATAGTAGTTGTACAAGCCAAACATTTTGAAATACACCAGCCAACCAGGAAATTTACACGTTGTTGAGAACTAGATTAAATTTGTAAACGAAGAGAAAAACTGGTTGTTTTTTTTTTTTGGACATCATGTTTATTACATTTTGCAAGTGATGATATTAACTATGGTACACACAGAAGCAGATAACAGAAATAAATGAAGTGACACAATTTTAACTTGCACTAATAAAAAAAGTACTATACTCACACTATATAGCTCAGTCTTCATTCCAACTTGCACATCAAACGTGCAAAATCTGAGTTTTAGAGTTTTCAGAATGAGATGCTTTAGAAGGAATATGCATATCATTTACTTTGCATTCTAAAGTAGTATTCGACCACAGGACTAGAAAGACAAGAAAATACCACAAAGAGGTCAACTGAGTGGCCCTGGCGTGGACTCTGTACAACGTCTAACTGTGTCCAGGGGTGTGTGGAAGTTTTCCACTGCTCACAAGAGCCAACTGTGTTCATCCCTCCCTAACTCTGCATTCAATGATGGCATGTTGATAGCTTGTAATGGACCATGGTAGAAATATTTACACCAAGGAAAATGGTACATGCTACAAATTAGGGCCTTTTTTTTTTTTTTCTTTTTTTTCCTGGAAAGCCAGTTGTGATCGATTTAAAAATGTATTCTGTTGTGACCATGAAAAACAAAACAAAAATTGTTTGCAGCCATTACCATTGTAGCTGGTACGATACAATCACTTTCCCTGGCTCACTCGTGCCCAGGTAGGCCAGGCTCCGGCTTGGAGCATCCTGATGGATTTGACTTACCTGGTTAGATACGTATGGAGCACCTGGTACACGCTAGGCCCTGTTGTAGGCGCTGGGCATTCAGCAAAGGACAAAATGCCCTACCTTTCTGTGGCTCGGGTCATAACCAATAAAGATTTTGCCACATAATAAATAACCCTGTTCCTTTCTTTGATGGATTCTGGTCGTTTTTTGTTTTTTTTTTTGTTTTTTGTTTTTTGTTTTTGTTTTTTAAAGAATAGTGGTTCTTGGTTGTGTGGTCCCTGACCAGCAGCAGCACTTGGGAGCATGTTAGAAATGCAGAATTTCCGTTCACACCCAAGACCTACTGAGTCAGAAACTCTGTGGTGGGACCAGCAGTGTAGGGTTAAACAGCCCTCCTCTCCCCCCCCCCCCCCAGCCCATTCTGGTGCACTAGGTTTGAAAGGCATGGTTTGAGAACAGCTGCCTCTCAACAAGGAAGGCCTGGGGAATGCTAAGGCCTCCATGGTGCTAGTAACAACAGAGCTCCCAAATGATAGTCTTGGGTGTATCAAGACAGTTGGAAACTGGCAGTAAGTACCCCTTGACCTCTTCCTGGGCCTGGCATCCCTCCCTGAAACTGGAGGACTCCGGGAGGATCCTGCACACCACAGCCCAGAACTCAGTAACACAAATTCTTAGCCTTCTTTGGGCTTTTCATCATCCAGCAAACAGGGAAACTGCTTCCCTTTTCTCCAGAGACTGTTGACATGTTTGCTTGACAAATATTTTCCTCATTTTAATTCCTCCTCTCTTTTCAGGGTCCCCTTATCTGGCACCACTAAAAATCTCTAGAATCAAATTGCCAGCCAGATGTACAGGACTTATCTGGAAATGAAATGGTTGCTCTCCTTACGTGTCTGGTAATTTGGGTATTTAAAGATATTGTGAGGAGCAGATGAAATGAGAGACCACGGGAAAGCATCCAGCTTGGAGCTGGCCTGGCACTCGATTACCAGTCCCTGCAGTTCCTGCCCCTGTCCCCGATAAAGGCATTAAACAGATCGCACACTACTTTGTGTGAAAAGCTTTTGACCACCCACGGTTTGAATGGGTATGAATAACCATTGTGTAAATTATAATCATAATCATGGAATCAGAAATTTTGATTGGTTAAAACTTTTATATAGGTAATTAAACTTAGAAACTAGAAACAAACAAAGATGTTAACCTGATTTTTTTTTCCATCCTTCATGAAGAAGGATGAAAAAAAAAAGACCCTAATCAGAGTGGCAGAAATTCTTTACATCTGCGCCAGCCTAAACCGGGGTCTGCTTCTAAGCGACTTGTCCTCAGTTTATAAAGGCTACTGCTACTGTGTTAAAAGGAGTGTTTGGAATGGAATGATGGTTTCTTTTGATAAAAGGCTGTCTTGAAGATGCATGGGAAGGATCATGTGGCTTTATTATGGCCAAGTTTGTCTTGGTGTTTCTCTAAAAATGTGCCTTTAGCCATGTGGTGGGCAACTCCACCTCCTTTCCATCCACCCTCTCTCAGCCAAAACAACTTCTGGTGACAGTGACAGTTTTAAGTTTGACAGTTTTAAGTTTGCCATTTGCGGTTGATGATATTATAGAGGTCGAGCAAGTACGGCAAGCACTACTCATTTCTTGCTTCCTGCTTTGCTCGAGAGTGTGAGGATCAGCTTTTCTAAGTCCTTGACTTCCGACGTCTGCTGCTCTGTGTCCTAAGGGTGGCCAAGGCGTGGCCCTAAAACACCGGCCACTTCTGAAGGTCTGGCATGACTCAGCCACTGCCATCCTTCTCAAAACCAGGTCCAGGGTGTGGTCCTCCCGCCTTGCCTCGTGGAGCGAAAGTTAGCCGTGCTATCTACTGTAGATGCATTTTAGAAATATTTTTTAAATGGGTCCAGGCATACGTTGTCACGTTTGACAGTTACAGGCTGCCACGCATTGAGTTCTGTTGGGTCTTGCTTTTACCTTTTGCTGTAATACAAGAATAATGGTGTTGAAATGGCCAGCTTGTTGGCTGCCCTTTTTAGGTAAGGAAAGTCCCCTGTTATTTTTGCGCCTTAGAGAAGGGATCTCTGTAGGAAGACACGTAGACCCCAACTTGACATGATTGAGAACTCGGATCTCTTGCCCCTGAGGAACCTACTTTTTGTAAATCAGACTTCTGAAGCCTGGTAAACTCTCATGTGAACTTAACTCCTTCACCCTGAGACACTGAACTGCCAGTTTCTGACGTAGCTGTTGCCTCACATTCCTGATCTGGAGGTCACTAGCAGAGTCAGGTTCACGTTGAATGGGCCTGTCCGTATCCAGCCGTGCAAGCTCCTCTCCGGTGTGCACCTGCAGATGTGGCTGGTGTAGGGACATAACGGACCCTGTCATTTACTCCGGTGTCCACCGATGACTGCTATGAAACACTGATTGTGTTGCCTTTTAAAACAAAACAAACAAACAAACAAAAAACGTGTTTTTAGTACACACTTGCTTCTTTAAAGAAATCAAAGCTCATCAACGGAGTAAAATCTTAAATACCCTGTCCTCCTTCCTAGTCCTGCTTCCCTCCTTGGATGTAACCACAATAACAGCTTGGCCTTTCCCTGTTTTGTGCATCTGCAAATACATATTTTATAGGAAGGTGCAAATTGTGGCTTGCAGTCTGTGGCTGGCAGGGCCATAGACACATTTCCACGTTGGTGTTCGTGCTTCACCATGGCTGCCCTGCTGCCCATTGTATGGATACACTAGAATATAGTTAGCTCTTCCCGTGTGAGTGTGGCTTCTGTTATCTCTGGTTTTAACTGTCCTTGTACATATGTTTTTGCACGTGTGTTTCTCTGTAGGTGGCATTTCTATATACTGAATATTTCTGTCACAGGGCGCAGATGGTAAAATGCTGATAGGTAAGGCCAAATTGTCCTCCAGAGACGCTGAGCAAGTCCTGTCCCTGCTCCCAGGGTAAAGGATGCCTGTTTTTCTCTACTCTTTCCAATATTGGGGTAATGTTGGTCTCTTTTGCAATTTTGCTAGTGATGGTTTGGCAGTCTGATTTTTATTTTGTATTTTCCTAATGAATACTAGTTACCACCACCACTGCTACTACTATCACGGCTACTGGCTAGTATTTATGGAGTGTGGTTATGTGCCCCGGTTGTTTTAAGCACTTTACATGGCATTTATTAATTTAAACTTCAACATCCCTGTGAATTTGGTATGATTATTGTACTCATTTTGCAGATGTAAATTTAAGCATCTCTGATTTGTATTTCTGTGAATTGCCTCTTGGAATCCATTACGATCTTTGTTTATAAGGCTATTTATAACTTTCTTTTTGAATTACTGGAACTTTTAAGGAGTTACAGATACTGGACTTTTTCTGGTGTGTGTGTGTGTGTGTGTGTGTGTGTAGTAAATATTTTTCCCTTTTTGTCATTTTCCTATTAACTTTATCTATGAAATATTTCTCTCTACCAAAGTTTTGCTAATTTTTTAAAATACGTAAAACTATAATCTTAACGGTTTATGAGTTTGGTGGCTTGCTTTGGGAAAGTCTTTCCTAATCCCTAAATTATAACAATATTTTGTAATTTCTTCTCCTGATTTCATAATTTTTTTTTTATTTTGATCGTTAGCCTCCTTGGAAGGGGGCATGTTTGTATATGTGTGTGTTAGAGATCTAACTTTATATTTTCCCAAATGGATAGGCAGTCATACTGATGCCCTTTATTGAATGGCTTATCCTTTCCCCATGAATTTGAAATGCCACTTTGGGGCGCCTGGCTGGCTCCATTGGTAGAGGATATGGTTCTTGATCTCGAGGTTTTGAGTTCGAGTCCCACCTTGGGAGTAGAGATTACTTTAAAAAAAAAAACAAATACCACTTTTATCATATGAAAGTGTGTGCGTGCACATATGGATCTGTATTGGTCTGATTCTGGACCTTCTACTCTGTTCCACTGTTTTCTTTGTCTCTTTCTAAGGAAATAGCACACTGCTTTAAATACAGCAGCTTTAATGGTATGTTTTGCTATAAATAGGGAAAATCTCACCGCCTCTCTTATACTGTTTTTTTCTATCATTAAAATGACAGTGTTCAACATTATACTTTCTAGCAGTTTTACAGACTTGGGCTCTATCTCCCCCCTACTATGTGAATAGTATCCCCCTCTATCTACTGTGAATTTAGGGTAATAGGGAAATAATTCTTGTCTGCCTTTACTGAATAGTTTCATATGCCAGCCGTGGCAATGAGCATCTTGTGTATGTCACTACATCTGGTAGAGCAACCCTTCCTCATCTGTAGATGTGGAAAGGGAAGTTCAGTAGTTAAGCAGTGTGTCCCAGGCCCTGCTTCTAGACAGTGGTAGAAGCAGGATTCCACACACCAAGTGATTTCCAATCTCTTCTTTAATCCTGATGCCAGCCAGACATATCCAGTCACTCACAGAATGTTTAAGGGCCTCTGGGATGGGTTATGAGTTGTCTCCTGTGCTATGGGGGGTGGTCAGCGTTTACTGTGTGAAGTGGAAGAGCCAATGAGAGCCCCCCTAAGGACTCCCAATCTTAGGGCAGCAAGGCTTGAAAAATCCAGCCTCGTAAATACGGGCATGTACGGGCATGTGTTCCCATTCAGACACTGGGTTGAGGTGGGACCACTGTGCAAGACACAAACTCGAGGGGAGGGAAATGGTTTCGCTAAATGCTTCTCCAGCTAGAAGCACTAGGGTGCGGAATGCAGCCCCTGATGTTCCAGGGCATTCCGAGGGAAAGGCCATCATCCCAACCCCGGGAGCTTCTGCTTTTTCAAAGAAAAGGTAGCATGTGTGGCTCTGGTGGAGGAATAAAGAAAGGTCTTGGTGGATCTGGAAATACATTGCTGCA
Organism: Canis lupus dingo; assembly: GCF_003254725.2. Taxonomy (NCBI): domain Eukaryota; kingdom Metazoa; phylum Chordata; class Mammalia; order Carnivora; family Canidae; genus Canis; species Canis lupus. The sequence goes on from NC_064277.1 coordinate 19,137,747, forward strand.
GAGGAGAATTTAAACGGGCATCTTTTTTTTTTTCCTCGGTGTCTGCATCAGTCTCCCTGCTGGGCTAAGCTTACCTCCTTTGCAAGTGGTTGCCCCTTGATTCGATTTCTTTCAGGCACCTTCTGTTCTCGAGGGTTAACATCAGGGAAGTAGTTTTTTGGGAGAACTTCGAAACTGCCTCCCAAACAGAAGTCCAGCTGAGCGCCCACCGGGAGCCTTAGAAAAGTAATCCTATTTATTAGTGGGAGTATATTGATTCTGTGTGTAAAACGGGCCCAGAGGCCCATGACAATGAGTCCACCTGAAATTATAATTTAAAATATCAGACTAGCTGTGCTGAAATGCTACTCCAGAATATAAACGATTAGGCGCTTAGTGAATTTCTCATGTACGTGTAATTAAATTGGTAATTGGTAGGGTCAAGTTTGTTTTCAGATCCTAAATCATTTCATTTCCTTTTTTTCTTCAACAATCGCTGGTGGTAAGGATAGAGGAATCGCTGTTGAATCCTATAGGCCTTTATCAAAATAGATAATTGTGCCTCCGTCGTTCATTCATGTGTTTAATCAGTCCACGTCCCCTGATCTGTATGTTATAAAACAGAAGGCGCCTCATCAAAGGACTCTTCCTTTTCACTGCATAACTGCAATCTTAATTTTGTGAAAGTCTGCGAGGTTTCCTTCCCGATTGAGGGGTAAATGAATCTATAATCATCTCATTATCTATTTAGCACCAGCGGTCCTGTTCGTTCTATCTGCACTCTCGTCCGAGCTTCCAGGTCCCGGTGTCTCCCCGGTCACCACCTAGTGTCGCCCCAGGAGCATGGCCACAGGTGGGCGCGTCAGGGTTGCGCTGCTGGTGACCGTCGCGCTGCTAACTGTGGCGTCTGGTCTGTGGCTTCCCCTCCGCTGACCTGAGCTGTCTGTCACTCCCAGGGCGTCAGCTTTAACTCTGCTCAGTTAGCAGTTTCCTTCAGATTGCCTTTAAAATGTATTTTCACTTCTTCCTTCCCACCCCCCCCCCAGCCCCCCAGGACAACGTCCCTGGCATCCCGGATTTTTCCATTCTTGACAAATGATCTGTCCACTGTAACTGTAGCTCTACTATGCTGATATCTGTTGAAATTAGACCCAGAATCTAAATGTGGCTTCATGAAACGATGGGTGGGACATCCTTCTCTTCGAATAGTCTATGGCCTCCTGGCACCCAAACCACCCAACTGTATGTTCTCCACTGTGATGTGTGTGTGTGTGTGTGTGTGTGTGTGTGTGTGTGTGTGTGTGTTTGCGGAGGGGGGGGGATGGGGTGATCTGGGTCTTTCAGACCTGTGGGTCTGAAAGTGATTGAGGATGAAAACTTTTGTGTAAGAGGTGGCTTTAGCTGTTTTTGCATCTGTAATGAAGTAGAGAGGTGTTCACCACCATTGTTGCCTGCCTCCCCCATGCAGAGTGAACCACCTTCAAACTAACTGCATTTCTTACCATCTAAAAGGAATCCAGAACCTCGCTAGGTTTGCTCCTATGGCTGCTTCTTACCCTGATGAGACTTTGTAACCCACAGATGAAACGTTTTATTTCGGCTTCCCCTGCCAGAGTTACTGAAACACTTTGTAACTGCTCCTTTTCATCTGAGAAGTACAAAACAATAATTTGGTCCAGAAACTGCTGCAAAATAGGTAGATGACAAATGTGACTCTGTTTGTGCTGGAGGTGGGCCAGGCTGCACGGCGATCTCTTACAGCGCACAGGGGGCTGCTTAGGAGGGTGGGTTTGGCCAGGGCCTGGGCAGCAGTGGGTTTGCTGTGTGGTCACACTCAGGGGGACCTGGTATCTGGCGGGGCTCACAGCCTGGATGGACAAGATCATTCCTTTCATCTCTAGGCTCCAATTGCTTATTATCAAATATATCTGATCATCATCATCTTCTTCTTTTTATTTTATTTTATTTTATTTTATTTTATTTTATTTTATTTTATTTATTTATTCATGAGAGACACAGAGAGAGTGGCAGAGGGAGAAGCAGGCTCCCTGCCAGAAGCTCAGTACTGGACCTGATTCCAGGACCCTGGGATCACGACCTGAGCCAAAAGCAGATGCTCTACCACTGAGCCACCCAAGTGCCCCAAATGTGCGTGATCTTTAAAGCCTCCTTCCACTCAGACTTTCTGTGATTTGACTACTAAAGCCACGGACACCTAGCACCGTAGCCCTTAGCTTCCTGGGGACCTCGGGGAACTTCTGCTGCTCCAGTGGCCACTCATTTGCCACCCTGCATTTGGCGTACCACTGCAGGTGACTCCGACCTTGTGCAAGGCAGGGAGCCCCAGAGTGAGTTGCCTCCCTCCCACCACTCACCACACCCCTCCCCTGCTAGACTTGAGGTCTCTGACTTCCTACACTTTTCAAAGTACTAAGGGTTAATTATGATGTTTACTATTTACATTCCTGATAGTGCTCTTTCAAAGTGAGTGGCACTGGGTCATTTTCAAGCCTAAGCAAATCTCAGACTCGGGTGTGGTTCTCCTGGCCTTTGAGATGGGCCCAGCTCCAGCTCCAATGCAGCAAGCCCGACTGAGTGTTACACTCGCCCAGAAATCGCTGCATATCATTGCTCGACGGCTGCCAGGACTTTGGTCCCTTCCCTCAAATAACCCAGTAAACGGCATTTGGCTTCTTAGAGCAGTTCTGAAAAAATGCTAAGAAATGTTATTTCCAGGTAACGGGTAAGGAAACAGAATGAAAGTCAGAGACATTTAGTGACTTTATTTTTCCCTCTAAGCTGAGATGAGATTAGACTATGGAGTTACTTAAGTTGAAAATCTCATGAACTCTGGGAGCTTGGGCAAGCCATTTCCCTTTTCAAGGTCCTTATTTCCTTCACCATAACACGTGAGAATTACTGACTTACCTCTCAGGGTAGAGATGGAGGGATGAATGAGAATGCAGGCCAGGGATGTAGCAGGTGATTGGAAAGGTTAGCTCTTGCTCTGTCTGGGGAAGAAGTTGGAGAGACAGGCTCAAAGCAGGTCTAGGGTCTAAGTGTCATGTTAGCACACAACTCCGCATGTGTACAGAGGCTCGAAAGTGTCTTTGGATAGACCTGTTTATTTTAATTCCACCGTATGTATATTTAGAACCATTTCGATCAGCATGGCTTTGGTGCAGATTTTATCGTAGCTCTCTTTCTCTCTCTCTCTCTCTCTCTCTCTCTCTCTCTCTTTCTCTCTCACTCTTGTTATTCTAAGCTGCCCTGCAATGGTATTTTTAAAAATCGCTGGAACTCAGGACTGCTCAATTGCCAGGGGAGAGGCAGGACACTAAAGGTTCTCCTAGTCCAGTAGTTCTCAACGAAGGTGCAGTAGTTCTCAACCAGGGTCAAGTCTGCTCCCATTTTTGGTTGTCGTAACTGAGGAGAGGGAAAGCGGGGATGCTGCTGGCATCTAGTGGGTAGATGCTGTTAGTTGTGCTACAACACACAGGGCAGCCCCCCACCCAGCAAAGAATTATTGGGCCCCAGCGTCCTTTGAACTGACGTCGAGAAGCCCTGCTCTCTGGTGGTGGTCTTCCTGGGGTGACCCAGGCTGGCAGCCTTTTTGGCAAAGTCCTATTCATTCTCTAATGTATATTGGTTTTTCCATATGAAAAATCTTCAAAATACCAAAAATCTAGAACCATCTCTCAACCAACCTGTAAGGGGAGGAGGAAGTTTGAAAGGAAATGGTTTCCTTCTGCCTTATAGCTTGAGACGTAGAAAGCTTTCAGATCCTCAGAAATTTTCTCAGTGGCTTTCTATTGACCCACCCACCGGTGTCATTGATATTTTTATGTTTTTGTGAGCAAGTAAGTAAACAGTGGCAAGCTATATGATTAATTACATTGTTAATTACTCTTTTTTTAAAATACAGATGATCCCTGACTTTTTATTCTGCACACACGGATTTCTAGGGGAACTTTAATCTTTGTTTTGAAACTTATTTCTTTCAAACGGAACAACCCAGTTGTTAGAATGAACCATCAGTTCTAAAACGAAGCCTGACTATTGGGATAGCAGCCTGTTCAAGCTAGTCATGCTTTGAACATTCTGCTGTAGTTTATCAAAGTTAAAACAGGAAGTTTCGTATTTTAAATAGAAATCCTACTTTAAAATTCTGACTCTGCTAATTTTCCATTCTGGAATATTAAGATAGGTAGGGTTGCCATATAAAACACATGATGCCAAGCTCAATTTGAAATTCAGACGACCAACGAATGCCTTTTAATATAAGTATGGCCTATGCAATATTTGAGATATACTTATGCTAGAAATTATTTGTTGTTTGTCTGAAATTGTAATTCAGCTGAGCGTTCTGCTTTTTTATTTGCTAAATCTGGCAGCCCTAAAGATAGGACTCAGGATTGGAAAATACCAGGAAATACCACTCATGTCTGGCATCTCCCTGCATAACTTTATCTTGGATGTTGGACTTGATGAAAGTGTTCAATAATAAATCTCAGGCAATTATTTGCCAAAAAGAAAGAAAAATTTTCTGAAGGGAATTTAGAAAAGTTTGTGTTCTCCAGTCACATTCCTTGGTCTTTGAAGGTGGCTCGAATACACCAGAGTTGGAAATCTCTTAACTCATGTTCAGAAAGTGCCCTGTATTTGACCTAAAAACTCAATTCAGAGGCAAAACCTGGATGGGAGAGAGAATCCTTTTTATGGTTTGGCTCCCAGGCATTACCTGAAACTTAAGTGAGATTGTACAGTATCCAAGCGCGCTCTGTTCATCATTGGCAGAATTTACCTTCGAGCTCAAAGGCCGGTCACAGCAAAGGGAACAGGCTGATTGTAAAAGAACTAGATTAGCTTTGGAAAACAGCAAAAAGGCCCAACCAAAATTCTCATTAACAATAACAGAGTTTGCAGGCATCTGCTGAAGGTGGGTGTGCGCGAGCAAGCATCCCTCAGCATGCCCTCCCCAGTAGCTAGTGATGTCCCTGTGCCCCGACATGGCCACGTCCAGCAGCTGACACCAGCATCTGTCCATGTCCGTGACCTAGAAATGGTCCATTACAGTCCTGCTGCCTCCAGCAGCCCGAACGTTGTTTCTGCCTCCGGGGGAAGAACCAGCCGTGTCAGCCGTGGTCAAGTACCTGCACGTTCCTTCCGGTCCCACATGCCATCGCGGGGGCCTGCCTCTACCTGGTTGTGTGAGCCATGTCCTTGGAGCTTGGGTTGTCCCCTGCACTGGTATCTGGGTGTAGGTGCAGGCAGCCTCACTTTCTGCTTTCTCCCCAGCTGCTTCTCTAGGGCTACTGGTGTGCACACTGCCACCCACCTGGAGGCAACCCCGTGCCCTCTGGGAGTGGAAGGGAGCCAGGGGGTAAATCGTCCCTGCCTTCCAGAACGGTTCCAGGGGGCCGCAGCCGAGTCACCCCCTATCATCCATAGCCATGACCAGGTTCACACACCTTAATAATACACCTGCCCCTCCCTCCCTGCTCCCTAACTCCTGCTTCCTGGGATCGCTTCCAGATAAATTGCTTGCACCCAAGCCCTTGATTTGGTCTCTGTTTTCTGAAATCTCCAAACTCAGACACCTGTCATGATAGTTTGCTAGGGCTGCCGTAGAAGAATAGCACCAACTGCCAATTTCTTTTTCACTGTTTCGGAGGCCAGGAAGTCCCAAGATCGAGGTTGACTTTAACCAAGGCCAACAGGGTTGGTTTCCTCCGAGGCCGCTCTCCTTGGCTTGCAGATGGTCCCCTCTTGCCTCTCCCACATGGTCCCCTGTACACATGCACTGGTGTCCTTGCTGTGTCCCCTGTGTGTCCACATCTCTTGCGAGGACACTGGTCTCTTTGGACTAGAGCCTATGTTCACAGCCTCATTTCAAAAGAGTCTGTCTCTGATTGCAGTCACATCGTGAGTTATTGGGGGATTAAGGGCTCCCACATACGAATTTTGAGGCAGGAACCACTTCAGCCCATAACACCTGTGAGGAAGAGAAACAATCTAGAATACGGGCTACCCCATCATAGCTGGTCTCAAGCTTGTGGCTGTTTCACAAAACTTTTCCATCTTGTCTACTCTAGGGCTTTGGGGAGGTGGGTCTGTGAACTTGGAGGGGAATAATTATGCCCTTGGCTGTCTTCCTTTAAATTCGCCGAGCAGCCTGTCTCTGCTTCTACTCCATACATTCTGGAGAGGAAGGCAAGGCAAGGATGCTGCTGCCCTGAAGAAGACAAGACCGTTACTCGTACATCAGCAGAGAACAGGGTAAGTTTGTTTAAGGCAAGCTAGATGATAGACACCATAAATTTAGAAGTTTAGGGCCCATGTGCCACTTCAGGGGGGCTTGGTTTCTGGTCACTGAAAGAGTGGTCAGATTATCAGATGTATGGTTGAATTAGGTGATTTCTGGAACCTCTGCCCTGAAACCCTCGGATGTGAGAGGTCAGCATGGCCTGGAGTTTGTGAAAATGGTGTGAGCGATGGAGGGAAGAAGGGAAAGGTCCAGAGCCTTGGAAGAAGCCAGAGGGTTTGTGTAAGGGAGGGGGGTGGGAGGAAATGTTGAACAGCCTGTGCCAAGGCTGTTCTTCCTGCTTCACAGTCTGCGCTTGCTATCCCTTCCTCCTGGAACGGCCTTGCCGCACTTCTTCCCCTGCGACCTTGGCTCCCAGTCATCACAGGCTCAGCTGCCACCCCAGAAAGGCCACCATCAAGCTTAACGCCCCTCCCCCTCCGGTCAGTCCTTACCCTGTCTGCACGTTTTCTTTTCTTACCATTAATCACCATCTGAAGTTAGGCCCTCGTGTCCAGCAGTGCCCAGAATGCTGCCTGACGCCTCCTGGGTGCTCTGTGAATATCAGCTCAGCGAATGAAGATGCTGACGTAGGCTGGCCGTCGGGGGGCTAGCTGAGACTTGGAGTTTGGAAGGTCACCTGGTAGATAAGTCAGAGTTATCTGTTGACTCGGTTCAAACATTTACTGAGTGCCTATTTGGTGCTGTGCCTCTCGCTCATTAGCTCTCAGAAATCCTGGATGAGTAAGACCCTAAGGTGATCTTTGTCCAGTGTGTGTGACTCCTAACCCGGGTCCCTGAATTGGATTCTAAGTCTCACTCCTTTATATTATGACCCTCTAACTGAAATTTTGCATTTCCTTCCACTCTGAATGTGGTGGCAGCAAACTGCTGTCATTTTGGCAGCACCCTATGACTTTGTCACCCATAGAAATCACCCATAGAAATAACAGATCTTTTCATATCACATTTCAATATCGCTTGTTGGCAGATAATCTCAAAATATTGTGTACCTTCGCCACCGCCTCAAAATTACAGTAATTTGGGGGTGCCCGGCTGGCTCAGTCCATGGAGTGCATGACTCTTGATCTTAGGGTCGTAAGTTCAAGCCCCACACTGGGCGTGGAGCCTACTTTAAAAAAAAATTACAGTAATTTTTTGACCTGCTACTGAATCCTTATATTTAACGCATTAATAAAAAAAGTACGTTGATGACAATCATAAAATTTCTTTTTAATATTTTGAGTAGCTGTATTTCAGTACAAAGTGTTTCCCTGGTAATCCTACATGCTATGTTTTAGGTATATAAAAACGCTAGTCTGAGAAGGGGCCTCTAGGTTCACCAGAAAGCCAAAGGAGTCCGTGGCACACACACAAAAAGTTTAAGAGCTGTGGTGGAAATACGTAAAAATAGAGGTCCTATCACCTTGACTTAACATTTTATTAGTGAAGATTCCTATCAGAGCCCACCCCTGCTCTGGGTTTATTGATTCCTTTAGAATCTCCTCTTTCTTTTCTCCACACTGCCCCCTCCCCCTGCCCACCCACCCAATCTTTTGTATATTTTGGGAGGAATTTCTGTGAAAGATTCTTTTTTTTCATAGTCTGGTTGCAAGAGGTACTCGCCTCATCAGGACCAGAAGAGGGTATTACAAGCCTTGATGATTGAGCAGAAAGATCTTAGGACAGCTGGTCAAAACAAGCGTGTCCTGCTTTGTGGGAGGGACAGAGCCTTCCAAACGATCTTTTGGTTAAGACCTTAATTAAAAGCAGCCTAAATTCACTTGTGGCAAGAATTTATTAAAGGAAAATAGCTGTGAGCCAATGCCTGTTGTGGTATAAAGAAGGGAGCGTGGTGGTGGGAGTCAGGGAGCTTGCATTCTGGTGAGCTGGGTACAGAACAGCCAGGAAACCCCAACGGCGTCCTCAGTTTGTGATCCATATAATTAGAGGGTGGCTTGGTCACTAAGATCTGAGAATCTCTGAACTTGAAGACACTGTGATTTGTGGCATAATTAGGTACAATTTATACTGTGATATCCAGGTGTCGGAAGGAAATTTACAAGTGATGCATCTGTTTCGCTTCTCCTGTGCCCCTTCAATCTTAGACCCGCTGAAAGCATCTAAATGCATCAGTGGGTTCTTGAGCATTACCCAAAGCATGGTGCTTGCTATTTCTCTGGAAAGTATGCAGAGAAACACAGGTTTCAAACTTCCAGAAGACCTCTATTAAGCTTAGCTCTCGTACCTTGGAGCTTCACTTCTTTGTCTAATTTAGGACCAGAAGGGGGTCAGGTAGCTGAATATCTCTTTCTTGTCCAAACACCCTGTTCACTGCTTCGAGCTTTGTCATGCTTGTGCTCATCCTTGGTATGAGCGAGCCCTGGACAGCACTGAGCATAGCGAAGGTGCGTGCACTTAACTGGATCCCGGCAGATGACGAGGGGGCGGGGGATCTAGGGGGTGACCGGTGCCAGGCAGAGGCACTGGAGGGGCGGATACAGGAGCCAGAACAGTTGGCACCCGCCCTGGGGATGCTGCACAGCACCGGTGTGCAAATGAGTGTGGCCTTGGATGAGTGAGGTCAGGATGGACCACTTTTCAGAGCATTTCACAGTAGTTGTTATTTGTTTTTCCCACTTGGAAGTAGTTTAGTGGTGTATCCATTTTACAAAGGAAAAACAGGAGACCTAGGTTGGTTATAACGTGCCCAAAGTTATAAAATTCACAGTGAACCCCAAGTGCATGGTAACTTGAGTATTGCTTGGCCTTTGATTTGATGGTGAGACCAGACCACTGTAGCATAAATGAAGGTAGCTCACCAAGGCAATTTTTTTTTGTTTTATTTATTTATTCCTGAGAGACAGCGAGAGACAGAGAGAGAGAGAGAGGCAGAGACACAGGCAGAGGGAGAAGCAGGCTCCGTGCAGGGAGCCCGATGCGGAACTCGATCCCAGGGCTCCAGGATCACTCCCTGGGCTGAAGGCAGGCACCAGACCGCTGAGCCACCCAGGGATCCGTGGCAATTTTTTAACTTGAAAAAAAAAAAAACAAAAACAAAAAAAAAAACAGAGGGAACCATAAACATCACCAAACCTCACTGAATTGCTCAATACCATAATTAAAGAAATACAGGAGGTAAGAAGGAGCTCCTTCTGTTATTATAGAGTAATAATAATAATAATAGCAATTATTATGACATTTCTTCCGCTTATTCCTCTCAGCCTCCTCTGGGGAAAAGAGCACTTCACCAAACTAAGATTGTACATTGAAGAATTGTCTTCATGAAAAAGGAATGTCTGAGTTTTTCCTATTATGGTAAAATGGAAATTCTCGCTCTTCCTCTTTACCAGCATGTTAGATGCTCTCTGACGCTGGTAGTAGCCCTGTCCCCCTCCTCTCTTAAACAGGTATGAGGCAGTGGTGAGAAAGCAGGAAGGTGCAGGGAACATGCTGCCCATAATTGAAGCTCCTGACTTCAGGTAAAGCTCAGATACGGACTCACATGGAAGGTGTAAGAGTGAGGACCATTTAGGGAGCGCGAATGTCTTTTGTACCTCCTAAGACATCAAAAGTCAACATTGCCGGGTGGGATGTTCTCCTGAGAAATTGGAAGTCTCCAGCTTGGACCTGGCGTATATGGAAAGCATTTTGCCGGATTACAGGCAACCGGTTGTTGATTTTGAATAGAATTTATCAGCATTTGAAACGACATCTGTTTAAAAGGAGTAGTGTTTGTCTCTAGGGAAGACTGTTCTTATTTCGGCCTCCACTACCCCTGATCTATCTGAAGAGTACACAAATTAGTTGACGCCAATCAAGTTTGGAACGGCGGCTCCCAACTTGGGAAGAACTAAGAAAAGCTACCATGAAATGCTCTGGAAAGTGGTACATCCTGACCTCACTCATCCAAGGCCATGTAGGAACCTACAGAAAACCCTGACTAATTCTAAAAATGTTGGTTCTGTAGCGTTTCTGTCTCGTTTACTTCTTAAGTTGGGCAAAAGTTGGCAAAATGCATTTTAGAACCCTGTTTTCGTGGAGTTAGGGTAGGTCGGGAGCTGTGGACTTGGAGAAGCATCTATTAATCCTGAAGGAGGAAGAGCGTTGACACCAAATTGTGGATAGGAGTGCACACACAAACTGAGGCTGGACAATTTTCTAATCAGCTTGATGGTGAAGGGACTCTGGGGTTCTCCACTCTAGTCGTTTCTTTACTGATTAGGAAACTGAGTCCAGGAGCAGATAAAGCCAGTGGGAAGCAGCCTTGGTGACCTGCCTTCCTATGCAGCCTATGTATCCTCGAGCTGTGCCCGGTTATAAGATTTCTTTAATGGCATGTGTTGACTCTTAAGACTCTGTGATGGCGAGTACCACAGATTTGACTGGGTAACCTGATCTTTTTTATTTGTGTTAACTTGAGCCGTTTAGCATGACGAGATGGAAAGGGCACTCAGCTTGGACCTGGAGGGCCTGGGTTCAACTTTCAGCTCCTATGTTAGCTCTGTTTCAGCAAACCTGCGGGCCCCATATTCTTCATCCATAAAATGGGAATACACCATTCACCCAGGTTACCTTACACAGTTGTGAGGATAAATGGTGGAGGGCCTGGTTTAAAAAAAAAAAAAAAAAGGCACAAAGTGTTACACAAGTGTGAGAGTGTTAGTCTCACACTTTGGTGATAAACTAAAAGGCACATTTTCAAATTTGGGCTAACTCTCATTTGCATAATCTTGCAAATTCTTTCCCTATTTTTACTCTGGTTTTTTTTTTTTTTTTTTCTCTAGCATCCCTTCTTGTGAGGCATTTAGAGATCTCTCCTCGTGCGAACTTTGTCTCACAGTGTATACACTTAAAGCATTACTTCTGGTCTAATTTTTCAGTCCGTTGGCCTCTTGGAAATTTTTGATACTCTACTCTGTGTATGATAACTGTGTCCTATGAGGCCGCAGGACACTTCAGCAAATGGTCAGGCTTAACATTGTGAAAACCCAAGTGTGCTCTTCAGTGGGGAGAAGAGTGATGGAGTACAGTTTGTGATACACTCATCACCCGGCAGCAGCCCACCTAGGCACAGCCTTGACAGCACAGATTGGAAAGAGATTGGGTAATTATACTCTTTAGTTCTTCTCTGAATATAGCCAGTCTGGGCAATTTGGGCACCAGAGTGAATTTTTAGGCATGGATTATCTGGTTAAGTTAGCCAGATAATTGGCAGCTGTCTCCTCTGCTCTCTGCTCTGTAACCTCGGCCTGAATAATTGTCTTTTATTTCATCGTGCAAGCAAGTTGCTTGTTCCATTTTCAAACAAAAACGAACTACGTTAGGTTGGTATTTTAATTGAGCTATTTTTGCTGCTGATTCAGAAATGCTCCACCCCTTGCCAAAGGAGCTGCCCAGATCAGAACCCATTAATTTAGTTGATTTGGGGGCTTCCCTTGTTGACTTGGGGAAAAGACTTAAATATACTAAAAGAGATTGGGGAATTGGTGGCATGAGGTTTTGTGAAACATTCAAAACTTATCTCAAATTCTGACCAAACATTTTTCTACTAATTTTCCTCACTAAATGGAGACTCCAGCTGTATAAATAATGATTTTTGTTTGGAAATATTTCTTCCCTTGTTTTTAGAACCATCGGGGGAATTAAATTATAAATAAGTAGCAAAGAACGACTTTGTCAATGTGGAACAGAATGCAGAATGGCTCAGATTTTGCACTGAGTTCTAGAATGTAGAGACCACCCTTGGCATGGGTTGATGAAGCAAGCTGCCCTTTGGGGAGGAGGAACAGGCTCCCTCGGATGTTCCTTTGTGTGTGTGTCTTTATTTTACATCTTAATTTGTTTGCCCATTTCTCTGTTGGATCTGATTTTAATATACTTCCATATACTCATAACTGATGACAAATGCTATGACGTGTGCCTCTGCAACTGTCTTTTTTCCCCTCATTTTTCCTTTTTAAAGAAAGAAAAAGGAAAAAAACAACAAAAGAAAAAAGAGAGAGAGAGAGTTCACATTTCATTAATCTCACAAACTGTGTCTTGCTTAAGCATACATAATGGAAATGCTTAAAGTTTTGACCACTACTGATGTTTTCTCAGCCTGGCCAGGATGTGCTACCCCCAGTGTCCTCATCTCCTGACCCCTCCACTGCAATTCCTTGGACTCCTGTTCCTACATATCAGCAATTTATCCATGTTGTTACACTTTGGGCTTCATTACATCCTGAACTCCTCTTTTGTTTAAGGAATACTGTCTTTTTTTCACAAGTACTTACCCAGTGTATATTTTGTTACCACCGAAGAAATCATAGTTATTTAAATAGGTTATACAGAAGAATTATAATAACATAGGTTAATAGTGTCAGCATTATCTTTCATCGAACATTTTTTCAGAATTACTCAATGGAAACAAATGGCCGCTGTGAATTTTCACCTTGGCCCCTGCCTGCCTCTGGTCCAGGCAGCTCTAGCTAGCGAAGCATACACATCAGCCCAAAGGAGAGGGGAGGGGACATTGCCTCTGAGTGGGGGAGAGTGGATGATTCACTCATGGGCACATGGGAGGCTTGGCCCCTTTTGTCTCTCTGACTTCTTGGTAGGAAGTCAATGATACCAACAGAAAAATCCCACTTATCCTACTTAGGGTTTACTCTGTTCTCTGGAACCTACTGGAGAAACTGAAATTTTCTTTCCAAAATGATCTTAAGTGTTGCTAGTTACCACCTGTGTGAAAACTCATTAAGAATGACTTACTTTCCTTTGGAAGGAGAGGGTCACATGCTGGAGGTACCAGTGCAGCACAGGACCGAGGATCATAAGCCTCCTCCTTTAACCCTGGGGCCCAGATTTGTTGGAGCCTACTTGTGCCAGGGCTAATTTCAGTGGACAAGGACAAGGACGGCGACCAGAGAAGGGGGTGGGAAGACCCTGCAGTCCAGTGTGGACAGGTGGGGTGAGGGCATCCCTTAGGAATCCTTGTTTTATTTTAGTAGAATACATATAATATGAAACTTATCATTTTTAGATGTATAATTTGGTGTCATTAAGTACATTTATAATGTTGTGCAACTATCACTAGTGTTCATTTCTAGATTTTCCCCCCACCATCCTTAACAGATACTCCACACTTAATAAACAATCACCCCCACGCCCCTCTCTTCCCAGTTCCTAGGCAAGCACTGTTCTACTTACCGTCTCTGAATTTGATTACTCTAGGTGCTTCCTATAAGTGGAGTCAGAATATTTGTACTTTTGTGCCTGTCTTATTTCACTTAGCATAGTATTTTCAGGGTCCATCCCTGTTGTAACATGTCAGAATGCCATTCCTTTTTAATGGCCGAATAATATTCCATTATGTATATGTATCCCCATTTGTTTATCCATTCATCTCTCAATGGGTTGTTTCCAGCATCAGGTTACTGTGACGAAAGCTGCTATGAACCCTGGCATAGAACTGTGTGTTTGAGTCCCGACTTTCAATTCCAGAAGTGGGACTGTTAAATTGTATGGTATGTCTGTGTTTAACTTTTTGAGGAACCACCCAACTTTTCTCCCCAGCGGCTGCACCATTTTATGTTCCCACCAGTACACAAGTGGGAGACCCTTGTGTTGACCCCCTCTGAATGTCACCTAACTGATGTGCTCGCCAGGCCTCATTCTAGGGGGTTGGCTTTGATTGAGGAAAGGGCCATTTTTGTTCTGTCTTTTACTGGTGAATATGCCAGCCTGTGTATGGGGTACCAGAAGGCTTCCTGTGGCTGTGGGGTCCAGTGCGGTGCTGCTTTGTATTCTTCACTTGTAAAGGGAGCCAGCGTGGTGAAGTGTGCTCACCCCGCCTCCTCCAGAAACAATCTGCCCGTGAGTCTTTTCATTATCCTGGTAACCAGCTTCTTAATAGCTGCTGGTTCATCTAAATGAAAAATTTATCTTGTGCTGCTTACCAAAGGAAAGGCTCCTCACATGTCAGATATTATTTTACCAATTATGTTGGAAACTTCTGCACTTTCTTTATTTCTTAAAGTGAAGTTTAGAATTATTTGAGTTCCAATAACATTCAGCTCTTTATCCCTTTTTATCATTATGTAGTAACAGTAAATTAAGCAGTCTCAAATTATTTGAAAAGCTATAACACATTCAATTATATGTGTGTTTGTGAATGTGCATATTTATATCAGGACGCAATTCCTTTCATTGATCGATGTAGATAAAGCCTTTAGTAAACATTTAGGTTTCTCGATTAATCATTTTATAGAAACCTCAGTCCACTTTTTATTTAACCTTTGAGACGTTTGTGTGAAGCAGGTGGCTCATGAGCACCTTTATCTTCTTTTGGCAGATAAGGAAACCAGTGTGTCTGTCAACAAGGAAGGTGGGACCTGCCCAAGAATTCCCACTGGGGTACAGTGTGGGAGGAGCAAGTGTAGACTGAATGGCACTGGAGCTGCCCCAAATGGGAGGGGGCACAGGTTGGGACAGAGATATCTGCTTTCATCTCTGGGTTATCGCTCCGTAGGTGTGCAAGTCCCTGGCCCTCATTCTTTTTCTCTTCATAGAGTTACTATGTTGGGTTTGTATGCGGTTGCCCTGCACCATAACTCAGAGCTGCCCCAGACCTTAAGCTCTTCACAGAATGTACACGTCGTTCATCTGAAATCCCCAGCGTGGTGGTTGATCATATTGCTTGAAAACTGTAGTGCCTCAGATACTGTCTCAGCCTGTGGGAATTCCAGTAGCTTGATCGCCTATGGAAATTATTTGTTAATAATAGTTTGTTGTGCCCACCGATATTACGTCTTCCATCCAGTTAAAAATTATTTTATTTATTTTATTTCAATTTTCTATCGCTACTTTATTCTCATTTAGCTTTTGAAATGATAGAACACTCTTCCCAGCTAGATTGTAAGCTTTCTAGAGATATATGTCACATATTTGCATCCCTGTGGCATCTCCTATATTGTAGGTACATGCCACATACTTAGGATTTGATACGGTGCTTTTAGGCACTGAGATTTGTATTTTAAAACTTTTTTTAAGATTTTATTTATTTATTTGACAGAGAGAGCGCTAGAGCACAAGCAGGGGGAAGGGGCAGAGGGAGAAGCAGACTCCCCACTGTGCAGGGAGCCCGATGTGGGGCTCAGTCCCAGGACCCTGGGATCATGATGACCTGAGCTAAAGACAGATGCTTGACTGACTGAGCCACCCAGGTGCCTGGCAAGGAGATTTTTTTTATTTATTCATGAGAGACAGAGAGAGAGAGAGAGAGGCAGAGACACAGCAGAGGGAGAAACAGGCTCCATGCAGAGAGCCTGACGTGGGACTTGATCCCGGGACTCCAGGATCAGGCCCTGGGCTGAAGGCGGCGTTAAACTGCTGAGCCACCCAGGCTGCCCTGGCAAGGAGATTTTTAATACTAGGTACTCATGATTCATAATGAGTTCAGTCTTTGTAAAATAAACTTACTCAAATTCTTAAAATGTCCATTTTTTCAATAGAGCTACACAGTTGACTCCCCAGACAGATGAAAGACTTGCCTGTTTCTTAGTTCCTTCACAAAAGAACAGTAGCATCTAGCATGGTCCCTGTGGGCCCTCCACCTCCACCCGAAGTCAAGGTATAGACTTCTTCCTCTGCCTTCCCGTGGCAGCATCCAGATCCCAATGCAGGAAAGCAGCGTGTGTGCTGGTCCTGCAGTTATGCACGGCTTATTACCCACATGCCCACCCAGAAGCAAGATCCTTGGAAATGAAAGGTTATGTCAAAGAAACAAAAAACCCACAAAGCACAGAAAACACATTTTCTTAACCATTCAGCACTTAATTGAAAGTCTTGGGAAGTGTTGCACAGTTAAACCAAAATTCACAGGAAGTCCCCCTGCATCCTGGGGTGGAAGGGGTGGTCCAGGCCTGGGCTTTGGACCTTTTGCGCCTGGACCACTGGGCTTTTGTTCTGAGGCTAGGTTTCCTGAGGGCAGGAGTCACACTGAGCACCAGGCCTCCCACAGTCCAGGTCACACCAGGGCTCAATACCTGTTTTCTGAACTGAGCTGCTCGTAGCCCTGGACACTTAACAGTTTTCCAGGCCTGCAGTTCATCCCATGTCAGGGTGGAAGAGTAGGGAGCAGGTCATAGCAGATGTTCCTTTCGGATAGGAATGTGTGCATTTTCTCCATTTTCTGAGACCTACACTTCCTCTTTTATGTCCATATACATCTTACCGTATCTCTCTACATTTGTTTACAAAACCACAGTACATTTTGCAACCAGTTGCTTCTTAGAGCCAAGGACATTGTCTTCACTTCGCTCTTAGAAGCAGATTAGCTATTAGAAAGATGGGTGCAAGTCTCCACTTTGCCACTCCCTGGCTGATGTTCAGTTTCCCCATCTGGGACTTAGAAGTTTGGTGAAGATGAAATAATATTGTCTAACACAGCAATCTGACTTTCAAGAGAGGCTCGGCACTACAGTCATTTTGTACAATCATTTTGCCCAAAGGTCAGGGATTCACACTTGAATGCATAAGGATGGCCTACTGGATGCGTACGGGTGTGTGATACCACGTGTCCAGGTGGGCAGCACCAAAGGTTGGGAGCATCGCTGACCCCCTGATGGAAAATATCTGTTTCTATACTAGGAAACGGAAAGTGATTGGCAATTTACCCTCTGTGTTATTTTTGACCGGATGGACAACACGTTGCATTAGAGGGAAACTAGAAAGTTAAAAGTTAAAACAGATAAATCTCAATAAGAAAAAAGCAGTGTCACGTAATGTTACTGTTCCACTATATTCTTTTCTTTTTTTTTAAAGATTTTTAAAAATTTATTCATGAGAGACACAGAGAGGCAGACACATAGGCAGAGGGAGAAGCCGGCTTCCCTGCAGGGAGTCCGATGTGGGACTTGATCCCAGGACTCCGGGATCAGGAGCTGAGCCAAAGGCAGACCCTCATCCACTGAGCCACGCAGGTGCCCCTCTACTGCATCTTTATAAAGAAATGCAACCACCATGTGCCCAAACGATGATCATTTTTTAAGTTGTCTTTCTTGGGTAATATCAGGATGCAGTGTAATAAGTTAGATTAATGTATTAGCTTGTGTCTCCTTGTCAAGCAAAATAGGTAGGTCCGCAGAGCATAGAGGACAGAGGACACTCCCTATCACCTGTTTAATGTCATTTTGAAGGGAAATAGAACCAGGCAATGCCTGGTGTTCTGCAGCTTTTGACAGACATGGGGGCAGGGCACTGCCTGTCTTGTGAGGTTTCTTGCCCAAGGGACAAATGAGCTAAGCAATACTGCATTATTGTGTATGTATGGAGAGAGGCAGAGCCAATAAGTCTTGTCATTTTGCTTTGTCTCTGACAACCCACCCCCAACCCTCAACCCAGAAATGTAATCATAACCCCAAGCTACTGCTTTGTCTGCTTGAGCTTCTAAACTTGAACAAGTCCTGGAGGCAATTCACCACTGCATCAGATTGAGAACCACAGCAATCTTCTGGGATTTTTTTTCCCCCAGAATGTCTGAGATTTGCACCAATTCAATCTTCAAGGATAGGGGACAGGATGAAATAGAGAATTTATTTGTATATTATGTCATCTTGTGCTGTATAATCAGGAGCCAGATATCTAAAGGATTAGGCTCTGAAGTCACTTTATGCATACTTTGGGTTACAACGCACCCATTCATTGTAAGCAGTCACCAACAAGAACCCACAGTCACTGACATAATTTATTCCTGCCAGGAACTTGGGTTTTTTAAGTGACAGAGTAAGTTAACAGAATTAAGCCACCTAACTTTCCAGTCTCTGTTCATGTGGCTGGAAAAAAGACCCTTGTGAGATCTCAGGTACCATCACTGCATTTGGGGGATGAGCAAATGGAGGCCCAGAGAGGGGAAGTGACTTGCCCAGGGCCACACACTCATGGCGTTAGGTCGAGGACTAGAGAACTGGCCATTCTGGATGCTCTGTCCTTGGGTCTTTCCACTCTAATTCCTTGTGACACAATAGCTAGGACTCTCCTCAAGTGTCATTCCTGAGGTTGATAGGAAAAATTTTTCTCTTGTCCAACCCCATTCTCTTTTCCCAAGTGGATCACATATGGGAGCTTTAGAAGCCGAGCAAGGGATGCTGAAAAGCTAATTTGTGTAGGGGGCTTTTTTGGTTTGGTTGTCAGGAGTGCTCTCCATGCATTAGCTTAGAAACATCTCCAGATAAATGATAATCAGCTCTCCAAGGAGTGCTAGTGGGACCGGCATATTCCCTGCCCACTCTAGTATATATGCTCCTGGAAAGTCTGGCATCAAGAATCATCAGTACGGGGGGGTCAGCAGACATGGCTTCTTTCATTGATAATATGACAGACGATCATAAAATTGTAGCTCCAGAGCCTTGACATGAGCCCAGGGTAAGTTACATGTGTTTGTCTTTATTTCAGTTTTTTACATAACATTTATATAAGGTTTATATTAAATTTTTATAAATTTTATGTAACAGTCTAAATATAGGGCATAATGTTAAAATGTGATGTTTTAGGGAATATGTAAAAGCTGGCATCTCTTCCGGGAGACAGGGAGGTACCAGAAACCCTCGGTTACTATGACTCCTTTGTATACTCTGCGTGGTATACTCTGTACAGTATCGAAAGGTGTTTCCTCATTTTGAGTTAGATAAGAGACAGTCTTAAGAGGTGGGGGAAGGGTTGATTGTATTGCTTGTCTGGTCTGGGGAATTTTATATAATCTTAAAGTCAATAATTAGGCACTGATGTTGATTGCTTATTTATTAAAACAAAGGGGGGGTGGGTGGAAGTGCCACAAAGTGAGAAGCATTCTAGGGCTAACATCTGAGCTTCACTTAAAAGCATGGGCTCCAAAGAAATGTAAATTCATTGGCTTAATTGGAAGAGAGTATTTATAGAAATTGAATGATCCAGTAAAAACTAAAAGCCTGGCTTCTTTCATCTTCTGAGGCCCTAGTAAATGCTGTTCTGAAAAGCCCTTGCATACAAAGTGGACTTTGCCATCCGATGTCTGGCCTCCTGGAGGTCAATAACTTTGGCCAAGCCCTATCACTTGACTGGTATTTACTAAGTACTTAGGGATGTGTGTGCGTGCGTGCACACACGTGTACACTTGGCTTTGAATTGTGCTGAAAGCATGTAAAGAAAAAATATGTTCACATATACCAAAGTTTTCTTGTTGATTATATAACAATTTGATTTTTAATAGCTTTATAAAGGAACTGTGTAAGAAGGTACACATGAAAATCGTGCTCTCAAACCTGGTCTCCCTACCACCACCACCACCACCACCACCACCACCACACTGTCCTCCTGTGCATTTTACAGTTCATTTCCCTAGTTTGTTGTGAATTCTTCCACTGTTGATGCAAATTCAAGAAATTAAATATTTTTCACTTTCTTAGAAAAGATATCTATATGTTATTCTCTACCTCCTTCCTACATTTAGTGATACTCTTTAATGAGCTTTCCAGAACATACAGAACTGCCTGGTATTTTTTATCTTCCAGTGTATGGATGTACCATAGTTATCGATCAATCTCCTGTGAATAGACTCCTGGATTCTTTCAACTTTCAGCCCTCTTTTTGTTTTTATTTTTTAAGATTTTATGTATGTATGTATGTATGCATGTATGTATGTATGTATTTATTTATTTATTTATTTATTTATTTATTTATTTATTTATTTATGCGAGACACAGAGAGAGAGGCAGAGACACACAGGCAGAGGGAGAAGCAGGCTCCATGCAGGGAGCCCGATGTGGAACTCGATCCCTGAACTCCGAGATCACGCTCTGGGCCAAAGGCAGACGCTTAACCACTGAGCCACCCAGGCGTCCCCAACCTTCAGCTGTTACGAACAAAGTGGCACGTTTCTCAGTTTCTACAGGGGCAAGTGTACCTGTATGGTATGGGTTGGAATTCTGGCCAGAGGATATGTGCGAATGAATTTGTGGTGGTGGTGATTGCCCTTTCTTAGGACTGTTGCATTTTTGCCCTCCTACCAACAACTTAGGAGAGCTTCACCAACAAAAGGAGTCATCACCCTTTTGGTTTTTAGTCAATCTGATATGCAAAGTAGAATATTGATACGGTTTGAGTGTGCATGCTTTTTTGTAAGTGTGAGGTTGGACATCTGTTAGGTTTAGAGGCCGTGTGTGTGTGTGTGGACTGTATGTTCCTGTACTTATTCTTCTATTGGTTTGTTGATCTTATTCTTATTGATCTATAAGACTCTTTATATAATAGGGAGCTTAATTAGCTCTAAGTCCATGTTACGATTCCCAGACATTGTTCTCAATTAGTCCTTTTCTTAGTCTTTGGAGTTTTGTGTGTCCCGTATAGGCAGTGATATTCATGTAGCAGAGTTTTTCCATTTTTTTCTTTTTTGTCTTCCAGACTCGGAGTAAGTTAGAAGGCATACTCCACTATGACCCTTCAACATACAACATACAGAAGTTGACCCCTCCCCTTTTTTTGCAGAATTTGTGGGTATTTTTTTACATTTAAATATTTACACCATTTGAGGCTTACCCTCTATTCTGTAACATATGGATTCAACATTATTTTTCCCAGTTATCTCAGTTGCGCCAATCCCTGAGTTTAAAAAAAGCCTACCTTTGCCTCCCCTAAAGTGCCACATTATAGAATAAAACATTTTATTAGTGAAAAATAAAAATAGCCATGACTCCCTTGTGAAACAAATCATAGGTGAACATTTTGTCGAGAGAATGTTTAGATCCTTCTCTTAAGGCAACTCTTCCATTTTCTACCCCAAAGGTGACGTTTCCTCGTGAGTTGAATGAATGAAGTTAACTGAACCCATCTGTTCCTCTCTGGGGGGATGATAAAATTTTGCCTCCTGGCATCTCAAGATTTATCCTAAGACCATGTATCTTACTCACAAAGCCTGAAGCAGGACAGAACTATTTCTTGATACCACTCAAGAATCACACCACTTGTGAGCCCTTAAAATGGATTCTCAAAGTGTGGTCCTCAGACCAGCAGCCTCAGCATCACCTAGGAACTTGTCAGAAAAGCACATTCCCATCCTCCACATACAATCACAGAGTCTATGTGGTGGCGCCTGATAATCTGAGAGTAGTAAGCCCACCAGGTGATTCTGAGCTTGCCCAAGTTTGAGACCCATGGCCTTCCAAGTTATATTTAATCTTGGTGGGAACCTACAGCCCTATCATGCTGCTTTCCTGGTAGATGGTAGATGGGGTTGGGCCCTTCTTGATATGGAAACGCAAACACCAGCATTAAACAACGTCTTGTTCTCCGACATGGTATTCTTAGAGTAGAAAACTTCCCTGGATTTTTCCAGAAGTCACAAAGCTATCCCCCTTAGGCTTTGGACTAGAACATCTTACATCCAAAATCCTGCGATTGGGTCAGTGATTCCCTTTGTCCTATAATAAAAAACCAGCAAAACTGGTTCCTATAATATGCTAGGAAGTTTTGTAGCATTGAAGACTTGTCTTACCTCTACAAAAGCATCATTGTTCCTTGTCGTCCTTTGCCCCTCTGCCTTTAAAAATAATTTGATATCCTAACAGAATCCATATTTACCTCTGATGACTGTTAGCCACACCATAATTATGCTTATATTTGGCAGGTTAAGGCAGACTTGCCATAAACAGCTGTAATTGCCAACCAGGACTCAGCTTAGAGCAGCGGTTCTGAAACTGCTGGACATGAGAATCAGCTGGGCAGCTTTGAAAAATCCTGCCACCCAGACCACACCGGTATACGAAAACCAGTCTCTCAAGGGTAGGACCCAAGGCATCAGACTTTTCTTTTCTTTTCTTTTCTTTTCTTTTCTTTTCTTTTCTTTTCTTTTTTTTTTTTTTTTAAGATTTTATTTATTTACTCATGAGAGACACTCAGAGAGGCAGAGACCTAGGGAGAGGGAGAAGCAGGCTCCCTATGGGGAGCTGGATGTGGACTCAATCCCAGGACCTTGGAGTCACACCCTGAGCCCAAGGCCAACACTCAACCGCTGAGCCACCCAGTTGCCCCTCACAATTTCCTACTGAATTCCCGTGTGTCTCCCAGCTCCAGAACCAGGACTTGTACACTTGTTTTAAAGTGATTTGGGTTGTCACAACAAGGAGTGTGACCAGGAGCAGATACCACTGCATGTGAGGAGGTGGTCCTGAAAATGGCAAATGCAATCCAAACAAGACATTTGTAGTTGAAATAGCAACTTGCTTGAGATTCAGATCACCTCCATTTTGGGTGACTTTCTCATCTTCCGAAAGAACCCATGTTGAGCAAGCTTTTCTCTGTATCCTCTGCATTTCATCATAATAGCCTTGCTGATTTTGTTATAACTGCAGGGCAAGTGATGAGGACTTGGGGGGAGGGAGGGCAATATTGGGCCATCCCACCAACTCTGCTTTGATGCATTTAACAAATTGATTCAAACCCTTTGTGGAAACTTTTGATCCCCCCCCCGCCCCAGAAGCTTCTGTTATCTAAGCTCTGGTCCTTGTTAGACCTTTTCGCACCTTTTTGGCATCAGATACTGTTTTGTCCACAGCAGCAGTTATAGTCCCTCCTAGAAGCCTGTGATTTTATTAATTGAGCCCTGCTGTACATGTTTCCTCTACAAACTAAGTCACAAATTAAGAGACCTCAAGTATTAACATTTTCCCTTAAGATTCTACGATGGAAAATAAATAAATAAATAAATAAGATTCTACGGTGGAAAATAAATAAATAAATAAATAAATAAGATTCTACGATGGTTTTCAAAGTAGATTTCTCTAACCTTATGTTGATAACTATAGTCAAGTAGAAATTTCTGGTGAATTGAACGCTTCCCAGGTTCTTGTCGATACACACGGGGGCAAGGAATCTTGCTCAGAAATGGTGAGCACAGGTGGACAAAAGAGGTGAACTTTATAGGTGGGTGAGGCTTCCAGAGACTCTTAGGGATATTTCTAGTCTTCTGTACACTTTGTACAATGAGGAAGCCACGGCCCAGGAAGGCTCTGTATCTTGGCCAAGGTTTCTTGCCATTTCTCCACAATCTTACAGTTTAAAAAAAATTTTTTTTAAGTTACATTTTGCAAACTGACAGAATTATATAATATGATGGAAATAACACTCATTTTAATGTATCTGTTCCTGTAGTGTCTTATTTTATTCACCTTTATAAACCACTCTGAGAATATCATCATGAAGAACATTCTCCTAAATTGGAATGTGATTCAAACAGCCCTCTTTTCCTCTCTGATTTTTGTGAAGTCACTGCCTACACGTGTGTGCATCCTAGTGAGCAATCATTGTATGAGTACAAATAGAAATAGATTTTGTAAAAGATTGTCAGTCCCTTAGTTAAGAAAAGTGTCAAGGTAAATTATAAGACTTATTAATCATGTGATTAATAAAACTACCAAGGTTTTTTTTTTGGATTGCTTAATTTTATTTTATAAAGTTAATGTTCTCAGATATGTAAACTTCAAATGATCCATAGAGATCTTGAAACTTTATTTATCACATAGATAAGCATTTATTTTTTTAGTAAGCAGATATTTTGCATTCATAATAACTAACTGCAAAAAAGTTAACACCGGCAATAGGAAACTCTACATGAATTCTCAGGTGAGACCTCCTGTAAAGCCTGAGATTCACTGAGGGTCATTCATCAAGAAGGCAATGCATTTCAGGTTTATGAACGCAATTTTGCACACAGGTGAGCTTTCAGGTTGAGAACCAGCGGGAGGAGAGACAGTGGGAGGATGTATGATGTATGTGGGGCTTCAGAGATGAGAGGGTTTCTCCTTGGTGCAACCCCCACCCCTTGCCTACATCTGGAAATAAGTATAGATTAGGGAGAAATTGTTCTCCAAAGTGTCAGGTTCCAGTGGAGTACTTTTTGAGATCCTTAGAGCTCTCTTTAGTTTCCCAGTTAATAGTATCAGTTGAGGGACGCCTGGGTGGCTCAGCAGTTTAGTGCCTGCCTTTGGCCCAGGGCATGATTCTGGAGTCCCGGAGTCGAGTCCCATGTTGGGCTCCCTGCAAGGCGCCTGCTTCTCCCTCTGCCTGTGTCTCTGCTTCTCTCTCTTTCCCTTTCTTTCTCTGTCTCTCATGAATAAATAAAATCTTTAATAAAAAAAAATCTATATATCAGTTGAGGTAACATCTGATGCCTGGAATTATCCTAAAGTATATAGGCTAGAGTAGGAAGGGGTCAATAAGCAAGGAAAAAAAAAATCTGCCCGTAGAAAAGGAGTCAGGCCATCAGAGTGGCCACCTAACTGGACATGCTATTCATTCGTGTCCCCTGAGAGAGCCTCATTGGCTCCACTTGAGCTTCAGACCCATTCAGATAAACGTTGCTTTTCCTGTAATCATGGAGCTGCTAGATAGACTCAGGTCCTTGATAAATTTTATAGTTTGTTATTGATTTTTTTTAAGATTTATTTATTTTAGAGAGAGCATGAGCAGGGGGTGGGGGGACAGAGGGAGAGAGAGAGAGAGAGAGAATCCCAAGTAGACTCCCTGCGGAGCATGGAGCCCGATGTGGTGCTTGATCCCATGACCCTGAGATCGTGATCCCAGCTGAAACCAAGAGTTAGACGCTAAACTGACTGGTCCATCCTGGTGCCCCTGTTACTAATTTTTTTTATTAATAAAGGTTAGCATTATCATCCCTTTCCTATATAACACTAGCCTAGCTTTTTTTTTTTTTTTTCAAAACTAGTTTAAAAAACATTTTCTTTGTCCACATGTTCATTTAATTTGGTATTACCAACTTTGTGTATCTTCAAAGCTATTGTACCACCACTACTCCATCCTACATTTATTCCTGGGACGTTTTCAAGATCTTCTGTGCATTTGGAAAAGGAACACAATTTCAAACACAGTTCAGTAGCAATCACTGCCCTAGACCTTTCTGGCCTGATTTTTCTTCTTTGCTTCATAGGTTGTGTCTCATTATGAAGTAGAAAAAAGCTAAGACCTTGTTCTGAACCTTTAGTGAGTAAGTCACAGGCTCCCAAGTCATGATCTCTATTAGAATGTTGGCCCAGTTATTCCAACAGGGAGCTAATGTCTGATTCATGTATCAGAACCTGGGGAGTCATAAAATTGCAGGATGTAAGTGGAGGATGTGACTCCTTCCAAAGAGTTGTACTTTTTCTGTTTCGATGGCAATGTTGGTCTGCCCTGTAAATCAAGAGGATCCATCCTTGTGTTCTCCAGGTAAAGCAGAAGCAGTACCTGCTAGCACAGGACTGAAGTCCTGCCTGTCCTCCCAGCCTGGTCT
This sequence comes from Canis lupus dingo, assembly GCF_003254725.2. NCBI lineage: Eukaryota > Metazoa > Chordata > Mammalia > Carnivora > Canidae > Canis > Canis lupus. Next base: position 19,163,333 of record NC_064277.1, read on the forward strand.
GGCTCCTCTCTGAACCCCCTCCTAGACCGTTTCTCTGTTTCCTCAGCCTCAGGAAGTTCATGGGTGGTTTGGAGGTAAATTTCTGTTCCCTGGTGATTGTTGATTTTATGAAAGTTGAATTCTCATCTTAGGGCCAATCCATGTCTTTTCAGTGTAACTTTACTCACCTGCCCCAGGATTCCATTTGATCCTTTAAACTCTAGGAGATTTCTCATAAATAGGTCATCGACCTGTTGGTAAAACCCTGTCATGGCAAAGGGGCAAAATTTGCTTATATGTGTGAATAATGCTTTATGAATATTCTTTTCCCAGAAACAGGATTCCAGGATGCTTGTCTGGAAATTATTGGGAAAAAACCAAAGGATAATGGAGGGGTCTAGCATCTACCCCATTCTGGGTGTTTTAGGGTGATGTACCCACCTCCAGAGTTGCTTAATCCTTTACATACCACATTGCAGATTGTGTGAATTGGGGTCTAAGTCCTATTTTCTGGTTGTTTGCTCTTCAGTAATCTAGCTAGGAAGAGGCCCAGTGAGAGGAATGAATGCACAGGGATTATTGATGGGGACTCATTCATCCCAGGAACACCACCTGTGAAAACCAACTATCACTCATATCGTTAGATGAAGAGACTATTCTGCATTCCTCCTGTTACTGACATACGTGAAATACTGCTTCTGAATAGTCAGGGTATCTGAGGATTGATGTCACTATGTATATATTAATTTTTGTTCCATCACAACTTTTCATCCCCAGGACTTACATATTTTGTAACTGGGAGTTTATGCCTTTTAATCCCCTTCCCCTATACATTGATCTTTTTAAATGCAGAGAAATTTTCATCTTAACAAGTTAAAGGTTTGTTATGGGACCCACTTTTCCGTAATTAAAATAATCTGCAGTTGACCTTGTGTAGGTCCACTTATATGCAGATTTTTTTCAGTAAATACAGTATGGTACTATTAAATGTATTTTCCTTGTGATTTTTTTCTTTTCGGTAGCATACTTTATTGTCAGAGTCTAATATATAATACACATGATATACAAAATATGTATTAACTGTTTATGTTGTCAGTAAGGCTTCCAGTCAATAGTAGGTTATTAGTAGTTAAATTTGGGGGAGTTGGATGTTATATGCAATTTTTGACTGCTCAAGGGGTCAGTGCCCCAACCCCTGTGTTCAAGGGTCAACCATCTATGAAAGGACACAGTAGGCACTGGATAAATTTTAGTTTCCTTTCTAAAAATTTGGGAACTATAGGAAAGTGTAGAGAAGTGATAATTATAAGAAATGGCCACTAATTCTAAAATCCAAAGGTTCCCACCCCCATTCCTTCCTTCCTTCTTGTCATCCATCCATTCATTCACTGAACTTTGTCCTTTATCATTCTCCTGAAGAACCTCCATGCCCTGGCCCACAGAACCCCCCATCTCAGGACTTCTCCTGGCGTGGCTGGCCCCCACTGTCCCTACCTTTAACTTCTGGTTCCTCGGATTTCTCATAATTTCTTTGGTGCTTGGGCTGTTATTGTGTTTTTAACATGTGTTTCCTTTGTTTATATTCCTTTGCTTTTTGTAATTATTTATTTGTTCGAAAGAGAGAGAGAGCACACAAGTAGGAGGAGGGGCAGAGAGAGAGAGAGAATCTCAAGCAGACTCTCCACTGATCACAGAGCCTGACGCAGGGCTTGATCTCCCCACCCTGACATCATGACCTGAGCGGAAATCAAGAATTGGCCACAACAGACTGAGCCCCCCGATGCCCCTCCCTTTGTTTATATTCTGGTTTCATCAGTTTAACATGAACAACAGAGATACTGTATTTTTGCATACCTTTCATCAGTAGACGGTTCTGACTTCCTCTACTCTTCACTTCCCTCCTCACTGACCAGCTTCCTTCCAGGCCTTCTCTGGGTTTGTTTTTACATAGGAAATCCTACTGCAAATTCTGTTCTGGCTTACTTTTTTTCTTACTAGATAAAGCTAAAGATGGACCCCACCATAGAATAGAGGAGCTACATAATGTTCTCCAATGCAGGTATATGGCAGAATGGTTTACTTAACTATCCCCCTGTTAATGGACAACAGACATTTAGGGTTTTTTTGTTTTTTTTTAACTTCCTCTGTTAAATATAATGTTGTTACAAACTTCCTGTACATGCCTCCCTGTGTATATTTTTGTAGTATTTCTCTAGGATAAATTGATTTCCAGAAGTACCATTGTGGGATCAAAAGGACATGCCTGTTTAAAATATTAATAATATTGCCAGATTTTGCTCCAGGTGGTTGGTCACATACCCATACTTCTCCCTTGCCAGCTGACTCCTTCTCATTTTGAATTTTTAAAATTCTATTATATTTCAGATACAAAAGGTAGAAAGAATAGCACCATATAATACATCAACAATGCAGTTGAAGATTCTTGTTTCCCTCCCCAATTGCTTTTTCTCTTTTTCTTCTCTATTTTCTGTGTTTCTCATACTTTTCTACCCATGTCTTATGTGTGTATACTCATACCGCATATGTATTTCCCTAATGCTATTTAATAAGGTTTTTAACGTTTTAAAATTTTATGTAAGGGTACCATGTCCATTCTGTGGTAGGTTTTTTTTTTCTTTTTTTTTTTTTTTTTTTACTCAGAATATGTATGATTTATCCAAGTTGATAGCTATAGCCTGGTACAAATTCTAGTTCATACCTCCAAATGTGCAAGAGTTCATACTGATGATGGTTTTCATTAAGTATGGATAAAACTTTCATCCAACGGGTGTGCACCCATTATCCCCCACCCACTAGGAAGGTGTAACAATTTTGCATGTTTGCAACAGCTGGTATTTTCAGACTTCACAATTTTTGCCCCCTGGTGAGTAAAAAGATCCTTTCTTTTTAATTTACATTTCCCAAATGATATATTTTAATAATCTGACTATTTAGTACTGACTTCTGGGAATCACCTGTTCCTACACTTTTTTCTCGAGTTTTATTCCCTTCCCCTTTCTTACCAGTTTCTACTAATTCTTTTATCTTTCTCAGATAATAATTTTTAGGGCATTATGTGCATTGTGCATATCTTCTCCTGACCAGTGGCTTGACTTTATTGTGGTCTTTTGATGACTAGAGTTAATTTTTTTAAATATTTTTTATTTATTTATTCATTAGAGACAGAGAGAGAGAGAAAGAGAGAGGCAGAGACACAGGCAGAGGGAGAAGCAGGCTCCATGAGGGAGTCTGACATGGGACTCGATCCTGGGTCTCCAGGATCACACCCTAGGCTGAAGCCAGCACTAAACCGCTGAGCCACTGGGGCTGCCCTAGAGTTAATTTTAATGTAGTTTTTCACATGTATGATTTGTGCGTTTCTTTCTTAGGAAAAAAACTAAAGCCAAATATTTCTTTTGTTTCTTCTCATAGCTGTAGGATTTAGTCCCTTCATTTAGATTTGCGATTGAATTTTGTATGTGGTTTGAAGTAGGGATCCAGATTTTTTTTTTTCTTCTCAGATAAGCAGTTGTCCTGGTACCATTTGTTAAATAATCATCCTTTGGTAGCTACACTTGTGGTGAGCATAGCAGAATGTAAAGGGTTGTTGAATCACTATTCTGTACACCTGAAACTAATGTTGTGGTATGTGTCAACTATACTTCAATTTTTAAAAAAACCACATAAACAAAAAATAGACATCCTTTCCAGCAATCTGCAGTGCCTCATTTGCAATAAATGATATTTCCATGTATGTGTGGAATTGTTTCTGGATTTTCTATTCTGTTCTCTTGGTCTGTTTGCCTATCCCTGTGCCAATACACCTCTTATTAATTACTATAATTTTACAGTACAAGTCTGGATATCCAGTAGTGCAAGTCTCTGCCTTGTTCTTAATTTCTTCAAAATTGTCTTGGTTATTCTTGGCTCTTTGTACTCGCCCTATTCATTCTTTAGGTATGCTTAAGATTATACCACTTACCTTATGATAATATAGTTCCATTAGTCCCCTTCTGGCCTTTATACTAGTATTGTCTTGCATTTTACTTACACATATGGTATAAATCCCATAATATAATTTACTGGTTTTGCTTAGTTAATTGTCTTATATAGAGATTTAAATATAAGGGGAAGAGTAAGTCACATATGTACCATGTAGTTACCATTTGTGATATGATTTCTTCATATAGATCCATATTTCCAGCTGGCATCATTTCCTTCTGCTTGAAGGTCTTCCTTTAATATTTCTCTCACTATGAATCCACTGGATTTAAAAAAATCCTTAAGCTTTTCTATAACTGGAAAAGTATTTGCCTTTGGATTTTGAAAGATATTTTTGTTAGGTATGGAATTCTAGCTTGACAGTTTCTTTCACTTTTAAAAAGATGCTGCTACACTGTCTTCTGGCTACATTGTTACCAATGAGAATTCTTGTTTTTGTTTTTCTGTAACCTATTCCTCCACTCACCCCCACTAACTTTTGAGATTTTTTTCTCTTCATCACTGATTATGAGCAATTTGACTGTGATGTGCCTTGTTACAGTTTTTATGTTTTCTTGTGTTTGAGATTCATTGAGCTCATTGAATCTGTAGGTTTAAATCATTGATAATGCCTCTTAACTTTTTGAACATGTGGAATACAGTCACATTAACTTTTAACTTTTTTCTATGTCTTTGTCAACTAATTCTAATTGTTCATAGAATTAGGTTCGTAGAATTAGTATGTAGTATGTACAGTATTACATAATACTAATGTTATTAGTATTATGTCAGTTTTGATTGATTTTTCTCCTGAGTCTGGGTCATATTTTCATGCTTCCTTCGAAGCCAGGTAATCTTTGGTTGAATGATAGTCATTATTGGGTGCTGGACATTTTTGTATTTCTGTAAATATTCTTCAGTTATGCTCTGAGATGCCATTAGGTTTCTTAGAAACAATTTGATCTTTCAGTTTTTGCTTTGTAGGATGGGACCAGAGCAGTATTTATTCTAGGGCTAATTTTGCCTTGCCAATGCACCAACACCATTCTGAGTACTCTACCCATGCCTCTGAGTTATGAGGCTGCTTTTTTATTTGGTTTGGTTTTTTTGGTGTTTTTTTCCCCAGTCTGTCTGCTAGGAACAATTATAGGAACAGTGTACCTACAATTTTGTAATTCTGAATCCTATGGGAACTCTAGGCACTCTCTTTTTTATCAGGTGGCCTACGGTAGTTTCCTCATACATATACACTGAATTCTGCTGGATTCTCAAGAAGGACCTTCTGCAGATTTCAAAGACTCTCTCTGACCAGTGCTCTCCCTTCAGGGCTCCATCCAAATTCAACCTACTTTGACCTCCCTCGACTTTCCATTCCATCTTTTCAACTCAGGGAGAGATAGAACCCAGAAACTCCCCAACTCTCAGAAATAGGAATCAGGTTTGCCACTAAATGAAAAATTGAGTGAGTGGGAAAGTAGTACTCTTTGCTCTTCAAGTCAGTTGTACAAGTATTAGATATTCCTGACGTGATGCGAGACTACCAAGTGTCTGTTTTCTGTTCTTTGTATTTCTTAAAGCAGCACTTTACTACTTTAAGAAAAAGTTCTTCAATTAGTTCTTAGGTTCATAAATCTTCCAAAAGTGTTCTTACTTCTTGGAGTCCATTATCATGCTTCTGTGTCAGGGGACAGTTTGTGAAACTGTCCACCAGGACCAAGTGCCTAGTAGTCATTAAACACATGCTCTTTTTCTGAGATTTAAGGTGCTCACACTGTGCTGCAAGCCATTTTAGCAACTATATTTTGAAGTCATTGAAATTCAAAACAGCTACACTGATGTTTCTGTAATAACTCAATAGGAGAAAGTTTGCTGAGAGAAGATTTTTTTTATACAAGTCATGAAGCAGTTAAATTAATATTCTCTAAAAATTGATCTGTCAAACCCATAGTTTGAATTTGTTTATGGCTCTTCGTTGCATCTATATTATCTCTTTAAATATAGAGATTGAGGACATAGAAAAAGAGTATCTTCATGTGTTTAATTGTTATTTTCTATGGATGAGATGAGGTTCAGCTATTCAAAAGGATCACTTAAATTTGCTTGTATTTTTAGTACTTCTTTGTAGTCCTCACATATAATACAAAGCATGACAGAGACAAAATTCCATTACCCCAAAGGATGATTGGCTTTCTTCATAAAATTTCAGTATATGGTATGAGTAACATAAATATCCTTTAATAAAAACATAAATCAGATTGTAGGAGGATAATGCTTTATCTCATGAGTCCACAGACTGTGGCCCATGGGCCAAATCTGGCCCCCGGCTTATTTTGTAAATAAGTTTTATTGGAATACAGCAAAGCCCATTTATTTATGTAATATGTCTACTTTTCCGCTGCAGTAGAACAGTGAAGGGAACTCCAACAGGGCTCTGTGCCACAAGATCTGAAATTCTTACCAGTTGGCCTTCTACAAAAAACATCAACTCCTGATTTATTCTGTTGGTGTTGAAGGGAGGTAAAATCCTAAGACCAAAAACTAGGCATTGGAAAGGAACATTGAGATACACTGAATAGTATTCCAGTGGGAGATTCAAGCACACCATTGCAGGGAGACATCTGAGCGGCAGAGCCTATGCTTTGTAACTGCCCATCGCTAAATCTAGTTTAAGTCCTTTTTGTCAACCTCCAAGCTGGAAATTGAGCTGTCAGAAGAGAGGAGTTCTTAAATACTCTTTTATGGGCGGTAACTACATATTTAAGGTTAGCAGTAACTTACAGGAAAACACATTAGGAATTTGGTAATATGACTAAATTTAACACTTTCTTTTCAGTTAGTGGTTTTGTTTTTTGGTTTTGGGTGTTTTTTTAAGATTTTATTTATTTATTCATGAGAGACACAGAGAGAGAGGCAGAGACTCAGGCAGAGGAGAAACAGGCTCCCTACAGGGAGCCCGATGGGGGAGCTCCATCCCAGGACCCCAGGATCATGAGCTGAGCCTTTGGCTCAGGCTCAACCATTCAGCCACCCAGGTGCCCCATGCTTTTCCTGGAAAAGCATGTAAAATATAGACTTCAAAGGGAATAATAAAACTTGAGCATTGTGTTGGTGGGGGGGGGTGGTGGTTAAAAACCTTTTTGCCCCCTCTGTTTGAGAGACCACAAAGGTTATGATAAAAAAGTCATCACGATATTTCTCATTATTAAAAATATTACTTATTTTCCCTTGCTTCCCTTGCACAGCATTAAGTCTATTTAATTTATTAACTAGACCCTTCTCATAATCTTCTTATTACTCATTTAGTCTTAATTTGGCATAGATAAGAAACACCTGGGTGGCTCAGTGGTTGAGCGACTGCCTTCGGCTTGGGGCGTGATCCCAGAGTCCCAGGATCAAGTCCCACATCGGGCTCCCTGCATGGAGCCTGCTTCTCCTGTCTCTGCCATTCTCTCTCTCTCTCTCTCTCTCTCTCTCTCTCTCTCTGACTCTCTGTGTTTCTCATGAATAAATAAAGAAAATCTTTAAAAATAAATATTTTTTAAAAAATCTAGCATAGATACACAATCTGTAGAAGGTTTTCAGAAGTTTTTTGCTTTTTTATAATCAATAATCAATTATTGGGGTAGAAACTGAGATAGAAAGGAGCCTTTGCCTTTATCATGGAGGTGCCTAGCATGGTGCCTTACATATGGTGAGTAGTTGGTATCACCTGCTGATAAGTGAGAATTAAATATGTAGACACTTCTGGTTCAGAAAGGCGCAATGTCAAACAGGTATCTCCTTTGCCTTGAAACCCTATAAGAATAATAGTAAATGTTTTATTTCTTTGTTTTTAAAAGATATCATCTATTTATTTAAGAGAATGAGAGAGAGCACAAGGAAGGGGAGGGACAGAGGGAGAAGGGGAAGCCGACTCCCCACTGAGCAGGGAGCCCAATGTAAAAGTCATTGAAAACGAGAGTTGCGTATTTAGTGGACAAGATAACACAGCAGATTTCTGGAACACCGAGAAAGGATGGAGGAATGGCAGTCAGTAAAGCAGAACACAGGAAGCAGTGGCCAGAAAGGGCGTCAGTCTGCCTTGGAGAAGCTCAGAGGTGACAAAACCAAAGGTAAAAGGGGAATTCCCATGAAGGACTTTGTGTAGAATCTGGGAATCTTTTCCCCAGACGAATGGGTTTTGAGAAATCTTCTCAAAATAAATAGATTAGCTCTGCTCTTGCACAGAAGGCAAGTGTGAGTCCTACAGTTGTCACTGTATCACTTCATTCTTCGGATGTGTTCCAGGAAGTGGGCTCAGGAAACTGACTCTCACAGGCAACAGAAACCAACCCTGGTTGACTTAAGCCAAAAAGGAATTTATTGGAGGATATTGAAGATTAGAGAACCAGGCTCAGAGAAGAGGCAAGAGCGAGGAAGGATCAGTAGCCAGAACCACAGCCAAAATGTCAAGCCACACTAGTGATTTCTCCTGGGCTCCAGCATCCATCACCAACTGGCCTGCTGGCTTTGCCAGAGCAACTCCCAGATTCCAGGTTCCAGGGCGGGTGTGTCTGCCTATCCCGTGTAGGTAACGGGCCTGGCCCTGGTTCTGGGACAGCTGGGAAAGAGCGCACAGAGTCTTCAGCCTCTATGGTAGAAACGCAGCTCTTCCTCCCACCACAACTGATAAAGTGGGGAGTTTCCTAACCAGAAGAGGGAAGGGTCAAGGCTGGGCAGTCAAATAGAGTGACAGATGTCCCACTCAGTCTTCAACACTGTACAGTGAGTGGAAAATCACAGGACAGCTTTGCAACAGGCTTGCAGAACAATCAGTTGTCTAGCCAGCAAGAGGTCCAAGAGTTTTAGGTAGGAGAAAAAGTAGGGACATATATAGATATGTATCTATAGAATACTTCATATGATGGAGGAAAAGATATGATGGATGTAAATAAGGCGAGGTAATTTTTGGTTGGCTGATAGTCATCATTGGACATCTGGACAGTTGTGTCCAGAAATAGCTACACAAGCTTATTCCTTAGAGATGCAGAGGTGACCACCAGGAGAATGAGTAAAATTGATTCCCCTAGGGCAGTAGCCATTCTAAGCTACCTGAACTAGTGGATTTTAAAAATCATATACATTGATTTCCTTCTAAATTGTCTTAAATTGTTCTTATTCCTTTTTTGTAGGCTCCATGCCCCAGCATGGGGCTTGAACTCAGGACGCTGAGTTCAAAAGCCGTATGCTCTACCAACTGAGCCAGCAGGCACCCCATCTCAAATTACTCTTAAAAACAAAACAAATGAAAAAACAAAACAAAACAAAACAAATGCAGGACACCTGCGTAGCCCAGTGGTTGAGCACCCTGCCTTTGGCCCAGGGAGTGATCCTGGAGACCCTGGATCGAGTCCCATGTCGGGCTCCCTGTATGGAGTCTGCTTCTCCTTCTGCCTGTGTCTCTGCCTCTATGTGTCTCATGAATGAATAAATAAAATCTTAAAAAAAGAAAGCAACTTTATAAAAATCAACAAACAAAAATGCCAATAGAAAGGGATGCAGTCGCCAGCTTATAAGTAAATGGCTTCCATTCCAGAAGTTACGCTTTCTTTTCCTTTAGAAACATTTGTATGTATGTGATTAGACTCCCAAATCGCCCACAAACATAAGTTATAGTGAAGTGAAGATACCCTGAGATCTGTAGTTTAAAAGTCAACAGAAGAAAAGTGGCCAAGCATGGGGGCCATTCGAGTTGCCCGACATTGGGGAGATTTAGCTGGGGCAGGGAGGTTTGGGGAAGAGCGCATCTGAGGGAAGAGAGAGACTTATACTCTCCCGTGGGTGGCAGTTGGGATGCAGGATTTAAGGGGAAATCTTCTCCAAGATAAAATGCACACTCACTACTTCTGTTTCCTCAGGCCTCTGTGGGGGCTTTTTGTGTGCCTGTTCAGTTTACCAGTTTTCTTGGAGATAATTCAGTTTCCAATTAGGCTTCTCCCCTAATAGCTCATAGAGACATTGCTCTTGTTGGGTTTTGAACGTGCTCCTGGCTGAGGAAAACTGGGGAGGACCTTTGAACTCTTCATCTTAGGTAACCTCATGTCAAGGAAAATGAGATACAGAGTGTGGCTCAATAACCCAATGGTACAGAAGGGACCAAGGGTGTGGTCTGCCCCCAGGGCACTACCACCAGCACCTCTCAACCATGGCCCTTCCAAGTCTCTCTGCTTCTGCTCATGCTTAGACAGCCCTCTCAAGACCCCCACTCCCTTCTCTGCAGGACAGAGCCCATTGCCTTCCAGGACGTGGTTCAAGCACCACGACCTCTCGCCACCCCCTCCAGACCTCCACCATCTTCTCCATCCTGCCCCCTCGTCCTGCCTTCCTGCCCCCAGCCATGAGCTCATTGCTGTATTCATCATGCATTTCCCATTATTTGTTTGCCTGTAGCCTCTTTTATAGCAGGGACCGACCACCGTGTTGCCTTTATAATCAGTGAACTACCCGTGTAGAGCTTGGTATACAGCAAACACTCAAATATTTGGATGGATTTAAAAATGGTTAGCCAGAGTGAATTACAACTGGAAACTAGGTGTTGCTTTCTTAAAATCCTGCGCTAACCTACAGACCTAATGGCCAGGATCCAAGTGAGCTTCAGCTGTGGTCTGGTCTCAAGCTGGAGATTCTCGCCTTCGGGTTATTTCACTTATGAACCTAAACTGGCCCTCATTTTTTTTTTTAATTTAATTTCCATCTTCTATTTCTCTTCTTCCTCTGTTCAAAAGCCCTGTCTGATCTTTGGCCATGAAACAAAACATCATAGACCCGGTTTTTTCCCTTACCCAGATCTTTTATTAACTGAGGTAAAGGGAGTTTGTGGTAGGGTCCAGTGTGTAAACTATAGCAGGCCATGCCTTTTTCTTGATTTAATTTTTTCCTGTGATTCTGTGGAATGGTAGATAAGAACACCACTTCCCTCCCCATCATGATCCTGGGATGCCTTTCTGGTAGCATATCCCATTTCTGCTTTGAACTCCTGCCCACACCTGAACAGTACGAAAGATTTTCAACAGTCTAAAAAACAAGCCAGCACCTTTCCTTTGTCAAATCTCAAATGGCCAATGGAAGTGATTTTTGTCTTGTTATGCAAGTAACATGCGCTCACTCTTAAACGATTTAGAAAGAAGAAAATAGGGCAGCCCGGGTGGCTCAGTGGTTTAGCGCTGCCTTCAGCCCAGGGTGTGATCCTGGAGACCTGGGGTCGAGTCCCACGTCGGGCTCCCTGCATGGAGCCTGCTTCTCCCTCTGCCTGTGTCTCTGCCTCTCTCTCTCTCTCTCTCTCTCTCATTCTCTCTCTCTGTCTCTCATGAATGAATAAATAAAACCTTAAAAAAAAGAAAGAAGAAAATAAAATCACTGTAATCCTACCACCCAAAGATTAATACTCTTAAACTATTTGGTACATATCCTTAGATATCCTTCCTTTCTATACATATAATTTCCCCACAAAAATAAAATTTTACTACTCAAACCTACTTTTCTCTTAAACTTACATATATAGATGTATCATTATTAATTGCATAACATTCCATTATATAAATGTACAATAACTTACTGAATTTTTCTCCTGAAATTGGGCATTTATGTTGGACATATATGGAAAAAATACAAAAATATTCAAGAAACTAGCTGTGCTGTTTCTAATAGACAAACCCTAGAAACAACCTAAGTGTTCTCCAAATATACTCCAAAGAGTGCAATTGCTAGTTTAGAAGGTATAACTTTAATATGAAGTTAAAGTTGTAAAATACCATCAAATATTTTTTTAAAAAATTTTTATTTATTTATGATAGTCACAGAGAGAGAGAGACAGAGACAGAGACACAGGCAGAGGGAGAAGCAGGCTCCATGCACTGGGAGCCCGATGTGGGATTTGATCCTGGGTCTCCAGGATCACGCCCTGGGCCAAAGGCAGGTGCCAAACCACTGCGCCACCCAGGGATCCCCACCATCAAATATTATAGAACTATAAACATGAAATCATTACTCTGTATTTAATTTTACTTCTCAGAGATTAACATTTGATGTGGATCTTTCTAGATGTTTTTCCTCTATGGATACTTGGAAATCTTTATAGTAAAGTCTATATTTTAAAGTTTTTCTTACCACTGTAAAATCACATTATACATATCCTTCTACAACTTTAATTTTTCCCTTTTGTATTTCTTTAAAAAAAAAATGTTATTTATTTATTCATGAGAGACACAGAGAGAGAGGCAAATACATAAGCAGAGGGAGAAGCAGGCTCCTCAAGGGGAGCCCAGTGCGGGACTCAGTCCCAGGACCCGAGATCTCACCCTGCGCCAGAGGCAGACACTCAACCGAGCCACCCAGGCAAGTACCCCTTTGTAATTCTTGAAAATCTTTCCAAACATGTAGAGATTAATCTCCAGCATATGTATATATATGCACACACATGTATGTATGTATATATACACATACATTACAACATACATGCCAGCCTTACAGGTTGGTAATGTCAGAGCTTTGTGATTTACCTACCAAGAGACTTTGGGATTTATTCCTTAGTTCATTCAAAATAAATAAGTAAATTGCATGCCATGTGCAAGGGTGCTTAAGACCTGAGTTCATGGTCCAGTGAGGAAACCCAGAGCATATACGTAAATTCTGTTGGCAAATGATGCCATGGCGCCCTGGAAGACGCTATGGCAACATAGGAGGGACAGTTCCAGCAGTCCAGGGAAGTCATGAGCTCAGATCCTCGTGTCTACAACTTATTAACAGACTTTAGGTAAATCCTTACCTCATCTGCCTCAGTGCAATGTGGGTATAGTTATACCTACCCCAAAATGCCATCATGAATGCTTAATTGGGAAAATGATTGTAGTTTCTAGAAGAGTGTTGAATGTCCACCAGGAGGTGTTTGGTTAAGTAAACAAATCATGGGGGCACCTGGGTGGCTCAGTTGGTTAAGCACCTGCCTTCAGCTCAGTCATGATCCCAGGGTCCTAGGATCAAGCTCCACTTTGGGCTCCCTGGTCAATGGGAAGTCTGCTTCTTTCTCTCCTCCTCCCCTGCTTGTCCCCGCTGCTTGTGCTCTGTCTCACTCTCTCATAAATAAATCAATAAATCAATAAATCAATAAATAAAATCTTTTAAAAAGTAAACAAATCATAGTTTTTTTTTTTTTTAAGATTTTCTTTATTTATTCATGAGAGAGACACAGAGAGAGAGAGAGAGAGAGGCACAGAAACAGGTAGAGGGAGAAGCAGGCTCCATGCAGGGAGCCTGACATGGGACTCGATCCCTGGTCTCCAGAATCACACCCTGGGCCGAAGGCGGCCCTAAACCGCTGAGCCACCCGGGCTGCCCAAATCATAGTGTTTTAATTAATCCACTCTTCTGTAACTATGAAAAATAAGGCCATTCTGTGTACTGATAGGTCAAACTTGAAGATGTGTTACTAGAGTAATGTGGGGTTTCCTATAATTTGTGTACAATTTTTTATAGGGTTCAGTGGTGTGTATACCTATATACATACTTATATTTCCATAGACTGTCTAAAAGGAAGGATATCACGGGCTGGGGGGGTGGGCGCCTGGGTAGCTCAGTTGGTTGAGCATCTGACTCTATTTCAGTTCAGGTCATGATATCAAGGTCCTGAAAGAGTCTGCTCTCTCCTCTGTCCCTCCCCCACACTCATGCATGTGCACATGCACATTCACGCTCTTTCAAATAAATAAATAAATAAATAAATAAATAAATAAATAAATAAATAAATGGATAGCAAAAGAACTTAACAGTTTTGCCTTTGAGGAAGGGAATGGGATCAGGAGTAGGAGAAAGATTTGCTTTCCTCAAATGCACATTGTGTGTGGTTTGAATTCCCATACTCCTTTATTGTATAAAGGAAAATTCCTAAGAATGATGAATGAAATAAAACTCTTAAGTTTATCATAGAGTAAGATGGCATCAGTTTCATGAAACTCTTCAAATATTTTTCCATGACAGTTTTTCACAATCATTTTGTAAGGCAGTTGTAGGCATGGACTTCAGAATAGGCATATTTACTGACTGGGCTCTTGGGAAAGTTACTTAAGTGCTCTAAACCTCCATCTTTTCCTGTAGAATAGGAAGTAATAATAACTCCCTTCTGGGGATGTCATGGAAATGAGATAGCGTAATGAAACGGAAAGCGAGTGACATGATGCATGACATATTGTACGTACGTACTCAGATGTTCCTTGTGTTCTAGCTGCTGCTAGCAGATCTGTCAGGACTCTGGGTTGCAAATGGTGGTGATCTAACTCCATTTTCTTTTACCAAGAAAGGGAATTTGTTGGTTCACACAAATGGAAGTCCTGGGTAGACCTGCCTCTGGGCATGGCTCTATCTAGCACCTCTCTTAAAGGCTCTGGGACTCAGTTTCTCTCTATCTCTTTCCTTCCAAGTTGATTGACTTTCCAGTTAGCTCCAGGCTTATGTCTTACTAATAACTCCCAGTGAAAAGAGCCCAGTACTTTCCCACAGGCTCTAACAGAAGTCCCAGCATTGGCTGATGCTCCTGCTCTGGCCATTAGCCACGGGACTGGAATACACTGATTGGTGGACCCAGATTACAGTCTTCTCCTTTGAACCCTTGATGGGAAGGGCCAGCCTAAGATATTGAGCAATATCAGCCTTTTTGCTCATCAGGCTTAGAGACCAAGACACCACCTGATCTGAGAACTATGGAGAAGTTTCTTCCCCAAAGAAAGAAAAAAATAGGGGTCAGACAGGCAGAAACTATGGATGCTGCCCCCACAGCCCACTGCTTGGCTTCCTGACAGTTACTCCTATTATTTTTATATATACGTTTTCAGAAATTTAACAGTACAGCTGTTTCATTACAGAGGCACGACATCTTTGTTTGGGCTGAGGCTCTAAAATTAGCACATACTTGCTTTATAATAAAAGCTACCCTTGATAATGCCTCAGGAAGACAGCAGTGTGCATAATCTACGGAGCATCTCTCCTGTCCAGCCTTTACTCTTACCTAGACCAAATGGCTGGCCCCTCGACTGAGCACCAGCTAGAAGAGTTGCTTTACCAACAGGGGCCATGTAATATTGAAGGTCTGTTTATAAACAGAATAATTCACAGTTCAGGGAGATGGTTACACTAAGAGCAAACCAAAATTGAACAGACTGAGAGGTTATCTCTCTCTGCTCTGGTGTAAGCAGAGACCACCTGTACTGTTTAAAACCTCACATCTAGTTTTTTGGGGTTTTTTTACCAAGCATTTGTGCTTGCCTTTGTTAAGGTAAGTATGGAAGTAGGGCTGCTCCATCAGAGATTGAAACATTTGGCCATTTCCCAAAAGAAAGTCCAGTTAGTATGCCCGTCCTCAGGTCTGGGACCTACAAGTACTAAGTGCTATGTGTTCCTCTCAAATCCAGTTCAGCACCTGCCCACAACACAGCAGAGGAACGGTCACTCACAGGATAGCCCACCAGAAACGTCTGTTTAGGAAAGGGAAATGACACAGTGATCACCTCCCAAAGCATGTCATGTCTCCCGCAGAAGAATTCCGGGCACTTGGAGACTTGGTAGGGATGTGACTGCTTCAGTTTCTACC
The DNA here is from genome assembly GCF_003254725.2 of Canis lupus dingo. Classification (NCBI taxonomy): domain Eukaryota; kingdom Metazoa; phylum Chordata; class Mammalia; order Carnivora; family Canidae; genus Canis; species Canis lupus. The sequence continues at coordinate 19,178,910 of NC_064277.1, forward strand.
CTTCAGGAGGATTTGCTGGGGCTGACCTTCCTCCACAGCTCATTTCTCCTTTGGTGTAGACGTACTGGCTTGATGATTGATTTCCTTAGAGGCCAAGCTATCACAGACCTTTGCTTTCTGGACTTCAGGATTCTCTGGCAGTAGAATTGACTTCAGGATCCAGTAGATTTTCTTTCTAGTATTAGGTTGGATCAACTATCCAAAGTCACACAACCTGCCTAGTCCTGGTCCTTGGAGTTAGATCTCTGTTTCTTAGCAACAGATCTCTGGGAATTTCCCTAGCCTACACCTTACTGCTTCCATAGGTCTTTCTTTGCCTCAGAGCAATTTGGAACACTAGCCTGGATGGGCAGATGAAAGTAATATGCGCCCACCCCACTGCGGCTGCTGGCCAGTGGGTGGTTCTTCATTGTGAGCATTCAGAGCGAGTATACAGACTTCCCGATTCAGGGACCCAAGAGTTCTAAGTCCCAAGCTCTTTTTCCATGTGACTTCCTTCTGGGGACCTTCACATGGAGACAGTACAGCTCTGTATCCCTTGGATTGCTTTCTGTGGAGACAAAAGGCCTCCACGGCAAAGCTCTTGCCCGCTCTACTTTTAGGCAAGCCTCAAATGAAGCCTATCAGCAGTAATTTCCTGAAGGCCGCAAGAAGTGACCCACCCCCTCTGCCACTCTTGAATGAGGCTTGCCAGCTCCCCATGGCAGCGAGGCTCATCTTGACTCAGCCAGTTTCACAGACTGTCACTTGCAACACCACACTTCCATTTCCCCAGCTCAGAGAGCTTTAAGTAAAAAACAGATGTTATGGCCTAATGCAACTGAGAAGTCTGGGGGAAGACCAACCGTTGCCCCCAGCGTATGACCTGATTCAGAGTTTTGAATGTGAGCGTCAGACCCTCTCTCTCCACTTGGCCCTATCGAGCCTCCATTCTCGGGTGGCTTCTAGCTAAAGTCACCCTTACTGGGAAGGCACAACCCTTTCTTGCCAATAATTCCAGAAGAATTCTCGGGTTGGCCTTTGTTCGCTCAACTTTGGTTGAAGTTAAGAAATTTGCTAAATGTCATTCCTAGGCCTTTAGAGTAAACTTCAGCTCAGCATTACCCAACAGAAAGATCACGTATGCCACAAATGCAAGCCACATAGTAAAAATATATATATAAGAGGAAACAGGTAAAGTTTCTATGTCATGAGGGATTACTTTGAAATTGTGCATCTCTTCATTAGAAGAATGTGCCCTAAGATAACCAAAAGACACATTGCCACATGGAGTGTCTAGTTGGTGCCACTCCTGTCTGAACACCCATCACACTGTACAGGTAGTATGCAACATTCACTTACCTGTCTCTCCTAGACTGTACGCACTAGGGAGACAGACACTCTCACCTGTCTTGCCTTACCTCTGTTCTCTAAGCCCAGTCACCAGGCCGTAGACACTAAGTGGATATTTTTTAAGTGAAGTTAAATTAAAAGCTTCGATGAAGGGGTGCCTTGGTGTCTCAGTTGGTTAAACGTCTGACTCTTGATATTGCCTCAGGTCATGATTTCAGGATTGCAAGGTTTAGCCCCCTGTCGGGCTCTGTGCTGGGCATGGAGCCTGCTTAGGACTCTCTCCCTTTGCCCTTCCTTACCTCTAAACACACACACACACACACACACACACACACAGCAACTTGGGTGAAGACTTCTCACGTGCCAGGCTTGATGACAAAAATGGAGACAGTAACACTAGTTGAAGCCCAAGATTGAGCATTTGCAATATTTGTTATTCTGATGAATGACCATTTGTAGTCTGTGACTAGCTGTGTTACTGTTTAATCACTCTTCCATTCAATATGAATATATATATATATTGAGAGAGAGAGAGAGAGAGAGAGAGAGAGAGGGATTGAATACCTGCAAAAACCCAGGCTCCATGCCAAGCCCTAGGTATACAGAGATAAATGGGAACCAGTCCCCGCCGTAAAGGAAATGAGAAACAGAAAAGTAAAATAACTTCTATGCAGTAAGTGTTCTAATACAAATAAACAGGGTTTCGGGGAGCACAAGGAAAGAGGTCTAACCCGGATCAGAGATGAAGGTAGGCGGCAAAGTTTCGCAGGGGAAAAGCGAATTCAGGTTCCGTGGTGCCTGCTGTCATCTGAGTGTCCCGCCTCATGCTGGCACATGTGTCAAGTCAATGAATGAGTGAACGACGTGGCTCCTGAGCCTCGTCCTAACGGACCTCGGTTGTGACCATCCGAGCCCAGACCGGGAGTCGGTGGCAGGGCGCGACGGGGTCCCGAGGGACGCGGAGCGGAGGCCGGGGAGCTGTCCCCAGCCCACGGCACTTGGCAGGGCCGCTCGCGAACAGCCCCACGTCTTGTGATCGCCCACGTGACCAGTGACGAGCGCTTGTGCTTTCACGTTGCAGGCAAAGCGAAGGCTGGAGCTGGGAGAAAGCGGTCATCAGTACCTCTCAGATGGCTTAAAAACCCCCAAGGGCAAAGGAAGAGCCACACTGCGAAGTCCAGATAGTCCAAAAAGTAAGGATCCTTTCATCTCGTACTCTCCTCGGTGTGGGCTTCCCACCTTTCAAAGCTTGTGGCCGAGGGGATGCCAAGGCGTGAATAATTTTGGCATGTTGTGTCCTTTTTCATTTCTTTCTGTGCCTGTCCAGAAAATAAATACGGTGTCTGTGCAGACACCCCACACACAAAACATTAAGAGCCCCTCCGGTACCTGAATACTGACTCCGGGGGAGGCCCGTGTAAATGTGCATGGTGTCATTTTTCAACTCGGAATACAAGCTCGCTGGCACCATCCTATAATCAAGTTTATTAACTTTAACTTCCCTTAATGGACAGGACTTTTGAGGCCAGGCTAACCGGGAGTCGGTGATGTCTGGGCCAGCCTCGATCTTGGGCTCAGCAGAAGGCGGTGTAAGAATTGACCAAAACCCATACGCTGCAGCTAGTCTTTCTTTCCATCGATTATTTCTTTTGGGGGAGAGAGAGGGCGAGAAGTAGATTGGAAACAGCCAAATAGTCCTTCATGTCTCTGTCATTTAATGTAGACGCTAAATTAGACTTAGTTGCCCCCCTTTCATGGAGTTTGTGGGTTAGGCCAGCCACAAACCCTGTGTGATGCTCAGTGAAAGCCGAGACCCGCGTACCCTTGAGTCAGAATAAATGCAATATTGCACGAGGACATAACATTCAGGAGGGATGGGGCAATTTGAAAGAAAGACTGCTTAGGTATTCTTCATCCCCACGAAGCAGTACTTGGGAAAACGGGTGAATAGGCCATAGACACACACACAGACCATGGAGCCTGCAAAGCCAGTTGGGGTGTGTCTGTCTGAGTCCCCATCATGAAACACAGGAGAGATTCACAGCCTGGCCCCATCCGGTTAGGCTCCCCGCGTGCGGGTCCTTGGAGGACGTAGCAGGTTCTCATGCACTCAACAAATAATGTTGAGCACCTACTATGTGCAGAGATGGTTCACGAGACCCAGGGAGTAGGGGAAGCCAAAGTAGAAGCCACTGAGAAACTCACAGCAAAACGCTTTAATCGAATAGGAATTTGTGCTGTCCCTTCCTTTTCTAATAGGGCCATTTCAGAGCTTTCTGTAACTTACCCAAACAACAGCAGCGGCTTTGCTTGGACACTAATACCTGGGCTGCAGTGGGAAAGACGGCTTGCCTACCTGCAAAGAAACCCTTCATTTCTTTACCTTTCCCCCTGTCCCTCCCCTCCCCACCCGCTCGGCTTTTGTTTTTCTTTAAGCTCCAAAATCTCCCTCAGAAAAAACACGGTATGACACATCACTTGGTCTGCTCACCAAGAAGTTCATTCAGCTGCTGAGCCAGTCCCCTGATGGGGTCTTGGATTTGAACAAGGCAGCGGAGGTGCTGAAAGTGCAAAAGAGAAGAATCTACGACATCACCAACGTGCTGGAAGGCATCCACCTCATTAAGAAGAAGTCGAAAAACAACGTGCAGTGGATGTAAGTACAGGCCATGACCCCCGGTCCCAGATTTCATGCTCCCACCTGTGCTCCATCTCCAAGGCTTCCTCCTCTCTGCCCTCAGCTCCTTAGCCAGACGTTCAGAGTCTCCTTACACACAGGCCTTCTATTTAGACACTGTCGGAGACCAAAAGGTCGTTACATTTGATTAGCCTCAAGCAAGGGGATCGCTTGGGGATCCAAGGGGATTCAGTAGGGGGCCGTGCCGTTCGTCTGCTGCTGTGGTGCCCAGGTGTATGTCTGTGGCTTGTCTCTAACAAGGGTTTGGAAAGGCACTATAGCTGTGCATTAACACCTCCGTGTATGTGCCCCGTTGCCACGTATCTTTATCCATGGCTCTAATAGCAGGTCAGCTCACTTTCTGGGTAAACTGAGGCAAGGCTTAGCTGCCTCGGTTCCTCCTGGAAGCAGGGGTGATAACACCTGTCACCCATACACCCACACATGCAGTTCGGTGTATGGTTAATTTCGTTTGTGAGTTATGGATGGAGCACCAGAACAGCCAGTATTTTAGAAGGAACTCTGAAAGCACAGTGAGAAGGAACAGATCTGTTGTAGGGTAGCTTTGGGGAAAAAAAAAAAAATACTACCTCAAACATAAGATGAGCAGGTAACTTTTTGTACTCTTGGAATTTTGTGACGATTCAGTGACCCATTTGGCCTGTGGTTTGGAGAAACCTGTTAGATATTGGTCTTTGTTCTTGCGTACAGCACACAGATCTCTTCCCTTAACCTCCTTTTCCTTTTTGGTGGTTGGCGTAAGACCCTCAGAAACTACATAGGTCTTTTTGTGCTTCCCGGGTGATATTTTGTTGAATTTTGAATCATTCTTCATCTTTTCTCTTTTCTTTCAGATTTTTCTATCTTTCTCTATCTCTCTATCCTTTCTTCCCCTTGGTTTTTCTTTTTTCCCCTGAGAGGCATGTGGCAGGGAGTAGCGCTTCCGTGTGCTCTTTGAATTTGAGCCTTCTGAAGAAAGGGGCCTTCTCTAGAGGAGGGAAACCTGAAAACTTAACAGCGTTGGAGTTTTTTTGTGTCCCTTCTGCCCCCACTTAATTTCTCTGGTGTGAAAGGTGAAGGAGTGTGGGACAAAAATATGTACATATAAATGTTCTGATGTTAACACTTGGCTAACAGGCAGTCAAGAGGGGACACTTTACTCATGCCTTCCCTTCCACCCTCTCCCCATTGTCATGTCGTCCCCCACCCCCACCCCCGCCGAGTATCCACGAAGAGTCTGTGTTTGGGTTTCCAGGGGCTGCAGTCTGTCTGAGGATGGGGGCATGCTGGCCCAGTGTCAAGGCCTCTCAAAGGAAGTGACCGAGCTCAGCCAGGAAGAGAAGAAATTAGATGAACTGATCCAAAGCTGCACCCTGGACCTCAAGCTGCTAACCGAGGATTCAGAGAATCAAAGATATCCTTTGTGCCACCTGTTCCTTGGGGGGTTAGTGCCTTCTAGAATAGATCCAGAGTTGACTGGCTGACTCTTACTCACAGGTAGACTTCTACTCTGGTTTCACATGCGTGCATGTGAGTGTGTATGTGTGTGTAAATCCACCTATCTGTCTTAGAACTCAGTATTTATGGAAAAATAGTCACTGGACTGTGTCCTCTCATGCCTGTTTTGGTAGCCAGGTGGGAACTGTTTTTGTTGTTGTTTGAAGCATGTTATTCATGTGTGGTTGGGACATACGGATACACTCCTAGTGTAAGGCGGCACTATTCTAAGATCTGTAAGGTGTCAGTGTTAATATTAATGACAACATTTAGCAGATTCCTCTTTGTCTCCCCAGATTTTTGGTGGGTGTTAGCTGTCAGTGTTGGGGTTCTCACATTCTATTTTCTTTTCATCAGATATTGGAGCAATTGGAATTTGTTGCATCTGTCTGAGCTATAGCTGAAAGAATGAAGAGTATAGGAAAATCATTCTGTAACTTCCTCCATGCCCTAATGCTGATTCACGACACCAAAAACTGATTTCAGAAGTAAACCCCCTCCACTCCCCACCCCCCCGCCAAAGCCTGAGACATCTCAGTTTATCCACAGACATTGGTCCCTGGAAATACAAATTTTAAAAGCCAGTTCTTGTCAACTGGCTGACAATATGTTGGCCATCACAGGAAAACTCACTGTTCATCATCCCACTTCCGAACAAAAAGGGAGGAGGATTACTTCATTATGTTGACAAGAAGATTTTGCAATATTCCCAGTTCCAAGTAGAAGACAAAGCCCATATTTAATTTGTGTCACCCACTTCTGATTATTCCACATTATCTTTTATGTCTTCTAGGCTTTCCCTTGGAGGTTATGGAGACATTTATTTTCCAATTCAGGCAATTTTTTGAAATTACGACTGTTCATTTTCTGTTGACCACAGGATTGATCTTGTTCCGCTGATGATTAGTGAGGTGGAGAAGAGGTGTGGTGATTTGAACCCCCAGTGGCAGATAGAGTGGGTTTACAGGGGAAGAAACAAAAATAGCTCTAGTGGGGCTATTTCATTCACTGTTTAGCTGGGGGCCCCCCGTGGAGGACGAGACGGGGTGGTTATACATGATTGGCAGCTCTCTGGAACGGGTAGCTCATAGCATAGTCACCGACATTAGCTTTCTCTGGGGCCTTTGTTGCAGAAACTGAAAGCTTCCTTGCAGGGAGCTGCTAACCCAAAAAGCAAATTCAAGAGGGAGCCACAGTGGAAGTACTTTTAAGTTTGTAAGATTAGAAAATATGTTTGCACAATTTATTTCAATTCACCATTCAGTTCCGAATATGGTTCAGCTTGTTCACAAATGTGTTGAAATTTTCCTTCCTACAGCATGTTGAGTAATCATAGATGAGTTTTTAGTTTAGTAAGTTCTTGTCACGTCGGTTTTTTACAGTGGGTTATGGGGTAAGTACCTGGTTATCAGCTTCCCCAGTGTTCTCAGTAAAAACTCAGAACTGTCAAGTCTCATATGAAGGCAACAGTTGGCTTCCTCGATGAGATAAATGGTGACCTAAGACCCAGACTCCTGCATGAGCTATCCTACCAAGCTCAGCACCGAATTAACTATCATCTCAACCATTAAGACTTAAAGAAGATAGTCTGTGATAGATGTACCTAAAGTATATACAGATTTAGGATGAATATGCTTGTTTTTCTTCCCAGTAGGTTCATAGCTTTCTTCAGTTTCTAATTAAAAGCCACTTTTCTAAGAGACATCATTTCCTTCTAAATCTCTAAACCCTATTTCTCTATTAAACGTGTTAGATCACAAACTCTATTTGCTATATTATATTACCTGCAGAAATGCCTTCATTGAGTGGTAATTTGCTGTTTTATCTGAGGCATTTTTTGTGGGTTAACATAAAATACGCAACAGGCTGAAGACCTTGTACTTTAATTATGTTACTCCATGTGCCTTAGAGAAGAGAGCTATGTGACTCTTATAAGAGAGCTATCTGAGCTCTTTTAGTGCCAAATAAAAACTTGTCTCTCCAGGCAAGCTTGCATGAATACTTTTTATCATATAACAAGTACCATATTCTTTTATGATACCCTCTTAGCCTCGGCTGCCAGGACACTTAAAAGAATTATTCAGTGCTCAGAAGTCATGACCAAGGTTACTGAATACTGTTTCACTCTCTTTTCCTGTGACGATGTTTCTCAAATTAATTCAGGTTGCAAAGCACTTGGAAGTTGCTTTCCCTCCCTATGAACACTGAAATATTGATAGTAATATCATACAAGGGATAATTTTTCTAACAGAGAAATCGGTAGGCAGTATCAAATCACAAGCAGCTGGGGTGCCCTTAAGAAAACAAGCTGTCAAAAGAAAAAAAAGAAAGAAAGAAAACAAGCTGTCTGTCTGACCAGTCTTCTGAGTTCCTCCACCAATATATCTGTTTGCTACTCACAAATATTCACTTCGTAATGGTCAAGTAGGAGATAGAAGTCATTGTAGTCCCAAAAAATATATGGGCAATCGAGCTTACTTTTTTTTATTTTCCTGTAAATTGGGCTCTGCCGTCATTCAATTTGAGTGACAAAACACTTCACCAGAGTTCACATAATGTCCATGTGAAAATCCCTGACCAAACTGGGTTTTGGTGTTCTTTTGATAGTTCAACTATCTGTTTCCATGTTTAACATTTTAAATTGCCACGGACTTTTTAGAAATTGGTAGGAGAAAGCTATGCATTTGTCCTGTTGTTTAGAATATCAGCCCCAGGAAAGAAGATTTGCAAGAGGTCTCATATACCTAAAGATCAAGACAAAGAGATGGATATATTCCTAGAAGTCATAAAATACTTGAAAATTTTTCCATGCATCTTCTAAATGGTTACATGTGAGGTAATTCATTGGAACATTTCCTTAACACTCACTACGTTAGCTTATGTTACATATCAAGATATTCGAAAAATTAGTGGCCTTAAAGACCAAACTGTTATAGTTGTCAAAGCCCCTCCAGAAACAAGACTTGAAGTGCCTGACCCAATAGAGGTAAGGAGATAACGTCTTTGTTCATTTTCAGAGAACTTTTCGGAATGCCTGGAGTTAAAGAATCATTGATGCGTGGTCAAAGTGTGTATCCTCCTAAACACTTGATTGTTCTTTCCCATCCATTTTACTTAATCCAAATTTCAAAAACATCTCAACAGTTCAGTATGTATTGAGTGTCCCAAAAATCTAATTTTAACATAGCGGAGCATTGAGCTCAGAGTAGGGTGCCCTGTCCCTCTGGTAATTCTCTTTCTCATAATTTGGTGTCTGGCAGTTCTGATTGATTTGAACTGTTGGGGAATTTTATGTTGATTGTCCTGGATATGATCCCCACCGGGAACAGAGACGTAAATGTTTTAAAGCATCTCCCGAACTTAAAAAAAAAAAAAAAGAGTATCTCCCTAACTTATCTTAGCACATTTTAAGAATTTATCTTTTAGAACATATTTACTTCTAAGAAATCACATACCACTTTGGCTGAATTGATAGGCTCAAATATTATGAGAAAGTAGGGAGCATATTTTTGTGATTGGTTGCAGATAATCTTTGCTAACATAAGGCCTGGGCTGTAACTGTAAGATAAAGAAATGTAGCAAAAAAAAAAACAAAACAAAAAAAAGAAATACATAGAAAATAAAAAGAGAATAAGATTCACAAGCTCGCATCTAGGGTAGAGTTCTCACCTTAAATGATAATAATAGCTCTATGACCCAGATGAAGGATTTTAAATGTTAGTGTGCTGCATTCTCTTATTGAACTCTGCTTATAGCACTTAAGAATACTGTTCATCCAATGGTTATTAAAGTTCACATAAAAAAAGCCCCACCATAAAGGAATAGCAGCTTGGAAATACTGTATTTGGAACACTTAAAGGACCTTTTAATAGTTTACATAGAAGGAATATATTTAAAGAACACAATTCACCTCCTCTAGGGCCAGGGTCAGCAAACTTTTTCTGTAAAGGACCAGATAGTAAATATTTTTGGTTTTGTGAACTGTAAATCTCTGTTGGGACTACTCAACCACACAACTCTGCCATTTGAGCATGAGAAAAAAAAAAAAAAAATCAGAGGCAATCCATAAACAGTGGGAATGTGCATGATTCTATGCCAATAAACTTTATTTACAAAGCCAGTTGATGGACCGGATGTGGCCCTCTGGCTGCAGTTTGTTGGCCCCTGCTCTAGAGGATGCCAGTCATCAATTGATGGAGGGGTAGGGAGGCGACCAATGAAGAAACAAAATGAACAATGAAAATTACCTTCCATTTTTAGATGAAAATGACTATAGCTTTCATTTCTCAGTTTGAACTTGTCTCACTTCTTCTGTCGATAGAGCCTACAAATACATTTGGCAAGTACCCAAGGGCCCATTGAGGTTTATTTGTGTCCAGAAGAGACAGAAACACACAGTCCAATGAAAACAACCAACCAAGACCACAATGGGAATATCCCGAAACCCCCTTCCAAAGGTAAAAATTCCACTTTTGTCATTTGGAAACTGTATTAAAAATGAAGGTGACCACAAGGACCCGGTGTCAGAACCACATGCGTTGGCAAGAAACAAAAACTTCTGTTTTTGAACGTTATGAAGGTAGCTTGCTTATTTATTTATTTATTTATTTATTTATTTATTTATTTATTTATTTATTATAGGCATTCTGACTAGTTACCGAATCAGATAATGAACTTGAGCCAATGACTCCTCCACCCACAGATGGTGTCCCTTGGGTTTGGGCTATGGGCAGACAGTGTTTTCAAAAACCAGCTCCAATGTGGGGTGAAGCTGTGGGCTGTCTGGGTGAAACCTCAGCTACACTGGGCCACTCACCTCCACATTATGCTGCACAGATCACATTAGAGAGGGAAAGGGCAGGGTTTGGAGAGAAGAGCCTTTTGTCAAAGAAGTTGTGACTTAACTCCTCCTCTCGCCGCCCCGCAGTGTCATGGGGGACAAGATGTGGGAGGAAACCCCAGGAGTATCTGAGTTCTCCCCCTTTTTGCAAGGTTCAGACTGGGGCTCTGTATTTAATTCCCCTACCTCTCCCCCCCCGCCCCCCAGGTCTCCCAGTACAGCGGCAAGAATCAACAATTTAAGTGACTCGGGACTGTTCTAGAGTAGTAAAAATGTATAATGAGCACAGCCCCTGAGATGGTCGAACTTTTTTGCACTGTAGAAATTCAAAGCAGATAGGGTTTATTATTCATTTTTTAGAAGGATCTTGTTCAAAAAAGGCTGAATTAAAAATAAGTGAGTCCCTACTAGGAAGCCAGCTTTTCAGTATGTATGTTTTGTTTTGTTTTCCTTTAAATAGTGGCTGGCTGATAGCAGAGACAAGTGTTTGAACTTGCTAGTCTCTAATCTTTTTTTTTTTTTTTTAAGATTTTTTATTTACTTATTTGACAGACAGAGAGGGAGAGAGAGAGCGCAGGCAGGTAGAGGGAAAAGGAGAAGCAGGATCCCTACTGAGCAGAGAGCCTGACAGGGGGCAGGACCCCAGGATCTGAGCCGAAGGCAGACGCTTAACGTACTGAGTCACCCAGGCACACCTAGTCTCTAATCTTTGAAGCGATTTGTATTCTTGTTTGTGAACAGTAAGCGTTTCAAAGTTGAGTGAGTTAGAAAGGCTGCCAGTCGCTGTGAACAGTTAGCCCGAGACGGTCTGGATCGTAGTGCCGTCTGATGATCCTTAGCAGAGGGTGCATGCTTTCATAGCAGCAGCTTGCGGATTCTTCCAAAAGATTGATTTTGATTTTCCCCTAACTTATTTTTTGGTTTCCTCCAATTTTTATTCTTTCCCTTCCAGACTTGGCTTCAACCAACTCAGGACATAGCGATTGTTCAATTTCTATGGCAAACCTTTCTCCTTTGGCCTCCCCAGCCAACCTCTTACAGCAGACTGAGGACCAAATTCCTTCCAACTTAGAAGGACCATTTGTGAACTTACTGCCTCCCCTGCTCCAAGAAGACTATCTCCTAAGCCTTGGGGAGGAAGAAGGCATCAGTGATCTCTTTGATGCTTATGATTTGGAAAAGCTCCCACTGGTGGAAGACTTTATGTGTAGTTGATTATGCTTTGTGTGAACTCCCCTTATAAACCAATATTTTTTTATTATGGAACCAGAACATCTGTCATGCAGTGTTGTCCCTTCCTACCTTCTTCCTCCGAGATAGTATCATGAAGTAAACTACAAACTTCAGAACAAAGCTGACATTTTAATGAATTTAAAAAAAAATTTTTTTTTTTTTTTTTTTTTGTCTACACGCACAGTTGCAGGCTCCCTTGGGAAAGCCCTGCTTTGCCCCAGGCTCCAAAAATCTCCTGGATGAGTCAGCAAGTGAGAAAATGTGCAATCAGGTGTCTCTCACCCGTATTTTTCTTCCCTCCCTCCCGGATTGGCTTGCTGTGCCTGACGGATGGGCTGTAGAATGGGGTCTGGCCACCTGGCCCACTCAAAAAACAGCAATCTTCCTTAATAGCATTTCAAGCCGTGCCTTCTCCGCGGAATGCATGTCTTTGGGGTCTGCTAATATGGAATGGAACGGCAGGAACTGTAAACTTGACGTCATGCAAAAGAATGAAATGGATTTCTTCAGCTCTTCTTAGGAATATTTAAATTACTGTCATAATTCAGTGTAAGCTATGGACCTCGTGTCCCGCCAGGAGGTCAAGAGAACCTGCACAGCCTTTCAGATGAAGAACCTGTTTGCCGACATTTGTTGCAGGTACAGAAGAACCGGTAGAGTTCTGCTACTCGAAGCTGTTGTGGATTTTCCTGTCTCCATTAACCACTCCCAATCCCCTGCCCCCAACGTATTTGTAAGTTTAAAGTTGATTTGTAGCAAATGCTTACTTAGGAGTTTTCTGTGGATTGTTTTAGCCTTTTTTTTTTTTTTTTTTTTTTTAGCTGCCATTTAAGCATTCCTGTGGCACCCAGCACCATTTCAATTTAATTGTTTACTTTGAAACGGTTTTTGCTAATTCAAATTATTTCAGCAGAGGTAGAGGACCTCTACTGATCAGAGCATCTAAACGTGTGTGATCCAAGGTTTAACAGCCTCTGCAAGAACCATTGCCCCGTCTCGCTTCCTTTCCCAGGACGGGGAGCTTGGAGCCAGTCGGTCCTGGGGCTCGCGGACATGGGTGGCCCATCTGAGAGGAGAACCAGGTCAGATGACATAGCAGTCCCAAGGAGCAGCAGGTGTGGATCCCTCCGTCCTTGGGCTTCCTGGCCCCGTGACCGGGGCAAGGGCTCTCTTACACTGCACTCAGGGAGACCACTTCTCAGGATGGGGTCAGATAGAGAGGCCTCGGGGGACAAAGACATCCCCACCGTGTGAGTGGCATTCTGTCAGTGGCATTTACTCAAAAGCTGGTGAGAACAGGGCGCTCCCACTGCGTCAGGGGCTACAATCGTCCTGGCCCAGAACCCCCATTCCCCTTCCTCTGTGAAGGAGTAAGCTGGACCAAGGGAAGTCTGGACATGGAAAAAGAAGTGATAGAATGCCAGGGCATCTCCCTCTTTACTCTTCAGGAATGGTGTCCCCCAGTCGGAGGCTTCATGTCAGCTGCACATCCTACCAGTCGTGTCCAGGAATGGCTTGCCCACTGGCCCCGGGGAGAGCCCCTTCTCTTGCTGGGCACATGGCATGGTACCTCAGATCCATTCCTTGGATCCTGAAGACTGCAGGAATGAGGGAGTCATGTTAAAGAAAAAACAAACAAACAAACAAAAAAACCACAAACCTCAAAACGAAACAGTTAAATTGAAATGCTATGTGCCTGACACAGTAGCACTCGATTCTCGATTCGTGTGTTTAATTGAATCGAAAATATCCCTTAGGAAAAACACAAAACAAAACCACGAAAGCCCCAGCCAGTTTACTCTAGGTAGATTTCCACAATATGCAAAGTGGTGGTGGGGTCAAAACAAATGACACCAGCACTTTAAACTATTTGTGTGGGTATGCGTGGGTGTATGTTTGGGAAGAAAAACAAAGGTGCAGATTATCCTCCTTTTTCTTCTTTGGCCTCCTCCATCCCAGCCTCCTCCCTCACACACACTGGATTTGGTACAAATAGCAGTGTGGTCTGTGATGAAGCATTGGGGTGGGGGAGGGAGGGGGAGCTTTGTGTCAAGTGCCTACTGGAAATGCACTGTGGGGTTTTTTCCTGTACGGGAAACCGTTTATGCCAAGCTTTTCCCCATTTCCCATATTTATCTCATCTGGTTAGCTGCCTCTGCTTCCAGCTTTGTATGATTCTCTTTGCCAGCTTGCACAAAGCTGATTTTTTTCCAAAGTCTAAAGACTGAGCTCACCTGGCTAGGTTGTTGTGTGTGCTGTTGGCTTTCTTGTTAAGCCTTTTCGTCCTGTAATAATGCCGTATTTATTGTTTGAAAAATGAAAGGAATACTAATACTAATAAGTTTTAAAAGTTCCTTCATGCATAAGATTTTTCCAGTTAGTGGGCTGAACTGGTGTGCATCAATGAGATGTCCATGCTGTATTCTGTTTGCATTTACCCATTTTTCTTTCTGACATAGTATCTGGCACACAAAGTGGGTTAGTACTACAGTATTTGTGTTACTTTAAGTACGAAGTATGCAGGTTTTCTGGTACCACTGAGTTGCTGCTATTAATGCTCACACATGAAATGGCTAAAAGTTACAAGTGTGCGAATTATGACTGCGTGAGCCTTACAAAATTAAGTGTATAAAGGGCAACACATGAGCTGTCAAACAGTGTTAGGTGTGTGTTCATATGTACAGATCTGTGCATAGCGATTGTTTTATTTAAGTTGATATGTAGTCTACTCACACTTTCATTATCTAGCAATTTTGTACAAAAAAAAAAATAGCAATTAATTTGTAAACACTGCCAGAATATTTTCTAGCTGGTTTGTAATTTTTTAAGAGTGTTCTATTTTGTTTCTGTTTTGTTGTTGTTGTTGTTGTGGTTCTTGTTTCCGTTTTTTGTTGTTTAAGTGTAGATCTGTAAATAAAGCTGCAGTATTTAAAGCTTTAGCTTTCAGGAAAAAGAAAGAACTCGATGTGTGCATGACAGCCTGTGTGTGAGAGGAGGGATTTGAAGGAACACGGATTGCAAGAGTGAGTCGGGTGGCAATAGTCAGATTGTGGGAATTTCTTTTCCTATGGGGTACGTGATTTTGTCAAAAGGAAGTATTTCTCCCAAAATTGGGAGTAGGCAAACTACTAATCGGTTTAGCTTTGTGTTGTATGCTAGTTTAAAAAAGAAAATATGTAATATAATGTAAAAAAAAAAAAAGCTTTTATGATGGATTTTGTAAATAGATTTGTTACAGGGTAACCTGTTCTCTAGCTGTGATCTTACCACTTAAAATGGGTGTAATTTGAATAAATTTTGTATGGTAAAGGATCAATAAAATGATTTTTTTTAAGAGTTCAGACTTGTAAATGGCTTTTCTTAAAAGAATAGCTTCCATTCCTATATTAACGTCATTCTTAAAGACCTGCTTTACCATGGGCAAGGGTTGCCCCAAAGCTTAAGAACATCACCCCCCTTGCCCTTTACATGGGGCTTCAGCACCACTGGACAGATATCAGATGATCAACTGTGGGGTACTTGGTATTTTGAGAAACAGAACTTGCCATATCTCTGACCACCTGCAAAATCCACTTTCAGATATTGAAGGATTTTTATGCCACGTGGCAAGTCAAATTGTAATTTTCATAACGAATTACAAAAGCCAAAAAATTTTAATTCTCGAGATGGGTAATTACCTCCCTTGTCCTAGATTCTGTGTTTCTTGTAATGCCACGTATGAGCAGGTTAGGATTTTTGGATGGCCATCTCATACTCTTTAACTCTGAACTCATCATCTAAAATTCCAACATATTATGTATTGTACATACACACACACAATCAAATGATCAATACAAGGGTATAGAGTGCAAAAACAAAACCAGCCCTGGCATCCCCCTAACCTATTCACCCTAAAGGAAACCACCATTCTCGTTTTTCTCATGTGTATGCTTCCAGTCCAGTTGTTTTCCAGACATACACGTGTGTGTGTGTGTGTATGTGCACGTATATAATCCTACCATGTACACTCATCTGCAGGTCTTTATTTTTCTCACTATAATTTGGACATCTCTCCATGTTCATATTCAACAGACCATGTTGACTCTCTTCAAAGGCTGCATAGCATTCCAATGATTAAAACTTTATTTAATAATTTATTTTACATAGGCAATTTTCTGTTTTCTTTTTTCTTTAAGATTTATTTGGTTGAGAAAGAGAGCACAAGAAGGGGGAGCAGCAGGCAAAGGGAGAAGCAGACTCCCTGCAGAGCAGGGAGCCCAATGAGATGCTCCATCCCAGGACCCCGAGATCATGGCCTGAGCTGAAGGCAAATGCTTAACCAACTGAACCACGTAGGCGCTCCTAGGTTATTTTCTACTTGAGAGATGTGTGATGTTTTGCTATAAAAAATAAATAAGCTTTATTGAATGCTTATATCATGCCGGATACTATTTCTTTTTATTTTTTTTTTTATTTTTTTTTTAAGATTTATTTATTTATTCATGAGACTAGACAGAGGCAGAGACACAGGGAGAGGGAGAAGCAGGCTCCATGCAGGAAGCCCGATGTGGGACTCGATCCCGGGTCTCTAGGATCAGGCCCTGGGCTGCAGGCGGCGCTAAACCACTGAGCCATCTGGGCTGCCCTACTATTTCTTTTTAATGTGATAAAATACCCATTACATAAAACTTACCATTAGTGACATTCAGTACATTTATAATTTTGTGGGATTATCATCATCACTATCTAGTTCCAGAATACTTTCATCATCCCAAAAGGAAACCCCATACCCATTACCAAACCCCATACCCCTTCTTCTAGGCCCTGGCAACCACTAATCTGCTTTCTGGATTGGCCTCTTATGGATATTTTCTACAAATGGAATCATACTATAAGTGACCTTTTGTATCTGCCTTTGTAACTTAGCATAATGTCCAAGGTTCATCCGTGTTCAAATATGTGTCAGCACTTCATTCCTATTTATGCGTGGATAATGTTGCATTGTGTGGATAGACCACATTTTGTCTATTCACTCATCAGTTAATGAAAGTTCAGCTTTTTCTACCTTTTGGCTGTTGGAATGCCAGGTACTCTTTTAATTGATTTATATGAGTACTCTGTGTTTTCTCAAAGCCTACATTGCTGGCTAATATAAGTATCTGTTATTTCTCTACTTCTAGAATGTAAGCTCAATGAGGAGGGGCACTTCATATTGCCCATGGTTGTGTCCCACTGCCTAAAATAGTGACTGGCACATAATAAGCACCTAAAACATATTTGAATGAGTTACTCCTATTTTGCAAATGAGCCTGGGGTTTAAAAATGTTTAAAAAAACAAAACCAAAAAAAAAAAAAAAAAAAAAACCAAACAAACAAAAAGAGCCCAAAGACAACACAGTGTTGAAATGAGCTCAAAGTCTTCATCTGTGCTGTCCTCAACTTCCCCATTTTGTACCTAGTACATTTTTCTTTTTCCTTTTTCTTTTTTTCTTTTTTATCTTTCTGCATTTAATCTTCTTGAGCTCTGCCTAGAATCTCATTTTCCCAGTGTGGTTGTCTGATTTGTTACCCACATAGCTGTTGTCCTACCTAGGGATCTCCACATTTGCTCAGCAGGTATTCTGTAGTCAAGCCAGTGATAAGAGCTGAACAAAATAATGCAGAGATGTATTCCTTCTTCCAGGTAAACTACTGGAGATGGGGGATGGTGGGAATCTAGCAAATGAAACAAGAATTGCCCATATACAAAAGCAGTTGAAAAATGTACACAACACAATTGAATCAATCATGTAGGGCTGATTCCTTTAAAAAAAGAAAATATAGGGCTGGGATATCTAAATATAATTCAGAACTCTGCCCAAATATTGTTTTACCTTTTTCTTTGTTAAGTTTTTCCATGCCCAGTGTGGAGCCCAGCATGAGGCTTGAACTCAAAACACTGAGATCAAGACCTGAGCTGAAATCAAGAGTCAGGATCAACTGAGCCACTCAGGTGACCCTAAATATAGTTTTAGAGATGGGCTGTACTCGAGAGAATTTAGAAGTCAGTCTCAGTAATATTAAGAGATAAAAAATAATAGAAAAGTGCATCGCATTCACTCAGTGTCCATTAGAAGAAATCATTAATTCATTTAGTCACTGAAGGAGACCGCAATAACTGTATGCCAGGCACTGTTGTAGTTTCTGAACTCCAAACAGAAAAAGGCACAGTTCCTATCAGTAAGAGGAAGCTTATAGTCTAGTTGGGTGAGAAACAAGCCTTAGCTGGAAGTAAATACTGAAAGCCAGATCTTCAATAAGAGATTTTTCTTTCTGAAGCCATATTTGGAGGACTTGGAAGGACAGATGAATAGAGACAGGAACAGAAATGGAGGGAGGATGTAGCCTTACTACCAAAGAGCTTTACAAAATGGGAGATCCTAATCAGGTGGTGTGGGGGCAATTCCCAGTCCTGGACCTAGGCATCCAGGTGCAGGAATAGTTGCAGATTTCCCATGTGAGTAGATTTCCCATTCTCAAACGTGAATACAACAACGGATTCATTTTCTAGGATCTCAGGAACTAGGGAGCCTTTATCTAGACCAGGACAGCAACCTTGATATCATGAAGGAAGACGAGGAGTGTAAATGGTAGGCCATGCATCGGGCTATTTAGTGAGAATTCCTACACTGGCTCTTGAGAATGAATCAGCCAGGAGTCCATCAGAAGTTAAAAGAACTAACATTTGTAACGGCAAGTTGGGGTGATCCATAGAATGCACAAAGAAGGCTTTGCATTGTGCCCTTAAATCTAGGACTTAAAGGTTGAAAGACAAATGGAGCAATTTATTATAATATTCTGAAATGTTTCTAATACTAGGAATTACAATTATGCTTTTTGTGTGTGTGAGGAACACTATCCAAAAGTTCTGGAGTTCCTTCTGATGAAGTACCTGAGAAGTGCTATGGGAAACATAAGGGACAAAGCCCCATGTTATCAGTGATGAGCCTCAGGAACAAAACTGCAAAGTCCAGCTGTGCTTCTGTCGGGAGGTTTCGGGACTTGGGTATATACTGTATAATGGAATAAGTGGAATTACATCCTGGAGGAAAAGGAGGCTGTGTCTTCTTTTTCCAACATCACCTTCAGGGACTGACTGCATGCAAGTCAGGAACACAGAAAAATGGGAATTAGAACCCAGGGAATTAAGAGAAACAAAGCAAACCATTAATCAAGTCCTAGTGTTTCAATCAGACAAAGCTATGTCAACTGGTAATGATGATAAAATCCCGGAATTTGAGCTGGAAGGCAACCTTATAACAAGGAACTGGTTTCATCAAATGACAGTACAGCAAGCAATTTTTTTCATCAGGAAAAAAAAATTCTCTAGAATCCTAGGCCAAGGCTCTATTGGCTCTATCCCTGGGGTTTAGTTCCTGTATGCAGCATGCGCATCAGAAACCTACCTCTTACTAGTTTTAGCCCTGGAACCATAGCCTGGCTGTCATGGTTAATTCATCATTTTGAATTAACATAGCTTCTGGAAGTTTCCCATCCAGATTGTCCACTAGCACTCTAATTCATCCTACTCTTCCACACCACATTTCCTAAGTGCATGTTCCTAAATAGGATGTTCTTTTACCCCCTGGAAAGACTCAGACATCTCTTCCTGTGGAGACCACTTCAGCTTCAGAAGCCTTTAAGACAGTTTTTCGAAATAATCAAAGTCAGATGCACTTGCCTCAGCTGAAGCCTTAACTATACTCATCCCAAAATCATCCTCAGCATTGTGCAGGCCTTTATAGTTTACAGAGTATTTTCATATGCCCCATCTGTTCTTCTAAAGCCATTCATAACTAATGGCAACAACTGCAGAAGGAACTAATCAATCTAAAAATGACAGAGCGATATGTGGGCAGTGATGTAAACTGAGGAAAAAAAGCATTTAGCTTTAAGCCATACTGTGGGATCCCAAAGAGCAATAAAGAACATTGCAGTTTCACAGGAGGGACCTGAAATAATGACATCAGTAAATAAAAACTAAACCATGCCAACAAAGAGATCATGTTTAAGTGGGTTAGGGCTGAGAATAGAGGCTGGATGTGTTTAGAAATGGGAGGCAGGAGACCCAAGGTGCTTGAAAAGAGTCACTACTAAATTCTGTCCTTGACAAGAAACCAAGAAATGAGTGTCTCCTTGGTCAAAGAGAAGATACTGTCATTGTCGACTCCAAGTTTGGGTATCTGTCAAGGGGATAAAATGAAGACAAGGGGAGGCACAGGGCTGTCACAAAAGAAAGGGGAAAGTAGAGAGTATAGAAAACAATTCCCTTACCTGGTCTGGGGAAGGAGATAAACCAGCAAGTAGAGACCATAATTAGTCATGAGGGTAAAATAAAGAACTGGATAGGACTTCCACCCTAGCAACATGGCAGATTAGATAACCAGGAAACCCTCCTTTTATAAAACTGTGAGATTGCACAGGAAAAAAAAATTATTTTATCATTTTGCTGAGATTACAGGAAAGTCCGAATGACCAAAAGAATAAAAAACTTTATTTACAAAAATGGGAGGAGCATGCACATGGGGAAGCCAGGTATGCCCGAAGACAGTTACCCATTTAATTGCCAATACTGATGCTGGAATTAAGGGGGAAAAAGTCTTGGGTCAACAGAGAAAGACTGAAGAATTGGACCTGAGACTCTCAGATTAAGTCAGAGAAATTGAAAGAAGGCTCTCATGCTCCAGGTGACAGTCATCTCCTGGTTTACAGCAGAATGAAACCCTCTCTGGACAGACCCTTAACGTAGGATCACAGGCTTGATCTACTAAATCTGAGCTCACAATCAAAGATCATCAAATACATAAGGAAATGAACCAGCATCAGTGGCAGAAGCAGCAATATCCGATTTAGACCTCATAAGATTCATACAACAGAATTATCAGATACAGAATATAAAATGAAAATACATGAAATGCCTCATGCAATGAAAGATGGTATCACAAAAATGAGTAAGCAATAAGAGATGATCAAAACCTGCCGTATAGATCAGAAAAAGAATAAAATACCATGCTAGAAATTTTAAATAAAATTGTTGAAGAAAAGGGGAAAAATGATGACTAAATCAGCAAATTAGATGTGGCTAAGGAGGTCATAGTAAACTGGAAAGTAAATCTAACACAATTACTGAGAATGTAGCACAGAGAGAAAAGGAGATTAAAAATATAAAGAAATATTAAGAGACAGGGAGCAGGGATTGGATTTTTTTTTCCTCTGGATAGAGCCAGATAATAAATGTTTGGGGCATTGTGGGTCTTAAGGTCTCTGTCAAAACTATTCAAATTGCCTGTGCAGCATGAAAGCACCCATAAGCAGCGTATAAATAAATGAGCATGGCTGTATTCCAATAAAATTTAATGATGAGTCCTAAAACTTGATATTCATGTAATTTTTTCTAGTTATAAAATAATAGTCTCTTTTGGTTCTTTTCAACCATTTAAAAAGTGCAAAATGTTTTCAGCTCACAGTTGTACAAAAGAAGGTGGTAGGTGGTTTCTGGTCCAACATGTAAAGAGTGCAGAAGTTGTCTCTCCTGTCCTCACAGGAAGAATGTGAAAATCAACAATTGTCCTTAGATTCCTCAGACTTGATATCCAGAACAACCCCTTACCCTGAAAACTGGACAGAAAGGTAAATACAGAGAATCACAGGATACCCAGAGCAGAAATGACCACTGGAACTAGCAAATAGTATGAAAACTTAAAAGTCGATTGACTAATTGTTGGGATCTGAGCATTGAGATAGAATCCCCTGAGGACCCAGTCTTTGGAGGACCCCTCCCAGTTTTTCCTTCAGGAGCCCCATCAGGTTCTCAGGGTGAAAATCTGAAAATATTTCCCTCATGCTTCTAGCAGGAGGAGAGGGAAACTAGCTATTTTGTAGTATTCCCAGAGCATTCTGGTCTCCTTAACAAATGCCTGCTCTCAAGGAAAACGATTTTGCCAGATCTTAACCAACATGGATTTGGTCAGAGCCTAAATGATATGGGGGGAGAGGACATACCCAGTTCCAGCCACTTCTAGTCTTCCTGTCACACCTAAGGGGTAGAAAAAAAAGAACAAACATGCAACACAACAACAACAATACTTGAGATTCTTGTGGAGGTCTCAGTCAGAGGCACATAAACAATAAGATACAATCATAGGATTATTGGGGGCTTTCCATCTACCACACCTGACTACCACATCAATAGTACTGTGTATAATAATAGGGAACTACAACGATAAGACCTGTAAATCTCAGACTCTAAAAGGGAAGAAGTCTCTAGTAAAAATCTGAAGACAGCAGGAAAGACAAAAACAAGGACACAAGAGGAAATTTTAGCCACTGACACCGCAGCTACACCAAATAACACACACAGCCGATAGCAGATAAACATAAAACTTCACACTAAAGTCCTATCTACCTCACTTCTTTTTATCCTATACATAATGTCTGACTTCTGGCAAAAAAAAAAAAATTATGAGGCATGCTAAAAGACAAAAAACAAATTTTGAAGAGACAAAGCAAGCATCAGAAACAAACTCATGTATGATAGAGATTTGAGAATTACAAGACTAAGATTTTAAAATAACTGTGATTAAGATGCTAAAGACCTTATTTTTTAAAAGATTTTATTAATTTATTCATGAGAGACACAAAGAGAGAGAGAGGCAGAGACACAGGCAGAGGGAGAAGCAGGCTCCATGCAGGGAGCCCGATGTGGGACTCGATCCCGGGACTCCAGGATCACAACCTGAGCCAAAGGCAGACGCCCAACCACTGAGCCACCCAGGCATCCCAAGACACTAAGGACTTTAATGGGAAAAGTGGGCTTTATACAAAAATAGATGGACAATGTAAGCAGAGAGTTGGAAAATCTAAGAAAGAATCAAAAGGAAATGCTAGAAGGGGCCCTGGGTAGCTCAGTTGGTTAAGTGTCTGCCATTAGCTCAGGTGAGGATCCTGGGATGGAGCCCCTGCTGGGTAGGAAGCCTGCCGCTCCCTTGTCCGCTGCCCCCACCCATTCATGCTCTCTCTCTCAAATAAATAAATAAAATATATTTTAAAAAAGGAAATTCTAGAAATTAAAAACATTAAAACAGAAATGAAGTATGTCTTTGATGGACTCATTAGTAGATTAGACATGGTTGAGGAAAGAATCACTGAAATTGAAGATATGTCACTAGAGACTTCCCAAGCTGAAAAACAAAACCAAAAAAAGAAAGAAAAAGGAACAGACTATCCTAGAACAGCAGGAGAACGTAAAAAAGCTGTATTATGTACTCGATAAGAACACTAGAAGGAGGAAAAAGAGAGAATGGAGGAGAAGAAAAATTCTAACCAATAATGGCTGAAGTGAATATAACACTGTACCTTAATTATATTAAGATGAGAGCTTTCCAAAAGTAATGACAAACACCAAACCATGATCCAGGAAATTCACAGGACACCAAGGAGGATAAAAGTATACCTAGGTATACCTAAGTATATCATATTCAAACTGCAGAAAATAAAAAACAAAGAGGAAATCTTCAAAGAAGCTGGAGAGGAGACACCTTATTTGTAGAAGAAGGGTAAGTATTACATAAGACTTTTCAGAAACCATGCTAGCAAGATGAGAATAACATGAAATATTTAAAGTGTTGAAAGAAAAAAAGACTAGCAACCTAGAATTCTATATCCAGAATATTCTATATTCTGGAATATTCTATATTCTAGAATTGTTGCCAGCTGACCTATCTTACAAAAACTGGTAAAAGTTCTTCAGAAATAAGATGAAGTATACAGGTCAGAAACTCAGATCTAAAGTAAGAAAGGAAGAGTATCAGAGAAGGAATAAATGAGGGTAAAATATTTTATTTTTCTTATTCATAATTGAGCTAATGGGTAATGGTTTGTTCAAAAATTATCTTTTTTAAAAATTTATTTATTTATTCATGAAAAACACGGAGAGACAGAGGCAGAGGGAGAAGCAGGCTTCCACAGGGAGCCCAATGTAGGACTCGATCCCAGATCCTGGGGTCATGCCATGAGCTGAAGGCAGATGCTCAACTGCTGACCCACCCAGGAGTCCCACTTTGTTCAAAATTATAGGGGGGAGGAGCAAGATGGCGGAAGAGTAGGGTCCCCAAATCACCTGTCTCCACCAAACTACCTAGAAAACCTTCAAATTATCCTGAAAATCTATGAATTCGGCCTGAGATTTAAAGAGAGACCAGCTGGAATGCTGCAGTGAGAAGAGTTCGCGCTTCTATCAAGGTAGGAAGACGGGGAAAAAGAAGTAAAGAAACAAAGGCCTCCAAGGGGGAGGGGCCCACGAGGAGCCGGGCTGAGGCCGGGGCGAGTGTCCCCAGGACAGGAGAGCCCCGTCCCGGAGACGCAGGAGCTGCACCGACCTTCCTGGGGGAAAGGGGCTCGCGGGGAGTTGGAGCAGGACCCAGGAGGGCGGGGATGCCCTCGGGCTCCCGGGGACAGTAACAGCAACTGCGCGCCCAGGAGAGTGCGCCGAGCTCCCTAAGGGCTGCAGCGCGCACGGCGGGACCCGGCGGGACCCGGAGCAGCTGAAGGGGCTCGGGCGGCGGCTCCGCGGAGGGGGTTGCGCGGCCCGGGAGCGCGAATCCACCAGCGCAGGCTCCGGAGCACAGGGCGCCGGGACACAGCCCAGGATCCGGCCTCCCCCGGGACAGGCAGAGGCCGGGAGGGCCCAGGACAGCAAGGACGCTCCTGCCCCAGCTGAGCACATCAGCGGCCCCGCCCCGGAGCCTCCAGGCCCTGCAGACGGAGTTCCTGCCGGAGCTGAATCCGGTTTCCAGAGCTGCCCCGCCACTGGGGCTGTTCCTCCTGCGGCCTCACGGGGTAAACAACCCCCACTGAGCCCTGCACCAGGCAGGGGCACAGCAGCTCCCCCAACTGCTAACACCTGAAAATCAGCACAACAGGCCCCTCCCCCAGAACACCAGCTAGACGGACAACTTCCAGGAGAAGCCAAGGGACTCAAAGTACACAGAATCAGAAGATACTCCCCGGTGGTTCTTTTTTTGTTTGTTTGTTTTTGTTTTTGTTTTTGTTTCTGTTTTGTTTTGCTTTTTGATTTGTTTCCTTCCCCCACCCCCTTTTTTTCTCCTTTCTTTTTCTTTCTCTTTTTCTTCTTTTTTTTTTTTTTCGTTTTTTTTTTCTTTTTCTTCCCCTTTTTTTTTCTCTTTCTCTTTTCTTTCCTTCTTTCTCTCCTCTCTTTTTCTCTTTTTCCCAATACAACTTGCTTTTGGCCACTCTGCACTGAGCAAAATGACTAGAAGGAAAACCTCACCTCAAAAGAAAGAATCAGAAACAGTCCTCTCTCCCACAGAGTTACAAAATCTGGATTACAATTCAATGTCAGAAAGCCAATTCAGAAGCACTATTATACAGCTACTGGTGGCTCTAGAAAAAAGTATAAAGGACTCAAGAGACTTCATGACTGCAGAATTTAGAGCTAATCAGGCAGAAATTAAAAATCAATTGAATGAGATGCAATCCAAACTAGAAGTCCTAACGACGAGGGTTAACGAGGCGGAAGAACGAGTGAGTGACCTAGAAGACAAGTTGATAGCAAAGAGGGAAACTGAGGAAAAAAGAGACAAACAATTAAAAGACCATGAAGATAGATTAAGGGAAATAAACGACAGCCTGAGGAAGAAAAACCTACGTTTAATTGGGGTTCCCGAGGGCGCCGAAAGGGACAGAGGGCCAGAATATGTATTTGAACAAATTCTAGCTGAAAACTTTCCTAATCTGGGAAGGGAAACAGGCATTCAGATCCAGGAAATAGAGAGATCCCCCCCTAAAATCAATAAAAACCGTTCAACACCTCGACATTTAATTGTGAAGCTTGCAAATTCCAAAGATAAGGAGAAGATCCTTAAAGCAGCAAGAGACAAGAAATCCCTGACTTTTATGGGGAGGAGTATTAGGGTAACAGCAGACCTCTCCACAGAGACCTGGCAGGCCAGAAAGGGCTGGCAGGATATATTCAGGGTTCTAAATGAGAAGAACATGCAACCAAGAATACTTTATCCAGCAAGGCTCTCATTCAAAATGGAAGGAGAGATAAAGAGCTTCCAAGACAGGCAGCAACTAAAAGAATATGTGACCTCCAAACCAGCTCTGCAAGAAATTTTAAGGGGGCCTCTTAAAATTCCCCTTTAAGAAGAAGTTCAGTGGAACAGTCCACAAAAACAAAGACTGAATAGATATCATGATGACACTAAACTCATATCTGTCAATAGTAACTCTGAATGTGAACGGGCTTAATGACCCCATCAAAAGGCACAGGGTTTCAGACTGGATAAAAAAGCAGGACCCATCTATTTGCTGTCTACAAGAGACTCATTTTAGACAGAAGGACACCTACAGCCTGAAAATAAAAGGTTGGAGAACCATTTACCATTCGAATGGTCCTCAAAAGAAAGCAGGGGTAGCCATCCTTATATCAGATAAACTAAAATTTACCCCAAAGACTGTACTGAGAGATGAAGAGGGACACTATATCATACTTAAAGGATCTATTCAACAAGAGGACTTAACAATCCTCAATATATATGCTCCGAATGTGGGAGCTGCCAAATATATAAATCAATTATTAACCAAAGTGAAGAAATACTTAGATAATAATACACTTATACTTGGTGACTTCAATCTAGCTCTTTCTATACTCGATAGGTCTTCTAAGCAAAACATCTCCAAAGAAACGAGAGCTTTAAATGATACACTGGACCAGATGGATTTCACAGATATCTACAGAACTTTACATCCAAACTCAACTGAATACACATTCTTCTCAAGCGCACATGGAACTTTCTCCAGAATAGACCACATATTGGGTCACAAATCGGGTCTGAACCGATACCAAAAGATTGGGATTGTCCCCTGCATATTCTCGGACCATAATGCCTTGAAATTAGAACTAAATCACAACAAGAAGTTTGGAAGGACCTCAAACACATGGAGGTTAAGGACCATCCTGCTAAAAGATAAAAGGGTCAACCAGGAAATTAAGGAAGAATTAAAAAGATTCATGGAAACTAATGAGAATGAAGATACAACCGTTCAAAATCTTTGGGATGCAGCAAAAGCAGTCCTAAGGGGGAAATACATCGCAATACAAGCATCCATTCAAAAACTGGAAAGAACTCAAATACAAAAGCTAACCTTACACATAAAGGAGCTAGAGAAAAAACAGCAAATAGATCCTACACCCAAGAGAAGAAGGGAGTTAATAAAGATTCGAGCAGAACTCAACGAAATCGAGACCAGAAGAACTGTGGAACAGATCAACAGAACCAGGAGTTGGTTCTTTGAAAGAATTAATAAGATAGATAAACCATTAGCCAGCCTTATTAAAAAGAAGAGAGAGAAGACTCAAATTAATAAAATCATGAATGAGAAAGGAGAGATCACTACCAACACCAAGGAAATACAAACGATTTTAAAAACATATTATGAACAGCTATACGCCAATAAATTAGGCAATCTAGAAGAAATGGACGCATTCCTGGAAAGCCACAAACTACCAAAACTGGAACAGGAAGAAATAGAAAACCTGAACAGGCCAATAACCAGGGAGGAAATTGAAGCAGTCATCAAAAACCTCCCAAGACACAAGAGTCCAGGGCCAGATGGCTTCCCAGGAGAATTTTATCAAACGTTTAAAGAAGAAATCATACCTATTCTCCTAAAGCTGTTTGGAAAGATAGAAAGAGATGGAGTACTTCCAAATTCGTTCTATGAGGCCAGCATCACCTTAATTCCAAAGCCAGACAAAGACCCCGCCAAAAAGGAGAATTACAGACCAATATCCCTGATGAACATGGATGCAAAAATTCTCAACAAGATACTGGCCAATAGGATCCAACAGTACATTAAGAAAATTATTCACCATGACCAAGTAGGATTTATCCCTGGGACACAAGGCTGGTTCAACACCCGTAAAACAATCAATGTGATTCATCATATCAGCAAGAGAAAAACCAAGAACCATATGATCCTCTCATTGGATGCAGAGAAAGCATTTGACAAAATACAGCATCCATTCCTGATCAAAACTCTTCAGAGTGTAGGGATAGAGGGAACATTCCTCGACATCTTAAAAGCCATCTATGAAAAGCCCACAGCAAATATCATTCTCAATGGGGAAGCACTGGGAGCCTTTCCCCTAAGATCAGGAACAAGACAGGGATGTCCACTCTCACCACTGCTATTCAACATAGTACTGGAAGTCCTAGCCTCAGCAATCAGACAACAAAAAGACATTAAAGGCATTCAAATTGGCAAAGAAGAAGTCAAACTCTCTCTCTTCGCTGATGACATGATACTCTACATAGAAAACCCAAAAGTCTCCACCCCAAGATTGCTAGAACTCATACAGCAATTCGGTAGCGTGGCAGGATACAAAATCAATGCCCAGAAGTCAGTGGCATTTCTATACACTAACAATGAGACTGAAGAAAGAGAAATTAAGGAGTCAATCCCATTTACAATTGCACCCAAAAGCATAAGATACCTAGGAATAAACCTCACCAAAGATGTAAAGGATCTATACCCTCAAAACTATAGAACACTTCTGAAAGAAATTGAGGAAGACACAAAGAGATGGAAAAATATTCCATGCTCATGGATTGGCAGAATTAATATTGTGAAAATGTCAATGTTACCCAGGGCAATATACACGTTTAATGCAATCCCTATCAAAATACCATGGACTTTCTTCAGAGAGTTAGAACAAATTATTTTAAGATTTGTGTGGAATCAGAAAAGACCCCGAATAGCCAGGGGAATTTTAAAAAAGAAAACCATATCTGGGGGCATCACAATGCCAGATTTCAGGTTGTACTACAAAGCTGTGGTCATCAAGACAGTGTGGTACTGGCACAAAAACAGACACATAGATCAATGGAACAGAATAGAGAATCCAGAAGTGGACCCTCAACTTTATGGGCAACTAATATTCGATAAAGGAGGAAAGACTATCCATTGGAAGAAAGACAGTCTCTTCAATAAATGGTGCTGGGAAAATTGGACATCCACATGCAGAAGAATGAAACTAGACCACTCTCTTTCACCATACACAAAGATAAACTCAAAATGGATGAAAGATCTAAATGTGAGACAAGATTCCATCAAAATCCTAGAGAAGAACACAGGCAACACCCTTTTTGAACTCGGCCATAGTAACTTCTTGCAAGGTACATCCACGAAGGCAAAAGAAACAAAAGCAAAAATGAACTATTGGGACTTCATCAAGATAAGAAGCTTTTGCACAGCAAAGGATACAGTCAACAAAACTCAAAGACAACCTACAGAATGGGAGAAGATATTTGCAAATGACATATCAGATAAAGGGCTAGTTTCCAAGATCTATAAAGAACTTATTAAACTCAACACCAAAGAAACAAACAATCCAATCATGAAATGGGCAAAAGACATGAACAGAAATCTCACAGAGGAAGACATAGACATGGCCAACATGCATATGAGAAAATGCTCTGCATCACTTGCCATCAGGGAAATACAAATCAAAACTACAATGAGATACCACCTCACACCAGTGAGAATGGGGAAAATTAACAAGGCAGGAAACAACAAATGTTGGAGAGGATGCGGAGAAAAGGGAACCCTCTTACACTGTTGGTGGGAATGTGAACTGGTGCAGCCACTCTGGAAAACTGTGTGGAGGTTCCTCAAACAGTTAAAAATATACCTGCCCTACGACCCAGCAATTGCACTGTTGGGGATTTACCCCAAAGATACAAATGCAATGAAACGCCGGGACACCTGCACCCCGATGTTTCTAGCAGCAATGGCCACTATAGCCAAACTGTGGAAGGAGCCTCGGTGTCCAACGAAAGATGAATGGATAAAGAAGATGTGGTTTATGTATACAATGGAATATTACTCAGCTATTAGAAATGACAAATACCCACCATTTGCTTCAACGTGGATGGAACTGGAGGGTATTATGCTGAGTGAAGTAAGTCAGTCAGAGAAGGACAAACATTATATGTTCTCATTCTTTTGGGGAATATAAATAATAGTGAAAGGGAAAATAAGGGAAGGGAGAAGAAATGTGTGGGAAATATCAGAAAGGGAGACAGAACGTAAAGACTGCTAACTCTGGGAAACGAACTAGGGGTGGTAGAAGGGGAGGAGGGCGGGGGGTGGAAGTGAATGGGTGACGGGCACTGGGTATTCTGTATGTTAGTAAATTGAACACCAATAAAAAAAAAAATAGGAAAAAAAAAAAAAAAAAAAGAAAAAAAAAAAAACAAAATTATAACAGCCACAATATATTGGATGATTATAGCTTATGGATAAGTGAAATGAATGACAGCAATGTTATAAAGGATGGGAGGGAAGAATTGGAATACTATGTTATAAGATACTTGTACTACATGTGAAGCAAAATAGTGTTATCTGAAAATGGACTTAGTAAATGAGAACCCTATGGCAACCACTAAATTTTTTTTATAGAGAAGTACAAATGATATACTAACAGAGGAGCAAAAAATATAATTACACAAAATGCCCAATTAAAACCAGAGAAGAGGGATGTCTGGGTAGCTCAGTGGTTGAGCATCTGCCTTCAGCTCAGGGAATGATCCCAGTCCAGGGATCGAGTCCCACATCAGGCTCCCTGTGAGGAGCCTGCTTCTCCCTCTGCCTATGTCTCTGCCTCTGTCTCTCTCTGTGTCTCTGATGAATAAATAAATAAAATCTTTTAAAAATAAAAAATAAATAAAACCAGAGAGGAGAAAAAAGTGAAAGACAAAAGAAAAAAAAGTAATAAGGGCAACAGACAATAGTAATGAATATGGTAGATAATGATTCAACTATTATCAACAAACACTTGAAGTGTCAATGGTTTAAATACATCAATTAAAAGACAGAGACTGTCAGAGTGGATTAAAAAATGAGACTCATGTGTTATCTATAAGAAATCCTCTTTAAATATAAAGACATAGATTAAAGTAAGGACACAAAAAAAGATATACCATGTTAACACTGATCAAGACAAAGCAAAAGTAGCTCTATCAATTTCAGACAGAGCAGGCCTCAAATAAAGATGGTTATTTGGGATAGAGAAGACCATTGCATAATGATAAAGAGGTCAATACTCCAAGAAATATAACAATCTTTACTATGTATGTGCCTAACAGCATAGTGTCCAAATATGTGAGGCAAAAACTGATAGAATTGCAAGGAGAGGTAGACAACCCACTATTGTAGTTGGAGACTCCACTACCACTGTATCACTATTTGACAAATCCAGCAGGCCAAACATCAGTAGGACACAGCTGAACTCAATAGAACCATCAATAAACTAGATCTAATGGACACCTATAGAAAATCTCATCTAACAACAGCAAGCCCACATGGAACATTCACTAAGATAGACTACTTCCTGGGCTACTTAAAAAAATGTATAAGAATAGAAATCAGACAAAGTATGTTCTCAGACCACAGTAAAATTAAGGTAGAAATCAATAACAGAAAGAGAAGTAAAAAAAAAAACCCTCCAAATATATAGAGATTATACACCACATTTCTAAATAACATGCAAATCAAAGAAATCTCAAAAGAAATTTTTAAATATTTGGAAATAAATGAAAGTGAAAATGCAATTTACCAAAATTTTTGGTTTCAGGGAAAGCAGTTCTTAAAGGGTAATTTATAGCATTGTATGGATATATTAGAAAAGAAGAAAGATCAAAAATCAATAATCTAAGTTTCCAACCTTAGGAACCTAGAAAAGGAGAGCAAATTAAATACAAAGTAAGCATAAGAAAAGAAATAATAAAAAGTAGAGCTGAAAACAGTGAAACTTAAAACAAAAACTCAATAGAGAAATCAATAAAAATAAAAGCAGTTTCTTTGAAAAGATCAATAAAATTGAAATGCTTTCAGGCAAATTAACTTAGAAAAAAAGGGGGATAATAATACAAATTCGGAAAACTCTATCTATTGAAGATATTGAATCAATAATTAGTAACTTTCTAAAACAGAAAGTGACAGGCACAGAGGGTTCATCAAATGTTCTACCAAACATTTAAGAAATAAATTAGGGCAGCCCGGGTGGCTCAGCGGTTTGGCGCTGACTTCAACCCAGGGCCTGATCCTGGGACCCAGGATTGAGTTCCATGTCGGGCTCCCTGCATGGAGCCTGCTTCTCCCTCTGCCTGTGTCTCTGACTCTCTCTCTCTCTGTCTCTCATGAATAAATAAGTCTTCAAAAAAAAGGTTAAGAAATAAATT
Source organism: Canis lupus dingo (assembly GCF_003254725.2). NCBI lineage: Eukaryota > Metazoa > Chordata > Mammalia > Carnivora > Canidae > Canis > Canis lupus. Next base: position 19,210,774 of record NC_064277.1, read on the forward strand.
ACACCAGTTGTAATCTACAATCTTTTCCAGACAATAGAAGCAGAGGGAATACTTTCCAACTCATTTTTGAGGCCTGCATTACCCTAAAACCAAAATCAGACAAAGACACTAGAAGAAGGGATGTTACCCATCACATCAACAAGTTAAGAAGAAAGAAGGGCAGCCCCGGTAGCTCCGCGGTTTAGCGTCGCCTTCAGCCCAGGGCATGATCCTGGAGGCCCGGGATCGAGTCCACGTCAGGCTCCCTGTATGGAGCCTGTTTCTCCCTCTGCCTGTGCCTCTGCACCCCCGCCCCCTCTCTAATAAATAAAAATAGTTTTTTTAAAAAAAGAAGAAAAAATGATATGATCATAATCAATAAATCTAGAAAGAATGTCTTTAAAAAATCTAACACGTACGGTGTAAAAAAAAAAAAAACTCTCAGAAAGTGAGAGATAGAGCAGAACTTCCTAAGCTTGATAAAGAACATCAACAAAAACCCTATAGCTAACATCTTACTTAATGGTGAAAAACCAGATGATTTTCCACTAAAATCAGAAGTGTGACGAGAATATTCCCTCTTATCACTCCTATACAACAACATATTAAAAGTCCTTGCTAATGAAATAAGACAAGAAAAGTGAATAAAAGGTATACTGGTTGGGAAGAAAGAAATATAATGATCTTTGTTTACAGAAACATGATTGTTTATGTGGAGAATCCCAAAGAATCAACCCAAAGAATCCCAAAGAATAAAACCTCCTAGAACTAATAAGTTATTATAGCAATAGTGCAGAAACCAAAGTTAGTATACAAACATCAATCAAGTTCCTAAAAAGCAGAAAAAATAATTGGAATTTCAAATTAAAAACACAACACTATTTGCATTAGTACCTCTCAAAAAAGGAAATACTTAGGTAAAACCCAAACAAAATATATTTCAGATCTACATGAAGAAGACTCAAACTTCTGATGAAAAAAAAAAAAATCAATGTATATAAATGGAGAGTTAGGCCAAGCTCATGGATATGAAGACTCAATACTGTTAGGATGTCAATTCTTCCCGGGGTTCCTGGGTGCCTCGGCTGGTTAAGGCATCTACCTTCAGCTCAGGTCATAATACTGGTGTCCTGGTATCAAGCCCCACATTGGGCTCCCCACTTAGTGGAGAGCCTGATTTTCCCTCTCCCTCTGCCTCTGCCCCTGTTTGTGCTCTCTCTGTCCCTCTGTCTCTCTCTCAAAAATAAATAAATTTTTTTTTAAAGATAACAGTTCTTCCCAATTTAATCCATAGATTCACCTCGATCCCAATTAAAATCCCAGCAAGTTATTTTGTGGATATCAACTAAAGTGAATATCTAAAGTTCATATGGAAAGAGAAAATTCCCAGCATAACCAAGACAATACTGAAGAACAAAGTGGGATAATTGACACTATCCAGCTTGGTGACATACTGTTATGCTATAGTAATCAAGTCAGTATGGCATGGGTGAAAAAATAGACAAATAGATCAGTGGAACAGAATAGAGGGCCCAGAAATAGATCCATGAAAACACGGTCAAGTGATCTTTGACAAAAGACCAAAAGCAACTCGATGGAGAAAAGACAATGTTTGCAGTAGATGGTGCAAGAATGACCAGACTCCCAAATGCAAAAAGAAAAAAATGAATCTAGACACGGCCTTCAGATCTTTCACAAAAATTAACTCAAAATGAATCATAGGCCTAAATATAAAATGCAAATCCATAAAATGTGAAGATGATATAGAAGAAAACCTAGGTCACCCGGAGTTCGGTGATGACTTTTGACTTGCAACAGCAAAAGCGTGATCCACGAAGACAATCTTGATAAATTGAACATAGTTTGATGCAACAGTACTGGTGCTTCATGCTTACTTTAAGTGGTGAATTCGTAGGTCTTATTTTACTACTAAGTATCAAAACTTGCATGCTACTACCTATCTTTTTATACGTAAAATTATTATACAATTTCAATTTTTTTTAAGGTTGGGCCCCAAGATGCCCAGTGTAGGGGATTGACAGATTCTTTGATGACAAACTGATCTTCAGAACACCAAATGTGATATGTCATTGCCCATCGTATTGCGAATTAATCCTAGAGGAATAATACACAACAGATTGAAGTCATCTTTTTTTTTTATTTTTTTACTTGCTGGGCACTGCAATAAAGGCCTCTGATAGAGAAACATCAAGAATTGGGTAGAACATGAGAAAGGCAAAGCTTTACAATTCATTTTTTTAAAGCCAAGAAATAAATCAGAAACCAAAACCAAAAACAAGACCAAAAACAAAACCACCAACTTAGAAGACAGCAAGGAGAGAGAAAAATTTAGTTTTACTGTACCAGGACTATAGAGTGCTGTGCTCAGCCCTTCTCTGAAGTTCTGATGTGTGCAGAGTCAGGCCCTGAGCCAAAGGCAGATGCTCAACCACTGAGCCACCCAGGCGTCCCCAGGAATTGCTCTTGATAAAAACTGGAGTTCCTCCAGACTACTGTCCAGCTATGTTCAGTCTCCTTCTCAAAGGCCTTGGGCACAACTTGCTCATGGATGGGTTACCAACAGGTAAGACACTGATAAGAACAGAAAGAGTTGAGGAGCAGGGATTTCCACTGCTACTGCGCTGAGGGCCCTGCAGCTTTCATAGTAATTATTTTTTAAAAGATTTATTTACTTTTTATTTTATTTTTTTAATGATAGTCACAGAGAGAGAGAGGCAGAGACACAGGCAGAGGGAGAAGCAGGCTCCATGCACCGGGAGCCCGATGTGGGATTCGATCCCAGGTCTCTAGGATCGCGCCCTGGGCCAAAGGCAGGCGCCAAACCCTGCGCCACCCAGGGATCCCCTTATTTACTTATTTTAGAGAGAGTGTGTGTGTGTGCATGAGCAGGGGCAAGGGGCAGAGGGAGAGGGAGACAAGCAGACTCCCCCCTGAGCAAGGAGCCCCACTGAGGGCTGGACTGGGGACCCTGATCAGGACCTGAGCGGAAATCAAGAGTGAGCTACTTAAAAGACTGAGCCACCTGGGTGCCCCACTTTCATAGTAATTTCATGAAAATACCAGAACTGGGGGAAAACTAGAGTAAGAAAGACCTTTCTGAGCCATTCTTGCTGCTTTATTTCTTCTTGCCCTGTTCCACCTCCAAATTGCATGGCTTACTTCCTAGCATCTCTACTTTCTCTTACTCCTTCCTTCTCTGAGGTCCCCTGTTTCTCAGGCTGTCACCACCTGTATGGCCTCAGCTTGGATGCACCCACCCCCCAGTGACCATCTTCCAAGCCCAAATCCCTCCCTACTGCCCAGTGTTAGCAGTTGGCATCTTGGTCCTGGCTATTCCCGTTCTTTCGCAGCACGCATTTCATGGAAGAACAGAGACAATAAAGCAATACTCTATTAAATATTTGTGGAGATACACACCCAACCCAGTTTAAAACCTTCCTAAAGGCTCTGCTCTTTTTTAATGCTATTTATTATACTTTGGGGTAAAATACATATAGCCCATATATACTTTTCATCTTTTAATTGTTAGCTTCTTAAATTAAAAATGACAAAGATACTCTCTCCATGGTAAAATTACCAAGATTTTTTTCTCCTGTTTCTTTTGGCAATTATTTGGCATAACTGAAATAGGTAGTGCTAACTTTATAATGAAATTCTACATTATTTATGAAGGCTTCTCTTGTTTTAGGATGACTATTTTCCTTACCAGGGAAAGGAGGTGACAGAAAAGAAAAGGAAATAGACACCATCCTCTGGCCTCTTCCTACCCCTAAAAGCTGCTACACCCAAAACTGCTTGCAGGACACTGAATGAACCTGAGGTGGAAAGCCTCAACTCTCAGAATTAAGTATAATAATAAAGCTTCTATTGCTTCAATTATCAAAAATAGAGTGGTTTCAATGTAACCTCCCAAACTTAATTATATAGCAGCATAATTAAGGAGTCTTTCTTTTTTTAAAATAAATTTATTTTTTATTGGTGTTCAATTTGCCAACTTACAGAATAACACCCGGTGCTCATCCCGTCAAATGCCCCCCTCAGTGCCCGTCACCCATTCACCTCCACCCCCCCCCGCCTCCTCCCCTTCCACCACCCCTAGTTCGTTTCCCAGAGTTAGGAGTCTTTCATGTTCTGTCTTAAGGAGACTTTCCAGACTGTTTGGGAAAATTCTAAGGCCAGCCATGCTTATTGCACAAATTCAGTTATCCTACAAAGACCTTTCTCCTGGCTCTGTCTTGGCTTTCAACAACTCTTTCTTACTTTGCCTCACTATTCAGCCCTGCCACCACTAGACAAAGAGCCTCTTCTAGAAGTTAATGTTTTTATTTATTTATTTTTAAAGATTTATCTATTTATTCATGAGAGACACAGAGAGGCAGAGACATAGGCAGAGGGAGAAGCAGGCCCTTTGCAGGAGCTTGATGTGGTACTCCATCCTAGATCCAGAGATCACGACCTGAGCCAAAGGCAGCCACCCAACCACTGAGCCACCCAGGCATCCCTAGAAGTCAATGGTTTTAAAAACCACAGGAAAAACAGCCTAAGTTTTAAGATGGTAGAAGAAGAGCATTTTAAGCTGGTTGAAAAAAAGAAAGTGCCTAGAGGTATTTTAACAACATATTGCAGCATTGAGCACTTGACTCACGTTATGCTTTGAAAGATAAGAGATTGATAGGTGCTGAATTTCTTCTAAAACTATAAACATGAATCCAATAATGGAAGGGATGTGGGGATCAGATCCTATGATGATTCTTAATATACACACTGCTCATTTTAGATCATGCAAATTGAAGTTGGTCTTTGCTCTATGAAAAGTATATCAAGAGTATTGCAAATGTTTGCTTCTTTTCTTTACTAATTCGTATTCTTTCCATACAGTCCTGTTAAATAAAATAAGCTGGAAAACAAATTAGTGAGGGGAACCCTTGTGCACTGCTGGTGGGAATGCAAATTGGTGCAGCTGCTATAGAAAACAGTATGGAGGTTCCTCAGACAATTAAAAATAGAACTACCATATGATCCAGCAATTCTACTTCTAGGTGTTTATCTGAAGGAAATGAAATAGCTATCTTAAGAATATGTACACATCCCTATGCTCACTGTAACATTATTCACAATAGCCAAGACATGGAAATACCTAAGAGTCAGTCCTTTGATGGATGAATAAATAAAGAAAATGTGATATATATTTAGCCATGAAAGTTATTCAGCCATAACAAAGAAGGAAATTCTGCAACCTGCAACACCATGGATGGAATTTGAGGGCATTTTGCTAAGTGAAATAAGTTAGAGAAAGACAAATATGGTATGATGTCACTTACATGTGGAATCTGAAAAAAACCAAACTCATAGACACAGAGATTGGTGATTGCCAGAAGTGGGAAGTGGGGAGGTGGGTGACATGGGTGAAGGTAGTATAGATTTCCAGTTATAAAGTAAATAAGTTCTGGAGATGTAATGTACAGCATGTTGACTATAGTTAAGTTGAAAAATAAACAAACAAAAAAAAATTAGAGAGGCAATTAAGAAGTGAAAAAGTATGGGGATCCCTGGGTGGTGCAGCGGTTTGGTGCCTGCCTTTGGCCCAGGGCGCAATCCTGGAGACCCGGGATCGAGTCCCACATCAGGCTCCATGCATGGAGCCTGCTTCTCCCTCTGTCTGTGTCTAGCCTCTCTATCTGTGTGTCTCTCATGAATAAATAAATAAAATCTTTATTTAAAAAAAAAGAAGTGAAAAAGTAGGCACCTGGCTGGCTTAGTTGGTAGAGCCTGCAGAACTTGGTCTTGGGGTTGTGAGTTTCAGCCCCACACTGGGCAGAGAGACTATTCTTAAAAAGAAGAAGAAATGAGTGTTGTCTTAAAGATAATATGTAGATAGAGCTTAGCAGGCATAATGCTTTGTAGAGTGCTGCATGTTTGTTAGAAAAACTAATCCAGCTCCAACATTTTAGAGCCAACACAGAGAAATATGATCAGTTACATGGTTCAGGGTTTATTGGATAAAACAAACCAGGGCTCATGAGAAGTCCTAGCTATTCCTTGGTTCTGAGATCCTGAAATCACAATTCCTCTGAGAATATTCACAGAAATAACACTGTTTAAACATCATAAACAACAAAAATTATTCAACTCAGTAAATGTTTATTGAGCATCTATAATGTGTCATTAATTTTATGTCTCAAAAAAATTTTTATGTCTCAACTTGACTGGACCATGGATGCCCAGATAGATGGTCAAATAATATTCTGGATGTTTCTGTAAAGATGGTTTTGGATGAGATTAACATCTGAACCTGTGGACTTCCAGTAAGCCCTTTGCAATGTGGGTGGGCTTCATCCTATCAATTCAAGGTTCAAATAGAGCAAAAGACTGATCTGTGTAGACATATATATACAGACACATCCTACTGGTTCTGTTTTCTGCAGAACTATAATTAATGTAGTAGAAAACTTTTCAGGGTCTTCCTACCCTCCAACTATCAAAACTCTCTATCAAACCATAGGGGCACAGGTAGGCCCTCTTCTAGTACATGATCCTCACTTCTGAGACTCAGCTGATTGGAAGAGTCTCTTGCCCTGGAATTGGAACTGGGATTAAGAGAAATTACTGTCCATCTCTTGAATGGAGGAGATGTAACCATTCTAGAGTATCAGGTAGCCATTCTTCCCATGCGCTGAGTAGCAGAGAAAGCCATAGCAATTAGAGAAGAGAGAATTCTGAGAGTTGAGAGAACCAGAGATGAGACGAAAAGAGTAATGAGTTCCACATGCTTCCTGAAGCCAGCTGCCCAGGAATTCTCCTTATAATAAATTCTTCATTGCTTAACTGGGCTTGAGTTTGTTGTTTTTATTACTTGCCACCCAAAGAGTCTAATGAATATAACCTAGTGTGTCACACAGTGTGTCAGCTACTAAGGATACAGAGATTAAAAAAAAAAAAAAGATATGGTTTCAGTGCCACACTCTCACCCCACCACCTCCCCACCAAAAAAAAAGACATGGTTCCTTCCTGTAAGAAACCCCCAGTACCCAAGGGAGAGGTACACATGCAAGCAGATAAATTCCATACAGTATAACAAGTGAGGAAATATTTAGTGTAGCCAGATTCGGAAAACAAAAACAAAAACAGGATGCCTAGCTAAATTTGAATTTCAGATCAACAATAGACAATTTTTTAGTAGAAGTGTTCCCCAAATATTTTATCTGGCAACCTTAGAGATATGCTATATACAGATGTTAGACAAAGGGGGAGGGTCTTAATCCAAAGTGACTTGTCTCAGAAATCTTTTTTATTTATTTAGTTAGTTGGTTAGTTCTTTCCTGGAGAAAAGAGTGCTTGGGGTTGAGTTTTGAAGGATAAGTAAGAGTTCACCAGATGAAGAAAGGTGGTAAGAGTTTTTGAGTGAGAAAGAGAAAACCACCGGACTGAAGGCACAGAAGCAAGACACAGCAGTGTATGTGTAGAAAACACCAGCATCTTGGTATCGCTAAAGCTCACAAGCTCCAGGCAAGGAGATGAAAAATGTCAGCAAGCGTATTGGAATTAAGATGACGTGCTAAATACAAGCAATGATTTTCCTTCCTGTGCACATGCCAATTGGAATGTCAGGAAAGATATTTTAAAAGCTGTAATTCATGACACCAGAAATCTAGAAGGGCTGTAGTAGGCAGCAGATAAAAAAGAGTTAAAGAATTCCTGGAAAATAGAACATTGGTAGCATCAGATTAGCAGAGAAATAAGACGGAGAAACAGTGGCCAAAACACACATGGGAGAGAGCCACTTCATGATATTTCAAGGGTAAGAATAGATTTTCCTAAGGAAACCCCAAGTTCATTGTCAATCAATAGGAAAAAATAGAAGAGCCTAGACACTTCGTGATGATAATTGTTGAAAGATCTGACTTGGAGCAGTAGGATCTGTTGGATTCCCCTCCGCCTCCCATGTGGCTATCCAACAGTTTGCTCCCGGAATAAAGGCCTGTGGATGTTTTTTTCCTAAGAGTGGCAGGGAAAGGTCAGAATTAGGATTATTGTGTATATTTGGTCAGAAAGCAAAGGAGGAGCCATTGGTGACTCTAGACTATAGCCAATACTATGGAGGGGATAAAATTTCAAAGTGAAGTCACAGGCACTACTCCCTAAAGAGAGAATAGTGTTTCAGGAGATAGGTAGAGGGCCCCAGGTAAGAGTAAGCTGCCTCGTCCATAATCACTTGTTCTCTCTCTCTGTACACGTATTACATACACACACACATATGTATGTATATTATCTTTCTACTTTGACAAGTACACCTGAATAACAAAATATTGTTAAAATTTTTTTAAAGATTTATTTATTTGAGAGAGAGAGAGAGAGAGGCAGAGAAGTGGGCAGGGGCAGAGGGAGAGGGAAACTCAGGCAGAGCATGGAGCCCAACAGGCGGCTCAATTCTATGACTTGGAGATGATGAACTGAGCAGAAACTAAAAGTCGGAGGCTCAACCCAGTGTGGCTCCCCTGAACACCAAAATATTTTAAAGTATGCAAAGCCATGGTTTTGCAAAATATCAACAATGTCTGACTTTAATTAGTATTGCACCTCTCTATATATTCTCTAGAAGGACCAATCATATTTAGATGTATAAGGGAAAAAATCTAGAGTTCGTAAATTATTTCTTTTTCTTGACCATTTTTGTGAAATCACTTACTATATTGTTACAATCAAGATTTTTACATAATTTGTCTTCTATTGAAAGTAATTATTTAAATAGGGATTAAAATAAAATGTAATCTTTAAAATGTACAAAATTTACATCGCTTTTATCAAAATGTGTAAATTTAAGTTGATGTGATCATTACTTTTCCAGACATGTTTTTAAAAATGCTATTTTCTGGGACACCTGGGTGACTCAGTAGTTGAGCGTCAGCCTTCAGCTCAGTGCATGATCCCAGAGTCCCAGGATCGAGTCCCACATTAGGCTCCTTGTGGGGAGCCTGCCTCTTCCTCTGCCTATGTCTCTGCCTCTCTGTCTCTCATGAGTAAATAAATGAAATCTTTAAAAAAATTAATATTAACAATTTTATTTAAACATTATTAATTTTTAAATAAAATACACTAAAAGCTAGTTAAAAATTTAGTTTTCACTGTCCATCTGATTGACAATAGAAAGATTCAGTATCATGTTATATGCCTATTATGTTCTAAACATGTATATATAAATTTAACAGTAATATTAATTAATCAACATTGCAAAATTTTATTCAGCTGTCATGTACAATTGTTTCAAATATTGAGCTAATTCAAGAGAACCTCCAGATCCAGAAAGGCAAATGAGAAAACGGATGCTCAGCCTTCTTAGAGAATAATTCTTCATTATGTAAGAAACTATTGCATTCATCTTCAGAGGAAGGATTTGTCACGATAAGTAATTTGTATTTTCTCTTCCTTCAATGATTTTGTCTCTTGAATCCTCCATACTGAAATAACACCTATTTCTGAAATCGATAGGGTACAACTCACAAACCTTCATGGCATTTGGACAGGATTGTCTCTTTTGGTTTCAAAGTCACAGAGGTTTAGACAAGGAAAAGTATTTCTCTGGGGTTTAGATAATGTTAGCATGAGAGTATATGCTAAGGGATGCAGATCTTGCTGTGCCAGGACTGAGTGGAAAAGGTGTCTATGTGTTCTTTAACCATTTATTTTTGTGCAGAGCCTTTTATGTCTAGCTCTTGGTGTGTGAATGCCTCCATATGTTACCTTGTCACATGATTCAATTCTCACCTACAATCATCAAAATCAATGTTCTGTGATCAAAACCTGAACCCACCAGGGTGTCAGAGTGGTTCAGTTGTTTAAGTGTCCAACTCTTGATTTCGGCTCAGCTCACGGTCTCTGGGTCGTGAGATTGAGCCCCAACGTCTTGATCATGGGTCTCCAGGATCACGCCCTGGGCTGAAGGTGGCAGTAAACTGCTGAGCCACCCCGGCTGCCCGAGAAACAGTTTTAAAAGGAATAAGATTAGGGACCCTAGGTGGCTCAGCGGTTGAGTGTCTGCCTTTGACTCCAGGCGTGATCCTGGGGTCCAGGATTGAGTCCCACACCAGGCTCCTGCAGAGAGCTTGCTTCTCCCTCTGCCTGTGTCTCTGCCTCTCTCTCTCTGTCTCTCATGAATAAATAAATAACATCTTTGAAAAAAAAAAAGGAATAAGATTAGAAGCAGGAAACAATTTAGGAATCTATTTAATAGTCCAGATGAGAGTTGATGGAGGCCTGAACTAATGCATGAGATAAGGAAAATAGTCTGAAAGTACTCAGTATGATATAATCATTAGAATACAATGATTGATTAGAGGTAAGGAATGAGAATTAAGTCAGTCAAGGATAATACCCAGGTTTCTGGTGTTTTGACTGACAGGATCATTGTGTTGCTAATTGATTTTGAAAAACGGGAGCAGAAGTAGATTTGGTTAAAATTAAAATTCGAAAAATAATAGTCATAACAAATAACAGCAAATAATAATGATGAATGATACTTACTGAGCTTCTACTATATGCTATCTATGACTCCATTTCATTCTTAAACTAGCTATACCTATTATTCCAGTTAATGCTATCCACATTTTGGCAGGAAAAAAGCTGAGGTGTACCAAAGTCAACTAACTTGCCAAAACTCATAGACAATACCCTTGATAAATAGCATTATTGTTATAGTAGCAAATAGGGTATTAGGATTGTTTCTTATAATGTCTGCATTAATTTACTGCTGTATAACAAAGTACCAAAATATATTGGTTTAAACCAACAATAAACATTCATCGTATCACACATTTTCTATGGATCAGGAATTCAGGAGCAGCTTAGTTAGGTAGTTCTGGCTTGGCATGTCTCATGTGGTTGTAATCAAGATGTCAGCCAGGGCAATAGTCATCTGATGGCATGACTGGGACTAGAGGGTTCACTTCAAGATGGTGCACTCTCATGGTGGCACATTGGTGCCATGATTGGCAGGAGTCTTCAGTTCCTTCCCATGTGGACCTCTCCATAGGACTGCTTGATGTCCTCATGACATGGCCTCTGACTTCCCCAGAGTGAATGATCCAAGAAAGAAAGAGATAGGAGTTACCTTGTCTTTTGTCTTCACCTCAGAAATCACATAGTGTCATTTCCTCAGTGTCCAACTGATTAAGAAGATCTGCCAGATTGAGTGTGGGAAGAGAATATAGAGAGGTGAGCATCACTGGGCTCTTCTTGGATTCTGGTGCCATGTTTCCCTGAATTTGCTGGTGTGGCAATATGTCACAATACCTTCAACAGTGCAGTCTGGGTCTCAGCTCATCTGATTTAACTCATGGATAGATTTTTAGAGACAAGTATGCACTCCATACCCTGAAGGCAATCCTTTATTAATATTGAATCTGTCAACCAAGCTTTAGTCAATGTTGAGCATCAGGAACTTTGACACTGTAATCCCTGACCAGTTCCTTGAGGGCAAGAAGCCTCCCTCGGTGGTTAACGGTATAGAAGGCCTAGCATAACCGATTTCTGTCTACGTGGAACCCACATCCCTGGCCACTTTCTGTCCATTCATACATTCCAGTCTCATCCATCCTTTTCCCCACCGTGGAGCCTTTGAAATTGTAATTGCTTCTGCCTGGAATGCGTTGGCTTGCTTCCTCTTGCTCTCTCTCTCCCTCAGCTTCTTGTTCTAGACTTCAGCTTACTTGTCATTACCTCAGGGAGAATGTCCCTGCTCAAATGGGACTCAAAAGGAGCAATGGCCTCTCATAATTGGGGGTTCTGAGCTATGTGCTGCCAGGAAGCAGGTGAAAAGATGTCTGTTTTACCTGAGGAAGGCAGCTACATTAGCACTCTCCTGGGGGGAAAAATCGCAACATTTGTTATGGTTGTCATGAATAATAAAGACAATTATGGCCACCATTTGTCAGTACTTAGATGGCAGTTGTGCTCTTTCCTCAGCTCTTTCAAGAATTTACTTGGATAGGGACCACCTGGGTGGCATCTGCCATCGGCCCAGAGCGTGATCCTAATCCCGGATTGAGTCCCACATAGAGCTCTCTGTGGAGAGCCTGCCTTTCTCTCTCTCTGCCAATGTCTCTGCCCCTCTTTCTCTGTCTCTCATGATAAATAAATAAAATCTTTTTTTAAAAAAAATTTTACTTGCATAAAACAATGGTGAATCAGAAGGACTTTACTAAAGATGTCACAGGAGAATGAGAAGTAAACAATAGATATTCCTTTTGCTCTGACATAGAAATATTTGGTTTGGATGGGAGGTTCTACTTTTTTTTTTAAGTAGACTCCATGCCCAGCATGGAGCCCAGTGTGGAGCTTGAACTCACTATCCTGAGATCAAGACCTGAGCTGAGATCAACAGACACTTCACAGACTGAGTCACCCAGGCACCCTGATATAGAGATATTTCATCTAGTGTTGTGCTGTAAATTCTTACTAACCAGGTCTTTGGAAGGTGGGAAGGCTCATTTGTAGAGTTGCCAAGTGCCGTGGTATAAATATTCTCACCATGGTTAATTTTACACTGTCAACATGATATCACCAAACACAGAGCTGGAAGGAGATGCCAACAATCAGCCCTAGGAAGCCAATAGGAGCCAGCTCCAGCACATCCTAACACCTTGTCAACACCAGCATTTTAATTCTTTTTTCTTCTTCAGATTTACTCCATCTCTCAGCTCCTAAACATCACACGTTGTCTATCCAGACCCTATTCAACATTCATAAAAGCAAAAGGCCTTCAGTTAATGGATTCACTCTTCCTAGAAGGCAGTCTATTTTGATAACAGAGCTTGACTCTTTGGGTCTTAGGCCAAAGAAGCCCATCAAAGTGTTTCTTCTAAACTCATGTACTACAGACAAGAGTAATTCGAGAGAATGTTTCTTGTTTCTCCTTATAGATATTTCATCTCAATTATAATCTTTGTAACTATCATTTGGGATATTATTTAAGATTTTTTATTTATTCATGAGAGACATAGAGAGAAAGAGAGAGACAGAGACAGAGAGGCAGAGACATAGGCAGAGGGAGAAGCAGGTTCCATGCAAGGAGACTGATGTAGGACTCAATTCCAGGATTCCAGGATCATCCCCTGAGCCAAAGGCAGATGCTTAACCACTGAGTCACCCAGGTGTCCCTCATTTGGGATATTATTACCCAATTTTCCAATTAGGAACTTGAAATTGAGGGAGCTTTTTTTCCAGTTTTATACCTTTATTTGACAATCAGTGATTAGTTCTCATTCACAGTAACTGTAGATTTTTTTAAGTGGTGACAAGTGTATAGGTAACCAATGTACAGAAATTGTTTGGTGAATCTTCATCCTCCCTATATTTTCTGGACAACGACAGATGGACAAGATACTGAACACTCTTACTCTTTAGGCTTAGATAGCTTTGTTGTGCCTGGTGTCAATGCACACATCTGGAGCTCCCATCTTCTTAATGGCAAATTTCCAGGTCTCTCTGAGTGCCTGAGGGGCAGGCTTCTTGAAACCCACTCCATGGATGCACTTGTGAATGTCGAAGGTGTATTCCCTGATCATTATTTCGTCGATGGCAGAACAGCTCCTCTCGCCACCCTTCTTCAGAGGAGCCATTCGGCAGGGCCCTGGTTGGAAAAGTTGAAGTTGAAGGATTTCTAAAAAAAGATTTCTTTCTTTCTTTCTTTCTTTCTTTCTTTCTTTCTTCTTCTTTCTTTCTTTCTTTCTTTCTTTCTTTCTTTCTTTCTTTCTTTCTTTCTTTCTTTCTTTTCTTTCCTTTCTTTCTTTCTTTCCTTTCTTTCTTTCTTTCTTTTCTTTCTTCTTTCTTTCTTTTCTAGAGAGACAATCAGCACAAGAGAGAGGCAGAGGGAGACGGTGCAGCAGATTCCCCCGAAGCAGGGAGCCCCACACGGGGCTCAATCCCAATACCCGGAGATCATGACCTGAGCTGAAGGCAAATGTTTAAACATCTGAGCCACACAGGTGCACCAAAGTTGAGGGATTTTAAGTGACTTGTCCAAATTCATTGAATTAGGCAGCAGTATACTAGGATTGGCTAGGGCGGTCTGATTCCATGCCTGTGCTCTTTATCCTTACCTTACATTATGTGCACCTGTGAATCTGCTGTCATAGAGACCTGACTGGAAAGCACTGATATAGTTCTTTCCCTGTCAACTACATGGCCTTCCCGGGAAGTTGCTGGAGGATTACAGAATTAACACTATTACTGGAATAAACAAAGTGAGTTGTGGGTTTTTTTTAAAGATTTTATTTTTATGTAATATCTACAGCCAACACAAAGCTGGAACTCACAACCCCGAGATCAAGAATTGTATGCTCTACCAACTGAACTAGCCAGGTGCCCCCAAAGTGATTTGTGCTTGTTTTTTTTTCTTTTTAAAGACTTTACTTATCTAGTTAGTTATTTAAGAGAGAGAGAGTGCACATGTACACAAGCATGAGTGAGGGGAGGGGCAAAGAAGGAAGGAGAGAAAGAGAATCTCTTAAGCACACTCTTCCCTGAGCTCAGAGTCCAAGTTGGGGCTGGATCTCACAATGCCGAAATCATGACCTGAGCAGAAATAACACTCAACCAACTGAGCTACCTTGGCTCCCCCAAAGTGAGTTTTAAATAAGGAAATTCATAAGACTTTTCTTTAGTGTGTGTTAACAAAACAGGAAACGCAAAGCTAGGTAGTTGTGGATGTAAGCGTAGGACCTAACACTTTTTGAACACTTGTAGAAAAGCAATGAATAAGTTGTTTTAGGCCAAGTCTCATAGGGTGCTTCATGTGGAGAACCCAGGAGATAACTATTAATTATACAAAGCTTTAATATGTCAGGTGGGATCCTTAGAAAATAAGTTCACATTACTTAAAACTCAGTTTTTGGTGGCCAGAATCCATTTGCCATTCTTTAATCACAATGCACATTTTGTTCTGGGATAGCTTGCCTTCCCGCTTTTCAGTCTAGGTGCTCCAGGTGGTATTCATTGTGTCCTACTTCCAAAGAGTTCATGTGGGGTGAATTTTATGGTATGTGAATTATATTTCAATAAAGCTATTATTAAAAAAGATAGAATCCATGAGACTCAGTCAAGCTAATTAGAATATTACATTCTCCTGGCCAGAGTGAATTTGTTCAGGGACAATTATGTAACCCAATCAAGCTAATAAAAAGAAATGAGGCTTTTGCTGGGATTGTTGAAAGGCAAACCTTAACAAATTCTTTTTTTACTTGAACTGGGAAAATGATCTAGTTCTCTCACGGGGTCAGAGAACAAGCCCAACCTTCTCAAGACAAACATTTAAATGGTGTTTCCTGATGACATCTTGGTTTAACCTTCTTCCCAACCAGCCTTGATTGAACGGAGATCTTTTCTTTCTCTTTTTAAGGTTTGTTTAGATCATATCTACACCCAATGTGGGGCTTGAATTCCTGTCCCTGAGATCAAGCGTTGCATGTTCTTCTGAGTCATCCAAGTGCCCCTGAAGATCTTAATTAAAACTTTTCAGTACCATATGCCAATAGTTCATCTTTCTTTCTTTAAGCCAATTTGGGTTGTGGTTTTTGTTATTTGCAACTAAAAAGAAGTTTTAAATGATGACACAACTGGTGTGTAAAAGTCACTCAACTGTAGAATTACTGAGTTAATAGTTTCTGTAAGAATGAACACCCCTCTTTCCTAGACTGGAAGATTGGTAACTCTTAGAACTCTTCATTTGAAGTAGGAAACAGCTGGTCAGATGACTATCCTGTATTTTATCTTGGAACTAGGACTATTTATTGCCAAAGAATAGAGTGTTAAAAGATATAGTACAACAATATGAGAATTTTAGAGTGTTGACTGTTTCTTGTGGCCTATGTTATGGTGCTCCATAGAGGAGGACTTAGGTTTAAAGTGGCTCATCTGCTATCTAAGTGCTAGAATCAATATTTTTAAAACACTCCTGATCCCACAGGTCCCATCCAACCAGCTCTCTTAATGTGCTTCTGTTTGAGAAAGTGGGCAATTACCAATTACAAAAACGTGGCGGGAAGAGAGGCCTGGAGCAGATTAGCCTCACCTGCCTATCCAAGAATGTCATTTTGATTTTCGTAAGACATATGTAGAGATGAAGCCATTAACATAAGGGTTATAGAAGAATGACAGAGCACTGGAGTCTGCTGCTAAGAAACAGAAATTCATAGGTCCATTTCTAGACTTGACTAGTTGTCTGGCTTTGGTTATCAGCTCAGAGAATTGCATGGAAGCAAGAGCTAACTAAACTCCAAGTCTGGCAAAAAGACTAGTGATCATTTCACCTCTAAGTCTCTTGTCATACTATTTGTAGCTGACAATGTGTAACTTTAGAGAGGGAAATCCTCCCCAATATCCACCTTAAATAGGGCCTTGGAGGAAAAAGGACTGTTTGGGCCAATTACTTCACTTCCAAGATTGGGGACCTTGCTATTTCTATCTAGCAGTGTATGAATTGGAGACAACTATATACTCTTTTTTCCAAAGGAAGTGTTGATGGGGGCTGGGTAACAAAAAAATAAAAAAATAAAAATAAAAAACAAGAAAAACCAAGATGATGGACAGATCACTATTGCACTTCGTTTTTGTAAAGATTTTTTATTTTTTGAGCAATCTCTGTACCCAGTGTAGGGCTGGAACTTGGGTACATCAAGAGTCACATGCTTGGGGTGCCTGGATAGCTAAATCAGTTAAGTATTCTACTCTTGATTTTGGCTCAGGTCATGATCTTAGGGTCATGATCTCAGAGCATGAGATTGAGCCCAGTGTCAGGCTCCAGGCTCAGTGGAGAGTCTGCTTCTCTCTATTTCTCTCCTTCTGCCCACCCAGCTCCCCCAACTCATATGCACTCTCTCTCAAACAAATAGTAAATAATAATTTTTTAAAAAGGAGTCATATACTCCACTGACTGAGCCAGTCAGGTGTCCTTCACTACACTTTTATTCCTAATTCTGTTCCCCAGGTACTTTGATACTGGGCATAGTGTTGTGTCAATTCCAGTCTATTGGAAAGCAGATACTGAGGAAGTTAAAAATGCAAAAAGTTGGGGATCCCTGGGTGGCGCAGTGGTTTGGCGCCCGCCTTTGGCCCAGGGCGCGATTCTGGAGACCCAGGATCGAATCCCACATCGGGCTCCCAGTGCATGGAGCCTGCTTCTCCCTCTGCCTATGTCTCTGCCTCTCTCTCTCTCTCTCTGTGACTATCATAAATAAATAAAAATTTAAAAAAATTTAAAAAAAACTTTAAAAATAAAAAAAATGCAAAAAGTTGATTAGTCAGTTGGGTGAGAATCTATAGGAAAACTGATACTCTAAAAAAAAGAGATTTATCAGGAGCAATGTCTGTAAAGGATAAAGGAGGAGCAAATTGGAGTGGATGGGCAAAGCCTTCAGCTGGCAGTGCAGATCATACGACATCTGAGTCAGTGCAATGGATAGCTCTAGAGCAAAATTGCAGTTACAGTAGTCTGTATTGGACAGAAATGGCTAGATATGAGTAAGCCTGTCATGCTCAGTCATTGCCTGGGAGGGTTGCCCAGGAAGAGCATGGCCTCAGCTGAGAAGATGGGTGGGCCCTAAAGGTGCTTCTGATGGAAGCTATTAGCTAGCTGCACTCTTCACAGCTGAGCAGCATGTTCTTTCTTGAGAGCAGACCTGATAGTTGCACTTCCATGGCTGGCACAGTTTTTCTTTTCTTTTTTATTTATTAATATATTATTTATTTTATTTTTATTATTTGTTTTATTACCATTATTACCATAATACATTGGGGATGTTGGTGTGTGTATTACTTTTATCATTTAAGTTGGGCTTTGCTGGATTATATGAGTCACCTAGAGAACTTAGACAAGTATTTCAATGGAGCAAGTAGACAGAGCTTCGAGTTGTCTTATTTTAAGGATGGAGTGGTTGTGTTTGGTTGCATATGGTGTTCCAGTGTGGAAGTACGGGCATGTTTTAAAGCATATGTATGGAAAGGAGGGTTTATGGGAATGTCAAAATACAAATAGTGAAAATCCATTTTGCTACCCAGTACTCTTCATCACTCTTCTAGCAAAAGTATCCCAATTTTCCTCTGTGGAACCATTCTGTCCTATGCAACTAGTTCTGATGCTTTAGAGAGAAGCTTATTCCACTCTTGCTTCCAGGAGTGGGTGTGGCTCAGCCACCAGGATAATACAAGGACAAGCACAAGATCCAGTCAGAGCCAATAATACACTTTTTTTTTTTTTGGATTATTGAGAGAAAAATACATTTTGCATTTTCTTCTGGATTTGAATCTGGAAATTGGCCTTGACGCTAATGACAGCCATCTTGACATCTTGTAGTCTAAGAATGAAGTCAAGATGAATGATAGAGTCAAGAGGCTGAGAGAGGTGGGGGCTGGCTGAAACTATTTGAGACTCTAAATCCAGTTTTACCTGATGAATGATCCCCCCTAAGATTTGAACATGTTTTACTTAAGAAAATTTGGTATATATACATATATATACAGTTATATTTACTATATCTACTGTTATATATTAATAACAAGTTGTTACTGAAATCTCCAATTCAAATCCAATACCAGAGGGTTCATTCTTATTTTCCTATTTTTATTTTTTTATTTAAGATTTTATTTATTTATTCATGAGAAACATAGAGAGGCAGAGACATAGGCAGAGAGAGAAGCAGGCTCCCTGCACGGAGCCCGATGTGAGACTCGACCCCAAGACCCCAGGATCATGACCTGAGCCAAAGGCAGACGCTCAGCCACTGAGCCACCCAGGTGTCCCTTCCTATTTTTTTTTTAAAGTAATCTCTGGGGATCCCTGGGTGGCGCAGCGGTTTGGAGCCTGCCTTTGGCCCAGGGCGCAATCCTGGAGACGCGGGATTGAATCCCACGTCGGGCTCCCGGTGCATGGAGCCTGCTTCTCCCTCTGCCTATGTGTCTGCCTCTCTCTCTCTCTCTCTCTCTCTGTGTGACTATCATAAAAAAAAAAAGTAATCTCTATACCCAATGTAGAGCTCAAACTCATGACCCCAAGATCAAGGGTCATATGCTCTACCAACTGAGCCACTCAGGTGCCCCTTATTTTCCTCTAATTCTCTTATTTTACAGTAAGAAACTTGTCTCCTGGTATGATGCATATATTAACTATGATACATATATTAACTCCTCAATCCTCCTGTATGCAGCTCATCTTTCATTGTAACCACCACTGCCTCTTCCCTGTCATAGAGCCCTCCTCACCCCACTTGGAACCTGACATCCTCCCTGCCTTGGCAGACACTATTCTTACTCTCCCTGGGCTCTGAAAACCCAGCTGGCACTGGTGCCGTCCTACATAGATAACCTCTTCACCCAACTCTGACTCAGATATGCTATGCTGGGGTGCCACTGCTGAGTAGTATCCGCAGTACGGATGTACTATAGTTTCACCATTCACCTATGGAAGGACATGGGCGTTATTTCCAGTATGGGGTGTGTCTCACAAATAAAGCTATTGTGAAAGGTTGTATACACATTTTTGTATGAACATAGGTTTCATTTCTCTGGGATGAAACCAGGAGTGGGATTGATGGGTCATGTGGTAAGGGCATGTTTAATCTTTTAAGAAACGGCCAAACTGGGCAGCCCGGGTGGCTCAGCGGTTTAGCACTGCCTTCAGTCCAGGGCCTGATCCTGGAGACCTGGGATCAAATCCCACATCAGGCTCCCTGCATGGAGCCTGCTCCCTCTGCCTGTGTCTCTGCCTCTCTCTCTCTCTCTCTCTCTCTCTCATGAATAAATAAATAAAATCTTTGGGGAAAAAAAAAAAAAGAAATGACCAAACTTGGGATGCCTGGATGGCTCCGAGGTTGAGCACCTGCCTTTGGTTCAAGGTGTGATCCTGGGGTCCTGGGCTCAAGTCCCTCATCAGGCTCCCAGTAGGGAGTCTGCTTCTTCCTCTGTGTCTCTGCCTCTCTCTGTCTCTCACGAATAAATAAATGAAAGAAAGAAAGAAAGAAAGAAAGAAAGAAAGAAAGAAAGAAAGAAAGAAAGAAAGAAGAGCCAAACTCTTTTCCAGAGTGGCTTTACCACTTTCTACCCTCAGGGTAATGACTTTTCACTAAGTAGGTCAGAAAGGGCAGAACAAGGAAAGAAAAATGAAGGGAGAGAAGAGAAGGAAAAGAGGAAAGGGAAGAGTGAATAATAAACTATTAACTATATATTTATGTCCATGTCTGATTTCTTTAATTTTTTCTTTTGATCTTGCTTTGTTTTCATACCATTGACACATCATTTAAATTTTTATTGCTATGCGATATTTTCTTGTAAAAGCACTTTTTACCAGTTCCCTGGGTGGCTCAGCAGTTCAGCGCCTGCCTTTGGCCCAGGGCATGATCCTGGAGTCCCAGGATCGAGTCCCACGTCAGGCTCCCGGCATGGAGCCTGCTTCTCCCTCTGCCTGTGTCTCTGCCTCTCTCTCTCTCTGTATCATGAATAAACAAATAAAATCTTAAAAAAAAAAAGCGCTTTTTACCTGTTATTTTTAGCATTATTCTTTAATACTTTCTCCATTAAAAAATTTTAAAAGCCACGTTATTCAGGTATGGTTGCATACAATAAGATTCACCATTTTAAATATACAGCTCTTTTTAAAAAAAAGATTTTATTTATTTTAGAGCGAATGCAAGCAGGGGACGAAAAGAGGGAGTGGGAGATAATCTCCAGCAGACTGAGCTGAGCAGAGTTCCAGCATGGGGCTTGATCCCAGGACCCTGAGATCATGACCTGAACCCAAACTGAGAGTCAGACACTAACCAACTGGGCCACCCAGGGACCCCTTTTGTATACAGTTCTAAGAGTTTTGACAAATGCATAACGGCCAACACTATCAAGACACAGAACATTTTCAACACTTTAAAATGTTTCCTTGTACCTTTATTTTTTTTAAAGATTTAATTTTTAAGTAGCCTCTAAACCCAACATGGGGCTGGAACTTATAACCCCAAGATCAAGAGTTGCACACTTCATGAACTGAACCAGCAACGCCTATTATAGTCAACCCCCCAGTTCCTGTCAATCAATGATCTGTTTTCTGCCCCTATCATTTTACTTTTTTCAGAGTGTGGTACATATGGAATCCTGAGGTATGTAACCATTGAAATATGAGTTTTTTCATTTAGTACAATGTATTTGAGAATTGCCCATATCGTTGTATGTTTTAGGGGTTCATTCATTTTTCCTGCTGAGTAATATTCTATTGTATGTATGCACCATACAGTTCAGTATTTAGTGGCTGAAGAATATTAGTTTTTCAGATTTTTCTGGTATTTTAAAACTGAGTTTGATGAACATTTCCTGATGTCTACAAAAATTGTTATATTAATTATTTTCCCTTATAATGTTTTCAAAAGATTTTATCTTTAAGTAATCTCTGCACTCAGTGTGGGGGTTGAACTCACCCTCCCTAGATCAAGAGTTGCACTGACCGAGCCAGCCAGACACCCCTATTTTCCCTTATAATTTTATCTTCCTTTTGATTTGTTTGCCATATTTGTTTTCTTATATCTAGTTATTGTGTTTTTTTTCTCTTTGCTGTGTTATATGTGTCATTTGTTTGTTAATTAATTTCTTTTGTTTGTTAATTAATTTCTTAAAAAATCAGCTTTTGGTTTTGTCAAATGCATCTTCTTTTTCTCTTTTTTCTAAATTTTTTTTTAGAAGGAGGGAAAGGGCAGAGGGAGAGAGAGAATCTTAAGCGGGCTCCCCATCTAGAGCAGATCTGAGCATTGGGCTGGATCCCATGACCTGAGCCTAGATGAAGAGCCGGCCACTTAACCAACTGAACCACTTTGAGGTCCCATGCATTTTCAATTTCTGACTTACACATGTCTTAGTTTTATTTCACTCAGGATTTACAAATTTTCTAAGATCTTAAACTGAGTGTTTATTTAGTTTTCTACTGGTAATAAAATAATGTAAAAGCCTGTATTTTCTTCTAAGAAGAGTTTTCCTGCATTTCAAAGCTTTTGAGAAGTACTTTATTATTATTTTCAATGAATTACATAATAATATTGTGAATAAGTGTTGAAGTCCTTTTAACATTATTTTAAAATAGACCTATTGTGTTCTTAATTTTCTCCTTAATGAGTCTATTATTTAGGAAAATTTAAATTCTTTTCACGTAATTAAATGTTTTGTTTTATATTGGTATTATTAATTTCTGTCTTTATCACAAGTGATGGTGGAGAGAACATTTTGTCTGTACTATAAATAGAGGTCTTCAACTTCATTTAATTGATTCCAAATATCAATTAATTCCATATTTGAAGATGTTACAACCTTTTGCACAATACTTCATGCACTCAGTCTCTCATTATTGACACTGGAGAATTAAAATCTCCAATATAATTTTCATTCTGTCAGTTGCCTGTACTTCCAACAAACACATATACACCAGGGCTCTGCCACTTGATTCATATTCTTCTCTACCTAACCACTGCCACTTTCCTAGGTAAATTGTACTTTCTGTTTCTCAGTGCCAGAGTTCCTGAACCTCCACTCCAACTCTTCAACAGCCCACTCTCCCAGCCACATCCTGGACCTTGGTACAATTTAGGACTCTTCTACCTTTAGTATCTCACTTGGAGACCACATCCTTCCTCTCAATTCCTGGCCCCCACAAAGCAGCAAACTCATCTTACCCTGCTTTTCAGCTCCTCAGTCTTTCCCCTTTTTCTAGTTGGGTTTAGCCCATTTTGGTTTTTCTTTCTTCTCAAACCCAACTCAACCCTTATTTTCAAAGTCACTTCAATTTTGTTCTCTCTGGTACTTTCAGTTTCCTATCCCTCTGGTCTTTCTACTCTTTGTGTCCTACAAATTCACAACCCTGGGTCAATATGGTCATCTGCTTTCTCCTCTGCTTACCTTCAGGGGCTGTAGAATTAATACAGATTCTTGACTGACAAGGAGAAACCAACCGGAGCTAGCTTCAAAGAAAGAAACTAATATGAGGATTCTAATTTGTACCTTCAGAGGACAAAGAGTCAAGAATGTAGCTTGTTGGAGGTGCCAGGGTGGCTCAGTCAGTTAAGCATCTGACTCTTGATTTCAGCACAGGTCATGATCTCAGGGTCATGAGATTGAGCCCCCACGTCAGGCTCTGCCTTCTTCCTCTGCCTCTCTTCTTGCTTGTACATGGATGTATGCTTGTTCTCTCTCTCTCTCTTACAAATGAATGAATGAATGAATGCAGCCTGGCCTTGAGAGGATCAGAATCAGAACTTCTTTCCTCATTTTTCATTTCTGCTTCTTTCTTCCTGATTCCTGACTGCTTCTTTATTCTAGAAGGCTTTCTGTTTTCCCATAGTCACATAGAAGCTCCCTAACATACAATTCCTCTGCTAAAGATGTGTCAAAACTAATCCTGGACGTTCTTAGTCTCCATTTCAAAATCATGGGGCAAGAACTCTGGCCAGTTTTGGTCAGAAGTCAATGCTAAATCAACTAGGGCCAGAAGTGCATACTCATATTTTACAAAAATGGCAGCAGATGATGCATAGTGGTTTCCGTGTGCTCATCCATGAACCTATGGCCAGGGAGGATAGGATATGCTGATGAACCTGGCCAGAGTTATGTGTACTCATGAAATCCAGTACTAGGGTCAGAGAAATATGAGGTTCTGATTGACTGGTCTTACTCCTTTACCCACTAATAGACGCTGAAGTAGTCTGAGGTTGCCTGAAACACACAGAATTAGCATAGGTTCTTCTGGATAAGTAAAAACAATGACTATCTGACATAGTTGCTAAATGATAGATAAGGAAGCTGACATTTTTTCCTGGTGATTAATTACCATCTATTTATTGCAAGTGTAATTTTTGCAGGGCCAGGCTATAAGCTAAATAAAATTTTGCTCAGTATATTTTCACGAACTTATTTGAAGTTAAAAAAAAAACCTTAGAATGTTAAAATTTTCCACACTCATTGCTAAATGGTGAATTTTTTTCAAAGTCAAATATAAAAGACTTTTAGATTATTTTGAGTTGTTTCCTTCCATTAGTCAAGATAATCAACAATCAACTGAATAAACTCATAAAAAATCTTAAAAACTTAAAAGGATAAAAATAAACTTCTATGTGTCCGTTGTCTAATAAACATCATAGTTATATGAAAACAAATCCACTTTAGGGAGTATAGTTTTGCTTTGAGCAAATTCATTTAGGATATGAATTCTGCCCATATTTATGCATAAAATAATTAAATATGCTTGAAAATGAATGCTGTAATTATTTACTGAGTGCCTTTTTACTAAACATTTTTTCTGCCTCCTTACAAATCATTTATTGAGAAATCATAGAGGGCAAATATAAGAACACAAGAATAAGTAAGGCAATAAAATCTTGTTTCCTTTATTTTGTCTTGGCTTAGTTTTTCTTTTTATCTGGCTCTTACTCTCCTTGAATGAATAACAACCCCGATGGGTGTCTTTGAGAAATTTAGAATAACCAAATAAACCAAAAACGAATAAAATATAATTGAATATTCCTTCTTCTTCCTCCCATCTTAGCTGTTTCAACTTAAACTTGGTCTGTCTGCAGCTTCAGAGAGTAAAATTCTCATAAAGTCAGCTGCTGCAAGGTTTCTGTTCTGTTCTCTGGCGGAGTTTCTGAGTAGCAAAGCCCTCCATGGCCTTTGTTGCTTCTACTATTCATTCTCAGAGAGATTTGTTCTCAGTGGAATTGCAAATCTCTGAATTTCCTCTATAGATTTATCACTTGTAAGAAATTATTTGGAAAGAAGCCAGTGAGAGATGTGGCTAATAGCATTAGTGAATGCATTTTTTTTAAAAAAACACAAGCCACATATGTCCTATGGTTTAAAAAAAAAAAAAAAGAATTTTCTTTTTCCACATCTTCCTGGAAGTGACCACGTTTTGATACTTGCCAGTGAAATATATTTTCAGCATAATATTTTAACTAACTTTTAAAACAAGTTTTATTTATTTATTTATTTATTTATTTATTTATTTATTTATTTAAATAAGTAATCTCTACACTCAGCGTAGGGCTCAAACTCACAACCCTGAGATTCAGATCATGTTCTCCTGACTGAGCCAGCCAAGCACCCCTATTTTAGGTGGCTTTTTTTAAAAGTTTATTTATTTATTTATTTTTAAGAAATCTCTACACCCAATGTAGGGCTCAAACTCAGGACTCTGATTAAGAGTCACATGCTCTTCCAACTGAGCTGGCCTAGCATCCCTAGTTGACTCTTTAATTTTTTAAAAAGATTCATCTATTTGAGAGGGGGTGGGGAGAAGAAGAGGCAGAGGGAGAAGCAGACTCTCCCCTGAGGGCGGAGCCCATGCAGGGCTCCATCCCAGGACCCTGAGATCATGACCTCAGCCGAAATCAAGAACCTGACACTCATCCAATGATCCACCCAGATTTCCCACCCCTAGGTGACTCTTGATGGTCACTACTAATGTCTAATTAGAAAGTTCTAGCTTAAAAAAAAAAAAAAGAAAGAAAGTTCTAGCTTTTTTGTTCTTTTTAAGTCATATTTTTTAAGTTTAACTTTTAAAATGACATCAGCTTGGGACGCCTGGGTGGCTCAGTGGTTGAGCGGCTGCCTTTGGCTCAGGGCGTGGTCCTGGAATCTCGGCATCTTGTCCCACATCAGGCTTCCTGCATGGAGACTGCTTCTCCTCCCTCTGCCTGTGTCTCTGATGAATAAAAAGAAAGAAAGAAAGAAAGAAAGAAAGAAAGAAAGAAAGAAAGAAAGAAAGAAAGAAAGAAAGAAAGAAAGAAAGAAAATTTAAAAAAAATGACATCAGTCAAATGTATTAGATTTTTTTAACTAAGTGAATAACCTTCATTTATTCCCCAAATATTTATATTTCAGGAACTGTGATATAATACTTGAAAAAGAGTCACTTTATTTCCCCAGGAATATCATTTCAATGGTTTCCACCTCTCCTTACTATATCAACAAGTTCCCTATCTCCATGGCATTGTGCTTATTTGGCATATAACAATCCCTTGTTTTCTCCTATCTTTAAAAAACTAGTCCTTTATTTTTTAAAATTTTATTTTAATTCTGGTATATTTAATGTAGTGTTATATAAAACAGTCCTTTATGAACCCACTTTCTCTACCACTACAGCCCAATATTTCTGCTCCTCTTTGCAGTAAATCTGCAAAGAGTTGTCTGTACTTGCTGTCTCCAGTTCTCATCTATCCTTTACCCATGAATCCATTTCATTCAACTTCTACCCACACCATTCCCCCAAAACTGTCCTTTCAAATTGCTCAACCCAATGATTAATTCTCAGTCATCTTGACCTATCATCATAATCTGACACTGTTGATCATTCCTTCCTCTGTGATGTACCTTTATTATTTGGCTTCTGAGATAGCATTTTATTAGTTTTCTTCCTACCTTACTGCTTGCTCCTTCTCAGTTTTCTTTACTGGCTCTTCTTCTTCTCCTTCATCTTTAATTTCTTTATTTTAAAAGTTTTTAAAATTTTAATTCTTTATTTATTCATTTGAGAGTGCATGCATGAATGGGGGGAAGGGCAGAGGGAGAAGCAGACTACCCTGCTGAGCAGGGAACCAGATGCTGGGCTCAATCCCAGGACCCTGAGATCATGACCTGAGCTGAAGCCAGAGCTTAACCAACTGAGTTACCCGGGCGCCTCATAAATTTTTAAATTTTTAAAAGTAATCTCTATATCTAATGTGGGGCTTGAACTCGTGATTCCAAGATCAAGAGTTGTGTACTAAGCCAGCCAGATATCCTCTCCCTCATCTTGATATTGGAGTGCACCAGGCCTCAGTCTTTGGTTGTCTTCATTTGTTCATTCCATAGCTAATCTCATCTAGTCTTTTGGCTTTATATTTTGGCTATACGCCAATGACTCCTAAATTAATTTCTGCAGCCCAAACTTCTCACCTAAATTTCAGAATCATCCATCTAATTGCCAAATTAACAATCCAGTTGGATGTCTAAAAGGTATCTTGAGTTTAAGAAGTTTAAAACTGAGGGACACGGGATCCCTGGGTGGTGCAGCGGTTTAGCGCCTGCCTTTGGCCCAGGGCGTGATCCTGGAGTCCTGGGATGGAGTCCCACATCAGGCTCCCTGCATGGAACCTGCTTCTCCCTCTGCCTGTGTCTCTGCCTCTCTCTCTGTCTCTCATGAATAAGTAAATAAAATCTTAAAAAAAATTAAAATAAAAAAAAGGATAAAAAAAAAAAAACTGAGGGACACGTGGGTGGGTCAGTGGTTAAGGGGTCTGCCTTTGGCCCAGGGCATGATCCTGGAGTCCTGGGATCCAGTCCCACATCAGGCTCCCTGCATGGAGCCTGATTCTCCCTCTGCCTGTGTCTCTGCCTCTTTCTATGTCTCTCATGAATAAATAAAAAAAAGTTTAAAACTGAGCTCCTGGGGATGCTTGGGTGGCTCAGCGGTTGAGCACCTGCCTTTGGCTCAGGACATGATCCCAGGATCTGGGACTGAGTCCTGCATCAGGATCCTCCTGGGGAGACTGCTTCTCCCTCTGCCTATGTTCTGCCTCTTTCTGTGTGTCTCTCATGAATAAATAAATAAAATATTTTAAAAAATGAGCTTCTGAAGCAATGACACCCATTAGCAATGAGCACACCTACTGCTCACATCTTGGTTTGTGAGCTCACTTGCTCATTTCTCACTAAAAGGAACCATGCCTCTTGAAGAATTGGCTGATTTCAAGGGGCAGAGAAAGAGAAAGATGAGCCTGGAGAATCTGTAGTTCCAAAGAATAAGAAAGTGCTTAAAAAAAAAAAAAGCAAACTTGTCCACAGAATGCAGAAGCCATCCCAAAGGCCAATGGCCAAATCTGGGATAATTGGAGCATCAAAATAATGGTAGTAATGGATTATAAGCCATAGAATAAAATAGATATCTATGAGTTCATATTAATATAAATAAATAATAGAACAGATAAATAAATGATGGGAAGGAACAGATCATCTAATAAAAGTAGAAGGAATGATGGAAATGAAAACTATCATTTGGCAAACACCAGGGTAATAATCGTTGCTTACAAGAATCATTAAGGGATACTAAAATTAGTGGATGAGTAGATGCTGAGAAACAAGATAGTTATATACTCTCAAAGTATCTTCACACAAGGCAATAGTAGCTTTCCATTGGAGAGATCAAGTATTCAATATAATCACTGGTAATGAGACATTTCAACATCATGTGCCTCTTTGATGTGATGGATTGAGAGGGGGCACAACATCACT
Organism: Canis lupus dingo; assembly: GCF_003254725.2. Lineage (NCBI taxonomy): Eukaryota > Metazoa > Chordata > Mammalia > Carnivora > Canidae > Canis > Canis lupus. Next base: position 19,239,052 of record NC_064277.1, read on the forward strand.
TTTATAGTAGTACTACCATCGCTTCATTCCTGAATTTGTCATGAGGGAACATCAGGCCAACTTAAATTGAGGAACATCTTACAAAATAATTGATTAGTATTCTTCAAAAGCGTTCAAAAAAGACAAAGAACAAGGAAGTGTCCCATACTGGGACAGTTAATAGTATTGTGTCAATGTTAATTTCTTGGTATTGATGGTTGTACTTTGGTTATATAAAATGTTAACATCTAGGGAAGTGGAGTGAAGGCTGTGCATAAATTCATTGTACTATTTTTTGCAACTGTAAAATAAAGTTGAAATGATTTCAAAATAAAAAATGAGAATAAAAGGTAAAAAAAACCCACCAAACAAACCCCGAATTCCTGATCTCCTGCTTTCTTTAGCAATCAATTCCAAATTGTGGTCATTTCATTATTTTCATAGTCCAGGCCAAAAACTTTGGAATCATCCTTTAGCTCTCTTTTCTCCTCCCTCATACTCCAGATCTAATCTACAGGAAATATTATGGGCTGTGTCCTCAAATAGGTCCAGAATCTAACCACTTCTTATCACCTCTGCTGCCACCTGCCTAATCCAGAACACCATCTGTTCTCCCCTGGATTATTATAGTTATCTCACCTCCCTGAACCACTTGTCTCTTCATAACCCTCTAATGGCTCCCATTTCATTTTGAGGAAAAGCCAAAGTTCTGGCTATGGCCCATAAGGCTATACAAGATCTGATATCATTCACTCTCCAATCTTCTTCCTTATTACTCATGCATTCACGTGCTCACTCCATTCAAACCACTCTGATCTTCCTGCTATCTCTTGAACATGCCAGGTGTGCTTCTCCCTTAGAGCCTTTCTACTGGCAGGTCCCTTTTCCCTAAATGTTCTTGCCGCATACATTCCTTGGCTAACCTCCTCATCTTTTTCTAGCCTTTGTTTAAACATCTTTTTCTCAATAAGCCTACTCTGACCACTGTCTTTAAAAAGTTCAGGACTTCACTCCTGGTTATCCTTACTTTGCTATGAATTTTTCGCCATTTTTATCACCTTTGAACACATATATAATTTTTAATTATATGTTAATTGTCATGATTTGTGTATCATCTATTTTTACCTGCTAGCATGTAAAAACTCTTAAGAGGGCAGAGATTGTATTTTTTTTTTTCACTGTGAAAATTCAGAACAGTCATTGGTACACTATATACACTACAAATCTGTTATTCTATGACTCAGTAAGTTTATTATATATTGAGTCATATATTACTGAAAGACAGAAAAAACATCCTATGTCTCTCTCCCACAGATAGTTAGAAGCAATCAGGGAGTTAGAAAACAGATATAAATTATCTTTTTTTTTTTTTGAATCAAGAGAATATGTAAAACCAAGAAGTTTAGCTAGTACTCTTTCAATTGCAAGTGAAAGAAACCCACTCAAGTTAGCTTATGAAATAAAAAGGGGGAATTTACTTATTCACAAAACTAAACAGCTCGGAAGTAAACCTAGCTTCAGGCAAGTTGGATGTAGTGGGGCTTATAGTTGTCCTCAGGATTTACTGATTTCTCCCTTCATTGTTCACACTTACTTTCCTCTGAAATAGCTGGGCAGATGCTCTCTGCCTTGTAGTTTCAGAAGCTTCCACTGCAGGTTCTCTGGGCTGACAGAGAGCCAGTTCACTCTGGCCTAGCGTGGGTTATCTGCCCTGTGGCAAGGGAACATGGGGCTCTCAGAGTTCTGCTCTGGCCCACAGGCATAGTCCCCAAATCACTTATGCTAAGAGGGGAAGAATCAAAATATAAAATTAATTACAGAATTGAGCCAAACCTATAGAAATAGAATAGAATAGAATAGAAATAGCTGCTATTGCAAATATAGCACTCTGACCCCTAGTGGTTAGCCGACACAAAGAAAATACAGCATTCATTCGAAGCCAACAGCAGGTTAATTTATTTCACATCATATTTTTTATAATTTTTTTTCAGTTTACTTAAGAATATCAATGTCCTTACTTTTTATCCTTTCCACTGACGCCTTCACCTATTGTGGGCAAAGTTTCTTTTGACATACTTTTTGTCTCCTCTATCTCAACGGTTACCATCTTTCTCCTTGGGTTTGTATTTAGATACTGTTATAATGTCCTAAATTATCTCCTGACCTTCAATCCTTTATGAAAACCAACACCTGAAAAGCTTTCCTAAAAATTGCTTTATTTTTTATAGTTTCCAGCTGGGAGTTTACTCTGACAATCAGATCCAACCAAAATCCCTGGGTCAAACATCAATTTTCATGCCCCCTTTCATTTCTTTTGCTTATGAAATTACAGTTAGCTCCCTGTCACATGCATTGGGAAGCTAACATAAATAATAATACATTCAAGTAATACATGTTGACCTGATGAACTTTACAAATTGAGAACACTCATACTTTTCTGATCTCATATAAGAAACAGATTAATACATTTTAAATTTCATTTTACTAAACCTATCTAATATTCTGCACAGAAAACTTCATTATGCTCCTTAGCATTTTTCAAGGGTGAATTAAGTGCATGATTTATCTCTCATAAAAAGACATCGATTGGTACAAATTTATAAGTATACTAACTAAAAGCTCAGATTATAAGCTAAAACTAAAATATATGTGCCTAAATGTTCATAATTTTCATGTTACATTATTTCTTTCTTGGTTAGTGGCTGAGATAGTAAGAATTCTAACTTCATTATTGTCTACATTTTCTCTTCAATTTTCACTGCAAAGACAAACATAAAAAATGGAATTGATCACTCTGAAGGCTTATAGATTTTTTTTTTAATTTTTATTTATTTATGATAGTTACAGAGAGAGAGAGAGAGAGGCAGAGACACAGGCAGAGGGAGAAGCAGGCTCCATGCACCGGGAGCCCGATGTGGGATTCGATCCTGGGTCTCCAGGATCGCGCCCTGGGCCAAAGGCAGGCGCCAAACCGCTGCGCCACCCAGGGATCCCTGAAGGCTTATAGATTTTGTCGTACATTTCCCTTATTTCTGTTTTTTCTCTCCAGTGTTTTTCTCTATGTTAGTTTTTGCTTATTTATTTATTTATTTATTTATTTATTATTTTTTAAAATATTTTATTTATTTATTCATGAGAGACATAGGCAGAGGGAGAAGCAGGGTCCATGCAGGGAGCTCTGGGTCCCACAGCAGCCCCTTGCATGGACCCTGATGTGGGACCCGATTCCGGGTCTCCAGGATCAGGCCCTGGGCCAAAAGGGATGCCAAACTGCTGAGCCACCTGGGCTGCCCAGTTTTTGCATTTTTAATGATAGTATACAGTTTCTTTCTTCTGAAGTATTCCTATAAAGTTGCCAAATAAGACTGGAGTAGACTGTCTAAGCTTCAGTTTTCTTCTCTGTATAAAGAAGATAAGAAAAAAAAAAAAAAAAAAAAAAAGAAGATAAGAGAGGGTCTCCTGGGTGGTATAGTTGGTTAAGTGATTGACTTTTGGTTTCAGCTCAGGTTGTGATCTCAGGGTTGTGAGATTGAGCCCTATGAGGGGCTCTGTCTGCACTCAGCTCAGAGTCTACCTGAGTTTCTCTCTCCTTCTCGCTCTGCTTCTCACCCCCATGGTGTCTCTCTCTAAAATACATAAATAAATTTTTTTAAAAAGAGGATAATAGAATAATAATAGTACTACTAATTTATAGGGTTACTTATAGAGTTGTATGCTGAATCCATTTGATAAATTCACATAGAAGGCTAATTGTGGTTACCGGCACACACTTATAAGTTCTCAAAAATTATTAGCCTTTACTATTACTTTATAGATTGACTTGCGTTTTTAGTGTGTCTTTGTGCACATAAATTGGTTTGTCTGCCACCAAACATTTGTAAAGTGTTTAATATATTTGTGGGCTGAAAAAGAAAGTAACAAGATAGTCTATTCTTATGGCGTTTACAATCTAATTTGAGAATCAAAGCACAGAGCCTTAAAAGTTATAAACAAAATGTGGTATATACATATAATAAAATATTATTCTGCCTTAAAAAGGAAGTTCTGACATGCTACTACATCAACATGATTGAAGACATGCAACGTGAAATAAACTCATTAGAGCAGGGCACATATTGTATGATTCTAATTATGTGGAGTATTTAGAGCTGTCAAATTCACGCACTCAAGTAGAACTATGATTGCCAGAGCTGGGGGAAGAGTAAAGGGAAGTTATTTAATGAGTATAGATTAGTTTGGGGGGATGAAAAAGTTCTGGTAATTGATGGATGGTAGGTTGCACAAAAATGTGAATGTACTCAATGCTACTGAATTGCACATTTAAAAATGGCTGAAATGGTATATTTTATATTATGGATATCTCACCAAAATAAAAAAAAGATTTAAAATTTAGTTATTAACATAAAAGAAAATCAGAGTTCAAGAATACAAAATACACACTAGTAAATTATAAATTATCAAGTGCCATTTTTAAAAAATAAAATGTATCTTTAGGTTTTGAATAAGTAATTCATATGCATGGTACAAAAATAAAAGTTACAAAAAGGAATACAAGGAAAAGTAAATCTTCCTGTAACATATATATATAGACATCCTATATCCTATATATATATTTCAATAACTATACTCATACACTGTAAACACTATGTTGTGACTTTCTTTTTCCACTTAACAATGTCTTGGGTAGTACATTAAAAGCAATCTTGTTCTTTCTTAAGAGCTGTTAAGAGCTGTATAGATACCATAAATTTTTTTAACCATTCTCTATTGAGGAGCAGAAAGGGTTTCTGGTATTTTGTTATTACAAGCAATGTTTCAAAAAATAATATGGTACATATATCATTTGGTGTAACTGAACATTTCTATAAGATAAATTCCTAGAGGTAGGGTCACTGGCTTTTCAAATAATTCATAATAAAAGCGTCCTCCCCTCTCATTTCCCTATTCCGCACAGCCAACGACTCCATTTAGGTTTTCAATATTTACTCACTCCTGAAGTGTTGTCCTCAAACCCATCTTCCTGAAAGAATCATCGGCTCAGAGATTTTCATGCTGCCTAATACATCCCAGATTAGATCTAATGCCTATTTTAGCCAACAAGGCTAACCTTCATGTCGTCCCTGCATTTTCCCTCTCCAGCCTTCTTACCATCATCCACCTTTACTCTTTTTGCTTTTAGAATATACAAGAGTTTATAATTTCAAGTCTCCATGCATTTGCTTTTACTATCTCACCAGCTTGGAATGCCTTTTCTATTTCTCTTAATCTCCCCTGGGGAGTCTCAACCCCCTTATGTAAGAGGAGGAATCCCCCTTTCTACTCCACAGGTTTCTGTGTATTCATCTTCCACAGTGATGGCTCTTCTCTACGGAAACTATACCCTTGATGTATCCTTGAGGTAGAGAGTGGTCTCCCTCCCCCTTTTTAGCTCTAGCGTCCAGCATGGTGCTTGAGGTCATGTGGTGTGCACTTAGTAAAATTTCTTTAAGTGAACTCAACTAGGTCTTGGGAGAAAAGGGGTGGAATGAGTCAGTCTTTGTTCAAGGTATGGTTATGGGCAGGCCATTAAGTGGAAGACTATGTGCTAGGCAGCGGGATTACAGAGAAAGAGATGGGGCAACGTAAATGTACAATTCTGATTTGCTGGGTAAGGACTGCAGTGGACTTTGGGGCACAGTTTAGATTTCTCATGGCTATGGTGAGCAAAGGATGGCATTGCAATCAGAAGGAATTGCCCCTGGAATAGAGCTCACTATTTCTGTCTTCTTTTTCATGGCCAACTGTCTCCATTTTTTAAAGCAGAGATGCTCTTTCAGGAAACAAGGTCAAGCACAACGTTTTGGGTAAACAATGATAAAGTGAGAAAACACATGGAAGCAATAGGTCAGAATCAGTCAAGTCCATGAAACTCCTTTCTGCTAAAATGTCTTCGAAGCATTAACAAACAAACAAACAAACAAACAACCCCCCCCCAAAACCTTGCTTGGTGTTAAACGGTCTACACGGCTTAATCCAATTGGATTTTGTCCTTTTCTACTCTCTTTCCCAATGTGACCACTTTTCACCACACGTTGAGGAAGAAAGTAAAATGTAATGAAATGAGCAGGTTCTTTCAGAGTTGGGCAAAGTTGAGCTCAGCACAGAGGACTGTCACTACGAGCAGAGTAACTTGAGGCAAGCACTTACCCCTCCGTATCCTCTTTCGTAAAATAATAATAATAATAATAATAATAATAATAATAATAATAAATAATAATGATAATGATAATAAGGTGGGGGCACCTGGGTGGCCCAGATGTTGATCCCGGAGTCCTGGGATGGAGTCCCGCATCGGGCTCCCTGCAGGGAGTGTGCTTCTCCCTCCCTCTGCCTCGGTGTGCCACGAATCAAAAAAAATATAAAATCTTAAAAAAAAAAACAAAAACAGTAAGTTGGGAGAGAATGTTTATGTTACGTGGTTAATACGGTGCCTGTGCCTGACACATAGCAAGAGTTCAGCAGAGGATAGCTATTCATCGATTCTAAGAACCTGAGGTGTTGCTGTCAGCTTTCACTCTCGCAAGCCAAGGAATTCCAAGGATAATCTTTCCCCAAAATAAGTGCGGCCCGAACTCGCGCTTTCGGCGACGATGCAGTTTGCCGTCTCCGGGCCTCCGTCGCCGAGCATGCGCACAGAGGCGTGGCGGGACGTACGTGTCATGGCGCGCTCCAGCTGAAGGGCTTCCCGCATCCGGAGGACGGCGTGTGGATCGTCTCCTCGGGCTGGTGTGCGGTTTCCCCATCTCTCGGCGAGCGTGGCGGGTGCGTCGGCGTGGGGCAGCGTGCCGCTAGAGTTCCTTTAACGGCGGAGCTCTGTTTCTCCAGTGTCGGCCACTCTCGGGCCGTTTGCTGGCTTGTTTCGTAGTTGAAAGGAGACTTGGCCGCGGGGGCCGGGGCTGCCGGAGGGAGGACGCAGGCGTCGCTCGAGGGTCGCAGCGCAGGGCGGGCCGCCGGGTGTGCGGGCGACCTCGTTCCTTCCGGCCGCGTCGGATCCCGGGGGGTCTCACACTTCCTGAGCCGAGTTTGCGGGATGGGACGAGGCTTTCGCAGTTACGTAGGGTTGTGTTTCCAACTGAAGTTGGCGAGGCGCGCCAGTGCCTTTTATTTTTCTATTTTCCCTTTACCGTGGTTCTGTGAACTTGTTGGGAGCTCGCTTTTTTCTAATCCGTTTCTATTTTCCAGACTTTCCAGACGACTTGAGGCTAACTGGTCAAGGTGATCAGTTAGGTGATCAAGGTACTCCTTTATCTCGAACCTTCCATGCTGGAGTGGAGCGTTGCACATCGGAACGTTCAGAAAGGCAGCCCGCTTTCCTAGTAACGTTGCCACCCTCGTTGTATGGAAATAGCCTCTTTTCCATATGATGCCATAGCCCTGAGTCTAAGAGACATTTTCGTTGGCTTTAGCTCTTCGCTTCATTCAAGAGCATTGACCTTCCCGGCCTCATCGACATCTTCTCTTCCGTCGCCTTCTGTCACCTACCGATTTTCTCCTTTTCTGGTTGCTGCTTCTTGGTCTCTGTTATACGCTGGTTCTCTTCTACTTGGCGGTTACATTTGGAGACCCTCAGGGCTTGGTTATTAAACCTTTTTCTTTCTGGGTGGTCTAATCTACATAGTAGTTGATGCTTTTATATCTATTTTAGTGGGTCTGGAGTGGTATGTCATTGTGTTTTTTTTTTTTTTTTTAAAGATTTTATTTTATTTATTCATTAGAAACACACACACAGAGAGAGGCAGAGACACAGGCAGAGGGAGAAGCAGGCTCCATGCAGGGAGCCCGACGTGGGACTCAAGCCCGGGACTCCAGGATCAGGCCCTGGGCTTCGGGAGGCGCTAAACCACCGCTGAGCCACCCAGGGATCCCTGTCATTGTGGTTTTGATTTGCGTTTCCCTTATAGTTCATGATGCTGACCTCTTTTCATATGCTTATTGGCCATTTGTATACCTTCTTTGGAGAAAGATGTATTCGTATCTTTTGTCATGTTTGCACTGAGTTGTCTTTTTATTGTTGACTTGTGTAATGCTTGCATTCTGACACTGGATGTTTATCAGATAATATGGTTTGCGGGATGCCTGGGTGGCTCAGCGGTTGAGCATCTGCCTTTGGCTCAGATCTTGACCCCCCGGGGATCCTGGGATCGAGTCCCACATCGGGCTCCCTGCATGGAGCCTGCTTCTCCCTCTGCCTGTGTCTCTGCCTCTCTGTGTCTCTCATGAGTAAATAAATAAAATCTTTAAAAAAATAAAAAGAACACAAATTATTTTTTTATATAATAAATTTATTTTTTATTGGTGTTCAATTTGCCAACTTACAGAATAACACCCAGTGCTCATCCCGTCAAGTGCCCCCCTCAGTGCCCATCACCCATTCACCCCCACCCCCCGCCCTCCTCCCCTTCCACCACCCCTAGTTCGTTTCCCAGAGTTAGGAGTCTTTATGTTCTGTCTCCCTTTCTGATATTTCCCACACACTTCTTTTCCCTTCCCTTATATTCCCTTTCACTATTATTTATATTCCCCAAATGAATGAGAACATAAAATGGAGAACAAAAATTATTAAAAAGAGACATGATTTGCAAATATCTTCTCTAATTGTATGAATTGTCCTTTCACTTTCATGATGGTGTTGTCCTTTGAATCATAAAAATTTTTAGTTTTGGTGAAGTCCAGTGTTTTTTTCTTTTGTTGCTTGTGCTTTTGGTGTCATAACTAAGAAACCAAGAATGCTTAATCTAACATCATGGATATTTACATCTATGTTTTCTTCTAAGACTTTTATAGGGTTAGCTTTCAAATTTAGGTCTGTGGTTCATTTTGAGTTAATTTTGGTATGTGAGGTATGTTATGAAAGAATAGGATAAAAATTTTCAAACTTTAGTGCACATCACGATCACCTGGAGGGCTTGTTAAAGATTGCTGGGTTTTACTCAGAGTATCTGATTCAGTAGGTCTGGAGTGGAGCCCAAGAATTATCATTTCTTCCAAGCTTCCCAGTGATGCTAATCATCCTAGCTGGGAACCATGATGAAAACTACTGGTGTAGAACTGTAGTTTACAATATGGCTACACACATGAGAACTGCTGGACAGTTTATCAGTTCGCAGGATCTTTTCCCCCAAGATTTTTTTTTTTTTTAAGTAATCTCTGCCCCCAATGTGGGGCTCCAGCTCATGACCCTGAGATCAAGAGTACTGCCCTCTACCTGCAGAGCCTGCTAGGCACCCTTATTCCTCATGATTGATTCAACTGCCCTGAGGGTAAAATTTTTAAAGATCTTTTTATTTGTTTACTTGGGATAGAGAGAGAGAGAGAGAGAGAGAGGGGAGGTGTTGCAGCTAGAGGTTGAAAGGCAGAGGGAGAAAGCAGACCCCTGCTGAGCAGGCAGCCTGATGCGGGGCTCCATCCCAGGACCTCAGGATCAACCAGCTGAGCCACCCAGGCACCCCTCAATTGTTGGCAATTTCCAAAAGCTACTCAGGTGAATACAGTGCACTCAAGATTGAGAACGTCACTCTGGGAGAATGGTGGATTTCAATCAAGGATGGAATTACCTGGGCAGGTTTTGCATTAATGTCCTTAAATTCCACTCTTGGAGATTCTAATTCAGAATGAGACTACTTTGATACTTCTTTATTAGCTCTCCTAATAAATCACATGGAAGTAACACTACTGTAGGATATTTTTTTCATTTTTCCTTTCATCATTTTCAGTATCTCCCTTTTCACTGAAGATTTTTTTTTAAAGATTTATTTATTTATTCATAGAGACACATACAGAGAGAGAGAGAGAGGCAGAGACACAGGCAGAAGGAGAAGCAGGCTCCACGCAGGGAGGCCAACGTGGGACTCGATCTCGGGTCTCCAGGATCACACCCCGGGCTGCAGGCGGCGCTAAACCGCTGCAGATTTTTATTCCCTTTCTCAAACTTGAATTCCTCTATCTTTTGAACAAAGACTTCATGAACTTGTTCCCTTAAATATTGTCTTGCTTTCTTTTTTGTCTCAAACTTTCATTTCCTTATTACTCATTTATAAATTTCTGAGGACTTACAATTCCTTCTACCAGTTTGTTGTAAGTAAAAATTTTATTAATGATGAGTGAGATTGTTCTAACGTGCTTATGATATGCAGCCAGATTTACCATCCTCTGCTTTATTTTTATCTCCTTTCTCTAAAATGAATGTCTAGAAATGGAATTGCTGGGTCAAAGGATATATATGTTTTAAAGTTTGATAGGTATTGCTAGAACACCTTCCAGAAAGGATCTACCAGTTTTACTATACTTTCAGCCAACAATAGGACTTTTGTTGTTGCTGTTGTTATTTTTTTTTATCAGTAGGGTAGACAAAAAATAATATAGTCTTTAAACAGTTGCTATTAGTCGTGCTCGAGCATTATTTCCAGTGCTTATTGGCTATTTGCATTTCTTGAGTGCCTGTTTTTCTTTGGCCTCTTTTTCTGGATTGTGTTTATTTCTTAGCGTTGCATTGGACTCTTACATGGTTTGGGCTTTCCCATTGGGCAGAGCTATAGGTGGGGGAGCTTGGTGTTGAGAGAAGGCCTGGGTTCTAATTCTAGCTCTATCATTGTACAAATCTTTTTCTTTCTCTGGATTTCAGTTCCATAAAATGAGAGGCTTAGCAATGTTTCCTACTTCCTTCACTATGTGATATTGTGTCTATTTCAGGAGACCCATCTCCTCTTTTTCTGTTCTCTTTCCCTTTGGATCCATGCACAATGCTGTATGAGATGTAAAAATGATGTTAGTGAAAAAATAGGGCTTTTAATGGGTTCTTCAGTTCAGAATCCTTCAGTAGGTCTTGGGTAACATTTGAAGACACTACCTGGTCTTAATCTTTCTCCCTCACCTTATTTATTTCATAGACTATAGTGATAGAAGAAACTCTAGGAGTTACTAGCTATTTGTTTCAACCTATCATCCAGTTTAAGAATTTCTTCCTCTGTTATAGAGAGACTAGCTCAATTTGCCGTGAGCATTTTATTAATTCATTCATTTGGTCAACAACTACTGTGTGCCAGCTCTATGCCAGACATTGTTCTAGGTGTCATAGGTAGAGTGGTAAAACAGAGGTAATGCCTTTGTTCCTTATGGAGCTTATACTGCAGTGCGAAAGATGGAATTCTGTTCTGCAGTTATGGTGTCAGGTTAGAGGTCATTGTGAATGTGTGTGGATGCTTGGACTCTGGGTGGTTATTTTAGATGTGGTTAGGAAAGGCCTCTCTGAAGAGGTGTCATTTGATTAGACAAGTGGTCAGCAAGCCATACAAATATTTAGGGGATGATATTCCACACAGAAAAAACAAACAAGTGTGAAGACCTGTGAGTCAGAGACTTGTTTGGCATGCTCAGAGAAGATCTAAAAGGATTAGTACAGTTGGGACAGAGGGAGTAGCCAGGGGCCCTATCTTGTTAGATCGGGTCATCTACGTAAAAAAAAAAAAATTTCTTGAGAACCTGCAATGTGCTAGATGTCTTTTAGTCACCACTTGGGATAAGGCAGTGAACAGAGCACTCAAAAACCTTTACCTTTGGGGCGCCTGGGTGACTCAATTGGTTAAACATCAGACTCTTGATGTCCGCTCAGGTCATGGTCTTGGAGTTGTGAGATTGGGCCCTGTGTCCATCTCTGTACTGAGCACGGAGCCTGTTTGGGATTCTCTCTTCCTCTGCGCCTCCCCCTCTTCATACGCACACTTAGATCAGATCTCTCTCCCAGTAAAACAACAACTTCAAATCCTTTATCTTCATGGAGTACATATTTTAGTAGAAAGAGATACCAAGAACTAATGAAAACGTCTAAGCGAGTAATGGAATTGCTGTGGTAAGGAAACAAGGCAGGGAAGGGGGATGGCAGGCAAGCATGTGTGTATACACGGTGAGGTGGGAGTTGCTTAGAAAGATTTCACGTGATGTTTGAACAAAGTTCTGAAGGCATCCCAGGCAAGACTGAGATGTGTACTGGGGATGAGGGTGTACTGGTCACTATGAACTAGCAAAGAAGCCCATCCATGTGTTGGTCGAGTGGAAGGAGAGGGGGAATGATAGGAAAGAGGGTCAGAGAGGTGACAGGAGGCTGATTATATATGTCCTTGCAGATCTTTGCAGCGATTTTGGTTTTTTACTCCGAGATGGAATACGATTCTCAGGTTTTGGTTTGAAGCTTGGGATGAAGTTAAGTTTTAAAGGAATCCCTGGCTCCTGTGCTGAAATGTCCTTTGGGAATTAAGGGTAGAAAGTAGGGAGACTGACTATGGCAATGATCTATGCAGGAGTTGATGTCTTGGTTATTGTAAATTATGCTGCAATAAACATAGGGTGCATATATCTTTTTGAATTAGTGTTTTCGTTTTCCCTGTGTAAGTACCCAATAGTGGATTTATTAGATCATGTGATGTTTCTATTTTTTATTTTTTGAGGAACCTCCATACTCATTTCCATGGTGGCTGCACCAATTTACATTCCTACCAACAGCACACAAGGGTTCCTTTTTCTTCACATCCTCTCCAGTAACTTGTTCATTTTTGTCTTCTTGATTTTAGGCATTCTAGCAGGTGTGAGGTGGTAGTTCACTGAGGTTTCAATTTGCACTTCCCTGATGATGAATGATATTGAGCATCATTTCATGTGTCTCTTGGCCATCTGTTTGTTTTCAGAAAAGTGTCTATCCAGGTCCTCTACTCATGTTTTAATTGAATTTTTTTTTTTTTTTTTTGGTGTTGAGATGTAGGAGTTTTTTATATATTTTGTATGTTACCCCTTATTGGATATATCATTTTGCAAATATCTTCCCCATTCATTAGGTTGCCTTTTTGTTTTGGTGGTGATTTCCTTTGCTGTGCAAAAGCTTTTTATTTGATACAGTTCCAGTAGTTAGTTTTTTTGTTTCTCTCGCCTTAGGAGATGCATCTACAAACATACTGTCTTCCAAAACTGAACCATGTCTTCTGTGTACAATGTCAGCTTAACTTCTTCTTTACCAACATGGATGCCACTTACGTTCTTCTCTAGTCTGACTCATGTAGCTAGGACTTCCAGTACTATTTTGAATAAAAGTGGCAAGAATGGACATCCATGTCTTGTTCCTAACGTTAGAGGGAAAATTTTCACTTCCCGTGGCTGTGGGTTTAATCCTTCATATATGGTCTTTTTTTTTTTTAAACTTTATTTATTTTTAGATTTTTATTTATTTATTTATTCATAGAGACACACACACAGAGAGAGAGAGAGAGAGGCAGAGACACAGGCAGAGGGAGAAGCAGGCTCCATGCAGGGAGCCCGACGTGGGTCTCGATCCCAGGCCTCCAGGATCATACCCCAGGCTGCAGGCCGCACTAAACCGCTGCGCCACAGGGGCTGCCCCATATATGGTCTTTATTATGTTTAGGTATGTTCCCTCTAATTCCATTTTGTTGAGAGTTTTTATCATGAATGGATGTTGAATCTTGTCAAATACCTTTTTCTGTATCTATTGAGTTGATCATATGATTTTTATCCTTTGTTATGTTGATGTGGTTCATGACGTGGATTGATTTGTGAGTATTGAACCATCCTGGCATCCTAGGAATAAACCCATTTGATTGAAGTGAATGATCTTTTTAATTGAAGTGAATGAAGTGAACCATCCTGGCATCCTAGGAATAAACCCATTTGATTGAAGTGAATGAAGTGAATGATCTTTTTATGAGGTTTGCTAATTTTTTTTTTTAAGGTTTTATATTTTCATGAGAGACACAGAGAGAGAGGCAGAGACACAGGCAGAGGGAGAAGTGGGCTCCATGCAGGGAGCCCGATGTGGGACTCGAACTTGGGAATCCGGGATCACACCCTGAGCCAAAGGCAAGCGCTCAACCGCTGAGCCACTCAGGTGTCCCAGGTTTGCTAATATTTTGTGGAGAATTTGGCATCTATGTTCATCAAAGATAATGTCCTTTTTTTGTGGTGTCTTTGGTTTTGGTATCAGGGTAGCCTCATGAAATGTATTTGGAAGCTTTCCTTTTCTGCTTTTTGGAATAGTTGGAGGAGAGTAGGTATTAATTGTTCTTAAGTGTCTTGTAGAGTTCGCTCATGAACCCAGCTGGCCTTGTACTTTTATTTTTTGGTAGTGTTTTGATTACCAATTCAGTTTCATTACTCGTAATTGGTCTATTCAGGTTACCTATTTCTTCTTGGTTCAGTGTGGAAGATTGTATGTTTCTAGGAATTTATTTTCCAGGTTGTTCATTTTGTTAGCATGTAGTTTTTCATAGTATTCTCTTATAACCCTTTGTATTTCTGTGGCGTCAGTTGTTACATCTCTCTAGTTTCTCATTTTATTTATTTGGGCCCTTTTGCCTTTTTTCAATTTTATTTTTTCTAGGAACTACCTCTTGGTTTCATTGATCTTTTTTTTTATGTTATTTTAGTCTCTATGTCTTTTATTTCTGCTCTGATCTTTGCTATCTCTTTTTTTCTCATTTTGGGCTTTGTTCTTTTTTTTTTTTAGTTCATATAGGGATAAAGTTAGATTGAGTTTTCTGTTGCTGGAGGTAGGCCTGTATTGCTATATACTTCCCTTTTAGAACTGCTTTTGCTGTGTCCCATAGAATTTGGACTGTTTTTTCATTTTCATTTGTCTTCATGTATTTTTTAAATTTCTTTTATTTTTTATTTTTTATTTATTTATTTATGATAGGCACACAGTGAGAGAGAGAGAGGCAGAGACACAGGCAGAGGGAGAAGCAGGCTCCATGCACCCGGAGCCTGACGTGGGATTCGATCCTGGGTCTCCAGGATCGCGCCCTGGGCCAAAGGCAGGCACTAAACCGCTGCACCACCCAGGGATCCCTAAATTTCTTTTTTTTTTTTTTAAAGATTTCCTTATTTGAAAGAGAGAGAGAGAGAGAGAGAGAGAGAGGGAGAACACATGCACAAGAAGAGGGAGGAGCAGAGGGAGAAACATATTCTCCATCAAGGAGGGAGCCCAGTGTGGGGCTCGCCAGGACCCTGAGCTCATGACCAGAGCCAAAGGCAGATGCTTAACTGACTAAGCCACCCAGGTGCCCCTAAACAACATGTTCTTTAGTCTCCATGTGTGTGTTTTTTTTCCAGTTTTTTTCTTTTGATTTATTTCTAGTTTTTTACCATTGTAATTGGAAAAGATGCATGATATCATTTCAGTCTTCTTAAACTTATTGAGACTTGTCTTTTTGGGCCTAATATGTTATCTATTCTGGAGAATGTTCCATGTGCACTTGGAAAGAAAGTGTGTATTCTGTGATTTTGGATGGAATATTATGTATCTGTTATGTCCATCTGGTCCATTGTGTCATTCAGATACATTGTTTCCTTGTTGATTTTCTGTCTAGATGATATATCAGTTGATGTAAGTGAGGTGTTAAGGTCTCCTACTATTGTATTACCATTAATTTTTCTCTTTGTATCTACTAATAATCGCTTTATCTGTTTAGGTGCTTTGGTGTTGGGTGCACAGATACTTAACAATCATTTTATCCTCTTGTTAGATTGATCCCTTTGTTGTTATGTAACGTCCTTTGTTTTTTATTATAGTTGTTGTTTTGTCTATTTTGTCTGATATAAGTATTGCTATCCTAGCTTTTTTTTTTTTTTTTTCCTTTTGGCTTCTGTATGCATGGCAAATGTTTTCCATCCCTTTACTTTCAGTCTGTATGTGTCTTTAGATTTGTGGTGAGTCTCTTATAGGCAGCATATAGATGGGTCTTTTTTTTTTTTAAGATTTTATTTATCTGTTAGAGGGCAAATGCAAGCAAGCAGGGGGAGGAACAGAGGGAGAGGGACAAGCAGAATCTCCACTGAGCATGGACCCTGACCTGGGGCCCGATCACAGGACCCTGAGATGGTAACTTAAGCTGAAAGCAAAAGTTGGGTGCTCAATAAACTGAGCCACCCACGTGCCCAGATGCTCTCTCTTTTAATACATTCTCGGGGCACCTCAGTGGCTCAGTTGATTAAGTGTTTGACTCTTGGTTTCAGCTTTGATCTTAGGGTCCTGGGACTAAGCCCCACATTTAGGCTCCCTGCTCAGTATGAAGTCTGCTTCTCCTTCTCCCTCTGCTGCTCCCCCTGCTTGTGCTCTCTTGCTGTCTGTCAAATAAATAAAATGTTAAAAAAGAATACATTCTCTCTGTCTTTTGATTGGAACATTTAGACCATTTATATTTAAAGTAATTATTGATAAGTGTGTACTTACTGCCATTCAAAGAATTTGTTTTCTGGTTGTTTTTGTAGTTCTTTGTTCCTTTCTTCTCTTGCTCTCTTTCTTTGAGAGATTGATGTGTATCTGTAGTATTTTGTTTGGCCTTCTTTCTCTTTATTTTTTGTGTATCTGTTGTAGGTTAGGTGTGTGGTTACCCGGAAGTTCATATATAACATGGTAAGTAAGAGCAGTTCCTACTAATTTGATGGTCATTTAAGTTTAAACACATTCTAAAAAAAAAAAAGGAAAAAATCTTTTTCCTTTTTCTTTCTCTTTTTACTTCCTGCTCCACATTTTATGTATATGTTGTGATATTTTACATCTTTTTCTTATGTCTAAGTATGTCCATTTCTTTTCCACTTAAAAAAGTTCCTGTAACATTTTTCGTGATGGCTTAGTGGGGATAAACTCCTTTATCTTTTGTTTGTCTGGGAAACTCTATCTCTCCTTTGAATCTGAATGATAATCTTGCTGTGTAGAATATTATTGGTTGTGAGCTTTTCCCTTTCAGCACTTTAAGTATATCATGCCCCGCTCTTCTGGCCTGCAAAATTTCTGCTGAAAAAAGAGACTCCTCTAATATGAATGGTTATTCACTTGGTGTTATCCAAGAGATCTCTTAATTTTTCATCATTTTATAAGAATTTTTTTTCTCTCTGTTGTTCAGCTTGTGTACCCAAGATTGCTGATATGTTTTTCAGATCCTCTAACCTATTGTTGATTCCATCGGTGTGTTTTTTATTTTGGTTGTATGCTCAGCTCAGATTGGCTCTTTAAAATATTTTCTGTCTCTTCACTGAAGGTCTCAGCGAGTTCTTCCACTCTTTTTTTTCCAGCCCAGTGAGTACCTTTATGATCCTTTAAATTGTTTTTCAGGCATATTTTTTAAGTCTGTTGCAGTTAATTATTTTATTGATTTTTTTTCTTGTTTTTTTCTTTTGGAGCATATTCCTCTGTCTCCCCATTTTGCTTGACTTCTGTGTTTGTGTGGATTGGGCAAAACGGTTAGTTCTCCAGAAGCTGAAAGAGTAGTCTTGTGTATGGTGACCTCTATGCAGACTGTGTGTGCTTGCTGTCTGGCTGGAGCCGTGGTGTATGTGCCTAGTTACTCTTTCAAACCATGGCTTTTTACAGAAAGGATAAGCCAAAAAATTTTAAAAAGAAAAAAAAAGGAGAAAAAAGGGAGAAGAAAAAAAGAAGGAAAAAGAACAAGAAAGAAAACAAAACCAAAAAGAAAAAAAATAGAAGGAAAATAAGCCAAATTTTATAAAGTTAAATAGTCAAAATTAAAACACACACAAAACATGAACCTGCAGCTTGTTTTCTTTGCCCTGTCACCACAGGGCAGCTGGGAGGCTTGTGGAACTGGGTTCCCTGAGGTCACAAGCTCCCTGTGACGACTGGACTTGCCAATTATGGCATTGGGACCCTCCAGTTAGGGTGTTGGAATCCACTTCTTATGGCAACCAATCTCTTCTGCCAGCCTTGCCTTTTGAGGTGGAGAGGGAGAGACTATTCCTGCAGTTCCTTGGCCCTTTTCAGTCATGGCTTTTTTTCCTGTGTTCTAGTGGGTCTGGGGCTGATGTGAGTCTGTGGATCCTGTGCTTCCTGAAATCACAGTGTCATTGGGGAAATTGGACTCGCCTACTGTGGCGTCTGGACCCTGTTCTGATCTGGGCTGTAAAGGTGAGGGGAGAGCATCAACTTTGTAGTCCCCAGTGCCTCTGACCTGAAGACCTGTCCTGCAGCTCCTCTGCTGCTTGGCAGAGTTTTAGTGTTGTCTCTTTTATATGCTGCTAGTTGCTTTTTTTTTTTTTTTCCTAAGATTTTATTTATTTGAGAGAGGGCACAAGTGAGAGCGATAGAGCATGAGTAGGAGAGGGGCAGAGGGAAAGGGAGAAACACATTCCCTGCTGAGCAGGGAACCCTATGTGGGCTCGATCCCAGGATCCTGGGATCATGATCTGAGCTGAAGGCAGACAGTTAATCAACTGAGGGACCCAGGTGCCCTTGCTAGTTGCTCCTGTAAACTGTGTGTTTTTTTTCCTTTTTTTTTTTTTTAAATTGTACCCAAGGACAGAGGGATCTGTTCCTGGTCCTTTAGTACTGTCCCTTCCCCATGCAACTCACAGTGTTGGGGTTGGGGGTTCCCTGTTACCATGACTCTGTCTTTCCTGCTGTTCTCCTGCCATTCTGTTTAGTTGTTCAGTAGTTGCTCAGTCAGCCTGCAGTTCTTCAGGAGGAGTTGTTCTATTAATAGGTGTAATTTGGTGTGTTCTGTGGAGGAGGTAAGTTCAGAGTCTTCCTACATCACCATCTTGATTTGGAACTTGCAGGAGTTTCTCTTTTTTTTTTTTTTTAAAGTTTTTATTTAAATTCCATTGAATTAACATACAGTGTAATATAAGATTCAGGGGTACAATTTAGTGACTCAAAACTTTTATAAAACATCTGGTGCTTATCACCATAAGTGCTCTCCTTCATCCCCCATCACCTCTTTAACCCATTCCCCCAACACCCCTCTGGTAGCCATCAGATTTTTCTCTAGAGTTAAGAGTCTGTTTCTTAGTTTGTCTCTTTATCTCTTTTTTACCCCCTTTGCTTGTTTGTTTTGTTTCTTAAATCCCACATATGAGTGAGATCCTATGGTATTTGTCTTTCTGAGGCTGACTTATTTCACTTAGTATAATACACTCTAGTTGTATCCACGTTGTTGCAAATGGACAAGGAGTTTTTCTTCAAGGGAAATACCATCGGGATAGTAAGGGGAGGAAGTGGGGTCAAGATACGGTTTTTGTTTTTTCAGTGGGAGAAATAACAGCATGTTTATATCTAGATAGTAATGATTTGGTAGAGAGATAGTGATGATACAGGAAGAGGAATCATTGCTGGGACTCTGCTTGAGTAAATCAGAGTAGGATTGTTCTTGGGTGGGGGGTGGTGTGGACTATTCATTCACAGGAACAGATTGGTGGGGAGAGTACATGGGCAGAGAACCATTTCCCTGTAAAAGAAGGAAGTTATCCATCTGTGCAGAATGTGGGAGGGGATCTGAGGGTCTACTTCATTCAGGCCTTCTGTTTTTGGTACCATCTTTAGCCTCATTAAGATCTGTGAGAAATTAATTTTCAGAAGATTCCTAAGATAAATGAGTTTTAGGTTCTTTACTGCAGTTTTTCAGTCTTTGCTCTACTAATGAATACTGGGTATCTCTGTGGAGGCAGAGTTTCCTAAATATATTTGACCACAAAACCATTTTTTTCACTGATCATTTAATATTTCAAATAAATAGAACCAATTTTGGAAAGACTAACCTACTTCATTGCCCCTTCTCTAATTTGCTGAGTTGGCCAGGGCTCTTGTTTGCAAGAGCAAAAAACCCAATTTAAACTAATTTAAGCCAGAAAGGGAACTTACTGGCTCGCATGACTGGGCAGAGCAGGGCTTTGATCCAGGTGCTCAAATAATGTCAGTTATGGGTCTTTCTCTCTCCAGCTTTTATTAAGCTTAATTCCTTATGTAGCTTCTGTCCTATGGCAGGCAACACGGCCTCCAGCATCATCAGTTTGACATCCTCCCCACTTAGCCACTTCAGTGAAAGGGGAAGCCATCTTTCATCTTTCTGTTAGCTCTGCCATAGAAGTCCTCTTGATGATTTTCATTGGCTGGGCTTGTCATGTCCACCCCTGAACCAATTGTTGTGGTCAGGAGGATAGGTTAGGTTACTTTAAAGGCTTTGGTCATGTGTCCCACTCCTTTGTCTAGGGAAGGAGGAGGCCTGTGATTGGCAGCCCCACGACGACTGTGTGGTGTACGTATTAACTACATTATTAGATTACATTATTTCTCATTTTTTACTGTTACTCCCAATGTAAAAGGAGCTGAGCTTTGAACACAGATTTGTCTGATTTACGAGGCATAATTTGTCATAGTTGTAAAGAGTGCATTACAGTAAAGGTCACAAAATGATCCTGGCTAGAAGCTGCTCTGTTAATTGAAAGTTGTTGATGAAAAGATTGGGATCTGGCAAATGAAGAGAGGGAACATTTGTTAGGCTGAGACCAACAGAGAGTATTAAGATCCCTAATACTGGTGTGGGCAACCCAGATGAGGAATAGTGGTCATTCATTCATTGTACCTACATTAGGTAGGCAGTCAGGTGCTGCACAGCAAATGGGCTTAGGTTCATTTGGCATGGTTGTACTTCTTTGGGTAAGTCAGCTTCTCTGTTTCAGATGGCTCTTTATTATTTTTTGTTTTTTTAAAGATTTTATTCAGTTGACAGAGAAAGAGTGCACAAACGGGGAGCAGCAGGAAGAGGGAGAGGGAGAGCCCGATGTGGGGCTTGATCCTGGGACATTGGGATCATGACTTGAGCCAGAGGCAGCCACTTAACTGAGCCACTTAGGCGCCCCTCAGATGGCTCCTTAAAGTGAGGATAGTAACGCCACCAAACTCAAGGAGTTGCTAATGGTTAATGAATGACCTTGTGAAGCACTTGGCTTCATTCATGTCTGAACATAGTAGTAGTATTTTCAGTAGTGTACTCAAATATATTCCTTTTTCTTTCCAGATAATTTTTTTCTTAATTATTTTCACATAACTGTAGATTCACTTACAGTAATAAAAATTATGTAGAGATGCTGTAAGGTTTATCCAGTTTTCCCTGATGGTAACATCTTACAAAACTGTAAAATAGTATCACAGCCAGGATACTGACATTGATAGGATGTAGAACAACATTTCCATCACTCCAAGGATCTCTTATGTTGCCTTTTTATAGTCACATTCACTTACCTCTTGCCCATCCTCTGCTTAGTCCCTGGTAACCTCTGTTGTGTTTCCCATTTCTGTTATTTTGTTAACTTCAGCCTCAAGTATGTTATATAAATGTAACCAGAGTATGTAACCTTTTGGGCTTGGCTCTGTTTATGTAGCATAATTCTCTGGAGAGTCATCCAGGTTGTTGTACCTATCAATGGAAAACTTTATTGCTGAGCAGTATTCTGTGGTATGGATGTACTACAGTTTGTTTAACTATTCCACCCACTGAAGGGCATCTGGGTTTGACTATTATAAAGAAAGGTGTTACAAACATTTGTGTTTAGGCTTTTGTGGAAATATATGTCTTTATTTCTCTTGGATAAACCCTCAGAAGTATAATTGCCAGGTTACATGGTAGTTACATGATGAGTTTTTTAAGAAAGTGCCAAACTGTTTTCCAGAGTGGTTATGCTATTTGATGTTCCCATTAAGATTGTGTGAGTGGTCAGTTTCTATACATCCTTGTCAGCTTTTAGTGTTGTCATTTTTTTTCTTTTAGTCATTCTGATAGGTGTGTAGTGATACCTTATTGTGGTTTAAGTTTATATTTCTCTGATGGGAGTAATGTTGACTGTCTTCAAATTTGCTTATTTGCCTTCTGTATATCCTCTTAGGTGAAATGTCTTTGTGTCTTTTGTCCATTTTCTAATTGGATTTTTTTTTTTTTTTTGCTATTGTGATTTTATTTTAAGATTTTATTTTTAAGTAGTCTCTGCACCCAACATGAGGCTCAAACTCACAACCCTGAGATCAAGAGATGCATGCTCCACCAACTAAGCCAGCTAGGTACCCCTTTACTATTGTGTTTTGAATTGTGTTTTGAATTCTAGATACCAGTCCTTTGTCAGATAGATGGTTTTTAAAAAATTTCTTCCACTTGGTAGCTTGACTTTTTATGCTCTCAAAAGGGTCTTTTGCAGATTTTGGTGTTGTCTAGATTTATTAATTTTTTGTTTTTTTGTGGACTGTGCTTTTGATATCAGGTTTAAGAGTTCTTTGCCTAGCTCTAGGTCTAAGATTTTCTCTTATGATTGTTCCTAAAAGTTTATAGTGTTATATTTTGCGTTTAAGTTCATGATGCATTTTGAGTTAATTTTCGTATAAGATATGAAACTTAGATTGAGGTTCATTTTTTTGGTCTATAAATGTCCCATTGCTTCAGTAATAGGTTATCTTTCATTGAATTGCTTTTGTACTTCTGTGAAAAATCACTTGGTCATATTTGTGTGGGTCTATTTCCAGGTTCTCTGTTCTGGTGATTCATATTTCTATTCTTCTACCAATACCACACAGTCTTGATTACTGTTGCTGTATAATAAGTCTTAAAATTGAGCAGCCCAATTCTTCCCACTATTCCTTTTTCGCAATTGTTTCAGATTTATTTTTTTACCTTTCTGTTATAAATTTTAGAACAATCTTATCTATGCTTACAAAACCTCTTGCTGGGATTTTGATAGGAATTTAATTTTGTATATCAGTTTGGTCTTGACTGGGATGGGGCTGGAGGTTCATTATTGATTGGTTGGTTGATTTGGAAGTGCAGGGTTCGTACTTAGCCTTCTCTAATTCTACCCTGGTGCAGTGTATTGGGGTGCCTCATTACAGATTCAACAGAAGTCAGGTGATGGGACTATACTTTTGTGTTTTGTGGGTTTTGTTTTGTTTTATGGGATAGAATTGTTATTGTCTAAAAGTTTTCTGTTTCACTAGACTACCTCTTTTCTTGTTCTTTGCAAAGAGAACAGGCTTTTGTGGAGGGCTTTTATTTATTTTTATTTTTTAATTTTTTAAATATTTTATTTATTTGAGAAAGAGAAAGTGAAGAGAGAATGCACGAGCGAGGGGTGGGCAGGGGCAGAGGTAGAAGGAGAAACACATTCCCTGCTGCACAGGGAGCCCAATGATCCCAGGATCCTGGGATCATGACCTGAGCTAAAGGTAGATGCTTAATGTACTGAGCCATCCAGGTGCCCCTAGTCTCTAATCTTTGAAGTGATTTGTACTCTTGTTTGCTAATAGGCATTTCAAAAGTTGAGTGAGTTAGACCAGAACAGAGAAAGGTTGCCAGTCACTGTGAACAGTTAGTCCAAGATGGATGGTCTGGATTGTAGTGCTGTCTGATGGTCTTTTTTTTTTTTTTTTTTTTAAATTTTTATTTATTTATGATAGTCACACAGAGAGAGAGAGAGGCAGAGACATAGGCAGAGGGAGAAGCAGGCTCTATGCACCGGGAGCCCGACGTGGGATTCGATCCCAGGTCTCCAGGATCACACCCTGGGCCAAAGGCAGGCGCTAAACCGCTGCGCCACCCAGGGTTCCCTGTCTGATGGTCTTTAGCAGAGGGTGCATGCTTTTATAGCAGCAGCTAGTGGATTCTTCCAAAAGGTTGATTTGATTTTTCTCAGTCGCTTAACTGACTGAGCCACCAGGCGTCCCTGTGGGTGACTTTTATTGTCTGCATCTATTGGTTTGCTGGCTTCTTCAGCTTCAAGTCTGGGATATAGGAGGCAAAAAAAACACCAAGCAACTCACCATTGTTTTGTTCCTTGGGTTCCAAAGTCCCTAGCCAGTTTACCTTCTTCTCTCAGCCTTCCAAAGTCTTCTTATGTTTATTTTTTATATAATGTCCATTGTTTTAGTTGTATTTAGTGGGGGATAAGGAAAAGTATGTCTGTTCTATCCTCCTGGAAGTATCCACATTTTCTTTATTTAATTATGAACATTGTCAACATTCAGGAAAGTAGAATAGAATAAGTAACAGCAATATACCAGTTTCTTAGATTTAAGACTTGTAAATGTTTTCCTATATGTCTTACTCTATTTTTATTGTTTTAAAGTAAATTAAAGACATAATGATATTTATTCTCCAAATATTTAATACGTATCTCTAGAAAGATTTCTAAAAATAGTAAATAAAAAGTAAAATCACGTACACAATGTCAGAAATAAGATTTTTAAACATAAGAAGACTACTTTACACCTAATGATTTATAGTAATATCCTAGTATACTCTCACACCCACTTCATATTCTCATGTCCCTAGTTGCCTGCAAAATATCTCACAGCTGGTTGGACAAAGTAGGATATAACCAAGAACTTGAATTACATTTAGTTGTTATGCTTTTAAGTCTACTTTAAGCATGAATAGTCCCATTCCTGTTTTTTTCTCCATGATAGTGATCTGTTGAGGGACTAGATCCAGTTGGACCTTAGGATGTCCCATTATCAGTAGGATTTATCTGATTGTTTCCTTGCATGCCTTTATCTTTTGCATTTTCTGTAAACCTGAGGTTAAATCTAAAGGGTCTATTAGACTGAAGATCAGCCAAGAATGTTTTGTAGGTGATGCTACATGAAACAGATTTCTGATGTCCTTCTATCATTTATAACTTTCCTATAGAGAAGATGCCTTCTGCATCCTGTGACACACTATTGGACGACATAGAAGATATTGTGTCACAGGGAGATTTAAAGCCACAAGATAGGCATTCCGCACGAAAGCACGTTGTTCCAAAGGCACGAAAACGAAATACCCAAAAGTATTTGCAAGAGGAAAACAGTCCACCAAGCGATAGGTAAGCTCTTGAAATTATGTTTAGTATCCTACCAGGGAAGAACTGGTACTCCCTTATGTCATATAGGTAATGTCTCTTTCTGAAAATCATTTGAACCTTTGAGAGCAGATATGTAGATTTATTTGAATTGTTTTAAATTTAACATAGTAATTGCTTAAAAAAAATAAAAAGATGTCAGATGGCATGTTTCTTGAGGACAGGGGCAAGAGCACTGTTGAGCACAAATGTGGGAGTCCCCCACCCCACGTCCACTGCCTCAGGATCTTCTTGATGATATTACTGTAACTGGTATATAGTGTTGTGTTACTTCCAAATTGAAAGCTTTACTTGAAGATGTAATTCTTATGAGACACTGTTGGTTTGGGTATTTCATTTTTCTTAATAAATTTACAAATGCCTATGGATCAGCTAAAGGCATTGGGCAGAAATAAATTCATGTGCTGTTTATTCTATTAGGTCTGTAGTTGAGTGAAATTCTAATATAACTTAGCCGGAAAAGATTATGCAGTTGTTTGTCTAAACAAATACGCCTACATTTGTTTAGATAGGAAAGTGTTGAAAGTTTTAATACACTTCATTATTTTGTTTGGAACAGTAAGTTTTTAAAATCTGCAAATTTAAACTTTTCTTATATTTTAATGCCTGAAATTTATCAAATTTGTTTTGAATATGTCTTTAAGGTAATTACTATTTAATTTTAAATTATTATGACAGTCAAAGTTGAAAGCCCTTTCCTTTCTTCCTAAAAATATTATATTTTTATAACTATTTTTGTGTATGGAATAAAAACTTAATTATGATGCTATAGGGTGATAGTTTTTCTGTTTTGATTCGGCTATTTATATCTATAAGTTATAAAATAAAGATTGTAACTAATATGTAGGAGTCAGCAGGTGGATGTACTTAGTTTTTCTTTCTGTTGCTAGAACCATTTTCTTTGCTATTGTTTGTATTTTTCTTTCTAGGAGTTTAACTTTGTGATAGAACTTCAGTAGTACTGAATGTAAGATACAATTTGGAGAAAAAGGGAGATCTTGTTATGTAGAGAGTCTTAAATTAGAATTCTGTGGTTATTTTATCTTGATTATAGGCTTGGTGTAACACTTGATTGTGGATTAAGTTGGTGCATTTCATGAATAGATTGTGAATGGATTGCTGTGTGCTTTTGAATAATATGCCCGGAAATCATATTGTGTTTTTTGGTTCTGAAAATCCTCTGATGAGACTTATTTTTTTTTTAATTGATTGTTTAATAGCACCATTCCAGGCATACAGAAAATTTGGATGCGAACATGGGGTTGTTCTCATAATAATTCAGATGGAGAATATATGGCTGGACAACTAGCTGCTTATGGATATGAAATTACAGGTAATGAGAACTGTAATGTATTTTATTGATTAAATATTTCAGAGCTAGGTTTTTTAGTTAGATATTTTAGCTTCAGCAGTTAAAGCATATTTTAACAGAACTTAATGATTTTAAGGCAAAACAAAATGATAGCTATTATACACTGTCTAGATAATTACAGATATTTTAGAAATACTTCAAAAAACTATTTTGAAATGAATTTAGACTTACAGAAAAGTGGTAAAATTACAGTTTACGTGTCTGTTACCCACCTTCCCCTAATATTAACATGTAAGATAATTATACTGTAATTATAAACTGGGCAGTTACCATTAGAGCACTGCTTTTACCTCAACTGCAGATCTTATTTGAATTTTGCTCTTTTCCCCTTTATGTCCTTCTGTTCCAGGATCTGATCTAGGCTCTTACTTTATATTTATTTGTAATGTCTTCTTAGTCTAGTTCAGTCTGTGACAGTTTCTCAATTTTTTCTTGTCCTTTGTGTTGTGAACTTCTGAGGAAAACCAGAGTTATTAGTTATATTGTAGAATGTCCCTCAACTTGGGTTTGTTGGATGTGATTAGAATAAGGTTCTGTATGCAGTCTTGGCAAGAAGGGTACTTTGAGTTCTTCCCAATACATCAGATTGGGGGCCGGGGGCGGAGGAGTTTGTAATGAGTCAGGACCAGTGGACCGTGTCTGCCAGACTTCTCCACAGGAAAGTTACTGTTTTTTCTCATTGCAATTAGTAAATATCCTGTTTCTCCTCAGCCTTTTCTCTACTATTTTTAGTGTCTGAGAATTTTAGTATCTGTCCATGCAACTAGTTTGCAACAGTCATTACAGTTTGTTGAATGATTATCATTTTCTTCTTCCACTGTTATTAATTGGAATTCTGTAAAGAAAGACTATCCTTTCTCCCCTTGTTTCCTTTAGATGTATCAGTATGAACTTCCATGTTGATTTTTCAGTTCTTTGGGCTACAGTCCAACACTTTCATTGTTAATTTGCTGCTCCCGTTGTTCCAGCTTTCGCCTTAGGAACTTATATTAAAAAAATTAGGACCTTGTTCAGGCTGGCACCTGTGTCTTCTCAACATGCACCCATTTTTCTGAGCACTTCCTGATTTTCTGACACCACAAGATGTCCTAGTCTCATATCTTCCCATCCCCAGCTTTGGAGGCAACCACTTTTCCAGGGAGTCCTGATCCCTTTCATAAGAAGAACCAGATGAGAGCTGTGGACATTCGGTGTGCTTATTGCCACTGTGAAGTGTCCCTGCTTCTGGGTTCTCTCAGTGTACCACACTAGCAAATAGGTATATATAGTACATGGCATGTATATGTATCTGTGTTACTGTATTTATTAGCACGTGTGTTAAATGGGGCCTGAATTTGTGACAAGCACTAACCCAGTGCTTCATGTGTGTTAGCATGCTTGATTTTTGGAGGAAGATGAGGAAATAGTGGCATCCCTACTTCATGAATGAGAATGGAAGGATTGTGTGCTGTCCTGCCTTAAATCACCCAGACAGTGTGAAGTCTCCATCTCATCAAAACACTGCTGTTGACTACTGTTCTGTACTTCACAGTTGCCTCTGCCTGTGTGATCGGCAGAGTCCTAGCCTCCAGATGGCCTGTGAGAATTTGGAAGGATTGGAAACTCACTTCTTCCTTCAGCAGCTAAATGGTCCTAATGTCTTAACTTGTGTTTTTGATAACTTATTCTTTAGACAGTAAAGTCACCCTTAAAATTTTCTTAGATAAAAGTATCAAAATGTGCTTTTAGAATTATTTATCTCAAAAAGGAATTTTTTTTGTATTCATTAGTAATTTTTAATGTAAATTAGTGTGAGTTTGCCTTAATACCTTCTTATGGTGCACTTTGAGTGTTAAGACAATAGCCTATAAGATAATTTCCTAAAATATTAAAAAAATGAGCTTGATTTTTTTTCCCTAGGTGGTATTAAATATCTGATACATTTTAATTTAAATTTTAGCCCATTAGCAGTTTGTACTTGGTCTTATGACAATACTTTTCTAAATAATAAAAGTAGAACAATAGTCCTGATGTATTTATACAAGAATACAGAGTTTTGTTATGTATACCCAGTTCTGGCTTCTTATTTGGGAGTAGTAAAGAGAGAGAATTAAGGAAGCAATCACTTGAGTATGAAATTTATTTTTCCTATTAATGTGGTATATCACTTTTATATAGTTGCATTACCTATATACATTTCTATTAATGTTATGTACTGTGGAATGCCCCCATTTTAGAAATTTATAGTCTGTGTCTAATTGTAGGCTGACTGGCATACAGCAGACTGTGGTGGAGTCACTTTCCTCACCAGTCAGGTTCTGTAGGCCCAGGAAGTATGAACAATAGTAGCTTTTGTAAGACACTTAAATATATTTTATATTTCGATTTTATACTTAGATTAAATATATGAGATGAGTAATTTCTGGGTTATCTGTACCAGTAGTCTTTCATTACTATGGAGTGGTAGGATTTTATAAAAATTATTATTGTTAAATAATTTAAAATGTTTTATTAATCAAGTGTTTTATTAATCAAATGTTTTATTAATCAAGTTAATATTAAAATTTTGTTTTAACTTTGTACTTGATTACTTGATGTCAAATAGGTATAAATATAGATTATGTAAAATATGCACAGATTATTGAAAAAAGTACACAAGAAATTAAAAATTAGCTTTCACTTCCCAATAATAGTTTTACTCTTTGGGGACAAAAGACAGATTATATGGGTATATACTTGAAATTGCTTTTAACTTTGGGAATCTGGGGGGAATCCCTGGGTGGCTCAGTGGTTTGGCGTCTGCTTTTGGCCTAGGGCGAGATCCTGGAGTCCCAGGATCGAGTCCCGCGTCAGGCTCCCAGCATGGAGCCTGCTTCTCCCTCTGCCTGTGTCTCTGTCTCTCTCTCTTTCTCCATCATGAATAAATAAATAAAAATCTTTAACTTTGGGAATCTGGGAACATAATTATCACATAGTGAAATCTCGTAGAGGCTTGACTCTGAGCAGTTAATTCTTGTCTAGTGCTACTTTCAAACCCTTCCTATTTTGAGGGAAAAGATGCTTCATAAGTTCTAAAATAGTGCTCTCTAGTTTCTCATTTCAAAGAATGAGACCTACCAAGGCAAAATGATGGAATTCCCTAAAACTCAGAACAATTAATTGTATCATGGATACATAGATGCATGGAAAACAGTGAAAGTGTCCCTATAGGTACCATGGCTTGCTTGCTTATTCATTCATTCATTCATTCATTCATGAGAGACAGAGAGAGGCAGAGACATAGGCAGAGGGAGAAGCAGGCTCCCTGTGGGGAGCCTGATACGGTACTCGATCCCAGGACCCCAGGATCACAACCTGAGCTGAAGGCAGATGCTCATCCACTGAGCCACCCAGGTGCCCTGGTACCATGACTTTTTAAAGAAACATGATTTGAATGCATACATTATAAGGGTGTTGTTTCTTCAAATAAGCAATTTTTATAGACTGAACTTTTTCTCTCCCCGATTATGCTGCCTTTGGGTATTGTTCTTGGATTATTTCTTTGGAGATGCTGGGGAAGTATTTTCAGTGTCCTCTGCTGGTGGCAGATCTTCATATTTTCAGAGTACATGTAATGTTAGACTAATCATAGGTCATTTGAAGCCAATAAATTAAGTATTTTGATTTAATGTTGAAGGCAGTTTTAGATAAGAGTAAGCTGTTTTTTAATCTTAATAGATTCTGAAAACTGCTGTAGAAGAGTTTCAAAAAATATTTATAGCTGTGATTCTTATTGTTTTTGGGTCTTTTCAGAATCTCACAACTCCTATAATTTCATCAAAGAATTTGTAACTATTGCTTATTCCAGTAGTGGAATAAGTCTCCCAAGGTACTGCTTTAGGGATAGCTCTCACTTAGATAGAAATATGTTAGGGATATTTTGTTTACTTTATCATATTTATTTGTATATGTTTTTTTGTTTTTATTGAAGTTCGATTTACCAACATAAAGTATAACACTCAGTGCTCATCCCATCAAGTGCCTTCCTCAGTGCCCGTCACCCAGTTACCCCAACCCCCTACCTACCTCCCCTTCCACACCCTTTGTTTGTTTCCCAGAGTTAGGAGTCTCTCATGGTTTGTCTCCCTCTCTAATTTTTCTCATTTTCCCTCCTTTCCCTTATAGTTTCTTTCACTATTTCTTATATTCCCTGTATGAGTGAAATCATATGATGATTTTCCTTCTCCGATTGACTTCCTTCACTCAGCATAATACCCTCCAGTTCCATCCACATCAAAGCAAATGGTGGGTATTCATCCTTTCTAATGGCTGAGTAATATTCCATTGTATATATAGACCACATCTTCTTTATCCATTCAACTGTCAAAGGACATCGTGGCTCTTTCCACAGTTTGGCTACTGTGGACATTGCTGCTATAAACATTGGGGTGTAGGTGTCCCAGCATTTCACTACATCTGTATCTTTGGGGTAAATCCCCAGTAGTACAATTGCTGGATCGTAGGGTAACTCTGTTTTTAACTCTTTGAGGAACCATGTGTGTGTCATTTTTGGTGAAATTTCTGTTCATGTCTTCTGCCCATTTCATGATTGGATTGTTTGGGTGTTGATTTTAATAAGTTCTTTATAGATCTTGGATACTAGCCCTTTATCTGATATGTTATTTACAAGTATCTTCTCCCATTCTGTAGGTTGTCTTTTAGTTTTGTTGACTGTTTCTTTTGCTGTGCAGAGGCTTTTTACCCTGATTAAGTCCCAATAGTTCATTTTTGCTTTGGTTTCCCTTGCCTTCAAAGATGTATCTTGCAAGAAGTTGTTGTGGCCAAGTTCAAAAAGGGTGTTGCCTGTGTTTTCCTCTAGGATTTTGGTGGATTCTTGTCTCACATTTAGATCTTTCATCTGTTTTGAGTTTATCTTTGTGTCTGGTGTAAGAGAATGGTCTAGTTTCATTCTTCTGCACGTGGCTGTCCAGTTTTTCCAATTCCATTATTGAAGAGACCATCCTTTATCCAGTGGATATTCTTTCCTGCTTTGTCAAATATTAGTTGACCATAGAGTTGAGGGCCCATTTCTGGGTTCTCTGTTCTGTTCCATTGATCTATGTGTCTGTTTTTATGCCAGTACCATACTGTCTTGATTATCATAGCTTTGTAATACAGCTTGAAATCTGCCATTGTGATGCCCCTGGCATTGATTTTCTTTTTCAATATTCCTCTGGCTATTTGGGGTCTTTTCTGATTCCATACAAATCTTTTTTTTTTTTTTAATTTATGATAGTCACACAGAGAGAGAGAGAGAGAGAGAGGCAGAGACATAGGCAGAGGGAGAAGCAGGCTCCATGCACCAGGAGCCCGACGTGGGATTCAATCCCAGGTCTCCAGGATCGCGCCCTAGGCCAAAGGCAGGCACTAAACCAAATCCAAAGGAGGATCCCGATTCCATACAAATCTTAAGATGATTTGTTCCAACTCTGTGAAGAACATCCATGGTATTTTGGTAGAGATTGGGTTGAATGTATAAATTGTCCTGGGTAGCATAGACATTTTCACAATATTTATTCTTCCAATCTATGAACATGGAATGTTTTTCTATCTCTTTGTGTCTTCCTCAATTTCTTTCAGAAGTGTTCTATAGTTTTTAGGGTATAGATCCTTTACCTCTTTGGTTAGGTTTATTCTTTAGGTATCTATGGTTTTGGGTGCAATTGTAAATGGGATTGATTCTTTAATTTCTCTTTCTTTAGTCTCGTTGTTAGTGTACAGAAATGCCACTGATTTCTGGGCATTGATTTTGTATCCTGCCACATTGCTGAATTGCTGTATGAGTTCTAGCAACCTTGGGATGGAGTCTTTTGGGTTTTCTGTATGTATACGGTATCATGTCATCTGTGAAGATTTGAATGCATTTTATTTCTTTTCGCTGTCTGATTGCTGAGACTAGGACTTCTAGTACAATGTTGAATGACATTTCTTAGGAGAAAGGCTTTTCAGGTTTTCCCCATTGAGAATGATATTTGCTGTGGGCTTTCATAGATTGCTTTTAAGATATTGAGGAATGTTCCCTCGATCCCTACACTCTGAAGAGTTTTGATCAGGAATGGATGCTGTATTTTGTCAAATGCTTTTGCTGCATCTATTTTTCTTTAAAGATTTTGTTTATTCATGAGAGACATAGTGAGAGGCAGAGACATAGGCAGAGGGAGAAGCAGGCTCCTTACAGAGAGGCCAATGTGGTACTTGATCTCGGAACCCCAGGATCACGACCTGAGCCAAAGACAGATGCTCAACCGCTGGGTCACTAGGCAGCCCTCTCTGCATCTGCTGAGAGGATCATATGGTTCTTTTTTTTTTTTTTTTTTAAGATTTATTTATTTATTTATTTATTTATTTATTTATTTATTTATGAGAGAGAGAGAGGGGGGTGGGCAGAAACACAGGAGGAGGGAGAAGCAGGCTCCATGCCGGGAGCCGGACGCGGGAATTGATCCCGGGACTCCAGGATCACGCCCTGGGCCAAAGGCAGGCGCCAAACCGCTGAGCTACCCAGGGATCCCCAGGATCATATGGTTCTTGTTCTTTTTCTTGTTGATGTGTTCTATCATGTTGATTGCTTTACGAGTGTTGAACCATCCTTGCATTCCCTGGGATAAATCCCACTTGGTCATGGTGCATAATCTTCTTCTTTTATTTTTTTTTAAACCCTTGCTTTATTTATTTATTTTTTTTGAATATTTATTTATTCATGAGAGACACACAGAGGGAGAGGCAGAGACATAGGCAGAGAGAGAAGTAGGTTCCATGCAGGGAGCCCGATGTGGACTCAATCCTGGAACTCCAGGATTACACTCTGGACCGAAGGCAGGCGCTCAACCGCTGAGCCACCCAGGCATCCTGGTGAATAATCTTGTTAATGTACTGTTGGATCCTATTGGGTAGTGTCTTGTTGAGAATTTTTGCATCCATGTTCATCAGGGATATTGGTCTGTAATTCTCCCTTTTGGTGGGGTCTTTGTCTGGTTTTGGAATCAAGGTAATGCTTGCCTCATAAAACGAGTTTGGAAGTATTCCATCCCTTTCTATCCTTCAGAACAGTTTTATTAGAATAGGTATTATTTCTTTAAACGTTTGATAGGATTCCCCTGGGAAGCCATCTGGCCTTGGACTTTTGTGTCTTGGGAGGTTTTTGATGACTGCTTCAATTTCCTTGCTGGCTATTGGCCTGTTCAGGTTTTCTGTTTCTTCCTGTTCCAGTTTTGGTAATTTTTGGGCTTCCAGAAATGCATCCATTTCTTCCAGATTGCCTAATTTATTAGCATGTAGCTTCTAAAAATACCTTTTTAAAATCGTTTGTATTTCCTTGGTATTGCTTGTGATCTCTCCTTTTTCATTCATGATTTTATTAATTGGATTTTTTTCTCTTTTCTTTTCAATAAGGTTGGCAAATGGTATATCTATCTTATTCTTTTAAAGAAGCAACTCCTGGTTTTGTTGCTCTGTTCTACAGTTCTTCTGGTCTCTATTACATTGAGTTCTGCTTGAATCTTTATTATCTCTCTTCTGCTTGGTGTAGGTTTTATTTGCTGTTTTTTTCTCCAATTCCTTTAGGTGTGAGGTTAGCGTGTGTATTTGAGTTTTTTCCAATTTTTTGAGGGAGGCTTGTATTGCAGTGTATTTCCCTCTTAGGACCGCTTTTGCTGTATCCCAAAGATTTTGTACGGTTATATCATCATTTTCATTAGCTTCCATGAATCTTTTTAGTTCTTCTCTAATTTCCTGGTTGACCATTCATCTTTTAGTAGGATGCTCTTTAATCTCCATGTGTTTGAGTTTCTTCTAAATTTCTTCTTGTTACTGAGTTCTAGGTTAACGCATTGTGGTCTGAAAATATGCAGGGTACAATCCCAATCTTTTGGTATTGGTTGAGACCTGATTTGTGACCCAGTATGTGGTCTATTCTGGAGAAAGTTCCATGTGCACTTGAGAAGAATGTGTATTCAGTTGCTTTTGGATGAAAAGTTCTGTATATATCTGTGAAATCTATTTGGTCCAGTGTATCATTTAAGGCCCTGGTTCTTTGGTGATGTTCTGCTTAGAGGATCTGTCATTTGCAGAAAGTGCTGTGTTAAAGTCTCCTACTATTAGTGTGTTATTATCTAAGTATCTCTTTACTTTGGTTATTAATTGATTGATATACTTGAGGGAAAATTAGATAGAGATAGGTCAGAGGAAGGAGAGATGCTGGAGAGAAGTTGTTATGTTTAGTTTGTAGCTGTGCATGCCGTGAGCGAACATAACTTGTGCTTTTGGTTAGTGGAAAAAAGTCCTTTGTAAGGCCATTGACTGAGGCGCCAGTTCATAGACATAAGAGAATAATGTGAGTTATATACACGGAATATATGTGATAAGTTTATGTAGGTCAGAATAGGGCATTTAGCTTGGGTGCCCCTGGTTTCAAAGAAATAATTTTTAAATTGCTGGGCTTTTTACACTTCTTAATGGTTCTTTTGCATATTTGTATTTTATTCATTCCGCAAGTGTTGTCTGAACATGATGTGTGTTACAGGTGTAGTGCTAGGAAGTGTGAAGATGTGAAAATGAACTAGAACTAGATGTGGATTCCAGCACATGAAAAGTTTATTGTTTTTTCGCAGAGGAAGAGCCTTATTTTAGTAAATGGTGAAGCTCTTAATATACTCTTTTATGATATAGTGAAGTCAGACCTACTTTGTTAAAAGAGGTTTTACAATTTATATTTTAGAAATGCTTTGTGATAATGTCAAGTCAGAATATAACATTTTCTTTTTTTTCATCATGGTAAGTGTACTCTTTAATCTCTGTCATCTGTTTCACATCCTCCTCACCTCCCCTCTGGTGACCAGCAGTTTGTTCTCTTAAAGTTACAAGTCTGTTTCTTGGTTTGTCTCTCTTTTCCTTTGCCCTTTTGTTTTGTTTCTTAAATTCCAGATATGAGTGAGATCACATGGTATTTGTCTTTCTCTGACTGACTTGTTTTACGTAGCATGATACTCTTTAGCTCTGTCCATCTTGTTACAGATGGCAAGATTTCATTCTTTTTAATGGCTGAATAATATTCCACTCTGTGTGTATGGGTGTGTGTGTGTGTACGCGTGCTGCGTGCGTGTGTGAGTATACATGCCACCTCTTCTTTATCCATTCATCAGTTGATAGACCCTTGGGCTGCTTCCATAGTTTGACTATTGCAAATAATGCTGCTATAAATAGGGGTGCATGTATCCCTTTGAATTTGTGTTTTTGTATTTTTTGGTTAAATACCCAATAGTGTGATTACTGGATCATAAAGTAGTTCTATTTTTAATTTTTTGAGGAACTTCCATACTGTTTTCTACAGTGACTGCAGTAGTTTGCATGCCTACCAACAGTGCAAGAGGGTTCCTTTTTCTCTACATCTTCACCAGCATGGTTGTTTCTTGTATTTTTGATTTTAGCCATTCTGAGAGGTGTCAGGTGATATTTCATTATAGTTTGATTTTACATTTCCATGATGATAAGTGATTTTGAGCATCTTTTTATGTATCTGTTGACAATATGTTTATTGTCTTTGGACAAATGTCTGTTCATGTCTTCTTGTTTTTTAATTGGATTATTTGTTTTTTGGGTGTTGAGTTGTATCAGTTTTTTGTTTTTTTTTTTTAAGATTTTATTTATTCATGAGAGAGTGAGAGAGAGAGCACAGAGACACAGACACAGGCAGAGGGAAGCTCCATGCAGGGAGCCCGATGTGGACTCAATTCTGGGACTCCAGGATTACACTCTGGACCGAAGGCAGGCGCTAAACTGCTGAGCCACCCAGGGATCCCCTGTATCAGTTCTTTATATGATTGGGTACTAACCCTTTATTGGATCTGTCATTTGCAAATATCTTCTTCTATTCTGTAGGTTGCCTTTCAGTTTTGTTGATTGTTTCCTTTGCTGTGCAGAAGCCTTTATTTTGATATAGTCCCAATAGATTATTTTTGCTTTTTTCCCCCTTGCCTCAGGAGACCTATCTAGAAAAATATTGCTATGACTAATGTCAGAGAAATTACTGCCTGTGTTCTCTTCAAGGATTTTTATGGTTTCAGGTTTCGTATTTAGGTCTTCAATTCATTTTGAGTTTATTTTTGTGTATGGTATAATAGAGTTGCCCTGTTTCATTCTTTTGCACGTTGTTGTTCAATTTTCCCAATACCATTTGTTGAAGAGACTGCTTTTCCCATGGATATTTATTCTTCCTTTGTTGAAAATTAATTGACTGTGTAATTATGGGTTTCTTTTTGGGCTTCTGTTCTATTCCATTGATTTATGTCTGTATATTTATTCCAGTACCATACTCTTTTTCTTTTTTTTATTTTTTTATTTTAAGTTTTTATTTATTTATTAGAGCGAGTGCATGAGCTGGAGAGGAGCTGAGGGTGAGGGTCAAGGAGACTCCATGCTGAGTGTGGAGCCCATTGCAGGGCTTGATCCCATTACCCTGAGATCATGACCTGAGCTGAAACCAAGAGTCAGATGCTTAACTGACTTAGCCACCCAGCGGCCCCAGTACCATACTGTTGTAATTACTACTGCTTTGTAATATAACTTGAAATCTGGAATTGTCATACTTCAGTTTTATATTTCTTTTTCAAGATTACATTGGCTATTCAGGGTCTTTTGTGGTTTCATACAAATTATAGGGTTGGTTCTAGTTCTGTGAGCAATGCTATTGATATTTTGTTAGAGATTGCATTAAATTTGTAGATTGCTTTGGGTAGTAGAGACATTTTAACAATATTCTTCCAACTCATGAACATGAAATGTCTTTCCATTTCTTTGCATTGTCTTCAATTTCTTTCATTACTGTTTTATAGTTTTTAGAGAATAGGTCTTTCACTTCTTTGATTAAGTTTGTTCCTAGATATATTATTGTCTTTCTTGTGATTGTAAGTGGATTTTTTTCTTAATTTCACTTTTTGCTGTTTCATTATTAGTGTAAAGGAATACAACAGATTTCTGTACATTGGTCTTGTACAGAATTCAGTTATTAATTCTAGTAGTTTTTTGTTGGAGTCTTTGGGTTTTCTATATTTAGTATCATGTCATCTGTAGAGAGTGAGAGTTTTATATCTTCCTTACCAATTTGGATGATTTTTATTTCTTTTTGTTGTCTCATTGCTTTGGCTAGGACTTCCAGTACTGTGTTGAATAAAAGTGGTGAGCATGCATGTTCTTGTCTTGCTCCTAACCTTAGGGAAAAGGCTCTCAGTTTTTCACCATTGAGTATGATGGCTGTGGGTTTGTCATATATGGACTTTATTATGTGGAGGTATGTTCCCTCTGGACCTGCTTTGCAGAGGGTTTTTTTAAATCATGAATGGATGTTGTACTTTGACGAATGCTTTTTCTTTTTCTTTTTTTTTTTTAAGATATATTATTTATTCATGAGAAACACAGAGAGGGAGAGAGGCAGAGACACAGGCAGAGGGAGAAGCAGGCTCCATGCAGAGAGCCCAATGTGGGACTCAATCCCGGGACTCCAGGATCAACGAATGCTTTTTCTGCATCTATTGAAATGATCATGCAGTTTTTATCTTTTTTGGATGTGACTTATGTCACTGATTGTTGATTGTTTTGTGAATATTGAACTTGCATTCTGGTAACAAATCCCACTGAGTTGTAGTCTATAATTTTTTTAGATGTATTGTTGGATTTGGTTTGCTAATATATTATTGAGGATTTTTGCATCTATCAGAATATAAAATTTTATGTTTGAATTAAGAAAATTAATCTTGGGGCACCTGGGTGTACATCATTTGAGTGTCTGCCTTTGGCTCAGGTTGTGTCCTGGGATCAAGTCCCACATCGGGCTCTTTGCAGGGAGCCTACTTCTCTCTCTGCCTTGTCTCTACCTCTCTCACTGTGTCTCTCATGAATAAATAAATAAAATCTTAAAATAATTAATCTCCCTGTAGAAACAACTTCTAGTTTATATAGTCTAGGAGATAATACTATAATTGAATGTCCAAAGTGGAAGCATATTTCCTGGACCTGGTCATGTAACTTGAAATACCTTTAAATTTTAAGACAGATTAATGGGATATATTGGATTGATACACACAGATGTTTCTGTAAGGAATACATTCGAGGACCACACTCATAGGTCAGTAGAATATTAAGAACATTAAAGCCACCTTTTTGTGTTTTAACTTGGAGTTTTTGGAAATCACACTTGTACGTAGTTAAAGTATGAATGCACATAAAGTTTCTTGAGAGGAAAAAATCACTTTGCCTGCTTTTTTTATCTCTTTTCTTTAAGAACTGGTTGTCATTATCTTTCACGTTAATATGTTGAGCTTACCTATATAATAAAAGATATTAAGATGCATACACCAATTCTATGGGAAGCCGAGAAAGCAGTGGACCTCCACCTTCTTAAAAATGGAACTAAATTAAAAAATGCCTTTTTTAGGTGACACAGTACTTTGTGCTAGCAAATCCTAAGTGAAATCAGAGTTTTTGTACACATCTCCAAGCAAGTGAATTGAATTAATTGAAAATTAAGTGAAAATGTATATGTTAGGCATTTCACATAAGTTATTGCAAAGATCAAATGAAGTAACTTTGACAGGAGGTTACTGCATATTTTAAAACTAGAAGATTGAGACTGGGAGAAGGGAGACAGGTGATCTACATGCCTTCTTCACCCAGCTACTGTTTGCTGAAGTGGACATTGACACACAGCCATCTGTCAGCACAACCTCTGCTCTTTGCATTATACCGTGTAGTCTCTCAAACTTGCTTTAAAGGCAGGTCAGTATGGAAATCTTGTATTGGGTAGGTTTTATTTTTTTAATTTTTATTATTTTATTTTTTGTAAAGATTTTATTTATTCATGAGAGACAGAGAGAGGCAGAGACACAGGTAGAGGGAGAAGCAGGCTCGGCAAGGGGAGCCCAATGTGGGACTCGATTCCTAAACCTTGGGATTGCATCCTGAGTTGAAGGCAGATGCCTTCTTCTGGTGGAACATAATTATGACATCTTCTTTCTTTTTAGCTTTGATCAGCAATAGTTACCTCCGTCCATTTGGGGTTTACCATGTACTGGGCCTCATGCCAAGGGCCTTCTCCATATTCCTTCATTTAATCTTCACAGTAATATGTTAACAATGGCACTGTTTCCGTTAAACATTTTTGAAATTTTAGTTGACACACCTGTTACATTAGGTTCAGATGTACAACATTGTGATTTGGTAGCTCTGTATGCTGTTCTCACAACAAGTGTAGCTCCCATTTGTCACCATACAACACTCTTACAGGACCATTAACTGTGTTCCTATGCTGTAACTTTTACTTCTGAGCCTTACTTATTCTCTGACTGGAAGTCTGTATTTCCTGCTCTCCTTCACCCATTTGCCCATCCCTTAACCCGCTATGAAACATCTTGATTTTTGTGTTATAGAATCTCTAGTGGATTTCAGTAAAAGAATCATCAGCTGTCTTAGTGTAGGGCTTGTGCCTTCCACATATACTTCTTTAATCTAGCCTACTTATTCTTTAACTGTCACTGGTGTTATTTACATGTACATAGTGCGTTATAGTTCATAAAACAAGTTAATCTCTATTGCTTATTTTATATGGATCATCCCTGAAGATAGAGAACAAAGACCTTGTTTTCCTAAGCTTCTTTCTTTCTTTCTTTCTTTCTTTCTTTCTTTCTTTCTTTCTTTCTTTCTTTCTTCCTTCCTTCCTTCCTTCCTTCCTTCCTTCCTTCCTTCCTTCCTTCCTTCCTTCCTTCCTTCCTTCCTTCCTTCCTTCCTTTCTATTTATTTTTATTTATTTATTTAAAGATTTTATTTATTGGTTGATGAGACACAGAGTGAGAGAGAGGCAGAGACACAGGCAGAGGGAGAAGCAGGCTCCCTCCCACATGCAGGGAGCCTGACATGGGACTCGATCCCGGGACTCCAGGATCATGCCCTGGGCCGAAGGCAGGCACTAAACTGCTGAGCCACCCAGGGATCCCCATGTTTTCCTAAGCTTTTAAAGAATTACTTAAAAACATCCTGACATTTCTGACTTAAATTACATGTATTGTTATGAGTATTTACTTTGAGGTATTAAGTTATGTGCTCAATAGACATTTTAGTAAGTGTAACAGTGTTTACCTAGAGAAATTCTTTATTCTGCAGCTAAAGTTGATGCCTTCTGAAGTCAGCAGGAAATCTACTTCCCTACTCTGTCTCCCTCTGCCCCTCCCTCTGCTTGTTCCCTCTTTCTCTCAAATCTTAAAAAAAAAAAAAAGTACTTCCTTACCTTGCCAGTAATTCACTTTTTAATTTTTTTTGAATGATTTTATTTATTTATTCATGAGAGACACACAGAGAGAGGCAGAGACAGAGGCAGAGGGAGAAGCAGGCTCCATGCAGAAAGCCTGTTGTGGGACTCCCATCTTGGCACTCTGGGATCATGCTTTGAGCCAAAGCCAAGAGTCAGACACTCCACTCACCCAGATACCCCTGCCAGTAATTCATTTTTACCTTCCCTCCCTGGTTACTATGTACATATTTATATATTCGATTATTTGCATGAATCACCAGGAATATTCTTCTTAAGTCTTAATAGTGGCAAAAATAACTAGAAAAATATTACTTCACATCGAAAGTTGAGAGTGTTACTAAAAACCGACTTAGTTTGAGGATCTGACAGCACATGGGTAGTAGAAGAAGACATTTTTTTCAGGCTTATGTCGTGTCATAGAAATATTGGAATCCTCTGCTTGAAGTTCTGGAATGGCTAGCTTGAGATGGGAACAATTCTTTTGTGATCACAGAAGGGAATTGAAAAGAAGGTCTGCTTTTATTAGAAAGTGGATGGGGAATGCTAGCAAAGTAAAAGATGCCCTGGTTGAAGTTGAGGAAGACAGAGAATAGTCTGAGGGGTTAAATTAGGATTCTGAAAGTGGGAAGAGTTGAGAACAGACTTGAAGAGAATTAGCATGTGTATTTTGTGGGTGTGTACTAATGGAAGACTCCATCATTTGGAAAGATATGGACATGTAGAACTGGAAAACCATTTATGTATAACTTAGTCTTAAAAATGCTTCCACTTGGAAGGCAGTACATATATTATGCATACCTTGTAGAAAGTTATGTCACTTAAAGATGGAGCCTAATAGGTACACCTCTTAAGGAAAGCATTGTGGTAAAGATACTGTGTAGCTTCCTGGCATATTGTGATCAGTGTTTATCCTATATGTTTTTTTTTTTTTTTTTTTTAATTTTAAACAACTATAATGAAGCATAATTTACATTTTATTTACCCATACAACTACCCATTTTACCTGGAAGGTCTCGTAAGGAGGTTGTCTTTATTTTAAATTGCGTCCAAGGTGACTGAGAAATGGAGGAAAATTGCTTTTCATCACATCAGGAATGATAATTACGCTTTATATTGTAAAAACCGAATGGGATTCTCTACTTAAGTCCCTAAAATTTAAATTTGATGTGCTAACAGTTTTGTTTAAATTTTGTGGTGCTTCAGTCAAATGTAACATTTTAAAGAGATGTTTTAATTCATTTTCACAGACTGTTGGGACTTCTCATTACTGTGATATAAAATATAGGATGCATGCACATTTTTCTTTCTTTTAAGATTTACTTATTTATTTATCATAGAGAGAGAGAGAGAGGCAGAGACACAGGAGGAGGGAGAAGCAGGCTCCATGCCAGGAGCCTGACGTGGGACTCGATCCTGGGACTCCAGGATCGCGCCCTGGGCCAAAGGCAGGCGCTAAACCGCTGAGCCACCCAGGGATCCCCCATGCACATTTTTCTGATCTCTATATTTTAGTTTTCTTTTTTCCTTCTTTAAGTGGAGCACAGAAAGATTTAGTTTCTGTTAACTTTTTGTCTTGTTAGCCCGAGTCTCCTTTTTTTGTGGGGGGTTATATTTTTCTTTTTTAATGAGTCTCCTTTTCTTAAAATAAAAAAGATTTTGTTTTTTTGAGAGAATGAGCTTAAAGAGAAAGCACAAGCAGGGGGTGGGGCAGAGAGGGAGAAGCAGACTCCCCGCTGAACAGGGAGCCCATGTGATGGCAGGGCTCAGGACCCTGAGATTATGAGTGAGGGCAGACACTTAACCCTGAGCCACCCAAGTGCACCCCAAGAGTCTTCTTTGTCATGTGAAGCACAAAACTACATGTATTTGAATCAACAGTTTATTAAGGGGCATAATCACTAGTTTTGATTTTGTACTAAATTGTGGATTATCTATACAAATTAAGTAGTGTCAACCTTTTTCTTTCTTTTTTTAAATTTTTAAATCCCAGGCATTATTTCCCTTCTGATTGAGATTGGATTTGCACAGTCGATGAGAATCTTCACCTTTTAAAAATTTTGTTTTTTTCTTTTTTTTTTTTTAAGATTTTATTTATTTATTCATGAGAGAGAGAGAGTCAGAGATGCAGGCAGAGGGAGAAGCAGGCTCCATGTAGGGAGCCCGATGCAGGACTTGATCCAAGGTCTCCAGGGTCATATCCCGGGCCAAAGGCAACACCAAACTGCTGAGCCACCCTGCTGCCATGTTTATTTATTTCTTAAAAGATTTTATTTATTTGTTCATGAGAGACACGCAGAGAAAGGCAGAGACACAGGCAGAGGGTCCTTGCAGGGAGCCTGATGTGGGACTCGATCCCAGGAGTCCGGGATCACGTCCTGAGTCAAAGTCAGATGCTCAACCACCGAGCCACCCGGGCATCCCAGAATGTTCACCTTTTAAACAGACAAAGAGAAAGTCTAGTTCACTCTTGTGAATTCTGCAATGTGTTGGTTCTAGTTCATAATTTTTCTTAGCCTGGTATTATGGTTATGGGGTAATTTATTTTGAAAAAGTTTTGAACTCTTTCTCTTAGTTTTCCTTTTTTTTTTTTTTTAAGATTTTTTAATTTAATTATTCATCAGAGAGAGAGAGAGAGAGAGAGAGAGAGAGAGGCAGAGACACAGGCATAGGAGAAACAGGCTCCATGCCAGGACCCCGACATGGGACTCGATCCTGGGTCTTCAGGATCATACCCTGGGCCGAAGGTGGCGCTAGACCATTGAGCCACCAGGGCTGCCCTCTCTTAGTTTTCTTATTAGTAGATATGGGAAAGGTTTGTCTTTTTGTC
This sequence comes from Canis lupus dingo, assembly GCF_003254725.2. Lineage (NCBI taxonomy): Eukaryota > Metazoa > Chordata > Mammalia > Carnivora > Canidae > Canis > Canis lupus. The sequence continues at coordinate 19,282,255 of NC_064277.1, forward strand.
TTTGGGAACTTGAATATCATGTTTCATCTTGTCCCACGTTTGGCCTGACCTTTCCTGGTTTTTTGTCTTGTATCGTGTAGGTATTATTAATGCACATGAACTGAAGTCATGTGTAGTTGTGTTTTTGTGAATAAATTGCTGTGGAGTGCTAAATTGTATTGAGGTGACCACTCTTTAAAATTGCTGGCCTTCTGGTATTGAACAACTTATTTTCTACTTTTATATTTTAGACTAATTTTTAGAAAAATCAACATAGGCCCAAAGATGTTCACAAGCTTGATATTTGCTTAATTCCTTAATGATCCAGATTACCTTTTGAGATTTTGTAAACTTTTATTTTGGATAATATTTTTTAGAGATAGTCTATGTTTAAATTGTAATACTCTCCTTCCTTCCTTCCTTCCTTCCTTCCTTCCTTCCTTCCTTCCTTCCTTCCTTCCTTCCTTCCTTCCTTCCTTCCTTCCTTCCTTCCTTCCTTCCTTCCCTGTCTCCATCCTTCCCTCCCTCCCTCCCTCTCTTCCTCCCTCTTCTTTCTTTCTAAGGAAAAGGGCAGATAAATTATCATGGAAGCTTCACTTAAAAATCTGTTTTTTTTTTTTTTTTTGTTACTGTCTTTGATTTTGTGAAAAACCTGTTTTTGAGATGTTGAGCCTTGAATATGTAAACTAATGTTGGCTCTTGTTAGCCAATTTAATGGGTTTGGATTAAAGATATGCTGTATTTTTACCTCTTGGGCAATAGATGGCAGTATTCTATTGCATGATCTCTAGCTATACTATCATATATGAAAAGTGAATTTCATGTTACAAATAGTCTTCGTATAAAATTATGAGAAGTCATTAAATTTGTTAGCACTTTATTTTTTTCTGATTTACTTTTTATACTTTGTAGTAGTAGTATTTATGTAAGAGTTGTATGAGTTGACCTTCTCAGAGGCAGCATGGATCGTGTATAATCTATTTGCAACATGTATGCTGGAGACCAGATGTGAAATAACTCATTGATTGACTCACCACTTAACATCTTTGTAGTCTCTTGCCATGACTGTGTTTGTCCTAGAATGTGATGGTTGTCCTCTTATTCACAGGAGCTAAGGTGGGAGTTTTTAAATCTGAGGACATTTATTACCTTTATCATTATTACATTGCTTGGACACTATCTAAAAAACTAACCTTTGCATAGGACGCATTTTCAAAAGCTTGTTAATCCTCAAATCTGTTAACATATATTAGGGTTAAAGAGGTTTAATATTAAAAGAGAGTGCAGTAAACTACAGCCCTTTAAAATTTCCCACCATTCCCACTTGACCAACATGTATTTGATGGTTAATTTAAGGGGAGGTGATTTTAATGTCCAGGCCTTTGCAGAGACTTTCCTTTTAGTTCTTCCTTTATTGTAGCTTGGTGATTCTCAAATTTAAGAGTCTTTAAGAATTTTTGTAGTGCTATATACATAGATTCATGTATGTCATATATATGGTGACTTATTGGCTCGCATGTCTGTGTTGTGTGTGTGTGTGTGTGTGTGTGAGAGAGAGAGAGAGAGAGAGAGAGAGAGAGAGAGATATGATTGTGTCTATATAAGGTCAGCTAATGTCATCATTTTAGGTCTGACTCCTTGTGTCTACCAGAACTCTGCTTGCACTCCTGCAGTCAGTTTATTCCCCTGGCTTAGTGGCAAAAAGGAAGTGGTCCTTCTGTTAGTTCTGTCTGCTTTACGTGTTCTCTCCCACGGTATGTCAGTTCCTTCTATCTTAGTCATCTTTTTTTACCTTTGACATCCAGAGACAACTGTCGCTTAATTTTTAGGAGCAGACTGTAGCTAGCTATTGCTATTAAGTTAGACTGTAAAACCAGCTACTGCCACATAGTAGCTGTCATACTAGCTGTATGACTTTGGACAAATGGCAATATCTCTGTGCCTCAGTATCCTTATTTACTTAATAAGGACAATAGTCTTTTTTTTCTAAAGATTAAATACATCTATACATATGTATATTGTGTTTAGTGTGTGTTTAGATTATCATTATTATCATTAAGCACAGGACCTGGTACAGAATAGGTATTCAGGGCAGCTCGGGTGGCTCAGTGGTTTAGTGCCACCTTCGGCCCAGGGCCTGATACTGGAAACCCAGGATCGAGTCCCACGTCAGGCTCCCTGCATGGAGCCTGCTTCTCCCTCTGCTTGTGTGTGTGTCTCTCTCTCTGTCTGTCATAAATAAATAAAAAAATCTTAAAAAAACAAAAGAATAGAAATTCAATGTAATTGCATTAGTAAACAAGTAAAAATGCTATTTTGACTATATCAAAGTAACTTTATTCTTCATATCTTTATAGCAGAATAAAACATTACAGTATATTCTAAAGGTTAAATAAATGTGTGAGCATGTGTATGTGAATCCCTTGAGATTTTCAATAGAATCCTATTTAGGTCTGTGTCACGTCCAGTCTGTGTAGTCTTGACAGGGCTTGGATAAGATCCTCATACTATCACTTTTCCTGACATGGACACTACAAATTATATTGAATCAGAAATCTAATTTAATCCATCTTTATTAAATTGTAAGCAGTAATTGCTTTCAATTTAATGGGATCAAATTCAGTACTAGAAATTTTGATGTTTCCTCAAACCTAGTAAAATTTGGTTATGTATATATTTCCACATATTTGTGTGTATGCCTGTGCCCTTGTAGAGGGAGACAGGTGAACTTGGAGTACTACTTGTATTCAAATGCTGAGTTATTTGTGACAGTTGGTAAGGGTACATAGTATAAGGTTGGCAGCAGGAAAGGCACTTTCTAATTCTTTCTTTCCTTTCTACCCAGAAGTAAAGCAGAGAGAAATAAAACTAAGGATCTTCAAAATGGGATTTTCATCCATTCAGAAATAGGGGAAAGCCATTAAGAGTCTCTAGAAAAGATGCAGAATGTTTACTCTTGAGGGTGAGCATCCAGCCCTTGTCATGAGAAATTCGCTGTGGGGTGAAATGAAATCCTTCTAAAAAACCTTATTCTTAGCCTTGTTTTTGCTCAGTCCTTCCCATGAAGTCATTTTTACAAATAGCTCAGTTTACCAACTTTCATGTCTTACTGTGCCTTTTCCTTGAATATGTTATGAATAAGAGGTGAGGCTAATGCACGCATCAAATACATTTCTGGGTTAGGGGTCTGACTGTTGTATTGGATCATGGAGTTGTGTTTCAGCAAAGCAGCAGTGCCTGAGGCCCCTCCCTCTGGCTGCCTCTTTGGTTGACTCTTGCAGTGTTGTCCACAGTCATTTTAGCCACCATTGTATTAGCCTTTGCGTTCTTTGTCTTTTTAATTGAGTTGGTGTGAAATTTAAGATGGAATCGTTACAAATTAACTGTGATTTGGAAGTCTCTGTAAGGAAGTACTTGAGTGCAGTTTGAATAAAATTCATGCTTAACAAGCGAATCCAAGACCAAGATCATTGGGAATATTTTCAGCTCTTTGTCTGAGAGCTAGCTGAGTTGTTAGTTAGCTGGGAAGAATAAAGGACCTGTGAGGGTGTTCTAGAATATATATCTTATAGGTCTAACAAAACTAGTCAGGAAATTGCTGAAAGATGTGAAAACAGAAGACATTGAAAAATGATACATAGACTTCTAAATATGAGACCAAATTAAGGCAGAGAAGCTTTAGGGGAGAATGAAGCTTATCATTTCCATCTCTTTACTAGCAGCTTTTAATCTTGTGATTTAGGTGAGTTGCAAATTGCATGCAAGCCACCAATCACCTGGGGTGCGGCGGGAGGTGGGGTGGGGTGGGGGGGAGAGAAGGCTTTGCAGTTAGTTTCCAGTGAAGGTTTTTCTGTCAGCATAGAGATAAGAAGACTGCATTGGATGGAGAGTTGGTGGTGGTGTTGTGTTTGTGATGTAACCTGCTTTATGAGTGTAGTCTATGTGTATCGTTCATGGAGGAATGTAAACATAAATGTTTCCATTTGTACATGTCAGCAAAAAACATTGTAAAAAAACAAGAAATATTTTGCAAAATCTTACACAGGGTGGAAATGTGTACATTAATTGCAACGTAGGATAATTCTGGGATTTGACTTAACTGTATAATGTTTTAGGAATTAATGTGGGAATTTAAAAACTAACAATTTTGAACGAGTGATGGCTCAACCATTCTCACTTTAGGGATGTTTGGATCAGTCATTAAAATTTTCTGAGCTTGGGGCAGCATGGGTGGCTCAGCGGATTGGTGGCCACCTTCGGCCCAGGTCGGGCTCCCTGCATGGAGCCTGCTTCTCCCTCTTGCCTGTGTCTCTGCCTCTCTCTCTCTTTCTCTCTCTCATGAATGGATAAATAAAATCTTTAAAAAAATTTTTTTTCTGAGCTTTGTCAGTTTTTTTTTTTAATTTAATGAAGTGATGTTTGACCAACCTCATGAAATTGAAATGAAAACCTGTAAACATGAGGTAATGTTTTAGTTTTTGAAAATATTTGTAATTTAAAAAATAACTCATTTATTAAGCTTTAATGTTATTAAAGTGTAAAATTATGGCTTTTTAATTCCTTGCTTTTTCATTTGTGTTACATTGAAAATGTTTTTGTAGAAGCTCAATTCCTAAATATACCAAAAGGTGGCACTGTTGACCTATGTTTAAATATTTTTAATTTGCTTTTTGATGAGAACATGTGTTGGATGTTTTATCTGCAAATGTATTAAATTGAGGTTATATTTTTTACATTTAATTTTCTGTTTTGTAAATGGATCTTTAATTCATGTTAAGGTTTACTAGGACCAGGTTTCATTTTTATTTTGAAATGGTTTGGAAATTCAGATATTTAACATTTTGTAGACATAAACTCCTGTATAATCCAGTATAGTTAATGATAAAACCTTGTATTAATGTGACAGCTAATGTTTCATGGAAAACATAGTTGCTTTTGTATAGCAAAAACCATTAATTTTTTTTAAGCCTCTAAAAACAATCCAGTGATTAAAACATAACAGCCATAAATAAATGATTTGTGTGGGCTTTTAGGTCACACCATGTAGGTTTATCCATTCTGGAATGTTATTTTATGATAAAAGTACCTTTGAAAATTTAGCAAAATCTGTCATTGCTTGAATTTCCTGCTGGCAGTAATATGATGAAAGGAGAATCTAGGTTCTATGAATAGCTTAGCTTCTCAGGTGAGAAATGCAAAAATTAGATAACAGGAATGTGACTAGAAGTGAGGATTATTTATGCAGCATGCGGTGCATACACTACACACAGTTAGGCGAAAACCTCCTGATTGTTCATTCATGGAGCGCAATCCAGCCAACATCGTTCATGACCTGAGCAGGAGAATACGAGTAGGGTGTTTTTACATCCAGTCAAAGCTATCTGTAGTTGGTTTTCAGTATGAACAGAATTTGTCAATGATTGTCACTGGAAGTAGAAAACACAGAACACCTCTGTGACTAATATAAAATGCTTAACCCTTGTCCGAGGGGCAAGGTTAAAAAACCTAAGGTAATTGCGTGTATGCTTTAACACTTTCCTTTATTTAAAACTAGAAAATGTTTCATGTTAATGTAACTTGTACTTCTGAGTTTTTGTTAATTTTCCTTAAATAGCACTTTCTAAGATGCAGGCCTTAGAATTAGAAATGAAGAATTTTCCTCTTTTTCTGTTAAAAAGTCATCCTTCTAACTCTGACATGACTGTTTGATTACTGTGTGTATAGTTTAGGGGAAGTAAGGACACACATAGCAGTTAGAGGTTTGTTTTATGTCCATGAGAGTGTGTGTACTTATATTTAAATGTTCACTCTTGTTGCTGCCTTTGTTGATGTTAGCAATGTGATACATATGTGATTTGTCTGAATTGTTTAAAAATGCATAATTAAAGGAGGATTTGATTATTCAGCAACTGTTCCAGTAGCTAGAGACTATTATTTAGATAGTTTCTTCTGGTATTTGACAACTGTTCTGTGAGCTATGAATAGTATAAAAAATAGAAGGAAGGTATTATGATACTTTAATACCTCAGACCCCATATTCTTAGGATACTATTATTGCAGAGCTTAAAAAAAACTTAATTATTTAAAATAGCAAGAAGCTGATGTGCTCTTTCCCCTTTTTGCATGTGTATATAAATATAAAATTCTGTGGGTTTGGTTAATAAAGGTTTATTTGCCTAAATGACTTTGTGCTTTCAGATTTTTGTAAGGAAATTAAAAAATTGCATTCAGAATGATTTTTTAAAAACCCTCTATTTCTGCAAAAATGCAAAGTGGAGAATGACAGCCAAGTGTCCCCAAGATGCTTTAGACAGAATTCTCCTTCTCTACCCTGCCCCCTCCCTGACTCCACACACACCCAGGCTCTCCTTAATTTCAAATTTGCTTCTCAGGGAAGCTGGTGTAGTAAAATGTGATATTGTACAGCAAAAATTTTCCTGCAAATACTACTTGTGATTAAAAGAAATCCAATCAAATAGCATTATATATTTGTTATGAAAAGAGGCCTATCATGGAGATTTTATCTGGCTCCTGTAGATGCCTTATAATAATGTGCTAATTTATGCTGATGATCTTACCTTATGACACTTCTGTGTGGCCTAGATATGTTAATATGTTACAGCTTTTTAATTTCAGTAATCTGTATTGGTTGAATGTGCTTGGTAGTCCATGGTACCCCTCACCAGTCTGTGTCAAGGACTGGCAAAGAACAAGAAAAATGTAGCTCAGAATCCTTTTCTTTAAGCATGCATTAGTTATAGAGGGAATTACAAAATGGACATAATTTTAATAAGACTGTTACATCTGAATATTCACTGAGAGTGGTGAGTACTCCAGATACTGTCAGCTTTTAATCTGGATAGAGAGTTGGGTCATTGGTATTATTAAGCAGGCCTTGTTAATACCTTTTGATTTAAAAAAATTTGTTTTAAATGTCAGTGAGGAAATATTACAAGAATGAGAAATAGATGCTATAGGCACTTTAAAAGAAGTAAACCCTTTTATTATAGCCCTTTTTCTGTTCTGTACACTTTGAGGGTTATGTGTCTAAAAGTCCCCATGGTAGGAAACCACTACATGTGGTTGAGAATTTCAAGGCCTCGGGGTAGAAAAAGAGGTAAGAATGACCAAGTTCTAAAACATATGAGAGAACTAAAATATTTTTTTAAAAATTTGTTAAAAATCTCATAGAAGTGAAATAAAAATTTATAGAACTTAAATATAATTAATTAATTTTTTCTTCTTCCCAGAAATTCCTTCTAAATTATTTTTATCCTTTCAATAGAAAGTATTTATTCTAGGAGGGATTTTTTTTTTTTTTTTTTCTTTTAAACTTCTTGTATTTAGCCCTTGCTCTGCAAGTGTAATGCTCCTTTAGCTTTGCCTTGAAATTGTCATTTCCCATTTTTGGGTCTCACTTTGCTCTAAAAGACGATCAATTCAAATGTCTGAAAACCTGGGGTAATTTTTAAATTATCATGCTTGGCATAACTCAAGTCTTTCTCAGACCTCTCTGATCCTGTGATTCCTCATCTCTAAAATGGGTTACAGGGTGATTGAGAAAATTAATGAATGGTTGATAAATGTTAGCTTTTATTAACTATTAATAAAAAATTCACTGGTAAATCAGGTGGTTTAAATGTGAATCTCTGAAACAAACTTTATACACGTGTTTAATTCATTTTAATCGACTTAAATGGTTTTGTGTTTCTCTCTTGCACATCTCTTTCTGATGGTGAGTGTTAATTAGGAAATGAGGCTAAATAGGATATTGAGTTAACATATAATAGATGGCTTCTTTGGGGAGCCAGTGAGGCAGAATGGAGTGATTTCACAGGAGGAAAAGGGATTATGAGTTTAAAGATACGAGGTTTTGCTTCAAAGATGACATTCTTAGTGAACTTATTTATCTGTTTTCAGTGAACTTATTTCTATTTTATTTTTTTTACTTTTCATCTATGGAGGAACCCATTTTGACTGTTCCAGAAGTATGAGGGGTGGGTCATGTTTTTTCACATACATTCTCATATTTTGATAGAGGTAAAGCTCTATATTAAGAAATGTGAGGTGCAAATCCTTTTCGAACATTTCTAACTCTGCTCCCCCCATCCCCACCCCCAAAATCAACCTTGTCCTTAACACACTGCTATCATGAAGATTATCTTTATCTCTGCTTGTAGCACTTACTGGACTCTGTTGGGATTTTTTTTTTTTTTTTCCTGTTGGGATTTTGTATTCACAGCCCTCTCTCTGTCCTATTAGAGTGAACTTGAGTACAGCTTTTCTAGTCATACGACCAGCTACCATGTTTGGTCTGTAATAAGCTCTCAGTGTTTGCTGAATGAATTAATATCCATATTCGTGTCATTCATGAGGAACATGTGAAGTGTACTGAACAATTATGTACAGAATGGGTCTCTCATTTGCATTGCTCTTCTTTTTACCATTAGGTGTAAATCACTGATGATTTCTTGCCACCTGAAAAATTAAGTTTAGCGTTTTTCTAGTTCAAATAGTTCTTTTATAAGTTTTTGGGACTCTTTTATGAGCCTGACCACAGTAAATGGCCTTATTTGTGCTTTACGAATGTTGTGATTCATGAGCACTGTGAGTATAGATTTCATGCTTAAAGTGACTAAATAAAATGGGCACATTGTTCTTTGTTAGTTTCTTCAATTGGTTCTTTTAATTTTCCTGTTCTTACTGGTGATACCTTAAGGCATCTGGCCAGTGTTGAGTATTTCTTCCTGACTCATCATTCCTTCCGCCACCTGCCAAAGAAATGCTTTTTTACTTTGGTCAAGAACACTTGGAGTTAGATTTCATTATGGGTATAGGTCATGGGCCATCTGATAAGTCTAAGCTTGTCATACTAATTAGCATTCACTGCCAGCTACTCGAATGCTTTAATTCTGGTGCTATGCTGTTTTAAACCTAAGTGTGTTATAGAGGATGGAGAAATCCTTTTATCTGAATATGGAACTAGCTACCAAATTTGGAGGTTCTTCCTCCACTCCCAGTACAATTTCCCTTTGTGTAAAGTTTCAGTGGATTGTATTAAGTAGATGTTTATGTAATCTTTTAGGGCCATTAGATTTTTTTTCCTTAGGTATATTTAAATCACCCCTTTTGGACATAATATAGAAAAGAGGAGGTTTGAGGGTTGGGAATTCAGAAGGAAGAAAAATGGCTGGTAGGTCCTATAGGTAGAGGTTTTAACCTTTCAGCCTGGAAGACAGAGATACCCTTGGGCCCTAGTATTTACCATCTTATATTTGAGAGCCATGAGAAGTTGAGATCTATGTTTAAGTGTCCCTGGGACCTTGTGGGACTCCAGAAATATAGGAATCTATTATAGTACGAAAGGAATCGACTGGACTCATAAATGTTTTAGATACAGTGAAAGCATCTTAGAATGTATTTTATCTGTTGCATGTCAAAAAATTTTCTCATGTTTGAGTGAGATCTCCTTCCTTCTAGAAGGAAGTTAAAAAATTTTTATAGGGGCTTTAATGGGTTCTTTTCTTTCTTTTCTGTGTTTCTGTCTGTCTTTCTAGTATGTGAGGCCTGAACCCTTGACCCGATATCAAGACCTGAACTGAGACCAAGAGTCAGACGCTCAGCTGACTGAGCCACCCAGGCACCCCTCCTCGGGCTCTTTTTCTACTTTTGGTCTTCCTATTCTGCCCTTCCCTTAGATTTTAAAATTCTCCCGAAATAGATTCTTCTGCTATGGAAATTTTTAGAAAATTAGCCCCCTGATTGGATGGGGAAGAGATTACTTTCCACCTCTGTTTCTATAAGAGGGAAACCTATGTAAATCTTTAGAAAGAAGATTGTGTTGGTCTTAAAGAATAAGTACTATAGATGGGAGAACGAGTAAGAAAAATGTTGGTGTTAAAGACTAGTATCCATTGAGTGAGACACTGTGTGAGGTTGACCAGCCTGCCTTGTGATTGTAGCCAAGCCATTTAATCTTTCTGAGCCTCAGTTTACTTCTGCATAAAATGAGCAAGTTCAACTCCAATCTTCTTTTGTTCTTTATAAATTTATTTTTTCATTAGATATTTGTTAGCTGCTGCTAGGTACTGTGTATTCCTCAGTGAAAAGACAGATAGGGTCTCATCCTTGTGAGAAGACTGCTTATCCTGTCTTTGTTGACCTATCCTTTCTGTTCCCTTATCTAGTAATGGGGTGGATAATGAGGAAGCAATGTGAAACAATTAATTACAAATTTGGGGACCCTGCCTGCATTTATGTACAAAGTGAATCAGCATCTTGTAGAGGAAAAACACACTTGCAAAGACAATAGTTTATATATGTTAAAAATGTTATTAAATTGAAGAATGATCTGTTAGTGGAAATAATTGGGTGACTTGGGAGAGAGAGGAATGAACATCTGAATTAGAGAACAATATTGTTTCAGTGTACCAGGTATAAATGGGAAAGATTTATCCTTGATGCAGAAAAGTAATTAAAAAGTATTTGAGCTTTTTGGGGGTAGTTACTCATGCCATTGTATATGCTGACGGTCAGATGTAATTTTTTTCAATATGAGGGAAAAACCTGTTTGATATGTCAGCCTTTAGTCTGGAGAATTGAAATTTATTGTCTCACCAAAGTGGAAAATAATTTGAATAGAGTTAATAAAGATGAAAGGAATAACATTTTACTTCATTAAGAAATATGGCGAGGCATCCAAAATGAAGAAAAGTCCGCATTTGGCTTCAAGATTTAAAATGATCCTCTGGTCTGTGTAGGTTGGTTCAAGAGCATTTAACTCTGTCAGAGAGCCAGGTTAGCTTCATATAATTTAAAACTCCGACTTCTCCCAAGATACTGATGAAAGCAACTAAATTTATTCGTTATTAGGTAGTGAGAGTAAGTTCAATTTTCTCCAGACTTGTGACAATTAGAGGTTGGTTCTAGCATATCTAATTCTTAAGTTTCAAGGCTACCTCTATTTGAGAGCTGTTTTGGGGAGATAACCTTGTAACACATACATTTTAATGAGTACATTACTCTGACCACTTGCTGAAGTAGACTCAGAGTGACTGCTGACCTGAAGTGAAGGCCCGTGTTCAATATTAATACGGCACGTCTGCATCCAGACAGCAATCTTTCATTTTGACATGCACATAGTCAAAGTAAATTAATGTTTAAAACCCGAACACTTTAAGTTCAGCCAGTGTGTGCATTCCATAATAATCCTTCAGAAGCAGTTTACATAGAAATGCTGAGTGCTTTCTTATACTTTATCATATGTGTGGGTCCACATTGTAGTATTTGTAACAAGATTTATCCAGCACTGTTTTTGTGACTTGTCTTGTGGTGGCTGAAGAAATTAATTATTTTAGGATTTAGTCTTTGCATGTTTTAAATAAAATTACACTCTTTTTATATATATTCATGCCTGGCAAGATAGTAGTCTAATTTCGATTATATTATTTTTAGATGTTTTTATTAAGTTAATTCCTTTCTTTATTTTATTATTTCAAATAAAACCAAGTTTTTCAAAGTGTGGTACTAATTTTTAATACACTAGGCCTGGAAATAGTGTGTATTTGTGTCTATCTGTGTAACAAGGATATTGCTGGAGGATTTTTCTTTTCTTACATACCATTTTCAAAACTTGCCTTTATTGGTTGAAAAAACATTCATGGCAGATGTAGTAATGGGGAAATTATATTAACATTTAAGTATTAAATTAGCTTTTAGCCAGAGTCTCCTACTAATATGATGACATTTAGTGAGTTCAGGATTTTAAGGACCATGTTGCACAACTCATTGTTATACATTTCCTGTTTGCCTTTTTAAAAAAGTATGTTAGATCTGCTTTTTCAGATTGAAAATTTCCATTGTGGATTTCAGTGTTGTTATTATTTTACCTTGCTTGTCAATGTTGGTTATTGATATATTGAGACTATTATGTATAGTGACCATATTGAGAATAGTATGCTATTGTTGCTATGTATTACAAGCCAGTTTTCATAACAGTTTTACAGTTTAATTCCAGAGAAAGATCTCAATTTATATTTATTAACATATTTCAGCTAGGGAGTTTTCTGTTTTCTGAAAAGATGGCAGATGTGGCTGAACCTAATATGAGTTGAAAATACATGTTTAAAGTATATCTCTTAAGTCAATATGATGCTTTATATTTTGTCTCAGCATTATTGTAAATACCATACTTTTACGATAAAAAATCAAAATTAGATTCCTTCTATGTCTGATAGAATTTATTTTCTGTTCAGAAATAAATATAATATTTGGTTTAGGATATAGGCCATCAGATAACAACTGTTGGATTATACTTAATACATTTATAGTTTCCTAAATCTTGGATATCCGTAACACCAGAAAAATCTGTGCTTTCCCCATGGTACAGTAGATTTAGATTGGATTTGGAAACATTGTACAGAGAACATCTATTGTTTCCACTGAATGATGTATGCCCTATAGAGGTGAACTTTGTGACCTACCGCTCTTCTAGTAGTAATGGATTTACACTGATTTGAGCATAGCCTCTCACTCGATCCTATTTTCAGTTCTCCTGTGTGATGACTGGTTGGCAAAATTAAATATCTGTTTTGTGGCTATGGAAGGCAGTGTAACTAGCTGGCTCATACTTCCAAATTTACAATGCAGGCTTGATTAGTGTTATGTTGTCACTACCTGAATTAATTAGCTGTGTCTATATCATATGAACATACTCATTTTTGTTCTGCACGGGAAATTTCTGTCCCCCTGCAAGGTTTCATAAAAGCTTATATTAGCTTGGATTAATTAGAAAATCAGCATTTTAACACCACCTCTCCCCCAGGCAGAAACTTTGTGAATTATTTCTATAAAAAGAGAAATATGTAAGAAATTATATGGTGAGGCCAGCGATTTGTGATCTGATTCTAATTTGCTTGCTTTTATAATTCTTCCACAAAAACCAGCCATATTATACCTCTAGAAAGATCAAGGAGTTTAGCTGGAATGTGTACACATGTAGGTTTTTATAAAGTCATCTGTACATCTGTACAAACACACTATAAAATAAGTGCCTCTTGGAAAGTAAGAGTTACTGTGGAGTCCTCAGAGGTCTTGGGCTATTTTGATGGAAGCTGTCCCTGTACCTCCATTGATAGAAATATGACGGAGCAGAAATTTTCTTTGGTGAAAAGCAATGCACAGCAGACTGTGACCTCCATTTCTTGCAGTTTTATGGACTTAGTTCAGAGGGCTGGTTACTGAGAGCAAAATATGTGCATGATTACATATAATCAAGGTTAATTTTTATCAAGGGTCACCATGTTTTTGCTATGGTCTGACAATCATGACCTACATTAAAAGAGCCCTGTGGGTCTGTCTGGTATATTTTTGCTTGATGTCTGGGTAGTTTATTTCAGATGCTTGTCAGTTTCATTATATATTATCGTTTGGGGCTCTTGTTGGATTTTCAGGTATACCATAAACATAGTGCTCTTTGCAATTAGATTGTCTTGAGGGAGCTTCTGTTTTATGGTGTGTAAACATTCTTTAATCTTGAAGGATAAGTAATTTGGGGGACATTTTCCATTTGGTTTTGAGTTATATTCAATTGGTGGGCTATTTTGAAATAGGATACATTTTAGCCCTACAACCGAGATTCCAGATTTGGTTCAGTTAATTCATTCTTCAGTTAGTTTTTCTTGGGGAAAATATTTTCAAGTTTTTAATTCAAATGCATTTTCCTTGCTTAAGAAAAATCCAGATGAGTAGTTTATTTCACAACATAGCAACTAAGTAGGATTTATAAGACAGAAATTTACAAATATTTTCCTCTTTTGGTGGTACAAAGGGAATGGTGGGTAGTGTTTAAAAAACATGTGATTTAAGACATTTTGGTAACTCAAAGACAAAACTTAATGGCTGTTAAAACTGGGTATTTGGTTTTGTAGTTTTGAAATCATATTTAATTTTGGCCATATCTGTCTTGGTAGTTTAAAGGATAAACAGTTCAAACAGTAAGAAAAAAGCAGTTTGTGTTTTGTCAGTTTCAACTTTAGATATCAGTAAATCATTGCTGTAGCCTTCTTTATCTTTTGTTTGCACAAAAAACCTGTTAGAATTATGTCTGGGGGGACCATCTGCTGTGGTTCCCAGTCTTGTCAGTGTGATAAGGGATAAGCTGTATAAACAGGGGCACCAGAAAAAAAAAAAAAAAGAGAGAGAGAGAGAGAGATTGAAAGAGAAAAGCAGGCTGCTTTTAGGAAGGAAAAAGTCTGATGTGGATTTAATTTTATAATGTAGCCACAGAAAGTCATAGGATTTTGCTCACAGTCTGTCAGGATTGATGCTGTCATGTATGTATTTAGAAACCACAGGTCCATGTTATTTAAATGGTTTATCTTCATGTTAATATTATACTTTTTTTTTTTATTATAGGGTTCCTGTTTTGAAGGTTGAACTTTAAAAGTTCTTTGAAAATATGTCAGTATAGCACTTGACATTGCAGTATATTCCAGATTGTCTCTTTAGTTAAAAATTTTTTTTTCTAGCTATTAATTTTTCTCTCAGTTGAATCCTCGGAAATCATCCTTTTCCTTTTTCATTTGCAATGAGGTCATGGTGCTTCATAAGGAACAAGCTAGTCATTTCCATGGCAACGCACTCTATCAAAACATCACAAATCTGTCTTGTCCCTTACCTTTAAACTCTCAAGTGCGAGAAGTGTGTAAGCAGCACTGCTGTTCTTACAGCATATTGGATTATAGCAGGATTGCAGAAAGGAGAAGAAAGTCAATTAAAAAAAATTGATCCGAAAAGTAACTTAAATTCACTTAGCTACATATATGATGTGTGTATATATACATATAAAATTCATTTTATATTAGAATATATTTTATATTAAACAGTTTTTTAAGGTGGAAAAATAAAGATTTCAAAAAACTGATTTCTGAAGGTGATTGTTTAGCACCAGTATAATAATAATAAGAACCTGGGTGACATGGTGCATGTGAATGTATCACACTGTTGCTTCAGTCATGAGAAGTCCACCTTTGTTTTGAGGTTCTAGCACTTTCCCTTCAGTCATCTTGGCTTAAGGCAGTGTTATTGCATTATTTTGGTACTATACTAGCACTTTGAACTTTAAATGAGCTCCAGAATTTTGTTGGCTTTTTCCCCTATTAGAAGGTGCTATTGAGATGATGTGATTGTAGTTAGTCGTTGATCAACATGGGTTTGAACTGTGCAGGTCTGCTTGTGCTCAGAATTTTTTTGATAAGTACCGTACAGCACTGTAAGTATATTTTCTTAATAACCTTTTCTCTCATTTACTCTATAGTAAGAATACAGTAGATCACAAAATATGTGTTAGTTGACCGTGTTATTGATAAGTCTTTTAAAGTAGGCTTAGTAGCTATGTTTTGGGGAGTCAGAAGGTAAATGCGGATTTTCAAATGTGCAAGGGTTGGGGGTTCTGCACCCTTAATTTCTACATTGTTCAAGGGTCGATTGTATTTGAACAGAACAATTGATGTATCATAAGTACTGAAAATTTCATACTTGTTGAGATCAGGTATTAGGGAGTACAATAAATTTTTTAATAATTTTTTTCAAAATATGTTTTACTTCTTTCCCCGCATGTATTTTGCAAAATTTCCAAGTTTCATTGGCGTGAGCCGTGAGGATGGTACACGTTGCAAAGCTTAGTGCTTGCAGTTTCCCTGCATGGCCTGTTTGCAGGGCGTGTGGTGCATCCATTCCAGTCCTTGTCATCGGGGCTGTCAGCTGTACCCCAGAGGTTGGCTCATCTGACTCCTCCCATGTGGCTGTAGGAAGTTTGGAGGCAGCCACTTTCGTGTCTCTGTCTATATGTGGCATGGAACAAGTGCTCAGTAAATGTTTGTTGAAAGAATAGGGATCAGAATGAATGGAGTTAGTTGTTTGTGATAAACCATTTGTTTCTGTGGCAAAGCTGTATTCTGATTTTTTTCCTGTGTGTTTAAAATGAAGTTGGAATATGTTTTACATAACCATTTTGTATCATTTTTTATCTCACAGTATATTTGGTATCTTGGGTCCACCTCCTCGTGCCTGCCCAGGCCTTATCCTTAGTGATCACAAAGAGAACTTGTAAGCCTGTCTCTTCCCATTTATCTTCATTTCTGATGAGCTAACCTGGCAATTTTAAGCTCTCTGTTGTGGGAGAAGGACCTGGTGGTGGTAGAGGTTTCCAAAGGCTGCACACAGTATGTGGTGCACTGCATTAAAAAAAATTTTTTTCTGAATTATTTGCTAGAGAAAGGGACCAAAGGAATAAGATAAGGAAAAGCTACACAGCCCCTACCTGAATTCAGACACTAAACATTATGGATATAGCTGAAGCTCCCTTTGTACGGAGTGGGGAATAGGTGGGATACAATTTTCATTCTCCCTTTCTGCCTGTTTACTCCAGAAAAGCTTCAGCCTTCAAAGGAAATCTCTTCCTCCCCTCTGGTTTCATAGTAGCACCGCGGGCCCATGTGTATTATTGAACCTGCCAGTGTGTCGTAACCATCTGTTCAGATGTCTGCCACCTCTACCAGGCTGTGCGTCAACTTTGTGTTCCCAACACAGCGCACAATGGCTAGGATGGAAATAGGTGCTCAGTAAGTGCTTGTGGCGTGAATAAGTGAAATAATGAATAGGGACAGTTCTTTTCTGACGATCCCCATTTCAGTGTAGGATTCTGTTGAGCAATACTATTTCCTTGTCTAGCCCATAGTTACAGGGGCTTGCTGCTCCCGTTTGAGCAAATTGAATTAAACATAAAATCCTGTAGAACAGATGCATTTACAAGTCCCTGCTCACACAGCTGCTGGTCTCTTTAATAAAAACATTGCTGTTTTGATTGAGCATTCATAGTCCTCCTTTTTGTTAACTCTGTTGGTATCGTGATGTAAGTGGAGACTACAGATTCCTGGGATGAGCGCAAGAAAAGGAGATGCTGAGATGCAGTAAAAAGGGTGGATGGGAAACAGGGTTTGTTTTTAGGTGTAGTTTTAATAGAAAGAATAAATACATATGCTTATCCTCCCTAGGCCATAATTTGAAGTCTTTGGCTCCATATTTCTCAGGCAGTTATTCTAATCTTTCTTCTCCTTAATCACCATGTGTAACATCCTTACTTGAAATTACTGAGAGCATATACATATATATTTGCTGTTTAAAGTTTTAAAAGATTCAGGCGTGATTTATATGCAGTGAAATGTAGAGGTCCTAAGCATTCAGCTCAGTGAATTTTCCCCCCATTGTACTCACCTGTGTACCACCCCCTGGAGGAGACGGAGAATATTTCCATCTTCTTGTACCTCTTTCCCATCAGTGCCCCCTTCCCTTTCCCCTCTGCCAGTGGCCACTTTCTGAGTCTGCTGCCTCTTATTTGTGGATGTCATGTAACTAGTGTCACATGCCGTGTCCCCTTTTGTCTCTGGATTCTTTCACTTTCATGTATTTGAGATCCATTGATGTTGTTGCATGTATAAGTTTCATTTGCTTCCAACAAAGGTGTATACGTTAGCAACCAAAGACAAGTTTATTTTTACCTTAAAGCTGAGAAATTGAGGAGTGCCTTTTCAGGAGTTTTGTTAATAGAATTCATGACAAGAACTCATCTTTATGGAGCGACAGCCCCTGTGCTGAGGGCTGGGCCTGCGCATTATCTTCGTTTCTTTCCTCCAGTATCTGTTTCCTCAGTTCTCTGTGGAAGACATACTTGGTGAAAGTCTTGACGTCTGATGAAGGACTTGATCTTTGCCCAAAGAAACTGTCTTGTGTTGTGAAATTCTAATTGTTTTCCTCGGGCCAAAGCACTGTTTATGGCAAGTATTGAGGACCTAAAAGTGGAATGGCAATGGAAAAGATGCACCGGGTAGGAAAAGCCGTTCAGGCCGTTCAAATTCCCCTCACACTGGCTGCAAAGAAAGTCTTTGTATGTAGGAAATCATGTTAACTTTTTCAGAGATCCTTATAATAATGTGGTGCCCTTCTTTGTACTTTGTTCAGATTATATCAGTCCAGCTTTGAATTTTTATGTGTAGATTTGTTTTGCTGGTGGCTATGTAATGCCTACTATGTGGCAGACACTTCTAACTGCTTCACATCTGTTAATTCTCCTAACTCTGCAAAGCACAATTTTTTTCTTTTGGGTCTGTGTTTTGCATATGAGGCTATGAGGTACTCAGAGATTATAGGACTGGACCAAAGCTGCATAGGTAGAAAAGTGGAGCTGGGATTCCTACCCAGGCAGTCTGGTTTCAGAGCTTTCCCCACTATCCTGTGTGCCACACTCCCATCCCTAACCACATTCCTGACTTTTTCTTGATCCTTGTGATGATGCTGGATGAGTTTTGGTAGGGCTAATAGGGACTGATGATACCAAAACATATGTAATAACGGAGCTTGGTTTTATAATTGACATGTTCATGAAGTCGGTCTTGACATTGCATAGTTCTTTATTATTATTATTATTATTAATTATTTGGTGCTGGGGAAGATATTTAGGAAGGGACTCTTTACATTTGGCATCTGTACCATAATAGAGTGAGTACTTTAAGCCTCCACAAAGCTAATCATGCAACCAACACTGTGCTTATTCAAGCCTGTATGTACAGTGGATCGATGCTTCTCAGCAGGCCCCAAGGGTGGGAGACCCACGAGGTTTATTACAAGGAATGTAGTATGTGTTGTCTTAGTCCTTGGCAACTGAAAGTATTCTATCACCATGTGGGGTCCTTGTACTCAAAGATTAGACACACATGTACTAAGTCCTTGACATTTGTGAATTCAGAATTTGGGGTTTCAGCTATTTTTGAGTACCCAGAAAGTCCGTGACATTTAGTAGTTTGTCATGAGAGTATCAGTTTCATATAGTAGTGGGGTTATGATAATTAATAAAAATAACGTATGTAGGCATTGGCTGTCAGAAGGCTGGAGTATAAATTCTAATCATTTGGTTAGTGAGTGAACCTAGCAGAGGTTCACTCATGTCTCTTCTACTTTTCAATACTAATGAATTTGGAGAGGCCTCGAGATGCATCCATTACCATGTTAAGGGGGCACTGTTGTCAACACTCCTGGTCCGTGCAGGCCTGTGGAATTTCTTCCCTGGAGTTGGGCTTTCAGGGTTACTTTGCTCTCTTGTCTTTTATGGAAAGGTTACTGTTTACTTCTGTTTGGTCTTTAAAGATAAAGTTCCTTTATGTTATTTACTCCCCTCTCCAGGCTATAATGTAGGCTATTAATGGTGGTCACTTTTCCTAGCTATGGGTTAAACATTCTGGACAGTAATCTTGGGCAGTATTCTTCCTTTTATTGCTGTGCTCTGTCACTCTGTGTCTCTCTTCTTAACTCATGATTAAGTTGGTTTTGCTGACACTTTTTCTGCCGTTTACTTTTTTCATCTTAAAATACATTATTAAAATTTCCAGGAAAACCCGAGGTATTTTTGTAGCTCAGCCTCCATAGCCTAGATCAATCCTTGATACATTAGGTCATTTTGCTTCCCACAAACTTGGGATGGTGGATGTTATGGGGGAAAAAAAAACCCTTGAATGCGGTTATTGTCATACACCCTTGTTTTTTAAGTCAGACTTCCATTTTACCATGCTTTACTGTAATTTGAAAAAAATGGGTTATTGCATATTTAACTTAGCAAAGGTGCCATATATCCTCTCATTGGTGAAGGTTGCTTTAAATATATATTTCTCTGATAAAGGAGTGATTTTCCATACTAATTCATAAGATATGCTGTCTGTATTTGATTTAGTAAGAAGCCTTATGATTCTTTGAATTTCATAAGGAACCCCTTTTTAGAACCTGTTTAGTATATACTTACCATGTGGAGGATATGGAGTTTGATGTTCTGCAGGACACAGAGCTGAAGCTCTCTTCTTAATTCTTTTTAAAAAATATTTTATTTATTTATTGACAGAGCTTCAAGGGGAGTGGTAGCCAAAGGGAGAGGGAGAAGCAGACTCCCCACTGAGCAGGGAGCCCAACATCCTAGGACACTGAGATGACCAGAGCCGAAGGGAGATGCTTAACCCACTGAGCCACCCAGGAGCCTATCTAGTCTTCATTTTTATAAAGCATTCATACTTTTGAGACTCTGAAGGGTGTTAAGCTAATGTTTTGGGCAAACCAAATATAATTCCTGTTGTTAAGAGTTTAGGTAAATATTTGAAAAAATTTACATGCTAAATGAAATTCTTAATTTATTGCAACTTCATTAACCTTTATTTTTTAATGCTGTTCCTATGAAATGTAGATATTAAAGAGATCCAAGTACTGTGACAGTCATTAATGATGGATGCTTTAGCAGCCTTCAGAATTGAGCAGCGGGAGATTTACAGCCAATACAAAGTGCCTGTGGTAATCGTTAAAGTATGATCTCCATATTTGGTATTTTTACATATCTGTGATTTATAATAAATATCATGCAATTGCAGGTTTTGCTTTTTGCAATAAAGTACAAGTCAGTAAATAATGTTACAACCTTAACACCTTAGGTTTTGGCTTAGCAATTCATGGTAATATCTAAAACGTACTTAACTTTTACTGTGTGGTAGGCATTATTCTGAATGTTCACATATATTAACTTCATGCTAAGGATTAAGCATGGTTTTCAAAAATGAATACTAAATCCTTTTGGAAAAATACAGCAGAGCTGTCTTTCAGACCCTGGGTTTGGAAAGTCCAGTTCCCACCTCCACACCTCCTTTAAAAACATGTGCATACAGATATGCAGATAAGTATATTTTCAAAAATGAACATAGCAAATTCACAATTACTTTTTGGAGAGGAAGTATTTTCTTTATGTATCTGACCCACAAAGTTATCTTTTTCTTTCACAAGACATTTTACAGAGATTTATTCAGGTATGTGAAGTAAATATTAACATGTTGCCTAACTATTCAACTCATCTGAGATACAGTGCTATGGGCTGAAAGAAATAATTTTAAAAATGGAAAGATTTGGTCCTTGTTCTTTTTTCAATTATTGTAGGTGGCAAAACATGGATGATGCCAATATAAGATGATGGCATATTTTTCTAATGAGAAGATTAAATGAACTGTTTTGATTAACTGGAATATATAAACGTTAGGGATGAAGGTGAAATTGTCAAATGAAATTGTCAAATATCCTTATATTTAGTCGTTATATTTGCATAGTTAAAATTGCATTATATGGAATAATTTTAAAGTTGTTACTTTCTTTTCTGGCTTTTCTTCTCTAGAATCAGGTTTTGACCAGTCTGACACAGTTTTCTAGACTTGATTTCCATTTGGCTTTTTGGAATTCAGCATATTTAGAATCTATCTATCATGTGGTCTCTAGAAATTTCTCCCAGGCTCCTATTCTTATAATTAAAGAACAGTTGGTTTTGTCTTTCCTCCTGTGGAAGCATATATGCTGATGTCTACAGAGTAACCATTTATTATAATGCTTTTAAAAAAATTAATCTTTGAAAAGCTTGTTACAATGAAATTCAATACTTGCCAGTGTGAGGTTATAGCCCTAGGAGTTAAATCAGGGTTAAGTCTCGCTGCAGCTGTTTTTACTGATCCTAGTTACTTCTCTAGGCTTCCAGAGATCCTGTTGCTCGGGGTAATGTCTTCTCCAAGTGATAGTCTGTTATGCAGTATAAAGGAATGGAGAGAGTAAAAGAAAGAGCTCTTGGTAATAAGAAAGATCTTTGCATGGATTTTATTAGAAGTATAAAACGGGATCCCTGGGTGGCTCCAGCTGTTTGGTGCCTGCCTTCGGCCCAGGGCGTGATCCTGGAGTCCCGGATCGGGTCGGTCCTGCGTTGGGCTCCCTGCATGGAGCCTGCTTCTCCCTTTCCCTCAGCCTGTGTCTCTGCCCCTCTCTCTCTCTCTCTCTGTGTCTCTCATGAATTATTAAATAAAACCTTTAAAAAAAAAAAAAGAAGGAACATAAAACAGTTCCATCTTTCCTGAGGGATGATTTTTTTGGGGAAAATAAACTGTGCCTTAGATTTGAGCATTTGTTTAGTAGCTAGCTAACACGTCTCAGGGAGAATAGATAAGTGGTACTTTAGCCAATTTTTTCTCTTTGTATATAGTCACCTTTGCATACTGCTTTTCCTTGCCATTAATTTAGCTTTTTTTTTAACCTATTTCTTCATTTTCACGTTTCTCTGTTTCATATTATCTTGTTAGATTTTTCCCCCTTTTAGTCAGATGAAGAATGTTTATCACTATTGATGTCTTCAGAATCATAAATATCTGTAACTAATTCAGGGTGTGAGACTAATGTCCCAATGGCTGAGTCTACCAGATTGACCTCCAGGACAGATTGATGTATTTCTGGAATGAATGTTTCCGTGATTCTTTCTTGCAGATCAAACTTTAATATTTGATATCAGACCTATGTAATTGTGGAAAGACAAAATACACTTTTAAAATTATTTGCATGATAATCTAAAGAACAAAAACATTTAGCAGGAGTGGTGGTAGAAATGTTTCCAGGATCAACACTTGAATGCTATGGGAGAGCAATTTTTTTTTTTTTAATGGCTGGCAGGTGGCAGAGTTGAAAAACAGGTTTTTATAATGGAAATGCTAAGAGTCTTAGCTATAGTGATGTGAATGGTATTGTTACAATAGATATAATAGATGTATTGCATTATCTTATCTAATCAGACACTTTTGTTAGAAAAAGCTCTCCTCTCCATTAGTTTCAGCATGCTTGTTGCAGAGAATGGTTCTTTTGAACAATTTTGGTTACTCACAAAATATTTGAGAGACTAAGGATTTTTTTTTCATCTTTGTCAAATTTTAACAGATTTAATAAGCCTAAATGTATTTTATTAAAAATACTACTTTAAGCTAGGAAAGTAAGTATAGGAAACAGCCCAGATGTATTCCGGATTAGAGGATATGACTTTGTCCCTTTAATGAATATCAGTAATGTTGGCAGTGTCTGCTGTTTTTTTTTTTTTTTTTTTTTTTTTTTTTAATGTTAGTACTCATATTTCACATTTGATTTGTTTTCAGTATCTTTACTCTTAGAATGGGACTCAGGAAATTGAATTACATTTTGTATATTTAGTTTCTAGTCTCATTTTTATTTTAAAAATCCTTACAATTTCTAAAGGCTTTTGTAAATAGGAGTCTGTAGTGTCTGTAAATCTGGGAGGCTAGGAATGAAATACCAAACAAGAGTTGGGTTTGATCACAGGGAGGAGGGTACTCTGTAGTATACTTAAAAAGGAACTCAGTTATTTTCCAAGAAAGAGTAGAACCAGTTGGTCTGTTCCAAGTAAGTAGACTAGTGTCTGAGGGGGTCGGTCAAAATCAAAGTGGATAGTTGCCATTTGGGGACTTTAATCCAATGAGCAGGAAGCATTTTCTGTACTCGCAGGCTGGAAATGGACACATCTTTCCCACCCCATCCAAGAAGAGTGGCATTGGGTGGGGAGTGGGGATGAATGGGCTGTGATTGGTGAGAGCTGTGATGCCTTTTCTTCTGTGTAATGTTGAGAGTCTACAGCACGGAACTGACTAGTAAGTCCTGCTCATGTCAAGGCTTACACTGAGGTCCCTGGGTAGTTCGGTAGTTCTGAGAATATATTTATTTGTTCAGTGGGACTCTTAAATGATTTAATGTGTGCCAGCTTGCTAGTGCTAGATACACAAAGATGCCCCAAACACAGCTCATATTTGAAAAGCTGTCAGTCCACTGAAGCTCTTTAGAACCACTGGAAGAGGGGATCCCTGGGTGGCTCAGCAGTTCAGCGCCTGCCTTTGGCCCAGGGCATGATCCTGGAGTCCCAGGATCAAGTTCCACGTCAGGCTCCAGGCATGGAGCCTGCTTCTCCCTCTGCCTGTGTCTCTGCCCCGCCCCCTCTCATGAATAAATAAATAAAATCTAAAAAAAAAAAAAACAAAAAAAACCTTTGGAGGAGAATACCCATACATTCCCAATACCACATCCACCTGCCTGTATGAATTAGTTTCATGAAGCACTTGTAGTCTCTTCACTGTACTTGAGTGGTCTACGCCCCTGAGACCAGCTCTGTCACCTGTGTTCCAGGACATTGTTCCTGCAGGAGTTCTCCTTTCTCTGTTAGATGATCTTCTGTCTCTACTGGGTCATTCCTGTCACCGAATATACTATGATACACCTGATCTTAAAACAGTTTCCTTCCTTTCCTTGACACCATATTCTTCTCCAACTTTGACATTTCTTTCTTCCTTTTTGTATCACAGCTCCTTGTAGACAGTTGTTTATGTTTGCTGCTTCCCCTTCTGTTCTCAATTTAGTCCAATCAGGTACCTTTACTAAAATTGCTCTTGCCAAGTTCACCAGTGACCTCTGTGTGGCCAAGTGCAGCTGTCACTTCAGAGGCCATATAGTCTTCATCTCCTAACATTTGACATAGGAGATAACTCTTTCCTTCTTGAAATACCTTTACTGGGCTTCCTAGACACAAGTTCCTCTTGATTATTAGTTCTTTTCTGATTTCACTGGCTGCTCCTTCCATCATTTTTGCTGGTTTCTGATAATTATTATGATATCTAAATGTTAGAGCCCTCAGGGCATTTCTTTGTGTTATTTCTCTACGTTTACCAATTTGGAATTTTATGGAGTTACATAACTTTGAAGCGCTCTCTGTATGCAGACACTACCCAAATATATATTTCTAAATCAGATCTCTCCTTTGAACCCTGGACTCTCTGCCTATATATCATCTGAATTTGAATCTTAATAGGCATATCTATTTAACATGTCTAAAAGTCCTAATCTCCCCCACAGATCTGCCACTGTAGTTTTCCTATTTCAGTAGAAGGAATCTATGTCCTATGAGTTGCATGGGGCAAAAATTTTGGAATCAAGGATAACTACTCTTGTTATCATGTCCCACGTTGAATCAGCAAATCCTGCTGGCTCCACCTTTGAGACCTATTTGGAGTCTTGTTATTTTTATCACTTCCATTTAGGCCACCACCTTGGTCTAATTCAGCATCATCTTGCCTAGATTATAATAGATGCCTGATTTATCTTTCTGCTCCCTGCACACCACCCCCCCACCCCCCCACCCTCGCCCCAAATCTGTTTTCTACAAGGCAGTCAGATTCCTTGAATACCTAAACCAGATTATTTCACACTACTGCTCAGATTTCACAGTGCTATCCAATAGAATTCTCTGCAGTGGTGGAAATGTTCTGTTTAGTACTGCTACGGTAGCTATGACCACATATGGCTGTTCAGCACTTAAAATCCAGTTAGTGCCAAGGAGGTGACTGAGTTTTAAATTTTATTTAATTTTAATTAATTTAAATATAAATAGCTACATGAGTGAAAGCCAAAGTTTTTATTGTGCCACAAGAGGTGTTAGATAAGTGCAACCCCTCTTGTGTCTCTGACTTCATCTTCTGCTACCACTCTTACCCTAATTTTCTTGCTGTTCTTTGAACATACCCAAGCATGTGCTCACACATCCCATTCCTATGCCTGGAATGTTCTTCCTCCAGGGTATCTATCCACTTGTTGTGTTCCCTTATTGCAGATCTTTGCTCAAATGTGACCTTATCAGAGAGTCCTTCTCTGAGCACCCTATATAAAATAGTACGTCCCCTCACTTTCTGTCTCCAGTGTCCTTTACTTTCTGATCACCACCTGATGTATTTATTTGGTCATGATCTGCTTCTTCCCCATGAGAATGGATGTTCCAGGAGAGCAGGGGCCTTATACAGTGATACTCTTATAGCCCTGGAGCTTAGGACACTTGCCCAGCCTGTAGTGGGCACTCAGTCAATATTTAGTTAATGAATAGTAATTAGAGTCAAGATATCAAGGTGGTATATATACTTTGTTGGTGTATGAATGAAGGTTTCCTGGAGTTACAGAGGAATTAGTAATGCCTTCAGCCTCAGGACTTGGGAACAATTTCATGGAGGCAATGAAGTTGAAATTAGGCCTTAAGCAATAGATATGTGTCTAATTTTAGTCAAAGGATTAAAATTATGTGACTTTATTTTTATTTTTACTTTATTTTAAATGATGCTGACATTTAGTACATGAGTTCTGTTGTGTGGGCCCTATGCTGGGCACTGGTGATACAAATAAGATGAACAGGATGCTCTCACTTCCTTCGGGGAACTCGGGTACTGTATATGATAATATAGTAGTATCTGCTGACTGGAACTAGAGTAAAGTGGTAAAAGTTTCAAGGACAGCTTTATTTCTTCTAGCATTTTAAGTGGCATATTTAATTATTTTAATAATGAAGAGATTGATAGGCGAAAAATGTATCAGTAGAAATGTGTCTGTTTCCATCAGCAGGTTTTTGTTGATAGGGATTGAATTTTCTTTCCTTTTGAAAAAGATCTTATTTATTTATTTTGAAAGAGATAGAACGAGAGAATGAGTGGTGTAGGGAGCTGGAGCGGCAGAGGGAGGAGCAGACTCCCTGTTGAGCAGGGATCCAAAGGCAAACTGAACCACCCAGGTGCCCCAAATTTTCTTTTCTACTTCCCTCCTCTGTTTCTCATTATGGCATGGGAGTTCTGCAGAAAGCTGAGACAATAAAATTCATTAATTGTCCTTAAACTTGCAAAAATTACGAATCTGAATTGTTGAGATTTTCATTTTGAAAGAGAAGCACTAGGATTATATGATACTTTTGGACTGCTACAGAATAGGTATGCTGTGAATACCTGATGAGTTTAATGCTGTTAAAATCCATTAGAAACAGATTTGACACTGGACCTTAGTTCCCTTTTCATTACATGTTGTTGTTCATTTAGGTATTGTGGGTGAGGAATGAGCTTTTCAAAAATACTCTTTATTTTCTACAACCCACAGACTGTATTCTTCAAAGCCACCTTCTACATCCCTCCCTCATCCAAGAAAATTCATCTTTCCTCCTAGCTGCCTGTGTTACTCTTATTTCTTTGAGCCCACCTTTGAATTTAGGACTTGTAAAATTATAAACATTTATAAATGTTTGATCTCTATGTCCATGGAACAGCTTTAAAAATCTTCTTTAATCTCCTAGATGAGGCAGTCAAGAATAAGGCATCTTCGATTACAGAATCTCTTTGAAGTTTTCTTTCTATTTCAGTTTTTCCCTCTAGCACTTCTACTTTCAGTGGCTCAGAGGCGGTTTTTTTTTTTATTAAATTTCCCCCCCTTTTACTTAGGTCTTTTTGGCAGTCATTCAAAAGTTCAGAGGCAAAATTAGTAAAATTGTACTTCGAGTTTTGTTTATTGTTTTCAAGCTCTGCTTTTTACTAAGATAGTTGTTGGGGGTGGAAGGAGATCTCTTTTTAAAATATTTTCATTTATTTTACATTTTATTGCTGCTTCTTGTGGATATAATAGTCCTAAGAATGACCTGTTATTTTCCTTGACTAGACTAGGAAGCTTAAATTAATCAAGATGTCTTGAGTATAGGTTAGCAACTATCTATTTTTGTTTTAAAGGATATTTAAGTTTTAAAATGAAAAGTTTGAAATCTTGAAGTTTTGGACTTTTACAGCTTTAGTGAATCAAAGTCTTGGATCAGGCAATAATATTAAAAATATCACCACAGAAAGAAAGTATCTTGTTACTTTCTTCATTCAGGTTGTCCTGTGTGAAATTATCGGTGGTCATTTTGTCTCCCTGCGTACCTGCTCTGCTATGTTAAGAAATTTACTTCACCTTTTGTTATCAGATTCACATACTACGAATGTTCAGGCTAGATAGCATCAGAGCCAATAAATTACATGTATCACAGTCTTTTGCATATTTATGATGGGCTTTTACTTCATTGATGGCTTTAGTGTTTTCTCCTTTATACTTAATATTGTACACACACATATATTGACACTAGGGAGTAGCAGTTTCGGGTTGCCTTCTATTTGATTTTAGATGTAGTCGAAACTCTTACTGAAAGCCAGTGAAAGGCCTAACTTTATAAGTAGAGTTTTTGTTCCTTTAATTCTGTGATTAATAATTACTGTTTCTCAGGTTTCCTTTGGTGGGTATTCTCATGGAACATTCTAGGATCCTGCAATATTTCTTGTTTGATTAGACAGTTATTCATTCCTTGCCTCTCAGAAAGCGGGGGCCTCCTAATTGACATCAGCAGGATTGAATTTCAGGAAAAGAATATACCACGAAAAATACTCTCTTAATTATTGTATTAGGTGGTTTTTCTCTCAACAAAATAGTAAGAATAAGTCCTAATTTATGTTTTCAGGTTCCGCAGAGTTATTTACTGTAGAATTGTGTTGCTTTTTTTTAAGCATTAGCAAAGTGTTACAGGAGAGCAGGTAAGGGGGTATGTGATGATTTCAGGCTGCTTTAAGTGCAAAAGCCACTTCATTACTTTCTGTGTGACCTTGAGGATATTGTTTACCTCCTCTATACCCAGTTTTCTCATCTGTAAAGTAGGATAAGAGTAGCTATTCTATACAGTTATTATGAATAAGAGATGAATTTAAATGAAAATATTTAAGATACTTAGAGAAGTGTACTGAGAAAAAACTCAGTATAATACTAGGAGCCAGCTGCTACAGCTGTTGTATTAATGTTGTTTTGTTAGTATCAACAGATAGGTCTGTGTTTGAATGCCTGCTTTATTGTTTCCTAGTTGAGTGACTCCCAGCTTACTTGACTTGAAGTCTGATTTTTCATCCTCATAATGAAGGCTATGTAATGTGGTACCTAATAAAGTCATCTTGAGGATTAGAGATAGGATATGTAAATGGCCTGCTATCAGGCAGTGTAGGTGGGGTGCCATAACTTTACTAATCACAGTGGTAGTTTTTATATTTTTTTCTCTTGAAAATCCTTCCTGATACCTGTTTTCCTTTTTCCTTTAACGTTATAGTATTTAACTGTATCTGCTGAGTGGATATCTAGAGAGTTTCTAAAAGGAGGAACTCTTTTGGGATTCTGGGGCTTTAGACATGATTGAAACAAATGTCTCTTAATTGCAGGCTGAGAGAGACATGGTGGGGATCATTAGAGTCCCACCACTGAGTGTTAAAAAAGGATGTAAGTGCTGAGCCAACATTTTCTTTCTTCTTTATCTCCTGTCTGTTATTCCCTTCTCTCTGTCCATTAATATCTGTTGTGAGGTTGTTATGGTACCTGGAGTCATGGTGTAGACGTGGTAGTACTTGTAATAGCAATTGCAGGTCTTCTATTTTAGACTGATGGTATGGGGGCCACAGAATGCTGTGCAGGCATTAATGGATTCGAAGAACTTCAGAGGCATCATTGGAAAGATGAAGTTGCATTTCTTTAAATTCTTATATTTATAATGGGCATAGTAACCAAAAGCATTTGCATAATTTGGAATCTAGGGAAGGCTGTGCTGTGGGCTGGTTTTGTAATAAATTTGCTTTTGCTAATGTCACATACTGATTTTCTTTGTCCCAAAAGGCAAAAGTGTTTCTAAACTGAAACCTCAGCTAACTGAGCCTAATATTGATTTTGAAGGCTGTGTAGTGATGACAGAAAAATAGGATAGAGCCATTTTTGAAGAGAGAATATATTTGAACTTTTACATTAAGTACAGCATGTGTTACATGTCTGACACATCTTGCTAAAGCAAGTCATTAATGACATGACCTCCTGTCATGAGCATAGACACATGTTTTAAATTCATAAATGACAGTCTACTGCAAAGTGTCTATTGTGTTCATTAAAATATACATATGAAGCTGGAGTCCCACTAAACATTTCAGATAGCTAATTTTATCAACTCTTAATAATTAATTAGTTTTTAGCACTAAGAGTCAAGGTAATTAGATTTACTACAGGCTATACGATTTCAGCCTCAGGAAGATGAAAGGAGACGTTTATTTTTCATATACTTAAACATTGGCGTTTCTACTTTCACACTCTCACGGTCTGTATATAACATAAGAATTTAGTGAGTTTTTTTTATTGTTATAAAACTATAATGATAAAATATACTCAGTGCTTTTTAGTCTGCTTCAATTTGATTGTAGTCTGTTGGAATATTAAAATTCCATCTGGGGCAGCCCGGGTGGCTCAGCGGTTTAGTGCTGCCTTGGGCCCAGGGCCTGATTTTGGAGACCCGGGAACGAGTCCCACGTCAGGCTCCCTGCATGGATCCTGCTTCTCCCTCTGCCTGTGTCTCTGCCTCTCTCTCTGTCTCTCTCCCTGTTTCTCATGAATAAATAAAAAAATTTTTAAAATTCCATCTGCAGTTAATTAAAAAAGTCTTTTCTGCTATTGTAGTTTATTTTCACATTATTTTATTTACGTTTTTATTAATTTGATCTTTAGGATGGGTTATATCTTCACATGGCTTAAAGTCCCAGAATATAAAAAGATTATAGGCAGTTTTGTTTCTATCTGAATACCTTACTTGCTTGGTTCCTCTACCCCCATTAGGTACAAACGTTTACTAGTTTCTTGTGTATCATTCCATAGTTTGTAAAAATGCAAACAAATACAACTATATATCTTTATTTTCTCTCCTTTATTACATTTTATTTTTAAAAATTTTCCTTTATTACATTTTAAGAAGTAGAAGTCCAGAGATAATAAGGTAATAGATAGTAAATCTTAGATATTAGTTAAGAACTTGGAAAGAACAAAGTCACAGTGTTTTTGCACTTGGAAATCAGTTCATTCAGTTACGTGTACCCCTCCCTTCCTGTTATTTCCGGTTGAGTGTACATTTTGCTTCATTTTCAGAAGAGAAAGTTCCTGGAGAAGACCTACCTTTTCTGGAATTGTTTCTGTTTGACCCATCCTATGCAAACGTACTCACTCATGCAAACACTGGGTGCTTTATACAAATACTACCACCTGTATTTTTTATTTGTGTTTCTCAAAGGAGTTTCTGGTAAAATTTGCATAATGACTTGGCTCATTTAGCTTTGTATATTGTTAAGAGTTCAAATGCTGTGGATATGAAAGATTATAGTGTGTACCAAATAAAAAGGTTCTGTGACAGGTGATGTTCTCAGGATAACTCTGTTTTAGGTATTTAAATCTAATTTGCATATTGAATCGACATCTATGATTATTAACCTAACTCCATTTACAGTTGATGAGAATTTGCATAAAATTGGTCTTGATAGCTTAAGGTATAGTGAGCAAATGTTAACTCCTTATGTAGTATGTGCAAGTCTCACTGTCATGGTGAAAATTAATCTAAGCGCATTTGGTATACTGATAATCTTTTCTAGAAATTAACTGCGGTATCATGTCAGAATGTCAAACATGTCTGACAATTTGTCTTTTCATACTGGAAATGGTGGATAGCGTATTTAAAATTCTAGCAGCTGTGCTGTATCAAATTCTCTCTATATGAATCTCATTCTTGGTAGGCACATCATTCAGGAGGAGCTTGTGGCTTGTGATTTATTTGATGATTTTGAAAGAAATTACAATGATTTTTATTCATTTCATGTTCTTGTTTTATTGTAGGCTTTCTTTTCTGGCCTTAATTGGTAACTTGCCAATTATTTGGTCTTTTTTTTTTTTTTTTTTTTAATTTGTTGTTTGGAGAAGGTGATTCTTTTTATTAAGTACAGTGTGGGTATGTATGTGTAATACTTGGGGCAGTGTGCAGGTACACATCTGCTTTTCAGATGAAGTTCTTGGGTATTTACAAAGGTTGATTACTTAGAACGTTGATTGCCTTAGATTTGCAAAAGTGGAGGAAAATCACATCTCTTATTTTCTCCATCTGTGGTTAAACCTCTGTCAGTATATTGGTAAGGGGATTAGGCCATTTACTAGGCCTCTGTATTTGAATAGTTTGATTCTATCTGTTTCAATGAAGTCATTATTCTTTGTTAGGATGTCAGGATGATACCCCTTTCAGGGTGGTAACTGAACAAACATCAGTTCTTAAATAATACAATTTCTATTAAAATTTTTCTCCTTTTATCAGTAGAATAGTCTATTCCTTTTAGAATAAGATTTTAATAAGATGGTAATTAGATGATACTCAAGATGTTTGATTTTATTTATAAAGTTTTGGTTGCCTTGAGTAAATCTAGTGATGTACAAAAACAAAACAAAACACAACAAAAACCAAAACCCTGGAGAAGGAGTATATATTTTTAAACAGTATTTATAAATTATGTTTGGCTAGCAAGCACTCTTAGTGTATTTTAAACTATGAGATTTGTAAAATTCACTTTATGTACAATATTAGATTAGGATGTGTGTTATATAAAGTATAAGGTATTCCTCTCTGACACCTGGCATATTTCTTCATTCCCAAATTCTTTGGTGTGCTGAAAGATAAAACAGTCATCTCCTTAGTCCCATTGATCCTGGATCCCCTGAGGGAACTGGCAATTTCCCTTGGATGGCATTGCTAAATTTTCAGTTTTCTTTCTGCATTGTTCTCCCTGTGACCCACACTTTGGTCGGATTACTGAGAAAATCAGTGTTACTGATAAATCCTTTGTATATGATTCTAAAATTCTCAGTACCACTGAGAAAGAGCGAAACACACAATTAAATACAAATGGTGGCATCTTGTTTAATTTTGAGTTAACGGAGATTAGCCCATTGTCATTGGTCACTTGGGGTAGCACTGCTTGGGAGTCCATGATAAAGATCATAATGATGCTTATTTTTTCTTTTAGGTAAATTAATGTTTGAGGATAGGAAGTTTTTATTAAGTTTTAATAAAAGATCATTTTGGAAGGAGAAGAGTAAGTGGTGAATAAATTTTTAAGTTGAAGGAATGGAAGGAAAAGAAATAAATTTTGAGTTGATTTAAATTTGTCCTTAGAGAATAAGAGATCAGGGCTCTCTCAGAGCTTCTCCTCTGGTAGCGATCTGGTAGTGAGTAGATGGGGATGAAGAAGATGATGTGAACAAAAATATGAGAGGATCAAGTACTAGCATACTGATAATGCAGACCTTCAAAATTTAACATGCATTCTGGAATTATGATGGAAGGAAAAACTCTTGATAACATTTAACATAATCATGTCTTATAGCTAACAAAACTGAGGCCTACATAGAATGGGGTACCTTCGCCTTGTGCCAAGTTATTGAACCCAGTTATTCAGCCCAGCACCTTTTTCTACACTATCCTCCTGTGTTTATTGCTTATACAGAATTTTTAGTGGGTTACTGGATGGTTAGGTATTATTGAGAAAGGAGGTGGGAAAACCTAATGCAAATGTGTTTCACAGTGTTCTGCTGCAGACAAGGCCACTGACAGTTAATAGTAGCTAACATAACTGTGAGGGCTTGCTTTATAAGAGGCGTGTATACTTTACATGTAATTCTCAAGAGCAATGAAGTCGATATAGCATTATTATACTATTTTGTGGTTGCAAAAGCTAAGTCTTAGAGAGGTGAAGTAGTGTGTTAAAAATACATACCTATTGAGTATGGGAGCACAGATTTGAAGTATCATATCCCATTCAGCTTCCCCATGGTATGTCATTCAGCATATAAAGGAAGGTATTTGAACAAATCATAAAGCCCTTTTCAACTCTTAACACCCTGGGACCACTGGATTTTAACTTTTTATAAAAAATTTTTCTTTTCAATTATAATATGGAAGGTTAGCTTATTGGATTTCACTCTAGCTTCTGAGAGGGGTAGGCTCCTTCATGTGGCAGAGTTCATTCAGGAAGGTCTTCGAACTCTTAGGAAGAATTGAAGTTAGCCTTGCTGTTATTTGGTCTTAGGATTTCAGACTTTGCCCCATTGGTTAGTGATTTCTTTCTGTAGTGGTCTTAAACCATATTTTAAATGGTGTAATTATAGTCCTTTGAGGATTGATAGCACATGGGCAAGTTACACAATTTACCTTAATTTGGAAAATTGGAATATATGCCTACCTCTTGTGTTTTCATATTCTTCCTCCGGGATTCTTTAGAAATTACTGATTCTGCAGCTTCACCTGCTTGTTCTGTCATTACTCTGGGATCTCAGTTACCTGGGCTGGTTTTGAACAGTGAGACATTTAGTTCTTCTTACTCATCTTGGTTTCCACTTCCTTTTAACCGAATTCATTATATTATTTTCTAATATGAAGGAAATTGTCACATCCAGTTTCTCAGGGCAAGGAAGAAAAACTCACTGATAATCTTTTCTCTGGGTCTCCTTTATTATTTGGGACTATAGCCTTGACATACTGATTAAATCTCAGAGGTGTGTAGATTTAGGGAGTGGCATCCATCTGTTTCCATTGCCTTTAGAAACAAGGAGGATATTGTGAGCAAAGGTGGTATTCTATGACTTTTTCACCTCCTACTTTTTCCTCCTTCTCTCTATTATTTGCCTCTGGCAAGTACCAATAAGAGAGTCACAGTGCAGACCTCAAGGAATTTGATGCAAATCTATGTCCTCTTCTGCAGGTAGTGATTTTTCTTTTGAGAAACAGCTCCTGGCTTGTATGGGGGGCCTCGTTAGAGACTGAGTACTCAATTGTGAGAAGTCAGGTGACCATGTGGCTTGAGCTTCCTCTCATGAATTAGGTGTTGTCTGACCCATTTTGCCATTGAGTGGGATTGAACAGCAGACTCTATTATCAAATGGAGATAGTTATAGTTATAACAGGCTAAACTTGGGTAGGTCTGGAAGGTATAGCTAGGTTATACGAGCAGGTGGCTCAGAAACCTTTGAGACCAGCTTTTGTTTCATTGTTTCCTTCAGACCATGCCTATGGCCTCCTGGGAGTTCCTTATGACCAGTTGAGCAAAGAAGAAAAAAACTTGAGCCTGATTTACAAATGAGTCTGTATGACATGCTGGTACCACTCAAAAGCAAACATTGCAGCGCCAAAGCACCACTTGAGACTAACCATGAATGACAATGATGAAGGAAAGTCCATCTAGTGGGCAGAACTTTGAACAATGTGGGCTTTTTTTTTTTCCTACTATATTTTTAGTAGATGCACCAGAGATACAGATCTACATTGATTAATGAGTTGTTGGTAATGTTTTGTCTGGATGGTCAGGGATGTGGAAGGAAAAGGATCTGAAGATGGGTGATAAGGAAGAGTAGAGAAAAGGTGTGTGAATGGACCACTCTAAATATTCACAAACTGTGAAGATTGTGTCCCTTGTGAATGCTCATTAAAGGGCATCTACTGCAAAGGAAACTTTTGCTAATGAGGTGGGCAAAATGATGTGCTTTGTGAATGTCAGTCTCTTTCTGTAGCCACTTTAGGGGTTGCTCAATGGGCTCATGAGAAAGTGGCTGTGTTGGCAGGATGGGGAGTCCATGGTTCAGCAGTATGGCCTTTCTCTTAACAAGGTTCACCTGGTTAATGCTGTTGCTAAGTGTCTAATCTGACAACCGAGAGTTCAAAATTGAGTCCCTGATGCAGTACCATTCTTCAAGGGAACCAGTCAATTATTTGTTGATAGTTGACTACAGTGGACCTCTTCCATTATAGAGCAGGCAAAGATTTATCCTCACTGGAATAGCCACATATTCTTCATATAAATTTGCTTTCTTTACCTATAATGCTTTTGCTAGCACCACCATCTGTGTATTCGCAGAATACTTTATCCACTGTCCTGGCATTCTGTATTGTTTTGCTCAGGGAATGATTCCACAGCAAGAAAGGTGTAGAATGGGCTTATGTCCTTGGAATTAACTGGTCTTGTCATGTGCCGTGTATCCTGTTCCCTGAAAGTGGCCAGCTT
Source organism: Canis lupus dingo (assembly GCF_003254725.2). Classification (NCBI taxonomy): domain Eukaryota; kingdom Metazoa; phylum Chordata; class Mammalia; order Carnivora; family Canidae; genus Canis; species Canis lupus. The sequence continues at coordinate 19,317,882 of NC_064277.1, forward strand.
AATTGAAAGGTGGAATTGATAACTCATTATTTCAGTTACAGCACCAGTTGAGAGACAATATCATGAAAGGATGCGGTTCTGTTTTGCAAGATGTAGGATATACTTTGAATTACAAGGTGCTGTCTCTCTCATAGTGAGAATTTATGGTTGTGGGAATCAAGGGTTAGAAGTGAGAGTGGTTTTCTCACTATTATACTTAATAATCATTTGTAGAACTTTTGCTACCTGTCCTGGGAATACTGGGTTCTGCTGGTTTGGAGATCTTAGTTGCCAAGGGGTGGATGTTTCCACTAGGGGAAACAACAATGGCTACATTGAATTGGAAGATGAGACTGCAACTTGGCCATTTTGGGGTCTTTGTATCCCTGAACTAATAGGCAAAAGAAGAGGCTAATTTACTCGCTGATTACTAAGGGGGGAAATTGGGTTACTGTTACACAGTGGAGTCAAGGAGACAAAATCTGGAATTCAGGAGGTTTTCTGGGCTACCTTTTAATACTTCCATTCCCAGTACTAAAAGTTAGTGGGAACCTACAGCACCTCAAAAGGGCAGAATGATTAATGACTCAAATCTTTGAATAGTAAAGGTTAGGGTCAGGTTGCCAGGTGAAGAACCCAGAGCAGCTGAGTTTAATCTCTAGTGCTGCTGCTGCTGCTGCTGCTGCTGCTGCTTCTTCTTCTTCTTCTTCTTCTTCTTCTTCTTCTTCTTCTTCTTCTTCTTTTTAATCTTTCATTCAGGTCTATGCTTAATTTTTTGAACATATGTAATGTAGTTCTAATTTTTAAATCTGTTTGTCTTCTAATGCCAATGTCTGTATTAATTCTGGGTCCGTTTTGATTTACTGATTTTCTCTGCATTATGGGGATTTTTATTTTCCTTAGTTTTTATATGCCCAATAACTTCTGATTGGATGTTTGACATTGTAAGTATTACCTTGCTGGATAATTTTGTATCCCTGTAAATATTCTTCATATTTGTTCTGGGATGTAGCTTGATTTTTTGAATCTGAGTAAAACCATGCTCAGTCAAGGCTGCTGCCAAGGCAAGACCCTTCTGTGTACCTTACCCAGTATTCCCATGGATCCTATTTTCCCGCATGACTGGAGAGAACAAACATTACTTCCAGCCCTGAGTGAGCTTTGCACACTGTTACCTTCATTCTTCTGACATCATTCTTTCCCTGCCTTTGGGAAGCTTTCTCACTATGCCTTGATCAGGACTCAGACAAAATTTCAAGAGCAACCTCTGCAGATCTCTGGAATTCTTTTGCTGTGTAGCTTGCTTCTCTCCAGTACTCCATCCTGCAGACTATAGCAAATCTTGGTTACCCGAACTCTTGACTCTGGTCTTCTCATTGTGGAGTCCTTTGGACTGTCTTGTTCATATAACTCAGACTGGAAACTCTTTCAAGGCAGTAAGCTGGAGCCCACCTGATTTGCATGCTCCCTCTCGGGGGTCAATGTCCTTCATTGTGTGACATTCAGTGTCTTAAAAACTGTGGTTTTTTTTTTTTTTAAAGATTTTATTTATTTATTCATGAGAGACACAGGGAGGCAGAGACATAGAGGGAGAAGTGGGCTCCTCACAAGGAGCCTGATGTGGGCTTGATCCCCAAACTTGAGATCACACCCTGAGCTGAAGGCAGATGCTCAACTGCTGAGCCACCCAGGCGTCCCTTCAGGTGGGGGCTTTTAGTATTATGTTTTAGATAACATATTCATGTAACATTTAATAGGCTAAGATTAAATAAAAAAAATCCCTATGTTGATTATTTAGAAAGTTAAAAGGAAAGCTTTCTGCATAATGGGAGCTGGTTTTTTAGTAATTTATAACCACTTTATCATGACAAGATAATTTTTGTTGGAGATTGTATCTTTCCAGACTTTTTCCTTATAAGCTGTAGAACACAGAGAAGAGAGAAAGCAGATAAGGTTGACCTGATTGCCTCTGTAGGTTTGTATACACAGAGAAGCTGGATGTGTAGAATTTCAAGAAGGTAATAGAGAAGTCTGGGTGTAGTTTATCTGAGCACCAAAGGATCATTTGTAAATAAATGTAGAATGAGAAAAGCAAAGAATCAAAAGGGAAACTTTAAAGCACAATGTTCCTAAGGTCTTGTCATAAGGATATATTTCTGTGTTTATTACCTATTGATTTGAGGTCTGCTTAGGGTATGTTGGAAAATTTTATCAGTTTGAAGGAGCTGATCCTAAAATGCTACAAAAAAGTTAGATATGAAATGGGAAAGAAAGTTAACTTTCATGAAACTTTTCATAGACTGTTTCAGTTCTGGGCAAAAAAGAGCTGTGTGTCTCCCACCGAGGTTTTAAAATATGTTCTGGCTGTTTGTGTGAGTTTTATGAAGTTAGGTTTTATTTATTTGGCTTCTTTTTGCCTTACTCTGTGCCGGTGCTTTACATATACTATTTTCTCTTGTCCTCCTGGTGAATGGTATTAATCTATCTTAGAGATGAAGTTTTTTTTTGTTTTGTTTTTTTGTTTTGTTTTGTTTTTTTTAAAGATTTTATTTATTTCAGAGAGAACAGGATCAGGGGTAGCAGGGAGGAACAGAGGGAGAAGTGGACTCCCCACTGAGCAGGGACCCCACCCCATCCCCTGGCAGGGGGTTTGCCTTTGCCTTGGGGCTTGATCCCAGGACCCTAAGATCATGACCTGACCTGAAGGCAGACACTTAACCGACTGAGCCACCAGGTGCCCCAAAGATGAAGGTTTTGAGGCTTGTAGGGTTTAGGTAGCTTGCTTAGGGTCAGTGGTAGGAAGTAAGTGGGGATAATGCTTGGGATATTGACTCCCAAGCAGATACTCTTGATACCTCACCCATGCATAGGTTGTGTGTTTGTAGTTGCTTTTTCTGAAGGTAATAGACAAATATTTCTTTCATCAGGAAAGAGCAGAAACTGAACTGAAAATAGTTCTTAGATGATCAATTTCTTCTGGTTACCAAACTAACAGAAAAAGGGAAATATGGAGCAAGCAGCCTGTCTCACCTGGGTTTTGCATTTTCCCTATTATTCCAACACTGTATTTGTTGAAATGCCCATACTTGTTTACTTGAAATGGCCACATGTGTTTCTAAATAAAAATGTTACATATCTTTAAATGCATATTTTAATCAGTTAATTATGCCTTCTTGTTAAATGATCCATAGGCTGTCACAGATGGCACTTAGAGTCATAACATTAGTGTTGGAGGAGAAAGATTTCAAGCATCTCCATTCACCATTAGAATTGCCTGACTTCAAAGCACAATTTAACACTATAATAGTAGAGCTATTAATAGAGGAGGTGATGGCTACAGGTATCTGGCCCTTTTTTTTTCTTGAGGTGGAGGTGTTTGTAAGAATAGAGTAGTGCCAGGATGTGTGATGTTTGTGTTTTTGTGTTTGTTTCAGCCTGTTACATTATTAAGAATGTTAAATACTCATATACTGAGATAGCTCTTCATAGATAGCTCATGGTACTTTAAATTTAGGTGGGGCCTGTTGTTCCTGAAATAAATTAACTTATGTATAGTAGATTCTAAAATATCACCATTTTTTTTTTTAAAGATTTTATTTATTTATTCATGATAATCACAGAGAGAGAGAGAGATGCAGCAACACAGGCAGAGGGAGAAGCAGGCTCCATGCACCGGGAGCCCGACGTGGGATTCGATCCGGGGTCTCCAGGATCACGCCCTGGGCCAAAGGCAGGCGCCAAACCGCTGCGCCACCCAGGGATCCCAGATATCACCATTTGGACTGATAGAAGTTTCCTGAGGAAAGGAGAAGTTTAAAGTAGATCATACAAGTGATAGTACTTCTCCACTGTCAAAGGACTGTGGCCAAAGTTGAGAAAATTCTTGAATTAAGAAAAATAATCTGCATTGATGGTGAAATTGGTACTTTGTGTACTTTTGTTTGGTATACTCCGTATTCTTTAGGAGATTGAAGAATCTAAGAATTTGGAAGGTCTGCTCCTACCTTTTAGCACTTTTTTAGGTTTGTTCCTGGTTCCAAATTAGTATCAGCATTGTACTGTGTTTTAGTCTATCCAAAAATAAACAAGTAAACAAAATCCAGTGTGTTATATCCTTAGTAAGAACACTGTTTTGTTGCTGACATATGGTTAGTCATTAGTTGTGTTCAGTACTATACTTTACTCATCTAACAGCACCATCTGTTAAAACTTTGTTACCAGTCGAGAGAGGAAGCCAGTTATTTTTTTTAGCTTGTGAGCAAGGACTAAATGAGAATGTGCCTGAAGTTGCCTGCAGTCAAGTACTCTACAACTGGTTTAGTCAAACAGTTGGAGCTAGTACTACCTTGGGAAGCCAGATCTGGAAAGAACATGAAAATGCTTGTTTAGGGCCTTTATCTACTCTTAGCAAGGATAATGTTTTATAAAAAAAATAAATAACATAATTTAAGTTACTCAAAAAGATTTGCATGATATGCTTTGTTTTTAATGCTGTAGAACTACTGGTGTTTGTGGTTTGTGATTACAGCTAGTGTAATGAGAATTGGAATAGATGTTTTTGCAATGAGGCAAGCACCTTTACATGAACGATTTTTCATGGATTTTTTAGATTTGGGCCGGTTTTGTACTAATCTTAAAATTATTAGACATTAATAATTGATTCTTTTTCATGCCTGTGACTTTATGTGTCGTAAAGTAATGTTTTGCTTTGCATGTGTGGGACTCTAGCAGAATGACTGGCCTTGCCGGGTGTGTGTGTGTGTGTGTGTGGCGGGGGGGCAGTTCCTCACAGCTGCTGTGTATGTGTTTGTGTTTACATGTGTGTACCTCTGTGCACGCATGCTGTCACTCTCATTCTCTCTCTGTCTGGGCTCCTGAAACACTTTTACTTTTTTAAAATAATGTTGACTTGGAAATTACATGTGGTCTCATTGCTCACTCTTCCTGCCCAAAACGCAGTATAGGACCAATAACTGATACTCAGAGTTTTCAGTCTCTTGTTCCCCACCCCCTGTTCTCCCTTTCTCCCTCCTGTGAGTAAATCGTATCCACATGATGGAAACAAAAATTAGCAAATTATAAAAGGTGAGGAAATATGTCAACAAAATCCAACTATAAAATCTGTTTTGAATAATTTTGTCAGAAAAGGTCTGTGGTAGTAAATTCTCTGCTCACGCATGCCCGAAAATGTTTCCTATCTGGTAGAATGGGCTAATTTTGTAGGTTGAACTAATTCTTCCTCAGATCTTTTCTTTTAGAATTCAACCTAATAGAAATGAAGTCTAATAGCAATCTGTTCTCTCTCTGTAGTGTCTTTTTGTATTTTTCCTTTTTAGAAAATTAGAAAATGTCTGGGACCTTACTTTAGGTCTGAAATCTCAGAAGGGTATTTCCAGGTGTGGATGATTTTTCAGTTCTCATGTGTAGTAGTCTGTGGATTATCAGAAGACTCATGTCTGACCTCTAGGAAATTTATTTATTTTTAATATATTCGTGAATTTATATATATATCTACACATACACATACACACACACAGATACATAATATTCCTTGCATATTAGGATGACCACATTTTAATTTTATCATCAATAATTTTCTGGGCTTGTCTTTCATATGCCTCTGGAATTTTCCCACATTTCTCTGCTATAGATTGCTTTCTTTTAACCACTTAACTACCTTTTATTTTTGTTGTCTCCTTTCAGCTGAGAACGTGCATTAGTTCACATCAGTCCACCCTAAACTAATTTTCTTCCAATTGTGATCATTTCATCAACTTACTTTAGTGTAGAGAAAAATTGCTGGCAAACTATTGTCTCTTGGTAATCTAGACTAGCAAATATAACGGACAGTTGATTGTGCCTTCTACCTCTCTGGATGTAGGAAGGATTCTGATAGTCTCAATGAGAGCAAATTAGAGATGAAAGATTATTTTGAAGTGATAACACTTTTGGGAGGCTAATTCTTTCATTAGTATATTTTGGATAGGGAAGGCTTTCTCTGTGACTCAGGACCCAACATGTTTGTTTGTATTTCAGTTTAAAATTGATGGTGTACATAATCAAGATTCTGGTGTTTACTATTAGTGTCATTTTTTTGGCTCAAAGTAAGAATATTAAAATTTTTTTGAATAAATAATTTATTCACATGGTACAAAATTCTAAAGGAGCCAAAGCGTATACACTGATATGACTCCATCCATCTGACCCGGGCACCAACTTTTTCTGAGCAAACCCAGTATTATGATTTCTCTTTCTATGAAGGATTTGGGTTTATAAGAATGAATGTATATACACACAACTGCACATATGTTTTTTACTTTCTCCGTTTATGTAAAAGGTAGCGTATAATACGTGTGGTTTTGCACCATTTTCATTTAACAATATAATTTGGTGATCATTTAATACCATTTCATTACAAATTTCATTATTCTGTTTTTTTAAAGTAGTATTGTATTCTATTGTCCAGATATAGGATAATTTATTTAACCAGGTCTTTATTCCAGATATGTGTGTTTCTCTTCTTGTTTTTTACTACTACCTGCATCTGTGCTACAGGGATACCTACATCTCTGTGTGTATCATTTTGCACATGTGTAGATACATCTATAGAATAAATACTTGGCTTAAAAGGTATATAAATTTGTAATTTTGATGGATATTGCCAAATTGTTATCTGTAGAGATTGTACTCATTTAGGCTTCCATTATCAACATATGGGCTTGCTAGCTTCCCCAGAGCCTTGCCCATATAGTGTATTATTAGCCTTTTTTAATAATCTTCATTAGACTGATGAATGAAAAGTGCTATCTCAGTGTCTTTTAATTTGCATTTCTTATTAGAGCTATTTTTATTTCCTTTTCTGTGACCTATCCATATCCGTTAATCATTTTTCTGTTGGATGATCCTTACTAATTTGTAGACACTCTCTATTTGGGGAAAGTTAAACCTCTGTGACACAATTTCCAGATTGTCCTCTCTTTGTTATATTTGTTTGCTTATGGTTGTTTTGGCTACGAGGAAAGTAATTATTTGTTATACAGTTGACGTGAATGTTTGGTTTTTACTTCAAGGTGGTGATTATAATTCTTTGAATATTTCTGCTGTTACTTTAATGGTTTCATTTTCTTATACTTAAAATTGTTGAGCTATAGTCAATTTATTTTGCTTTATCTGTGATTTGTGGACACAGCGCTCTCCCCTCCCCCGTGATTAACCAGTTCTCCTGATATTCCCCTCCCCACTGAAGACTAACCAGTTCTGATACCATTTATTGAGTCATTTACCATTTTCCTCTGATTTGAAATGCCACCTTTACCATATGCTAAATTTTTATATGCATTTGTCTTCTTTTTTCATATTTAAGAGTTATGTTTATCGTGAAAAAGCTCAAACATACAAGTAGAAGGAATAGGTGAGTGAACACGGACCTATCAAAAGATTGAATAAGATTTATTTTCTTTTTTTCTCTTAATTCTGTTTTTACTGAGGAGTTTTAAAGCAATTCCAGATACCATGTCATTTGACCCTTGTATCAGTTCTGTATGCAGCTCTAAAAATATGGATATTTTAAAAGATAAGTTAAATATATGACTTTTTATTCCAAATTTAAGGGAAAACACTTTTGGGGCTAACATTTGGTGTCTCTCTGTTCTTATTAGTAATCAGTTGCTTCAGAAGGTGATATCATATTGCCTTTTAGATGTTTAGTGTCATTTTAAAGCTTTCTTCCTGCACTTGTTTTTAGCAGGGACCTGCCTCTGTGTGACATGGGTATTGAAATGTTTTACTAGTTTAGAGCTGTCCAGGTGACTTCACTAGTGGGTCACCTCATGAGCAGTCTGTGTGTAGGCTGCATAACTAATAACATTGTAAGCAGTCTTTAAATATAGCCAAATATGTAGATGGGAGCAGAGGAGTGATACATAGGCAGTTCAGATATAGCTTAATTTGTTTTTGCCTGTGTAACAGAAGGCTTCATGCCAGAAATTAATAATGTTTTGATTAAATTAATGACTGCAGTCTTGAGGATAAGAGTGTCAGGGCATACGTCCTATTTGATTGTAGAATTGTACCATTACATTTAATGCTCAGTTTCACATTGTCAGTTTCATGTGAGAAAATATACTTCTGTCATGCCAAATGGGCACAAACATTTTGTATAACTATACGTTTCTTTTTAGGTTAGATTTGTCAATTAGATTGCACGTGTAGAATGTTTCCTTTCAATTTAATCTTCTTAAGAAGCTGAGCTAACTTCATAGGGCTTGTTCTGGATAATTTGGTTATAGCCTCAAATTTGTTCTCCAAAGACAGTTTTAGAAACTTAAAATATGGTACACATTTTTGTACATGTATTAGATTCTTTTGAAAATGAGAAAGTATTTTTTTACTAAATAGCTGTGGTATTCACGAGGATTCACCTAGTATTCACTTGCAGTGATGTAAAACAAATACAGATTTTAGTTACCATTTGTACAATTCTGTAAAACAAATTTGAAAAATATTCATTTTTAAAAAAAGATTCTATTTATTTATTTGACAGAGCATGAGCAGGGGGAGCAGGAGGCAGAGGAGGAGGGAGAAGCAGGCTCCTTGCTGAGTAGGGAGCCCGACACAGGGTGTGATCCCAGGACCCTGAGGTCATGACCTGAGCCGAAGGCATACGCTTAACGGACTGAGCCATCCCTGTGGGAATTCTTCATTTTTTGAACAATTCCACAGTTCCCTTATTTTCTTCTGTTTCAGTGTGTTTATATGTCTGTTTACATTTGGCTGCTGTCTAGTGAGTCCCATAGATACTTGACTGGTTAGGTCTTCTGGAGCCCTGCAGTTCCAAGAAATGATCTGATGAGGCACTGTTTTGTTTTAGCTCTTTGGTTAGCTATCTGGTTAGCTAACTATCTGGTTAAACTATCTGGTTAAACTATCTGGTTAACTATCTGGTTAAACTATTGGTTAAACTATCTGGTTTAGCTCTACTATCTGTTTATTTGATTGAATTGCATTAATGTTTCCATATCCTGCTTCCTATCCCCCTAACTTGCCATAGCAACTTCTTTCTAGATGTGTCTCCTGAGGCAGGGAAACAAAAGCAAAAATAAACTATTGGGACTACATCAAAATAAAAAGCTTCTGCCCAGTGAGGGAAACAATTAACAGGGACGGCTGGGTTGCTCAGTGGTTGAGCGTCTCTGCCTTTGGCTCAGGGCATGATCCCTGGATCTGGGATCGAGTCCCACATTGAGGTTCCTGCAGGGAGCCTGCTTCTCCCTCTGCCTATGTCTCTGCCTCTCTGTGTCTCTCATAAATAAATAAATCTTAAAAAAAAAAAAAAAAAAAGAAACCGTCAACAAAACTAAAAGGCATTTGATGGAATGGGAGAAGCTTTTTGCAAGTGACACATCCAATAAAGGGTTAGTAGCCAAAATGTATTAAAGAACTTCTAAAACTCAATAGTGAAAAATGAATAATCTAATTAAAAATGGGCAGAAGACATGAATAGACATTTTTCCAAAGAAGATATACAGATGGCCAACAGACACATGAAAAGATGCTCACATCTGGGAAATAAACTACAATGAAATATCACCTTACAGTTGTCAGAATGGCTAAAATTAACACCACAAGAAACAACAGGTGTTGGCAAGGATGTGGAGAAGGGGGAGTCCTCGGAGCCCTCATGCACCTTTGGTGGGAATATAAACTAGTGCAGCCACTCTGGAGAATAGTATGGAGGTTCCTCAGAAAGTTAAAAATAGAGCTCCCTATGATCTACTAATTGCACTACTGGTATCGGCCCCAAAATACAAAAAATAATTCAAAGGGATACGTGCACCCCCATTTTTGTAGTAGCATATCTAAAATGGCCAAATTATGGAAACAGCCCAAGTGCCCATTGATTGATGAATGGATAAAGAAGATATGTATACATCTATACACACACACACACACACATACCCACATGCATACATATACAATGATGTGTTAGCCATAAAAAGAATGAAATCTTGTCATTTGTGATGGCATGGGTAGAGCTAGAGAGTATTATGCTAAGTGAAATAAGTCAGTGAAAGAAAGACAACTACCATATGATCTCACACATGTGGAATTTAAAAAGCAAAACAAAGAAGCAAAGGGGAAAAAGAGGCAAACCAAGAAAACAGATTCTTAACAATGAAGAACAAACTGATGGTCACCAGAGAGGAGGTGAGAGAATGGGGGAAATAGGTGATGGAGATTAAGGAGTACACTTGTGATGAGCACTGGGTGATGTATGGACATGCTGAATTACCATATTGTACACCTGAAACTAACGTTATGCTGCGTGTTAACTGACTGGAATTTAAATAAAACCTTGAAAAAAAAATACCATAAACTGGTTTAAAAAATAAATATCTAACTTCTGTGTGTGTTCATTCAACTGACTTGAAAAGGTTGCAGCACAGTCTCAATAAGTAATTTAGTAGAAAGCTAGTCATACCTCTCTCTGACTTGAATAAATTGTTAGGAATCTTCTTTTCTTCTTGTGTTCAATATAAGCAAATTATCCATGGCAAGTGTACTCAGTTTTTCCATGTTAAGAATTTCTCAGTATCCTTCTGGTAGGTTTTCAGCCCTATTTTTAATTCATATTTGCTGGCTAAATAGGTAAAACAAAGTTTGGGCTAAAAATCTGATTTCTCACAGGCTAAACACCATAGCTTCTATTTGAGGGAAAAAAAAAAAACCCACAAAAATACCTCAGTCTATTGGAGGGAAATGGTAATATCTGAGACATTATTAACCAGACAGTGTGTATTTAACAGGATAGCTTGAAGATGTTCTGATTTACAAACTTAATATCCTTTTAGAACTACTAAATTTAAAACTGTTGAAAATAATTATTTGTCCAGATTCTCAAAGAACTTTTATTTGTTTATTTATTTAATTTTTTAAAAGGTTTTATTTTAAAGTACTCTCTATATCCAATGTGGGGCTCAAACCTCCATCCTGGGGATTGAGAGTTGCATGTTCTTCCACCCAAGCCAGCCAGGCACCCCTTTTAAAGAATTTTTACAGAATTTAAATAATGTACCAGTTGTTAAGCTTCTACAGCGCTGGCTCTGTCCTAGCGGCAACTTTGCACAGATCATCTTTAATCTTGTCAACACATCCACAAATATTATCCCTACATCATAGATGAAGACAGCAGAGCTCCAGAGGTTAAGGATTGACTAATGTCACATAGCTAATATGTTGGTAGAGTGAAGATTTGAGTCTTAACCCTGCCACCACAAGTTCATGGGTACTATATTTCCTAAGTTCTTACTCATATGTTTGAAATTCTCTAATTTTTAAAACAAAAATTGGGTTCTATCAGTGAGATGTTTGTGAATTTTCTTATTTTCCTTTTCATCTTCATAGTCTTGCTTTTGGATTTTGGATGGATAATGTGAACAAAGGGAGCGAAGAAAGGTTGATTATCAAAATATTTTGTTTTCAGTTTCATTTGTTTAGTGTGCTTCCAGGTGACATTTTTCAAAAATTTATAGATTAAGTTTGGCTTTTTACCAGGTTAGAATACTTGTGGTGTTTCTCTTTTTTAGTTTCATTTCTTTTGTTCATTGAGATTTGAAAAAGATAGGTTCAGGGGTGCCTGGATGGCTCAGTCAGAAGAGCATGCAACTCTTGATCTCAGGGTTGTAGGTTTGAACCCCATGTTGGGTGTAGAGATTACTTAAAATCTTTTAAAAAAGAGAAAGGGAAAGAAAGAAAGGGGGGGTGTTTAGTCCTTCTGTATTATTCTTTCACTGCTGTTAACACATTTTTCTCCCAAAGTCATTGCCATTCTACCTTACTGCTTCCTCAAGTTTACAATTTACATTTAAGTATAATTATAATATGGAATTATCTTAACTATTACTTAGTACAACTTTCATCCTATAAAGAAGTTAGTTATCATTTGCATTAGAAACTGATACATAGAAGTGTGTGTGTGTGTGTGTGTGTATTTGTTTTTACTGTTCTGAAACAAAAGGAGACCACTTGGATTTGCTAGGCTTTTTTCAGTAAAATGTTTTTGTGCCTAAGCATATTTGTAGGGACCAATTGTATTGGTCTTGTTTGGACTTTTTTGGGTAAGAGAGGTATATTAAAAGGTAGGGTGGTTGTTATTGTTGTTTTTGTTAGCGAGGCAATAAACTGTACATTTCCAGGATAAGACAGGCATACAACTTCTCTTCATGTGAACTGTTTTAGTCAGGTTTCATTGCAGAAAACCAATTCATTTTTAATAACCAAAAGAGGGTTTTCAGTTGCAGTGAAATCTATACCCTTATTTTAGAAAAAGAATATTTTTTGAAAAGTCTTAAGATAATCAGTTTATAAGCTGACTTTGTAAGCAAAAACTAGTAAGCAGACTAGTAAGTTTATGCAGTGATCCATTTAGAATATGGGTAATGGGATATGACATAATATAGCTTGCCAGCTTAGACTTATTTTATGCATTTACATTACTCAGTGTATTAATGGTTTTAAAATGGTATCTTTTACATTATAACTTTTCCAAACTCATAGGGAAAGGGTAATTGCTATGTTGTGTTCAAAGTTTGTTAAAATAAAGTCTGTTTCTATAGTTTATAGAAGAAGTAATATACCAATTCATAAACTTTTCACTCAGTGCAAGATGTTTGCTATCTGTGTTTTACAAAGTAAATCAGGGTGGAGATTGGTTATTTAATAGGATATATTTTGTTGGTTTCTTAACGATGGTACCTGACATAAAGAAAAATAGTATGATTTAGTAGACCCCTATTTTATTACTGATATATTTTGATGTGCTTTTAAATACATTTGGCAGCAGTGGTGGTTAAGGTTGCAGAGTCTATTTGCAAATATCTTTTCTGATTCCACTGGTTGCCTTTTAGTTTTGTTGATTGTTTCCTTTGCTGTGCAGAAGCTTTTTATTTTGATGTAGTCCCAATATTTTACTTTTGCTTTTGTTTCCCCTACCTCAGGAGATATACCTAGTAAGAAGCTGCTACAGCCCATGTCAAAGAGGTTACTGTCTGTGTTCTCCATGTCTGATAAAGGGTTAGTATCCAAAATACATAAAGAAGTTATAAAACTGAATATGAAAAAAACAAATAGTCCAATTAAAAGAACGGGCAGAAGATATGAATAGACATTTTTCTAAAGAAGACATGCAGATGGCTAGCAGACACCTGAAAAGATGCTCAACATCACTCATCATCAAGGAAATACAAATCAAAACTACAATGAAATATACCCTCACACCAGTCACAGTGGCTAAAGTTAACAACACAAACAAGTGTTGGCGAGGAGGTGGAGAAAGGGGAACCCTTGTACGCTGTTGGTAGGCATGGAAGCTGGTGTAGCCACTGTGGAAAACAGTATAGAGGCTCCTCAAAAAGCCACTCTATGCTCCAGCAGTTGTACTACTAGGTATTTACCCAAAGAAGACAAAAATACTGATTCAGAGGGATATATGTACCCTATTGCTTATAGCAGTACTATTTACAATAGCCAAACTATGAAAAGAGCCTGAATGTCCATGGACTGATCAATGGATAGAGAAGAAGTGGTATATTAACCACCAAGAGCAATGAAATCTTGCCATTTGCAGTGATGTGGCTGGAGCTAGAGAGTAGTATGCTAAGCCAAATAAGTCAATCAGAGAAAGAAAAATACCATATGATTTCACTCCTGTGTGGAATTTAAGGAACAAAACAGATGAACATGGGGGGAATAAAAAGAGAAAGAAACCAGGAAACAGACTCTTTTTTTTTTTTTTTTTTTTTCCAGACTCTTAACTCTAGGGAAAACACTGATGATCACCAGAGGGGAGGTACTTGAGGGGGAGGGGTTAAATGGGTGATGAGCACTGGATGTTGTATGTAAATGTTGAATCACTGAATTCTACACCTGAACTAATGTTATACTGTGTGTTAACTAACTGGAATTTAAATAAATACCTAGAAAAAAAATATGGTTGAAGAGTCTATAGCCAGACTGTCAAAGTCAAATTCCTGTTTTGCCATTTGGTAATGTGTAACTTTGGTCAAGTTATTTAAGCTCAGGATCCTTATCCGTAAAATTGAGATAACCTGCAGCATGGAATTGTTGTAGGATTGAATTAATTTATGCAAATAAAGTTCTTTCAGGCTGGCACAAAGGAACATGCTTAATAAATGGTAGTCAGGATTATGTATATCTTTAAGGAATATTGGCTACTTAATGCGCTTTCTTTGAGAGACCGGAGAACCTTTTACATGCTGCCTGTTGTGGAATTCTTTTCTTGAGATGAGATCTTTGTAGTTTGGAGAGTTCACTACCTAATTTAAGGGGTTTGTTTTCAGTTTATGAAATAGGTATTTGGTACTACTAAGGAGTGACTACTGAGATGAGGAGCTGGCGGTCAGCTCTTGGCAGAGACTATTTTGTAGGAGTGTTTAGAGCTGACATCCACAGAGGCAGCTCCTACTGTCCTGCACAGACTGTTCATCCTCATCAGCAGCAACTCATTAGAAGAACTCATAAGTTTTCATTTATCTGTTTTTGCTAAGACTTTCCTCCTTCCCAAAGATGCTTTTTGTTAGCTCTGACTGAGGAGCAAGCTAGGCAGATAGATACTAGGGTGTTCAGTTACTGCTCAGTCTTGTATATACAATACAGAAATCCTGCCTTGGATGTAGTTGGATCCCTGCTTCTCTTTACTTCTGTGCTCCTAACACCTCACTGCCACTCTGAGTCCCACAAACTCATAAAACTGGGCTATGATCTCACAAATTAGATCTGAGGGCTAGAATTAATTTATAGGCATCAATTTCTGCAAGTGAAGGAAGTACTCTGTGAAAAAATGAGACAAAAATTTGAGAAGTATTCCAAATTATAAGATTACTTAGTACTAACATTTTTTACATAGGCTTTTGTATTTCATACTACAGTATGCCATACTTTGCTACAGAGTGTATGGAAGCCAATTTGTTTGTTTAATTGAGTTTATTATACTCACATTAACAAGTGGTATTAGACTATGGACTAGAAAGTTTTTTTATAATAATGGTTCTGTTGGAATGAAATTTTGTCTCATGTTTCTATGTTTTTTGGCATAGATCCTATGATTATGGTTTATAAAATATTCTCACTTCCTCTCTCCCTCTGTTTCTGAGTAGTAACATGATTTCCTAGAATACTTAACATACTTAATACAAAAAGACAATATTTGTTTTTGCTCTGGTTGCAAAAAGATACAACTGAAGCATTCTGGATAAAGATCTTACAGATAGTTAATTCCTAGGAAAAATGATGCTATTTCTATTGGGGAAAGTATAGCCTTTTGCAAGACTAAATCAGGATGAGACTAGTAATTTTTTCTAGCTGTAATCTAGAAATAGTTAAATATTCTGTTCTATTTTAGCTAACTACTTTTGAATATTTACCTGGGTTCTCTTATCTATCAAACATAAAGTCTATTAGAGAAAAATTTATTGGTGAATTAAGTTAAAATGTTCAGTTCATATGTGTCTGTTTAACTTTTTTTTTTTTTTTTTTTTTTAAGATTTCATTTATTTGGGAAAGCGTGCATACGAGCAAGGGGAGAGGTAGTGGGAAAAGGGGAAGCAGGCTTCCCACTGAGCAGGGAGTCTGACATGGGGCTGGATCCCAGGACTCTGAGATCATGATCTGAGCCAAAGGCAGACAGTTAACCAGCTGAGCCACCAAGGCGCCCCTGTTTAACCATTTCTGCATTCCTTAGTGAACAAGAATTCCAGACGTGTGTGTATTGGGCTGGTATGTTTCCTTCCCACAGTTCTCACCAGGGAAATAGGTGAAATTCACTAAATTAATTGAAAAGTTTTGAATGTCTTTGTGGCTTATGATAAATTCCTGAAAATTAGGATTTTCTGAGTCTAGTTATATAGGTAGTGTGTAAAAAGTCAATATATATTGCTATAAGGTACAGTTTAATAAGCCTTTAGACATATTTGGTTCAAATGGGTTCTGTGTATTTTAACCCTCTTAAGTGATTTGTAATATTTAGATCTATTTTCCCTATGGCATTAAGTAGAAGTAAGGCATGTAAAGTCAACGAATTGCTTCTGGGTATAGCTCAGCACAAACAGATTTTGCTGTAATGAAGATTTTGAAATAGAAGAAAATGTGGACTGTTACCTTAAAAAAATAAATCAGCTTCTATAAAATTGTAATTGGAGGACTCTCTACCCCTTTGACCTATTTAAGCATATTATCAGACTTCTTTCTGCTTTGAGCTTAAAACAATAGCCATGTCTCTGAGACCTGCCTTAATTATGTTCTGCTACCCCCAACCATTCAAGTCAGATTTAGGATCAATGTTTTCTTTGCTGCAGTTACTTTGTATGGAGGTGGGGGTTGAGGATGTGGATTGAGTATGCTTCTTTCCCATACTTCTTTTACTTTGTAATTATTTAACTTTTAAATTCACAGGTATTACTCTTCCCCTCTTCCTAGACTGAGTTAGAGTGGTCTCATTCAGAAGCCCCCTTCTGGTATTATTCCCCCCCACCCGCCCCGCCTATGTTATACAGCAAACCGAGGTTCATTGCCTATTACATATTGGTGTGAGAACAGAGCATTTCATGCCTTTTTCATGTTGCAAATATGTTTCCTGATGGAAAGTCAGCTGGAAGGAAGTGGAGGTCTTGACTAAATCTTGATCACTTTCTGTTTTCTTGGATTCTAGGAGAGTGCTTAACGTGTAGTAGCCACTTAAAAATACATGTTGAATGAGAGAAAAGAACTGAGGTCCTGAGAGGCTATGTGAAATAATACATGAGATTATATATTATAACACATATTATCAAATTAATATGAAAGTACTCTAAAAGGCTCTAGAAATATTAGGTACAGTAGTATTAGACATTAGTGTTCATGTGATAGTAAATCATTATTCATATTTTAATCTATTATGAGGTAACGTAATACCCTCATAATATATTAGGAATGCTTTTCTTTTTTCTTTTTTAAAGATTTTATTTATTTATTCATGAGAGACAGAGAGAGAGAGGCAGAGACATAGGCAGAGGGAGAAGCAGGCTCCATACAGGAAGCCCGATATGGGACTCAATCCTGTGACTCTGGGATCACACTGAGTCAAAGACAGATGCCCAACTGCGGAGCCACCCAGGCGTCCCACTTTTCTTTCTTCATTGTAGTTGGCACAGGTTGTTATATTAGTTTCAGGTGTACAACATAGTGATTTGACTTCTCCATACATTATGTGATGCTACCCCCAACCATTCAAGTCAGATTTAGGATCAATGTTTTCTTTGCTGCAGTTACTTTGTATGGAGGTGGGGGTTGAGGATGTGGAGCCCCCATCTGTCACCATACAATGATATTTTATTATCATTGACCCATGGTATGCATCTATGTTGTACCTTTTATTCCTGTGACTTACTCCATATCTGGAAGCTTGCATCTCCCACTTCCCTGCACCCATTTTGCCCATCTCCCACCAACCACCCCTGTGATAACCATCAGTTTGTTCTCTGCTTATGGGTCTGTTTCTGCTTTTTGTTAGTTTTGTCTTTTAGATTCCACATATAAATGAAATCATACAGTATTTGTCTTTCTCTGACCTATTTCACTTGGCATAATACCTTCTAGGTACACACACACACACACACACACACATCTTATCCATTTCTCTGTGGTTGGACACTTGGGCTGCTTCTGTAGTTTGGCTATTGTAAATAATGCTGCAGTAAACATAGGGTTGCTTTTCATTGTATGGAACAGAACATGTAATCAACAGTGGATTAAACTAATGAGGGCTTATTTTTCTCACGAAAAAAGTTTGGAGGTCAGTATATGCTGACATTGGGTTAGCAGCTCTGCAGTGTTAAGGCTGCTGGTCTTTAAATTCTCTGGGCCACCTTCATGGTCACAAGGTGGTTGCTCCTGCTGGAGGCATTACCTTTCTATTTGAGGCACTGTGAAGGAGCATAGATTGACAGCAGCATCTCTTCATTTTACCAGGAAACCAAAAGCTTTCCTAGAACATCTCTTCATTTTTCTGGGAAGCTGAAAGTCTTCCTGGAAGCCTTGCAGCACAGCAGACTTCCCCGTAAGTGTTAGGGACCACCTGTTTCACAGGGCCACGCCTAACTGGACGGAAGGAAGGGGGTTAGCCGTGAAAATGGGGGTTAGCTTTTCCAGCCTCTGGTGGAGTTAGGGGAAGGGAGAAACAGTTTGGAAATAGGGTGCTGGGTTTGCTAACCAACAGTATTTACAAAATCTACCACTCTGGCTGGCCAAAATCCAAATACATCCTTTCTCATATGAATACATTTTATAAGGATACAGTCACCACTGTTCCTTTTTTTTTTTTTTTTAGTCACCACTTTTCCAAGGGAGAAGGTACTTGTTCTTCTTCATGACTGCATTTCCCTCTGAGTCCAACTTGTTTGTTTGATGTACAGCTTTCTCCATCAGGTCTGATAGTATCTTCTTGCTCTTTGGTGACCCTAAAGCCAAAAGAGAAAATCTATGCTTCTAGTACATCCAGCAAAGTACTGTGGATAAAGGAACAAGGTAATTGTGACAAATCCTCCCACTTAGAAAACAGGTGAATTAGAAACTCATCGCTAGAAACTGGTCCATGAACACACCATACTGTGTGTGAAGACTTCCATTCTGGCAGTGGATTAAATTCCTAGTTTGCTAGTTCACTATTCCTGTTTCTGTTCCCAGGAAGCATCTCCCCAGGTTACAAAGCATCTCCCCAGTTCTATCACCATAGTGATAGAAGTAATCTTGAAATCAGGTAGGCGGATTCCTTCCATTTGGTTTTTCCTTTTGGCTATTTTAGGGAGTTTCCCTTGCCATATAAAGTTTGGAATAAGTTTGCCTGTGTGTGCCAGAAACCTTTCTGGAATTTTGATAGGAATTGTGTTAAAACTTATAGATTAGTTTGGGGAAGAATTAACATCTTTATGACTTTTTCCAATCCAGTAACATGATAAGTCTCTCCAGTGATGTTGTTCTTTCATTTCTTTCAACAAAATTTTATAATTTTAGCCTACAGATCCAGTACATATTTTGTTAGGTTTATACCTAAGTTTTTCATGTTCTTGGGGCAATTGTAAGTGGTATTGCTTTTTTTTTTTTTAAGATTTTATTTATTTATTCATGAGAACACACAGAGAGGATTGAGAGAGAGAGGCAGAGACACAGGCAGAGGAAGAAGCAGGCTCCATGCAGGGAGCCGACATGGGACTCGATCCCGGGTCTCTAAGGATGACGACCTGGGCTGAAGGCGGCGCTAAACCGCTGAGCCACCCAGGCTGCGTGGTATTGCTTTTTTGATTTTGATTTCACTTATTCGTTGTTGGTATATACAAATGCAATTGACTTTTGTTTGTTGATCTTATATTCTGCAACCTTGCAGAATTCACTTATTGCTAGGAGTTTGTTTTTTTGCAAATAACTGGAATTTTCTACATAGATAATCATATTATCTGCAGAGTTTTATTTCCCTCTTTCTGATTGATATTTGTTTTATTTCTTCTTTTGCTTCACCATGTCTTCTAGACCTTCCTGTATTATGTTGAATACGAGAGGTAAGATTAGACATCTTTTCTGGATCCTTGATCTTAGGAAGAAAGAATTCAGTCTTTCAGTGTTAGGTATGATGTCAGCTGTAGGATCTTCGGTAGATGCTCTTTTTGTGTTTGAGGAAAATACTATTTTCCCCTAGTTTATTACTGTTTTTATTCTGAATATATCTTGAATGTATTATGGATATTTAAAAATACTACGAAGGAAGCTAGATTACTCTTTTTTAGTTGGAAATGAGGTAGTATGTGAATAGTAAAATGTTAAAGTCTGAATGTTATCTAATACAATACTAAAGGAACTGGAGATATTAATTACTTGGCCCTGAATCAACTTCACTTATTTCTCTGTATATAGGGAAAGACTTATGAAAATCATACATGTGAATATTCTTTTTTTTTCTCTTTTGACTTTTTAAAATATATATTCCTTTAAACATTAAAAAAAAAACCCCACTTTGTCAGTAGCTTTATTGGTCCTGCCACTGATGCTGTTTCCATAAAACTGATCCTTGTTTTCCTGTCAGGGAAAAAAAATATGTCCTTGCAGATAGAGTCATGTTTCTTATTTTATAGTGCTTTACATTCTCTTAGAGGTTTATTTTTGTTTTGTTCTTTTTGTTTTTTTTTGGTATTAGCTATATCTCCTTATATTGCTGAGCAGCCTACTTCTCTAATCTTGTTTCAAAAATAACACTTAAAAAAATGGTGTTTATAGTAAAGTTACAAGAGCAATACCGAAAATCTCTTCTTTCAGCCATTTGCTGGGAAGCTATTTACTCAATGCCTCATCATTCCCAAATTTCTTCAGTGTCTGCGAAGTTATTCTCTTATACAACCCCAATATAGCCATTAAACATGGGGCATTAACAGCTGCACGGCACTGCCACCTGGTCTGCGAGCCGCCGCTTTCACGTTATTCCTGTGGTGCCCTGTATTTACAGTAGGGGGACCAATTTTGTAATCCCTTCTTGCACGGACTTTTCAGATGTCTTGAAGACTCCCTTAATCTGGACTAGTTTTTGTCTTTTTTCTTGGCTTTTTATCTTTGACATTTTTGAGGGGGTGTAGTCCAGTAATTTGAATGTTTGTTCTCTAACTTGTGTTTTTCTGATGTCTCTCACGAGTAGGTTCAAGTTTTGCATCTTTGGCAGGAATATCTTTGAAAGCAATGCTGGTTCCTCTCCATGTGTCCTGTCATGTGGCACCTGACTTTCATTTGTCTCATTATTGGTGATGTTAACTTTGATCAATTTGTTAAGGTGGTGTCTGCTGAGTTTCCACACTGTAAAGTTTATTTTTTCCTTTAGGATGTATTTTGTGAGAGTTTTTTTGGGGGAGTGTCAATTTTCTATTCCTTATCAAACCTTGATGTTTCTGGAACTCCTGTGCTCTTGCATCTTGCTGTGTTTTTACACGGATGCCTGCTTGTCCTTACTGGATTCCAGTGCATTCTGCACATGTTCTTCTAAAACTGCATGGGGCCATCCTCCTGCACACACACCTCCCTCTCTCACCTTGTGTGTGCTTTTGGCAGAGCCACCTTACCTCCCTTTGGTTTTGATACTCCATGCCAGGCTGCCCTTTCATGCACCTGTCCATCTCCTTGTACTGTAGTCCTGACAACCCAGGCTGGGCCATCCCCTGCAGGGATGCCTGTCTTGCTCTTCTCAGTCTCTGCAACTCTGAGCTGAGCTGTCTGCCTTGGTGGGTGCTCTCACTTTGCTCAAACTGTGCTATCTCATGTCAGACCACTCTCCTTTTTGACCATACTCACGCTCTTTGTTTCTCGGGCACTGATACCCCATGCCACCATCCTCCTATACAGATACCTTCCTCATTCTGCTTGTGCTCTGACACCCTTTTTACTGCGGATGGGCTCTGATACTCCTTGTGCTGCCTCTCACCTTCCCCTAGTACTGTTGCTTGCTTCTTTCAGCCCCACTCAGTGACTTTGTAGTAAATCGATAGAGAAGGGTAGAGAGGGTAAGGGGAGTTCCAGTTTTCTCTTGGTGGTTATATTCTTAATTAGCTTATATTCTTAATCAGCCCCTGTTACTTGCTTTCTCACCTCTTCTTTCTACTTATAAATCTTTTCACGAGGAGTAGAGGTAATTTGTAATATCCTAAATGTAAAATTTATTTTCCTTAGAGGAAAATAGGTGAGTGTATGTATGAATAAATAGCTTAGTTTGGGGCATTATGAAAGAGAAAATGCCTGTACATGGGAGTGAGTGAGGACAGCTCACATCACAGTCGCTTCCTCAGAGGGAAATTGGTAGTGCAGAGTCAGTTTAGCCTTGAGAGTAAGTGATCCATCCTGGCCTTACCTCCCAACTTCCTGCTTATGATGCCTTTTTGCAAGTCACGACATTTTTCTTACCTGTTTCCTCATCCAGAAGGTGGAGATTATAAATACTTACCTCATGGGGATGTTGTGGAGCTCAGATGAGATAATGTATTTAAAAATGCTTTGCAAGTGGTAAAATGCTATGCAAATGTGGTTATTGAGCTCTAATTTATTGCATAGTCACATTGAAATCTGTAGGAAATCAAGTCAAGCATTTCAATTGCACTTGTGACTTCTAGGCAAATGCCCTCTGATTCATAAGGTGGAGAAGAGGTCAGCAGAGTGTTCTGCGCTGCCACTTTAAGTCCATTGTTCTGTCACCATTACTCAATCAGGCGAACACTCCTCTTTTGAAGTCCTGACCGCTTACTATGCCTGTGTGACATATTTCCATCTTCTTGATGATTTTTACCCCTGCTGTAAAATAGCCCTCCTCACCCCATTGCCTGCTGTCTGTCATCCCTGGTGACGTGGGCATCCCTGATCTTAGATGAGTTCTTTCATGTGTTTACAGTTGCTTGTGGTGCGGTCGCTTGGCGTGGATCACTGGATAGTCATCTTAAAGTGAACATCATGTTTCCCACTGAAGCTACATTCTCCTCCTCTGATCTGCTTCTCTGTAGAGCTTCTTCCTTTGTTATGGTGTCTCAGTATCTCTCTCTCTCTCTGTCAACTCTCCAGTTCAGAAACCTTTAGCTCCTCCCTCTGTCATTTCCCATATCCAGGCAGCTACAAGTACTTGTATTTTTATAAAAGCCTCTTTCCTAATTGAGCCTTTGTTTTCCCATAATGAACAGTCTACCTTTGGTCCTATTACCTAATCCCTGAACTATTATTGAAACAGCCTCCTTCAAGGCCAACATGAGAACCGTAGCTTTCCAGGTCTAAGCTTGGGCTGCTGTTGAATAATTAGATGAAGAAGACTTTTGGGGTTGGAGCCAGCTTTCTGAGCAGCCAGCCCTTCCAGATGAGCTAGTCAGGTGATGCAGAAAATGTCTCTAGATCCCTGTAAGAACCTCCAGATGGTAGAGATCAGGCCTGTGGAAGATCTACCGCGTCGGGCCTTCTAATTTATTTTTAATGCATAGGGTTTTTTCTTTTTCTTTTTTTTTTCTATAATTATTATTCCTGTAGGATGAAAAAAACATCTTTCATGATATTTTTGTAAGTGTAGTTTTTTTACTGGTATACAGTGACCTGTAGATTGAGAGGTTGCCTGGTGTGTGTGTGTTCCTTTTAGAACAAGCAGCTCTCCTGGGAGAAATACTGGATTCTCTGTCAGACCTTCACAACCACCTCTACTGAAAGTATTTTTCTAGTGGTAACTTTTTGATTGCTGACAAGAACTAGTCCGTTTGCCTCTTGTTTGGTCTTGATGCTTATTCATTAACATGGCTTTCTGTGTCCTTGATCTTTGCTTGTTTGTTCATTCTTCCTTCTGTTTTCTTTTTTTTCCCTTCATTCCTTTGTTCTTTCCTTCCCTCTATCCTTCCTTCCTTCCTTCCTTCCATCCATCCACCCACCCATCCATCCATCCATCCATCCATCCATCCATCCATCCGTTGACGGTGATGGCATACTCTCCTCTAAGTCCTGAGGTTGGCCCTGGGAGTGTAGCATTGAGGGTCATAGATTGGGGGAGACATATCTAGGAATATTTGCCACGGAGTGCCATGAGCTCATTTGTGGGCATGGGGGAAGCAGTGCTTTCCTCTTTCTGAAGAGGGTGGGGACAGCCTCTTAGGGCAGGTGACATGCAGCCAAGCTGTGAAAGGTTGAGTAGGAGCCTGCCAGGGGCAGAGTGGTGGAAGAGGCATTTAGGCAGAGGGCCCAGAAATGGAGAACAACGAGGGTATGGCTCGAGCTTGTCTTTAATGTGTTTTTTTTTTTTCTTTGTATTTAAAACTTTTTTTTTTAATGTATTAAAACTGCCCTATTATATACCGTTGGAAGTGTACAATTTGGGCAGCCCTGTGGCTCAGCGGTTTAGTGCTGCCTTCAGCCCAGGGCATGATCCTGGAGACCCGGGATCGAGTCCCACTGCATTTTTTAGCAGTTGGATTTTTAGGCTCCTGCATGGAGTCTGCTTCTCCCTCTGTCTGTCTCTGCCCCCCCCCCCCCCGCCCTTTGTGTGTCTCTCATGAATAGATAAATAAAATCTTTTTTTTTTAAAAAGGAAGTATACAATTCAGTAGCTTTTTGTATACTCACAGAGTTGTGCATCTATCACCACGTTCAATTTAAAACCTATTCATTACTCCAAATAGAAACTCCACATCTTTCTTCTCAGTCCACCAGGCCTTCGCAGCCCTAGGCAGCGACCAGCCTCCCTTTTTGTCACTATAGATCTGTCTCTTTTTTCTTTTAAGACTTTATTTATTTGACAGCGTGCGCACAAGCAGGGGTGGCCGGGGGTGGGGTGGGGGGCAGAAGGGGAAGGAGAAGTGGACTCCCGGCTGAGCAGGGAGCCCCACACAGGCCTCTGTCCCAGGACACTGAGATCATGACCTGAGCTGATGCTTAAAATTGAGCCACCCAGGTGCCCCCTAGTATTGTTTCTTCTTTTTGTTGCTACTTATTTTTGGTCTCAAATTGATAACTCATATTTGTAATTTTAGAAAGTCTGAAATTACTATTTGGGGAATATTATTTATGGATAACTGTTAATCAGTTGGACAATTACTAGATGCCTACTAAGTGTATAGCCAGCTCATTTTTTTTCTCTCTAGGGATTGTATCAGAATATCTAACATGGGTGGACTCTTGACACATCAGAATAGACTGGCCTTGGAGTCCTTGACTCCATACATTCAGCTTCACTGTTTTAGTCAGAGATCTTTGGTGTTCTTTGCCCTTTGGAGTCTAGCGAACCTAGACCTAATCTGTAACTTTATCTTTTATTTGGATCTTTCCTGTCTTGGCAGTTTCCTATGGGCTTTTTTCTTTTGATTACCACCAAAGTGGTAAGTTTTGATCTAGTAAGTTTCCAAGATTAAAAATCCAGAGGTAGCTCTTGTATTTGAGATGATATTCAGCATATAATGTAAGCTTTACTTCAAGGAGATATTTCTGTACTCTAGAATTTGTCTTAGAAATTGGTCATCAGGGTGAATTGGTCATTCCCAGCAGATGACTCAAGTTATTGATTTGTGCTGCACAATTGAGGGTTTGTATATCATTCTGAATGAAAACCAGATGTTTTGCATATTTACTAGTGAGTCGTTTTTCTTGGTTATAATTTGCTCCTTGGCTACACAGAACTCTTTTTCAGCATATTACTTTTAGACTATTTGTTTTTTTTTTTTTTTTTTTTTCTTTTAGACTATTTGAATCAGGAAGGAAATTTTCCATAGAATACATGAATTTAAGGTTATGATTAGACTGGTTGCTCTGGAAAGTCATCCTGGCAGTTTTCCCCTATCTGGCTCCATGCTTGCTGTATCTATCACCTCCAGCACTCCCTCTGCCAGTGCAGACTCAGGTAACCCTATCACCATAGTTCATACGCTCTGAATTTCTTTCTAGTTGGCTGCATTGGATCATTGGTGTGCCCCACCATATCAGATGTGGTTGTGGACACCAGCTCTGTGTCACCGTCAAGGACTTACTAGATGAGAAGGAAATAGTGGCAGGGCAGAGGGTAGAAAATCTATATTTGCTAGTGGGGATGCTGATGAGGAAAGTGGGGAGCCGGAGGCCACCAGTGGGGCCTAGGGCCCGGGGAGGAGGATCAAGAGGGTGGAGATGACGATGAGGAAGCTGAGGTAGACTGGAGCAAATGGGCAGCAGGAGATGTTGAGGATGATGATGTTGATACCAAGAAGCAAAGACCGATGAGGATAACTAAACAGCAAAAGGAAAAATTAAACTTAAAAATAAAGGCCACCTTTACCCACTTATACTCCACTACCTGTGAGTGGAGAGCCTGCTGTAGACAGTGCCACCCATGGGTGCTCGGCACTGCAGCATCCAACCACAACCGCAAAGCGGATTTGCAACAGGGAGGAAGACAGAACCCAAACTGCCATGGCCCTGTTGTTTTTCTTCAACCTACTTTAAAAAGGAAAATTTGTGTTTTTAATTTACATTTTATATTTTAGTCCATCTTGTGAGGGTTCAGCCATTAAAAAATGACCTCAGACTATCAAACCAGCTGTGGAGCCTTCTCTGGCCTACTTCTGACTTTGCTTGTGCTGTAACCATGTTCATATAGTCTCTTAAGGAGGGAATATAGCCACAGGTCTAACCCCCAACATCCCTAGCTTTCTGTCCTGTAAGTAGTTGGCTTTACAACATGGTTAAAAAAGGCCAAAGATAAAAAGTTTTTGTTTTTTTTTCCCCTATTCTGTTTATGCAGTTGCTGTTTATTTTCTTGGTCTGTTTAAGTGTGAAACATTGTTGTTCAACAATATACTGGAATTGTGTTTTGCTGAGTTCTTGGAAAAAAAAGACATAGTTGCATTTTTTAGCAGCTCTGTTTTTTTGTATGTAGTGAATTATCAATAGTGACTTATTCTTTCCCTTACCAAAATAGGTTTTCAGCTTGCTGCCAGTAGGATGTATCTAATGAACCCAGTTTTCATTATCCATATTATAGATTACCTAAGCCTGT
Source organism: Canis lupus dingo (assembly GCF_003254725.2). Lineage (NCBI taxonomy): Eukaryota > Metazoa > Chordata > Mammalia > Carnivora > Canidae > Canis > Canis lupus. The sequence continues at coordinate 19,344,421 of NC_064277.1, forward strand.
TAAAACAAAAAGCTCCAGCTTTTCCTTTGGGTCCTTGATAGTTTTTTTTTTTTTTTTTTTTTTTTAAGACTTTATTTATTTGAGAGAAATCGAGAGACAGCATGAGTGGGGTAGAGGGCAGCAGGCAGAGGGAGAGGGAGAAGCAGGGAGCCTGATGGGGTCTCGATCCCAGGACCCTGAGATCATGACCTGAGCCAAAGGCTCCACTGAATGAGCCACCCAGGCGCCCGGTTCTTTGATTGGTTCTAAGTCACCTGACTGCAGCTATAGGGAGGCAGGAGGCTGTTGCCTAGCCTGGGAGAGACATCTTGGCTCATACTAGGGTAGTGACAGTAGAAGGAAGTAGAGGCATTCCTATTATTTTGGAGGTAAGATATCTTGGGAATAATTGGATGTACTGTAGGGATGGTAATGGGAAAGGTGTGATTAAAGGTGGCTCCCAGGTCTCTGGTTTCAGCATTTGGGTGGATGTGCTGTTCAGAAAGATGGGAGGATTGGAAGAGGTTACGTTCAATCATTTGCCAGTGGGCTCTCAGATACAGTCTCTTGACTTTCTTTGTGCTGCATGGAACTGCCTCTCACAGTCTTCTCTATCTTTTGGCTTTTGTGGGTCAGAAAGGCCAATGGGAGGCACCGATGGAAACCTGGAGGGTAGGAATGGGGAGAAGAGAGTGTATTTTCCTCTTGTTTTTTTGCTCTGGATTGTGTCCAGTTTCATTCCTGAGGCTTTGCTCCTTCTTTTCGCTCCTACTTTGGCATGGATCCTTTTTTTTTTTTTTTTTAGACTTTATTTATTAATTTGATTGGAAGAGAAAAAGAGAGAGAGAGAGAGAACATGAACTATAGGGGTGGGGCGGAGGAGCAGAGGGAGAGGGAGCCAGATGTGGGGCTGGGTCCAGATCCAGGACCCTGGGATCATAACCTGAGCCAAAGGCAGATACTTCATTGACTGAGCCATCCAGGTGCCCCCTCATGGATCATTTTAATTACTATTGTAAAACAGATTGTGAAAACATGGCTATTCCATTCTGTGCATTACATAGTCACTATGGAGAACAAAGAATGGGATGCAGAAGAAGAAATCCATTGACCAGAACTTTAATTTTACTTTTTATTGGTTTTAAGAAGTTATTTTTAAACATGCACCTTAACAGCACTTTTAAATTCTCTTACAAAAGCATACTATATTCTCTGACTTCGCAGTAAGGCATCCAATGATTGTACCATAAACTCACTCCCTGGGTATGATTAAGCATAATGGACATTTAAACTGTTTGGACTTGTCTTCCAGAGTTCCATGGTAAAGAGACTCCCTCAAAATGCTTGTGGGCTTAAAATAATCAGTGTTTTTTCCCTATCTTCATTTTGTTCTTAGTGAAATTTTTTATTGTTGTTTTTGTATTAGCTCTCTTAGCTGCCTTACTTAAATCCACGAATAGGCTTCTCTCTGTGTTATGTGCATCTCTTCTAGGTGACTTTCCAATGGAACAGTTGTGTAAGATAAATGTGTTCTGGGGATCCCTGGGTGGCGCAGCGGTTTAGCGCCTGCCTTTGGCCCAGGGCGCAATCCTGGAGACCCGGGATCAAATCCCACATCGGGCTCTCAGTGCATGGAGCCTGTTTCTCCCTCTGCCTATGTCTCTGCCTCTCTCTCTCTGTGACTATCATAAATAAATAAAAATTAAAAAAAAAAAAGATAAATGTGTTCTGAGTGTGTGCATATGAACCATGGCCACCTCTTTTGTCATGTGGCCGTTATGTGCAAGCCTGAGGGTGAAGGGAAGATTGGTTGCTGTGAGAGTCAGCCTGTGCTTTGGAGCAATGATCCTCTGCTCATTATTAATTCTCTCTTGATTTGCATGTCTCCCACGGATTACAGAAGGCCAAGAGCTGACATGTTCAAGATCTTGGAAATTTTGGAAATAGCCAAACAAGTTCCTTTTGAAGCCTGATTATTAGTCGTCTTAGAAAATACCATGAGGCAACCTCAAGGCCATGTAATACTTCTTTACTTTGTTTTTAGATATTGTCTGTATTATTTTTGATCAAGAGGCAAAGAACCACTAATGAGGCATTCTAATTTCCTTAAGTTTATAGTTTCTGGAGTCAGTTTGTCTGGATTTCTAATCCTGTGCCCCCCCCCACCCCCCCGCCTTGCTGTGTGATTTTAGGCAAGTTACTTTTCCTTTCTAAGGCTTAGATTCCCTGTCTAAAATTAGAGTAAAAATGAACCTATCTCAAATTGGGAAGAGTAAGTGGGGGAAAAAATGAATATGATATGCATGTTCATTGCTGGATGCATAATATGTACTCAATTATTTTAGATTTAAAAATAATTTTTCTTGTGTACATAAAGAAATAGTTTGGAAAGTAATGCATTTTGATTAAAACAAATAATTTGTTTCTCCTTCCTCACCCTCAGAGTAGGTGGTGTGCCAATGACCATCATTTTCTTGGTTCAATGAGTATAAAAGCTCTTAGCAGTGGGGAGAGAAGTCCCTCAGAAAATGTATATCAGGTCTCTGTTTTCATGATGGATATCAGCAGGAAAATAGCTTTTTATAGTCTCACCTTAAAATGAGAGAACACTATTGATTATAAGCTCTCTGGAAAAGGAAACTTAAAAAAATTTAAAGTTTGATTTCATTTTCTTAAATGAAAAAAAGCGATACATACTTTAAGAAATTCAAGCACTACAGATGGATGTAAATGAAATATTAACATATTCCTTCTCAGGATTAAACGTTATTCAGTTATAAAAGTAATGCCCATGCAAGTTTGAAAATGGGAAACAGAAAGAATATAAAAGGGGCACATGAACAGCTTGCCCTTCATCTGACTCCCAAGGGCAAACATCTCAGTGTTATGTATATGCTTCCAGAAATTTTCTTTGCTTAGAATGGAATTTCCCTTTGTAAAAAGCATATACAAGAACTCCTATATGTACCTTGCTTTCTTTTACCTGATGATTTAATAAAGATTATTATAAATCATTTACAGATGTATCTTGTTTTTTGGACAAATCAGTGATATTTTAGCAGTAGTCTCATAATTTATTTAAACAGTTTCCATACAATGGATATGTAGGCTTTCTAGATTTTTTTGCTTTGTCAGTAATGTTCACAGAGATTTAAAAAATTGATTAGTTTCTGTATATATGTGTATGTATGTATGTGCATATAGAGGTGTATATAAATATATACGTGTGTGGTGCAAGTAGTCTACAAGCACGTGTTAGAGAAGTTCTGATGCACATTTAAATTTTTGAGAGCTATTCTCACATTGCGTTCCAAAGCTTTTCGTGAGTAGAGATTGCCATCAGCAAAGTTGCCAGTTTCTCCATTCCTTTGGTAGCACTAGATAGTGTCATACCTTTTAATATTTTCCAATTTGATATGAGAATATAAGATTTTATTTCATTTTGCATTTAAAAAATTGAGTGAGATCTATGTGTATCAGGATACATTCCTAGCAGATCAACGATCTACATGTAAAACCATGTGTGTATTAGGAGAAAACATTGTCAATCTCCCTAGTGATGGAATAGAGGAAACTTGTTAATTATGACTCAAAATCCAGAAGCAATAAGAGAAGATGTTGATGAAAAGCCCTGTTGATTCTCTTGTCCACACACCGTCGTCCTGTTAGTAAATGTAAATGTCACCACAAGCACCTGAAAGGCTCAGGCCTAAATTCTTTCCATGTGCTTGTGAACCCTGCTGATTCCTTCTTGTACTGTTCCCATTTAATCTATCTGTGAATGCTCTTGATTCTGCCTCCAGAATAGGCCCGCATTTGCTTCTCACTTTTGCCATCGCTGTAATCCCAGCACAGGTTACCATGCTCTTCACTTAACTCCTTAGACCAATGCACCAGCTTCCAATTGGTTTTCTTTCCTATTCCCCCATTGCCTTTACTTTTGCCCCATTTACAGTCTTCATGGCACTTCTAGAATGGGCTTTCCAAAGTAGAAATTAGCCGTTTGAAACCCAGTGGTGATTTCCTGTTATATTTACAATACAGCACTCTGGTTGCTGCCTGCCTCTTGGCCCTTCCTATACCAACTTTCCCTGTGTCTTGTCACACTGGTCTCTCTGATACCAGAACACGACAAGCTCTCTGTTTCATGGCCTTTTACTTGCGGGATTTTCTTCTTGAAATGCTCTTTCTTCTGGTCTTTGCATGGTCTTTTATTACTTGAGTCTTAACTCAGATTAACTCCTAAGTGAGGCCAATTATTCTTTGCCCTTTACTGTCTCTCATCACCTTGGTAGCATTGACCAGTACCTGAAATTACCTTGTTTTCATCAGGCTTCTTCCTCAAGACTTAAACTCCTTGAAGGTAGAAACTCTTCTTACAGCCATATCCCTTGTTCCTAGAATAGAGCCTGGCACGTAGTAAATCTTCATCGTGTTATGGTGGTTTACTGACTACATTTATGCTTATAAATAGCATGTTCTGACAATATTAACTGAGTTCGGAAATAACTGGATAAGAAACTCTTTTATGTTTTTTGGAAAGGACATTCTCTTTGGAGGGGTGGTTAAAAAGTTGTGTAATTTTCTAGACATTTTGGTATATTCATTGGATTCCTGTTGATTGCAGTTAGATCACCAAGCATAGTATTCCCTTTATTTTGAAAGTCTGTACATTCCAACATTGGCAACATTTCAGACAAAGTAGAATAATTTGCCTTATTTATTGCTGGAGTTCTCCTTGAGAGGGCTTTTGTTATAATATGTATAGTGAGAGTTGTCTTTACAGTGAGAGGTGGCTTTAAGGTGATTGAATAGAAGAATGTGCCAGGATACAAAGCTGGCATCTGACACAGTTCTGTCTTTATGTTTTTGTTTGTTAATTTTTTTAAGTTTAATTTTTAAAAAAGATTATTTATTTTAGAGAGAGCATGCACACATTTGTGCAGGCAGTGGGACAGAGGGAGAGGGAGAGAAGCTCAAGCACACTCCACACTCAGCATGAAGCCCATTGTGGGGCTCAGTCTCACCACCCTTAGGTCATGACCTGAGCTGAAATGAAGAGTTGGATGCTTAACTGACTGAGCCACCCAGGCGCCCCTATTTGTTTATTTTAAACAAATGCCTAGCCTTTATTTTTTAATCATTAGTTAACATCTATGACTCTTTCTTATCTGTGCAATGCATTGCTCAGAGTTTAGCTTGTCTTTTAAAAAATCAGCACTCAGTATTTGATCGGCATCTACCATGTACCAGGTGTAAGTGCTGAGCATGTAACTGTGAGCAGGGTCTCAGCCCTAAATATTTGTTAAATAAATTGGTTATTCTCTTGAAGATAATTCGTAAAGGTTAATGTTGCCTTCAGAGCTTTACCAGGATGGGAGAAGTGCCATATGCATGTGGTCCCACATAAGCTATCATCCTTCTCTCTTCCTGAACCTACTTGCACCTTGTTGAGCATTCCATGCATATAAATGTTTATTCTGTGTCCATCAATCGCTGTGTTAGGCTCTGGGCATTCAGAGGGCAGCAGATAAAAACGTTGTCTTCAGGCGCACCTGGGTGATTCAGTTGGTTGTTTGCCTTTGGCTCAGGCCATGATCTCGGGGTCCTGGGATCGAGCCCCATGTCAGGCTCCCTGCTCAGTGGGGAGTCTGCTTCTACCTCTGCCTCTCCATTCATGCTCTCTCTCTCTCTCAAATAAATAAAATCTTAAAAAATATATTATCTTCTATATTTCTTAAATAGTAATACAGACAGGCTGGAAAAATGAATTATTTTAATACAGGATGTAAAGTACTAGAATAGTCTGTTCACAGTCTACCATGGGAGTGCAGAGAAGAGGCAGCTATGACCTCAGGCTGCAGCTGAAGAATGAGTAGGAGTTAGTTGGGTAGATAGGAAACAATGATATTCTAGCCAGACAGAGTAGTGCAGGCTTTAGGAATTTCAGGGGATTTGGTATGGCTGGAGGGACAGATGAATGTAGGGAGAAGTTAATATTGAAGCTGGGGAGCTGGCTGGATCTGGAAGGGCCCTGAATACCCTGGAAGTCATCAGAAGATTGATATTAGAGGAATGTCTTCGGGTGTCATTGTGGGGAATAATTGGGAGGGAATGAGGGGCAATATGTAAGTACCCATTGTTTCTGAGTTTGAGCAGGGAAGTGACATAGCTGGATTTTTTAAGTAAAAGGTCCCTCTGACTGTTGGCAGGGAAATTAGACCATGGGGTGTGGGAGGAGGATACACATGGAAGGAATGAGATGGGTTAGGAGGGATAAATAGTAATAAGCACTTTCCCTTGCCTTTAATTGATCTGAGAGTTTTTTATTCTTGTCTCTAAAAATATTTCATCATTTTTATGCTAAAATGTTTGGTAAAAATGTTTTTATCAATTTACTAAAAGCCTTGCTGTGCTCGCCATCCCTTTGACGTCATGCTTTCCCTTGAAATTCCCTTCCCAGGTAGAGAAGGTGCACGCAGACCTCTGTTTTCCTGGTTCTTCATGTCATTGTACCTTAGCTTCTGTTACTACCTTAGTAAACATTGAGGGTGCTACTGTCTTCAATGTTGGGTTTTTTTTTTTTTTTTCATTGTGATAGTCCTGTTTCAGTGTGTACGTGCCATTAGGCAACAAGGTATTGGAATAACCAGTAAACACTTAAGGCATTTACAGAGTCCTTTCATAGGTTTGATGGGTTTGAGTTATTGATTGCATTGCCAGTGAGTTTGTCACAGTATGGTGGTAGCATCCCGTCCCTTACCTGCGGTTTCAGTTACCCGTGGTCAATCACAGTCCAGAAGCAGATGATCCTCCCTGTGACATATTGTTAGAAGGTCAAGTAGTAGGCTAATGCTGCATCCCAGTGCCTGTGTGTTCACCTCACTTCATCTCATCACATAGACATGCTATCATCTCATCATGTAGGCATTTATCATCTCATGTCATCATAAGGAGAGGAGTGAGCATAATATAATAAGATATTTTTACAGAGAGAGAGAGACCCGCTCACATAACTTTTATTACAATATATGGTTATAATTGTTTTATTTTATTATTAGTTTTTGTTGTTCTCTTTTTTTAAAAAAAAATATTTATTCATGAAAGACACACAGAGAGAGAGGCAGAGACACAGGCAGAGGGAGAAACAGACTCCATGCAGGGAGCCCAACGTGGGACTCTATCCCCAAACCCCAGGATCACGCCCCAGGCTGAAAGCAGGCACTAAATCACTAAGTCACCCAGGGATCCCAGTTTTTGTTATTCTCTTACTGTGCCTAATGTATAAATGAAACTTTATCACAGATATATAGGTGTAGAAAAAACTATAGTGTATATAGGGTTCAGTATTTTTTTAAAAAACATTTATTTATTCATGAGAGACAGAGAGAGGCAGAGACATAGACAGATAGAGAAGCAGGCTTCCTGTGGGGAGCCCAATGTGGGACTTTATCCCAGACCCTGGGATCATGCCCTGAGCCAAAGGTATATGCTCAACCACTAAGCCACCCAGTAATCCCCTGGGGGTCTTGGAATGTGTCCCTGCAGATAAGATGGGGGGACCACATACATAATAATATTTGATCAAACCGGTGAGAGGAATGAAAGGCTCATTTTGAGGTAAATCATTAACTTTTTCAAAGGCAAATTCTATTTTTAAAAACTTCTTAAGCTGCAGAATATTCAGTATATGATAACATCTGTGCCTAAAACATATTGATATAGTCCTAAAAGGGACAGCTAATTTGCATATTCAGAAGTAAGATTAGGCCAGTTCCACTTTAGTTTTTGGAAGTTTTAAAATACTCTCAAGTATGGAAAAGAAAGGAAGAAAATGCTTATTTGTTAAAAAATATTTTAAGTGAAAAGCTACAGTACAGGTTACAAATTTTTATATTTGTTTCTCACAACTATTTGCATATGTTGTACAGCATTTAGCTAGTGTAATGCAGTTGCGTGCTTACTTGACTGTCCACCTCTTCTGTGTATCTCAGTGCTGTTGGAGGAAGATCTTGGAGACTTTTGAATGATTAAATGTGATACTGAAATTTCTTTCTTATAATTTGTTTCTTTATAGAAAATGCATCAGAGGCAGATTTATGGCTCCTGAATAGTTGTACTGTAAAAAATCCAGCTGAAGACCACTTTAGAAACTCAATTAAGTAAGTGGAAGTTGTTTTTTTTTTTTTTTTTTTTTTTTTTTAAATAAGTGAAGTTAAGTTCAGGAAATCCACTTTAAAAAAATTTCCTAATATAAATATTTAGTATGTATCAAAAAGAGTATGAATTGGACTTGGTAAGATTCTACTGTTTTGACGTGATTTGATAAAGAATGAAACTTTATTGTGGACTTTTCTGATAGGTGACTTGAATATTGGTGACGTTAGCTAATTAAAGGTGATTTGAGTATTTGTTGAGTATCCACGATGTCATTTTGTCAGGGAATCCAGTCCACACTTTGGGCTGACTTGAAACAGTCCTTCCCTCTTTTCTCTTCCTGCCCATTAGCACTAGGCTAGATGCTAATAATACCCACTCTCAGGGAAATCACAGTTCACTGCAGGAGAATGTCATGTAAGTCCTTGCTTCTTACTGTTCTCCCAGGTTCAAGGAGAAGAAGGATCCTTTTTCGCATGTACTCTAAATCACCTTCTCAGAAACCTCGCTTTATAAGTTATGTCCTCATTTTTCTGTGTTTTCAACCTCAGCTAACCCCACTGATGCCTTTTCCTGCTTAGTGAAACCTGCTCCAGGACCCTCTTTTAGCTGTTGTCCTTCTTGCCTTTCCAGCCAGACTCCTCCTTGCTCCACACTCAAGCTCAGCCTGTGGGTTTTATTGTGAAATACATCAAATGAAGTATATCAGAATTTTATGAAACCTGTACAGTTTATATAGTAATAAACTTAACACCAGTATATCCACCCAGCGTAAGAAATGTAACATTGCCAAGACTTTAGAAACCACCGTGTGTCTCTGAAACACCTCCACGAAGTCATCTTTACCTTGATTTTTGTGAGTCATTGTCTAACTTTTATTAATAAGTTTATCATTTATGAAGAGTATCTCTAAAAAATGCATGCTTTAGTTTTGTCCTGATTTGGACTTTATTTATTGGACTTCATGCTGTGCGTGTTCTGAGATTTACTTTTTTTCTTCAGCATTAGAATTTTAGTTTTATCCATTTGATGGACATGATATAACTGGCTATTCTTACATTTCACTGAATCAGTTTGTCATCTTATTACTGATAGAGTTTTCCCAGAGTTTTGCTTTTGTGAACACTGCTGCTGTGAATATTTTGAATGCCTTCTCTGGTGTCCATGTGCAAGAGTTATTTTAGGATATGTGCCTCAGAGTTGAATTACTGGATAACAGGTATGTGTGTGTTCAGACTTTAGAAATGTCAAACTCTTTTTCCTGAATGGATGAACTAGTGTTTACTCCCAGAAGTAATGGAAGTGTGTAGCTGTTCTGCATTCTTGCCAGTTCTTCATGTAGTCAGACTTCTAAATTTTTGCCAGTCTTGTAGTAGAGTTGATATTCCATGGTGGTTTTCATTTGCATTTCCATGATTCCTAATGATGCTGAACATCTTTTTATATGTTTAGTGGGCATTTGGACTTCTCTTTTTTGTGAAATGGTGTTTTAAATATTTTTCCTGCTGTCTTTTTACTATTTATATCCTTTATTTGTCTTTATTTGTATATTTTATTATATGGGTCTTTCATATTATATGTATGCTATTTACTAATCTTTCCATGTTATACATGGTGCAAGCGTCAATTATGGCTTATCTTTTCACTTTCTTTAATGGTATCTTATGATGAAGAGAAATTTTCGCTTAAATTTTTTTTTCTTTTGGGCCTGTGCTTTTATATTTAAGAAGTCTTTCTTCCTTGAAGTTAAGATATTCTCCAGTATTGTCTTCTAAGTGTCTCATGGTTTTTACTTCTTACATTAAGTTTATAATACAGGTACAGTTAATTTTTGTTTGATACCAGGAAGGAGGTCCAATTTTATTTCATTTTTTTTCCATTTAGACACTATCATTTATTGTTTTTAAAAAATCCATTCTTCTTTTGTCTGTGTATTACCCAGTCTGTCATGTTGAGTGTCTATAAATGTTTGGTTCTGTCCCTGGGCTCCCTGTATGGTTCCATTGACCTCTTTCCTTATTCTGGCACAATTCTACACAGTGAGTGATTAATATAGATTCATATTAAGTTGAGATATTTGTTAGATATCAAGAGTGTCTTGGCTTTTCTTGGCCCTTTGTCTTTCCATATAAATTTAATATCAGTTTCCGAGTTCAACAAGGAAAATACTGTTGTGATTCTGATTGTGATGACATTGAATCTCTTGATGACTTTGAGGAGAGAATTGGCATCTCTCTTCATTTTGAGTTTTCCAGTCCATAAATTAAGATATTTAGGTCTTCTTTGACTCTCTAGGAATGTATAATTTCTTCATATAGCATCTGTACATTTCAGCTCTTTTCCCTTAACAATGTAGGGACAACCACATTGTTCCAGTACTATATATTATTATTTAAAAAAAAATCTGTCCTCCTTTTACCCGTGTAGAATTTTTTTTTTTCATTGTTATACTTCTGTACAAGGTAATTTAAAAGAAATACCCATTTTCTAGCCATGTTTGCTCCCTTGGTCTCTCAGGATTAATTCCTGCAACAGTACGAAGGGTGGCTGGGCACAAGAAAGAGTATATAGCTCAGGGGCCCATACCAGGAGAGAGTTATAGTAGTTCAGAAGCTGGTGGCCTCATCTCACATGGAGGCACTCAAATTTGGAAGGAAGGAATCGACTTAAGAAGGAAGAGTTCTTTATACTTTCAAAATTGTTGAGTATGACTTTGAGACCCATGGGTAGAATGTAGTAGGGCATGACCGACAGGGAGTTCAGTTAGAGGGAAGAAGTGTTTTGATTTTGTGCTGGCCATTATTTGAAATCGAGGCTAAATACTCTAATGATGATCGTGTTTGATCCTCATCTAGTGCCTTCCATGTGTTAGGCACTGTTCAAAATGCTTTACTTCAGTTGGATCTCCCCTTGCTGAACTCTTGCAGTCTCACTGAATCGTAGGTTATAGTTTTATTCTGCTTTACAGATGAAGCGGCATCTGTTTTTCAGAGGAAGTTCTCTAAGGCTGTTCAATTAAAAAGTGGTAGAGTTGGGATTTTAACCTAGGCAGTCTGACCAGAGTCACTGTGTTTAATGATTTTATTACTGTGCTTCCTAAGTAAAGCTGTCAGGTAAGTAGTTATCAGAGACCAACACTAAAAGATAGAGATTTTATGTTTTTTGCATAGAAGTGATGGTTGCATGTGATGGCATCCTCAACTCAGAAACCACAGAAGGAGCAGAGAAGAGTTCTTACTTGTACCATGGTGGGAAGCAGAAGAGGGTGGCAGTGATGTGGGGTGGCACAGGGGAGTTGAGTTGTGGTGAGGAGGAGGAGTTGTTGTTGTTGTTGTTGTTGTTGTTACAGAAGCTGCTCATTTTCAAAGAATGCCTTCCATTTTATGAGAAGTCTCTCATGTCCCCAGGGTATCTACTCTTTCCCTCTAGGAAAGGTAGATAAGATGTAAAGATATTTTCATGTTGCTGATACCCTCTTAGTACAGAGTCCAGAGAATTTAGTTTCTGTGATTCTCAATTTTGTAGTATAACTAATGGCTGTGCTGCTAGACTGTTTCTGAAAGTTTATTTAAAAACTCAGATATAATTTATGTCATTGGGTTTTGTTATCTACATAAACCATGAGTGAATGTGGTTCTCAGTAATGATATGGTGTTTGAATGATTAAATGCAGTAATCCCATAAGAAAATTGTCATTTGAATATTGTAAAGTTGGTGGTAGCAAGCATAGTTTCCTTTAATGCACTCTTATGCTTGATTGAAAGGAAATGTAAAAACAGTATTACAGGTGATTAAATTTTTTTAAAAAATGATTTTGAAGGCTTTTGATAGTCAGAATTAGTTCTTGTTTAACAGAACACCTATGCTAGCATTTGATTTATTTCCAGAATAAATATAATCTGGTAAAAGACACAAATAACAATTAACACTGAGAAGATGTCAAATTCAAGCGACCTGTATACATCTGGATGCCTTCTCCCTTGTCATCACCATCCCTTCATGAAGAAAAATGAAGATGGAGAGTTCATAAACTCTAGTTTACCTTAAGTCATGCAACATCCTTTCCCTTCAGTCTCCTCTCTCACTTTTTTTTTTTTTAAATGATCGTGGGACAGCATTTACATTGAGGGAGAGTCTGATGGACTGTTTCCCTTCTCCTTTTTCTGCTTCGCTTAATCCCTTATGTTCAAATTCAGAGATTCACAAAGATGAGCTGAGGTCTATTTTTTTTTAACTTAGATCTCGTACAAATAATGATGGCTTAACTTGCCACTTATTTCTGAGTGTCATCATTTCTAATCTCCTCCTTTTGTGCCCTTTCCAGTGTATTTCTGGTATTTAATAATTGTTTGTCTTTAATTACTTATCACCTCATTTTTATCTCTCAAGCCACCACGCACTTAGTCATCTCATTTTAACAGGAGTGAAGAAAGATAACTCTAAGGGATTTACTGTCTTTTATTTGATTAATACCATTAATATTAAGGTTCATGAATCATTGATCTCATTGATTGAGATCCATGAATTGTGAAATCCTGACAAGACAGACATGGACTGATAACTCCCTCCCCCCTCCCCACCCCGTGGTGGTGGTGGTGAAACTTTACACCATATACAGTATTGTAGGGAGTGTTATTTAATGTTGGTCAGAGAGAATATTGGTTTAAAATTATTTGAAAGTCTTCATTTTATAAACTAGTGCTGATGAGAAAATGTTTAACCTTTAAGTAATTCCCTAATCTGGGCAAGGTAATGTACCTGATATGAAAATGGCCATCTGTATTAATCTGTAGGCTGTACTGCTACATACTTTTTTTTTTTTTTTGCTACATACTTTATATTGGCTCTCTTCTAGTTGATTTAATTATGAGGGGGTATTACAGTGTTTGTATTACTAGTATTCAGATTGATAAAAGAGTAGGAGTTTTAAGTAGCAAAAATGGAGTTGAGTGATTTTGGGGGGGGAGGGGCTGCCTTTTGAACTTTGAAATCTCAAATGCTGTTGCCTTTGCTAATTTTGAAAAAAATCGCTAATGAGCCCCATATTTTGTGATGGCAGCCTATTGAATGTATACTCTTTCTTCTTGAGCATTTGCTAGTTACCCTGTCCTTGTTTTATTCATTACACCAATTTGATTTAGACAATATGGCCTTTAACTTGAGGGGCTCTTGAATAAATGAAAAAGATCAAAAGTTTCAAAAAATAAAATTTGCTCTTAATGAGAGTATCAAATAAGAGAACTCCTTTGGTTAATGCTTTATAGAAATGTGGGATCTTTTCTGTGCCACCTAAAGGAGGTCATTCAGAGGCTGGTGAAAATAAACACATCTTGTGTGTTCTATATAAATGACAGAAAGAATAGCCAGCTTGCTTTGATCATGGACTGTCAACCTCTGTTTGACCTTGTGCATTATTAACCCAAACGGGCAGTGCGGTGTAGCCATACCGATAGTGGATAGACAAGAGTCACTAGTTCTTTGAACCACCTTTCCTCTAGAAACAAATGGTCATGTTGAAGGGATGGTTTAGACATCTGAGTGGAATTACTTGAAAGAACAATTAGAATATAAGGAGGAGTGAACAGAGAAGAAAGGTTTGTGTTGAGACAGAGACTGTTTGCTTTATATAACATCTTTTGTCTGTAGGAGAGCTCCTTATATACATTCTGTTGATAGAACATAGAAGTTATTGGTCATTCTTACTATGAAATTATGTTTTTGCTTTATGTAGATTTAACTTGGGGTCTTCATTGTGAATAAAGATTGGGGAGGTAGCACAGTATTGTTTCAACTTGAATATGTGAAATGTTTTCAAAAAAGCTAACATTAAGACCAGAGAAGTGCTTGGCCTTTTGGTTAGTAATTATCCAGCTTATAAGGAAACAAAAACCTCTGCTGATTCTGTTATTAACCTGGATTCACTAGTAATCAGGTGATCATTTTCCTTTTCAAATAAAAATAATTGGCACTGGAAGAGAAAAATAAGAGTAAGCTTTAGTTTTGGCCTTTTGCAGAATACTGGACAGATAACACAAGCTGTTCTGCTAAACTTAGCTTTTAATACTGTACGTTGTTGATTTTTTTTTTAAGCTTAGATGTTTTGATTTTGGGTATTCTAGTTGTATGAGATGGCTTTGGTTCATTGTCAGTTTTAGGTCCTTGTGTAAACTGTCCGGGGCAGCCATCTGAGTCCCCTCACAGCCTCCTTGCTTCAGTTTTCTCTGCTAACCAGAAAGCTTCCCTCCATAGGGAATGCTAATTTAGAATATTGCATTCAGAATATGCAGTTGGGCTGCGTATGTGTCTTACACCAGGTGTGGGTCTCAGAACAGCGCTGTGCTGAACGACTTTGTTTCCTCCTACTGTTATTTTTTTCATCTCCTTCACTTGTTTAGATACTGGGTGCTGATGAGTCACACATCTCTATTTCTGACCCCTATCTTCCCATCCAGGATCCAGACCCCTGTATCCTACTGCTTCCTGGACTTCTGTATTTAGATGACTCAGGGGCACCCCCGGTCATTGGGAACCCCTGTGTTAGGCACCTCACCCTTTACCCAGCCATCACGTCCTCTCGCCTGTTGCCTTGGCTGTTTGCTTGCACTGCCGTCTTCCAGATAGTCTCTGAGTTTTCTTTGATTACTTTGAAAATATCTTTTCCTTCCTTCCTCTCTTTGACCCCTCTTCACCCTCTTTTCTTTTGCTCGTTGTTATTAGTTCTTTATGTCTTAGGTGGTAATAAATATTCCTCTTGGAACTTGCAGTGAAGTGCTGTGTTCTCATTTTTCCTTGGGCTGCCATGAACTAAACACGTCTTTTTTTTTTTTTTTTTTAAAGATTTTATTTATTTATTCATGAGAGACACAGAGAGGGAGAGAGGCAGAGACACAGGCAGAGGGAGAAGCAGGCTCCATTCAGGAAGCCCAATGTGGGAGTTGATCCTGGAACTTCAGGATCACACCCTGGGCCGAAGGTGGCGCTAAACCGCTGAGCTACCCGGGCTGCCCTAGACACATGTCTTTTGAGTATAATCCTTTCCCTCCATTCTGGTCCTTAATGCTGCAGGTATGATACCCATTGTCTCTTCTTAATTTTGCGGTAGAACTTGAGCTTGCTCTCAGCTTCTTTTCTGTGCCCCTCCACGCTTTGCTCTCCTTCACACCCTGCCATGGTTCCTTCCCAGGCGCAGAATGAAGATAAGATTTCTCAGCATAACAAGGTCTTCTTTAAAAATTTCTTTCTTGCCTCCCTCTCTAACTTTTCTTGCCACTCTTTCATGGAATTCTTCTTCTCTTTGCATTATATGATTTTGTGTTTTATATACCCTTCCTTTCCCCTGGAATATGCTCCCCTTTCTCCTAAATTTGTGCATGTGTGCAAGTGTGGCACTTATACCCACACAGGGATAAGTCTGTAAGGTCATCTCCCTTCTAATTCCCACCGCTTACCTCCAAGGTCTGCGGAGTTAATCACTCTCTATTCTCTGCTACTGCTTAATCCCATACAAACATCTATTGTTGAATATTACATTTTATTGTTTGTTTACATATTTGGCATTCTACTAGATTGCGAGCCTTGAGGTCAGGTTACTGACCTCAGGAAAATTCTTCTCTGTGCAGTTTGTGACCCTCTGACTCTACTGTGTAATAATGATCTTCTTTTTCTTGGGAAACAGAAACCATTAATAGACTGCTTGTCAACTCTTCCGAGAATGGTCCCTGAAGGCCCCTGTGAATCCCCCGACAGAGATAGCCTGTATATTTGCAGAGAGGAGAGACAATATTCTAATTTTCAGATGTCATGTTAAGGGACCCTCTTTTTAAGAAGTCATGCTGTTTCCTTTTTATGTTTTACCTGTAAACTAGGAAGAAACCTGGCTCATGTCCTAAATGAGGTAAGAAGCTTGTATTTGTCATTGGTACTCTGCATTTTCTTTCTAGAGGGAAGATGTAAAGGGGGTAAGAAATGTTTTTTTTTGTTTGTTTGTTTTGTTTTTTGAGTTTTTTTTTTTTTTTGAGTTTTTATTTAAAGTCCAATTAGTTAACATATAATGTAATATTAGTGTCAGGAGTAGAATTCACTGATTCATTACTTACATGCAGCAACCAGTGCTCATCACCATCCTTAATCCCCATCATGCATTTAACCCATTCCTCCCACCTCCCCCCAGCAACCCTCAGTTTGTTCTCTGTAGTTAAGAGACTGTTTTATGGTTTGCCTTTCTCTCTGTGCCCCCCTCCCACCAAGTTCATTTGTCTTGTTTCTTAAATTCCATATATGAGTGGAATCATATGGTATTTGTCTTTCTCCAACTGACTTATTTCGCTTAGTGTAATGCACTCTAGCTCTATCCACATCATTGCAAATGGCCAGATTTCATCCTCTTTTGATGACTAATATTCCATTGTATGTATGGTGTGTGTGTGTGCGTGCACGTGTGTATGTGTACATATATATATGTACATATGATATATATATGTACATATGATATATATATATCACATCTTCTTTATTCATCAGTTGATGGACATTTGGTCTCTTTCCATAATTTGGCTGTTGATAATGCTGCTGTAAACATCAGGGTGCATGTATCCCTTCGAATCAGTAGTTTTCTATCCTTTTTGTAAATACTTAGTTGTGCAATTGCAGGATTGTAGGGTAGGAATCCTTGTCCCTTCCTGGTCACTTGGTCAGGCTGGCAGAAGTCCAGCTGTGAATGGCAAGACCTTGTTCTCCCTGCCAAACTAAGCAAGCTGGGCCAGCTTTAGGACCTTGACCCTTGACACAATTGAAGCATCTCATCTTGCGTCAGAGGATAGAAAAGAAAGGTGTAGATAAAAACCTGGTAGTGTTTGGCTTTGTGTTTGATACACAATTATAATTACTCAGCACATGTTTGTACAGTTAGGTTGAACTGATCCTCCTTTTTTGGGGAAGTGAGTTTAGCATTGTTCTATCTGTACATAAGCATGTCATCATTAATGTATTATTCTATGTTAAGTGTATAAATTATATACTGTAGCTATATTAATATCATAGCATTTATTTTACATTTGGGTGTTATATTGTTTAGTTTCAAAAAACATCAGGTAAACCATCAAATTTAAAAAAATCAACATGGCTGTTGCAGGGTAGGAAGCAGAAGCGCTGGTAAGGTTACCTTGAGAAAGGATAATTGTGAAGAAGCCAAATAGATCTATGCAGACAGTGATACTGTTGAAGACCATATTTCTCTGGAGTTGTTTACAAGTTAGGTCTTACCATCATACCATGTGTGAGTTCATATTATTCAAGTCTTAAGGCATGGTTCTTTTTAGTCTGTTTTCTGTTGTTGCAAGGACTTTGTAATTTTTTTCCCCCATCAGCTAGTCTGAGGTTTTGGAGGAACACGCTTTCTGGAAACATGAATGAAGAACTCTCTGTTGATTCCTAAAGTGAAGGATGAGAGTTATAAAGTTCAGAGCAGATTTTGACCAGTTCCTTGTTACAGGCTTTAGGTAGCTTGCCTCCTAACTGAGGGAGAACATGGAGATGAGTGGTAGTATCGGGAGATTATTATGTGGTGCATCCCATTGAGAAACTTGATGGGAAATAAAGGAGAAAATGTATTTTGGGGTTGAACTTCTGATGGATTTAAACAAAGTGAGGGAATAGTTAAATTAACAGTTGAAGGATTAGTAACTTATTTTTCAAATCAGGAACAGAAAAAGTTCAGATGTGGTAAAGTCATCTTAAAATGCAAAACTGAGTTTTGCAGTTATCTAAAATCTTTTTGGTGAGCAGTATTTTGCATATTTCATGATTACTGTTACATCAACAGTTGCTTTGTTTTGCAATTTTAAGCAAGAGAGTAAGTGAAAGAGGTCAGTGTATTATGTACTGGCAACAGCTGGCTGATAGTGTTGAATACTTACGTAATTAAATATATGTGTTGGCTGTTGTCCTAACGACTCTGTAGGTGGAGGCCCCAGAAAGCATGCAGAAACTTGCTTTAGCAGGATTAAAGAAGAAATGAACATGATCTGAGCCTGTGCTTTCAGCCAAAAGTGATTTCCTATTGTTTTGGTTTCAAAGACATTCTACTTATTCTTGATGTGTATGTTTATACAACAGAGAAAAAGACTCTTGTGTTTTTTTTCTCCCCTTATTGTATGCTCTAAGTGCAAGAAACATAATCTTTTTAATTTTTAGTCACTCAGGGGCATTGTTTAATAACTGATAATAAATGAATTAAAAAAACCTACTGACCTTTAAACCTACAGACAGTGATAACCAAGATATTATTATATGTTTACTGTTTCTGTTCCTTGCTGATGATGCACTTAGGTTTAGGTGTTCTCTGGGCCAATTTAAAGGGTTTCTTGGATTTTGGACCACATTAAGGCATGGTTGTCTGTGATCATGGAAAATTGGATAGTGTGGCTGTGAAAGATAAACAGAATCCACAGGTAAAATGCAACTGTACTGTTGGCTAATAGCCTTATCTGTGGAGGCAAATCCTATTCAAAGTACCCTATGTTTATTTCTATGACTGTTTTTATAGCTCAAGGGCTGAGGTCAGTCCTTAAGGCTTTGCTGACTAGATAGCACCTTTGTGGGTGTTAGAAAAAGATGGCAGTGCTTGTAGACACAATCCGGCATGGCTATGTGTGGCTGCCCCACATAAATAACCCTGTATTTAGCCATCTCTTTATGCCATTTCAAAGTTCCTGAGTGGCAGTGACTATGTCTTTTATCTGTATCCTGGCACCTAAGTAACAGCGGTTGACCATGATGGTTGAACTCGTGAATGAGCCAAGTATATGTTTGCTTTCTCTGTATGTTTATTCTTCTGCCCCTACCATCACCTGCCTCTGTCAGAACAAGTGTCTTCCTCTATAGTTTTTCATAGAAATTTTTCTGTTTCCCTGCTTTCTATTAGATTGCATCATTTAGAAATTAGGTTAGGCTGCATGTCCTAGAAAGCTCAAAAAGTAGAGGCTTAAATAAGGTGGGGGATTTATTTTTCTTATATGACCCAAATTTATAGTTAGGAAGTTGCTGGCTTTGGTTTACCAGTTCAGGGATGTGCATGCTAAGTCTTTGCCATGTTATTGATCTTTCTGTTATGGTGTAAAGTGAATGTTACCCTCTAGCCATTGTGTATATTTTCTAAAAAGGAGGAAGTACCAGATGGGACAGTGCCCCTTGACTTTGTCTCTCCTTTAAAGGGGCTCTATAGGAAGTCCCACTCAAAACTGTATGCCTATATCCCAGTGGCTGTGGAACCATATCATATGACTATTCTATAAGGGAAGTTAGGAGATGTATTTTTGTTTCAGATTAGTCACATTGTTGCTTCTAACAGAATTGAGGTTCTTTTGGTAAGGAAGAAAGGGAGAACTTTATCTGGGGCTAACTTGATGTCTTTGCTATAGATTGTAAACTTTGGGGACAAAATACATATTTCGTTTCTTATTTGTCATGATCCATGTATTGGATTAGGTTCTCAATATACTTTTAGACAAATGATGCTTCTTTCTCCTGTTTTCTTTTTTAAGAACATTTAAGAAATAACATAGGCGCCACTTGAGAACTTTTTCTCTTTGGTTACCTTGATCTGACTCTGATGAAGTAATAACAAAATATACAGGAAGAGCTTATGGCTTAGATATTTCACACAGTAATACTACTATTACTAACAATGATGGTAATATTAAGGAGTTGGGATTTTCAAATACTTTCTGCTCTTTAGACCTGCAGTTAGCATTATTTGAAATGGAACCTATAAGGAAGGTGTTTCGTCTTTGCTATGATTCAGTTTTGTGATACAATAATTTATGAACCTGGCTTAGAAACTACAAATTTTTAAAGAATTTAGATAGAAAACAAAAATAAAGTTTAAAATTGAATAGCGTAGAATTCAATGTCCAGTTGGAAGACAGGTTGAGACTTAAATTCATTCTGTAATTAAATGTTAGAAAGCAGTATTTTATATAATTCTGAAAAGTTTGTTTCAGCTGAGAACAATGCTGCTTTTCACTAAAATAGAAATTTAGTATTGTACATCTAATGTGAAAAAAATGGAGAATTAGAAGTAACCATTAAAAATCTAACCAATGGGAAGAGTCCTATAAAACCTGCTGTAGATTTTTTGTAGGTTGGTGCCAGTGGATATTATTAGAGGAAAGTTAAGGTTAAGGTTAAGTTAAGATCAAATTCACACCCTGAAATGCACCCGGAACATTCAGCAACAGTGTCTTTTTGTGTCCCTGCAGAGATACACTGTTAAACCATTGTTATGAACCACCCAGACAAATTTATGTTCTAATGACCCATTCTTCAGTGTTTTTCTTCTTTTGTTGAATATGTGTGTAAACGCTTGTCTGCTTTCTCAGTGTAGATGCATCGAGAAAGAAAACTGGGAGAATCACATGATAGAAACTGTTCTGGGAAAGTACAAATTAATGTGTATGTCAAGGATCTCTTTCACAGCATGTTCTAGAATCCACAGCTCATTCTTTGTGCCAGGCAGTGACATGTTTTCTAGCTCATAAATTTCTTTTCTTTTATAAGGGGTCGGATAAGAAAAGTTTATGTCAAAACTAAAAAGTTTAATTTGATGTTTTCCTTAAACACATGTCAATATTTTATGATAGTTATGGAAGAGAAAGACATTTTAATTTGAATGAGAAAATGTTGGCATATTTTATAGTTTTTTTGGTTATCCATGGTTGAAGCATAGATTAATTTATTGTTTTGATGTTCTTACCATTTTAATAATTAACAAAGATTTTGGTATACTTGATAAAGTAAACTTTAAAATGGTATTAATTAAAAAAATTAAAATTAAAATTAAAATTAAAAATTAAAATAGGGCGGCCCGGGTGGCTCAGCGGTTTAGCTCCACCTTCAGCCCAGGGCGTGATCCTGGTGACCTGGGATTGAGTCCCACGTCCAGCTCCCTGCGTGGAGCCTGCTTCTCCCTCTGCCTGTGTCTCTGCCTCTCTCTCCTCTGTGTTTCTGATGAATAAATAAATAAAATCTTAAAAAAAATAATTAAAATAGACCTGATGGGTATTCATTGAGCAAAACTTGGGCACATGGCATTTTGAGTGTATATTTCTTTTCCCCTCATTATCCTTCCTACTGCCCACTTGATTTCAGGTAAGTGGTTGAGCGTTAGAACTGGATGTCTGAGGAGAATGCTGACGTGGGTGAGACAGTGGGTCTTGGGAAGAAACTTCATTGTGTAGGGGCATTAGAAGAGGAGCCCTTTCTGTATTCCTAGTGGAAGAGAGTAAGGTCAAAGACCAGGAATGAGGGAAATATTTCCTCTCCTAAAACCCAATGGCAGTATTTCTGAACCTGTCAGGCAGGCTTTCTTTTTCTTTCTTTCTTTCTTTCTTTCTTTCTTTTTTTTTTTAGATAACAGCTTTTGGTAAAGTTCTCAGTGCAGTGAAGTGTGATTCCCCCACCGCCCATTTTCATATAATTTGGGTTCCCTAAACTGTTTAAGAAAATGCCTTGTGTTTATATATGAAATATAGTTAGATTCTAGATATTGCAAATGTATTTTTTACCTACATGAATGTTCACTGGGACATTCAAAACTTATTCAGGTTGTGAAGAAGTCTTTGTATAGGACAGACCAGTGCATTTGGAGACTGCAAGTGCCACTTAGTGGACAGATGTGCACTAAGATGTCCAGTAAGAGTTCCATCTTTACTGATGGTCAGAGAAATACAAATTAAAATGGGATACTGTATTTTGCTGAGTATATTAGATTTTTTTTTTCCAGGAGATCCTGTGCCTCTAAGATTGTGGGTAAATGTTACTCTGATACACTGCCAGCACATTCAAATATATTTGAATTACTACCATCTTTTGGGAAAGTAATTGTTTGATAAGAAAATATGCCACTTAATTGAGGAATTCTGTGTTTTATGACTGTCTCCCCTACAGATAGGAAAAGACTTGTCTGTAAGGATAGGGATATAATCACCGATTGCATTATTGTTTATAGCAACACAGAGTGCTACAACAGCTCTTACTCCTCCACTCTCCACACCCCTTCCATGTTCTGTCCTCTCTCTCTGTTCTTCCTCCCTTCCTTCAACTGTATATCCTGGAATAATTCCATGGAGGTATAAATAAAGCTTCCTTATCCTTTCATTTATGGATTTAAAGCTTCCTTACTTATTCTTGGATTCATGGATTCATAGAAATAGGGTTCTGTTTTATGTACATGATATTTTATTTAACCACTTACCTTCTTTTTTTTTTTTTAACCACTTACCTTCTGATGGACATTTAGTTTTTTTCTAATAATAAGCTATTATAAATATTGTCTATGAACATGTTTTGACTGGGACTTTATACAGCCTTAACATTTTTTTTAACTTGCATCTTGAAATAATATCATACTACAGAAAAGATGGCAGAAGTAGTGCAAAGACTTCCGATACACCTCTCACTCCACTTCTGTAATATTCAGGTATCTTACATTACCATAATGCAGTTAACAAAGCAAGAAATTAATATTAATTTGATACAATTAACTATTATAGGGATTTTTTAAAGGATTTTATTTATTTATTTGAGAAAAAGAGAGAGAGAAATAGTGAGGGAGAGCATAAGCAAGGGGAGAGGGAGAAGCAGACTCCCTACTGAGCAGGGAGCCTGATGAGGGGCTCTATCCCAGGACCCCGGGATCATGACCTGAGCCACCCAGGTGCTTATACAGATCTTACCTGTTGTCTTTTTTTCTAGTTCTGGTTCCCATTTTGGTCTCATATTGTATTTAATTGTCATGCCAGTCTCGTTCAATCTGGAACAGTTTCTCAGTCTGTCTGTCTTTTTATGACTGACACTTTTTGGAGACTAGTGGTCAGTTATGTTGTAAAGTGTTACCTAATTAGAGCTTTTCTGGCATTTCCTCATGATTAGCTTCATTTGTGCATTTTATCAAGCCTACAGGAGTGATAGATACGTGTCCTCAGTAGGTCACTCATACCAAGGAGATTCTGGGTGTTGTAACATCCCTTTATAGCTAACTTTAACATACAGTAACAAGTGTTAAATTTAGTTCATTTAGTGGCTTTTGGCTTTCTCCACTGTAAAGTTACTATCTGCCCCTTTGGAATTAAAAAGTATTTGGTGATACTTCGGGATTATGCAAATAATGTTTCTCATCATGCTTTTACCATAAAATTTTGCCATTGATTATTCTTGCCTTCTACAATTAATACTGTAGTAATTATCCAGTGGTGATTTTTCTATTTCCATCATGCTCCCTACATTAATTAATTGGAATCTTGCTGTAAGGAAGAGAGTGGACTCTTATTTATTTATTTCATTATAGAGTCAAATTACTTACTTATTCTGTGGAGCATAATAATCCCATACTATTATTGTTTTATTGCTCAGAGTGTTCTTGAATTGACCAGTGGAGACTCCTTTAGGTTGACTCCTTTTTGGGCTTAAGATAGTCCAGACTCATCTTGTTCTCTCCTTGCTTCAGTCCTGGATTGAGCCATTTCTCCAAGGAGCCTGGTTCCTTTCATTGGTGAATGGTATAAAGACACCCAGTCTGAGCACTTGTCTGTTCTTTGCTACTGGGATGTCATTGCTTCTAGGCAATGTTAGTGGACAAAGTTAGGAAATGTTAGTGGACAGAGTTAGGAAATATATATATATATACACACACACACACACATATACACACACATTTATATCTGGAAATATATATATATACACATACACATATATATACACATACACACACATATCTGTAGGTATTAAAATGCATGAGGTCATATTACTCTCTCTGATTCTATTTCAATTGCATGGGATTTATTTCTAACTTTCCCTCCTTTCTCATATGTAACTCCATTCTATAGTAGCGGAAAACACACCTCTCATTTCCCACCACATACATGTTATTTGTTCAATCTATTAAGCATATAGAGTAGTTTAGGAATTAGTAACCCATCCTACTGTGAAAAAGACATTTTACTAACTAGAACATAATGTTTAAGTTTTTTTTGTCTTTAATCTTAGACAACCCAAATGTTGCTTTCCAAAGTTAGATTGAATGTGGTTATGTCATTAATTTGTGATTCAATTAAGTTAATTTGAAGCCACTTCTATTCCATTATGGATTCTGCCCACTTCCTGCCTGGTTTTATTTTATTTTATTTTATTTTTTTATGAGGATGTAAAACATTAGCATGGTTTTCAAAGTCAGAACTATGTTAAGTATTTTATTGAAGGATCAGTGTCCTGTCATCCTTCCCACCCTCCCCATTACTGTTCTTACCATCCTCCTCACCTCCATCCCCAGAAGCTTCTGGCTTATTCTTCCTTTTTTTCTACATACAAGCACAAGTCATGTTGTGATTTTCCTATTTCTATCATGCCTTTTATATTTATTAATTAGAATTTTACTATGAAGAACTGCTTTTTTCTCCCTACTTGTTTATTCAATTATTTATTTATTTATTTATTTATTTATTTATTTATTTATTTTTTTCAATTATTTATATCAGTATGGATTCAGGGTTATTTATTCCATGGGTTTATGGCCCAAATTCTGTAATTTTTAAAAATTTCCCTTTGTTTTTTACTTAACTGATAGCATATTCTAGATACTCTTTTATTCTGTAATATAGCCTAGGAGCTTTTTATCAGGTGGTAAGAGACCATCCTCATTCTTTCATATGGCTGCACAGCACTCCACTGGAGCCATATCAGGGTTTATTCTACTGCTTTCTTATGTGTGGACATTTAGGTTGTTTCTGTTATTTTATGATTCCAAAGTGCTGCAGTAAGTAAACTTTGGCACATAGATTTTTATATTGTTGGAAGTGTGTCTTCAGGATACGTTTCTAGAGTGGAGACTGCTAGGTTAAAAGGCAAGTGCATATAGAGATCTTACCAAAATACTCTCCAAAAGGGCTGTGCTAATTTGCATTCTTAATTGACAGTTGTGAGAATTGGACATTTCCATGGCCCCTCAAACAGAGTATTGTCCCTTGATGTTTTATAATTCCACCATTCAGTCAGGGTGCATGGTGTGTCAGAGTTATCGCTTTCATTTCCCTCTTCCTCTTGTTGGGCCATTTTTAGATCTTTGTTCATTGTGTCTTTTTCTTATTTTTTATCAGCTGTCTCAGTTTTTATAAGTTTTTTTTATGTATTACAGATATTTGCCTGTAATATATGTCACAGACATGTTTTCCCAGGTTTTCAGTTACCTTTCTGACTATGCTTATGGTTTCAGTGACTCATATATAATACTTCATTAAATTTGTAAAGTGTTTTTTTTCCCCAATTTTTCCTGACCTTTGAGTCCTAGTTAAGACCACCTTTCTGTACACTGAAAGTAAAGAGAAGTTCACTTATGGTTTCTTTTATTGATTTGGTTTCACTCTTGCATTTGAAGAATGCATGCACCCTGATCCATTTGCTTATATGTATGCTTATGTACCATGTTGAGGTATGGATTTGCTTTCATCCTGTTCAAATAGCTACTTAATTGTCACAGCACTCTTTATTAAACATGTTATCTTTATTCCAGTGTTTCGAGATGCCACTGATAAAGATGATGTATGATACAATGTATTACATTTCCAATTTATCTACGTCTAATTTGAGCTTCCTGCTTTATCCCACAGGTCTATTTGTTTATGTTCCTTCTACTCTATGTTTGTGGAAGTCTTACTTAGGAGCTGATATCTGGTAGAGTTAATCTCTCCTTACGGTTTTTCATTTTTCATGTTTTTTTCTCACTATTCTTGAACACCAGTTTCTTCAAATGAACTTTACTATCATCTTTCTAACTCCATGACAAAAGTAGTTGGTACTTTTCCTAGTAAATAAAAATTAATCTTAAATTAACTTGGAAAGACTATTTTTATGATGTTGATTCATCCTATCCAAGAATAGGAGGTGGCCTACTTCTGTTACTTTCAGGAGTGTTTTAAACCTTTTTCCCAATATAGGTTTGGAATGTATCTTGTTAAGTTTATCCCTAAAAATTTTGTGGTTTTTGTTGCTATCTTAAATGCTTTCTCTACCTCTGATGAAGATTCTATAATTTGTCTTCAAATTGGTTATTGTTTGTGTCTATAAAGGCTATTGTTACTTTATGTTTATTTTATATTTTAACTTAATTTTTATTAATATTTATCATTTTTTTAATCAGATTTTCTAGATGCACGGTCGTTTCTTCTACAAATAGAGTTTGGTTCTTTAACCAATTTTTAGCCTTTAATTTATTTCTCTTGCCTAATTACATTGACAGTAACCTCACTGGCTTGAGGATAGGGAGAGCTTCTTGGAGGATATTCACTGGACAGGAGAGAAGTTTCTGTCTTCTGTAAATCAGAATTTACTGAAAATACCTCTTAGCTCCCTTTTTCTGAAGGGTCTTTGGGACATTTTCCATTTCATACCATCTGGCTCTATTTTAGACTGAAATCCTTTCACACTTGCAACTTCTGTTTAGTTTTATAAGGGTGGTTAGAACATTATTTGGTGCATGGATATTTATAAGTGTTACAATTTTGTTGTCACTTATAGCTTTAAAATTAAAGTGCTCTTTTCAATGTTTAATTCTTTTTGCCTGAATTCTACCTTGCTCTCTTTTGTCTGTTACACCTTTGTATATCCTTTTAATTGTAGCCATTCTAAACTATGCTTAACATGTGTCTCTTCTGTGTAGAATAGCATTGGGTCTTACTTTTATGAGCCAGATTTGAAATTTTGTTGTTTTGTTGATATGATTGATAAATGTGGTCTCAAGTCTGTGGTGATAATTTTGTAATTATATGTTATTTTGTATTTGTAGTATTTCTCTATGAGATATATATATATATTTTAAGATTAATGACATTATTTAGGAACATTTGTATTATTCTGTGGTTACCTTCCCTCTGAACCTTTTAAATACCTGTGAGAGGGAGGAGGGGCAAGATGGCAGAAGAGTAGGGTCTCCAAATCACCTGTCCCCACCAAATTACCTAGATAACCTTCAAATTATCCTGAAAATCTATGAATTCGGCCTGATATTTAAAGAGAGAACAGCTGGAATGCTACAGTGAGAAGAGTTCGCGCTTCTATCAAGGTAGGAAGACGGGAAAAAAGAAATAAAGAAACAAAAGGCATCCAAGGTGGAGGGGCCCCACGAGTAGCCTGGCTAAGGCTGGGGCGAGTGTCCCCAGGACAGGAGAGCTGCTACCCGGAGAAGCAGGAGCTGCACCAACCTTCCCGGGTAGAAAGGCCTCGCAGAGAATTGGAGCAGGATCCCCAGAAAGGCGGGGATGCCCTCAGGCTCCCTGGGATAGTAACAGAGGAACTGCGCCCCGGGGAGAGTGCGCCGAGCTCCCTAAGGGCTGCAGCGTGCACGGCTCGGAGGGGCTGGGGCGGCGGCGGCTCCGCGGAGGGGGCTGGGGGGGGGAGCGCGAATCCAACAGCGCAGGCCCTGGGAGCACTGGGCGCCAGGACACAGCCCAGGGTCCGGCCTCCCCTGGGACAGGCAGAGGCCGGGAGGGCCCAAGACAGCGAGGACGCTCCTGCCCCGAGCTGAGCAGATCAGCGGCCCCGCCCCGGAGCCTCCAGGCCCTGCAGACCGAGAGCTCTGGCCTTACTGCGGGGGCTGAATCCAGGGCTCCAGAGCTGGCCCCGCCACTGCGGTTGTTCCTCCTGGGGCCTCACGGGGTAAACAACCCCCACTGAGCCCTGCACCAGGCAGGGGCAGAGCAGCGCCCCCAAGTGCTAACACCTGAAAATCAGCACAACAGGCCCCTCCCCCGAAGACCAGCTAGACGGACAAGTTCCAGGGGAAGTCAAGGGACTTAAAGTACACAGAATCAGAAGATACTCCCCCGTGGTTTTTTTTTTTTTTTTTTTTTTTTGATTTCTGATTGCTTCCCCCACCTTTTTTTTTCACCTTTCTTTCTTTTTCTTTCTCTTTTTCTTCTCTTTTTTCCTTTTTTTCTTTCTTTTTTCTTTTTCTCTTTTCTTTCCTTCTTTCTCTCCTCTCTTTTTCTCCTTTTCCCAATACAACTTGATTTTGGCCACTCTGCACTGAGCAAAATGACTAGAAGGAAAACCTCACCTCAAAAGAAAGAATCAGAAACAGTCCTCTCTCCCACAGAGTTACAAAATCTGGATTACAATTCAATGTCAGAAAGCCAATTCAGAAGCACTATTATACAGCTACTGGTAGCTCTAGAAAAAAGCATAAAGGACTCAAGAGACTTCATGACTGCAGAATTTAGAGCTAATCAGGCAGAAATTAAAAATCAATTGAATGAGATGCAATCCAAACTAGAAGTCCTAACGACGAGGGTTAACGAGGTGGAAGAATGAGTGAGTGACATAGAAGACAAGTTGATGGAAACTGAGGAAAAAAGAGACAGACAATTAAAAGACCATGAAGACAGATTAAGGGAAATAAACGACAGCCTGAGGAAGAAAAACCTACATTTAATTGGGGTTCCCGATAGTTAATAGTTAAGCTTACAAATTCCAAAGATAAAGAGAAGATCCTTAAAGCAGCGAGAGACATGAAATCCCTGACTTTTATGGGGAGGAATATTAGGGTAACGCAGACCTCTCCACAGAGACCTGGCAGGCCAGAAAGGGCTGGCAGGATATATTCAGGGTCCTAAATGAGAAGAACATGTAACCAAGAATACTTTATCCAGCAAGGCTCTCATTCAAAATGGAAGGAGAGCTAAAGAGCTTCCAAGACAGGCAGGCACTGAAAGAATATGTGACCTCCAAACCAGCTCTACAAGAAATTTTAAGGGGGACTCTTAAAATTCCCCTTTAAGAAGAAGTTCAGCAGGTAGCGTGGCCGAGCGGTCTAAGGCGCTGGATTAAGAAGAAGTTCAGTGGAACAATCCACAAAAACAAGGACTGAATAGATATCATGGTGACATTAAACTCATATCTGTCAATAGTAACTCTGAACGTGAACGGGCTTAATGACCCCATCAAAAGATGCAGGGTTTCAGATTGGATAAAAAAGCAGGACTCATCTATTTGCTGTCTACAAGAGACTCATTTTAGACAGAAGGACACCTACAGCCTGAAAATAAAAGGTTGGAGAACCATTTACCATTCGAATGGTCCTCAAAAGAAAGCAGGGGTAGCCATCCTTATATCAGATAAACTAAAATATACCCCGAAGACTGTAATGAGAGATGAAGAGGGACACTATCTCATACTTAAAGGATCTATCCAACAAGAGGACTTAACAATCCTCAATATATATGCCCCGAATGTGGGAGCTGCCAAATATATAAATTAATTAATAACCAAAGTGAACAAATACTTAGATAATAATACACTTATACTTGGTGACTTCAATCTAGCTCTTTCTATACTCGATAGGTCTTCTAAGCACAACATCTCCAAAGAAACGAGAGCTTTAAATGATACATTGGACCAGATGGATTTCACAGATATCTACAGAACTTTACATCCAAACTCAACTGAATACACATTCTTCTCAAGTGCACATGGAACTTTCTCCAGAATAGACCACATACTGGGTCACAAGTCGGGTCTGAACCGATACCAAAAGATTGGGATCGTCCCCTGTATATTATCAGACCATAATGCCTTGAAATTAGAACTAAATCACAACAAGATGTTTGGAAGGACCTCAAACACGTGGAGGTTAAGGACCATCCTGCTAAAAGATGAAAGGGTCAACCAGGAAATTAAGGAAGAATTAAAAAGATTCATGGAAACTAATGAGAATGAAGATACAACCGTTCAAAATCTTTGGGATGCAGCAAAAGCAGTCCTAAGGGGGAAATTCATCGCAATACAAGCATCCATTCAAAAACTGGATAGAACTCAAATACAAAAGCTAACCTTACACATAAAGGAGCTGGAGAAAAAACAACAAATAGATCCTACACCCAGCAGAAGAAGAGAGTTAATAAAGATTCGAGCAGAACTCAATGAAATCGAGACCAGAAGAAATGTGGAACAGATCAACAGAACCAGGAGTTGGTTCTTTGAAAGAATTAATAAAACAGATAAACCGTTATCCAGCCTTATTAAAAAGAAGAGAGAGAAGACTCAATAAAATCATGAATGAGAAAGGAGAGATCACTACCAACACCAAGGAAATACAAAGGATTTTAAAAACATATTATGAACAGCTATATGCCAATAAATTAGGCAATCTAGAAGAAATGGACACATTCCTGGAAAGCCACAAACTACCAAAACTGGAACAGGAAGAAATAGAAAACCTGAACAGGCCAATAACCAGCAAAGAAATTGAAGCAGTCATCAAAAACCTCCCAAGACACAAAGTCCAGGGCCAGATGGCTTCCCAGGGGAATTCTATCAAACGTTTAAAGAAGAAACCATACCTATTCTACTAAAGCTGTTTGGAAAGATAGAAAGAGATGGAGTACTTCCAAATTCGTTCTATGAGGCCAGCATCACCTTAATTCCAAAACCAGACAAAGACCCCACCAAAAAGGAGAATTACAGACCAATATCCCTGATGAACATGGATACAAAAATTCTCAACAAGATACTGGCCAATAGGATCCACGATACATTAAGAAAATTATTCACCTTGACCAAGTAGGATTTATCCCCGGGACACAAGGCTGGTTCAATACCGTAAAACAATCAGTGTGATTCATCATATCAGCAAGAGAAAAACCAAGAACCATATGATCCTCTCATTAGATGCAGAGAAAGCATTTGACAAAATACAGCATCCATTTCTGATCAAAACTCTTCAGAGTGTAGGGATAGAGGGAACATTCCTCAACATCTTAAAAGCCATCTACGAAAAGCCCACAGCAAATATCATTCTCAATGGGGAAGCACTGGGAGCCTTTCCCCTAAGATCAGGAACAAGACAGGGATGTCCACTCTCACCACTGCTATTCAACATAGTACTGGAAGTCCTAGCCTCAGGATTCAGACAACAAAAAGACATTAAAGGCATTCAAATTGGCAAAGAAGAAGTCAAACTCTCCCTCTTCGCCGATGACATGATACTCTACATAGAAAACCCAAAAGTCTCCACCCCAAGATTGCTAGAACTCATACAGCAATTCGGTAGCGTGGCAGGATACAAAATCAATGCTCAGAGATCAGTGGCATTTCTATACAGTAACAATGAGACTGAAGAAAGAGAAATTAAGGAGTCAATCCCATTTAAAATCGCACCCAAAAGCATAAGATACCTAGGAATAAACCTAACCAAAGAGGTAAAGGATCTATACCCTAAACACTATAGAACACTTCTGAAAGAAATTGAGGAAGACACAAAGAGATGGAAAAATATTCCATGCTCATGGATTGGCAGAATTAATATTGTGAAAATGTCATGTTACCCAGGGCAATGTACACGTTTAATGCAATCCCTATCAAAATACCGTGGACTTTCTTCAGAGAGTTAGAACAAATTATTTTAAGATTTGTGTGGAATCAGAAAAGACCCCGAATAGCCAGGGGAATTTTAAAAAAGAAAACCATATCTGGGGGCATCACAATGCCAGATTTCAGGTTGTACTACAAAGCTGTGGTCATCAAGACAGTGTGGTACTGGCACAAAGACAGACACATAGATCAATGGAACAGAATAGAGAATCCAGAAGTGGACCCTCAACTTTATGGTCAACTAATATTCGATAAAGGAGGAAAGACTATCCATTGGAAGAAAAGACAGTGTCTTCAATAAATGGTGCTGGGAAAATTGGACATCCACATGCAGAAGAATGAAACTAGACCACTCTCTTGCACCATACACAAAGATAAACTCAAAATGGATGAAAGATCTAAATGTGAGACAAGATTCCATCAAAATCCTAGAGGAGAACACAGGCAACACCCTTTTTGAACTTGGCCACAGTAACTTCTTGCAAGATACATCCACGAAGGCAAAAGAAACAAAAGCAAAAATGAACTATTGGGACTTCATCAAGATAAGAAGCTTTTGCACAGCAAAGGATACAGTCAACAAAACTCAAAGACAACCTACAGAATGGGAGAAGATATTGGCAAATGACGTATCAGATAAAGGGCTAGTTTCCAAGATCTATAAAGAACTTACTAAACTCAACAGCAAAGAAACAAAGAATCCAATCATTAAGTGGGCAAAAGACATGAAGAGAAATGTCACAGAGGAAGACATAGACATGGCCAACACGCACATGAGAAAATGCTCTGCATCACTTGCCATCAGGGAAATACAAATGAAAACAACAATGAGATACCACCTCACACCAGTGAGAATGGGGAAAATTAACAAGGCAGGAAACCACAAATGTTGGAGAGGATGCGGAGAAAAGGGAACCCTCTTACACTGTTGGTGGGAATGTGAACTGGTGCAGCCACTCTGGAAAACTGTGTGGAGGTTCCTCAAAGAGTTAAAAATAGACCTGCCCTACGACCCAGCAATTGCACTGTTGGGGATTTACCCCAAAGATTCAGATGCAATGAAACGCGAGGACACCTGCACCCCGATGTTTATAGCAGCAATGGCCACAATTGTGAAACTGCGGAAGGAGCCTCGGTGTCCATTGAAAGATGAATGGATAAAGAAGATGTGGTTTATGTATACAATGGAATATTACTCAGCCATTAGAAATGACAAATACCCACCATTTGTTTCAACGTGGATGGAACTGGAGGGTATTATGGTGAGTGAAGTAAGTCAATCGGAGTAGGATTAACATTATATGTTCTCATTCCTTTGGGGAATATAAATAACAGTGAAAGGGAATATAAGGTAAGAGAGAAGAAATGTGTGGGAAATATCCGAAAGGGAGACAGAACATAAAGACTCCTAACTCTGGGAAATGAACTTGGGGGTGGTGGAAGGGGAGGAGGGCGGGGAGTGGGGGTGAATGGGTGACGGGCACTGGGGGGCACTTGACGGGATGAGCACTGGGTATTATTCTGTATGTTGGTAAATTGAACACCAATAAAAAATAAATTTATTAAAAAAAAAGGCAACAGGAGTTGGTCACATACAACATTAAAGCAAACCACCTTCTCTAAAAATAAATAAATAAACAAACAAATAAATAAATAAATAAATATCTGTGATCCTCTGTTACCCATTTAATTGTTTACCATCTGTTGTGTTAGAGTTTAATGATACCCTTTAACTTCTGACTTGCCAAGCAAAGAACTTATTTTACTTTCTCACCTCCTTTCCCTTCTTCGCATTTTTTTGCGTTACTTCTGTTATAACATATACGATTTGCATGTTAATCTTCAACTTTATTTTATTGTTTTTAAAATTTTATTTATTTATTTATTTATGATAGTCACAGAGATAGAGAGAGAGAGGCAGAGACATAGGCAGAGGGAGAAGCAGGCTCCATGCACCGGGAGCCCGATGTGGGATTCCATCCCTGGTCTCCAGGATCCGGCCCTGGGCCAAAGGCAGGCGCTAAACCGCTGTGCCACCCAGGGATCCCAATCTTCAACTTTAAAAGGTTAATGACCCCACCTTTATTTATTTTTAGATTTACAGTTAGGCGTATGAATGGCCTTATCACTTTTTTTCCTGTCATTTGTTAAGTGCATTAAGCTAGATTCTTTAAGAAGGTATAGTGATTCTTTTATGTTTAAAACTTTTTTTTTTTAAATATTTTATTTATTAATTCATGAGAAACACAGAGAGAGACAGAGGCAGAGACACAGGCAGAGGGAGAAGCAGGCTCCATGCAGGGAGCCAAACGTGCGACTTGATCCTGGGTCTCCAGGATTAGGCCCCGGGTTGAAGTCGCAGCTAAACTGCTGAGCTACCCGGCTGCCCTAAAACTGTTTTTATAAGACATTGATAGTTGAAGAACAGCTTGGTTGGATATAAAACCCAGTATTGATACTTTCTTTCATTGACTTTCTAAATAGTGATGTTTCATTGTTTCCTTGCATTGTGATAGACAACTCTGATGCCAGTCAGATTTGTTTGCCTTTGTTTATCATTTTAGGCTTCTTTTTGCTAAGAGGGCTTGAGGTTTTTTTGTTTGTTTTAATCATTGAAGTCTAGGAGTTTCCTAAGATATGTTTGGGAGTTGATTGTTTCAGGTAAATTCTTCCAAGTGTGGGTTGGCACTTTCAATATGTGGATTCAGATCTTTTATTTCTGCAACATTTTTTTAGATTATAGTTTTAAATATTGGTTTTACCCCCCTCAGTATTTTTGTTTTTTTGCTCTTCTGTTGAGACTCCAGTTTTATGAATGTTATTCCTTCTTTCCTGTTTTATAATTCTACCACTTCTTTTTTTAGACGTATTTATCTCATTTTCATTATCTTGATGGTTTTACTACATTTCTTCAATACTCTCTATTAAATTTTATTAGGATTTTAGAATGGATCTTTATATCTAGATGGGATCATTTGTGGTTGGGCCAGTCGGGAGGGCCCTTTGAAGACATAAGGATAAACGTTGACCTCAGATTAATTCTACAATATTTATTCGTAGTCAGTAAGAGAACATCCCAAACAGAGCAGAAAAACACTAAAAAAAAAACCCCAAAACAAAAACCACTTTTTTTTTTTTCTTTTTTTTTCAATTCTTACTGCTACCATTCTGGTTCCACCCTCTTCAGGCAAGACCTAGCTTATTACTAGGTATGGAAATTATATGTGGGTAGTGTTTTGTTCTGTTTGGAACTAGTTAACAAAAGGTCCATTATGATCAGTAGTGGTGGATAGAATAAATGAATTATTTTCCATTAGTAACTTGTGGATATGAAGTAGACTGAGAGTGAGTGGCATTGTTACCCAATGGCATAGGCCACCTGATAGAATAGACTGCTGTGTGGGGAGATCCTTTTAGCCATTTCTTGAGCAAATGCTGTCATTCATCTCTTACATGTTGGACACTATAAGAGGCACTGGGGACATGGACCCTATCCTCAGCTGAAAATAAGCTTCTTTAAGGAGATCTTTTGAGAAGTTCTATTCTGTGTTGAATGGCTTATAGAGAGACTTCAGGTATAATTAAATTGTATAGTTCCTGAAAGATGAGTGAATATTGCTCTTGACATTTAGTGGAAGAACATCTTTTAGAATACAATTATGTTGAATTTTAAAAACTTTTTATTGTAATAATTCTAGTCTCCCAGGTGTTGGTGGTTTTTAAAAAAAATATGACATCAGGGCACCTGGCTGGCTTGTGATCCTTCATTTCGGGTTTGTGAGTTCAGGCCCCACTTTGGGCATAGGGATTACTTTAAAAAATGACATTATATTTGAATTTGGTTTTCTTATAAATATGTGCCACATCGAGAAAAAGTGAGGATGAATTTCCTGCCAGAAAGCACTGTTAGCAGTGTTTGATTCTTTACATTCATTGCTTAAACAATGACTATTCTAGGACTAGTCTTTTTTTAAAGATGGTTTAAAACTAGGACAGGTTGTCACTTGTCTGGAATTGTTCTTTCAATAAGCAAGACTTTATGAAGACTGAATGTTGTCTGTCACTGTCTACATCTGTGATTCTCTTTATTCTGATTGAAAGAAAATCTTTACTTCCTGCAAGTAGTTTTACATAGAAACCTGGCACCACAGAGCACTTTTGGATCAATTCTTGTGCCTTAAAAAACATTGAAAAATGTAATTTAACAATGATGTTTCTGTTCAGCAAGGTGAGGCTGTTTATAAGAGGACAACATTTAACCCTGTGTTTCTTGTTTGCTAACCTGCAAAGAGGTGTTTGTTTTATCAGAGTTTTCCAACATCATGATGTGATTTTATGAAAATAATAGTTTTTGATACTAGGGATACTGCTTAGTGCCTGAAATGAACAATCAGAAATAAAGAAACAGGTTAGGAAGGGTCCATGGCTTCAATTTTGTTTGTTGCATCAGATTAGTGGGGAATATTTAGCTCAGACCTTCAGTTGGCCCGCTTTAGCTCCATTGTTTTAGTATTGTAATGAATGCATTTACAGTTGCAGGACAAGATGGCATCTCTGTGTAGATGAATTCCTATAAGGACATTATAGACAGTGTTAAAATAACTCTCAAGTGTGATCTGGAGTCTGAACTGTTTCTAGGTAGAAATAGTCCTGTACATGCCGACCTTTAGGAAATCAGTTTCTTCCTGCTGCTTATTTGCGTGTTTTCCTCCCCCAACTCCCGTGCACCCCTAACTCCTTGACTGGGCAGGCTTGACCTAGTATTTCTCTGCCTGCATCTAAATTCTGTGTTCTTTCCATTTTACTCTGCTTTGCAATTTTATTGAAATCCTACTCTAAGGCAGGCATTGTGATAGAGACCAAAGATTTTTTAAAAAATGAAGAAGGCAGAGCCCTTTCTTTGACTTGATAGGAAAGACAGTATACCACTTACCAATTTAACATTTCTCAGCCCCAAATACAGACTTCTTTATGGGACCAAAACCTTACCCTGAGATAATCTTCCCTTTTAGTCACTGCAATATGAGCTCTGTCAATAGGGGGCGGTGGAGAGAAACCAAAAGGTGGGATTGGTTCCAAAGCACTTCTCTGGGCTCCAGCCCTCCTTCTGTTTCTCCTTCCCTACAGGAACTTTATTGGGTATAGGGAAGGTATGGTGTGGTTCTGGGGAGGACAGCCTTGACCCTGCCTCCTTGTCATGCTATTGCAGGCCACATCCCTTACGTGACTGGTTCCAGCTATACCATTGCATCTGTGCTTGCCTGGTGTTCTGTTCCTTCTCTCAGTGGATAACATTTGTTTTTCTATCATCCAGATCTAACAGACTTCTCAAAGTCTTCCTTAAACTTCAGCCCCTTATGTTTCCTATGTACTTCTTTAAAGCAGCCTGTATTTAACCATAGCTATATTATCCTCTGAGAGTGTATTGTAACTTTTAGTTGGCTTGTGTTTTTCCCTTCCTGAAAACTGCCAGCTCTTGTTTATTTCAACATGCCCAGTGTCTAGCATAGCTTCTCAAATGCTTACTGAATTGATTTAAATCTTCTGGGATGCTCTTTACTCCTCGCTTCTACTAGTAAACAATGTTTTTGAAGGAAAATAATAGCTATCTTTATTGAGTAATGTGTAAAGTGCTTCTGTATACTTTGTCTTATTTAGCCTCATTTTAAACTTCAGAAAACAAGTATGTTTTGAGGAGTTAAGCATCTTACCCCCAGGTTTATATGGCTAAGGAGTGATGGGGTTGTTTTTTTTTTTTTTTTTTTTTAAACCTGGGTCAGTCCCACTTCAAAGACCTGTAAATGTTCAGAAGATGTTAAAACTTGAACAAGTTTTTATATGTTTCTCTCTCCCACTTTTTAAAAATTTGGTGTGTTTCTAATGTTTATTTTCATTATATAAGTTAGCATAGAACTAGTAGAGTGCCATACAAGCCAGCATTTGGTTAAAAATTCCTAGTTGTATATATACTTAGAGATTTATCTGTTAGCAGAAAGTTGCTTATGAACAGTGTCTTGTCCTCTTCAAAGTTGGAATTAATAAAGTGATTCTTTCATCTCTCACTGTTATTTCTAGGAAAAGAAAATCATAGAGGGAAAAACCATAATGTCCATTTTATGACTTGTATAATTCCACCTGGGAATAAATGGTATTTTCTTTGTCATTGATGGTTATTTGTTAAAGGTTTATGTTGTGACATCGATTTTCAAAGTCATAGATGCTTTATCTAGGAACCATTCAGAATTGAATGATAAGAAATGCTGTTTTTATTGTAAAAGGCTTATATTTTATAAAGCTGGTCTTCGCATAAAATAGCTGATTTCAAAAAATACCATTCATTATTGATCCTTAGACTTTTGAAACTATTTTTCTTGCCAATTATAAAATAGTAGCTTGCAGATTGTAGAACATTTGGAAAATATAATTTAAAAGTTACCTGTACTGCCTTATGTAATGGTTACCATGGTTAACATGTTGGCATTTAACTTTCAAATCTTTTTTCTGTATTGGTTTCTCTTTTACATAGATGAAATTGTTTTGTAGTATTTTTGTATCCTACTTGAGAAAAACAGTTGAGTTTATTACATGATATATTAATTTTAAATGGCTGCATAATGTTTCATTTTATGTACATTCTTTGGCCAAGTACTTAGATTTTATCTAGTGTGTCACTCACTGCAATAAATATATTAGAGCCATCAAATAAATCAGCATGTTTGGGTATAAGTCTTTGTGTTCATTTCTGGTTATTGTATATTTTTTAAGCAGATTAGATTCTCAAAGGTGGAACTTGGGGGTCTAAGAATGAGCATTTTAATAATTCTAGATATATTTGTCTCCTTGTTTTCTAGACAAAATGTATCCATCAGCCTTCTTACCAGTAGTATAAGAGAGTGAGGAGGAGATATTTTTCCCTCCTGTGCTTTTGGAATTACCAGTTTTGTCTTTGCTCATTTAATGGGGATTGGGATGATAGCTCATTATTTTACTATATATTTCTTTGATTATCAATGAAATTAATATTTTTATATTTATTTGAGTTAGTTACCATTTGTTTTGTCTTTATTATAGACTTCATGTTTTTCAAGTATACTCATATGAGCTTCTTGTATATTGAGAATCAGCTGTAAGAGAACTTTCAGAGTTAGGACTTCTTTATCATGCGAGTTAGGACTTCTTTACTCATGCAAACAGTAATAAGAACAAATTTTACTTTCAAAGCTTGAGAAAAGGTTTTGCAGATATAATATGAATTAATTTAATAATATTCCTATGTACCCACCATTGTCTGCTTGAATACTTTCATGAGTAGTAAAAAATAAATAAATAAATAAATAAATAAATAAATAAATAAATAAATAAGTAAGTAAGTAAATAAATAAATAAATAGAAATCGAGATTATGGTATGCTATAATTGTTTTGCTCATAAATAATGACAAATATATTTTTAAAATAAAATGAAATATTTATCTAAGGGAATAGACAATATTGACTTTCAAATTCTTAAGGAACTATGGGTAAGTTAGATGCTTTATGACTCCTGCCCAAGAGGTCTTGTGGTTCACATTTGTAAACTACCATTTGTTGTCCTATCTCTAGCCTTTGAGTCTCTCCAGCTTCTCTTTCCTGAATCCTTGGACTAGTTTCTGCAGAAAATATGAGTTCACAGTGGTGCCCTCTGGGCCAGGGCATCTCTGGGCCAGCAGATCGCGAGCAGCCACTGCTGCTGAGCGCAGGTGCATGTGCAGATGGTGTGGTGGGGCCAGCCTGCCTTCTGCTTGGTGGTTCTGGAGAAGGTGATTGATAACACAGCTTACTCCGCATAATGGTCTGAGGCAAGGGGAGCAGGAGTTCCAGGCGAAGTGAAAGTCAGAGCTGGCGGAACAAACATACACACTTAATTTACTCTGTAGTTTTATTAAACTTCCTTATTAATGCTTTTAACCAGTGACCTCAGTGCTTGCTTTTTTGTTTCCTTGCCTCCTCTCTTGCCCTGTATCTTCGAGGGAGGTGAGAATCATAGATATGGAAAGGGCTGAAAGCAGCCATCCTGAGTTGGATTGGGTATTTTGTTGTCAGTGCTTACACACTGTAGTGTGGACTCCAAGGCAGTGTAAGGGAAGCTTGTTATGTGCCTCAATCTGTTTTTTTTCCCCCTCCTTTCCTCATGGTTGTTTGCAAAGTGCGGAGTGCATACCCCTAGAGTAGAGAAACCAGTATACTGTTTTCACTTGTTGTTAATACTAGGACACTGGGATGTTTCCATAAGATTACTGTCTACCTATTAGGAGTTTTTCCTGTTTAAATTTTATTTTATCTATTTTAAAAAATATTTGAGAGAGAGCAAGTGTGCAAGAGCATGCACATGAGCAGGAGGAGGGACAAAGGGAGACAGAGAGACTCTTCCAGCAGACTTTCCGCTGCGTGTAGAGCCTGTCACAGGGCTTGATCCCACAACCCTGAGATCATGACCTGTTCTGAAATCAAGAGTTGGATGCTCGACTGAGCCATACAGGTGGTGAGGCCATACAGGCTCTGAGTTTTTCCTTTTTTAAAATTTTTTCTTCTAAGTCAGACTTAACAGAGCACGTACAATGACATGAATTTGAGGACAGTTCACAGTCTTTCTTTGCCAGGACTTTACTCTGAATTTAAAAGTGTCAAAATAGCTAAAGACTCTAGAAATGACTAGCATGGAAGTATTTTGAGTTTGTTATTTAACCTCAGAGTTCATCTGGAGTTTTAGAACTGTTTTAGGTAGTTTTCTGTTTGGAGTCCCAAACATCAGGGGATTCTTGTGAATTCTGTCTACAACTAATAAATAAGTGTAACTTGTCTCTGGTTTTCTTCATTTTTACTTCTTTTAAATGCTGATCTATAATGTTCAAAACTACTCTGGGCTTTTGATTTGGTATTCCACAGAATTTCTCTCTGGGTCATAGAGGAGTTAGTAATTTTTTGGAACTCTGAAATTTCCATATTCTAATGGTTTGAAAATCATGAAGCCTAAAGTGAAAGCCACTGTAGAAAGCTCATTGCTAGGGAATATAGCTCTGAGATTTTATAGTAGTTATCATTTTGCATTTTTTCCCTTAGGACAAGTTATTTTTTGAGGCTTCATTTTTCGGCAGTTGGTGGTGGTGTTTTTAGCAGGTCAGAACGTCTTTCTTTAACGAAACCTCAGCTGCCATCAGGTGGCAGGGGTGGCCTTTCAAGTTCTGAAACAGCTCTCCTTAGTCATCCTGTGTTCTCATTTCCATGACAAATATTTTTAAGTGTGTAAATATTTATGCCTTTTCTGGTTCGTCAAAAACCATTTCCAGTCATTTATCTGCCTGAAATAAGGTGATTCTTGTTCAGATCAGGTCACTGAAATCTCTGAGACTAAATGTGTAGACCTCTCACCTAGCTCTGTGCTGCATCTACTGTGAGAATGAAGACTGTTCTCAGCAGTGAAACTGTCGACACTCCAGGATACAT
The DNA here is from genome assembly GCF_003254725.2 of Canis lupus dingo. Classification (NCBI taxonomy): domain Eukaryota; kingdom Metazoa; phylum Chordata; class Mammalia; order Carnivora; family Canidae; genus Canis; species Canis lupus. The sequence continues at coordinate 19,385,450 of NC_064277.1, forward strand.
GCACATCACTCTGAAGGGACGCACTGTTTTCTGCAGTGCCCCAGAGGAAATCTGTGAAGGGCGTCAGTCACCTCGATGTAGAACTCAGTGTCCTTGGAAAGAAAAAGAAGAGGCTCCAGGTTGACAAATGGGGGGAACTGGAATAGCACTGGCTGCCATTCTCACTGTCTGCAGTCATGGACAGAACATGGTCAAGGGCATTGCGCTGGGCTTCCTTTACAAGATTGAGGCCCATGTATATGCTCACTTTCACATCAACATTGTTTTTCAGGAGAACTGTTCTCCTGTTGAAATCTGGAATTTCTTGGGTGAACAATATATCTGCATGGTTCAGATGAGGCCAGGTATTGCTTATTCAGTGTGCCGAGCCCAGAAGGATGAGTTAATGCTTGGAGAAAATGATATTGAACGTGTATCAAACTCAGCTGCTTTGATTCAGCACGCCAGAAAAGTTAAGAACAGGGATGTCAGAAAAATGTTGGATGGTGACTGTGTTTCGAAAAAGTTGTTCGGCAGGCTGATAAATGAGAGATCTAAGCTGTTCAGCTACAGAAACAGCAAGATGCCGGATGATTTTTCAGACTTATTTGTGATATTTGAAAGATGCAATGAAACCTGTATTGATTTTGGGTTTTTTCTTAAATCAACAGTAACAACAACAACAGAACTCTCAGTTATTTAAACTATGTTTTATTCGAGACAAAGAACAACCACCACTTTCCTCTTTCTCAGAAACAGAGTGAAGAACAGGACAAATGACCAAATTATCTTTCCAGATAGATGTGTTTCTTCCAGGGACAGATGCTCTCTATTTAATTCTTCATAGTTAATATGCCTTATACTGATGTACACCCAGCACTACAGGCAGTAGCAGCCTTATTCTCTTGCCTGTGACTTCCTCAAAGGTCAAGACCACAGACCTACTACCGCCTTTTCTTGTCATGTCTCATCCATTTAATGTGGATGCTTGAAGACTAAACTAAAAGCTTTTCATAAGACCTAGTTATGCTTGAACATGGAGATGCTGACCTCAGAAAAGTTGCTTGTTTCATTAACTTATAAATAGTCATGCTTGGCATGAGTTTTACTTGAGAGCCTGTGACTGTTTCCCTAGGAGTCACAGTTTTTACTTCCATGCAGGAGGAATCCCTTGAGTTCCACAGGAAGAGGAGAGTGGACATCTCTACTTGTGCATCAGGATGTCATCCTTGGAATTGTGCACAGAAGGTTCTACTCCCACATCTTCTGCATATTCTGGATGTTTATATTTTGTTATGAAGCAACTGGGCAGAGGTCATAGGAACCAGGGTTAATTTGATGCCAGAACTAGAGAAGTCCCTTTGTCTTTTCTCCAAACTATCCATAAAGGGAATGAAATATGTCCTGACCCCTTGTGGTGAAATACATGATAACCAGAATGAAGGCCTTTTTCAGTGCTTTTCATCTCTAGCGAAAAAGTGGAAAATCTTTTTAAGTCCCTGTATAATGCAGAGTTACTTCTTTCCCAGCCAGTAATTTTGAAAGATAGAGAAACATAGTATTTGTTTTGAAGGACTGTGTCTGGGGAAAAAATCAAGTTGTACAGTGCCTTCAGAACTGAATGTTCTCATGCTTTTAGACAAATTAGATACTATTAGGAATATCCAGAATTATTTCTTAGAAGATCTAGGACATTTGGCCTACCATCCAGTGGCCCTTTATCACCTGTTGGATCTGGTCTCTCTAAGATTCCTGTTAGTTCCACCTGGGTGAAGGGCTTGCTATTAGAATCATCCTTTAAGATGCTCAGGTTATAGGTCCATCCAGATACTAATAAATATGCACTGTTTTCTCTTTTTTGGGCTGAGCTCAGTTGTTAGCTTTTAATCAGAGAAAGTTATATTTTTACACCATACAGAGCTTTGGTTTCTTCCTATCTGCAAACTCAGTTGCACCCCTAGTTTCATGATCGTCAATCCTGCTACTTATGTCATTCTTTTTTTCACCTGTTCTCTGGCCATGCAGGTGTACTCTGGATTGCCACCCATTCTGCAAGCTGCTATGTGCAAGCCATCCTGGTTTTCACTGATAACTTTATTGTGATAAAATACACATCACATAAAATTTACCATTTTGGCCATTTCTAAAAAGTACCTTAAGTACATTCACATTGCTGTGCATGCATCACGACTACCCATACCTAGAGCTTTTTCATCTTACCAGACTGAAACTCTGGCCCCATTAAATACTAACTTCCCATTCCCCTGCACTCCCTCCCTTCAGTCCCTGGTAACCCTGTTCAACTTTCTGTTTTGTGACTTTGGCAGTTCCACATACCTCATAGAAGTGGATCCACTGACACTTCAAAAATAGATCTGAAAAAGCCACTGCCACATTTCTTGAACATGTGGCTTAAATCACCAGTTCAGTTCACATTTCTTTTTGTAGTTCTGGCCTCACAGACATTCCTCCCTGACTGACCAGCTATGAGCCAGACAAAAGCACCTGGGGAGACCCCACAAAGGATGGGCCTTCCTCCTTTTAGTAAAGACTGATCCTGAGGGATCATCTAAAAATGAAGCTGCCCTTCTTCCCCATAGTTGTATGGCCCTTGTGGTACCAACATTGTCCTTACAAAACACTCCGCTTTTACCCAGGCTCCAAGGCAAGATTCCAAGAGTTCTTAAGGCTACACTGGGAATTCTTTAAGGAATCAGACAGCTAAAGGCATCTGAAATTAATGAAGAAAAAAAAATCCATCCTTAAAAAAACAAAATTTAGAAGTTAACCGAATAGCGAAGCTGTTTTCTTCTGACTCTCTCTAAAGTTAGTGGACAGCCATTTTTATCTTTATCCATCGTGTTTCATGCTTGAAGTAAAGAAAAAAGTGGACATTTTATTTTTAAAAGTGTTTTAAATGTTTTAACAAAACTATTTAAATCTTGATCAGATAACTCTAAAATTATTTCTAATGGGAGATCTATTAAGGTGAAAGATACTGTTATGGAGTAAGAACTTGTATAGTATTTGAGTCAGTGCTGTGTGAGCCTCTGACTAACTTTTGACAACTAATCCACAAACCTGTCTGCTGCTCATATTTTTTAAAGATTTTATTTATATTTATTCATGAGAGACACACACGGAGAGAGGGGCAGAGACATAGGAAGAAGGAGAAGTAGGCTCCATCCACATCAAGCCCGATGTGGGACTCGATCCTGGGTTTCCGGGATCACACCCTGAGCTGAAGGTGGCCGCTCAACCACTGAGCCACCCAGGCGTCTCTGCTGCTCATATTCTTTCTAGCATTCCCCAGTTAGGACCTGACTCAACCAGTATATGCTGAAGAGTGTTCTGTATGATGTCAGGACTCAGCAGCCATTCTTCATAATGCTCATTTGTAATAAAATCCATTTTCAATGTTTGCTCATGAGGGTTTAAAAACAATTACTCTGTATGGCTTTATCAGAAGTTTGACTACTGAGATGGTACTTTAACCTTTAGTGGCATTTCTGGCGACTATATAGAATGTTGTTTCCTCATTCCAGTTCATCAAGATGGAAAAATACTCATCAAAGAGGCACAAAAATGAAGAAAATCGGTTATTCTTTTCCAGAGTTTGATGAACTACACCAGCTGTGAAGATGCTGTAAAAAAGGGCTGAAGTAACTGACTGATTAAAAAACAAAGCAAGGGGCACCTGGGTGGCTCAGTTGGTTAAGCATCTGCCTTCGGCTCAGGTCATGATCCTGGGGTCCTGGGATCAAGCTCTGCATTGGGCTCTCTGCTCAGTGGGGTGTCTTTTTCTCCCTCATGCTTCTGTCCCCCTACCCTCACTTGTGCTCTCTCTCAAATGAATAAATAAAATCTTTAAAGAACAAAAAGCAAAAAACTAAAGCAAAACCTAACTCTACTGAGGTTTACAGATGATTCACATCTTTAGGTGAAATGGTTTGAAATAAAAATTGCACGGTGCATCATTGTGTGCAAATAACAGCTCCTTAAAGAAAGTTTTGGTTTCTGCTTTGGGTAAGATGTTTGAAATGTCAAGTGAATTGTATTTCCTGGTAGTTACCTTTCAAAAACAGATAAAATTGGATGTAGTATTTAGATGAAACAAGAAGGTCACTTTTTTGGTGGGGGCAATACAAATTGTGTAATTTAAAGGAAAACTGATTTTCAATAGAAAAAAATAATGGTTGACTGTTGATTACTCAGGGCTATGGTTCTTAATAATTTTTGAGTCACAGACTATTTTAATAATCTAAGGACATTCTCCCCCCTACCAAAAAGAAGCATATCCACAAACATGTGAAGTTTTCATATGATTTCTGTATAGTTTTCAGAGACCACACATGGATGTTAAGTTTGAAACTCTTTCCATAAGATGAATTGACATGAGCTTTGTCATTCAGAACCCTTAGTTTTTGCCAAACAAGTTCAGGGTGGGGGAGGTACTTCTCCACAAGGCTCACATCACTTTTGTCAACACGAGAAATTTATTAATCATTCATCAGTGAAGCAGGCTCAAAACAATTACTACAGTTTGTTACATAAGCTTAATGAGGGTTCAGATTTCTGTACTTTTAGGTACCTTGTCTACCACTTTGTATAAAAGGTTTGTCCAGGCAGACACTGTGACATTTTAGAAGTAGGATTCTGTTACCTCTGTATTTGACATTAGGCAATGGAGAATCCTACGAAACCCACGACTAGACCTCAGGAACTTTTAGAGTGTAAGCTTTGGAGTCATCTCTATGGGTAAAGTCCACAGGCCTCGCTAATTCAAAAGCCCTGTTCACTCAGAAGTGTTTAGTATCTCTGAATATTTTCATCAGTCTACATTTCTTGAATACCATTTACTTTCAATAAGAGATAATCTGTTTTTAGCAGAATCCCACCAGCCAACAAGCTACAGTTTTTACCAATAACTCATTTCTGACATTTAGTGTACTAACTAGCACACTTAAGCTGTTATTTGAGATATTGATAAGGAAGTATTTATAAGTAGCTGTTTCTGGAATAGGGAGTCTGCTTAGATTGCCCTGGGCTTTGCATTCTTGAGTAGGGCAACAGTGTGCCCTTAGACTTGAAGTTTGAGCGACATCAGCATCTCCTCCTTTATGCTTAAGTATTTTTAAGAAGCTGACATTGTGGCAGCAGATCATAATTTGTATTTTTTTTAAGATTTTATTTATTTATTCATGAGAGACACACACAGAGAGAGAGGCAGAGACACAGGCAGAGGAAGAAGCAGGCTTCTTGCAGGGACCCTGATGTGGGACTTGATCCCGGATCTCCAGGATCATGTCCTGGGCCGAAGGCAGTGCTAAACTGCTGAGCCATCTGGGCTGCCCCATAATTTGTATTCTTTTTTTTTTTTAATTTTTTTAATTTATGATAGGCACACAGTGAGAGAGAGAGAGGCAGAGACATAGGCAGAGGGAGAAGCAGGCTCCATGCACCAGGAGCCCGACGTGGGATTCGATCCTGAGTCTCCAAGATCGCGCCCTGGGCCAAAGGCAGGCGCCAAACCGCTGCGCCACCCAGGGATCCCCATAATTTGTATTCTTGATGTCAGTGAGGCTCCTTTTTCCATACACAACTGCCTTTAGTCATTTTCCCACCAGTAGTGGTGTTGAGTGCCAGTTCTGTGGTGTCCCAGTGTGTTCCCACTGACCCTGTCTCCTGGTGGAACCCCTGCTATAGTGACTAATCAATGAAGTTTGGTTGAGCGAATGAATATTCAGAGTCCCAAGTGGACACATTTTTAGGCAGTCTTTTTATTTTAGAATAATTTTAGCTTTAGTAGAGAGGTTGCAGAGATAGAATTCATGTACCTGCTTCACCATTTCCCCCACTGGTTCCTGTTCTATCACTGCAGTACATTTGTTGTGAGAAATGTACCTTGATACATTATTATTAACTAAACACCATACTTTATTCAGATTTCACTAGTTTTCCCTAATGTCCTTTTTCTGCTCCAGGATTTCACCTAGGATGCTCCATTGCATTTAATTATTAGTCATCCTACTGTCCTCTGGTCTGTGGCACTTTCTCAGACTACCCGTGCTTTTGACAGTTTTGAGGAGCACTGTTTTGTTAGGAGGTCAGTCGTTTTGTAGAATGCCCTTCAACTTGGGTTTGTCTGATGGTTTTCTCCTCTTTAGAGTGGGGTCATAGGTTTTTGGGAGGAGGACCACAGAGGTGAAGTGACACTTCATTATATCATAGGAAATACTAAACAGTTTTATTTCTAATGTTTCAGTCTCAGAAAGGAGAGGTGAGGAGGGCAGGAAGGTGCAATTTAAATCAGTCAGTTTCGCCATAGTAGAAGTTGTGGTAAAGACAAGTAAGGGAACTGAATCTAAAAGAAAAATTTAAATTTATCTGGGGGAATTCAGCTCTTGGTATTCCTGTCATGCCTCTCTTTGGATGTTTGTGGGTTGGTAATATTTACCTTATTTAAATGCTTGACTGATACAAATCAGACAAATGAAAAAGGCCAGTGGTTTACAGATACACATTAAGACAGAATTGCAATAATTTTTACAAGTCTCTCAAATAACCGGTTTTTTGAAGTGAGAAAAATCCTTAATTGGATTTTTTTTTTCTTTTCCTCTGCTGCCATGTTTTTTTTTTTTTTTCCCTGTGTTCTTTTGCATTTGGGTTTATGTTTTTCAAGCTGAGTTAATGTTATTGAGAAACATTTCAAAGCATTTGTCACTGGAGTAGTTTATCCCTTAATTAATGGTGAGGTGGTTTTGCCGACAGGTGACACACTTTAATGTATTACAGAGACTAGTTTTGTTAGTTATTGATTACTGATGAGTAAATTACTGCCATTTTTAATCATAAGAAAATTTCTTTTGAGGATAATTAATCAGATTCATGCATTTCTTAACCAGTGTAGGATTATCATCTTTTTTAGTTACAAGAATGAACCTGCCTGCCTCTGCCCTGGGTAAATTCAGGAGAGAGGAAGCAGGTTTCTAGGTTTGCATTTTGATCTTTACTTTTATTAGGCAGATGAAAAGTATACTTGCTTAAAAATTACTTCAAACTGCCTTTCTTGTTGAGTAGGTTTTGAACTACCTGCTTGACAGATGGTGTTGGAAGTAATTACTGAAATCATGTGTTTACCTGTACATGGACATGTGTTCACCAGATGCACCCTGTTTACCCAGGGCTGCTGATTTCTTAAAGAAATACACACCTTCTGGATAGAGTTGCATAACTCAGGAGCAGAGAAGCTGTACCAGCCAGAGCTCTGCCTCTCTCAGTTGCAGAATCAGCTATAGTCAGAAGAGCCATTTATGTCTCTTAGAGTGGTTGGTCAGGAAGGCCAAAGAAGCGCTTTCACACTATTATTTACCTTTGCATTTTTTGACGTATTAGTACTTTAATTTTACCTGTCTAGGGAATTATTTAAGAAATAGCCTCCCCTATTGTATATTCAACAGCGGTAATAGTGACAGGTCTTTTATTATGAGATGGTTATGGTTTGTTATGTTGTTGTATTATTTGTACTCAATGTTTTTAGAAACGTGTTTTCCTGATCACATTGTTAAAGATGTAGCCATCCTCCCTATTTCTAAATTTTGATTTTGGAGGTCTGGCTTTTGGATTGTGTTATTTATTTATTTATTTATTTATTTATTTATTTATTTATTTATTTACAATTCATGGGTAATTCCTGTACTCCTGAAGATTGAGAATAGCTGCTTTATTAGCCATCAAAACCTAATTTATGTTTTCCACCTCATTTCTATTTTACTTCTGCTCAAAAAAAAAAAAGTTAAAAAAAATCTCTCAATGATAATGACCCCTTTAACACGTATTCCTTAAGTGTTCAGTTTTGAAACAGTACATTTAACTGTCTGTAAACCCTGAGGAACAAGGAAAGTCATTGTTTCAAGATTTTGACAGGTGCAAAACTGTAAATAATTACAGGCCTGGGCAGAAACTAGAACAGAAGTTGCATAGCAGCTGGCAGGCCTGACCTGTGACAGGTCTGACCTGAGTTAAGTAGCCTAAATTTCATGGCAAGCTGAGATTTGTTTTATAGTATGAAATTCACCTTCTGCTACAAAACGTTTCTAGTGATTCAGGCTAGATACCAGCTGCAAAGGGAGGACTCCATACAGAATATTAAGAAAGAAAATGCCCATCAAGCCACCTTTTGTACGACTTCAGGACCAGATGGAACTTGTAGAGATGAATCCTAAAATTGATTTACACTCTGACTGAAATAAATCATTCAACAACAACTGGTATTCAGCAGTTACATCTGAGTTGGGTGGTCTGGGCTTTTTTTTTTTTTTTTTTTTTTTTATGTTACCTATTTCTAAAACTTTAAACTTTTTACTCTTATGATCATATCTGACTTTTCTAAGAAGTTTGTCTTGGGAACACCTGAGGTTTTTTTTTTTTTTTTTTTTTTTTTTTAGGTCTTCAGAGACAGGAAAGCAAATTTTTAATGAAATTTTATTGCCATCAGGTCCATTAGGCAGTTGTCCACATTAAGGACACCAGATTTGTTGCTGATCCACAAAGAATCCTCCTCATTGCCAGTGGCTTCCCCTCCACACCCCATGTTTTAACCCCAGAAGGCTGTAGTCTGGAAAGGACAGGATTTCTGCCAGAACAGAAGTAAAAAGCTGATGACTTGTGGGCCCAGTCTAACCTATAGACGAGTTTTCCTTGGCTTCCACAGTGTTAGAAAATTTTGACAGATTCACATTTAAAAATATGTATTTCTGGTTTTCTCGGAAACACTGGCAATATGGCAGTACCGGGCCTGCATTCCTGCAAATGGCGGTGCTGGGTAGCAGGTCCCCCCTTTCTGTTTTTTGGTTTGCTGCAGCCTGTCCCTTCCTGCTGCTTATTCACTTCTCTTATCTCCAGGAGACATTTGTTTGTGTTTTTTTTTTTTTTAATTTTTATTTATTTATGATAGTCACACACAGAGAGAGAGAGAGGCAGAGACATAGGCAGAGGGAGAAGCAGGCTCCACGCACCGGGAGCCCGACGTGGGACTCGATCCCGGGTCTCCAGGATCGCGCCCTGGGCCAAAGGCAGGCGCTAAACCGCTGCGCCACCCAGGAATCCCACCAGGAGACATTTGAGTTGATGCCCCTGGGATGAGGAGATGTGTGGGTTTACAAGCAGACACAAGAAGGAACATCAGGAGGGACGTGTGGACCGTTGATCCTTTTGGGAGTGGTTTGCCTTGTGCTCTGTGCCCCAGTGCTCTTTTGCTTTTATTCCATGTAATGTTTGCATTGTTTTCCTCTTCACTGTAGACTACAAGAGCCCTGAGTTGTTCTGTTCCCGCAGCAGCCCTTAATAAAGGACACGTCCCAGGTATCTAGAGGAGGAGTTTTCTGAGTGATTACCAGTCCTTTAACTCACAGGTTAATATGATTTAGTTTAATCAGCTAGTTTGTCTCCTTGGTTTCAGTAGGGATCAGCTTTATTGAAGGATGAGAGTTAAAATAATTAGAAAAGGAATATAGACATTTTTAAAGCTCTGGGCAGACCGAGAGGACAGATTATGGCATAATGCCATGGTGGGTCTTCTTGGTGAGACTGCCAGCCCTGCGACCCTTCTTGTCTCAGAGTGGACAAGAAGAAAAATCACACATGTGAAAATGTTCCTAGAAAGGACAGAAGAAGGGGCCTTTTCTTCCTTCTTCATACCCTTGTACTGTTTGGTGTTTCAACTCTGCTTTTTCCCTTGTTTCTAATTAGGAGGAGAGAGGAGAAGTAGGAAAGAGTTGAGTTTCATTTGTCTAAGAGTCTCACTACTAAAATATATTGGGTGGGGGCACCTGGGTGACTCAGTTGGTTAAGTGGCTGCTTTCAGATCTGGTCACGATCCCAGGTCCTGGATCGAGTCCCACACCCAGCACCCTGTTCAATGAGAGCCTGCTTCTCCCTCTACCTCTGTCTGTGTGCTCTCTCTCTCTGTCAAATACATAAATAAAATCTTAAAAATATATATATGGGTAAAAACCCACCTCTATTGTAGGTTGACTTGGCACATAGTGGACTCATAAACTGGGTTGTTCAGAGCTTTGTTGAGTAAAGTTAGTACAGGAGTGGTGTAGCCTAGGAATTGGACAGCTGTGGCCTGCAGACAAATCTTAGCTTGCTGCCTGTTTTTGTAAATAAAGTTTTATTGGAACACAGTCACACCCATTAGTTTATATATTGTCTGTGGCTGCTTTCACATTATAAGGGCACAGTTGAGAAGGTGTGACAGACTGTTTGGTTTGTAAAATCTAAAGTATTTATTATCTGGCACTTTGCAGGAAAAAAAAAATGATGATTTTGGTATAGAACGTTCTGTCCAAAAAAGTAAAAAACAGCTCTTTGATGTGGTCTAAGTTATTTTTGTTGAGGGAATTAGATGTGTGATTGATTTTCATGATTTATATGGTTTTTTGAAGATTTTGCAAATCTTTTATATAGAGTTATTGTTCCATTTGAGTGAAATGAAAATTTTATAATGCCTACGACTTCAGCGGGGCTATGATTTTATTGTGTCATTTACAACAGCTGTTTCTGGGGAAGATTATAATAGCTAATGGGAAAACACGAAGTAATATAGTTAGTAAAACATGATATAATATTAGGAAAAATTAGTAAAATAAAACATTGGTTATGCTTGGGCTGTAGCTTTTTTGGAAGGAAGAGTATAATGACAGTAAGTATAAAAACATGATGTTCCTTAATTAGCTTTAAACATAATAGTTTGAGGAATATATTTAATGCACAGATGTGCACATATGGTCCATTACACTGTTAATTTAAACTTTGAAGCTGCCAAAAGTTTTAGTTATTAGGGAAATAGTGAACTTTCATCTAATGATCACATTAAACCTTAATAAACTTATGTTTTTATTGTTGTTTTCAACTTGGAGAACATTTAAAAATAGCAGGCCTGTATTGTGGGATTCATTTAATATAATTATTGAGTGTTTCAAGAATCAGCACTGTTCTAGGCACTCGGATTACAGCACTGAATAAAATAAAATACTCAATAAGTGCTTCCCATTGGTGTTTTTGCAGGAGAAAAAACTCAATATACTTTTGAGCTTACATGGGCTGGAGCAGGAAGCAAATGAGCACTCAGCAACTCAGTTATTTATTGAGCTATACCAAATGCTCTTTGAAGTCCTGATCATATAACAGTTAGTAAAGCAAATTTTTGTCTTTTAAAAGTAGCTTATGTTGCAGTTGGAAAAGAGATGTGCCATGTAAGTTGAGTAACATGCTATGAAGAGGATGAAAGAAAGGTCTTGGGAGAGGTGGGGATGTTATTTTGGATAGGTGGTCAAGAAAGATTTCTCTGATAAGGTGATGTATGAGCAGAAACCTGAATGAAAGGAGGAGGTAATGAGTGATGGGATATTTGAGGGAAGAACATTCCATGCAGGGGTAATAGCAGTGTGAAAGCACTGGGATAGGTGTATGTTTGGTTGTTTAAGGGCAAAAAAGAGAAGCCAATGTTGAAGGAGCCAGAGGGAGATGTGTTTGCTTTCTGCTTAATGCATGGCTCTGAGTATGTATCTGAGGAGAGGTACATGGGACCAAGCTAAATTCTATGTGAAGTGACAGCAGAATAGGAGTAGTAAGGGTCTGTTGAAGATGTCCCTTGATCAGAAGTCAGGAAATAATAGAGTTAATCTGCTCATTGTTCCTCAAATTAAATCTCACTTCTGTGAATCTCTTTGTGATTTGCTCTTTCAAAATGGAATTCTGCATGGTATAGTCCAGTGCCCTGAAGCCTGTATAAATTGTTGAATTTATGGTGTGCCAATACCCATTACGGGGTGGCCATCCGGTGAATTTGTAACAAAGAGTATGAGGTTTGGAATAAATGGGTAAGAAAGTTTGACTAAAATGAGAATAACAATTCACATTCAATTAAAATGTGCATAGCCTGCAATAATTTTTTATTGTATTAGGGTTAAGGGAAGAGTAGAAGTAGGATAATAATTAATAGTTGTAAATTTAAAAGTCAGCTTTATTCCAAGTGTTACTTTTTCCTGGAAGTGTTTTACAAAATGGTCAAATTCCTGAAATCGTAGAAACACTGATCATGATATTTATAACTGAGAGGTTTGCTAGGTAGCTGACCTCAAGTGTGAACTAATTAACTTAGGGCTCGTGTGATATGCTTTAGCAAAAGTGGATATTTAAAAATAATTGACTTCTTTTTTTTTTTTTCATTTCACAAATGACAGTATTTATGGTGTTTTAATTTATTTTAATGTCACCGAAGGACATTTTTATAGTGATTCTTTCAACTTTAACACAGGTAGTTATCAATAAGTGAAATTTTTTCTGGCATAATAGGATTATTAAGCTTATTCACCAAATATATATTTTATAAAGAACATCACTCAGAACAATCATAAGGTTACTATACTTAGAAATAGTACAGGGTTTTGAAAGTCAGCAGTTAGTAATGATTAGTGAAACGCCGTACAGAGACAAGACAAATGTGTAGCATTTGAGCAGTCTTTCACTGGGAAGGCGGGCACCTGCATGGAAACAGATTGGGTTAAAAAAGTTCTTTTGCAAAGACTTACTGGAGTTGAGGATGCATTTTTTCCTTTGGAATAATAATATATATGGTAATTTGATTTTCAGGCAAACCCAAAATGTATTAGAAATGTATATATATTTCATGGATTTTTAGAGGACTCTGGTATAGTTTTTAGCAGATCTAATTTCCAGTAAAAAGCTATAGCTTTTCTTTTCCTTGGTGTACATGTGTTAGTAGGACACACCTTCTTGAGTCTGTTCAGGATTACTATTTCATTTTGCTTTCTGTGTTGCTCTGTGTTTGTGGTGGGTGAGGTAGTCTTTGTTCCTTGAGGAGTTGCTGTATGAGTCGAGTCTATAAGTGAGGCCATTATTGACATCCTCAAACACTGAATTCTGTCACTAGCTCTTCCCAGGGCAGCAGGACTTACCCATGAATCCCTATGCCCTTGATTATCAGCCACAGGAAGACAAGGTGATGGGGAAGGCCGTGTCCCTGGCCACCCATTTGTTCCCCATTTTATTTTATTTTATTTTATTTTATTTTATTTTATTTTATTTTATTACTTTTTAAAGATTTTATTTATTTATTCATGATAGAGAGAGAGAGAGGCAGAGACACAGGCAGAGGGAGAAGCAGGCTCCATGCACCGGGAGCCCGACGTGGGATTCGATCCCAGGTCTCCAGGATCGCGCCCTGGGTCAAAGGCAGGCGCCAAACCGCTGCGCCACCCAGGGGTCCCTGTTCCCCATTTTATAGGACATTAGGAGGTGGTGAAGACCAGGCACAGTGGGCTGGGACCGGTGGGCTCTCTTTACCTACAGCCCTATGCATGTCTTGTGAAGATTCCTTTGCCTTAATTCTGCTACTTTATCGAGGAATACCTAGTGTGGGGAGACAAAGCTGTTTTGTCATGGGTCTTGGCTAGAATGTTGTGTGGTAGAGGAGAAGGCAAGGGGAAGGAAAAAAAAATCATGCAATCTAACTTGTTTAGCTTTATTACATTATGGTTGTGGTTTTTTTTTTTTTTTTAACCCTTTTCTGATGAATTTGAAGTAATTTTCAAATGCTGATAGGTTGGTCCAGTCAGCTTCTGCCTACTCTTCACTCTTAAATTTCTTTGAAAAATATCCTATAATTCAAATTTTCATAAAACTAGACACATTTTTCTCCTTATTAGACCTGACTTTATTTCACAGTTAACATTTTACTTTTATTTACTCAGACCTGCATATTCATTAAATTTAGCCCCCTAATTTTATAGGAAACAATACCCTCAAACAAATAACTATATTTAAATATATATGTGTATAACTCTGTTTATGTATATTATTGATATATATTATACAAAGTAATAAATAATCCAGGAGTACAGCATCTGTCCCACCTGCTGCTGTTCTCTTTATGATGTGAAGCGATGAGTCACATGAGTAATTGTATTACTTGTATAAAGTACTTGGAAGACAGTTTCACTTGCCTAAGTCCTGAGCTGCATGTCATAAAGATGAAAAGTTTGAGCCATCTGTTACTTCAAAAAAAAAAAAAAAAGAAAGAAAAAGAAAAAATTACCCTAGTATACCACCTGGTGTTTAACTAGGCCTTGGGATGTGTTCCAGTTACAGCACTGCTTCATTGAACAAATATTGGGGTGAGGAGTGGGTAGGGTTTGGTGATTACTTCTGTGACTTGGGAGGGGCCTTTTTCACTGAGTCTTGAACAATGTTATTTGGATCTTTGTTATTTCCTATTGTGTTTTGCCTGTCATTAAAAACAATTTTGTCTTAATTTTGAAAATTGGATGTGAGGAGTAACATTACAACAAAAACAACATTATACAATGATGGAGATAATGTTCTGTGCAGCATGATTTAATTTGGAGCAGGGGATGGCCACCTGCTAGGCCTTTGTTCTTGTGGCAGTCTGGCAAGTGGCCCCAGTGTTTTGGTTTTTTCCTTGGTCACGTGGCTGTTGAGATCTGCCTGGGTTCGCGGCAAGCCATTAATCTGGTAGCCCAGAACGGTGGTATATTTGACTGCTGGGTTTTTGAATTAAGACAACAAATCCCTTTTAAAGTTATTATTCAGCAATCACAGAATGCTTTTAATGTGTTGATATAACATCTGAGTCTTTACATTTTATCTAGGGGTAGCTTAGTCTTATCTGCAACATAAAAAAAAAAAAAACAACCTAGTAGTATTTGGCATTCTGGTAAGTAGCTACCATATAGCACCTGTCTGCTTACCTACTGTGGTGGGGGTAATTCTGTAATTCAGTCACTAACTGGGAACACTTTTGAGAATGACAGCCACTAATAATAATGCTGGTATAAGAGGCATAGGCAAAGACGAATGGTTGTTCTATTTCTAAGGCATGGTCTTTTTTACCATCTGCTGTGAGCAAGAATAACCAAATATTTCATATGTATTTAAGGATAATTCCTATATTTAAATTTCATTAATTGTGACTGATACGGTCCTTGATATAAAGTAGGTGCTCAAATCAATATTTGCAAATTGAATAAATGTTCACATTTAAAAAACTAAAACTTCCTGCCAAGTATCTTTAAAAATGTGCATTTTAAAACAGCTTTGGATTAAAACTCCTATTTTCCTGATACTCAACTTCAGTGTCAGGCTTCCCCATCGTGATGCTATTTTTTTTTTTTAAGATTTTATTTATTTATTCATGAGAGATACAGAGAGAGAATGAGAGGCAGAGACACAGGCAGAGAGAGAAGCAGGCTTCATGCAGGGAGCCCAACTCGGAACTCGATCCTGGGTCTCCAGGATCACCTCCTGGACTGAAGGTGGCGCTAAACTGCTGAGACACCTGGGCTGTCCCTGATGCTAACTATTGACTCATGATTTGAACTCTGAAATCATTTTAGGATGTAGTATATTATAAGGATAGGGAAACACTTAAAAATTGCAGTTGCCTAGGGAACCCTGGGTGGCGCAGCGGTTTGGCGCCTGCCTTTGGCCCAGGGCGCGATCCTGGAGACCCGGGATCGAATCCCACGTCGGGGTCCCGGTGCATGGAGCCTGTGTCTCTGCCTCTCTCTCTCTCTCTCTCTCTCTCTGTGACTATCATAAATAAATAAAAATTAAAAAAAAAATTGCAGTTGCCTATCATTCTGTGTAAAATAAGTTAAACTGTGTACTAGTAGAGGGAGCCATTTAGTCAAGTGCTTATTATGACTTATCCTGGTAACTTACTTTTCCTTATTACTCGAAGTTGTTAAGCAATTTATTGACTAACTAGCAATTTCTTAAATTTCTTTTGAGAAAATCAGGAAGCTAAGTCAATCAATTTAGTTGTCTTATAGTATTTTGAGACTTTCATAGGATGGAAAGATTGAGATTTTGGATAAATTTTTTATGCTAAATTTTAATCTTGTGTTTATCAGTTTGGAAACTTTGAATAATTTTCTTTCTTTATAAGCCCTTATTTATTTCTGATAAGACAAGAAAAGGATGCAGGAATTTTTCTTCTTTTCTCTCTGAGGTAATAATGGTGTTTGTTGCCCATCTGGCCATCTCATGAAGCGAGTTGGATTTATTTAGCTCAACACTGGAATGTGGGTTACAGTATTGGGGGGTTTTGAAAAGTCAGTTGTGGTTTAGAAGGACTCTGTGATGTGGTTTGGGAACTTTGGTGTTTTCTTCTGGTCTGAGGTAGGTGTTTTTAAAAGAGAGGTGCCAGAAGATCGCTGGTTCTAGACCATGTGAATTGATCGATTTACATCCCATTTATCCTGGTCTCTGTTTCTAACATGAAAGAGTTGAAACAGATGCTGTTTTACCTCCATTACTTTATCCTTTGTGTGTGCATATGTGTCTTGGATGATTTCATAGTCTTGTTCTGTTTGCATCTTTCCCTTTTGCTTTTCCACCATTCTGATCTGATTTCTTTCTCTTGATCTTTTAGTTTAGTTTTTTTTTTTTCTTCGTGTTTTGGCCTTGCCTCTTTCACCTGAGTGAAATTGTTCATGAAGTCTTCTCATTTGTCTCGACCCCAGTTGTTTATAATATTCAGATATTGGTCATGAGGGAGCTTGCTTGTGTGCTTCTGACTTTTCTATACAGTAGAATTAAATTCATGAGGAAGATATTTATTTACATGTTAATTATCTTTCATTCTCTATTGCAGGGAGGCTCCAAGGCAGGCATTCTGCTTTGTTAACAGCTATATCCCCAAAGCCTGAAAGTATGCTGGGCACCCAGTAACTATTTTTTAATAAATGATAGATTAAAGTGAATTAAAAAAAAAAAAGGTAGGGGGAACACCTAGCTGGCTCAAGTCTGTCATGCAACTTGTGATCTTGGGGTCATGAGTTCCAACCCCACACTAAGGGGTAGATTGTACTTAAAATTAAAAAAAAAAAAAAAAGTATAGCTTTCTGATAGTTTACCAAATCAGATTATTATTAGGGAGAGTCATAGAGCTACTTTGCTCTGTAGAACACCTTTTGATCCTTAGCTGGTATTTGAACCATTTAATGAGGGAGAAAGTACTTTGGAGTGATTCTTGTAATAATGTAGGTTTATAGTCTTTCCTTTCTAGCACTTATAATCCCTCGACTTGGTTTTACTGCTTTTATCAGTTAGGATCCTTTTTGTTGCAAGTAATAGAAATCTCAGCTAAAACTCACTTAAGCAATAAAGAAGTGGGTTATTATCACAACGAGTCCAAGAAGACTTTGGAGTGGGTTGACTGAACTCAGGTGTTGTCCTAAGAGGGCCAGGTTCGTTTTGCTCTTTCTCCTGCCCCTTTTGCTGTCTTGGCTTCATCCGTATAGCTTGTTCTTTCTGTGATTGTGAGTGCAGGAGCAACAGTCGAGTCTGTACATTTCTTGTTCATATCTAGAGTGGAAAAGACTGGCTTTTCTTTCCTTGAAGACCTGGGTGTGACCTCCTCATGTCTCATTGGCCCACGTTGACTTGAGATTGCTCTCCCCTGAACATTGGCAAAGGAGGTAGAATTGTAGCATTTGGCTTCGACTACTAAACATCTCAAGTGAAATAAATGTTGGTATCAACTGCAGTATCCATTAAAATCCCATGTGAATTAACCTTTATAAATAACATTTTTAAAGACTGTTGATTTCCTGAACTCCGAGATAAGACTTCCCAGAGTAATTAGGTTCATAACCAAGAGGATGCTAGGTGAAGTCAACATTATCATCATAATTACTTCATTAGGGAAATTACAGCATTTAAATGAAAAAAGTGAAAATTTTTGTTCTGTCTTCCCAGGTTTGTTAAAAAGACGTGCCGCATTGTTTCTGTAGAGTAGAAAGTAGATACGTAGAGATTGGTTGGAGCTATGACTCTCCCGTAACTGTGTTTGCACTGATAACAATTGATATGTTTAAATTATTTAAATAAAATGAAATCTTGTTGACTAGAAAAGTGGAAAAAGATA
Organism: Canis lupus dingo; assembly: GCF_003254725.2. Taxonomy (NCBI): domain Eukaryota; kingdom Metazoa; phylum Chordata; class Mammalia; order Carnivora; family Canidae; genus Canis; species Canis lupus. The sequence goes on from NC_064277.1 coordinate 19,403,409, forward strand.
ACCAGGACATAGTGAGGCTTACTTTAAAAAATAAGTCAATATATAAGGTAATGTGCATCTGTCACCTCAATTTACTAAAAGGTTTCTGATTTACTTGAACATACAGTAATGGATTATTTTTGTTTGGTGAAGAAATTTTAGTAAATGTTTAATAAGCAGCATGGAAGCATTAGGATATTGTGAAGAAAAGCCCCGAATTAGGAACTGAAATCCAAATTTCTCTAATTTTTCCACGGACATAGTAGGAAAGGATGGTTTCATTTGGGTCAGTGTGTTCATTCACCTGTTCCAGACGATCTAGTTGCTTCTGGGACTTGAGAGGAGTTGAATACTCCTTCACCCTAGAGTGGAATGTCCCACCTGATGAAAATCTCCTGGCCCACTTCTCTAACAAAGACCTGAGTACAGATACTTTTTTGGTTCAGGTTTTAAAGGGAAGAGATCATTTTTCTCCCTCAGAAGGTAAAGGGTCTCCTATGTACATTCTATATTCTGTGAGCACTCCCAAGTGCTTCTTTTTGCTTTAACTAGTAGAGACTAATGTTAATTTGTCTCTTACTCTTGTATTCCATCCTCCGGCTCACTTCTCCAAACCCCATTTTCCTAGTTTGCAAAGTAAGCATCTCTCTTTCAATACCAGATTCTTCATGAGGCTTGATGGCATGAGGCAGCACATGCTGTGTGTGTGAAAGTTGTTCTGATGGGGGTCCTGGCTGGCTCAGTCAGTAAAGTATGTGACTCTTGATCTCAGGGTCATGAGTTCTAGCCCCATGTTGGGTATGGAGCCTACTTAAAAAAAAAAAAAAAAAAAAAAAAAAAAAAAAAAAAAAAGAAAGTTGTTCTGGAAAAATCTAAAGCAGAATGTTCTCTAGAAATATGATGGATAGTTGCAAAGGACCATCCCATAGACTCCTGTCATTCATCTTAGAGAGACATGTACGTCTCTTTAACCTATCATCTTTTCTTTTCTTTTCTTTTCTTTCTTTTCTTTTCTTTTCTTTTCTTTTCTTTTCTTTTCTTTTCTTTTCTTTTCTTTCTTTTCTTTTCTTTTCTTTTCTTTTCTTTTCTTTTCTTTTCTTTTCTTTTCTTTTTTTTCTTTTCTTTTCTTTCTTTTCCTTTCTATCTTTTCTTTCTCCCGCTCTTTCTCTCTTTTCTCTCTCTCTCTCTCTCTCTCTCTCTCTCTCGTTGGTTGGTTTGATTTTTTTTTCCTGTCAGAGTCTTAGTTATAGTGACCTGTGTATTCAGACCTTGATACCTTAGTGTGAGGGGTTGGAGTTTGAACACTGCAAACTGGAGGTGAAGGAAAGGAAACTGAATGTATTGCCTGTTTTTTAATAGTTTATTATTCTGACTTGTAAAAACCACAAGCTTTCCCTCGTATCACAGTTTAACATGTTGAATATACGAATGAACCGGAACTTAAAATATTATAGTGAAACGTTTTTCCTTACATTTTTATTTGCTGATTTTCAAACCTACTAGAGGAAGTTTCTTCCTGTATCAGCTGGATGTAAAAAAATAAAACTGCACATAGATTGCAGCTCTTTGGGGGGAGTTTTCAAAGAAATTTTACTTTTTTCTCATAAAAAATGTAGATGTTTGGAAAAAGAATTGCTAATGATATAATTCGCTACATGGTGTTATTTTGCATGAACCTTGTTGAATTTCAGCGGGAAGTACTACTTTTGGGGACAGATATTTCCTATCATAACTGGAGAATTTTAGTGCTAGGATCAGCCTAAGAGTTCATCTTGTTTTACCATTTCCACACATGTATGAGGAAGTGAGCTCGGAGCGGGAGATGTGTCTGACTGTCAGTTCACGGCACAGCCAGGACCCAAGTCGGGTCTCTGGGCCGTCAGTGTGGGCGCTCCTCCTTGAGCCCCCCCCGCCTTCCGAAACTCACTGTTGTGCATAGAAGAAAGGACCAGTGAATCTGTGCACACAGTGTGGCACAGCAGACAGGTGTGTGTTCTGTGCACTCTTCAACGCTTTTAATTTTCCCGTACTTTCCATGGTAGAGATGAGAATCGGTCACCACAACATACAGAAAATACACAGGTTCTCTTGGGTACTCTCTTTGAAATCTCCTCCCCAAGAATTCTGAAATATTTGCTCTTTTCACTGTCATCCCAGTGACCTCTGACAAGAGTGGTCCGAGGACAGAAAACAATTTTGTTTCTTTAAGCCTGCATTGGGGTTCTTCCCGCCAACTGTGACATCCTGTTTATGTGCCAGGGGTTAAAACCACTTTCGGGTGGCTTCTGAGATATATAGGAAGGTTCAAAAGACTTTAGAGACAGCCACCACAGTTTTATTTTTCTTCCCCTTTTTGTTGACTGGGGAATTTCTGATTATTTAGTTCTAGAGGATTTTTTTTTATTAGGTATTTATCCTTAACTTCTTTATTATAAAATGCAGTAAGAAAGTTAAAAGTCACAGGACAGCATAGAGGTTAGTGAATTATTTTTTTAAGCCAGACATCCTTGTAGCTAGCACCCAGTTTAAGATATAGTACATTGCTTATCCACACTGTCAGCTGTGGCCATGTTTCCCTCCCTGCCTCCACAAGTGACCAGGCCCCATCTTGACCTTGCTGGTAATTGCCTCTTCGGCTTGGTCACCCACATTTTCTTTTTAGACACTGAAGTTCAATCTTGCCTATTTTAAAAAGCCTGATACATGTTTTCTAATCTCTCTTCCTCAGTTTACCCGTTAAAGAGCCTGGGCCATTTGATGTGTGGGCTGCACACAGTCTGGATTTTGCTGATTGCACCCAGAGTGCAACTCACGGTGCTCCTCTGTCCTCTATTCTTCCTGCACATGGGCAGCGGGTAGCAGAGCCTTGGCAGGGCTGTGGGTTGTATTGCATTGTTCCGTCTTGTCAGAAGGCTCACTAGGTATGTTTGTTTCTTGATGCTACCAGCCATGGATGCTTCATGTCTAAACTCATCCTTTGCGGTTTGGAAAATGGTGATCTTTTGTTTAATTCCCTTTTTGTCAAAAATTGGCTGTAATTTATAAGACAATTCCCCTCATCTACTGTTTTATTTTATTCATTAGTAGAGTTCACAGGGAAAGGCACAGTACATTTTAGATTATTTACCTGGTTTCCAAGATAATGAATTAGTTTCTTGTGATTCTCAGAAGGTGACAGATAACTGCCTTTTTTCTTTTTTTTTAATTTTTTTTTTTTTTTAATTTATGATAGTCACACAGAGAGAGAGAGAGGCAGAGACACAGGCAGAGGGAGAAGCAGGCTCCATGCACCAGGAGCCTGATGTGGGATTCGATCCCGGGTCTCCAGGATCGCGCCCTGGGCCAAAGGCAGGCGCTAAACTGCTGCGCCACCCAGGGATCCCCCTTTTTTCTTTTTAAAATATGATTAGAAACTCATGAATTGGACTTCATTGAATCGCCATTCTTACCCAGGTTCAAGCTGTTCCATCTTTGGCTACTGTGCCCCTTTCAAGTTGGCTTTTGAGTCCTTGTGACATGACCCTGGTCCTGTTTGACAACCTACTTGTTCTCAGGCAGTATGAGAAGATGTTCTAGGCTCATCCTGTTCATCACCCATCCCAGACCTGGGATCAGCTCTGGTTTCTTTAATGGAAAATGGCATATCATAACCATGCCTGGGTCCTTTGCTTCTTGTGTTCATCTTTGTTTCTAGGCCTTTTCAGTCTTTTCAGCACACACACTGTCACACACAAATTTTAAGACAATACCTCATGGGTTCATGTTGATATTTCCAATTTACATTTAGGACTACAGGTTGTTTTGTTTTGTTTTTAATCTCCTTCCTTCTTCACTGAGAATCCTAGTTCATAAGGACATTGGGGATGACAGAATTGGGATTATCCTGTAGTCCTCATGAGTTTTATCCCATTTTACACATACACACAGTTTCAGAATAATAATACATGCACATATACCATTATTATGATGACTGAAAAAAGCTAAAAAGATTTTTTGTCAAATCTTCATTCTCTCCCTGAATATTTACAGTGGGAGTTCTGTATCTACATTGTCAAAACATACAGCCATTACATACTCTCTCTCTTAACCCTTATCTGGTATTTATTCCATAAATAATCATATGTTAGTGCTTGCCGCTGGATAATATGTAGATATCCTTATGTAACTATCCTTTTAGTTAATTTGTTTGGTTGTTTGAAGTGCATTTCTAATAGGTTCTTTAGGAAGGGCATCTGGGAACAACAGTCCCTTGGTTGTGGCATGTAGATGATAATGCTCTTTATACTTGGAAGTCAGTTTTGCTGGATATAAAATCCTTAGGCCACATTTTCGTTCTGGCCTAGTGCAGTCCCTTCAAAGTCCAGGGGCAATGTAATATTTTTCCCCTTAGAAGTCATGTGCTCTTTTTTGCCTACTTGCTCAAAGGAGTTTTTTCTTTTTCCTCAGGGTCCAGTGATTTTATTAGAATTTGTCTTGGTGCTGGTTGTTCTGGGGCAATATTCTCAGGTGCATAGTATGATCTATGTGAATATATAGTGAAATCTCTTAAAATTTTCCTATGTAAGTTTTCTTAAATTAATATTTTTAGTATTCTTTCCTTTGCCTTAGGTTTTTTTTGTTTGTTTATTTTCCTCTTCAAGAGCTTTTCTTATTCATATGATGGCTTGTCTTTGCCTATCTTCAATAATTGCTACTTTATTCCTAATTCTGTGGCCTTGCCAAACTAACTTATTAGGTTTAGTAGCTTTTTGGTAAATTCCTCTAGAATTTTACATATACTCAATCATTTCACTTATGACAAAGCTCTTTTAATGCCCCTGCACCCGGCCCCCTTCCTGGATTGTACCCCTTTTCTTTCCTTCCTGCACTAGCTGGCACCCCCAGGACAATATTGAATACAAGTGGTAAGAGTGGGCATCCTTTCCTTGTTTCTCATTTATGGAGAAAATCTGTTAGCTCTTGGCTTATTATAGATATTCTCTGTCAAGCTGAGGAAATTCTCTACTGATTTTAGTTTGCAGAGTTTTTTTTTTTTTTTCATGAATTGATATGGAATTTTGTCAACTGCTTTTTCTGCTAGTGAGATGATAAGTTGATTTTTCTTTGTCAGTATGTTAATATGGTAAATGTGGTTCTGTTTTTGGAGCTTTGACTCTAATTGTTTAGGGGATGATAGAAGGGATATATAGAATCATGAGTGCCTTCCTTTTGGGAATAGGGTAGGTGCTGGTCTTTTATAGGTGTGGTGATTTGGAGTCCTTGTGGTAGCTTGAGGTCATTTGATTGCACATTTCTGCTTGGTTGCAGTGCTAATATGGGCCCATATATAAGAGCTCCTTTATATTGAGAGCTGTGCTTGTAGCCTTAATTTATAGTTCACTCTGGAAGCCAATTGCTGTGAGGGCAGGGGACTTAAATCATTGTTTGTGCATCTTTTATTAGACTGGTTAGCTTTTCTCAGCTCCTTTCACCTCTGACTTCCGGATTTTCTTTGGAAGAGTTGCCTTGTTTTTTCTTTTTAAATTGTATCCAGTTTGCTCCACGATTTGGGTTACTCACAGTCTTTTTTCCTAGTTCTCCATCAATGCTATGGATTTACGTGTGTGTGTGTGGTTTCTCTTCTCAGTAGAATTTTGGTTATTCGTTCATTGGTTATCTCATCTCTGGGATCAAAATACATAATTTGGCTTTATCTTTTAGAAACACTCGGAAGATGATAATTCACAATCCTCTTGATAGCAATTGTTCCCGTTAGAACTTGCTTTTCTACAGTTATTCTGAATATAATTTTCTTATATTTTTCAGGTCCGATTTCTTTTGTTTCTAATTTCAAATTAACAAATTTTAAATATTATTCATGTCAGCATAACCATTGTTTTCTGTATGTATAAAAATATAGATAATTTGTAGTATCTTGTTTATTGGTTCTGAGATTGAAAGCAGGTAACCTCAGCCTTGTGGAGTGTTGGTTCTTTCATTTATGTATGTATGTATATATTCATGTCTATGCATCAGTAAAATATGCAGTTACTTAAAAGAGAAATTGACTACATTCAGTAGAATCCAGAGAAAAATCTCCAGAGGGATATGGAACTTCAAAATTAACCACAGATGTTGCTTCTAGTCTTAATTAAAAACCATCCTAAGAACAACATGCTTTGTTTGTACAGGTAGAGGATTATGCAGTTAAAGCAAACCTAATCTTTCTCCTCACCCTCAGCATTTATAACTTTGCATCCGAAATATACTTGCTACATTGTGATTGTTCAATAACTGTTAGTTGATTATATAAAGCTTGTTAATTGTGGCCAGTCCTATGTATTGTTTTCTTGTATACACACAGCGTTTTCGTTGCTATTGCTGTTCCTCCTAGGGGCCTTGAACATAGAAGAGGTGCTCTGAACATGTTCTCTTATGTGCCTCAGAGGGAGCACATATTCTTCTTTTATATGAGTGCTGAGCTTTTGTTTCTTCATACTACACAGTGGTATTAATGAAGAAAACCTATTTTTTTTGTTGTATTTTACAGTATATTTTCATTTGTTAAGGTCATGTTGCTAAATGGTGAGTGCCATTTGCTTGGTTATTTCCTTTGATAATTTGAATTGATGTGAGTGTGAATGGTATTGTGTGATGCTAGTGTAAGTGCTGTGACATTTGTCTTTTGGTTGGCATTGCAAACAGTGGAAGCCTGATAGCACCCCCTCTCCCCATTACATTTTGTCCATTTATGTTGGTATTAGGGCATTTTTCACATAGAATAGAGGGCAAATGTGTGTTTCACTGAAATTGCTTTTCCTTCTGGAACTAGAAGTGAGCCAGTAGCTCCAAGATTTGTCTGTGACCAACTATGTTAGGTGCTCCTGTAAAAAGAAAATTTTTTGCCTGGTGAAGTTAAAAAATAGTTGCATTTGTTATCAATAGCTTTCTTATCTAGGGTCAGATTCAGCATAAGCAGTAGCTATAATACTTTTCTGAAGATGTAAAGTCAATAGATTTTTTTTTTAAGAAGGAGTATTAGAAGGGACAAAGAGAGTTAAGAAGAAAATCGTGCTGTTTATAAACACTAAGAAAATAATTCTTAAGGATATGATGATAATTCTTATAAACTGTTTATTTAATCTGTGAGAGTGAAAATCCTTTTAGTTACCATAAAATTCAAGTTTAGATAAACGGTATTGACACTAATTATGTGTGGCTCATCTGACTGGATCATCTGTTTCTGATGATGAAAAGGATTCCTGTTAAATGGTGGCTTTATTAAATTTTAAGAGACATGAGCATGGCTTGTTAACCACAACTTTAGTTATTGATTGATTCTAGCATTATTTCCTGGTCTTAGCTTTTCTTTCACTTATTAAATTGAAAGAAGTCTTTTGAAAATCTATTCTGAGGTGTGTAAAGTGAATCACATCCTGGCATTGTCCTCAAGGGGCTCGTAGTCTTGTAGGGGTAGAGATGTCTGTTGCAAGAACTATAGTACTATAAATCAGTGCTGAACGTTATAAATCGTTTGTCACAAGAACAGGACAGATAATTTAGGACAATGATTTTTCTGAATTAGCTAGTTCACCTAGAATATGTTAAAAATGAGTTGTTGATGGTGCCCTGAGATACTAATATTCTTTGCCTCCTGCTCCTCCAGTGAAACCTCTCCATCGTTTGAGTTAAGCTTGCTGAAGCCCAGTTAAGGCAGTTAGAAGGAAGTTTCTCTTCTGTTGCCTCATTCTGTAGGCAGGGATTCCATGACTGTATGAGTTAGTCAGGGAGACAACGCATAGTCTTACTTGGCCTACCTTTTTTATTGTATTGTTTTAAATAACAAAGTGCTTTTGTCCCCCCTTCTCCAGGGCATCAGTCTCTTTACATTAACCAATGCTTCTTTGTAAGAGTGGCTTTGAAAAAGGCATAAAATTTTGAAAAATTTTGTCTAGCAACTTTTTATTATAAGTGTCTAATAACTAATACGTTTCTAATAACTTTTTAGTCAGACTGTATCAGCCAATTCTAAGTGCATGTGGGTCTTCCCCCAGAAACCTGGTTGGGATCTAGCGGTATTCCAATCCGAGTGGTATTCAGGATGGATGAGAAAGAAGCCCATGAGCACATTTTCCTTCCGAACTTTGATCCCTTTAATTCAGTTTGTAGCCGGAACCGGAAGTATCTATTTCCGGTTATTCCTTTCTCAAAATATAATGTAGATTCCTGTTGTAATTTAATTTTTGTTCCTCTTGGTAAATGTGATAATTAAAGTACAGTGAGATGTGCAAATTGGACAGTGAGTTGAATGTAAGAGCCCATTGGGGCATCTCTTCTCAGTGTCACTTTATTCAGGCCTTCTGATACACTCAGAGTCTCTTGAGATTCCTTTCTTACTTTCCTTCCCTTCCTCTCATTTCTTTCCTCTGTCCAAAGGTATCACCACCTAAAGTGTTTGTTAGGAAGACAGTGTCAGGATACTGATCTTATGGGAGGTCAACTAATTACAGATTGGCTTTTCGTTTTATGAAATGAATTCTTCATAATAGGATTTTATCTGTCAGAACCTTAGGTTATTTTTGGTGTTAATCCTTTTAAAGAAGGAATGTTTTACTTGCTTTAATTAGCTTACCAAGGGAATGATTGATTCAAATGGTAAGTGTTGGGAAAGTCTTAAATGCAGTTTTAAAGGTGGTGAAGTGTCCTCTCCAGTGGACACATTTTCATGGACCTCACTCCTCTTACTTTCCCTTGGATCAGAAGTTACACAGAAATACCATTGAACCTTAAACTTCATAACGCAGGGGAGGGCAAAAAAACCCGAAACAGAACAAAATGGGGCCTGGGAATCAAGCTCATAAAAGATGGGTTAATAGGGATGCCTGGGTGGCTCAGTAGTTGTCTGCCTTTGGCTCAGGGCATGATCCCAGTTCAGGGATTGAGTCCTCCATCAGCCTCCCTGTGAGGAGCCTACTTCTCCCTCTGCCTATGTCTCTGCCTCTTTTTGTGTCTCTCATAAATAAATAAAGAGAATATTTTTTTAAAAGATGGGTTAATAGGGAAAAATAGATTTAGGTATGCTGGGGTAGTTCATAAAGAAATGTGACTCAAGCGAGAGGTTAGAATTTGCAGATTATATACCATCTTAACAAAGGTGATAAGGAATAGAGAAGAGTTTAGATAAAAGAGAAAGGGCTTGGGGTTTCTTAGGGAAAGGAGATTTATGGTAAGGTGATTAGGAAATGCATGGAAAATCAGGGTTGTTTAATAGGGCTGGTTATGCATGAAGAGTCAGGCAGTCTGAGTTGTTTCTGGAGTAGTTCTCTTCCTGGTACTGGACTGGACGGGGGCTACCTTTACAAGTGGAAATTTACATCCTTCTTCTGGCCCAACTGGAAAGGGGGTCTCTTTTCCCAAACTTGCTGTTTCTTAATTCCCTTGAGCTCAAAATAATCTTCATGCTAAAGTGCTGTATTTTGTGGTGGCATATTCTGATCCTCTCCAATGACTAAAGGTTCTAGGTGACTGTTAGCATTACACCAGATTTTAGGAGGCTTGCTAATCCTTTATTTAAGCCTGTAATAACTTCTCCATTTGAATTTGGAACACCAGTTTTCTTTTGCAGTAATCCGTTACAAATATACTAATATTAAGGTTTTATAATATATACAACATATTAGTATAGTGCTACATGTGTATGACTTATATATTTATGCATCTGGATTATTCCCCTTCTGCCCCCTTTTTTTAACTGGTGAGTTCTCTAATTAAAAGTTTTGGTGGCTACTTTAAGTCTGTAAAAAGTCTGTAAATGTAGTTGTCCTTATTAGTATACCAAGCTTGTATTTAAGGTGTCCATTCGTATTTCTGTTCAATTTGTATATTTCAGGTTTTTCAGTTCTTTTCAACTTCATGTACATTTCTTAAAACACAAATTCCTCTTGATATCTGACAAGCTTCTAGGCATATACTGTACACATAATAGTCACAAAATATTTCACTAATGAATTTGTGAAAATTTTGTGTAAAATGAGGTTGTTGATTGGTCATCATTTACTCCAGAAGTTTCATAGATTCATTGCATAGCAGTTAGGAGTTAGGATGAGAGAGTTGAGTAGACAAGTTAGAAATGACATGTTGAGAAGTAAGAGCCAACACAAAAGGAAGATAAGAATCCATCTGTATAGCTTCCCGAGGTTATTTATTATGGAGCCACAGTCTTACAGATCTCAGTAACCCCAGGTATGGACATCATTATATTGAAGCAAAGGGCAGCAATGGATGACTGCCTGTCCTGTCTTTACTTTGGCCTTGGGCAAGCTATTTCATCTTTCTGATCCTCCATTTTCTCTTTTACAAAATGAAATCACAGGGTTAGAAAGTTTTGGGTGTCTCTTATGGATGTGAAATTCTGTATCTACAGCGATGAAGACAATCAGCTACAGGTTCAATTAGATTCACCATATTTTGTGCAATAGGAAATTGTGAGCCTGCCATACACATATTTTAGAGATATTAACTTTAGAATGGTTACATATTGTTTTGACCAAACCTGGTTTGGGATGTGGGCTACTGTTAGGGGATAAGACTTTGAGGGTGAAAGAAGGTGAATTTGGGCAAATAAGTGGAAACTATCTGGAGGTGGATTTTAAAAATAAGAACTAATAGACAAAAGCAAGTGATTAAACAGGAAATTGTGAAGTACTGGGCTCCCTGCCTCTGGGGAAGTAAAGCAGAAGCCACATGACCACTTGTAAATGACATTGTAGAAAATATTATTTGGGTAAAATCTGTTCAACCTTGTAACCATCCCATCTAGGAGGAGCTCTACAAGTGTTGGGGAGCTCTTTGAGGCGACCCAAGGTAAGTTAGGAAAGTATATAAGAAGGAACATGCCATGTATGGCCTCCTTGACAGGTTTTAATCCTGGGATGACACCTTTCCAGGAGCTGGTCTGGATTCTGGGGGAGGTCCTCTCTCCTTCCCTGTTGTAGTGGCAAGCTTTAAATACAGTCTTTGTTTTCTTAATTCTTTATCCAACAGAGGTAGCTGTTGTTTACCAGTTGGAACATTTCTTTTCAGGATTTATTCCTTGCATTTGCCTTCTTAATACCTTCTGTGTATACATAGGACATAGTTTCCATTCTGTTCTGTAACTTCGTATTTTCTCCTAACCATGTAATGTAGTCATCTATCCATGTCAGCCCTTGTAGATCTCCAGAAAACTCTCAAATAATAGTGAGCGTTGATAAAGTTTTTACTATATGCCAGCACTTTTTAAAGTGCTTTTTATATATTACCATATTTATGTCTCACAACTTCATGAAATAAGAACTTCTATTAGAAATGAAAAAAAAAAAAAACATAGCGCAGAGAGATTAAGTATTTCACCTACAGTTGCACAGTAAATGGAGGCAGCCTTAGAATCTAGGCAGCCTGGCTTCAGAGTCTGTCAGTCACTTCACTACAGTGTTTCTCAAGCGACTGTGGTGTTCCTTTCTATGCTTCTATCATAGTTCATTGACTCCTCTCTGGTTGGACTTTTAGTGCTATCCTCCCCCTTTTTGCTACTACAACATACCAGGTTCTATTTTAAGTCTAGAAATACTTCTGTAAGAGAGCATACACCCCAATCCTTGTCTTTATGATAAAGTCACACTCTGGGAGGGAGTGCAGATAGGGGACATGCTATTTTTAAAAATTTTGAAAATTGTGTGGGAGAGGAGAAGGTGAGAGGTGGTGTGAAGAAGCAAACAAGCAGCGAAGGGAGTTGATGGCAGTGCCATGGTATGCCACAGGTTTCCTGAAGATGATCCATGAGCAAGGACCTGGCGAGGAAGGGATGAGCACCCTGTGGACTTCTGTACAAAAGTGGATCAGCAGAGGGAAAGGCCTAATGTGGGTGCATGTGTGGCACTTTCCGGGAAGACTTAGAAGGCCTGCTAGCTGGAACAGAGTGGGTGGGGAAAGAGTAGAAGGTATCACAGGAGATGAGAGGGAGCAGGGAAAGGAGGAGGGGTTCCAAAGGGGGCAGAGCCTTGTAGGTCGTTTTGAAGAACTTTGGCTTTTAATCTTTATGAGATACTGATCCATAACATTTTGAGGAGAAGAGTGCTTTGTTCTGGCTTACATTTTACAAAGATCACTCTGTCTGCTGTGTTGAGAGTAAACTATAAAGGGACAAAGATAGAAGGAAACAGGGGAGAAGTGTTACTGGTTAGAGCAGGGTGGCAGCAGGGAAGTGGTTGAAAAATGGTGGTCATCCTTCCGAGGTGCAGTTAGCGGGGTTTGCTGATGGATCGAGTATCAGAGAACAAGATGGATTAAGAATAATTCTGTGATTTTTGAAAGGACAACTGGAAGGATGGATTTGCTATTCGTGGATTTACCATTAACTTGCCCAAGTGTCTTGATGCTGAATTTCTGAATCAAAGAACAAACTTGTGGCTTTCAGTACTTCTGATTCAACCTTTAAGCCACTTGCTTTAGAAACAGAATGGATGCTTGATTGTCTTATGGGATTAGGGTTTCAGTTTTAGAGCAGTGGAAATGTATGTCATGTCAAGCTGGCTTTCCATGTGGCATAACTAGGTGTCATTATTTTTCAGTGTCTGATACTTGGTTTTGCAGATTCAGAAACTTTTTCTGTAGATTGGCCTAGAGTTAAATGGGCCCAGGGACCGATTTCTTAATAGCCAGTCTCACTAATTCAGTTCCTTATGTAGGCATATCTGACCATGGTCAATAGCTGCCAGCATCCCAGAATTAGAAGAACCACCCCACACCCCACATTTCTGGAGGAAATTTCCTGATTTACAGAGGTGAGTGACTTTCAGCAGCTGGCCACAGGATTCAGAGCTAGTTAGGCCTACCTGGTGCTTTCTTACTGTGCTGCTTCCTGTGTCTAGTCTTTTGTCCAGTGTGCAAGAATATCACCCATTTTCTGATTTCCTCCTGCTTCTTCCCAGACTCTCCTGTCTTTGGTCTCACCCCATTCCCCCTATCACTTTTGTCTTGTAGCTTCTTTTAAAAACTTGTGTACACTTCTCACTGAAATTCCCTTTTCTATAATCCAACTTTCCTTATATCCTTAACCTCTTTTTTTTTTTTTAAAGATTTTTATTTATTTATTCATAGAGAGAGAGAGAGAGAGGCAGAGACACAGGCAGAGAGAGAAGCAGGCTCCAAGCAGGGAGCTCGACGCGGGACTCGATCCCGGGACTCCAGGATCATACCCCGGGCTGCAGGCGGTCCTAAACCGCTGTGCCACTGGGGCTGCCCTATCCTTAACCTCTTAACAAAAGTCTGTGTCCTTGGCAGGAGAATAAATCTGTTTCCTATGCTCACCTTTTCTGTTTGTTTGTTTGTTTGTTTAAATTTAAAAAGACAAAATCATTTCTTCAAACAAAATCTTTCACGGGTCTTTGATTCATGAAGCACATAAACACACAGTAACAGGTTGTAGTGGAGGATGAGGAGGAAGACTATGGTACCCTTTGCTTAGCCTCCTCTGCATCTCTGACTGCACCCCTCAGGAACCTCTTTGGGAGTCAGGGTTACATAGTCCTGCTTTGTTGAAAAAAGTACCCTGGAGTCTCTCTGCAGGGATGCATGGTGATTCTCCCACAGGGCTACTCACAGTTCTCCTTGTCACCTCCAGATTTCCGTTCTTCCCCTCTGTGCAAAAGAACCTGGGCTCTAAAGCCCATTTCCTCTTCTCACTAGACTGAACTGCTGGACATCAGGGACTTTTTATCTTTCTTTTTTTGTGTGTGTCTTGGTGTGGGTGAGTGAAGGAGTGACAGAATGAATAAATGAAATGCTGAATTACTGACCTTATTGATAGAAGTTTTAGGTGAACTCAGGAACTTGTCCAGGTAGTAAGCATCATAAAGGAAACCCATTGAAGCTGAACTCACATGGGAATTTCTTGACTGGTTTTGTATGGCCAGTTCATCAGTGTGGTTTGTGGTGCCTAGATACAGTTTGAAGACATGATTGTTTTTTCTGTGATCATCTGCCTCGGGTGTCTGCTCTGCTTGCCACTGTTAAAGATTTTGAGAAATTTTTGCTCTTTGGACTCTTCTGGGTTGCAGTGAAAACTACAACCCTTTCTATAACATTCCTTCTTATGGAGCATAAAATATGTTATGTTCTAGTTTTTGTTTAGTTAAAATACAATCGATTCTTGAGATCCCAAGACTATACCCCCGGTTACTTTGGATATAAATGTCTGCAACTATCCTGAGTTATATATTTGAATACATGTTAGGATGATTTTTTTTTTTTTTTCAGATTGTTAAATCCCATCAAGTCTTAGAGTAACTTTATTTTCAACTTTCGGCAGCCCCTGGCCCAACTCTCAAAGTCTCTCAAAGTCCTGACAGTAGTTATGGGGGTAGACAGTGGCATTGCTACAGGCTACTTCTTTCTTGACTGCTGTTTTCAAATTAGAAAAGGCATCGTGGTTTTTGAAGTTTATCACGCACATAAATCCTTATTTGCTGAAATATTTTTGTGTGTTTCACATGACTACTTGCTTAACTATGAATATATACAATAAGTGTTCTCTTACTTGAATATTTAAGTACAGAGGATACTCACATACAGAGTAGTGAAGACTGTGCTTGCTTTGTACAGAAACAGATTAATATGACTCTCTTTTTAGTGCTATTGTGAGGAAGAGTTTTTATGAGTATATCAGTATGCATTTAGACATAAAAATTAAGCGTGCCCGGGTGGCTCAGTCAGTTAAGTGTCTGACTTTTTAAGATTTTATTTATTTATTTGAGAGAGTGAGTGAGTGAGCGAGAAAGAGAGCACAAGCAGAACAAGAGATAGAAGTAGACTCTCTGCTGAACAGAGAGCCTCATGTGGGGCTTGATCCCAGGATTCCGGGATCATGACCTGAGCCGAAGGCAGACACTTAACTGAGCCACCCAGGCACTCTGACTCTTTATTTCGGCTCAGGTCATGATCTCAGGGTTGTGAGCTCCAGCTCTGCACTGGGTGTTGGAGCCTGCTTAAGATCCTCCCCGTCTCCCTTTCCTTCTGCTCCTCCCTATCCCCCCCTCAAAAAAAAAAAAAAAAAAGAACTATAAAAGTCAGATATATATTTACAAAATAATTTTTCATGAAAGAAAACTTTGGGTGAAGACCTAGTCATTGTTGTGCTTGCTTCAGTAGCACATACACTAAAATTGGAAGACCTAGTTATTATTATTTTTATATTGATTGAGCATTGAGTTGCAGGAAAGATGTAAGGAAGAGGAGAAAAGAACATGAAGAGAGAAGCAACATTTCTTGCCTACCTGCTATTTGTTGAGAATTGTGTTTTTCTTGATGTATCCAGGAGTGTGCAATTAGACTGTGCGCAGAATTCAGAGAAACAGACACTGTCAGATACTGTGTTTCTACTTTGAAGACATTCGATGTGTTATAATCCCTATAAATTTCTGTATTGTTTTCATTAAAAAAACATTTGCTCTGATTTTTATTACACAATCAAAACCCAAGTTTGATTTATGTCCTGAGATCTGATCTTCAAGGAACAGTGAATCTTAGGCATCCATTCCAGCTCCAGCACTAACTCAAAGTGTGGACTTTGGGCCACAGTTATTACATCTTCTTGAATCTCAGTTTTCTCTCTCTTTTTAAAAAAGATTTTATTTATTTAAGAGAGGATGAGTGGGATGGGGAGGAACAGAAGGAGAAGCAGATTCCTCGCTGAGCAGGGAGCCCTACGTGGGGCTCAGTCCCAGGATCCCAAGATCATGACCTGAGCAAAAGGCAGATGCTTAACCAGCTGAGCCAGCCAGTGGCTCCTCATCTCTTTGGTGAAATAAAGTAAATGACATGTCATCTTTATTTTCTATGCTTCTGTGAATTTTAAGATTCTGTACAAATTATTTTTGTATTTAGTAGTTGGCAGAAAAGAGGGAAGGATTTCTACATGTTTTCTGCATTACTCAAGTTAGTGTTCTAGTCAAGGGTATGTCTCTAATTTAGAAATATGTTTCAAGAAAATAAGGATTATATTGAGTTAGCTTTACATGTAATTTTTGTTTTAATTAATATTTCAAAGCTATCTAAAATGAGGACTTCAGAGATTCATGTTACTTTAAAGTTTCTTAAGGTGTTATTGTTACCAGCATTCATATTTTGAAGGACAAATCTTTTAAAAATGTGTCTGTGTTGGGTATGTTTCTAAAGAAATTGTTTTACAGGCTTCTATTAACCTGAACAAAGCTAAACAAAAAGAACAGGATGTAAGAAGGGAATGTTTAGAAAAAGAGGATTCAGAGAAATTGGGTTAAAAGTTTTCCTACTTTATTTGGTCACATGTAAAATGTGGCATTAATATTCCATAACAGGTCTATGATTTTTGCTTTGATTATAGTTCTGGTCTACCCTAGCATTTTAAATCCATATTCAGTAAAAGCATGAAATAATATTCTAAGTAAATTACTCAAGCATCTCTATTTTGAACTTTTCCTCTTAATTCTCTGGTGTTCTGCTTACTCCCTTAAAATCAGCCTTGGACTGCTTTATGACCTGATTTAGTGTTTATTGTGTCATCAGAACATTTGCTCTGGGGATGCCTGGGTGGGTCAGCGGTTGGGCATCTGCTTTAGGCTTGGGGTGTGATCCCAGAGTCCCAGGATTGAGTCCCACATCAGGCTGCCTGCATGGAGTGTGCTTCTCCCTCTGGCTGTGTCTCTGCCTGTGTCTCTGCCTCTCTCTTTTTGTCTTTCATGAATAAATAAATAAAATCTTTCAAAAAACAAAAACAATAACATTTGTCCTGGATTGTTATAACATATTGGCTGTGCTGTTTTCAGATATGTTACGTAGCTAATTATATAATGGTTAACTTGGTGAAATGCTGTGTAAATGCTAGCTGTGATTATTATTGTCATTAGAATATAGTGGTTGGTGGTAATGTTACCTCCTTTTTATTTTTCATACCAACATTTTTATTCTGTGGAAATGTTTCTTCATCTCTAAAGAGCCTTAAAATTTTGTATTCAGTTGGATTCTTTCCACACCACTAGGTTCGTTGCACTGTTATCAACTGTCACATTATTAGAGAATGTTTCCAAAATCTCCCCCCAGCTTCCTTCCCAGCCGGTGACTCGAATTTCCAGAAACTTGATGGGCATTAGTGGAACCTCAGATTTAGTGTGTTCTATGTGAATTTGTTGCCTTCTATCTCATTACTCAGCCAGCTGCTTCCTTGAGCCAAATTTGACCTACTGTCTATTTATGTAAATGAAGCTTTACTGGCAGATGCTACACACACACACACACACACACACACACACACACACACACATTTGTGTATTATGTACGATTGATTTTGCATTAAAGTGACAGAATTAAAACTCTTCCAACAGAGGACCTGTGAGTAGCAGAGCCTAAAGTATTGACTATGTCGCTTTTTCTGTAGGATGTTCGCTGATCCCTTGTAGACTTTTGAACTTTCTTGGGGTTTTCCTCAAGTATATTCTAGCAAGAAAACTAATCTCCTTTCCTTTAATCTTTTATTTTTATTTTTTAAATTTTTTTATCTTCCACATGCATTCAGTCGTCACATCCCTTTTCCTTGCCTCTTAGATTCTTTTTCCTTGAGTTTCATTTTATGTCTTGCCACCATTGTCATGTTCTTCAAGTTTGGTTCCACTCTATGTCCACACTGCTGCCAAACACTTCCCCATTGCCCACTAACTTAAATAGAAACTCTTCAGCCTCTTTCTTAAATCTCCTTCCATAATAGAAGCTTTCCAGTCTCTATAATATATATGAATTCTGTAGTTCAGTACTTCCCTCCTACTTTTAACCTTCTTGTCTTTTGCCATGCTGTAACAGTTGCCTGATGGTTTCTCTGCCTCTAATTCTTCTTTCTCCTCCTACTGTCTGCCTTAAAAATCCCCCCAAGTTTGTTTGGAAGCCTTGTACTATCTTTTTCTGTCTATATACTCTTTTGTTCCCCATGATATATATGTTGCCTGTGTGTCTTTCTGTCACTAGAGGCATTTTATTTGATGCTGTGTTGTTGATGTTCTTTTACATCTCATCCATTATAAACTATAAGCTCGTTGGGTGCAAAGAGCATGTCTTCTTTACTGTGTTCTCTTAAACTCACAACATCATGTCTTAGATGTGCTTAATAATTAAGAAAATGAGTCACATTATAGGAGGCAGGCCTTTTAATTTGAATGTAATTGTTGGTGACCTCACAGACTCTCTTGGATGTTTGCCATGTTTCTAGGTATTATAGCTAAAATTCTTGAGGAAGCCAGATGTTACTTCCTCGTATAGATTCTTAATGTAAATGGAAAATTATTTTTTTGTTTGAAAAGGTATTTTGCATTTACCACCAGAAAACTGTGTACAATGATGTGCATGGCACTAATAAAAAAGTAAAACCAGGTGGTAGAGCCAGGCAGTAATTCTCTTGGATATGCCAAATCTGCCAAATTCAGATTTTTAAAATTCCATTAACAAGTTTCTTTTATTACAGGATTCCAAGTGGAAAAATTATACCAAAGCTCTGTGATAAGTTATTGAAATGAAACATTTAGAGATGATGTTAAAATAGTATTTTATTCTCTACTTATTCATTTAATCATTCTCTGTATACCTCCCAGAAGGTCTTGAAGTGGCTGTTGATCACAAATAGCTGGTTCTGTTAATCCCAGGGTTTTGTTTTTGTTTTTGTTTTTTTGTTTTGGCCGCCAGTTCTGAGTTTGTATTCTTGAAAAGGTTGGAGAAAACATGAATGTGCCAGGTGTAGAGACTTCATTTCACAATGGTGTGTTCTAAAAGTTACATGTCTTGAAATTGGGCTGCTCATACTCTTAACTTCCTCAGTTTAGAAAGGTAAAGATTGCCAGGGGGGCCAGGAACACAATTTGGTGCATAAAGCCTAGTGTACCCCAGCATCCAGAAAAACAAAAAAAGGAAACAAAGCATCACTGTACCCCAAAACCCATGTACTTGAAAAAGAGTTGAAGACTTGAAAATTTCATTTTAAAATGGGCAAAGAATGTGAATAGTTTCTAGAAAAAGATTTCCAGCACCACGGAATTGACCACTGTTTTCTGGCACACAGTCAGTGTTTGCTGTATATGTGAATGCCAGATGAGGGAGTAATGTATAAAATATATCCCAACCCCCTCCTAAGTAAAGATGTGCTTAATAACCAGCCATGTTGACCTTGGAATCAGCATTTCTACTTTTTAGCATTTATGCTAGGGAAATAAGTAGACATCTTAGCATAGATTTCACATCTGGATTTCCACAACCCAGAAACACTTTCTCAAATAATCAAAGATATCTATCCATCCACATATGTACATATGTATGTATACACATGCTCATTGTAAAATCATTTTTAATAGTGAAAGATTGGAAACAACCTAACTGCCGATAAGAATAAGCTATAGTATATCCACATTGTGATGGGTAAAAAGGATAAGATTGATGGTTATGTAAAGATGTGAAAGGAAAAAGGTATTTGTAAAGCAAAATGTAGTTTCATCCTTATGTGTAAGTACTGAACATGGGTCTAGTTACACATTATATTTGCATATGTGAGGGCTGGGCTGGCAGTTAGCATAAGCACCCTGTAATGCTTAAGCATAAGTACCTGGGGAGCAAAAGTGGGGAGATGTGTGAATTCCCAGGAGAGAAGGTATATTATACCTTCTGTTTTTTAGACTTCTGTTAGAATTTTTAAAAGTATGTTTAACTTTTATAGTGGTCAAACTCCTGGAAAGTCATAGAATGGGTTTTAGGTACATTTTCATTAATATTTAAAATAACTTAATTGAATGACTAACTAGAAAGTGGCTTTTAAGCATGATTTATATCCTTGAGAATTCTGTATAAAGTTTTTGCTTTTGTAATGGGATGATAAAGACATGGTCAGATTGGATGGCTGTTGTATTCTCTAATGGTATGATCAGTAGATGTGTAGTACAGGAGTCTTATTATAATATTTTCTCTTTCAGCAGTTATTAGAAAATCCAGTTTCATGGTAGAAAGCCTTGTTAGGATTTGGACAGTTTATATGCACTAACATGAGTTTCTAAGAGTACACTTGTGAGCAAAACAATCAAACTGTTTTTTCTTCAATCTTTTAGAAAAGCTCAAGAGGAGAACAAGAAAATAGTGCTAGCTGGATGTGTTCCTCAAGCCCAGCCTCGTCAGGACTACTTTAAGGGACTGAGTATCATAGGGGTAAGCTCTACATGATGGGGGAAAAAAGAAAATCTTGTGTTGTTGAAACATGTAATGGATCCACATTTTGATTCTTTCTTTCTTTCTTTTTCCTTCCCTTCCCTTCCCTTCCCTTCCCTTCCCTTCCCTTCCCTTCCCTTCCCTTCCCTTCCCTTCCCTTCCCTTTTAAAAAAGATTTTATTTATTTATTCATGAGAGACACACAGAGAGAGAGAGAGAGAGGCAGAGACATAGGCAGAGGGAGAAGCAGGCTCCTTGCAGGGAGCCCGATGCAGGACTCCATCCCAGGACACCAGGATCATGCTCTAAGCCAAAGGCAGCTCAACTGCTGAGCCACCCAGGGGTCCCAGATTTGCTCTTCCTGTTTTATTTACAAACTATGTTGCACTTGGGACTATGTCTCCTCATCATACTTCCCCCATTGCTGCTGAAATTTTGTCATGTCTCTGTAACTTTTTCACTGTAGCACAAAAACATTCTAGATTCTCTCACTTAAAAAAAAAAAAAAAATACCAGGGTGCCTGGGTGGTTCAGTTCATGAAGCATCTGCCTTTGGCTCAGGTCATGATCTCAGAGCCCTGGAATGAAGCCTTGCATTGGACTCCCTGCTTAGCGGGAAGTCTGCTTCTCCCTCTCCCTCTGCTACTCCTCCTGCTTGTATTCTCTCTTTCTTTCTGGCTCTTTGTCAAATACATAAATAAATCTTTAAAAAAAAACCTAACACAACAAGCTGTACAGAATTTAAGTCCCTTGTTAATACCTGGCCTTTCTCTGCCTGTCCATTACCATTTTTCTTCCCGTATCATTGTTGTTTCTCCATCCCACTGAACTCCTTGTCATCTCCCTAGTACATAGATGCCTTTTTTGGGAATTTGCCACCTCCCTTATATTGCACCCCCCCTCCCCCCAGTCGCAGCCCCACCGTTGCCCATCCTGGGACGCCCCCTCTGACCCCCTGTCATTTGCTCTCTCAGCATCTCACAGGGTTATGATTTTACATTTACTTATTTATAATTGTCTGATAAAGGCCACCTTGCTACTTAAATTACTAAATTCACAGTGACTGTGTTTCAGTCTGCTTTTAAACACTGATCATGTTTCTCCAACCTTCCCCGTGATGCCCAACATACAGTAGGCACTCAGTGAGTGTTTTGTGACTGACTAAATGAGTCTTCCTGCTCTTAGCATCCTTGGGTCAGGGGACTACCCATGTCATCCGTCTTACTCTTTGTGGCCATTGGTCGTCACAGAGTGCCCACAAGTGGTTAGCATTCCATCAGTATCCGTTGACCACATGGTGGTGCTTCATCCTTCCTACCATTCTACTAGGGCTGTACTCAATATGCTCAGTAATCTTCTTTAAAAAAAAAGGGGGGGGCTATATTAATTTATAAAAATGTATGAAAATATAGTACCCTCAGAGAAAAATTATGTGAATAATTGGCATCTGGAATGAGATTCATTGGATTTTTCTGTATTTGATTTACTACTGACAGCCTTTTTTTTTTTTTTTTTAAGTAATCTCTATGTCCAACTTGGGGATTGAACTTACTACCCTGAAATCAAGAGCTGTAAGCACTACCGACTAAACCAGCCAGGTGCCCTGCTATTGACAAGTTTTTTAATACTGTATTCTCAGTGTAATGAACTTGTTTTCTGCTGTCAAGTCCTTGCCCACTAGAAAATTCAATAATCTTTGAACAAACATTCTTGTGTTAAACAGAACCTAAATGTTTGAGAAGTTTAGTTTGTTTTCACCATTTGTCTGTTTACTTTTTGATTACTCTTGGTTTAAGGAATGACATGAATATGGACTCCTGAGTTATCTATTCATGTGAGACTAACTTTCTCCATAAACATAGTCCTGCTGTGTTAGGGAAATAGGAAACTCGTTAGAATTCTGTTTTAGGATGGAATGTGCAAAAGCATAGGATTCATCTCAGATTTCATCTCTAGGAGTTAAATTATTGGAATAGGATAATTTCTTTAGTATAACAAATCCTGTTCTCTGTGTACATTATGGTAACACTTTTCTGAACTCCGCTGTGTGCAGTTAAGAGCTCAGTATATGTTAGGAAGTAGGGGAGGTTCTGAGGGAGCATCCCCAGTGCTGCTAATGGATGGATGATACAAACTCATGGCTTTGGCAAGTAACCTCTCTCACCTCCCCATTTAATCTAGCATCTTTTTGTTCTGCCATCCAATCTCATTCTTTAGATTTATGTATTTTGCTTCTTTACAACTGGAGAACTAACTATAGATCACATATTTAAAAATGGGAATAGAAAGAATATTCATAATTCCATCACTGAAATACAATAATTATGACTTTGCTTATTTCCTCTAGACTATTTTTCCCCTGTGGTTTTTGTTTTATTTATTTATTTATTTATTATTTATTTATTTATTTATTTATTTTTTAAAGTGATATGACTATTCTCTTTTTAAGATTTATTTATCTGTTCATGATAGACATAGAGAGAGAGGCAGAGACACAGGAGGAGGGAGAAGCAGGCTCCGTGCCGGGAGCTCGACGCGGGACTCGATCCCGGGACCCCAGGATCGCGCCCTGGGCCAAAGGCAGGCGCCAAAACGCTGAGCCACCCAGGGATCCCCTTTTGTTTTAAATGTAATCTCTATATCCAGTGTGGGGCTTGAACTCACAATCTTGAGACCGAGAGTCACATGCTCTTCCAAGTGAGCCAGCCAGGTGCCCCCCACAAAAGGCTTTTTATTTTAATTTCAAATCAGTATGTTGTGAAAAGTTTCCAAAAGTGAAATTGCACTATTTGTAACATAGTTTGAGTTATAATCTAATTACGTCTTCAGATTTAGTGTAACTATTAAATTATAAGATCATTCTTTGTAAACATCATTTTATAGAGCGATTTTTTGCAGCAATATAACATTTATCATAACTGACTGTTTATATGTGAATGTCATGTCCACAGAACCTAAAATTTTAAAAAATCTGGGGAAGGAAACCAAAATCATCTATAATTGGTATCTGAAAAGACCCGTTTCTGAAGATAATTTTTAGAATTGCTACAAAAACAGAAACCTGAAATATAGTGAGTTTAATTGAAATAAAGAAATGTATTATATTGATTTAGACGAAAAAATTCTGAAGTGTTAAAAAAAATGTTTAAATTCATAGATGTAGGAAACTGGTTTTAGGGATTATATTGCAGGGTTTTTTTTTTTGTTTTGTTTTGTTTTGTCTTTTTTAAACAGACGAAGTAAAAACTTACTCCTTCACAAAATTTCCCTCACAGAGTACCTGAGACTCCTGGCTTTAATAGAAGTGGAAGGAAGAACCCATGTAACTACATTCTGGGCTTCTGCTCTCTGCTAGGATTTGTCTGTGTCACCCCACAATACAGAGAGGGTGTGTCGGTTCTTTTGACCAAGTGATTGAAATAAAAAGCTGCCTTGAGGTGGGGATCAGTGGGGGAACAAGCTACTTACTACACACCTGAGTTAAAAAAGACATATTATCCCTATGTTTGCAAGTACTTATGGAGTAAGCCTGTAAAAAAGAAGATACTTAATAATTAAGAAGGATGTTATTACCCTTGTAACATGTGAATTTCCATCAATATCAGCCTCTAGAAATGGGACATTTAATTTGTTTTCATAATCAGAGATAACAATGCAGTGAGGGCACATAGCAATCAGTTGTCAGACCCTGGGCATGTTATTATCATCTATCCTACTGTCTCTAGAAACTATCTAGCTGTAATTAATATTATTTGTGTGGTGGCGAATGAAAAAAAAAATCAGAATATCAAAACCTACCAACCTCTGGGTTCAGAAGAACTGGCTTTGGTGACTGTAACATCTGTACTTTTCCCATGATGGAGCACAAAAATGTCTAATTTTTTTATGTTTGGAAAGGAGAGAGAAAAGATTTGGAAACATCCATGTCTTGGATAAAAAGGTCTTTTTATAACCAAAACTTCTTTCCTTGAATGGTTAAATGAAATTTTACTTAATATCTAGAATATGTGTATTTATAGGTAACTCGTACAGAATCAGGATCTTTAAAAAATTTTTTTCAGGATCTTGAAACGTTTTATCTCAGAGTGAAAAATTTCACATGTCTTGGGGCAAATAGTTATGGTTAACCATCCACCTTGGAATGAGTTTTCATGCAATGTCATTTTTTCAATCACTGCTGTTATTTGTTTACTTTGGTTACTCTGTGTCCAGCTGCAGGTAGTTCCAGGATCTTGTGACTATACCTTTTGGATGTTCCTTTCCTTCTGTTCAGCTCATTTGTTGGCAAGAAAGTTTCTTTTAGATTAGTCAGCTGGAAAGCTCCAAGTTCTCTGTTAAAGTCTAATAGAAAAAAAGAAGAATAGATTGCAGAGCTCAAGAAGCCTGGCTTCAAATCCCAGGGCTGCCACATCAATTTTCCTTTAATAAGTACTTACTGAGGGTCAGTTATGTGGCAGCTGCTGTTGCAGGTGCTAGGAACACGACAGCATCGAAAATCATCCAAGATCTCTGTCCTTACAGAGCTTATGTTCCAGTTCTTAATGATACCTGCTTTAAGCCTAGAACATCCCTTCTCCAAGAAAATGTGGTGGGATGGGTCCTGAAGACTTTAGGGAGATTGGTGAGTTGAGAATCTCCTCTTAAGGCTGAGATGTACTTTGACACATATACTTTGACTCATTAGTTAGAAGTTGTGTTAGGGAATAGGTGGGTTAAACCATTTATTTGCTTAAGTTCTTCTTAAGGTAGTATTATTTCTCCATTTTTTGCAGTAGTCGTCATTAATAGGCATGACATTTATTAGGAAGGCTGACTCGTACTCCCTTTAGGAAAGCATATTTACAAAATTGTACATTTTGTGTCAATTTCCTGTGCTAATTCATAAACAGGGACTGCATTTGAACTTGATCATTAGGCTTATCTTTGTGATTGTATACTCTAGAAATCCTAAGTAAACTGTGAATTAATACATAGGTTATTAACATTTGAAAACATGCAATTCACAGCAGAATATATCATTTGATGTAAAAAAATTTATAAATGACAAAACTTGCTGATTTCCCAGCTGTGAGCCCTGCAGACAGGTGCAGTTTTCTTTGGATAGCTGAACAAAAATGTTGCTTCACACAGGTGTCCACTTATCTCAGGGACTATTAACCAGATTGGTTTGTAGTGCTTTAAACATCTTTTCAGGCAGGCTGCCCTAATACTGAAAAGTCAAACAGCATGGTGAGTATTTCAAATGCAGACACTTTAATTTGAAAATTACATGTATAAATAAAGTAGCATTTGAAAGAGCTATATTTGAGAATATTTCTGTCATATATTGCAAAAGGTAAATGAATTCATGAAGTGGGATAGTGTACCAGTAATAGTGGCATTGATATCAAGGGCAAAGATTGAAAAATGATGTCTTCTCGCTGTCTCTACTTCATGGCTTTACATATGTCATCTTGTTATATTAACTTTTGTTTTTATGCCTGTAATTATCAAAAAGGCAGTATCATAACAGAATGACATGTAAATTTAAAAGCCCGTTGACGTTTATACCTTCTTAGATCTATTTTTATTTCTTTTATGGCCTTTCCTAATTTTACCTGTATGCGTACACAGTCTTCAGTTATTCAAATGTGAAAAGAAATAAAGAGTAGTGTATTGTAGTAAGTAAGAGCATGCACTCAGGAGCTGGATTGCATAGGCTCATATCCCAGATGCACCACTTATTAGCTGTGCAACTGTGTACGAGTCACTTAACCTCTCTTTGCTTCAGTTTCTTTATCTTTGGTAGGTGATAATAATAGGACCTAACTCTGAGTTTTGTAAGGGTTATTAATTCAGTTACTTGTAATGTGGTTAGTTAGCATGGTGCCTGGCATATAGTAAGTGCTCTCTCTGTATTAGCTTTATGATTGTTATTTTCATTTTTATATAATTCACTTGCTAGTAGAATCAGCATTGAGCATACCACTGTGCCTGGAACAAGAACTATTTGCTAGAGTTACAGAGCTGAGTAAAATGTCTTTCCCCTAAAAACCATGAAATCTGAAGAGAGGTGCAAATAATCATGATCAAATGCAGAGGGATAAAGTCTGGTGGGCACACATTGGATGAAACCATCCTTGACTTGGGCTTCAAAGCCTGAGTCGTGGTTTGATGGAGAAAGAAGGCTTTCAGCAGAAGCAACAGTGTATCTGAAGAAAAGCATGCATGCTTAAGGGCACCAGAAAGGGAGAGGAATGCCAAGTAGTGTGTCCTGACCCTGACCGGGAGTGTAATGCGGAGGGGTTAGGTTTAAGGTATGGTTTGCAGCAATGCTCATGAATGATAAACAAGGTAGCGTGAGGAGAGAGAAGTTTGCATTCCATGTAATGCTTAGATCAGACCCCATAGGACATGGAAAAAGACAGTGGAGAGTTGTGTAACCTGAAAAAGTGGCAATTAGAAGCCATATGATCTAGTGGTTGCTTCTATATGCTCTGTATTCATTATTTTCTTGTACGTTATTTATACCGATCTTTTTTTCTTACTTTAAGTGAGATTTATTGAGGTATAATTAATAAAGAAATTTATCTTTGATGGATTTTGACAGATGTATACTGTTGTATAAGCACAACTAAGATATAATTAAGATACAGAACGTTTCCATTACACCAGAAAGTTCCCTTGTGTCTTTTTTGTGGTCAACCCCCCTCCCAATACCAGCACCCCTCCCCCACCAAATACACATACCCACCGTCCTTGGCAACTGTTCTTCTGATTTCTGCCCTTATGGTTTTGCCATTTTCAGAATGTCCTGGAAATGGAATTATATGTTACTTTATTTCTTTTTCACTTAGCATTGATGCATTCAGTATTCATCCATGTTGTTGTGATTATTGATAGTTTGTTACTGTTTATTGTCTAGAATTATTTCACTTTAGGGATGGAGTACAGTTTATCTGTTCACAAGTTGATAGAAATTTGTGTTGTTTACAGTTTTGGGGCCCTTAAGAATCAAGCTCCTATAAGCATTCATGTCATCACACAAATCTTTGTGTGGGTACATGTCTGCACTCTATTGGGTCAATGCCCAGGAGTGATATTGCCTCTAGTCATATGGTAAACATCTGCTCAACCTTGTAAAAAATTGCCAAAATATTTTTCAGGACTGCTATACCATTTTGTTTTGCAGTTACTTTGCATCCTCACCTAAAGTTGGTACTGCTGGTATTCTAATCTTAGGAATTGTACTAGGTGTGTAGCGGTATCTCTTTGGGGCTTTTAATTTGCTTTTCTCTGTTGACTCATGATATTCAGTGTATTTTCATTTGATTATTTGCCATTGATATATCTTTGGCAAAGTGTTCAAATCTTTTACCACCTTCCCCTCTATTTTGGTGATGTTAAGAAACTGTTTCTTAGGAGACTGCTCCCGCCCCCCCCCCCCCCACACACATTTCTTAGGACATAAGAAAGTTGATAAATTGGACTTCATCAAAATTCAGTATTTTTGCTCCTCAGAAAATGGGGGAAAAGAATTGCAAAACATATTATCTCCTAAACAGTTTATATCCAGAATATGTGAAGGACTCCTATATCTGAACAGTAGAAAATCAACCTATTTTAACATAGGGGAAAGATTTGTCTGTCTTTTTATCATTTTTCATTGCCTTTAAAATTTTTGATATATTAGAAACTTGGAAATTTGGGGCAGGGGGACTGATGAGTTGGTAATGAGATTCTTCTGTGGTTTCAAAACTTTAAATTTATATTCCCAGGATATCAGAACAGGTCTGATAAAATATGCATTTAAACCTTTAAAGCTTTTTTTTTTTTTTTTTTTTTTAAGGTATGAAAAGGATTAATTCAAGTTTTCAGTTTATTTGCACTTATTCTGATGGGCACTCCTTTAGAGACAGGGACTTGGTTTATTATTATTTTACATTTTTAGATATTTTGCACTACTTTCAGTGCTTAGTACGGTGTCTGGCTCAATAAATATTTTTTGAATGAATGTTAAATATAAGGTATGCATTTAACTTAATTTTTTCCATATTTTCTTTTTCCCATAGCACTTGTTTTTAAACTTTTCCTGTTTCATGGTGCTGATGCTATCATATGTTGGTTTCTTAATTAACACATCAGTTTTGTATGCCACATAACGAATTGCCACAAATATAGTTGCTTATATACAATACACAATAAATACTCGGTGTGTATTTATTCTTTTTCAATTCTGGAGACCAGAAGTTAGATATGAGTTTTATTAGACTAAAGTCAAGGTGTTGACAGGGCTGCATTCTTTCCTGGAGGCTCTGAGAGTCTTTTTTGTTGCCTTTTGCAACTTTTTGAGGCCACCCACATTCCATTGACTTGGGTCCCATTCTTGTTTTAAGCCAGCAGTGCCCTCTCTCTCTGACCTCTTTATCAATGTCTCTCTCTCTATCCCAGGTGGGGAAGACTCTCACCTTTTAAGGACTCATGTGAATAGATGGGCCCATCTAGAGAATCCAGGCTAATCTCATCACATCTGCGAGTTCTGTTTGCCAGGGAACCATATAGGTTCTAGGGCTTAGGACTTGAACATCCTGCCTGTGACAGCGTTATTTATTAGTTGATGTTTTATATCTGTAATGTGTATTTGTGATTTGGTTCTGTTATTACTCTTTTTAACTTTAGTATCAGATCACTTTAAAGTCATTTTTTAACTCTGTAATAATACTCTATTATTGAATATGATTATAGTATTCTAATGTGTCTCTATACAATTGTGCTCAGTATGTTGAGTTTTGTTATAATTGCTGAAAGTTGTTTTTTTCCACTACAGAAAGTTTTATAGGTATCTTAATTGGATTTAAGAGGAAGAAGTTTTTGGTACCGATACTGTTTTCTTGGCATCCATCTAGTCTGGCTTATCTGTCAATTAGTAAATCTTCCCTCTTAACCGAGTGTTAGTCACTGGCTGGTACCATTCAGGTAGAAAGTATGCTTTTAGTGATGTGTAGAATGTGCTGCCATATAATTTTTGATGAAAGGGCTATTTCTACTATGGGGGAAGAATTTTTCTCAATGAAGAGATGAAAGAAAATAAAACTGTACTGAGAAATGAGAAAGTTTTGTTCAAGAAGTTAAACCACATGTAGCAACTGCTATTCTTCTGTGTACCTTATGAGCCAACTTGTTCATAGGCTTGTGAATTCAGTGTTTTTTCTAGTAGGGTTAGCTTAGTGTGACTACTGTGGACTTCCCCAAATTTTAGAGATTTGGACATTGAGCTCTTTTACAATACCATATGTAGACGTAGGGACTTTCCTTAACAGCCAAGAGAAAAATTTTTAGAGAGAAAAATGTGTTTTTGTTTTGTTTGTTTTTTTACAGAGAAGTCAATATTGAACTTTAACCTACAAATGCCGATTATTGAATTAAACTCCCATTAACATAAAAGTGAAAAGTTTGGACTTATATTTGATGGAAAGGCTTTTTATAATATAATTCTTAACAGAGATAGAAAGATTTTTTTTAAAGGTTGATAGAATCTTTAGGTGGTTTTGAAGTTTTGGTCTGAAATTTCTTAATTAGAATGGTAATAACCGATTGTCCTGTTTTGTTTTTGTGTTTTTTTTTTTTTTTTTTTTTTTTACATACAATCCAAATTAAGAGAGCCTACGAGAGAATTCTTTTGGATCTGTGGATCTGTGTTAATATGTACCTATAATGTATTAACGTCTCTTTTAATAGGATTTGAGGTGTCTTGGGATAAAATCTATAAATAGTAAAACCACAGCCAGATCCGTGCAAGTATAAAAAGACTCACCAAATAACAGAGGAATGTAGGAAAAGAATAATCTTTGTACATTTTCAATAGAATTACGCTGAATTAGCCTGAGTGATGCTGTTGAAATAGTTCTGTTCACCCCACAGTGACTTTCTTGTACAATTGGGATTGAATCTAATAGGAGTGTGATGTCTCCCCTCATCTTCCTCCTTTAACTGACCTTCTTCTCACCCTTTGCTCTGCCCTTCACTCATCACCATTTCCATCTCAGCCCAGAGGTTCACATTGATGCATCTGTCTTAGGGTTTGCCTGGAGGTTCATCTGGATCCCTGTAGCAAAATTGCCCTCTCTACCTTTGGCCACTCCCAGATTTTATTTCTTTCA
This sequence comes from Canis lupus dingo, assembly GCF_003254725.2. Classification (NCBI taxonomy): domain Eukaryota; kingdom Metazoa; phylum Chordata; class Mammalia; order Carnivora; family Canidae; genus Canis; species Canis lupus. The sequence continues at coordinate 19,433,750 of NC_064277.1, forward strand.
TAGCCTCTGTCATGACGAGAAATGAACATTTTCAGTTGTTTATGTGATTTGCCCCCTTCCCTCATTAGAATGTAAGGCCCATGAAGCGGGGACTTTGTATTTTCTGCCATTAAATCCCCAGAACAGTGCTTTGTTGGTGCATAAGAGATATTTGTCAAGTGAATGCATGCATACTAGTGGTGATTTGTGAGGCAAAGCTTGGGGGAACAGTTGTTACTGGGGTCTCTTGAGAGTCCAGGTTTAGTCAGATAACATTCTGTGATCATTTAGTAATAACCTCCATGTGTATAGGAAAAGGAAGATTCATGAAATGTGCCATCCACATGCCATTCCTCCATAAGATCTACTAAAAAATCTTTGGCAAGACTTTAGCTGGATATCCTTATCGCCTTGGTTCTCTTAGCCTCGGAAATAACAATAGTATCCACTGCCTAGGAATGTCATGAGGATAAAATGTAATAATGCATGTGATGTGTTAGCACAGAGCCTGGGACATAGTAATTGCTCAAGAAATGTCAGTCATCACTGTGTTATTAGTAGTCATTAACTTATCTAGCTGGTTGTCCAAGAAAAAAAAAAGATACTTCCAAATGGATCCCAAAGCAGAACTTCTGGACTACAGAACGATATCAGCTTGCTCTCTAACTGGACTTTTTTTTTTTTTTTTTAGCCTCATTGTCCAATTTGTGGCTGAGGTGTGTATACGTTTCCTAGAGCTGCCATAACAGATTGCCACAAACTGCATGGCTCTCTTAGCCATATTGTAAACCTGTGCTTTCTGGTATGGCTGCCAGTAGCCGCATGTGACTTTAAATTAATTAAAGTTAGTTTCTCATTCACAGTAGTCACATTTCAAGTACATGGTAACCGCATGGGGCCCGGGGCTGCCATGCTGGAAGGCCCAGCATATGACATTTCCATCATGGCAGAATGTTCTGTTGGGTGATATAGCTCTAAACCATTAGGAAATTCCAGAAGAGCACTTTTATTTGCTTTAGGTGACTTGGTACAGGTTTGTTTCTTCAGTGTGTGTTCAGTTATAAATTTGGAGTGGCTCATAATAGCTGAATAAAATATTTTTATGGATTTCTTTTAAAAGTTCTGCGGCAGAGTGACTCATTAATGTTATTTATGAATTGTTTGTTCACTAACTCCTTTCTGCATTGTTGAGGACATATGGAGTCAGTAATAGAACATACTGCATGTCTTTTTAATTTTTTTTCTGTATATTTATAACTAAGTGCCTGAAGGACACAAGATACTATTTTATTTATTTTATTTGAGTTATATGCCAGAAACTAAGCTCTTGTGTGTTCAGGGCTACAATTTATAGTATTAATTAAGAACAGCTTTCCTTTTCTCTCCAGAATGAATTCAATATATTCTTCATTACTGTGTATGAATCTTGAGTTTGTTCTCTCGTGATTGTTTTTTCTTCTCCCCCTGCCTCCCACATGTTCTCCTTTTGCCTTCTAACTCCCCTCTTCCAATAACACCCTCTCCCCTGGCTCTTCTCTCCCTTCCTTCTCTGCTTGCATTTCTTTCTTTTTCTCCCACCACTTCCTCAGATATCCTTCTCACTAGAAATGGAAACAGCACAATATTTTCTTTAAGTCATTCACTGAACTTTCCCCTTGAGTGTTTGTAATCAAATGCTGTTTTTTTTTCTTTGTCTTAATATTTGGTACACCCTTCTTTTTAAAGTCCTTAGAGGTCCTCCACACCACCATCTGGTGATTAAATTATGTGTAGGGAGCATTGATTTTTCTGCTGTAAAGCAAATGTCATCAAGTACTTAAAAAATTAGAATTTATTTTTAGCTGCATACTTTCAAGCAAATTCTGCGTGTCCATCAGCCTAAAGAAAAATCTCTTTATTTCTTTAACACATATATGCATGCACACACACATTTTTAAACTTTTATTTTGACATAATTTCCTATTCACAGGAAAGTTGTAAACAAAAGGAATTACCATATACCCTTTACCCAGAGTCCTCAAATGTTAGTATTTTACCAAACTTGCTTATTGTTCCATATATATATAAAGAATTATATATATATTGTATACACACACACACACACACACACACATATACACCATTCATTCTGATCCTTTGGAGAGTAAGATACAAACATGATGCCCTTTTACTTCTGAATATGCATATATTTCAAAAACAAGGATGTTTTCCTATACTACTATAGTATAATAATAAAAATCAGAAAATTAACATAGATACACTGACATAAGTTAGTACACAGACCTTATTCAGCTCTTGCTAGTTGTCCTAATAATGTCCTTTAGAGGGATATTAAAAACCCAGATGCAAAGTTGGGTGCAGTTGTCAGGTTTCTTTAGGCTTCAGTAATTTGAAATATTTCCTCAGATTTTCCTTGAGTTTCATGACCTTGGCATTAGAACATTTGACCACTTTCAACCTATATTATTATTTTTTTTTTAAAAAAAGATTTATTTATTTATTTGAAAGAGAGTTGGGGATGAAGGCCCAGATGGAGGGAGTCTGAAGCAGATTCAGATCTGAGCATGGAGTCTGACCTGAGTCTCTATCTCACGACCCTGAGATCATGACCTGAGCTAAAACCAAGAGTCAGGTGGCCCATATTATTATTATTTTTGTAATAACAACTTTTTTGAGGTATAATTAACACACTATGCAGTGCTTTCATAGAACATGTATAATTTAATGGTTTTTAATATATTCAGAATTATGCCACAATCACCACAATCAATTTTAGAAGTTTTTCATTCCTCCAGGAAGAAATCAGCACTCCGGCAGTTTCTCTCATTTCTCTTACTGCCATCCATAGACAGTCACTAATCTACTTTGTCATTGAAGATTGAACCATTCTGGCCATTTCATATACATGGACTCATACAATATTTGCCCTTTTTTGGTCTGGCTTCTTTCAGTTAGCTTAATGTTTTAGCATTTAGGAGTCCTCCCTTTATCTATGGGGCATGTGTTCTAAGATCCCCAGTGTACACTAGAAACTGGATTGTACTGAACCCTGTGTATTCTGTGTTTTTTCTTACATGTACATACCTATGCTAAAGTTTAATTTATATATTGGTATAACAAGAGATTAACCACAATTACTACTAATAAAAAAGAACAATTATAATCATGTGCTATAATAAAAGTATAATACAAGGTAATGTATTAAGTAATATAGTATGTGAGTGTGGTCTCCCTCAGAATATCTTAATGTCCTGTGGTCATCCTACTGTACTCATCCTTCTAATTGTGATGATGGGACATGATAAAATGCCTACTTGATGAGATGAAGTGAGTTAAATGATATAGGCTGTGATCTAGCATTAGGTTCCTATTGACCTTCAGATGATATGTCATAGAGAGGACCATCTGTTTCTGGCTTGCAGGTAAATGAAACCATGGATAAGGGGGGACTATTGTATATCATGTTCCTCTTTTATGGTGTAATGATATTTCATTATATGGATATGCCGCTTTTTTTTAATTCATCAGTTAATGAGACTTCAGTTGGTTCTACTTTTTACTTATGTTGAATAATGCTGCTATGAAGATTTGTGTATGAGTTTTTGTGTAGACATATGTTTTTATTTCTCTTGGGTGTATACTTAGGATTGGAATTATTAGATCATATTATAACTCTGTTGAACTATTTGAGGCTCTGCTAGACTATTTCCAAAGCAACTGCACCATTTTACTACATCCCCACTAGCAATGTGGGAGGGTTCCAGCTTCTATCTTTGCCAACACTTGTTATTATCTGTCTTTTTGATTATAGCTATCCTAGTGGGTATGAAGTAGTATCTCATTATGGTAAAATATATATAACATAAAAGTTACTGTTTTGATTCGTTTTAGGTGTATATTTCAGTGGCTTTAAGTGCATTCACCCTATTGTGCAACCATCACCACCATTTGCCTCCAGGGTGTTTTCATTTTTCCAAACTGAAAATCTAGACCCATTAAACAATAGCTCCCCATTCCTTCATTGTGATTTTGATTTGCATCCCCTGATTGGCTAAGGATTTTGAACATTTTTTCATATGCTCATGGGCCACTTGTATGTCTTCCTTGGAGAAGTGTCTATTAAAATCTTTTGCCTATTTTTATTTTTTTTTAAAGATTTTATTTATCAGAGAGAGGGAGTGCGAGCAAAGAAGGGGCAGAGGCAAAAGGACAAGGAGAAAGAGAATCTCATGAAGAGTACATGCTAAGCCTGGAACCCAATGCGGGGCTTGATCTCATGACCCTGAAATCATGACTTGAGCTGATATCAAGAGTCAGACACTTTACTGACTGAGTTGCCCAGGTGCCCCTGTTCATTTTTATTTTATTGTTTTTTAAGGTATGCACCATGCCCAGCATGGAGCCGAGTGCAGGGCTTGAACTCATTACCTGGAGATCATGACCTGAGCTGAAATCAGAGTCAGACACTTAACTGACTGAGCCATTCATTTTTGCCCATTTTTCAATGGTTTATTTGTCTTTTTTGTAATTGAGTTGAAGGAGCCCCTTATACATTTTAGATATTAATCTAATGATTAATAATAATTATTATTAATAATAATCTAATAATTAATCTTTATGATTTGCAAAAATGTTCCCCCAGTTTCTGTGTTGTCTTGCTACTTTCTTGATGGTGGCCTTTGATGTATCAAGAGGGCTTAATTTTGATGGTGTTCAGTTTATCTTTTTTCTTTTGTTATTCATGTTTTTGGTGTAATATCTAAAACATCACTGTCTAACCTAAGGTTCACCTACATTTATGGCTATGTTTTCTTCTATGAATATTGTAGTTTTAGCTTACCCTAAATTTTAAAATTTTTTAACTATTCCAACAAGTTAGATTTTGACTCTTCTCTAGGGATACTGCTTCTTACGAGCTATAAGACTGGGTGCAGTGATCCTTTTGAGCTATTAGATCCCCAGCTGCATAGAAAAGCTTTCATGTTTTTGTTTCACCATTTGATTTTCTTGTATTATACTACTTTTATTCTCTGTCTTGTATCCTCAGCTGATATCTTGGTCATCCCATTCACTGGGAAATTTGATCAACTCTTCCTTTCTTGTCCTACCCATGTCTCCTTCCTTCAGCTCATCTGTCTGTAAGAGTAGTCTCTATTTGGTGTCAGTGTTTTCTTAGTTATGATTCATTACTACTGAACTCATTGCTTCCTCTGAGTTCATTGATTCCCACATTGCTAAATCAGGCATAGACATTCCAGTCTTTATGGTAACTTATAAGCTCTGTAGTATTTAAGTCTGTTGGGTACTTTCCTCCTCTTTGAACTCTATTATTTTGGCTTTGATCACATTCTATAAGGAAGCCAAATCCATTCTCTTCATAAAACCAGAACCTAGTGGTTCCAGTGAGGTAAGTTTGTTTGGGACGTAAGTCTAACAGAGGCTACTTTGCCTTTGACAATTTCTCAGTAATTATTGCAACTACTACCATTATGCTGGGCTGAGTGGTCAGAGGCAGAACCTAATCGAAGTGTGCTCTAAGAAGTCTATCCTTATTTCCTTTGGTACTGAGGCCAAAGGAATATAAATATGTATATTTATATTTAAGTATTTATATTTTCAAGATTTTATTTATTCATGAGAGACCCACAGAGAGAGGTAGAGTCATAGGCAGAAGGAGAAGCAGGCTCTCTGTGGGGAACCTGATGTGGGACTCGGGATCAGGAGGACCTGAGCCAAAGGCAGATGCTCAACCACTGAGCTACCCAGGGGCCCCGCCAAAGAAATATTTAAAAGGGATTTGCCATTGCGGTTTTATTAAAGCCTTTTAAAAAGGTTCTTGCTCAGTTGAGTTCATTGCATCATTGTTGTATAAAAATGAAAGATTAAAAATAACATAAGGGTCCATTAGTTGGGGAATGGGTGAATGCATTATGGTATATCTATACATGAATACTAGGCAGCCAGGAAAATAAATGAAGTAGACCTATATGTACTGATGGTATATAGAAAAAAAATAAAGAAGCAGGTCTGTCATTTTCTCTCTTCTGTTTACCAATATTTATATCATAATTTATAAGAAAAAGAACAGATATATATATAAATGTTCTGCTTTGGAAAATGTCTTGGTATCTATTAGGCTGTTATGAATGATATCTTAGGAATGGAAGTGGAGGATGTAGGATAATACAGATTACTTTATTTCTTTTTTATATTTCTAATTTATTTGAATTTTTTCAATGAGCATGTATTCTATAATAAAGCAATCATTTGAAGATTTTAAGGTATAAGTAATATCGACTTATGACTTTTTTTTTTTTCTCTCTTCACTTAGCTTCTTGCACTATAATCTTTTTACATTTCCATCTACACCCTAGCCACACTAACTCAGTCTTATTAATGGGTTTCTCCTATATTAATCCGGTTTATCTCTCAAGAGTCACCTTTCTTCCCTTGATAGCATTGCTGGATCATTCAGTCATAATTTATTTGTTACCTTTTCTCTGTGTTCCTATGGTACCATGAGCAGTCTCCCTTAGTCACTTGTGTCTAGGGTAGAAGCTATTATTATTTGACTTTGTATTCTGTTGACCTGAGCACAGTGCCCAGTACATGGTAGACATCCATAAAAGGGGGTTTCAGTTAGAATAAGACAGCATAGTATTTGGGATAGATCTTCTTAATAACCAGCATATCCTTTTGTGTAGGTTGTCATCTTCTGCCATTTTTCTTGAAGAATGAAGAGAATGTGTGTGTAAAGAGACATGTTTTAATTAAACATCACTTTATATCTCAGGATGTGTTTAGTTTATGTTGATAGGCTATGCTAACAGAACTCCAGGCAGTTTATTTAAATGTATTATGATTTCTTCAGTTATCATTGGAGGACAGGAGGTAGGTAATTTCATACTTCACTGTAACACAAAACATTAATACAGAATATTTTTTATAATATTTCCAAATGCATTAATTAAAGACAACCTATATTCATGTGCTTAGAAAATGTGATACACTGACTCAAGCAGAAAGGTAAACACAAGTTAATGTTTCTTATCCATGTAAATTGCTTGTCTAATGTAATTTGTTTTCTTTTTAGGTTCAACAGATAGATCGAGTGGTAGAAGTTGTGGAGGAAACAATTAAAGGTAATTGCTGAAAGTGGGATAAGCAGATGTATATGGTACATATACATCCCCTTCATTATCCGCAGTTTTGCTTTCTGGATACAGTTAGCCACAGTCAGCTGATGTCCAGAAGCAGATGATTGTCCTTCTAACTTATGTCAGAAGGTCAATAGTAGCCTGACCCTACATCACAGTGTCTATCTCTTCACCTTGCTTCCCGTCATATCATCACAAGAAGAAGAAGGATGAATACAGGACAATAAGACACTTTGAGAGAAAAAGAGAGAGACAACATTCACATAACTTTTATTGCAGTCTCGGGTTGTAATTTTTCTATTTTATTATTAGTTATTGTTGTTAACCTCTTACTGGGTGTAATTTATAAATTAAACTTCATTGTAGCTATGTATGTTTAGGGAAAAACACAGTACATAAAGGGTTTGGTACTATCCCTGCATACTTTCAGATATCCCCTGGGGGGTCTTGGACTGTATCCCTTGGCTGATAAGACGGAGGAACTACTGTATTGTTTGAACTGTATTATAAAAATATCAGTTAATATTTATTTACATATAAAAGTGTAACATTTTGTCCTTAACTGATTCATGCATTATCCAGTCTAATATAGGGGGTATATATCTGATTGGCTTATAAATGAGTCAGATCATAGTCCTTTTTTTAAATCTCATTTTTATTTTTGTATGAAATAGATTTCATTTGCATTTCAGATCAGAAAGACATCAGTTTTAAAATAATGAAATGAGGGCAGCCCGGGTGGCTCAGTGGTTTAGTGCCGCCTTCAGCCCAGGGTGTGATCCTGGAGACCTGGGATCAAGTCCCATGTCAGGCTCCCTGCATGGAGCCTGCTTCTTCCTCTGCCTGTGTCTCTGCCTCTCTCTCTGTGTGTCTCTCATGAATAAATAAAATCTTGAAAGAAAGAAAGAAAGAAAGAAAGAGCAAGAAAAAAGAAAAGAAAGAAATGAGGGACACCTGGGTAACTCATCTTTGGTTAAGTATCCAACTTTTAATATCAGCTCAGGTCTTGATTTCACAGTTTTGAATTTGAGCCTAATGTTGGGTTCCATGCTGGGTGTGGAGCCAACTTAAAAAAAAAAAAGGTAATGATTTTACTTATGTGTATTTTTAGCAGTTTTATTGAGATATAGTTGACATTATTTGCATGTTTTCATGTCACCTAATTAGTTGCAGTTACCCTTTTTAAAAATACTTAATTTTTTTTTTAAAGTAATCTATATACCCAGCACGGGGCTCAAGTTCACAACGAAATCAAGAGTCGCACGCTTTTTCAGCTGAGCCAGCCAGGTGCCCCTAAAAGTACTTTTAAAAGTAGTATTCAATTTTAATATTCTCCTGTGTATAATTTCTGTAGTTACACTAGAGACTAGAATTATGCTTTGTTTCATTAGCTGTGGTGTTTTGAACCATATTCTTATTGAAGTCACTGAGAAATAAATTATCCTCAGTTCTGTGGTTTAATTTTTAAATACTCATAGTCTGTTTTCCTCTGTTAGATTAGTACAAATAAAAACTAGTAATGTAATAATGAAATATTACATGAATTAAGCTTCTCACTTAAAATTTTAATCATTTTCTTATATGTGGGCATTGTGTGTCTAAAAAAAGGAAAACAGACTACTTTCACCAAGTTGGGATTTTTAACCACATACTTTTCCTGCTGACTGTGTCCACTAATCTTCCACATGCTGCTTATTCATTTATTTTGACTCCTTGATTTATTAGCTGGCCATGGATTATGAGAATTAGACTATACCTCAGTCTTCTTTGAAACTCAAAATAAAATGAAATACCATGATTAAAAACTTAAAGCAGTGATAATTTTGAATAGTTTGTTAAACTATATGCCTGAGTCCCCATCTTGGAGAATGTAGAAGTGCTGGCATTAATTGTGCAGTTTGGGTGTAATAGGCACTATGCCAAAGCCTTTCCCATGGATTATATCATTTAATCTTCACAACAGTATTGTGAAGTGAAGTGTGGGTATAAATATTTTCCTCATTTTTCAGGTGAGGAAGCTGGGACACAGGCGTGCATAGCTAGTGAGTGGCAGGGTTGGGATTCATATCCAGGCAGGCCCGCTTCAATGCCTGTGCTCTTAAGTTTGATACTGCATTTACACAACTCTGCTGTGACTTCTCTGATCTCTCCCACTTGAGAAACATTGTTAGTGGTTGACTGAGTTTCTGAAAGTAGTGCTTCAGGATGCATGAAGTTTTGTTGCTTTATTCATCTTGTCTTAAGTACCAGCCACGTACTAGTCACTCAGTATGTACATATTTTTTAAATTAATGGTGATAAAGATAACACAAGAGAAAATATAGGTGACCTGGGCTATGGTGATGACTTCTTAGATGTAACACCAAAGGCTTGATCTATGAAAGAAATAATTGACAAGCTATACTTCATTAAAATTAAAAACTTCTCTGCAAAAAGGACTATCAAAAGAGTGAAAAGACAAGACACAGACTGTGAGAAAATGTTTGTAAAGGATGTGTTTGGTGAAGGACTATTATCCAAAATGTATAAAGAACTCTTACAACTCAACAATAAGAAAGTAAACAACCTAATTAAAAAGTGGACCAAATACCTCATCAGACATCTCACCAAAGAAGATATATAGATGGAAAATAAGCATATGAAAAGATGTTCTACCTCATGTCAGTGAGGAAATGCCATTAAAATGAGATACTACTACACTTATATTTATGGCTAAAATCTGGATCACTGACAACCCGAAATGTTGGTGAGGATGTGGGGAAACAGGAAATCTCATTTATTTGCTGGTAGTGTGAAATGGTACAACCATTTTGGAGAACAGTTTGGCAGTTTCTTATACTTTTACCGTATGATCTAGTGTCCACTCTCCTTGGCGTATACCCAAAGGAGCTGAATATTTTTGTTCACACAAAAATCTACATACAGATGTTTGTAGCACCTTTATTCATAATTGCCAAAAGCATAATTGCCAAGATGTCCTTCGGTAAGTAAATGGATAAACTAGTCTGTATAGGCAATGGAATATTGTTCAGTGCTGAAAAGAAATGAGCTATCAAGTCATGAAAAGACCTAAAAGAAACTTAAATGCACATTACCAAGTGAAAGAAGCCAATCAGAAATGGCTACATACTGTGATTCCAACTCTGTGACTTCTGCAAAGGCAAAACCATGGAGACAGTAAAATGATCAGTGTTGCCAGTGTTGGGGCAGGGGGAGAAAGATTATTGGGCAGATTATAAGGGAATGTTTTAGGTTGGTGATTTTCTTCTATAGATACTATAATGGTGGATACATGTCATTACAGATTTTCCCAAGCCCATAGAATGTTGAGCACCATGAGTGAATTGTAATATGGTCTCGGGGTGCTGGTGATGTTTCAGTGTAGGTTTATTGATGAAACAAATGTATGACTGGTGGAGGATGATAATAGGGACAAGGGTGAGGGTGGCATATGGGAACTTGTACTTTTCTGCTCAATATTGCTATGAACCTAAACCTGATCTAAAAAATAAAATCTATTAAATAACAACAAATAGTAATATTGTGCTCTGAAGGCTACCAAATGGCTTCTAGAAATATAATTTCTATAGGAAATCATAGACGGTAAAGGCAAACTATGTTTTTCTATACTGAAAATATTTCTGACACCAAATGTATTGGTTTTCTATACAAAGCAATTTTTTAAAATTTAAACATCACAAATAAGATTTTTTGTTGGTTACCATTAAATATCTGAATTTTAAACAGATGTTTGAACTAATGGCTCATATTCATCAGTTTGTTCAACTTTAGCACAGGTCCAGCTTTTTCAGATACTGCCTTCACCATGAAGCTTAATGAGCTTTCCCAGTTCAAACTGGGCTTCTTCAACTTTTTTACTTTTCTAACCAAGACATCATGGAGTGGATAAATAGATTGGCGGGCCTTTACTGTGTCTTTTCCAATGCTGTCTGGAATCTGTTTATTGACTCCTTTCAAGTCATTTATACATCTCGGGTCATGATATCCATAATCTTTTTCTGATTTTGGCAGACCTGATGGTGCTGAGTGTAAGAGGTCTTCTGAATGTGACTGCTGTATTTTTAAGTAAAATCAACACAAAATAGACGAAGCAAATAAGCATTGATAGTCTTGATATCAGCATGAGCTTCAATCCTGGTCTGTCATTTTTTGACCATGGAGCACATTTTGTCACTGATAAGATCCATCCCATGGAAATTACTAGGCAGCCAGTTTTGGCCTGAATATCCTCAATAGTTAGTGTGGATTTTCTAAATGCAACTGCTTCATCATGCAGATCAGCAAGGCTTACTTCAAAAACACAGCCCTTGAGGCCATCACATACCAGTTTGGTTCCTTGAGTTCTCGTGACTAGTGTTTTTTCCCAATATTTCTTATACTGAATATCACTGGTGCTTTCACATTATACCAGTCTTTCTCAGAAAGTGGATCAACCACTTTCTTCTTGCCTCCCTTTTTGCTGCCTTTCATAAGGTGTTTGTTCTTTCCAGCCACCATAGCGCTGCTCAGAGAGCAAGCAAGTAGATTTGACACTAACTCACTGGAGTTTGCACACACTTCATAGGTTAAAGACTCAATTCCCTTACAATTCCCACCACTTTGGATGCCAACTGCAAGTCCAGACTGTCACTAGCTATCACTTGGGTTCTCATGACCCCCTACTTAGGTTTGATAATTTGCTAGAGTAGCTTATAGAACTCAGGAAAACTGGTTTATTATAAAGATCATAACTCAGGAACATCCAAATGAAAGAAATGCTCGGGGCAAGCTATGTGGTAATGGAAGTGGAGCTTCCACATCCTGCCTCTCTGGGTATACCACCCTCTCAGCACCTCAGTATGTTCACCAACCTGGAAGCTCCATCATTTAGGATTTTTAATGGAGTCTACATTACATAGGCATGGTTGATGAAATCATTGGCCATTGATGGTTGAACTCCCAAAGGTTGGGATCTGGTCTGAAAGATCCAACCCTCTAATTACATAATTGTTTCCTTTGGCAAGCAGCCTTCATCCTCTAAGAGTTACTTCATTAGCATAAATTCTGATATGGTTGAAAGGAGCTTATGATGAGAATGCTCCTCACACCCTTATCATTCAGGGAATTAAACGAGTTTTAGGGGCCCTATATTAGGAACTGAGGATGAAGATCAGATATTTATTTCCTGTTATATCACAGTATCACCAAGGCCTATCACCTCCAGCTTGAGTCGACTGGGGGTGGCTTCTCACTGAAGAGTTTTCGCTTCAATGGATTTATTGGGGGAGATTGAAATTGGATTTAATTTGAGACTCCACAGTGAAAGATGAGTTGAAGATGTAGTTGATGGGGATGTTCATTGGCAGATTGGCTTGAGGGTGGCAAGGCTGATGAATTAAGTATTAGTAATGCAACAGGAGAACTTTAGAAATGGAAAAAATAATTTTGGTAGATGCTTTTAGTTGCAAACAAGGAAGCTGAGCTCGGGAAGCGGTCAAATGACTCATCAGAAAGCTCCTGGCTAATGAAGATCTGGGGCTGTCCATGAACTTCTGTTCTTCACTTTCTATTGCCAATATTTCATTTAGAAAGCACAAGTTAGTGAAATAATGTGGCATTTGTAGCAGCTAATTAGTTCTTGGTTGACTTTCAGCAGGTTGCTTTTCTGAGGCTCAGTTTTCTTAGTTCTAAGTTGAGAGGATTAAATGCATATGACTTTTGAGCTACCTAGGACATAACTACAGGATCAATTTTTGTTACTGTTCATTTCTTACTATCTCCTTAATACCTACACTGCTGCAATAATCTGACTGCTGGAAGTGACTCTCCTTCCCATCTGACTATGTATGCTGCTACCATTATCCTGGGATTATTTTACACTCTTGCATGTGTATCTTCAGTGGTTGCCAGTTACTTACCAAACTAAATTGTGACTTTAGTGTTGATTTTAATGATCCTTTCCTCCATCCTGTCATTTTCACTTTTTCTTCCATTGATTCCATATGTACATCTTTTGCCCCAGGCAGATGTGCTATTTGATGTTTCTCGTGTGGTATTTGCAGATTGCTTTATGTTCATCTGAGCATCCTGCACATTAGTGGACATCCGCCTTTTGTTTACCCTTACGGACCCATTCTCTACCTTGATGTGTGTCCATGGAGGCTGACCTGTGTGTATTGCATCAGTAGGATTCTTGCTTTTTGGTGCCTGGTTAGATTTTTCCAGCTGGAGTTTAGAGGTGTGACTTGAGTGTGAGATAGGAATATTTGTTACCCTTTCTCACTCTTTCCTTCCCTGCTTCTGCTGGTTTTGTGCTTCTGTCAGCGACAATGACAGATCCTGTCAGATGGCCCACTCTATTCATCTGTTTCTCCAGGTTCTTCTAACTGTTCCCTTCCTTTGCTTTTTCAGGCCCAGGGGTGGAAACAGCACCCCATTGTTGCTAGCCTGAGAGTATTGCATTGTCTCTTGTTGGTTTTCCTACCCTTGCCAAACATTAGTAAATAGTCCCTTTATTAAAACCTCTTCAATTATGCAGTGTGCCATCTGCTTTGCTGGGACCCTGATTTGATAAATGCTCCGTGGAGAAGCAAGTCTTTGCCCAGAAGGGCCAGATGGAATACAGCCTGACGAGGATTTTGCCACAACTGTCTTGTTTCCACATTTGATTCCTGTTGGGCCCTCTTCATATGTCTTCCTTGAAGGGGGTTTGGACATACAGCTTCTGCCACAGCCTGTTTACATTTTGATTATGATATACCAAGTAATGTTTTAAGAATGTATTAATATGCTACATTGATGCCTAAAGCATTTAACTATTCTAATGACCATAAAACCATATAAAGCATATTCCATTTGTATCTTTCTTGGTGGGAACAAAATGGAAAGTTCCAAGTTATTCTGAATGAATCCTCCCTATTTTAATAGTGGCCTGAAAATTCCCTCCCTTTATAGCATTTGCTTTAGGAGAGAACAAATTATAATGAATTTAGGATTTTCTTGTGTATCATCTTGGTAATTCAGCAACACATATAACTGATTCTGAGGAAAGAAGTATAGGGTTTAAAGGATTTATATTTCTTTTTTTCTTTTAAAACATTCATGTACCTTAGGCTTGGTTTACTTAGTCATTAAAACTTTTTTTTTTTGTATGAAAGCTCTGAAGGTAATATAAATTTGTATTTCTTCTGATATGTGTATATTATGTCCTCTGAACACACACACAAAAATCCTTTAAAAAAATTCTTGTCTTTGTAAAAATAGTCTTCTGTATAACAAGACAAATTATTGCAGGTAAATATTGCCTATTGAAATTAGAAAGATGTTTTTACTATTAAGTCATATTTCTTCCTCAGTCAACCTCTAATAAAAGAAGTCTCCATTGTTATTAATATGTTTGCTGGTGTTTCATTCAGTCTAATTCCAAATGCCTCCAGTGTTGGTAATTCAAGACTTTCCCAATATGGCACAATCTGCAAGTTTAATTGATTTTCCGTTTCCCTTAACTTCTCAGTAATTGATGCAATCTTGGATTAGACTGACTAAATTCCCAGGATGCTTCACCAAATACCTCTTTCTTATTTAACACATTGCTATTCATCTTTACTCTGTCAGATTTTGTGCTTTGCATTTGATACGAATTCAGTGTATAAAGTTTTTGTGAATTGAGACTGGAAAGCAAAACAACCAATCGTGGTTTTTTTTAAGTGTCAATAATACAACAACCTCCCTAAAGTCCTATGGAGGTTTACTTGAGGATGGTTTCCAAACTTAATGAGTAAGTGAATTGAACTTGGAGATGTAACATGGTCCATCTGGGATGGTACTGGACCAGGAAAGCCCATCTACTTTTTCAGGGTTTGTTTTTCCACAAAATAATTTTATTGATTTTTTTTTTTTTTAAATTTTATTTATTTATGATAGTCACAGAGAGAGAGAGAGGCGCAGAGACAGGCAGAGGGAGAAGCAGGCTCCATGCACCGGGAGCCCGATGTGGGATTCGATCCCGGGTCTCCAGGATCGCGCCCTGGGCCAAAGGCAGGCGCCAAACCGCTGCGCCACCCAGGGATCCCTTATTGATTTTTAAAGTATGATTTGAAGGGACACTTCTCTGCATCCTCTCAATATGTGTAATCTCTGACAAAGTTACTATATAGTCTGAATATAGTGGAAGGTGTTGCACATTGATTTTACATATTGGGAATACTTCCCAGTTTCACTGGTGTAATTAAGTAAGTGATGACTTCTATCTTGTAATAACTAAAGAAGCCAGGAATTTATTGCTGTGATTTATTTAGTTTTTTTTCCTAATGAGCCTGTTGTTTTTAAGTTTATGTACCATGTTAATATGTGATTATAGTGTTGCAACCATTGTGTTTTGCCACCTTCCTAATAAATATGTCAGTTTGTCTTTTCCTCTTTTTCCTCTCTCTCCCCTCCGGAAGGTTCCCCCAGATTAGTAGTAGGATTTTAATGTATTTGTCTTCTCTACTTCAGTATACATTATTTCTAGAATGAATTTTTTTTTAATCCATTGTACCTTTCATTTTGTCTAATACTTTTCTTACCTTAAAGCTTTTAAAACAAGTGTGGCCCCTCCCCCCCAGGTGGATTCTGCTACTTTATGATTCAGAATTGTTTTATATGTTATTTGCTTGTCTTTAATTACAGTGCTTTAGTATGTTCATCACTTACGTTTCCTTTTCTGTTCAAAGATGTGTTTTCTTATGGTTCGAAGCCACCTTTTATTATGAATGGAATTAATTTTTATGAAGTCTTGGGTCTTTCATTAGCTTTTGTTTCTTCATTCTGGGGTGGGGCTACAAGGGAGGGTACCTGGTATTGAATAGTTTGTTAGTTTGACGATCTTAGTGGAGTTTTCACAGAACACAGTGTTATAATGGTTCAGTGGATTTGATTGTTCAAAACAAGGAAAGGAAATTACTTTCAGCTTGAACCTCTCAGGCTTCCCATGACCCAACCCTCCTATTAGTGGTCCCACCGATCTGTCTGGAAATGCAGCCCCATCCTTCCTTGTTTAAATATTAACAAGGAGTTGCCTACTGTGAAAATTGGATGTACATGTTAACTCTTGCAATTTTTTTTTTTAACACAGGTGGGACCATGTCCCCCCTTCAGTCTGACTTCTGTGATGCCCCCACCAACCCAACCTCAATCAGAGTAAAAGGCAACTTGTACAGTGGCCTCTAGGGGTCAGTATGAGCTGCTTCCCCTGCAATTTCATTCCTTTCCCTTCTACTCTGGCCCCTTCTCATTCTGTTTTGGATGCATTAATCCCTTTAATATTCCTCTCCTCTCCCGTTTGATGGAGAAATAATTGACAGACATCACTGTATAAATTTAAGACATACAGCATGATGGTTAGATTTCTATATATTGTGAAATGATTACCAAGGTAGGTTCATCTAACCTGTACCTTCTCATGTAGGAACAATCAAAAAGGAAAGAAGGAAGAAAAATTTTCTTTGTGATGGGAATTCTTAGGATTAACTCTCCTAACAGCTTTCCTATATGCCCTACAGCAGTGTTAGCTGTTATCGTGTTGTACATTCTATCCCTACTACCTATTTATCGTACTAAAGTTTGTACCTTTTGACCACACCACCTTCCTCCAATGCCCTCTTTTTTCCCCCACACTGACTCCCTGCCTATGATAACTAGAAATATGAACTCTTTTGCTAAGAATTTGGTTTTTCCTCCCCCCCTTCCTCCTCCTTCTCCTCCTCTTCTCAATCCCCTCATATAAATGAGATCATTCAGTATTTGTCTTTTTTAGTTCACTTAACAGAATGCCTTCAAGGTCTACCCATGTTATTGCAAATGGTTGGATTTTTTTCTTTTTTTGTGGCTGAATAATATTCCACTGTGAATGTATACCACGAATTCATTCATTGATGAGACACTTAGGTAATTTCTATATCTTAGCTGTTGTAAATAATACTACTTTAAATATGGGGGTGCAGATATCTTTGTGAGTTAGTATTTTTCATCACCTTTGGATATATTTTTAGAAGTGGAATTGCTAGATCATATGGTAGTTCTAGTTTTAATTTTTTGAGGAACCTCCATAATGTTTTCCATAGTGGCTGTATCAATTTACAATCCTACCAGCAGTGCACGAGGGTTCCCTTTTCTCCACATGCGTACATACCATCATTTAACTCTTTTGTATTTTGATGACAGTCATTCTTATAAGAATGGGGTGGTATCTCATTATGGCTTTAATTTGCATTTCTCTGATGACTAGTGGTGTTGAGCATCTTTTCATGTACCTGTTGGCCTTTTGTGTATCTCCTTTGGAGAAAGTCTATTTGTGTCCTCTGCCCATTTTTTAATTGGGTTATTTGGGTCTTTTTTTTTTTCTTTTTTGCTGTTGAATCATATGAGTTCTTTATATGTTTTGGATATTAACCCCTTAACAGATATATGGTTGCGAACACTTTTTTCCCATTTTGTAGGCAGGCCAGCCGGCCTGCCTGCCTGCCTGCCTGCCTTCATTCCTTCCCTCTTTCCTTCCTTCCTTCTTCCTTCATGGTTTCTTTTTCTGTGAAGAACTTTTTAGTTTGATGTAGTCCCACTTGTTGATTTTTTTAATTTGCTGCTTATACTTTAGGTATCATATCCAGAAAATCACTACTAAGACTCATGTCAAGGAGATTTGTTCCTATGTTTCTTTTTAGGAGTTTTATGGTTTCATGTCTTACATTTAAGTCTTTAATCCATTTTCAGTTACTTTTTGTGAGTAAAATAAGATACAGATCCAGTTTAATCCTTTTTCACATGAATATTCAGTTATCCCAGCACCATTTTTAAATAGATTGTCTTTTCTCCATTGAAAATTTCTGGCCCCTTTGTCAAATATTAGCTAACTGTATAGGCATGGGTTTATTTTTGGGCTCTCAGTACCATACTGTTTTGATGACTATAGTTTTATAGTATAGAGTGAAATTAGGAAGTGTGATACTTCCTGCTTTGTTCCTCTTTTTCTTTGGCCATTTGGGATCTTTTCTACTTTCACATAGATTTTAGGAGTGTGTTTTTTTACTTCTATAAAAAAAAAAAAAGACAAGCCTTTCTAATCTTATGAGGGCTGCATTGAATCTATGAATGGCTTTGGTTACCATCGATGTTTTAACAACATCAGTTCTTCTAACCTATGAACATGGGATACCTTTCCATTTATGTACGTCATCTTCAATTTATTTCGTCAATCTTATAATTTTCATTGTAGAGATCTTTTATTTTCTTAGTTAAAATTATTTCTAAGTGTCTTATTGCTTGAGATGCTATTGCATATGGGGTCAGTTTCTTAATTTCTTTTAAGAAATTTTATTGTTAGTTTATAGAAATGAATTTTTATATGTTAATTTTGTATCTAACAATTTTACTGAATTCATCAATTAGATATGACAGTTCTTTGGTTGAGTGTTTAGGATCGCCTATATATAAAAGCATGTGATATGCAAAGAGAGTTTTACTTCTTCCTTTCCATTTCATCTATTTTAAAATTTCTTTTTTTCTACCTTGATCGCCCTATGTAGGACTTCAATAGTATGAAATAGTACTATTAGTACTATTAGTGGTAAGAGTAGTGGTAAGAGTATATATCCTTGTCTTGTTCCTGTTCTTAGAGGGAAAGCTTTCATCCTTTCACCATTGAATATGATGTTGACTGTGGGCTTGTCATATGTGGCCTTAATTATATTGTGGTACATTCCTTCTGTGCCTCATTAGTTGAGAATTTTTAACAGGAAAGGATGTTGAATTTTGTCTAATGCTTTTTCTGCATCTATTCAGATGATTATATCATCTTTTATTCTATTAATGTGATTTATCAAAGTGGTTGGTTTGTGGATGTTGAGCCATCCTTACATCCCAGGGATAAATCCCATTTGATCATAGTGAATAATATGCTCCTGAACTTAGTTTACTTAGTATTTTATTGAAAAGTTTTACATGCATTCATCATGGATATTGGCCTATAGATTTTCTTTTTTTCTAGTATCTTTTGCCAGTTTTGTTATAAGGATAATACTGATTTTGTAAAATAAGTTTAGGAGCATTTCTTCCTCTTCAATTTTTTGGAAGGGTTCAAGAAGGATTGATGTTAATATTCTTTAAATGTTTGGTAAAATTCACCAGCAAAGCCATCTGCTTTTGGGCTTTTCTTTGTTGGAAGAGTTTTGATTAGTGATTCAATCTCCTTACTAGTAATTAGGCTATTTAGATTTTCTATTTCTTCCTGGTTCAGTCTTAGTTGTATGTTACCAAGAATTTTTCCATTTCTTTTAGGTTGTCAAGTTTGTTGGCGTTTAATTGTTCATAGTAGCCTCTTAGGATCCTTTAAATTTGTGATATCAATTGTAATGTCTCCTTTTTCAATTATAATTTTGTTCATTTGGTCCTTTTCTTGTTCCGTTGGTTAGCCTAGCTAAAGGTTTGTGAAATTTGTTTATCTTTTCAGAAAACCAACTCTTAGTATGGTTAATCTTTTTTTGTTTTTATTTTTCTGTTCTCTATTTCAGTTGTTTCTGCTCTAGTTTTCATTATTCCTCTTCTGCTAACTTTGGGCTTTTCCTAGCTCTTTACGGTTAGAGTTAGGTTGTTTATTTGGGATATTTCTTGTTTATTCATGTAGGTGTTTATTGCTATAAATTAAAATTTAATTTTAGAATTGCTTTTGCCACATCCTACAAGTTCCAGTATGTTGGTTTCCACTTTTGTTTATCTTAAGAAACTTTTTTATTCCTCTTTCAATTTTTTTTTCCTGATTTATTGGTTGTTCAGAAGAGTATTTGCTTAATTTCCATGTGTTTGTGAATTTTCCAGGAGTTCTCTTGTTGAAGAAATTCTTTCCCATTGTATATTGATTCCTTCTTTTTCAAAGATTAATTGAACATTTAATTGTGACTTTATTTTGGGGTTTTCTGTTCCATCCCATTGATCTAATGTGTCTTTCTATGCCAGTAGTATACTGTTTTAATTACTACCACTTTGTCTCATAACTTCAAATCTGGAATTGTGTGTGATACTACTACTACTACTACTACTACTACTACTACTACCACCACCACCACCACCACCACCACCACCACCTCCTCCTCCTCCTCCTCCTCCTCCTCCTCCTCCTCCTCCTCCTCCTCCCCCTCCCCCTCCCCCTCCCCCTCCTCCTTCTTCTTCTTCTTCTTCTTCTGGTTTGTTTTTCAAGATTGCTTTGGCTATTCAGGATCTTTTGTGATTTCATATAGATGTTAGGATTGTTTGTTCTAGTTCTATGAAAAATGCTATTGGTATTTTGATAGGGATTGCATTAAATGTGTAGATTTCTTTGGGTAGTATGGACATTTTAACAATATTTGTTCTTTCATACCATGAGCATGGAATGTCTTTCCATTTCTTTGTGTCATCTTGAATTTCTTTAATTGGTGTTTTATAGTTTTCAGAGTACTCATCTTCACCTCTTTGGCTAAGTTTATTCCAAGATATTTTATTGTTTTTGGTACAATTATAAATGAGATCCTTTTCTTTCTTTCTTTTTTCCTTTTCTTAAAATGGGTTCAGGATTGTTTTTCTTTTCAGAGCCTGCAACAATTGGTCAGCAATGTTAGCTAAGCTGGTACAATCTGAAAGCCATCCTGACTCCCTTTCTAGTCATTCACCAAAAGAATACCTACAAACAAGGTTAGAGACCATTTGAGATGTATCTCAAAAGTGTGGGGAGAGGGAGAAGAGGCCTTCCTGTCTTCTCCTGTTCCTTACCCTCACCACTTACTTTTTCTAAGATTGTTTTATAGCCAAATGTAACTCAAACCCATAGCAACAGCAACCAGCCATCTTCAATACCACTGATTCCAGAGTAAGAAGTGAAGTAAGAGTGGGATTGTTTTCTTAATTTCACTTTCCACTGCTTCATTATTAGTGTACAGGAATACAACAAATTTCTCTACATTGATTTTTATATCATGTGACTTTACTAAATTTGTTTATCAGTTCTACTAGTTTTTTGATGGAGGTTTTATGGTTTTCTATATCTAGTATCATGTTATCTGCAAATAGTGAGAGGTTTACTTCTTCCTTAGCCAGTTTTTGGATGCCTTTTCTTTTGTTGTCTAATTGCTGTGGCTAGGACTTCTAGTTCTGTGTTGAATGAAAGAGTGGACATTCTTGTCTTGTTCCTGACCTTAAGGGTAAAGCTGTCAGTTTTTTACCCTGTGTATGATGTTGGCTGTGGCTTTGTTATATGTGGCCTTTATTAGGTTGAGACATGTTCCCTCTAGACCTACTTTGCAAAGAGGGTTTCTATCATGAATGGATGCTGTCCTTTGTCAAATGCTTTTTCTGCATCTATTGAAATGATCGTATGGTTTTATCCTTTCTCTTACTGATGTGATGTATCATGTTGATGGTTTTGCAAATATTAAACCAACCTTGCATCTGGGAATAAATCTCAGTAAATAAATAATGGTATATGATTTTTTAAATATATTGTTGGGTTTGGTTTGCTAATTTTTATTTATTTATTTATTCATGAGAGACACAGAGAGAGGCAGAGACACAGGCAGAGGGAGAAGCAGGCTTCATGCAGGGAGCCCGATGTGGGACTCGATCCTGGGTCTCCAGGATCACACCCCGAGCCAAAGGCAGATGCTCAACCACTGAGCCACCCAGGCGTCCCTTGGTTTGCCAATTTGCTGATGATTTTTACATCCTTATTCATGAGAGATATTGGCCTGTATATAGTTCTTTTTTTTTTTTTTTATGGTGTCTTTATCTGATTTTGGTATTAGAGTGATACTGGCCTTACAGAATGAATCTGGAAGCTTTCTCTGTGTTTTGTTTTGTTTTGTTTTTGGAACGGTTTGAGAAGAACAGATATTAAAATAGCTATTTCTTCTTAAAATATTTGGTAGAATTTGCCTGTGAAACTGGTCCTGGATTTTTGCTTTTTGAGAGTTTTTTGATTACTGATTCAATTTCATTGGTGGTGTTTGGTCTGTTGAAATTTTCTATTTTTTCCTGTGTTAGTTTTGGTAGTTATAGGTTTCTAGGAATTTATCCATTTCTTCTAGGTTGTCCAATTTGTTGGCATGTAGGTTTTCATAACATTCTATTACAGTTTGTATTTCTCCTCTTTTTTTTTTTTTTAAATTTTTTATTTATTTATGATAGTCACAGAGAGAGAGAGAGGCGCAGAGACACAGGCAGAGGGAGAAGCAGGCTCCATGCACCGGGAGCCCGATGTGGGATTCGATCCCGGGTCTCCAGGATCGCGCCCTGGGCCAAAGGCAGGCGCCAAACCGCTGCGCCACCCAGGGATCCCATGTATTTCTCCTCTTTAGTAATTTTGTTTATTTGGGTCCTTACCTCTCTGTTTTTAATGAATCTTGCTAGTGGTTTATCAACTTTGTTGATCTTTTAGAGAACCAGCTCCTTGTTTCATTGATATATTCTATTTTTTTAGTTTCTGTATTATTTATTTCTGCTCTAATCAGTATTGTTTCCTTACCTTTGATGGGTTTGAATTTTGTTTGTTCTTTTTCTAGCTCCTTGAGGGTAAGGTTAGGTCATTTGAAATTTTTCTTTGCTTCTTTAAGTAGTCCTTTTTTGCTATAAAGTCTTAGAATGACTTCTGCATCCCAAAGATTTTGGACAATTTCATCTTCATGTAACTTTTGATTTCTTGATTAACTTATTAATTGTTTAATAGCATGTTACTTAACCTCCATGTATTTGTGCTCCTTCTAGATTTTTTCGTAGAGTTGATTTCTAGTTTTATAGTGTTGGAGTCAAAAAAGATGCATGGTATGACTTTAGTCTTTTTGAATTTGGTGAGACTTGTCTTTTGGCCTAATATGTGATCTCTTCTGGAAAATGTTCCTTCCATGTGCACTTGCAAAGAATGTACATTCTGCTGTTTTAGGATGGAGTGTTTTGAATATATCTTTATATACATTTGATTCAATGTGTGTTTCAAAGCCTCTTTCCTTGCTGATTTTCAATCTGGATGCTATGTCCATCGAATAAGTGGGGTATTAAAAGTCCTCTGCTGTTATTGTATTATTATACATCAGTTTCTCTAAAAAATTTTTTTTTATTTTATTTGATAAGAAAGAGCATGTGTGCAAGAGAAAGCACAAGCCAGAGGGAGGGGGTAAAGCAGACTCTCGACTGAGCAGGGAGCCCGATGTGGGACTCGGTCCCAGAACCCTGGGATTATGACCTGAGCTGCAGGCAGATGGTTAACCAACTGAGCCACCCAGGCACCCTTGATTAGTTCCCTTATGCTTGTTATTAACTGTTTAATGTATTTTGGTGCTCTCATGTTGAGTGTATAAATATTTACAATTGTTATATCCTCTTGTTGGAGTGTCCCCTTTATGATTATGTAGTGTCCTTCTTTGTCTCTCTTTATAGTCTTTGTTTTAAATTCTATTTTGTCAGATGTAACTATTGCTGCCCTGGCTTTCTTTTGATACCCATTTGCATGATAAATGTTCTCTATCCCCTCACTTTCAATCTGCAGGAGTTTTTCTGTCTGAGATGACTCTCTCGTAGGCAGCATATAGGTAGGTCCCATTTTTTTAATCTACTCTGTCACCTGTGCCTTTTGATTAGAGCATTTAATCCATTTACAGTCAAAGTAATTATTGATAGATGTTTATTGCCATTTTGGTACTTGCCGTTATTTCTATAGATTTTCTCTGATCCTTGCTCTGTTTCATGGTTTGTTGGCTTTCTTTAGAGATATACTTGGATACCTATCTTTATATTCTTTGTGTATCTATTACTGGCTTTTGATTTGTAGTTAACCATTGGTTTGTATATAGCATCTTGTGCCTGTAGCAGTCTATATGAAGTGATGGTCCCTTAAGTTTGCGTCCCTTCTTTACTTCTCTCCCCTCCCCCCATGCACATTTTAGGTATATGGTGTCATATTTTATATACTTTTATTTTCTGAATCCCTTGACTGATTTTAACAGAAATATTTATTTTTACTGTTCTTGTGGGGTTGTTGTTGTTGTTTTTATATACTTTTGTTTTCTGAATCCCTTGACTGATTTTAAGAGAAATATTTATTTTTACTGTTCTTGCGGGGTTGTTGTTGTTGTGTGTGTGTGTTTTAAACTTTTCATACTCTCATGGCCTTCCTTTCTACTCAGAGTCCCCTTTAATATTTCTTGTAAGGCTGGTTTGAGAAACTCTATCTCTCTCCTTCTACTCTGAATGATAGCCTTGTCGGGTAGAGCATTTTTGGCTGTAGATTTTCCCCTTTTAGTGTTTTGAATTTATCATGCTGCTCCCTAATGGCCGGCAAAATTTCTCCTGAAAAACTGCTGATAGACTTTGTGGTTTCTCTTTTATGTAACTGTCTTCTTGTTGCTTTAGAAAAATTTTGTTTATTACTACTTTTTGCCATTTTAATTATGATATGCCTTTGTGTGGACCTCCTTGTGTGAAATTAGGGGAGAGCTCTCTGTGCCTCCTGGATCTGGTTATCTGTTTCCTTCCTCACATTAAGAATGTTTTAAGCTGTTATTTCTTCAAATAAATTTTCTGTCCCCTATCTTTCTCTCTTCTTTTGAGGTCCATATAATGTTGATGTTATTACACTTGATGGAGCCACTGAGTTCCCAAGACTATTCTCAACTGCATAATTTTCTGTCCTCTCCTGTGCTCAGTTTGATTTCATTATTCTGTCTTCTAGGTCATTAATTCATTCCTGTGCTTTATCTTTATCTATTTATTTCATGAAGTATATTTTTAATTTTATTTATTGTGTTCTTGATCTCTGATTGGTTCTTTTATCTCTGTGTTAAGGGTCTCACTAATGTCCTCCACTCTTTCCTTTAGTCCAGTGAGTATCTTAATGATGATGATTTTAAGTTCTTTGTTACATATATTACTTCTCTCGCTTTCACTTTGGTCTCTTGCTGTGGCTTGGTCCTGTTCTTTCATTTGGAAGATGTTTCTGTCCCCTCACATTGTCTGACTTGCTGTGTCTGTTTCTGTGTGTTAGGAAAGTCAGCTACTTCTCTTGCTCTTAAAAAGAGGCTTATAGAGAGGAGAAGAGGTCCC
Source organism: Canis lupus dingo (assembly GCF_003254725.2). Classification (NCBI taxonomy): domain Eukaryota; kingdom Metazoa; phylum Chordata; class Mammalia; order Carnivora; family Canidae; genus Canis; species Canis lupus. Next base: position 19,458,982 of record NC_064277.1, read on the forward strand.
CTAGTACAGTGTCCCCTGTTTCCCAGGGCCTGGCTCTACAGGGAATGTCTCCTATGTGTGATGCATGTGCCTTGCTGTGGAGTCTTAGGCCTCATTTTCCTTTAGTCCAATTGTCTGCAGACTCTCTCTTTGCCCATTGTGTGGTGATCTGCTTGTGAAATGAGAACTACTCCCACTGCTGCTAGAACAGAGGTCCTGCAAAATGCACAGGTCAGAAGATGTAGGCCTGACAGGGTTTGTGCCAGTCTTCTGGAGGAGGGACCTGCAGTGCTGGGACTAACTAGAGGGTGACTGGGAAGAATGGACCATTGAAGTGGGGTGGGGGTGGGGGATGCTCTTTGCAAGTAAGTTAGGTAAGAAGTATTGGTTCTGCACTGCTTCCCTCAAGTGGTCCCTGTTTATATGCTTGACTGAGGCTGTATTGGAAAATGGCCCCGTCAGCTCCTTTGTTCCTGGAGGGGTCTCTTCTGCCGCACTCAGATGAGCAAATCATTCTTCCTCCCATGTTTTTCAAATTGCTGGCTGTATGCTCTATCTGCTCGGGCTATTTGTTGTCCTGTCTCTTTAAAGGTGGAGATCCTGCTTCCTCAAATCTTCTAGCCTCTACTCTACCTGAGCAGAGCCCACTGATTTTTAAAATTCTAGGCTTTAAGTCCTGCTGATATTAAGAACTCATGATATTCAACCCCTCTCACTTTCAAGGAAAACTGTTGCAGAGACTTGTCCTCCCCATTTCTGGGCTTCTTCAAGCCACCAGTCCCCTCTCCATCATGGATGGACACATTCCCTTTCACTGCCAGACCATGTCTTTGTCCTTCATACCCTCTTTGATGTGGCCACTTTCCTGCCATTAGTCATGGAGTTTGTTCCGCCAGTCTTTGGGTCCTTGCCTGATTTACTGACGTTGATTTGGGTATCATCTAGTTTTGTCAGTGGGATGAGGTGAGCTTAGGGGTCCTCCTGTGCCATCTTCTCAGCTGACCTAAAATAATAGTTGATAGGTAAGTACGTACTACTGCCATCCTGTTGATTGTTTTCTGGTTGCTTTGTAGACCTTTTGTTTCTTATTCTACTGTCCTTTTTGTATATTTTGAGATCTTTTTGTATTAGTATGCTTTGGCTTATATATCATGTCTTTTTGCATGTAATTCAGTTTTCCCTTGTGGTTACCATGAAGCTTATATAAAATATTTTAAACTTTTAACACTTCATCTTAACTGATAATGACTTATCTTCCATACTTACAGGTTTCCTTTGGCAGAGATAATTCTGCACTAGTCAGCTCAGTTTGGGTTTCTGGGTGTACTCGTTGATAATGTCTTCGGGTGATTGTAGGGCCTGCTGTTATGATCTTTTGTGGCTGAGGCAACTCTGAGGACAGGGCTAGCGGTGTGTGCCCCTGTTGAAAACGACTGGGTAGGCCTGATGATCTGGTTACCTACCCAAGTAAAGCACCTATAGGATGGGCTCTGCTGTTGCCTCAAGTCTCTGGTGTGGACTTGGAATTATATTACTAATAGGTGGGGCTATGAATTAGCTTCTCTGCTCTGGCAGAGGGCAGAGAGGGGCCTAGGAACCAAAAAGCTCATTGTTTGGGGGCCTGAATCATGCCTGAGTGTGCACTGAATTTGCTGGTCAGGTGAACCCACCAGTTTAACTCTGCAAGCGGGGAAAGCCATGTGTTGCATTAGTGTCTGAGTGTCATTTTATGTAGGACTGTTGAATGGGCTACCCAGCTTCCCATGTGGCCTGATAAATTTCCATGGTTGGATGAGCTGAAGCTGTACTCAGCAATAAGCAGGGCTATGAATTAGATTTCCTGCCCAGGCACAGCAGGAGAAGCAGCTCTAAAACTGGTAAAGCTCTTTGTTTTTTGTCTTAACTCAAGCTGACTCGCAAGTTCCTGGCTGAGCAGGGCACTGGCTTTGCCCTGCAGTATATCAACCTTCCTGGCCTTCTCTTGGCTCCAGTGCTACCAGCCACGTAGCTTCCACATATCATTGCCAGCCCTTCTGTTCAGATGGGACTGGAAGGTGCTTCATACTGAGTAGGGCTTTGAGTCAGTGCTTTGCCTGGGCGTGGGCAAACCTAGCTCTGGGGCCAGCAGTACTCATTTGAGAATGAGAATCTGGCAGATCTACACTCAGCCTAGTTCCCTTGCATATTCTGCAGGTGAGCATAGGTGCTTTTTGGAATTACTTCTTGGGCACTGCAAGTATGAATTCAGTCTGCCAAGATCTGTGTTCTGGTTGTTGCAAGCCCTCCCCCACTGCTTCTCTGTCATAGTCAGATCCCCAGTGACTGGGCCACGCAGATTATTTGGCAACCCCTGTGGCGTGAGATCAGAGTTGGGGGTCTCACAAATGACCCACAATATGGGAGAGGTTGATTGACCGCTCTGGGATTCTCTTTTCCTACTGGAGAGACCAGTGGCATGGGAAACCTCTCCTCTTGGTGCTCTGCTGACTGGGGGAGGGGCAATGCCTTCAATGTGCAGCTACTCCTCTTACCCTTCTAATGCAGCCTGTCTTGGTCTTTGATGTGCACTGGGGTGCTTCAGCGTCACCCCAGTTCTAGGATTCTCCCAGTGATTTCTTGTCCTTGAATAGCTGTTAGTTGTTCTTGTGGGTGGAAGGAAAGTCAGGACCTACATGTGTCGCCATGTTGGTGACATCTTTCTCCCGCTCATGCAGATCTTTAGAGTGTCTTAGCAGATTGCATGAAGGTGAGACTACAAATATCGTCGAGTTCTCTGAAAGTGTATATAATATTGTAGTCTAGATTTTGTGAAACTGTTCATGTAAAACAATTTTTAAGTTTGAGCATCCTGATTTTTAAGTTTGAATATTAATCATTTTCATTTCAAGTAGTTGGTATTCTCAGGTATACCAGTTTCTGAATCCCAAGGTCCTGATTTCTATTTACTGTGATAGGATTATTTAGCAAAATATGCCAAGTGGATGATTTAATCTTCTTTTGATGCTCTCAGAAACATGAAAATGAGTATGACTTCAAAAAACTGTAATATATGTAAACATTTTTCTTCAGTGTTCTTCCTTTATTATGACTAAATTTGAAGAGAATTAGTATGTGCTACACTGTTTTTAAACTCTGCACGCATCTCACACATGCTTTATTATATTCATTAGGAAAACTTGTAATCTTCATTTAAAGAATGCAATTTTTGGTAAAATGTAGTGAGAATCATTGAGTCTATAAACTTAAATAATACTAGCTGCTTCATTACACTTTCAAATAGAGAATGAAGTTGTAAGTTAATTGTGCTATTTTTTCTGTTTTCTTAACACAGTAGTAAATTGTATTGGTAATTCTCCATTAGTACTTTATAGCTGGCTTCCATAAAAATAGTTAGAAAGTGAAAACTGGTAGAAATATAAAGTGGAAGCCAGGTCATGTTAAAGGTGTACTAGAACTTCAATATCAAAATATTTTATTTTATTTATTTTATTTTATTTTATTTTATTTTATTTTATTTTATTTTATATATTATCTATTTTTTTTAAAGATTGATCTATTTATTTCATGAGAGACACAGAGAGAGAGGGAGGCAGAGACATAGGCAGAGGGAGAAGATGCTCCTTGCAGGGAGCCTGATGTGGGACTTGATCCCAGATCCTGGGATCATGCCCTGAGCCAAATGCAGATGCTCAACTGCTGAGCCACCCAGGCGTCCCCAATATCAAAATAAAATATGCATAAAAATCATGATCATCCTTTAGAAATGTATTAAAAAAACTTTTTTTTTTTTGCCAGTAAAGTCATGTATTCATAGCCACATGAAAAAGCTGGCAACATAGAGTAAGTTGACAAGTCAGATATGAATACACAAAGAATTTAAATTTGATTTTCTCTGCCCATTTAACTGAATCCTCTCATCATCATGTTCAATACTTTTTTTGAAAAAAAAGATTTTATTTATTTATTCATGTGAGACAGAGAGAGAGAGGCAGAGGCACAGGCAGATGGGGAAGCAGGCCCCATGCAGGGAGCCCAACATGGGACTTGATCCTGGGTCTCCAGGATCATGCCCTGGGCTGAAGGTGGCGCTAAACCGCTGAGCCACCTGGGCAGCCCAAGTGATTTTAGACACGAATTCACAGTTCCAATGTAGCAGAGGAAAATTTACTTCTATCTTCGATATTCTTCCAACTGGTCTAAGAATTAAAGTGACATGAGACAGATTAACAGGAGAAAAAAAAATAAATCTGATTTTCTCTTTTTCTTGAAAATTTTGTTTCACAGGAAAACTTAATCAAACAGTAGTAGAATATTTTTTATTGGGCAACGCTATTGACCTTTCCCTAAAAAACCTAATATTGATAATAATTGGCATAGTAAAAGAATGCTTCTTGGTTTTACCATTTTGTGTATAATGTTTGGGGATACACATTTTTCTTTTAAAAGTTCATTCTGTAACACTGTACAAAGCATGTAGCATATATGTAGCAATTCTGAGACTGAGAAAATAAATTATTAATTTTCTGTAATTATTTCGAGGGAAGAAAACTCATGTGCAGAATCTCCAGTTACACTATCAACTATGGATAGATTTTTAAGTCGAAGTTTATCAGTATCATTGTTATATAACAAAACATACATTTTACTTAATAATAAAGATGTAGTACCTAATATGTCTTATAACAAGTGTTTTCTAACACATGTAATCTTTGTTGTAACTTTGTTTAACTTTATTCTAAAGAATGGTGCAACATTCAAATGCACCATTTCTTTAACCTGTGCTGAAGTCCGCTGTAGTAGGAATCTTGGATTCAGAGTATAAAGAGCCATGTCAAAATATCTAGTTCTTTTAACAACGTCCTGTTTAGCAACCCATACAACCTCATTGGTTTCGTTGCTTGACATCGAAGGTCCCTTCAGCTCTGAAATTCCAGAAGAGTTTGAGTCTGCAACGTAACACTGACTTTCAGAGTCTCGTCATTAGAATGAGATGTTGACATTTTGGACGGTGATCTCTAGCCAAAGTTATTCAAAGGGGAGAAGGTTTTTCTCACATCCTGATCTCCTGCCAGATTATACTTTTTCTTTTCCTCTGCCTTCCTGCTTAAAAAATGAAGTTGAAAATGTTTGTAAAGGACATACCAGGCCCATGCATTTTTCTGTATTCTGCAGTGAAGGGGGTCTTAAAATCATAAAGTGCAGTTCTGTGACTCATTCGTCTTTATTCATTCAGTGGCAGTGCCATCCTGGGTGGTGCTGGGCTGTATATTTCCCAGTGTTGCTTAAGAGTTTTATGCTTCTTTGAAGCAACTTTCATTTCTACCCTGGGGCATGTTTATTTTTGAGACTTTAAGACAGGCCATTTTAGTCTTGGTGACTAGGATTGCTGGAGAAAAAAGCAACTTGCGAGGATTTAATGTAAGGTGAGAACATTGCCTGAAGCAGGGAATCTCAGGCGTGTTTGTGGAGGGAGGAATGGTAGCTGAGAGGGGCTCCTTGCCAGAGAGGGAGTTGGAAGAGTGGTTTATCAGAACTTGGAGAAGCGAGGCTTGGAGGTTCCCCCATGTGGCCCTTCACCTTGATTCGTTGGCCTGGGGGCCGCTGTTGCAGCTTGGTAAGGATCCTGTCGCTCAGGTGTTCTGGGTCGGGGAAACAGCTACCGATCCCTAGGCGTAGATGCTTAGACTTACCCAGGATCCTGTGCAGTTCCCTGTGCAGTTCCTGGCACGCTGTTTATGCTTTCTTCCTCTTCCCTTGTATTCAAGAAATTGTATCAGGATGCAAGTGAGTGATTTAATAAGAATGACCTTGAATCTACTTTAATTTATATATTTAAAATATTCGCAAATATGATTACCATCATCAGTGCAATTATTTGTGACCTATTTCTTAGCCCTCCAGAGCTTAAAAAATAAATGGGATCTGACTTTAACTTACAGCGTTGGGAAGTTTTAAAAATCTCCTTTCCTCCTTGCTTTTGAAAAACGTCATTAGCGCTATAGATCTTGATAGGATTACAATTGCATTAATTATAGTAGCAACTGTAATTAACTTCTGTCTAGCCCTTTGTAGCTCACCCTTTCCGTATACATTAATTCATTTGTACTCCACAGGAACCCTGGCATTACTGATTACACAGCGAGGCCTCAGTGTGTTATAATTTGAAACCTACCCTTCTAATCTCGTGTTCTTTACTTTCTGTTAAGCTGCTTACCTTGACTGGAGGAGAGTGAGAAAGTGAGGCCTGTTCATTATTCCCCTTCCTCATGCCTGTTGTTGAATGTCAGTCCTCCCCATTTCTAGTTCTCTTTCATGTCCGGGCTGACATATTTCGTTCCTTCACATTTCTCGTTTCCTCTGTGATCTGCTTTTCCCCCTTCTCGCTCAGCTTTACTAGCCAGCCCCATTTTGTGCCAACATCATTTTTTTTGTAAGGAGCTAATGACGATTTGTTTCATTTAAAAAAAATTCTGAATAGAATATTTGAGTCTTACGCCACTGATAAGGTGCTTAATTTAGGAAATGAGAGAATATACTTTTAGTATACCTTAACTGTAAGCAACCAATAAAAAGCTGATCTAACCAATAAAAAGCTAATGGAAAGATTTTACAGAGAAAATTCTCTTGGGTGTGTATATTAGGAGTAATTTTCAAAGGTTTTTATTTGAAATGCACTTTATATAGTTTTTACTCTCAGGTGGGTAGGTCAGGAGAATCCTTCCATATTTCTTAAGGGCACAGACTTTTTTTTTATCTCAATTTTGTATTTAGGCTAGATAAATAATGAAGCTGTAAGGAGAAAGATTTTGATGTAGATAACTTTCACTCTGTAGCATTTCATAATGAGCATTAACTGTAATTTCTCAAAATTAAGTTTTAAAAATAATGATTGGTCCCTCTTTGTATTAGAATTAAGAATGCATCTCAAGCCCACATAATTTATACTACATAAAGCATATTTAAAAATATTTTCATTTATGAAGGTGTGGTTTTTCACAATGGGGCTCCTTCATGCCACGTCTTAATAAATCTTTTCAGTGAAATCTGGTTTTAGCGATAGGCTCTTAACTAGATTGGTTTTAAGAAGTGGAAAATGAGCAACAAGCAGGAATTCAAGAGAAGAATTCTACTTGCTGTGTTAGTAGTATTATGTCCAAATGTACTGTGAAATATATATAATCCTGTATTTAAATTGCGTCCTGCTTGTCCAGCAGTGTCACCTCTCTTTGAAGCCATTCCTAATCTTTCCTGGGCAAGTTGACCACTCTGTCATGGGGTCCCACCATTCCTAGAAACATGGATCAGACCAACTCTGAAGCTTCATTCCAGTTATTTATTTACAAATCTGTTTTCCTTGAGACCTTACATTGCTTTAGGACAGAAGTCAATGGTATTGGTGACTCAGGATAATATAGGGTTGGTTTTTTTGAGATTTTTCTTTGTTTTTGCATGTGGGAAGGGTATATTTTGGAATTCTTTATGTTGTGTTTCAGTAATGATAAAAAATATTTCATACACCATTTTTAAAGCTGTAATACTATGGAATGTCTGTTTCTGTTATGCACAGACATTATTATATTATGTTATGATATAAAATGAACATTTTGTTTTTCTTACATTTCTATATTTAGCCCATTGTCATTTTATAGAGAGACAATGATAAGACTTATCATGAGGGGTTGAGGACTAAGAGTGTGAATTTAAAGAGCAAGTTAGCCCCAGGTGCCCCGTTTCCTACCTTCCTCCCATATCAACTGCCACAGTACAGGCATGTTCAGCTCACGATGAGAGATGAAGTACAGACAAGGTATGTTTCAAGGTCCATAGATGGGACACATCTCCAACTTTCTCTGCTTCCTGTGTCTCTTCTGTGACACTTCATTGGGCTTGAGTTGAATAATTAACAGGAACAAACTTGAGAGTTTCATTTGTATTGAAAGTGGGAATTTGAACTTCGGTTTTTGAAAGTTCAGTTTGTGAAAGTTCATAAGGAGCTTGTGGCTTACAAGTTCCTTATGTCTACTTTTGCTGTTCTTGTCTCCTAGCTACCTGAATGACAGTACTGTGAGGTCTGTTGTTTCTGCTTTCGTCACCCAGTGAAGTAATTTTCTGAATGTAGGTTTGAGCATGAGTGATTACATTCTGTGTTGCTGCCATGGATGCTTTGCATACCAAAACTGAAGCAGACATAGCTTTATTGCTGTAATAACTAAATTTTTGGAGCTATATAGGAAATTTATAATTCAGAGGAGCCTATTTTGGCAAGACAGCAAGTGACCTAAGGAGTTATTTTAAGGGTCTTCCTAATGTGTAGTTATTGATGTGAGACTGTCTCTAACTCTTCAGTGTTTCGATGTACATTGATTTACATTTGAAAAAATAAATTGGCGCCACACAGATCTCCCGCTGTCATAAAAGGTGCATCTGCTTGTAAAATATGTAATTAAACATAAAATTGCTTCTGGTCATTTGCCCCCGGAAGGTGTCTCCATTAGGGTAATAAGACATTTTGCTTATGTGGATTATTTTGTTGTGTTTTTTGTTTAATGTGATGACCTTAAACTAACTGTCATTATCAGTTGCGCCAGCAGTGCTGCGCACATGGAAGAAAATGCTGTCTTAAAAAAATGTTCCACTGCAGTGAATGCTTTCATCTTTCTGTCTTCTGTAGTTTGGGATCATACTAAATTTCACGTCATTATAATTACAGCACAGGTACTCTTTCTGTGTGCAAAAAGAGTTTTGATATTAAATAATCCTCAACCTGCTAGGGGTTTAAACTTTATATCATGACCTTATCTTAGCCTCCTCTTCAGCCCCGCTGCTCATTAGGTAAGGTGTTGGCTTCCCTTACACTCTGTTCACCTCTGGAAATACGTGTTGGTAATGTAAGCACCTTATTTAGTAGGGCTCTCTCCACCTACACTGGGATGCACACTTCTGATTCTGTCCCTTTGAGCAGTTGAGTCTTAATGTTTTTTCCTTATTTTCATATCTTTTCCTAGGTGTCATTGTTCTAGTTAACATTTAAAGCTTTCATACTCGTTTGAAATCTTAAAAGCTGAAATGTGTGCTTGAACGATAATGATTTTGTGTGTTTGAGTCTGTTCTGGTCCTTCATATAAAGTTTTCCAGTTTAGACTTGGGGCAAAGCTGCTCTTTCCACTTAATCCAACTTCCTAGTTTTACAAAGCTTTCCTCTTCTAAAATGAAATCATTTCAAGGGAAGGTCACAACTGAGTGTGACTATCAGAGAATTCTTTCTTGCTTGAGAGGTGCCTGCATATGAGGAATGATACCTGATTAAGCGAGTCAGAGACACCCTTTTGGCCAAATTTTTGTTTTCCTTCCCAAACAGTTAAAAGTGCCTGTGAAGTATATGTCACGTAGTAACTCCAAACATTTTGTAGAAGAACAGGTTAAACTGAGCATTCCTTTCTAATAGTCGCAGCTAATATTCAGATCAATGTGACTACATTTATTTACATGAGAATTTTGGCATTGGGAGTAACTTTATGTTCTTTCGTTCATTCTTGAAATTTCTGCCAATCTTCTGCTACCCTCTGCCCCTTGTATCTTGTTGAGTTGTTTTACTAGGAAGTTTTCCAGTAGTCTGACCCAGAGCTTGGGGTTCACACAGGTGAACACACAACACAGGTGAACAACACATACATTCTGTTGAATGTGTAGCTAATAAGACTGAATTTGTGTGCAGTGAAAGCAGTTAGTAAGATATCAGGAAAACTTGGCATGAGACCTCTCTGGTGGTGATGGAGGGTGGGTTGTCACATATTAAGGAAACAGTGGCCTTTGAAATTAGATGAGATGAATAAAGTATTGAAGGAAAGACTGTTTAAAGAACCTTCAGAAGCACAGAAAAAATTAAAGAGGGGAAAATAAACAACAGGAATCCAAGTTACCAGATCACTGGTGCTTCTGTGATGTATAATGATATTCTAAAGCTAATTTGTACAACCCACTTTAGCTCTGAGAACCAAAGGAGGGAAGCTTGGTTTTGTGAATCGAAACATAATTTAATTAATAGATACATATTTTGTAGGTAATCCTGTTTCTATCACTCAATTAACATATCTGCTTATATTCCAGAGGTTGACTCTTTTCTGTTTGTGAATGACCATTGTAATTGCCTTCCTGACATGTTGACAGACTGTCTTTCTAGTAGACATGGGTGGAATGTTTCCCCTTGATTTTTATAATGTTCTCAACACTTAGCACTGTTGGATTTGGAAAAGATATTTTGTTCTCGAAGATCCATAAACAGCACTGAATATTGATTCAACCAATAGTGCAGTTATTGTACAAAACATGCCTGTTTTGTTTTCTGATAGTTTTTTTTTTCAGTATTATGAATTTACAAATGTGCATGTAATAGTGGATTATACTTTAAAAATTAGCTTCTGGTTCAAAATTTTGTTAATAAATAATAATTTCAGCTCATAAAATGGTTTAGTAACATTCTTTAGTGGATTGGATCAAATGTAAAAACCAGCACAGAATCAAGGTTTTGTAGCTGATTGAAAAATAGCTGCTGAAAGCCTCAGGCTTAAAATTAAATTTAGTTTTAACAGGGCTGAATTTTATGTGACATTGGTAAGTAACAACTTAGGGAGATGTTTATTAAAAATCGTTAATAAACCCACTGAGACACATTTGACCATTATTTATAGGAGATGAAATGTACATTTACATTTAAAATAGAAAAGATAGAAGATCTCAGAAATACTACATTTGAGTGCGTTCCATTCTGCATATAAAAACAATCTGCTTTTTTGAAATCTTTATATGAAAATTGCTTATCTCTGCTATAATCACTTCACATCTTTATCACTGTCTCCTCAGTGGTCTCCTGTTATTATCAGTTGATCTGGTCACACTGAGCATCATTATTCCCATCTGTTCCTATTAATACTTCCTCCTTTAATTTCTTGCTCCATGTGATTGAAATGATGTCAAAACTGGTATTTTCACTCCATTTTTCTTTCAGACTCTGTTGTCCTGATTTGTTTTTCCTCCCATTCTCTTCAATCTGGCCACGAAGGGTGATGAAATTCACAGTAGTCACAAAATAAATCAGTATTCATTGAGCTGCATGTTTTCCCCATCACAGTGTGAGGCATCAGTGGCCAGAAGGGATCAAATGTGTGAGTGTGTAATTGTGTTCCTTGCTCCATGGTCCCTTTGTAAGTATGGCAATTTCATTTGCAGCACAAATTGCTCCAAAAATTTCCTTTTTTTTTTTTTGTTTTACTTTTCACATCTTTATTCCCTGAGCATGTTTCCCTATTCCAGAGTCCTTGTTTCCTCTCCTTTTCTTCCCAAAGACAACACCTTCAGTTTCATTCGTTAGCCTGTCAAATTTCAGTTTGTTTTAGATGGTTCCAGTATTGATAAATGCATATAGACTTAGGTAATGATTTGCAGTATATGTTTTTATTCTGTGGTCTGTACATTTAAGGAATTAATTTGAAACAGCAGCTCTGTTTACAAAAGGATTCTTAAAAAAAGAGCTGGTTTATAATAAATAAAAGTTTCATTCCTCTAGTCCATTAAAAAAAATTACTCTGTGGTTGAATTTTCTTCTTTTCATCTTTGGCCAGATATAATGAGGGACTTTTATGTTATTTCTTACTTTGTCTTCAGTGTACTATATTTTTCAATTAAAAAAAAAACACTATTGTTAGTTCTCTTGCTCTTTAATGAATCATTGGATTGGAAAATAACTCATTATATCATCAGGCAGAGATATGTTCCTTTATTTGCATGTAGATAGTGAAGATGAATAATTTATCAAATGTTATTAGTGCAGGCTGCATATTACTGAAATCTCAGCAGGATATAATGAAATTTGTCTCATGCTAGTGTGAAGATACCATGCCTGTGCATAGTCATTATTGAACTTTTGGTATCTCTCAGAGAACTATTATGTTAGTGAGCCAGTCTTGCTCACCTCTTCATTAACTGGACTTTTGATTGAAGAGTTGAACTTATCTTGAAAATCTGTGAAATCTGGTTTGCCAAATGCTTGCTTGACTGGCTATGTTTTTATAGCAGAGCAAGAATTTTCAGAATGAATGAAGGACTTAATGTTTCTTATTAAAGTTGATTAGTGCAAAAAATGCTATGACTGATGGTTTTATTACTTCTGGTCATAAGAAGCTGACTATACCAGAGACATGGAAGCGATATATCTTTTTGAAATGAAGGGTGATGAAACATGTATATAATTGCCTTAGAATCTTACGCCTGTACTAATTATGTATGTTAAGTTACTTTAAATAATTGCTTTAAAAAAGATGGCTTTGATTTGCTTATGAGATGATTGTGTGAGTAGGTCAGCAGATCTCCTCATGAGCAACAGTAAAGGTGGACAGTCAACAACAAACAATCCCAGCACCCTGAAGATTGACTAAAAGTATTCAGCAAACTGAGAAGTGTTTATTCTTGAAAATAACGGAACTTTGGGTAAGAGCAGTGTGAAGCTATGGCATTTGCACCTGGGGCTACTACTCCCATTTTCTTTAGACAGCTCTGTGGGCAAGGTTGTTCAATCAGACCTGAGCAGGCTGTGAAAACTGGGGGCTTTGTGGGACAGCACCTTTGATTTGAAGAACTGTCCATCAAGGTGGAGATTTTGATGGTGAGTGATAGGGAGGGTATGTGTTTCTACCTGTTTGAAACTGTGGGACTGTCTGGCATGAAGAGTGGACAGGTGGACCAGCTGGAGATTTAACAGAGACTTCCAGGATGTGATGCAGTGATAGGATGCTTGTTGAGTCTCCATAGAACAAGAATAGTTGATTGGTGCTTGTGCACAGCAGAGACTGGAGTGGGCCTAGGCCACCCACACTCACCTGCCTGCTGGAGCCTGTGTGCACATCCTGAGAAGGTGGGGCAGACTTGAAAGTAGCCCTAACTTTGAGTAACCTTACTGGTTCATACACAGTTCCATCAGAATATTGAAATCTTACTGGTTTGTGGTGTTTGAACAAATTTGTGACAGTCTTTCCTTAATAAAAAGCTATGCAGATACAGATTTGACCCATTGGAAGTAATGCTTGGTGTTGTTGGGAGCAGCTAGAAAGCTAAGAAGGGACGTCCACAACCTTTCATTGTAGAGATATAGACTTTATAGATTTAGTCCAGGTAAGCTCCTAAACAAACAACAATAATCCCTGGTGGGGGGAAATCTGAATTGAGAGTTGCTACAATATATTACCTATAGTGTTCTGAACTGAACAACATATTATATGATGCAAAGAAAACCAAATATACCCACATACAAGGGAAAAAAAAACGTCAAACCAGTCAATAGAGATTGTCTTTGGCCAAAAATGTTGGAGTTAGCAAAAACCCCCAAGTACTAAATATCATGTTAAAAGCCTTTAAGGAAAGGGTGATGATAGTGACTTGAATACAGAATCACAAAAAGATAGAAATTATAAAGAGCCAATGGGAAATCTATAGTTGAAAAGTACAGTAACTGAAATGAAATATTCAAAGGGCTCAATTTCAGGTTTAAGATGGCAAGAGAAAAAAAAATCAGTAATTTTGAGGATGGATCAATAGAAATGATCCAACCTGAATAATAAGAAAAGTCATCAGGGACTCAGAGACCTGTGGGACGGCATTCAACACACCGTGTGTGTCAGGGAGCCACAGAAAACGATAGAAAAAGTGATTCCCTCCCTCCAGTTTTTTAAAAAAAAACAATTCTATGTGAAAACTTCCCAAACTTGATTAAAACAAAACAAAACTTTATGGAGCCAAAAAGCCACATGAATTGCATGTATGAAAATCACAGAGGTCTACACTGAGAGAAAATCTGGAAAGCATCAGAAAGAAATGACACATTATATACAAGGGGAGCAACATTAAAATTGATAACTGACTTCTCATCAGAAGCAGCAGAGTTCAAAGGTAGTGGAATGTGACAGAGCTGACCTCTGAACGACATGGTGTTTGAACTGTGTGGCCCGCTTCTACATGCATTTGTTTACAATACAGTTTTCCTCGTACTTTTCTTAACATTTTCTTTAGCTTATTTTATTGTACAAAATATATAATACATAAGACATATAAACTATTTGTACATCAACTGTGTTATCAGTAAACAGCATAAGCTATTAGGAGTTCAGTTTTTGGGGAGTCAAAAGTTGTATGTGGATTTTCACCTGGATGGGGTGTGGTACTGCTCACCTCTGCAGTATTCAAGGATCAACTGTATTCAGTGCTCAAAGAAAAAAACCTGCCAGCTAATAATTCTGTATCCAGCAAAGGTATCTTTCACAAATTAAGCAAAATATTCTCCCAAGTAAGCAAGAATCTGTTGCTAGCAGATTTCCTTTGCAAGAAAGGGTAAAGAAAGTCCTTCAGGCAGAAAAGAGGTAGTATCAAGTGCTAAGTTGAATTCTCAGGAGGGAATGAGTGTTAGAAATGGTTAAATATGTGGGTAAATATAAAGTCCTCTGTAAATGTATGTTTTTCCTCTTTTCAAAAACTATATAGGTGTAGGATGCCTGGGTGGCTCAGTCAAACATCTGATTCTTGATTTCAGCTCAGATCATGATCTTGGGGTTGTGGGATCGAGCCTGCTGTCAGGCTCTGTGTGGAGCCTGCTTAAGATTCTCTCCTTCTGGCCCTTCTTCTAGAACCTCCCAGTGCCCCACCCAAAAAAACCCCAAAACCACAACTATGCAAAAACAATAATTATGGCACTCTGTTTTGGGGGTTTATACAGCCGTATGTTAACATGTTTGACAACAATAGTACAAAAGAAGGAGGGAAAAGAAATGGCACATGGACAATTGAATATCCCTATGCAAAAAATGAACTTAGACCCTTATACACAAAAAGTAACAAAGTGGGTCCTAGACCTAAAGATAAGACCTGAAACAGTAAGACTTCGAGAAGAAAATATGGAAGAAATCTCTGTGCTCTTGGGCTAGGCAAAAAAGTCCTTAGCTAGAATAGCAAAAGCGTGAGTTATAAAAGAAAAATTTGAGAACGTGCACTTTATTAAATTGAAAAAGTTTACTCTTTAAAAGATATTGTCATGAAAGTGAAACTAAGCTGCAGCCAGAGAAGAAATATTTACAAATCACATACCTGAAAAAGGTTTTGAGACAATTCTTTTTTTTTTTTTGTTTAATAAGGATTTTTTTGAAAGATTTTATTTATTCATGAGAGGCACACAGAGAGAGAGAGAGAGAGAAAGAAGAGAGAGAGAGAGGGAGGCAGAGACACAGGCAGAGGGAGAAGCAGGCTCCATGCAGGGAGCCCGATGTGGGACTCGATCCCGGGACTCCAGGATCACGCCCTGGGTGGAAGGCAGGCGCTAAACCACTGAGCCACCCAGGGATCCCTGAAAAAGGTTTTGAAGGCAGAATACAGAATTCTTATAACTCTATGACAGTTAGTCCAATTAAAATATTGGCAAACTTCTGGAGTAGACATTTATATGACTGAGGATTGTCTAGAGAAACAACCAGTACGGTATGTGTGTTGAAAAGAAATATATGATAAGGAATTGGCTCATACCATTATGGAGACGTTATAGAGATTAAGAATTCCCGAGACTGTAGTCCACAAGCTAAAGATCTAAGAGAGGGGCCCCTGGGTGGCTCTTCAGTCAAGTGTCTTCCTTCGGCTCCGGTCATGATCTCAGGGTCCTGGGATTGAGTCCCGTGTTGGGGTCCCTGCTTAGTGGAAGGTCCCTTGCCCCTCCTCTGACTCATTCATTCTCTCACTCTCTCTCTACCTCTCTGTCTCCCCCTTCCCTCTCTCCCTCTCCTAAGTAACAAATACAATTTTAAAATAAAATAAAGACCCAATAGAGCTGATGTGTAGGTCCAGTCCAAGTCCAAAAGCCTGAGAATCAGTAGAGCTGATGGTATATTTTTAGTCTGTGATTGGGCAGCAACAAGATTCATGAAGAGCCTCTCTTTCTGTCAGAATCTGAAGGCTGGAAAAGAGCAATGACCTAGCTCCAGCCAGGCAGCAGTGGTTCCCTCTTAGCCTTTTTTTGTTCTATTTGGGTCTTTGATTGGATAAGGCCCATTAGTGTTAATCTGCTTTACTCAGTCTTCTGACTCAGATATCAGTTAAGACCAGAAACATCATTACAGAAACACTCGAGAGAGAACGTTTGGTTAATGTCTGGGGACCCTGTAGCTTAGTCAAGGTGACACATAAAAATGAGCCATCACCATATTTTGCCAAATAAGACCTGTAGTTGGCTAATAAACACATGGAAACGTGTCCACATCATAATCATTATGGAAAAATGCATATTCATTCAAACCACAATCATATATTACTTCTCACCAGAAGTGCTGCTATCAAAAAAGTTACAGCATGAGGTCTTCATTGACAATGTGGGGAAACTTAAGCCTTCACACATTGCTGGTAAGATATAAAATGGTACCACCACTTTAGAAAATAGTTGTTTCTGATAAAGTTATATATAAATTGACCACAGGACCTAGCAATTATTCCTAGGAGTTTATCCAAGAGAAATAAAATTTTATGTCCACATGAAGACTTGTATGTGGATATTCATAGAAGCATTATTCTAATAGATATTAATTGGAAACAATCCAAGCATCCACCAGCTGGTCAACCAATCAGAATGTGATCTATTTTGGAATGGGAGCAAGGGTGCACTATACATAAACTTAAGGGAATTTTGGGGGTAATGCATATGTTCTAAAACCAGGTTTTTGTAATGACTGTATAACTGTCTTTATTTAAAATCATTAAGTTGTATATTCACAATGAGTGAATCTTACAGGATATACCTTGGTAAAATTATAAAAAAAAAAATGCTATGTATGTAATGAGAAAAAGACCATGTAAACATGGAAAAAATAATAATTGGAGAATCTCAAGGGAATAAGAAGTCTTAGTACTGTTGTTCCATATTTTCTACAACTGCAATTAATCCAAAATTTCAAAATTATAAATATTTTTGTGACTCTTAGAAATAGTCTGATTTTCTTTTGTAATGTCTTTAAAAAATAAGTTCAAAAACTTTTGTTTTAAAAAATCTGACCCTAAAGTGTTATTTTATCTCAGCTTTGTAATTCTTTATTTCTTTGATTTGCTGTTTGCTTTGAGCAGATAATCTGCTTCAGCTTTTTTTCCTTTTTTTTAATCCCCCAGCAGTGAGTTGCCTGGCAGGGCCAGTGCCCATGTAAAACCTTTCTGCTTCATGTACATACCTGGTCAATGCTCGAGAGCATGTATACCTTACGGAATGACATTCTGAGGATGTTTCTGTTGCTGTCATCTATGCAGTAGAAATGTGCGAATAATATAAGCACAGCACTTTTGACTGCAGGACGCACATGCAGCTGCTTTGCCCTTTGACAGTTTTCTTAGGTGAACGATCACATCCTCTCTTTTATATGTATATATGTATATATGTATATATGTATATATGTATATATGTATATATATATATATATATATATAGAGAGAGAGAGAGAGAGAGTTGTTGTTGTTTGTTTCCTCAAAGAAGGAGGTAAGTGAAAATATGAACACGTTTGTTGAGAGCAGTGAATGAAAGTGATGTTCTGTGGCCAATGCTAAAGTATATTTATGTGCTTTATTTGAAGGTCATTCCGTGAGGCTGCTGGGTCAGAAAAAGGCTAATGGGAAGCGGCTGGGTGGAGCACGGTTGGATCTGCCAAAGATTAGGAAAAATCCACTGATAGAAATCATTTCCGTCAATACTGGGTAAGTGTCTCTCAGACTCATGCATCCACTATTCAATGTATCCATGAATTCAGGCTTTCCCCCTGGACATGTGACACAGTAAAGCAGCTGAACATTTCCATGGGAGAGAAAAATCAAAAAGCTCAAAACCACGTGAAGACAGTCCCCTATTAAATGTTCCCTGCGTGCAAATTACATGTATATTTGCAGCAGGCCTTTAGGTCTTTGATTAATATTATTCTGACGTCTTTTTGGTAGTAAACATAGATTTCATTTTCCAGCCATGCCCTTGGGTTAATATATTTTTTAAAAGGGTGTTTTGTTGTTGGAATGGTTAGCATACCCATCATCTGTTTTTTTCAATAGGGTTATTGTAAATAATGCCCAAGATATTAACCATATTTTGATTACTGACTATCTGAAACACATGTCTTAAAATATTGCCCTTATGAGCTTTGAACTAAAAATAAGCATCATAGCTGAATAGTAAACGCTCTTAAATTTCACATCTAGGTCTGAAGTTCCTGTCTCTTACAATGATGCTTTGTGTGCTCACTCATCCTGAGTTTTATTTGCATATATGGAATTTGTCGTCAATATTAGTGTAACTTGAAAGTCTGATGAGGCCAAGGCCTTCTGTAGTTGTTGTTTTTAAGAATTTATTTATTCATTCATGATAGACATAGAGAGAGAGAGGCAAAGACACAGGCAGAGGGAGAAGCAGGCTCCATGCCGGGAGCCTGACTTGGGACTCGATCCCAGGACTCCAGGATCACGCCCTGGGCCAAAGGCAGGCGCTGAACCACTGAACCACCCAGGGATCCCCCATTCTGTTCTTTAAATCATGGTAGTCCCTCCACTAATAAAACTTAAGCTATCCTGCTGCCCCCCCCCCCTTTTTTTTTAATTTAAAAGAGAGCATGAATGGGGGGCAGCAGAGGGAAAAGGAGAGAATCTTCAGCAGACTCCATGCTGAGCTTGGAGCCCAATGTGGGCCCAGTCTCACCACCCTGAGATGACCTGAGCCAAAATCAAGAGTCAGATGCTCAACTGATGGAGCCACCCTGGTGCCTCTTTCCTGCTTTTTGATTTCAGCATCCTTCCCTCTTTTCTAGAATTGTTTTCCTCTGTCCTTTGCTTCCTTCATGCTGTTCCTTTTGGAGAGCAGATGAGCTTGTCTTTTCCCTCCAGCATCTTCCCATCTCTAAGCATAGCCTCCCCTTCCTCCTGCAGAGTTGCAGCTCTGTGACAACAGTCACAGGTCACCCTTTCTCTCTTATATCACCTTCTGGTTAAGCCTTCCTATCACTACCAAAGACCAGGGAAGGTTGAAGAAGTTGTTTGTTTTTTTCTCTCAAAGCCCTGTAGGGTGACTTTGATTTGCCTTGCTGAATGGGTCTTGGACCACTATCTGGCCTTCAGTGACGAAGATGCAGAAACCTATACTCATCAAGCTCAGAGGCTAGTGATTAAATCAGAATATAGCAGCAAGAAGTGTAGTTATCACATTGACTGGAGCATCTAATATTTTGAGCCTGAGCCAAATTACAAGCATAAGGCTGTTTGCCTCTCCCTCCATCTCCATCCTCCTTCCTTCACACACTGCAGTTTTTCTTTTTACTCCCGATTTCCTACTGAAAAGTGCCATATCCCTACTTTCCCTGTCCTCCACGTTTGCCTATTTTCTTCTGTGACACCTCTCATTATTGAAATCTATATGAGTTCATTATATTTTCATTTTTCCCGTCATTGGCTTGTAATAAGCTCCAAGGTGGCAGGGAGTTTTGACTCCCTTGCCTCCACTGTATCCTCAGAATATGGAAGAACGTACACAGCAGGGATTTAATAAATATTTACTTACTGAATGAATGAATCATTGATTTTTATAATTTGAAAGTTTAATGGATTTATGCTAAACTCTCTTCACAGTACAGATTGCCTTACCAGTTGGACAGTGATACTTGAAGTTTGGCTAAGTGTGCTTTCTCCTGAACAATGCCTCCAGGAGAACAAAGTCAAGTGTTTCTGAGAATCTCTTTCTCTCTCTCTCCCCTCCATCTTTTTTTCAGTGTAGGATTGATCATCCCTCATCCTTTTTTTGCTGAGATACATTTCTTTAAGTGTGTTAAGATTTTATGGTCTGTCAAACACTTGTATTTAGGTCCATTGGGTCTCTTCAGGATGACTTGGCAGCCCTTGCTGACTTCTTGACTATTGCTTTTGACAGTTTGTCTTCAAAGGTACTTTGTCTAGTTTCTCTGTGCCTCTAATATGGTTACTCCCTGCTCAATCACACTGAACAACTGGAGCTTCCCAAACTCAAGGTTGTCTTCTCTCCTGACCTCAGGCCCCGGTGCATGCTGTCAGGTGTCCCTGGCACATCTCACCCTTTCCCTATTCACCATGTTGGTAAGCCTTCCCTGTGCAGTTATGTGCTCTCTTGATTGGGCTGAATACATCTCTCTTTGCATTGTGCATCCACCACATTCCCTATATATCTAGGTTATGGCACTTTCAGACTGTATAATTTATATTTTATTTTATTATTTTATTTTTTTAAAAAGATTTTATTTATTTATCTGAGAGAAAAAGCACGAGCAGGGGGGAAAGGCAAAGTGAGAAGCAGATTCCCCACTGAGCAGGGAGCCTGATGCAGAGCTCGATCCCAGGACCCTGGGATCATGACCTGAGCCAAAGGCAGGTACTTAACCGACTAAGCCACCCAGGTGTCCCTAATTTATATTTTAAATTGTAAACTTCTTGGGCTCTG
Source organism: Canis lupus dingo (assembly GCF_003254725.2). NCBI lineage: Eukaryota > Metazoa > Chordata > Mammalia > Carnivora > Canidae > Canis > Canis lupus. The sequence goes on from NC_064277.1 coordinate 19,479,467, forward strand.
AAAGTGTTTAAATTATTATTGTATTATTATCTCTAAGTTCAGTATCTAGTATGAAATTGAGTATGTAGTAAATATTTGTTGAATACACGTTTTGTTTTGAAGTCATAACTATTGTTTGTTGCCCTAAGAAACGTTACGAAATTTGCTTTAGGTACCCATTTTAAATGGGATTAAGTTAAAATTTTTCATGTATTTTTTTGAGTCTCCCTTCTTTTGGATTTAGTGTTTCTTACAATGAGGCTATACTATGAACTTTTTATTTAAAAAAAAATTAAATTTATTTAGAGAGAGTGCACGCATGTGAGCGTGACCATGGCGGGGAGGGGTAGAGGAGAGGGAGACAGACTGTCCTCAAGCCTACTCCCCACTGCATGTGGAACTCGACATGGGGCTTGACCTTGTGACCCTTAGATCATGACCTGAGCTGAAATCAAAGAGTTGGACACTTAACTGACTGAGCCACCCAGGCGTCCCTACACTATAAACTTTCTAAAGCTCACTGGATATTTGCCATCTCTCATATTACCGTATAGCACCAACCCTTAGTAAGTAAATTAGCAAATATGCTTTTGATGTTAAGAGAATTCAGTCCATACTCTCTCTAATTGAGTTTGGAGTTTCTAACCTTCTCTGAGTCCTAATCACTTTCCTGAATCAGTTATAGCCTTATCATTTGCTCTCAGGTGAGGGCATCCCCATAAGCATTTGTCACGGTGTCACTCTTAACATCTTAACTTGGATTTTATTTTTTACCTCTGGTGAAGCTCATTCCTTTTTTTCTTTTTAACCTACATTCAAATGTTTTAAAAGAAGTATATCCATAATTATTTCTATCAAGAGAAAAATGATCCTTTTCATCAAAATCTTGACAAAGTTTTATTGCTTTCAAACTAAAAATGGACATCTTAAATGTCATACAAATTTTCCATTTCCATTTGGGAAAAGGCTCATTTGCAGCAAGTTTTACTGAATGTTTTAGTAAATTGTTGAAATTACTATTAGAGTCTACAAAGTTGTTTTGCTTTGTTCCATTTCTAAAGGAGTACAAGAAGTATATTGATTGCTTTATCAATGAAGAAGTTAGAATTTTCAGGTCATGGTAGATTCTGGATGAGCTGAGAGAATTATGTATTTGATTACAGTGTCTATAATGAGGGTGCCTTTTATTTCTTAAATAACATTTGTCTTTTCTCCTAAACCCTCTCTCTGGCATTCATATATTCCTCTTTATTTATATTTGCTCTAGTGAGTATATAAATTTTGGCACACTTGATTCATTGTTCCAGTTACCAGTGCTCTTCTTGTTTTCTGAGGTGAACTTTTTGAGGTTGATTGCCACTCTTCTGTTAAACTCTCTGTTGTGCGGTAGAGATTCCCTGCAGAGGAAGCGTGGGTAGGCATGTGTCTGTCTGGTATGGTGATAAGACAGTGATGTGGCTGTAGCTCTGAAAGACAGGTGAGAATAAAGTTCATGATGATGGTTAACGCTTGAGTGCTTACCATGTGCCACACACAGTACTTTGAAATGTATATTCTTTCCTGTGTTTAATCCTCACAACAGCCTCATCAGATTGTTTTTTGATAGATGAAGAAAGTAAAGTGCAGTGAGGTTAAGGGACTTTACACTGTCCTGTAGCTGGTGAGTGGCTAAGACCGAGACTGACCTATTACTTCCATCAGATACTTTTGTGGGTTCACAGGAGCAAGGAAGTCTATCCAGCATGGTTGGCAGAGAGGGAACTCAAGGGGGGCTGAATAGTCTGCATTATAGAGGTTGAAACAAGCCCTGAAAGATAGGTAGAATTGTGGTAATTATGTATGGAGGTGTGTTTGGTTTCAAATGACCACAAACTGGGTGGCTTAACAGTACCCAAATTTATTATTTTATAGTTCTAAAAGTCAGAAGTCTGATACAGGTCTTGCTGTGTTAAAATCATGATATAAGCAGGGCTGTGTTCTTTGGGCTGTTGGGGAGAATCTGTTTACTTCCTTTCTTTAGCCCGTAAAGGCCACCCAAATTCCTTGCTTATGGTCCCCTTCTTCCATCTTCAAAGCCTGCACTATTGTATTTATCCTCCTACCCTGAATCTCCCTCTCCCACTTTTCAGTGATTACATTAGAGCCACCTGGATAATCCAGGATGTTCTATCTTAATGTAGCTGTTTAGCAACCTTCGTATCATCTGCAGCTTTCCCATTTGGCATGTTTTAGTTCCAGGGATTAGGATAAGTATGATGAGAAAAAACTGTAGGTAGAGAAAACAATGGACAAAGGCATATGAGTGGACCATATGAGTTGTTGGTGAAGAAGATAATTTTCTCAGGGTTGTAGTATGGTATTTCCAGTGTATGTTAGGAGAATTGGGATAAATCATCTTTTGTGTGAAGAATGTAACTGCCCCACAGTGAGAAATTACACTTAATTTAGTTAGTAAAGGAAAAGGAGAGCCACTAAAGTTTGGAGCATAGGTGAGAAATAATCATGGTTGGGCATTAAGAAGATTATTCTAGTACCAGCTTGTAATATGGGTGAGTGTTGGAAGGTAGGTATAAGGAGGTCACTGATGAGGTCATTATAGCAACCCCACCAGGAAGGAATGAGGGCCCAAGTGACAGCTTGGGGAATGAAAAGTAAGGATGCTACAACTGTGTCATCATTAAGAAAATGGGCTTTGACATACTCCAGTGGAATTATTTGTAAGCATTAATTTGGAAGTTCCAAAGAATGGCTGGGGGTGGAAATCCAAGGCCTGAAAGAAGCTTTAGTTGGAGAGACTTGAGTGCTTGAGGTCACTGAAGGTGAGTGATCAATGTCTGTGCATAGGAAATGGAAAGAGTCATCTATGAATGAGGAATAGTTAGAGATGAAGGTGTATGAATAGAGTGTATCATCCCATCAATTGTATTAGATGCCTTCAGGAGAAGTAATGCTAGGATAGGTGAACCGTTTCTGGAGACTGGGAAAATGAAAAACCAGATTCAAAATTACGAAGTTTTCCTCCAAGAAGATTACTCTTTTGAGGAGTTTAACTGTAAAGGAAGAGAAGTGGTCTCTAGAGAATGGAGAGATGTTTCTGCGGGCCCCTGGGTGGCTCAGTCAGTGAAGCAAGACTTGTCACTGCTCTTCTTCCCTCTCTTCCTCCCATTGGTGTTGAAGTTCAGTTGTTATTCTACGCTATTTATTTTCTGTAAACTGGAAGTGACATCACATGTTAGATTTGAATTAAATATCCAGCCAGAAATAAGCTAGTTTCTGAGGTAAAGATAAAAATTTGAAGATTCATGTTGAGGTGTTTCATTTTTCTCATTAAATTGGTAGAGTGAGGTCATAGTTCTGAAGTAGATATATGTGGATATATATGTAAATTTTAAAAGATCTTTTTTTCTTTAAATTCAGTTAGCCAACATATAGTATATCATTAGTTTCAGATGTAGTGTTCATTGATTTATCAGTTGCATAAAATACCCAGTGCTCTTCACATCACATGTCCTCCTTAATGCCCATTACTCAATTACCCCATTCCTTCCACCCACCTCCCTTCCAGCAACCCTCAGTTTGTTTCCTAGAACTAAGAGTCTCTCATGGTTTTTCTCCCCCTCTGATGACTTCCCATTCAGTTTTCCTTACCTTCCCCTATCATCTCTTGCACTGTTTCTTATATTCCACATATGAGTGAAACCATATGATAATTGTCTTTCTCTGATTGACTGTCTTATTTTACTCAGTATAATACCCTCCAGTTCCATCCACGTCAATGTAAATGGTAGGTATTCATCCTTTCTAATGGCTGAGAAATAAAAAAAGGATCAATCAAGCACTGTAGTCCATATAGTAAGTAGTTTATGTGTATAAACAGAAGAAGTAAACTGAGGTTAGAATGCTAAGTTTTTGTTAGGGGGCTCCATGTGTGTAATTGCCTTATTTTTCCTAGTAGAGACAGAAGGTCCTAGGTAGTATAAAGACATAAAGTAAAAAGTTGGAAATTGGGCCATAAAGAAAATCTGTGCCTCATTTTTGCCTTCTCTGTCACTATTAAAGTCATCAGTTTTGACAATCTCTTGGCAATTTTTGTTCTTCCAAAGCCAAGAGCTGGATACTGCTTAGCAGTTCTGATAGAAATTGTAACGCTTTTTAGGTACTACTATCAGATTATCCCTAGTTTGAAGGGATAATCCTCCCCTGGGCTGAACACATCTAAGAAAAATTCTGTCTGACCCTGTAATATTTTACTAATACTTTCTCTTTTAAGGTTTATCTCATTTTTCTTGTTACTTGCCATCTGTCAGACATAAAATGATGGTATATGGGAACCTTTAAGAAGGAATCTAATTTTCTTTCAGATTGCATACTTGAATTTATTATCATTTTTTAAAAATATCTGTTACTTTTTCCCACCAGTAACATCATATCTTTGTGAAAAAAAGCTAATTTGGATGTTTTCACTTTCTTTCTGTGATGTCCAGAATTTATCATCTGTATCCGAGTGCTGGATGCATAGAAGCTCTCTAAATATGAATGAGTGAATGAAAGAATGATAATTTATTTTTATACAAGTGGAGTTATTTTTAGAGAAATATAATCACAACTAATAATATTTTGTTATCTTTCTGGTTCTAATGACTGCATCTTGAAATAGTTATTAACTAGATACATTTGAAAATACAATTATTCTGTGCTTACACATTACCAGGTATTGTATTAGGTATTATGATATATACAAAGGTAAACATTTCCCAAGTCAGCAGGTAACTAATATGAAATGAACTAATCCAAAAGCACTCCGTTCTAAACCCAGAATTAATTGCAGCTCCTGTATTGGGAGGATTTGGATCTCTTTCTATTCTGTATTCTGGGGAATGCTTTTAGATCGCAGCATGACTATCTTTTCTAGGGGCTAAGGGTGCACAGCAGGGACTCACAGACCTCAAATTTAAGAGTTGTGAGATACTCAGACATTTCCTTACTGCCCCTCTATGAGATGCAGTGGCAGCAACACAGTGAAACAGTTCCCTTGGCCTTCGACATTAAACAGGACTACCGCCATCTTTAGTACATGGGGAAAATAGAAGCCTCAAATCTTATGTTACTCTTAAGTTAGAGCTTTTAGAAAATTACACTGTATAAAATAAAACATTTTAAAGGCATTTAATTAGAAGGGCTCTAAAAAGCTTTTAATAAATGAAGGTTCCTAGGGACCCTATTAGAAGTTTGAATATATGTGGAATCACCCTCACTCATACTAGGGAAGGATCTTTTTAATATTGTGAGTGGATAAAATTTGGGGGATCTTATAATGTCTTTGAAATGACTCGTATATTAGTATATTCAGTAACGATTTATTGAGGTTTTATATCTTTGCATCATGTGAAGAAATAAGATGTTATTTTTGTAGTTCATGCTAGGTTGTTGTTCAGATGCCCTGACTATGTCAACTGTGGCCGCCTTCTACATGTGCTGTCTGGAGAATAGCTCCCTCCGCTCCAGTGCCATCCTTAGAGACAGCTGTTAGGAGGTCATAACACCACTCCCTAAGCGCCAGAATCTCAATATAAAACATTTCCCAGAAAGGATTTGGCAGACTATATAATCATTCTCTTATTTAAAACTTACGGAGCAGTATTGGCTTTTGGTTGTTTTTTTTTTTTGTTTTGTTTTGTTTTGTTTTGTTTTCTTTCATCAGGGCACTGATGACTGCAAATTAACCTAAGCCAATTTCCTTATGTACGACTAACTCTTAGGGTTTTTTCCTGATAGGCAGTAGTCACTACCAATGGGGATTAGTTGCTTCCTTATAACCCAGCTGTCAGGTTGTAATGAAAGCAAGTCCCAGTCCAAAATCTGTAATAAGAACTTATTAAGCAAGCTGGCACAGTCCAGCTGTTCTTACAAGCCTGGTAAAATCCTAATTCTCTTTCCTTTTGGGTGATTAAATCACACCTTGCATGAAAGGTTCACGTGAGCCCAGTGAGACAATATGATCCATCACAATTGACCAGAATCCTCTACCAGTGTCTCTGGAGTGATGGTCCAATAGGGACCAAACCAGAATAATATCTCTAATGTTCCAAGCCAGGACTACCCAAAGTGTGGTTCATGGACCAATACTGAGTCAATAACCACTGATGGCTGTTCTGTGACAAGTGTAGAGATTTGAGAGCAAACATTTAAAAAACTTTTAAGGTAGTTTAACATTGCTGATATGTCTTGTAATTTAAAAAATAATAATGTTTTTTTAAGAGGTTGGAAATCAAAACCCTGGTCTGTCACTATGGTTTGAGAAGCACTGGTCTTAGCAAGTGTGTTGCAAGATCCTTTACCCTGTAGTGGAGAATATTTTAGCCAATCCACTTATCTTGAGTGTCACTGATTTCACTAATGAGATCTTGTTTCTACTATCTTTTATGCTAGTAGTTAGCCTCTTGTACTTAGTACCTAACCACTACTTCTACAAGTGAAAACTTATTTCGGTCATTTAGTATGCTAATTTTGCAAAGCCTCTGCTGTTAACGAAAGATAAAAAACTAAAACATACCAGTAATCTCAGGAAGGTAGTCTTTCTGATTAATTACTAGAAAAGAGAGACTGTTCTTAGAGTTATAGCCTAAAACTGACTTGCGCATTTTATATTATATTCTTTCAAAAGTACAGTATAAAAGTCCTAATATGGTTTATGTGAAATCGGAATCTAGAAGTTGTAACTGTTCTCTTAGCACATTTCTAAAATGAGCAGAGAGCTGTTATTATTCTCATTCTTCTATAAACTAATGGAGGCCAAGAACCTTCTCTCTTGATCATGAGCCTTGAATGGGACACCAGCTTATTCTGGAGAAGGCACTGGAGTTATAGACACTGTTGTTTTCTGGCTTCATGACTGAGATAAATTAGATATCTCTTAGAGGTGATTTCTTTTCTACCATGGGCACATGTTACCTATTGTATGTGTCCCCCAACATAATATGGGTACTTTAATAAGTGTTTTTCTTAGAATTTTTATGTTGCTGTATCCTCTTCTCTGCCAATATTCTCCAGGGCGCCTCCTCCCCATCCTTTCTCTTCATCCTTTTTACTATCTGAGCAAGAAAATTTCTGGTACTGGGATTTAAAGTTAGGGTTCATTCAGTTCACCATCAGCTTATCAGTTGCCCACTTCATTTGTTTAGTGTTATGTGAATGATAACTTAAAAAAAATTAATCTTAATTCTCCCATAGCTTTTAGTACAGTGTCCTGCTGACAGTATTCACTTCATAAATATTTTAGTATTTTAGTGACAGCAGTGTTACTCAAACGCAGAAAATTTTTTCTGGGTGAACTGGAGTGTAACTCTAATTACTTCTCTCTTGCTATAGACAATTGTTTTGTAGAAAAAGAGAATATGATAATTTGGACTGTGAATGAAGTGAAACTTATCTCAAACAATTAAATGTGTGAAATTGGAGTATTTATGGCAATTTTGAACTTGTTACATTTTTTTAATCCAAAAACTAGTTGTCCTGAAATTTGCAGCTTTTTTGATATCTTCAGTGAAATCCCCAAATACCTTATTTTCACTTAAATACTGTTGAAATGAAATTTTAGAGTAACCTTATTTTTAGTGGATTAAAAAACTGCATTTGGGAAACGTCATTCCTAAGAACAGTGGATGGCACTATTGGTTCATACCTGTGAAGTAGTTATCTTTATTTTTTTTAATTTTTATTTTTTTAAAGATTTATTTATTTATTTATTCATGATAGAGAGAAAGAGAGAGAGAGAGAGGGAGGCAGAGACACAGGAGGAGGGAGAAGCAGGCTCCATGCCGGGAGCCTGATGCAGGACTCGATCCCGGGACTCCAGGATCGCGCCCTGGGCCAAAGGCAGGCGCTAAACCGCTGAGCCACCCAGGGATCCCGAAGTAGTTATCTTTAAATAGAACTTTTAAATGCTAGTGTAATAAACGCCTTTAAATAAGTGGCTCAGCTAGAAATTTTAGGCAGTATTAGGATGGGGATTTAATTATAAATTTTGTAAATTCTTTATGTAGTCATTGTTTTATATAAACTTTGAAATGAATATATAACTGTTTTAGCAGCTATATATAAAGAAATGGTTGGTTTTGGGCAGCCCCGGTGGTGCAGCGGTTTAGCGCTGCCTGCAGCCTGGGGCATGGTCCTGGAGACCTGGGATCGAGTCCCACGTTGGGCTCCCTGCATGGAGCCTGCTTCTCCCTCTGCCTCTCTCTCTCTCTCCCTCTGTATCTCTCATGAGTAAATAAAATCTTAAAAAAAAAAAGGTTGGTTTTAAAAAAAAATCCAAATTCTAGCATGTTATAGAATATGCCATTGCTCTAACTAGAAAGTATATCATCACGCTTACCACGTTTCTAATTAAACAAAACTATGTAGTTTGAGGAAGGGATAATAAAAAAAACTGAAAATTTAAAGATACTCAAATTTAGGCACAGCGTTAAGGAAACTTTAGATTACAGTTAATTGTAGATGGGTTTAACACTTTCTTCAGGTTAGTTGACAGAATTGTATGTTGAGGAGGTACATTAATTATAAATAGTTACAGATGTGTTTATGGTTTAGAAAGTTTTTTCATGTGTAGAGGTCTTTTATGCTTGTTCATTAAGAAAACCAGAGTGCCCCCTGTCTGGACATTTGTTTACTCAACAAATATGGTGGAACATATGTTAAGTGCTGAGGATAGATAGATGTGTCCATTTGGTATTGGTCTCTGCCCTTGAGAATCCTAAAGGAGAGTGAAACAAGCACAAAACAATTATAATATTGTAAATACAACAGTATGGGCATAGACAGAGTTATATTAGGACCATGATGGATTGTTGGGATGAGTTAGGGAGGGCTTCCATAGAAAGTGGATATTCAGGCGGTGTCTCAACGTTTATCTCATGGGTGGGTTCAAAGGCAATCTAAGCAGGTGGGAAAATATGCCCGGATAGTAATGTTGAATCATTGCTTATAGGGAATGTATATAGCTGTGTTCTACACAGGGACTGATGAGTTGGTAAGCATGGTGGTATTTAAATAAGAGAATGGTAGAAGAAAGATAGAGGTAGCTTGAGATTGCTTACGTTCAAACCTTGGCCTCCTGATTTCATCTTTTGCTCTGTGACATTGCATAAATTATTCAACCTCTCCATCAGCCTCAGTTCTCTTATTTGTACAATGGGGTTAATCATAGTTTTGTGAGAATTGAGAGGTCATCTGTTTAAAGAAATTAACACAATGCCTGGCATATAGCATCTGTTCAGTGTGATTATTAAGTTTACTACTTTCACAACTATACAGAAGATAAACCTCAGACTTACTTAGATTGCAGTTTGCTGAAGACCACAGGGCAGTAAGTGGCAGAGTTGTGACTTGAACCACCTCATCTAACCAGTTCTTTTTCCAGTAAACGCCAAGGTCAGTGATCTCTAGCTCATTTTTTTTTTTTTTTTTTTTTTTACCTTTTCATTCGACCTGTAGTTGTTTAGTTAATTGAAAGGAATGCCAATGTGAGCTAAAGTTTGAGACTAATGTGGAGGATGTCATACTAAACCTGCAGATGATGCTCTGGGCCCCAAATTTTTAAAAAAGAGAATGGGCTGTCAAAGGGAGGTGGGCTGGGATACTTGTCAGGTGCCTCTTAAGCTGCATTAAGTTCATCCAGTGAAATGAGATCTAAGTTCCCTATTTTGATGTTTAACATTTGGGACTGCTAAATCATACAGATTTAGAGATAGAGGACTCCTGGATCTTCCTGCCCTTTCCTTTTTTAAAAAAATTTATTTTTATTTTTTAATTTTGCTCTTTTCTTTTTTAACCAGTGCTTGAGTTAGGGTGCATGCAAATGAGTTACACTGGGAAGGGCACATTGGGAGTGGATGATTGGATGTAACCAAAGAGCTGCCATCTGTCAATTTTCCTGTTGCTTCAAGAAAACTTATTTTCTAACCCTTATCAGGAAGAGGGGGGGAACCTCCAAAACTTGTCTAGCACAACTTTAATTAAGGATAATTGGCTACACATATGATGGTGGATAAAGGCTTGTCGGTTTTTTTGACTCAAAAAATAGTACGTCTCATATTTATTTTAGAAACTTTCTTTTTTTTTTTTTTTTTGCTACATCTTAGCACGGTAGCACCAGTTGTTTTATTTTTTGTAACCCTGACGAAGCAGAATGTTTTGTTTGGCTTTTTAAAAAGGCAATAGTGCATGTAGTTACGACCTCATTTACTTTATCTGATGAAGCAGTCTCTGAGGAATGTCTGTATTTCTGTAAATCCACTAAGGAACCTGAGTTTAAGGCAAGGTCATTTTTAAAAATCCTGCCTGTGTTTTCAAACAATATGTGTAGCTTTGTGATTTGTAATGAATATTTTATGGTTCTTTTCAGGTTCTCCTTAAAATAGCTATTAATTGTGAGAGGTAATAGGGGCTTAGGAAGATCTTTCTACCTTGTAAAGGACCTTTTATGTAACTGTTCCATTACAGTTCTTGAGGAAAACATAAACTGTCTGAAATGAGACTTTAAGGCTTTTCTCTTTTTCACCTGCCCCTTTCCCCATCTCTGTTGTTCTTTCTCCCCATGTGCCTCTACAAAATCATGAGAATGGTATGTAAGAATGGTTTTATTTATTTAGGACTGGTAGCACCTTGTGCCTGGAAGATCTCAAGATGGGTGGTCTTCTTTATTCATGGATTTGTCCATGTATTTGTTTGTTCTGTGCTCTTTCACTCACTTACTCAACTGATATTTGCAGACTCTCTGTTTCTATCAGGTACTCTACATGCAGAGAGAAACAAGGCTTGCCTAGTTCACCCCTGCCTTTGAGACTCCCAGCCTAGCATAGTTCACTGGTAAATAATTCTGTTTTGGTCTTTGTGCAGTATAATAATGATCAGTTATTTTTATATGTGTGTGACAGGGTTATGTACCTAGAAGTGACCACAAGTATAGAGAAAAATAAGAAAGGAGCTGTATAATATATGATGACCCAAGATGGGCTTGTTGGACACATGGAACGTGTGTGTGGGTGAGACCCTTTTTGGTAGTTGATCACCCTTGATAATTCATTCACCGCCCTCACACACTATTCTCACTTTGGAGTTTGGGCCACCCCACCATCCCTTGAATGTGGATTATCTGTTTTCCCTGTTAAACTCAGTGCCTCTGATCTTATTTCCAAAGAGTGAAACATATCCCTTTCTGCAAACTCCCAACTTCTTTCTCATTCTTATTTCCACTATTATTTGTTTATTTTTCTACCTTAATTTTCAATTAAATACAAAGTAAGAAGCAGAGCTATAAAGGCAAAGACATTGTGTCAATAGTAGCAATAGCAGAGCTGATGTTGACATGTTGAACTGATTTTCGAAAGAGAGATGTCTGTCTGTGTCAGATGTCCATGAGGAGAGAATGGGGCTCTGTGTGCTGCTGCTGCAAGGATCAGGGACACCTAGTAGTGGCTCCTTGGAGGTATAGTGTAATTCTGTTACCTTTAAGTTCTATGGTGGATTATCATGGTGGATTATCATAGGTGAATGAAGCAGGGGAGAATAGTATAGACATTTCTGGGTTTACTTCATATTTGATTTATAAGTTACCTTATTCTTGCATGCCCTAATTGAGAATTCAGCACTCACAATATGCCTGTTGTATGACTCCTAGATAGAATATTTTCCTGGTGATGCTCCACAGTGCTTATTGGAGGCAGCATCACTGTGGCTTGTCTAATTTCTTAGTTCCCTTTAACTCAGTACTGCTTTGCTTGCATCTTAATGGTTCCTGGACCACTTTGGTTGACTAATCCTGCCTTACCTGTTTTTTTGATTCCTCTTATCTGCAGTCTCTTTCTCTTCTTTAAATTATTGCTTAGTTCCCTTACCATTCTTCCATCTTTGTGTATCCTGTCCATCCACAAGGGGCCATTATTATTAAGATACTTTGATTGCCTGGATATTTTGGTCTTCAGTACCACCAACATGCTGTTTTCTTCTTTACATCTAATACTAGATGATTAGTTGTGGGTTTTTTGTTTTGTTTTGTTTTTTAAAGAATGGATATTTGCGGGACACCTGGGCGGCTCAGCGGTTTAACATCTGCCTTCCGGCTCAGGGCGTGATCCTGGAGGCCTGGAATTGAGTCCCACATCGGGCTCCCTGCATGGAGCCTGCTTCTCCCTCTGCCTATGTCTCTGCCTCTGTCTCTCTCTGTGTCTCTCATGAATGAATGAATGAATGAATGAACGAATAAATAAATAAATAAATAAATAAATAAATAAATAAATAAATAAATATCTTTAAAAAAAGAGTGGATATTTGAAAGAGCTTTTTTCCCTGAATTTAGATATATTGATAGCAGCCAAAATGTAACTTTAATAAAGCTAGCCTAAAGTATCTATTTTTTTTTTAGAGTACAGTACTTCATAAATTTACCTTTGTCTTTTACCCTCTTTCTTTTCTGATAGTTTTAAGTGCAATTAATTTTAACATGTTTAACATGTGTTATGGTTAACCCTTATAAGACAGATTTGAACCATATGGGTCCACTTACATATGGATTTTTAAAATAAGTATACATACAGCCTTATAAATGTGTTTTCTCTTACTTATTATTTTCTTAACATTTTCTTTTCTCTAGCTTATTTTATTGTAAGAATACAGCATACAGTACACATAACAAACAATATGTGTTTATCAACTGTTTATGTTATTGGTAAGGCATCTCTGCTCTATAGTAGTTAAGGTAAGGATCCCAATCAACAGTAGTTAAGATTTTGGGGAGTCAAAAGTTTGTGTGGATTTTCAGCTGTGCAGGGGGTTGATACCAACCCTCTGTGTTGTTCAAGGGTCAACTCTACTACATATTAAAAAGCATGGATTTTCAAATATATTTCATTAGGATGAGTTAACAGAAGTGGTATTATGTCAAACTTGAGAACCCTTTTATAGGTCTTGGATATAAATTCGAAGTGCTTTCTAAAAGCAATGTTTTTAGAGGGGTTTGAACTCACGACCCTGAGATCAAGAGTCACTGGTTCTGCTGAATGAGCCAGCCAAGTGCCCCTCAAATTGCTTTCTAAAACATTGCCATTTACAGTGCTAACAGTTAAGAGGATACATACTTTATTCTACTATAAAGTCTTCATTATTATCTCCATTTTAGAGAAACTGAAGTTGAAGAGATTAAGTAATTTGCCCAGAGCTACCATCTTAGCATAAATGTAGCTAAAAATTGCAGCCTCATGTACTGAATGTGAGGGGCCATTTGATGTAGTTAAGGAGCATAATTCTGGATCCAAACTGCTTGGGTCTAAATCCTGGCTCCAGTGCTTACTTTGTAACTCTGAGCAAGTTTGTGTGTGCATCAGTGTTTTCATCTCTAAAGTGGGAAATGTTAATAATATAATAATATCTGTTTCATAGGCTTGTCTTGAGGATTAAGTGTATGTGTACATAGCTTAGAATGTTCTCTGGCAAATAATAATTACTGTGTAAGTGATCACTATTATCATCATCAATTAGACTGTATTCTCTTTACTTTTTTTTTTTTTTAAACCCCATGTATGTTTATTTCCTTCTAAAACAATATAGGCATTTTGGGTAATCAAGTTACTAAACCATCCAAACATTTGTATGACTGAGTGAATGAATAGATAGAATAATACCTGGAACCCACATCTTTGACTTTTATATAATTAGGATGTCTTATTAGAAGCCTCCTTGTTTTGGGACACCTGGATGGCTCATTCAGTTGGGTGACCTAGTCTTGATTTTGGCTCAGGTGGTGATCTCAGGGTCCTGGGATCAAGCCCCTGCTGGGCTCCATGTGTGGGGAGGTCTGCTTGAGATTCCCTCCCTCTTCCTTCTTTGCCTCTCTTGCTTGTGTGCATGCATGCACACATGCTCTCTTTCTAAAATAAATTAAAAGATCTTTAAAAACAACAGCTTCCTTGCTTTTGTTGCAGTAGGTGAGAAAGAACTAGTTGAATTTAAATATATGCAAATATCTGGGTTTTTCCTTTGTAATATGTCTCTGCTGAATGTTTACATGAATAGTAGAATAGCATGACAGTTTGCATAGTGAGCAACAGATTGATTCTACACTCTTTATTAATGGGTTATACTGCCTGAGATCTCTTGCCAACTAATGAGAATGGTCTGAGGCCTTTCTTCTAAAAGATGGGGAGGAAACCCGTTTTAATTAGGGATGGACTTTGCAAACTATTCAGTAAGTTCCTTTATTATTTATAGCCCTGTGGCCAAATACCAACTGCCCACACACCTTAATACAAATCCATTCTTGGATAATTAAAAACCCTTTTGGCAGATTCATATATTCAGAGAGTGTGAAACCTGGAAAGGATTTTAGAGATTTAAAATTTTCTTTTTCATAAATGATGAAACTGAAGCCCACTGGGGCCCTGCATGTTGCACCCACACATAGGAGAACTTGGTTTGTGACAGAAGGAGGCTACTCTGATGGGCTGTACACCTTTACCGTTAGGATTTTAGAGCTCAGTGAGAGGATTAGAAGCTTTTGTGATCTGTAAGACATCATAAAAGTTATATTTTATGTAAGCTTGTATTGAAATATATATAGGTTGAAACACCAGAAAATCGTATTACTTTGGCCATTAATGTTTGGTGAATGAACAGTGGAACACAGTGAAATTATCTTTCTATTAAGTGAATTGAATTAAATGAGATAAAGAGGCTATTGAGATTCAAGGCTTCTCTTTTGATTCTGAAAACCTGCACAAGAACTTCACACCGTATATCTCCTTGTGTTTGTCTTCTGTTCATGCATTATTTGCCTTTCCCATCTTTCTTTCTTTATTTCTTTTCTTTTCTTTTTTTTTTAAGATTTTATTTGTTTGAGAGAGAGAGAGAGAGAGGGAGGCAGAGACACAGGCAGAGAGAGAAGCAGGTTCCATGCAGGGAGCCTGACATGGGACTCCATCCGAGGTCTCTAGGATCACACCCTGGGCTGAAGGCGGCACTAAACCGCTGAGCCACTGGGCTGCCCTCCATCTTTATTTCTGATTCTACTCTTTCCCTTCCTTTTGTTCCTATAGGTTTGTTTGTGTCCCTAGCACCTAATAATGACTAGCATATGGAAGCTCTCAAAATTTTTTATGATTCAGTTTCTAAAAGCCAGTGGTACATTTTTATTTTAAAGTCTCTCTTGCTGTTTGTTTCTTCAGTATGTATTTTAGTCTTTCTCAGAGTGTGTTCTCCGAGAGAATGAAGCTTGAACCTAACACCTGAATGTTCTACAGCATTCGCTGTGTAAAATGAATTAATTTCTTTCCTAGACTACTAGATTGATAAATACCTGTGTACTATCCTTAGGAGAGTTTAGAAAATAATCACTTAGATTATTTGCTTCAACGTGGATGGAACTGGAGGGTATTATGCTGAGTGAAATAAGTCAATCGGAGAAGGACAAACATTATATGGTCTCATTCATTTGGGGAACATAAATAATAGTGAAAGGGAATATAAGGGAAGGGAGAAGAAATATGTGGGAAATATCAGAAAGGGAGACAGAACATAAAGACTCCTAACTCTGAGAAAGGAACTAGGGGTGGTGGAAGGGGAGGAGGGCGGAGGGTGGGGGTGAATGGGTGACGGGCACTGAGGGGAGCACTTGACGGAATGAGCACTGGGTGTTATTCTGTATGTTGGCAAATTGAACACCCAAAAAAATAAATTTATTATAAAAAAAAGGAAAAGGACATTTAAATAATAATAATAATAATAATAAATAATGAAAATAATAATAAAAAATAATCACTTAGATTTTCTATAGAAATACTTTAGATTATTTTCTGTAGTACTGTATCTTGAAACACTGGTTGAAAGTCTGATTTATTCACTTCATCAGACTTCCTTTCTTAAAGCTTACTTTTGTAGGAAGTGTCATCACTGATTGATGTCATTTTGATGTTGGGGTCTTTTTTTTTGTCCTTTTTTTTTTTTTAAACTCCACATTTCCTTACATTGCATAGACTTATTTTTTACTATGAGTTGTTGCTAAGTTTGCATTTTGCTGTGTAAATTAGTTAATTTGGCTCATTCTTTAAAGAGAAACACAAGGAATAAGTATATAACAGAATGCTGACATTACTATACTTTTCTCATGTAAAGCATATATTATTTGAATGTCAAACTGGTCATTGCTTGGGTTGCTTTGTATGTGAGACATACTAGCACCATGACCACACAGTTCCAAGGATAAAGAAAGGGGACTGAAACTAGTAGATCAGATGATGGTTAACACTGGCTTGGCCACCACAACTGACCCTTGAGAGTCAGCCTTGTTTTTAGGCCTGGTATCTGAGACTGGGAACTCTCTGAGGTCTTATTTCCAAAGAGTCAATATTAGATGTGTTAGAGCACAGTTATAGAAAAGCCCATGGAATCTACAGTAAACCACCTAGAACTCATGAGTTCAACAAAAATGCAACATGAACCCACAAAAAAAAAATCATATTTCTACATACTACTAATGTACAATTGGAAACTGAAATTGAAAAAATTATTTTATATGGGAGCTCCAAGAAAAATTACTTAGGTGTAAGTACTTAGGTATAAATATAACAGATCATATTAGGATCTGTATGTTGAAAACTACACAATGGAAGAAATCAAAGAAAACCTAAAAAGAATACAGACATATGATGTTGTGAATTGTAAGACTCAACGTAGTAAAGATTATCAATTCTTCCTTTATTCATCTATAGATTTAAAGTAATTTCAGTACAAATAATGGTTAGATTTTTTTTTTTTTGTAGTTATGGACAAGCTGATCCTAAATTTTATATAGAAAGACAAAGAAACTAGAGCCATCTAAAATAGTTTTCAAGAAGAATAAAATTAGAGGAATCACACCATCCTTAGTTTAAAACCTAAAGCAGCAGCAATCAAGAGAATGTGGTAATGGTGAAGGGATAGACACAGAAGTCATTGGGAACACAACAGCAAGTCCAGAAATAGACCCCCACAGAATGGCCAGTTGATTTTTAACAAAGGTACCAAGTCTGTCCAATAAGAAAGCAGTGAAAATGTCAAATTTCGCTGGAATGAAGGTTATCCATATAGAAAAAGAAAAAAAAAAAACAACTTTGACTTAAACCTTACAGATAATGACAGTTAACCCTGGTATCAACCATCCAAATGTAAAATTTTAAATTATAGAATTTTAGAAGAAAACATAGGAGAACATTTCTGTGATCTGTGGTAAGGCAAAGAGTTCTTTGACATGTTACCCAAAGCATGATCTATAAAAGAAAAAAGGATGGACTTGATCAAAATGCACATATTTTGCTCTGTGAATGATACTATAAAGAGAGGAAATAGTAAGCTACACCGGCAGAAAATCTTTACATGACATCCCCAAGCATAGGAGTTATATCCAAAATAACTCTCTAAACTTAGTTTGAAAACCAAAAATCCAATTTAAAAATGGGCGAGTGGTATGAACAGACACTAAGCCAAAGAGGATATTCCGTGGTAAATAAGCACATATAATGTTTTTCAGCATCATTGCTATAATGCACCTTACATATGAGACAAGGTAAAATTAAGAAATACTGATAGTACCGGGGGGGTTTCTGACACATTGTTGGTCGGGATATAAAATGATGCAGCCGTTTTATAAAGCAATTATGTGGTTTCCTTAAAAAGTGTAACATCAATTTACCATGCAACCATTAATCCTCCTTTGTGGATATGAGAAATGAAAACTTCATAGGAAAACCTGTACACAAGTATTTATAGCAGTGCCCCTCCAAATCGTCCAAACTAAAACATTTCATATGTCCTTCAGGGGGTGAATGGATAAATAAACTATGTTACATTCATTCAGTAGATGATGAGCAATGAAAACATGAATGAATGATTGATACCCTTAGCATCTTGGATGAATCTCAAAAGCATTGTGCCGAGTGAGCAAAGCCAGTTTAGAAAGGTTATATAATGTATGATTTATTTGTATGACATTCAAGAAAAAAGAAAATGATAATGATGGAGAAGAGATCATGATTTCCAGTGCTTAGAGGTGGAGGCAGAGTGAGAGAGGGGATAGAAAGGGAGAGCAGGAAGGAGAGTGCTGGGGCGACAGAACTCTTCTGTCTTCCTATTGCCATGGTGATTCCTTATATCTATGCATGTGCTGAAATTTATAGAACTGAACTGTACTCTCTCCAAGAAATTAGTTAAGAAATTACTATGTGACAGGTTTTTTTTTTTTTTTTTAATTAATGGGTCCTGCAAAGAAAAAAAATATACTAAGAAATGTTTAGGCAGAAAACCAAGGTAGGAGATTGAAAATTTTGAAAAAAGTGTTACAGCCCATCTCAGTAGGAAGCAAAGTCATCTAGACAAGGGGAGAGAGGTGGGTTTGGGTTTGTATATTTGAGAAGAACTTAGTTTCAGGACAGCTTCTGAGGGTAAATGAAGGCTTACTGAATTTGTCCTCAGTGGTGAATGGGGTATTATCACCTCTAGGTAATAGGAGATGAATAATAAGACAGTTAAATGGCAGGATTATGTCATGATTTGATTTATTAAATAAAACTTTTTAATTACCTGATGTCATTTCCCATTAAAGAAGATTTTCTTTTGGTATTCCTGCCAATTGCCATTTGTTGATCAGAAGACAACTTTCAGAATTATTCTGCTGTTGCTGGAGGTAGGAATGGGTAAGGATGGAATTTGGTTAGGACAAAATGTCACAGTCACAGAGGAAAGCGTTTATTACAGGTAAGCCAGAGCCTGTATGCTCTTGTTACCTCTATGCACACATATATACCAACCTTGCAGTTTTTCTTGCTACTCTTTGCATAAAGAAAGAAATTATTATTGCTTTGGAACTTGTGCTTATAAAAATTGCAAAAGTTGGGGCACTGGCTGGCTCAGTGGGAAGAGCATGCAGCTCTTGATTACAGGGTTATAAATTGAGCTCCATGTTGAGGGTAGAGATTACATAAATAAATACTTCTTAAAAATTGCAAGAAAGTTTAACAGTATATAGCTCTTTGTCATAATGGCTTGTTTTAATTTGAAATTTTTTTGTCTGAATAGATACTGCAAAATCCGATTCTCATATTCACATGTAATCATCTTAACCATATATTTGTAAGAAAGGCAGTCTTCTTTTTGCGGGGGCTGTAAAAATATGTAATAGGAAAAAACCAACAGCATGGATAATTTAATATTCAGATTCAACAGTATCTAGGAGCATACCAAACTGTTGCTGCTTCATTTTTTAAAAATCACATGATCATAGAAGCTTTATTTGTAATAACCAAAAACTAGAATCAACTCACTGTCCATCTCCATACAAAAGGACAAATTATGATACAGGCATACAATAGAATACTACCTAACAAAATAAAGGAATTAGCTTTTGATATGTGCAAAAGCATAGATGAAACTCAGAATTAACTAAGCAAAAGAACTCAGACAAAACCATTGCACATTGCATTATACCATCTACATAAAATTAGAGAAAATGCAGACAAATCTTTAAAGAAGAGGTGGTTTACCAGAGCAGTGTTACTGGAGGAGCAAAAGGGGGGTACACACAGGTACACACAGAAACTTTATCTTTTTGCAGTGATGTTTTCTTAAATATGTGAAACACTTCTCAATCATGACCAGCGTCTTTTAATTCTTTTAATACTTGATAGAAATTTAAATATGTTTTAATGATGCCACTTTTTTCTTCCCTTTTCCCCCCCAAAAATTTCTGTTCACTTACCACTCTATTATCTTCTTGAAAATACAAAGGAAAGAAAAATCAGCAGGGAGAAAAAAAGGGAAGGAAGCAGGGGAGAATGTAAGCTAGATCCCATGTTGCTAGTAGCAGGCCACCAGAGAGCACCTTTATTTGCTTTCCCTTTTTCAGCCGTGTGTGTGTGTGTGCCTGTGCGTGTGCATGTGCGTGCATGTGCATACCTTTGCTCTTGAGGTTTGTGTATCCAAGCCTCCAGGCAGTTACTGGCACATGATAGGCACTTAGGGCTAATATATCTATGATTGTTGTGAACCATCTAACTTCACCCGGTAACTGACTCTTCACAGACATCATTCATAAGCCAGTCAGTGCTCTTTCATGTTTGTCATATGATATAGGTATATAGGTAAGAGAATGGAAGGTACAGTGTGGAAAATTACTGTGATAAGCAATCTCTTTTATCAACAGGGAGTTACTAGTGTCATCCTTATAAGTAGCTTATTATGTATTAACCTTCATCTGTGAATACAGTTCAGTAAGTGATTTTTTGCCAGTTTTAACTGGCTCCTATTGATTGCTGTAGACCCTTTCATCAGGGAAAAACAGAGGACACATGCATATACCTCTTTAAGTGTTGCTGTATAGTTTGAGGGAGTTCACAGAATCTTTGAATTCTGTGTGTGTGTGTGTGTGTGTGTGTATATATATATATATATATATATATATATATATATCCTTAGAGATTCAGTTTTTATTAAAAACTGGCTGAGGAGGTAATATTTATGATGTCCTTGCTCTTTTACCTATTCCCTGTTTCCTTTGGCTGGCCAGAGTTTCAAGCCCACAGATTGCCTGTGGGTGTTGGTACAGATTCACTTGTGAGGGATTGGTTCCCTGGGTGGGCTTGTGTGAAAGGTCCTTAGGATTTCCTGTTGTTTTTCACCATCAGACCTAGTAATACAAAAGGTGCAATAGAGAGTTCCCAAGGCCTTCACTCCCCATAGCAGCCCTGTCTCTGTGATGTGAAGGCTCACTCTCCCTCTGCCCCACCATCCCCCTTCTCTACTCATTCCCCAATAGCATCAGAGACTAGACTTAGTTTTCAATTTAGTGGGCATACTGCTGTGACCCCTAGTGGAATGATCTGCCATAGATATTAACTCTTCCAAGAGTTAATTCAGACTCACGGGAGTTTAAAAAAAAACAAAAAGAAAACAGTTAAAGTGGGTCGTCATAATGTTGTTATTGTGAGAACGCCTGTTCCATTGATATCTTTGGATGTCCAGATCTTTGTTTTAGGCAATGTGTGGAGTAGAGGCCACATCCTACAAGATAAGCCTTTAGGCTTTGTAACAAGGATCTGCAGACAGCACCATAGCAGACTTGTTTACATTTTTCCAAAATTTTATTATGAAAAATGTCAAATAGCAATGTTACAAGAATTTTACAGGAGTCTATCATTAACATTTTATTACCCTTGATATATATTTACTCACCTCTCCATTTCTAACCATCTATCATTCCAGCTTACTTTTTAAAACACATTTCAAATTAAATTGCAGACATTTGAACAATTCTCTCTAAATGCTTCATCAGACATATCATTACTTAGAGGTCAGTATTTGTTTACAGTTTTTATGTGAAACAGTGGGATATGAAAATCTTAAGAGCACATTTTCTGAGTTTTAACATGAACCTGTGTAGATATTATTCACATAATATTCACAATACAAGTATAGTCACACCCTTGATTTATAGGGAATAAATATTGGTAAATATTCTATATTTGCTGTGTTAAGAAAAAAAGTATAAATTCCTCTCCATGGAATGATGGAAATGATAGATTACTTTAGCTAGTTTTGCAGTGTCTTTCCTAGCTGTGTTACAGATTATTAAGTGTGCTATTACACAAAATACATAGTAAGATATTTTCTTTAAAGATATTTTCTTACCACTGCCACCCTTGCTGTCATCCCTTAAAAGTATGAGTCGTTATTTTTCTTTAGCAAATAATTTTCTTCATCTTATTTTAAAATATTGGGAACTTATTCATGTTTTATACATAATATCCTAGAGATCCAATGCAATAAACAGCCAACCAAAAAAGTAGATAGGAAATGGAAGAAAATTAACTTCTAGAAAAACTGTCATGAGGAAGACAGGAGAAGTTTTATTTTCAGGAGAAATAACTGTTGGAGAAATAATGAGAAGCCAGACTCTTCAGTAGAGTAGTACCTGGTACAATAAGAAATCGAGAACATAGGTGGAAGTATTGAGAGGGATAATGTATGGCCTCTACCTTAAAGGCAGGAGGGTACTAGAAGAAAATGGATGAATTTCAATGTTTCAGTTCTGTTGGGGGGGGGGGGAGACATGACACAATAGTTAGATCATCTGTGCAGCAGTTTTCCAAGATCATAATTTTTATTCTGTTTACGTTTATTGTATTCTGTTGAAATCTCTGAATAGGAGTATACTATATCATTTTATAATGACCACATCCTTGGAGGATACTTTTAAAGGTTTAGGAATTACAGTATAGTCATTGAATAAGATTATCCTGAATGCACATTATGTGTCAGCCACCGTGCTAGGTAGAAAAATGCAGTGGTGAGTAAAGAAGTTATGAGTGCATTTTAACAATTCAGGAAAGAAATATAGTAGTATGAACCTGGAGAGAGGCAGTAGGAGAGCAAGTGGCAGGTGTAATTGTGACTGAGGATGCAGGTAATTGCTTAGTTCAGGGAATAGACAACTACGGCCTGCAGACCAAATCCAGCCACTAGCTTTGTTGGTACAGCCTGCAGTCTAAGAATGAGAATGGTTTTCACAGTCTTCAAGAGCTTGAGGGAAAAAAATCATAAGAATAATATTTCATGACATGAAAGTTACATGAAATTCAAATTTTGGCACACATAGAGTTTTATTGGTATATGTACTGCCAAAAAAAGCACTAAATAAAGTTTTATTGGGAAACAGCCATAATTACTCAATTTTTGTTGCTGTTGTTGTTGACCATGATTACATTTTGTGCTATGGTGACTGAGTTGAACAGTTATGCCAGAGATTATATGTGTGCTGTGCAAAAATGAGTGAATATAAGAGGTCTCAGGTTGCCATCTTTAGAAGGGTCTAGCTGGGGAAAGGGGGCTGGAGGGTGGAGTTAACCCTTTTCTGGCATCTATAAACCTGGTTTTGGAATTTTACCAAGTTAATTAAACTGGAAGTCTGTAGTTTTGTTAGATGTGGCTTGTCATTGTGCCTCTGTGACTAGCCCAAAGTAGCAGTTCTGCAGTCTGTGTCTCCAGTGGGCTGTCCTAGGCTGAAATATTGTACATGTATGTACACATGTTACTACATTACTAGGTCTCACTGCTGGAGAGAGAAGTGCATTCTGTGTGGCCCCTCCAGAGAGGAAAAGCGTAAGAAGTCTGTGCATGATTCCTTCAGTTGTCACCTGTTATGTCCCCATCTCTTGCTGATTGCAGTGAGAAACTACAGCCCTCAGTGCAACAGTCTCCTGAGAACTGGGAGTCCTTCTCGTAAATTGCCCAATAGGTGGGTGGTCTCAGGTCCCAATGAAACAGAAGCACTCAGTAATTGCCACTGCTGCTCTGCACATGACATCCTGCAGTTACAACTAACACCACAGTGTTTTGAGTAGATCTATAATGCTGTTTTTAAATTTTTTACTTTATTTTCTGTCAGCGTCATTTCAAAACAAAAGCCAAAGAAAGTATGCTCTGAATTGTCTCACTTTTAGGGCACAGCAGAGTGTGGATTATTTTGTTATAAAATTAGAAGGCAAAGCATTGTGTTTGTTTTATGCAGTGGCTCTCTGCTAGAAGAATACAGTCTGCCTTGCCATTATCAGACTAAGCACTCATCACAGTATTCCCAGTTCACAGAAAAGCAGCAGTTAGAAAAATTAGACAATTTAAAATGGGATATCTGTTTACAGCAGAATTGTAACAAATGAGAATGAGGCTGCAACCCAAATTGTGTCTGATAGGCGCTTTTGTGAGCCAAGCAGGGAAAGCCCCTTGTCTGTAGTGATTTAATGCAGTCTTGTTTGACTATAGCAGCTGGAGGAGTGTGTCCAGTGGAAATAAAAACTTGTTTATTATGCACGAGGTGAGAGCAGTTGCTCAAAGAGCAGAGGACATGAGGGGCTATCTCGGTTATAAATTCAAAAATGAGACCAATGATTTCAGGTAGGTTTCTTTGGCACTTGATTAGTCAGCAAATGTTCCAATACTGCCCAGTTGTTTATTAGAGGAATCAGTGATAAATGTGAAGTGACAGAAGGGATTAGAGTTTCTGAACAGACTGAGGGTGGACCAGTTACAGGTGAGGATGTTGACAAGGAAGAAGAAAACACTGATTCAGTACAAGCTGAAGTGGAATCTGCTAAGATGTGTTGCAGCAGATAATGGTAAAAATATGCATGCAGTGCAAGTCTTAGATTCACAAATTGGGAGAATGAGGGTATTTAAAATGTTTAGTCATTTATTATTAACCAACAGACACTTTGAGGAAAATACCTGAATCTTTTGTGTATTGTGCCACAAGTTAAGTGGTGAATTTCTTTTTTTTTTTCTTACAGCTTTAGCCTTTGTTGGTTCCATGAATTTTTGTCAGAGACTAAAGCTAAAGTCTTGCCCTATAACATAGCAGTTGGTGACCTAGCAGTGGCAAAGCTTTTACTGTGTTTTTTTTTTTTTTTTTTTTTTTTAGTTTGTTGGGGCTGGAACTGAAACTTTGCTGAATGAGAAGAACCAGTCTCAACTGCTGTTACTAAACACTAAGTGGCTTTGGATTCGGTTTTGCTAAAGATTGGATAATATTTCTTAATGAAATTAATCTGAAATGAAAAGTTGGGGGCCCCTGGCTAATACAGTTGGTAGAATAAGTGACTCTTGATCTCAGAGTGGTGAGTTCAAGACCCACACTGGGTGTAGAACCTAGTTTAAAAAAAAAAAAAAAAGAAAAGTTGAAATGGAGTTTAAAGGTGAAACTCCTTGTCATTTTCATAGCAACTGATCTTCGCGTTACAAGTAATGTCGGGCTTCTCTCCACACTTAATATGTTCTCCAGACTCAGACTGAGAAGCATGCACTCCATTCCCATCCAGATTTATAGCAGATACATTTTCTGAGCTCAAACTGCAGTATTAGCAGCATGTTTTGGACCTTAATGCCAGAACCAAGGAAATTTCCATACTTAAAAATCTATTTAAGTGTGCTGAATGAACTCCCACCTGACCTTCATTGGAAGTGATTAATCTGTACTGTAATGACTGGCTCAAAGGCAAGTATCAAGAGTAGATTTGGGTAGATGCCTTTCAGGTGATGAATTTGCTCAATTAAAATCGCATTCCTGTGTGTTGCTATCAGTATTTGCCATTACCCATCTGTGTGAAAAGATATTTTCAAAGATGAAATAAATAACATCTTTCCACATATCAGTATTAGCATATGAATATTTGTAACTGGCTTTGATGATGGGGGACATTAACTTTGAACCCACATTAATTAACATATTTACTCCTGCCCAAGGAAAGAATTCCATTGTACTCCTCAGACCTGTAATACAAAAAAAATTGTACTTTGTTATTAATACATTTTGAATTCTGTTAAAAGCTCAGAAAAACTTATTGTCTCTCATTATAAAAGTACATACATAATGACCTTGATACTGCCTTTAGCCTTGGAAAGCCTGGCCTGGAACAATATTTACTGTGTCTTTACAGAAAAAAAAATTGCTATACCTTTGATAGTTGATTGAATATGGAAAGGAAGTGGTGATGGGAACAGAGAGAGATATTGCTCACAGTCTCTGGTGGGGACTTTGTGGCACTAGTCTTGCATACAGGGAGATCAAATGAGAATGGGTTTGGTGGTGAGACAAAGATGAGTTGTTGAATTTTGGGCTTGTGTGTGTTGGAGGGGGGTAGATTTTCAGCAGCCAATTGAAAATTTAGGGTTGGGTTTCCGGGAGAGAAACGGGCTAGGGCAGCCCCGTGGCTCAGCCGTTTAGTGCCGCCTTCAGCCTAGGGTGTGATCCTGGAGACCCAGGATCAAGTCCCACGTCGGGCTCCCTGCATGGGGCCTGCTTCTCTCTCTGCCTGTGTCTCGGTCTCTCTCTCTGTCTCTCATGAATAAAGAAATTCAAAAAATCTTAAAAAAAAAAAAGATTAAAAAAAAAAAACTGGGGCTAGATTTGCTGTCAGTTGTATGAGATGGTAATTGAAACCATGGGTGTGGTTTTTAATGTAGTCTATTCCTTCAGAAAATCACGGCGTTTTTCTACTGTGTTTTCTATTAGAAGCAAGGCTCATTTTTCATGGAGTCGCTGAAATACATACTGGTCACTAAGTAACTAATGTTTTTTGATTTTATACTAAGGGGAATATTTCACCTTCTCTTCTTGACTACATGGTAAAATTCTCTTTCACTGTGTATAACTTTAATTCTCAGCTACAGTACTTGAAGTAGAAGTAAGAAGATCTTTTTTTGAAGGCAAAAAGCATACATGCATTTTGGCTTCATCAATGTTGCTTGCAGAAACCACAGTGTTTTTATCAGGGGGAAAGCAAAAACTTGTTTACAGTGGAAAGCATAACAAAATCTGTGATCTTTTTGCCTGAGGACTCTTTCCAAAACAACTTACTGTAACAGACATCTAAGGTCAGTATTTCCTAATTAAGACTTTTCAGCTGGAGCTGGAGCTCCCACTCCTAGCCATCACTCAAAGCGCTGTTCCTTACACACACACACACACACACACACACACACACTCCTTCCTTAATACACTGTGCCTTTCCAGTTACTAGTCAGTGTCAGGGAACCGTGGTTTTTTGTTTGTTTGTTTGTTTGTTTTTAGTTTAAACTAATATGAGACCTTTATTTCATATCACTAATGATTTTTAACTTTTTTTTTTGGCTTTTTTCTGAAACCAAATTTAGAAATTCAGCATGATGAATAGGTATATCTCTTTGTTAGCCAACTGCGAGCAGAGGATTTACTGTATTGGGATTTTAGCATGTTAGTAATAACTTCGTATCTGGAGTTTGTGGGGATGAAGCATGGGTCTGAGGAGGTGACATACTTCTTTCTGCTCTTGCTTGTTCTCATCAGAGAGCATTCATTCTAATGAATGTTCAGTAAATATTTGTTCATTTGAATTCAATTAAATGAGCTAATTGGAGGGTTAACAGTTGAAGAATAAATGCATTTAGAAAGGAAGAGCCACTTCAAGCTGAGTTGCTCTAGTTCTTGAAGAGTGTATCGAGTGACATAAAGATGGGAATTGATTGGGCTCATCCTTTTTATTGTATTCTTAGCTGATTTTTTTCTCTCTTAAGATATGTAGCCCCCCGCCCCCCCCAAAGATACATAACTCCCTAAAGAAATTTTTAATTTTGAACTTTTATGAAGGGAAATTACTCAAGAATATACACTGTATTCCATATCCTAGTTTTGTAATATGAGAAAAGTTAATATGGCAAAGAAAGCAGGAAATCAGTTTGAAGATGTACATAAAGTTATAGGTGGACAATATCCTTTGTTTTGTATCTTATTTTTCTACCTTTTACTCTTTCACATTTCCTTTATTTTTTAATTATGGAAAACTTCAAACAGAAAAGAGAAGGTAGTATAAGGAATCCTCAAGTATTCACCATGCTGCAGTAATTATCAACTAATGGGTCATCCCTATTATTTTATCTGTCTTACACCATCCCCTCCTTCCTTGTCTCAGCACAACTGGATTATTTTGAAGCGAATTCCAGATAATTGCATTATGTAATTGGTAAGTACATTAGTCATCTATCTTTTAAGAAAATTCTTACTCTTTTTTCTTCTGTCTTTTTAAAAAAGATTTACTTATTTATTTAAGAAAAGAGAGAGAGGAGAGCATGTGGGCCTGGGGGTAGGGACAGAAGGAAAGGGAGAGAGAGACTCATGCAGATTCCATGCTGAGGGATCCCTGGGTGGCGCAGCGGTTTGGCGCCTGCCTTTGGCCCAGGGCGCGATCCTGGAGACCCGGGATCGAATCCCACATCGGGCTCCCGGTGCATGGAGCCTGCTTCTCCCTCTGCCTGTCTCTGCCTCTCTCTCTCTCTCTGTGACTGTCAAGAAAGAAAGAAAGAAAGAGAGAGAGAGAGAGAGAGAGAAAGAAAGAAAGAAAGAAAGAAAGAAAGAAAAAAGAAAGAAAGAAAAAAGAAAGGAAGAAAGAAAAAAAGGAAAGAAAGGAAGAAAGAAAGAAAAAGAAAAAAGAAGGAAAGAAACTTTGGTATGTTTAAAAAAAAAAAAAGATTCCATGCTGAGCTTGGATCCTGATGTGGGGCTCGATCTCACAACCCTGAGATCATGACCTGAGTCAAAATCAAAAGTCACATGTTTAACCAAGCCCCACAGGTGTCCCTTTCTTTCTCTTTATGGGCTAAAAGAAAAAGAGAGGGAAAAAGAGAAACTAACCCAAATACCATTGTCATACCTAAAATAAAATAGATTTTCTTACTATCAACAAGACCCTGTCAGTTTCAAAACTTCCAGAGTTGATATTCTTTTTTATTCTCCCTCTCTCACTCCTCCCCACCATCTTTACAATTGATTCCTTTGAATCAGGACCCAAAGGGGAGTCACACATTACTTTTGGTTGACATGTCTGCACTACCACAGCACGACTAAATGCCCCAGTTGGCCATCAGACTCCTAAGACTCAAATGACTTTAATACTGCTTTTATTTTGAGGCATAGAAGGAACAAGGACAAGAGACCTAGCAGTTCCAGCATCTTCATGTCCTCAGGGAGCCTAACCTCCATACCCTGATATACAGCTTCTTTTAGCCCTTACTTATAATGGGCATTCTAACTGCAATGGTCCAGAGCTAAGATGTGTGGTTGCCAACTTGACATGGTGAAGACCCAGCCTTGATGTTTCACTAAATTTTAGACCATTCTATTAAGTAGGACAAAGGCCTGCATACTATTTCACCACGACTCAATCCAGTGACAGTTCTTTATAGCAGGTGAAACAGACATGTTCTGCATTTATCTGAACTCTGATGTTTCAAAGGAAACAAGTGTGTGAAGAGGGACACTGAGATCACTCTCAGGGAAGTCTGCATCAATCCAGGCCAATGTTGACTATTCACATGGCCTCTTAAGTATTTTTTTTTACATATTGTTTGTTTTGCTTTTTATCTATCTTCTTTCTTTCTTTTCTTTTCTTTCTTTTCTTTTCTTTCTTTTCTTTTTTTTTCTTTTCTTTTCTTTTCTTTTCTTTTCTTCTTTTATTTTCTTTTCTTTCTTTTCTTTTCTCTTTTCTTTTGTTTTCTTTTCTTTTCTTTCTTTTCTTTTCTTTTTTTTCTTTTTTTCTTTTCTTTTCTTTCTGTTGATTTTAGGAGACCATTTCACCTGTCCTAGAACTTCTCATATTCCACATTTTGCTTATTGCACCCACAGTGTTATTTAATATGTTTCTTTATCCTGAGTTTCTGCTGTAAAGTGGAAATTAGATCTAGAGTTCAGAGTTTTGGCAAGAAAACTTCATAGCAGGTGGTGTGTACAACTTGTTGCATCATATCAGAATGCCTATGTCTAGTTATCTTACTACTGTTAACCTTGTTATTTTAGTTCATTTTGACTGCTGTAACAAAATAGCATGGGCTGGCTAGTTTATACACAACAGAAATTTATTGCTAACAGGTCATGAGGCTGGGAAGTCCAAGGTCAAAGCATCAGCCAGTATAGTCACCTACTGGTGAGGGCCTTCCTCCTGGTTCATAGGTTTATAGCCATTGGCTTCTCTCTATGTCCTTACATGGTGGAAGGGGCAAGGGCTCTCTCTGGAGCCTCAAAATTATGAGACTGAACTTTTTTTTTTTTTTTAAGATTTTATTTGTTCCTTTATGAGAGACAACAGAGAGAAGGCAGAAGGAAAAGCAGGCTCCTTGCAGGGAGCCTCATGTGGGCCTCGATCCCCAGACCCAGATCACACCCTGAGCCAAAGGAAGATGCTCAATTGCTGAGCCACACAGGCATCCCTATGAGACTGATCTTAATCATTGGGCTCCAGTTGTTTTCCTTCCTCTTAGGTAAATTCATAGGAGTAGAATAGCCTGAACAGATTGTACCATTTTATATTTTCACTACCATTTGTAATGATAGGTCCAATTGCTCTGAATTTTTGCCAATACTTTATATAGTTACTGTTAGCCATCATAGCAAGTATATATCTCAGTGTGGTTTTAATTTTTATTTCTCTAATGATTGGTGATATTGAATATGTATATATCTTTCTAGGTCAAGTGCCTGTTCAAACTTTTGTTCTTTCTTATTAGCTTGTTTGGCTTACTGTTTAGTTATCTATGTATATAAGAAGCTGGAGGGGCAACTGGGTGGCTCAGGTGGTTAAGCATCCAACTCTTGATTTCACCTTAGGTCATGAACTCAAGGGGTTATGAGATCAAATTCTGCTTAAGAGTCAAGATTCTCTCTCTTCTTTTGCCCTTCCCCAACCACGTGCTTGCTTTCTCTCTCTAAAAGAAAAAAGCTGGAGACAAGTTCTTTATTGGATACATATTTTGCAAATAGTTTAATTTTCTATTTTTTTTAAAAGATTTTATTTATTTATTCATGGGAGACACACACAGAGAGAGAGAGAGAGAGGTAGAGACATAGGCAGAGGGAGAAGCAGGCTCCATGCAGGTAGCCTGATGTGGGACTCGATCTCTGCACTCTGGGATCACGCCCTGAGCCGAGAGCAGGCACTAAACCACTGAGCCACCCAGGCATCCCTCAGATAGTTTTCTTCCATTATATGACTTGTCTTGATTTTCTTAACCTTGTTCTTTGAAAAGCAACAGTTTTAAACTTTGATGAAGTCTTCCTTATCATATTTTAATATGATTTATACTTTTTAATGTTCTACTTAGAAATCTTTATCCAATTTGAGACTGCTAACATTTTCTCTTTTCCCATAGAAACCACAATTAAATAATTAGTTAATGAATTCTTACATTTAGCTCTACTATGTATGCATTTTTGGTTAATTTTTACATGTTGTGTGAGGCAAGGATCGAGGTTTGTTCTCTTGTGGGTACAATTGTTCCAGTACCATTTGTTGAGAAGAATCCTTTCCTTTTGTCTTGGAACCTTTGTCAGTAATCAATTGATAGTATTATGTGTGTGTCTGTTTTTGGATTATCTATTTCGTGTCACAGATCTGTATGTTTACCTCAGCATCACTTCCACATTGTATTGATTAGTGTAGCTTAAATCTCAGTTTCTCTTCCAGCTTCATTCTTTTTTTTTTTTTTTTTTAAGATTTTATTTATTTATTTGAGAAAGAGTGAGCAAGAGCAAAGGAGCAGGGAGAGAGGCAGAGGGAGAGGGAGCCTGATGCTGAGCTCCCATCTTGGGACTCTGGTATCATGACCTGAGCCTAGGCAGATGCTTAACCAACTGAGCCACCCACACACCCCTAGCTTCATCTTCTTTTGAAAATCCAGTTATGGCATTATAGACCATTTGCATTTCTATAAATTTTAGAATCATCTTCAGTTTTTAGCAAAAATGGTGTCTCATTTTCTATCAAATTATATTAAGTTTTAGATAATTTGGGGGGAGCATTGGCATCTTTAAATATTGAGTGTTCTAATCTATGGGTATAGTATATTTTTCTATTTAGATCCTTAATGCTAATAGTACTTTGTAGCTTTTGTTAACAGGTGTTGTACATCTTTTGTTAAATTTACCTTTAAGGTTTTTTTTAGAGGTGTTATTATTTTAAGTGGTATTTTTAAAAATTTCAATTTCCGAATGCTCATTACTCTATATAGAAGTTTAATTGATTTTTATACCCATCCTACCATCTTATTAAACTTACTAATTAGGTGTGGTAGTGTTTTGTAGATTTCTTTGAATTTTTTACAAAGATAATCATGTTGTCAGCAAACAAGATAGTTTTACTTCTTTATGACCTCTATGCCTTTAGATGTTTTTCTTGGCTTACTGCACTGGCTAGAACTTTTAGCCTATGTGAATTAGAAGGATAAGAATGCTAGCATTATTCCTGACCTCAGGTGGAAAGTACCAGTCTTTCACCATTTAGATTAGTGTTAATTATTGGTTTTATGTGGTTGAGGAAGTTTGATTCCATTTCTAATTTGCTAAGAATTTTAATCACAGATGGGTGTTTAGTTTTTTCAAATGCTTTTTCTGCATTTAATTGAGATGATCATATGCATATTTCTTCTTTTTTTAGTATTCTGCACCTTATATGGTAAATACATCAATAGATTTTTTAAAAGTAGGCTATATGCCCTGTGTGGAGCACAATGTGGGGCTTGAATGCTGTGACCCTGAAATAAAGACCTGAACTGAGATCAAGAGTGAGATGCTTAACTGACTGAGCCACCAGGTTTTCCACATCAATAGATTTGTAAATGTTAAACCACCATTGCCTTACTGGTATAAATCCCACTTGATTTTGTCTATTCTAATTCTTTTTTCGATTCACTGTGCTAAGATTTTGCAAAGAATTTTTAAGTCTGTGTTCAAGAGAAATTTTAGTCTGTAGTTTTCTTGAAATTTAGCTTTTATATGAGGGAAATGCTGACCTCATCTTTATATTGGTGTGTTTACATCATTTATATTTAGTATGGTTATTAGTGTGTTGGATTTAATTGCCCCATTTTGTGTTTTCTGTTCATCTCATATGTTTTTGGTTTCTTTTTTCCTGGTCTCCTGCCTTCTTTTCCATGAATTGTGAATTTTTATTATTCTCTTTATTTTGGTCCCATTTTCTTGGTAGTTACCCTATAGTTTGTCGTATTTATAGTTACATTTACAGTTTTAATTCCAAGTTATATCACATTAGATTTAAGAACCTTATAAGCAGTATGCAGTTACATCTCTCTTCTTGATTCAGTTGTCATCCTATATATATGTATATTTTTTGTAAACCACATAATGCATATGGTTTCCTGTCACTCCATCTTGTCCAGAAGCAAAAGTCTTTTTGCCAGTGTTTTATTTAGCATTTTTTTGCATTAATATTTTTGAGGATGGTTACAGCTTCCTTTTTTTGATTCTTTGTGAAGTTTTGGAGTTATTGTTATGTTTGCTTAATAAGAAAAGTATTGGATAATTATTTTGTTTCTCTTTTTTTAAGAATGGTTTATAAAGCACTTGTACCATCTGATTTCTTAAAGGCTCAGTAGAGGAAGGAGTATATTCGATTCTCTATTTCTGCTCTAGTAGATTTGTTGTCTTCCTGTCTTTTCTGGGGTCAGTTCTGCTAACTTGTATTTTTCTAGAAAATTATCCAATTTATCTAGATTTTCAAAATCATGTACATAAATTTGTGCAAAGTAGTTTCTTATTTTTAAAACCGTTCTCTGTTTCGATGGTTATTTCTTCCTTGCCCTTTCTAATTTTGTTTTTTGTTTATGCCTTGCTGTGTGATTAGTTAAGTTTAGCATAGTTTTTTTTTATAGTAATTTTTGTTAGCTTTTATTCTGATTTTAAAAGTAAACATGTTTATTATAAAAAGGCTTAGAAAATTTGGATGAAGCACAAATAATAGGATGAAGATCACTGAGTTCACCATGCAGAGATAGGCATTATTAACAGTTTGGTCACATTGGTTGTGTTGGTGTGCATATAATCACCTGTTAATTTAGCACAATCAAGATCTGTGTTCTGTGCACATATTTGTATTAGTTTCTTAGGCATATCATGACAACGGGACCATAAACTGGGTGGCTAAAAATGACAGAGATGTGTTCTCTCACAGGTCCAGAGGCCAGAAATACACAATCAAGGTGTACTCAGGGTCATGCTCCTTCTGAACATAACTAACCTCTGCATTCATCTTCACATGGCCTTCTTTCCTCTGCGTCTATGTCCAAACTTCCCTGTTCTTAATAAGGATACTAGTCACTGGATTAAGTTCATCCCAGTCCATTGGACCTTGTCTTAACTTGCTTATATCTGCAAAGATCCCATTTTGCAATAAGAATCTTCACAGGCTTTGGGTAGACATGGATTTTGGGTGTACATATTCAACCGAGTACAGTATTGTTATTTTCCCTTCTCTTTACTTCAAGGTCTTCTCTATGCTGTCATTTCTATATGGAAATTTTAGGGTGTGCTGCTGGGTAAAATCATCACTAGCCTATATCAGCATTCTGAGGTGCTACCAGCCAGCTACATGTATGGTTTACCCATCAGCACAAATTTTCATCCATTACCTAACAAAGCATCATCTTAGAGAAGAAAAGTAGAACTCATTAAATTTCTTCAAGGCTTATTTCTCGGTTAATTTTAGAAGATGAGAATGCTCTTTCTTACACCGTTCTTCAAAATTATTTAATGCATCATAAATAAGTGAAGAGAATGAAAGCGATGTTTTTCAAACTCAAATTAAGAATCATAAAAGAGCAGGTAGAGTTAATCAAATGGTATCATGAGAACACTAACAAGAAAACAGCAGTGGCTTGAATGTTTGGTTGTTGGTGCTTAGTCTGATCAACGAGCCGTGGAGGACCTTTGTCTCAGCATCTATGCTGGTTTGCACGTCTCTCGTGATATGCTCTAGTCATACTCTTTTTCTTTAACAAAGGTTGTTCTGCTATCCTGCAGCTGTCCTTGTGTATCAAGAGCCAATAGCTAATCTTTTCTCTTATTAATTAATTAATTTATTTGAGAGAGAGAACATGAGCAGGGCAAGGGGTGGAGGGAGAGAAACTCAAGGAGACTCTCTGCTGAGCATAGAGCCTGATGTGGGGCTTGATTTCACAACCCCACCATGATGACCTGACCCGAAACCAAGCATCGGATGCTTCACCCAACTGAACCACAAGATGCCCCATCAATGGCTTTTCTTTATTATGACGAATTAGTAGTACATCCTTACGGCCATGGCTGTTTGAGACTGCATTTTAATGGTCTAGACAGGGACAGGAGGAGGGCAGGGTGTGGGCAAGGACCCAGCACACCCAGCAGTCTTTGAGGACATAATGTGTGATGTGCTGTGTGACACTGTATGTGTTATTTTTGTGGAATCCCTCAAACTGTTTAAAAGGTAAGTATTATTTTAAATATCAGAAAAAATGGTATACTTGGAACTAGAATTTAGACCTTAATTTCCATGATTTTGCTTACAACTCTAGTTCTTTTTATTAATATATGTACTTGCAGACTCCAGGGTAAAGATATGTATAAACATCCTCTGTTAAGTCTTATGTAAGGCAATCCATTTTTAAGAGTCGAAGTGGAATTTTTCTTAATTAATTTTGTCCTTTTAATTATTTAAATTCTCAAGTCATACATGATCTATTCATAGTAATTATAGATTTCAAAAAGTTCTCTGTCAGAGGATCAGGGAAGGTATAAGTCATGCCCATTTCCAAATTGGTTTTATTTAATGTTCCTTATTTGCTCTGTGTTATTGGATTAAATAATATGAGGTCTAGCTAAAAAGAATTGACTAGTTATTGTTGTTTAAAGGATAATAGTGAAGTTGCCCTGCATCTCCAGCGAGGACACAGACATACTATTTTTCTTATCACCTTGACGTGACCCAAGAAAGCACAGATTTATTATTCATTATTAATATTATTATATTTAGAGTGTTTATGCTTTAGATCAACAAGTAACTTAACCATGTTTTTTTTTTTTTTTTTTTTTTTTTTTTTTTTTTGCCAAAGTATTGCTTTGTTTATAGAATGCTTTATGAAAATGATGGGAGACCAAATGAACATGATTATAATGTAAAGCGCCTAGCTCTCAAAGAAGCTTCCTGTTCCTGAAGAAAAGGTCTTATTCTTTTCCAAGCCTTGCAACCCTACTCTCCATCCCCATAAATCCTCTTTACCAAGAAGTCATTTATGCTATTGTTCATGTGGTGTCAGCTTTTCCCAAACCTGCTCTCCTCAAACTAGTGAGTCATTTCTGTGATGATAGCTTATTTCAGAATCTTTCTTAATCTCTTGTTTGGTTGTGGACCAAATGTCATACTGTCACAATCAAGGGTTAGATCATGGTTTCTGATAACATGTATCAAACTGGAGTTAATTTCTTTACCTGAGGAATGTTTCTAAACTGAATCCTATAAAGTGTTCTGATAATAATAAAGTGTTCTGTCATGTGTTTCACATTTGTACCTCAGTCATTACTGACATTCAATGGAGCAATAAACTCAAATGATTTTAACATTAGTAGATTGTCAGCATTATAAATAATGATCCTGTATCAACCAGTTACCTTTTTTTTGCCGAATGTTTTGTGTGTAAGAAAAGTAATAAGGTTTTCTTATTAAAATTGAGCTAATGCTACTTTTCTATCCCCTGTAATTGAAATCAATTACTTAAAATACAATTATGGATCTATATTATGCTCGCTGAAAGTGAGCACTGTTAGGAATTCTCCATTCAGGGCATCAACTTCGTAAGGCTTCATTCAGAATGGAAGAGTAGACTTTATAAGAACAGGTGAGTGTGTTAAAATTATATCAACATTGAAGAATTCATAGTAAAATTCTTATAAATATGTTATGCTGTTCCACTGTGGGACATATATTTGGAAGTGCTGCTGTTGCTGTGAAGTCACAGTAAAATGATCCCCTACCCTAGGGAGTAGTGAGAGAGATATTTAGTTTACCTCCTTGTGACATATTTTGCTTATTGCATATGTTTAGAATTTTGGATTTATAGAATATTTTTAAAATCTCTTCATTCTCTTTTATTAATGGACACAGAAGTATATGTTTCTTCAGTTTGTGAATAATGCACATACTTGGTTGATTTATGCTTCATATTAAAACAATCTTTTGGTTGATTGAGTGTTTGATTTGTGTTTACAAGTTACTCATTTAATCTGATAGTACTGTTTTCAAATGGTGTTTTCTGTTTTTCCCCTTCTGTGTAGCTAGCATACATTGTAGCAAAACCTTGATTTATATGTGTTTGCTGTTGTCTTTTCACATGTTTTATATGCTTCAATGTTTAGAATAAATATATATATATTTTACTTATATTAATGGATAGTTTGGCCAAAATGACAGCTATATTAAAAAGTTTGAGGTAGGTTATAAGCAAACATCTCTCTGAATTTGATACATCAAAGAGTTAGAGTATATTTTTTGAGTGTTGGATAGGTATACCTTGTAGGTTTCTTCTGGCTCCAAGTCTCTCTGAATGTAATGATTTTTGATATTTTAAAGTGGCGGCAGTATATTAATTGATATTGGCAAATATATTTTTGATTTATTCATTTATGACTCTGTCTCCTATATTCTTCTTTTCTTTTTTTTAAAGGTTTATTTATTTATTCATGAGAGACACAGAGAGGCAGAAACATAGGCACAGGGAGAAGCAGACTCCCTATGGGGACCCCAATGCGGGACTCGATCGATCCTAGGACTCTGGGATCACAACCTGAGCCGAAGGCAGACATTCAACCACTGAGCCACCCAGACATTCGATCATATCTTCTATATTCTTAAGGGTGAAACTGATACCTAAACTTTGCTTCATACCTTTAGTGACAGAAATCACCAACTAACTGATTATTATCCTAAGGTCACCAGGTATTCAGGTATGAAGTACTGTGAAGATTTTTAAAATGTGTATGAATATTTTTTTATATTCTGCTTTACAAATGGGTTATTATAGAAAAAGGAAGATAGCAGTAAATACCATGCTGAAAAATGTTAGTTATCTTTTCCATTTAGTATTTAAGAAGGTATCTTATGGGTCACTCGCTCAGGTCCAGGCCTCACCTGCCCCTTTCTGTGATGCCATGTATAGGTATGGCTGATGGCGGAGGAGGGACCCTTGTGCACTGTTGGTGGGAATGTAACTTGGTGCACCTGCTATGGAAAGCAGAATGGAGCTTCCTCAGTAAATTAAAAATGGAACTATGATCCAGCAATTTCACTTTTGGGCATACATTCCATGTTCATTGCAGTCTTACTTACAATAACCAAGTTATGGAAACAACCTAAGTGTCCATGGATGAATGGATGAAGAAATTGTGGTAGAGATCTGCAATGGAATGTTATTCAGCCATTAAAAAGGATGAAACCTTGCCATTTGCAAAGACATGGATGGACCTTGAGGGCATTATGCTAAGTGAAATAAATCAGACAAATACCACATGATCTCTCTTACATGTAGAATCTTTAAAAAAAAAAAAAAGCTCATAAATGCAGAGAACAGATTGGTCGTTGCCAGAGGGAGGGGAGTGGGGGATGCTGTGAGAAATGGGAGAATATTATTTATTTCAAAATAAAATAAATAATGAATGTACCTACACTGTTCCAGACCCTTTCTAAGGAAGGTACAGATAATAACTTGTTTATTCTTCCCACCAACATTGTGAGGTAGGAACTCATTCTGAATTTAAAGATAAGGCAAAAAAACAAAACAAAACAAAACAAAAAAAACAGTTAAGTAATTTATTTGCTTGAGATCACAGCGTTAGTAAAACACCGTACTGGTGCCCCCAACCACAAGGATAACTTGCTGTTGTATTGTTCTTTATGTAGAGTGACTTGTGCATTTGTCTCATTTCTCTCGTTAGATTCTTCTGATGACAGTGTTTTACACAAAATAGGTCCTCAGTAATTATAGAATTGATTTGATTTGATTTAATCTAACAAATATTACATATGATGCCATCTAATATTTTCTGTTCTATTTTAATAATTAAAAAATAAATGCTGATTACAACCCACAGTTTAGAAAACTCTGCTTTAAGGTATTTTTGTGGCTGGCTGAGATGGATGGTTATTATGTTAAGTTTTAAGATTGCCTCTGAGGGACACCTGGGTGGCTCAGCAGTTGAGTGTCTTGCTTTGGCTCAGGGTGTGATCCTGGGTCTGGGGATCGAGTCCCACATCGGGCTCCCCGTGAGGATCCTGCTTCTTCCTCTGCCAATATCTCTCTGCCTCTCTGTGTCTCTCATAAATAAATGAATAAAATCTTTAAAAAAAAAAAAAAAAGATTGCCTCTGAGTCTAGTCTCAAGTAGATTCAAGTGTGAAATAAGTTTAACAAATGGGTTAGTCATGTCTATTGCTCCTGTGGCTTCTACTACTCTTGGTAATACTTTAGGTTGTATAATTTGTAGTGTAAGTGAAGGTACGTGAAGTCTCTTGATCTTCTCTCAGAAGGATGCTGTTCTTCTCTCAAGTGATCATATAAATAGATGGCTTGATAATCTAAAGGCCCAGCATTAGCTCTTGGTGTATAACATATCCCTACAAACATAGTCACTTAAAACACTATTTGTTTATTATCTCAGTGCGTCAGAAAGGGCAGGAGTCTGGGCTTAGTTTAGAGTCCTCCAAAAGGCTGGCATCAAGGTAGCTGTGAGGGCTGAATTCTCATTGGAAGGTTTGACTGGAGAAGGGCCCTCTTGTAAACTCATAGAGTTATTGAGAGCATTTGGTTCTGATTAGGCTGTTGGATTGAGGGCTCAGTTTCTTGTTGGTTGTCTGTTGGAGGCCACCTTCAGTTCCTTGCCATGTGGCGCTCTCCAAAGACCAGCTTACAACATGACAGCTTCCCTCTTCAGAGCCATCAAAGGAGAGTTTCCTTATTAGACAGGTGTTATTTAACATAATCATTCAAGTGACCTCTTAATATCTTTGCCTTATTTTATTGTTTAGAAGCGAGTTAGAGGTCATGCTCTTTGTTAAGGGGAAGAGATTACACAGGCAGGAAGACCAGGAGGGAGGGATTATGGGGGCCGTGTTACAATCTGTTAGCAAGAAAGAGGCCCATACAGATGTAACACATTTATACTGGGGTTGCACATTAGGAAGGTATGATATGGTTTGCTTATCTCTGCTTAAAAAATTCTTGACTTTTGGGTATCTGGCTGGCTCAGTTGGTAGAGCATGCAACTCTTTTTTTTTTTTTTTTTTTAAGATTATATTTATTTATTCATGAGAGACACAGAGAGAGAGCCAGAGACACAGGAAGAAAGAGATGCAGGCTCCTTACAGGGAGCCCGATGCAGGACTCGATCCCCAGACCAGGATCATGCCCTGAGCTGAAGGCAGATGCTCAACCACTGAGCCACCTAAGCGACCCGAGCATGCAACTCTTGATCTTAGGGTTTTAAGTTTGAGCCTCCTCTTGGGGGTAGAGCTTACTTAATGAAATCTCAAAAAAAAAAGTTATAAAAATTAAAAAAAATTAACTGTTAAAATGCTATGAATATTTGATAATTAATTAGCTCTTTTGGAAGAAATGTTGTAGCTAATTAGTAATTCTAGCTGAATTTATTTTTATATTTCTGTCTCCCAGCAGTTGTTCTCATGAGTAGATTGGAGAGAGAGAGCATGGATCAGGTCATGACCTCTTGATTGCATCTGAAATTGTTACTCCTTCTTCCACCTCTCATCCTCTTATCCTTAGCTACCAAGTAGGCCCTCTTCTGGCTTTCCTCCTTCCTTCTTCGTTGCTTGCCACGCTCCTCTCCTGCATCATTTCTTTTTTGCTATTATAGCTTAATTGCTTTGTCTTCTCCATGTACCTTCTATGGGCTCCGTTAGTGTGTGTTGACTATGTCACTTAAAAGGCAGGATGCTAAGTTCGTACTTAGTAAGGCAGAGGTTTCGAAGCTGGGTTCAGAGGTCACTACAGGGTCCTTAGGGCTGTAGGTGGGAAGGCAAGTAGACCGAGCTAGAGCTGTAACACTGTGCTACATCGGAAGGATTTGTTACCAGTCTCAGGCCAGACATATACAGAAATAGGGAACCCATGCTTTGACACTTTTGACAGGTTGTTTTTTTTTTTTTTTTTTTTTTTTCTCTAGTTTTGGTACTTTAGTTGTAAGTAATACTACATTGTGTCACACTCTATGCTTTGATGACAGCTCTCATGAACTTTTAAAGTACGGCTTAATTCTTCTTGGCAGTACTTGTGACATGAAAGCATATCTCTAGTGACAGGCTGTATTTACTGTAAATACTTTAAAAACTGTTACTATTCAAGGCTAATTAATGAATTTTTAGATGGTTCCAGTTTACTGATACTCAAGTTGATTATTAGTTGTGACTTAGTGGAAGTACTACCAAATTCCAAATATGGCCTGGCAGACTTTACAGATAGGCCTTCTACTTCCCTGCAGTTTGCTTTTATATTTGTTGAATGTGTGTCTCCTCTCCATTCTTTTTTTTTTTTTTTTTTTTTTTTTTAGATCATTTTTGGAAGATAAGTACATTGCATTACATTTTGGAGAGATTAACTACTTTCTTTGTACTCACAGAAGATCTGAATTTGGTCTCGGAAGAGGTGTTCTTGCTACATGTAATTATATAATGTTCAAACAGAATCCACATTTAAATACATATAGCATCCTTCAATCTGTTTGCAGCCTTTCTCCTTTGAGGTAGAAACCAGAGTTTTGAGTTAGACGTTCTCTAAATGGGAGCCAGTCCCCCATACCTGTGGACTCAACTTAGTTTGAAGAGAGAGACATTGGCCTCCTTGAGTTCTTATAAACAAATATAGAGAGGAAAGGAACGTGCTGAATGAATACAGTGAGTGTGACAAAAAAGCTCTTCCTTTATTCTCCTTAAATATAGTAGTTTTTACTATAAGGTATTTTATCCTCTGGCTTATAAAACTTCCTTTTTGTTTTTCTTTCTTGCTGCTTTTGTGAAGCTTGCTATTTTCAGGTGTTTTGATTTTTTGGGGAAGTTATAAATGGAATTGTGTATTTCAGAGAGGGTCAGGTTTAGAAGTCATCACTCATCACATGCCTATCTCTTTTATTTTTAAACGGCACACGAGTGTCTGACTTGCACATGGTATTTCTTGCTTGGCAGGCTGGTGCCAGACTCAGTGTCTTTTGTTTTTAAGAGATAAACGTCTGGTGGTTTTTGTTTTGCTGTGAGGCACATGTGAGTCATGGTTATCATGAACTAAGTCCTTCCTCCAGACCTCTAATTATTTTGGACAACTTACCTATACTTCAACATCTGGAAGCTAATATATTAAAAATTTCAACTGCATGTCTGTTTATGAAAGTTTGATTAGTCATCTACACTTTCCCTTTATAGATTGATGTAATTATTTCTTGGTTGAGGAAACTACCAATCCTGTTGGCACTAACATTGTTTTTGTACTTGTATATTGATTGCAAAGTTAGAAAAAGATTAAAATAAAGAAGTAGGCCTCAATCTCTGTGACTTCCTTCTTGGTCATGGACAGTACCAAAAATCTGTATTTCACCCATGCATTTTAGTCCCTGTGAATTATACTCTCTAGTGTGGTAGTTTTTTTAAAAAAAAGCAAAAAATACTATGACCAAAAAGATAACTGAAATATTTGAATTATGTTATGTATCAAAATCATCTATATTTTTTCAATATATTATGGCAGGTATTATGTGTGATGGTTAAGAATGCCTATAAAAGCCAGACTGTCTGAGCTTATATATTAGCTCTGCCATTTATTTGGTTCCATGACGTTTGTGATATTTGTCAAATAACTTTATCTTTCCATGCCTCAGTTTTGTCTTTATAAAATGGGGAGTAGTAGTAGTACTACTCCACAAAGGTGTTCTCTGGTTTAACTTAATTAATGTATATATGAACAGGGTCTAGCCCTGGCTAGTTAGGTGCATGTAAGTCATTGGTCACCTTTATGATTATTTAGTTTTACAAAGGTTTGTTAA
Organism: Canis lupus dingo; assembly: GCF_003254725.2. Taxonomy (NCBI): domain Eukaryota; kingdom Metazoa; phylum Chordata; class Mammalia; order Carnivora; family Canidae; genus Canis; species Canis lupus. Next base: position 19,521,905 of record NC_064277.1, read on the forward strand.
TAACAAATTTATTTATTATATACTAAACATGTGTACTAAGATTTAAGTTTTCAAAACTAAAAATTTCCAGTTGGAAACCACTTTTTTGGGATGCCAGGGTAGCTCAATGGTTGAGTGTCTGCCTTGGGCTCCGGTTGTCATTCCAGGGTCCTGAGATTGAGTCCTGCATTGAGCTCCCCAGGGGGATCCTGCTTCTCCCTCTCCCTGTGTCTCTGCCTCTCTGTGTGTCTCTCATGAATAAATAAATGAAACCTAAAAAAACAAAAAACTAAAAAACCACTTTTCATCTATTAACTCTTAAGAAATGAACAGTTGAAACAAAACACTTCATTATCAAGGGCTATTGGCAAAGTAATGTTTTAAAACATGAAAAACAAACTAAAAACAAAAAAGTTGTCCATGGAATTATATGGAGGACTTAGTAATGGATTTCTGCCTTTTTTTAGCATTGTGTTCTTTGAACATTTCCTGAGTTCCTGATTGAAAAAATAAAGACAAGTGATTTTCAACCAAGTAGCTACCAGATCTTCTATGTCTTATCTCTAGAACTTTAGTTTTCATTGGATTACCACTTAAGTTTTATTGACTGTGGATACACTTCCATATTATTGTTTTAAATAGTCTTTTTTTTTTTTTTTATTGGGAACATTTCCTTGAACATTCACACAGAGTATCAAAAGAAGTTTTTGTTTGTGGTTGGAAAAAATGTCTCTAACCTGCCAACAGAACTTAAAATTGCATAAGGAAACGGGTGTTGATGCTGAGAAATGGTGTGTAGGCAGCAGATCTCTTGTTCTGTCTGAAAACAGTGATGAAACACAAACAACAAATGTGGATTGCTGTTGCTCTATTTTAGTGTGGGAAAGACAACTTCAGAGCAGGAGAATAACTTCTGCTGTTTTAATCAACTTTCATTATATTTTAGGCATGGGATTTTGTTGGCAGTCATTGCCGGGATCACAGAAAGCTAATGTCTATAAAAAGTACTGTGGTGCCTGTTTCATTATATTTGTGTTGAACTTTATTTAGCAGGAGTTTATAACTTGGGATTTGTTTTTTTTTTTTTTAATCTTTAAGTGATCTATGGACTCCTGAAATTGATCTATGGACTCCTGAAATTATTTATAGAATTTTGCTTTTTTTTTTGAAGCTTTTACGATGCAGTGTTATTAACCAATCTTTTACTCTTTTGCTTTTTTTTTTTTTATTGTAGTACATAGACATAAATGACCATTTTAATGATTTGTAGGTGTCTGGTTTGGTGGCATTAAGTACATTTATATTTTTGTGCATCCATCACCATTGTCCATCTCTAGAACTTTTTCATCATCCCAACCTGAAACTACCCCATAGACTCTACTGTGTACCTTTAGGTACTTGAACAAACTATTTTCAATGTGAATATGACAATGGATTTCTTTATGTAAATAGATTTTTAAAAATAGGTTTGTTCTTTACTTTAAAATGGATTATTATCAACCAATGACATTATCATAGCTGGAATTTTTTCATCTAATTTTAGAATGATAACTAGCAAAAAAATTTAAAAAAAGAACGATAACTAGCAAAAATTAAAAAATTAATTGATAGTAGAAATATGACTCATTTTTTCTTCCTTCAAATAAGTTAAATAAACCCAATGACAAAGAAAGTGCAACATTACCTTTTGGCTTATATCGCCGTAACACTTTAAAATTACATGGAGTGGGGCATGATAATTTGAAATACTACTCAAGATTCTACTCTTTATATTTTACTTCTTGAGGCAGAGAATTTGTGCCATAAAGGATTTTTTAATAAATGAATTTTAGAGTCCTATATATTCGGACCAAATTTAAAATCCAAAACAAATTAAAGAAAATTGCATATAACTCTTTAGTAAGGCTACAATAAAACACATTGTCCCTTCCTGATTGAGTGATGCTCAGGTACCCCACCTCTCCCATCCTCTCCTCCCTAGGTTCAGGATCACTGTTGTTGTTGGGACTGTGGTATAGCTCAACAGTGTCTCTGGGTAGGAGCAAAGGTGGAGAACAACCAGCACTGAAGTATTGTTACATTTTAAAAAAACCTGATTTTAGCTGAATCACTTGATCTTTTCTTATTTATAAAATGTTAGAATTGAACTAGAAAGATGTACTTTTTGGAAAGGGAATTTTTTGGAGGGGATGTTGGGTGGGAGGTGTATGATTCTGGAGTCTTAGCAATACCCCAAATTAAGAAACCTAGCAAATTACCCAGACAGCCTTTATAGAGTGTCTATAATATCCTAACTCTCTAATTATTTTCTAATTTGAAGGTAAGAACTGTCCATCTTGTAAACTTCAAAATCTCCCAATACAAGGCATTTCTTAGAATTGACACCCAGAAAGAATGCACAGAAATTGGTTGAGATTATGAAAGGTACAGAACTGTTGCACAAACACTGTTGAATTGGTTCTTTGAAGCTCTTAATGGGTTTCAGTAACTCTCTTCGTTATTTGGATCCATACATTTCACCTGCAGATCACAGATATCCTAATGATAAAATATAATGATTTGCATAACTCAAAGTTAAGAGATACACCTTCGTCCAGTGGCTTTGTCCATGTTTCTCTGTGATTTCCTTGGCTATACCTTCCTGTGGCATTAAGCCTCAGGGTCAAATGGTCTTTACGTCATATTCCCTAAAAGAAAGGGACAGTATTTTAAGAGCAAAAGAATGTTTCCTCTAAAGTCTCAGTGCATTTCATTGAATTTTATTCTTGTCTATACATGAATTAATTCCAGGTTCCATGAGAAGGCCATGTGCTGATTGGCTTAGGTCAGAGTTCTTGGACTAACCACTTACTAGAAGAGGAAAAGGGACTTCCTTTTGATTAATCATGCCCTAGAATACTCTAGAATTGGTGCTATAGCTAGTTTCTCTTGAGCTTTATAGATGACAAAACCAGCAATCTTTCAGGATGGGAATGAGACTAAGTCCAGGGTAGGGATCTAACAGCATGCCCTATAGCTCTCTCTTTTCATTCCCAAATATCCAATACATTCTTCCTCTCATGCATGTCCTTAATGAAATTGCCCTGAGATGAAACACCCTCCCCAGAGAAGAAAATTTTAACCATGTCTCATCTAGTTCCAATACCAGGGTCTTTAGGTCATGCATAGACTTCTTTCTCCGATCTGATGGAGCACTTTTCATGGTCCTGTAGCCCTATGGTGAAAGAATAACATGTCTGTTCCTAGTGCTCAAGCAAGAGCAAGATGGTTGTAATAAAAGTTTCCATTTCTAAAGGAGGACACCTTTAAAAAGGTGGAGTGGAGAAGGACACAGAATGACCAGCGATCACTCTTTCCTAGTCTAGAAGTGATGACCCCTGTACTGTCAGGAGATTAATTTCCTAGCATATTTGACAGCAAGTGTTTTGTTTTTTTTTTTTAAATCTCTGAGAATGTCTCCTCTTCTCTTGTCTTCATTGCACATCTGTGGTGACCTTTGAGAAGTACCGGCCATGTGGGAATTGCAGCTTCTAGTAACTTTCTCCTTGCCTGCGTGATTGGGAGGGAGGGACCTCAGGTTGTGTCAGAGCAGTAGTTCTCCATTTGGTCTCAGGAACAGCAGCATAGAAAGGTCTGGGATGTCATCCCAAATCTATTGCATCAGAATAGGGGCTCCAGCCATTTGTCCTTGAACAACACCTTCCGGAGCATCAGATGTACCTTCCAGTTTAAGAACCGTTGACTTAGACATGCAGCAGACTTTTGTGGTTTCTTTGGCAAATCAACTCCCTTAAAAACTAAGTGGACTGCTCGTTGGTTTAGGATCAGTTCCATTTGCAATAACCATAGTCCGAGACCTTGCCTGGTCATCCTCTCTAAGCCTATAGGAACGTGAAGTCTCCACCCATCCCTTGGGTTCTTAATTATAAAGGCTATTGCCCTATCTTGGCCTCTGCTTGTTCTTTGCCTATAGGCTGCGTCTTAACTGTCTTTTGACAATGAAGTGTATTGTCTTCTCTGTTAGCCAAGGGTACGCCTGTTAGCCGGAGGTGCTGGGAAAAGGACCCTTGTAGGGTGAGGATTAGGTGTCATCCTGGCTTCATTCTCATCTCCAGGGGAATCTCTAACTTCACAGCCTCTGCTTTTGTAAGCCTTGCATGGCTTCCACAATTTGGCTTTTTGGTTGGTCAGTTGGTTTCTGTTTCAACCATACTGGAGTTTACATCTACAGTACTGAAATTTTTAACTTTTTTGGGTTATAGAGGCAGAGAGGGCCTCTCTGTTTTCTCCTTCTCTGCTTTCAGCCTAAGTTTATCTTTCGGCTGCAGGAAGCAGGCAACTTATTTTTCATTCTTAATTTTTGTACCACTTACCTCTCTTTTTCTTGAAGCAGCCATAATAAATGCTTGGAATAATTATGAAATTTAAGGTATTAGCTCTTTAGTTACGAGTGCTAATGTTAAACTCTCTCTTTTTGGGGTTAGAAACTGGTGCCTCTAACAGACAGGAAGCAAGTCCTCTCTCTCTTGTCCAGGCTTTGTGTCTTCCTCTTTTGACACCTGGCCCTCATGGCCTCATGAGGAGAAGTTGGCAAAATATGGAATCCATGGAATAATACTCAGGAATGCAAAGCAATGCATTGTTGATACATTCTACAATCAGAAAGAAGTCAGACAAAAAAGACTATATACCCTATAATTCCATTTATATAAAATTCTACAGAACTAATATATCGTGAATACTAACAGAGAAAGAACAGGCGCTGGGAACTGGGGTGGAAAGGTGACGAAGGGACACAAACCTTTGGGGTTTATGATTTCACATACATATTCCTGTGTCAACTGTTATCAAAGTGCACATTTTATTTATTTTTTTAAGCTTCATTTATGTGGGCAGCCCGGGTGGCTCAGCGGTTTAGCGCCTGCCTCCAGCCTGGGTCGTGATCCTGGAATTCCAGGATTGAGTCCCACGTCAGGTTCCCCGCATGGAGCCTGCTTCTCCATCTGCCTGTGTCTCTGCCTCTCTCTCTCTCTGTGTGTCTCTCATGAATAAATAAATAAAATCTTAAAAAAACAAGATGTATTTATGTGTTAAGAGCACGAGCAAGTAGGGGAAGAGGTAGAGGGAGAGGGAGCATCTCAAGCCGACTCTGAGCTAAGCTTGGAGCTTGATGCAGCACTCCATCTCACGACCCTGAGATCACCACCTGAGCTGAAACCAAGATTCAGATGCTTAACTGACTGAGCTCCCAGACACCCCTAAAGTGTAGATTTTAAATACATGCAACAAACTTATGTTAGTTTTATCTCAGTAAAGCTATTAGTTCATTTATTAATTAAAATAATACATATGAAGCAATCAAACAGGCTTCCTTACCAAGAAAACAAAATTAAACAACCCCTTGAATCTTATTATAAGTAAAAAGATGTGAGTGCACATGCACTTAAGTGAAAAGCAGAGCTTCTATCACCTGCAGCAAGGATACCTCATAAGGAGGCTGTGTGGGAGGGAGAGAGCACTTTGTGTTTTGTGAATTAACACTCTTCCCCCCTGCACCATTGAAAAGATCCTGCATGGGTTTTGGCTCTGGACTCCTTTTGCTTTTCTATAGATGGGAAGAGAAAGTGAGAATGTATCTCCTATAGATAGGGCATACCCACATCTTCTGGTGTTGAGTTGGTTCACTAACTATGCCATTAATTTGAAGCAGCCTTCAAGAAATAGCAATGTGACAGGATGCCTGGGTGGCTCAGTGGTTGAGCATCTGCCTTTGGCTCAGGGCATGATCCTGGGGTCCTGAGATCGAGTTCCGCATCGGGCTCCTTGCAGGGAACCTGCTTCTCCCCCATGTTTCTGCCTCTCTCTCTCTGTGTCTCTCATGAATAAATAAATAAAATCTTAAAAAAAGAAATAGCAACGTGGCAAGAAAAGTCTTGAGGTTAAAAAAAAAAAAAGAAAAGTCTTGAGGTAAATCAGACTGATAGCCATCTTACAGAGGCTGTTTGATTCACCGAGTTTCAGTCATTCTATTACTACAAATGTAATCAATTTACATCTTATAAAAATATTTTCTTTTAGGAAAAAAGGCAGCACCAATAAGGTAGTCATTTCTAGAAACTCAGCTTTAAACAGCAGCTCTTAAACGGGGTTATAGCTGGAGAGAAACAGATAATCTCATTCCTGGGGTAAATATTCCAGTGTAGCATGCATCTGATGAATAGTGATTCTGCAGGTTCTGGCGCTGTTTGAAGTTAACATTTTTGTAGCCAACAAATGACTTTTTTTTACAAATAAGGAACAAAGAAAGTTGTTGATTTTCTTAGCAGTTAAAGGATCCTAAAATGTCAGCATAATTTGAGAATTTACCAAGTGTTATATATGTTATGATTGCTTTTAATGATATTTTTCTTTTGTAATGATGATATTTACTTTTATTTTAAAGATTTTATTTATTCATGACAGAGAGAGAGAGAGAGAAGCAGAGACACAGGCAGAGGGAGAAGCAGGCTCCATGCAGGGAGCCTGACGCGGAACTCGATCCCGGGTCTCCAGGTCACGCCCTGGGCTGAAGGCGGCATTAAACCACTGAGCCACCCAGGCCACCTGATATTTACTTTTTTAAAGACTTATTTATTTGCGAGGGAAGGGGAGGGGGGCGGGTAGAGGGTGAGGGAGAGACTCCTCAGGCAGACTCCCTGCCGAATGTGGAACCCAACTTAGAGCTGGATCCCATGACCCTGAGGTCACAACCTGAGCCAAAACCAGGAGTTGATTCTCAACTGAGCCACCCAGGTGCCCCTGTAATGATGAAATTTCAGTGCCTTAGGATTGACATCTGGTCATGGATATCAGGACATATCAGGGGAAGCAGTGTATGTTAGTGTAGCACATTTTGAGTTTATGTGTTGAAGTTGCATGACCTTGGGCTTCTGAGTTCCAGATCCTAGCCTCACCTCTCATCAGTAGCCTTTAATAAATTACTTAGTCTCATTCTGCCTCAGTTTCTTCATTTGTAAAAGAAGGGCAATACAAATGCAGACTTCATGAGGTTGATGTAAGGATTAAAAGTGCTTTAATATATGTAAAGTGCTTCAAACAGTGCCTTTCACACAGTAAGGCATTGTGTAACTATTAGCTGACTATTTATTATTTCAAGCAGCAAGCATTGTGTAACTTTTAGCTGAGTATTTATTACTATGCCAGCCAAAGAGTATTTTATTTTTAGGACTGCATACTTGGAAAGATTTTTTTATATAGTTATACAAATTAAACATTTAAATATGAATGTTTATTAGATTGGAAATTGGGGAAAATATAATAAGACTCCTTAGCACTTGCTGACAGGTTCTAAAGAGAAGAATTAAACCAATTTTCACTCCTCTCGTCAGTGAGCTACCCTAGAAATGAAATTACTAAGACAAACTAGAATGTTTTTCTCTCAGAAAATCTTAAACAGTTTTCCCTGTTTAATCTAGAAAATAAAAAAGTCAAATAGTCTAGGAAATATTTGAGAATATAAGAAAGAATTTTCCTATGGAAATCTATTGAAAAACAGGAAAATAAACATTTAAGAGTAATCAAGGAATCTACTCTGCGAAATGCTAATAAGCAGTATTTCATATTATTTATTATGCACTATTTGGTAGTTTCGGGCACTTAGGTACCGAACCCAATCTATAATATTTGGATGAACAGTCTTACTGCATTGCCTTGGTTGATTGGTTTAAACAAAGGAAACATTCCATACCTTGGTGTTTGCCTGTGTGACTCAGCCTACCAGGGAGCCAGAGGCATCTTATGATTTACTTTTGCCTCCTTTAGAGGGTAGCTTCCTAGGGTTATACCCCATGCGTACTGCCACCTCTTGGGAAGAAAGTTCTCAGCTGGCATATTGCTCATCTGAAAAACGTTATTCTTTAGCGTTCCTATTCTAGTTCTTATATTTACACTGTTCCCTTCATCTGAGATACAAAATCCCTTTTCTGTCCTCATGTTTCTGAAAACAGCATAATAGTTCTTTAAAAAAGCATTGAATTCTATATTTAAAGGGAGGTATCTTTAATCGGTCTCTCTTCTTGTCCCAATAAAGAAAAAAGAGGAGCTGTACTGATTCAAGAGGGAATCATACAGTCTTTCAAGGAAATAAGGTGTAATATGCCTGAAGGAGAATGTGCACTAAACCGCTGAGCTATCAAGGCCCAAGTGGGAAAATCTTTCCTCCTAGGGAGGTTTGGGTAGGGCAGGCGGCTTGACAGCCAGTCACTGTCCATCAAAGACCTGCTGGTTCCCTCATTTTCTCTCTGATGATCAGTATTTGTCTTGGCCCTGCTTTAGTTAGTAAGCTCCAGAAGCTAGAGAGAGGCAGTTGAATTTTACTTACATTATTTTAATGCTAATTAGAACTGAAATATTCAAATTTGGAGAATCTGTTGAAATTAAAATGGTGAGTAAATGCATAAATGCTTAGGCATTACTTTTCCATTTCAATTTAAAATACCTCTTCTCTCCTCATTATGTAATTACTCACACCATAATTTGACCCAAACATTTTGTTATTTTCTCACACAGGTTAGACAGTTATCTGAATTTAGCTTTCTAGTTTCATATAAGATATTTTTTTTTTCTTTTCCCAGGATGTTTTGACTCATGTTAGAACAATACCTTTTATTCCAGGCCCCAAAATGTGGTACCTGTTATACGTTATGGAATTAGCTTTAGCTAGTGTTTCCTGTGAGATTTCACCCCGGCAGACGTCAGTCCCAGAGCCACTAAGGAAGCAAAAACAATAAGCTCTCCTTACTGATATGCCTTTACTACTTAATATATTTTGAGGTTTGTTGTTGTTGATACATTTAATGTTTGGGTGGTGAAGCCTGGGTGGAGGAGGTTAACCCACGTAGGTAAGTCTGCTGCAGGTCACTTCCCATATGTTGTTCTTTAGAATATTTGGAAGTGCAGTTTTAGCGTCCCTTAGTTTAATAGCAGTGAAGTGTTAAGCCACAGGAAGTAGGTAAGTGTTATTTCTGATATCATCATGTCAATTTGGCCTCAGCTCAGGTGGATAGTAAGAATAGTACCACTTTTTACAAACACAGATTCCTTGGTTCCATGCTTGCAGGTTCTGATTCAGTAAGTTTGGTAAGGGGGGCAGGTATTTGTACCTAAAAGGAAAAAGTCCAAACAAAAACAACAATAAAAACCCCTCTGCTGTGGAAGGAGGGAAACCATGCATGTGTGTATGTGCATGTGCACGCATGCTTGTAGGTTTGTGCTTTATATACAAATATACATCTGCCTGGTTATATATTTTTTTAAAGAGTATGTGCTACTGCTTTTTGACTTGAGGGAATTTTGGGAATACATGCTACATGGCAGAAGTGTATTTTAAAAGGACAAATCATCTATATTTATTTCTTACAAATACATATACCTTGATGTAACCACATACAGCCGTACATGATTCATATACACAGTGTGTAAATAAAGTCTATGGTAGAAGATGAATAATGGCCTTCAGGGGCCCTGGTTTTTCTCAGCTTGGATATTCATAAGATAATACAAGTCTGTAGCAGAGTCCCTTTGTATTGGTCGTCCAGCCATTTTTGCTTCACTAACAAATACAGTTGGGTGACTGTAAGTATCTTCAGTGGTTTCTTTGGTACAGATAATAGCTTAGCATTAATCTTTTGTACCACTGTCATTGTTTTTTAAGACTAAAAATAACATTGTAGGTGGAATAGAAGAAAAGTTTTGGACAAGTATGTGCTTTATGGTTGACAGAATTTCATCATGTTCCACCATGCTATTCTGGTAAACACATTCAGAAAACAGTTGTTGCTATTATGGTCGTGGGACTTTGTCTCCCAGGGAGTAAACCACTAGCTACAAATAGAACACACTGAAAATCCAACTGGATTATTGTTACTTAATATATTTCTTCTGCGTATCAATTGGTACGTCATCTGACCTAAGCTAATATTCAGTGAAGCCTTTTTTTCCCCTATTTTTAATCTGTATATTTTCAATTCTAAAGATTATCTCACAAATGTAAGGAAACTTACTTAGGTAGATGACATAGAATCATCTGCAGCAATGGTTTCTGTAGACCTTGATGGATTTTTGCTGGTTTGGGGTGAAATGACAAATATAAGGAAAATACAGTGAATTTTTCCTGAAGTGAAATGTGTGATCCTTCATCATGACGTTCCTCCTGTTTTGGTGTTAAAATGGTTTATTTTTAAATAAAATAATGACAGTACAGAGTAATTAAACCTTTTTGTGTGTGTGTCTGTGTGTGTCTACTTGGCAAAATGAAAAGTTGGCACCCAGTTTGGTAGGACAGGTGTAAGTTTTAAAGTTGATGTCTGCAACATCTCTGGGTCTGGGAACTACTGATGGAAAATGTGCAGACAAGTACATTGAAAATGGAGTCTTTGATGAATACTTTGGCCCTTTGATTTTTCTTACTGGGCAATGTATTTTGCATGGTGTACATATTGTGTTGTGTCTATATCCTGTGTTATAGTCTCTGGCCTTAATAGTTCTAGTCTCTGGAGGTGTGTGTTCCATTCCCAGCTGCCTGACCTTGAAGACAAGAGTAGGCTCATCTTTTTGCCTGGCAAGATCCATATTGTCTCCTTGTGTCTTCTCCATTCCTGGTTTTGGCTTCCTGCCTCACTGTATCTTACTAGATTTGTTTCCAAGAAGATCAGTCATAAATGCCACCAACCTTTTTGCTTGGCCCTGCTCCTGGTTCTGAAACTAGGTACTGACTTGACAGCTAGGTTGGTTTAATATGAAATCATCAAAGCTTTGGGTGTTGATATTCTAGTAGCGTACAAGGCAGTATGTACGATGTTACAACACTCAGTAATATGAGTGGAATATATGCCTGTTCCTTAAGTAAATTGTCAACCACTAAGAACATTAAACACACATGTATTCTTTCTTTTCACTTTTTTTTATTGTGGTAAAATACACACAACATAAGTTTTACCATCTTCACTTTTTAAGGGTACAGTTTAGTGGTATTAAAAATTCACATTTTTGTGCAATCATTGCAATAGCCATCCTCATAATTCTTTGCATACTATAAAACTGAAACTCTGGACCTGTTAAGTAGTAGCTCCACATTCTCCCCTCTCCACAGCCACTGGCAGCTGCCCTTCTACTTTCTGCCTCTGAATTTGACTGCTCTGAGTACCTCATTCAAGTGGACTCCAAAGAGCATTTGTCTTTTTGTAACTGGCTAATTTCATTTAGTATGTTGTCTACTCATACATACAAAACTCATACATATTGTAGCATGTTGTAGAATTTTCTTTCTTTCAAAGGGTGAATAATAGTCAAGTATATTTTCCTTATCCATTTATCTGTCAATGGACGCTAGGGTTGATTCCATGTTTTATCTATTGTAAGTAATGCTGCTGCTATGAATACACGTGTATAAATATCTCTTTGAGACCTGCTTTCAGTTCTTTGGGGTATATACTTAGAAGTAGAATTAATGGTAAATTCTATTTTTTAGTTTCTTAAGGAACTGCCATACTGTTTTCCACAGTGACTGCACCATTATACATTACCACCAACAGTTCACAAGGATTCCAATTTCTCTGTATATTTGCCAACACTTAATATTTCCTGGTGGGTTTTTTTTTTTTTTTTTGATAGCCATCCTAATGGGTGTAAGATGATACTTTATTGTAGTTTTGATTTGTATTTCCCTAATGATTAGTCATGTGGAGTATCTTTTCATGTGTCCAGTAAGGACATTTGTGTATCTTTGGAGAAATGTCTGTTCAAGTCCTTTGCCCATTTTTGAAATGGGTTGTTGGTTTTGTTGTTGAGTTTTAGGAGTTCTCTGTAATTCTATTAATCTCTTATCAGATACATGAGTTGTAGTTTTTTTGTTTTTTGTTTTTGATTCTATGGGTTGCCTTTTTACTTTGTTGATTGTGTCTTTGGAGAAAAAAAAACTTTATTTTTTCTTAAATCCAATTTGTCTTTTCTCTTGTTGCCTGTGCATTTGGTGTCCTATCCAAGAAATTATTGCCAAATCCAAGGTCTTGAAGCTTTTATTTTTTGTTTTCTTTTAAAAGTTTCATTGCTTTAGGTCTCACATTTAGCTTTTTGATGCTTATTTAAGTTAATTTTTTCATATGGTCTTAGGAAAGGGTCCAACTTCATTATTTTGCATGTGCATATCCAGTTTTCTCCAGACCATTTGTTGAAAAGATTGTCCTTATCTCATCGAATGGCTTTGGCACCCTTGAGAAAATCATTTGACCATATATGTGTAGGTTTATTTCTGGTTTCTTCATTTTATTCCACTGGCTTGCATGTTTGTGTTATGTCAATTACCAAACTATAGAGTTTTGTAGTAAGTTTTGAAATCAGTAGTGTGAACTCTTTAGTTTTATTCTTTTCAATATTATTTTGGCTATTTGATGTCCCTTGAGATTACATTTGAATTTTAGGATTTTTTTTTCGCCCTGCAAAAAATATCATTGGGATTTTATAGGGATTGCATTGAATCTGTATACCACTCTTTCAGTTTCTTTCAGCAATGTTTTGCAGTTTTTATAGTACAAGTCTTTCATTTTGATTAAGATAATTCCTAAATATTTTATTCTTTCTGATGTGGTTGTAAATGAAGTTGTTTTTGTATTTCCTTTTAAGATTTTTCATCTTTCGGGCAGCCCGGGTGGCTCAGCAGTTTAGCGCTGCCTTCAGCCCTGGGCATGATCCTGGAGACTCGGGATCGAGTACTGCATCGGGCTCCCTGCCCTGCTTCTCCCTCTGCCTGTGTCTCTGCTTCTCTCTCTCTGTCTGTCATGAATAAATAAATAAAATCTTAAAAAAAAAAAAAAGATTTTTCAGCATTCATGTATAGAAATCCAACTGATTTTTGTAGATTGACTGTATCCTGATGCTTTGCTGGATTCATTTATTCTAACAGTGTGTGTGCGTGGGGGGGGGAAGGTTTTAAGATTTTCTATGTAGAAGATCATGTCATCTGTAAGCAGATAATTTTACATCTTCCTTCCCAATTTGGATGCCTTTTGTTTCTTTCACTTGCCTAATTGCTCAGTCTAGAACTTCCAGAGCTATGTTGAATAGAAGTGGCAAAATTGAGCATCTTTGTCTTGTTCCTGACTGTAAAGGGAATGTTTTCAGTTGTTTATCTTGAGTGTGTTGTTCATTGTGAGTTTTTCACATGCAGCTTTTATTGTGCTCAGGAAGTTTTCTTCTAATCCTGGTTTATTGATTGTTTTCATCAAGGAAATATTTTGTCAAATGCTTTTTTCTGCGTCGACTGAGATGATCGTGTGTTATTTTTTCTCCTTAATTCTGTTGCTTTGGCATATTATGTAGATTGACTTTTTTTTAAAGATTTTATTTGAGAGAGACCATGCATGCCAGAGAGCACCAGTGGAGGAAGGGTGAGCGGGGAGGAAGAAGCAGGATCCCTGCTTAGCAGGGAGCCTGACTTGGGGGTTCCATCCTAGGACCCTGAGATCATGACCTGAATGGAAGGCAGACAATTAATTGACTGAGCCACTCAGGTGCCCCTACATGGCTTGATGTTTGTTTGTTGAACTATCCTTACATTCCAAGAATAAATCCCACTTGATGATAATGTATAATCCTTTTAATATGCTAATGAGTTCTGTTTGCTAGTATTTTGTTGAGGATTTTTGTATCCATGTTCACAAGGGATATTGGTCTGTAGATTTTCTTGTGGGGTCATTGTCTGGCTTTAATATTAAGGTAATGCTGCCCTTATAGAATAAGTTAGGAAGTGTTCCCTTGTCTTCAGTGTCTTGGAAAAGTTTGAGAAGAGTTGGTATTGCTTCTTTAAGTGTTAGAATTCACCAGGGAAGCATCAGGTTCCCAGCTTTTCTTTGTTAAAGAAATAAATAAAATCTTTGTTTATAAATAAATAAAATTTTTTAACAAAATAAATAAAGTGGGTCTCTTGTGGACACCATATGTGCATCATGTGGTTTTTATCCATTCTACCAACCTCTCTCTTTTAATTGGAGAGTTTAACTCATTTGCAATGACTGATAAGGAGGGACTGATAAGGAGGTCTTTGCTCTGTTTGTTTCCTGTATGTCTTATAAAGCTTTTGCCCCTAATTTACTGCATTATTGTTTTCCTTTAGTTTGAGTGATTTTTTTTATTGTGAAAGTTTTAAGTAACTTTCTTATTTCCTTTGGTTATATTTTGTAGCTGTTTTCATTATGATTACCATGGGGATTACAACTAACATTCTAAAGTGTTTTTTTAATTTATTTATATTTTTAAAAGATTTTATTTATTTATTCATGAGAGACACACACAGAGAGAGAGAGGGACAGAGACACAGGCAGAGGGAGAAGCAGGCTCCATGCTGAGAGCCCAATGTGGGGCTCAATCCGAGACTCCAGGATCACGCCCTAAGCCAAAAGCAGATGCTCAACACTGAGCCACCCAGGCATCCCACATTTTAACGTTTTATCACTAATCTGAACGTATACCAGCTTAATGTCAAAAATTGTACTCCTTTACAGCTCCATCCCCATGTTTTTTGGTTGTCAAGGCTGAATTCCTCTAGTGAATTTATCATTTTACTTATTGTACTTTTTAGCTCCAGAATTTCTTTTTCTTAATAATTTCTGTTCTTTTATTTCCATTTTTTTCCATCCATTGTTCTCTTGATTTTTGCAAACTTTTTGTTCTTCGAATATTTGTAAGAGTTGTTTTAAAGTCTTTGTCTAGTATATCCACCATAGGTCATTTTTGGAGACCGTCTCTGTTGACTTCTATTTTTTTTTCCTTTGAATGGGCCATACTTTCCTATTTCTTTGTATGCCTTGCGATTTTTTTTTTCCAACATCTGACATTTGAATCTAATAATGTGGTAACTTTGGAAATCAGATTCTCCCCCTTCACAGGTTTTGCTGGTTTTTGTTATTGTTTATTTTTAAATTATTGTATGCTTTGTTTGCAGTGAGGATCAGCCTGAGGTATGGACTTAAGATCTTCTCAGGTCTTTTCTGATCCTTTCTCTGGACATGTGTGGTCACTTTTTAATTTTGCTTATATGTGCAGTTGTTTTTGAGGGTCCTAAAATCTTTAATGTCTGGCTCCCCAAAGGGAAAAAAGTGAAAAATGAAAGGATAAAGAGAGATGCGTGCCCTTTAAATCTTCTGACAGTAACTTTAGCTAGAGAGGTAGAGACTTTTAACAATGTGGGGAGGTGCAACAATGACTGTCACCTCCTTAACCTGAGTCTCTGTGATAAGAAGCAGCAATCAGAGCATAATTCCTGATATTTTGAGGTAAAGGTCCTTTTTGCCCACACTAACATCCACATGCTATTTGTAACAGTATTAAAGGAGCTTCAGATAAGATAGATACATCTCTGCAGACTCCTCAGAGCTCAATTGGAAAAGCCTGCGACTCCTGATCTCAGGGTCATGTGTTCAAGCCCCACATTGGGTGTAGAGTTTACTTTTTAAAAAAAGATAGGGGGTGCCTGGGTGGTTCAGCCAGTTAAGTGTCTGTCTTCTGCTCAAGTCATGATCTGAGGGTCCTGGGATCAAGCGCTGCATCTGGGTAGCTAATGGAGGTAGGATAAAAGAAAATGTAGCTGCAGTATAAGTAGGAGAAAGTTTAGCTGCTACTAAGTTTCCCCCTTTCCTAACAGTTGAAGAAAGACAGTAATTATTAGAATATTATTTTAGAGTTGAGGACAGAAGGTGGGAGTCAGGAATGCTGGTGTAGAGATTCATTTTAGATTGGAAGGAAGCTTAAAGAATTTCAGGTTTTGTAACTATATTTTGTTAGTTTTTAAGGATGTCATTTTCCTTTGCTTGTTCAAGATTTTCATCTTGGTAAACAGGTATTAGATTATCATTTGAAGATCTAATCAGATCCTGCTGATTAGAGTATCTCTTACATTTGTTTAAAAGATCAAAAGGTTTGTAATTTCCCTGGAAATACTTTTAAAACCGAGATGAGGGCTCACAATAAGCTGTATTTCACAGCCAAGTCTGGCACAACCTACTGTGTGTGAACCTTTTGTTTCCTGAGCTTTTTGATTTGTTTGTTTGCTTCATTCTACTTCAATATGGAAGAATATGTCTGGCCCATAGCTTGATTTTTCTAAGGTTTAGGCTCTCTAAAAGGATTATTGTTTTGTAAAGTTGAAGCCTTGAGGAGTATTGTACTTTGCCAATTGATTAAAAGTAAATAAGAATTAAATTATGTGAATGAAACGGAATATGCTAATGTTTTAATGTCTGAGTCCACAATAGTTTTTGCATATTTAAATTTATTTGTAACCCTAAGAAGCAGAGAGAAACAGAATTCTGAGTCCCATAGGCTTTTTTCCTCCCCCATAAAAAAATCAGTATGGGTGAATTTTTAAAAGTATAACTCTGATTTTTAAATTATTTCAGAACTTGTGATATTTAAAGATGCTCTTTAAAAGAAAAAAAACTGAGTATATTAAAACTTTTAGTTTTCATTTGCTTTATGTAATTTAGGTATTAAATTTGACATTTTGTTATGTATTTGAGCCCTTTGAAATATTTTAATTTGAGAAAATTGTTATTTCATCTCCTTGGTTTCTGTAACTTAAAAATATTCTGATGCAATACTCTTTAAAACCTAAGAGTTATACTGCTAAATTGAATGCCTAATCTGTCTTGCCTTTGAGGTGTTTCCTTCCTTCTTGGCCTGTGGCCATAAGACTTGCTGTACACAGATCAGTAGGTGTGGTGTGCTGGCTTTATTATTCTATCAGGACAGTGGAGGTTTCTTCAGGATTTCCCATCTTCCTTGGAGTTCCACAGGCATCTCTTTTTGTTTCTGGCTTGCTACAGTCAACCTTCAAAGATCTTTTGTTTTCTGTCGGTTGAAGAAATTGGCTTGGTGTTCTTATTCTTAGACAATTATTTAATTGTTTACGTATAACTGCAAGTAACCGGTAAAGGTTTCTATGATGAACTCCTTTATTTTATTGGAAGCTTGTCATGTCGAAATGATTGGTCATTATAATTCCTAGTGATTGAGAAAGTTGTTTTTAACCCAAATATCATAAAAAAACCTCATTCTTTCTTTTTATTCATATTTTTCCTGTGTATTAAAATATACCTCTCTTTTTTAAATATAAGGCATAGCAAATTTAATACCTGATATAGTACTTTTATAACATGCTTGAAGAAATAAGCTTTATAGAAATTTTCACTTTCTCAAAATAAAATATTGTTTTGATAACTGCAGATAAGGATGAGTCTGTCTTATACAAAAAATAGTTTAGAACTTAAAAAACATATCACATCAGCAACCCTAATTAACCCCAGGGGAGCAGTTTAGTGAAGAATATTTTGAATTCTTAATGTAATATTTATACTTACTGGCTTATTTTGATTATTATAAATGTTTCCGAATATCACCTTGCTTTATTAAGATGTTTTAGTGAATTTTCATGAGTGACTTTTCCATGGGGGATACATTTCCATCTTTATTAAGTGAGCCAGTAGGAAAATATGATTTAGTTTCCACAGTTGATTTAAGCCAACCTAGCGGCAACACATCTGTTCCATAAAGTTAGGTACACCTGGAACATGATAATGCATAATTATTTCCTTGCAGATTTGTTTAGAACAGTCACATTAAACAACCAGTGGCCAGCACTTATAATCACTTACTAGGTATAGACACTCTTCTAAGTACTTTACATGTGTTAATTCATTCATGTTATAAATGTTTAAAATATGTTTCCCTTCTTCTGTTTTCCTTCACCTTCAGGCTGGTGTCCCTTAACACATTACTTTTAAGAAATAGCCCAAGTCAGAAATAGTAGTAGTTTTTATTATGATTGTCCCATAATTTATGGAGCTCTACATTAGTTACAGGAATAAAAGAGAGAGGTCAGTCAGGAGACTTGAAGTAGTTTCAGGAGATGATGAAAGCAGATTCTTTGCAAGAGCGCTGATTTGCCCAGAGTGAATGCCCATTACAAGGGGATATCACAGGCGACGGAATGGTAGGGCTTGCTGCATTGAATGTTATCATGGTGCCACTTGAGAAGCGCTGAGAGAACCTGAGCAGTAGAATTCATGACGTGACTTATCAAATGAGATTACACATTTTGCCCCAGAGCCAGCAGGAAGATGAAAAATGAAATTTGTACACAGATAACTGATTTGGGCTAGGGAATAGAAAAGAAGCTTTAGTCTTAGATTTCCAAAAAATAAAAGAGAGAAGCACATGTTTTAGACAACTAAGTTCATATACAGGGTGATAAGTACTGGCCGTAACTTTGAATACATATGTTACCTGTATCTCATGTCAGATAATTGACTATTTTACTATTTGCACCTGTATGTAGCTAAGATGTTTGACACACATTTGTTCTGGGGAGTCAGATTGGTATAGAAACAGCATGGAGTTTGAAATTTGGTTGGCCTAAATTTGAATCTCAACTATTGGATGTCTTGAGTTAGCTACTTACTAGACTTACCCCCTCCTCCCCCTGTTTACTGAGATATAATTGACACATAACTATATATAAGTTCAAAGTATACAACATGATGATTTGATGTATGTCTATATTTTGGAATGCTTACCACATTAAGTTTAGTTAACTTTACTACACATGGGTAACATTTTTTTCTTGTGAGAAGTTTTAAGATCTAGGTCTCAGAAATTTTCAAATGTAAGATACAATATTGACAGTTATCATCACCATGCTGTACATTGCATCCCCAGAACTTAATTATCTTATAACTATAACTTTATACCTTTAGATTACCTTCACTCATTTCCTACCCCCACTTCCCATTTCTGGCAACCACCAGTCTCATCTCTGTTTCTGAGTTTATTTGTAGATTCCACCTATAAATGAGGTCACACACTATTTGTGCTTCTCTGTCTGACTTATTTCATGTAGCATGTAAAACCCTCAGTGTTCATCTATGTTGTTGGAAATGGCAGGATTTCCTTCCTTTTTACGGCTGAATGACATTACATTGTGTATGAATACACACACCACTTGTGTTAGTCACCTATTTATCTGTTGGAGAAACTTCAGTTGTTTCCATGTCTTGGCTATTGTAAATAAAGCAATGACAACAAAGATGCAAATATGTGAGATAGTGATTCCCTTTCCTTTGGATATATACTCAAGTGGAATTGCTGAATCAGATGCTTGTATTTTTAACTTTTTGAGGAACCTCCATACTGTTTTTTATTGTGGCTGCACCAGTTTACATCCCACCCACAGTGGCCAAATGTTTCCTTTCTTTTCTCTACATCCCTGCCAACACTTATCTTTTGTCTTTTTGATGATAACCTTTCTAACAGGTGTGAAGTGCTATCTCATTGTAGTTCGGATTTACATTTCCTTGATGACTGGTTATGTTGAGCCCCTTTTCATGCACCTGTTGGCCATTTGTATGTCTTCTTTGGAAATGTCTATTCATATTCTTTGGCCATTTTAAATTAGATTTGTTTGTTTTCACTGTTGAGTTCCTTATATATTTTGGATATAAAGCCCTTAATCGGATATTATAAATTTCTTATTATGTAATAATAATCAAATATTTGAATCACTTAATATATTACTAATTAGATGTGTGATTTGAAAATATTTTCTTCCAGTCCGTAGGCTGCCTTTTCATTTTGTTGATCACTCCTTTTGCCATGCAGAAGCTTTTTAGTTTGATGTAGTCCTACTTGTTTATTTTTGATTTTGTTGCTGTGCTTTAGGTGTCACATCTGAAAAATCATTGCTAAGACCCATGCCAAGGATGTTTCTTCCTTGAATTTCTTCTAGAGCTTTTACGGGCTTTGGTCTTACATAAGAATCTTTAATCTATTTCACATGAATTCTTGCAAGTGGTATAAGACAATAGTCCAGTTTCATTCTTTTGCAAGAGAACATCTAGGTTTCTGGCAACATTTACTGAGTTGAATTTCTTTTTTTCCACTGCAGGTTCTTGGCTTTCTCTCCATTGAATTTTCTTGCCTCCTTTGTCAAATGTTAGTTGAGTGTATGTGCATAAGTTTATTTCTGGGCTCTTAATTCTCTTCCATTTGTCTATTTGTTTTTATGCTGCTACAGTACTGTTTTGATCACTGTAACTTCGTAATATTGTGTGAAATCAGGAAATGTGATGCTTCCTAGCTGTGTTCTTCTTTCTCAGGACTGTTTTGGCTATTATTAAGAGTCTTTTGTAGTTCTAGACAAATTGTAAGATTGTTTTCTCGATTTCTGTAAAAAATGCCATTGGAATCTTGATAGGGATTGCATTGAGTCTTTAGACATCTTTGAGTAGTATGGACATTTTAACAGTATTAAATCTTCCAATCCATGAGCGTGGAATATTTCTTCAATTATTTGTATCTTCTTCAGTTTCTTTTATCATTGTCTTATTGTTTTCAGCATTTTTTTTTTTTTTTACTTCCTTGGTTAAATTTGTTCCTATATAATTGTTTTTGGTGTTATTATAAATAAGATTTTTTTCTTTATTTCTTTTTCAGATAAAGTGTTAGTGATAGAAATGTTACTGTTTTTTTGTATGTTAATTGGGTATCCTTTAACCTTACTGAATTTATTGATTAGATCAAACAGGTTTTTGGTGGAGTTTTTAGGATTTTTTTTATGTATAAGATCATATCACCTACAAATATGATTTTACCCTTTCCTCTTTAATTGAGATGCCTTTTATTTCTTTTTCTTGCCTAATTACTCTGCTAAGAATTACATAACTGTGTTGAATAGGAATGGGAAGAGTGGATACCTTTGTCTTGTTTTTGACCTTGGAGGAAAAGCTTTGACCCATTTACCATTGAGTATGTTAGCTGTGGGTTTGTCATGTATGGTCTTTTGTCTTGTAGTATAGTATTCTATACCCAGTTTGTTGAGAGTTCTTATTGTGACTGGATGTTGAATTTTGTCATATAGTTTTTCTGCATCTGTTGAGATAAACATGATTTAATCCTTAATTCTGTGAATGTGTTGTATCAGAGTTCTTCATTTTTGTGTGTTGAACCATCCTTGTTACTGAGGGATGAATTCCAGTTGATCATGGTGTGTAATTCTTTTAGTATGCTGTTGAATTTGGTTTGCTATTATTCTGTTGAGATTTTTTTGCATCTGTATTCATGATGGATATTCACGTGTAGTATTCTTTTCTTAAAATATTCTTATCTGGCTTTGATATCAGGATAATATTGACCTTATAAAGTCAATTTGAGAGTGTTCCTTCCTCTACTGCTTTTTGGAAGAGTCTGAAGAGGATTGGTATTCGTTCTTTTTTTAAATGTTTTATAAAATTCGCCACTGATGAAACCATCTAGTCCTGTGCTTTTCTATGGTGGGATATGATCCAGTCTCTTAACTCATTATTGATTTATTCAGATTTTCTATTTCTTAAGACTTAACCTATGTAGGTTATATGTTTCTGTGAATTGGTGCATTTCTTTTAGATTGTCCATTTCTTCTAGATTTCTTCTAGATTGAACTATATGGTATATAGTTGTTCATACTAGTATCTTATCTCTCATATTTCTGTGGTATCAATTGATTATCAGATGTTTTTGAAGTAATTCTTCATCTGTAAAATGGGGATGGTAACACGGAACTATAGAAGGATGAGTGAGAATATAAAACATCCAGAAAAGGGTCTGATACTCAATCAAGGCTAAACAAAAGTGAGTTACTGTCCCATGGAGAGGCCAGCAACAGTTTTCTCTTTTTCATTCTTATGGGATGAATGGAAACTGAAAAAAAGAAGACCTATAACAACTGAGAGACTAGAATTTGTGCTTATTTTTTTAAATTTTTATTTATTTATGATAGTCACACAGAGAGAGAGGCAGAGACATAGGCAGAGGGAGAAGCAGGCACCATGCACTGGGAGCCCGACAGGATTCGATCCCGGGTCTCCAGGATCGTGCCCTGGGCCAAAGGCAGGCGCCAAACCGCTGTGCCACCCAGGGATCCTGAATTTGTGCTTATAAGAGAGAGGCCACAATCTATGTTTTATCTTCAAAAAAAATGTAAATTGCTTAGGAAGAAAAGAATGTTAGTTATTTAAATTATGTGGTTGGAAAAACAGTAAAAAAAAAATCAATTCAGAATATATGTATTACTTAAGAGTGCCATGTAAAAATAATCAGAAATTAAGCATTGTATACTTGGCCACAGAGTACAGTGATTCATATGTATCTCATAGTCAGATATTAACAAAATTACACATTGGTCAGGTTCAATTATTAAAAGTTAATTTATTTCTCATTTTGAAATTTTAAAGCATTTGTGTAATGATGGTGTTTTAAAACCTTGCTGCTTATTATAGCATTTGAATGTATAAAATCTATTTTTTATTTTTCAAAACTAATGTCATTCTCCTTGTTTACTTTTTCTAATATAATCCTAGGGAGTATTCATTAGACTTATTTTAATATATATATATATATTTTTTTTTTTTTTGATTTCAGGAGTGAAAAATGTTAATCTGAAAATTTCTAAGGGTGTTTTTTTTTTATTTTAGGGTGTTTTTTTTTAATAAGAATGCTGTGTTACCTATTTATTATCATTTCTAAATAATACAGTATACCTAAGCAACATTAAATTTCTATTTTTACAATGGCCAAGCAATGTCAAATGGTTTAAAAAAACGTGGATCTCGAATTTCTTTTGATTAGTTAATCATTGTAAGCTTATAAACTTTATTCCTTATTGATATGATCATATGAAGATAATACTGTAAGATTTGTGTAATCATTTTTGAGTGGTTGAAACTTAAAAGAATTGCGAATTGTAAATTTCTGTGCTGGGTGGAAATAAAATTATCAAGTATGGTAGATACTGTTTTTTTAATATTTCTCCTATAAAGTGGCACATATTACTAAAATAACTAAAATAACATCTTATTGTATGTTTTAGGCCTTTTTTCATGTTAAGTGTGTACTATCTCTTTTAAAAATTTGAGCTTTGTTTATTATTATCATTTGAACAGGTGTCTCAATGCATGTACCTACTGCAAAACTAAACATGCCAGAGGAAATTTGGCCAGTTACCCAATTGATGAACTAGTAGAAAGAGCCAAACAGTCTTTTCAAGGTAAGAGTTTCTAGAATCATGTGTGATTTTAGTCTTACTAACAAATCATAATAGTCTTCTAAACAACATTTCACTTTAGATACATGCTCCTTTAACTTTCTGAAGAGTTTACAAATATTTCAGCTCATACAGTAGAAATGTTATCAGATTCAGTCAGCCATGTTGTAGTATTCACATTACTCTTCTTTTACCACTCTTCCATTTACTTATGATGTATTTTGAACTTATCACCCATTTCTTTTCATATAAAAGATAAAATATAAAAATGAAATCCATGGCTGTCTGACGTGTTGTAAGACTTTTGTGGACTGAGGGGAATACTTTTTAAGACTTCTATCTCTTCCTTTGGTAATTTTTGGACTTGGAATGTAGAATGAATAAATGTTTCCAGGAGTCTTAAAAAAGGCAGATTTTACTCTCAGTCAGAAAAGATCAAACCCTCTTTATCTGTAGAACTTTGGAACAGCAAACAGTGGTGCTGGTAGAGAGTACTAATGAGGATGATTCTTTGTGTAGGTAGCCAGCTACTTTTGAATCATCACTTGCTGGAAAACATGATTTGTATAGGTATTTCTCAGTATATGGTAAGACTTATCTTTAACATGAGTCACAGTTGTGTTGACACATAACTGCTTAAACCATAAACTTCCTCTTTTGTCTTTGTTTATAATGTGTGTGTAACATTAGTGTGTCTTTATACCCAACATGATATAATCTATTGTCTCATAATCTTGTGAGTTAATAGTTATTGGCAATGTACCTCTCTTAGCAAGGAACTTGAAGTGCTATTTCAGTACCTGACACCCTGAGAGTGCAAGTAGGAGTTCTGAATGTGTCTCTTTAATCTACGTAAAGCTTTCATCAACGTGATTTTGGAATGCTCTTTATAATAGAGAAAAAAGTACCCTTGATTGATTGATAAACACGCCCTGACAATTTCTTTCTGTTTCTTAGTTTAGTCCCTTCATTCACATTTAACTAGTATTGAATAGGAAATAAAAGGCAACTCATTGACTCTTGCCAGTGTTGGGTTTTAGAGTCCAGTAATGACTGAATCCGAAGAACAGTCTGTGCAGTTGCCTTCTGTACAACATGACTACATTAAGGCATGTTCAGAAAGGGCATACATTTACACAGAAACCTCATCTATTTGAAAAAATTATGCCTTTGCTGGCATTCCAAATAAATTCTAAATTTATTTTTCTATATATCTGTCAGAAAATGGGGATATGAAAACTCTAGGATGTATCCACCAAACACTGCAAATTGGTAGGAGTATGAATTAGTTCTTTTGAAGTAATTCTCCAACATTATACATTTCTAACCACAGCTAACTATAACTTTTAAAAATCTTCTCACTTTACCCTGAAAACTTATTTTAAAGATATAAAACTGATACATTACTGGCTAGGAAGTGAACGTAGTCTCTTGGCTCCCTTATATTTATTCTCACCCATAACCTATCCTGACATTTTGATGTGATTGCTTCATGACATAGTATGCACACTTTTTGTATTACATGTGACCTGAGGTAAAAACCAGGAAGGAATAATCACAGTTTTTATAAATGAATCATAGAATTTTTCTAAAGATATTCAACTTAGTTCTCTGGTTTATCTTCAGAAATGCCCTGTGAGCAATGTAAGTACAGGGTGTGACTTCTATCAGACTTTGTTGTTACTTGACATCATCATGACCAGTGGGTTGGGCCAGTTAATGTTAATATTACAAAGAATATCAGATGTTAGCAGTGATGCAGTGTTTATTCATAGAGAAAGCATTAGAACAGCTTGATTTAGTATTGCTTTCATCATCATGAGTGTGTGTTTGGGGGTGTGTGTATAGGTACATTGCCTTTTTATTCCCAACCATGGAATATAGTCCATGTAACATTTCTGTTTTCTTGTTATCTATATGTGAGAGCTGAAACTGAATGCTTTTTTGGACTGATGAGCTCATCTGATTGATACATGATACTGTTACTAAAATACTGAGGTCAGAACTTCCTAGGCAAGCCAGGGTGGTTAGGAAAACTTTCAAGTCATTAGGTATTTGATGCCCTTTGTCATAGGAGGGTTTGAATTTGAAACAGTGCTCTGCTGCTTATCAGCCACCATGGTCTGAAGAAGTACTTGGCCCCTCCAAGCCATGGTCTCGTTACTGTGACATTTGGCACTATTTGGTGTTAGAATTTGAGATAACTTACAGGAAGTAATTTGCTGTGTTCTTTTATAAAGAAGACATGTTATGTTACTTAAACTGAAGGAATTTAAACTGAATTCAAAAAGTCTAATTTTTAGTGAGAGTATTAGAACATCTGTAACAGACATTAATGACTAGAGTCAAGTGACAGATTTTCTTTTGCTGCTAATTATGTTTTAGGAAAAATGTCTCTATAGATAGAAACTATTTGGTGTGATTGCTACCTTTCATTCTCTTAATTTGAGAAAAGCAAATTCACGCTGAAGATGGCCTTAAAATCTTTTTCCACTATAGGAAATACCCATTGATAATCAAATTTTAAAGGCATTAAGTTAGCTCATTATCTTTTTTTTCTGTCAAAGACATTTGGTTATTTCTGATCTTATAGATTTTCTGTATGTGAGCTTTAAAATTGTGAAGAATAATTATGAAGGTAAATAGAAGAAATTCTCTCTGATCTCTATGACTTTTGCATAGTTATTTCTTCAATAATTCAGGTGTTAGGAATATTCTTTGAGCTAGAACCTGGTCAGTTCTGCACAACACCATTATTAAATGGTCCTGTAATTAATAATAAACATTATGGTTCTTTGAGAGACTAAGGTGAAAACTCTAAATATGCTGCCGTAAATTTTAGTATTATGAAAGCCACTCGGCCAGTAGACGTGAAATTTGCCATCCTGCAAAGTACATTTCCTTTCTTTCTCTTCAAATTTTTGATGACTATGCATCAGAAATACTAAATGATTTTTAAAAACACTGAACCACTTGTAGAATGGGGTTAGAATAGAATCCAGATTGCCTGTCATATGATACGATAAGAGCACAATTTCTTTCTGAATAGCATATTTATGAAACATTTTATATTCATAAAAATTTATTTCTCAGTAGTATAATGAATGAGGAGACTAAGGGTTGACCCAAAGGCAAGGGAGCATTCAGAAGAAATTCTGAAATAATCACGAAATCATTCTGAATGTACAGTGGATTCCCAAAGCACTAAAAATATACTGACTATACATTCAGCTGCCAAAAAGTGAGAAAGAGAGCTCGTTAAATTTTGAATGGATAACATTAAAGTCAAAATTATTTATATTTTTATATAGAAACTTTAGGTTACCTTTTACAAAAAAAATATATTTGTATTTAGTTGGTTTCCTAACTTTTTTCTTTTTTTTCCCCTCAACCTGGTCCTCTTGACATTTTCACCTTTTCAACATGTTTATCATTTTTTTTAAAGATTTTATTTATTTATTCATGAGAGACACACACACACAGAGAAGGAGAGACACAGGTAGAGGGAGAAGCAGGCTCCATGCAAGGAGCCTGACGTGGAACTCGATCCGGGATCTCCTGGATCACGCCCCGGGCCGAAGGCAGCACTAAACCGCTGAGTCCCCCAGGCTGCCCTCCATGTTTATCATTTTTGTGGCCAGTTCTGAATATAAGATTTATCATAACTTGAGCTTCTCCTTTCATTGTTGTAACAGACTTTGGGGAAGCATTCCCCCTTACCTCCTCACCTCTGCTGAGGTTTAGGTTTTAAAAATTCCTGGGCATCGCGGTGTTTGAGGACTGGGGTTTGACATGGTTGCATTTTAGATATCTAGAAAAACATGTCAAGCTGTGACCAGGACTTTGTTGGGGCCAGAATGAATTTACAAGCTAGTGTTTTCTAGGATATTTGTATTGATTTTTCTCTAGCAGCTAATCAATCAGTTTCAGTTGTATAAGTGATGGAGCAAACCTTTTTAAGTGTGCTGGGTGAGTGGTGTGGAAACAACACCTTTCAGTGCTGTCTCTGGAATCAAAATGTAGAGATGATGGATGAGCTGTTTTTATAGCGATTGTGTGCTTTTTTAGATCTCATTTGTGTGTTGCTACTTTTTCTCTCCCTCATAAATGTAAAAAACCCTCACAGGATAAGTGGCATAAACCAGTTATGGAAAGGTAAATAAATTAAGATATATTCAAAGCAGGGAGAACGTTTCTTGGTTTTTAGTATTAATGTTAAATTTAAAAAAAAATGAATTCTGTTTTATTTGAGATTTGCAAAGATACTATCTGCTGTGTGTAAGATTAACTATGAAATGCAACTGGAAAACATTACCCCTAAACTTTTAGGTAGGAAAGGATATAAGCAGTATTTGATTTTTGGATGTATGAACCTAGATTGTTGAATTTGATAGTTTATATCAAGCTACATTTGACTCATCAGTTTTAGCAGTGATTGCTATATCTTGATTTTGATCTGAGATCAGAAAAGAGACCAATAATTACATCCTGTTAATTTATATGGCAGTTATTCACATGTCTCTTTGACTCTTTTATCTTTTCATTTGTGCAGTGTTCACATAGAGAAATTTCTTTCTCCTATAGGATTAATAATGTTACATGTTTGTTATACATTGTCAACTTCCAAGGAGGATTTTAGACAGCTTACAATAAAGGGTTATACATGTTAACAGACCCTGAAAATAAAAGCTATAAAAAATGTTTATTGTGTTTGCAAAGAGGGAAGATAATTTTACAAACTTGTGAATCCTGGCTCTACAGAAGAATAAAGAAATAACAGTGATACTTACACTTTGATATGAGTGCATAAAAGGAAGTATATAGTTTATAATGAAGTATGTATATGTTTTGAGACTGTAGGCACAAACAAGAATTATTTTCCTAAGAGACATTGAATAATAGAATAAAAATGCTTTTAGCTGGTCATACATAGAAATTCCAGATAGAGTCTCTACACAGCCTCTTCTGCTGATTCTTTAAAAAAAAATTAAATAGTAATTTTTCAAAAAGAATTTTAATAGGAGAGCTAAATAAATGTGATGTGTCTAATACATATAACTTGATAGGAGGACATGATGCCTAAATAGTCGTGTGTCAGATATTCGATTTAAGTAAGCTGAGATTAATCATTTTGATTTCAGAGAAAGCTTCTTATGTCTGTCTTTGGTAAAGCAGAGTAAAATTTATCTGGCCTTTGTTCAGATCTCTGAGTTTCTAAGACAGGGTTGTTCAGATCTTTTCCTTTTGTTTTCTTTTTCTTTCCTTTTTAGCAATAAAGGGAATCCTTTCTCAAATGAAGTTTAAAAACTAAAAGTGGAGCCACCATAGTTGAAGTAGAGTTGAGGTCCTGGCCTCAGGACCTTTAGAATCCAGCCTGAATTGGCCAGCTTAGATTAGTATTTCTTTCTAATTAATATTTCTTTCTTGCACAGGTTTTTCCGCTATCCGCAAATAGAGCATCCCCATGAAATATTCTATAAGCCAGAGTGGCGTAAAGCAAAGAAGCAATTACCGTTAATTTATATGGAAACAATTTTGAGTATTTTTCAGACCCAAAAAATAACCCCTCTTAGGCTTTACTGATACCTTAGAACAGGCACATCTTGCCAGCAGATACACAAAATAAATAGAGCTAAAGCACAGATGCTCACACACAGGGTTCTGAGCTGTGGTGGCTCAAGGCTGGGAGGATGAGTGTAGTTTCCTGGGAAGGAGCTCGGAGGGGCCACTGGAGCTGCTCAGGGTGTGAGCTGCCTCCTGTCAGGGCTTACTGCAAAACAAATGCTAAATGCTGCTTTCACTTCTCGCCCTTTTTTTTTTTTTCTTTTGCTAAAAACGAAAATCCTCTTTGGATTTCTTTCAGTTAGCAGAAGATAGGTAATAATAGGTAACAGCGTAGGTCTTTCATAAAAGCAGAGGCCTAACATGAACTTAAGAATGAGAGACACCTATATTCCTTAATATACCAGTCCAGTGGGAGATACCTGTATTCCTTAATACACCTCAATGCAGATACCTGTACTCCTTAATGCACCTTAGTAACATGGCAGACATTTTCTTGAAAATGGCCCTTCTTGAAAGGGCTGGGCAAGTAAGGTTTTTAGGCTTGGTGGACCTTAAGGCCTCTGTTGCAGCAGTTTATTTCTGCCCTGGTAGCGTGAAAGCAAACGTAGACAATGCATAAATGAATGGATGTGGCTGTGTTTCATTAAAGCTGTATTTGTAGCAGGATGAAAGAGTTCGTTGGTCAACTTTGGGGAAAGCTAACAAAATTAGAGAAGACTCTCTATGGCAGAATTTCCTGTTATTTGCAGCATGCTAATATAGGTCATCAATCCGCCAGAGAAGGACATGGTCTTTAGGGCCTAATGTTGATCTAAAATAGATCGGTGTTTCTCAGTCTGGCTGTTCATTGTAGTCACTTGGTGGTTATAAAACCCAAACCAGACTTATGTCTGTGTCCCGTTCCTGACAGTTGCACCACACTTTCGGTGGACAGGGAGCCCTGCACTTTGTAATATACAGGGGAGTCTGATGTATAGCCGGAGCTGAGAACTAGAGTTGAGAACTGCTAGTTAAGAGAATTTTTGGTTGAAGCTGTAAAATGAACCGAGCCTCTCCACATCAGGTGAGAGGGATCTTGAAGAGGAAACTCTGGTCCTTTAGTAAGGAATGAGCTGACTTAGGGAGGTGGGCGGGACAACACAAGTGTTGTCAATTTGCAGACATCACCCTGAGAGTCAACTGATGGTTTCAGAATGCAAAGGTGCTTATGTAAGTCAAAAGGGGCAATGATTTTTGTTATGCCCAAGGTATCACAAAAGGGTCAGCTGACATTTACTAAGTATTTACTGTTCTGTCCGGGAACTGAAAAGATGAAAAAAACAACACATGGTTCTTGTCATTAAGGAGCTCCTCCTACTTTAGAAGGACAGGATAGCAAGTTGGGCTAATGAAAACTAACGTACCCAGAACCAGGAAGCAGATAACAAAAGTCACTGAGCCTTTAACATGTACAAGCACCTGGATTTCCAAAAAAAATCTACAAATCCTGGATTTGTGGGGTGGTGTCCACAAATCAGTACTACCTGGGTTACGTCTCCACCTTCCCTAATTCTGGACCCCCTTTACTAACCAAACAGGGTTTCTCAGAATCCTTTTCCACAGAGTTCTTGTCACCACTGCCATTGGAATATGCTTAGTATTCTAAGTAGAATCTACCTCCTGTTCTGAATTCTGGGGTTTCTGTGATGCTGGCAGTCTATGAAAGAGAGAAACCAAGCAGTGATTCCTTCACTGAAGTAACTATTGGAACTATATAGTTATTATTTTTCTACTCATTCAATAAATATTGATTGAACATTTGTCAGAAATAGTTCATGTTTCTGATAATAGGCACATGCTTTAGAAAAGTCAGAATAACAATACATTATTATAATCAGCCTTTGATTACTTATGCCAGTAATATAGGGAGGCCACTGGATAAAGTTTACTGACAGTGGAGCAAACAGCTTATCTTTGTTGTAGGAAACAGAGATGCCGTCCTGAGGCTGTTCAAGCAGAGCGGCATTTGTTCATAATTCTCTGGATTTTCCTAGTTCACAGTACACATAATCCAGAGCCCAGAAAACTTGGAGCATCTGGAAATACCTTTTTGTATCCATATATAGGAAATCTAGAGTGTCATCAATCCCTTACTGTTATTGAGGAGCTGCATTTTTTCTCATTGTGTTCTACAAAACAGCTTGTAAGTATGCAAGTATAGAAATATACATAAAATAACGAGATTCTGGAAAAACAGATGAGAATATAGAAGTCGAGTGTTGACGGGGAATAGCAACACTGAAAGTAGGCCGTAGTCACATATGCAGTGTAAACTCCTGAACTTCTTGAAAACTTATTGTACATAAGGGAAAAAAACAAACAAACAAACCCAGCTTGGCATTAGTGTTGTGCCCAAGATTGCGAATCTGAGAAACCATCAAGGAGCCAACATCGATGCAAACGCACCAGGGTTTATTTGCAAGCTCGAGCTTGGATCCAAGTGTACCCGACACAGTGGTGCAGGGACTTGGACCCCAAGGTTAAGAGGCTTAGCAGTTTGATAGGGGCCAGTGGCCAATGAGTTTGTAACACACAGAAAGTTGCATAGTCATGTCAGTCCACACGCAGGTGGCCAATTGAATTACAATTTACCCTATAGTGACCATTTGAACTAGCCTATCACTCTGGTCAGAATTGGTGCACAGGTTTGGCGGGCAAAAGGCAGGGTTTACATTCTTATGAGCCGGTTTTCCGTAAGGGTGTGCTCAGCGGCTTGACTAGGGTGGGGGCGTGCCTTAAGCAATAAGCGGGTCATGTGGGGGTTATACATGAGATGGCAGGTGTAGCACAAAATGGAGTTAGTCCTGCTCTGCTTGTCCAGGGGTTAGGGGATTTTTGTTAAATTCCTTGGGTCTCACAATTAGATTTGAAAGATTTTCAGAGTGAGTTCATATAGAGAGAACTGAGTGATATAGCACTTCTCAACAGCATCTCTGTCACACTGAAATTCACATGCTGCTTTCTTAAAGTTGTGTCTTTTGGCATTCCTTGTTGAAACTTGTAGCCAAGTCCTGAAAAGTGTAACGCTCTGAAAGCCTTTTGGGGAAGGCTAAAACAATACATCCCAACTAGTTGTGATTCTGCAGGGACCTGGTCCCACTTCTGAAGCTTTTGGGCACTGCAAAGGGATCCCACAGTAGAAACTAATAGTGTAGGGGTTTGCACACTCTGGGTTATCCTGTGAGATGATTCCTTGGAGTGCGGGAAGAAAATATTAAACTTTGTGTTTATTTGCATTTTCTCATCCTTTAAATTTTTCTTTTGCATATATTTTATATTGTACATAATACACTAGTACAAAAATGCATGAGTATAATTAATGACATGCATTGATGGGGATGCATTCTTAAGTTTTTTGACTGATTCAAGAAAGTGATTTTCCAAAATGCAGAGACCACTGATTTAGAGGAACACATGGCCCATTTCCAACTACAAATACAGCTCTTACAGCCAGGCATTTGGTTTGAGTAGGGCACCAGAGTTCTTTGCTCTCTGTTATGGTCTGAAGATGCCCGTATTCTGTGTTGCTTGAGTGCAAATCCTTTTGCTTTTGAGATCCAATAAACAAATAATGAAGTTTATGTCTTTTGGAGAAAACTAAAGTACTTAATGAAGACTCTTGCCATGCATCTCTGCCCAGAGGTGGACTCTTTGTCCTCAATGGCACATTTCCCCTTTCCTTCCATCTTTGGTTTAGGCTGGAAGACTCAGCCAGGAGGGCATGGGGCTGGGCATATGTGGCATTGTGCATATTGGTTTAATAGGTGCTCAATAAATGTTGAATGAGTTGCTAATCTTGAAATAATGGGGCCTGATGAAGTTCCACATGCGACTTGGAACCTATAGTGAAAATATGGCCTGGAAAAGCTAAATTTTAAAGTGGGCAAGAGATATTGCTTAGTTTCATCCGTTCTTCAGGCACAACTAGGTACTGTGTCTTATAACACAGGCTTGATTTTATGACACCAGATATTCAGTGGTGGTGGCTTTCCAAGATTTGCAACAGAAATAATTTACTTTTGGAAACTATTTCCTGATAGCTAATGGGTGTCTATCATTTCACTAAGTGGGTATATCCCACTTAGGTCCACATATATAGTTAGAAATAAACACATATTGGCTTTGATTTTTTTCTTCTTCTTCTAAACAGAATTCTACAGAAGCGTTTTGGGGATGGGGGAGAGAAGTTAACCAAAGGTTTGCTTTTAGTGTCTGGACTGAGGCTGATCTGTCTCTAGGATCTTTTGGTGAACTTTAACGGCTGCAAGTTAGTTTTGGAAGGCTGTTTAATGGAATTTTAATAGCCCTGGAAAGATGTGAAAGTAATACTGCTACCTGGTGGTTTGTAAACCTGACCTTTGTGAGATGTTTTCTGGGCAAAAGTACGACTTTGTGATGCCAGCAGCTTTTATTGATTCCACGGAGTCTGCAGTTTTCTACCACTGGCTGTCAATTCATCTCAGCTGAAAAATTATTAAATCTCTCCTCCTGCTTGTGTGGATATTAAATTGCAGTAAACATACTTGCACAATGTCAGGTATGGCAAGCATAATTTTCTGCATGAAAAAAAATATTTGTTAGTAGGACCTTGGCTGTTCTTCAGAGGTTATAAATTTCTGTACTTCTTTTTATTTGTTGCTCTCTGTTATATATTTTTTTTATTTCTCTTGGTAAGTTCCAACACATTTCTTGTTATTTGTAATGTAAGAAAGAAAAAGTTTGATTTAGGTTGCTGCCTTTAAAAAGTAAGCCCTTTAGTTCATCATTTCTGATGTCAAGAAACGAAAGATGAGAACATGGGGGAAGAGGGTTTAACCTGTGAAAATGTAATTGGCAAAGAATGAACAAGATCTGACGAAAAGAATGAATTGAATGAATAAGGGATAGAATGAATGCTTCGATGACCATCCACTCCACATAGATCTTTCTGATTTGTTCAATTTTAGTTAAGGAAAGTGAATAATGCTGTAGTAATAATCATCTGTAGAAGTGAATCTTAAGCTTTACTGTCTCTGTGAATAATCCCTGGACCTTTGGGGTTTATATTTAAGGTTGTACTTTCTCTCCCTTTCTCTCTGCTCCTCCCCTCTTTTCTTGCACTCTCTCTAAAATAAAGCTTTAAAAAAAGGGGGGTGGGGGGCTGGGTACCCGGGTAGCTTAGTTGGTTAAGCATCAACTCTTGATTTCAGCTCAAGTCATGATCTTAGAGTTCTGAGATCAAGCCCAGCATTGAGCTCTGTTCAGGGAGGAGTCCACTTGAGATTCTGTCTCTCTCTCTGCCCCACTCCTCACACTCCCTCTGTCTCTAAAATAAATAAATAAATCTTTAAAGAAAAATGGCAGACATGTGGCCAAATTCCCAATTCTGTAGGTCTGCCGTTGGACCAGGGATTGTATTTTCAAACCAATCACTACACATGACTCAGATGCATGAGGACTACTTCCAGAAACTTTTGTCTAGAAAACTTTATTTATTAAATAAATACACTGAGTCATGTAATCAAAATATTCAGTGGAAGTGGAGAAGAAACATACCATTGATGTGAGGCAATAAACTAAAAATCTGCACCTCTTTTTCCTACATAATAGATGCAGTGTGTACACCGTTCCTTTCCTGCCACACCTGGCCTTTTATCAGATTGCTGTGTGGAGTTAAAATACAGGTTCTAGGCTCTTCCTCAAAAGATTCTGATTCCGTGAGCTAGCCTAAAGCTAGCTAGAATGCTGCACAGGTTTGGGAATCACCAGCCTAGATTTTTTTTTTTTTTTTTTGTAGTCTGTTTTTTTTTTTGATGGATAAATTTGTATTGATTTTCTTTCTTTCTTCTTTTTTTATTTTTTTCTTTCTTTAATCACTTTTGGTGCTCAGTTTGAATTAAGCCTTTCAAAGCAGAATATCATACTATTATAATTAGAAGCACAAAGGGGCATTTAATTCTCAAACATATTTTATGAAACAAATACATGTATATTGTGGAAATAATTCCCTACTGTGAATCAACATAATTGAAGTAATTAACTAGCTAATTTATTTTTATAGATATAGAAAGAACACGTACATTTGTGTAGTGTGTAAAATATCTTTATTTCCTTGAGATGAGGTGGGCCATTGTTTATTTTTCTTTATTTGAGAAGAATGATTTAAGAAATGCTAAATCTATATGGTAGCTGAAATCCACATTTCTCTAGTTTGGAAAGCACTTAATTTTGATATATTTGTATGACGGAGAATTACACAGTTTTGAGTATTAGTGTTTCCAAAGTTTATAATAACCTGGAAAGTGTTGTTTCATAATTGGGTTAAAAAACATGCTGTAAAACCACCTATACTGTACAATCATAACTATTTTTGATAAGTAAGCAAATAAGTACAGAAAAAGGAGAAATTAAGCCAATATGTTGCAGGGACAAAGAGCATATTAAAATTTTTTCTGTTTTTAACTAAGAAATTGATCCCATTTACAGTTGCAACCAAAAACCATAAGATAGCTAGGAATAAACCTAACCAAAGAGGTAAAGGATCTGTACTCTAAAAACTGTAGAACACTTATGAAAGGAATTGAGGAGGAAACATGGATTAGAAAAATAATATTGTTAAAATATCTGTACTACCCAGAATAATATACACATTCAATGTAATCCCTATCAAAATACCATCGATATTTATCAGAGTGGGAACAAATAATCCTAAAATTTGCATGGAACCAGAAAAGATCCCTGGCAGCCAGAGGAATGTTGAGAAAGACAACCAAAGTTGATGGCATCACCATAGGAGGTCCAGCTACCCTACTGGTAGTATCTCATGAACAGAGAGATGTGTGGACAGCCCACACATCCTCTGGCTTCCCCACTGAGACCCCAGACCTGTGAATAAGGAAGCATGTGGAATGTTTCAGCTACTACATTGATTAAGAGAACTGCCTAGCTGAGCCTAGCCCAGATTGCAGAATTGTGAGTAATATTAAAATTAATGGTTTAAACCACTAACTTTTAGTGC
This sequence comes from Canis lupus dingo, assembly GCF_003254725.2. Taxonomy (NCBI): domain Eukaryota; kingdom Metazoa; phylum Chordata; class Mammalia; order Carnivora; family Canidae; genus Canis; species Canis lupus. The sequence goes on from NC_064277.1 coordinate 19,557,607, forward strand.
AGTGTGTTGTACAGGCATAAGTATATTGTGTTAGATATTTGTAAGAATATATTTTAATATAAAATTTCATAATATCTTTATTATATTTATAATACCTTTTAAGATTAGCCAAATATATCCAAGATTGCTTCTCATTAAATTAAATATGGTGGTAATAATAGGATCACGGTTTAAACTATTACTGGCATATTACTAGGAACTGTGAAACACAGAATTAAAAATCACAGAGCTTTGATAGCTTATAGTCCACAGTCTAATATGTGAGCCATTCTATCCCTGGATGATAAGACCAGTGACTCAGGTAATCCTAAGGTACTACGTGATATTTTGGTTAAGAACAGAAGAGGTTAAATGCTGTAGCTCATTAGCTCTGAGACCTTAAGAAAACTGTTTGCTTTACTTTTTCTCAGCCTCAGTTTTTCCTATCTGATTAATAGGGGAAAAGCTCATCAGCACAAGTTAATGTAATGCTAAGTCTATGATACTTTGAGAATACTTAGTAAATGATTGCTAATATCATATTGTTCTTGACCATAGAATAAAAGAGCAAGAAGGAGGAAGAGGAACAGGAGAAAATAAGTCAGTGCCTAAGAAAATGCTCTGCCACCATAGTTTACTTTTTTACCCCACCCTCTGTCACATGTCTGTGCCTGGGCCGCATTTCAGAAGAACACTGGACTCCTCACATCTCAAACTGTACATACATCACTTAGGGATTCTGTTAGGCCAAAGGTTTTGTCCCTGTAGGTCTTGGGTGGGGCCTGAGACAATATTTTAAGCTCCCAGGTGATGCTGGTGTTACAGGTGCTTAGATCGCACTGAGTATAAAGGACCTTTGGAATGACAGATTGATTATTCATGACGTTTTGCATTTTGGTCTTAAATCTCCTCTTCGGCCACCAACTCTCTGCATTCTGTAACACATTATTTGTTCTTCAGTCATGTATATATTTTCTTCATAGGTCCATGGCAGAGCTTGCCAGGCTCAGTTACAGTGATTTGTTTTTTGTTTGTTTGTTTGTTTAGATTTTATTTATTTATTTATTCATGATAGAGAGAGAGAGAGTGAGAGAGAGAGCGAGTGAGAGAGAGAGAGAGAGAGAGAGAGAGGCAGAGACACAGGCAGAGGGAGAAGCAGGCTCCACGCAGGGAGCCCTATGCGGGACCCAATCCCGGGACTCCAGGATCGCGCCCTGAGCCAAAGGCAGGTGCTAAACCACTGAGCCACCCAGGGATCCCCAGTTACAGTGATTTGTTTCATTGTTTTGTCTTCTACTTTCCCTCCTATGTGAGAAGGACTGCCTGAGTCTTACTTATTTTTACATGACAGTTCATGTGCAGTAATTGTGTTTTGCATGCACACACGCACTTATGATCGTTGTTACTATAGACTGGAAGCTTTGTGTTCCACCTTTTACCAGGCTGAAGTAGTGAATACTCCCAGAATGAGCCTATTTGAACATTTGGCCATGGGTCCTGGGGTTTGAAGGACTCATCAGCCAGTGCCCTTGATGGTAATGAGAGAAAGATGGATTGTTCATAGATGTGAGATACTTTAGAGAGGATAATGTGAATTGGGCACAATTAAAATTATTCTTTTTTGGTGAATATTCATGTATACCCATACTATACTATATTAGCAAATAATGGCAAACTAGATAATATTTAAAATAAAATGAGTACTTTACATAAGAAACGTTGAAGAAAAGTGGAACCGAAAAGATAATACCTGTTTTCTTTGAAAAAGTGGGTTGCTGCATATTGTATACAAGTGAATTCATTTCTGTTTTTGCATCTAGTTTACTCTGGTTACATCTAGGCTCTGTTTTCCAGACTTGAGATAATTTGTATGTAACAGTCTGACCTGCATTTACAGTTGTACTGACTTGAAGATAGAATTTACTACGTAATTAGTTTTAGTAAAAAGCAGATAGGGGTGTGTGTAGGAGAAACTTGGCACTATGTTAAGTAGAGAAGAAATTGAATAGATTTTTAAGATGATTTCTTTCAATGTCTTAGTGTAGCATTTGAATGTTTCTAGCAATATGATTTCTGCAGCTAAGTTTTCAAGTTGCAAGTGCTCTTTATAAATTCATAAATATTGCAATTACATGAAAATTATACCACTTCTGAATTTTGAATCTGTAATGTTTTTGCTGAGATTCACTAACATTTTGCACTTTATTGTATAGATGACTTAAAACAATAACATTTAAAATAGCTTACACTTTGAGTAGAGATTGTTTTTTTTCCCCTAGCTCATTGGCCAAATTATTTTTCAATTTAATTGTAATTGTTGTTACCGTTATTTATTTAACAAAACATTTGTCAGGTACCTATTAAGTGAAGGATTTGTAACAGTGAAATGCTGTATACATTTCACATTTTCTGTAGGGGATATTAGAACATTCAAAGAAGCAATTTGTAATTAACTATGACTTGGTAACAAGTTACAAAACAAATATGAGTTTTTCTTCACTAAAACACGACTTGCTGAATTAGAAGGTACTGCTTAAAGATGAGGGGCTTGTTCATGTTAATTTAAACAAATATGGACCAATGTATTTCAGGTAAGACATGGTATTTCTCTAGTTGGGTATCAGCTCATTGTTGACATCTGATGATTTATTCAGCCACCATCTTGCTCATCATTCTTAAACATGGACTCCAGGACGCAGAATGGCTATGACCAAGCAAATAAAAATTTATTTTATATGCTGCAAAATATTTATTGAATTCTACCACCAGAAACATAAAATGGACTCTTCACACATCAGTGGTTTTATTGCTTTTATTTTCATTCTTATTTGTGACAGTGATTTTTTTCCCCAATGAATACAAGTATGATTATAAATATAATTCAGATGATAGGCTGTTTTGTGGGCCTTTATATTAATAAATTGTCTAAGAAGTGGGCATCAAATAATTTTCTTTGCGTTTTTACATCTGACTTCACCATGATGTTCACCTTGTGAATTACAGCTGCTGGTGCTCATGTCCCTGTTTTATGGAAGCACAGCGAGGTTACATTGCAAGTCTGAGCAAGAGTCCTGAAACAGAGACTTTCTGATTGATGGGCCAATGCACTTTGTACTCAAGCATGCTGCCCCTCAGGGAAAGTGTTGTACTCAGATACTTGATATTGCAAATGCATTGCTTGCTATAGAGCAATTTAGTTTATTATGATCACTGGGGTCATTTCATCAGATGTGATCATTTTGAGAGAAGCCCTTAGTGGTGTTGCAGTCATAATGTTCTTGAATGGTGGCACTACACACTTCACAGGTCTTCAGTTTCATTGGCCATTATGGTTTCAATAGGTTAGATAACTGTTAAAAACAGCAGAATGCTGAAAATCAGATCCAAGGACTAATTTTAGGCTCTAGAAATCTTAGAATACTAAGAGAAAGGGTTTTAATATTTGCTAGGAAATAAGACTATTTAAGTATATTCATTAAGTAGTTCATTAAGGTATATTTAAAAGTAACTGCTTAATTTGTAAAACAAAACAAAACAAAATACTCTGGGACACCTGGGTGGCTCAGTGGTTGGGTGTGATCTTGGAGACCCAGGATCGAATCCCACATCGGGGGCTCCCTGCATGTAGCCTGCTTCTCCCTCTGCCTGTGTCTCTGCCTCTCTCTCTCTCTCTCTCTCTCTCTCATGAATAAATAAATAAAATCTAAAAAAAAAAAAAAAACTCTTTTCAAATGTGGAAATTTAAAATGTTTAAAATAAAATTCTGGGGTACCTGGCTAGTTCAGGCAGTGGAGCACATGACTTTGATCCTGGGGTCATGAGTTGGAACCCCACATTGGGGGTAGAGTTTACTTAATTAAAAAATAAAAGAAGGGAAAATTATGTATTTCATATTTTAGAAATGTACATAAAATGGATGTAGTAATGATGTTAATTGTACAGAAAGATCTGTTCTAATAATAGTAACCTGAGGCCTGGAAGTCATGAAGATACTTAGTTTCTAGTATACCTGTCAGTGGAGCTTGACTGCCTAAAATCTATGTTCTCCTCATGCCACAGACTGTCCTTAGATATACTGTGCATGTGAGTTTGAAATATATTTGCAAACTGATTCCCATTTTTTTTTTTAAAAGAAGAAAATGGATTCAGAGCCAAACCTGGTACTTAAGAAATGCTGAGTCAATCTAGTTTCTTCTTCAGTGGCCAGTTCTGCCTGTTTTTAATTTTAAGCAAATTGCATTTGCGACCAGCTCTTGTTTTGCTTTACTTTCTGAGAACCAGTGCTCCAAAGAAAGGAAAAAATAAACCCACTTTTGTTCCTCGTTTATTTGCAAACCAGGTCAGACGCCCTTGATTAGCTCTCAGTTGGAGGATAATTTGAACCTTGACAGATTGAACCCAAACAGCAGGGTTTCTCTAGTCTGGCCAACAGATAGAAAAAATAAAATAAAAGCTAATTCCAGTTCACAAGCCATACAACAGGACTGAATAAATGTGCAACTGTTAATGAATAGCTATTTCAAATATTTACAAAAGGCTCAAGAAAAAAGAAAAGATTAGCATCTTAGGCAGCTGTTCTAAAGGAAACCTATTAAAAATAAACATGATAAATGATGCTTGAGAGCTAATATATCTGTCAAATATCAAATACACTCTAAGGGAAAAAAAAAACCCTGTTTCAGGAAAAAAAATAAACAAAAACTTTTGGGCATAGCTGTCTTGCTCTGTGGTTGACACCCAAATTTTGTCCTTATTCTTTTTTGAATTTATCTTGTCCAACCCTGGACTACTTATGCAGATCATATTTTATGGATTATAAGGTCATGGGTAAGTGAGTGGAATCATTTGAATTGTGTCTGTTGTGATTGAATTGGTTAGAAACTTTAAAATTCACATATATATCACTTGAATGAAGACATACTGTTAATTGTTATTTTATGGGATTGCAGATGATATAATGGTTTGAATATGATGGTAATAACATTTTAGCATCATGGCAATTGTGCTAGGAAATGCTACATAAAAATGGAAATGATTACAGAGGCAGTGAAGTGTTGTTTCCCAGTGCTGATTACAAGTCCAGTTACTCTTGCCTACGGTGTTACCACTCTGTCTCAGCTTCTTCAGGGGAAACACTCTTTTTTTCCTCTCTTTAGCTAAAATTAAAGCAAAATGCATTTGCCATTTACTGTGGACTTGCATAGTAGACCTTTGGCATTCAAGATTTACCATTTGTGTTTTTAACTGTTTCTTGATAACTTGAAAATCTGGAAAAAGCACTGTGAATTTTCTGAGGCTTGAATTTGTATTTGAATAGCTGTATTCTGAGACCAGAGTGGAAGATCAAGTCATTTGTCTAAGTGAGTGTAGCCAGCACTTAGAATTCACATCTCAGTGTAATGTAGAGTGAGTCTCTTGTGGTTTCTTAGTTGCGGTTTCTTAGCACTAAATCTTTGGGTTTTTTGTCCAAGATGTCACCTAAAGGAGAGCCAGTTATTAATGTAATTATAATGTATAATGTATATATAATGTATATATATAATGTATATTCTCCTTTGTGAATTTGGAGATTTGTGGATGGAAAGGTTCCACTGCATTAATAATTGAATATTTAAAAAATGTAACTAATACTTATTTTGATTTGAGGTCAATTCTAATTAGTAAAAGTGTGACTCTTTACTAGGAGTGTGGGTCATTCTGTGAAAGTTCAGAAAGCCCTGTTCATTGGTTGAAGGGTGTTCTGTGTGGTATTGGCATCTGTGGTGCAGCTAGAAAGCCCTTTGGTCATGCTGTCAACTACAGGCCGGGCACATTAGGCAGACTGACACATCAGTAGGCCCACTGTATACTTAGGCCATTTCAGGACCAGTGCAGGTGTGTGGCTATCTGGGGCCCCTTCTAGGCAGGGTGCATACTATCAGGGAGACGGTGGTGAAGGCTGACAGTGTCCTGGAACTTGGGGTCAGGCCTGAGCCTATTGCTCTCACCCTCATCCCATGCCTCTCTAGGGACACATGTTGCCTCAGCAGTCTCTTCTTACATCCATTTCCCCTCTGCCCACCCAAAGGGGCATGATTGAGCACTCCATAATTACCTCTCACCTGGACCAGCCTTTAATCACCGTTAATTCATTTCTGCCCACTGATGGAAAGGTTAGAAAGGGGAAGGGAAATGACCAAAAACATAAAACTGATATATGGAGGAGGCATGAATAAGTAAGTAGTAATAAAAGGAGAGGGAAGAAAGCTAGCCACATGAGTCTTTTCTTTTAAGCCACATGTTGCTTCCGTATAATAAACAATGGTATGCTTGTATTTCTCCTTAATTCTTTGAAATACACACACACAAGGGGAATTACAATATGATTTATCCTTATAGGAAGCGTATTATCAACACTGTTGATATTTTTAAGGATGACTTTCTATTTTTGCTGTGTTGAAAGAGCACTCAATATCACCCCCCATTCTAAAAGTGGTTCTACTGAAACCTGAAAGGGTCTGTTTCTTATTTAGAAAATGCTTTGGTTGGGACTCCATTGATAATGCTAAATTTTCATGCTGTTCTGCAGTTCTCTTAGACTCTTAAACTTAGACTGTCTTTGTACTTCATCATTGTAATTTACACACTGGGTTGGTACATTCTCTTCAAGACAGTTTGTCTTGTGCCTCCAGCTGCTCCCCAATAGCCATTGTGCTGAATAAGCACTTAGTTCAGTATGTCCTTGATACAATTAATGCAGGCATCTGCAGAAGCGGCGGCGGCAGCAGCAGCTGCAGTGCCTTATGGAAGCCAACTTCTGCTTAGCATTGTGATAAAAGAAATAGTTTTGAGCTGGAAGCTAATGTTGGCTTATTTTTAGCATAAAAAGAGTTGCACCTGCCAGGGCTAGCAGAGGACTGAGGTTTGTTGATTACACGGTCTTGTTAGTGCCATTGTTATTGGTAAAATGGGGATGATGTCATCCTTATCAAACTGAATTGGCACCCTGTAGAGTGACAAATAATTTACCCTCTGTGGTTTTATCAGCATGGGCCGCATGTTAGAAGCTAGTGGAGTGCTGAGTTTTCACAGTCAAATGCGATGAAACTGCAGAGGTGTATGAAAATGAAAAGGGATTGATACTTGTAATCAGTGCACATAGTAATGGCCAAGGTGTAATGAAACATAAGTGCACATTTAGGGTAATTATGCTACTACCAGGTGGGGCCCTGGGGCTTTGCACGTATAGAAGCTGCTTGAGGTGGCGGATGTGCGGCGGGGAACCTCCAGCACCATCTGGTAGATTCTCATTTTCTCATTAATTCTTCTGTCCCCTAAGTCTGGGCTACACTGACTTTGAACAGCACTTCATCTGTTCAGTATCTCATCTCATTTTAGTTGGGAGTCGCTTTCAGCAGTGGTACTGATATGATGTAACTCACAATCTCAGCTGTGTGAAATATATTAAAACAAACCATCAAGTCGATTTTTTTTTTTTTTTTTTTGGAGTACTGACGGCCTGAGTAATGTCCACATGACCATCTGATTCTTAATGAGTCACCACTTAGGTTGTTATTCTTAAGTAAAATAGTCTGATAGCTGTTCAGTTTGGCCAGATGCACCTTGTCCTCCCCAAATAATTTATAAATAACAGTATGATGTATATCCAAAAGAGAAAATGGTTCCAAAAGTGTGTTTTCTTCGGTAATTTTTTAAAAATTGCATGTTTTGTTTCTATAAGCTGACTTAGCTTTTGGCTCAAATATAACAAAAACGTATTTTTCAGTCAAGCTGAAGAATATGAAATTATGTTGAGGGTTACACAACAGTATGAATATACTTAATGCTACTGAGCTATACCCTTAAGAGTGGTTACAGGGGGAAAAAAGTGGTTACAGGGGTTTCTAGAAAAAGAATAAGGAAATGATATTCAAGGCTGTATATTTTACAGGAAAGTAAAATGCTTTAAACCTGCTAAGTTAATTTTTATGAATATTTTCACATAATATTAAGAATAATATATTTAAGGTACCTAGCATGATATATATGGTTCACTTATGGCTGCTTTCTTTATTAATATGAATATTAATATCATGAACATTTTTAATGGAATCTATAGCATCTATTTACATAACCCAAATAGTAATAATAAAGTGACATTCAATGGCCAACTTTTTTATGCTGTGTATTTTATAACAGAGTATAGTGTATCAGAATAATTTGGGCAATCCTCTGGAGCCTGTGGGTTGCATTTAGTTGACATTAGATTAGTGATTTCACAATCTCTTTAATAAATACAAAATAATATTTGTACAGTCTGAGTGGTTCTTTAAGAGCTTTGTATAAACAGTAAAAATACCCCTATTAGAATTTTCCACCAAGAGAATCCCCATGCACTGCCATTTTATTTCCATGAATTTTCCTAAAATGGAAATTGAGAGAGGAAAAAAAAAAACATACTAGCTCCTTCCAAAAACTACATGAATGCTCGCTGGGATGTTTCTGAAGCCCGTATTTGTCAGTGGAGTGACAGAGGCTTGGAGAGCTTTTCTGCTGACGACCGTGCTGCCATCTGACAACCTGGTGTCCACATACCTCTAGCTCCATGATGGGAAAGAATAAGAAGTGATTTAATTTAGTACTTTAAGATGCCCAAATAATTTTTTCTCACATTTGCCTTAGATAAGATTCCTTATTAAAAGATTAATAAGATGTATCTCATTTCCCCCTCCTTTCTATTTATATAAGTTCATTTAGGGCAGCAAATGAGAAGAGGCTGAAAACTCCAAAATTATTTCCTGGGAGATTAGTTGGTTATTATTTAATATATAGCATGGTGGTGAACAGAAAATATGCCAGCCAGTAAACTCCTGAAGTTTATTCATGTGTGTTCAGAGTATTTAAATATCAGGATTTTTTTTTTCCCCCTTATACATTCAACAGACATTAGCGAGATTACCTATATTCCAGGCTGTGAGCTTCATACAGCGCTGAGCAGTGAGGTCATACTGTCTGAATCCTGGCTTGGCTGCGAGCCGGGTGTGTGACTTTGAGCAAGTAATTGAACCTTTCCAAGCCTCAGTCTTCTTATCTGTAACCTGAAAATGCTAACTCATTGACTTGAATGAATTGTGAGAAATCGTGATAATGTACTTCTAGCAGAGGGCCTATACAGAGGCTCTCAGTGGATGGCTCCTGCTGTAGTAGTAATTTTTACCAGCAAATATGGTTAAGATTCTATGCTTTACTATTTTGTTCCCAGAAACCATTACACAGGAAAACACAAGAGTAAGTCATTATCCTGTATTTACCAGCACTGCATATATCTCAAAGGCAAGGATGAATGTGTACCTACACAGTTTCAGGACGGTTAATAGACAAGAAATGTCAAATGAAAGGCGTTAATGAAGTAGAAGAAACACTTGTGGATTGCTTCTCATGATGATGGTTTTAAATGCATAAAAACACATAGGATTATAAGAAAACAAGCTACACTGAAATTGCATTACCAGTGCATAGGACAATTTTGCGATATAATAGTATGTGTTTATCAGTACATTAAATAAGATGCAGCAGTGTGTCTGATGATTATCATAATTTCATAGAAATATTTCAAACTATTTCAAGATATCTAGAATAACTAATGTGATATAAAACTATAATTTCTTTTGGACAAAATCATAGGTGCTGCAGATACCTATACCTTGTTGCCTACATTCATAATTGTAGAAATTCCAAATTTTGGCAGAAGACTAATGAAAATAGAGTTGCAGGTTTGTTTCTTTTTCTCATCCAATTCTGACATTCTTCTCCCCACCTCTCAAGTCTGTCCATGAATATATTCAGGGTTTCTTATGCTACATAAGAATCCTTGGTGGAGTATAGGTAAGTTTCACGTAGGCTCTCTCAATGAAGGAAAAAATAAAAACACCAACAACGACAGAAGCTAATAAACACACTCATCAACACCAATGAAATAATCCCCAAATGACCTAGATTGGTAGGTTTGTGTTGTGTTGGCTCTTGACCAAGACCCCTGGTTGGTGGGCCCTTCAGTCCTACTACCCGTGTTGATCCCTTCCTATAAGATGATCTGTATCTTAAAGTTTTAAACAAAGTGGTTCCTTGTCATTTGATTATGACTGCAAGTACACTTGCTGTTTTATTTGAATTGGAGTATCAACCTTTCCATAAATTAATATCATTTCCACTTAAGTCTATCTGTTGTGTCATGGGTCCATAATACTCAGTTTACAAACAGTGAATCTGTCCCTTTATCTGTGAGCAGAGTGTTTAAGAACATAATAGGTTTGGAGTCCTTCCTATTATGTTCTTAAACACTCTGCTCACAGATAAAGGGAGTCCTTGAATGAAGTGACCCAAGTTGTAGTAGATGTCCAAACTAAAATCTGGAAATTATTTTGCCCAAACATGGAAAGATCGAAGCATATTCCTTATAGATTATGGTTGCATTGTTTTTATATAACTTTAATTATAGAAGAGAATAGTTACAAAAATGCATCATGTTTTCAAAACATATTCAGCATCTTGTATTACTGAAAATAGTTTAAAATGTGTTTTAGAGCAGCAGTATTTTATTTATTTTTTTAGTACTCTGAAAAGCTGACTTTTCCTAATATGTACTTTCCTGATTATCTTTTCAAAAGGCTAATTCATTACTATAGTTTGGTTTATCAAAATTGTACTCAGAACTAAGTAAAAATAACAGTGAGCAAGAATCATCAGAGTGTAGGAAAGATTAATTTTAGGCTTTCAAGATGGTACTGGGTTACTGAGAAGGTTCCTTGACACTGGGTTTCCAAGGACATGTAGGATTTAGTAGATGGTAAGGTGGCAAAGGGCATTCCCAATCTAGGCTGGAGAAATAATGTGAGCAAATTCTACAAGAGATGGACTTGAATGTTAAAGTCAGGAACACCACACTGTATGGATTCATGGGCCTGTGGCAGTGTGTGACGGATTTTAGAAAGGCCGAATTGTGGAAGCCTGTCTACAGCTAAGAAGCTTCACCATTATTTTGTAATTACTGGAAAGAAATCAAGGATATTTTAGAATATGGATTTTGAAAGATTGGAGAATGAGAAAAAACACACACATGCATAGTCCCAAATGACTGAGATTTGTAACCTGAATGCCTGGAAAAGGTTGTGTTGGTAGTGGAAATTGAGATCAAAACAGGAGCAGCTTGCTTTAGAGGAAAGGATAATTTTAGGCCTGGGCTCAGTGCAGTGTTGGAAGTCTTTGCAGAAAAATACAGCTGCCCATTCCAAATTCTCATCTGAGTCTCTCTTTAAAAAGTTCAAATTTAGGGGTGCCTGGCTGGCTCAGTCAGTAGAGCAAGCAACGCCTGTGGTCTCGGGGTTGTAAATTCAAGCACTATGTTGGGTGGAGAAATTACTTTAAAATTTTATATATATACATATATATATGTATTATATACATTATAATACATTATAGCACTGCTTCCAACACCCCCTGATACAATAGTGAAGATGAAGTATTTTAAACCTAAATGTTGAAACATACTTTTATTTATATATTTATATATAATTTATTTATATATTTATATATAATATATTTATATATTATATATTTATATTTATATATTTATTTATATATTTATTTTCAAGTTTAAATAAAAATTTGCGAATCAGACATTGAAACAGTCAAGCTGAAGAGGTCCTAGCTGTTTTGCAGAGGTTGAGTAGGATTAAGAAAGTATGGCTGATGTGACAATTAGGAACTCCTTGATTATCCTAAAAAAACTGTTGCATTAGAGTAGTCCTTTCCAGATGCTAGTGTGCATGACAATGACCTGGGAAGCCTATCAGCAGATGTGAGAACCCTTATCACAGGTGTCTAAGATCAGACCACACCTAGACGTCTGCTTCTATTGATCACTGAGATGATGGTGGTGGTAATGATGATAATAATTGAGATATATATCAGAGGAAGGGAGGAATGGGGGGGGGTATGAGAAGAGAACTTATTATATATCAGGCACAGCTTTTAGTCCATTATGTTTATAACCACGGTCTCATAAGATCCCTGAAAAGTATATACTATAATTTTTCTATTTTACAAATGAGAAAACTGAGTCAGAAAGATGTAACATAACTTGCCCAATTCCTATCACCAGGAAATTGTCCCTGTGTGACCCATGATCTCCACCCTTGTGTTATTCCCATTGGGTGCTGAGAATCAGTTCCTTCGAATAGGGCCCATCAGAGGCAGGCCCAGGAGGACCATGGACCCAGCCTCACATACACCAAGGCCCTTCATCAATGTATTTATTTCTGTAGATGTTTTAAAAGGCATTACTTTCTTTCATATTACAATTCTTGTAACACTGTTTTGACCTTGCTTAATTTTTAATACTGTAAGTGACCAGGATTCTCTTAATTTCCAAGAGGCCATTGGTGAGTGATTGGAGGGACATGAGTAGTTAAGGGGAGGTGAGAAAATCAAAGTTAGGGTTTGGAGGTTAAGGCATAGTGGCCGGTCCAGAATACTGTGTAGAAGGGGCCTCATGGGTGGCAGTCCCAGGTGGGAGGCTGTGGTTTTAAAACAAATACGCTGATTTACTCAGTTATGTTTATTTGTACTGCCTTGAAGGGCATTGGACCCAAGATGCAGAAGAAAATAATTTGAGTTTGGAGTGGCATCAGGGGGAGATTGCCAAAACCCTGTGAAAGCCACTCTTTGGTACCCCCAGCCATGGAAAGAAGAACAGATATAGTGTGGTAAATGATGGAATCATGGCAGGAGCCATATTTTTACATAGGGGATTCTTTCAGCATGTTTCTAGATGACAGGGGAAAGGGGAATAAGATGAGTTTAATCTTACTGGAGAGCTGCATCTCATGTAATGGGATGGTTTCCAGTTAGGTGGGGAAGGACTGTCAAGTGACAAGCAAAAGGGCAGGACAACTTCCTCTCACACAGAGAGGGGAAAGGAGAGTTTCTGTCAGAAAAGCGGAGAAATTCTCAAGTGATGGAGGAAGATTCAAGACTTTCAGAACAAATATTCTCCAGCCCTTGTAATAAGAAAGTAGCAAGGTCACTGCCCAGGAAGCACTGGGGATTTGTGGAGAACTGTTGTAGATCACCTGATAATTCTATGTCTTTGTAGACCTCTGAAGTTATAAGAGAAAGATACTATAGAAGCTCTTAAAATATGTTTCAATATTTAGGTTTAAAATACTTCATCTTCACTGTTGTTTCGGGGAGGGGGGGGTGGTTGGAAGACTTTCCAGGAGGGGGCAGCAGTGCTATAAGCATTTTATTTGGGTGTTTTCTTTCTCTGTTCACTTGGCTTTTAAAAATCAAGTAATAATGTGTTTTCTGTCTCCGTTGCCTTAACTAATGAGGAAAAAAAAAACAGGATTTATGAAGCTATTTAATAATCGTACGATTTTTTAATTTATTAGTTTCCCATTACTAAACATAGCAATTGTGGAAAATACAAAGGTCCTGAAAATTATCCTTATATATAAGAGTAATATTTGAAAAATTTTGGTCTGATTTGGCCTAATTTTGTCCTATCTCTGTGTGTGGCTTGTATAAGAAATTCAAAAAAGGCTTACCAGCTTAAATAGCTTTTAAAATATAAACTGTGGGACTATAGGACTAATTGGGCTTGTTGAAAGAATTTTTAACATATAAACATTAATTTTTATTGAGCACAGACTGAATTGAAAAGGCTAAACTTACATGTTAAAATAATTTGGCAATCTAACTGCAGATTCAAAATTTCTGAAAATGTAAATAAATTAAAATGTAGGCAGTGTTTTGCCATCTGTAATGAATTAGCATTCCATTTTACCAGCTGCTGCTGGGGTTTTTGACGCTGACTCAGGATCCAAACAGTGGTGGGTAGCTGCGGATAAATATAAGGAACCTGTAGTTTCAACTGACAGGGCTGCACTGGTGGTTAGAAAAGTTGTTGCAGTTTTATGTAGCTGAGATTTTTCCACTTAGGGCAGGAAATAGGGATATATTTTGTGTACAGATGTTGCCAGTATATATGAGGAGGAATTGCTGCTAAGGTGTCAGAACATTCAGAACATTCAGAATGCCACTGCTCTTTAGCGAGGGGGTCATCCCTGGAAGGAAAAACAGCAATTTTATCTAGCAGACCTATTTTTAGGCACAATAACAATATTTGTACATTGCTGGGAAATGTTATATCCCAGATTAAGTTCCTTGATATTTTTTCTCCTTGTGTTTCATTTCCAAGGCTTTTATTTTTGAGCATAGAGGAGATAATTTCTTGGAAAGAAATTGAACTTTGAAATCAGACATACCTAGATATGAATTCAGACTCTGTCATGTGTTAGGTATGTGATCTTGTCAACAGATTGCCTAAACTTTCTGAGATGTCCTCATCTGTAATAGGGTGATAATATCTACCTGGTGGAATTGTTAAGACAATTCATACTCCATGGAAAGCCACCTCAGTCTGATGGTGTTTGTCTAGCCTGGGAAATGTGTACATAAAGGGAGAAATCCAACGATGGTCCATTTGGGGTCACTGTGCATTGGCTGAGGGAATAAGGCTTAATGAAGGTAATCTGTTGATTGCCCATACGTCATTAAGATCTGTAATACTTTGGGACACCTGGTGGCTCAGTAGTTGAGTGTCTCTGCCTTCCGCTCAGGTCGTGATCCCAGGGTCCTGGGATCAAGTCCTACATCGGGCTCCCAACAGGGAGCCTGCTTCTCCCTCTGCCTGTGTCTCTGCTTCTCTCTGTGTCTCTCATGAATAAATAAAATCTTAAAAAAAAAAATCTATGATACTTTGAATAGTAACTGAGAAGCAGATGTGAAAGTTCACCACTCTATAATATTGTGTCCAAATGGTAGTGTATTCATTTCATAGGTTAGGAAATTACTTTTCTGGTTAGTATACTTTTAGTATTATTTTTTTCCTTTGGTGTAGACTTCTCAAAGGGAAAAGTTTTATTTTTATTTTTTTTAAAGATTTTATTTATTTATTCATGAGATACACAGATAGAGAGAGAGGCAGAGACACAGGCAGAGGGAGAAGCAGGCTCCATGATGGGAGCGACGTGGGACTCCAGGATTATGCCCTGGGCAGAAGGCAGGCGCCAAACCGCTGAGCCACCCAGGGATCCCAGTCAAAGGGAAAATTTTTAGTGAAAGGTTTTTGTTTGCTTCAGAGCTGAAACATTTTGGTTCCTAATGTCAGTGTCATGCAAACTCAATGTATTCTGATTCTATAAGTAATAACAAAGAGATCTGGAATATCTGTGTGTTTGTGTGTGTGTGTGTGTGTGTTTATCCCTCTTACCTCTTTATTGTCTGTCTGTCTTATTATAAATTAGACTTCCGGATATTAAAATTTTACATACTAGCCAGAGCCAACTAGAAGTCAATGTCAATATATGTACTCAATCAACACATTTATTTAGTATATAGTATGTGCAGGGTATTGGACGACCCAGTGGTGCCAGCGTATCTGGCTCCATAGAGCTGACATCTGATGGGGTTGGCAGGGGTTGGTGTGGCCTGCTGTGAATTCAGAACAAACAAGCCTAACATTGTGCTGTGGTCCGTGCTGTGATAGGGAAAACTTGTGTGGTTAGGGAAGCTCTCCCGCAGGCAGTGGTACAAAATATGGAACACTTTACTAAAAATATGTTTGTAACAGCGATTATGACTCGAGAATATGAAAATGCCTCAGGTGTTAGATGAGTGGAGCAATTTTGACTCTGACAGACTTGTGCATGTCACTTACAAATCTCTGCAATCTAAGACCTGACCAAATTAAAGGAATTTTTAGTCGAATGTGCTGAAAAAGTACTCTGGGAGTTTTCAGATCGCTCTTTGTCTGAAATTGCTGTCCTGGTCTCACCAGTGCAGAATTCGCAGGTGTCCTCACGGGCTGACTGGGACCAAGATATACTCATCCCTCTATCATACCGGCCAGCCGGAGCTCCCTCCTTTCGGGCTGAGACCTGTGTCACTGTTTTGCTGCTGACTCACCATGTCTTAGTCCAGCTGGCCCTAACTCTGCTTCCTCAGCTGTAGATGAGTGTGAACTCAGAGAACGTGTTTGTGACCCTGAATGCTTTCTGAGTGTTACTCATCCACCCAGGACTCATGGCTTGCCTCTCATTTTCAGTGTGTGCATTGGGATCACTCTCATTGAGCCTTTCTTCTTTTAGAAGCAGAAACTCTTACGTTGTTTTGACTCAGCCCTGAACTATCTGAAGTGTCTGTGTTTGGTGTTATGTGGTGATGATCCTAGCTTCTTAGCCTGGAGATTTAGGCCATTTGTGGTCCTTCTTTGCAGCGGTGGCTGGAACCACGTCACTTCCTGCTGTTCCTGTCAAACTCACCTACGTATACTTTTCCGGATGTGTGTCAGACTTCTCTCCCAAGCTGATGGATCTTTGTTGCTCTGGTTTCCTTCCTTTGCCTGAAGAAAAAGGTTCAGGAAAAGGAAGGAAACCTTTCCCGAGCTCAAAATGGCCACACTAGTTTTGGATCTTGCAGCGATTTCTCCCACTAGAAATAAGTTCTCCCCATTTGACACTATTCCACTCTGCCTTCTAGTTACTAATGTTACATCTTGTCGTCCCTACTAGACTGTTAGATGTCATTGTCAGTATCCCATATAGTGTCTTATTCATTTAGGTTCTAAGTAAAGTTTGGTAGTGGGATGCAGTGGGCTCTTAGATTTAAGAGCGAAACAGAGAACACAGCAAGGATGAATGCCCTTTTTATCTGTTTGTCCCAGAAAGCTTCTCCCTGTCCCCTGCAGACCTTGTTCTACACAGCTCTATCTATGCTGACCTGAACCTGTCCTGCTCCTCTTCCTATGTTACAGCAGCTTTTACACTATTGTCTTGGACTCCTTCAGTGTTATCAATGAATCTTTAAAGCCAACCATATCAATCTTATCTCTTGATTTATTTTTAAATAAATCTCTCCTGTCAGTGACAGTTTCGCTAGTAAGGGGATAGACAACTATGTGCACAGTCTTAAGATTCATGTTCAGCTGGGCCCTCTTCGAATTTCTGTACTTCTGACAAAGCAATGCTCCCTAAAAGCAGCAAAGAACACTTTGGTAGGAGGAGGAGGAGGGTATAGAAAGAACTTCCAATTGGTTTTAAAGTATTGGTACTCCATGGTTATGAGGAGCACCTATTGGGTGCTCATATCTGCTTAAAACCTCTCAAATAGTATTTCCTATCTGTTGTGTATAAGGCACTTCACCAGTTTTTAGGACATTTGACTTTCAAAACCATTTGGGTAAACCTTATTCCTCCTTTTATAGATTAGGAACGTGAACTTCAGAGATTCACGTGGGAAGCACAAAGGTATCTCGGGGCAGGTTTACTCTTGTCTCTGCTGGGTGTTCTGAAGTTAAAATTTCACTCTCCTTCAGCACTTGAAACTAGTAAATTCCTTCCTATCATTCCTGGATTTCCTACACTTCTCATTCCTGATCTCCTCCTTCTTCTCTTGCCTCTCTGGTTCTAAAAATTGTCCCTGATTCCCTGGACAGGTGGTTCCCATTCTGTTCAGTGATCCCTGTTCTGTGTCCCGGAGTCATGTTCAGTAAAAGAATCCCACCTACTCAAACCAAGAGGGTGATCAAGTTTTTATAGAGCCTTGTCCTTACGCACAACTAAAAGGTTTACCCTGAGTGTTGGTATTGGAATTCAGTATGAAAGTTTGATCCTGATTATCTTTTTTTGTATTTCTAACCTTTCTTAATATTTTGTTTCCTGTATTTTAAATCCACCTGCCCCTTGTCTTAATATTTTGTTTCCTGTATTTTAAATCCACCTGCCCCTTGTCCACCTTCCCTTGTCTGGCCTCTTCTGGGTGTTAGGCCATGTTCTTGCCGTTGTCTTCCTGTCAGAAGACATTGTTTTGTGCACCAAGATAGTAGTTTTAATTTTTTTAGAGGCTGTGACTTTAACAGTTGAGTTTTATATGTGTGTGTGTGTTTTATATTTATATATGTATGTAAATTCTGTGTCTTACATGTCATACAAATTCTGTGTCTTACACATCACGCAAAGAAATACTCAGGCATATTTTATTATATTGGCATTTCTGTAAGCAATTCCCTTATGCATCAGCATGAAGAAGCTTGCCAAGGGCTCCAGAATACTTATATTGGGAATGTGAAGTAATAGTAAGTAGTTCTACACATGTTTTGTTAACCCTATCAAAGAAACTAAATTCTTTTAGTTTTTACAATATTTTAATATAAAACTGAGATGCTGTGTCATAATACTGGTTTCTCTGTTATTTATACATTTCTCTGTGACCTATAACTTATGCAGTATACATTAAGCCCCTAGATTTATATATAATATGGGTCTGAAAATGTATTTGAAAGTTGATTATCCATTAAATGGACTAGTGGTTCTCTATCCAAGTGTGATCCCAATCCAACAACATCAGCATCTTGGTTCTCCAACTTTAAAGGGCATGTCAATCAGCACTAGGACTTGTTAAAAACACAGGTTGCTGGACCCCATCCCCAGGGTTTATGATTCAGTGAGTCTGGAGTAAAGCTTGAGTATTTGCATTTCTTTCAAGTTCCGAGATGATAGTGATGCTGCTGGTCTGGGATAATACTTCAAGAAACACTGAAGAAAGACCTTCTTTTCTCCGTTGGCATGTGATTCCTTCTTTACTCGTATATTTATCAGCATATATTCTCTCTATATATGGTAATCTATAAACCTTCATTTTTGGCACTTTCCGCTGCACATTTCCTACTAAGAATTTATTGTTAGCATACTCTTTTTCTTGTGAATGGACTCTCTTTATCTGTTATATTTTCTAACTTTATCACATATAGATGGGCAGGCTATTGATTCTGCTATATTTATCTAGACATTTGATTGAACTTTCTCATTAATTATTAATCCTGTAGCTTTTTAGTTGATTCTTTTGGGCTTTTTAGGTAAACAACCATCTTACTTCTATTTTTCTCTTTGAGCTCCACTTATTCCTAAAATGGCTCTCCGTGAAATGTTTTTCCTGTCTGCTAGCATGTTGCCATTACTTTGTTGTTGTTATGGTTTTATTTCTTAAGTCTGTCCTCAATTCATTTTTCTGTAATCTCAAATCTGCTGTTTCTGCCTCTGAAGCAGTTAATTTTTTTTTAATTTACACACTTTGAATTTATTCTTTTTGGAAATTTTAACTGCCACTACAATCAAGATACCAAACAGCCGTACCCTTTGCAAAATGTCTTCCTTGTCCCTTTGTAGTCAAACCCTCTTCTCACTGCAAGCCCTGGTAACCACAAATTTGTTTTCTATTCCTACAGTTTTGCCTTTTCCAGAATGTCCTATAAATGGAATCATATAGTATTTAGCTCTGTGAATCTGGCTTCTATCACTTGGCATAATGTGTTTGAGATTCATCCATATTGTGGCCTCTTTGTTCCTTTTTATCACTGAGAGGTATTCCACAATATGTACCACAACTTGCTTTCTGATCACCAGATAGATGAAGGACCTTTGGATTGTTTCCATATTTGAGGGATTATGAATAAAGTCACTGTAAGCATTTCACATACAGATTTTTATGAGACATTTCCAAGGTAGTTTCTGATTTTTTTCACCAGGTTTTCATTCTCACGTAGTCTGCATTTATTGTGCTGTATTTTCTTTTCATAATGGCTTCCTCTGATTTCTAGAGTTAGTATCATTTTTTGTGTTGTTATTAAGAACAAATTTCAGAACTGAAAAAAAAGTTTTTTGATTTATATTTCATATTGTGAGAATTAGTCTCTTTCACATTTTGATTTTTTTCTTTTGCTGCTTAATTTTTTAGGCTGTGTGTTTTCTTTGCTCATTCTTTGTAGTAGAAAAGTCTACAGTTATTTGTGAGGTATAAACACAATAAGATAATTCAAATATTACATGAGTTCTAACACAGATTGGTATAGGGCCCCACCTATGATTCTTCCAAAAGAACCTTCCCAAATCTATACCGAAGGAAAACAACAAAACCCAACACTCAGTAGGTGGCTAGATGGGAAATGGAGCAGTGAGGAATTGGATTGGAGCTATAGGCATGTGCCTCTTTTCATATTTCTCTGAATGGTTTTTTTTTTTTGTTTTTTTTTACCAGTTGTTGGATTTTAGTCAAGACAAGTATGACTGATTTGAGGCATCTGTCCCTTTCTCACATGTGGCAGGCAGAATGAAAATGTGGTCCCCAAGATTCTCACCCTTCTGCTCTACATAACTCATGTAATTCCCTCCCCTTGAATGTGGAGGGGAATCTGAATATAATGACGTATTCCTCCAGTGTTTTTGTAACCACTGGCCACATGTGGCTGTTGAACATTGAAGCATGGCTAATGCAACTGAACAATTGAATGTTTTATTTATTTGTTTTTAAGTAACTTAAAACTAAATAGCCATATGTAGCTAGTTGCAGCTCAAGTTAGTAATAAGCTTGCTGAAATTGGAGTAAAGTGTACTGATGTCTACATTGTACTTTGAAATTCATAAGTAAGTATAATAAAATGTTGATCACAGAATCTAGGTGGTGGCTCTATGGGGTTCATTATAAAATTACTTCAACTTTTTCTGTATATTTGAAAATCTGTGTAATAACATGATGGGAGAAATCTTTCAAAGGATTTTACTGAAAAATTAATCATACCCTGTGGAGAAAAGTCCAAGACCAGATGGCTTGACTGGTGAATTCTACCAAACATTTAAAGAAAAATTAACACCAGTCCTTCTCAACCTCTTTCAAACACTAGAAGAGCAGAGAACTTTTCTTAACTCATTCTCTGAGGCCATGATTTCTCTGACAACAAAGCCAGACAAAGACATTATAAGAAACTACACACATAGGAGTATAGAGGCAAAATCTTCAGCAAAAATACGAGGAGATCAAATTCCATAGAATATTCAAAGGATTATACACCTCCACTAAGTGGGACTTAGTCTGGGAATGTAAGGATGGCTGAACATAGAAAATTGATCAGATCACTATAATACATGTACATATTATAAAATATCTAAGAATAAACTTAACCAAGAAGGTGAAAGACTTGTACTCTGAAAACTCTAAAACATCAATTAAAGAAATTGAGCATGACACAAAAGGAAAGATATTCCATGCTCATGGACTGGAAGGACCAACATTGTTAAAATGTCTATACTACCTAAAGCAATCTACAAATGTAATGCAATCCCTATGAAAATACAGTCAACATTTTTCGTAGAATTAAAACAAATGATACTGTTTGTATGGAACCACAAAAGACCCCGAAAAGCCAAAGCAATTTTGAGAAAGAAGAACAAAGCTAGATATATCACAATCCTAGATTTCAAGATATACTATAAAGCTATAGTAGTGAAAGCAGTATAGCATTGGCACAAAAATAGACTCAGAGATCAATGGAAGAGAATAGAAAGCTCAGAAATAAACCCACACATATATAGTCAATTAATTTATAACAAAGGAGGCAAGAGTATATAGTGGGACAAAGATTGCCTCTTCAATGAATGGTGCTAGGAAAACTGGATGGCAAGATGCAAAACAATGAAACTGGAACACTTTCTTACACCATACCCCAGAATAAGCTCAAAATGGGTTAAAGACCTAAATGTGAGACCTGAATTCATAAAATTCTCAGGAGAAAATATAGGCAGTAATCTCTTAGACATTGGCCATAGAACTATCTTTTTAAATATGTCTCCTCAAGCAAGAGAAACAAAAGCAAAATTAAACCATAGGAACTACACCAAAATAAAAAGATTTTGCACAGCAAAGGAAACCATCAACAAAATGACAAGGCAGCGTACTGAATGGAAGAGGATATTTGCAAATGACATATTTGATAAGGGGTTAAATCCAAAATATATAAAGATCTCATACAACTCAACACCAGAAGCCCCAAATAATCTGACTAAAAGTTGTCAGAGACCTGAATAGACATTTTTTTTGAAAGAAGACATAACAAATGGTCAATAGACACATGAAAAGATGCTCAGTCATCACTAATCATCAGGGAAATACAAATCAAAACCACAATGAGATCATCTCACATCTGTCAGAATGGCTAAAATAAAAAAGACATGACATAACAAGTATTGGTGGGGATGTGAAGAAAATGGAACCCTTGTGCACTATTGGTAGGAATGCAAACTGGTGCAAGCCACTGTGGAGAACAATATGGAGGTTCCTCAAAAAATTAAAAATAGAATTCCCATACAATCCAGTAATTCTAGTACCAGGTATTTACCCAGAGAAAACAAAAATACTAATTCAAAAAGATACATGTGTTCCTATGTTTATTGCAGCATTGTTTATAATAGCTAATATATGGAAGCAACTCAGGTGTCCCTGGATGGATGAATGAATAAAGAAGTGATGCACACACACACACAGTGTTACATTACTAAGCCATAAAAAGCAACAACATGGATGAAATAAGTCAGACAGAGAAAGACAAATACCACATGATTTCACATGTGTAGTTTAAGAAACAAAACAAAAAAAAGAGACAAACACAAAAACAGACTCTTAAATATAGAGAACGAACTGGTGGTTGCCAGAGGGAAGGTGGGTGGGAGGAGTAGATGAAACAGATAATGGAGATGAAGAGAAAACTTACTGTGATGAGCATTAAGTAATGTATAGAATTGTTGAATCATTATATTGTACATCTGAAACTAATATAATTTTGTATGTTAAATATATTTCAGTTAAAAAATATCCCAACAAATAGTGAAGAGGAAAAAAAAAGATTATCTCGATGCAGATAAGGCATTTGACAAAATTCAACACCTCTTTATGATCAAAAACACTAAAAAAAAAACAGTAAACAAAATACCCTGCAAATAGAAAGGAACTTCTTTAAGATGATAAGGGGCATTTATGAAAACCCACAACTAATATCATACTCAGAGGTGAAAGACTGAAAGCTTTCCCCCTGAGATTAGGAACAAGGCAAAGATCCAAACTTCCACCACTGCTGCTTAATATTTTACTGGAAGTTCTAGCCAGAGCAATTAGGTAAAATAAATAAATAAATAAATAAATAAATAAATAAATAAATAAATCATCAAAATCATAAAGGAAGGAATAAAAACTTTCTATGTTCACAAATGACGTTGTTGTATCTACAGAATAGCTCAAAGAATCTTTAAGAAAGTAACTCAAGCTAAAAAAAAGTTGTAGTTACAAGGTCAACACACAAAACCAGTTGTTTTTCTGTGCACTAGCAGTGAACAATCCAAAAATGAAATTAAGAAATCAGTTTCATTTGCAATAGCATCTAAAAGAACAAAACATTTGGGAATAAATTTAACCAGGGAAGTGAAAGATTTGCACACCGAAAACTTAAAACATTACTGAAAGAAACTAAAGACTTAAGTAATGAGAAGATATTCATGTTTATGTATAGTAAGACCTAATATTAAGATGTCAGTATTGTTCAAAGCAATCTACAGATTCAACACAATCAGTATTCTGATAGCTGTTTTTGCAGAATTGGAAAAGTTTATTCTCAAATTCATATGGAATTACAAAAATAAAACCAAAAGCCAAAATACACCCCACAAACACCAAATAGATGAAACAATCTTAAAAAAAGAATTGAGGGACCCCTGGGTGGCTCAGCGGTTGAGCGTCTGCCTTTGGCTCAGGGCATGATCCCAGTCCAGGGATCACGTCCCGCATCAGGCTCCTTACGAGGAGCCTGCTTCTCCCTCTGTCTATGTCTCTGCCTCTCTTTCTGTGTCTTGAATGAATGAATGAATGAATAAATGAATGAATGAATAAATAAATAAATAAATAAATAAATAAATAAATAAAATCTTAAAAAAAAAGAATTTATTTGGAAGACTCATACTTCCCAATTTTCAAAGCTGTTATAGAGTTACAGTGATCAAAAAGTGTGGTATCTCCATAGGTATAGACATATAGATCAATGGAATAGAATTGGCATTCCAGAAATAAACCCGTCCCTTTATGGCCATCTAATTTTTAACAAGGTTACCAAGTCCATTCAGTGGAAAAAAGAATAGTGTCTTAACCAGATGGTACTGGGACAACTGGATTTGCACATGCAAAGAATGAAGTTAGACCCTTGCCTCATGCCATATATAAAAAGGTAATTACAAATTAAAACCACATTCAGAGGGACGCCTGGGTGGCTCAGCCGTTGAGTGTTTGCCTTTGGCCCAGGGCATGATCCTTGAAATCCCAGGTTCAAGTCCAACGTCGGGGCTCCCTGTGTGGAGCCTGCTTCTCCCTCTGCCTGTGTCTCTCATGAATACATAAATAAAATCTTTTTTTTTTCAGGTTAGTTAGTTAGTTATTTATTTATTTATTTATTTATTTATTTATTTATTTATTTATTTATTTATTTATTTATTTATGATAGTCACAGAGAGAGAGAGGCAGAGACACAGGCAGAGGGAGAAGCAGGCTCCATGCACCGGGAGCCCGACGTGGGATTCGATCCAGGGTCACCAGGATCGCGCCCTGGGCCAAAGGCAGGCGCTAAACCGCTGCGCCACCCAGGGATCCCCCAAATAAATAAAATCTTAAAAAAAACCCCCACACATTCAGAGATCGCATTTCACACCTGCCAAGACGTCTGTAGTTTACAAATTGGAAAATAAGTGTTCCTGAGGACATGGAGAACTTGTAACATTCAGAACTTGTAACACTCATACATTGCTGGTGGCAATATAAAAAGTAGCTCTTCCTCAAAAAGTTAAATACAGAATTACCACAGGATGTAGCAATGAACTGAGCTAACTCGGGCATCCCACAGTGGAATATTATTTAGCAATTAAAGAAATGAATAAGAAATAATAGGGATTTATCTCAAAAAACATACTAGGTGAAGGAGCATTGTACAAAAAAGAGCACAGGGCATGATTCCATTTATACGATTCTCTAGAATAGGCAAAACTAATCCATGATGGAGAAATTTTCAGTAAATGTGTTGCCTCTGTGATATGGTAGGAGAGAGAGAGTAGTGGAGATTGATAGGTATGTAGGTTCAGGTTTCAGAGGAGTGCTAATGTTCTGAATCTTGTGAGAAATTTGGGTTCTCTCTCCCCAAACTCAATATCTGTGCATTTCATTTTATGTAAATTTTGCATCAAATAAAAAATACGCTCCAGTTCATGAAGAAAAAAATAATTCTGGGCTTTGATGACAGTCATGTGGTGACATAAAACAACCACATGTTATGGGGCTGTCACCACTGGCCTTGGGCAGTTACAGCCTGATGTACAATGCACTCACCATGTAAGGGAATAACTTAGTGCTTTAAGCTACATCTTGCTTGGTGTTTCTTACTGCTTGATTATCAATTTGTAGACTGTTAGCAATATGCAAAAATGGTGTGTAAGGAAACTTTCCCTTCTCTAGAACCTGTCTACTGACAAAATTGTTGGTGCCCAGATTTGAGCATTGTAAGTGGTTGTTTAAAAAAAAAAAAAATTTTTTTTTTTCCAAGTTCAGCAAGACATGGAAGAAGTAGTGCGCAATAGGTAATCTGATATATTTTCAGGAATGAAAGAGTATTCATAAAAATCATGTTTTTCTCTTGATGTCCATTGTAACTTCAAACAATCTGATGGAAAATTTAGTTGTATTCAGAACCTTCTGGTGACATCCAAATTTTTCTTTCCTGAGCTCTCCTGTATTTCTTTAACATTGCTTCAAGTAAGGATCACCTGTAGCGTTGGTTCAAAATAGGTATTTCCTACATTCTCCTCCTAGAGAGTCTGCCTCTGTGGGGGAGGAGTGGGGATCATGAAATTTGTCCTTTCAACAAGTGCATCAAATAAATCACGTCAAATTGGGAAATGTTGCTTTCAGATTGTCAGTAAAGGCACTGGACAGAAAATACTCCTGTAGTCCCTAATGGTGACCAGTAATTGCTTAAATCCAATACAATAATAAAAACAGTGCATGTGCATGATGTTATTGAATATCAGTTACTGTATTCCAAACACTTCTGAATGCTTTGGTTGTGTTACTGGTTTAAATTGTCACAAAACCTGGAGGTGCTATGATTATCTCATATTAGGGATAAGGAAACCGTTTCAGAGAGGACAAATAGTTTGCCCTCAGTCACAAAGATAGACAGTGACAGGGTCAGGCTTTCAATCCAGAGATGCTGGCTACAGAGCCCATGCCTTTGCCAGTAATTTGCTTGGCTGCAGCATGGGTTCTAGAAGAGTGGCTTCTTCTGAAGGGTGGGAAGGGGTCTTCTACGGTAATGAGGTGTGATGGTTAGTTCAGTTGCCTCAGCGCTTCCTCCAGGTACCTGCTTACCACCTGTCTAGCACTAGCGATCTTGAACTACAGATGGGTTGGCAGGCTTTGGTTCTGCCGTGATCACTCGTTAGCAGCAGGACCGAGGGCATGCTGAAGCCTGTCCTTGCAGCGACACTTCAGTGGTGTGCGGAGCCCAGGGGGTGAGGCCAAGTGGTGCGTCAGGCCTCCTCCGCTCCTTTTCATCCCACCCTTTGCTGCCCGGTCTGCGTATTTCCATGTGCCTTTGGGGCTTGCCTCCTCCTTGACGAGTGTCTGTTTTCCTTTTTACAACTGATTCTTACCTCCAGAGAGTTTTTTTCCCCCGGTTCCACTTTCACTCACTGTAACCTTTGAGTGTCCGTTGTTTTGTGTCTTTCCTTTTCTGTAGCACTTTGAGACTTCTGGTTCTTGTGTATCTCTGTTAAAAAGAGTTGCCTGCACCTCACACCTATGGGGAAACCTTACCAAAAAGTTGAGCTCAGATTTGATTAAGGTAATGCAGAAGCCATGGGGACGAGGTAAACTCTGCCTCAAGGATGCCTTCAGTAAAGCCAGATGTGAGAAACTCCTTAGGAACAGAGATATAGTTTCTTTGTAAAGAAGAGGTGGGGGATGGGGGAGGGAGGTGGCAGGGAGAGGGAGAAATGGAAAGACAGCCTCATAGATTACATGGCATACAAGAAAACTGCAGTTTGTGGATCACATATGGATCCCTAAACTGTATGAAAAATGGACAACTAAAAAACTGAATGCTGATGATTTAAAAAATTGTTTAAAAACATTTTAGGTGTGGCAATAATGAAATATTTATAGATGAAACAACATAATCTTGGTTTGCCTCAAAAATCGGTGGCCGAGGTGGATGGGGTGGACCTATGGAGAGGTGGCCCTGGGTTATGGTTGTTGAAGCTGGTTCATGAGTACATGAGGACTCATTATGCTCTATGATCTACTTGGGTACATATTTGAAGTATATTTGGTTATATATTTCTATGATAAAATATTATGCTTATAACCCTTCTTCCTCTGCACAAACCTCCAGAGCTAACAAAGCAGTTCTTACTTTAGAATTGCTGTAAGGAGTTTTCATTTCCCTCATCCTAACTCTCCATGTCTACCTTGGCCTGGGAAGATTTTTGTCTCCATATTTTCTGGTGGGGTCTTTCCAGGCACACTGAACTTTCAGGGAGTAATTGCCTTAAGCATCTGTATTAACAAAGTCTGATCGAATTGGGTAATTTGAGTGAAATTCAACTGAGGCACCATCACGTGGGTGAGCACCTCCAGGTCTTGCATGAAACACCTGCTCTTGGTAACAGGGTGACGAAGGCCAGTCTTACTGATTTACCTGAGTTGAATTTGAGGGAGCAGGTGCAGAGTCACTTGCTGCTTTTGTCCTGCACCTGCCTTACCCCAGGTAAAGGAGAAACAGCTGTCGAAAGCAGAATAGCATTACCCTGTAGGTGGGTCTGGAACGATCCCAACTATGCAGCTCCCTGTGCAGCCTCATTTTTAATAGCTGATAGTTTTGACTTGGCATCACAAAAGCAGCACGTTAGGACATCTTAATCAGGTACTCAATTCTTTGGGATTTTGACTGGAGTCAGTAAGATAATCACAATTCATTCAACTTGCTGTCCTGAATGCAGTTTATAGCTCCCTGCCAGTGAGGTGTTGGCTGGCCTTTTGCCTGCGTAAGAGCAAAAGAACAATAGGGTTCAGTGCACCTGCCTCCACATTGTAGAACTAAATGGTTCTTGGCATATTCAATTTAGATCTCATGCCTGTAGCAACTGTTTTTCAATAATTACGATAAAGAATAAAGGATATATGGAATGTTGAGGCTGGATAATTTGAGTGGGGAGGGCCTGACGCCAGGGAAAATAATGTCACTTTTAAAGTGATTTGCCATCTTGCATAGTTTTTTGTTGTGTGTGTAGCTGCATTTATCGATATTGTTTCCAGGATTTTCTCTTTGGTCGTATGTAAAATGTATAATAGTTCCAGGTATTTTTGCAGTCGTATGAATCACTGGTCTCCTATTTGCTGAATCTATGTGACTTTGAATGCGTTGCTGAACGTCTCTCTTCTCAGTTGCCTCTCTGCAAAGTGAGGATAATGACCAAACGACCTTCATGGAGCCGTGGTGGGAATTGAATGAAAAGATGTATGGGAAGGGTTTAGCAGCAGGCCAAGTGCTCCAAAACTGATGATGATGATGGTGAGGAGGAAAAGGAGAAAGAGTTGGAGAGAGAAGAGGGGAGAGGTGGAAGAGGAAGGAGGAAGGGGGAGTGGGAGAAGGATGGTATAGTAGTATGTGAGCAAAAAGTTTGGGTATATAACTTTGAACATTTCTTACTAGAGCAGAAATGAACATTATTTTACGCTAACATTACAGTCCTTGTCAAGCATTCAAGTGGTGTGATTATAAATGAAATGTGAACACACAGAAAGGAAATTCAAACTGTTTGACATATAATTGTGTACTAAGTATATTTTAATCAAGAGGAGAATGGAATTGTTGTCAAGGATATTGGTAGTTTGCTTATTGACTGTGTACTAAGTATCTGAAATGTTATTTTGGAGTCAATCTTATGAGTAATTTCTAGTTCAGAGTAGTATTGACCTCAACTATTTGATTCTTTAAAAAAATCAGCTTAACAACTTCTTAGGTATTGTTTTGTAAATCACTGTACGTATTTAATAAAAATTCTTTATTCCTATCGTACCATTCAGATAGTCTTCTTAAATTAACAGTGATAAATTTACTGGCATTAGAAATTGAGAGAATTAATCTCTCATTTTACATTTTATACTTTTTTTCTTTTTTCCTTTTTTCTTTTTTTGGTGTGCTTTCAAACATAGTACATGATTCTTCAAGTAGTAACAGGAAGAAAAACACATTAATGCCTTAAATTTTTAAAAAGTCTTAAATTTAAGGGATTTTTTTGAGATTGTTGTGTTTTAAGAGTTTTGCATGATGACCAGGGTTCCTGGGTGGCTCAGTCAGTTAAGCATCTGCCTTTGGCTCAGGTGATTATCCCAGGGTTTTGGAATTGAGCCCCACATTGGGCTCCCTGCTCAGCGCGCGGAGTCTGCTTCTCCCTCTCTCTCTCTCTCCGCCTGCTTGTACTCTCTCTTTCTCTGTCAAATAATAAATAAAATCTTAAAAAAAAAAAAAAAAGAATTCTGCATGATGACCTTCTTTGTAAAGGCTTCTCTTTCGAATCAGAGATTTTCCACTTTCCACTGAACAAAAATTGGAAGGTTTTTTATTTTATATTTGAGTGTTACACATGTAATAACTGACCCCATATTTATAGAGATAAACCATTGATTTATACAGATGACTACTATTTTTATTTTTACTCTAAATTATGTACTTTCTAACTGTAGTTTTGACAAAAATAACACATAAAATACATAATATAATAGGACAATACTGGTGTATTTTCCACATAAAATGATTAAATGTTAGTATTGTCACACACTCTTTAGATTTTTTTTATGAAATAAAATATTACTGATAAACATGAAATTCCCTATTATCTCATAACAGGTTTTATTCTCCTTTTCTTCTACCAAAAGTAATTGCTGTTAAGAATTCAGTGTTTATCTATTATGTATGTAGGTCTATGTATGTTTTATAAGTTTAAAATGTTAAAAAATGGTTTCATACTCTCAAATATTTTTCAAATTTTTTCTTCCCACTCAAAATTTTGTATTTTAGAGCTCTTTATGTTAGTTCACCTATATTTTTCACTCATTTTAATATCTGTATAGTAATCTATTAAATAAATTTATGATTCATTCATCTGGTGATGGACATTTGGATTATTTCCAGTTGCAAACTGGAAATTGCATGAATATTGCAATTGTACTTATTTCCTTGCATATAAGCATGTGGGAGTTACTTCAGGCTGTGTTTTCTCTAAGTGAAATTTTGGGTTAATGAACGTGCTTATTTTCAGCTTTGCTCAATAGACCCAAATCCTCTTATATACTCCTTCCAGCAACATATAAGTATTTCCATCTCCCCACATCCTTACTCAGCTATTCATTTTTAGAACTCAGAATTATAAAATGTCTATCAGAAGGATGAACTTGAAAAACTTATGTATTCTGTGTATTTGTGTAAGCTTATAGATACATAGATAACTAGATGGACAGACAGGCAGTGATGCATTTGCTCAGTGGGGATTTAGCTTCATTGTGTTGATGATTTCCTTTAGGATTATTTCAGAGTTTTCTAGTAATGTCTAACATTGGCAGTTGTGGGAAGTCTGTTGAGTCTCTTTCTCTTTAGCTTTAACTGCCACTATTTATAATCAGTCATTCCTGAAAAGAAAAGGAATGGCTTTCCATAATAACCTACCCTAATGTAAGCACTGCAGCACCCCAATACACACTCAGATACATGACGGCCAGTAGAAATGTATATTTTGATAGTCATGCCTTAAAACTGTGTTCTACTTTCTTTACCCAGCAGCCCTTTGGAGGAAGTTGCAAGTGTTATTTCCCTGTTTTCACTACAGCTTCTGATAGGCTGCCACTCACAACCACGTCTCCAGTAACACCAGAGTGATGTCAAAGGAGAATCAGCATTCTGGGATACTGAATCAGAAAGGGATACTGACAGATAACAATTATGAGGTTGGGATTCAGAAGTAACTTTTTTCTTTTCAAATCATTTTATAAAATTTAACAGTAGGGTGTGGGAGAATAGATATCCAGGACTTGGCAAAAACAATTAGCAAGTAAAATATTTACATTCTGTCCATTTGATATAAAATGCATATTTTCACAATTGCTTACGTGAGTGTCTTCCACTGTTAAATAAAGAGTGAAGAATACTGTTAAGTCAGTAACGAAAGCTGTGGATTGGGTTTTGTGGTTGACAAATAAATATGTATAGTTGAATTTGATTTGTGAACTCATCAAATTAACATGGTTCTTTTATTTTTCAGTTAACATTTCAATTTAGTTTAGGCTTCTCTACCTCATTGTTGGGACCTGAGACTCCTAGATGTTGTTAAGTTGGATATGGAGTGTGGGGAGAAAGGAATCACCAGGGTGATGATTCCTTACCTTTCTCAAAATAAACTCCTCTTCTCAGAGAACTGTGGCCTTGGGAGTATCTATTATGTTCAACTCAGTCAGGCTAAAATGTTCCTGAGTTCAGAGGCTGGTCTCAGAAATTATTTTTTACTCAGACCTGCTACCTCCAAAGGAAAATCAAAAGGGATTTAGACTTGGAACTTCTATTGGTAGAAGTGAATTAAAAAAAAAAAATTGTTAAAACTGACGTAAAAAAATTATTTATTTTAGAGAGTGAATGTGCATGTGAACAGGGGAAGGGGCAGAGGGAGAGAAATAGACTCCCCACTGAATGTGGAGCCCAATGCGGGGTTTGATCCCAGGACCCTGAGATCATGACCTGACCTGCAATCAAGAGTGAAGACTTATCCAACTAAGCCACCCATGTGCCCCCAAATCTGACATTTAAAAGATGGATGAGGGGATCCCTGGGTGGCGCAGCGGTTTAGCGTCTGCCTTTGGCCCAAGGCGCGATCCTGGAGACCCGGGATCGAATCCCACGTCGGGCTCCTGGTGCATGGAGCCTGCTTCTCCCTCTGCCTGTGCCTCTGCCTCTCTCTCTCTCTGTGTGACTATCATAAATAAATACAAAAAAAAATAAAAAGTAAAAAATAAAAGATGGATGAGTATGTGATATGACCTGCTCGATGGAGTGTTAAGAAGTATGGCTGTCCTGGCTAAATGTAGCTAATAATTTGAAAACTATGATTTTTAAGTTCTACTGTTTTCAGGATTGCTACACTAATTATATTGATTTGAAATGATCCCAGACAATTAATTTAAAGTGTTAAACAACTAGCTTCGACAGGAGACATGATTCTGTTTATGAAAAAGACATCTATAGTCCAGAACTCACTGGGGTGAGTGATGCATTTGCTCAATGGGGATTTAGCAAAGGGTGGATGAGGATGAACTTTCAATCTCCTGGTGCCATAAGTCTTGAGAAAAGAGGGGGAAGCACAACATAGGTTACCTACCTTATATTGTTGACTTGAGCCTTGGTTTCTGGGAAGACCCCTGACTATAACCCTTTCATTAAGTGACTCAACTGTGGAGATTTATTCAGAAGTGAGGTAAGTCAGATGGAGCATCATAAAGAAGAGCAGCTGTGTTTCCTAATGTCTGGTTGAAGCGAAGAGCCCACAAATGGGATGGGATGGGAAGATACAGGCTCAGATGAAGAAGGGGAGGCTGTCAGTCTTGCTCCAGACCAGACTGAGAGTGAGGAGGCCACATGTCATGGGAATCTGGTACCAATCAACTACCCTCAATGGCAAAATACATCTGTATGATAGAAAAACAAGTATCTGTTAGGAAAGCCTTCCTAGAAATAACTCTTAATTTTGTGTCTCTTTTCTACCAAATCTTCAGTTTTATAATCAGATGAGAAGTCAAATTTTATAGTAAGGGACTAACAATGCTATGCCTGTTATTTAGGGAAAAATGGTGTCTCTGCCTGTATATTGAAAAAAAAAAGGCTGAATTGAAATAAAATATCTGAATGGTTATATCTCAGTAGTGGGATTTAGTTAATATAATTTTATATTGTATGGAATTTTTATGCTGAGTGTCTAATTTTTTTTTCTTTTAATGAACATGAATGAACTCTTCCCTCCTATTATAAAATAATTTTTTAAAATACCTAATTTAAAGCACTTGGTTTTAATGCTACACAGTAAAAGGATATGATGGCTGGGTTTTTTTTTTTGTGTGGTTTATTCATTTTTCAGTTAAATGGCTTCATAACTAATACATCAATCTGTTGAAGATTGGATTATATGACTCAGTCAAGGTCTGATGAATTGATGAAATTAAATTTCTGAATCTACAGAGAATTCCATGAAAATGTAGCTGCTCTGTAGGGTACACAGTCTTGTTAATCAACAGATTTTTTCCTCATTTTCTTCCAGGTGGGAAAAAATAGCCTAGCTCCTCTTAGGTATATTTTAGTTTTCAATACCTGGATTCTGCACAGGAGGCATACACGGCTCTTTTTATTGTTTATACTCAGTCTGGGTTTTGTTTTTGTTTTTTTTTTTTGCTTCCACATATCTCTGCCTTTGTCTCTTGTTGATTTGTTTGTCTTCCTGTCCTGGTTGTCTTTCTCTGTACCTCTGTATATTATCTTGGTCTTTCATGGTGCATGCTCTCTGCTCATATTTCCCTCTCTCTCTCTCTGTCTCTCTCTCTCTCTCTCTCTTTTTTTTTGTCTCTCTCTTTTTCCTGCCTCCCTTGCTCTTCCTCTCTTGTTGGGATATTCTGAATGAGATTTTTAGGCAGACTAGACAATAATGACTAGAGCAGATTGACCTAAATACAACTCATTCTGAGAGTGGTCTCCTACTTAGGCTTCTCTGGGTTCTTCCTGAGAGTGAGCTTTTAAAAAAAAAAAAAAATTTATTTATTCATTCATTCATTCATTCATTCATTCATTCATGAAAGACACAGAGATTAGAGGCAGAGACATATTTAGAGGGATAAGCAGGCTCCCTTGGAGGGGAGCCTGACACAGGACTCGATCTCAGGACCCTGGGATCATGCCCTGAGCCGAAGGCAGACAGTCAACCACTGAGCCACTCAGGCATTCCAGGAGTGAACTTATTTTTGTACAGATACTATAATTGTTCTAAAGTGGCTTACTCTTGACTAATGATTGTTTTTCTTGGCATCTGAGATCTAAGAGATGGAAACCCAATGTCTCTAAGTACATTGGATTCATTAGGATTAGAACACTTACTCAGAGTACTGATAAACCAAACAGTATTTAAATTATATAATCATGAAAATTATTGAATAAAATAATGTTTTGTAAAATCAATCATACATAAATGTTTTATTCTCATAAGCGATAGATTCTGTATTTAGAATAACGCTATGATGAAACTTTTTGTAAAACAATTTCCTCCTGATAGATGTTTGCACAATTAAATATGGCTCCCAGAATTCCCCCTATACAAAATACTAGTGCCGAAGAATATTTTGGACATCATCTTACAAATTCCACATTTTATCTGTATGGGAATTGAGAGCAAGAGGGGCTCAGTGACTTGTCTATATTCTATAACTAGTTCTAGTGAATGTGACTTAAATGAGAAATCTTCCTCTTTCAGTTCTTTATCTGCCACATCATACTACATCCTATTAATGAGGTGTTCTTTTCAGGGCAGAGTGTATCTAGTTACTTTTGGAGTGAATCTTCCTAACAAGGTGATGCTGTGTTTAAAAACCCTTTATTGGGGATATAATATTTACCAGATATTGTACCCTAAGTCTTTTACATTGCATTAACTTCAGTTTTATTCTCACAATGATCCTTTGAAGTTGTTACTAACATCAACATTTGTGGATGAAGAAACTGAAGCCAAAGGGTCCTGGGAGATATGACCAATGTACCATGGTTGCTTTTTATGACCATGCCGTGTTAGCCTTAAGCACTGATAAAATGCTTAGTGGCAAGAGATGCTGCCTGGACCCTATGCTCTTACTACTTTACGGAAGAATTTAAACTATGCTTGACCTTCCCAGTATGCTAGTCCTTAAATTTTACCCACAATAACTTTTATTCATAGAAGCTTAAGACTAAACAGCCCTTCCCCCTTCAGTTTATACCCATATAGAATTTAGCATGCTGCTTCAGATCGAGTGTTTGGCCCCAATTCTCATGAAGAGTGGAAAGGAAACACATACCTAGAATCACACTATCTCAGTTTTCCAAGACAAGTAGGTAAAATGGTGTTATGACAACAACTTTTTTATATCTCTTACTATTTAAAAGATAATCTCTAAGCTGCTGTAGTAATAGACTTCTGTGCTGATCTCGCTTCTTTAGTGAATTGTGAGAAGCACAAGGCTTATATCCTAATCAGCACTGTCACATGGCCTCCCATGTTTTCACTTTAAATATTGCATGCTCTGATGCAATATGCAAATTAAAGTACCAACCCCATAAGTAGATACTGCTAGTGGCACATCATATATAGGCTACTTGAGTGAAAAAGGCTGCTGTTAAGTTTAATGATGAGGCTGAGTGTCATTAACTGTATGCTTATTCAAAGAGTTTCCCCTCTAAACATCTGCTCCCTTGTCAGAACTGTCACTTTTAAATAACACCTGTAGGGTAGAGTCGTTTCCAGCTTTGTCTTTATGGAATCACCTTGTTTTTGCTAATGGAGTTCTTGGTAAAAGAGGAAAACACAGAAACTCTATTTCAAAATCTTCTGTTGTATCTCTGCTTAAGCAGTGTGCTGTAAAATGTAAGAAAAGGCACACCATTCTTTGAGGAAGTCTTTCATGAGCATATAATAGAATTATTTTATCATTTGTATAGTAGTTTTTTTCCTGGAAGTTATATTAAAATTAAATGGAAAAAGCAGTATCCTGAAGGGTTTTTGTAATTTACAATAGTTTCAGTTTGCAGGCATGTGCTGAAATCAGTGGAATTTGTCCTCCAAATTCATGACGAGGTAATGTCCATTTGGACTTACGTATTAGAATATGAACATTTAGGTTGCCTTTGAAATGCAGTCCTCACAGCCTCTCTAGTGCTTACTTGGCATGGGTGGGGAGGAGGGAAGGGAGAAGGGAAAGAAGGAAGACTGCTGTGTGAACAGAATGTGGTCTAAAAGATATTCATATTAAATAGCACTTTTAATGTACAAATATGAAGGTGGGGTTTTTATTTGTGACTGTTATCTTTATTTGCAAAGTCTGGGTTTTTTTTTTTTTTTTCTGCCTCTGGGATTTTTGTTTTATATTTTTATTCATGAAATTTGTGCAAAAAATGCACAAATCCTGAGGGTACAGTTTCATGATTTTTACAGACTGAAACCAAGAAACATAAAACACAGAACTAGCATGCAGATTTAGAAACAGGGCATTCCCAGCAGCTCAGAAACTAGGATCATCCACTGAAAGTACCCACTGCCTGACTTCTACCACTATGCATTAGTTTTACCTTTATAAATGATTAGAGATTAAGGATTTTGACCTTTATCCTAAGAACAATGGGAAGTTTTATCGAAAGGCTCCAGGCAGTGAGATGACATCACAATTTGCATTCTAAAAGATCAGTAGCTGCAGTGTGAAGAACACTGGTGGGGTCCAGAGTTTAAGTAGAGGGACCAGATAAGAGGCTATTTGATAAAATCATGTGGTTGTTAGACCTTGTGCCATGGCAGTGGAGATGGAGAAGAACAGACAGATTCAAGATACACATACACACACGTGCACATACCCTTTTAATGCTGAATATCTTCATTTTTATTTCAAAGCTCTTCTGAGGATGTTAGTCTTTGAAACACTATCTCCTTTAATCTTCCCAAGCATCATTATTTGGAGATGTGTTCTTGAATAAAGTGCTGCTGGAATTGGTAAATGCATGCTCATTACTTTACTCAGCCTGAGTTCCTTTGAGATTTTATAATTGAGCATTAGTAATATGCATCATTTTAGAAGTCTTCAGAGATGGGTCTTGATGTTCCCTCTTTTAGCTTTGCTGCTTTTATAGTGCCCTCATATATTTATTGAAAAAGATGAGATGATTTTCTACTCCTATATGCTTTAGTTTGATTGCTTAATCATGATTGTATTTTCCATATACTTGCACATAGTAACTGAAAAGAGGAGAAAATTCTGATAACAAAGGTGCTGCTTCTAAATTAAAAATGGTTTATTTGAAAGTGCTTATAACCAGTGCTAGGGAACACAGGAAGCTCTAAAGTCCCTGTGGCTTCACATCGCAGGGCAGGTTGGGCTTGCTTTATTTTGTCATGAAAACATAAACCCTTTTAGATTTGGGAAAAGTAGTCTTAGAAGTGACTGTGAAGACAAAAATAGTCACTGGGGGAAAAATCCTAGGCTAATCCTCTCAAAATTGTGGTCTAGCCAAGCATGAGTATCAGTCAAGGGTCAGGCAAGGGAACTGGAAGCACTGTGAGTTATGGGATTAGAGATTCATTACAAGAATTAGGGGGGATCCCTGGGTGGCGCAGCGGTTTGGCGCCTGCCTTTGGCCCAGGGCGCGATCCTGGAGACCCGGGATCGAATCCCGCATCGGGCTCCCTGCATGGAGCCTGCTTCTCCCTCTGCCTATGTCTCTGCCTCTCTCTCTCTCTCTCTCTCTCTGTGTGACTATCATGAATAAATAAATAAAATCTTTAAAAAAAAAAAAAAAAAGAATTAGGGCTTCCACAGTGTGGTGTGGTGGGAGCTGGTGCTAGGGGTCAGGGTTGGGGGGGCGGGGGAGTCAGAGTCTTCGTAAGTCGGCAGTCCAGCACCGTGGGTGGTGAAGGAGGTCTTGGAGGCTTTGGGGAGCTGGGCCTCTGTGTAGAAGCTGCCTCTGTGGTTTTGCTGTCACACATATGGTAGTGGATCCTGGGTTACTGTTGGTCAGCTTGTACAGTGTCTCTAAAAGTAGCGTGGAGGAGAGTGAGGATAACCTGGTACCTGCCGGCATCTCTGCGTCTTCCATCCCCCCTTCTAATCATGACAACCTCCATTCAGAGAGTAGTGGTGCTGTTCCACTTGAGCTTCCAGATCACATGGGCGTTCCTCCCTGGGTCAGCTTTAACCCAGAACCGTACTGGGAAAAGCCTTCTGAGGGTTCCAACTGAGCTGTTTGAGACAAAACAAACCACCACATATGGAATCTGAATAATAGGCGCTCCTAGAGGTTGTCATTTTTTTCTCTACCACTTCATATACTAGAATTATTGAAAGCTACATTAACAAAAGAATGTATCTTTCACTAGTAGTTGAATGACAGAACTGATTATGTAAGATCAATTTAATAAATACTGAGTACTCTCTATATTTATTAGATTTGGATGGGTCTAAGTATAATTACTTGAAAATATTTAGTATCGATCAAAAATGTCATGTTTTCTTTAAGATACATAGGAATTATAAATACAGATTTAATCGAATGATTAAAATGGATTCCTTCTTGAATCTTCATTGGTAGGCAAATGAAAAGACATGCCAGACTAGACATCATTTGATCTAGATTTTCGTACTGGCTGTGTCATAAATCAGCTATGTGGCTTTATATAAATATTTAATTTCCCCATCCTTACCTTCTTTATTTATGAAGATTAAAAGAAATAATGTATGTGAAAAACTGAGAAGCATTATACAGTCTTTCAGATACTACTATGTCCTTAGGGAAAAAGGTTTCCTCTAATTAGCAAGAAGTTAACTTATATAATAAACATTTTTATCCTGAGTAACAATCTTATAATGAATAGATTCCCTCCATCACATACTAAATCTGATTCTACTGAAGTCTGTCTCAATGCAATTGTATTGTGACAGAATATTTTTATTAAAATTTAAATACTCTTAGTTCTTGGGTATTTTTCTAAGAGGAACCTTCATTTATATTTTTGGTGATAGTGCTGGTCTAGTTGCAGTTATAAGAATATTATTCATTTTTGTCATAGAAGTTATATCCTTGGATGTCTTGCTACAATATATCTGAAAGACTGTTAGATATTGGATCTGTTTTACTAAATTTTCAAACTTTCTGGTTGTTTCTCCAGTGTTCTTGCTGCATCCTTTTCTAATAAACAAAAGTACATTAAATAAAAAAGTCAGACGCTGTAAATTGAAATCTGAACGCTAAAATTAGCTGTAGTATGATGAAAATGTGTATGTATCTTGTGTGTGATTTGTGTGTATGAAGTGATACATATATAATACTTTTGTTGAATTTAAGCCTCTCTGGGACAGAGTTCAAATTACACAGAGCTCAGAAATCATTCCCAAATATTAATACAAGAAGAAAATTGGGATTAGGTCATCAGAATTGATGAAGGGACCAAAGAGTATATCATAGTTCAGCACCTTTTAGAATTCAACAGATCTTACTGTAATTAGGTTTTGTAGACCAATGATACTTTTCTTAAAAAGGCTTGTAGTCATATCTAAACTATTATTGCATATACCGTCATTGAGATATATTTAAATGCTTTAGGTGCCTCATTAAATCAACTTAAAACACAGATTTTATTTTAATGTGGCATTTGCCCTGGTTTTTGCTTGTTATTTTTTCCTCTGTGTTTGAAACATGTTTTAGTGCTTTGAGCTGCGCCCAGACCACCCACTAACTGGGTACCATTCTGCCCTCAGATTCTCCACTTGTAGGGAGAAAGAGTATTTCCCTGTTTGAGGGAGGTTAAGAATCTGGAGGCAGTGGGAACACACTCCTGGGCAGGCCTCAGGTAGAGCCAAAGGTACAGTGCCAGGAGGGGCAGAACAGCAGCTTCTCACTTCCACCAAGAGGCAGCCTTGGTTGTTGGGAATTCTGAATTTAGCAGGTTTATACCTGGCCAGAAAATGCCCAGGAGAAAACAGTCTGACTCATACAGTTATCATACCCAACTCCCAACTCCCCAGGCGGTAAGCATTAATTATTTGTGGTTGCCTACTCCTATTTCCTACATTCTCATGTGCTAAATTAGAAGAATGTTTATTATTCTCAGCTGTTGATCTCTAGATTTTGTTTTTATTTTATCATTCTCCCTTGTAGCTGTTCTACTAACAGCTCTTCAACTGTTCTTTGTCCTCATCGGAGCCAGTGTTTCCCCAATGTCTTTGGTCAGAATCACCTTGCCTATAGGTTAAGCCTATAACTTTCCAAACTTCTTCCATGGAAGGTCTTGATTCTCTGGGTCTGGGATGGAGCCTAACAAGCACCACAGGTAATTCTTACCTGGAAAGTTTAGGAATGCTGCCTGACCTTGAGAGGCTAGCTCAATGTGGCAATCCACCAGCAGGCCACCAGTGGGGAGGGTGCCTGCTTTAGCAAGTGAAAATACAAGAGGATCATAGGACATACTTATGCTGAGAAGCTATTCATTGTTTATCTGAAATTCAAATTTAATTGGATGTTCTATCTGGCAATCCTGCCTGTGGAGAAAATAGATTTGTGTTGCAGAAATAACTATTTGAATTTGCACAGGGGCCTAGGAATTACTTAGAATTCTCTTGTACCAAAATTTAGGTGCTACTCAAACTCTCCCTGTGTTCTCTGAATTCCTAGCTCTTTTAATAAAGCATGGTGTTATGGGTTAAATTATATCATATTGAAGTCCTAAGTCCCAGTACCTCAAAGTGTGACAGTTTTGGTGATAGTATCTTTATAGAAATAATCAAGTTAAAACAAAGTCATTATAATGGGCATTAATCCAGTATGACTGCTGACCTTTTAAAGGGAATTTTCGTTGACAGACACATGGTAAAATTGCCATGTAAAGATGGAGGCAGCTGTTGGGTGATGCTTCTATAAACCATGGAACCCTAAAGATTGCCAGCAACCCACCAGAAGCTAAGAGAAGTGACATACTCTTCCTCACAGATCTTGGAAGGAACCAACCCTGCCAACATCTTGGTCTTAGAGCTCTAGCCCCCAGAACAGGATTTTCTATTGTTTAAACCGGGTGGTACTTTGTGGTCGTTTGTTAAGGTAACCCTACCAAACTAATGAACATAGCCATACAGAAACTGGGTTGATGAACACTCTAACTTGTGTGTGAAATCTGTAGAATATAGGCTGGGCAAGTAGCACAATCTCTATTTTACAAGTGTAGAAGCTGAAGCTCAGAGTGATTTAAATGATTTACTCAAGCTGACCCAGCAAGTCGCTGATTAAGAAGTGAACATTTACCAACATGTATTAACATATAAATAGAGGATATATGGAACGTAAATAAGGAATATATATATATGTTTGCATATTTGTAATACTCTTCTTAGAGAGTGATTGTCATGTGCCAGGTAACTGTATGCTCATTATCTAATTTAATCTTCGAGATAACCAGTGAGTTGGGTCCTATTGCTCAACTCTACTTTATGGATGAAAACCGAAGCACAGTAAGAGAAAACGTGTTGGCAGAGTAGTAGTAGCTACCAAGCGGTAGAACCAAAAATCAAGTCCAGGTCATCTGGTTCCAAGTACCAGACAAGAGAGATTTTAACCAGTTGTGTAACTCCACAAAGAACTAAATGAGACAAAGGGGGCTATTTATTTTGTTGGGCTTTATTTTTGCTCTAGAATTAAAGATTTTGGTTTACGTACCAATTTTGTATATATGCATATGAATCAGTAATCGTTTATGTGTACATGGTCACCCCAAATGTCTTTGTTCATGAGTTTTACCAAGAATTGAAAGAATTTAATGTAAGGTTTTCACATTATTATAAACATTTTTATTTATACTCTTTGTTTTACCCTTAGACCAGAACAGACATAGTCAAAATTTAATTTCTGGGTTTTATATTCTTATTACTGTTTGCCAGTTTCTCTGAAGGATGCTGGCAATTCAGTCTTTCTGATGCATGGAA
The DNA here is from genome assembly GCF_003254725.2 of Canis lupus dingo. NCBI lineage: Eukaryota > Metazoa > Chordata > Mammalia > Carnivora > Canidae > Canis > Canis lupus. The sequence goes on from NC_064277.1 coordinate 19,599,331, forward strand.
TACTAGATTCTACCTCCCTCTTCTACTTGCTGTCTCTTTTCCAACCCCTGAAGTTTGTGGTGTGGACTTTTATCCCTTTGGGTTTTCAGGATAGTTTCTAGTCCTGCATTCTAACAGTTAATGTTTGCTTGGTGCATTGGAAAAGAGGATTTCTCACCAGAGGTGATTTCTGGCTTGCAGAGTGTGTGGCTTCTGAGATTTATTATTTTTATGGGGTGGAGAAGTTTCTCCAGGCTATTTCTGAGAGATCAAAGTGAGATAGATCTGACAACTTTCCTTTGAGAAGGACCACCCAATAGTTAGATAGTTCTTGTGTTTTCCTACCACATGGTGATTGATGTACCCATGATCCACTGCCATTTTGTTTTGAGTGGAAGTGAATGAAGAAGCTCCTGTTTCTGCTGTTGACTTTTACCAGGAAACTGTTGGGAAATTATTATTATTAATATTATCATCATCATTATTATTTTATTCAACTGCATAAAAATTCCAGTGTTGTTCTTCCTCCAACCTCCATTTCATTAGTATTTATTTATTTATTTTTGCCTTCATCTAAAGTGGAGTTCATTCAAACCTATTTGACTATCCTGGCCTGGGTGGAGAAGCAGCAGGCTTTTCTGGACTGAGTCCTTAGGTTGAGGGTCAAGCTTCTCTTGGGGTGAGCAGAGGAGTACTTTTATGAGGGAAGTAATCTGTTGGTCAGGCCTTCCATTCCTAAGCAAGGAGACAGGCATGCAGGAGTCCAGCCAGTGAGGAGTTGGGATAATGTCCTCATTCAGGAATAGTTGAATGAGGCAGATGTTCACCAAGTAAGTCAGGAGTACCTTGTGAAAGCCAGAGCGCCAGTAAGCAGGAAATAAATGGAGGCTCAAGTGGCCAAATATGGGAACAGAAGGTCAACCTCACTGAAGGATTCTGAGGATCTCTCTTTCTGTCTTCCTTTGTTGGAGATGACTCCTGACTTTAAAGGGTCTGAGTTTCACCTAAACGTCACCTTCTTGGGGACATCTTCCCTGTCCATCCTCTCTAAAGTAGCACCCACTACCACCCATGCTTCCATCTTTTCATTTCTTAGCTTGTGTTTCTTTTCTTCATAAGAATTTATCACAGTCGGGGGCACCTGGGTGGCTCAGTGGTTGAGTCCGCCTTTGGCTCACGGCGTGATCCTGGGGCTCCTTGGATGGAGTCCCACATCAGGCTCCCCATGGGGAGCCTGCTTCTCCCTCTACCTCTCTCTGTCTCTCTGAATGGATGAATAAGATCTTTAAAAAAAAAAAAAAAGAAAGAATTTCTCACAGTCTCATTTAGTATCCATTCATTTTTTCCCTTTGCCCTAGCCCAGCCTACTATATAGTCCATGAGAGTTTGGACTGGATATTTTCTTTATTGCTATGTTCTTAATGTCTTGAACTTAACAGATATTCAATAGACATTTGTTCTATTGAATTACTGTCTTCTTGGCAGAGATATTAACACTACCTGTCTAGTCCTGCATTATTTCCTAAGACACTATTATTTAAGCAGGTTCTAAAAATAATCTGCTACTCCTGTCTAGAACATAATAAGCTTTTTGTAGGTTCATGTAGCCCCCTAAAAAATATCTGCAGTAGTCAGTTTTCTCACCTTTTTAATGCGTAGATTTTCCCATAGCTCTTGTAGTACTTTGACAATGTTTATCAGCCACTTATATAGTGAAGGATTTGCTCACCTCCAAACTCACAAAAATACAGATAGATTTTTTACTTAGTTTACCGTGGTGAATAATACTGGAGATAGAGTAGTCTGCTTTACTCCTGCTTACAGAATCTACTTGCAAAATTCTAATGGACTTTAAAATAAGATGTTCTCACATCATATTTACTGAATACCTATTAAATCTTAATCCTAAGCTAGCTAATATGCAGATGTCTGAGAAATCTATTTATTATAAATTGATTTATATTTTGGAAATCACAGTTTATTAATAAAGAGAAAAAATTAAAAGGAAGTGATGAGTATAGGCATCCTTGCCTACTTCCCACTTTAGGGTCCTGTATTAGAGTTCTCCAAAGAAGTAGAGCCAGTTACACACATGTACACGTATATACACACATGCATGCACACACTTATGCAGATGGATTGATCGATCAATCGATTGATTAATTGATTCTAAGGAATTGCTTCACATGATTGTTCAGACTGGGAAGTCAGAAATCTGCAGGGCAATCTGGAAATTCCAGGAGGAGTAGCTGTTACAGTCTCGAGTCTGACAGCAGTCTGGAGGCAGAATTTCTTCCTCTTCTGGGAACCTTGGTCTTTTGTCTTAAGACTTCAGCTGACTAGAAGAGACCCACCCACATTTTTGAGGGTAATCTGCTTTACTCAAAGTATACTGATTTAAATGTTAATCACATCTAAAAAATACCTTCACAGCAACATCTAGACTGGTGTTCCACCAGACAAGTGGGTAGCATAGCCTAGCTAAGTTGGTACATAAAAATTGACTACCACAAGTAATATATGACCCAGCAGTCCCCCTCCTGGGTATTTACCTTAGAGAAATGAAAATTTAAGTTTACACAAAAATCTGTGATGTTCATAGCAACTTTATCTGTAATAGCTCCAAACTGGTAACAACCAAAATGTCTTTCAGCAAGTAAATAGACAAACAAAATGTGGTATATCCATACAGTGGAATACTGCTCAGCAATAAAAAGGAACAAAGTACTGACATGTGAAATGATCTCAAGGGCATTATATTCAGGTAAAAAAAAAATCTCAAATTATCCCATACTGTGAGAGTCTGTATAGAATATTTATGGAATGAATGACTAAGTTATAAAAATGGAGAACAGGATTGCCAGGAGTTAAGAATGAGCAGAGTAATGATTATAAATGGATAGCATGAAGGAGTTTTTTGGGGGTGGTGAAACAGTTTTATATGCTCACTATGGTGTTAGTTACATGAATTTGTACATGCAATAAAATTTATAAAACTTTTCTGCCTTACTCCCCCCAACCCCTCCTTGCCAATAAGTTCATGGAAAAACTTGGAATTCAAATAAGGCCCTATGATTGAGTGAGCAGAATTGTGATGTCAGTTTCCTGGTTTTGATCATTGATACTATGGTTGTAGAAGATGATCTTCAGGGAATCTGAGTGAAAAGTACAAGGGAACTCTACTCTTTTTGTAACTTCTATGTGACTCAAAAACTATTTTAAAATTACAGGTTGTCTAAAAGGCGGAAAGAAGTGAAAGATCTTTAGATATTGAAGAAGTCACTGAAAGTGGCAAATCGGTGGGCAGGGAGACAGAAGAAATAACAAGTAAAGCCCTGAAGTTGTAGGGAACATGGTGGATGAGACAGGCTAATGAAAGAGGACTATTTGTGGAGAAGTAGTAGTCAGAGACCCTCAGATGCAGAGGGTATGGATCATTGTAGAAGCCCTTTGCTTGCAGTATTTGATACTGCATCTCCAAAGGAGGAGATAGGGAGCTTTCATGAGAATTTTCATGAAGTCAAAATTAAGTGGAATTTTAAAGGATATTTATGTTTAGATCTGAAGAATGGAAAATGTCAAGAAGCAGTGATACTGTGCTTATTTGTAAGAGTATATCACTCAGTTATTCTAAGAGTTTAGTCCATCTGTGTCTTTTTAAAAATATACTTTCTGCATACTTTTGTCCTAAGATAGGTTTGCACATAGTAACATATTTTTTTGAAGGGAGGACTTCCGGTAATAATTTTTTTTTTTTTTTTTTTTTTTTTTTTTAAATTTTTATTTATTTATGATAGTCCCAGAGAGAGAGAGAGAGAGAGGCAGAGACATAGGCAGAGGGAGAAGCAGGCTCCATGCACCGGGAGCCTGATGTGGGACTCGATCCCGGGTCTCCAGGATCGCGCCCTGGGCCAAAGGCAGGCGCCAAACCGCTGCGCCACCCAGGGATCCCCTATACAGTGATACAAGCAATACAATCAGATGCCTTTGAAGTGGCAGGCTTTGGGATACATTTATTGAACTAAGCAGTAAAATTTGCAATAGCATATATATTTCCTATATGGTTGCTCATTTTTACCGCACATTTTTAAAGTCTTAATATTTTTGTGACTTAAGCAACAGAAATTTCTTCCGGCAGTTTGGGAAGCTAGAGTTAGGCTAGAGCTCAAAATGTTTTAGCCTTGGTTTCTTCTGAGATCTTTCTATTTGGCTTGCAGATGGCCCTTTCTTTCTTCTGTGTGTTTGCGTACCATTGGTGTCTCTCTGTTTGTCTAGGTTTCCTGTCATAAGGACAACATTGAGGTTGGATTAGGTCCCACCCTAAAGACTTTATGGTGACTCAGTCACCTTTTCAAATGCCCTCTCTCCAAGTAGTCACATTCTGAGGTGCTCGGTGTCAGGACTTATGACACATATGAAGAAGAGCGGTAGAGGAGGCAAACACAATTCAGCCGTAACAACCAGCATGTTGTCTGCAAATAAATGCATTGTTCTTTCCAGTATGTATGCCTTTGTTTCTTATTCCTCCTTACTGTACCAGGTAGGACTACCAGAAATGTTAAATAGAATTGGATTGAACAAATATCCTTGTTCACAGTCTCTAAGGTAAAAAAGTATTCAACTGTTCCCATTAAATATGATAATACGTTGTAATTTTTTTGTAAGAAAGTTTATTTCCATTCCTAATTTGTTGAGAGTTTTGATCATGGTTGAGGAATGCATTTTTCTCCCAAATGCGTTTCCTGTATCATGATCTCTGATAATATGCTTTTTCTGAAATCTACTTTTTCTGTATTTTTATGCCTACTCTAGCTTTCATTTGATTAGTGTTTGTACATTTTTTCCATCTTTTTACTTTTTTTAAAAGGCTTCTTCTTCTTTTTTTTTTTTTTTCTCCTTTGGAGAAGTTTTAGGTTTATAAGAAAATTGAGAGGAAGTTACAGAGATTTCCCATGTAGTCACACATATAGTCTCCCCCAGTATCAACATCCCCACCAGAGTGGTACATTTTCTACAATCAGTGACCCTCCATTGACATCAGTATGACCCAGAGTCCATAATTTACCTATTGTTCACTGTTGGCATTATACATTCCATGGATTTGGATAAGTGTATGATAAGATGTACCCATCATTATGGTATCATAAGAGTATTTTCACTGTTCTAAAAATCCTCTTTGCTCTGCCTGTTCATCCTTTACCCTTCTTCCTCCTCACCCCACGCAACCACTTATCTTTCTGCTATCTCCATAGTTTGGCCTTTTCCAGAAAGGTCATATGGCTGTTGGCTGGAATCATCCTTTTTAAGATTGACTTCTTCCACTTAGTAATGTGCGTTTAAGTTTCCTCCATGTCTTTTTATAGCTTGATAGCTCATTTCTTTTTGTGCTAAATAACATTTCATTGTCTGATGTACCACAGTTTATTTATATTTATCTTGGTTGCTTTCTGGTTTTAGCATTTATTATACAGCTTCTATAAACGACTGTGTTCAGGTTTCTGTGTGGACACAAATTTCAACTCTTTTGGGTACATACAACCTAGCTCAAATTGTTAATAAATGAATATTTAGCTTGTAAGAAACTGCCAAACTGACTTCTGTAGTGGCTGTACTATTTTGTACTCCCACCAGCAATGTGTAAGAGCTTCTGTTGCTCCACATCCTCACCAGCATTGGGTGTTACTAGTGTTCCAGATTTTGGCCATACTAACAGATATGTAGTGGTATCTCATTTGTTGTTTTAATTGGCATTTCCCTGATGACATGGGATGTGGAACATCTTTGCATGTGCTTATTTTCCATCTGTGTATCTTTTTTGGTGAAGTATTTGATAAGGTATTTGGTCCATTTGTTTATTAGGTTGTTTATTCTTAATTTTGGAATGTTGAATTTTTCATATATTCTAGATCATAGTCCTTGCTCAGATAGGCCTTTTGGGGACATTTTTGCCCAGTCTGTGCCTTCTCATTCTCTTGACAATGCTTTCACAGAGCAGAAATTTTGAATTTTAATCAAGTCCAGCTTATCAGTGGTTTCTTTCATGTTGTATCTAAAAAGTCATTGATGTATGCAAGGTCACCTAGGTTTTCTCCTTTTTATTTCCTCAGTTTTATAGTTTTACATTTTGTATTAGGTGTGTGATCCATTTTGAGTTAATTTTTGGATAGAATGTAATGCCTGTATCTAGATTCATTTTTTTTTTTGCGATGGATGTCCAGTTGGTTCAGCACCACTTGTTGAAAAGACCATCTTTTCTCTATTATACTACCTTTGTTCCTTTGTCAAAAATTCGTTCACTAATTAATGTGAGTCTAGGGCTCTGTATTCTTTTTTTATTGATTTTTAAAAAAAATCTATTCTTTTACCAATACTGAACTATCTTGACTACTGTAGCTTTATAGTATATCTTGAAATCCTTCATCTTTGTTCTTCTTTAGTACTGTGTTGACTATTTACCTTTTGCCTTCCATGTAAACTTTAGAAACAGCTTGTGGATAACTTGCTGGTATTTTAATTGAGATTGTAATGAATTCATGGATCAAGTTGGGAAGCACTAACATGGATAATATTGAGCCTTCCTATGAATGTAGAACATCTATTTCTTTAGTTTCTTTAGTTGTTTGATTTCATTATCAGGCTTTTATAGTTTTCCTAATATAGGTCTTATACATATTTTGTCATATTTATACCTAAACATGTTCTTTTTATGGTTAGCAATATAAATGGCATTATGTTTTTAATTTCAAATTTTACTTGCTTTTAGCTGTTATATAGGGAAGAAATTAACTCTTTTTTTAACCTTGTTACCTGAAGCATAGGCTATGGTCATTTATTAGTTTCAAGAGAATTTTTGTTGTTGTTGTTGTTGTTACTTTTGGATTTTCTGCATAGATGATCATGTCATCTGTGAACAAAGGCCGTTTTATGTTTTCTTTCCTAATCTTTATCCTTTTTATTACCTTATTAACTAGTAATTTTAATATGATACTGAAAAAGAATGGTGAGAGAGTTTGCCTTAGTCCTGGCCACACATATTTTAAAAGAGATTAATTGTGCCATTAAAATATCACAAGCTTTTGCCTGATTTAAAACTTTCTCCAGGAAGAAATGTGTGGGAAATATCAGAAAGGGAGACAGAACGTAAAGACTGCTAACTCTGGGAAACGAACTAGGGGTGGTAGAAGGGGAGGAGGGCGGGGGGTGGGAGTGAATGGGTGACGGGCACTGGGGGTTATTCTGTATGTTAGTAAATTGAACACCAATAAAAAATAAATTTAAAAAAAAAAAAACAAAAAAAACTTTCTCCAGGAAATGTCCTTGCAAAAATGTTGTTTTTAAAAGGAAAATGAGAGTTGTATTCGTTTTTCTTCTTTTCAAATTTTTATTTAAATCCTAGTTAGTGAACATACAGTGCAATGTTGGTTTCAGAAGCAGAATTCAGAGATTCATCACTTACGTACAATACCCAGTGCTTATCATATCAAGTACCTTCCCTAATCCCCATCACCACCCAGCCCATCCCCCACCCACCACCCTCCATCACCCTCAGTTTGTTCTCTAGGAGACGCTTATGGTTTGTTTCTCTTTCTCTTTTTTCTTTATCCCTCCTCCCATATGTTCATCCATTTTGCTCCTTAAATTCCACTTATGAGTGAAATCATATGGTATTTGTCTTTCTCTGATTGACTTATTTCACTTAGCATAATACCCTGTAACTCCATCCACATCATTGAGAATGGCAAGATATCTTTCTTTTTGTTGGCTGAGTAATAGCCCATTGTGTATATATACCACACCCCCTTTATCCATGAGAGGCATAACCTTGATTAAATTAATTTTGGGGGTAAGATGATTATGGGTTATATTTGGGGAACTGTACTCCAATAAACAAGTCTGCCAAGCCTTCTTACATAACATGCTCATTCTTGCCGATCAAAAAAAAAAGGACAATCAGATGTGCTTATTCTATATTTTACCTAGATCTAAGGCACTGTGAAATTTTTTGTGTATCTTAATCACTTTTAAGGCACAGGAATGCCGGTGCATACTTGTCCTGAACATTCCTACACTCTAGTATCGGCCAGTAGCTTAATACACTCTAGTATAGGCCAGTAGCTTAATACACTCTAGTATAGGCCAGTAGCCTAATCACTTTTAAGGCACAGGAATGCATATTGTTTGTTTTGGACTTTCCTTGCAAGTGACAATTCTCTTACTTCCTCTCCTGGGTCTCTTTACTTCCTCCCTACATGTAGTTTGCATAAGGAAAGCCATGTAAAGTCCTGCTGTATTATGGGACATGAAGAAACAGTGATCAGTTCATCTTCAGTGTGTTTATCCATATGTGATGCTGAGTTCTGCAAGAATGCCGGTGCTTACTTGTCCTAATAAACATTCCTATACTCTAGTACCGGCCAGTAGCAATACTGTAATATATATGTATCAGGTCCTGGAGTCCTCACTTCCTGAGTCAGAACAAAGTGTTCATATTCCAGAAGCACTTTTCTTTAAATTGAAATGCTTCGTGATGGCAGTGATGTTCCGTGAGCACTCAGCAAAACCAAAAATGTCAGTAATCACCGAGGTTGCTGAAGGTAAAAGGACAGGGAGGAATAAAGAGAACAGAATTAGCCAAGAAGTGACAGAAGTCATTATAGGGTTCTGAAGTGTCTGCTTTGGTTGTGTGACTTGGAAAGGTTGAGGTTAACAAACAGGTATTGGAAATGTTGGCACCAGGCAGTTAAGAATACTGTAGATTTTTCGTCTCCATTATTCATGGTAGACTTAAATCATGATTGGAGACATTGCTGCAGCCAAACCATGTTTGTTTGCAATATTTATGGTTTAATTATTTGCTTTAAAACATGTCTCTTTTTCCAAGATGAAGGGGTATAGACTGTTCATTTTCTTTCTGTGGGTGTTTACTTGGTTTTGGCAATTTATAACCCTGTACAGTTGGCATTAGTTGCATATTCTGGCTGCCCAGCACCTTTTGAACACTCTTGGAATAATCTAGCATGTTTCCAACTATACGAAAACCACCTCCCCAAGACAGAGCTCAGAAAACTTCCCTTCTTTGCTGGGGAGCATAAAGCTGTGACTTAAGATTCCACCAACACTCTAAATTTGGAAGTGAGGAACTTGAGGCTGGTGGGTCCAGCTAAGATCCGTGTTTTGCCAGCAGGAGTAGCAGTGTGGCAGTCTGTTCTTGGCAGTGGCAGTGTTGACAGGCTTTCATTTTTGATGCAGCAGAAATACGGATTGTTTTCTCATTCGATCTCTTTTGCTTTGTGCTATACATTGTTCCTGGGAGTTTAATATGGAGCCTCATTCTCTGTGTCCTTTTAATAAACTCATGTTCTGTGTGATGACTCAGAATCAGCTGCTGTTGCTTACAACTAAGTAGTCAAAGGCTATCAATCCTAAATCGGCACCATGGAGCATCTCATTAGGGCGCCCAGACTAAATTTGGTCTGGCTGTGTTTCAGTGGCAAGTAGGGGCAGAGGGCAAGACCCAGGCTCAAAACTTAAATGAATGATATAATTTTTAGGACTAGCCCTAGATTGTAGGCCTGTAACCAAGGAGCGGAGCCTGAGCTTAAGATAAAAGTTTGAGCTCATTACGGAGGAAGCTGACTCCAAAGTGGGCTGAGGATATGGATCAAAGTCAGAAAAGTGACTGGAGTACGTTAGACTGACGCTGGATTGACAAATTAAAGCATAGGTAATTGTTGTCTTGGTTTTAGAAAATTTTAGGTTTCAGTACCATTTTTTCAATCTAACTGCCCTTTGTCCTATTTCTAAGATTGTAAGTCTTAAGAAGTTTTAGAGAATCAGGCTCTTTGTCTACTATATACAGAGGTAACTAAATCAAAATTATTCTTATTGTTCTTAAGATTATGAACTCCCATCTACAATTCCATTTAGTTAGTATTAAAACAATGAGGCTAATTTTCTGATAGTTCATGAGCAGCATTCCCAAAAAAGCACTTATAATGAAAATATGCTTCTAGAAACTATGTACCTATGAAATTATTATTCAAATACTCTTAGTTTAGCAGATTTATTCTTATATTGAGAGTCTCACCCTTTATATAGAGAGAATTACTGACCCAGTGATTTAGGAGTGTGGCAATCAGGAAGCAATGTTATTCTAATAATCAGGTCCAAACTGCTAAATGCCTATTTTTCTTAAGATTCAGATGGTTCTTTAGTTAAAGCCTCTCTTATATATGACTGAAAGTTTCTTTCTTAAAATTTCTTATTAAAAAATAGAAAGATAATCGTAATAATAGCTTTCATTTATTTAGTGCTGAGTCCAGTCATTGTGTTAGATGTTTTGCATAAGTGATTTTTGAGCCATACAACACCCAGCAAGACCAGTTGTTATCTGTAGCTTATAAAGAAAATAGGGTGCAGAGAGGTTGTATGCCTAGCTCATGGCCATCCAGGTCTATATTAAGTTGATGTTTCAGAATAATTATAAATGAAACCAAAGGAGCCTGAGGTTCTTTTCTTAGGAATCATTAATTGTTACTTATCCTAAACCTGATAGAGTCTAAGTAGAATGTCCTTGTGGCCCATCCTCACTTAAATCTTCAGAGAATTGTTTTTAACCCCTGGACCAACTGTGTGGCTTGATTTCACAGGCTATTGAAACTTTTAGCAGCTGGCAATGACTACTAAGAATCGGTTCATTTCACTCCCTACTGGGGAAGTAATTTTTCATAGATTTGAGTTTTACTTTCTCTGGTTTCCATTCTTCACACTTGGCCAAAATGGCAAATGACTAAGAGAATACTCTGTAGAGAATTTAAACCTTCTTTGATTAGTTTCTCAATAATTGCAGACATCTCTACTATTTTCTTGTTTTAGGAAGGAGGAATAAGTCACACTTTTCAACTTTTCCTCTGACCTGTCAGATGCTAGGCCTGATTTGCAGCTACTTGAGAAGCCCTAATATGTTCGTGTGCTATAACTGTGAACGACGTGTCTCAGATAGATTTTCCGGAGCTGTGTACATAAAAGCACAGAATATTTAGAATAAAGCATAACAGGATATTTGAACAAAATTCAAACTGGTTTTGTGATAAAGGCACATATTCTGAGGCAATGCCAGAGAGAAGAGTGATATCAAACTTATTTGATCCTCTGTGCTATTTGAGGAACAGACTTTGTTTTTGAAAAAATCATTGCCCCACCAACATTCAAAGGGTTTGCTATACTTGCCATAGTTAATCACATATTCAAAATGCAGACACAAAGCACTATGAAAACTTTTTCATGTTTTAGGCTTCAAAGAATTCCTGATTTTGAAATTTTTCTTTACCCTCTTACAGCATCACCTCTTGCTGAGAAGTTGGTGTTGGGGCTGAGAGAGGAGCTTAAAACAGTGATCTCACCTGAGAAATACAGGTGAAGGGGCAGTGTCTGAATGAAGATCTCAAGTCTTCATGCATGTAATAGCGTGTGCATATATGTGGACACTGTTTTATGGGAAAGGGCAGAGGCCAGCTGCTACCTTGAAGGAATGGCAAGTGTAAACTGAGGACTGCTTCATTTCCCCATGTGCTGCATCCCTATTAGGCTGTGATTGTTTGAATCAAACAGCTCCATCCTTTATCACCCAGAATAGTAGTCTGCAGTTCATAAGCTCCGACTTGAGACTGGTGTGAGAAGAGAGAAGAAGGGCTTTATTCAGGCAGTGACTCTCGTGTAGGCAGCCTTTGTGTATTATAAAAATAGGTTGTTTTAGTGAATCTAAATAATGCACAGAAATTTCCAGCATTTACTCAATGGTCTGGAGTTTAAACTGCATCTGTATATCATTTGAGTTAATCTAGTGAAATGAATGAATAGCATAACTTATATTTAAACTCTATGTCTTAGGTTGAGCACTAGGCATTAAGAGTATTTATTAGGCGGAGTGATATTTGACTTAAAATATTTTATTAAGGCAGATTAGAAGTTGTAAAAGAAGACAACATGATTTTAAAAGTTATTGGTGGGCAGCCCTGGTGGTGCAGCGGTTTGGTGCCGCCTGCAGCCAGGGGTGGGATCCTGGAGACCCGGGATCGAGTCCCATGTCGGGCTCCCTGCATGGAGCCTGCTTCTCCCTCTGCCTGTGTCTCTGCCTCTCTCTCTCTCTGTCTCTCTGTGTATGTCTCTATGAATAAATAAATAAAATCTTTAAAAAAAAGTTATTGGTGGGGAGGCATGTATATATAAACTCTTAGGTATTTAAGATTTTCAAAATTCTAATAGAGAAAATTGGTTAACATACTTACTTATTATGTTAAATAGTTAACTCCCTATGTTACATTATCAGTACTACATGAGTGACACTCAGAAACATACCTTCAGATACACGATTATAAGAGCAAAAAAACCCATGACACCTTGTTTAATAAATTGTAGGGTGCACTGATTTTTACACTTAAATGAGGATACTTTTATATACAAATGACGATGCATCTTACAACTGAGGGAATTTTGTAATTATTTGGAAATGTTTTTGTGTTTTTTCCCCTTTAGAAGTACATTTTATAAAGTATATTTTATTTTTTCCAGATTTATTATATAGTTGACCTATATATAACAAAAAAGGTGTATGTTTGTATTGTTGATGTCTTAGGTTTCGTTACACACAACAATCATCTTTTATGTAGACGTTATCTATAAATCATGTAATGATAAGAATTGGGAAAATACTAGAACCATAACCACTTGCCAAAACACCAAGTCAATGCTGCTGGTTAGTAAGTACTCTAACATTTTGAAGAATACTGCCATTCAAATCAATTTTATTTCTCTCTTTTATGATGGCGTGATGGCCTACCTGAAAATGGAAAAAGAAATTCACATTGACTATCTAGTCATAAATGAAAATCTTGACAGTTTCCAGTATATTTTTACCATAAGAATTTTAGGAAATTGAGTTCATACACATTGAAAGATATTCTTGCAGAGTTCCATTAATAGCCCAAGGATGATTTTTGTAGGTAATATCATTAGCCTGGAACAATGCTGCATTTTATTTAGTAAATGGGATGAAAACCATACAAGAGATACTGATGAATGACATCAATATGGGATAAATTGGTGGCATTAAGAGAATACAAGATTCTAAATTTTAGATTATAAATAATTTTAGATTATAAATAAGATTTTATAGAAATCTTTTATAGAAATAAAAGATTATGAACTGTGGATGGTTTTATCGAACACATCAATAGATATATAGTATGTTGAACTATAGAGTTATTTATGTAAAGAATTAAGCCTTCGCATTAGTACCCCTCAGGGGGAAAATTGGGCAGCACTTCTCAGAAAAATTAAAGAAATTGAAATTGTTTAGCTCTTCTCCCATTCCTGTTAACAGAGAGTAAGAACAAATGAATATCAATGAGAGCGGGAAATACACAGGCTGGTTGTTATGATAGTACAGAAAGGAAAGGAGCATCTTTTCTTGGAAATTTTGAATGCAGTTTATAATTGTATCTGATGATAATGGTATAATAGTCTCCACAGAGTAAACACTCCAGGAATCTCTAATGCCTGCCTGAAACTGCAGATAGTACCAAACACTATATGTACTATGTTTCTCCTATGATAAAGTTTAATTTATGTATTAAGCATAGCATGAGATTAACAACACGAATAAAATAGAACAGTTATAACAACATACTGTAATAAAAGTTATGTGAATGTGATTTCTCTCTCAAAATGTCTTATCGTCCTGTTATTCACTCGTGCTTGTGATGATATGAGAGAATAAAGTGCATGGATGATGGGACGGAGGGAGGTGAATGCTACAGGTACTGTGACATAGTTTCAGCTACTTGTGACTCTCTGACGATATGTACAAGGAGAACCATCTGCCTCCAGACGACAGTTGACAAGGGACCACTTAAATCACAGAAAGTACAGAAAGTGAAACTTTTGTGTGAACTCATTTGGTAAAGATGTATTGCACATCTTCCATAGCCAAGGCTAATGTGTTGTGCTGATTCCCATTTGAATACAAGAGACTATACCAGGGAATAGATATAAGGTGTCCCTCCTACTTCTGGGACTTTCATGGAAGTAGTTGGCAGGCTAAGTGAAACTTCTCAAGAAATGGCAAACCTAAATGATATTCTTTCATGGGGGGTAATGTACCAAGATGTTATATGGAGAACAAGAATAGAAAGACTCTATAAACTTAGTCATCCTTTGATGTCAATTACGCTGACCTTCATATCAAGTATCTTGAATATTCCTCAAGAAATGTCAGGAGAAGCAAGAGAAGGTTAGCAATGCTCTCATATTTTCTTTGTCATTATTTACAGTGTATTATGTACACAGTGTAATCCGTCAGCCAACTTTAATTTCATAAGCTATTCATTGTGTTTAAACAGTGCCTTTCGTATATTAAATATTTATGGCAGTCTTTGAGAAGAATACATTAAAATGGCAGATGGGGGTCATTTTAAACATTTCCTTGATTGAAAGAAAGGGACCCCCTTGTGAATTTATAGTCAGCTTTCAAAGAAAGTTCACAATGTCTGATAATAACCCAAGGAGGCAAGAATTCCACCAATTCCCAGCACTGTAATTTTCAAAAAAGCAGTGGCTGCAAACAATCTTCATGCTTCAGCACCTCCCATTTTAAAACTGTTTGCAAGGGCACTGAAGAATGGTGAACAAAAACATTTACAGTTGTATTGCCTATTAATAATTCAGTAGGAGTACACCATTTTTGCATTAATATTACCTTTTCATCGATTTTTAACCAGTAGCAGAAGTAAAGAGAAAAATCAAATTTTTGACCTGTGTTGGATAGGAAGATATATCCTAGACTCTGGAGTCCTAAAACTTGGAAGCTACATTGGAAATCACATCCTAGGTGTCCTGAAGAAGGGATGTTTTTGTTTGGTTTCCTGATTGCCGTTTGACTTGATAACTAATAAGCCTGAATCTAGAAACAATTAGCAATTTTTTCCCCTCAGAATGGTATCTTCTAGTTAAACTTAGAACATTAGTTACATTATCTTCTTTGGTAGTCATCATAAAAGCTACTCTCTTAAATAAATAGTACTCTCTTTTCCTGAATATAAAAATAAATCTGCGAATTTTTATTTTATTTTTATTTTGTTTTATTTTATTAAAGATTTTATTTATTTATTCATGAGAGACACAGAGAGCGAGAGAGGCAGAGACACAGGCAGAGGGAAAAACAGGCTCCATGCAGGGAGCCGGATGTCGGACTCAATCCCACGACTCCAGCATCACGCCCTGAGCCGAAGGCAGGTGCTAAACCGCTGAGCCAGCCACCCAGGGATCCCCTGCAAAATTGTATTAAATTCCTGGAAGATCAATTATTAATCTTCATTGTATCATTTGACTATTGAGAGTTGAGATGCTTCTTTTCTAACCGACTGGTTTGTTTGTTTTTTGCTTATTTTTGTAGCAGGCATAGCATGGGCTGATTCACTATTTTTATTTTTAATTTTTGCTGGCAGACACCAACCCTGAAGTTCTGCCCCTATTTCCACCTCAGAGGTCAGTGGCAGGTGTTCTCCCCCACTGGTAGACAGACCATGGAAGGCCCCTGCACATCATCCAAGAACCAATTCATGTCATTGTTTACTCTTCAGACTTCAAGAATATAAGGAAAAAGGGCTTAGATTTGACATGTTTTTTTTTTTTCAGAGTGCCAGTTCCTGGTTTATGATTTTAGTACTTGTTTAAATACTATGAAACTGTATTTTCTTTTTTCCTTTTAATTTTGACTCATCATCATAAAGTTGATTTAGAAGAAAATTTCTATATCGAGTTAATTTGGATTTTCTAAATCAAAAGTGCAAGTGATTTCTGGACTTCTTTCTTGACAAAAAGTGCCTAGAAAAGCTGCATTAAAACAACAAATCTAATTTTTAAAACACTTAATGAGTTAAAAAGCAGAGTCAAACCAAACTAATGAAAGCTATTTAGGAGAAGTCAGTTGAAGTGGTTTTAAGCATTTATTTCATTGCTTTTTTAACTCCTTGACTGTTAACACTATAAATGTGAATCTGAGAAAAATTAACTTGTTTTTGAACTCTATAAAAAGTATTTTTTTCTTTTAATTAACTTTATTGTTTTTAAAGCCCTGTATCAAGCTCTATTTCTGTGCTTGGGTAGTTCCCATTTGCAAATAGGGCAATTTCTGCATATAGGTCTGAACAGGCTATGCCACAATTATCCTTTTTATTGTAACTTTACTGTCAAAGAAGTAGTTTTCTTCTCCAAATGGAAATTCCAGAGTAACTCAAATGTCTTAGTAAACATATTGTCATTTCCAATTTCCAAAGGCAATGGCCCCTGGTCCAGCAACCAAAACCTGTGTTGAGACCTGAAATGGGTCCATATCCCCTCATTACTGGGGTACCTCACATAATAATAACAGTTGCTAGAATTTGTTGTTCACTCTGTGCCTGGTGAATGGGAATTATTCTGTTTGGATTATCTCATTTAATCTTTATATCAACCCTGTGAGGTGTGTGTATAATTTTCTTCATCTCACCATTGAGGAAATCTAAGCTCCAACACATGTAGTTAATTAACTTACCCAAGGCTACCTAGCTAGTAAACAGTAGAGCTGGAATTCTAACCCAGGCTGACTCTAAAGCTTACTGTAACATGAGTCACTGTGCTATACCAATACAAGGGATATATATTTATTGAGATATATGTAATTCTTCTCTAGTTATAACTCATTTTTTAAAAAAGATTTATCAGAGAGAGAGAAAGCAGGAAGAGGCGGAGGGGGAAAGAATCTCAAGCAGACCCACTCCTGAGCATGGAGCTCCACGATATCATGACCAAGAGCCAGATGCTCAAGATCTGAGCCACCCAGGTGTCTCCCCCACAACCCCTCTCCCCCGACCCGTTAAAGCTCATTTCGAAGCCACTTTAGCTTTAACTACTGCGTACAGCTTCATTTGAAGTTCACAAATAAAGGAGTAAAAATTCAGAGTCTTCTGGGGATTGATTTTACAGTATAGATTGTCTCCATGTATTTAATAGTCATCTCAAACATTGAGTTCTTTCTCCGTGCTTCAGTATTCACATTAACCATAGAATCTTCTCTCACTGTGTCATGTATGTAGCTCTTCCATTTCTGTGCTTCTTGCAACTGTTATTGAATGCATGGGAACACACAGACCATTTGCAGGTTCTTTTTAAGAATCTAGAGCCTGGGTCACCGGGGGGCCTAATCCATTGAGCGTCCAGCTCCTGATTTCTGTTCAGGTCATAATCCTCCGGGTCCTGAGATTGAGCCCCGCATTAGCTTCTGAGCTCAGTGCAGATTCCCCCCACTTGCATGTTCTGTCTCTCAAATAAGTAAATAAAAGCTTTTTTAAAAATCTGTAGCTTGTACTCCTTTTGGGGATTAATAATTGGGAAGTATGAAATCATAGCGTGAGTGTCAACTAAATTCAAGGAGGGAGTTTTAAAAGTCTTGTGAAGGTGTGAAATCTTTTTTTTTCTTTTTTAAGATTGTGTAACTAAATATATTTACGTTGTTGCTATATACTCTTATGAGCCCTAATCTCGAATTTCTCTAAGTGTGGTATCAGGATCGCCAGGGTACATAGTCTTGGACATCTCAGACATCTCAGACCTACTTCATTAGAATCTTGCCCACCTTTCTTCCTTGAATTTTTAACATGCCTTTGGGGATTCTTAAACACAGTAATATTAGAGACCTATTTTCTTGTCAATTTTGTTTGTATTTAAGCAGAAGCTGAAGAACCTCTGGTTTGGGTGAAAATGAAATTGCAGAGGGATTCTTGGTGCCTTGTGAGCCCTAAAGGAAGCCTCCATAGATTGTAAATTGAGTTGATGAAACACCATCCTTAACAAATGAGAGTTTTTCAGTGGCTCTAAGTAGAATGAGGCTGGATTCCCCTAACTCCAAATTCCAATCTTGAGGACTCTCACTTCTTTGAGAACCTAATTTCCCTACCAATACTAAAAATGTTCCCTTAAAAATGATGGGAGAGTATTTTTACTTAATTCCAAAGAGACCACTTCTTCTGATGAATTCTTGTGATCTTTTTAGGAGCTCCTCTTAGGGGAACCCAGCCAACAGTGTTAACTTTTATTATATATACACTTGCTATGAGCCAGACCCTCTACTAGATATTTTTTGTGTTACTGGATTCAAATTATTATTGAATTTAACAGTTATGTGAAAGGGTTATTATTTATCCTCAGGTCAACTTGCCCAAAGACATTGAGTCAGAGGAGGGAGGAATCAAACCTTTGTTGGCTGAATTCAAAACTGTATAAATGGAAGACCATGCTTCCCACACTAAATCACAAAAAAAAAAAAAAAAAAACCCATCCCATGAAGCTACCATCTTTCCAAACTTATAATTAGCAGAGTAGCACTGATTGAAAGGACTTTCTTCATCTATACTGAAAGAGGGTCTTCTCCTTTCTGCACTTACATATTGACCTTACCCAGGAGAATATAGTACCATTTGCCTTGGGGCAATAAGATAATTGTTTGGTCTTTCCTTCTGGCTCTTAGAGGATTAGAATAAACAAAGGTGATGTTTATGTCAACAATATTATTTAGCCAAAAGGTGACACTGTCAGTGTGAAGGAACCTTGATGCTAGTTGACTCTAAGAAAGTGATGAGATATTTATGAACTAAAACTGGAGACTCAAAATTAAGAATGCCTCTGTAACTGTAACTTTAGCACATTTGCCTGAATGTTATAATGTATTCACTGTAAAGTCTAGAAGCCTTATAAATATATGACTGGCAGTTGCCTCAGGCAGAAATCTTTTACTGATGCAATGAGATAAAAGTAATTAAGCTACATGTAGACTGATGGGTAATTAAATCCATGTGAAGCATTTTGTAACTAATTGCTATGTTCTAATCACAGATTGCTTTCTATTTGTCAAGGTAAGTGTATATAATTACACAGACCTTATTTTCTTTAATCTGAAATCATCCCAGTTGGGTGAATATTTTTAAGCACTCTGAGTCTTAGAATATTTGGTACATTTCTTGCAAAAAGGTAATTTGCATATTTTATAATTTGAGGGCCTTTTATAGTAAAATAACTTTTAGTGTCACAGCAATTCTGTGGTCAGTAACAATTTCTACAATCTAGATTCATTGTTCAATTTTTAATATATTTTTTTTAAATAGTAAGGCCAGTTTGTTATTTACTGAATGCCAGTAATGTTCAGGGCATTATATGTACTGTGGTACTAATCACAGTATTTTGAAAAGACCAAGGATCAATAAATGGATTTAAAATAGATTATTTCAAATGACTCTGGTAAAAGAAATAAGTAGCTTTGGGGATGGGAGAGTCTCTGTATGGGAAAGCAGCACGGGCTGATAGGACTGTAAACTACTCGGCACATCATAGCACAGGTATCATGAGGCCATTCCTGAAATCAGGCCTGAAGGGGATTTCATCTCTTGTGAGAATTTTGGATGTAGACACCTACTCAAACTTTGTCGTTGTTTTAATACAAGTTGCCTTTGCTGCTGCATGACACTAGACAATGTGCTTATGGGACACAGGACCTGTGTCTTAATCATCCTCGTATTCTAGGTATGGTGCCTGGCAAATGGATCTCACTCGGTTAACATTTGTAGAATTATTATGAGTACTGTACTGGCTGAGAGGAAATCCATAATCATTTTCTACCTTCTCTACTTGAATAGATCTTTAAGGTATAAAGTCATTGCATTAAAAAAAAAAAAACCTGTATTTAATTCACTTTTTATATGTACTTTTTTATTAGATTAACTGTATACCATCTTTTTTTTTTTGCTAATGACTTTTAATAGCCTTGTGATTTGTAATGAATATTCTTTACCTTTAGTCTTCTCTAAGTGATAACTATTATGAGAAGTATGGTTTCCTAAGGCTACATTATATTAGTTGGTTTGTTTGTTTTTACATTATATTTGTTAGAGAGCCAGACCCTTTCCCCCCTAGTTCATCCTTCTATCTTTCCTCCAGCTGTTAAAGCTGTCCTATATGGTTTGCATACTCCTGTATGAAATCTTTAAGCTGTGCACCAGACCTTCTTCCTTACCCTCTAACCTGGAAGAGCTTGTTGGCAACCTGCCAGTGATTTGTCTTTTTCAGCTACAAATGCCATGTTGATTACTTTATACCACTGTACCTCATCACATAGTTTCTTTTTGCATTAGTGCATGTATATGTCTCACAATAAATACAGGTGTAATATGTCTTATCTTCGTTTCGTCTGAGTTTCATACCTCAAGAGTATAGAATATTCTTTGCCATTGCTAAGGCTTTTCATATATAGGCTTTTGTCTTGGTAACCAATTCTTTGCCTAAATGTTCTTCCTTTTTAACTTTTACTTTGAAATATAGACTTATGAGTGTTGCAGATCAGTACAGAGAGTTAGCATTTACCCTCATCCACTGTGCTCAAATGTGAATTTTCTTCCATGACCCTCGTACAGTGATCAATACCAGGAGACTAACATTGATAAAGTACTGCTATGTAATCTGCAGATGCTATTCAAATGTTACCCCATTGTCCCACTAAATTCCTTTTTCTTGTCCAGCATCCAGTTGAAGACCATCTGATGTGTAGTTATACTATGTCCCCTAGTCTCGCAGCCTGCCATCTGGGTCTACCTTGTCCTTCTTGGTCTTTCATAGCACTGATATTTTTGAACGGTGTGTACTAGCCATTTATTTTACAGAACCTCTCTCAATTTGAGTTTGTGTGATACTTTTGCATGATTAAATTCAGATTATGTATTTTTGGCAAGAGTACCACTTGAACTGATGATGTTGGGCACTCTTCAGGTCATCCAAGTACATCATGTTGAGATGCCTCATTACAGGTGGGGTTCATTTTTATCACTCAGTTAAGATGATGTCTGTCACATTTCTCCCCTATGAAGTTCATTATTTTTCTCAGTAAGTACCTTACAGAGATAAACTTCAAGACTATGTATGCAGTTTCCTTAGTTTCTCTTCAACTAATGCCAACCAACTTTAACATGCATTCTTGCCTCCAATGATTATTGCTGTGTTGTTTGCCAAATGGTGACTTTCCTATCTTTCCTCTTATATTTAGTAATTGGAATTATATTATCAGAAAGATCTATGCTTTTTCCTTTATTTATTTATGTAAGTGTGGACTCATAGATATTTATTCTGTGCTTCAAATTCTATTACTATCATTATTTATATTATTGCTCAAATTGTCCCAGATTGGCCATTTGGCAGTGTCTCAGACAGAGTGCTCTGTTGCAGGAGATACATCAGTGAACAAAACAGATGAAAATCTGTCTTATTGTAGCTTTCATTCTAGTTGGCAGTGAGGGGGAGAGACAATATACAATAAACATAATTAGAAATAAATTATATAGTATGTTAGAACGAGATACGTCTCTCCTTTTTTCCTTTTGCCTGCTCTGCCTTCCTGCTATATTCACTGAGAAATTTTCTCTGCATGGATACTGTTGGACATCTTTAAAATAAATAGTGAATGAAAGAGACCCTCTCAGGAACCTCACCTTCATCCATAACCAGCTGAAGTCACATGAAGTAACACAAAAGAATGAGGGAATTTCCAACTGAGAATAATTTCTTTTTCACAAGAGTTTTGTAGAATATTTAAATGAACTCAGGTTTGAAGTATAAAAATGGTGTTTCCTGGAAGAGGTTGTCAAACTTGGTAGAGGTAAATTAAAGCATTTAAAAAACTTAACCAATATCCTTTAAAAAATAACAATAATTTTGCTGTAATGGGCTGAATTTGAGCCAGTGCAATTACCGCAAGTACTCTGTTTTCTTTTTAAATCATTTCTCCCTGGTTAGACAATACCACAGTAAGATGTTGTGGGAATAGAGGGAAATGTGGAGAGTTTCCTTGTAACGGTTTCATGGAAGGCTACTGGAGTGTAGTAAATATTAGCTTTTATTAAGTTGGTATGAGTGATTTGGTGATGATATTAACAGTTTTCCTCAGAGGAAAGAGTTGTGTAAATCAGACTTGGAAATTACAAGCTTTTCAAAAGTTTCCTATTCAATTCAGTCTTGACTAACAATAGATGAGTCACATATTTTACCCATTTTCTTCATTTGTTTTTCTCTAAAGTTATAAGATAAATAATGGTTTACAATTGGAGGCAAATTGTAGATCTTTGAATGTATCATGATTGGGAATGCTATATGCAGTAAAAACTACATTATTGAATATATATTTTGGTGGTGAGAATTAAAGATTCAAGTTTTTTGTGTGTTAATTTTTGAAGTAGGCTCCACACTGAGTGTGGAGCCCAGTGAGGGGCTTGAACTCAGGATCCTGAGATCAAGATGTGAGCTGAGATCAGGAGTCAGACAATTAACTAACAGACTTGCCCAGGCACCCCTAAGTATAGTTTTAAATAGACTAATGATCTTGGTATTGGTTTTAATATTGTGAACTATATAAAATGTACGAGTCAAAGATGACTTTAACATGATAACACAAAATGGTAGAATTGAGAGCTTAATGGCATATTTTATTTATTAATTCTAATATTTGGAGTTTTCATAAAATACAGCAACACAATCAAGGAGACAGAAACAAGCATAAGTAAATGAAATATAAAATATATAACGTATAACATTTTATATCTATCAGGTATTCAACTGAAGAATTTTTAGTTTCTCTTGATTATTTAGAAGAAAGTATAATTTATTAATAAAGTTCATATTCTTTCATTTCTGCATTGTAGACAATTCTATTGTCTATATAACAGTGCTGTCCAATCAAAATGTAATGTGAGCCATGTATATAATTTAAAGCTTTCTAGTAGCCATGTTAGAAAAGTAGAAAGATACAGGTGAATTTAGAAGATACTTTAATTAATCCAGTGTATGCATATGCAATTATTTCAACTTATAATGAATATTAAAATTCTTTATATTTACATTCCTTTTTCACAGAATCTTCAGCATTTGTATACATACAGCAAGAGTCAGTCTGGACTAATTATATTTTGAGCTCTCAATAGCCACAGTTGGCTGATGGCTACCATAGTAGATAGTGCAGGCTTATACTCTGAATGCATCTCATTATGTTATTTATGCATTGTTTTGGTTTTCTTCAGTCATTTCTTATTTCTAACGCTACAAAGCTTTCTTTCTTTTGAGATTTTAGTTGGTACTTGTCACGTTGCCATAATTATAGTCAAAGTTGTATAGAGGTTGTCTTTCAGTCACTTAATTGGCATAAAAAATATTACATTCAAGTTGCTTCCTTGGAAGTTAAGAGATTAATTCTTATCCATGTTCTGCTACTAGTTATTATATAACTTTGGGCAAGTCCACTTCATCTTTCTGATCTTCAGAGTCTTTGTTTATAAAGTGAAATTGATAGTCTTGCATTTTCTAACTAGACAACTATGATTTTTACAATTATCTTTGTTTGTTATTCAAATACATTGATTAATTATCCTACTATGTATTGTGCTAGGCATAGTATCCAAAACAGAAAAGATCTAGTGGGATCTGTTTTTAGTGAATTATGGTGAGTGGCCAGTTGATAGATAATGAAGAGAAAAAGTGACCTTAATTCACTCTCAAGTATAGAATTATTAAAGTCTTAATATCATACCTGGATACAAATTGGAGAGCCCTGAATGGAATAACTGGGGCAAGGGAAAACGATGAGGTCATTGGAGCTATTGGTTTGTTGTTCTCAGTGTCACCAAACAACTGTATTTTATTTTTCTTTGAAAAGTGGAATTACTGATGGTAAGAAATTAACATTGTTTTACCCCTGTGTGGTAGTTATTTTTAAATGGCATTCACATTTTTCCCTTTGGCTATAGGACAGTTAACATTCTATTTTTAAATACTGAATATTAGCTGTCTAGATTAGCCTCACATAGCAGAATTTAATAAAGGTCATTGCACTTAATTATGCTTATAGAACTACTTAAATTAAAAAGCCTTGACTTCACTGGTTGATTTGGCTTCTTTCAAGTGTTTTATGAAATAGAGAAAGGTGGACTTTACTAATATTTATTGAATCACAGGGACTATTACTTGTCATTCACATTTTAAAGTATTAAACATTTCCAAAATAGAGAAAAATAACATAATTAGTTAGAAGTTGAGACAGTTAAAAAATTACTAGCTGTAGCAAATTTTAACATTTTATCATATTCAATTCAGACTTTTAAAAAAATAATTAAAGATAATATTGAAGCCTCCTGTGTGTATCTTTCCATGATTCCATCAATAGTTCATTATAATTCCCATCAGTTTTTCTTTCTTCTTTTCCTATCTTCTTCTGGATTGAGTATTGTGATCCCATTTTATCTCCACTAATGCCTTGTAAGATACACCTCTGACTGATTGTGGGTTGCTCAAGGGTTCAAATATACATATTTAACTTATCACAGTCAACCTTTAAATAATATGACGCTCTCATTTAGAGCATAAGAGCCGTATAATAATTGTATACTTCTGGGCCCTTTCTCCAGCCAGTGGCTGTGGCCTGTGACCCCACCGCCCTCTCTGGAGTAAGGCATCTTAGCCTCAGCACTGTTGACATTTGGGGCCAGATGATCCTTCACTGTGGGGCTGTCCTGTGCGCTGGGGGGTGGGTGTGTAGCAGCGTCCCTGGCCTCTACCCACTGGCTGCCAGTAGCACCTTGGTCTGAGCAGTGACAACCAAAACCATCCTCAGATACTGCCACATGTCCCCTGTTGGGACCCCAACTTGAGAACTAGTGATCTGTAGGAAATTTTGGTTACAAACCAACCAGCCTCTCTCTTAGATCAGCCAGTTTGGAGCTACTAGAGTCCGGTCAGCTGGAATCTGTGGATCCTGAATGAAGTTCTAAAAATTACCAATTTTGGGGATCCGTGGGTGGCTCACTAAAGTGCCTGCCTTTGGCCCGGGGCGCGATCCTGGAGTCCCGGGATCGAGTACCGTGTCGGGCTCCTGGCATGGAGCCTGCTTCTCCTTCTGTCTGTTTCTCTGCTTCTCTCTCTCTCTCTCTCTGCCTATCATGAATAAATAAATAAAATATTAAAAAAATAATAATTGTATACTTCTGTTTCTTCCTTCCATTTTTTTGTATTATTGTCTCTTTTTTTTTTTGCATATAGACTCAACAATATTTTGCTTTAAACAGTCAAATATATCTTGAACTGATAAAAAGTGAGAAAAATAGCTTTTATGTATACTCTCAGATTTACCAGTTTCTGGTACTGTTCTTTCCTTTGTGTATGTTCCGGTGCTTCTCTTTCCATCTGGAATTGTTTCTTTTCTGCTTAAAGATCTTTTTTTTCTTTTTTTTTTTTTCTGCGTGCCTGGGTAGCTCAGTGGTTGAGCGTCTGCCTTTGGCTCAGGTCGTGATCCTGGGGTCTGGGGATCGAGTCCTGCATCAGGCTCTTAGTGAGGAGCCTGCCTCTTCCTCTGTGTATCTGCCTCTCTCTCTCTCTCCCTCTCCCCCCCGCCCCTGTCTCTCATGAATAAATAAACAAAATCTTTAAAAAAAAAAAAAAAGATTTTTTTTCTTACTCTTTAGACTAATGGTCTGCTGGCAATGAATTCTCTCAACTTTATTTGTCTGCAGTCTTTATTTTGCCCTCATACTAACAGGTATTTTTAAATTTTCATTAAACACAAAATACTAGGGCAGTTTTTCAGTGTTTTGAGGCTATCTCTCCATCACATTCTGGTTTGCACAGTTGCTGACAAGAAGTTTTATTGTCATGTATTTGTGCCTGTGCCTCTGCATGTCTTCCTTACCTCCTTCACTCCCAATAGCTTTTATATTTTTCTCTTCATTACTCTTTTTTTAAAAAAAGCAATTTGTTTATAATACACTAGTGTGCTTCTCTTTATTTTTCTGAAGTTGATTGAGCTACTTGAATTTGTGGTCTATACTTTTACACAAATTTAGAAATCATCCAGCCATTATTTCAGGGAATCTATTTATGCGTGTGTTACTTGGTTTGGTGGTGTTCTGCTCTGTTCATTCTTATTCTCTGTTCTTTCTCTCGCTTCATTTTGGATAGTTTATGTCACTAGGTCTTCAACTTAATCTCTAGAAGTTTCAATAGGGTCTTTTTCTAATACCTTCTATTTCTTTTCTCATCATATTCATATTTTCTGAGTACATGAACCACATTTACAACAGCTTTTTTAGTGTCCTTGTCTGCTAATTTCATCATTTCTGTCATTCATGACTCTTTTCCTATTGATTGGTGTTTCTCCTGATTATAGTCAGTGTTTCCTTTCCTGTCTGCATGTCTGATAATTTTTGTTTGGATGCTAGGCATTTTATTTGTATTTTTTTTTAAATATTTATTTATTCATGAGAGACACAGAGAGAGGCAGAGATGCAGGCAGAGGGAGAAGCAGACTCCATGCAGGGAGCCCAATGTGGGACCCGATCCTGGGTCTCCAGGATCACGCCCTGGGCCGAAGGCAGCACCAAACCGCTGAGCCACCTGGGCTGCCCTGCTAGGCATTTTAAATTTCATGTTGTTAAACATTGGATTTTGTTTTCCTTTAAAGGGTTTTGGACTTTGTTCTTTCATGGAGTTAAGTTACGTGAAATTATGTTGATCTTTTGAGGCTTTCTTTTAAGGTCTGTTAGTATAGGTCTAGAGCAGGTTTTAGTTTAACACAAATTTTTCTCAAACATTAAGGCAAATAGCCTTTTAAGGACTCCATCCAGTCAGATGTGTACTCTAAGATCTTTCTGTTGGCTTATAGGAACACAAATCATCCTTGGTCCTGCATGACTTCTAGTACTTGTGTGGCCTACTGCTTTGCTGTGATTCTTTCCCCGGCCTTAGGATTTAGTTTCCTCTTGTGGATGTCCAGATAATACTCAGACACACTAACTTCAGGGAAGCCCTCTGCTGATCTTTGGAGCTCCATCTCTGTGCAACTCTTTCGTCTGTAATATTTAAACCTGTGTACAACTGTAGCTTTCTGAGTTTCAGTCTCTTTTCAGCTAGCAAGATCACTGGACTCTGTTTGCTTTTCCCTTTTCTGCACCGTGGCCTAGAAAAATGCCTTCAGGAAATAGGATGGGTAATCATAGGACTCACCTTGTTAGCTTCTTTCAAAAATCACAGTCCTGCACTGCCTGTTATTACTTGTCTGATGATTCTTATTTCATACACATTGTCAAATTTCCTAGCTGTTTATAGTATTGTGGCAGTTCCTGTAACAGTTAATCCTTCACATATAGAAATAGTCCTCACTGTATTTCCTTTTAATAAAAAAATTTGTGTTGTCATCAGGATGACCAGAGTCCACAATTTATACCAGGTATTATACATTCCTCCAGTGAAATACCCATTGGTAGAAATAATTTTGACTAACATAGCTTGGTCAAGTTATAGAGATGGTTATTGATATATATGCTATTTTACTATAATAGATGATAAAATCACCATTTATTAAATGTTTGTAGTGCTTTCTTAATAGAAATTCTAAATTGAAGAGGTAGCTGATCATTTTAAATCTTTGATATGTGGGGTATCTATCAGACCTTCCTATTCTGATGGTTCTTTTTTCCTTAAGACACAACTACCAGCATGTCTGTAGAACTTCCAAATGTTTAAATATTTTTTTTTGTCTTAGAGTTGGACCTTATTCTTTTATTATATAGGAACAGTGATCACCACCCCACCCCTACCCCATTTTTTACTTTTTATTCACCAGGAAAAAAAAAAAAATTCAGATCTCAATTACATCAAACCTAGAAATGTAGAAACCTACATCACATTTAAACACAAGAATATTTTAACCCACTTTTTGGTCAGTTGCCAAAGTGTAGTAGCTAAAAAGAGCCAAACTGACCTGAATTATGCTATTTATCAGTATAATTACTTGGTGTGTGGGTAATCGATTCTTGAGGGTGAGCCTATTTTTTTTTAATGAAGGAAAAATTCATTTTTCCTTTACTTTTTCCTGCCTCGTAAGAAAGGATTGTATTTTATGTATTCTTATTTGTCCTTCCTTTTGAAATTGTAGTAATGGTTCAAACTCTGAAGACTGTCTAAGTTTGTGGCAAATGTTGTTTGGTGGATGTCAACTTAAATGTTGTGAAATGAGAAGCTGGGGACTCCTTAGTAATATATAGGCCCTGTAGAAGGGAGAAAAACAAGAGAAGAAATAAAAGACTGGCACTACCTCCTTTCCCTCTGGGTGCTACCAACTAAATGGCATAAATATGTTACTGGTCTCAGACTCCTTTTACTTGTTTCTATTTAATTTTGTGAGTCTGATTTCAGGCATTTTGGTCCAGTATAATAAATTTTCCCTCCAAAAAAAGAGTGAGAATTTCTTTTAGCCAGACTGGACATTGACATTATCTGTTACTCCTTTTCCTGTTTCTTCTTATATACCAAGTATAGTGAATTTGAGAATTCTGAAATGGCACCGAATATTCATGAGCTTAAACACGAAAATATCTTAAAACATGGAGTTATTGAGAGCTTTCACTAGCAAGTATAATATACAACTTGCATATTCATTGCCTATGACAGTGAATAGGTTATCAACATGTAATGTTTGTTCCTTTAGCTCTGCTCTATGATCTTAAACCTCTTAACAACTTACACCACCACTGGCTCCCATCTTATAATTCTTTTTCACCACAAATACCTCTCTTCCACCACTTCACCCCACCCATACTGACCTCCTTGTGGTTGCTTGGGAACAATAAACATGCTGATGCTGGATCTTATATTCCCTCTGCTGCAAGCATTCTTCCTTCAGCTGAATGCACATGGTGTACTTACTGCCTTGGTTCATTCAGGTTTCATGTCATCCTAAGTCTTCCTCGACTACTTCTTGTCAAAAACAACAGCGTCCTGACCCAACCACTTTATCACTCATTCTTTATCCTACTTTTAAACATTTTAAAGCACTTACTTACACCTGATAAAATATTATTCATCTTTTATTTTATTGTATCTCTCATGTGAACAAATTTCATTAAGATCTTACGGGATCCCTGGGTGGCGCAGCGGTTTAGAGCCTGCCTTTGGCCCAGGGCACAGTCCTGGAGACCCGGGATTGAGTCCCACGTCGGGCTCCCAGTACATGGAGCCTGCTTCTCCCTCTGCCTGTGTCTCTGTCTCTGTCTCTGTCTCTGTCTCTCTCTCTCTCTCTCTCTCTGTGACTATCATAAATAAATTTAAAAAAATTAAAAAAAAAAAGATCTTACACAGTTGGGCACCTGGGTGGCTCAGTGGTTGAGCATCTACCCTCGGCTCAGGTCATGATCCTGGGGTCTTGGGATCAAGGACTCCCCACAGGGAGCCTGCCTCCCTCTGCCTTTGTCTCTGTTGCTTTCTGCACATCTGTCATGAATAAATAAATAAAATATTTTTTTAAAAAAACAAGATCTTATACAATGTCCAGCACATTATACTACCCAACAAATACTTGCTAGATGAAGATTGAGCAATGAATAAATGAATGGACAGTGTTTTATTTGCATTAGGACACCTAAACTATCAACCTAGTATACCTCCAAAATGAATATAAGAATGTGATAGAAAATAGAAAGCTATATCTGCTGTTTAAGTACCTGAAATTACTCATTTATAAGTTTGATATCCAAAGTCCAATTTCCCCAATGATAACTACAGAATTTCAGGTCCTGTTTGTATAGGTGAACTACAGAATTTCAGGTCTGTGGTGGTGTTCACATTTGAGAAAGACCTTTAGGACCATAAAATATCAGTTCTAAAAATATTCTGTCCTTTTAAAATTTAAGTTTTGGGGACGCCTGGGTGGCTCAGCAGTTGAGCGTCTCCCTTCAGCTCAGGGCTCAATCCTGGGATCTGGCATCAAGTCCCGCATCGGACTCCCTGTAGGAAGCCTGCTTCTCCCTCTGCTGGTCTCTGCCTCACTCTGTGTGTGTCTCATGAATAAATAAATAAATCTTTTAAAAATAAATAAATAAGTAAAATTTAAGTTCTGTTTGTCCTTCGTTCTGTGGATTCATTCACCCAAATAATGCAAAATGGTTTGCTTCACACTCTAACCCATTCCTTAACTAGGTCTTGGAATCTAGAGGAATTTTTACCCATCACCACTATCAGTTGATACTAATTCCTTTCTGAGCACAAGATACTGTGTTGTAGGCATCGTGTTCTTCTTTTCCTCTTCCTACTTCCTTTTATATCTGTGTTGTTGGGACATCTTGGTGTTTTAAAGACCGTATATAACCTCTCTCCTTGTATCCCTCTAAAATACCATTCATCGACACTGATGTCTGTATCCTCTCTAGGAGTATTAGAAAAGCCCATATATGGGATAAAACACACTGTTTTATGGATTTTATAGGATTAAGAGGATAAACTTAATCTGCCTCATTGAGGCTTATTGCTGATTTTGGAGGCTAGGGAGTCAGATGCCTGGTTTTCTGTAAGTGTGTCATCCTTTTGTGGTGTTTAGTTTGTTTTTAACTTTCCATTATTTCCAGATTCTTGTAGGAGTATGAAAATAAACGGTATTCTTTCTGATTATGACCTTTCAAAAGAAATAAACAGGTTGCTTTTGCTTAGTGACAACACAATCAATTTATGTCAACAACTTCTTTTCTGTGTAGCACTGCAAATACTCTGTTAACTCTTCCTATTAAAGCAATAAAAAAGATAATTTTAAAATTTAATTGATCTATCTGAACTTACCTGTAAGTGGAAAATCGTACTTTTTTTTTTTTTAAATAAATTTTTATTTATTTATGATAGTCACACGCACAGAGAGAGAGAGAGAGAGGCAGAGACACAGGCAGAGGGAGAAGCAGGCTCCATGCAGGGAGCCCGACATGGGAGTCGATCCAGGGTCTCCAGGATCACGCCCTGGGCCAAAGGCAGGCGCCAAACCACTGCGCCACCCAGGGATCCCAGAAAATCGTACTTTTAAGTAAAAAAGAAAAAAAACAAAAAAACGAAAACAGTTTGTATTCACTTGCTGTGCTGTCCAGCTATCACTATAGATAATAGGCAAGACAGCTAATCTTCTGTAAAGTTTAAGAGGCCATGCAACACACTTGGCCACATTCAAGCTGCATTTCCATATTGTCTAAAGGAAATTTAATTTGGTATTTCCTCACTGCCTAATACAGAACCTAGTGTACTCCTGTGCACACACCCTATGTACTATGTATGTAGATGGAACCAGAATTTATTGAGTGTTTCCTATGTGCTATATGCAATGTAGTAGGTCCTAGGCATATATATATTAGCAAGGTTTTGTCAGGCACCTCTGCCGGTTGATGCCTACGTCCTATCAGAGGAAAGAAACAAACCACTAAGTATATAATGCACTGTGATACAAAATTTTGCACAAGATGCTTGGGAGCACAGGAGAACATCTGAATTAGTTTGGGTGGTCAAGAAAATTTCCCATAAGATTATATTCATTATGCAAAGACGAGTGGAAGACATTTTAGAAAGAGGGAACAGCATATGCTAAAGCACAGAGGCCTGAGCTGCAGGACTTGTACAAAGAAATACAAGTAATTCAGTTTTTTGGTTTTTTTTTTTTTAATGAACAAACTTTTAATATAGTTCAGTTATGTAAAATACTATACACTGTAAAAGGTCTAGAAAACTAGACCTTCAAGCCATTCTTTTTTTTTAAGATTTTATTTATTCATGAGAAACGCAGAGAGAGAGAGAGAGAGAGAGAGAGGCAGAGAAGCAGGCAGAGAGAGAAGCAGGCTCCATGCTGGGAGCCCGACGTGGGACTCGGGACTCGATCCTGGGTCTCCAGGAACACGCCCTGGGCTGAAGGCAGGCGCTAAACCACTGAGCCACCCAGGCTGCCCTCAAATCATGTTTTGAAAAAGCCATTAAGCTTAATTGAAAACCCAAGTGTAGAGTACAAAACAGCAGCAAGGGCCATGGTGATCCCACAGCATCTAGCTCCCAAGTCCTTCATGCAGGGCTATAGCCATAGTCAGTGGAGATGTCACACTGATGTGTTGTGTGGACACAGGCATGTCCAACCCAGGGATGGGGGTGCTGCATTGGGTCCCGTTGTCACCGGGGGATCCTTGAACTGGAACTGGAATACAGTGAGAGTGTTGTCCAATGTTGGCTTTGCCAAGAGTAGTGATTGTATTGTGATTATGAGGGAGAATGTTCTTGGTCTTAGAAGGTACATGCTGACATATACAGATCTGAAGTGCCACACTGTCTGCAACTAATTTTCAAGGAAAAACCAAACAAACAAACAAAAAATCATATGTGTTTGTCCATTTGGAGAGAGAGCAAGCAAAAGGGTGGGGAAAGAGAGAGAGCTCACAAATGTGGCAAAATTTTGTTGGGGAGTCTGAGTGAAGAAGGTATGGGCATTAGGTGTACAACTCTGGAAACTTTTTTGTAAATGAAACATTGTTCAAAGTAAAAAGAGAAAAAAAAAAACACCTTCATGTCTCTGATAACTGTTGTTAGCTCCCAAAAGTAGTATAAACAATGATATAGTTGAAGAATTAGGTAATTAATACTTGTCTTTGATGGTGGCCTATTAATTGGATCTTTTATTAGTGGTGCATATCGTTATTCTATGAAGAATAGCCATGGTTGGTCCTGTTATGATGGTATCCTTAATAATATTGTCATTTCAGGTTTTTTTTTTAAGTTGGAAAAAGTTTTTTATAAAACTCTTGAGCATCCAATGATAGGATTAGAAGGGCCCAAAGAAGTTATATTGTCTCACTATTAAGTGGATAGACTAATTAGATGGAGAGCTATGTATATTATTACTTAAAAACATCACCATTGAAGAAGTTTCTATGACTCTTCAAATGCCTAATCAGAGGGTCATATTTATTTGTGAATTTTCTAAGTTTTTTTTAAAAAAAAAAAAAGAACCCATAAAAATCTAATTAATATTCCCTTGTCACCCTTAAAAGAGAGCATCAGGAATGAAAAGCAGAGAATTGAATGCATATTAAATAAATACAATATAATGCATGTTTAATTCATATTCCTTATTGGCCTTTGAGGGAAATGGAGATTGAATGCCAGAATTGGGGAAGGAAGAGGGGCTAGGCCCCAGAGAAGGAAGGGAAGACAAGGCTAATGATGGGGAAACAAGACAGCAGGAGAAGGGGAGAATAAGCATGTTCTGAGGAAGAAAGACCTAGCAGATTTTGAGATGCCTTTTTTTTTTTTTAATTCTATGTCACAAATAAAGATTTTCTGGCTGTCTGGTGCTCCTTAACTTCCGATCCCATATAATCATTGTTTACAGTTTCCCTGTTTTTGTAATCCTCACTTCTAGAGACTCTACTCCCAGTGGAAACAGTGAAACACCTTAGTATGGTAGAAATTTTCCAAATGGTAAAAAGCAAGTCTGCTGGAGGGGGAAAAAAAAAAAAAAATCCCTTCTCTGATTAGCTGAAGTCAGTTTTCACCCACATGCTCCGTTTATTACAGTGAAGCCCCCACATAGGACAAGTTACAGTGAGTCATGATCTTTTGAAATTGAGTTTTGGCAAAGTTTGATTTTTCAAAAAAGGATTTTCTTTGTTGTGGGACTCTTTTATTTGAGGATATTATCTTTCTTTTATTGTTAACCTTTTATGTCTCCTCCTTTTTCTGTCTTCTGTCATCTCAGATTACTATGGAGCAGAGATCTGAATCCAGCTGTGGATGTGGTTCTGTTTCAGGGGGAAAAGCACTGTGTGTTTCAGCTTTAGGCTGATCCATAATTACTTGGATAAAATGGTAATGGGGTCTAATAACCAAACTTTTCAAAGGATTTTTCCCTGGCAAGGTGCATTTCATTTCTTCCTAGTGTTTGTTCTTCTTTTCACCGGAACGAATAACAGCAAAAGGATGAGAGATGATCTGATGAACCTAATGCTCATTAGGAAAGGCAACTGGAACAATTTCAGGAACACGAACAAAAACTCAGTTGGATGAACAGTTATAGGAAAAAGTAAAAATCTCTCCTCGAATGCTTATAAAAAACTAATTTCTGCCTCCCACTTTCCCACCTCCTGCCTTTTTTTTTTTTTTTTTTTTTTTTTTTTTTTTTTTTTGCAGCCCTGGGAGTTTTTACTGGGCATTCACTCCTCTTATCTCCACTCTTCCTGCCGGCATCTCTTTTTTATTTACGTGCATTTGTTTTCCTGACACATTTTCATCAACGTCCACGTTAGAGTGCAGACTGGGCCTATCTCATGTTGGCTGACATCATCCTTACTTGGAGCCAACCCCGCTCTCCTGACTCTCATTCTGGTTTCCAAGGTTGTGTTCCCCAGTACCCACCCCCTCTGCCTCTGCACTCCTGCTAGGGACGTCTGTGCAGTTCCCAGGCTGTCTGCTAATGTCCCCCTTGCCAGTGCCTGGATGACAGCCAGAGTTAGCTCCCAGAAGCTTAATGATGAATCCATGTCTGTCATGAGCTGGAATTGATGCAGGGCACATAGTAGGTAGGGGCTTAATAAATGTTTGATAGACCAATAAAGAAATGAATGTGCAAAGGAATATAGCTCATAACTGAAGTCCTTAAGGAATGAAGCTGTTTAGGCAAACCCTTCTGTCCATAAGTATCGCCAATTAAGTGTGCAGCTAGAAGCATGCCCGGGTCTCCATTAGTGATCACAGACTGGAGCATTCACTTTCCCTCGTGAATTCATATGCAAGCTGACCTGATAGGAACTGCTTGCACAGCCAATAATCACAAGACTTCCCGGAGAAAAGGATGTCAGGACAGGGTTTCTGCGTTTAGCTTCACCTTTATTAGGAAATGGCTTTCTCTATCCTGATGATTGGAAGGCTCAGAACTCCGTAGAATTCTGGAAATAGAACGCTGCAAAAATCTGACTTTCTCACGTTGATGAAGAGCATCATCAGCTTTGACAAATTCTGGATTGAATTGGCAAGGCACAATTCTCCGAAAGTCCAGGGATTTTCACATTTTGCGCATATTCTCTCATTTCATTGTGTTTTAAGCCAGGTTGCTATTATACAGAGCATTTTAGCGGCCTTGATCTTGGAGACATCAAGACCATTATTCCTGTTGTTGCTGATTTAGTGTTACAGCTGCTTCCTCTTTATGTGATTTAATTTGAAGTTTCAGCCCACCAGGGGGCTATTGGTCCCCACCTATGCAGCTTTAAGAGCTGGCTGCTGTTTTCTGCATGGATGTTATTTCCATTCCTATTCATAGTGATTTTTTTCCCCTTTCTATATTCATCGAGCAACAGCAAGGCACTGTTCCAGGAACTCGTTCTCTCTACATAAGGCGTAACATGGAACCATTTGGATGGAAAAATTATAAATTAAAATTATTCTGTTCATTTTAAAATATTCATATTGTGTTGCTCAAGTGCCAGTAACTGGAAAATCATGGATAATGTCCTGTTTTTATAACCTCTTTCAGAGTGTTTTAAAATCTGTATATGTTGTTACTTAGCCATCTCCTTTCCTGGAATGGATTTTGTGATAAGATTAAAAACAAACCAAAAAAATAAAATAAAATAAAAGTTGTAGGAGTCCAGTGTCTGATGGCATATGTAATATTAAAATAAAGATGATACCACTAATTGCCACCCTTCTTTTTAAAATAGAAAAATATTTACTCCATGTACAGAGAATATTTATACATCTGTCAGACTACAAAGGTAACCTATGAACATGGCAGACTGTTTCTTTTGACAAGAAAAGTTTTTATTAAATGATTAAAACTAAGCAAATGTTTATTGGTTTCTGGAACTACATATTTAATTTAAATAAGGAAAACCCATACATTCATAGCACTACTGATTTGCAAATGCTGAAAACATCTCCAACTTTTTAAATAGAGCTAGGTTTTTTTAATACCTCCTGTTCTCTCTGCTAAGTTATTGATTTTTTAATTTCAGAAAACTAAAATTTTATTTCTATCCTTGTATTTTCTGTGTTGTGTGGGTGTGTGTGAGGAGGTGCAGGTCTCCGAAAGATAGACAAATAGGGTAAAGTGAAGCATGTTGTTACATGGTTTGGCTGGTATTTGGTAAAGTAAATATATCTCTTATTCTAGAGGAAATAATAGTTATTGGAAATCTCAACTTCATGTACATTTTTCCCCCCTCTGTGGAATGCATCAGAGTGAGGATCCTTACTTTTCCTGCTTCTCTTTTCTATAAGTTTTTAAGTTTATATTCACATAAAAGCCATGTGTTTTATTTGTTGTCTCTCTTGGCTAGGAATATTTAAATGTATTTTTAAAATTCTTCTCTTCCATCAACTAAAGACAATTTAAAATTTGAAGATTCTTTCAAGAAATGTATACTTTTGGGTCAGGCTGTCATCTTTGTGGGCCTTGCGAGTGTGCTGACGTTCTGCTGAAGCAACAAATCACTTTTTTAGCATGAACAAATTTCACAGGGCTGTTTGATTGTTGGTCTTAGCTTTGTGTGAATCATTTGGCCTTTTAAAATAAGCTAATCCTTTAATCGAATATGCTTTCAGAAAGGTTCTGAAAACCTGGGTGGCTCTTGCTAACTCTGTTTTATTCAGTTCAGTTAAATGGTACTAGGTTATTCAGAAGTATTTCTTTTTGATTTTTGGAAGGATGTTATTGCAGGCCATAATATTTGAAGTCAGGATTCTTTATAACAATAACAACAAAACATACATACATTCTCCTGAAGTCTGATTGATGGAAAATAGGATGCAAGCTGTCAGTAAACAGGTTCTTTGACACAAATACTTAGTTTATACAGCAACCGACTTCTGTGAACGCAGCAGTACAGAGCACTCTATTCTTAATTGAATAAAGAAAACAAATTAGAATAGTTACTGCAGGAGAAATGGGTGCCTCATAATTAATAATTTGCAAGTTTAACCTTAACTACACTTGACATTTTTCTTTGGATTGGTGACAGACTGATTAGTGAGTTAACTCCTGATAGTCCCTATTCTGCAGAGTGACTGTTCCAAGGCTTGTGGTGCTTCATAAAATCGGTATTCATTGTGATGGGATTGTAGCTTTAGTCCTGATCAAAGTGCTGTGGAGGAAGCATGGTTGAACTGATTGGCTGTGAATGTTAATCACTCCATAGGACGCACTGATAATTTACAGCATTGTTGTAACTCTCTGGTGTTCATGAAATGAACTTAATAACCCAGTGCCACCATGGGATAAGCTGCTTTTTCTCTGCAATTGAATACCCAGACTGCCTGCATAATGGTGTTGAGTAATACTGCATTAAAAAGAGTGAGCAGCTGTATGATGAAGGAAACAGCTCTGCAACAGATTTGTTAATTATCTCCTTTGATTCACAGAGGGTGTTTGTGAGATATGGTTGACCAGTGAAGACACAGGGGCTTATGGCAGAGACATTGGCACCAATCTCCCTGCACTGCTGTGGAAACTGGTTGAAGTGATTCCTGAGGGAGCAATGCTAAGGCTTGGCATGACAAATCCACCCTATATTTTAGAGCATCTGGAGGTAAGGAAAAAAGCACCCCATTTCCCTGCTGACACAGATGTGAACCAATCCAGACAATGTGGCAGCCTCAGCATCATCACATGGTTATATTTAAAACTTACTTACTTACTTACTTACTTATTTATTTATTTATTTATTTATTTATTTATTTATTTATTTATTTATTTATTTTTGGTCCCACGTTACCAAGAATTAGTGGAGAATTTCAAATCATCTTCTTTGTCAGTCTGCACATCTTGTTTTTGCTTGCACTCCATTAATTAATGTTGCTTGGATTTTTCAGCACTTGCCATCTTGTCACAGTTCTTTGTTTCTTCTTTGCAGCACCTTAGACTCCCATTGCATAAATTTGCCTCGATTCCTCCACTTAGGACCCTGGTCTAGTCTAGTTCACGTGTGCCAAGACATTGCATTAATTTTGCAACCATACGTGAGCATGTTAACTGCTGTTAGCCCTGTCAGTGAGGATATTGGGCTGCAAGTTTGAGGATGTTTCACACCTCCTCCCTTTGTCTGGGGATAGTTAGGGGCAAAATGAGATCCCGGAGAGACAGAACTTGGTATTCTTTTCCTTGATTCTCTTGTGGTCACTGTGAAAACAAAGGGGTTGTGGTGATGGGAGATGCCTGGTCTTATTTGTATTCCTTCCCCAGGTCAGCTGCCTCCCCTCAAGGGGCTTACCATGAAACAAGAAAAACAGACACACGTACCAGTGTGATGTGATGACACATGCCACAGTGAATATAAGCAAGAAATCCAGACAGGCGAGCAACCATTTAAATGAAAAAAATGCATGCTGGGATCCATGACTCCTATTTGAGGAATAAAATAATTACATTGGACCTGTAGTCATGGATAAGAAATCTAATAACTGCTGTTGGAAAACCATGTGCAAAGTATAGAAATAAGTTGCTTATGTTTATATCAGTTATGTTCTTTGTAGTCAGTTTGTGCAGGAAAAAAAATTCCAAAATCTAAAAGCGAGTATAGTTGCTAAAATTTAGCGTGCAAATCCCATGAATCATCAACAATGCAAAGATTGTTTCTGCTAATTTGATCAGAAGCCTGTACTTGGAGTTGGGCAGAAAAGCCTCCCTACCATCAGCAATGTATTTTAGAAATTATGAAAACAGATTTGGTAGCAATCTGATTGGTAATTATAAATATACAGTGAAGAGATTGAGCAATTTCAGTTTTCACAGATTCCTTGCCAGATCTTTTTAGTAAAGATCTATGATTGATGAGTTAACTTTGGTACTTTGGACAGTGTGGGACAGTTAAGATTTGCCTTAAAAATAAGTTGCAGGTATGTCTGTTTATACATAATCCTTTGACCCAACACTTGAAAATAGCAAGTGTAAAAATAAAATATTCTAAGAGCTCTAGTAGTTTTCTGCGTTTGAAGTAAATGCACAAGGTATGCACCAGGCGATATGCTAGATACGTGGTTTGAAAAAACCTCATTGAGGATCAAGGAAGCCATAATAGCTAGAATCAGCACAGCTCAAGGTAGGGGGTGAATATAAGGGGGAAAATCATCATAGGCTCTGAGATGACTGAATAAAGTACCTCTTGGAATAAATTCAGCACTTCAATTAATTGCAAGGTTGCAGAAACGCATGCTACATTTATCGCAGATCCTACTGCTCAGTATCTAAAGTAGTTGACCTCCAAGTAGATACTCCAGGAAAGCTTCTAAAAATCAACAGAAGTTGCTAAACATAGCTTTACAGTTTACCTGGAAAAACACCAGGTGTTTGGTTCTCTGATTGTGGTTGGAGTGATAACAAGTTCTTACTGTCATGATGTTATCCTTCAACAATTCTTGCCATCAGATAATCTGTAATGGTGGCCTTCCCTCCTCCACTGTGGTCTTTTACAAGGCAGGGACCTTATCCTATCCATATCTGGATGGACCCTACCCAATGGTAGTTCCATAACTGAGGGAATAAAGAATGAAAAAAGGAAGGGCCTTCTTCAAAAAATAAATTATACAGCCCACTCAATAACCGTGAACTTTTAAGTCTTAAGAGTCTGGTCAGAAGAGGCCAAAGAAGACGACAGAGTAAATGAACTGCAGGGGTGAGAGTTTGCCCCAAAGAAAGCCACTCAGTCCCCTGCACTTGATAAGTGGGGAGCAATCCAGGCCTGCTGTACCACACCAGGGGAGAAGGCAATCCAAAGGAAGACAGAGCAAATGAAACAGGCAGACAGCTGTGTGCAAAAGTAAAAGACTCGCGCCATCAGACGGTAGGAGTTTGCAAAGTCTTCCTTTGACGCTTTGGCAAGACCTTTACACCTTGGCCTTGGCAGTTCTTTTCCTCCTCTGAGTGGAAGAGCCCAGAGCTTACAGTGTTCCCCAAACACATCAGTCATCTTGTCACAGGAAAGGGAACTGAGCTGCAGAGGCTCCCCTGGCTCCCCAGTGGAAGCAGGACATTAGGGAAGGGAGCCCAAACCTAGTGAGCCTCAGCCTGTACCCCTCAATACATTGCACGTAAGCTTATTCCTCTCACTAAGCTTCAGGCACTCGACTGAAATTACCTGATTTATCTAAAGAGTGCTAGAGAGAGTTCCCCAATGAGAAAAAAAGAAAACTGGAGAAAAAAAATCAAAACAGAACAAAAAGAACACCAGTGAATGACAGATGGTGATGTCTTCTAAAACTGTAGGGATAGAAGGCACCCACTCTTGAAATAACTACTCTGATACTTTAATACCCTCACAGAGGGGTTCCTCGAGAATTATATTGATAGGACCATGCCTTCTTAGGTTTCTGGAAGATGCCGCATGCATCAGACTTTAATTATAGAGCACTTTACTGCACTCTTTCTCTTCCCCTTTGTTCTGTTTACTTCACATTCACCTACCGCTCATGATCTTTCTTAAAAATCCTTTTACCAGCTTGCTTGCTTGCTTCCTTGTTCATGTATGTATATATGTATTTGAACAGTTTAAAGGGGAATTTTTTTTTTTGAGAGAGAGAGAGAGAATGAGAGAGAGAGAGAGAAAGAGAGCAGTGGGGAGCACAGAGGGAGAGAAAGAATCTCAAACAGGCTGATGCCCAGCACGGAGCCTGACACAATGATGCTCCATCTTGCAACCCTGAGATCATGACCTGAGCTGAAATCAAGAGTTAGACACTTAACCAACTGAGCCACCCAGGTGTCCAACAAAGGGGAAACCATTTAAAGGGAAATTTCAGAGTATCTGTCATATTTAAAAATACCATGTGGAAAAATAGATCCGTTGATACTACTTTTTATTAAATCTCCATAGGAACAGAAGATGCATATTTCAATTAACATAGGATGCACTTTTAAGGTTTTATCAAGAGTCTAGGGGCACCTGGCTGGCTCAGTCAATGGAGCATGTGATTCCTGATCTCGGGGTCATGAGTTCAAGCCCCACACTGGGCATAGAGCCTACTTTAAAAAAAGAGTCTAACATTATGTGTGGCACTTTATATAGTAGACCTTGATTAAATGTGTAGTGAATAAAAAGGGTGGGGGGAGAATTCTTAATCTTTAACAGTCAGGCAAGTAGTCAAATGTTGTTTGGAACATCTACAAACCCTAATTTTAACATATTGCTGCCTTAAAAAATAATTTGAGATTCATTTTAAATGATGATACCGCTGACAAAGAAATCTCAAATATTCATACTTACATATATGTATCTTGGAAAAGCACCCTAGAATTGCAGAAACATAAGTATAACTTTATGTAATACTTATTAAATATGGACATAAGGTCAAAACAATAGATACAGCCCAGCTCACCTTGAAGACCTCAGCATCTGTCCATTACCCACAGGAAGAATTCACATTCTTTAGCTTGGCGTACAGTGGCCTGAAGAGGCCTTCTTCCAGTGCACCCCTATGTTCTCGTCCCTGAGTACCCTGTGGTGCCTCCTGGGTATGCTACGTGTTTCATACTCCTGCAGTTTTTACTCTAACTTTTTCTCCTTCCATTCTTACTACGCAATAACTGTTGGTAATAAGGAGTTAATCAGATGTACTATTATCTGCTACTACATGTGTTGAAGAATATATTGCCCTATCATGGCAGATAAGAGATATTTTTGCTCTGTGCTTGGTCTCCTATTGATATTGCTAAGGCAGAAACCCTGGTATGTTCCTCTCGAGTGAACTCCGACCTTACAGACGGCAGTGTGGCTTGTGACCTGGATCACTCCTGAACCACACTGCTTGTTGTTGCTCTCCAGCTTGGTGTAGGCAACTCACAGCTAAGGTATGAACTCAGACAGCATAATACATGTGAACCCCACAGGGCATCTTGAAGCCAGTGGCAGTGATACAGTGGCTCCCACTCCTCAGGCACCAGAAATCGCTGATACCTTTTCTCAAGACTGTATAAATAATAATATCAGTACAATGTATTGAGTGCTTATTATTTTCAAGAAACCACACTGATTGCTTTCCATACATTATCTCTTTTCCTTCTTAAAATAAGCTACCTGCACTTGATGGGATGAGCACTGGGTGCTATACTCCATGTTAGCAAATTGAATTTAAATTTTAAAATGTAAAAAGAAATAAAAAATAAAACAAACATATAAAAAAAGCTAACTCCTTTTATTGGTTCAGAAGCCACATTGTAGAACCTGCTAGCAGCTGGACTGGTTTCTTATCTTGTCTGACTCTACAAAGCTTTATCCTGTACTGCATCTTTCACAGTGCCTTCCCTAATGCTTCCCAGATTCCCTCCATGCTTTGTCAGATTCTGTGCGACATATCTCTGTGGGCACTCGTCATGGTGCTCTGTCTTTACTTATTTACATGTAAATCCAACAAAACTGTTACCGTCTTTAGGGAGAGACTGTCTTGGTCACACCTTTGTATTTCAGTGCCTGTGATAACATGCACTTAATGAATATTACAGGATGATTTGATAGCTCCAAAGTTTACCTGTTCCTTTACTGCATGTCTTATATATGTTGAAGAATCTTCCTATCTATCCTGAGCATCTAGTTTTGGAAAACTTTGTGGATGACTGTCATGTGTGTTTCTTACTTATGAGTCACATTTCTGTGAGAGGGTACTAGATGTTGAGGGAAAATCCATCCAAGGGATGCATTTTATTTATTTCCCCTGCTGAAATATAATAATAGTATCTTTAGAACTACCTGGACTAAATGAGCTCCCTGCATGATTACTTAATTTATAGATTAGATCTAGGCCCTTAGCTTCTTTCTTCTCCTTCTTGCTCCTTAGCTTTCAATATTTTGTTGTTGTTGTTGTTTTGCTTTATTTTTTTAATAATCTCCCATCTGAGAAGTCAGCAGTGGATGGTCAAGGAGGAGAAATTAAAGTCGGGCAATTTGTCTTGTTTTTCATTTTATGGGTTGGCTGGTAAGGAAAAGATATTAAAGCTGTTGACCAGTAGGGGATATAGGATGTATCTATGGAT
Organism: Canis lupus dingo; assembly: GCF_003254725.2. NCBI lineage: Eukaryota > Metazoa > Chordata > Mammalia > Carnivora > Canidae > Canis > Canis lupus. The sequence continues at coordinate 19,642,226 of NC_064277.1, forward strand.
TTTATTTATCTAAGCTATTCTGGTTCTCCCTGTGTTATGAATAATTTAAAATAACTGTTATCTCTCTTAAGATTCCTGCAGGTCTTAAAATTGTATCAGAATTTTAGTACATTACTTACAGCCTGGTCCAGAGAGGGCAAGTTGATTAATCTGGAGTGCAAATGCTTGGTATTAAGGACTTACCTATATTCAAAGTTATAAACAGATCAAACTACTTGTTTTTCAATTTATATTACTCTGTAAAATATCACTAAAAATACTATTCACAATGATATTATACTACATTTTATCTCAGTTCAGTTAAAATGTATAGTTTTTTACAAGATTTACATTTAGTGTATTTTGTTATATGATCTGAGATTGATCATAAATAGTGATCCTTAAAATGTTGCATCAGCTTTTAGTTGAGAAATCTTATAATGACTAACAAATCAGTTCTCCGCTACCCTTGATTATTGTATATTTACTTCCACTTAAATGATCTTATATTCTAACGTAATTATATACTTATCAAAATTAATTTACCTGGTAAAAGACAATAAATATGTCACATAGTAATTTATGAGCATTAATAATATGTTTGGCTTGGCACACTTAAAAACTGCCTTATAGTTTCAAAATAATAGCAAATTCAGTGCTTTACTATACTTCTGTTTCATCAAAGCAATATAGAATTTCCAAACTAAAGTCAATAATTCACATGGGGGCCTTTAAAATGATTTTTCCATAAGGCTTATACTTTTCAGAATAATAAAAAAATATGCAAATAGACTTTGCTCTGTTGTATCCAAAATGTTTCCCCCTTTTAATACATGGAAGGACATGCTAGATGATTTATTTTGAGCAAGAAGTGGAAAGGAGAAATTTTCTATTTCTGCCATCCATATTTAGCTTTGGGACATCCGTGTATGATTTGATCTGACTGTGGACACCCATTTTTCTGGCCAATTATAACCATCAGCACTTCATTCTTAACCTGGCATTTGTGAATTTCAAGAGATCCCCAACACCTCTGAAATTGGAAGCCAAAGTTTGTGCCTACCTGAAAATCTAGGGGAAGGGAACGGGCATCAAATACTAAAAGGCTGAAGCCTCCATAAAACAAGTTTCTCAGACTTTCATGGGAGCCTAACACTGAATGCTGGGAGCAGCCCTTTTGGAAGGGAAAGGAAGGGAAGGATGGAGGGGAGGCCTCAGCTCTGTGAAATGACTTGACTACTTGTGATGAAAGATGAAATGAAAATGTTCCTCCACATAAGCATGATCACAGGCTCCTCCCCACGTTACAGTTCTGTGCCTTGGGATTGGCATGTGCGCATCAGCAAAGCTTCAATAGAGCCCGCTCAGACCCTTCCATCTCTGCCCCTTCATTCCTGTGCTCCTCATTTGTTTTCTCTGTCAGGTTCCAGCCTCTGAGCCCCGTGCAAGAAGCCTAAACTTTTCTTGAAAAATCTCCATAGCTTATTGCTTCTTACTGCAGTCTGTTTGTCATATCCCGTCTGGGTGACGAAGCCTCGTGATTCCATGCAGACCCAAGAACCCAGAAAATAAATGAACTCAGAAACACGTGATCTCAACAAATGACTCTTTTTTGCTCCTCTCACAGCCAAGAAACTCAAAAGGTTCTGTCAGGAATTTTATTTATGCTTATTGTCCCAAATTTTCAGGGGAAAATGAGCTATTTTGTGGATGAATGTTCCTCATGTTGAAAAGACTGGTTACCTCTGTCTTCCTGGGAAGCACAATGGAAAATGCATTGTTTAAAAATTCTATTTTTCTATTTATATGGTCATCAATAATTTACAGAGACCTATACTGTGGGCTTCACTGCTATTCTCAGTTCCCATTTCTGAATTACCAGATAGCATAGGTGGGAGTCTAGACCCAGTGTGGGAATATAAATCATCAAATCATTTTTGGTTACCATAAGATGCTTCAATGTACTTTGTAGTAAAAGCTGTCCGTATTTCTCTCGGTCTCTAATATCATTTTCCCCCTTGTCATTGACCTAAAATTCTGAATATTGCTCATGAAATCTGATGACATATGGATATTTATTCTTTTGAGAATAAAGAGGATATTTCCTGAGAGGAAAAGTGTGTAGGGATAAAACATGTGTCAAGATGATAAGTGAAAAAGCCCCAACATGTGCTCTGTAAAGAAACTGACACCATGGTCAAATATATGGAACCATGTTTCTCTGTATAGATCCCTTTTAACACAACAAAATACTTTAAAAAATATATATATGTGAACATATGTATTAGAAATTATATAATTAGATACATACCTAATATATATAACATGTAATATAGTATATATTAGCTATATCAAGAATTATATATCATGGAGATTATACATATGAAATACTTTCTAGAATACTTAGGAAGCCTGGAAATTTACATATTTCAATTGTGGCATACAAATGTTCCTGTTCCATCTTTTAGTATTCCCATGTATATTTCTGTTTATAAAGGAGGACATTAGATATGTATGTGGTTTAATTTGCATCTTAAAAGGCATTTCACATTGCCATTCCTCTGAATCCTTAATTTCACAGGAGTAGCTAAGAAGGCTTCCATGTCACCTGTCAAAATTAGTATAGTTCAAACTCCACAATACACCATCTACGTGCTTTATCTTCCTCATTAATTTAGGAAGTCACTTATGCTCAAACCATTGAGAAAAGCTGCCTTTGACTTACCTTCATAAAGCACAGAGAGCAGCTAACACATGAGGCAATCAACGGTCATTCCTTTATACTTTCCTTTTGATTCTAGGATCATTTCTCTATTGATTTCTTTGCTCTGATAGCCTATGAAAGGCTACCTTAGGCACTTGCTAATTCAGCACTTAGTAAAATGAAATCCTCATATTTTATATCAGGTGGGTAATGGAATTTTCAGATGATTCATGGTGTAGAACAGAAAGGTTGGTAATGAAGTTAATGGTTCATAGAATAGTAGAGTGACATTCTGCATATTTTTCAGAAAGTAAAGTGCAGTTTCTTAGTTTGCTTTCATTTGTGTCTAATCTACTAAATTGTTTGTTACTTCTAGGTCCAGAATGTATTGTTTTTTTTTCCCCACATCTTCCTTTGCATACTACAATAATAATCGGCATGTTAAGCTTTCAAAATTTAAGTCCCAAATTCTGTAATGTCATTTAACAGTAAATAATGATTGTGCCCTAGATTAGAAGCATAAGGGTTTTTATGATTATTGTTAATCACTCCTTTATTTGCATGTCATGTAGCAAAACTGTCAAATAGATTAAATGGGCATGAATAGCCCATGTGTAAGAAATCTTTTCAGTATCTGAGATGCCGCGTGTGGGCCAGAGAAAATCAAACTGTGATGTTGAAAGAAATTTTGAATTAATTGTTCATCAATTTAGGGGGAAAATATATTGTTTTTTTATAGCATGTATTTTTGTGTGTTTTTTAAAAATCACTGAAAAGTTTGCTACATATAAAGAAACATTTGATTACAGAAAAATACTATGGCTAAGTCTGTCTCTAATATAATTCATTCATACTACATGTTAAAATATATCTAGAAAGCAGGCTTTATGTAAATTTTTACTATCTAGTGTCATGGAATATCAGCCTACATTCTGATCAGTTGAAACTTCAGGGATTAATCTTCTTTTTAAAAAAAAAAAAATTTATTCATGAGAGACACAGAGAGAGAGAGACAGAGACACAGGCAGAGGGAGAAGCAGGCTCCATGCAGGGAGCCCGATGTGGGACTCAATCCCAGGTCTCCAGGATCAGGCCCTGGGCTGAAGGTGGCACTAAACCGCTGAGCCACCCAGGCTGCCCCAGGGATTAATCTTCTGATTAATTTACTATTACTGTGTTTCCAGCCTTCGTTTTTTTCCTACCTTAACAAATTCTTGATTTTGTTCCTCTATTCTTCTATTAGTGCCTATGTCACACTTTCCTAAGGTTGATGTAATAAAGTACCACACTCTAGGCTCCTTAAAATAACACCTATTTATTCTCGCCCGGTTTTGGAGGCCAGAGGTCCAATAGTCAGAGTTTGGCAGGTTTAGTTCCTTTCTGGAGGCTCTGAATTGAGAATCTGTTCTATTTCTCTCTCCTGGCTTCTAGTGGCTGCTGGCAGATTTTGGCATCCCTTGGCTGATAGACACGTCACTGCAATTTCTATGTCAGTCTTCACATGGTGTTCTCTTCATTGTGTCTAAATTTCTTCTTCTTATAGGTACACCAGTCATTGAATTAGGGTGCATCTGAATTAAGTTTTACTTCATTTAAACTTGATTATATCCATGAAGACCATGTTTCCCATGGATCATATTCACAGGTACTGGAGGTGATGACTCCAGTGTATCTTTTTTGAGACACAGTACAATCCATAACAGCCTTTTTTTGTAGTAAACAGACATTCTACAGTGTGACATTTTAATTCTCTTGTTTTATCTATGTAAATGTCTGTGTGTGTGTTTAGTTATTTTCTTAGTGGATACCTTAGAGACTACAGTTAATATCTTAATTTTTAGCAGTCTACTTTGAATTAATACCAACTTTATACTAGTATACAAAAACTTTGCTTATGTATATACCTCAGTACCCTCTTGCCTTCTTTGCTGTCATTGTCATACAGATATCTTTGTACAACATATGCTAGTCAACATCTTTCTTTCTTTCTTTCTTTCTTTCTTTCTTTCTTTCTTTCTTTCTTTCTTTCTCTCTTTCTCTCTTTCTTTCTTTCTTTCTCTCTTTCTCTCTTTCTCTCTCTCTCTTTCTAGAGAGAGAATTCTCTCTAGAGAATTGCAAATGTGCAATTCTCTCTCTAGAGAGAGAGAGAGAGAGAAAGCTTGAGAGAGTGTGAGTGGGGGGCTAGGAAGCAGAAGGAGAGGGAGAAAGAGCATCTTAAGCAGGTTCCACATTCAGCACAGAGCCTGACATGGGGCTCAATCTTATGAACCTGAGATCACTACCTGAGCCAAAATCAGGAGTTAGATGCTTACCGAACTGAGCCACTCAGGTACTCCTCATCATCACATTTGCAATTAGTACTTTATGCCATTGTCTTTTAAATTAGGTAAGATAAAAATAAGTGCTACAAACAGAAACCACGTTTATACTGTCTTTTATATTTATCTGTATAGCTTTCATTATCAGCACTCTGTTTTCCTTTTTTTTTTTAACATTCTTAAAAAATATTTTATTTATTTATTTGAGAGAGAGAGAGGACAAGCAAGGGGTGGGGCAGAGAGAGAGAGAGGGAAAAGCAGACTCCCCACTGAGCAGAGAGCCCAATGCAGGGCTCAATCCCAGGACTCTGGGATCATGACCTGAGCTGATGGCAGACACTTAACCAACTGAACCACCCAGGCACCCCTGTGCTCTGTGTTTTTTCATATGGATTGTAGTTACTGCCTCGTATCCTTTCATTTCAGCCTGAAGAACTTCATTTAGTATTTTTAACATAGATCTGCTAGATTTTCTCAGTTTTTATTTATCTGGGAATGTCTTAATTTTTTTCTTCTTTTTTTTGGAGGATAACTTCTCTGGATCTAGAATTCTTGATTAACAGTCTTTTTCTTTCAGCCACTTTTATGTCATGCCAGTGCCTTTTGGCCTCTGATTTTTTTTTTTTTTTAAGATTTTATTTATTTATTCATGAGAGGCAAAGACATAGGCAGAGGGAGAAGGCTGCCTGCGGGGAGCCTGTTGCAGAACTCGATCCCAGGACCCTGGTTTCACGATCTGAGACAAAGGCAGATGCTCTGCCACTAAGCCACCCAGGCTCCCCTAGCCTCTGTGAATCCTGATTAGAAATCAGCTGTTAATCCTATTGGGCATCCATGGAACATGGCAAGTTGCTCCTCTCTTACTGCTGTCAGGATTTTCTCTCTTTCAACAGGTTAATTGTGAAAACACCTTGGATAGATCTCTGAGTTTATCCTACTTAGAGCTTCTAGAATGTGTAACGTTTCTTCAAAGTTGTAGAGGTTTTTTGCCATTATTTCTTCAGATATTCTTTCTGCCTTTTTTCCTTGCCTCCTTCTGGAATTCACATGATGTGTGTGTTGGTATGCTTGATGGTACCCACAGATTTCTTAGGCATTGTTCATTTTTAATTGTTTTTTCTCTCTGTTCTTGAGACCAAGTAATCTCAACTTACCTGTCTTCAGGTTTGCTGATTTCTTCTTCTGTCTGCTCAGGTCTCCCACTGAACCCCTCTAGTGAATTTTGTGTTTCCACTCTTGTACTTTTCTTACCAGAATTTCTGTCTGGCTCTTTTTTTTTTTTTTTTTTTTTTTATTTCTCTCTCAGTATCAATATTATTTATTTGGTGAGACATTATTCTCATGCTTTCTTTTACTCCCTAAAAAAATATATCTATATCTATATATAGATATAGGTATATATAGATACACACACACACACACACACACACACACACATATGAACATACTTAAAATGGTGATTTAAAGTCGTACTATATAGGCTTTTGCCAGGACAGTCACTATGATAGGCTACTCTTTTCCTGGTGTGTTTTGCATGTTTTTTTTTTTTTTTTCTCCCTGAAAACTAGATGTTTAAACAAACATTTAAATATAGTGTGGAAGCTCTGGAAATCAAATAGTCCTCTGACCTCCCAGTATGTTGTTGTTGTTTGTATAGTGACTTTTGTTAATTTAATTCAATAAAGTCTGTATTTTTGTTATGTGTAGATATTGAAGTTTCTACCTGATTAGCTCAGTGGTCATCTGATAGGTTGATTTTCTTGAGTGCCTAGAACCGTAAGTCTCTCACTCTTCACGGAAGAGCATATTGGAACATACCTTAAATGCTCAGTCAGGCTGCTTACAGCTATGTCTTTAGCTTTATTTTCTGGTTGTGCAAAACTTCAGATTTAGCCAGAGGTGAAGGCAGAGGGCCTTCTTAGGTCTTTAGTGAGTACATGTACAACCTTGACTACACACAGTCCTATGCATACATATGGCCTTCTAGATTCCCCACGATATGTCAGGGTTTTTCAAAGCCCCCTTTGGACATCACATTCCCTAGCTTTCCCTGTTAAGCTTTTGGGTTTGTTTATCATTTGCCTGAACTTATTCACAGCCCCAGGCAGCCGTGATGTTAAACAATTGCAGCTGATTATTTTTGACAAATGCCCCTGGGAAGAAGGCTGTTTTCACTGTGTGAGTGCCAGGTCAGGTTAAATAAGCAAGCTGAGTGAGTAGAGTCTTCCATAGAACCACTAGACAGATCAGATAATGACAGTTTCCTTGGAATAGGGCTTTGAAGGAGCTTTAACCCTCTTTTATCCCCTCCAGTGGCTGCCTAGTTGCTGGTTTTCACTATGATTAAAGGCCGATGGTTTTCAAGGCTACCACAGAACTGGGGAGTGAGAGGTGAGGAAAGGGCAGGTTTAAAATGCCTCATACATCACTGTTCTTACTAGAATTCCTCTGTTTTCCTTGCATAAAGCTACTCAGATTGCTATAAGCCTTGGTTAATTTCCAGAATTCTGAAAAAGTTGATTTTGACCATTTTGTCACTATCTTCATTACTTTTATGGAGGAGAGGATTTTCAGATGTCTTTATTCTGCCATTCTTCTGATGTCAGTAAATATTATTTATGCCTTGAAATGGGCTGCCTATATATCTGTCAGACCATTAGTGTATTAGGTTAGTCAATTTTCTTGCTTAGTTTTTGTGTTCCATGTCAAAGGTTCCATCAATCACTTATGGTGCCATCTGCCCTCCTAACGCTTTTGAGGAGGAGTTCATGTCATTAGTAGGTTATTGACAGCAAAAGATCACTATTAATTGAGTCTCTCAGTGGCCTGTAACAAACATCACCCTCACAGAAAGCAGAGATAAAATGTATACCTCATTAGATACTCATAGCTCTGGGCACCACATAGGAGGTAATGTGGCATACATAGACTGAATCTTGACTATGACAGTTGATTGCTTATGGCTCTCTTTTTTTAATTGGTTCTCTTATTAAAAACCGTATCAAACAATATTTTGCTATTTCTGTTCTAATAGATAATGCCACTTCTACAATCACTATCTTTTATGTTGAGATTGCTATTTGTCTTGATTCATAAAAATATTTTGTTTTCTTCACTATGTTCCACCATCTGTATTTCAGAAAGCTTTGCACATCAATTGATTAGGATTTTGTTAATTAAAAAGATATTTGTGGTTTATGTCAATTTACTAAAGATCAAATTGGCAACTAATAGCTATAACTCTAGGATTTGCAGTACACCACTGGAAAACACTGGTAATTCAGAGATATTTAATTCCAGGATTAATGAGTTATTTTGAAATGCGTAGTACATTGTTTTACTGTCATGGAAGTAAACAAAGATTTTAAAGTACCTCAGTTTTATTACCAACATTTTTGTTAAAATATCTTTATGATGTTTTTATTTATTCTTCTAACTTAAATGGGTCATGATTGTACTGAAGTGTTCAGACAAATAGAAAACCTGAATCTAAATCTGTTTTGTTATTAATCTGGCTGTTTAGTTGAATCTTGATCACTTCATTCTTATCTGAGTCTTTCTGAAAAGCAAACATTTTGAAGGGATTTCACTCAATGAGATACTTAAAAATTTCCATTTGATTTCTAATTCTGAGCCTTCTAAAATCTTTTCAAACTCATTTTACTTGATGTGAGCTAAAACTCAAAAGAAAGAAAGTAGCATTTAAAAAAATTGTTGTGCCATTTCATTACCTGGTAATTTAATATGAACTAATCATCTCAACCCTTGCTTTCAACATTGTATCCTATTTATAGAAACCTTTGTCAGGTGAGGCCTGTAATGAATGTGAGGAGTCAATTACTTGACTAGCATCCTCCATCCAAAACCTGAGAAAGAAACATTCTTTTGGATAGCATGGCCCCCCTCCACAAATTCAGGTACTTTTCATATTGCAAGTAATGTGATATAAAAGTGAAATTTACAGACAGCATAATCACAGAGATCTCTCTGTTGTTCAAGAGATGATTGCTCAGCAGATGGATTCTATTCATTCCTTAACTATGGCCCTGGAGAGGAATTGGGGATCATTTTGGTTGCTGGTTCCCTGAGTCTTCAGACACACCCCCTCTAGCCTTCAATCCCAGGCACCCTGGGCTTGGGGCACTCTCCACATTCTTTGTGAGCCTTCCTAAGTCTCTCAAGGCTCCAGCTCCTCTTCCTTTACCCCCAGTTTTACCAGTGGAAGCTTGTAAATTTCTTTATATATCTCTCCTCAAAGTCCTTACTATTTCTGGAAAGAAGTTGTCAGAAGAAAGCCAAATAAATGTTAAACTACTTCTCTTCCTCTTGCTCTCATCACCAGCCTAGCCCACCTTCACCGCTGTTCATTTCCTCAGTTTCAGGTGCATTTCCTGCTTGGAACATGTGTTGTCAGTTAATTCGGGGACCTCAGTGTGGGCTATCTTTTGAGCCTCTCTTCTCTTGTCTTAAGCAAGCATTCTTGACTTGAACTCACGGGGCATCTGTAAAAACAGAACTGAGTGTTGCTGTCTGGCAGGTGTCAGGGCCATTCTTGTAGATTTGATTTGAATCTGCTGATTTGAATGGGGCACTGGAAAGATTGTCACCTTTCTCCAGGTTATAATGTTTTCAGATATCAGTTGGAGCATAATAGCATTTACCCTGTACAAAGAATATTAAATAATGTATCAGCAGTGCTTTGTGGAATACTCTATAGATTTAGTATTTTGTTTTAGCTTAGAATAGAGTAACAATGAATTAATATATGTAGAATGCTTGGGATAGTACTTGACACATAGAAAGTGCTCATTAGTTCTTAGCTGATATTATTACTGTTATCTTAAAGGAATTTTGGCATTTTATCTTAAAACAATGCATCAGATCCGAAAGTACAGAAATTGTTTCTTAAATTCCTGAATGAAAATAAGATCTTTTGGCTCTAACTCCTAAGTATTTTTTCATTAGAAATCTTATGATTGACACAGAGCAGACTGAATTTTAGTGTCCTTCCAGGGAAGGAGAAAGCTGTCAAGGGAGCGAATGAAGCAGGACTCATGAAAGAAGTGTGAGGTTATCTGAGAGCTGAGGGGGGAGGAGTGTTTCGAAGATAACTAGTCACTGTAAGCAGAGACAGGTATGCCAGTATTCACCTGGGCCTCTGCTTTAGAGCTGCCACCTTGTTATTTGCCCAACAGAATATCTGTGGGAGGCATCCATGTGTGTGTATGGGGAATTTGTCTCTCTTCCATTATTGTGTGCCTTCACATTTTTTTTGTCATTCTGTTGAACATTGGGATGATTTCTGGACTTCAGTTATTATGAATAAAGCTTACATGAGCATCATATGTGTCCTTTGGTAAACATATGTACTCATTTCTCTTGGGCATATACCTAGGAGTGGAATTGCTGGGTCACAGAGTAAGCGTATGTTTGATCTTAATAAAATTGCCAGCCATGTATGAGACTTGCCACTATTCTTTTAAGTAAGTTTTGATTCAGACATCATAAAGACTGTTCGACAGATGACTCAGTATTTAATACCCCCAAATGGTCAAGTGTTTCGGATTTGTTTTGAGTTGGTTTTTCTTAGTGAATTAATTTGGAATTAGAGGTTTTATTTATATTAAATATATCTATATGATGGAAGACTCAAAAAGTCACATACACTGGTAAAATACATTTTTGTGTAATTTGGTTAAATCTTAATAAAAATATTTTGTTATGAAACCTATCATAAATTTTAACTTGCTTGCATTTAAGAAGGCACTCACTGTTTTGAAAATCTGAAAACCTTGGATCTAACCCTTATTCTAACCCTGTTTAACCGTATGACCTTAAACAAGTCATATAACCTTTTTAAATGTTCATCTTTGCCTTCAAGTTGTAGTAGTGGGAATGTAGTTTGATCTATATGTCTCTTAGGTTCTTCCCAGTTTTCTCATTCTATGGTTTTTTAATAAGTCACCTAAAGTTATTTAATATGTTTTTTTCTTACATATCTAATTAATAGATTAATAGTCTAATAAATCAATCTGTACTAACGCAAGGGAAAGAAAACAGTTCAGATTCGAAGACAAGGAAATGAGTCTAAAATTTTAGACTATAAAGACAGTGTAGGTTTTACTAAACCAAAAGTGTTTGTTCTTAAAAGATGAAATACTAACAACTTTACTGGCAACTACTTTGGTTTTATAATGTATCACAGATGTGGCCGCTCAGCTACTACGTAATCAAAATCCTAAAGGACATTCCACATATAATGTTGCAAAGGTTCAACTTTGGACTAGGTTTTGTAAAGTCAGCTTGAAACTGATTCAACCAGGCTGTGGCTCTTCAGATCCTACACTGATTCAGAGTTTCACATGTGGCTAGTGTTTTTCTTAACAGTTATTAGTAGGTGCCACAGTATAGGAAAAAGGGCAATCAGCTGCTTCTGTTTTGATTAAAGGTAGAATTTTCCTTTCACAGTCCTGCCATTTCAAAATTTGATTATTATATCCAGATCGCACTAAAGGAGGCCTGATATTTTACTTTTTTCATTCTGCAAAATATATAATATTATCTAGTAACACAAAATACTTTGTAAAAAATAGAAGTAGGATATAAATGTTAAATTAGACATACAGATAGCTATAAAGTTGAGCTGTATTTGAAACTACCAGGTTTTCATATTCTCTTTGGGCTACAAGTTAACAGTTTTGTTACCGAGTGATGTAGTATGGTACTTTTTTTTTTTTGTTTTTTGCTTTTTAAAGTGGGCTCTGGGAATTTATCATGTTGCACATTTTAAATTTAAAGTTCAGTAAAAACTTAAAAATGAATTTAATCATCATTTTATTATGGTTTTTAATTTAGAGACAGGAATAGTAGTAAAATGTGCAAAATAGTGAATGTGGACTTTTTTTCTGGAGTATGGAGTTTTCATTTGTTTAAAATACCTCTTATTTTGGACGGCAAAATTAAAATAAGATTGGACACTAGCTTAGCATTTGAGCAGTATCCTCTGCTCTTCAACTGATTGTCATGTGAACTCCTTGTATCTTATTATTTTTAATAAGAGTTTTAGGTATCTGAAATGTAGTGATCATCATAATTAGTTTTTTTGTATTTGAAATGATGACAAATTATTTTGGGCTGTTTATTAAAAATTCTCCTCTATAGTAAGTAAGATATTTATAGATGAATGAATGGATAAGGAAAATGTGGTATTTATAGATACAGTGAAATATTATTCAGGCATAAAAAAATAAGAAAATCCTGCCACTAGTAATAATCTGGATGGACTTTGAGGCCATCATTCTAAAGTGAAATAAGCCCAGCAGAGAAAGACAAATACTGTATGATCTCACTTAGATGTGGAAATTAAAAAAGAAATGAAAATGAGCTCATGGATACAGAGAACAACAGATCAGTGGTTGCCAGAGTGGGGTGGGGATAGGGGTGAAGGAGTAGGTGAAATGGGTGAAGGTGGTGTAAAGGTATAAACTTTCACTTATAAAACAAACAAGGTGTGAAGGTATACTGTATAGCATGGTGACAGCAATACTGTATTATAGGTAAGAAAGTTATGGAGAGAGTGGATCTTAAAAGTTCTTATCATAAGAAAAAATGTGTAATTATGTCTGATGAGGCATGTTAACTAGATTTCTTGTGATTATTTCACAATATACGTAAGTATCAAATCATTATGTTGTACACCTGAAACTAATATAATGTTATATGTCAATTATATCTCAATTTTAAAAAATGAGCTCACTATTTCCTTGCCAAAGAATTACAACCTTTTCCTGCTTGGCCATGAGTTTCAAAATCAGTGAATTTCTCGTCCTCATCCACTATCCCCCAGTAGTTGCTATGTGTTTCTTTTATTACTCAACTCTTAGAATTCTCTGACATTTTGCCATATCCACCTCCTGCACATTACTTTGCACTGTCCGGGTCACACACTTCTTCCTAACAAACCATCGTGTAAGTGTGCATCTTCAAATGGCTGTAGTGTATTTCTAGAGGAAAACAGACTAGCAGGCAAGGGTCATTTAAAAATGAATCCATTTCCAGGTCTTCATTTTCCATTTGTACTCTTTCCTAAAACTGATTTGTCTGTAGTGAAGGCTTCTTGCTGTGTCTCCTGCCACACCTCCCACTCACCTTTATTGAACACCTTCCGGTCACCAAACAAAGCACTTGTTAAGCTGCCTTTTTTCTTTTTTAAAAAAGATTTTATTTATTTATTCATGAGAGACACAGAGAGAGATAGGCAGAGACACAGGTAGAGGGAGAAGCAGGCTCCATGCAGGGAGCCCGATGCGATACCTGATCCCGGGTCTCCAGGATCATGCCCTGGGCTGAAGGCGGCGCTAAACTGCTGAGCCACCCAGGCTTCCCAAGCTGCCTTTTTTCAAAGCAACACATAAAGAGTTTCAGGCCTGTCACCCTCACCGTCCATTTAATTGAAGACTACATTTATAATAAGTTTTTACATTTATGCTTAATAACTCATTATGTTGTTTTGATGACTTGTATACCAGTAATTTAATGACAATTCAATTTTTAAAAAAGCATTCTTTAAAAATACTTAGAGCCTTGCAGTCACAATAATATTTTTATTTTAACATACACACGTATTTTGATGCAGAGAAGGATGGTTCGAATGATCAGTAGTAGACTTTCAAGCATACAAATATATAAGGGATGCCTCGGTGGCTCAGTCAGTTAAGCATCTGCCTTCAGCTCCTATCATGATCTCAGAGTCCTGAGATCAAGTCCCATGTTGGGTTCCCTGCTCAGAGGGGAGTCTGCATCTCCCTCTCTCTCTACTACTCCCTCTCTCTGTGTGCGCGCGCTGTCAAATAAATAGATAAAATCTTAAAATATATATACTAGATAAAATTCTGTGGAGGAAGTAGAAAGGAAATTCAAGTTGAAAGAAAAAAGAGAATGTCACTTTTCCTATGTGACAGTTTCCTATAGGAAACTGTTTCCTATAACAGTTTTATTTTACAATTCCATATTTGAACTTTGCAACTATTTAAACTTACGAAAAATATTTCAGTGTCAATAAAAAAATGTATGAGGTGGCACATGGTTTTTTAAAAAAAATTATTTTGGGGTATTACCAACTAAAAGTTTCAGTACCACTCACTTGTCTGTAAAACAAAATCCTGCACCTTAGTCTAACCGTCTACCCTGCCTTTCCGATCTTATTTTCCAATGATGACTTTCCTCCCTCCCTCTAACATATATCAATTTTCAGGCAACATACTTCTACTTAAAACAGATCTGTGGCTCTGCCTAGAACATGCTCTAGACTTCACACTTGTTTGAATGTCACCCTTGGTCTAGAATATCATTCCCCACCTCCAAGCTACTCCTGCCTACTAAAAATCCATCCATACTTCCATTACTGTCTTTCCCATTGTACAAAAGGAATTAATTTATTTTCAGTTCTTACTCCAAACACTTTATGCCTCTACTAGACAATCACCACATTATACTTTTAAATTAAGTTGCCAAATTGAGTTGATAGCACCTGAGTTTACCAAGAAGCAGTATATTTAAGTGAGACAAACTAAGATTTGATATTCACAATTCTTATTTTGGCTTTTTCAATGACCTGGTATGCGCCTCTAAGTAAACCTCAATATTAGGTGGTTTACACCTAGATTTTTTCATTTTAAGCTTGAAAATTATACTCTTTTTTAAGTATTCAGTTTGATGATAATTTTTAGTAAATTTATATACTTGTACAACCATTGCCACAATCCAGTTAGCAAAATCACTTTTAAAGTTGAGATATAATTGACTTATAACATACTAGTTTCATGCATTCAACATAATGATTCAATAGTTGTATATTTTGTGAAACAATAACCCCAGTAAATCTAGTTAACAACCCTCACCACACATAGTTACAATGATTTTTTCTTATGATGAGAACTTTTAAAATCTAGCTGATTTCACTTAGCATATTGCCATTGATGTCCAGTCAAACTGTTGGAAGTGGCAGGATTTTTTTTTTTCTTAATGGCTGAATATGTTCCTGTGTGTACACACAACACAATATATACCACATTTCCTTGATCCATTCTTCTATACTAACTTCTTTTTTAAACTTATATAACCGGAGATTGTAGAAAGTCATTCAATAGTTTATTAAGGAAAAAATAAAAGTTAAACACCCATTTGGTTTTAGCTTCGAATGAGTAGGTTTAATGTGTAATCTTTAAACCTCAATGGGGTTGGATTTTCCTTTGTTCATTTCTCTCAGAAGACATTCCAGAGTGCTAATTTTACTCAGGGGATACTTGGGATAAATTTCATCTAGAATGTGTTCTCCTAGTTCTTTATGCCTTTCTGAATAATTTCCAGTTGTTCCTAGATATCCTCTGAACTGTGGTCATTGGGTAGTTGTATGGAGAGATTATAGTCAGAGTCCTGTGAGGATGGGACCAGAGAAATGATCTAACATGATATAGGAAATTTGTTGATGACCATTACCCTCTGTCCTAGGTCACTTCACCATATTCTGTTACACTTATCTTTGACATAGTTTTCTTTTCTGCTTTCTATATTCTCAATCTCCAGCTAATTTTGAAATATTTTTAAAAAGGGTACAATTCTTGATTTGGAAATTATTTTTCTCACCTAAGACAGAAGGAAATCCTTAGCCTATAACCTGGTACATTGTAGCTCCTTAATCATTGTTACTTAGACCCATGTTTATCCTGTTCTGAAGGCAGGTAAACATAATGTATTAATAATACATATTTATGACTCATCTGATCATTGGAAAGATGAAGTGCAAAGCCTATTCTTCTGTCTTTGTTTTTGTTTTAAAGATTTTATTTATTCATGAGAGACACACACACAGAGAGAGAGAGAGAGAGAGAGGCAGAAACCCAGGCAGTGAAAGAAGCAGGCTCCATGCAGGGAGCCCGACGTGGGACTCGATCCCAGGTCTCCATGATCACATCCTGGGCCTAAGGCAGGTGCTAAACCGCTGAGCTACCCAGGGATCCCCTCTTCTGTCTTTTTTTAAAGTAATTTAAAAAATTTATTTTTGCCTATAAAAATGGCAAAATTCAAGATCTGAAAATTCTTTTGTATCAAATGATTGTTTCTATTAGCATTAGCCAGAAACTTCCTATAAAGGTAAAGCAGATTTTTATATTTGTAGAGGCCACAGGCTTTGACAGAAAAGAGGATGATAAAAATCTTCATTTTCCTTACTCTTCTGAAGAAATCTATTTCAATGGCATAGAATTTTAACTTCCATTTGATTAAAAAACAACAAAATGTTTAAAAATTAGCTCAAGTTCTCAAAGGTAAATTTGGGTCATCAAATGGAAGTTTTTCCTGATCTTTCTTTATGTGCTAGACAATCTATCTGATCCTGTAACTTTGGAGCTACAGTACTTTAAAAAGCAGCAGGTTAAAATATCAAAATATTCTGACAAGGCGTTCTTAGACAAGCTAGCCTACCCTGCAGTAACTGGAAATGCTTTCATTTTAGCTCCAATTAAAGAACTGATGTGTGAAGCCAGTTTTACCAAGTGAAAACAATTAAAGTAGAACAAGGAGGAAATATGCCCTGCCTTGTTGCCTTGTGAAAATGATATACCCATACCCATTTATCAGTTTGAATTCAAATTTCATAGTGTCCAGTAGCAAAAGATTACAAAGATTTTGTTTATTATCACCTAATTTCAAGTAATAAGAGCATTTTAATTTATGCATTGAGACATTTTTTAAAAATCCATAAATTTCTAATAAATTGGATATAAGGAAACTTGCAACTTAAAATTTAAATTGCCTTTAATGTATCTACAGATATTGATCTATTGATCTGACTATATTTTATGTCTTATTTAGAGAGACCACTCTTCACTGCTTCTTTCCAGTCCTCCCAGAAATGATTGCTAACATCTTTATGTGAATTGGTTTGTGCTATTTCTCAAGAATAGTTTTAGGTTTAGGGAGGATCACACATTAGTCTGCAGAAACAATGCCTTTGTGAGATACATTTGATGGAGCAGTGTCTAGGTGTGGAAAAAATCTTTTCCTCTACGCATCTTAGGTTCTTTACCTGGGATTCTATAAGTTAGACTGGCCAAAGGCACATTAATAAGAGAAAAACAGAAGTTCATTAACAGGTGCATCACTCCTGTACAAATGGAAGCCCCCAGCCATCAGCAGCCCAAATGGGTGTTTAGAACTTGGGTTTATATGCCATCCTATGCTAAAACAAAAGCAAAGGATTGGGGGCGTCAGGGTGAGGGAGACAAATTAAGAAAAGGTGACCAGGAAAAGATGATGAAGGAGGATACTTTAGTAAGGTTTGCAATGCAGATCTAAGGTTTGCTTTTCATCTTTGGTAAGAGTTATCAAAAGTTCTCATCATAGTTTGGAATGTCTGTATTTACATCTTTTTCTTTTTTCCAAATTTCCATCTTTAAAAATGGAAATTTCCTTTATAAATAGAAATTTCCTTTACAAAAGGGAAAGAAAGGCCCCGTGTTTTAGAGCCTTTCTTGGGTCTGCTGTTCTTAATTGCCTTTAGCTCAAAATAATTCATACACCAAAGAGGCATATGTTGGAGTGGCGTATTCTGATACCCTTCAAGAGTTAGAGCGCTGGTGGGCCTGTTCCAGCTCTGCCATTGTCCCTTGGGCAAGGTAGTTAACTTCTGTTAGTCTTAGATTGAGTAAAACTACTTTCTAAGTTTGTTCAGAAGTTTAAATGTGATGAGTGTGACTCAGCAGAGTCTAACACCTGAGGATGCTAACTGCTGTATTTTTGTCATCATCATCATCACTGCTGCTACACCACTCATAGCATCGTGATTTGGAGAGGGCTGGGAACATTTTTGGTTCCTCTTATAATCATTCCAATTAAATGACTGCTTATGGTCCATGTTTTTAAGACCAAAGTCTTGAATGTCTTCTAAGAACTCCCTTACGTGACAGTGTATTTGGGAGTGGGGAAAGAATTGCCTGTCCCTCTTCTCTCCTTTTACTTTCATTCCCATTTTTATGTTTTCTTGAACAAAGAAATTTCTTTCAAGTTTATTCATCTTTTTCATTCTTTCATCCTAGCTCCAGGGACAACATTGCTCTAATGGTAATAACTTCTTCAAGAATGATTCTAAGTTGTTTTGCTGATTCTTGTCTCTGATTCTCCTTTGTTTGTTGTTTTCATATTCAGATTTCTCCCTCCTGTTATGCTAATGTGGCAGCATTATGAGCCCCTGGAGTGTAAGTGCCTGGGTGATCTGGACCCGGTTTAAAAGAAAGGTTTTCTTCTTTCATTATTGAAGAAATTGAACTCACAGGAATGATGCATTGTTAAGAAATATTATTAAGCCTAATATTTTGGTCTTTGAAAATCATTTCTGTTTTTCTAAACCCACTGGGTAATATCAATATAATTTTATTATTTAATTCTTTCAAGATGATAACAAGAGCAGTGGTTTTCTTTTAACAGTGATTGTTATAAGTAGGGCTAATTTTTCCCATTCTGTTTTCCAAAGTCTCAAAAATGAATATATATTAGTTTTATAATGCAGAAAAGCCTTAATTTTTTTACATTCATTTTTGAAAAGAAATGTTTTTTGTTATGTATTCTAATTATCTTATGCATATTTTTTCCAAAGGTGTGTAACAGATTCAGCTTAGGATCTATAAGCCCAACCCCTCAAACAATTCCCTCTTTAAAATGATTTCAAGAAAGAATGTTACCATTGGTATATCGGTAGAGAAGCATTAAGTGGTCCCCAAGTGTATTTCTTATTTTTCCCAAATGTAGTTTAAAAGATATAATTGAGGGATCCCTGGGTGGCGCTGCGGTTTGGCGCCTGCCTTTGGCCCAGGGCACGATCCTGGAGACCCGGGATCGAGTCCCACGTCGGGCTCCCGGTGCATGGAGCCTGCTTCTCCCTCTGCCGGTGTCTCTGCCTCTCTCTCTCTCTCTCTCTCTCTCTGTGTGTATGACTATCACAAATAAATAAAAATTTAAAAAAAAAATAAAAATAAATAAAAATAAAAATAAAAAAAAAATAAAAGATATAATTGATATTATTAAGTAAAAAAAAAAAAGCAGAATTGATGTGACAGGTTGCCAGATTATTGTACAAAATGCACAGCCTTGTACCTCAAGCACTGGGCTAAGTTATATGTTGCCTGTTGTGGTTTGCCTGGAAAAATTTTGTTTGTCATTGAAAATTGAACTCCATTTGGGATGAAATTGTCTGTTGCTCATGTTAACAGTTAATTTCTTCCTCCTCTGTTCTCCCTTTATAATTGATATATACTTCCATTCCAGTGTTTTGAAAAATGGTTAAGAAAAAAGGACTTTGCAGTCTGACAGGCATAGGTCCTGAATGCCATTATTCCACTTACTACTATTCATTGTGAACATATTATTTTAAATGTCTCCGAATGTTTGTTTCCTTCATCCATAAAATGACAACGTGGCAGTAGGATGCATTAGGTTATGCTGTTTGACAAATGATCTCAAAAAATGTCAGTGTCTTATAACGACAAAAATGTTTTTCCTTGCTCATGCTAAGTATCTGTCATGGATCGACTGAAGCTCTGTTCAGGTTGTCTGTGCTTCAGAACTTAGACTGTAGAAGAAGGGAAAAATGAAAGACATAGAGAACCCCTGGCTTTAAACCTTCTGCCCAGAAGTAACACCTGTCATTTTTGTCCACATTTCATTGGCCTTTCAAGTCACACAGCTGCTCCTGAGTTCCACAGGGAGGGGAAACTAGAATATTTGGCAAATAGCAACACAGTCTACCATACAAAAACAGAAACAAAAAACAGAAAAACAAACAAAAAAAACCCCTACATTGTGAGATGAGGGGACAGATGAGATACACACAAACTGCTCAGCAGAGTGTCTGACACAGGCACCCTGCTCCTTCATGGAAGCAGGCGGCTCTGTGTTTCCATGTTTATAAAAGGCAGAGGAGCTTACTGTCTTCTCTGCATCCCCGGTCCCAGAAATATAGTTTGATGTTTACTAAATACTTGCTTAGCTGCTTCCTTTTACATACCAAGCAATTCTGACTGGAGCAGTTCAATCACTAGAACATTCCTTTCACTGTTACCACCTAACACCTGAAACAAAAGTTATCTAAATTAACTTTAGATTGAATAATGTGACCATAAATAAATGTGTTAAATATTTAAAAACAAATCTTTAACATCTGAGTTTACCAGATGCTTGGGTGGCTCTGTCAGTTAAGCATCTGCCTTGGCTCAGGTCAGGATCCTAGAGTCCTGGGATCAAGGCTTACCCTCACCCCCCACCCCAAACTGCTCAGCAGGGAGTCTGCTTCTCCCTCTCCTTCTGCCCCTCCCCCCTGCTTGTGCGCACGCTCTCTCTCTCTCTCAAATAAATAAATAAAATATTTTTAAAAAATAACATCTGCCTTTCCATCACATTCCTTAATTATTTATATCAGGTCTGAGAGAAGCCAATAGAATTGTCTCTACTGAGTGCTCAGTCTAACTGGGATGCACTTTCCCCATTAAATTGATCATGTATTGATTTGTTCTTTTAGTGGTTAGTAGACTCAATATTTAATAGGAAAAAGGCAACTGTACATATATTATACATTTGTTTTTTAGGATATACCTGTTCATATTATATAGTTTAAAACACAACAGATTTTACTGTGAATTTTCCTCTTTGTTATTTTGTCTGAAAACTCATACAGTAAAATTGACTTAATCATGTGTTCAAGTTTCATGAATTCTCACGTATGTAGAGATTTGTGTGGCCATCACCGCAGTCAGGATACAAAACTTTTTTTGATTTCTTGATGATGGCAGAGCAGAATCATAATTATAAAATAGAATAATGATAATATCAGTTTAAAAATGTGTGTATAATTATAACTCTCAGCGTTCTGACATTAGTATTAATGTATATTTTTATCTTTGTAATGTAAAGTCTGATTATTGACTATGACACTTAGATGAAATGGTAATGGTAAAGGAACATTGAAGTCCTTTTAACATTTCTGTGAAGCCTAATTAGAATGGACATTCGTCTCAACTTCTTTTAAAGCAAATACTGAAAATGTTAACTCTTTGCAGTTTAAGGTGAATTTCCTGTTATAATTAAGTTATAGATCAAATGCAAATTAGAATCTATTCACAATATCTAATCCTCTTCACTTGGGACATAAGGATTGGAAATATTCTCCTAGGCTCCCTCATTCACTTTCTGATGCTATTAAATGATAATGTATTTTTAGATTGCTGAGTAAATGTAGGTGCTGGTAATTCACTTAGTGGCTGTTACAGTGTCATTAATGAGAAGTAATGGATGAAATAGGACTCTGGTCTTATTTTATCTTGACTTACATGACTTTCAGAGTGTTGAAGGTGACTCCAGAAATAGAATCTCCTAGAACACAAGCATTACTGTTTTGACCTTTAGCTAGAAGTCTTTGTAGGACTTACTGTAATATAACCATGTTGACTAATTACTTGGGTCATTCAGTCATTCATTCATTTAACTATAACTTAAGCATTTAAGGGCCGGGCATTAGCAAAGAAATTGGGAGATGCAGATAAGTAAGATATATCCTTGGGGTGTGAACATGTATGGTAAAATTACAGGACAGGGAAACTGGTGCTAATAGGAGCCTATATGGTGTGCCCTGGCACTGAGAGTAGAACACTCAACTGCCTGGAAAAGAGATATTTAGAATAACATAATATTGCTGCAGCAGGGGTGAACTTTGAAAACATTATGCTAAGTGAAATAAGTCAGGCACAAAAGGACAAATATTGTATGATTTCCCTTATATGAAGTGCCTAGAATAGTCACCCTCCTAGAGAAAAAAACTAGTGATAATAAAAGGTGGGGGATATGGAGGCATGGAAGTTAGTGTTTAACAGGTATAGAGTTTCACTTGGGGATGATGAAAACTTTCTAGAGATGGATGGTGATAATGGTGGTGCAACACTGTAAAGGCACTTAATGTCATGAAATCGTACACTCAAAAATGGTCAAAATGGGAAATTTTACATCATACGTACTTTACCACAATAAAACAACAAATAAAAAAAATAAAAAATAGGGGATCCCTGGGTGGCGCAGTGGTTTAGCGCCTGCCTTTGGCCCAGGGTGCGATCCTGGGGACCCGGGATCAAATCCCACGTTGGGCTCCCGGTGCGGGAGCCTGCTTCTCCCTCTTCCTGTGTCTCTGCTTCTCTCTCTCACTGTGTGCCTATCATAAAAAAAAAAAATAAAAAAATAAAAAATAAAAAAATAAAAAATAAATAAAAAATAAAAAAAAACAAATAATGGGAGCCAAAAAAAAAAAAAAGATTATAGCCCCCACCCCCAGTTCTCCTTCTAGGAAAAGTTTTTTAGAAGAATTTTTGTAACATTTCTCCCCTGTGTTTTATAGTATCTCTTATAGTTTTTCCTAATAAGATTTTGTATATAAAAGTTCATCTCTATTAGATTTATGCCACCAGATTGTGTTGTTAAAGTACATAAGTATGACTCAAACTTGCTTTACTACCTTAATCAAGCTAATAATATTCAGAACGTTTGAGATACTTTTGTATAAAGTGGCATATTTAATGAATTCTAAATTCCTATATTTTACTTAATTGAAAAAAATACCTACATACTTCAACACGGATGACCCTTGAGAACATTTTAAGTGAGAAACTAGTAACAAAAGATTAATGATTCTATTTATATGAGATGTGTGGAATAGGCAATTCATAGAGCTAGAAAGTAGATTGCCGGCTGTTGTAGGCTGGAGGAAAGGTGTTGGGGAATGGGGAAAATGGGAAGAGACTGCTAGTAGGTACAGGATTTGTTTTAGGGGAAATGAAAATACCCTAAAATTAGATTTTGGTAATGGTGCACCATCCTATGAATATACTAAAAAGCATTTAATTGCATACTTTTTTAATAGGTCAGTTGTGTGGCATTTGAATTATATCTCGAATAAACTATTTTTTATAATGCTTAAAGATAGTGGTGTAATTTGTCTTTTTTGAAGTATCTTTTTGCTTCATCATCTGTCTTAGTTTAGTGGAAAATGTAGCATTGCAAAGGTTCGCATTCTCAATAAGCATATACTTTCTAACAAAGCTATAATCTGAGAGGGATTTTGGACAGATAACTATAAAATGAATGCACAGGCATCTGAATGCAAGTATTAATATGTTTTACACACACACACACACACACACACACACACACACACTAAGTAACCTTATTACGCTAGCAGAGTGCATATTCAAACCCGGGTAGAATATGATAATTAATGTGATGATTACAGAACAACAAAAATGAAATGGAACATTTCTTTTAAAACTGTACCCATACAAGGGCACCTGGGTGGCTCAGTTGGTTGAGCCACCTTGAGTTGGCTCGAGTCATGATGGTCTTGGAGTCGTAGGATCAAGCCCTGCATCAGGCACTCTGTGTCCCTCACTCCCCCCCCACTTCCTGTGGGCACGTTTGTTCTCTCTCTCTTTCAAAAATAAAATAAATTAAAATGTACCCATACATAGAATTGCCTTTTTAAAATTAAGCCCCTTTTCTTCCACTCATTATTTTTTCTTTGCTTTTTAAGTTTATGAAAAAATAACACTGAGATGACTCCCAGTTCATGAGAGGACAACTCCAAATAAAAGCACTGAATGGAAATACTCTTTCATGGATTTGGTTAGCAATTCTGCAGTCCCTGCTTATAAAGTAGTCACCGTCTAGATGCTAAGCAGCCTTGATACATTAGCCCTTAAACTATAAGTGACCTTATGTTAAAAGAGCTACTGTTTCTATGCTACTTGCTACCAGAACTACACACACACACACACACACACACACACACACACCTTGTATGCATACATGCCAACTAGCATACTTGCCTGTCTACTCAGACTTTTTCCACCAGCTCAGAGCTGGGGGTTGCTCATGGCTGCCATTTTTTTGTTAGCCACATTTTGAACTAAATGTCTCTTTATCCTTTGGTTAACCTGGACCCCAGGTCATTTATAAATTACTTGGATAAGAAAATACATTATGATTCCAATATAAAGATGCAACAGACTTTCAGAAATAAAACCCATGGAGGAGGTGGCTATCTACAAAATGTCTGATTTTTACTTTGTGTTTACTTATACATGAACATGTAATTTTTCACTCCCAAAAATTAAGGCAGGCCAATTATATGTTTGTTTACCTTCTTGAATATGTGTTACCTGCTTTAATCAAACCTGAACTATTACTCATTGAAAATTTATCTTCCTATCGAATAGCATTTATATTTTAAATCTCTTTGCATGTATGATTATGCATCTTTAACCCAGATACATATATATGGTTTGGTGGTATACTTAGCACAGTACTAGCCATTGTGGGGATCCAGCAAGAGGAGTAAAACATACTCCCTGCTCTTGTAGAGCTTCCATCTGAGAGTCTGATTCTCACGTTTCAAGTTAGAACCAAGAAAACACTCTGATAACACTAGGAACAGTTGTTGAGGAATCAGAGAGGAAGAAGTAATCTCTGGCACCAGAGAACCTGTAGCTATCTA
Source organism: Canis lupus dingo (assembly GCF_003254725.2). Lineage (NCBI taxonomy): Eukaryota > Metazoa > Chordata > Mammalia > Carnivora > Canidae > Canis > Canis lupus. Next base: position 19,666,809 of record NC_064277.1, read on the forward strand.
TCAGCCAAACCTTAGAAATAAAAGGATTTCAAAGGGTGAAGAAACCAAATGGTTTTTAACTAACATGTTGAGTTCTCAAGAAGAGAAATAGAACTAAAAACAGAACAAAAATATTTGTCTGTACTTTGTCTCTTTGGGATACATTAATCTATGTTAAGTCATAATTCTTTCAGTAGGAGAAATATAGACTTTAATTAAGGGGCAAGTTTATTTTTATTTTGTCTTCTGGTGCCTGCTATTCTAAAATTGCAAAATCTATAGTACGATGCTGAAGATAATTATTAGTAGGAAGTCTTATTTTGAGAGCCAAAGGGAAAAGTCCACCAAATTTATCCAACTTGTTACTATTATCATTTTAATTTGCAAATTGTCGTACTGTAACAGGGCAGTACTTCATCCAGAGCAGTATCCTGCTTGTAGTAGTAGCAGTAGGCCACCCTGAGGTATTTTGAGGATCTATGGAGTCAGAGAGCCAGCTAATTCCATAGTCACCTCCCAGTTATTCAGGGGTCACCCATGCATATGTATCAACCATGCCCTGTGCATTTCCACTTTTCTTTCTACTGACTACAAACATTAGGGCTTTTACCAATGTGAGAGAAAAGTGCAATTAACTCAGATCTGTCACCTTCTTAATAGCAGCTTAGTTGTTTTAAAAAATCTCTTTGGACTCAGAAATTCAATAGCCCAGTAATATTACTAATGGATATGTTTTATCCATACTTTCTTTGCTAGAAATTACTAGGTATATATAGCTTAGGATGGATGGATAGATAGATAGATAGATAGATAGATACCTATAGACATCGATATATACATTAGAGCTAGAATTTAAGAGTTTCTTATTTAACAGAGAAATAACTGGTTAATATATTATCTGTTCACAAAATTGTTACATTTCTTGGCTGGGTATTTAGCCAGTAAGCTCTTCCTATCCTTACTCAACGCCTACTGTGTATGAAGCTGTGTGAGACAACACTTAGCATTATGTAGCCCATAGTAAATATGCTGGCTTTGTGCTATGGCTTCTGTACCTTTCAGGTCTTTCATGACTCAACATTAAGATTCACCAAACAATGTAAGAAAATCTTTGTTTTCTAAAGGGGCAGGACTCTGCATCAGCTAACTTTCAACACGATAAAAGATGACACCTTAACCAAAAACACAATCTGGAAAATGAAATTTCACTCTCCTCTGTGCTTTGGTTTTCTTATCTGTGAAACAGAGACAGTAGCAGTACCCACCTCCTAGAGCTACTGAGCTAGAGGGAAAATAAAACAAAATAATTCAGTGTGTGCTTATATGTAAGCACTCAATAGACAAGTTATCCAATACTATTTTTCTTCCTTGAAAGTACCTGAAGTTCATGGTCACACATTTTCATACAGATGAATGGGAACCTAAAAAGAATAGCTCTTCAATGAGCTAATTCCCTTAGTAGCTAGTGAGTGAAGGAGAGTTAAACTTGCACTGATTTTATACAATAGATCAGAAAGGGCTTCCCAGCAATCATGACCCTGGGCCAGAAAGGGGAGTGCAGTTTCTCTTGCAGACTTTCTTTCCTTACTCTTTTCCTTGCCCTCCTTTGTGTCCTCTGAGGAATTTTATAAAACACTCTCTGGGTTTCCTAATTTGTTTCACTCCAGTTTGCTCTAACTTTGCAAGAGAGGCTCTTCTACATGTTCTTCCCTTCTTCCCTACTCTACTTCTAGATGTCATCAGGTGAGCCCTGGCCATCTGCTGGCTTCATTGTGTGACGCTGTCTCTTTTGCATAGTTAGATACTCAAAACATACGTGTTAGTCAACTAGCTGAAGAAGCAACAGGTTATGCATTCCTTCTTCTCCTTTGGTATTTAAAAAAAAAAAAAGTGTTGACTAGCCTTAAATTGAGAGATTTTATTCAAGTACACAGGATTATAGAGCCTTAACAGTTTAACTATTGCTGTTTCTCTTCATGCAGCAAAACAGAATATAAAACTTCTTTGAGGCAAGGGAAGAAAGGTATTTATTTTGAGGTACTCAAAAATTTTATTCCTCAGGGATTCTGTGAGTTTACCTTTGTTTTGTCACCGAACGTGAGGAAGTAAGTCTTGCGTGGAATCCCCTGAAAGTCATATTAAATTTCCAAACGGCATCATAGAGTATTACCCATTGACGTTCGCTTGAAGAGCCTGGTTGACAGTCGGTTTTCAGCCATGTTTATTTGCTTGCCCTGATCTGAAGGAAAAGCCATTACCTAATTCTTTAAAATGATTAATGTTTTCTCTCTCCATTTTTTTTTAAAGGAAATGGCAAAAATCCTTAATCATCCCAGAGTCTACGCTTTTCTGCACATACCAGTCCAATCTGCCTCTGACACCGTACTCATGGAAATGAAAAGAGAATACTGCGTGGCTGACTTCAAAAGAGTAGTGGATTTTCTGAAAGAGAAGTAAGTCTGTTAGTACTTAAGGAAATAACCATTCTTTTTTTCCTTTCAAAAGCATGTGGCAAAAACGCACTTATTGTAGCCACAATTAAAGGTACCAGAGAGAAGGCGAGAGTTTTGAAGCTTTCCTAGCCTTTAAGTTTCCTTAGGGAGCCTTGATGTGGTTTTTCTTATATCCACCTCCCATCTGTGCACGACACACCATTAATTTGTGTAAGATTGCCAGTCTCTCTAAGGTAATGTGCATTGTGATCATTTTTATACCTGTCCTAGTAGATGAAAACTGCTTTGGCTTTGCTTAAATCCCCTTTCATGTGGCTTTTTGAGGTTGTGAGCTGGTTCTGATGTTGAGGTAGGCCAAGTCATGTCATTACAAAATAGATAATTTTCTACCAAGTAGCATTTTTTGAAGACTATCTGGAATGTCTTTGCTTTTACACGCTTATCCCTGAAGATTACTTGAAGAATTGTGATTTATAAGGAGGTCTTAGGATTCTGTTTTTTAAAGTTGAAATTGCTGTTGACCAAAATTAAGGCATATTTACACAATCTTAGACATGAATGATCATTTTGTTTCCACAGAAAACACTTGCAGCCCATAATTATATTCTTTAAAATCCTACTTCTCATCATCACCAAACACTGACTGCCTTCTGTGATTATACAAAGCAGGAAATAGTAGGGCTGGCCAAGGTCATACAAAACCTTCTTAAGTCTAGGGCACTGTTCTCCCCTCTGGGGTAATGTCATTTATCTTGGCATATTTGCGGCATGGGTCTTCCTACTTTCCATATTTTTTTTCCCATAATTTTTCCTCTGTTGTTTTTCTTAATTAAGATACAAATTTTTATTTTCATCTTCTTGTTTATAATTATGTACTTTTGTACCATGTCGAAGTGCTACATGGATATGATTGCTTTATACAAATTGTAAGCAATTATTTTTTCCACCTTCAATTAGTGACTTATCCTGACTACATGGAAATCTTTTAAAATCTTTTTTTTCTTCTATTTACTTTCTCCTTCCTTCCTCATCTTTCCTTTATGTCTTTCTAATTTTTTTTTCACCTCTAGGCATTTCTTGATTATCCTAACCACTAGAAATAAAGACACTTGTGTGCATTCAAACAAACACAGCTAATTGTTCGAATATTCAAATCAGTGAATAGAAGGCATATTTATTCTAGGATTTCATAATTATAATCATTAAGTATATACAGCCTTCAAAGCAGAAAACAGAATAATGACAGATCTCTACCATCTATAATACTTTCTTTCTTTCTTTTTTTTTTTTTAATAATACTTTCTGCTCCTAAAGAGAACTGAGGTCAAAGCTAAAGAATAAGAATTTTTATGCTAGATATCTGTTAAATGGTCTGGTGTCCTTCCTTTGCATTTCTTTTAGCTTATTGTAGGTAAATTTGTCTCATGTGAGAGAGTCCTTTTGGGCACATTGGCATTGGTGAATGGAATGTTTTCAAAATTGCAAATATATTGTTGCACCTGTGAAATTTCTTGCCTCTTGCTTATTACTAGTGCAGTAGCAAATAATGTGCACAATTCATACCTGTTGCACAAGATTTTGCCAAGTGTAGACATGCATACTGTTGTCCAGAATAGACTAGAACACTTTCCAAATGGTCTGTTGCATTAATGTGATTCAGTGATGTTAAGGAATCAACACCTCTCTTTCTCCTCCACTTGGATGAGTGCTGATTCAGTTGTTTGGGGAATTACTAACTGGGCAACAATTTCACAATCAGTTTTTAGCCTTTTATGTTGTTCCAAAGATGGAGTTTTTAAATCTGTTGCATCTTGAACAGTTTCAACAGACTCCTTGAGGGGTTAAAGATGATCAAATCAAAGTATTAAAGAGTAGTCTCTTGCCTTTATTCAAGGGTTAAACATATTGTCCTTTCTTTAGATTCTGAATTACCCTGAGGCATCTGTGTAACTTTTCTAGAACTATTCTACTATCTGGAAGATCCCAGAACCAAGTACTCTCCCTGAGGATCTCTAATATTTCCAGCACTGGAAATATCAGGGATCCCTGGAGAGGATATTGGAGACCCCTGGAGAAGATACTCCATCCCACAACCCAGCCATCCACAATGTCAATGTCAAGTGGTATGAATCACTGGAATGGTAGAGTATGAGTCTAGATAGCATCTCTAAGAGGTTGTTTTTTATTAAAACTCTGTATAGGATATGCACAATGAGGGCGGAAGCAACCTCAGTATACAATTCCATACTTAGATTATAACTTACAAGTTGTATGTATTATACCTGATAATACCTTTTTGTTTTCTTTGAAAACAAGAAGAAATCGAATTATCACTACTAATAAGGTGATCCTGGCATGGTTTTAGGCAGTTCATCAGAGCCATAAAATTGTATCTTCTCTCCAGTCTGTCCTGTTGCTTGTGAGGAATAGTACAGCACTCACTCATTGCTGTGCGGACAATATTATCCAACTTTGCTCTTCAGTGATAAAGTGTTCCTGTCCCTTCAGGGAAGTCCACCCATCCAGGGAGTCATTTTCAACTGCAACAAACATTTAGAAATAAATGAGGCATTTTAAGCAGGCTGCTGCTCTCATAGTTTGCTTACTTTCCCCTATAAAAACCAGCACAGCTTTATACCAAATAGATTAGTACTTAAGGGAAACACCAAAGTTTCAGGGACTTCAATAGCAGACGACTAGTCAGGATAACTGATCCAGCGCAAAATTGTTTTGGCCAGTGTTTTATCAAAATTCAGTAAAATATTGTTCATTAGTGTGTGTGTGTGTGTTTTTTTAAAGAGAGCTTCACACTGTCATTTTAGCTTTCATGTGTTCATATAATGACCCTGACTTAAAATGGTTTGGTGCTTTCCCCTTTTAAGCTCCTGTACTAATGTCTTGTTTTCTCTGAAGCTTCTGAAGCCTTTTTCTTTTCTTTTTTTTTTTTTCTAATGAGTCTTTAACAGCTAAGAATCTTGATTTTTTTTTTCTCCATCAACAAGAGACTTATATATTCATGTATAAATTAGGAATGGGGCATCTCCTAATCTGTTTCATCAAAAAAATTCAATTCTGAAAACAACCTATTGCATTTAACACTGAAATCCAAACTGTGGGAGTTAATATGGAGCTGCAGGCTTTTAAACTACTAATTCAGTGATGTTCATGATGCCATGTCTCTGAGACACTAGAGGTGAAATCTTTTTAATTAATTTTCTTTACAGTTGAAACTGGCCCATGTTTTAGCTGGGAGCAATAGAAGTTTACTTATGAGCCAACTTGAAGTTGATTCATTATTCTCTTCAGTTGTTTAAAAGTTGGCAGCTATTACTATAACAGCAGCTGGATTGAAGATAACCTAGTAGTACTGGCACATGTTGAGGCATATGGGAATTTATTAAATCACACAACCTTTGCGAAGAAAAGTGTCTAAATTACTGAATATACTAATTTAAAACAGCTGGTCATGAGCAGACAATCATATGACTTAAATTGTTTTATTCAGATTTATTAATCCAGTTGGAAAATTAACTAAGTTAATGTTTTTATATGAATGGATAAGACGGTTTCTTGACACATATAATGGGATCTGTCAGGATATGGAAGAAACCTAACATTGAAAAGGTGCAGTTCTGATTTCAAAAGGATGTAAGTTTTATGACTTTTAATAAATACCTCATAAGTTTGACTACTTTTATTAATTGTCACTGAACTGATTTTTCTGTCATCTTTTTATGCTATTAGTGGGATATTTTTAAATATAAAATTTGAATCATTTTTATTTTTTCATGTAATTTTGAGTTATTTCCTAATGAGAGGATTCTTTACTTTGCTCTTCTGAGGATGATATAATTAGGGATCCTAGGACCTTGTGAGCTTAGACATAGACTTTAATTGGGCCCCCCTCATTTGAGCAGCATTAAATTTACACAGTCACTCCCCACCATAAAACTGTATCCTCACATGTATTCAAAATATGACAACATGCAGAGTGGTTCTCTCAAGCATATGTTCTCATGCTAAGTAAAAAAAACTCTGCATCCTCCATTCACACATTAAAGTGTGAAAGAAATACATAAGAATGTCCTGTTGATAGATACATTTTAAGACATGAAACAGTTTATATATTAAAGGATCCATTTGTTTTTATAGATTATTTTGTGGGAAGTCCAGTGGCCTTTTGGTTTATGTTAACCAGACCTTAAACTTGGGAGACAAGATCCATCCCCCTCACTCAGTAAATATGTTTTGAAAGAATTAATGATCACTTATGTTTTTACCTGCAAGTCGCATAGATTTTAAATTGTGCCTTACTGTAGCATCTTTGTGTTGACTTTTAATGCCGTAATGTTATTCACCTCAGAATTTGCCATTATCATTTGTCAATGTGCTGTATAATTCTGGATTAATTTGTCATGTTGCTTATAGAATACTAGCCCTTTAGTATGATATACACTCACACCCCAAGCTTCCTGTACTCAAGAGATTGCCCTGTGAAATGCCACAACCAGTAACTCTTGAGCACTCATGGGTAAAAGGGAACCTTTAAGTGGGAAGAACTCACTAGAGGGCAGGTGGAAGCCTTGCAGAGAAAGTTCTGTCCTCTGATCTTTCCACTGTATACTCAGGCAGTGAAGGGCACATGGCCACAAAGTTGGCATCACTTTGGCAGGGTGATTTCTGTGAGTGAGTCACAGAGTTATCTCATACTACCCAGCCTATCCTATGACCGATTTTTCCAGTGTGTGTCTTAAAAAAAAAAAAAAAAAGCTAACTTACTAACATCCTGAGTTCTTTTTCTTCCTTTCATTGACTTCCAGTTATCCACGTGTCCGTACTGGCACACAATCTGATGAAAGACAAATTGTGCTAACTTTGTATTTTGTTCCATTTTTTTTTATATATCTAGTTTTATTCCTAGTGGCTTGGAAACACAAGCAGCAATATTTGTCAGAGCAGAGGCAAAGAAATTGCAAAAAAAACAAAAACATAAAACAAAAAAAACCAAACTCAATTCGGCAAGGCTTAGGTAATTAAGTTTTCTTCCAGATGCATTCCCAGATGTGTTTCTGTTCACTGAATAACCACCTCTGAAATAATTTAGGCAGAATATTTCCCTCAAAGTTGTTTTCTGGCTTTATCTCATCATTTCTAATATATTTAACTAGGTTTTTATTTTGGTTGTCCTGAAGGCCTTGTTCACTATTTTATCTCATCAGATATCTTTCTGAAATAGTGATGTTCCTTTCTCTTTCTCTGTCTCCTTTCCTACATTTACATTATTTCAAAAAAAATGAATATGTATCATTTGAACAGTTATACAGCAAGGAAAACATTTACTTTTTCTTTTTTCCTATGGTATTATATTTATATTTGGAAGATACTGACATCATGTGCTAAATACCATATTATTTTGGGATTACCCTAAATGTGATTCATTGGTTTGAAGGTAATTACATTTTCTATGGACTTAGCTTTATGTTTTTTGTCTAGCCTGGTCAAGAGAGAAATCTCATCATTCCTAATCTTTTTCTACCTTATATCTTGACTTTATAATACAACTGTGTTATTCCCTTTACAAACAGAGAAGCTACCTTGCCTTAATGCTTTGTGCATTTTCTCTACATCTTATTGTAAGCATAAGGGCCAAATCATATACTGATAGTAAGCATTTTTCATTTCATTGATAGAGTGCTTTTCATATTCTACGGGGCTCATGTATTATGTCATGATGTTGTCACAGAAACTCAGCCAAGTATGTAGGATAGGCATTTTTAATCTGTACTTTTTAAGTGAACCTCAGGGTTCACACTGGTTTAAAAGACTTGGTGAGAGTCTGCAGTGTTTAATGCATAATAGAACTAGATCTTCGATTTCTGCTATGTAGCACTCTTTCTGCCAATTCTATCAATATTGATTTAATCACTCTCTTTTTTTAATTTATCAGTTTTGTGCTCAGCACTGTAATAAATGCAACAATACCGATACCAATAGGGATACTTCATATGGTAATAGTAACAAAATCAGTAGCCAATATTTTTTAAGTTTTACCTCTGTGCCAAGCACAGCTATGAGGGCAATGGCATATATTAGCTTATTTAAGCCTTAGGTCCCAAGGATGTTAAGTAATTTTCACAAGCAGTAAGTGATGGAACATTGGTGAAAACTCAGGCCATGTGATGCCTGAGCCAGAACTCAATCATCGTGCTGTACCTTGTTCCAGTATGAGGCATGTTGTCCTAGCATTGGAGACAATGAAGTGGACTCATCAAATATTGATGAAGTATAATTTATAACATGTGGTTAGAAGGAAGGATGAGGAAAGTATGCATGAGTGTCAAGGATGACTTCTTGGTATTTTATCCCAAGACATAGTAGAAGATGGTATAGTTAACCAAGAAGGGAAGTGAGAAGGAGAACTTTGAGTAGAAGAGGTGAGTTTGCTTTGGGGCATACTGAACTGGAAATGCAATTGGAAATAGAAATGAATTTGAAATAGGAAATCCAGGGGGAGAGCCCCTGTAGGGTACACAAAATATGAGCTAAAGCCCAGAGATCTAGACATAAATGTTTGGCAGTAATTAGCTTTTGAGTGGTAGATGACGCTGTGGATGATGAGATCATCCCGGAGATAGAAAATGGAAGGGTAGGAACAGAGACTAGGGGACACCAATATCTGAATGATAGTAAAGGTGAAAGGACCCTGTGACAGAGGTTGAAAAGGCAGGGTCAGACCAGGGTAAGAGGAGAAACAAGAGAGAAGGACACCACAGAAGCCAAGGGACATAGTAGTTTCAGGAAAATGAAAATGGTAAGGGTCAACTGTCAAGTAGAGTTGCCTCTTATAAACAGATGCTGGCGCAGGTGCTCTGGAGGAAGAAAAAAAAAATCTTTAGATTCTCTCCCCAATAACCATAGGTGTTCAAAAGCTGTTGAGAAGTAGTGATGTCTCATGCCCAAACAGTCTTCATGGTCCTTTGTTGCCTGCATTTCTCATTCCTAATGGTGCTCACTTTGTCCCCCTGAACCCCCCATATGGCCACATAGCATCCAGGGCCAGGAAAGCAGGAGGTAGGGATACTATATATTCATTGAATAAATGGTACTCACTCTGGAACCAATGAGATTAAGATTTAGAGTAATATTTCTCAGTATATTTTAATTAAAGTTTTCTTTTCATAAACAAGAAAATCCCCTGCTTTTTGCAGAGACTGATAATATTCCCTTTAGAAGAACATCATACTCTGCGTTCATAGAGATTCTGTGTCCTATGAACTCCCGCTGGCTAATAGCTAACAATAATTATAAGGCAATATTTACTGAGTGTATAATATGTTGGAAGCAATGTGATAAGTACTTTATGTTGTTTGTTAGCTCATTTAATTCTCAGAATGACTCATACCAGATAGGACATATCAGTACACCCATTAACAGGTGAGGAAATTAAGGCATACAGTGGCTTGCCCAAACTTACTGTGCTAATAACTGGTAGAATTCGGATTCCTGCTCCAGCCTATGAACCTCCACAAACCTTTTTTCATTGCTACTGTGGCATCTAGCCTTTTCAGGTGGGATAATTTTTAGAAACATTAGGGATAATCATAATTTTTAAATTAAGGATTGTACATAATTAGAGAGTGTTAAATTATACATACCTTCTTCCGAAAATTTACTACATCTTCTAGAGTCAGTGTCCTCTCCTTTTTGCATTCTTTCCCCATCCAGGTGGAGAGTCACTATATAAGGGGATGATAAGCTGTATTTGATTGTGAACACAGGTAGAAAAACAATAGTATATAATGACTGGTTTATCTGTAACAACATCTTTAACTATAAACTGCAGAGTGTCTTCATGAAGTGTGTGTACGGGTAAAATAAAATGCTGTTCTAATGGTTATGCGTTGCAAAGCTGTTGTCCTACATAATCTGCTGTGTTGCACATACTTTATGAGTCCTCATTTCTATATCCTGTTTATCCATCCTTCCTGAAACCAAATATGTGAAATATCCAGCTCAAACTCCCACCCGTAAAACAGCCTTACTTCTTCACACTGATCCATTTCATCGCTTGATGTTGGCACAAGGAAAGTCTGTTATTGGCCACTCTTACCTCCCACATTCATCCCTATCATCGTACTCTGATGGACATTTCCTGAGTCCTCATTATTATCTAAGACTTTATGTTCTCTCAAAAACCAAGAAGGGACGCCTGGGTGGCTCAGTGGTTGAGCACCTCCCTTTGGCCTAGGGCATGATCCTGGAGTCCAGGGATTGAGTCCCACATCAGGCTTCTCCCTCTGCATGTGTCTTTGCCTCTCTCTGTGTCTCTCATGAATAAAAAAATAAAATCTTAAAAAACAAAGAAAACAAAAAACAAACAAGAACTCAAGGGAGCATATATAGTTCATGTAATTTGGATTGTTGTACTAGACTTTGCAGTAATATCTGAAAGGCATCATAATTAAGTGAGCAGCAAACAGTAGGAAAAAAACTGGGTAATATAATCATGATTTTTTTTTTTTTTTAAGATTTTTGAAGATGCAACTGATGAACCACTAATTCTACCTTTGAAACTAATTTTAAAAGTGTAATAGGAAACACACATCAGCAGTTATTGAGTGGGAATTATCAAATCATGCTTGGCAGAATCATGAGGACTTCCTGCCCTACCACTCAAGGGCATTCTTTGTTAGTCTATCCCATGATCCCTGATATCCTTCTATGGGAAAAACTCCTAGCTGATTGTCCTCCATTGCTCTGGTCTCCAAGGCTATATTTGAGTTGGGCATTGGAGAGTATACTCTTCTGGCTGGGTTCTAATACCTCTATGTCTGCTTTCTTCTGGTGCTGATTTCAGACCGAGATGTTGCTTTAAGAGTTGTGCAGATACATATTATGCAAACCATCCTGGTGCATCTTTGGCAACCAACTTCCCTTAAAATTTTAGTATACTTCCCATCTATTTATTTCTTGTCAGTTCCATGAACAAATGTGGTCAAAAATCATGTATGGACGTAGTTTTGAACCTAAAGACTCTGTATTTTATTTATTGGCCTCTATCCTATGCCCCCAACTCTGAATCTAGTGATGACTCCCTGAGGCCATCTGAAACACTCTTAATCCCAATGCTGCCAGGAAACTGGGCCAGTATACGGTGAGGCACCTAATCTATCTTAGATAGCAGTGGCATTGTAGGCAATGCTTAAAATTGCTTTGCTTGGCTTCTGCACACTTGCAAATCTCAAAATCACAGGTTTCTCAGTCAAATTAGATTATAATTCACAAACACAGGTTTTTCTTAAATCTCAGCTTGCAACTGGCTACTCTTCATCACAGTTCTTTGTTGCTAAGAGCAATAAGAAGGAGGCAGCTAATATTTAACATCCTGAATTTTTTCTAGCACTTCCGCTGCTGTAGACCTAGTTAACACTTGATCTGTCTACTGAGGTTCAGCAGTTGACAATTTGACCAAATATTTTGCCAGCTTATAACATTAATTAGCTTTCCAGTTTGCAATAAGAGTACTTCCTACCTGCTACATAACTAAACTAATGGCATACTTTTAGGTTCTGTCACTGGTGGTATCTGACTTCCAATAGATTTGGTATGGACTGTAAATGAACAAAACAAAAAATAGTATCTCAAACAGAATAGATCTTACATTACTCCATCACAAAGGGAAAAACTAATACCAAAATATTTAGTAGGCAGTCGTCTTGCATTGAGGGGATGGTCCACAAAGTGCAGACCTAGGATTCTGTCTTGGTGCTTAGCTATCCATCAGTTCCTGTGCCACGGTCATGGTGACTGCTTAAAGTCCACCCATCAAGTCTGCATCCTGGCTAGCAAAAAGAAAGAGAAAGATGTATCTCTCCCTCACTCCCTTTAAAATTCCTGTCTTGGTGTTGTACACAGCACTTCCACTTAACATATCTTTGAATAGAAGGTGGCCGTCTCTAGGTGCAAGGGAAACTTGGAAATAATAGTGTTTCTTCCAGATGTCAGTGAATCTGGCTGAAAATCTATTTCTGTGGGAGATGAAGGGAAAGGAATGGAGGGGCCACCAACAATCTCTGCCACTACAGTTGCTTTTCAAAATGTTCCCATGGTACAGTTTGAGAACTGCCCCTAAAAGGAATTACATCTATTTTGATTAATGAAATCAGCCATTTCTTATTAATAGTCTTTAAGATGAACAGATTTCTCTTCCCTTATTATTTAGGGCAAGTTGGTTTTAGTCTAAGCATGTAAATAAGACCAAGCATTAAACTTTTTTTAAAAAAATACCATTTTAGTTGAACTGTGCAATAATGACTTTTTTCATATGCTTTTTTCCTAATTTATTGTGATTTAGTCTTTTAACCATGTGATTAGAAAAATAAATTATTCTTGAGTTTTTTCTGAAAAAAAAGTCATTGCCCAGTTTTTCTGTTGTCAGCTGTTCTGATTGGGCTTTATTCTTTTTTCTCCCTTCTATTTATTTCTTTTTAAGATGTATTTATTTATTTTATAGAGAGCAGGTACACAAGTGGGGGAAAGGGCAGAGGGAGAGGGAAGATCCTCAAGCAGGCTCCCCACAGCACAGAGCACGATGAAGGCCTCCATCTCAGGACTCTGGGATCATGACCTGAGCCCAAATCAAGTCTGCTACTGAACTAAGCCATCCAGGCACACCTTCTCCTTTTAAATGTTGTACTTTCAAGAATCATGATATAATTAAATTTTGAAGAGCACTTTTCTACTTAGAAAAAAGTCAGATGGGGTGCCTGGGTGGCTCAGTGGTTGAGCGTCTGCCTTTGGCTCAGATCATGATCTTGGGGTCCTGGGATCAAGTCCCCCATTGGGCTCCCAACAGGGAGCCTGCTTCTCCCTCTGCCTGGGTCACCACCTCTCTCTCTCTCTCTGTCTCTCATGAATAAATAAATAAAAATCTTAAAAAAGAAAAAAGTCAGATTGCATCTTAAAAACTTTTATAGTATGATTCCCTGAATTGTACTTAAAGTGATAAGAGAAGCTAAATTTAGTGGAAAACCCTTGAGAACTTTAAGAAACCGGGTATATGGAGAGCTTAAACACACACACACACACACACACACACACACACAATGAAAAAAAAACACAGCTATTCAATTTTAATGACTTAAAACTGTTTTTGTACATAAAAGACAAGATATTTTCCATTTTCATTGGCTAAAATAAATCTCCACTTTTCCCAATTAAAAAAAACAAAAATATGCAAATTAATAGCATTAGCATAAAAATATTCTTAGGGCTATGACTTTGTGTATGTGTTTGCATGCGTGTGTGTGTGTGTATATATATGCTCACTCCTTTCAAATAATTATACTTCTAATTCTTACTGAGCATTTACAATATTCCAAATAAATAAATAATAAGATGTTCCAGTCACTTCAGAATGGTTGGTATGTAGGAGCTCATTTAATTCTTACAACAATGCTGAGAGAGGTGTTACTTACATCCACATTACACAATGAGGAAACAGCAAGCATGAAGATACATAGGTGGTAGATGGTGGAGAAGAATGTGAGTCCAGGTCCCCTGGTACTAGAGCTAGCACCTTCTAACTGTTATGTTGTCCTATCATACATGCTGTGCTCTGAGTAAGGGCTGCTCAAGAAATGACTCAGAGACTAGTGCCCATGTGCAAACTTTTTGTCATCAATGTACAAGATTATTAATGAAATCAAAAGTATTCACTTAGAAATTTTTCAGTAATTTAACATTTGCAAGACATCAAATTTATGACATGTTTTCTAGTAAATCACTTAAATAGTTGTGTTTTTAGAATGTATCCATAATGAATTAGAAGGAAGACTGGTTATTACCACAATTCAAGAAGCTTTAAGTAGAGTGCCTTTTATGGTGTGTTAGGTTCTTTTAAATTCATAATTTCATTTAGCTCATTCAATAACCTTGCAAAGTACATGGTGCTATTTTTATGTCTTCAGGTTGAGAAACTAAAGATCAGAGAAGGTATGTACGTGGTATACCTGGAATAGAAAGCCTAATCTTTATTCTATAAATATAGAAACTATATTCTCCTGTCCCTAGTGACATTCATATTAGAACATATTTAAGAAGATTTTTAAAAGAAATTTTTAAATTATTTTTACACCCAATATAGGGCTCAGACTCCCAACGCTAACATCAAGAGTCACACGCTCCAGACTGAGCCAGCCAGGCACCCCCATACTGGAGCATTTAATTAACCTATGTAAATAGGTTAAAACCTTTCAAAACATTTTTTTTTCTTTTTTGCTGGTTATCTTTATAAAAGAGAACTTGGATTGAATAAGTATCTTTAAAAATTTTAGAGACTCCTTAACCCTAAAGAGAAAAATACAACACGGTCCTTTATTAATCCTTTGTTAAGATATTTACCAATATCTTATAAGTGACTTACTAGAGGCAATTTTTAAAATGTCTTTTGGCAGCCCTAGTGAGTAAATACTTCTTAGAATGGACAATTCAGATCTTTTTTTGCCGCTACTTCTCAGTAATGGCAGAATGTGAGGTAGGATTCCTGGAGTTTCCCCGTCTGTAAAATAAAAGAGAGGAGCCAAATGATTTTATATTCCTGTCTAACTGAAAAATTCGGAGACGTCTTTACTTTTCTTAGCTTTCTCCTGATGAGTTTTTTTCTTTTCAACTTGGCAGTGACTACTGTTGCACAGAAACCCCTCATTGCACCTGCCTTTACCTCTTTTGCCTCCGTGCCCTGTATTCTTCCTCACAGCCCACTTTCTGTGCAGAATGATCCCTGCTGCCTGCCTCCACCTTCCCCACCATCCTTGCACTCCTTGACCCTCTGGCCTGGTTTCTCCTCATGCTCCTTCGTTATGACTGCTCTGGTTAAATTCCTAACTGTGGACTCTAGCAGGCAGCCTTCCATCTTTCTTTTTCTTCTCTTACTTTGGCCAACCCTCTACTCCTTGAATTCCTTCCCAACCCCTCCATCCCTCCATGCTTCTGGCCCTCCAGTCCCCTCTTTCCTCCTTCACAGCCATCCATCTGTCTATCTTGACTGGCTTCTGAATGAGAACTTTCCACTGGGGTCTCCACCATTCATACTTACTCTTTCTGCCATGCTCTTTATCTAAGTAAAAGGCCTCATTATCCATCCAACCAAATCAGAAGTGCCTTTCTGTTTCTCGGACTTGCCTCTTGCCTTCTTCCACCCAATCTAGTCTGCCATCAGGTCCTGTGACTTTGGTCTGCTGAATGACCTGTGTCTGCCTCCCCATCCCCACTGTCTGTGCCTCAGTGAAAAAGTTCTTTTGAACTGCATTGCCTCACAGATTCCTTCCCTCACTCATTCCCTATGATCTACCCTTCTTTGCTTCACTGCCAGAAAGTTTCTTTCTAAAATACAAACCTTGTATTTCTTTTGCAAAAATTCTTCCCTAGCTCCCACCGTGGCCTCCAGTATAAGAAAGAGTAACAGCAGCAATTATGCCACCTACCACTGGCTGATTTGTGCTGCCAGCAATTTTGCAAAGTATTCTGCATACATCATCTCCTTGCATAATCTCCAGTATGGTAATGACTGTACTGTTCTGTGCTGGTGCAGGGTCTTCCCACCAGAGACTCCCCCTCCCCCAAATAACCTTATGAGGCTTTTCACGTATGTGTATCTTTAGCACTGAATATAGTGCCTACAGTACAAACCCATTACATCTTTGATAAATGATTTCTGTTCTCATCGTAGGACTAGCTTGTGGGATATGGTGTATCTTGTGGCATCTTATAGTAGAAAAGCCTACAGGAAGGACAAAAGAGGTTTTGCTGACTTGGGCAGAATTTAGTCCTAGGTCAGGTCAAGGGAGCTGAGGGCCCTGTTACCCAAGGCACCTCTCTCAAGTCCTTATAATGACATCATCAACCAAATAGACCAGGACTCAGGAACAGGCAGAAATGACTGCCTCCGTGTTTGGTTCTGGTGCAGACAGCCTAATTCTAGCAGCCTCACACTCACATGTGCCATATTTTAAGGCAAAATAATTGTATTTTAAGAAAATAATCTTGGAGAGTCAATTGCCTTCCTAGCTCTGGCTTGTCTTAATTCTTCATTGCTGACCCTTCACTGAAAGACTGATTATTTTGTTATTATTGTTAGACAGCTTGTTCTTCCAAGTCATCCACATTTCTTAAATTATCAACCTTGACATAGTGTGATATCCTGTGTTTAGCAGCAAAAACTATTCTTTTTAATTCTTTCTTGGGTGTTTAAAGTATATAAAATTTAATTTAATCCCTCTACTTCTGAGATGTTTTAAAGGGTGTAAACTGAGGTTATGCACACTATTGGGTCAGGTTACCGATAGGAATTTGACATTTATATGAATAAGAATAATACCAAGAGTTACAAAAGCTAATATAGAATTGCAAGGGCTATCAGGCTCTATGCTTGAGGCCATAAATTGATTGCCAGCAGGGGTCAAACAGGAGTCTCTGCTCTCTCTGTACAATCTCCCTTGGGTAAACCATTGCAGTATTTGGTGCACCAGCAGAAAGGGCAGAGTGAATTTACACCTTTTTCAAATAAATTGCCAGAATATTCACTGCTTAAGAGATATGTGGATTAATAGAACTTCTTATTTAGACAGCTAAACATAGAGCCTAAGATTATTTTTTCTGGAAATAATATCAGCCAAGAGAAATAAATCTAATAATCTAGTCAAGCATATGCAGACAGCCTCTGTTTGGTCCACACTGTATGTTTTAAGATAGAGTTTCAGATTTCTGTTTTTTTGCTGTAAGAGCTCCAGAAAAAAATAGAAGATGATTCCAAATGAACTAATTTGCTGCTAATTACCTAAAACAAAGTGCTAAAACCAAAGTTGATCCTTACAGTGTAAATATGTATATGTTGCAATTTTGCTCATGCCTATTTATTTTAGGTTCCCTTAAAAGAATGTGTTCTTATAAAAGTGAAATTCTGAATGTTATTAAGTATTAGAATAAGCTTCTAAATAATGGAAGTTATATTTGCATAGAAAATAGAAGGAATGGCTACCTTTTTGCAAATATTGTGACTTTGGATGCTCTTGGTAAAGATTAACTCTTAGGTTATGGAAGCCTTTAAGAACCTAAAATTACATAATAAGTTTTTTTCATTTTTATTTTATTTTCAGGCATTACCTTTTATTACTTATTATGGTGAATTTTTTCTTTGTGAAGGTAGGAAGTAAACTCTTTGTTCAATATCCCTCGTAGGTTATTTAAACGAAGTCCTGTCCTCTTATAAACTAGGTGTGTAAACTTAGTGGCAAAAGGAAGGTTATACCCAGCCTGCCTTGTTATTTGTCATATGTCTTGTTTGTTTGTTATTGCTTTTTTTTTTTAACTAATTAGTGTCTGTTGTCACCATCGAGTTATTCCTTTTATTTTCTCTTCTATCTCCTACTTTCAAGAGAAACTAGTTCTCCAGGTGCCTCTTTGTTACAGCACTGCAAATGCATTCCATTTTTCTCCAAATTTAGCTCCTATGTGGTATTCTTTCTGCTGCCATGTCAGGTGCTGTATATACAATTAGAGTTCCTAAAGGAGTGTTGTTCTACATTAAAAAAAAAAAAAAGACTGAAGACTACATAGCATAAATATTAGTGATTTGGGCTATGATTACACACAGGAAATTTAAATAACACCTCAGCCAGGAGCCTTCGAAGCCACTCGGTTGTAGCACGGCCTATGGCTCTGCTGTTGTCAGTGATGAACTGTTGCCTTGTGCAGTGTGCATTATGGAGAGCTTTAAAAAATTTTTTTCTTAAATAATTAGATATAGGAGTCATTATCCATACAACAGGAAGTGGAACATAAGCTGTTAATGCCTATGTTCAAAATGGTTCATATGCCAGCAGGCCACTAGGAGATGCTAAATAACAATATGGCCCATTTAATTTACTTGTTTCAACCTGCACCAAGAATCTTAAAAGTTGCTTCTAGCTTAATTTTAACTTCTTTCAAAGCATTGTGTTTATAGTGGCCATTATCTCATTTTCCCTTCTTTACCCAATAAATATTTTATCTCCACAGTAAAAATAGCCTAACACCAATATCCTGAATGATATTGTCTCAAAGTTTTAGAAGCTGTGGTGCTAACCTTATCAGAAACAAATGTTTCCTTCTCTTTTCTTCTTTTCTTCTTTCCTCCAGAAAGCAAGCAAGCAGGCAGGCAGGCAGAGGAAGAGGGAAGGAAAGGAAGGAAGGAAGGAAGGAAGGAAGGAAGGAAGGAAGGAAGGAAGGAAGGAAGGAAGGAAGGAAGGAAGGAGGGAGAAGGGAGGGAGGGAGGGGAGATATGAGAAAAATTAAAAGATGAGAATTTAATTAATATGATCATGAACACATGGAATTAGAAGACAGCTTAAAACTCATAGCCCTGCCTCCCCTCATTTTCACCTAAAGCCCAGAAAAGTTAATTTTTCCCCATATATATTTAATGGCTGCATCAGTCTATGATTTTCCTTGGCACCACCCAGCTGCCATGAAAGGCTCATTCTCTCAAAATGTCAGACATAAATATATAAGTTGCTTCTCTCAAAATGTCAGAATTATATAAGTTGGCTGTATTGGATATAACCCCACATCTTCAACTAATTTCTGCAATTTTTGACAGAAAGGAACTCTAGCAAATTCAAAGGTACTATGATATTTAAAAAATAAATAAATAAAAAGGAAAAAGAAAAGAATGCTCAAGCTTAAGTATTTTATGAACTCAGCCACTTTGGTAGAAATATTAAGTGAGGTGCTGTCATAATTTTCCTCCAAGCAAGAACTTTTATGTGGGAGTAATCAAAGTCAGAGCACTAATGTTAGAGACTTTAATTTAGCCCAGTAATTGAGAGCACAGGGGTAGGGTCAGATAAAAGAGGTTGAAATCCTCTCTAGGTTTGTGATACTGATCAGGTAGTTTAACCTCTCTGACCTTGGTTTTCTTATCTGTAGAATGAGGATAATAATACCCTTCTCATTAAGACTAGTGGAAGATTTAAATTAGATAATATGTGTTAGGGTAGACAGGACAGTGCTTGGTACTCATTACATTAAATGGTTGCTGCTATTTTTTTCTCCCAGTAATAACACCAAAACACTCCTACAACACAGAACACAGTCATTAAGTGATACTTTAAAGAAATTTGATATGTGTTAGGTAGAAGCCAATACATATGTCTTGTTTTTAATCTAAAATATATAAAAGATTAGTGTGAAGAAGAAAATACACTGAAAACATTTTTCTGTTTTATTTTCTTTCTCACAGATTTTAATAAAATGTCTCCTTAGGTTAAAAGTATAGTTCAGTTGGCAGAACTCATCCAAAAGATTGGGAAAACAGAATGAGTATGCAATAGTTACACATTAGATTGATTGATTGGTTTGAGAGAGAGAGCCCTTGGACACAAGCAGGGGAAAGGTAGAGGGAGAGACTGTCAAGCAGATTCCCCGCTGACCAGGGAGCCCAATGTAGGTCTCGACCCCAAGACCCTAAGATCATGACTGAGCCTAAACCAGAAGTTGGAAATTTGACTGAGCCCCCCCCCAGGTGCCCCTGCAACAGTTACATATTAGTCAGATTTCACTAATGTCTCCCAAAGTGCCACTATCATTTGGGGGCATCAGGGTTGTAATTAGACAATTTTTTCAGGAGCAGAGTTCTTATCACCTTTTTCTAGACCTTTCTTCCTTTATTCACTCCACACCCTAATTCAACCCCCAACAGTGCCAGTCTTCCAAACATTTTATTTTAGTCTTTCCTCTTCCTTGCCAACCTTTGCTTTCCTGGAATTCCTCACAGTCCTTGTCACAGTCCATAGTCTTCCATGAAATCATTTCTGTTGGAGTATCATCAGGTGATAATGCCTGTAAACTGCTTTCCTAAATAAAATCAGCAGGCTCAGCTGGGGTCTTTGAGATCTTAAGAAAAAGAAAGAATAACAGAGAGCAGGTTAGGGACTCTGAAGGGCCAGTGTGCAAGATATTTTGTTCAGAAAGAAATTTCAGCACCTGTTGCCTCTGAGCCAAAGTCATGTTTTTGTAGGACCTGTGAACACATTGCAGAAAAGCTACCAGTGTCTGGAGTGGTTCTGACTACCAGCACAGCCTCCCCTATTCTAGGTCCCCATGTATGAAATTTTGTTGCATGGAAAGTCAGAATTCATTTTGTCATCTCTGGATGGTGTAAAACATTATCTTGTTACACAGTTTGTTTAAGAATAAATACGTAAAAATACTGTCTGGAGTTGTTCCACAGGGTTTATGCCCATTGCCAGAGTTAATTTTGAGCATTATTTACAGGGTATAAATTGGCTTGAAGACTCATGGACTGGCTGCTGCTCAGAGTCCTGGGAGATGGAATCCATTTCGGTCCATTCAGAACAATAGATGGTGGCGGGAACTCGGCTAAGTGGCGGGTTGGTTGCACCCAAACTGTTGACTTAAGTTGTCAAGAGAGTTTGACTCATAGTTGGACCTGACACCAGATGGGTCAGCTGGCTTAGCTGTAAACCATTACCAGTAAATGAGGCTTCTTTCATGGGCGGGGAGGGAGAGGAAGATCCCTCCGGGTCAGGTTCCCCTTCCTGCTCACTGCAGCCTCCACAGCCTGGTTCTCAGGCTCTTTCTGACATTGTGCAGAGGCTTTAGCTTCTTTGTAGCACTCAGAAGCCACACCGGCTACCCAGCCATGTGCCTGAAGGAATGCCGGTCAACTGTGCACTTTCTACTCTTTTCTAACTTGTGTTGGTGGCATTTAGCTCTGTAGCATTTCATGATTTTCATGGGAACTCACAGCTGTCCAATACATTGTAGGCTAGAGCAGAGCAGGAATTACGTTGCATCAGCATTAATCATTCTCATTACCCTTTGATTAGATCATTCAGGTTAAATACTGGTCGAAAGAGTGATTTAAGGTTGAAAGTATGAGGATAAATGCGGGCCAAGTATTAGCAGTTTGTTTAATGTAAGTTTTTAAAAGAAGTTTGAAGGTAAATGTTTCTCAATAAGTAATTAAATTTGTTTTCTCCCTTTAGCCTTTGAAATAAGTAGTAGCAATTTAAAATCTAGACATACACACAAATGAAAATTTGTTACCCGTTGGATACCAGTTTAAATGTGTTTACTCTGAGGTGATTGAAAGTCCCTGTACAGGTATGTTTGTTTCAGTAGGTCTGATCAAACAATACCCTAATGTAATGGTGAGGTGCTATGAGGAGCTGAATCTCTAAGGGCGATCCAGGGCAGTTGTAACCTCACACCCTCCTGTTACTACCTGGCTCTGAGTCTCAGGAAACCTTGGATATCTGAGTTCTGACATGGATGACCCTTGTGTTCTTTCTGTAAATTAGTTTCTGGTATGGAAAATTAGAAAGCTCAAGCCTTATTTTAAATACATAATTCAAGTTGATTTTCTTCCTGCCTTCCTTTATGAAACTCCATGCCCTTGTCTCTTCCCTGTTATAACTTTGTAAGTCCTCATATCATTTCAGTGATTTGCTTCCCAGTGATAGATGGTTCCATTTTTCTGATGACTAGAATGTTGTCGTCAAGAGAATGTCTGCTAAACATTTCCCTTGGTTCTTATTTTAGTTTCCTGTTTAGTTTTCATCTATCTTAGAGCAGAGTGCAAATTTTCACCAGAATAGAAACAATAAACAGAAATAATGGCACACTATATTTTTATTTACCCGGGATCATATCCATTTCGCTTTTCCGTAGCAAAATGGGAACAGATCCATCATGGCTCTTTCATCGTTCTGCCCTATGTCATTCACGTTAGTTAATGGGGCACATTAGTTACTCACATGGTGTGATGCAGGAAAGGAAGATTACAATTGTTTTTCTTGGTTTACGTGGTATCTTCAAATGAGGGAAACTGTCCTCAGTTGAAGAAAGGATGTTTCATGAATTTAGTCTGTGGCATTTCCTTTTATATTAATATGTTAATAAACAAGAACTTGACAGTTATATTTTAACCAAGAGAATATTAAGATATACATATTTTCTTGTAGTTATATTTGCTGGGTTTTACTTTACTTTATGAGATGAGGATAAACTTGAGAGATGAGCTCTTAAAAATTGGAAGCAGTTTTCTTTCTCTGGGACAACATATGGAACAGTTTAATACATGACATGAGTCTATCTGATTTTAACATATGAACACAATTCATTTATTTATACCTGCACTTAGGAATTGAGTAGTTTATCTTTTTTTTTAAGATTTTATTTATTCATGAGAGACACAGAGAGAGAGAGAGAGAGAGAGGCAGAGACACAGGCAGAGGGAGAAACAGGCTCCACACAGGGAGCCTGACGTGGGACTCGATCCCGGGTCTCCAGGATCAGGCCCTGGGCTGAAGGCGGCGCTAAACTGCTGAGCCACCTGGGCTGCCCAGGAATTGAGTAGTTTAGAGACAAACATGTAAAATCCATGATTTTTAAAAATGCATTTGAAAAAATCAAGAGAAAGAAAATTAAAGCTAGAAAAAATAAGACGATGCCAATGGTGAAGTTGTTATCAAAATGACATGTCCTCTAGTCCTATTAGTTTGTTTGACTGGCACTGAATATTTGACAAGGCTTTGTAGAAGCCAGTGCAAAGACAGAAATACTATCTATCAGTTAAACAATATACACAAACAGTGTAGGATTAAAGAGTCTGTGCTCAGGAACATAGCTGTTCCTAATATTGAAACTACAACAAAAATTCTGCTGTGACCCTTGTCATAACATGCCATGTCCTCATCAGTGGCCCGTGGAAGCTCTTTTCCTCTTTTCTTTTCATTGTAGATCAGAGGATGCTAGTCACAGTTCAGAAAAAGCCCAGGTTCAAAGTCTTCTCACTGTCTGGTTTAATACAAGAATAAATTTAGACCATGCAGAGGGATGGATGACTCCCGTCCTCCAGCGCATCCTCTGCTATTGCTCACAGCTATGTTATCAATAAATAATGGATTGCAGAAAATTTAATATTGTGTTATCTGAAAAATACATAGAATAAAGGTGTATTTTGTTGCCTCTTAAAGATGGATCAACAGGCTTTCAAAGTCTGCTTCTCTAGTAAGACTTTAATCCTTATAAAGTTGATGTGAAAGAATATTTTAAATCACTTTAAAATTGGTTCTGGTGAGGGACATCTGGGTGGCTCAGTGGTTGAGCGTCTGCCTTTGGCTCAGGTCGTGATCCTGGGATCCTAGGATCAAGTCCTATATCGGGCTCCCCACAGGGAGCTTGCTTCTCCCTCTGCTTGTGTCTCTGCCTCTCTCTGTGTCTCTCCTGAATAAATAAATAAAATCTTAAAAAAAAATAGTTCTGGTTAATTGTCAATTGTACAATTAGTCACCCCATTCTTTCCCCTCCCCAAAATTCCTTTTGCTATTTGGACTATAAAGTTGGGCTAAGATAGTATCTTTTTATCATTGTAATTAATAGACACACTTTTTCTGATTAAGCATACTCTTATCTATATACTCTTCTATGTAATTCCAGTTCAGTGTCTCTTGAAGTCATACTTGTCTGCTTTAGTTTTTTTTATTTGCTTTTACTTGTTTTATTATAAATTTAAGTAAATTTTAAAGAAATGCAAAGGTAGATGAATATTCTTATTCTTCTTCCTCTAAAACTTTCAGACCACCTCCTCTGACTTCTTTTCTCACTTGGAGACATAGAGAGTTTCATTTGTTTGTTTACTGGGGGGATAGGAGGAAAATGGGCAATGAAATTACGATGAACAAAAAGAATTCAAACAATTATTTTCTCAAAGGCTTGGAAACTAAAGTTTTTAGGGCATTCTTTGAATACCTAAGTGCTCTAATCATTCTCTTTAAAATAAATAAATAGTAAAATGATTTTATAAAGCCCTGCTCCTATTTCTAGCTGCAAAGAAATTTATCAAGAGAAAGAAAGCTTCACGCTAGACTTCCCTAACAGTTTGCTCATTCATCTGCTTGCCTCTTATTGGTTTATATTATGGACAGAGAACAACTTTATAGAAAAAATATGTATACGATGAAGGTTAATTTTCAGCTGTTTCTATTGTTGTCTGAATTTGCTGCAGAAGACCTATTTATATTCATTCTCCTTTCATCATTATTCTGAATACACATTTCTGTGATTCTCTGCTGTCCATGAATTTATGATTTTTAGAGCTTATATAACATTTCATTAGGTTTATATTCCCTTCTTTGTTCATTGTTAAACATTTAGATTGTTTTCAATTTCTATCATGTAAAAAGTTGGCTAAGAATTCTTTTTCCTTATTTTGGAATGGAGACCATAGAATCTAGTTAGGATTCATTATAGCTATTTGTAGCTAATATTTTAATGTTAGGTAATACAAAATTATGATCCAGTACAGTCTTGTATTTTTCTGTTCTGTAGAATCACTCTGAGTAAACTGTATATACTTATATGTTCGGAATATCCTGTACAATTTATCTCCTCATGGGACTCGAAATAGGCTGTGCAAACATTTACGTGATTGAGCATCAAGAAATAAGTTTGTTGTTGTAGTTTTGAGTCTCATCTTTTGAATGAGAGTAGACTACACAAACTCTACTATTTATTCTTGATCTAAAATTCTTCATTGTAATAACTTAGAACAATTTTACTGTTTTAAATGATTATACATGTTTATTGTTACGTCTTTGCTTTTATGATTTATTCTTGGTCTTATCTGTAACTAATGCTGAGTCACAACCAGGAGAGCAACAACCAATGTTTTTATTGCTCTTATGAAAAAAGGAAGACTTTTATGTTGCATTCTGCAGGAATTCATTTTGGAGGAAAGTGGAGACTGCCCATGTGTGAAATCAGACATATATGCAGTCATAATTAAGATGTTATCAGATGTTATCAGAGAAAATGGTTTCATTTCTAGACACTTCTTTATCTGTTGTTGGACTTGATTTCCTGCATTGTTTTGTCCACTTACAATGACTCCTGGCTGCCAGAGCATTCACTATAACTCTGCAGTGAACTTCACCTTTCCTGTTCTCTATCCTCATCAGGATCACCCATCACTTATTTCTTCCAGTTCTCAAATCATCTGGCTTCCACCTGGCCTGAGTTTTAGTGATGTCTTCTGATAATTGCTTTGGCATTCCTTAACCCCCAGCGTTGGCCCTGCCACTAGCCCCCTCTTCTCCACCTCTGTTGCTATATATGCCTTTAGAAGCCTGGCCTAGGGGCGGCCCGATGGCTTAGCGGTTTAGTGCCACCTTCAGCCCAGGGTGTGATCCTGGAGGCCCGGGATCGAGTCCCATGTCAGGCTCCCTGCATGGAGCCTGCTTCTCCCTCTGCCTCTCTCTCTCTCTCTCTCTCTCTCTCATGAATAAATAAATAAAATATTTATTAAAAAAAAAAAAAGAAGCCTGGCCTAAACCTGACTGAAATGTCCTTTTATTTGATCCCTGTTGAGCACTGTAGGATGTCCACATGTCTGTTTTCTTTTTCAGGCCATTTTTCCATATTCACAGTAGCCACAGACCAACTGTTTTCATCCATTTCAAGGATAGTACCCCAACTTTACCTAACTTGTTCAGCAGCAAGATGGGGCCTCCTGACAAGTATCACCTCCACTCCCCTACTCACCATGCTTAGAATATGGTTATATCCTGGCCACTTCCACATCCTTCTTGCTTAAGGATGTGTCTCTCTCTCCAGCCAGCCTGAAGGGAACCCTAACAGAGAGGTGAGACGAGTGCCAGGTTCCATGCCGACTGTGTTTTGAGCAGAGTCATCTGAAGGCTCACAATTCTGCAGTAAATATCCTAAGCCTAGGGTGCAAAGTTAGGCCAGAGAGGTAGAAAGGCTAGGCCAGGTGGGCTACACATAGGAACTCAGGATGAATTGGGGAGTCCAAGAAAGAAGCAGGTGGGCCCAGAGAGGAAGGAGTACAAAGGAAGCAAGGTGACAGGGCAGAGTCAAGTCATTGTGAAGAAGGTAAAAACCCACAGGGTGTGTCAAAGTATTGGGTCTGGACTATTGAAAGAACTTCTTCCTAGGTATCTTTCCTGACTCTGACTCACTGCCCCCATTTCCAACAATTCTAATAGTTACCATGTAAGGGTTGGCTTGGTGCTGCGCAATATCTTAGTACTGTGTGTACAGTAGTCTCTCTGCACCTTCCCCACATACAGCCAGTCAGCTGTTCTTCTCAATATGTAGACTAAAACAGGGACACCTGGGTGGCTCAGCGGTTGGGTGTCTGCCTTCGGCTCAGAGAGTGATCCTGGAGTCCCGCATCGGGCTTCCTACATAGAGCCTGCTTCTCCCTCTGCCTGTGTCTCTGCTTCTCTCTCTGTCTCTCATGAATAAATAAATAGAATATTTTTAAAAATATGTAGATTAAAACAAAGATGCTCCCAGAGGCTTCAGATCACAGAGCTAGGGGCTAAGTACCTGCCAGACTTTTGAACCTGGATGTTCGATTGACACTTGAAGTTCAGTTTACAGCAGATACCACATTCCCTTCCCCAAGCCAGCCTCACTGCTTTCAGGGTCTGGTATTTCTCTTCATTGTACTGCTTTCAGAGATATGTTGATGAAAGTAAAAGTAGGGAGAGTGTTGGGAGTCAGAGGTGTCATGGGGAAGCCCTGTTTCCTTGGAGATTTCTTTGTTTAGTGCTTCCTGTAGGATACGTGGGGTACCATATGCTGGTTAAGTGCTGTAACTCCATGGTCTGTGTGGGGATAAGCGTCAGCTTTCTGTTGAATTGCTTCCTTTGATTCTTTCCTTAAATCATCTGATGATATGCCACGGTGATTTTTATTTACTTCATCGTCGGGAAAATGGGGGAAAAAATTAAGTACAAAGGGGATAGCATTGAAAAGTAGTTGGCTTAACAAGTCTGACCACTCAGCTTCTCCTTCCCTGGGGTGTTAATTTCAGGGGAGACTTGATTTCATTACTCTTTTGGCACATTTTCTTTGTTTTGAAGCTGACAGAGCTAGATGTCTAGTCCTCATTCCATTCTCTGTGTATTCATTTTCTGTTACCGTGTAAAAAATTACCACGGATTTAATGACCTAAAACAGCACATATTTGTCATCTCAGAGTTTGTGTAGATCTCAGGTTTGGTACAATATGGCTGGGTCCTCTGCTCAGATTCTCCCAAGGTAGAAATCCCAAGGTTGACTGTTTTCTTGTCTGGGCCTCAGGGTTCTCTTCAAACCTTACTGGCTATGGATAGACCCCATTCCTTGAGCTGAGCTCCCTGTATCCCTGCTAGCTGTCGTCTGGGTGCTATTCTTTTAGCGGCCACTCACAGTTCCCTGCTGTGCGGTCTCCATGGATAGCTTTCTTCCATGGATATTTGCTTTCTTCCTGGCTGGCCAGAATTCTTTCTCACTTCCCCTTTTGTCAGCAATGGCAAAAAAAAAATCTCGTGGTTTTTATTACAAGATACCTTGTTAGGTCAGGCGCATCAGGATAATCTTATTGTAAGGTCAACTGGTTGAGACCTTAATTATGTCTACAAGATCTTTCCCTAGAACAGCTAGTTTAGTTTGGTTGAATAACTAGGAGAAGCTACCCACACATTAGGGGCTGGGGAGTTTGGGGACTATGTTAGAATTCTGCCTACCATGCTCTAGTTTATGCTTTATCTTGGGTTATGACAGATCGTCTTGGCTAGGAGATAAGGTGGAAAACAACGTCCTAGAGGGTAAAAGTCAAGATTGGAGGTGGGTGAAATCCAATGAAAGGGATTGTTTCTATGACTGAGTGTACTCTATGCTGTAGAGATTGAACAACCCCTTGATCTCCTGTGCTTTTGTACCAAGGCCTAATCTTCATCAGTGCATTATTTGCATGACTTTTGAATACTATTTGGAGACTAGTTTAATGTCCCAAGGTATCCTGATGGTGTGGGGTTAGCTAGCCCTTTTTTCCTCCAGTACCTGGGGTCACCTTTGTCTCTGCCCAGGACCATCCTGGTTTCTGCTTGCTGTCCCAGCATATTTATTAACAGCGCCTCACTTTCACTCAACAGTGTCTGTCTTTGGAGAATAAATGTAGACATGCTATCTATACCATTTAGGCTCCTGCAAGTCCCATCTTTCTCAGCTGCTTCTTTCTATCATCCTAATGCCGTTTATACACTGACAAGCCATGGACCTTAAGCTCACCCCATCACATCATTTGTCAAATGAACAATGAAAGAAAGGATGATTAATAGTGTCAAATACAGTAAGTAGGTCAGGTGGAATTAGGACAGAAAGTAACATTCATAGATTTGCTAGTGATGAGATCATTTCATCATTGTGTTGGGGCAGGAGCCAGGTTATAGAGGATTTATCAGGAAGTGAATAGTGCAGAAGCAGCAATGAGAGACCATTTTTCCAGAGGCCTGGAAGGGAAAGGAAGAGGGGAAAACATTCGGAACGAGTTAGGGAAAGGGGAGGGAAGAGTTAGGCAAGACAAGCTGGTTGAATTATTCCTTAATAGAGATGAGCCCTGGTATTGGGAAGAATATGGTAATGCTGGAGAAAGGAATAAGATTGAAGGATAAGCAAGCCCAGCATGGGTTCTAGAAGAATGAAATCTAGAGCTTGTTATAAAGAAAACAGCAATGTGTTCCTCAGAATCTGGAAAGAGGATACCGAAAATTAAACCAAACAACAGTGAGATATGTGGATGAAGACAAAATGTTGGTGCCACCAGATGGTCTCCATCCTCTATGTCATCTTCTGTACCTACTTGTTGGCTCTGCAACTCTTACTCAGAATTAGGAGTTCCAAAAAAAAAAAAAAGAAGTATGAGTTCCCCAGCGTTACCTGTGAGCCATCATTGTCTTACCTCTGGAGGTTTTTACATCCTTTATTTTTAATAAAATATACTTAAAAAATAAAAACTGTTTCGAATCACACCTGTTTGATTTAAAGTAAGTGGTCAATTAAAGCAGCTCATGGATGAGCTACTCTGATAGGCTTTGTTTAACAGAGATGAATACGATTTGTTAAAAAACACATGTAGCTTGATCTCAAGGTGGGGCTGTACATAATAAAGCTAGTGAAATCACTAAGGAAAACATCTGTTTTGTTATCAGGCCAAGACAAACTGCCTACAAGTTCAGTGCATGAAAGACTTGTTCATGTGAACATAGGATTAGTTTAGTACAACGGTTCGTTCATCCAAGCAAAAAGTGGATAATCTAATCTTAGGAAATTATTTTTGTTGTTATTTTTAAAAGAACCAATTTCAGTTCAACTGGATAAACATAAATCAAATATGAGCAGTTCATGAATGACATTTTCCCTATCTACACAAAAGGCACGAGGGCACAAAATTTCATTTTAAGAATTTTATTTGTGAATTGTATACTCAATTACTTTCTAAATCTTTTAATCTATAAATTTTTCATTTTTGTGGCTTGTCTTTACATCACATGTAAATACATAATGTCTTTTACTGGTGCTAAATTTATTTTATTTTTTATTTTTTATTTTTATTTTTTTAGATTTTTATTTATTTATTCATGAGATACAGAGAGAGAGAGAGAGAGAGAGAGAGAGGTAGACACACAGGCAGAGGGAGAAACAGGCTCCATGTAGAGCCTGATGTGGGACTTGATCCCGGGACTCCAGGATTATGCCCTGGGCCAAAGGCAGGCACTAAACCGCTGAGCCACCCAGGGATCCCCAACTGGTGCTAATTTTAATGAAATAGAACAAAATTAAAATAGCATAAGAATTTTTCATATTGAAATTTTCTGTTACTGTTTGTGCATTTGATGTTTGTGCTTGAGATTCAATATAGATTTTATTTCAGCATCTTTCTCTCTATCAACATCGATTTTAGGCAATCACAGGAACATATAATCACAGGAACATATTGTATTTAGTTAACATTAAATACTGCCTTAAGCATTCTCAATAAGCAAAATTCTGAGACCTACGGTTGGAGGTTAGGCTTGTTTAAAATCCACTGGAATTCTTCTTTTTGAGAATTATTCAGAGTAAAGCATAGACAGTCCCTAAGACAAGGCACACCTTGCCTCATACCTGGAATCACCTGTACTCTGATGCGTTTCTTTACTATTAAAAAAATACGGCAGCCATAGATTTTGTTTTGAGCATAATTCATGTTTAAGAGGAAAACTTTTCTTTTCTATGTATTTTAAACTATTCAGAGTCATTAAAGAAGCGTCTAGTCCAGGGGTCAGTAAACTCTATTGGTAAAGGGCCAGATAGTATTTTAGGTTTTGTCGACTAAGACACAAAGGATAAACTATCTATCCGTCTACCATCTATCTATAAGAAAAACAAAGTTCCACAAATTTTTTATTGATAAAAATGTAATGTAGTATAATATTTAAAATACAGACCTACTGGTGAGAAGAATGGAATTCCTTTATTTGGATAACATTTCACTTATTGAGGTTCACGGTTTAATATTCTCTGTTGTCAAAACCAATTGCTAGAGTTCGCTTGTCTACATTGATGTATAATGGGATTTTTTTGAATATGTCTTTTCATGCAGATTCACAATGCCAAACATTGACATCAGCTCATGATATCAGTTTAACATGGCTTTAATTGAACATATTTGTCACTTGAAAAGGATTTATAGAATTGTATTAGATTCTTTTCTTGATACTTACCTTTTATCAGATCACTCACTTCCAACTGAAGGTTAAGTCAAAGCTCCTCAATCACAGAGTTAAATGGGCTTTTAAATATAGTATTTCCTTTGCACTTGTAGTGAGACCTGAAAAGTGTTGCTGGTACTGTAGATTGAGCTCAGAAAAATAAATATGCTGCAAATTAGTGTGGGAATGGAGAATACACTTAATGCTTTAAGTTTTGACAGCATGGTGTGTGTATATTATATATATAATATATATAATATATATAATATTTATATATAATGTGTGTATATATTATATATAATATAAATATATGTATATATTTATTTATATATATATAAAACATCTTAGTATTGCTTGTGATTCAAACAACTTAATTGTCAAAAATGACCTTACTGAAGTGTAAGTTTTGCATGAAAACATTATTTGCTAGGTAATATTAGGTTGAATTCATTATGAAACCTTATTAAATCTATAACAAAAGTTAATTTCCAAGACCATTCAATGTTTGATAATAATAGTTGGTGATTCTTCTCATAAAGAAAAATTTTAATTATCAACACTGATCTCAAAAGATTCACAGTGTAACTTTACCACTGCTAAGCCTTTGAAATTGCATGTGGTAGGGCACATCAAAATATTCTATTGATGTTTCTGGCAAAAAGTTGTGGAATTGATAAAAATCAAGTCAACAAGAGTGAATGAAAGTCATTGTTGACACTACTGACTCAGTATCATTTAAGATTCAGATATTCCACAAAGGACCTGTGTAATTAATATCATAGACTTTCATCCTCAGAACCTTGTCAGTTTGTCTAAGCCTTTGTGTGTTTCACACATATTTTAAGCTGCCATCAATTGTAACACATCATAGCAGATTCCACTTCAGGTTGTAATGAAAGACTGTTATCTCAATTTTTTTGAAAATGTTCCTGCCTATATAGTTCCTCCACACAGACTATTCTTAGAGGCTAATTTTCAGTCACTTCAGTTTTGGCATTAACTCCACAAATAAAAATAACTTAATGGTATTAGTAACATCTCTTGATTAATCAGAGCCAAAGATTACTGCTCAGAATCATTTGCTTTGTTTTCTAGTTGACTGTTAGTATTGGTCCCAATATCCTCAACTCATTGTGGTTAGAACATTGTCATAGGAGACATAGGAGGAGATGAGACCAGAGGAATCAGGTTTTGATGGGCTTCACTTACTTGCCATTCATTAACGCTGGAGATGTATCTTCCAAACTTGTTTGTTTGTTGTTTGTTATTATTTTTCTTTTACTTTTATTAAGTTTATCTGCTTAACCTGATAGCCCTTCATTGGAAAAAAAAAAAAAAAAACTGAAATGGAAACCCAATCTGTAACAGTAAAATCTGAAGTTTATTCAGTTGAAAAGTCAAGAGGTGGAAGACCTAGCATTCCAAAGGCCTGAAGTGCCACTCAGGCCCTGTCCCCTTAGCCTTTTTTGCAGAATAGTCTGAAAACCATTATTTTTAGCACAAATGGGGAACTTGTAGTATGATGTACTTTGAGCAGAGGTAGGAGCCCATATCATCACCTCTTAGGTATCAGACACTGAACTAAGTGTCTCATTTAATCCTCACACCAATTTGATCAGTATTATTAAATTAAATGAGATATTATTAATATCTCATTTAATCCTCACAGCAATTTGATCAGTATTATTGCCATTTTATTAAACCAAGAAAAGATTCAAATATAGAGGGGTTTTTTTTAGTACTGTTATTTATAAGATCTCAATTTTCTGGAACAGTACGGTAGAACTTTCTAGTAATGGAAATGTTCTGTCTCTGTGCTGTTGAATACGGTAGAAAGTGGCCATATGTGGTTACTGAATATCTGAAAGGTGGCTAACCTAAATGAGGAACTGGGTTTTAAATTTTATTTGCTTTTAATTCATTTTCATTTTAATAGCCACAAGTAGATAGCATTTACTGTATTGGAAAGTTTCACGTCTAGATAACAGTCTCCAAGTGATTCTGGAGTGTATTTGTTCTCAAATGATTCTGTCTTACTTTGCCACTTGCTTTGCAAGATTTACTCTGTAGTTTATATTTATCTTAGAATGTTTTGTTGAATGTATCACATTTAATTTCCACCTGTTCCAATATAGAAGTTGACACTGGGGTCTCAGTAAAAATTTCATATGACATTTGACTTTTCTTTCTTAAAAAAGGAACTCATGGGGATCCCTGGGTGGCTCAGTGGTTTAGTGCCGCCTTCAGCCCAGGGCGTGATCCTGGAGACCTGGGATCAAGTCCTACGTCAGGCTCCCTGCATGGAGCCTGCTTCTCCCTCTGCCTGTGTCTCTGCCTCTCTCTCTCTCTCTCTATGTCTCTCATGAATAAATAAAATCTTTTAAAAAGTGTTAAAAAGGAACGCATGAGTCTTACATTGACTCGTTAATATTCATTAAGTACCTGCTTTATGCCAAGTGCTGAGTTGAACCCTGGGAATGTAGCACACCAGACAGACATGCTCACTGTCCTCAAGAAATCTACAGTCCCAGTGGAGAAAGCTTAGAAAGAACCAGCAATTCCAATAGGATATTTAGGAAATACAGTATTTGGGAGCTTGAAGAAGGCACTATATATAGCGTAAGTTCAGGGAATCTTCCCTAGAGGAAATACTCTTTTTAAGCAGAGGCCTAAATTGTGAGTGGGAGTTAGCTCTGCCAAACAGGCTTGGGGGAACAATGGCACTTCACTGAAGGGAATGGAAGTTCGGTGGGTCTAGACTACTGAGACATGGGGTCTGTATGAACTGTCCGGGGCAGAGAGGGCACCAGGGCAGGGAGGCTGTGGGGAACAACAGAAGAATAGCACAAATTATAAACCTGGAAGATATTTAGGAGCTTAGTAAAAAGAAAAAAAAAAATTCACACTGATATCACTGCACTTCATCCTAGCCATGTTTACTTCGTTACTGTCCCTTGGTGAATTAGTTCAGACATTAGAGTAATTTTCCGAGTCTATCAATGAGAACTGTTAGTCTACACCTTTAAGAGACTAGATGTACTCTGAAAAAGCAGATTTCCTTTTGCATTTCAGAGATCTCTTTGTACAGATCTGAAATTCCTTTTGAAATGGTCATTCATGGGACTCCTGGATGGCTCAGCAGTTGAGTGCCTACCTTTGGGTCCCTGGATGGCTCAGCAGTTGAGTGCCTACCTTTGGCTCCTGACATGATCCTGGAGTCCTGGGATCGAGTCCCACATCGGCTCCCTGCATGGAGCCTGTTTCTCTCTCTTCTTGTGTCTCTGCCTCTCTCTGTCTCTCATGAATAAATAAATAAAATCTTAAAAAAAAAAAGTGAAACAATCATTCCTTTTTTTTTTTTTTTCCTTAAACTGACCTCCCATATGATAGTACCTGGAGGGTTTATTTGAAAAACGACCAGTTTGTAAAGCTTTTGTCTTCCATCGGTTTTATAATCTTTACTTTCCATCGGTTTTGTAATCTTTACTTTCCTTATCGACAAACCAAGAAAACTAATAATGCTCTAGCACTGGTGTGGGTTGTGGTACTTCCTAAGAATGGATATTCACAAATGGGTGTTACATACTTATTCTCACTTTCAGCTTCTTCGCAGAGAGCTGAGTCTACAGAAGCTGCTACGTAGAGTAGTATCAATCAATTCGATGTTTATTGGTGATATTGATAACTAGGGATGTCACTCAGCCATTTGTTTTCTTCTCTTTATACTGATCACCTTATGAAGAACAGTAGCTCACCATTAAGCCTTATGTTGGTAGTTTGAAAAGCCAGCATAGAAATTAGCACCTGGTGGAGTGGAATACAGAAAACATTTAAGATCTGTGCCTTCATACTTGTGTCCCTCTGTGTTTCATTTCTTGCTAAACATCGATGTCCTTCATAATTCCAAAAGGATTTAATTAATTGTAATTTTTGAAAGCATATCTGTAAAAAATGGGATCAGAACAGTATTATGCCCACAGAAATCACTCAGATGTTTTTTTCTTAGAGAAATGCAAAGTATGGTTGAAACATGGGGGACAGAGCCATATGAACCAATGTCAGTCAATAGATGTGCCATTTAATTTTCTCTATTTTGAGGTCTACTTCTGCATTTTTTCCTGTCCATGCATGACAGTTTTAATGTTTTACATGGAGGAGTTGTAAAAAATTAGTTTCAGTGGCTGATTTTGTGCAGCCAACATTAAGTCAGTTCCCATGAACGGCCCCCTGGTGCAACCCTTAATAAATGCAAACTTTATTTTTAGTAATGACCTTTTGTAATGTGAGCCTTGATCCATTGAGATGCTGTTCACTTTTGATGCATCTCCAAATCCCTTTTTTTATGCATTTTAAATCAACACACGCTTGCTCTGAATTTATGCATGTGGATAGACGGAGATGTAATTTAAACACATCTGTTCAAATATGCATTTCAGATCAACTTGGTGCCGGTTCTCATAATACGATGGAGTTTTTGACGGGTATTATATCCCTAAAGTACACAACAGATGGTATTTATTAGAGAATGAATAGAAATGAAGTTTAAGGATGCTGAGCTTTTTGTCTTAAGTCACTCATTTTTTAGTCATAAAACAATAATGGTCTGAAGTCTTGTGCCCCTATGTGATAAAGCGTGGTGTGAGACTGTTTTCTTTCAGATGAGAGTTTCTCAGTCAAATTGAGATTAAAATTATCTTTTTGTTGAGTAGTCACCATCATGTTGAGAAAATTCAATAAGAAAGAGATAGGGTGTAAACATTAGGCATTGACAATTCGATCCTAGCTACAATTAATACTTAAGTCATATAGATAATGGATTTTAATAGATAGACTAGCTTCACTGAAAATCTTCATTCACTTTAGGAATATGTCAATGAATGGTTTCAGAGTTATTAAAAATTACTTCTATACACTGGAGTCATTATTTCAATGCCTAAAATAAGATTTCTTTACTTACCTTCAAAGCGAACTTTTTTCCCCCAAATACTTGTCCTAGGAATGAATGGCATGATATATCCATAATAAAGTAACCTAAAATTAGTACTTACCGCCTTTTAGATTTATTGTTTTCAATTATGAGTTATACTTAAATGATTGTCATTTCAACAAATATAGAAAAATATGACAAAACCATGCACTCCTCTTGCTCCCCACCCCCATGTACTTCTATATTCACACCTACACTTAGGAAGCAGACAAGACCACCAGTTGCCCTTGTAATGGTGAGCCCTTGATGGGAGATGAGTAACTCTTGCACAGTTTCCGGAGATATAATAAGTAGCTTTTTTAACACTTATTTCTTTCTTCTGGATTTATATCGCTGGGAACCATTTCCAAAGAGCTGGATCAAGGATAAGAAACAAAATCTATATATGCATGCCTTTTTTCTTGCATTTGATAGAAGCTATATTCTCACATCCACAATCAGATGCAAGGAAACCAGACTGAGATTACTTCTGAGCTATTATTGACTTCTGCAGACAACACTGCAAATAAGTCTTTTTCTCAGAGATTTAGACAGAGGGAGTGCAAAAGGAAAGCAATGATTTGTGAAGGGACCTGCAGTTATGTTAGGCAGTAATAGAAAACATTTTAAAATATTTGAAATAATATAATTGCTTTGCACCAGGAACACGTACATGGATAAAAGATGTTAGCAGGTGTCCTGCTAGTATAGACTCTCATGCTGTTGTATTTATTGGAAATATGCACACCATCAGCAGATTTAAATTTGTAAAAAGTAATCGAAACAGAAGGCTTGAATAAAAACTCAGGCTTAAAATCATGTAACTCTTTTAAACTGAATTTCCAATTTAATAAAATACAGTTTTTGCATCAAATTAGCTTTCTATCTTAGATCTTTCAGTGTAACTCTGAAAATCATGTTTTTCTTGGCATTTCAGATTTTTTTTTGCTTCAAAATACTATAAAATACAACTTATAATACTTGCCTCTGGTTGACTTGCCCGCTGCATAATTGGATAAAGAGTTTTGTAGCATTTAAACTTTTGGTTAATAGGGTCTTAATGTTTAATGTATCTCCAGATTGTAATTTTTATCGTTAGTAGAATACAGATTTGCAAACATCACATTATTATAGTCAGTGTAAAAAGACACATTTCTTTATTTCATGTTCATCGGTGAAATCGATTTTAGTGCAATCAATTGCATGGATAACAGTTTTAACTTTAAATAAAGGAACACCCACCTAGAATGCAATTTGCTTTTTAGTGAAAATCTTTCCCCTCCTCTTTTTTTTGTTTCTTTCTTTTACACTATTTTTTAAATCCCTTCAATATTTTTAACTACTGGGGAAAATTTAGCCAAAGCGCTCAAGTCTTAATCCATTTGGAGTCTCCTGTGGCTTCCTCCCCAAGTGTTTCTTATAACTTGGTCATCTTGTTTATCTTTTAACTTTAAGCTTATTTCCTACCCGCCCCTCTCTACCCTTGCTAGCACCACCTACCTCCTATCCCCTCTCCTCTGCTAAAGAACACATTTTGAGTTCTCATCATGCATCAAGTCCCAGGGATAGAAAACCCCTAGGGTTGTAGCCACCGCCTGGCTCCTGCCCTCACCACACTTACAGTCCATCAGTTACAGAATGAACACTTTCCTGGTGTCGCAGGGTACCCTGGTAGGTATCTGAATTAATGACTTTCTATTCCTCATTCACCCTGGCCTAGCACCCTGAATCCCACTCC
This sequence comes from Canis lupus dingo, assembly GCF_003254725.2. Classification (NCBI taxonomy): domain Eukaryota; kingdom Metazoa; phylum Chordata; class Mammalia; order Carnivora; family Canidae; genus Canis; species Canis lupus. The sequence continues at coordinate 19,704,549 of NC_064277.1, forward strand.
TTACTTACTGCCTCTGCTCCCGTCCACCCACACATGCCTCCACCTGAGTCAGCCACCTCATCAGTCACGGTTTTGATGATTCTGTGGTTTCCCACACCCCTTCCCGCTCACCATCCCCACTCTTGCTGTCCTAGTTAAGGCCATCACTATCTGCTACTCTATCAGTCTCTCTGCCTTCTGGGTCATTCTTAAGGTACTCCTAGAATCTCCTTACTGATGCAGAGTTTTAAAGTGTCGCTCCTCCCAGAAGCCTTTGTGTCGTGCCTCTTTGCCCAACTTCAACACATTGGTCCTAACCTGCTTAACATTTTAGCTAACAGTTCCAGTACTCTTCTCCATGCATACCACATCCTATGGAGTGGTTGCTGCTTATTTATTTTTTGCCTGAATGACTTTGCTCTTGCTTTTTCCTCTGTTTAGAGTATATGTTCACCTTTTCTATATGTGCTATTCAATATAGGAGCCATTTATGTCTGTCTGCTGAGCATGGGAATGTAGCAAGTCCAAGTGGAGAAGTGCTGTGAGTGTAAAATACATACCAGCTTTCAAAGACTTAGCATGAAAAAGGAATCTAAATATATCTCATTAATTTTTATATTGATTGCATGTTGAAATGACAGTATTTTATGCATTTGGGTTTGCATATTTTTAATTTCGCCTGTTTCCTTTTTTAATATGATTATCAGAAAACTTAAAATTACATGTCACTTGCATTATATTTCTGTTGTGCTTTGACACTCTCTACCATTTGCCTGTGTCCTCTGAGCCACTTTCACAAAGGCTTCTTGCATTTCTCTCCCTCTGCATCGTATTACTGTAGCATTTATTTACAGTGCTCACGTAGCACTTAATCACTGTGCCTCAAATTATGGCTATTTATGGGGAAATAGTGTGGTGTGGAGTGAAGAGCTCAGAATTTGAAACCAAGATGCCTGTGATTCACATCACAGTTTTGTCATCTACTAACTTCATGTCCTAGGGGGAAGTCATCCATCCTTACTGAGCTTCAGTTTCCTTCCTGGAAGACAACGATGATACTAATACCTACTAGTATAGGATTGCTAGTAGTATAGGATACTAGGGGGATTAAATGACTTAATATATGGAGAGCACTTAGAGCAGTGCCTGGCACAAAATACAATGTGCATGTTTTCTGTAACTAATAATATTATTGCTACTGCTACCACTACTGCCTCTGATGGTGTACACCTGACGTCTCTCTGAATGATCTTCAAAGGCAGGGGTAGCACCTTACCGTCTTTATATAGCAGAGGGCAAGGGCATAGAAGGGCCTCCTTGTATGATATTGGTTAAATAAACTATGGATTAAATTTATTGTCAATTTAATTGATACTGTTGATTGAATTGAATTTTCTTTGAGAGGCCATCAAAACCCCAAGTTACTCATCTGCCAGCATATAAAAAAAAATTTTCACCAGAGAGATGAACTCCAGGGACATTTACAGTTCTTTCAGCTGCCCAAATATGTGTGATAATGATTCCTTATTCCTCCCATTTTACTGTCCTCAGAGATATTTCCTAGGTAGAAATACCTCTAAGACCACCCTTCCTTCCTTCTATAAACCATCGTGGACTCACTTAAGAATATGTGGTATCCCTGTGCTCTCCTATCTCTGGAAATCATTCTGTTCACTATCCCTATTTTAATGCCAGTATATGCATTTTGCTCTCCATGTCATCTTCTTGTGATTTTTCTCTTATAGTCAGCTTGTTTATGTTAACATTTTGTGAAAATATCACCATGTCACTAAAGACGATTCTTATTCAGGGCTACTTGGAGAATGTGACTGTGTGTTGAGGAGAGGGCTCTGTGCAGGAAGCCTGTTCCTGACGACACAGCTCCATGTGTTGGACACTCAGCTGTGATAAGAGTCATTGGCTGTCTTTTACCACCTGGGGTCTCTTCACTTACTGTTTTGATCAGAAATTTATTTTGTTAAAGCTGTTTGCTAAAGGAACTGCTTTCTGTAATTGGAGCTACATACATAGTGGAAGTGGAATATAAATTCGAATGCTGTCACGCTTTGTTTCATCTGCTCGTAATGCGCAGATTCTGCAAAATGCCCATAGACCTCTGCATTTTTTCCTTGTTGCTCCACCTCCTGCCCTACCCACACCCCACCCCCACCCCAGTACTGTCCCTAATTTCATCTTCTTTACGGCTCATAATCCCATTTATTCCACTTCCCATCCTTATCCCAGTCTCTCCCTTGTGTTGTGTAGAGCTTGACACCATCACACATCACTGTTTACTTCTGTCGGTGGCTGGGAATGGTGCACAGCCCTCTACTGGACTCTGCTTCTGTTTTCTTGGCCCTTTACTTGTAGGTATTCAATTAGTGTTAGCTGGATTGAATCAAGTCATCTTTAAATCAGACTTCTCTCTACTAGACCTTAGCACACTGGTGCCTACTAGGCACTGTCACACTTGACATTAACATTGGTGGTCACAGACACAACTTCTCCTTTACTGGTCTCTCTGACATCATAGCAACAAAATCCTTTGCACAGGCTATCATTCCTAAGAACTATTCAGTTTAGCAGGTTGGAGAGGCAATAGTTTGTGTTCAAAGCCTGATTCCTCTGTGCAAATACTTCACCTACCTGAACCTCTGCCAAGTAAACATATCACTGCTTCCTTCGCAGAGGGTTGTTTTGATGTTTGTGACATAACATGGAAAGGGAGTTTCAGCATGTGACCCTTCATGGGTCTTTACAGCCATTGGTTGGATTTGAATTATGTAAAATACAGAGATTCTTTGGCTTCTGTGCCAGGCTCTGAACCATTCAGGACTTGGTATCAAGCATCACTATAGTTGTCTAAAATATTCCTCACATTCTTTTGCCAAAGATGATGTAATTGGGACGACTTTCTAGATGCTGCATGGCTTGGGACATGATGCGAAGTGTTAAAAATTAACAGGATTTCTTGTTTTCTCACTGCCTCTCTGAGCCAAAGGCTAGTTCTGTCTATTAATGTTTCTAGTCTCATGGGCCCCTATCTCCTTCTCTCATTTTGGCACCACTGTAAATGTATGTGATAAAATCTGAGCTGTCACGAATTTTTTCGTGGGCTACTGGTGGTGCCGATAGGAGATCTGGTAAGGATATTTTTCTCTACGTTTCTTCTCACTGGCTAAAAGGATAAGTACATGAGGCCTTTTTTTAACATGGGAGTAATAATTGAATACCTGAGGAATGATGGGAAGATAATCCTAAATGGGTAGTTTTGTGGTTTAGTAGTTGTGAGGTCATCTGCTCGCATTCATGCTCCTAGATGAGAGTCTCAAACAAGTTACTCTATGAGGATACCTGATAGTTGCTGTTTCTGAGAAAGGAGGCCTTTTGGAATAAATGTATCTGGCACTGTTTGTGTGCACTGCCCAACATCAGTGGGAGGCACATTATCATTTAAGATCATAGACTCTGAAAACAGACAGTTACTTAATCTCTCTGTGCTTCCATTGCCACATCTATAAAATGGGGAATATATTACATTACATATCTCATGAACTGCTCTGAGGATTAAATAAATCAGTATTATGAAAAACACTTAACTGAGTGCCTGGCAACGTGCTGTGCTCAATAAAGGTCAGAGAGGCTGCTGTCAAAAATGCCACAGTATCAACCCGATATCAAGCTTGTTCATGTGTGAGTAGTTCATGAATGTGATTTTCTCTAAACAATAACTTTGGGCATTGTTGTAGTGTCCTGATGTTCCCTAGTGTAGTAGCTTTCTTCTTGGGTTTTGAAATGTTTTTTGGTTTAGGGTCAGCTACCACCAGCATCGCAACAATGCCCAGTATCCCAGTGCTGCTGACCTGGGTGGTGTGAGATGGTTCCCAGAGAACTATTCTGGCAAGAAGAGCCTCGAGGTGTGTTCAGGATTGGTGAAACATGTCTCAGGCAGTGCTGTGTGACTATGCCAGGCTAGGAGCAACTGCAGCTGATAGACTAGCCAAGCGGGGCGTGAGACTGAGCGGAATTGCCCTTTTAGAGCTGGAGATTTGAGCCAAATGGGAATCCAACAGGCAGTGTCATAGAAAGTGACAGGCTGTTAACATAAAAACTGCAGTGCCTAACGACCGGACACGTTTTGTGTGTGTTATGTACAGAAAGGACTCATGACTGCCTGTTGTCTCTCTGCCACAGCAGTCCTCATGGATCTTGACTATCCAGAATTTTGCCAAGAACATATCATTTAGTCGATAGATGATGTTTGAATGGTGGGATTTATTATCAAAAACAGAGCAACTGTGATGCAGAATTAGAATGAAGACTCCTCTTCCCAGTCTTATTCTTCAACTTCTGGGATTCCAGTGTGCACCTCGTTCTGTGCAATTTTAAACCAAAAGTTGCACGTAAACTCAGGGCATTTAAAATAAGCATCGATCCCTTGTCGGTATTTTATTATTTCTAGAAATAGAAATTTAAGGTGAAACAGCTATTAGTAACTTACACACTTTTTTTTCAATACTCATTTGAGAAAAATGCCTTCATTGTAAGCAGGACAGGCCAATTCTAATAGGCCAGTACTGAGGCAGCAGCTGTGTAGCCTTTACCCCAGGGAGAAGGCTGCCACTGACAAAGCCCTCTGAATTGCCTCTTCTTTTCCCCTACCAGATAGATAAAGGCTAGAAGTTCACCTTTAGGACTTTCAAGTAAAATACTGAGATTGGTATTAGGTAAAATGGAGATTAATCAGTAATAGGTGTGAGTAAAGCCTGTTACCTTACTGAGTTTGTTTATTCATGTGGCTCTTTTTGTCCTGTTCTCCCATCCCCTTCACCTTTAAGTCATCGGGCACCATGAACTCTGTGTGCTGCCTCATTACTGTAGAGTATAAGAATCCGAGCACCACCCCATCCTTGACCAGCAAATGCTTATGCTTTACGTGGAGACATAAGACAAGGGTACAAATGTGGAAGGTACCAGGCCAGATCATAACGGTGCCCTCAGAGGTGTATAGGAAGGTGTGCCACTGAGTTGAGATGCGGAGAGAAAATCAGGGAAGATTTCATCTGAGAACTAGGCTATAGCTCTGACTCGTATGGATGGATACTCATAGGTGATGGACCAGGATCACTCAGGGAGGAAGTCCTCCTTTGAATTTTATCAGTGCGTATGTGGCGACAGCGGAAAAAGTTGATGGAGACATGCCTTCTGTCTCTTAGATTCACCCTAGGGCATCTCTGGGGGTACTTAACAAAAATTAGAGTCGTGGGCATGGTTAGCTAGGCTCCCTGCAGACAATAAATATTTTTGACCTTGTGAATTGCATGATCTCAATTGGCAACTGTCACAATTACTCAGATCTGCTCTTGTAGCCAAAGCTGCCTTAGTGTGTAAAAGAGTGGGCATGGCTGTATTCAAATAAAACTTTATTTACAAAAACAGGCAGTGGCTGAATTTGATCATTCAGCCATAGTTTGCCAACTCTTGATAATGTTATTTAGGGTAGGCTGAATTTAAACCAAACAAAATGAGGGTTCAACTAATAAGGAATAAAGAATGTAATTGTGAATGATGCTATACCGCGTTTTGAGTTGATAGCTTCTGTCCCATGCTCACTTTCTTTCGTGTTTTTTTTCCAGTATTCTTTGTGATGCTGCTATGCAAATTGCATTTTACGATGGCATAAGACTTGAAATATAATATCTCTGAGTACCATTTCTTGATAATGACAACAATTCCACTAAAAACAAGAATTTGCCTGATTTCTTATTTATAATGGGCTGGATATTAGAGGCAATGGCATTATTACCATATAATTTTAGAAATTATTCTTTCTGAGACCTGACATTTAGCCACCTTCTAATCATGCCTCCCTACTAAAGAATACTATGATCTGGGTGTGAGTCTCTAAAATTTCAATAAGTGGGTGTTTTTTTCAAAGTTTAATTTTAAAAGATATAAGAAACTTGCCTAACTTTATAGTTTTTGCCCTGTCCTGATATTCGTTTAATTGGCTCTGCTAATGTGAATGCCCTTTCAAATATGAAAAAAAAATAAAGCAGGAAGGAAAAGTTGATTATTTCTGTAATTGGATTTTCTCTTGAATAAAATGATTTCACCCACGTTATCTTTCTGACTTAAGGGATGGGGGTGGGGAGACCAGTTTTCTTTCGCATTGTCATCAGAAGCAGACAGAAGAAGGTATAGTCTGTTCCGAGGTATCAGAATACCATATTGGTTTGGGTTGTAATTAATTACTGATGCTGAATATACTCTGGTCCCTGCTTTCATTCCCAAATCTAAATTTCCACTGTGTGCAAAATAATTCCATCCAGGAAGAATTCTAATTACTTTAGTAATTATCATCTTATCTCTAAATGGAATTCAGACATTTGCTGCAGTTTATGAATGTTGGAAATGTTTCATTTCCTTTTCACCTTGAATAACAGAAAAATACACATTACTGAATCTGGCTTCATTGAACCTTATAATTCATGTTACCATAGAAACAGAAAAACTCATATAAGAATTGTGTTAACAGTACCATAGATAGTAAATACCTTCACTTCCACCAGCAATATCATAAAATGATTTTAATAACAGATGTGTAAAAATTCTGAGATTTAATATGGTCCCTTTTAAATATTATAACAATATTATCCGGTATGCCTACTTACACTTTTTAAAACAATATCTTTTGTCTTATGTAAGGCTTTGTGCTTATTCCAAAATATTTGCTATGGAATGCAAGCAGTAGTGTTATGGGATTAAAAAAAAAAAAAAAAACCTTAACTTTACACAGTGTTTATTTAATTTTTAGTTAACAGTGATGATTCATTTGTTTTTCACTTGAAGCCAAACTGTGTATTCATAATTTATACTGGGTTTAGTAATGTAATAGATAGATGACACTAACTTCTTTGGTGTTACCTGCATCTACGTGGCCCCTCTCCCTGTTTTTGCCCTTTGTAAATGTCATTTCTCTTTCTAAGTTTCAGAAGTACTTTCCCACATACTCAATCAGTTTCTACCATCGGCATTTAATATATTATTTTCTACCACTTTAAATTCTGATTTCTCAGAATATCCAGAGATTTACAGAGCCTTAGCAAGTTCTTTTTCCTTCTATTCATACACTTTTTCCTTTTCCTGTCTTAGACGTACTACCTTGTTTTTATTCCAAAAACTAAAAGTATACCACATTTAAACAAAATAAGCCATCTGGACTCTGTGTGTGTGTGTGTGTGTGTGTGTGTGTGTGTGTGTGTGTGTGTTTAGCATATTAAAAGTAGTTTTATTACTTTTGAAAAGAGGTAATGATTTTTTAAAAATTTATTGCTGCTACATTTTTCTCTAGGAGAGGCCTTAAAGTTATTTTTGGCTATAAATATCACTTATATGTGAATTAGCTGTAGATTTTGACTAATATTTGAAAATAGTTTCTTCAACCAAATAGATGTAAACTCCTCTCTAAAGGTCACAAATTTTGCGAGCTCTCGTTTGAAGATCACAGATACTCATTTACAGGAAAGCATTTATATTATTTGTCCTCAGTTTCCAAACAAATAGCATTGAGGTTTTATTAACCCTGTCTTTTTACCGTTTATTTCAAATCTGTTGCTTTACCCCAAGACAATGTGGTCTGTGTTGGTGTGACTTCATCAAGGTCACAGCATATGGACACTGGTGAGTTTGATGTGTTTGATCTAGTTCCAGTCAGGAAGGAAAACTAGGCCACGTGTACCTACCAGAGGATATTTAATACAGGAAGTGGAGGGCACAGAAGCTAGAAGATTGTGGAAGTAAAGATGGGAAGGGATAAGGTAGGTTATCAGAGCGTAGTAACTACTGAAAGAAGCACTCCTGCCAGGCAGGCTAGGGAGACAAAAGGGAAGAGTTTGTGTTTCTGGAACCCAGGACCAGCGACCCAACAGCAGGTGACCACCGTCAGAGACACCCAAGCTTCTCCTTGCTGCCAGCTTCTCATCTCCTGTCACACCTCCTTTCTCAAGACCTGACAGGAGGCCAACTGCCAAAAGAGCCAAATGTACTTTTTGGACTTTTAGCACCAGTAATACCATTAAGAATATATGAGTCTGAGGCTAAGAGATGGTGGGGTAACACCAATTTTCATCATGTCCAAAGTAGTATAATAACTGACAGACTAGGACCCATTTGATGTCACTGACTTTCTATTAGGTTAAACTTTATGAAATTTACAGCCTTCTGACCATTTTTTATTTGCAAACAAAATAAATGAATAAAACAGCAATATGTAACTCAGCTTCTGATTATACTAAATCTACCACTGCAGAGATGATGATTTCACTCAGATTTGTCAAAGGAACCTTTTCTGTCTGGATGAAAAAAAAAAAAGCCTAATACCCTCTGTCATTAGGTCAAGTTACCTATTATCTTTTTTTCCTAATATTTTTTGGTTGATCAAGAAACATTCGCAGAATATATCTCCTAATCTTATTTGGGTCACAGAAGGCTTTAAGAATCAGAAGAGAGATCCCTGGGTGGCTCAGCAGTTTAGCGCCTGTCTTTGGCCCAGGGTGTGATCCTGGAGTCCCGGGATCGAGTCCCACATCAGGCTCCTGGCATGGAGCCTGCTCCTCCCTCTGCCTGTGTCTCTGCCCCTACCCCACCCTCTCTGTGTCTATCATGAATAAATAAATAAAATCTTAAAAAAAAAAAAAAGAATCAGAAGAAATCTTGGGTTGCATGGGTGGCTTAGTCAGTTAAGTATATGTCTTCAGCTCAGGTCATGATCTTGGGGTCCTGGGATCAAGTCCTGCTTTGGGCTCCCTGCTCACCAGGGAGCCTGCTTCTCCCTTCTTGCTCCCTTTGCTTGTGTGCGCTCTCTTTCTCCCTCCACCTCCCTCTCTCTGTCAAATAAATAAACAAAATCTTAAAAAAAAAAAAAAGAATCAGGGATGCCCAGGTGTCCCAGCAGTTGAGCATCTGCCTTCAGCTCAGGTCATGATCCCGGAGTCCTAAGATCAAGTGCCGCATCAGACTCCCCACAGGGAGCCATCTTCTCTCTCTGCCTATGTTTCTGCCTCTCTCTATGTGTCTCTCATGAATAAATAAATAAAATATTTTTAAAAAATCAGAAGAAATCTGTAGTCCCTTCCCCCTGAAATATATGCATGCAATTTTAAGGAGTCCACAGACTCCAAGAAAAGAAATCCTAGAATGACATAAAGAAAGGACTGTACTGGCATTGGCACTTCTTTATTTTGTTTCTTTAGCTCTTATTCCTTATAAGCATGCCTACCTGAAATGCATACACACCACCCTTTTTTGAGTTTATAGTAGGACAGTGATTCTAGGTACTTAAATGGTGAGTACCATAGAGAGAGCAATAAATGGATAGATGAGTAGCTGGATGGATGGAGAGATGGATGGACAGTTAGACAAATGGATGCACAGATAGATAAGTATTCATTTGAGCAGATTTCACCAAACAGAAAATTATATACAGAACTGTTAATTAAGCCAATTATTAAGTAAAAACTTACCTGAGCTATTTTTACTTTATTTATTTATATTTAATTTTAAGGTTTCAACTAGTATTAACCAGTTTTCATTTGTGCAGTTTTAACATGATTAAAATTCCAGAAGCAAACTAATACTAGTATAATTCCCTCATTAGATATTTTAGGAATTTTTTCAGGTAGCACTATAGGCAGGATATTATTCATATCTAGAGCATTTGGGGATTTTTTTATACTTTACACATAAATCAGCTCACCAAATGTTGGTGTCTTCCTATTCTTTTCTGTGATAAAAAATATCAAATGGATTGTGTCATGTAAACTCTATTTGTCTCTTATATGCTGATCATATACTCTTTATATAATTTTCTACTAGTATATATACATGGCACAAAACACAAAAGAAATATGAGCGGGAATATGGGCCATAGGGGTAGTAGAAGGTGAAGGAGTATAGGTTTAAGGTATATGATGTGGTGGTGTTCCTCACTTCTACTAGTTCCTTAAGGAACACAAAAGCAGGGGCGCCTGGGTGGCTCAATTGGTGAATCATCTGCCTTCAGCTCAGGTCATGATCCCAGGATCCTGGGATCGAGCCCCATGCTGGGCTCCCAGCTCCGCAGGGAGTCTGCTTCTCTCTCTGCCCCTCCCCCCATTTATTTTTTTCTGTGTGTGTGTGTCTCTCTCTCTCTGGGTCAAATAATTAAGTAAATTTAAAAAAAAAAAAAAAAAAGGAACACAGGGGATCCCTGGATGGCTCAGCAGTTAAGCTCCTGCCTTCTGCCCAGGGCATGATTCTGGAGTCCCACATCAGGCTCCCTGCATGGAGCCTGCTTCTCCCTCTGCCTGTGTCTCTGCCCCTCTCTCTCTCTCTCTCTGTCTCTCATGAATAAATAAATGAAATCTTAAAAAAAAAAAAAAAGGAACACAAAAGCAAGTTGACATCTATTAAGCATCTACTATGTGTCAGCTACTGTCGTAAGTGCTCTGTATTCATTACTTCACTCTGTCTCACAACAATCCAGGAAGGGATGTGTTGTTATCCCCATTGTGTAGAAAACTGTGATCTGAGGCTCTGAATAGTAACATAACTTGTGATAATTTAGCTAGGAACTAGGAGCTCAAATCTGTCTGGATTTAAATTCTAGTTTCTTTCTGCTAATACTATTGCTGCTGCTTCCCTCTAAGCCATCTGGAAATAGGAATAATTTCATCTACCTGTTTCTTGATGAGTGATGATAATGATAAAAAACAAGATGTCTTTATGAAGAATAAATTTAGCATATAACCCTTTAGGTTTTAAATGCCTCTCTGTTCACCAGAGAAGAGTGATGGAAAGAGTGCCAGCCAGGTGGAAAGGTTTGGGTTTGAATTATGATCCCTCCAGCAACAGCTTGGTGACCTTTGACAAAACATTTAACCTTTTGAGACCACAATTACCCTCTCTTTAAAATGTAATTCTGAAGATACAGGCAAGTTTTACTTACTGTAGTAAATTGCTTTGCAAATATTATTATTTCTGAATATTTTTAAGGAAAACTTATGATCCACCAGTGCTTATAGTACCTCAGATCCATGACTTCAGTAATATGGATAGAAATAAGACTGCCTTATCATTTAGTCATTCTGCAAATATGGGCAATTTTCTTCTCAATCTTATTTCCCTGATGGTACTTTCTCTGGGTCTCATATTAAAATAGAGTCTACCATATTGGGAAGTTGTACTAAGGAACATGCAAGTTGCTAACACATTACCTGGCACTTAGTATAAGAGATGGCAGTTATTATTTCTTTGTCAGGGTTATGCTAGTAATTGCTAAAACATACCAGGCCCTGTGTGGCAGTTGTTGGCCAGAGCAGTACTGACTTTTACTAGCTCGGTTTTAGAGAATAGGAAACCAAAGCATACTAAGGTAAAGTAATTTGCCCTGGAGTATGCAACTCGGTGGTAACAGAGCCTCTTAGATATATATATGCAAGGGGAGATTTTTCTCCCAGATATCCATGTTAAAGATGAGGGATGAGCCATCACCTCACTAGTCTTTGTCTTAGCGACTCATTATGGCTTTTCACCCTCATCCTAATGATCACGTGTTTTTTCTCTTTTCACTCAGATCACTTAGAATTGTTTTTCATGGGGCACCTGAGTGGCTCAGTGGTTAAGCATCTGACTCTTGATTTCACCTCAGGTTGCAATCTCAGGGTTGTGGGATTGAGCCCTGCACTGGGCTCCACACTGAGTGCAGAGTTAGCTTAAGATTCTCTCTCCTTCTCCCTCTATGCCCCCCATTCAAGCACACACACACACACACACACATACACACACACACACTCTCTCTCTCTCTCTCTAAAATAGATCTTAAAAAAAAAAAGAATTGGTTTTCGTAAAAGCATGATGATAATTTTAAAGCTGCTGAGATTGTTCTCGATTTTCTCAAATTTACTTGAAGACGTCATGTTTCTCCTTAAATTTCCTCCCTCAAGATGAGCAGAATGATTCCATGATGTTAAGTGTTGATAGCTGGGACACAAAATAGTAAATTTTTCCCCCACTTTTAACAGGTTTATTATGGATATACTTTAGATACCATGCATATGCACTCAACGTAAGTATATACTTTGAAGATTCTTTTAAATTAATAATTAGTGCAGCCATCATCACGATGCAATCAGTTATGAGAAAAAATTTCTAACTGCCTATTTGAAGTCCCATCGTGTTTCCACCCAGAGACCCAAGCAACCACTGATCTGTTTTCTGTTCCTGTAGTTTTGCTTCTAATAGAAATTTCATATAAATAGAATCAGACAATAAATGGTCCTTTGTGACTTCCTTCTTTTATTAAGAATATTTTTCAGGGATGCCTGGGTGGCTTAGCAGTTCAGCTTCTGTTTTGGCTCAGGGCATGATCTAGGGATCTGGGATCGAGTCCCACGTAGGGCTTCTTGCAGGGAGCCTGCTTCTCCTTCTGCCTGTGTCTCTGCCTTTCTGTGTCTCTCATGAATAAATAAAATCTTAAAAAAAAAAAAAGAATGTTTTTCAAGCTTCATCTGTGTGGTGCACATATAGCTGGTTCTCTTCCCTTTGTAGGTAAATTTTCATTGTATGGATATGCCACATTTTGTTGATCCATTTACCAGTTGACAGACATTTGGACTATTTCCAGTTTAGAACTATTATGAGAAATGCCGAAATAAAAATCCACATAGAAATCTTTGTGTGGACATATGTTTTAATTTTTCTTGGGTAGATAACTAAGAAGTAAACTTTCTTAGTTATAGTGAGAGTATGTTTAACTTTTTTTTTTCTTTTAGATTTTATCTTCTATTCATTTGAGAGAGAAGAACATTAGTAGGAGGGAGAGGCAGACTCCCTTGGGACCAGGGAGCCAGAGGTAGGGCTGGATCCCAGAACCTGAGATCGTGACCTGAGCTGAAGGCAGATGCTTAACCATCTGAGCCAACCAGGCACCCCTATGTTTAAGGTTTTAAGAAACTGCCACACTATTTTCCAAAGTGACTGCAGTGTTTTGAATTCCCACCTACAATGCATAAGGATTTTAGTTTCTCTAGATGCCCATCAATGTCTTATTTTTCAGTCTTTTTTTAGTGTAGCCATACTCTTGGATGTGTTTCATGGCACATGGTTTTAACTTGCATTACCCTGATTATTCGTGATGTTGAGCCAACTTTTGATGCACCTATTAGCTATTCATATATCTTCTGGAGTGAAGTGTTGGTTAAAATCCTTTGCCCATTGTCATGTTTGTCTTCTTATTTGTGAGCCATAAGAGTTCTTGATATATTCTGGATACAAATATTTTTATCAATATTTGGTTTGTATTTGCCTTTCGCTCAGGTCATGATCCTGGGATTGAGCTCCGCATCAGGCTCCCTGCTCAGCAAGGGGTCTTCTTCTCTCTCTCCACTCTTCCCACTAGTGCTCTCTCACTACCTCTCTCTCAAATAAATAAATAAAAACTTAAAAAAGAAAAGAAAATTAAGTAACCATAAAAATATGGGTATATTTTTTGACTCTCTGTATTGTTCCATTCCACTGATCTGTCCTTATACTAATACCACACTGTTGTGATTTTACTGTCTTTAAGCCAGATTCATCCATTCTACCAACTTTGTTCTTTATCAAAATTGTGCTTTCTGTGCCGACTGTGCTCTTGCAAACATGGTGAACGTTCCTAAAACCTGCCAGAATTTCTGCAAGAAATGTGGCAAGCATCAATGCCACAAAGTAACACAGTACAAGAAAGGCAAAGATTCTCTTTATGCCCAGGGAAAGCAGCATTATGACAGGAAGCACAGTGGCTGTGGTGGGCAGACTAAGCCAATTTTCCAGAAAAAAAGGCTAAAACTACAAAGGAGATTGTGCTGAGGCTTGAATGTGCTGAGCCCAACTGTTAGAGATCCAAGCATTTTGAACCGGGAGAAGATAAGAAGGGAATGGGCTAAGTGATCCAGTTCTAAGCTTCATATTTTGTTATGAAGACAATAAAATCTTGAGGTTATGTTCACTTTATTTAATTGCAGTTGGTCATTTTAAGAGGGAAATAAACTAGTGCCATCAGGAAAATTCCCCTTGTGGGGCAATTAAAAAGAAAATTGCTTTGACCACTCTAAGTTCTTTGTGTTTCCATATATATTTTAGAATCAGCTTATCAATGTCTACAGAAAAATATGCTGATATGTTGATAGCAGTTGCAATGAATCTATGTATCAATCTGAGGACACATGCAATCTTAACAGCAAAAAATCCTCCAATCTGTGAAAATATGTATATTGTTTCATCTATTTAGGTATTTATTTACTTATTTTAAAGATTTTATTTATTTATTTATGAGAGAGGGACAGAGAGCACACACAAGAGTGCAAGCATTAGCAGGGATTGGGTTTGGCAAAGGGCAGTGGGAGAGAAAGAAGCAGACTCTCCACCAAGCAGAGAGGCCAGTGTTGGGCTTGATCCCAGGACCCTAAAATTATGACCTGAGCTGAAGGCAGATACTTAACCAACTGAGCCACCCAGGCACCCCTAGATTTCAGTTCTTTGTTTCTAGAGTATAGGTCTTCCATTTTCCAAATTCATTCTAAGTATTTTTTATGCTATTGTGAATGAAATTGTTTCCTTCTTTTCATTTTCTAATTGTTCATTACTAATATAAAAAGTACAGTTGATTTTTATATATTAATCTTTAGCTCTGCTAGACTCACTTATAATGGTAGGTTCATTAGATTTCTTGGAGCTTCCATAGACAAAATCATGTGACCTGCAAAAATTAGTTTACTTGTACTTTTCCAACCTGTATGCCTGTAATTTCTTCTTCGTGTCTTTCTTGCATGACTAGATCCTCTGTAATATATTGAGTTGTAGAAGTAAGAACAGACACCCTTGTCTTGTTACTAATCTAAGTGAAAAAGCATTCAGTCTTTCACCAATAAACATAATAATAGCTGTAAACTCTTTCTTGGGTTAAGATAGTTTTTCTCTATTCCTTTTTTACTGAGAGTTTTTATCATGAATGAGTGTTGGATTTGTCAGCTGAGTTTTCTGCATCTATTGAGATGACCATAGGGTCATCTTCTATCCTTTTAATATGGCTTATTGCATTAGCTAATTTGTATGTCAAACCAACCTTGAATTCCTGGAATTAAAACTTGATCATGAAAATAATCCTTTTTATATGTTTCTCGGCTTGTTTTCTAATATTTTATTAAGTGCCTCTGTGTTCATAAAAGATATTGGTCTAGAGGTGCCTGTGGCTCAGTCGGTTGAGCATCTGACACTTGGTTTCATGATCTTGGGGTGGTGGGATCAAGCCCCGAGTTGGGCTCTGTGCTCAGTGCAGAGTCTGCTGGAGATAATCTCCCTTCCCCTCTGCTCCTCACCCTGCTTGAGTGCATGAATGCTCACTCTCTCGCTCTTTCTCTCTAACAAATAAATAAAATCTTTAAAAAAATCTCAGTCTGGAGTTTATTTCTGATCTTTTTCTCTGGTTTGTATTTTGTCTACTGCTGGGCTTACACAATGAGCTCTTTTTTCATCTCTTTGAACAATTTCCATAGAATTGGTTTTATTCTTTCTTTAATGTTTGATATAATTCACTAGTGGAGCCATCTGAGCCTAAGTTGTTTTCTATTGTTTTTTTTTTTTTTTTTTAGTGGCAAGATTTTTAATTACAAGTTCAATTTTTGCAATAGATAAAAGACTATTTGATTTTCTGCTTCTTCTTGAGTCAGTTTTTGTAATTTATGTCTTTTAAAGAATCTGCTCATTTTAGCTTAAAATTTTAATTTATCGACATAAAATTATAATAAATATACCCTTAGTATTTTTTTTAATATTGATAACATCTGTAGTACAGCCTCCTCCCTCATGCCTAAAGTTGGTCATTTGTGACTTATTTTTTCTTCTCAGTCTAGTTAATAGTTTAGTAATTTTATTGTTTATATGTCAAAAAGACATCTTTTATTGATTTTTTTCTTTATTTTCTTTTTCATTGATTTATTTTTAAACCTTTATTTAGTAATTTATTTTTTGTTCTACTTTGGATTTGCTTCTTTTTTATTTATTTTTATTTTTTTATTTTTTTATTTTTTGGATTTGCTTCTTTTTTAGCTTCTTGAGGTGAAAGCTTGAAATCATTGAGTTTACCTCTTTTTAGCACAGACATTTAAATCCATTAATTTCTTTCTAAGCACTTATTTAAGCTGTGTCCCATAGACTTAGATGTTTTTACTTTCATTCAGAACTTTAAAAAAAGTTTCTTTTAATCATGCATTTATGGTTAATAATTTTAATGTATCTGATTCTTTTTCTGATTGTTTTTATTTCTTTCTTTTGAGATAAATAGCATGTATATTAGTATTAATTTTTTTTACGTGTGGATTTGAAATTCATTTATTGTTCTAAAGCAAGAATAGAATCGTTTTCTCATTTTTTGCCAGTAGAACACCAAATTGCAAGTAAAAATCTTGAGAAGATTAAAGTACATTTTAAGTAGTATTTCAAATATGATGTGTATGTGTTTATTTTTTTATTCATAGTAAATAATAAAGTCTTTAAATGTTTGAGGCTCTCTTAAATTCTAGCCTAGGGCCAGCAAAGAGATCTGATATCCTACTGATAGATTTGCATAACTGATCATA
This sequence comes from Canis lupus dingo, assembly GCF_003254725.2. Lineage (NCBI taxonomy): Eukaryota > Metazoa > Chordata > Mammalia > Carnivora > Canidae > Canis > Canis lupus. Next base: position 19,721,183 of record NC_064277.1, read on the forward strand.
GCACTGCTTCTGCCAAGGCAGATGCATAATTGGAATCTTTCTCATTAATTCTATTCCCAAGTTACTTAATGAACCCATTTTGCTAGTAAAAAGCTTGTATACGTCAGAAAAAATATTGGGTCAGAATGTATGTGTTATTTAAGCTAATTGAACATTTTCATTTTCATCTTCTTTCAGAATTATTCTCCAATACTGCTATGAAAACATAAATATAGATCTTTTAAATTTTAAAAATATAGAATACCTGATAATTATATTCATTAGACTCACGGCTTCAGTACATGTGCAGAAATGATCATTTAAAAAAATTAGTATTTTGAAAATGCATTGCTTCTCAAAAACAGCATTTACAATTAACATATTAAATATTAGGATTAATGTTCTATTTTACACTCCTTATAATTTCCTCCTAGCCACTTAAATCATATGCAATTAATTTAGAATTAGGTCCACTTCAGACTTTCTTGATTTTCTTATGAACTGAAGAGAATTATTTACTTAGGGAAATTAACAGTGTAAATAGGAGTCTTTTTAGTTGGTTCATCTAAGGAGCCAAATTGTTTTTAAGAAGCATCATTTGCATATATAAAATTAATGTATAGATGAGCCTCTTCTAACATTAAAGTGTAGTCTTTACTTTGAAAACATTTTATAGGCAATCAATTTATATTCTTACATACTTTGACACCAAATTTTGGACACCAAGGGTAAATTGCTTTTACTTTTAAATACTAGCCAACATAGGTCTTTCACAAATTCATAGTTTACCTAATTCTCTCCTTTGTTATCTGTAAGCTTTTTGTGTAGATTATCAAATATATTCACAAATTGAACATGCCCTTCTTAAACATTTAAGGTGACTTTTGTAAAGGTTTGTCTTTTCTCACTGGCGATCTTAATGCCAAAGTAAGCAGGTGTTGCATAATACTGAGCTCAGCTATCATGGATCAAGGAGGATTGGGGGGAGGGAGAATCAGTAAGGTACTTTCCTTTGGGAATACCCCATGATCTAGTGCCAGGTTCATTGCAATTCATAGCGTAGGACAATAGCCAATTGTCTTGGTTTCTATAATATTTCACAGGCAGTTTCTAAGATTTTTTTTTTTTATTTCCTAGGGGAGATGGACTCTTCTCTGTCATTTCTGCTATGATCTATTACTTAGAGTTTAGTTGTGGATTTCTTTTGTTCAAAAGGATTTATAAGTCAAGTGTAAACATTTGCTAATTAAAATTATTGACATACTTTTTCTATTCTACAAGCTTTTAGTGAGTCTAGAAAATGGTCTTTTTATCTAGAGCTTACTGTGTAAACATGTCTCTTATGACTTTAAAATGTAATCTTGGTAATCACCCTTGAAGGAGAAAATGTTTTTGCATCACAATAAAATTTTTTTTTTCAAATATGGTTTCATTTTTCTTTTATGCATATTACTGCTTTTTTTTAATTTACCATCACAAAGAAAAGTTCCAGCCTTTGGAACTTATCTCACTAATTCAAGGTCAGCCAAATTAATAGCTAGATGAGACTAAGTGGAAATCAGGACAGAAATATTTTCAAATATAAATGTCATTCTCCTCTCACACAGGCATTAAAGTGTTATCCAAACAAGGTGTAGAAAGCTGTTGTTTTGATGATGCCATTTGTATTAGGCAGCCAACAATTCGACTTTCCTTTGTCACATTCTTTGTTCTCTCTTATGCTCCCAAAATCTAATATATTTAAATGAGAAAAATTGTTTTGTTCTGTTCATCCATATAGAACTACATTTAAGGGATAGAAAACTTTGATATGGTTAGGTATCTATAGATTGTGATATTTGAGGCTATTTTTCCTGTTGTTTATGGATTGAGAAGTCTATTGTAGTTGTGAATACTGTTTGTGTTATTTTGTTATTATTGCATCGTTAGTACAGGGTAAAATATCCTTATGGAAGAACTCCAAGGGCCACAGAGAAAGTACATCCAAGAGGGTAACATGTGGTTTTATCAAAAACAAGGGTAGCCTGTTACCCAACGACATGTGATGAGAAGCTTTCGGTGATTTATTCTTTAATATTAAAGGGCAGAGTCAATGTTAACTGATGGCAAGTCTCAGCCATGAATGAGAGGGACCTGGAGAAAGTAGTCACACTTACAGTGAGCAGAGGAAAACTTGTGAAAAACTTTAATTAGTATCTTTAGAAAGATGAGGAAAGATATTGCATCTCTAAAACAAATGAGTAAATGGCAACATAAGAAAATTTGCTAGACCTAAACACTGTGAGTGTCTGGATTGTGCCCCTGTACAAAGATTTACATGCCTCATCAAAGATTTACAAGGCCTATTATCATGAAATTTAGAAACCTGAAGAAGGTGCACCTGGGTCGCTCAGTCAGTTAAGCATCTGCCTTTGGGTCAGGTCAAGATCCCAGGGTCCTGGGATCGAATCCAGCATCAGGCTCCCTGCTCAGCGGGGAGCCTGCGTCTCCCTCTCCCTCTGCCTGCCACTCCCCCTGCTTGTGCTCTCTCTTTGTCAAATAAATAAAATCTTTTTTAAAAAATTAAAACATTGAGAATAAAATGAATATCCTAAAAGCTTTCAAAAAGAGAGTGGGGGCACACATAAAGAAGCTTGTATCAAAGTGAATCAGGACGTCTCATCCACAACCTTGCCAGCTTGAAAAAAAAAAAATTCTGATGATAATATTTTTCACTATCAGTCAGTGGTGTGGATTAAGACATGTTCAGATATGCTAAGACGATAACAACAAAATTTCCCTGGCATGCCTTTTGGTGAAGCTTCTGAAAGAATGCTCCTACAAAATTAAGGAGAAAAGGGTAATTGAGATGTAAGAATACTTAGGATTCAGGAAGAAGGGAAATGTGGGGAAAAAGGCGACTGAAGAGCAACATTCAAGGGTGACATTATGACTGGTTCAACACACAAAGAAAGTAGGAGTGGCATTTCCAGAATTAAAAAATAGAATCAGTGAATTATGTATAGTCCATTGAGTGTTTAGAAAATAGTATTCATTTTTGATCAATCTGATGGAGCTTGTGGAAAACATGAACACAGGTACCTAGACTATGAAGCAAGAATATTTTAAGAGAGACTGTTATTAATTCTAGGAAAAATTAAACATTGTAGCAAAAGAAAACATGATAGTAGCATATACCAGTTGGCGCCACAGTGAACAGTATCTTTGTAGTTATACTAATGGAAATGTGATTGATTGATTTTAAACTCTGCAGTGATTACATTGAGAGGGGAGGGATAGGATAGTTTAATGGATTGAATCCTCATTTACCGTAGTAGAGAAGTTACTAAATACTGCCTAAAAATCAGTAAATCCAGAAATAGAATAAGCATCTGTTTTAAAATATAGGAAAAAAGAACATTAAAAAGAATTAAAAATGAGTGTCCCTTGAGGATGACAGGGGCCACTGTTACTCAGAAACTTAGTATTTAAGACTCTAAAACTCTTTGCAAATGCCCCTTTCCTAAAAAATAAAATTTAGTTTTAAGAGGAATAATGGCATTTAAAATGTCAAAGGAATAGAATAATTGTGGATTGTATTCAGCTTTTTACATTTTTGTCATGTTATTTTCTAGAGTTCCCGGAATAACCCTTGCTACAGATATTATCTGTGGTTTTCCTGGAGAAACAGATCAAGATTTTCAAGAAACAGTGAAACTTGTGGAAGACTACAAATTTCCAAGCCTCTTTATTAACCAGTTTTATCCCAGACCAGGAACTCCTGCAGCAAAAATGGTACAAGTTCCAGCACAAGTGGTAAGATATTTCTCTCACAAAGTATTCAATTTACCAGCCAGTATCTATAAAAATGCAGCTCTGTTTGTTGTCTGCCTTAACACAACTAGTTCGTAGTATAACTTCCAAGTTAAAAAATATGGGGAGTTTTTCAAGATGGGGTCAGGGGCGGGGGAACCTTGGAGGATTTAAATGACTGTAGGAAACTAAAATATCACCTTTTTTTTTTTTTTTTCTTTTTCTTTTGAAGAGAGAGGTTCAGATGACACTGGGGCGGGGAATAATAATCTGGTATTACCTGTGTTTATAAGAGAAATCCTTGGATATTTGAAAAGAAGACAACCTTTAAATATCTGTGAGCAAAAGAAGCTTCATGTTTACCCTGATTTTCTTAATTTGTTGCTCACTGGGGGCCCTATGTTTTCCTTCCTTTTCCATGGAATAGATTTGATGCTTGCCATCTGTCTATTTCAGATTTGTGTTACTTTCACACAAATGAACCTCAACTTAATTTCATCCTTACAGGTTCAGAAATGTATTAAAATAAGATAGTTTTTTTTTTTAAAAAAAAAAGAGTTTTATTAATTTATTAGAGAGAAAGAACACAAGCAGGGGGAGGGGCAGAGAGAGAAGGAGAAGCAGACTCCCGCTAAGCAGGGAGCCCCATGTGAGGCTCCATCCCAGAACCCTGAGATCATGACCCACCCAAGGGCAGACACTTAGACCGACTGAGCCACCCAGGTACCCTAGAATAAGATAATTTAAAATGAATGTAAAAAAGTTTGAGATCCAGTAAAGGTAACTTGTTTTCCAGAATGCCTCAGCAATTAATGTTCTCAGAGTAATTTAGTTGCTAGATTCATTGGCTAAAGATGGAAAAATGTTAATAAGCTTTAAGAGGAAGTCATATGTTTTTAACTGAAAATTTTGTTTTGTTTCAAATAACTAAAACATTATGCCCTATATTAATTTTCCTCAAAGCTTCCATGAATAAATACTAAAAGGAATAACTCAAGCTTATTTTTTTTTCCTATTATGCCATATGTGAATATCAAACATAAAACATACAGATTTTTTATTTCAACATTTGGTTGAAAAAAACAAATATATTTTTTATTTGTATATACAGAGATACACTTTAAAGTCTGTTTTCCCCATTAAAACTGAAGTGAGGGCAGCCCCGATGGCACAGTGGTTTAGCGCCGCCTGCAGCCCAGGGTATGATCCTAGAGAACCGGGATCGAGTCCCACGTCGGGCCCCCTGCATGGAGCCTGCTTCTCCCTCTGCCTGTGTCTCTGCCTCTCTCTCTCACTCTATCTCTCATGAGTAAATAAAATAAAATCTTTAAAAAAAAAAAAAAACTGAAGTGAATATCATTCTTTGCTTTTTCAAAATTTTCTACATTTTTATTTCGCAAGTTTCTGTATATACAAAGGTAAGAAAATATTTTACAGGTAGCCTATTTAATTTTATATCTAATTTAATCAATGAAAAGAAGACTATAACACCATGGACAGTTGACTTTTCACAAACATAAAAATAAGTTAATTCATTATTTTTATATCTAAATTATAATAGCTTTTATTGCATATAGCAGAATTTACCTTCCTTGGTCTACAGTTCTTCAAATTTTGATGAATGCATACACTAGTGTAACTGCTACTACAGTCAAGGTACAGAGCAGTTCCAGCAGCTTCCCAAAATTTTCTTTTTACTTTTTTGTATTTCTTTACTCCCTCCATCTGCAGATCCTGAAAACTACTGATCTCTTGTTCTTATAATTTCATCCATTTTTTCTTAAACTTTACTTAAATAAAAACATTTTTTGAACTACAACATCCCTACAGAAAACATGCACAGCTATACGTTTCTCTAAAGTGAATACTTGCATGTACCCTGAGTCAGATCAAGAAACAGAACATTACCAGACCCAGAGCTTCCCATCCTGCCCTCCCCATCCAATTCTCTCCCATTCCCCAACAGAAATCACTATCTCTTATTTTAACACCATACATAACTTTGACCTATTCATAAACTTGATATAAATGGAAGAATTCATCAGAGTCTGAATGTTTAGCACTTTTTAAAAACTGTGGTAATTCTTTTTATTGTTTATGTTTTTCGATAAAATTAATATTTTACATACAGTCCTGCTTTAAGTCTTAACTCTTCAGTTAACAAGCAGTGGATTTTTCTACTGAGTTTATAAAACATGTAACTTTGTCAAGAAATAATTTTTCATCTTTTTCTTCATTGTTTATTATTATACTGCTTTTGAAGATAATACAGCTGTCCTAAGATTTCACATCTGAAAAATCTGTACATCTCTCTGCCAGGAGTTGGACCTGTTGCTTATTGAGATTGTGGGTATTTATTTCAGGCATGGTTACAGTCCCTCTAATCTGTCCTAAAATAGTCAGACATTGGCTGTCCTGGGGCACCAGCTGTGCTATGAGCACCTCTCTCCAGCCCCAAAGCTTTTTTTTTTTTTTTTTAAACAATATTATGGGAGATTAGTCTGTTTTTGCAAGTAGCTATAGTTCATCCATTTTCATGGCTATGTAGTATTCTGTTGCATGCATATTTATCCATCCTTTTTTTTTTTTTTAATTTAAATTCAGTTTGCCAGCATATAGTATAAGAACTCATCTCATCGACATTTATCCATCCTAATGTGAAAAGAGAATTGGGTATTTGCAACATTACAGTATTAGCAACTGATACCCCCATCAGCATTCTTGTTTATATCTTCTGTTTGACTCATCTACATACACATTTCCGCTGGGCATTTAGCTGTAATTTCTAGGTCATAGGAAATACAGTGGATCTGCTTTCTATTGCCAAATAGTTTTCCCAAATAGTTGAGTAAATTTACATTTCCCCCAGCAATATATAAAAATACTAGCAGCTCCATATTCTTGCCAACACTTGGCATTGTTATATTTCTGTTATTAGCCATTCTGCTGGGAAGGCATTGTAATCTAATTGTGGTTTTATTGTTCTCTGGTAACTAATGACATTGAATACTTTTTATATGTTGATTGGGTATTTGGATATAATTTTTCAGGAAGTCTCTATTCAGACCTTCTGCCCACTTATCTTTTGGTTTGCTTATTTTCCTGTGTCCCAGCATCCCCACACTCTTTCCTCTGATTTATAGGAATTATTTGTGTATTCAGAATTCAAGTCCCTTGTTAGTCATGGTAATTTAAATATCTTCTTCCATTCTGTAACCAATCTTTTTACTTTCTTACTGATCTCTTTAGAAGACCAGACGTTGTCAGTTTTAATGGTAGGATTTATCAGTACTTTTCATTTTATGTTGATGTTTTTGGATCCTTTTTCAGATTCCTTCCCCTCACCGTCATGAATACACCTCTCAGTGTACTCATCTAGACACTTTATTATTTTGCCTTTTACCTTTAGATCTTTAATCCAAATGGAATGTATTTTTGTTGAGGTGTAGAGGTCAAGAGTTTTATTTTCTACAAGGATATCCACTTGAGTTAGTGCCGTTTATTGAATCTCATCCTTGCCCCATTCTCTACCTGGTCATCCTTTTCATAAATCGGTGTCTATCTCTACATGTGCATATATTCTGGAACTTTATTGTTTTTTTTATCTATTTGTTTCTACCAAATCACAACATTAATTACCATGGTTTTGTAATAAGTATTGACACTGCAGTATATGCCTTTCAACTCTGTTTTTTTCTTGAACATTGTCCTAAGTATTCTTGGCCCTTTGCCTTTCTAAATTTGTCAACATACGGCAAAACATTTTGCTGGCATTCTGATTGAGATTGTATTGATTCTGTAGCTCATTTGGAGGGAAATTGACGATGTAAAAATACCTAGTTCTCCATCTTTGAATGAAATATATCTCTTCTTTATTTTAATCTAATTTCTCTCAGTAATGCTTTAAAGTTTTCTGTATACAAACCTTGCATATCATTTATTAGTTCTGTGCCTGCATGTGTGTCCCTGGGTACTGTTGAAATTACTGATTTTCGTTTTTTATTGTTATTGCTATTTAAAATTTTGGTTGATTTTAATATATCTATCTTTTTCCTGTCAACTTTGCTAAATTCACTTAGTAATTCTAATTATTGTTCTATAGATTTTTCTTTATTCTTTTTAAAATATTTTATTTATTTATTCATGAGAGACACAGAAAGAGAGAGGCAAAGACACAGGCAGAGGGAGAAGCAGGCTCCATGCAGGGAGCCCGATGTGGGACTTGATCCCAGTACTCCAGGATCACACCCTGGGCTGAAGGCAGACACGCTTAACTGCTGAGCCACCCAGGCATCCTTCGACTTTTCTTTATAGAGTTTTCTATGTATACAATTATATCATCTGCTGATAGTTGCAGTTTTGTTTCTCCCTTTCTTGTCCTCATAACTTTTATTTCTTGTCCTATTGCACTGGCTGGGACTTACAGTATGCTGTTGAATAGAGTTGACCATTTATCTCTTCCCAAACTCAAAGGAATAGTCTTCAGAATTTCTCCTTTCAGTATAAAAGTTGACTATAGTTTTGAGATTAGGGAAGTTCCTTTCTATTCCTAATTCACTCAGAGTTTGTATGTGGGCTTGTGTGTGTGAGCATGCCTGCATGTGTGTATGTGTGCGTGTGCATGGTCATGTGTGCCTGTGCATGTCTGTGTGTGTGTTTTACTCATGAATAGAATTGAACTTAATCACTTTCTCTTCATCTGCCAGAATTATCATATAGTTTGTTCTGCATTAAATCTGTTAATATTGTGAACTATGCTGAATGTTTTCAAATGTTTAAATCAACCTTGCATTCCTGGGACAAACTTCATTTGATCATAGTATATCATAATTTGATATACTATTTTAGTTAATTTGCTAAAATTTTGTGAAGAATCTTTGCATCTTTGTTCATATAGGATTTTTATCTGTAGTTTTCTTGTGATGTCTTCTTAATTTGGGTATGACAATTGGAAAGTATTTCTTTCTCTACATTTTTTGGAAGAGTTTGTAAGGAATTTGTATTATTTCTTCCTTAAATGTTTGACAGAATTGCCTTATGTGGTAAGCAGAATTACAAAATGGCCCCACAAACTCCCTCAGCCCCTCAACTAAATAAGTCCTGGGACTGTTAATTTGATATATGCTCTGCCCTTTGGTTTCTTGGTTCTGCTGAGTCATCTTTCCCTTTTCTCATGGAAGGTAGCACAATTTTCTCAAACCTTTGTGAGTCTTTCCTAGATTTCCCTAGAATTGATTCCATTAGGCCAAAGCCACATCAACAGATCTTTATGATATAAGCCCTTCCCTACTGTAGCCCCCTGCTGATATTTTTCTTTGTATTTATCCTGCTTGGAACTTGTGGGGCTTCTTTACTCCACCCCAGTCTCTTTCATCAACTTTGGAAAATGTCAGCCGTTCTCTTTTCAGATATTCCCGAAGGAGGTTCCATCCTCCATCCCTTCTTCTGGGATTTCCATTATATATGTTAAATATTTTCATTATGTTCCCCAGTGTCTAAGCTGTCCTTTCTTACATTTTTCATTCTTTGTTCTCTTTATGTTTCTGGATTTTTTTCACTTTACCTGTTTTTTAGTTCCCTGATATTCACCACAGCAGTAGCACGCTGTGTTCCCTGGAGAAGGAGCACTGCTGTCACTCACAGGGCTGCCACACAGGCAGATTCCCAGGTGCCACCCCAGACCTTCTTGGTCATAGTCTGCATCTCCAAGTGATTTGGGTGTGCAGTACTATCTGTGAAGTGCTCTTCTAATTCACTAAGCCTCTCTTCATCAGTGTTTATTTAGCTGTCCAACCCATCTTTGAAATTTCTAATTTTTAGTTAATTTATTTCTTCTTCTAGAAGTAGAATTTGATTTTTTTTTCTTCATGGATTCTATTGTTCTAGTGAAATTCCTTAAATTTTCCTTTGTATTTTTTGAACATATTAGTTATCTTAAAGCTCATTCTGAATTCTCTAATATCTAGTTCTAATATTGGTTATTTCTGTTGTCTTTTTTTTTTTCCTTGATTTTGGTCATTTGTCTTTTCTTTCCATGTACCTGATTATCTTTGTTAAGTGGTGACCATTGTTTCTTTAAAAAACCAAAATGAAGCAGTAGGTTCTAGATAGTAATGTATCTTCCTCCAGGAGGATTTGATTTTGATTCTGCCAGGCTCTAAGGTAAGGGTTGATTATTTTAATTGATCTGAGATTGATTTTTGAATCTATTTTTAGCCTTTCTAGGGATTCATTTATTTCCAGTTTGCCCTTACTTATTGAATGCAGCCAGTGATGTGCTGATATTTAATGACTGACTCTCAGTGGGAAGGCTTCTTTCTTGTAGCATTTGCCAGTTTCCATAATAAAAATACTACTCTTGCCAGTTTCAGGCTACTAATGTGGCATCGGTGAACATGGTATTGGGAAAAGATGTATAACATCAGCTCTTGTAAGCTGATAAAAAGGCAGAGCCAGCATACTATCCAGTGTACCTCTTCAGGGTCTTATCTGACATTCTTGGTACTTACCAGGGCCATTTTTTCAACTCTAATTTTTGTCTCCCCAGGCTCATGAGAATGCAGAAGGCTCTGCACAGTCTCTAAGCCTCTTAGCTTTTGCATGGCTCCTCAGCCTCCCAGCCACTGCTTCCAAACCAATGAATATGTAGAAGGGAAAAGTGGCTCCAAATGTTAAGCTTATGGACTTCCCTTCTCTCAGGGGATCTTGGTCCCTCGGGTCCTCACTGCCTTGGTAGTTTTTGATGTTGAAATAGAACATATTATACATTTTATTCACCTTTTCTAATTGTTCTTGGCAAGATCATTGGCCTGATACAAGCTAGTTTGCCTCAGCCAGAAGCAAGACTCACTGCATAAAATCCAACTTTCAGATGCTTTCTCTTTTCCTCTTGTCTTTTATCTTTTAACATGGCCCCTTAACATCTTCCTTGCATTTTAAGATTTTAATAACCCAGTTCTGGTATAGCAGAGCCTGTTTTACTGTTTTAGACTTTATATTTTAGAGCAGTTTTAGGTTTACAGCAAACTTGCATGGGAAGTACATAGACTTCCCATAGACTTCCTGCCCAGTATCACCATCCCGCCCCAGAGTAGTACATTTGTCACACTGATGAACCTACATTGACACATCATTATCACCCAAACTCCATAGCTGACATTACATTCTGTTCTTGGTGATACACATTCTAAAGGTTTGGAAAAATGTGTAATTACGTGTATCCACTGTTACAGCAACATGCAGCCTAGTTCCACTGCTCTGTGTTCCACCTGTTCATCCCTCCCTTCCCCTAGCACCAGGCAACCACTGATGTTTACTGGCTCTAAAGCTTTGTCTTTTCCAGGATGTCAGAGAGTTGGAATCATACCATATGTAGCCTTTTCAGATTGGCTTATTTCGCTTAGTAACATACATTTGAGTTTGCTCCATGTCTTTCTATGCTTTCATTTTAAAACAACAGAAATATATTGCCTCACAGTTCTAGAAATTAGAAGTCTAAAGCATGCCCCCTGCTCCCTCTGGACATGTGGCAGAGTCTTTCCTTCTCCGCTCTGGGCAGGTTGCTGGTAGTCTTTCCTCCACTTGTGGCGTACATAATTCCAGTCTCTTCTCCGTTGTCACATGGTGTCCCCGTGTAGCTGTCTTCCCATGACTGTCTCTGTATAAGGACCCCAGTTGTGTTTGATTAGGGACCCTACTGTACTCCTCATCTTAATTAGGTACCTCTGGAATGGGCCTCTTTTCAGTTACATTGGAGGTGTCAGGGTTAAGTACTTCCCACGTCTTCTCAGGAGCAAATACAAGGTAATCCATGACATATCTCTACCTTTCTGTAATTGTGCTCCAGGTAAAAACTGTCGCCCAGAAGAGGTTCACTTTTATAACATTCAGAACCATGAATATGCATTGACTCTCCATGGTTCTCTGAAATTTATCAAAAATTAATAATTGCTCCAAAAGCAAAAAAAAAATTAATAATTGTCTACTTCCCTCAGGTACTTGATGTGACTTCTTAGCAACCAGACTTCACTGAAGTAAAACACAGCTGCAAATGGCTAGCAATTCTTTCTTAACCTAACTTATCTCCCATTTTCCTGGCCAAAAAATCAAAAATAAAGGTAGAATCTAACCCATTATTGAAAGAAAGCACAATCTGGTTGTTTTCAAATAACAGCTTTTAATTCTGGCTTTAGAATGCCCCTTAGTGAAAATCTCTTGTTTTCTTAGGCATACTTTATTTTCACTAAAATTAAGCCCTGAAAGTGTTCTCCTCATCTCCTCACCATAAATGACATAAAATAAATTCCCTTTTTTTCATAGCTACTTTTACATGAATACTGGCATTAATATAAATAAATTCCAGTTGTTAATGTCTTATAGTAGAGCTCTGATAAATGAACTAAATTATATGCATTTCTTAATCATTTAAATCACCAAATGGATAAAGCCCCGTTGGGTTTTGTATTTGCATAGGTGGGGGTAGAAGGGGTTCTTCCGATCTCTTTTTGCCTGCTGAAAAAAAAAAGTATAACTCTGTTAAATATATAATTAAAATACATTAGGCAAGATAAACTAAAATTGATCTTTTTTCTTAGCTTCTACAAGATTATTATTAACGTAGAAGAGATCTGATAGTAAGATCACCTAAGCTAAACGAGAGTGACCTTAGACTTTTAGATGAAAGGTCAGATTTGCCTATTTATATTTTCTTTTCTATTGAGTCTTTCTTCATTAGTCTTCATTAATCTTAAGTAACTCTAAGAGTATTTTCAAATTGTTGCCAAGGTTCTTAGCCTACCTAGAAAAAGATCACTTAAGTTTAAGAAGTCTTTGGATCTTTAGCTATCAATTCCAGAGTTTCTTTTTAAGGAAATTCTGATGAAAAATAATGAAGTTGGGATGAAATCTCTAAGAGGCCTGGGACTTGGAAAAGAAAAATCTTTAGATGACAAGCATGACTGTTGGAATGTTCATATTGGTTTAAAATGTTAAATTGTCGGGACGCCTGGGTGGCTCAGCAGGTTGAGCATCTGCCTTCTGCTCAGGTTGTGATCCCAGAGTACCGGGATCGAGTCCCGCATCAAGCTCCCTGCATGGAGCCCGCTTCTCCCTCTGCCTGTGTCTCGCCTTTCTCTCTGTGTCTCTCATGAATAAATAAATAAAATCTTAAAAAAATAAAAATAAAATAAAAAAATAAGATAAAATGTTAAATTGTGATATTAAATCCACCTGCTTGCTTGTCTCACATCTTAGAACTAGAGAAGTAAGATCATGTCTTCAGATATATGTGAGCATAAGAAGAATCATAACTCATTTAGCTGCAGTTTCTAGAATATTTACCCTAAGGATAATGAATCCATGATACTCCTCTTGATTCAGCCCTGAGGAGTGTGGGTATGTGTTCCTGAGAGATCTAGAGGCCTGCCCTTGGGGTAGACAGAGCAGCTTCACCAGAACTGTCCAGAGTAGGTTTCCCTGTGAGGGACTGAGTTTTTGCTGGAAGTAATCACACTAAGGCAAGGTGACCACTTGGTACAGATGTTGAATGAGCAATTGTTCTTAAATCATATACAGAGCTTATTCAGTGACATACAGTGACTCTCCTGAATCCAGCTGCATATGAGTCCAGGACATACTTCATTTTAAAAAGCAAAACAGAAATACAGCATATAGAAAGGGCTTTGTCACTTTTTCTAGACATTCCTAAAATTCTTTGAGTACATCAAATTGCCTTAATGGAAAGGCACTTTTACATCTTGGCATTTTTGCCTTATTTGATAAGATAGCCACATTGTTTACACAGTCTCCTATTTTCAAACTAAGCTTTTTTCTTTGGAGGAGAGGTAAAAATATTTCAGGAGTCTTTATACTGTAGATTGTCTGGTATTCTTTAATCTGATTCCCAAACATACCTATATGGACACTTCCTTACTCAAGATCCTTTTTATTTTAACTTCTTTTTTTATTTTTCGTGATTTTGTTTTTTAAAGAAGGAATATCTTGGGATTCTTCTGCAATTAATTGTATTTGATCCCTCCAAATACAGTTAATCTTTTAAATCCTTCTCTTCTGGACATATCGTTTCTCTTTTCACTTCCATTTTGGATAGAGTTTTTAGCCTGACCATAGTTTTGTTGTATATAGACTTCAGCAGATCACTTGATAGTCTCCCATGAAAATTCTGCATTAATAGCAGGAAAGAATGATCCACATTCTAATCCAGAGAGGTTGTGGAGAACCTCCTACCTGGTGTGAGTTTTTATACAGAAGGCATTTCATTTAACAAGTAGAAAATTGAGTTTATAATCTCTAAGGCCCCTTGAAATTCTTAATAATCTTTGATTCTCTATCATTTGTAAGGCCACCTTTCAAACCATATTTTAAAAGTTTAGGTGCTTTCTTTTTCCAGCAGCTTGTGAAGAGACCTGGGAATATAGAAAACATGGATCATTTAATGCGCATAAAATACATGATATGTAGGACAGTAAGGTGTGTTGCAATTTTTTGGTTTGGGTGGGGTGGAGAGCATCCTGCAACTATAAGGTGGTATTATCAGTGAATGAGCAGGGCTGGAGGCAGGCTTAGACTAAGATGGCTTTATCAGCCATGTGAAGTGGCCTTAGACTCTCCTGTGTATAGTGGGGAGCTACTGAATAGCAGTGATCATGTGTTTGTTTCTGAAAGGTCATTCTAGGTACAGTGCACATAAGAGTCAGGGAGCCCAATTAGGAATTTGCACAAGACAGGTTTGAAGACTTAATAGGTGAGTTTTCAGGAGTCTCTGGGACCTTCAATAAATCGTTCTTTGGGACTTAGTAATTACAAGTCTTAGACTTAGCTACATGTCTGCAAAGTTATTCTGTGTTACAGTGGAGAATATTAATTTGCTGTACAGGAGGTCACTTAGTTGGCTTTTGATTGATTCCAGGCTCATAGACAAATATTGGTAGGCCCGAGCATTTTATAAGGACCCTTGAAAATGCCAAAACTTTAGGGCATTGCATCTTATTTCTGCCTTCGTTCTTGCTGGCACTATTGGTGTTATGTTTCTTACTAGTCACAAGATTGCTCCCCAGGCAAGGCCTAGGCCTTTTCTGCTCAGCAGGAGAAGTGCCAGACCCTCCAGACCCCTGCCCTCATCTGTTCCCTGTCCTTCCCCAACATGATTTTATCTCTTCCCAAACTGTTTCTACATGGCAGTTAAAGGATTGGCTTTTTCCTTGTAACCTCTTTATCTTTTTTTGTGTTTTTGTCCTAAGTGCTATAAGATAAGCTTATCAACGTGTGTGTATGTGTGTGTGTGGGGGGTGTGTGTGCGTGTGTGTTGAACCCATTGAAAACTCTGAGTTTGGGACTGTTTGAAGAAGCTGATGCTCTGATAGGATCCTTCTTTTTTAAATCCTTTTGAAACTGAGTACTTTCCCTTAATCCAACTCTCACACTAAAAAAAGTGAAGGAAAAACAGGATGATAATGTTTGGAGCTTTGAAGAATGTGAAAATAACAAGAATTGTTCAGCCCCAGTTGTGTAGAGGGAAGTCTGCCAATGTGGATAATACCTTGGCCTTGCCAGGACTATTAAGCCCTTTGGTTGTCTACCATGAACGGAAGTGTTAGAGAATTCAACAAATGTGATTAATTTGGAGTAAATAGAAGTGGAATGTTTTGTCAAGATCTCATGAAAAGAAAATAAGTGCTATTTCTTAAGAAGACAGTATTCAGAGGTATAAAAAATGTACATGGATAGGGGCTGATGCAGTAATTCACTATCCAGGAACCTGTCCAGGGGACCCAGCGAAGTACCTCAGGGGAGAGATCACTGGTGAGATCTTCATTACTGTTTACTGCCACAAATGATTTTTTTCAAAAAAAAAACAAAAAACAAAAAACAAACAAACAAACAAAAAATGCTCCTAATTCCTCTCAGCCTGAATCATTCTTTCAGAAAATGCCAACCTTCTCTCCATGCACCCTAATTTTCTGCCTTCTGAATCTGACCTCTTGCCTGCCTGCCACAGAACACTGCCTGACTTTTTATTTGGTTCTGACTGACAGTGATGAACTGAATTTCATTATCATGCATATCAGCTTCATGTAATCAGACCCACAGGACTAGGTCTGTACTAGACATGCATAGACTGTGGCTCCAGGATGGAGCATGTTTCTGTGGAATTATTTTTTGTTTAGGATGGTAAAGATAAGAAAAGAAAGACACAGGTTTTTGTTGATACCTAAAGTCCTTTCATATGACTCTTCTGTTAATTACAAGCCATTGTAAGAAATAAATCAGTGATGACCATATTTTGGAACGATGGTTTGTACAATCAACTTTAGGACAACCAAGAGTTGATTATGACTTGAGAGCCTGAAGTTCAGTGATAGCAATCTTCTCATATTTGTAATCAGCTTATAGACAATCATCTAAAAAGAACACTCCTGTACAAAAAATACATTCAACTTGTTTCTTATGATTGTTTAATTTTTTTGTTTTCCTATTGGCATTTATTTTTATCTTGTTTCTTTTATGAATTTATAATTACCGTAAAACAGTAGGGAGGCATGTGGTTGTGAATTTTTCTCTCAGATGCTGAATGGTGGTAGGTATTAGGGTTGAGATGGACCGAGTGAATTCATATTAAGAGAATATAAATTCTATCCTTTGGAAAGTCATCTTTATTATATTTTAGTCTAACTTTTTTTCAATAGTGATTACATACCTTGTTTCATATAAGTTTCAGAAAAATTACAAGGATCTACCTAATTCTTTTATACCTTTTATATGAACTTGATTTATTAAAATCATAATATTCAATTTGAATTCACTTTTTATTAACAACTTTAGAAGTGAGTAGACTCTTTGGAGTAACTTCAAAAGATAAAGAAACTTATAACTATCTTATTTTTCGATCTTATTATTTTTCTGTGTTAGCTATGGTTCATTAATAACTTCATATTTATAACCTTCCAAGGGACCTATAAGTGTAGTTCCTAGTAATAAAGGTAATATTAAATGTGTATGTATGTCAACAAAATATATTTGGCAACTTAACATGCTTTTCTAACTCCTGTCTCTTAGAGCCATGTTTACTTCATAATTAAGAACTAAAATATCAAATATGAGCAGATAAGCATTCAAATAGATAAAATATACTGTGCTAATTTTGTTCTGACATCTTATAATCTAAGATGAATGTCCTGGTTTTTGCTTTTGCTGCTATAATAAAGCACCTTTATAGAGGTGGTCTATAAGTGGTCTATAAGATTAGAAGTTCTATGGGCAGGGAAAAGAAGTTTCCATTGTTTGAATGTTAATGTGTGCCAGAAATAAGCATAGCCTGTGCTTTTTGTGTACTTGTCTCATTTTATTCTTCCAACTATACTTTTACGTATCTGGTATTATTTTTTTACTTTACTGACGAGCTGGCTGAGGCTCAAAGAAAAGTAAATTTGCCTAAGGTTTTATAACAATTAAGTGAAAATGCCTGAGAGGTAGGCTCTTCTTTCTGACTCTTTGCTCCATTCCCTTATAAACCATAAAATAAATATTTACCCCATAAACTCAAAATAATTTTAAAACATTTGACCAAAAAAGTACTGGTTTCCAGTTTTATTTTTCTATTATGGCAGTGAGTTTTTATTTATAGGTCCTAGAAAAATTGTAAACTTCTTAAAATGACTTTAAACTTGCAGAGAAATTGTAAGAATAGCTCATCTCCAGCATACCCTTTGCCAAGCTTCAACATTTTGCTAAATTTGCTTTCTCTCAAGAGTTGGCTAGATAGACACACAGACAGACTGGCTGATAGTTTTCTCCTGAACAATTTCAGAGTAGATTACAGATATCTTGCCCCTTTACTGCTTAATATTTGGTGACTGTCTTCTAAGGATGAAGATCTTCTGTAATCGTGATATTGTTATCTAAATCAGGAAATTTAATATGGATACAAGACTTTGGCCTACTGTTTATATTCCAGTCTATCAAGAGTCCCAGCAACGTCCTCTAGAGCTGTCATTTTCTGATCTAGGTCTCTGTTCAGGATCAGGTCTAAACTTAGCTGTCACGTCTCTAGGTCTCCTTTAACCTAGATACTTCCTCAGCTTTTCTTTATCTTTCATGATATATTGACATTTTTTAAAGAATACTGACCTGATACTTGATACAGTGTCCCTCCATTTAGGTTTTGTTTCCCTGATGAGCGTCTCATTTAACCAAATAAATGATGTTCTGTCCTCAGATTGTCACATCTGGAGGTGCTTGGTGTCCTTTCATCCTTATTGATGCTGCTAACCTTGATCACTAGGGTTATGGTGTTGTCTGGTTTCTCTACTGTGTAGTTAATCCATTTTTACCATAAGAATTTTTAGCCCTAACTCTTTAATAGCACAGAAGAAATAAAAAGTAGGCCCTAATAACTCAGAGATTCTAGTGTAGTTCATAATTTTCATTTCATAATGGGTGTACTCTAAAAGACTTATTCCTTACTTTTCATTCATTCTAAATCTTGAAATTATTTCTCACCATGTTTAATGCTTAGACCATTTTACTTCTAAACAAGGTGCTTCACATTGAGTGTGTGCAGTGACACAGAGGGGAAAGGAAACTTGGAAAGGCAGAAATGTATTTCTTTGCAGTATCTGTATATTTGTTTACACAGCAAGCAGTACAAGATAGAGTTTTCATCCTCAAAAATTGTGCAGATCAAAAACTTGTGTGAGTCAAGAAGAGCTAGAAAAATTCACAGATGGAGACTCTTTAAATATTATTCCCCAAATGCTATGATACTAACTCAGCAGCTCTACCTGAATATTACTGAGTGTCAAAGGAATTCTGTTGGAATCAGAAATACTTTCCATGTATGCTATATTCCTTTACTGCCTTTCCTCTCAACCTTTGGTATCTGTGGGATCACAAAGTATCCTCTCCACCCACTTTCTGGGTGCTTTGAACTTGTTTTGTTAGGACAATCAAATATAAAAAGGTAAAGGAATTCTACAGGTAAATTCCCGTTGGTTCTGTAATCAAGCACAAAAATGTATGAATGATATACTAGGGCCATCCAGAGTTAATGCAAAGCAGTAATTGATGGTTCTCTTCCCAACTAACTTGATATTAATTCTTAGGAGAGGGCTCCAGGGCTTCTTGGGCCCCCAGAGAATAGCCCTTTTCATTCTTCTCACTGAGTTAACCCAGAATCAGTCAAATGCTATTAAAATGAAAATCATTGTGTTCTCCAAAGTTTTAAAAAGGTTATCCAAATGAATAATTTGTCAGGTACCTGAAATCCCATCCCAGTAAAGAACATAAAGACCACTGTGAAAAAAATTAATTTGATTTTATCTTCTGTTAGCAGCCAGAGTTGTGCAAGAGCAGATGGGAGGTGGGAAGAGGGCTCTCTGCTGGTACTCCTCCCACCGAATAAATACAGCTGTCATATTGACCATAATGACCAAAAACATGGCTTTGGGGAATGGTTTAAATTTCTTGATCACTTTGGCAATCAGAACTACTGATATTTTATTAAAAACTATAATGAAAACTGCAATTAGGGTAACTAATTAATTTACCTAGTATCAAATAAACTTCTACATCAAGGGACTGGGCTGGGTGCTACAGCACATATCAGGTGACTTCTGGGTTTTTCCTTAGTCTCAAGCAGCATATACTCCAGAAAGAGGAGAAGGGTGATGTAAAGGACGATAATACAAGGCAACATGTCTCAACTGCTATAATGATACAAAGGGTGGTTATAATTCAGATTCTGATGAGTGGAATGATCAAAATCACTGTCAGGAAAAAGGAACTTTTAAGCTGAGCTTTTCATTGTATGTAACATTAGGAGTGAGGTACCAAGTGTTTCTAGAAAATGATGAGAAGTTTAGTCCTTCTAGAATAGAGAATTTTCAGGGAATAATGAGAAGGATCCTTTAGGGAATTGGTTTGGGAGCCAGTCAAGGGGATTTTTGGCTCTGTAATCACACACAATCTTGTTAGGTCTTGAGAACGTTCCTAGATAATGATCTCAAGATGATCTATCAGAAGTACACCACCTGTACTCTACAGGCAGCCTCCAGTCTGCTTAAGTAGAGGAGTAGCTAGAGGAAATGAAATTAGAGACCATGTGTAGGATGCATCAAAATGGAGAGAGGCTGCAGGTAAGAATGGAGGGCGAGGGGAAGAAATAGTGTTGCCATGAGGTTGCTGGTGGATATAAGAATAGGTAGAAACAATGAACAAGAGACTTGGGAGGAAGAATCCCTATGAACTGTACACTGGATGGTGCTGGGGGCTTGTACTGTGGGTACTGCTCACCATATACCAAGCTGTCCTGGTGCTTTACGTACATTGATGCATTTAATCTTCACAATAACCCTAGGCAGTGACTGCTCCTGTCCCCATTTTACATTTGAGGAAACTGAGGCATGGAGAGTATACGTAACTTGTTCAAAGTCGCACTCTGCTTCCTAACCACTTTGTCTATAAAAGAATATAGAGGCCAAGGAAAAAGAAGAACAGGGCCACAAATAAAGCTCTGAGAGATTTAATTAAAATACAGAATCCTTGATTTTTCTATTTTAAATACAGAATTTTAAAGCCAAAATCCTACTCATTTAAAGGCAACGTGCTTTTTTTTTTTTTTAAGACTTTATTTATTTATTCATGAGAGATACAGAGAGAGAGAATGAGAGGCAGAGACACAGGCAGAGGGAGAAGCAGGCTCCATGCAGGGAGCCTGACATGGGACTTGATCCCGGGTCCCCAGGATCACGCCCTGGGCCAAAGGCAGTGCTAAACCACTGAGCCACCCAGGCTGCCCGAGGGCAACATGCTTTAAACCATCAGGGCAACCTTAAAGATGTCGGAATCTACACTCCCTGAGGCTTGGTGAGGGAAAGTGATTTGCCCCAGTGCTTCCTCCATGGTGAGGGTAAAATGGGTGAATCCACAGGGGCTATAGCAGACACTAGGATTGTTCTGGCATATAAGGGGTATCATAAGTGTTGAGGGTCAGGCTCTGGCTTGTGTCTCATCTCTAACCTGCTCCCTTTGCCTCCCCACTAATTGCCATGTGATACTAGACATCATTGGAAATAGAATGAGGCCGGGAAACAGTTTTTATTGAAATTATTCTAATAAGGGAGATGGACTATTTGTGGGTTGTAACCACAATTCTGAGAAGCCCCCTGAAATGGAGCCTCCCACTCCCAGGGGATATGCTTGTATAGCTGCCTTCTAAAGATGAAGAGTCTAGTGCACTTCTTGCCTTCTGATTTGTCAAATGTAGTGAACAAGCTAGGACACCAGTCCCTGGGTCACTGTCTTCCACTCCTTCCTGTGTAGTGCTCAGCTGGTCCTTTCAAAACATCAAATATTTAAAGAACATTGGTTTCTATGGTCCCCCAATGAGTAGTTTGTAAGAGACCTTCACCTCTCCCTCATTCTAGGCTAATGGTTTTTAACATTTTTTGAAACTCTGATTATATGTAATATTTGCTCTGCACACACACATTCAGATGCCCTCTTCCCAGAAAATGCAGATTTTTCCAAAAATGTTAATATATTTTTGGAATATGCAGATAAAACTATCCGTGGCTTTCAGAGCACTATACATCGTGATTTGTGTCATATGACTGGCTTTTTCTTGTCTCAGTTTATTCTCTGTCCACCACAGAAGAGCTACCATAGGACATTTCTCATAGATGGCAGACACCAACAGTGAATGCTTGTTGAATGGAAAATGAAGTGTAGGCTGACCACATAATTGCTGAGAAGGCTGGAAAAAGACACTAACCTAAAGAAATGGGTTCATTCATGAGAACAACATGCTGGACCATCTGGTCATAAATATACTTCGTGTAAACCTCACAGATCAAAAACAAAGTCAGTAGTTTTAGAATCTGGGTTCATGGACATCTGACGACCACTATGAGATCCTTTCAGTAGGACCTGAAACTGGAAGAGAATTCACAGAGGCAGTTTATAAGTGGTACTCTTAAGTTGAAATAAGGCAAATGCTCTGCAGGTTAAATAATTGTCTGGATTTTTTGTCATCCTTGCTGTTAATTGTTTTGGGCTTTGAAGAGCATAGAAGTTCTCCGAGAATATAATCATCATTTATAATGGAAAAAATAGGGTCCAATTCCAAATGATCAAGCTAAAAACAAAGTTACACTTATTTAAAAGTTAAGAACTGCATTCATTTTTTACTAATTGCTTTTATTAATATATGTGTCTCCACAGCACTGTTTTTAATCTTCAAATTGAAACTGTGTTGCTAAGAGTCTTGAAAATCAATATGATATAGAGAGTGCCCAGTGATACTGCTACATTGTCGTCTGTGGATATGAAATCATCACCATGCGGCTTTATAGCATTTTGTGTTTCCGGGAATTAAAAATGTAGCATTTACTTTTCTTGATTTTTAAAATGTAAAACAAAAAAGATAAGCTGGCATTCTTGATGAGGGTAGTGGGTGGTAAGATGAATATTCTAAAATTCTAAAATTAAAAACCACACAGGAGTTTCTTGACCTGGGTTACTATATCCATAGTCTTCAGAGGGTCTGGAAACCAATCAAAGTTGTGTAGAAGATTGTAAGAGTCTACATATTTTCTCCCCCTAGGGGACTCACTGGTTTTCTTCAGATCTTAAAGGGATCCTTATCCCACAAAAGGTTAACAACCAATTATGTGGCATTAATGTCTTCAGTTTAAGAAAACAAAGAGACACATGGCTGGGTCAGTTGGAAGAGCATGCTATTCTTGATCTCGAGGTCATGAGTTCGAGCCCCACACTGGGTGTAGAGATTGCTTTTAAAAGAGAGAGAGAGGGGATCCCTGGGTGGCGTAGCGGTTTAGCGCCTGCCTTTGGCCCAGGGCGCGATCCTGAAGACCCGGGATCGAGTCCCACATCGGGCTCCCGGTGCATGGAGCCTGCTTCTCCCTCTGCCTGTGTCTCTGCCTCTCTCTCTCTCTCTGTGACTATCATAAATAAATAAAAAATTAAAAAAAAAATTAAAAAAAAAAAAAGAGAGAGAGAGAGACAGACAGACAGACCTATTCGCCAGCAACAACTAATGGGGGAGGGCACAAAAATACGGTGTGTGTGTGTGTGTGTATGTGTGTTTCTCTATACAAAACCTATGTTAAAAAACAAAATTTACCTGGGTAAATTTTAAAGATCTTAATGGCTTTAGTCAACAGTTCATGAATGGGGCAGCGTCTAATCCAGCAGATAGAAAGGAACTCTGAGGAGCTGTACAAAATGAGAGATTTATAGGCAGAAGGGAGCGGGAACAAGGAAGTTACACCAGGCAAAACTGCAGGTTGGTTATTGCAAGGTTGCTTTCCTTTAGGGAATGCCAGAAGTCTTATCAGGTAGATGACCTACTGGTGCCAATCAGGTGATTCCTGATTGACTAGCTTAAGAGTACATTTCTGGAAGAGCCAGAACTTTAATTAAATCTTGGTTTGGTCAAGACGTCTGCACCCCAATGTTTTAGCAGCAATGTCCACAATAGCCAAACTGTGGAAGGAGCTTTGGTGTCCATCGACAGATGAATGGATAAAGAAGATGTGGTCTGTATATACAATGGAATATCACTCAGCCATCAGAAAGAACAAATACCCACCATTTGCTTCAACGTGGATAGAACTGGAGGGTATTGTGCTGAGTGAAGTAAGTCAATTGGAGAATGACAAACATTATATGGTTTTATTCATTCGAGGAATATAAAAATATAGTGAAAGGGATTTAAGGGTAAAGGAGAGACAATGAGTGGGAAATATCAGAGAGGGGGATAGAACATGAAAGACTCCTAACTCTGGGAAATGAACAAGGGGTAGTGGAAGGGGAGGTAGCCGGGGGGATGGGGTGACTGGGTGATGGGCACTTGGGGACACTTGACACGATGAGCACTGGGTGTTATACTATATGTTGGCAAATCGAACTCCAATAAAAAAATATACAAAAGTTAATAATAAATCTTGGTTTGGTGATATAGGGCTTAGTGTAAATGACTCTATTTGGGGCCTGTTGTCTTGTTTTTAACACCTGTTTGTTAAAATCATTAGTGTTTAGTAGTCTTCTAACCTTGGCCTGGAAAATCAGCAGGTTAAAAAATTAACCAAAAATAAAACTTAAACTTTTACTTTCTGGTTACAAGAAAAAATAAAATAAAATTTCATTACCTTAAAAACTGTGTTTTCAGACCCAGTATTCTTTGGTAGCCCCCATGTCAAAGATTCTCTAAGCCTGATATAAGTGACCCAGGAAACTGTACATAGGACTTGGAAATTTAATTGTCTCCCATATTTTTTGAATATAGGCTTAAGGCTTTTTTTTTTTTTTCCAAACCTATATAATCATGAGAACTGCCTTTATGATCTTCCCCATCCCCCTTCATTCAGCAAATATTGAGTGCTACCCTGTGCCTGACACTAGTGTTGGGCAGCATTGCTAAGGACTCTTTCCTCAGGAAGCTTATATTCTACCCAGGGAGGAAAAGAGCAAACAAACGAAAATCAGCAAAATACCAAAGAGTATGTTGTGAATTAATAGATTAACATAATAGATAATGAGTGGGTGGATCCTTTGTGTTGATCAGCCACGACCTCTCTGTAGAGATGATGCCTGAACTCTGATCAGAGTAAGGAGACAACCTTGGCTTCCACACAGAGACCTTCAGAATAGATGAGCTTGGAGGAACACAAGGGAAGGCATTGTGGCTACAGTCTCGTGGGTGAGGGAGAGACACTTATAGGAATCGCAGTAAGGCAAGGTGAACAAGAGTCAGAGCAGGTCAGACTTTATAAGCCAGAGAAAGGTATGGGCACAGAATAAGCCCTACCTGCAATACTAATTCTGTATGGTAACATCGGAGGACACTGGAGTTATTTTTTGCTTTTGAAATTTTGAAGATTTATAGATACAACACATTGAAATGGAAATATCCAGATGAAGTGAAGCAATGGTTAGAAAACAACTTAATGATGTTTTCAGGTGTTCCTCTACAGCATGCCAGCATGAAAGCCATCATCATTCCTTGACTTTTATTGAGACACACATTTGGTCATTTAGGAAGAAAATTTATGAGGGTCACAGCTTTGTAGCTGTAGCTGAATAAACATCTGTTAAATGTTAGCTTGCAATAAGATAGTGAATACAAGTGATATTATTGAACTGTTACAGTTACATTAATTGGAAGACTAATTCAGAAGCTTGCATGTTGATAATAGGAGCTTACATTATTTGAGTGATTACTGTATGCCAATACTGGGAAGCATTTTGTTGACATTGGATCTAATCTTGTGGCGATCCTACAAAGGGCGGCATATATTTAAGGCTATAGATGAAGCCTGACTCTAATTGCCAACTGAGCCAAAAGGGTAAGCCCAACTTTAACACCATTTCATAGCCAGAATGCTCAATCCCTTCGTCTTTGAATATAGTCTTAAGAAAACAGAGAATCTGTTGTATTTGGGGAAAATAAACAAAAAAGAGTTGTAAATGCCACTTTCACAGGTGCCTTTTGCTGACAGAGACTGATCTTGTAGGTTGTGAGATTATTTACTCTTACGCCATAGCCTCCAGAATCATGGGATGCAACGTGTGTGTGTGGGGGGGAGGGGTGTCAAAGATGCATAAACAGAATACATAAATGTAACTTCTAGTGTTATCCCAAACTTCTTCACTCTTCTATCAGGAGTTCTAATATTAGATTATTATTTACTTTGTTCTTTAATTGATTCTTTTAAAATTTAAACTTATAAATTCCATATGTGTAATATGTGAATTAAGAAAATTTTTTAAGAGTATAAACAGTTTGTCCAAGAATAAGTTTGGCTTCAGTTTTGAAAAGAAAGTTCTAGATAGATGAAATTTCATTCTCTTACAAATCCTTCTAAAACTATAGTGCAGAGGCTTTTATTACAGGCATTATTAATCCACAAGGCTAAAGAAAACAGGAGATGAAACAACCACAAAATTGTGGTGGCAAGAAAATAGATGGACAGTTGACAACTAGCCCCACTGCCCTAGGGAATCCTACATACCATTCTGGCAGCACAGAAAAGCCAAAACCCAAACCAAAAAGCTGCATAATGTATATGCCATGGAATCCTTGCTTGTCCCAAGATGGGCTGGAACCTCTGGAAGGAGAGTGAGACAAGGGAGAGGACTAAAATAAGGAAAATTGTTCAAAAACTGTGTAAGAAAACAGTTACATTTGTCCATTACATCCCCAACTCAGGCTACCAGGCAGTAGCCCTTCACCTTCCCTGATAGAGGACTAGAGGCTTGTTCTTCAGAGAAAGAGGACCAGTAGGATGTATATGTGTGTAGACACGCACACACACTCACACACACACATACATGAAGAGAAAGAAAGAGAGAGGTGCTGAGAAGTCCCAAGACCTATCATCAGCAAGCTGGAGACCCAGGAGAGCCCACATGTAGTTCCCTTCCACATCCAAGGACATGACAACCAGGGGGGCCAATGGTGTCACAGTCCTAACGCTGCCAGCTCTAGACCCCAAAAGAGCCAATGGTACAGTCCAGTCCAGAAGTCAGAAAAGACCTGTGCCCCAGCTGTATCTGTCTGTCAGGAGGACTTGCTCGTCACTCAGCCTTTTTGTTCTCTCTGAGCCTTGAGCTGATGAGATGAAGCTGACTCACATTAGGAATGCAGTCTGCCTTACTCAGTCTACCAGCTTAAGTGTTAATCTCGTCTGGAAATGTGCTCGCATATATACCCACAGTAACATTTGGCCAAATGTCTGGGTACCCCATGGCAGGAACAAATTGCTACATAAATTTAACTATTACGGGAATATGGAAGATCCCTGGACTGGAAGCCACTGGGCACAGTTGAGAGCAAGAGGGATTCCGCCCATGTATATGGGATATTGCACACCGTCTTTGTTCCTTCGTGTAGCTAGGATGCTGGCAGTCACAAATGCCTTTACCTTCCCAGCAAGAGTTTGGAAGAGTTTCTTTGGGAAACCTAACCAGTCCAACACTGAAAAGGTGTTGGCATCAGAGATTCCAGAATTAAACCATCCAGCCATGTCACTCTGTAGCAAGGCTTATACTGACAAACCCAGCCATAGGCTCAGAACCTTCCATCAGTTTTTAGCCCCTACGTTAGTCTCCTGGGGTGGCCATGACAAAATAACACAGGCTCGGTGGCTTAAACAACAGAATTTATTTCTTATCATTCTGGAGTTTGAAAATCCAAGATCAAGATGCCAGCAGGATAGGGGCACCTGGGTGGCTCAGTGGTTGAGCATCTGCCTTTGACTCAGGTTGTTATCCCGGGGTCCTGGGATCGAGTCCCCCGTGGAGCTCCCCGCAGGAAGCCTGCTTCTCCCTCTGCCTGTGTCTCTGCCTCTCTGTGTCACTCTTGAATAAATAAATAAAATCTTTAAAAAAAAAAAAAAAAAAAGATGCCAGCAGAGTTGGTTTCTGGTGGAGACTTTTCTTCCTGGCTTATAGATGGTCTCCTTTTCCATGTGTCACATCATGGCCTTTCTTCTCTTGAATGCACAGCGGGAGAGCAGGGTCTCTAGTCCCTTTTCCTCTGCCAGTCTTGTTACTTGTTTTAAGGCCCCACCTTTATGACCTCATTACCCTTAATTACCTCCTCCATTTAATTTTTTTAAAAGTAGGCTTCACATTCAACATGGAGCTTAAACTCACCACCCTAAGATCAAGTCACATGTTCTACTGACTGAACCAGCCAGGTGCCACCCCCTCCCTGCCTTAATTACTTTCTCAAAGGCCCTGTATGTCCCATTGGGAATTAGGACTTCATCATATGAATTTTGGGGGAGACACAGTTTAGTCCATAACAACTCCTTACTCCATTTTTTTTTTTTTAAAAAAAGACTATTTATTTAGAGAGCACAAGTAGGAGCAAGGGCAGAGGGAGAGAGAGAATTTCATGTAGACTCTGCACTGAGCATGGAACCCGACACTGATCTTGATCTCCCAACTCTGAGATCACGACCCTAGCTGAAACCAAAAGTCAGGTTCTTAACCAACTAAGCCACCCAATCAGGGATTTTCCAGACGTCTGAGGAAAGCCACCAATTAACAAGAAGGACAGAACCAAAACAAAGGAGTAGGATGAGAAGGGGGGAAGAAAGAGAGGACTATTCAGGGAGAAGAAAACTTTTTAAAAATATACCTTTGACATTCTCAGAGAAATGAGAAAAGGTATCATATTCATGACACAAGATCAGGATATCATTAAAAGAGGGAACAAAAGCAATACTCAGATTAAAAACATTGCAACAAAATTAAAGATCAGTGGAGTTGTGAGATAAAATAGAGGAAATCTGCCGGAAACAGAACAAAAAGAAATGAGGTAGAAAGCAGAGAAAGAAAGGGAAGTCAAGGACCAATCCAGGATAGCTCAACACTCAAATGGTAGGAATTCCAGTAGGAGTGAGCAGGGGAGGAAGAAGCTCTCAGTGAAGTAATTCAAGGGCACTTCCTGTCACAGAAGAACACGGCAGGCCAGACAGACCACAGTCACCCTGGACCCAACATTGTGAATGAGAAAGAGACAAGCATCAAGACAAGAGAGCAACACGAGTCATGTTTGAAAGACCAGAAATAAGAATATCTTCGAATGTCTTATTAGCACCCACGTGACAAATGAATGATGCCTTCTTGATTCTGGGGTGAAAAAAAGAAAAAAGTGCTTTCCATCTTCAAATTTAATATCCCACCAAAGCATCAATCAGCATATCCCCTGCTCTGGAAACTTTGAATGTCTGGGCATCATCAAAACAGAGTACATTCAGAAGGAAGATGTAAGAGAAAGGAAACAAAACAACACAAAGCAGAGAAGAGAATCTCCAGGATGATGGTGAAAGAGCCGAGCTGCTCATGAGAGCTTTAGAGCAACCAGACTAAATTAGACTAAATCAGGCCAGGCTTGAAAGCCCTGGGAGAAACTTCTTCAAGGAAAATGGAAAGGATAAATATTTCATGGGAATTACATTCCTGAAGAGTGATTTAGGTAAGTGGAGGAGAATCTGAGGTTGAATTAGCGATAAACACAAAGACAAGCAGATAGAAAATGAAGATTTTTTTTTAACTCCCAGGAAAGTAAAACATACAGGAGAGGATGTATAATCATAGTTATTACACAGCTGAATTCTGAATGACATGTGCATGATGTAGTTGTATAGGCAAGTGGCTATGGGAAATACAGGTAAATGTAGTGGGAAGGAGAGAGAGAATATCTGCCATAGTGGAAAACCAGTGGGTAGTATCTAGTATTAAAAAATTTAGGGGCGCTTGGGAGACTCAGTAGTTGAGCCTCTGCCTTCAGCTCAGGGCAGGATCCTGGAGTCTTGGGATCGATTCCTGCAGTGGGCTCCCTGCAGGGATCCTGCTTCTCCTTCTGCCTATGTCTCTGTCTCTGTATGTGTGTGTCTCATAAATAAATGAATAAAATATTTTTTTTTTAAATAATAAAAAGGGATCCTTGGGTGGCTCAGCGGTTTAGCGCCTGCCTTTGGCCCAGGGCACAATCCTGGAGACCGGGATCGAGTCCCATGTCGGGCTCCCGGCGTGGAGCCTGCTTCTATCTCCTGTGTCTCTGCCTCTCTCTCTCTCTCTCTCTCTCTCTCTCTTTCTCTCTCATAAATAAATGAATAAATAAATCTTAAAAATAATAATAATAATAAATTCAGACTCACCACGAAGACACATTATTTACCAATATGGTGACAAACACCAAAAGAATAATAAACTAAAAGAGTCGAAGGGGAGCTACTTCTAAAGAATCAGAAAGGGGAAAGAAGCTGGGAACTGTTGAGTGCATTGACCCTTTCAATGATATGTCTGCATAACTGATTTTTGAAAACAACTGGAAAAAAGAAACAGATGCCTATTTGGGGAGGGGGAGGTTAAGATTAACAGAGTTACTGGAACCGAACAACACACACACACAAAGGACCCCAGGACAAACACCGAGGCATCTCTCCCACCTGGAAATGTGTTTTGGGCACCTGTGAGTATAAAGAGCAAGGAAGATGCTGGCAATGAAAAAGAAAAAGAAACAAGAAGAACTAGAGCATTTCTCTACAATTAATAGGTTGATAAATTCCAACAGTGCTCTGAAATTTAAAAAATAAGGAAGAAATGTATGGTTCTTGGCTCTGGTAACAGAGAAAGCCACTAGATCCAGTCACCGGGTGAAGGAAGGAGGTTAATCACTGATAAAAATGCACGGAGCAGACATTTAGTAGATCTTTGAGTACATGGGTGCTTATTAAAATATTGGTGGGGGCAGCCCGCGTGGCTCAGCGGTTTAGTGCCACCTTCAGTCCAGGACGTGATCCTGGAGACCTGGGATCGAATCTCACATTGGGCTCCCTGCATGGAGCCTGCTTCTCCCTCTGCCTGTGCCCCTCCTACCCCGTGTCTCTCATGAATAAATAAATAAAATCTTTAAAAATAATAAAAAATAATAAAATCCTCACAGTCAGGTAGTTGATTGAACTTCCAAGGTACTCTTGTCCTTTTGTGTCCCAAACATAAACGCATGTTAAACCTATAGGACTTTTTAAAAACAATAATAACAATAAATCATCTTAGGATCCTCTCCCATGGAAAAGCATAAAGCGGGACACCTGAGTAGCTTAGCAGTTGAGCGCATCTGCCCTCATCTCAGGGCGTGATCCTGGGGTCCTGGGACCAAGTCCTATACTGGGCTCCCTATGAGGAGTCTGCTTCTCCCTCTGCCTATGTCTCTGCCTCTGTATGTCTCTCATTAATAAATAAATAAAATCTTTAAAAAAAAAAAAAGGAAAAGCAGAAAGTGTACAATATATGCAATAAGTAGATGGCAGGGTCCTTTCACTTCTTAGCTCTCCCTCTTTGAAGAGGGAAGGGAAGAGGGACATTGATGTGAGGGCAGTACCCTGAGGCCCAGTGGACAGGCTTGTGCTTACTGTGAGGATGTGCTCAGGTGGTGGACACAGGCCCCCGGTGGGTGGAGAGCCTGGCTCCTCCCTCCCCGCCATCCCCAGAGTCTATAGTGGTGGACCAAGTCCAAGCATCTCATTCTGCCTGTCTTCTCATGACTTAAAACGGTCCAGCCAGTCATTTGGTATCTACACTGTGTGGGGCAGTTTTTCCCCATTTGTGAGAATATGTGTTCATTTCATGAACGCTGTTCTACAACATGGATTATAGATAATGGGGGTTTGAGGTGTTGGAATGGGCTCAAGGGGAACCTCACACTTCACGTTCCTCTTGCCTTGTCCTTGTTCTAATTTCACGAGCCCTCAGCGAACATCCCTCCCCCCGCCTCCGCCCCATACCTTTCTCTCCTATGAGCCTGGGGCCAACCTCAGAAATCCTCACCCACTGACTCTCTGTGCAGTAATCTTGCTCCACAGTATCAAAAAGAACCCCCTGATTCTAAAATGGCACCGGGATGAGAGAAGGGAGGAGATTGAACTGTATATTAAATTGTCTTCTGGTTATCAAATAAAGGCTCTTTGATCATAAAGGCCAAAGATAAAAAAGAAAATGTGTATGTTTAATATATGGAACAAAAATCAGTCTATTTTTGACATAGTACTCGAGGAGAAGATAGGTCAAAAAGCCCAGCCACCCCTGAAATGAATTTTAGACTCTTCTTATTGATGTGATGGGGCAGAGAGAGATATCAGTGATGGTGCATTGCTGATAGAAATGATTTTTTTACAGTAGGTGCTAAATTAGATGTAGAAAGTAGAAGAGTCATCAGCCCTACATTGTCATGTCTGACCTTCCAGGTCCCAGTCGTGGAATCATAATAAAAACGAGTTGTGGGCTTATCTGGAGATGCAGCAATAACTGGCACAGAACAATTTTCAAGCTTCTCTTCAAATGGGGTGACACCAGGGGTTATGCTGGGTCAGGACGGAGATGCATTGGTTTTGATCAGTTTTTAGAACTGGATAGCAGCTTATCTGTAGGTCAGAGAAATTTAGTTTCCTCCATTCTTTTTTCATCATTTTCCCCCCTGGGTGCTATGTGGATTAGCCTCTGGAAGCTGGTATGAGGCTCTGAGCGTTAATAGAGTTCGTGCAGATCCAGACTGCCCAACTCTGTATTTCATGATATTGGGCTCCCAGGCGCATCCTCATGGAATGTTAGAGCCCATAAAGGCACGTTACCATCTCTCTGCAAATAAAAGGAAGTACAGAGCGCTCCGAGGTACTCATTAGGAAAATTCACCTTGCGTGTATTAGAGACACCTGCAAAATATTGCTCTCTCCTATGTACATCTCTCATAAGGCTTCCTATTTTGGCCTTTTGTTTAATTGTATGGTTTGTCTCTACTAAAATAATTTACAGGTACCAGATGTTATTATTATGCAGGTAGATAGAAATTAAATAAAACCATTTTTCCTCAACCTCTCCCTGATTTCAAATAATTTATAACCTAGTAAAATTTTGAAGACAAAAATAACAGTGTAGCATGTAGAAGCAAATTTGCTGCCCACGCTATTTGCTAGATTGTGATGATGGCAGGGGGCTTCCAGAGTTTTAACACTGTGACTGCTAATTCTAAAATATCACTGAGAGTAAAGTTATCCTGTCATATATTAAAGGAATGTTTTAAATTTTAAAAATAACAGGGAAACCTCTTCATGCGTGGATATTCTTTATACCTATGGATTGGTCTATAAAAACTAAAATTGTGTGAAAGAACATTTAACAGAAATTAGATTAAAACCTATTTGCTTTGCTTTGTCAAACTAGTTAGATTCAAAGTAACCAGGAGGAGGAGTTTGGTGGGGAGGTAATATTTATTCTTGTAATTCTTGTTATTATAATCAGGTGTTTGGGCATGTTGTAAACCTAGTGTCTAATTTACAGACAACAAATTAATTATCTGACTACATTCTGAAATGTTATTCCTTGTTACATTAACTCATTTCTTTTTAAGGGAAGGGTAATCCATGACATAGAGCTGTTGATTTTGTCCTTTCCTAATACTTTTCTACCCAGCAAAAGATACTGAAAGCTGCCATTCCCTGATCCTGTATATAACTTCTCAGTTAAAGGATTAAGCTTTATAAGACCTCAAACATTTTTTTAAATGTGTGTGCATAAAATATAAATGAACTGAAAGACAGAGTCCCATGGGAATCAAATTTCAAAATTCTGGAGTCTTTAAGATTATTGTCTGAAACTGCCATTTATAGTCATAAAAATAATTCCATCATTAAATAAATTGGCCTCTGATCTAATAATCTATGTGAGAGTCATAAACAGATCATTCGCTGGCACAGCCACTGGGTGTGAGCAGTGTTCATACCAAATACTAATACCCAGAATTTTTTTAATTCATTTAGCAAACATTTATGTACTTAATGTGTGCTTGGTTACTAGTTAAGTATAGTGAGTAGCTTCTCCCCTCTAGTTTGTTGTGTCCAGGGGCCTCATCTGGCTTGCTTTATGTCTCACTCAAGGCTTAGTATGGTCCCTGCAGCATGATGGGCATGCAGTAAATGTGTTCAATGAATGAATGTGTCATTCAATTAGTAACTAAGTTTTAGAGCTGAGAGAATGTATTTTAGATATAGAGGGTGAGGACAGAGACAGAAAAACTGATTGGGAGACTCTTGTGAGGATTGGGAAGAGCAGCAGATGGTCTCCTCAAAGAGGAAAGACCAAGGAGCAGTACGAGGTGTCAGTCCACACATGGTCTCTGAATTGTTCAGGGCAGAAGTGAGTGCATCACCGTAAGGAGAGGAGCAAGAGTCTGCAGAGAGAATACAGGGCAAAGGATGGAGGAACAGAGGTGATTACAGGTGAACTGTCATGAATTGACATCCTGGAGGGAAAAAGGTGACCTGAGTGGTTAGTGTGAGGGACTAGAAGGCTCGATGAAGGTAAATCCCAAATATTGTAGGACTGGGCAGAGGGTGCCATTTGCAGAGCCACCTCCCATGTGCTAGGCACTTTAATAGAGTTTTATGGACAGGGGAGAGGCCTCCTAGAAGACCCAGACATGGTTTCTCCTCTCCAGGAGACAACACCACAGCAAAAGTGGGGACAGGGTCTGTGGGAACACAGAGTTAAAAAGATTCTTACTGTTTGGTGAGGGGGGTAGTGGATACAGCATAAAAGAGGTGATCTTTGAACTGGGCTTTTCAGGATAAATTTATTTGTTACATGGACATGGTAGGGTAGGTGCTCCAAACAGAGAATAGCATCAGAGAGATGTGGACTCCAGAAAATGGAGGGTCTGTCAGGAACAAGACATGGTCTCTAGAGTTAGCGGGCACCGTGGGGCAGAGCCTGAAAATGCAAAATACTTGAAACTTGATTCTCTGAGCAGTCTGGCATCTTGAAGGTTTTTAAAGAAGAGAGTGACATCAGATGACCACACATTAGAAATTTCCAGATCCTAGGCTGCAATGCAGGTCAGCTAACTCAGAATCCATGGCAGTGGGACCCAGACATCAGGATTATTTAAATCCCGAGGCAGGCCCATGTGCAGCCAAGGTCACATCCCAGTGACTTAGAGCAGGGGTTGGCAGACTCTTTCTGTCAAGGGCCAGAGAGTGAAGGTGTTTGGCCTACAGGTCGCATGGTTTCCCTCGTGCCCTCCTACCCTGCCAGTGTAGCACACCGTCAGCCACAGACAGTACGTGAACAGAGGAGCGTGGCTGGGCTCCAGTAGAAGTCGATGGCGACCTGAATTTCGTATATTTTTCACGTCACCAACATTCATGTTCTTTGGAGTTTTGTTTTTTTTTTTTTTTCCTCAGCTGCTTAAAATCGTAAAAACAAATCACAGACTGTGCAAAAATCGGTGCTCAGCTGAATTTTCTGCCAACTCTTGATTTGGAGGGCAAAATTGGACCCAGAAAGTCCAGGAGAGAAAACAGTACTACAGTAATCCAGATAAGAAGTCAAGTTGGCTCCCTTTTGTGGTCGGTTAGAAGGTCAGAGTGAGGATACATGATATTGAGTTGATATTTATAGCAACTCCTGTTCTCGTGTGCTACTTTCGAGCTCCAGAGTGAGCATACAAAGGAACTTGGAGTGAGCCATTGTGCGGTAGGTAGTACTTAGTACCCTTCGACTTTGTGTCTTTACCTTTAGAGGGATTTGTTTTATGTTGAAAGGCTGTTTCTTTTCTAGCTGCTTATAATGGCTACTCGTTTTGGCAACACCTCGCACTGCAGAATAGTTCAATCACCTTCCTTTCTCAAGTGACCTTTCCTTGCAAACAAACGTTCTCCTTAGAAAATAAGGTGAACTTGATATAAGAAGATATGGCTACTTACACTTTATCAGCTGAATTAATACAGATTTCCCTGTGTATACTTCCCTCCAGTATTTGTCACCCCAGTCAAGGACCTGCCAGGGTAAATGGGTAAATGGAGCTGCCGCTCCCCTACCACCCCCACTGTGAAAATGAAGGACTGATTACTGCATCTACAATTCCACTAAGGTTATTTTAGAAACCATAAAGCTAAAAAAAAATAAAATAAAAAAAAATCAGAAAAACAAAAACAAAATACCATCCAAGTGCTCCTACTGGTAGCTGCTGTGCTTGAGGATCAGTGGTCCATTTCCATATTTACCTGGTTGGGCTTTTTTTTGTTTTGGTTTGGTTTTTTTGAATCTGTTACAGTGAGTGAGCAAATTCACTCATCTCTTTGCTAACTTCCACTCTTAGAGCTCTGCTTTTTTCATGGCCTCTGAGATATGCTTACACTGTATCCCCGCTCAAGCCCCCCATTGTGAAAATGCCAAAAACTAAAGAACCTGCAGCACTAGTTGAATTTGCTGTAACTGAACGCAGAGAAGGAAATTCAAGAGTACAAAGTTAGCATCATTTTATGGTCTTGTCCATTACCTTCCAGATCTTACTAGGAAGGAAGAGGTGGGTAATGTGTATAGACGTAGAGCAACCTATTTTTCTTTATTTTCCCTTCTCTCCTCCCAGAACACAAAAATATTACATGTGTGTCTTACGAAGGAAAAAACAGGTGAGGTTTTAAAGTTTGTCTGTTTTGTTGAGTATTTTGGATATTTTACCACTAAACATACTTCACATCACTGATTTTTTTTTTTTTTTACTCATTTCTGAATTTTGAGGTTCATTGTTTTAGATTCCAGGGACCTGTTCCTTCTTCTCAGCGATCTTGAATGATTATTATCCTCGTAGGGACACCATCCAAATATGTCCAATATAGAAGTGAGATTGTGATTGAGTGCTGATAACATCAAGTGCTTTTAATTAAGTTTCTGATGTTTTATACATTGATAACAAAATAAAGGTTCAGGGGTTTATTAAGTTAGCTTTCCATTAATTTTTCAGAAGTGCTCACCAAGTAAGAAACTAAATATATAATAGCAGCCTGTTCTCTGCAGCCAAAGCCTCAATGTGCCCCAGAGGAATTCCTACATAGAATTCATTTTTAAGTAAAAGAAGAGGTTGGGAAATAAGGCAAAGCTGCAGATGTATTATGGAGATTAAAAATGAAAATACTTGATAGAATTCAGAACCCAGAATAGCAAAAGCTGAAAGACAGTGAGGAATCCACCTGGAAGATAGCCAGAAAAGACCTCAGGGACCTTATTGGCTAGTGGTCCTCAACTTTGACTGTACATTGGAAAACCTAAGAGCTTTTAAGTAATACCCTTGCCTACCATCCCACCATGCCAATTGGTTTGGTGCCACTGGGGATTAAGACCAGAGCACTGGCATATTTTAAAAGTTCCTCATTGGTTCCAACCTGCAACCAGACTTGAGAACCAGTGGCCTGATCCATATGAAGTCCAGAGCTGATTCCTCGCCCAAGGTCAGAGAGCTGTGATTTGCTGGGATATTAACCTCAATCTTCTCTTATCTTCTTACCTCCTTTATTCTGTATGCTCCCTGTGTGATCACATCCCCTCTTCTGCTTTAAATTATACCAGCAGGCTCATAACTCCCAAATCTGTGGCCCCCATCCCTCCTCCAGCACCATAACCCTTATATCTAACTTCCTCTTGTTATCTCCCCAAAGGTCGCATGGCCGGCCACTCAAATGCATTCTGTTCAAACCTGAATTCCCCTCCCCCTAAAACTTACTTTTTGCCTGGATTCCTTATATAGGTGCAGGCACTTCTCTCCCCTTGGTTACCTGAGCCCCAAATCTTAGAGTCTTCACTGTTCTTCCCTCTCGTACTCCTTACCTAATGGATCACCAAGAGCTGTCCGTCCTGCCTCTGCTCCTCCTCCATCCAGCCCACCCATCCTCACCCTAGCTGAATCTGGGGATGGGATGTTGTCCTTTTCCTTTGGAGCATCACCACATCCTCTCACACCATCTCCAGCCTCTAGCCTTGCACTCTTGCTCCATCTCTAACAACAGTAGGAAATGCTCTCTGAAACACAGCTGTGATCCTTCGTCCCATTTCTTACATTGTGCGCTCTAATCACTTAGGCATCTCCCTGCTCTCAGAGGACTACTTCCTTCCTCCCTGTTCTCCATGAGCCTACATCCAGGCCTACTTTCCTACAGTTTATAAATGGCATAATCTATCTATAGACCCAGTTCTTTTATTTCTGCTTTTATCAAAAGTTGAACTCTCCAGTAAGCTGTCATATTTTCCCCTTTCAACCAAATGCTGTCACATTACAGGCTGAGTGTAAGGAGTTCAGCCTTGCCCACCCTCTGACAGCAGGAACCTGCCCCTGCAGGAAGTATAATTGAAGATCCCAAGGCAAACCTCAGACCTACTTGATCATCAGACCACGGCTTTGGGGGTTAGCGCCTTCACTCACCTCTTAAGGTTTCCTGGCTACTTCATTTCCTATCCCTGACTTTAGTGTCTCATTGCTTCTTGCTAAGCCCTATCCTCACTGCAGTCTCCTAGTTCCTGGCCAGTTTCACCAAGGACCTCTGAGCCCCTCAGGCATTCGTTTCTATCTTGTACCTCTTTGCTATTTTGTCCCTTCTGCCTCAGGATGTATTTCTCTGACTTCTCTACTAAATGCCTGTTCCTGGCAGGTAGTAACTGACCAGTTCTTGTTCCTTGGCGTTTATTTCCTAGAATTTTGACCTCGGTCTCCTTTTAAAATTTGCTTAGAACCTAAGTCTCCTAGCGCCCCCGCCCCCCCCATCATCGATTGCCTTACTGTCTTGTGCCCCTGCATGGCACAAAGATCACTATTCAAGAACCTGCTAGCCCAGTTAATGAGTTGTCTTGGCTTCTTATCTTTTCACGTTTACTTTCTGCTGCTACTGGCCAGTCAGTTGGTTAACCATTTCTCAGGTTCGCTGCAACAAAGGGACAAGGAAAAATAAGTGGCTTGAAACTCTCCCTTCTTAGCATATCAGTTATACTTTTGTATTTAACCTGTGTTAATGGTTGCCCTAGAGTTTGCAATACACAGTACCAACCAATCCCAGCAAAAAACATCCACTTTCACGTAACACAACTCGACTTCAGGGGTAGTATGAGTATCTTATAATAATAACACAATCATCTTTTTTTTTAAGGTTTTATTTATTTATTAGAGAGAGAGCACACATGCATAAGTGGGGTCAGGGGAAGGAGAGAGGCAGAGGGAGGAAGAGCAGACTCTCCGCTGAGCAGGGAGCCTGACCAGGGCTCAGTCCCAGGATCCTGATATCATGACCTGAGTCACCCAAGCCCCCCAATAACACAATTATCTTAATTTCTTTCTCCGACCCTTACTGTCGTTGTCATTCATTCCACATAAACATAAGCATATATAATTGAATATATTTTTGTTATTATTGTTCCACATACACTGTTACCTGCTAGATCAATTAAGAATAAGAAAAAAAAAAAAACTTCTTTTACCTGCACTTGCTCTTCTCCACTTATTCAGTGCTCTTCCCTCAGATCCAGATTTCTGACCTATGTAATTTCCTTCTCTACAAACAACTTCTTTTAATGTTTCTTGCAGACAAAGTCTACTATAAATAAATTCTCTCAATTGTTGTTTCTCTGAGGAGGTTTTTATCTATTCATTTTTGAAGGATAACTTTGCAGGGTACAGGATTCTAAGTTGGTGGGGGGTTTTTTCTCTCAACACTGAATATTTCTCTCTCTTCTTGCCAGCAAAGTTTCTGAGAAATCAGATATGGTTCTTATCTTTGTTCCTCTGTAGATGAGGAATTCCAACCCCCTTTGGCTTCTATCAGAAAGTTTTCTATATCCTTGATTTACTATAATTTGAAAATAATATGCCAGAGAATAGGATTCCTTGGCATTTGTTGTGCATGTTGTCTGAGCTTCCTAGGTCTGTAGTTGGGTGTTTGACGTTAATTTGGAGAAATTCTCAGTCATTATTTTTTCAAATATTTCTTGTATTCCTTTCTCTCTCTCTTCTTCTGATGTCCCCATTATGCATATTTTACACCTTTTTTAGCTGCCTACAATCCTTAGATATTCTGGGTTTTTTTGTTTGTTTTTGTTTTTGTTTTTTTTTCCAATCCTTGTCCTCTCTTCTTTTTGGTTTTTGAGGGTGTTATATCTCCAACTCAGAGACTCCTTCCTCAGCCATGTCCAGTCTACTAATAGGCGGCCTGTCAAAGACATTCTTCATTTCCGTTATAGTGTTCATCTCTAGCATTTTAGGGAGAGAAATTTGGGAGAGGTTCATTCTTAGATTTCCATTTCTCTGCTTACATTTTTCATCTGTTCTTGCCTATTGTTACTTTATCCATGAGAACCCACAACATATTTTAAATTCCCAGTCTGATAATTCCAGCACTCTGCCTGTCTGCTTCTGAAGCTTGGCCTAGCTCTTCAAATTGTTTTTTGCCTCTTGGTATGTCTTTTAAATTTTCTTGATAGCTGCACATGATGTGCTGGGTACAAGGAACAGCTGCAAATAGACCTTTAGTACGTGATGGTGAGGTGTGAGGACAGGGGAAGCATTCTAGAGTCCTATGATTAGATCTCATTTTGCAACCCTGTGCCTCTGGACTGTAAGCAGGTGTTTCTCCTTCCTCGGTGTCTTTCCTCCCTCCTTGGGTGTTCCAGGATGGCTTAGTGGGCTAAAATTGGGTATTTTCCCTTCTCAGTTTAGCTAGACTCTGCTAACACCCCAGCAGGCTAGGCTCTGTTGTATTTCAAAATGCTTCTTTTTCCCCTCCCCCTGCCAGAAGCCACAGGCACTTTTCCTTCTATATGTGTTACCAGAGCCTGGTTGAGCTCCTGGAGGTAGATCCCCCAGTGTTGTAGACCACCCACTCCTGCCCCATGACTGGCACACCCCATGGCTGGAGTTCCTAACAGAGTTGTCTGCGCTTAGCCTCCAGCAGGTCAATTAAGGCTCAGGTTTTCCTACTCAGCACTGGTTCCTGGGGCAGCTTCATGCTCTGGGAAGCCGCATTCCCCATGTCGGCTTACAGGTCTCTCACCGTTCTGGGGAGTGTTTCCTTCTTTCCCTCCCTTGTGCATCCAAGACAGAGTTCTTGACTTTTCAGTCTGTTCAGCTTGTTCCTTGTTGAGGCCAGAGTGGTGACTTCCAAGTTCTTTATATGGGGAGCTGACAATAAGAAGTTAGGGCACTGAAACACCTGCTCTTTTGGCTTCTTACCACTGAGTATCCTGAAAGATTTACATCTTATTATTTACAAGTAGAGGAAAACACTGGATTCATTTGGGGAGCCCAGGAGAAGTTAAACTGTGGATGTTGTTACAATTTAATTGATTGTATAACCTCACCTTCAAAATACAGATTTTCATTGCATGTGGAGCCTCTTTCAGATCTAACTCCTTGAGTCCCTTTGATAAAAATTGAAATGATTCCATTGTCTGGAAACTTGAACTGTTAAAAATGCTCCACTGGGGGCTTGAGTTTCGTTTGGTTTTGTCTGAAAAGGAGTTTAAGTGTGGATATTAAAGGGGTCGTCAGTGTTTTCTGTTCTTGACGAGTGAAATATAAAAGCAGTTTAGGAAAATACTTCTAGGATAGAGATTCTCCCATTTCTGAAGGTTTTACCAAATTTTCAGACTGCCTCATCTTCTAAACCCAGC
This sequence comes from Canis lupus dingo, assembly GCF_003254725.2. NCBI lineage: Eukaryota > Metazoa > Chordata > Mammalia > Carnivora > Canidae > Canis > Canis lupus. The sequence continues at coordinate 19,761,989 of NC_064277.1, forward strand.
TGCAACCCACACCAACTGCAGGGCTCGGTAGGCAGTTACTCTATAATCCCTTCGCCTCTCTATGGCCTGTTCCTCGGGAGGCGTGATGAAGGGGACTCGAAGGTCCCCCATACGGTTCTATGAAAGATGTCCACCATACTCACTGTATTCGGGCCGCCCTCATTCCAAGTTCATCATACACCTTGTTCAACATGTTTACTTTTTAAATACTCAGAGAATTATCAGGTGGTTACATGACAGAGATGTTTGTTTTCACAGGCTAAACAGTGGGAGGTAGTTTAGACACACACTATGATGTAATAGGAAAGTGTCTAATTATTCCATTTTTGGCTCAGCTTTTAGTTTCAGGTAAAACTGCTGATAGCAAGGCTCAACAAGTTTTGTAGCATAGCACTCTTAGCACTATCTGCATGTGAGTTACTGGCTCACTAGCAATAATGGCCATGCTTTAGTCCCCAGTACACGAAATCTTCTCCTTGGCTTTAGCACTAGAATTTAGTAAAGGATCTCAGCATCTCTGTCATCAGCAGTGTGGTTACAGAAAGCTCCCAAAGTGCCATGTGTATTTCAGGGTGCCCTACAAGCCGACTTGTAATATTCTCTGTCTGAACATAGAATCCCAAAAAAAATAAAATCCTAGAAGCAAAAGAACTAATGGTTCTTTTGCCTGGTTTGTTCATCCTGCTGTGTTAGGGTACAGGTTATGATTGGTCCTTGAACTGTCTTCATTGAGTAGAAGGAGCAAGGAATTTTGCTCAGTAATTGTTTATTTGGTTTGGGGACAAGGGACTGTGGCCAGAAGTAGACATGGTCCAAGATAAAGATTCAAGATCTGGGATGGCTGTTTCTGTAAAGGGCCAGTGAGTAAATACTTTAGCATTAATGGTCTGTGTGATCTCTGTTATAACCCTTCAGTGCTGCTGCTATAGCATGGAAGCGGCCATAGAAGTACATAAACAAGTGCATGTGGCTGTGTCTCAGTAGAACTTTACTTACAGAAACAGGTGGTGGACGAGATAGGCCCATGCGCCATCCCCTATTCTAGATCCCTGAACATAGACCACTGAGCTGTTTGATTCTGACCTCCAGGAAAAAATAGCAGTAGTTTCCACTTATCTGAACTAATACACATAACCTTCAGTATCCCTAGCCAAGACTTCACCGTATTTGTATATAATAAATTCGTTGTCAGAAAGAAGAGCATTTTTTCCTTGCTGGCTTCTTTGGGTGCTAACCCAAAATGTATTACTTATTTGTCATTTACACCCCACTTCCTTCCCAAAATAATTTGAGGTAGCTTATAGTAAAAGGCATGTATAGGTTTCAGCTGTCAAAATAGAGATGTAAATCTAAAACCACATGAAAATGTCACACAAAACAACCTCTGAATATTCCATTTCCACCCTCCAGCTCAAGCTGGTAGCTCAACCTTTTCGAGACTAAACAGTCTTTCGGACACCTCCTAAATTGAATACTGACATGTTCCATGTTTTATCTTTTCTAGCATAATTTCCTTTCTGAAAAAATTTTTACCCCATGTTTTATAGTGAGTTTTCTACCAAAGGAAATGTTAATATCCGTCATTTTTCTTCTGATTGAAGTATAAGCCAAGAACTGTTATACAATGAATCGAGTACATGGAAGGAAAGAGAAAATTGTAAGCTAACGAAAACTTTGGTGAGCAAGTGACCTATTCAGAACAAATTTCAGGGCTCTTGGAGAGCGGAGACTATATCCAATCAGTTAGAGGCTCATCCCTGCTCTGCGGGGAGGAGTGTTATGTTACTTTAGAATTAGGATGGTCAGAAGCCCACTTACAAGGTGCACGGAGGAGGTGAGGATTTGGGCTGGCAGCAGGGAGGGGTGATTTCTGGTGGGTGACGCGGAAACAAAGTCAAGTGATTTGATGCACTGCCAGCTGAAATTGTAACTCCAAAGGTAATTCTAAAATAGGAAAATTGGTCTATGGGACAACAGTGAGTGTGTACAAATGACTCTAATATAAAAATCCTAATTAATACTAGATTCAGCTGCTTAGCCAAGTGGCTGCTGAAGGTCATATAAAGCCCAGGCCGAGAGTCTGCTTGGATCACTGGCCCTGGGGAGGTGTGTCAGGTATGCTCATGCATATGCTGGAATTTAAAGGAAAGAAATATGGAAATACTTCCCCAGAAAACCTGTGTACCAGGCAAGAATTCATTCACAAGTGAAGACAGAAGCAGCTCAGCTAACAACAGCAGAGTAGAGCCAGAAGCAAGACAGGGGGAGTATTAAGGACAAACAGACTACTCTACTGCCAGAATTGCAAGATATGGTGGTGGGCTAACTCTATGACACTTCAGAAATTCTATAACTAGCCTCTGGGAAGATGTCCAACATCCATTTTAAAGATATTTGATCTCTGTGAGTCAAGAAATGTTCTAACCTTTAAATGGAAAAGAGAAATTAAGAATTTCCAACTTAGGCTGCAGTCCCTTCTCTTGTTCACTCTTGGTAAGAAAGCAGATTGGGGTAGTGTTGGGAGGGTGGAGGCAGTTTGTCATTATCCATCAAGGTGATTGGCACGGCATGCTCTTTGACTCTGCATCTGCACTTGTACAATATATCTTTTTTGAAAAAAATGCATACTGTCAAGCTGGCAAAGATGATCATTTTATTAAAAAAATGAGATGCAGAAAAAAAGTTGAGATTTCAGAAGTGTTGTGACTTCAGTACTCCATATAAGGGATTACAGATCTGGTTATACAAGTGTTTAAGTTTGGCAAGGATAAATTGTGATGTGGAAAAAGTAAATTTTAGGACAGCATATAAAGAATGATCCCTTTTCTTTGAAAGTAGTAGTTCAGCATCTGCCATCAGCTCCGGTTTTGATCCCAGGGTCCTAGGATCGATTCCTGCATTGGGCTGCCTACTCAGCTGGGAGTCTGCTTCTCGCTTTCCCTCTGCCCCTCCTCCTGCCCGTGCTCTCTCGTGCACACACTCTGCTTTTCTCAAATAAATAAGTAAAATCTTCAAAAAAAATAAAGTAATAATTGTATGTGAAAATATATGCACAGAAGATCTAGAACCATGTGCAAAATTTCCTGTGGTGGTTATGGTGCGTGGACAGTTTGAAGTGTTTGAGAAAACAAGCTGCTTCTTAGAGCCGACCATAAATGAACCCCACCCTCTCTTCACTGTCACAGACACTGGAGGAGCAGGAGGTAGAGACAGTCTTCAAGTAGTGGGTTCAGCTTGAGAAGAACATGTCATTAGCAGTGAAAAGATGTTATATGAGGCTTTATGTCATCGCTATAAACAAATACACATTGGGTAGTGTGTGTGAGACACCATGCAAGGCACTTGAGCTATACAACAGGGACAGAACAGGGCAGCCTCCAGCAGACAGACCCCAGGTATGACAAGGAAGCCAGGTGAAGGTATGTTTAATTGGATGCATATTGGTGCCCAGGTCAGAGTAATAGCCATTTGTATTACAATGAAATAATACATTTCATTAAACGGGTTTAAGTTTTCTTTCTCTTCAGTTTTCTTTCTTCATTTTAGCCTCCGAATGATGTGTTTAAAAATAGAGTTTTTGAGGATGATTAGTGTTTCAACTATGAAATCATAGGAAAAGGTCACCTGGCTGGCATGTGGCCACGACCCACAAAACCATCAAGTGGCTTTGGTTTCTTATTGCAACTATGTATCCCAGATTGGCCCTGTAGCCCCTCACTTTGCGAAGGAAGAATCTCTAAACAATATCTTAATGCAGGTGGATAGGTAAACAGAGGTGTAGATAGATGGATAGATAGATACATAGATACATAGATACATAGGTATATGTATGTGAATATTTTTGCCACCTGTCAACTTAGATGTTTGCATTTTCTTCCACAGAAAAAGCAAAGAACGAAAGATCTTTCTCGGGTATTCCATTCTTATAATCCGTATGATCACAAGGTAAGAAAAGCGTGTTATTTGTGTGTTGGATAGAAGTCTTTCTGAACGTAAAGCACAATTCTCACCAGTAGATAGTGATTTTGAAGTATGTTTTCCAATTACACTTATGTTCTCATTTTGTCAACTCTTTATCTCTTCCTAAGGAAGTCAGAAAATATTTCTGACCTCAAATAATCATACTTCATTCACATTAAAATCTACTCACACATGTTCTGGAATCTCAAAGATGATGTGAAGGCAGACTTGTGGGTGTAATTTATTTGGTTGTTTGTTTGTTTTTTCCAAGCACTGAAGTGATGGACTTGACTTTGAATTGGTAAAGATAGTTGAAATAGTAATTGCCAACTCTTTGATTTTCCATAGCTCTTGATAGTTATTTTTTCAAAATAAAATCCATAATAGAGCAGTACATAGCATAATATCTGAAACATCGACTGCCAAAAGTTTTGCTGCACAGAAGACCAAATATCACCATGACTCGTATGAATTCATCCCCCAGCTTTATAAACCCATGGCCAGTGTTGGTTCATTCGTACCCCATGCTTTTCATTCCCTGTATTTCTAGACATCTTTTTACTTAGAAGCATTTCACCGTATATTTGTAAAAGATAAGAACTCTTAAAAAAAAAAAAAAAAAAAGCACTTCTGTTTTTAAAATGCTCAACACCACATCATCATAGGGAAATATATTACAAGATTCCCGAGACTTGTGCACAACTTCTGTATCATAGAAGGTTCTAGTAAATCTGTTAATTTGAGGTGATTTCAGAAGCGAACAAAAAATTTGCACACTTGAAATGCTAATATAAACTTAAATCTTTATCTATGAATTTACAAGGAGACATGTGGTGGGGATTTTTTAACTAGCCAAAATAAGTAGTGTGAAAACTATTTTCCTCAGTTGAGAATTACTGGAGATGTCTGGATTCAGGAGGAAAAACTGTGCCAGTTGTTCATAGAAGTTGAAAGATTTTCAATAGCTTCTGGTGTTTCTATAGTGACCGATTGACTTTCAGCACCAACAATTTGTGAAAGAGGTGTTTATGCTTCGTGTGACCATGGCAATATACAGTACTAAAAATTATAGCACTTCCAGTTGCATTTTTCAAGTTAAACCAATCACTTTGCAGAATATGGCAATTTGTTTGAAAGAGATCAGGAGAGCCAGTAATGCCTGACAAGTAGCGAGAGAAGGTGCAGGCTGATAAGTAATACGCCAGCAAAAGGGAAGGAGATTGGCCAGGTTCCTGATAGGAATGTTGCTGTTTTTTAGATGAAGCCATTTAATTAACATAAATGCAGCAGTGGCTAAAGTTAAATTCAAGAACAACAAAAGGCTGTGACAAATCAAAGGTTTTGCCTGACTTGTCTAAATCTTGCCCACTTCTAACATTTTTTAATTCACAGTTAAGGGAAATTCCATTATCCTTTTATTAGAACTCTTAATGGAACTTGGCCATTTGCAGCTTCTACCGGCTTCCTCTTCATATCCTTTGTGGCATTGTATCAAAGTCACCTCAGGATTATTTTGGCTTCTCTTGTGAAGACTCCATTCCTCTACAAATTAGTCATTGGGCAATGAGGAATTGAATGTAAATGCTAGATGGGGTTCCTTTTGATCTTTCCTTTAAGATCGGTAATAAATTATCGTAAGGAGCTAGAGTGCTTGATGAGTGATTTTTGAAGTTCCAAAGGTTTGGCCTGTTGGCATTCTGCTTTATTTTGCATGTGGAGGGATGGAAACGGGGAACATTTCCAGGCAGCTCCTGCCCCGTTCTCTACCTCCATCCAGGCACGCCTCATCGGCTCACTGTCAACCTTTTCTTCTGTGGATGAGTGTCTACAAAGACTAGCATCACAGGGATTGAGTAACATACATTCTTTCTCATTAGAATATCCCTTTTTCTCCCCTCCATAAATAAAATACAAGGGGGTTGCAATTCAAGTTGCTTTGTCATTTTAAGTACCCAATTATATTCGAACAAATTAGCTCTCGAAGCAGATAGGTTGTAGCATAAAATGTTTCATAAGATGTGGTTAGAGTTGGCTTAAACCTCTCAAGCTCAGTGAGATTTCTGTAGTGATCTTTAGGTTAAATATATACATACATTATAAATCAAAGCTTATGTAAAATACAGGCTTTCTGCAATTTGCTTTTAAAAAAAGAATACAGGGCAGGGAGTGGGTAGGGTACAATAAAATCAGATTGGCCGTGTGTTGATGATTATTGAACCTGAGTGATGAGTTTATGGGGTTCATCATGCTATTCTGCTTGCTTGCTTGCTTTTTTTTTTTTTTTTTCATGATGGAAATTTTCCTGGGAGTGAATGTTGTGGCATTCTTTTCCTTCTCTAGCTAGATTCCTTTTATTGTTAATTTTTCCCTTGACGTAAATTTATACCAAAGAAGGAACACTCAGCATTTCAGTGGGTTGGTTATGCTGAGTACACTCAGAAATGCAGCTCCTGGTCTAAAGTTGGCATAATTTCCTGGGGCTTCATCCCAAATTATAGTGGGTCACTTAAATGATAGCCTAGCTTGCTAGAAACTGTTAAAACAGTGGTAATTACAAAGGATAGTTAGTACAACCGTAGTGTTCTCAGTAAATCAGTTATGTTTGCTCTTCTTTCCTCCCCAACGCCCCCAACCCAACCAAGATTGCTTCTGCCTGACCCCAGGCACAGGAAAGTCACCAGGTTAAACAAATGTGTTGTTTGAGTGAGGCCAGGTGCACTTCTTAACCATACTCTGAAGCCATTGTTTACGTTGTAAATGGTCAGTTGGTTTTCTCTCAAATGCTGTTGCAGAGAGCAAATAAAGCTTAGAGCAAAATGTGCACTCAGAACGAGTCTTAAGGAAAATATCTGATTTATTTTTTATACTCTAAGACAAATTTTGCTGGAGATGAGAAGAATTTCATTTTGGAGCATTATGTCTGGTTCCATGACCATTTTTTTAAGAAAACAATATTCAGTTCTTATACTACAGACTTGGACAGAATGGCTTGACACAAAGCTAATTCACATTTTTCTGTCATAATAAAAGGGAACATTGGTAAAGAGAATCCAAAGCAGCGGGTAATCTGATTTTGTTTTGTACACTGTATGCTGTCCTCTGTTATTTTAATAAACACATAATAAACATAGCTTGTAATTTCTGAAAACGCACCATGATAACTACCAGGAAAGGTTACAGGTCCAGAGGCCTTCCATGTCACTAGAGTTGAATTTTTTCTTTGGATAAGTTATGGGTAAGTAGAGTGGTAGGCTATAATTAGAACACTTTTTATTAAAACCCTGCTTATTAGCATGTGCTTTCTGTCTCTGGCCTGAAAGAAGTATTGCCATGCATATAAAAGATCTCCCTCTCTCTCTCTCTTTCCTTTTCTTCCCCCCATTTTTTCTTTCTTGTTAGATTTTATCAGAGCTATGTGTTCAGGGGAGAAATCTCAGTTTATTAGCTAAACAAAGATGTTTGTAATCTGCTAATGTAAAAAGCTATTATAAAACATGAAGATGCTTGGAAGGAAAAAGCGTACAATTCTGTTTCAGTCTATAGTGGTTTTTAACATCTGCATAATGAATTTTCTAAATACAGTTAATCTGCATAATTTTATATATATTCCACCATTAAAAGTGAGTCTTTAACCCATCACCACTGTTATAGGTTCTGTATTTTGTGAAGTGGGCATCTCATGTTCTTTCAGTGACTATTATTATTTTAATAATTTTCTACATTCATGGACACAAATGAATGGACACATGTGAGAAGAAATGTCATCATAAAACTATGTTGGTAGAAAAAGCTTTTCTTCCGTCAACCTTATTTTTTGGTGGCTAGTGTTATTTTAATGATTTTTCTGCAGACACAGACATACATCAGCTAAACTATAAACAGTTCATATGTGCTCCCCAAAACAGCTACGTATGGATATGCTTGATGAGTTAGCACTGGAGCAATTAGAAAACAAATCCTAGTGCTTTGCACAGCCAGAGGCCTTTGATGCAAGAGTCTCTGCTCTCTGAAACCCGGCTCAAAGTCTGCAAGTCTGCCAGCCCGCCAGCCAGGACCCAGCCTGTCCAAATCCTGGCTTAATTCTCTCTCCCCACCTCATTACTTCTTCAAGTCCTCCCATCCACAAGCCATCCACTTTTAAAAAGAATATTTCTAACAAACATAGATGTCTGGTTTCCCTAAAAACAATCAACCCTAGCAGCAGTCACAGAGAGAGTGGTTATTGCTTCAAGAAGCCAGAGCTCCATTAAAAAGTGGCGGCATACTAAAGTGAAGGCAAGAGCAAGGCCATAAAGATACTAAGTCATTAACAAAGGAACGCCGAAAGTACAGCTGCCCAGGACCAGTTAATTTGGACCCAAATACCCAGAGATCCCTACACGGTTTAGTAGTCCCAGAGTGAAATAATTGGACCTAAATTACATCAAGAAGCAGATGTTTTAAAATAGAGCTTGTCTATTTTTAGAAACGTTGCTATTTTAAGGATAGATATTATTTATCTTAGAAAGTCTAGGAATAGCTGATTTTTAAAGGTTAGGTTGAATGAAGTATTACTATAGAATGCAGTTTAATAACAGAGAAATGGTAAGAGTGGTTGAACATGTGTTGGTCGTTGGGTAAAGGACCACAAACGTGTGTGAGCAGAAAAAATGAGGATAGGATCCATATTCCCCCCCAAATTACTTATTTATATAATTCTGTAAAAATATTAAAGTATATGATATTTTTATCTTAAAGATTTATGCTAGGCATAACTTGAGTAGAAGAATTGTAAGTAATATATCAGTACAGTGCATTTTTAAGTGTAATACTAAATATACGAAAAAAGGTCGATGTGAATTTGCATCACTCATGCTTCCTAAGACTACCTGAAGCACTGCTATCAATTCAAACACATCTGGGAATTCATGTCTTCTAGTGTACAGTGAAATATGGTTTAATAAAAAGTGTAAAAAAATATTGTTTGTGGTTTCATGTGATCAGAAGCATACAGCAAAAATTTATTTTAAAAGTCTTGGGGGAAAAAAGTCTTGGGTCATACTACCATCTTTCCTTCCCCAAGAGACTGTTCACCTCTGTGACATCAGGTTTCATAAACACATATGTCATACCTGGAGCAAAAGGGGCAGTTGCACTTTAGAAATCCTGTATTGATCTACATTTCTCCATTAATCAGATTCGCCTAGTGATTTAAGATAACAAAAGTCACTTTACCCAGCTCTCTCTGTTCAAAGAATAATGGCCATTTGACGCAGTCCCGAGGCAGCCACAGGATTGTCAAGCCTTCATTATTCCCTGTGCTTTGAGGAACATAATGTAGCAACAGAGTGCCTTGAGTGGTTCTTCTCGAGAGGGAGATGGGAATTTGGATCCCTGCCTGCTGGCCCCGTTGAGCTCTGAGCTATCTGCTGTCTGGAAATAGCATATTCAGTTTTTAATGGATCCGGCACTCTATGATAGCCAGATTTTCATGGCACATGCGGATAAAGAAACAAGTTATTGATTTGGCATGTTTATGCCATGCTTAAAACAGTTCTCCGCAGCAGATTGTCCAAAGCCATTTGTGCACTTAACTCTCTTCCCCATTGCTGGCAAAGACTAAAAAATGTTTAAAAAGTCATTTCAGGGATGTTGCTAAATATCAGGAACAAGTGGATAAATGTCCGGCTGATTAAGTGGCCGTATTGTTGTAACACATGCCATACTAACACCACGCTCAGGAGATGGCGTTGATGCATGGGGAAGCCAGTACTCCAGTAAGTAGCAAACCATTCTCATGGGCCCTGGGAGCTCTACTCTAGAGCCAAATGACTAACTCAGCCTCAAAATAAAGGGCATAACTAAAGCGCTCCCTTGGTGGAAAATCTGTGCTCCCGTTTGTTAAAATGTCTTTCCTCTCAAGGTGATCATATACTTGTTACCAAAGAGACAGACATTGTTCGGCTGTGTTTTATTTTTTATTTGTGTGTGTGTGTGTGTGTGTGTGTGTGTGTGTGTTTTATTTCAACAGTAGATGTATCTAACTCCCCTTTTGCTTCCTGATCCATGTCATCTTGACCCAAAGCCACATCCCTCATTTTTAACCCTCCTCAGCTTGTGATTCAAGTGCAGTAAGTCATCATGTTTCCTTGAGCCTACCCTTGCCAATGGATTCTGTGTATTTTTCTCTTTTCCTTCTAAAATGATATCTAAAAACTAAACCTTTTTTTTAATTTTTATTTATTTATTTATTTATTTTTTACACATTAGTTAATGTTGTGACTGTAACTGCAAGGATGGAGGGTATGGAAGTATGTGTCAATGGCAGAGATATTTCCAGGGCCCGAAGGACTGACAGAATGGAATCCGAGTGGACCTTTATTATTATTATTATTATTATTATTATTATTATTAAACTCTTTGACATACACCATGTAACTGGCGCTATTCTCAAAGCTTTATGTATATGCATACCTAATTTACTCTTAATACCCAGCCTCTGTGATGAAAACTCTCAGTATCCCCTATTCTACAGATGAAGAAACGGACACAGAGATTCAGTGACTGCTCAGAGTAGGTTACAGAGCAGTCTCCTATGTCACCCCTGACATAGGAGCTGCAAAGCCCGAGTGTAAGATACTCTAATAAAAGGTAGATTGACAGCTTAAGCTCAAGGTCAAAGTGGGTCTTACCCTGTCTCTTTCCCCAACTTCCAAGTCTAAATTTAAGTAGGTAACCTCTAGTTAGAAAGAGGTGTGAAAAGGAATAAGAGAAACAGAAGACAGAAGTAGGGGACAAGCATTGAGGATTCCATTGAATGACCTCCTGGTAAAGCAGACAGTAGAGCAGCCAAGCTGATCATGAAAACCAGCACTGTCACCTCCACTCTCCACCCCCCCCCCCACCTGATTGATTCACCATCAGCCTGGGGCAAAGACATCTTGAATAAAGCGGGTGTTGGGGCTAATACCATCAGAGACCAACAGATCAAGCTCATCCTGCGCTCCATTCCTCATCCTAGAGCCCTGTCCAACTGGCTTTCTTCCTGGACTCTTCCCTGTGCAGCTGAGGGCGGGGCAGGTGTGGCTGGCAGCCCAAGGCTTCACACCAAAGGGTAGGAATTCTTTAGGACCAACACAGCAGAAGGTGTCCAGGCCACAGAAATAGGGTCAGTCAGAGTCTAAATCACTGAGAAAGGCTGGGGAGAAAAGGAGAAAATCATGTAAAGCCAGGACACATCAATAGGAAACTGGCAGCAGGGCAGCTAGAAACAGGTAAGAAGGTGTCCCGTTCATTTATCCGGACACCAGCTGGCATTCATGACTTCCTTTAACAGGCAGGTAGGGTCGTGATGCAGAAGATGGAAAGTTTCCCAGATCCTGGGATAAGAATGTTGTATTTAGTAGATTACTCTCTCTGTGTCGCCTCTCCACCCACACACTCTCAGAAATACTAGTAACAGAGTAGAAAGCAATGTTCACGATGAAATCCTTTGCCAACATTCAGCTTAAAAGTATTGATAAAAGATAATCAAAAGAAGGTCTACGTAGATATGGCAGTTGGCGTACTTTCAAATGATTTCTCAAACCTCAAAGAATCTCCGTTTTTACTGCCATTGGTTGTATGCCACCTCTGCGAAATTCACTAGCATCAGGAAGAAATGAGCAAAGGGCAGAGGAGCTAGAGCACGGGTACTACAGCCACCCCTGGGCTGCCTCCCACTGCTCCAGCAGCCACCCCGCTCGTCCTCCATCTGCAGCCTCTGCACCTGCCTAACCCTGTCTTGTGCCTCCTCGCCACTGTGCACTACCCACTTACCAAACTTTCCTGTTCCCACTGGGATGATGTGTCTGACTAGCACAATATCCACTGGATATGTTAGGCTTGCCGGAATTAGCAAATATAAATGCAGGACACCCAGTTAAATTTGAATTTCAGATAAACAGTGATCATTTTTTAATATAAATTATGTCCCATGCAATAAGTGGGACATAGTTATATTAAAAATGTATTCATTCATCTAAAATTCATATGCAACTAGGTGTTCTCGTTTTATCTGGCAACCCAGGCTGCATGTGTATGACATATTTCACTTTGGCAAGTTGAGATAGAAAGGTGAAAAGAAAGTCCAAAATGGAATGAAATTTTTTAAAAATGATTTTAAAGCCTCGCCTGCATTTAATGTGAAGGACGTGAGAATGTGTGTTCCTGTTCCTCATCCCATCCTTATTTGTATAACATGCCTGGCCTCCTCTCAAAGGCTGACACCTATGTCAGATATTTTAATTAAGAAGACAGAACAGGGGCACCTGGTGGGTCAGAGGGTTAAGCATCTGCCTTCAGCTCAGGTCATGACCTCACGGTCCTGAGATCGAGCCCAGTGTTGCGCTCCCTGCTCAGTAGGGAGTCTGCTTCATCCTTTCCCTCTGCCCCTCCTCCTGCTTGCACGTACATGGTCTCTCTCTCTCCCCAAATTAGTAAATAAATAAATGATCTTAGAAAAAAAAAGAAGAAGAAGATAGAACCTACCAGAGGAGAAGTGGGGTGTGTGGGGGGGAAACAGGTAATGGGGGGTAAGGAGGGCACTTGCGATGGCACCAATGATGTATGCAGGTGCTGAATCACTATATTGTAAACTTGAAGCTAATATTACACTGTATGTTAAGTAACTGGGATTTAAATAAACACTTAAATTAAAAAAAGAAGATAAAACAACGTGTTCAATTGACCTTAGTTCTCTAAAATCTTATAATAATGTTTTAACCTGGGAATTCTGTCTGGAAAATTGCTTAGAAGACACAAACAGAAGTTAAATTAAAACGTACCCATACTTTATTTACAAAGAATGAGGATTTTCATTTCCCCACTGAAAAAGTACACTTTGTTTCTCAGCAATATGTTTTATCATAAAATATAATTAATGACTTCTTCATAGCCGAAGTTGTTTCTATTGAGATATACGGAGAAACATTAATGCTAGTGATGCTCACAGCAGGCACTGAGGGCAGGCGCTAGAGAAAAGAGGAAGCTAGTTCTGCCTTTTACTTTTTTTTCTCTTTAGCTCTACTGCTCAAGTTTTAAGACTGTCGAGAGTCCTGTGATTGGTGGAGTGTGGGTTGATGCTGTTTGCAGAATGGGCTCCCCAGGCCTGGCCTGTGTCTTCCTCAGCACATTATTAACAGAGGCTGAAAGGCCCCAGTCTGTGCACCGCTCTCATGTGATTACCAACCTGCCATACACATTCTGACTTGCACAATTTCCAGAATTCTGTTGACCAAGGATAGTGAAATGCAAGTATTTCCACGGGCCAATAATTCATTTTCTCAAGGGTTTTTGCGCAAGATTAAGAAGACAGGATTACAGTTAGCATCTGTGGTGCTTTTTTAGTGTATACATTAACACTCTTCTCTTGAAACTGGAAAACTGGAATTCTAGCATCTGGGGAGAAAAAAGTTAACTAGCTTCTTCTAATGACTGTTAATATTTTCCATTATTCAACACTACCTTTGGGTGCCTTTCAGAATTCCAGAGATATTTTAAATGCACACGTGTCAAATAAAAATAAAAGAGTTTTAAAAACTCAAGTTCTTTTTAATTTAGCTCCGTTAATATATGAAACACACGTGGGTAAGAAGGGAGACTATCCCATTTTTAATTACCGTAAAGTATAATAATCAGCTACCGTGCATAAAAAAAAATCTCTCTAATTCAATTTAGGACTTTTTCTTTTGAAGGGGGATGATTTTAAAGCTGTGTGTATGTCTTTACTCCTCACTTTTTATTTCTTATCAACACTTTCTTTTTCTGATTTGATTTAAAATTTTAAGTTGATGCCCTTAAGAGTTCAAATGGCCTTCCCCCCCCCCCCCCCCCCCCCACATACACACACACACACAGAAGACATTCTTATATTCTCTTGGGTTTTTTTGTTTGTTTGTTTGTTTGTTTGTTTGGTTTTTGTTTTTTTTTCAGTTGTCTGTAGGTACAGGCTGATTATCTTCACCTATCCATTCTTTGCAGTCATGATTTCTTACCATTCCTCTTTGCATTTCTCCATGCAGTTTCTTAGGTATTTCCACCTTTTGCCCTCCAAAATGTTTCTGCCTGGGGGTATAATTCTTGGGATCTTCAACATGGTGATCCTGGTACTTCCCTTCCATTGGAGATAGTAACTGACAACTCAGCGCTGGGGTCTGCCCTCCCTACATATCGTCTCAAACCATAGAGCTGGGAATGAACACCTTTAGAGCTCATGTAATCGTACTGCCCCCTCACCACACATCTACTGTATAGGTAAGGAAAGCATTCGTTTGTCCTATTGAATTCATTCTTCAAAGCCCAGTTTAATTTCCCCTTCTTTGCATCTTTTCTGACCCCCACAGAAAATCATTCTTATGCTACTCCTCTGATGTGCATCTGCCTTTATTCCTTGACTTGTTATGCTCTTAGATTTCAGTTCCATTCAGTAAATGTGAGTTTTTCCCTAGAAGACAGGCACAATAACAGGAATAATAACATGGAAAAGATGCTTGGAATCCAATGGGGTCGCAGAGGGAGATGGCAACAAATAGTACATTGAATTAGGTTGCTATGTTATATATTATTATTAGCATAACTATTCCACCCTGTTGCACTGTGAATGTCTTTAGGACAGAAATCATATCTTGGTGGGGTTTTTTTTCCCCACTCTAAGAAAAGACCCTGAATTATAGACTAGAATTTAATATGCCATATGTATGAAGTGTATTTTACTTTTCTTTTGATCTTCATCCCTAACTCTACAAAAGCACTTCCACATCATCCCATGGAAAATACAGGCTTAAAATCCTGTATTTTGATGCTCTGTCCATGTCACTACATAGTTGGGATGTTCCAGGAGTAATGGCCACAGCTGTGGGAGAAGGTCCAAAGTTTGTTCTTGGTTTTTAATTATAAAATCTGTAATGGGGGCACCTGGGAGCTCAGTGGTTGAGCATCTGCCTTTGGCTCAGGTCATGATCCCGGGGTCCTGGGATCGAGTCCTGCATTGGGCTCCCCACGAGGAGCCTGCTTCTCCCTCTGCCTGTGTCTCTCCTCTCTGTGTGTCTCTCATGAATCAATAAATAAAAATATTTAAAATCCATAATAGAATGCTTAATACTGTATTCAAAGGAAGTCTTCCTCCTAACCCTTACAGACTCTTATTCTCTTCTCCAGAAGCAATCATTATTTCTGGTTTTATGTGTATATTTCTAGAGTTATTTTTGCATCTATCAACACATAGCTACATGTGTGTTTTTATATAGACACTTATTTTTTTATTCAAATGTTAACATAACTATAAATTCTTATGCTTTTTTTTTTTCACTTGATAGCATATTTTGGAGATAATTTCAGTCAGTACATAAAGAGCTACCTCATTCCTTTTTAAAAAAGTAAATGTGTATATTCCGTACCAGATATTGACTATATTTAACTAGATTTTTACTGATGGATCCTTGGGTAGCTTCTCATCTTTTCATCTTAACAGGCAATGCTGCAGTGTATTATCTCACAAACGTATCATTTCATATATGTATAAATATTAACTGTATGATAGATATCTAGAAGTAGAATCACTGCATTACATAAGTGAGTGCGTTTTAAATCCTAAGGATCTCAAGTTACCCAGTAAACAAGGTGCTCCAGGGTATCGACAAAATAAAACAGTGTTTCCTCACACCCTTCCCTATATACTGTGTCAACTGAGTTTTAAAATCCTTTCCTCTGGGGTGCCTGAGTGGCTCAGTTGGTTAAGCATCTGCCTTCGGCTCTGCTCATGGTCACAGGGTCCTGGGACCATGTCAGGCTCCCTGCTCAGTGGAGGGTGGCCCCTCCTCTCACTCTGCTCTCTCTTACTCTAAATAAATAAATAAATAAATAAACAAACAAACAAATAAATCTTTTTAAAAAATCCTCTTCTAGGGAAAAAGTTTTATTAAAATATATCAATTTATATGTATCATATATAAATATATTTTTATATTTATTATATTTCCCTTTATATTTCTATTTTGAGTATAGCTACTCAGTTGTTAGAAATATTCACAAACAAAGAATAATTTGGTCTTTGAGTTTATATAGCTACCTCTACATTGAGAACTTTAAGTTCTAAGTCCTATACCTACCAGCTGTATGACCTTGCGTTTTCTTTACTTCTGTAAAAGGAGAATAATACTTCATAGACTCTAGAACACTATTAATTATAAGTCTTCATAGACTTCATAGACTCTAGAACACTATTAATTATAAGTCTTGCCACTGACTTGTATAATACCAGGGAAGGAAAGAGGCATTACTCATTATAATGTCAAGACTGCTGATTAGAAGACACTTCTCAACTGAGAGATACTAAACGTAAAGAAATGTGAATTTTAGACTGTGAAGTTGGCAAGTACCTGCCTTATAGGACTGTCATAAGGGTGACATGGAAGGCTTCCAGAAGGGTACCCAGTGCATAGTAAGTGGTCAACTTAACAGTGACCATTCCTGTTCTTAAAGTAGAGGTAGAGTTATTAAAATGTTAGCTCAACCACTGGTATCCAGCACATAGTACATCCTCAGTAACTGATCCCATTATCAGTGTTATTATTAATGCGATGTATAGTTATTTATAGTTATTAGAATGCAAGCAGGGATTTTGTCTGTTTTATTGAGTACTTTTTCTTCAACACCTAAAACAGTGCTTGGCATATGGAAGGTGCTTTATAAATATTTAGTGACTGAGGAAATTAATTTATTTCTTCCTCCAAAACTTCAGAAGAAGTATACATAGGAATCTAATTTTTCCTGAGTAGCAAGTGCAGTGGCTGGTGATCTCAGGGTCCTGTTTTCTTTAACCTTCCCCTACCTGCCCCTTACTCACCCAGACTTCTGGACCTCATCACAAACCACATGATTTCCTTTAAAACAAAAAAACCCAGAAAACACCTGAGCCCTATGGAGCTCAGTGTAAACATTTAAAAACCAGACTTTTATTTATAAAATCAAAAACTTTGACTAGAAGGGACTCTTCAGAATATTATTGGTATAACTTTTTTTCCCTAAACCCTAGTCAAGTGTATTTTTTATAATCTGTGCAGGTTCCTAATGAGCATCTGATAAGATTTGTGTTAAGTCCTCCATTTTAGAGTCTGCATTTTAAAAATACAATGTTCTCTTTTTACAACTGATCTAGTCATGGGCTCTTGTTATGCATCTACTACAGAAGGAGTAAAGAAATAAGACCTTTTCTTTTGAAAGTTCTTTTGAAAGTATTTTTTTAATTGAACCTGAGCTTTTATGGAAAGCCTTTGCTTCTTCCTGGCTATACAGATGTGGGCTTTAGAAAACTCTTCGGTGTTATATAAAGCATGTATCCTTTACCTTCTGCTTTTTGAATGTTAGTATTTTCTCACTTCAGACTGATTGATTCGATAGACTTTGCTTTATTTAACTTGGTTACAGGCATTAGAATATTTCCATGAAGCATAGATCTGATTTGGACACTTTCAGAATTTAAAACCCAATATTGATTTAGTCACTTTAAAAAAGATGTGAAATACAGACTTTGAGTATGTGTTTTAATAAAGATTTGTATGTACATACATAGATATAAGATAAATAAAAACATGCAGAGAGATGTGCATTGTGACCAAAATATAATCGGCTAATATTGAGATTAGCTGATATAACCTATTTCTCCACAAACATTTTTTTTTTGGCTGATGTTATATTGCCCACCTTATCAGCCTTAAAAATTCTTTGAATGGTTTCAGGTGTACTCAGAAATTAAACATGCATGTTTCTACCTTACATTCAGTCAAAAGTGTTTGAGTCGAAGTCTCGTTGAAAACTCAGCCTATGTACTAAATCAATATAGCCTTTCCCTGCTCTGGGCCTTACTGTGGAAGGAGATGAGGCCCCCTTGCTCCTGAACCAGCATCTTTATGTGGGGGAAGGTCACGTGTTTTAATTTTATCACAGACTCATCCCCTTTTATCACAGACTCGTCTGCTCATGTGTTTTACTCACCTTTCACCTTCTTGAAGGAGAGAAGGTCAAAACCTGAACATTTGCTCAAAAAAAATCGAGGCAAACTTAACGCCTCCTACCAAAATCCTGTCACAGCCCGCAGTGAGGCTTAGAACAATGGATTGGAATTGCTGCCGAGCTGTTGCTAACTATGTGCCTCCAGAAGGTCAGCGGCTCCCAGCACCTTGGGTCTATCAGTGATCCCTCTCTAGGCCTGATGAAGTCAACGCCCCTTTTTGGAACTTGAAAGTCTTGAACATTCACCAGTTTTCCACTCTTGTTCTAACACGCAGATATCCTCAGTTTTATTTATTTTTTCTTATTTAAATTCAATTTGCCAACATATAGTGTAACACTCAGTGCTCATCCCATCAAATGGGATGCCTGTCACCCCATCTCCCCACCCACCTCCCCTTTGCAACCCTCTGTTTGTTTCCGAGAGTTAGGAATCTCTCATGGTTTGTCTCCTTCTAATTTTTTTCCCCACTCAGTTTTAAATAAAGACAAATGGCTTTATTTTTTTTTTAAGATTTTATTTATTTATTCATGAGAGACACAGAGAGAGAGGCAGAGATACAGGAAGAGGGAGGAGAAGCAGGGTCCATGCAGAGAGCCTGACATGGGACTCGAACCCAGGACCCCAGGATCATTCCCTGAGCCAAAGGAAGACACCCAACTGCTGAGCCACCCAGGTGTCCCAAGACAAATGGCTTTAACTCATGGCTGGAAAACCTTTTTCAAATTAAGCATTCATAATAATTGATTTGGGATATGTAACTGATGTGCATCTAACACTTCCCTCGGGAACTGCGAAAAACCTACCTAGGTATCTAAGTTTGTAATATTCAGATAATGAATTCGAGAGCTAATAATGCATGTTAGTACTGATGTCTGCCGGGCCTTTAGGGCACCTCCTTGGCTTCTCTCTCCAGTCGGCTTCGCCTTGCGCCTTCCTCGAGCCTGTGCACTAGGTGCTGCGGTCCTTAGGCACCCTGTCTGGCTGCCCCCAGCCGCCCAGTTATCCTCGAAGCAGACTCCAGGGCCTTTACTTTCGAGGGCCCTCCATGGTGTGGACTGTGTGTGGGACAGAAACCATCCTTTCCTTACATGCTCTGTGTTTACTGCCTTGATGCACACGAACACATCTTTCTAGCTGCTTAGCTGTAAACCACAACGGCATCCAGGATTTCTCCGTCTGCATCACCCACTACCTTTGGTCGGTCACATTTTTCCAAATCTGCGCTGTGACCCCTCTGGGTATGACCTCCTCATCCTTGCTGTCGCCTCTGGGCAGGCGGTCAGCAGCTGGCTGCTGGATTTCTTGGTCTACCCCAGACCGACTTCCCCATTGCCACCCTTGCTATCCTCCCACACCCTGGTCTAGTCTCCCACTGCTTTGCTGGGAATGTTTATAAGATGCTGCACACGTTGTGTGTGTCCCGGGTGTAAAATACATTATGGCCCTGGTCCCTTACACAAGAAAAGCCCCAGCATGCTGCCTCAGGCCCCTGATGGCCAGTGGCTCCTTCCTTTTACCTTGTAGTCTAGCCCTACCAAGTTACATGCCTTCCCCAGATAGTCCACGCTCAGCGTCTCTGTTCCCCATGTCTTTGTATGGCCTGCTTTTGCTTTCTCTAGAACTTACTGTCACTTCTTTCACCTGTTTCTTGTCTCCCCTTCAGAACTCAAAGTCAGCCATTTCCTCCAGGAAGCCATCTCTGTCTTCTCCTCCCCACCCTCTCCTAACAGGGTTAGGTGTCTGTTCAGTGGGCAACCCCAGCCTCATTGTCTTTCTGTCTCCCCTGGATGACTGTGGACTTTCTGAGGACAGGCACTGTGTCAGTAGGGTCTGAGGCCCTGCAGGACTAGTGCAATGGCCAACACATAGTAGATGTTCAATAAAAGGTAATTTAAATAATGAAGACAATAGTTTTCCAAGGTCTGATTGTCTCTTGCATAGGTACTCTTGAATATGTATTTCTGAAGCATCTTCAGTATTCTGTGCACACATGGTAAATTAAAAAGCTTATGTGAACAAGCAGTGGTTCCACTGGTTTTCCATATTTCATATTTAAAAAACATATTTTCTATTCCCTGTTATGTTCCATTTATATAAAATTAAGGAGAATGATTTGAAAGCAGAATGTGCTTTCTGCTATAGCTGTATGAGGAATGTATAAGCTCCTCATAATGGAGTGATGCCCCTTCTACACCAGAGGTTCACAAACTTACTGGCACATTAGGATCGCCTGGGGTGCTTTAAAATATACTGAAGCTTGGGTCCCACATGTCTGCACAACTTGTGTATGTGTGTGTGTGCACATGTTACGTTGCTTCCAAATGCTCTAAATGAGATTATGCTAATTGGCATCATTATAAAGTCATGCATTCCCATCTCAGCTGAGCCCTCGATCATAATCCTTTTTTGCATCTGCACTCAGCTCTTTTTCCCATTTCTCCTGGCACTTGCCGTAAACATCTATCATTCTTCTACCACACTCCCACCTATACTGTGTGCATGCACATGCACATGCTTGCACACATATTATCTGTGAATTGATCTTCTGTTTATATAGGTCAAACAGCAGGCCTGGGTCTACCATTTTGAATTTCTTTTTTTACCCATATTGTACTTAAACTGATAATGTGACTGATCACTAAGGATCCTAATTGACTTACTGGATATTGTATTCAGGACTGTGCTGTGAATAACCCACTTCATGCTGGCTTCAACACAGAGATAATTTATACTTATAATTTACTGGCTTCCTTAATTAAAATATCAAGATAGATTTTGCATTAAATGAAACTTGATTCAGAACTCAAAGGGAGTCATCACCAGCAATCTTTGCTGTTTCACTTAGCAATCTTATGTATCCGCTATTCTCTGGCTTACCTCCTGGGAGTTAGCAAAGTGGCTGCCGCGGCTCCACTCATCATGGCTCATGCTACCAAAACCAGAGGAGAGAGCAGGCCACTGTCCTGGAAGATCCAACCAGAGTTCCATCAAACCTGATTGATTTGGTTTGTGTGCACTTCCCTGAATTTGGAGTTAACTTGTTGATTGACTTAAGCCAGCTAGGATTCTCACCCCAGCAGCCAGAGGTGTAATTAACCCTCTTAAACCACATTGGCTACACCGTGGGTGAAAGGCCCGTAGGGGCGGTCAATTCCCCAAGGAATAAAGAATAAATACAGAAAAAGAAACAAGAAATCTTCACAATAATACAAATTATCATATTATCTATAAGGGTTTCATCCACCTTTGAACAATATACTTTTAATACAAAGTGTCCTACATACATGTATAGTGAAATTGCTGAGTCAGGTTGGACCATTTCAAATCTCTAGTGAAGTGAATGCAAAAAGAATAGTTACAATATGTTCTACTTTTTAAGCAATATATTATTATAAGCAATGTAAGAAATCATTCTTTGTCATTGAATTTGTGAATTTTCTTTTTTTAAAAAAAGGATAAAACAGTCTATTAAATATTAGAAGTATGATAAGTAGAAACTAAAGAACTGACTTCAGATTGATGTTTTGTCACATGACCTTGGATAAGTTATTTTCTCTAATCACTAGTTTTGTTATTTGCTAGATGCAGATATAAGTTATACCTGTCTTATCTGACAGAGTCATTATATCAAATGAGATAATATATGTTAAAGCATATAATAAAAAAGGCACAGTTAATTGTTATTATTTCTCTACCTTACCAGGTTGACTTTACATGGCCAAATAAAGTAGAGCTATTAATTAAAATATAATTCTGTTTTACTAAGCATATTGCCTTTACTATTGAAAACTTGTTTTGTTTTTATTTTTGTTTTTGTCTAAAGACTCAGAGTAGCTTATATAAAAAGTATATAATGCTATATCTTAGGGCAAAATAGGAAGGACCATGTTGTCCACCCACAAAATCTGAGTCCTTGCTATAGCTGAGAATAAAGGCTGGGGCTTCTGGGGAGCAAAAGCAAATAGGTAAACAGCTAAGTGCACAGCTTTCGTCGTGGAGTCATGGAAAATATATCATTGAAGAGGAGTGACAATGTTTTCTTAAGGCAAATTTCTAAATAGAATGTGTCCCATCAGTCTTGCTGTTAAGGGGCATTGAACAGCATAATGAACCATCGTACCATGAAAGTTACAAACCTCAGTAAGCTTTGGAACTCGTTTGGACAGTTTTCAACAGAGACGTACACCAGCCTGCATTGCAATATGCCATGTCGTAGCTGTGCAACACAGTTTGCTTCACTTCTCTGAGCTAATCTCTAAAATGGAAATTTTGAAAAAAGTAGTACCTGCCACATGGGATTCTTAGAAGGAAGGAAAAAAGAGAATGTATCTGGAAGAGATGGGAACAGGGCTCTGAATATAGTAAGTGCTTAATAAACGTTAGTTGCTATCATCTCTTCAAACCCCATCAACAAGCCCCTCAGCAACCCTGAGGCACCCCTGTCATGCTCTCCACACACTCCTCCAGAGGCTGAGTCCGACAGTAAACAGTAAGCATTTTTTGTTATAATTAGATACAAAAGACTATTAGCAGTGAAGTAACTTTCTTGTGATCAAAGCAGGCATGGGATTGGATACTAGAAAGTATCACCAAGGTCCTCTACTGGAGAAAAGTAACCAGCTGGAGAGTAAAGGAGGAAAATGAAAATATTGTCCTGGTTCTGTGAGCTGGTTAAAGTCATTTTAGAACAGCACTGAGGCCGTTTAAGATATCGTAACAGTGAGAAGCCTGTGGTGGAAGGGTCAGAAAGCTAACGTGTGGACCAGAGGTAGACCTTATAATTCACACTTCTGCTGACAAGACCTGTACCGCACATCTGGTTGGGTATGTGTGCCACACCCAGAGTGCCGTGGCCTAAGTGACAAGCCTGGCATTTCCCTGCATCCACAGCAGTGTCCTGCAGGGTACTGTCTCTAAACCGTAGCTCTGGTTTACCTCCCTCCCCACAATACCCCTCTGCCCCCCCAAATAAGAATGGGCAGGGGGAAAAGTAGAGCAATTGTACTGATAACTAGATAGAACCCAAAATAAGATTACCGTATGTATGCCAATATATCAGTAATAGGTGGATTTTTATATTTGCCCCCTAAGTGGCCAAAGTAATAGAGTATATGTGTAGAATCATTGAATGTTAGCACCGGGAGGAATTGTAAGGTCAGTTTAATAGAGTGCCATCTTTTTTCCTTCTTTCTCATTTAGATATGAAAACCAAGGCCCACAGGAGTTAAGTAGCACAGGCAGCTGGCAATCATAAAACTGTACCTTAAAAATCAGATTTGCTCCCTCCTCATCTCCTAGGCCTTGCACGTCACCACAAGATTTTCTTTTTTTTTTTCGTTTTTTGATCATTGTTGTTTGTTTTTGTCTGCGGCTATTGTTGAGTTTCAATATTTGCATTCTGCAGAATAAAAACTCCTTTTATTTCCAATTATTCCGCAATTCAAAACTCCAGTTGCATTCCATCTGTTGCCAAACTGGACTTAACATTTGAAGCCTTTGGGGTTGATTTAAACTTGATTTGCTCAACTAAATGTGAACTTTTAGCTTACTTGGCTTTTATCAGAGGCCAGGCGTATAGATCACAGAAGTTAGAGTGGTTTAGTAGAAGATAACTGCTCTTGGTTTATATAGACCTATTGTGGGTTTGTATAAAAGAAAGCAACTCTAGCTCTTCCCATTTCACTTTTCTGTTGGCAGAAAGCCACAGGATGGGCCAGGCTCAAGGTAGCTCCTTTACTCTCTGGCACACCTCCCATAGCCAGCACCCAAGGAGTACAGTGGCTAGTGCTGGAAAACCTGGGTGGCAAGGAAAATGTGTGGAAGAAGTCACCAATGCCAGGAAGAGAAAGACCTGCCAGTGAGAACTGTATTTGACGTTTTTGTCATAGTTCTGTATGTCTCTTACCCGTGGTTTTCCCTCTGCATCAGCTGCCACAGTGGAACTTAAGACAGCATGTGCCCAAAGACTGCTTAACAATACCGGTAGTGCTTATGATACACCAGAGTTTAGTAAGCAGCTACACAACAGGATTCTCAGGATGATGTGTGCTTCTGAATTGTTTGCTTTTTATATTAGGATCTTCTGATGAAGAATAAAAGGAATAAATATTGTTTTTCATTTTAAAAGTCTGTGATAGGCCAAAAGAAATCTGGATGACTCTGGATTTTTTCAAATTCTGGTAGGCTCTGACAATTTTAAACGAATTATATGTTGTAAATATAAATATCGCTGAGGCGCCTGACTGGCTTGGTTGGTAGAGCATGGGACTCCAGATCTCAGGGTTGTGAATTCAAGCTCCACACTGGGTGTATAGATTACTTTAAAATAAAATCTTTCAAAAATCGATCAGTTACTAAATCACTGAATTTTGAATAAACCGGTTCTTCATGACAGGCAGTGCCTTGGGGGTATTTACTCAATTACATCTAGTTTTAGAAAAATATATTGTTTCTGTATCAGTTTAGTTTTGACTCTCGTTGAGCCATTTAATGGTATGTTCTTACAGATTTTGATCACAGCTACTTTTCTTTTATATCATGCATCTTCATTATGTTGGTGAGATCCATATTATACATGTATTTCAGAAAATCAAAATGAGCAAGTCAGGAGGAGCTTTAGGCTGGCCACCCAACGTTCAGGTTTTGGTAGACATAGACCAGATACACATTTCATGGGAGGGAGCTGCTGCAAAAGTTAGCTGTCATTTTAGCATTCCCAACACTAGAAACAAACAAACCAAAAAAACATAAAAACTCGATGGTTACTCTAAAATGCTATTGATCCATTTACAGCATTTAGTTATTTCTGCTAAATTTTCACTGATTTGAACTAGTGTCAAGGGGACTGAAACTCCATTAACCACATCCTGAACTGAGAAAGTGCAGACATGTCTACTTCATGTGTACCCATAAATGAACGTAATGTTAGTTATTCCTCCAGCTTGCAAATCAGAGCCATAACGTGTACAAGGTCTGAGTTAAGGAAAAATATTTTTAAATATTTTAAAGGAGTACCGTTCATTACTTTCAAGTAATTAAACAAAATTAGTGTTCCAAGGAGGAGTGCTCCCTGATTCTTTTTATGAGTAGATAAAAATGATACATTTCCTAAGATATCAGTAAGACTTTAAAAAGGAAAAAAGCTGTTAAACAACAGAAACATTCTTAACCTAGCTGGTACTTAAAATAATACAAATTTAATTTACAACAAAATATTATTTTCACCTATGAAATTACTAAAGATTTTTAAATTTAGACTACCAAGTACTGGATGAGGATATAAATTTAAGAAAGAGCCTTAAAGTTCCTATCACTTTGCTCAGCAGTTCAGCTTCTGAGAAATCTGTTCTAAGGAAATAATCTTAAAGACCAAAATGCCACCTTTCACAATAATGTCCACAGTATTATTAAATAATAGGAGAGAGAGAGTGAAAACTTAAACATCCACCATTAAGGAAACTAACTATATGAGTTAATCATAGTGTGTCTATGCAGTAGAATAAAACCCAACCAATAAATATTATTATACAGAATTTATAACAGTGTGGGAAGTGCTCATATTTTTAGGGAAAAGATGGTAACAAAATTTCACAGGAGTTTAGTATGTTGGTCCTACTGTAAAATTGAACACACACAAAAAAAAAAAACCAAAATCTTTGAAGTCTCAAGCTCAATCATTCCACTTACAGTCTTATTTATATTAATATGCATAGTCACTCCTGTTTTGTCTTTCTGCAAAAGTAAAAGTAGGCTGTTCTCTTTACAAATTATCTCACATGTCAAGTTATGCAGGCCGTAATATAATTTTTATGGTGAAGCAGAAATATCTTTTGATTTTCCAAATATTTTCACTTCTATTAGCCTTTTATATTTGTGGGGTTTAATGTATAATTTATCTCATTTTGCTACATAACTCTTCTGGAAGAAGTTTGTGTTTCTTGGCATTTTCTCCTTGCCTGCATATCTGTCTACCTCCCAGAACTCTACAAAATCAGAACCCCAAATGGTATTTCAGTGACTGGTAGGAATTGGAACCTATGTATTTGTTTAAAAAAATTTTTTTTCTTTTTAGGTCCCACAGTGCATGGGGATTATTTAACATTTTCTAAGCACACATGATCCATTTACAAAGACAAAAGCACGTTGTGTTTCTAGAGTTATTTTTATGTAAAGCTATTAAAGGAACAGAAAGTCTTTAGTCTTTCGACTGCCTTTCTCCCTACAACTTCCCCCAAAATAATGATTAGTATTAAACAAATTGTTTCCCATAGATTTATTTATTTAATCCCATAGATTCCAGGGAGAAAGGTTGCAAAGTAACACTAAAGCATTTGGGGTTATTTGTAATAAAGCCTGTGCAAGGGAAACAAGATGCCAGCTCGTGTGTCAGGCAAGACAGTAGCAGCTGCTTTGTTACTGCATGGCACTGTCCCATCCTAAATCATACGGGAAATGGGTACTGTATGACAGATACTGTCATCAGTTCAAACATTATTAAAATAATTTAAAAGCTTCTATTTTTTTTTTTTTTAATTGTTAGGACAGGCTATTTGGTTTGCTTGGGCTTTCCCAGCTCTGCTGCTCGGGGCTCCAGCAATGATGTTCCTGTGCCAGATTTTTTATCTAGCCAAGCCTGAGCTACGACTTTTTATCCCAGTGGGACAGTGTAGCTATGTTCTTGGCGTTTTCTGCCTATTACCAGTTAGGGTCTGTGAACAGAATCTCCATTTGTGAGAACCTCATTGTGGATAGCACGCAGTGGTCTTTTCATTTTGATTGATGGTTCTGGTTCTGCACCATCTGGCTTCTGATAGGCTGCATTAATCATATCCTGAACTAAGAAAGTGTAGACATGTCTGTTTAATATGTACCCATACATAATGTAACATTAGTTATTCATTCAGCTTGCAAAACAGAGTCATAATGTATGCGAGGTCTTTATATAGTAAAACATAAATATTAATATGCGACCCATTAATGCTGTTTTTACTTGTATTAACCTCCCACTAGTACATTTGTTTATGAAGATTGAGGAATTAAGAGAAAGAAGACCATGTGTGCATTTATATGAACATGTATAATTTTGCTGATGTCTTCTATGAATTTAGAGTGATGTATGTCTGTAATACTTACCTTCCCCATATTTATGTTATATTTCTAATTGCCTCTTAAGATACAGGTTAAATGCAAGCTGCAACAACAGATTCACTTTTTCTCATGTGAACTGCTTGCATCAAATGTAGGTCATCTGTTTGCTGAGGTCACTGGGGGTGTATGTGGCCTGCTCTTTTGTGCTGCCTCCGGCTGGGCCCACTTTTGACACATTCTGTCCCCTGCTGTGTAATAACATCCAGAAAAGAGAGAGAAAGAGAGAGAGGGACAAGGAGAGGCAGGATAGGAATTCACAAGTCAAACAAAGTTTGCTCCAGATTTAGGACCATGATACTTATCAGTAGCTTAAATTTAGTTTTAGAAATTTGCTAGGACCTTTTCCAGTTAAGGGAGATTTGGTATGCATTAATTATAATCCTTTCCCTACCTAGCGGAGGCAGGGTAAGGGGATTTAAATTCTCATGGGAAGTTACCTTGTGCAAAACTGTGAGAGCATATTTCTTGAGGTAGCAAATTAAAACCATAACTTCATAAAACACATTCTATGTTTTATTAATTATTTTTTGTTGTAACAGCACCATATTCCTCTGTGGTCACATCTTCTTGTATGTGCCCCAGATTCAAAGTATGTATTTTAATGAATTATACTATTGAAGAATGAGTGAAGATTAATGCTTGTGTGTTGCAGAATGAAAATACAATCCACACTGTAACAGTAATCAATCATGGAATAATGCACGGGAAACAAGGCAGATGATCATAGTTTTTGCTGAGAAATAAGTAAACTACAGCTTCTGTTTGACACGTAATTTCAGTGAGGCTTAATTAGTCACTTGAGCACGATGAGCAGTATCCATGGACGCTTTATGAAATGTAACACATGGGTACAAACTGACATCATAACAGTTTAAAATACTAAGATAACCTATAGAAAGCTGGAAAAAAATCATTTTAGGAATAAAATCAGTAAAATTAAATATTCAGTTCATCCATTTCTCATTTTAAAGGTATTTTTAGTTGTGCCATACAATACTTGAGATCCCCATTATTGCTTATTTCATACTATTAATTGGTTCTTTTAAAAATACATTCACTGCTGAGAACACTGAACTGACACACTAGTGAACAGAAAATCCATAATAAACAGGCCAATGAGTGTAAGAACACTGGTGTAGACCTAGGAATTTGGAAAAAGCACCGATTTTGCTGTGAGAAGGCAGGAGTTCGAGCCTTGGCTCTCCCACTTGACTAGTTGGATGAAAATGGGTTCAAGCTGGCTGGCCTGTCTCCAGATTCTATCCTTCTAAGATACAATAGTCATACTGAGCTTTTTATCTAAAAAAAAAAGGAATATCTTGAGGAACCTCAGACCTGATTTCTTATCTTAAAAATGGAGATCATCCCTGCTCTATCGACCGTTAGTGTTCACGAGGGTCGAATGAGTTAGCCATGTGCATTATAAACTGTGAAATGCTATAAAAATACAGGTATTGTTATTTTTGTTTGCTGAATTTCCCTGAATCTCATCTGTTCTGTTCATGAGAGTTTGCCCTGGGATCCATTCTCCTCCTGCCACAATAAATTTGAGAGGCAGCGTAATGGTGAATACATGTGTTTCCTGGTGCTTAAAGTCCTGTTCCTGTAGAAGTTCACTCTAGAGTTTGCAGCAGAGGCTGAACACTCTTTTTTCCCCTGTAAAGGACCATATGCTAGAGAAATGCAGCATAATTTAATTTCCTTCTTCAGGCAACATATAAACCATTGGGCTGTGCTTCCTTAAAATTAACAACATTCATTCTGAAGCTCGGACAGGACTGAAATGGGGGGTGGAGGGGGGTGGACTTTTAAACCAAAACATCTTCTTCGTTCAGGGAGGCAGCCGCCAAAACGACAGCTTTCAAAGGCCAATGCTTCACTTCCTTGTCGGAGAACTGGGGCCACGCAGGAAGGAGGGCATGAACAGATGGACAAGTTAGCAAAGTAGACAGCTCTCCCCTTCTTCCACACGTCGTCATCAGACTTCCATGCAAAATGCAGTGAATCCCCAGAATGACAAATAACCCTCTTTCAAATACAGAGATGCAAAAACACAAGTCCTTTTTAAATGTGTAACATTTAAGGAGTTTACGCTATTGTGTTTTTTGCATTACCATGAATATACGGACATTTGCATTATTATTGAATTTCAGGCTTTTGTTAGTGTTATAGGACATATGTGTGGTTTTATTAGGACATATGTGTGGTTCTCCACAGTCTGGGGAAAATGACTTCTGTTCTAGGTTGTCTTTTGTGTCTTCTTTGACTTTAGATGAAATCAGGTGGCTCCTGTACACTGTACCTCGTATTACAGAGAGATTTTTATGTCTGTAAACAGTGTAAGTCGTGCCCTGATGTCAGCGTTGTCAGTGGGACGCAGTAGTCATTATATGAAATTTGACAAAACTCATGTTCATTTATTTGTTCAGCTGCTGTGCACAGGGCTCTAGGAACACAAAAAATCAGGTAACCTGTGGTCCCAGGTATCAACACGCCATGTGTTAGGGGGAAACAGGCGACCAGCTGATTTTACTTCTAACAGTCCCATACAATGTCACTAATCCCACTGGTATTAACTACGGTAGTGTTACTAATAGCGTTAATAGCGATGCATAAATATCTTCTAAAGCAACCATGTTTTCAAAGTTTAAATGAAGATCATTTGAAGCTTTGAAAGCACAAGGAACCCAGTACTATCTTCACGCCTGAGAACAGTTATGGGGACCGGGGCTAATCAAGTATTTGATTCAGATACAGTTATTCCTCATTCCCTGCAAGACCTAAAAATCCCCGTGTTCTTTTCCCCCTGAAACCCATACGCAGAGGTGTGTCTGCCAATTCACCAAGGATGCAATAATGGTCCCAACTTACCTCTTTTGGGTTTCACATCTGGCTTATATTATAGCCCCTAAACTGAGTGCATACCTGTCCAATTAACTGTCCAGTGCTTTTTCCTTAATAACACAACACTCTCATATTATTTCTTTAGACTTGATTTCAAATCATAAAGATAATTCTGAGGAACTACTTCCTAGCTATCGCTCCTCTCCTGTAATAAATCATTTGCCCTCCACTTTTCCCAGAGGCCTCCATTGTTATTGACAGTCTAGACTGACGTCTACTGTAGCTATCCCCTCCGCACCCCTCCCCTCCGTGCTAATGCGTCCTGTTCCGTATCCACCACCATCGAATACACTGACTGGAATAAAAGCAGGAAGGTACTGGAAGAGGCTGGAGGGTGGGACAGTCATGCATTATGCAGCCTTTGTCAGCCTTAATGTGAACAAAAGGTCACCGAGACTCATCACATATAGAATGGGGAGAGAACACTTGCTTTTTAGAATTCCTCATCTCATGTTATTAAGCTGGTACACTGCAGTGATTTTGTTTCAAGATGAAGATAGTGTTCTTGCTACCAAAAAAAAAAAAAAGCTATTTATTTTTAGTAATATTTGATCAACCTATGTATTACCAGTTACAAGTTATTTCAGTAATTCACGGGGTGCACTTGACCTTCTCTTCCAAAGGCAGATCTGCCCTTCTTAACTTACTTTCTTTTCCACAGCCCATTACAATTTTCAAAAGGTAGTTAAAGCATGAGAAAGCCTTGAAATGATAAATATATAAGCCATTCTTCTAAGTATATGAGATACTTCTCTTTTGAAAAAGTATTTTTATGATTTGGGGTTTTTTTTTTTTAAATATATAAAAATGTGATGAATTGGTTTTCTCTTCTAAAGCAATAATTTCATTAGAATTTTTCAGCCACCCAGGGGCAGCCTGGGTGGCTCAGCAGTTTAGCGCCACCTTCAGCCCAGGGCCTGATCCTGGAGACCCGGGATCGAGTCCCACGTCGGGCTCCCTACATGGAACCTGTTTCTCCCTCTGCCTGTGTCTCTGCCTCTCTCTCTCTCTCTCTGTCTGTCTCTCATGAATAAATAAATAAAATCTTAAAAAAAAAAAGAATTTTTCATTAAGAGAACCTATTCATAGGGTAAAATGATAGCACAGTTGCTGTTTAAGTGCATTATTTTCACAGATGACAGAGACATGGTATCATGAAAGGGGTCTCTTAAATGACTAATGTAACTAAATGTTGGACAAGATGGGAAGATGCTTGTCAGAATACAGGGACTGAGAGGCCATAGTGTCCATATTTCTCCCAAGAGCAGAAAGTCTTTTTTTTTTTTCCAGAAAGTCTTAATATCACAGTGATTCAATTTCCATTCCCCATGTATTGTTTGTAAACATCTCTAGAACTGTTCTCTAGGTAACACATACGCGTACCTTGTACTCAGTGTTTCCTCCTCCTTTCTGTCTCATTTTGGTTTTATTCTTGGTGTTTTATTCATTTTCCCCTCCTTTGCTCCCTTGGACATTAACATAGCAGTTCACCTTGACGAGTGTTATCGAGGTGGTATTTTTGTTTCAAATGATGCTTGTATCCTTCAACCGCAAAAGATCTGGGTATAGTTATAGCCATCTAGATCTTGTCATGCAAAAGAAAACAGTTCCTCAAATAAATTAGGTAGCTCAACCATAATAACCAAAGTCATCAAGAGGGGTGTGTGTGTGCACACGCGCTTGCATGCGAGTTCAAGAGAAACCATCGTTTTTGTCCTTTCAACCACAGATAGGCACAACCCGAAGCTTTTTAAACATCCATTCTGCAATGAACATAGTTTTATTTCTAACATTTCTATAATTCAGACTTGCCAAAGCATTGGGGCAGGATGGTATCTATCAAGAAAGAGCCAGTGGCTTTGTGGTTCAAGTGAACCTGGCTTGGAATGTGCATTCTCTCACTTACCAGCTGTAAAACTTTGGGCATGTTTCCTCATCTGTCCGTCCCTCACATTTGTCATCTGTAAAATAGGGAAAATAGATGTACTTTTTGTGAGAAATACAACCTCTGAGAACAACTGATTCATTGTAAGTACTCATAAAATCTCCTAACCCATTTCCCTTCCCTTTCTTCTAAACAATTACTACTTAATATGCTCAGTAGTCTAGACATTTGGAAATACTGAATTATTAAATATTTTCATGTTTTATTTCTCACATCGTTCCATGGCAGTTGAGAAAAATACATTATAATGAAAACATACACACATCATGGATTAGCTCAGGCAAGCCCATTTTTATACATAAATTCAAAGTCAAATCCAACCCTGGAGAAAATTGTGAAATATTTGCCTCTTCCAGCACTCAGTGTCTCGTTTACCCTTTGCATGACCTTTTCATTGCTCGTGACCACCACAACCTCTTGCTGTCTCCAGTCATCCACGGTCAAGACTGCTTTCAGCAGAGAATGTGATAAACACTTCCATTACGAGATATAAATTATTGAAAAGGGTCAATATGAGAATCTCCCTGGCTATTTTCATGTTAACATAAGAGAAAAGGATTTAATTCCAAGTATTAACTACTAATTGTTGATTCTCACATATTAATGAGCTTTCCTACTTTCTAACAGACTTTCTGGGACTTATCAATTATAAGTGTCCCTGAGAATTATAACTTTGAATTGGCTTTTTCCCCTTTAAGAGGTTATTTTTGATGACTTGTGACCCCAGCAAAGAGATCCACAAATCACTGGAAACTGTTCCCTTTGGGCAGAAGCCCATTATACTTTGTGACCGGGTAGTCCAGTAAAATGCATACTGTCATCAAGGAAGGGCATTGGGAAGGGCAGAGGACAGCAACTACAGCTCAGCTACTAGATGTAGGTATTTCTGGCCATCAACATCTCATAAGAAAGGCATAATAGAGCTGGAGAAAGTAAAGAAAAATAATTTCAACCTTCAGTGCAAGATCAGTGTTATTGTGCCTTTCCTTAAAAATCTTCACTTATGGAATATATAGGAAAGCAAACAAAAATCTCCTTAATTACTAGGCTCTATATTACAGGCAAGAATATTTTTGTTTCTCCCAGGTAAGTTAGAATAGTATTTTTCTCCAAATATCTAATAAGGGGAACACTGGGAAGGCTCACAGGTAATTGTCAGGAGTCTCAGCTCTCTGCCAACTTTGTGTCTTTCTGTATTGTACTCTTCTGTTAGAGGATGTGGGTCAGATATGAAAGATCAAGACACAGGAATAAAGAGGAGTCCACTCACTTGCTAAATGTTCCCATGAAACATATGGATAATACACTGTCAAACACTGGATTATATACTGCCTTGTGTGTTTACTTAACTATGTCTTAGCAGGTAGACTGTAAATTTCTCATGGGTAGAGACTCCATCTTATATTTTCAAATTCCCTGAAAGGAAACTAGCTAGTAGCTGACATTTCATAGGTTTTAAATAAATACTTGCTGAGTGGAGTTGAATTTATGGTAAAGTCACTTGCGAATTACTCGTGTAGATGCCAGATGTAAACACTAGAGGAGTCCGAGGTGATTTTCTTTGGAAACCCCTTGGGTGTGGCTGATACGGTTTTTCTTGGACATACCTTTAAAATAGCACTTTAATTTCAGCAAATTGGAACCACTGCATCTTCCTAAGAGACTTGTCCAGTTTTTGACCAAATCATCCGTCTACCCAATGTTCTCAACCAGGGTTGATGTCACCAGACAGTATCCTGGCATTTGGTGCTCAGGGGCCAGGGATGCTAAATTATCCTGAATGTGGCACAGCATAGTCCTTCACAGAAAAAAAAAAAAAAATCGTTGTGCTCACAATACCACTAATACACCTCACTAAGAAACATTGGATTCATTATAACATCTGCCCTTCCTACCATTCAGACCTCAAACTCACACCTCCTCCTTGTACTCTTATGTTTATGCTCTACTAAGCTATTTCTTGATCATACCAAGCTCTGTCTACTTCTTTATCTCTGCAGATTTTATTTCTTTTACTTTGGTCTTACTTTCTCTCCTAGTGAATGTATTCTAATCCCTCAAGACTCAGCTCCAGCACCATCTCCTCCAAGAAGCTTTTGTCAGTTACAAACCCAGACTGGGATAAGAGGCGCTTCTATGTGCTTCCCCCTGCCGTGACATTTAAACCAGTGAATTAGGGTTGTCTCTTTACTTCCTGTCTTTCCTTGGACTAAATAAAAACTTTTCAAGAACAAGGAGAGAACCAAAACAAAAGTCTGCTTGTGTGGATCAAGCCTGCCTGTCAGGAGTTTCAGGAGAGCTCCACAGAATTTAGGGTGCCTAGTGCTCACTGCTAGCAGCAGGGTTTGTGGTAACGCGGCTAATTCCGGCACCTGCCTCCTGCTGAGCCGCTGGCCACTAAGGTACTGCCCACTCTGGCAATGATTAGCTCCAGGATGAAGGGAGGCCAGCTGGCTTCACAGGCTGTGGACCTTCAGCAGCAGCAGCCCAGCAGGTTCTGGGAGGTGTAAGGAGTGATGCACCAGGTATTCCAAAGATTGAGAGATGAGCAGTTAGGTTGAGAATTTAAAGCTTAGGCAAGAACACAAGTAGAATGCTTTAGGGAAAAAGGAAAGTACAAATTGTAGTAAAGCCACCTTAAAGAAAAAATATGAACTAGTTTGTGTGCAAATTCAAGCAAGGAAACATTTTTTACAACATTATTACAAGAAGTTAGACATGGTAATGGCAGTAGGGCACTTACTGACTACTAAATAAGAAGCAGAATGACCCTCATAAAGATTGTTTATGTACAGCAGGGTTGAAGTGCCAAATGATCAAACTCATAAGCTTTACTTACTCAAGTTCTAACTAGTGTAGAAAAAAATTCCTGCCAGACAGCAAGTCTGCTTTGTTTGAAATAGAAGAATAAATATCTAATTTGCCTTGTTACAGAGAAGAATGCATGATCTATGCCACATGTAGCCAAATAATCATCCCATTAGGCTCAAAATGTAAAGAACATAGTTAATTTGCTGATTTGGCCCAATCCTCATTCTCAGATGGTGAAACCAGTCTTTAAGTTCATATTTTATTTAGTCATATTTTATTTCGTAAAGCTTGAGACACAATTTTGCTAGAAGATCAAAAACAAAAGCAACCACTAGTACATATAGATCAGTATACTGTGATTTGGAAAGTTGAAAACACACACAGTAATACATTTATAAGTTTGTTTTTCCCTCAGCATCTCTCTACTTTGTAGTTCGGTTTTTTTTCTTTCTACTTAAGTGTTGTATCATCGAAGCAAGTGTGTCTCATGAATGCAAGGTGTACAACCATATAAACCTGTAATGTTTTCCATCATAAAACTCCTTTTGTTATCTTCTTCGCTGAGGAAAAATGAAGATGACAGCCTCAAGTTTTTTTGTTTATCCTTAAGAAAAGTTGGCTTGATATTATTTAAAATAGAAGTGAATATTTCTCTCTTTTTTTTTAATTCATTGAGCTTTTATTTTTTACCTGGTGTCTTGCCAGCCAGCTGCCATTCTGTGTGAAATGTTTCAGTTTCCTGATGTATTTGTCATAAACAAAAGCAAATATATTTTTATTAAACCATAAAAATGATCAACTGCGTACTCGTATATAGAATGTTCATGTGCAGCCTAATTGTTGAATACATGTTTTCTTTCCACATTAAGTCCACCCGAAAGACTATTGATTGTACCAAACACTGTTTCTTAATGCCATAATTTTCCAGACCTGTGTCTCCAGGGACCCCAGTCAGGAGGGTAATTGTGTAGCTCTCAACAGAGAGCAGAACGCCCACTGACAGCCTGTCTGGAACAGCTCAGGTCGTAGAACAGTGCATCTCACCATGGCTGAACTGCCTGCTATTCCTGGGATAAAGGAGGAGCATCTCCTTACTTACAGCTAATGGAAAAGGTGGTTTGAAGGTGAAAAACACCAACATTTTAGTAGGCGCATCATATTCAGAAAAAGATAAAATATTCTCATATATAAAGTTTTACATTCTGCCTTAATGCACAGAAATGTGCCAAAATCCTATTACTTTCACTTGTACTTTACACAAAGCACTTTACATAAGAATCTTCTCATGACCACTATGTATTCTCTTGAACGATTTCCATGATCCTCTGTTCTGATGTGTGAAAATGGACACAAAATGGCAAGTTGTCCAATCAGCCACACAGTTGGGAAGGTCAGAAGACACAGAGCTTACTCAAGCAAGTGTTCACCAGAGTGAAGTCACACGTATTCCATTAACTCTTTCTAAAACAACTACTATGCAGCACACACCATGCTATGAGCGGGGAACCCCAGATCACATACGATGAACGGATTCTGCAAAGGGGCCATTTGGCCCGATGCACTTATTCTTAAAAATGGAGGAGATGAGGCCACACAAGCTGGGGCTGGGTGAGGAGGGAGACAGAGAAAGCCATGGCCTCACGTATTTTCAAGGATGTCCTGCTTCAAGTATTCTTATTTGATTTAAGCCAGAGATTTACAAAAAGTGGCTTCAACTCCATCAGGTGTCCCACATTCATTATTCTGCTAGGCCTGAGCACTAGGGGGTCATGTCCTCTCAGGTAGCCTGGAGCCTTAAGGATGTAATGTCCTCCACAGGCTTCTGTGAGGTCTACAGAGCCCAGGAGGCATGCACAAAATTCACAGCCTCCGTTTCCAGGCAGGCACATTTTCCTTCCCAGAACAATGTCGTGACTGCTGAAAGTGTGCAGATTTTCATGTTTGTTCTTAATGATGAGCAGAAAGTCTATAAAAAATTTTAAATTAAAGTAATAATGTAAATGTCTTCATTTGCTGAGCTGATCTTTTCACGTTGAGAATAAATATCTCCTCTGTAGCACCTCCTTAAAAAGAAAGAAAAAAGCTCCCAAAAGCTTTGTAACATTATTATTAGAAAGGACATATTTTTTTCCTCCCTGTGAAACTGTGTTAGCAACATCCCAGAAAACTGGAATTCTCTATTAACCCCTAGGTCAAGCATCCATCTTGACACACATCTCTTTTATTCCACCTCATTTATAAAGGAGCAGTTTATTCTTCACTTAATTCCTAGCTTCTTTTTAGGGAGCATTCAAAGTTAATCTCAACAAAGAACAGTAAATCAGACTTTGCAATCTGTGGTATTAGGGACTAGAATGAAATCAAGTCATTTTAGTATTAGAAGGAATCATGGAGCTCGTCTTATCTAACCTCTTCATTTTGCTGTGAGGCAGCCGCGGCTCAGAGAAACTATCTCTCTAGAATCATGCAGCCGATGGGTGGCCAATCCTGTAGTTTTGTATCAGTGACACCAGGCAGCACAGTGACATTTTCTAAAAGTGATGGAGGACTAGAACATAACTTTTTTTTTTTTTTTTTAAGCAAAGTAAATGAATAAGAAAAGTGACTTGGAGATTCTGCATCTCTAAACTGCTTGTGTCCAGAGCTACAGCTTTCCACTTCGTGGGTCTGGACTGTGTGGTGTAATATGGTTGCCTAGTAAGAAAAAATTTATCATCAAATATTGCTTTGGGAGTCAGGGATCAGGCATTTACAGAGCTCCAACATGCACCTTCTGGATCTTGGGTTTTTACCTACTCGAAATTAGAATAATAAGAAGGCTGGCATGACCAACTGACAGCTCCATGGAGTACCATTCTTCCATTAAAATTACCCCCAAATATTGCAGTTTATATCCTTTAGCCCAGAGGAACAAAACATCTTTGCTCTCTGACCCTAATCTTTCTAATCCAGCCTACAAATTCCAAAGAAGATTCAGCTCAAAAGAAAGGCACCAAGACCTACCTATAGCCCATTGCCATCATTCTTAACCTTAGGAGTTTGGGATTGAGGAGGATAATATGTGGAATCATTTCTAGAGCCTCCATTGCTATTCCTGGGAGAGACTGGTCCCTCTGATACATTCTCAAACTTACCTTCCTGTCCAGGGTTCTTTCAAGTCTCTACTGTGGTCCAGTGATCAACATAAACCTCCTGTCTCCCATACTT
The DNA here is from genome assembly GCF_003254725.2 of Canis lupus dingo. Lineage (NCBI taxonomy): Eukaryota > Metazoa > Chordata > Mammalia > Carnivora > Canidae > Canis > Canis lupus. The sequence continues at coordinate 19,799,992 of NC_064277.1, forward strand.
TCCCCTCTGATCATTCTGGTCCTGATCTACATTTGTGGGAGCTCACAGTTATGTGTGGCCTACAAGCAGTAACAGCTCTGGTGCCATGACCAGAGGCCCCTTCAACAGGCACAGGCAGGAAGTCAATTGGGGGAAATGTCAATGCCCTACGACCTACCATCCTACAAAGAGTTTTTTGCTGTGAGTGTATCACACGATCCAGGTGAGGACCAACTTGGGTTATTTTTAATACATGAAGTTACTTTACCAAGATGCTTCTTTTCTCCTTCATTGTGGTAGTTATTCAATATTTATTTTCATACTCTTTAGTTAACCACACAACAGTTGACTATAAATATGCATGCTACTATTGACCAAAATGTGGAATAAAAATCTACAGTCTGCAAGTTAACAATAGTTTGACTTATAATTTTCCTTTTTTAAAAAGGTTTTTTTTTTTTTTACATCCAATTAGTTAACAAACAGTAAATTATTAGTTTCAGGTGCATAGCCTAGTAGTGATTCATCATTTAAATACAAAACCAAGTCCTCATCACAAGTGCCCTCCTTAATACCCATCACTCATTTAACCCATCCCCCCGCCCACCTCCCCTCAGTTTGTTCTCTATAGTTAAGAGTGTTTTGTGGGTCTGCCTCTCTCTTTTTACCCCCTATGTTCATCTATTTTGTTTCTTAAATTGCACGTATGAGTGAAATTCTATGGTATTTATCTTTGTCTGACTTATTTCACTTAGCAAAATACACTGTAGCTCCATCCACGTTGTTGCAAATGACAAGATGCCATTCTAAAAATGGCATAAAAATGGCGAGTAATATTTCATTATATTTGTAAACCACTTCTTTATCCATTCATCTGTAATGGATATTTGGGGTCTTTCCATAACTTGGCTATTGTTGACAAAGCTGCTATAAACATCAGGATGGTTCTTGACATTTAAGAAAGGCTAACTTCATTTAATATAGAGAATGTTCAACAAGATGAAAATCTGGAAAGCTTGGGTCCTCAACTTTCTGGTATATTGTTTTTCACTCTTTAAAAATGATTTTATCCTTTCATCGTGTGAAAAGTAGCACCACCACGTGCATAACCAGCTCTCTTTACTAGATTGGCAGATAGAGCATGCTGGGGACCTGTTTGTTAGGTTAGGAGGCCATTCAGGAGTCCCTGAGAGAGCAGGCCACCACACAAAGGCTTAGAGGTTAGAATAATAAAAATAACAAAGCCTAACTGGTAGCTCTGTTTCCACCATCCTTTCACAGGAGCCTTGAAAACTATATAAACCAAGCTTTTAAGTTAGCACACCCAAGACCACCATCTCCTCCTTTGGTCATGTGGGATTCTGTCTCTACTTTGACTTGAGAAGAAGATAATTATGGGTTGACTTTTGGAAAGAATGATTAATAATCACCCCATTTGGTGGAATGTAATCTGTGGAGGCAACATTAATGTTTTTACTACCTTATGAACAACATAAGGAAGAAGGAGAAAAGAAAACCCTGTATACCCTTTTGCAACAAGCTATAAAATATTATTTAGTCTTGAATAATTAAACAAAAACATTTTTATTCACATAATGTCACAATCATACTGCTAATACCAGCTTAATACTTACTTTTAAACTAATTCATTTTCTCATTTGTGGCAATCGAGAAAGGTTTATTAAATCTAATGACTGTTTTAGGATTAAGTAGGGGAAAAGCATGTTCTAATTACAGGGATGGATAAAAGCAAATTAATTAACCAAAAACGTGTATTTCCTTCCTCATAGATGTCTGGTCAGCCATATCCGAGATGAACTTGGGTTACCTAGCTCCTGAGTTTTTTAATCATGTTTTTAGATTGCATTTTTTACACCATCTGTACCATTAACATGACTGTAATTTCTGTCACAGTTGGAAGCTCCGGTTAATAAATGTTTTGTTATGGAGGGGGATGGGAAGGCAGACAAGAAGAGGGGAGTGTTTGTGAATGAAGCAAAGGAAGAGACTGTGCCTTCACCGAGGAGCCATGAAGGGAAATGCTGAGAGTTTGGTGTTGCTCTTCCCTGCCCCACCTTATAACTACAATTAATTGAAATAATAGTATTAATTAATCCCTTAAAAAAATCTGATCTAATAGAAAGTACAGCCATCATCTAGTCAAAAATCTAAGTAGCCTCATTCATATACAATAGACTATATACAGAAGAATATGTAATTATTTTGTGAAACTCAGTTATTTTTCAGTATTTTGTATGTCTTGAATGGAGCACGGATCATGGAAATAGCTTTTAGTTCCAAATAAATTGTTATTTTATCCTCTTTTTAAAAAAAAATTACAGGTTTTCTGTATATGCTTACCTTTTTTTTTTTTTGCTAGTAACTACTGCTATAAGCTTTTTAAAAGTATGCTGATTATATTTTCAAAATTCAAGAGAATGATCACAGTTTTTAAAGCATCAGATTGTAATTTCAGAGAGTCGTGCTATACTGATATAATGTCCATAGGAACAATGATAAATTTATGATAAATAAATGATAAAACCAATGATAAAATTGGTTTGGCCGGGGGGGGGGGGGGGGGGAAGGAATGGGGGGGTGGATGGTAGGCAGGCAAGACACAATGCAAGCTGCAGACTATTAACCCAAAAAGGGGTACACATACTTTTCAGATAGAAAAAAATTATCATTCTTGACAAAAAAAAAAAAATTAAAAGCTATATAAGGTGAAGCCTGAATCTTTAGTTAAGTCCTAGAATACCAGGACAAACTTTTACGTCCAGAATCATGAGAGCCATTGGCTTTAGTATCGTGAAGGGAATAGCCGTATATATTGTGCGTCTGTGCTGCTCTGGGTGCTTAGGGATACAAATGATTAAGACAGATTAATCTGAAGATAAAAGATTAAGCTTCCATCAGAGAATTTAGGCATAAGTCAGCATGTGTGGGACTAGGAGTTACAGCAAAATAGAAAATGTAGAAATATAAAGCATTTTCTCAAAGAGAAACTTACATAATAAAATTACTAGATGATGGAAATAGAACTCAACTTAATCTGGTTGCAGTCATTTGTATCTAGTGGTCTTTTGACGTTTGCTGGCTTTGCACCCTCAAGCCTTTGTAAATCCTCAAATTCCCAAACAACCTTACAGCTTCTAGTTGTAGCCCTAAATTATGCTAATCAACATAATTAAAAATTTAGAATGGCACCTTCAGGTATCTCTGAAGGGGACTGTGTATACTGACAGTAAAGAAGCCATGTAAAGATGCAAACACTGGCTAAATTCACTCTTTAAATGGGTCCATCCTGGGGTGTGGTTCAGTCAGTTAAGCATCTTCCTTTGGCTCAGGTCATGATCTTGGGGTCCTGGTATGGAGCACCCCTGTCTGGCCCCCTGTTCAGCAGGGAATCTGCTTCTCCCTCTCCCTTTGCCCCTCCCCCTACTCTCTCTTACCTCTCTCTGTGTCAAATAAATAAAATATTTAAAAATAAATAAATAAGTGGGTCCATCCCATTTCCAATCCTGAAGCCATTGGGGAATTCCAGATTGTACATCATTAAAACAGCAAGCATACCCCCTGAACACCCCAGTTCAAATGAGTAGCAAGGGCCTAAAGAATTTCCACATTAACTACACATTTGCCAAACAACACACACATCCAAGAGCAAAAAAAAAGAAAGAAAAAAAAATGGGTGTTTAGTATTCAGTCTAAACCCGGGACGGGTGTTTAGTATTTATAAGCAAGGTACACCACTGTTCCTTACTTGCGGTGCTGAAAACCAGAATTCCTGCTGATGCCTTGGAAAGCATGTGGGGCAAGCTTGCCCTCATGGCCTTCGGTTCAGGACTGAGTTTTCTAGTGGTACGTTCTTTCTTGCAGTTCCACCACCAGAGAGAACCGTTCAGATGCGAAGTTCACTATGCTGAAAGTTCTGCTACATAACTAAGTCTTCACCTTGGGAACTAGACCTAACAGTTACAGGTAGTGAAGGCCAGCACAGCCAAAGCCTCTGCATAGTTGGCCTGAAACCTTCTACTTGTGTCAATTAGCTGGGCACTCTTATCAATAAAACCAGTGACCTTGGAATTGATCAGATTAAGCATTCACGTCAACATCATATTTAAAATACTTTCCGACCATTGCCACAAAGTCTTATTAAATACAGCAGCCCAATTTCAGGGCTGTCCTTTCAGGTTCATCCTGACAGGCTTTCCATCTTCCACTGCTGGCTTTCCAACGTTCTCTCAACCAGACTGAAATCAGAGTAATGAAAACAGTCAAACTGCTCATAAAATGTCACGTCACTACGAGAGCACACATTATTTCTACAGATATTTTGTGTCAGTCACCAGATCGCTACTCAAATGACAGCAGTGCCTGCCTGGAACATGCTTTCAAAATGACAATCCCGTACTGTCAAGACTACTTCGGCAGTAAAAATTTACTGATCTGTCCCTTTGATCTCAGCCCACAAAAGATACCAAATGCTACCCAGGAATAAATAAAACATTTATAGAAAAGGGGAGAAAAGGTTATATGCTTCATTTTGCTTATCAATGTCATTTCCAAGCCAACAATTTTATTAGGGGTAGGGGTATGGTGACATGCTATTTTTAGCTTGTGGGGGAGAAATGTGACATTTAGAACAAATGTCATAGCATTTCTTCAATAAAAATCCATGCTGTCAGCCGCCTAGCTCTGGAGAATTACAGAAAAGCTGTGTTGAATCACAAGAGAAGCCACAATAACTTGTAGTTTAACCCCCTCGGACCCAGCCTCAGTGGAGACGGAGGGTCACAACCATAGCTGTGTGTCGTGTAAGCTCCAGGAATCTCCCCATATTTGCACGGGGTGGTTCTTAAAATAATCCATCCTGTCCACCTAAGCAAATGACCCTGTGTTCAGCCAAAGCTCTGTGACCTGTTTCATTCAGTGAACCTTGAAGAGAAGTCGGTTTTGTTTTGTTTTGTTTTGTTTTTTTCACAAACAGAAGAAGAACTCGCAATACCTACCAAAATAACTATTCCAATAGGAAGGCCAGAAAATGACTTCACCATCAAGAAGGCACAAAATAAACAGTGAAGGACATAGAGGAGAGAATGATTTGAATTTACCTTAGAAAACATGCAATAAATATAGTTCTTGTTGCAGAACGTTCACCCCTTATCTGTTCCACTCGTTTTGGCATCCATTCACCTTCTACCATGAAATATCTCTGGGTTGTTATTTAACTTCTCAGGGACAGAAGCCATATCTTATATTTCTCTGAATTCCCCATGGTGCCTAGCACAGTTCTTGATAAAACTATTGAACAATTAAAGCATTGGTTTGAGAAATAGGGTTCATATCTTCTTTCTTTCTTTCTTTTTTTTTTTTTTTAAACTTTCTAGCTCTCCCTAGCATGCCAGTGATTATTTTCATCCTTGGCTTTTCTCAAGGCTCACTCCACCATTCCTCCAATGGGGTAATACTAACAGTCTGCTGGCAATTACTGACACACTTTTAGAGAGGGATGATTATCTTTGTTAAGTGAGAAGATGAAGACAACTGTGACTTTTTTTTTAAGTTCTTTCTTCCCCCCCTTGCATACACATGTAGTGTTCATTCATGATCCGTTTTTTCCTTCCTTTCTCAGAGGAGGTTCCTCTTTTCCTTGACAAAGCTCTTGTCTTCCCTTCTTTGGGACTCCTTCCTGTTGGCTTCCCCATGAGTAGTGATAGCCTGCAATTTAACCTGCTGCCTTCTCAAATTCCCATTAAATTGCTAAATATGAATGGAGCGCGCAGAAGGGACCAGATATTGAGCTGGGTCATAAGGGTATATTGCTGAGTAAGATAGACTCTGTCCTCTTACAGAGCTCATAACTCTGTGCTCAACAAAGAACCTCTTCCACAGACATTCGTCCCGCAAACTCTCAGGAGTAAATCAGGAGATCCGATGACTCCTAATGGCAGTCCTTCCCACTCGAGGATCATGCAGTATACACTGCTTCTAGAGCCCATCCCGGCAACACCTCTCATTGTGAACTTGTACTCATTTCCTACTCAAAACTATGAAGTATATTTTCTGCATATATCCATAATGTTTAATGTAATTTTTCTTCACTTATTATGAAAACATTTTGAAGACAGTTTCTCAAAAACTGAATTACTTTTTATCTTTTATAATCATCACCCAACCCGGTACCCTAAACACAGGGTCATCTCCTACGGCCACTCAGGCTGTGTGAGCTCTGGGGATTATCAAATACATCTCAATCCAGGTGGCCTTGCATTGGTGCTCAAGAAATATTTTTGTTTGAGTCTTACGATACTAACAATTTGTGAAAGGTCATTTCATTTTCTGAAATTTATTTTTAAATCTGTGCTCCTATTCTTTTGAATCCCCTCTAGTATACAAAGCCACATAGGTTTAGAAGTAGGTGATGTTTTGAAAATTCATTTTCCTATGAATTAAATACATGTGATCTAGTAATTTGTATATGCCCCCAATTATATTCCTAACTCATTTTTTCTAATAGTGTTTTGACATGACTTTTTAACGTTTGTTAAGCATATTGACAACCTCATTGGCATGGTGGAGGTATGTGATTTCTTTTTATCATTAAGCTTTGTCATTTCTAACCATGGATTCTCAAATACAAAGAAAAATAATTGCTCCCGTATGGATTTATTTAAGAATTTAATGAATTAACCTGATGTCATTTGAACTTGGATTGCCTCTGTCTCTATTCTGATAAGTCAGTGAACATACGCTAGATTTGTTCTATTATGGAAGCTGCATAATCATCAGTAGGTATATTTTCTGCTAACCATAATCTAGGATGCCTCCCCTCCATCCTTGTGTGCACGTATGGGAGGAAGGGTATCATCCATTCTCTCAGCTGGCACAGAATTCCTCGCAGGCAAGGAAGTAGCCTTGTTTAGGAAACCATCTTGATAAACAGTTTAATGGACAAAGTGAGAACCTGAGGCTGTGAGTTAGAAGGAACTTAGAACTAACCACTCTACAGTAGAAAAATACAGGGAATCTTTCAGTCTAAATAATAAAGTGATAAAAGAGGGAGAAGTAGTGGGAGAATAACTAATATTCAATTTGAGGGACTTGACTTTTTTTTATATTTTTATTTTATTTTTTTTTAAGATTTTATTATTTAAAAAAAAAGATTTTATTATTTACTCATGAGAGACACAGAGAAAGAGGCAGAGACACAAGCAGAGGGAGAAGCAGGCTCCCTGCAGGGAGCCTGATGCAGGACTCGATCCCAGGACCCTGAGGTCACAACCCGAGCCAAAGGCACTCAACCATTGAGCCATCCAAGTGCCCTGGCATTTTTTTTCCCTGTGTGCACTGACCCACAAAACTAAGTCAGAAGACCAGGAATTGGGAGCCAGATATGAGCTTGATAATGCAAGTCCCCTTTCCCTTGATGTTTGAAGCCATTTGGGGAAAGGCACTGAGCTTTTTTTTTTAGCGTAAGACAAAATGTAGGAGGGTGGAGCCTAGATCTAAAGGGGCAGTGGGACCCCTGATGCCCTCTGAGTTTCATGTATATTCACGTCTGGCTTTAATTCCCAGCTCCACCTTTTATTAGCTAAATACTCTTGGAAAAAAGATACTTAGTTTTTCTGTGTCTTAAGTTTCCTCATTCATAAAAGAGAAATAATAAAAGTATATTTTCCCATGGGGTTGTCTTAATGATGAAACTAATACGTGTGAAGAAATAAGAAAAATGCTTTCAAAAAAGAAAAAGAAAAAAGATAAATGCTATATATATATATATATATCCCCCTACTCATGCAGACACGCATGTGATAGAAGACTTGGGGTTGCTTTATATGCCTGTGCTCAGAGTTAATTACAAAGAAGTAAGCATGTATAAATCCATTCTAAGGAATCAAGTATGATTCAATATCCCTTCTCTCTAACCCCTACATTTCTCCTTTAAATGCAAAGTGTCTTGTGCCTCAAACAAACAAGTCAAATGGTGAGTGATATATTATCTTTACCAACATTATACCTGTACTAACATTATATCTGTACCAACGTTATAATGTATTTAAAAAGACCAGAATGTTATCAAAGTCTTCATATATTTTTCAATCCTCATACATTTGTTCTTTGAGAGAGAAAGTAGTGCACTGTTTCTAAAGCAGTCGTGTAACTAGGACTCATTAGACATCATTTTGAAAGTTTTAAACGTTTGGCTCTTATCTACATGAAATGGAAAAGTAGCTTACTTTGTAGAAGTCGTTAGCTTCCTTGGTTGCTAAATGCTATACTGTGTAAAATATTAAAATGCAGGGATCATGAAGTTATTTTGAGGATATAATTACTGTGGGGGCGCCTAGATGGTTCAGTCGGTTAAGCATCTGCCTTCGGCTCAGGTCATGATCTAGGGGTCCTGGGATCGAGCCCCACATCAGGCTCCCTGCTCAGCATTGCATCTGCTTTTGCCTCTCCCTTAACCTGCCACTCCCCCTATGTGTGCTTTCTCTCTGTCAAATAAATAAATAAAATATTTTTTTTAAAAAAAAGAAAGAAAGCAAGCATGAAGAGATGAAGGGGATAGCTGTGGCAGCAGGAAGGGTTAGAAAGTTGGTTTGAGAAACTGCTGAGAAGCCTGACCCCTCCCAAGACACTCTGTCCATCCCAAGACTTCCACTTCCGTTCATCTTTCCAATCCAGCCATTCCTCATTTTCATGGCCTCCCACTTTTGTGCTTCTTATAGTTTATTATTCATTCCTTCATTTTCTCTCTTGACATAATGAAAGCTGTCTAAGACCAAGGATGGTGCCTACTTGCTGTATTCCCAGTACTTAGAACATTTAGAAGATGAATACGCATTTGGTGAATGGATTAGTTGATTCACTTAAAAGTCACTTTGCAAGTGGTGATTACTTACTATGTTCCAGACACCCATTTCCCATGCATTAGTACTTAATTTGTAAAATCTGTGAGAAGGGCAACCTATAATATCAAAGCCTTCCAAATGTGCAGAGGAATATATTATAGAGAAACAATCACAAATCTCAGTAAATATAGATCTGTGAGAATGTTCATTGCAGAACTGTTTATAATAATAGAATGTTGTAAACAACCTAAATATCCAATACTAGATGCTGAGTTAAGTGTGCTGGGTTGATGTGATTGGATGCCATGCAGTCACTGAAAATCACGGTGAAAAAGAATATTGAATGATGGGGAAAATGTTATTTGATATGCCAAAAATTGAAAAAGTGTTACAAGATAACATACACAAAAGCAGTTTTTTAAAATAATAATTATTATATGTGTACTTAGAAAAAATAAGATTGGCAAAATATACACCACAACGTTAACAGTGGTTACCTGTAAGTGGCATTAATCCCTGGTGATTTTATTTGTGTGTGTGAGCCCTTCTATGTATTTTTTTTTAATTTCTAAAACATGGAAGGTGTTTGTAAAACATGGAGGTTTCATGACGGAACTCAAACAGCTGGAAAGGTACAGAGAGATCACTTGACCCTGAGGGGCAAGATTGGTATGCCTGCCATGTATCAAGACATTTGCAGTAGGAAGGAAACAGAGCCCTGAATACCTGCTAAGCCTTGCCAACGGAAAGGGTCTGCTGTCTGCCCAGGTTGATTTTTAGCCTAGGACTGAAGCACAGATTTTAGCCATACATTAATTTGGCTCTTGGTATGATCTTTACTGATTTCTTTTTCTGCACCTTGTTCTTTGTGTCTGCAGTGATATTTTGAGAGATGGTAGGGGGAATGGAAAAAGTTGGGCTTGGAGGTCACCAGAATTCAGCACATAGGGGTTTGATCCTTGCTCTGTAACTTAAAAGCTCTAAGACGTTGGACAAACTTGCTTTGATGCTCTGAGACAGAAGTGTTAAAATGAGACTAATAACAGCCCCCTTGCATGATGTGAAACAAGATAAACTTATAGAGAGTCATTAATTCAATACCTCTCACAATAAGACAATAGCCAATAAATGTTAGCTGTTGTTCTTAAGATTGTCTTTTCTCGTGGTTCTTGATTGCATAAGCATGGAGTATCTTATAATTACAAAACCACATGCTTGTGTTGATGGCTTGTTTTTGTTTTTCTAATTTTTTTTTTTTTTTTTTTTACTTAAAGTAACATAAAGAAAAAGGAAGTCAAAATCTTCACCAGTAAAAGCAAGCTGCTTTGTTGGTTCTGAGTCACCCTAACCCAGATTAGCAGTGTGGCGGTACTTCTATTTCATTATGCCATCTACCAGTCACCTAACCTGGCCTTACAGAAACAAAACAGTCTTTGAAAATGCAAGCACATCACTCAGCCTTGTTATGGAAAACTGGCAGACACCTGGATGTGCCCAGAGGGACTGTGATTTCACTTCTCACTCCATAAGCAACATCCTTCTGTTGTGAATTAAATCTTCACAGTCAAAATCTGTGTCTGCATGTGCTTGTTTATTTGGAAAAGAAATGTTATTCAGAAGCATTTTATTTGTGCTAGTTGTGGAGCAATATGATATTAAGTGAGCCCAATGTCGGTTTAGTGCTATTTCTACTTAAGAACTCTCATGAGCATTTGTCTTTCTGGTTTTCCCGTTGTTCATTAGGCCAGTGGACAAGTTCTACTGTATACACGAGTGTGAATGTGATGCTTTACATATGTAACACAGACGAATATGGCACCCATCCCCTAGGTGGGTTGATGTCGATATCCGGGGATACGCATGTGAATGAGCCAGTTTCTGTAAACACAAGGAGGTTTCCCCCAACCTGACTTTATTTGGGGGTAAATGCTCTTATCTCACACTCCAAGCTGAGTTCAGCATCTGGAGAAGCTTAAGGACCCAGTGCATCAAATTATCCTGCTCAAACTGTTGTTTATTGCAGTCCATTTTGTCCTGTCATCCCAGAGACAGAATGTCAAAGCTTTTCTTTCTGTGGCCTTCAGCTTTCAGCATCTGCAAGGATCTGATATGCTATTCTTGCTTTCCTGGGGTGGGGACACGGGGGAGGAGACTCACGTGATCATGATGAAGGCAATAGGCACTGGTTACCTTCTTTACTAAAGCTTGGGGTGAGTTTCTGTCCCACCATTTCCCTTCCTGGAGAACAAACATGCAGTCTGTTTTATGGATGTGTGTTAGTTCCTTATCTATTTCCATGTTTCTTCTGTCAGGACTTGGGTAATCACAAGCAAATCATATATGATGGTATTCATAGAAATATTGACAGTTTAAGTCTGGAAACATAGTGTGAATTTCCTCGCTAACTACAAATAATGTGGTCTGTAATCTGAGCAGTTCAATTTAGGTAAACAGAAATATTGTATCCTTGAAAACCTAGTCCAGGATAACAAAACATGCACATGAGTTTCCCATTTAATTTTTAAAATATTCAACCTCTAACCTTTATTTTTTTTTCAGCTAGAAACCTATGTGTACCCAATTATGTGTTTTTAGCTTTATACACTTATAATCACATATGTAACTGTGTATAATTTGTCTTTCCAGGATAAAGTTTCATTGTGCCAAAAGATGCTTTCATTTCTAAGATACAGCACAATATCTCTTAGCCAGATAAAGGGAAATCCACCGATGAAAAACACCACACTGATTACAGACCAGGACATATTTGCACGTTTCTACTTAACAACCATCCAGGCCTGGGCAGCCCCCTTCTCTTGCCTGGGCTATACTAACTGCTCCCTGTCAGTTCCCTCACCAAAGGGAAACTGGAATTATCTTCTGTGATGCCAGTGAATCTGATCATATTCAGCAGCATTCTCTGCTTAAAATTCCTCAGTGGCTTTCCATTCCTTTTAGGAAATAGGCAAAACCCTTTTGTGTGTGTGAGACTGACTCTCTCCCCTGGCTCCCTGGGCTGTCTCTGCTCTGGGCAGTCCTTGCTGCCTTCTGCTACCCCCAGCAATGCTGCTCCTTCCCACCATGAGGACTTTCCATGCTATTTCTCCATCCAAAATGCTCTCCTTATCTTCCACCCCGTTAGTTCTTGGTCAGGTTGCCAGATCTCAGCCCCAGAGCCTCCTCAGAGAACCTTTCTGAGTAGACCAGATGGCCATCACATACACTCTCATAGCAATAGGTTTTACTGCTCTTAACACCCATCAGTTAGCATTTACATCTGTGTGATTATCTGGTCACGGTCCCCTTTCTCACTAGATTGTAAGCTCCACAGGACAAGGACTCAATCTAGTTTCGTTCACCTCTCTATCCCCAGAGCCTGACATAGGGTAATGTGCTCAGGGAAGACTTGTGGAAAAATTAAATGAAGATAAGTTTATCCGTTATATGTTCTCTTCTATGAAAGCATGTCTTCACTTGCCCTGGTCTGCACATTTCTCACAGATATCCACTCTTCAATAGTGACATCTAATCCACTTAGTTACCACTCTGTTGAGATCCTGCCTCCTTTGTGTATTTGTTTTGTGTCTGCATCGTAGACCCCTGCTCCAGGCCAGGAGATTCAAAAATTTCCCTCTGGTTCCACTGAGCATGGATTGGTTTTGAAGATATGTTTACATATACACAAGAGAGGGAGATTAGTGACTTCCCAGCTACTCTTAAAAAAGACCTTTGTAGTGAGGCCTGATTATTTTCCTATCAGTGTATTTCCAGAACAAGAGATGTAAAGCAAAACAAAACAAAACAAAAATCCCACTGTGACGCCACATGTATAGGATTTATTCTTTGTGATTTGGGATTACCGTTTGCTTTTGTCCACTTGGGACAGTTTTCTGAGGTAGACTTTGCTGATTTGGGCAGTAAGGAGCATATTAGTGGCCTACACATATTTTGGCAGATCCACTTGGAACTAAATAATCCTAGATTTGAAAGTTTCAGTGAAAGACCGCTAAGAACCTTTTGGCTTTCAAATGGGGTGTGAGCCTCCTACTTTTTGTCTTCATTCTGTCTTTTGCTTTTGAAAGAGAAGAACAATTTTTCATTCACTACAATTTTGGAACTCATATATTTTTACTTAAACAAAGACTAATTCAGTCGAGAAAATAGCTACTAGAGATTTAGAAGATGCAGATTAAGGGAAAATGAGAGTTTTAATACAGGAAGCCCTCTTGGTTGTCTGGGGGGTGCAGTGAAGGTAGGTCAAGGTGTACAGGGAAGAGATACCCGGAGACACCAGCCCAATACTGCACATCAGCAGAGAGTAATCACCCTGCCCTGCGAGCTAAAGACATTGCAGAAACCTTATACGGGCCTGTCTTCCTCTGGTGCTTGACAAGGCTGTATTCCCCTCCCCGCCCCCCCAATACACTGTATAAGATTGACATTATCAGAATAAAAATAATCTTGCTTGCAATATTTTCCTAAACAGCAGCAGATAAGCAAAGCCCATTTTCTAAATAATGGTGACTTCCTGCTTCATTAAAAGATTATTTATGTTCTGTTGAAAAAGTATTGAAACAGTAGTTCCAGCAAGCAAACTGTATCTCTCTTTCCTATCAGAGCAATAGATAAACTTGGCAATAATAAGGAGATGCCCACCGAACTGAGAATATACTGTTTTGAGATAAAGAACTTTCTGGTGGTTTTAATCACTTTTTGCCTTCCAAGAGAACTTACCCACTTAATATATTTACAGGAGCAATCTGTGTTTTAGATTTACAATGTTTCTGAATATATATGTTTTTAAATGTATACATAGAAATTAAATTTAGAAGAAGGAGTCTCAAAAATCACTCTTCTGTAAAGCTAACATATAAACTCTGCTTCTACACTGCTTGCTTTATGGGCCTGGAGTAATTAAGCAGACATAATTTAACACATAAAGGAATTTATTAGGCTTTTATTAAGGCTTGATAATTTGAGTTTCAGATTTTAAATCTCAAAGGGCTCATAATTGTCACTTTCCACTAAAAGCGACATTTAGAAACAAGTTAAGCTACGGTGCTAGGGAAAGATGTGTTCCAGTGGAAAGTACAAAGTGCTGTTTTCATTAATTCAACCCTTGCATTCAAATGTCTGTGTGCCTAGTGTGAGGCTTTTAATAAGTAATACAGACACAGCTTCCATGAGTTATTTTATGCTGATATTTTCTTGAAACAGTGTTAATTACAGGAAGGAGAGGTTTGAGATTGAGATATGCCTTGATAGGAAGGGAAAGATTGGTTTCAAACACCAAAAATGTGAGTGACTAATTTGCCAGGCCAATTTAAGTCTGAGAAAGGTTTTCAGTTTGATTACTGACTCAAGAAACACACTGGGACAGTTCCAGGAGCTGGCAGGGTGAACTCTGGAATGGTGTGTAATGCTGAATAGCTGTCTTCTGGTTAAACACAGCATCCTTTCAGTTTTAATCTGTTTTTGAAATTCTGTCTAAAACATATTATTAAGTACAGTATCTTTGATTCTTGAGGATTTTTTTCTGAATATTAATTTCTCTAGTACTGAAATTCAATCTGTGGATGCTATGAGGTATTGAACATGAGTGACCCCACAAAATTTCTTAAATTTTTGTCTTAAAAATAATCCTGGATAATCAGGGAATCTTAATTTACAGTTCTAGAGTCTAGAGAACATCCAGAAGCATTGCCTACTAGTCAGGGCAACAGATGGAACACTCCTTCCATCTTTTTCCAAGTTGACTCCTAATTCTCCCTAAGGATTCATCTCGTGTGGGTCCTGAGAATGAATATTTCTCCAACAGAGGCAACATTTTAAAATAAAACAGACCCTAGAACTGAAAACTGCTTTTGATTTAAAAAGAGCAAATAGGGGGATGCCTGGGTGGCTCAGTGGTTGAGCATCTGCTTTTGGCTCAGGGCATGATCCTGGCCGGAGTCCTGGGATCGAGTCCCACGTTGGGCTCCCTGCATGGAATCTGCTTCTCCCTCTTCCTGTGTCTCTGCCTCTCTCTCTCTCTCTCTTTCTCTCTCTCTCATGAATAAATAAATAAAATCTTAAAAAAGAGAGAGAGAGAGAGAGAATGGGGGTTGCCCTGGGTGGCTCAGTTAGTGAAATGTCTGCCTTCCGCTCAGGTCATGATCTTGGGGTCCTGGGATCAAGGCCCATGTCTGTCTGGCTTCCTGCTCAGCGGGGAGCCTGCTTCTCCCTCTCCCTCTGCCTACCACTCCCTTGGCTTGTCCTCTCTCTCTCCCTCCCTCCCTCTCTCTCTCTCTCTCTCTCTCTCTGTCTGTCTTTCAAATAAATAATAAAATCTCAAACACACACACACACACACACACTAATGGGGCCCAGACGTGTAAGACTCATTCCAGAGTTTTGCCTGGAACCAGCCCGGGCCCTGTGATTAGTGTTAGATGAAATCTCACTCAGTAGAGACTACCCCAGTATTGAAAATAAAACCCAAACTACCGGACTCAGTCAGGCTCAGCATCACATTTGTAGCTTTTCTGCCTCTAGTTTACTCCCAAGGCCCTGGAATAAGCCTGGACATGTCTTACTTATTCTTGCATGTACTGATGCCACCCTGAACCAGTTATAACCCAACAAGGCACACACACAACACGACACAGGATTCGGTCTTGAACCCATGCCTTCTGGCTGAAGCTGCACATGGTCCTCCTGGCTTCCTCCCTACTCCCTACTCAATCCCATCTTGTGAACTAGCTGCTTCCCTTGAGCTGACTAAAGAGGAGGTTGTAGTCTTTGGGCTTCGGGTTCGTTGGCCCCCTTCCTGGGGTTTTTTCCGTCATCTGTTTTCCACTTCTACAGCGTGGGGGGCTTCACATACAGCACTAGCTGTGTTAAGCTGGACCCTCGCCTCTTGGCGTTCCCAAGGACACAAAACAAACACCAGCCTGGGGCAGAGAACGAACCATCTGCAGCCTGGGGATAGAGTAGCTGGAGTGTCTTGACTTCAAGGTCACTGCCTTTCCCTCAATAGCTCTAACCAGTCCACCAACATTCTCATTCTGTGGAGGCTCCTAAGCCACAGACATTTGCTAGGTGAAAATCAGAAAAAAGGTAGATGCAGGTGAGTTCCAAAGCAAATCTTACCGTAAACTCTGTGTTCTGAAAATGATGCTGTCTTTTTTAATGATTAGTTGAGTCCCCCTTCCCCTAGCCTTGCCCCTCTACCCTTGTCTAAATTATAGACCCAAGAGGATCTGACCCAGTGCTCCTCTCTGTTGGGACTATTAAATCCTGGCCCAGGATGATGTTTTTATTAATCTGACATAAGAAAAATAAGGACCATACAACACTGTCAGTTTAAATTCCCTATTTAAAGGACTCGTCTTTCAGATCCCTTTTTATTATGAAATAATAATATTACATGTAGTCGTAGATACTAAATTTTCAAAAATGTTATGTCCCTACTCGTAAAATAAAAAGCATTTAACCTTAGAAGGTTAAATAAAAACACCTTTAACCTCCCCCCAACATACAGAATTTTACTAGCATTTAGAATCTGAAAGAGTAGGAATCATAGATCTAGGCAGGACACAAATGTAACCATGTCACTGCCATGCCCAGTACCCTGCAGCACCCACCATTATATACAAAATCAAGCCCACATGCTTGAACACAGTACTCAAAGGCCTGGACTGGCCTCTGTCTACTTTCCATCATCCACTCCCACCACTTTCTGTCCTGAAACGAAACTGGCTTGGTGGCATTGATCCCTAACAGTACTAGCCAGGTAGCAATCCATCATTAATGATCTAGTATAAACTGAGCAGCTTACCTTCATAAATAGAGTCCGAAAGTTCTCACCATCAAAGATAAGGAGGCCCTCTCCTCCTTCATGTCCTTCTCTGCTTGAACCAGCCTTCCCACTCTTCCACACCTCAGTACCTTTTACACATTTTTTGCACCTTGACTGCCCACTGTGGTCTGTACCTGTGCCTGCTGCTTTTATCACCAGCATGAACACACACATTACATTGCATCTCTTTTTTATGTCTGTTGCTATCACTAAACTGGAAGGTTCCTTGAGGTAAGGGATCAGGCTTTTTGGTCTTTGTGACCTTAGCCAGCACACCCTCTGAAGTCTTTTTGAACAGAAACTAACAGAACAGATAACTAAGATGCTGTTATACAGTATGGAGGCAAAAACTCTTTCCTTTTTCCCCAAGAACGAATCTTCTCCCCAACTAAAACCTTGTTGCAAAGTATCTGACCACAGCTTTGGCCACAGCAAAGACAACCTTCAGTATTCCCTTCCTTACATTTTCTGGTTCCCGAGAGGAGAGACTACTTTGTCTTTGTTTAAATTACTGGCCTTTCCTAAGTGTTTCTGAGCAGTCACTCCACTCCTGAAATCAGCTGCTTCTTTATTCCCCAACTCACCTAAGATATGGTGCCAAAATTTTCCTGTGCTACAGTAAAAAAATAAAGTAAAATGATTATTTTTATTTAAATTTATTAAAATATTATTATTGGGCTTTAAGGTCAGACTATATAAGGAGCAAAAAAACAGCTGAAATTGAAATATCAGATTATTTTTACTTACTCAGAATAGTTCTGAAACAATATAATGAACAAGTTAAATAGCTTATTTACATTTGGGGGCTTTAAAAAACTACTTATTTATAAACCCATTTTCTTTATCTTGCTTTATGGGGAAGGAAATATTGAAGTTAAACACTCTGGTTTGAGAACCATCAGAAGTACCTAGATTAGCAAATTATTGTGTTGACGTATTATTCTCATTTTGTTTTATTTTCTCTTTTCAAGTTTTTTATTCATTTAAGTAATCTCTAAATCCCATGTAGGACCCAAACTCACAACCCCAAGATCAAAAGTCACATGCTCTTCTGACTGAGCCAGACTTATTCTCATTTTAATAAGACTTTTCATTTTACTGAATCAAAAGGTATTTCTTTAGCATTGACTATGCCCAAGCATGTGGCAGAAGCTGAGATAGAAGATGAAGAGAAAAACGACTATTGCTCTAGACAGGGAGGTTAGTGAGGGGTCAGCATTATGATAGTACGCCAACAGTGTGTGGCATACTGTCAGCGGGTAATGGAGAACAGTGGTGACTTACCTCTCTGCAGACAGGGATGACTAAAGTTTCACGAAGAAGTGAAGCCTGAGCTTAACTTTTTAAGAAACTTGTTCAGTGCTAGGGCAACCAGGGGGCTCAGTCAGTGAAGCATCCAACTCTTTATCTCAGCGCAGGTCTTTTTTTTTTTTTTTTCCCAGTTTATTATTTATTTATTTATTTATTTATTTATTTATTTATTTATTTATTTATTCATGAGAGACACAGAAGGAGAGAGAGGCAGAGACACAGGCAGAGGGAGAAGCAGACTCCATGCAGGGAGCCCGACGCAGGACTCAATCCCGAGTCTCCAGGATCATGCCCTGGGCCAAAGGCGGTGCCAAATCGCTGAGCCACCGGGGCTGCCCTCAGCTCAGGTCTTAATCTCAGGGTCATGAGTTTAAGCTCCACATTGGGCTCCACACTGGGCATGTAGCCTACCTGAAAACAAACAAACAAAATGACTGGTTCAGTGCTTAGGAGAGAATTCTGGAAGCAGATTACCTTGATTTATATCCTGGTTTTTCCATTTATTACCTGTGTGACCCTCAGAAAGTAACATAATTTGCCTGTGCTCATCAAATGGGGGATAAAGCAGGACTTACTTCGTAGGGTCTTTGTAAGCATCACCCACATTTAGTGACACATTAATATATTAGAACAGCCCAGAACTAGCTTTTATGACTATCGTGAGGTGACCTGATAATTCAATTAAGAGGAGAGGAGTAAATGTTGGGAAGGCATATCATGTCCAGAGATCTTTGTGTAGCTTTTCAGCATTGTTCTGAGAAAAGGTTTTACATCAAAGAGTGAAGTGAGGTGAAAAGCACGCGGGTGGGCAGGATTTGAACTTGAGGCTACGTTTTGAGACCTACTCACAGGTTTTAGATGCTTAGATTTGGACTTTGTAAAAAATATCCTCCTTGCAATTTTAAGCCTGGAAAGGGAACAGATAGGGTGAACCTGAGGAAAATAGAAAGTGGCTGGTGTAACGAGCCAGGAAGACATGCACAGACCTCTAGGAGTGGTGGGGAAAAGCTCTTAGTTTTAAGACCTTCGTGATGGGCCAGGTCCTTCGGTGCACTAGCCTTCAACCAAACCAAACCAAACATCAGTACTTGCATCTCATCCTCATCTCGGATCTTAACTAGCTAAAATACTTTAGATGGACTAAGGCTAAGCCTCTTTTTTTTTTTTTTTAAGATTTTATTTATTTATTCATGAGAGACAAACAGAGGCAGAGACACAGGTAGAGGGAGAAGTAGACTCCCTACAGCAACTGTATCCCAGGACCCCAGGATCACACCCTGAGCCAAAGGCACATGCTCAAACACTGAGCCACTAAGGTGCTCCAAGGCTTAGCTTTTAATAGATTAATCATAGATAGCATAGTGGAATTTTTTTGCTGAAAGAGAAAATTTCAAACTTAGTATGAGGTATTTGGAATATGAATTTTTAAAAAATAGAGGAATAATAAAATAACTCAGAAGGAGAAGCCAACAAGTCCCTCATTACCCCCACTCTATCTGCCTCACCCATGACTCCTAAACATCTTCCTTACATGTACATCAGTGTTGCTGTGTTATGAGGTAGGGCGTGAGAGTGGAGGGCCAGTGAGCTCCCCTGCTGGGGGGGCTCTGAGTGTGTCCCTTACTTCCCAGGAGCCCCATCTTTTTCTCTGTGTCCTGGAGATAATACTACATACTTCATCATCATCCTGAGAAATAGATGTCATAGTGAGGGTGAGGGTGCTATGAAATCAGAAAAACAGAATAGGTGCCCTGGTTTTTCTAGCTGTGTGTCCCAAATGGACTGTTTTAGACTTTTGTTTATCCTCCAGTTTTTATAGCTTTGTGCTTAGTTTTAGTGGAATTTTTTTTTTTAATGATTTTATTTCTTTGAGAGAGAGAGAAAGAGAGCATGAGCAAGGAGGAGAGGGAGAGGGAGACTCCCCACTGAGCAGGTAGTCCGACACAGGGCTCAATCCCAGGACCCTGGGATCATGACCTGAGTCGAAGGGAGGCACTTACCAGACTGAGTCCCCCAGGCACTCCAGTTTTAGCGGCATTCTTGAACCAGGTAAGAAGGAGTTGAAGTTGTAATGCTGTTAAACTTTAATCTTCAAGGTGCCTTTTTAAAATATTTCTCTCGCCAAATGTACCATCAAAGCTGACAGTTGATTAACTTAATTATTTCTTGTGAAAGTGCTACTGGAAGTAACCATCATTGAGCCCCATGCACTGTGGAAGGACTATTTAGTAAATACTGAAAATATTTAACAATCCTAGAAACAAAGACAGCAACTAATTTAAAATAGACATGAGAATCTTTTCTCACAATGGCTTCTCAACTCCCAACTTTGTCATTTGGTTTATGTCACCAAAATTGTTGAATAATTTTAGACCTCATTGTGCTCAAGAACATACACTCTATTCACATCAGATTTGTGGAAAGTGCAAGAGCCCCTGTATTCTGTTGTGTGACCTTCCTTGGAACACAGTGAGCATGCCCACTCTCAAGGGACCACTGATCCAGTGACCAAAATTCAAAGTATGTTATAAATGGATGGCCGGTTGATGACATCTTGTCTAACATATTCTTCTTGCCAGTGAAGTAAATCAAGATTGTCACAGATTCCATTCTATTTAATTTAATAAAATTCATTTAACTTGGGGCTTCAGATGCTTTACAGAGATATAAGGACTTGCAAGCTGATGTCAGAATATTTGTCAGAGTTTCTGAGGCCTTCTTCCATCTCATTCTACAGATGGCTGCAGAAGCCCTTGAAACTATTGTGTGCTGATAAATAGACTCTAGACTTGCATACCCAAGAAGGGAACCAGATTATAAGCAGCTTTGCAGAATTGGCAGAGCATGATTGTTTGAACAGGAAGCCCAAGAAGTGGTAGGTAAGATCCCAGGCTGCATTTGGATGTCCTGTACATAGCCTGAGATTGCAGTTGACCACAAGTGAGCATGATGACTTGTGACATGAATACAAAACCAGAAAACAAAATCATGTCAATCAGTGTATTCTCTGGGAAGGTAATAGACAACTTGTGACATCAATGAACTTCTACTTCTTCTACTCCTGGTGAGAAGCAGATTCCAAACAGGTTACATCCAGGTGCTCGAGCTAGTTCATCAATGTTCTTAGGAAGGGCACTGGAGATTAAAGCAGGATGGGATTATTAACAGGGTCCTAAAATGTCAACCAGCCTGGAAAGACAACTCATTTGAGCAGATGCTCTACAAGTAACATATGGAAGCTACAGAGAGATTAATTTTGATTCACTCTTGGGAAGAACCTTTAATACTTAACTGACATAGCTACACATAAGGAAAATTCTTTTGTGTAATTGGACATTTCCTTGGACTCAGAGCTATTGTCTCACAAATCAGAAAGTAATACACCACAACTGGGAAAAGTTGATGGGGTAATTTCAAAATAAAAAGCATACCATCTGTTTCTGCAGGCTAAAGGGAATATTTGAAAAATCAGTGTAGTTTTGAAGAACTATAAAAACAATTTCCAATGTATGCATAGCCCATGTAAATTACAAGGTTTGAGCAGTTTTCTTATATTTAAGACATTTACCCCAAACCAGCAGGACTTCAATATTTTTCTGGATCTCCATCTTGCTTCTTATACTCATCTCACTGTTTATCCCTCTCGCTTTCTCCTTCCTTCCTCTTTATAAATAACCTCCTTTGCTAAAACATAAATATGTAAGTGCCAAGACAGCTGATTTAATGTAGATAGACCTCTAGGGCTATGAGACTGAGGTCCAGGTCAGTGAAAACCTGTGAGAAATTCATGAGAAGCAATGAAGAAATCTTACTTAGAGAAAATAGGAACCTACACGCAGGATAATTTTTATCAGATGAAAGAAATTCTGGAAGAAGCAAAATAAGATGGTCTACAACTTGGACATTAAGTATTTATATATAAATATTTTAAATATATATATATATATATATATATATAATTAGAATATTTTACAAAGGCCACCCGATGACAGTAACAGGGATGAGGAGATACTACAAATGCTGCACACCTGTGTGTCCCCACTAAAAAGCCTGTATAATTTAAAAAGTGATATTTACCAGCCAGCAATAACCTTTGGTGGATTTGTCAGTTTTCTGACAGATGAAGAAAAAAAATGATAGAAAAGCCATCAAATGTTTGATAAATGTAGATGAACTCATACCTACCAGTGAGGGAAGCAACAGAACAGTGAAGACAACTAATGATCTGTGGAACATACTAGTGAGGTTCAGTGTGTGCTGTCTGCAGCTTTGTCTGATAGCACACCTAACAGCATGCCACCGAAGTGATCACCAGGACCATGTTTTAAGTTAGAAAAGATGGGCTGGTTGACTGGAAGAATGTGTAATACTGGAGTTAGGAGGGAAGATTACAAAAGTAGTTTTGTCATCTTATTTCATATGTATTACCTACCCAATGACTTCGTTTGCAGTTTCCTCTTTTTATAAAATATGGGGCAAAAAATCATCACACTGTTTCTAACATTATTGATGCCATCAACATTTTTCACTGACATATATTTTTTTAAAGATTTATTTATTTGAGAGAGAGAACACATGTGAGCAGGGGGAGGGGCAGAGGGAGAGAGAGAGAGAATCCTCAAGCCAACTCCCTGCTGAGCAAAGAGCCCTTTGTGGGACTTGATCTCAGGACCCAGAGATCATGACCTGAGCCGAAATCAACAGTCAGAAACTTAACTACCTGATCCCCGCCCAGGCACCCCTCACTGATACTTACATGTGCAAGGTAGGGAAGACCTCACACCATTTACAGAAGCTGAGAAAGACAGTACCAGTACCCTGACTTACCAAAATCAATTACATTTCTTTTAGCCAACACTTTTCTGTCGTTTAGAAGACAGTAATCGTCTGTTTGCAGCTCTCTCATTAATTATCAGAATTCTTAAATTCTCTTAATAATAAATAAAAAGCTGAAATAATATAAGCAAAAACCACAACATGAGGAGCAGGAGTTCTGATGATCCATTTGATTATATGTCTTTATTAGTAGGATATTTTGAGATAAAAATTTTTTTAAGATTTTATTTTTTAAGTAATCTCTACACCCAATGTGGGGCTTAAACCTATAACCCTAAGATTAAGAGTTGCTTGCTACACCAACTGAGCCAGCCAGGCGCCCCCTAAAACAGTTTTTATATGATTATTTTTAAAATGTTTATTATGGGGGCACCCATCTAGCTTGGTCAATGGAGCTTGTGATTCTTGATCTCAGGGTTGCTGGTCCAAGCCCCACGTTGGGTATAGAGATTACCTAAATAAAAAAGATTCAAAAATAAAATAAAATAAAATGCTTATTATAGAATATCTGGGAAATAGTTTTTAAAAGAAAGAAAAATATTGGGATCCCTGAGTGGCGCAGCGGTTTAGCGCCTGCCTTTGGCCCAGGGCGTGATCCTGGAGACCCGGGATCGAATCCCACGTCGGGCTCCCAGTGCATGGAGCCTGCTTCTCCCTCTGCCTGTGTCTCTGCCTCTCTCTCTCTCACTGTGTGCCTATCATAAATAAAAAAAAAAAAAAAGAAAGAAAGAAAGAAAAATATTAATCACCCATAATCCCACCACCCAGAGTTAACCATTATGACCTTTTTGGTATATTTCCTTCATTTAGACTATGTTCATTTATTTTATGATGCTGGCTACCTAACTTAATATTTTTTAATCGTATTTTGAGCATTGTTTTGTGTTACTGAAGTTCTCAAAACCCTTTTTTAAGTGGCTACAGACCACATCATTGAATGGATGCATCTATTTATTAACTAGTCCTCCGATGTTGGACAGATTATGTCTAATGTTTCATTATTATAAATTACCCCAAAATACACATCTGTAGACACATTTTTTTTGTTTCAGTGGCCATTTTATTTAGATGTGTTCCTGGAAACATGATTATTAGGTTGAAGAGTACAGATATTATCAGGTTAAAGAATTTGTGATAGATGCTACCAAATTGTTTTCTAGAAAAGCTGCCCTGTGTACACTCTCACCTCAGGGTAGCCTTCAATCTCAAAGATTAATATTTTTTTGGTATTGATGAGTGGTTCTTTTAATGTTCTTTGTATTTATTTTGTTTATATTATATCCAGGCTTTTGTTCTGCATCTATACTCAGAAGAGAGATTCATGTTAGTGGGTCTTAAATTGAACAAGAAGGTGGGGGGAGATAGATGATTCATTTAGAAATCTCATCAAAACCGTGAACCTTCCTCTCAGAAAATGAACATACTGACAGAATGCAGATTTTTACTATTTTAAGAAAATCTGGGGTAGCCCCTGTAAAATATTGTTTCCCACACAATACTGAGTGCTTTAGATGGATTATTCCATTTAACCCTTCCAATCTGAGACATCACAGAGGAAAGTACCGCACCCTAAGGGGCAAATCTAATAAATGGTAAAGTTGGGATTCAAAATCCAGGACCTGTCCTTTTAACCATGATTTTTTTCTACTCTCTCAAGGTCTTAACCTTTATCTTTATTATTCTTTCTTCATGTTTCTTTGTTCAGTTGTTTCCAGTCATAGTGACGCTAGCTTCCTAAAACCTAATGGGGTAGTTGGCCATATATTTTCTATGCTCCAGATTTGTTTCCTGTAGCATTAGGTTATCAGCTTCTTAAAAGTTTAAAGGAGTTCATGGCTCAGAAGCGTTCTTGCCCAGAGTCTTTGAATAGGAAATTGTTTTATAACCTTTTCAATTGCTTATATGCATATTGGCTTTCTTTTTTTCTTTTTCACATTTTTTAGCACACAGTTCTATGTCATAGCATGCCCTCTTGGTTCCCCATTTTGTATTTTATGGTTTTTCCCCATGATTGGTTTTGCTATAGTTTTTTCTGCTTCAGTTGATTTGTTGTCGTATTGTTTTGGTGAGACCCTTCCACCTCCCATGCACATACATTTATACATACACAAATATATTTGCATGGTTATTTGTCCATATTTTTGTAGTTTCTATTTCTGTTTTTAAATGAATTTCTTTCTTCACTTTTTGTGGTATGGCTGTTCTTGGGATGATCATTGTTCTTATTTTTCTAATTTCTAAAGTGGAATATTTGTTACTTGTTTTATTCTTCCAAATCTTGTTCTTCCATATCCAGCATGTAGTGTTTTGATCTTTTTTTATTTTCACATTGACTTATTTGGAGCTTTTCTTTCTTCCTTTATTCAGTGATTATTTAGAAAAGTATTTAATTTTCATATGTGTGATTTTCATAGGTTAATTATTAAGTTTTCGGATATTTAGAATCCAAAGTTAATTCCTTCAATAAGTTTGACCATTGTAGGGAAAAATAAACATACGTTGACACCCATGTATGCGAAAAGGAGCCTGAATTTACATGTTAAAAATCTGTTCAACTCAAGAAATATTTATTGATTGCTGTGTGCCAAGAGCTGTGCTAAGTAGTAAGAACATGGTAGTGTAAAAAGGCAAAAATAGTTTCTATTGTCATGAAAATCTTATTCCAGTGGAAAACACAAGTATACAATTATAGGAAATACAATGGAATTAATTGAAAAACAAATAAGACAGTTGAGTATAAGCCAGCTACAAGATCCCATCAAAACTAAAATTAACAGAAAAGGACAATTTAAAAGGACATATAGGTCCATGGGACAGACCAGAGAACCCAGAAATAAACCTAGACATATATGGTCAATTAATTTAACAACAAAGCAGCCGAGAATATGCAATGAGGAAAGGACAGTCTAAGCAATAAATGGTGTTGGGAAGGGGCGCCTGGGTGGCTGGGTTAGTTGAGCATCTGCCTTTGGCTCAGGTCATGATCCCAGGTCCTGGAATTCAGCCCCAGTCAGACTCCTGCTGAGCAGGGAATCTGCTTCTCCCTCTCCCTCTGTACCACTCCCCCCACCCCCACCTCCACCCCCACCCCCACTCTTGCCATCTCTCAAAGTAATAAAAATCTTTAAAAACAAATATATTTTTTAAAAATAGTACTGGGAAAATTGAATAACTAGCCACGTGCAAAAGAATCAAACTGGACCACTGTCTTACCATACACAAAAATTTACTTAAAATGGGTTAAAGACTTGAACATAAGACCTGAAACATAAAACCCCTAGACATAGATCTTGTTGATGATTTTTAAAATCTGATACCAAAAACAAAAGTGAAAATAAACAAGTATGACCATATCAAACGTAAAAAGCTGCTGCACAGCAAAGGAATCAACAAAACGAAAAGCAACCTATTGAATGGAAGAAAATATTTGCAAATCATATATGTGATTTGGGCTAGTATCCAAAATATATAATGAACTTCTATAACTCAAGGCTAAAAAGACAATTGAATTTAAAAATGGGAAGATCGGGGGCAGCCCGAGTGGCTTAGCAGTTTAGCGCCTGCCTTCAGCCCAGGGCATGATCCTGGAGTCCTAGGATCGAGTCCCACATCAGGCTCCCTGCATGGAGCCTTCTTCTCCCTCTGCCTGTGTTCAGTGGTTGAGGGTCTGCCTTCAGCTCAGGTCGTGATCCCAGAGTCCTGGGATCGGGTCCCACATCGGGCTCCTTGCATGGAGCCTGCTTCTCCCTCTGCCTGTGTCTCTGCCTCTCTCTCTCTCTCTCTCTCTCTCTCTCTCTCTCTCTCTGTCATGAATAAAGAAAATCTTTTTTAAAAAGATGGGAAGATCTGTTTTTCCAAAGAAGACATACAAACGGCCAATAGATGCATAAAAATATGTTTAACATTATTAATTATCAAGGAAATGCAAATCAGGACCATATTGAGATATCACCTCATACTTGTTAAAATGGTTATTATCAAAAAGACCAAAAAATAGCAAGTGTTGGCAAGGATGTAGAGAACAAAGGAGCCCTTCTGCAGTTTTGAGGGGAATGTAAACCAGTTCAATCACTCTAGAAAACAGAATGGAGGTTCCTCAAAAATTAAAAATAGAACTACCCTATGAACCAGCAACTCCACCTCTAGGTATTTATCTGAAGAAAATGAGAACACGAATGCATAAAGCAGTCTGCATCCCCATATTCATGACAGCATTGTTTATAATAGCTAAATATACAACCTAAATATCCATCAGTGAATGAACATAAAGAAGTGGGGTGTTGGGGCACCTGGGTGGCTCAGTGGTTGAGCATCTGCCTTCAGCTCAGGTCCTAATCCCAGGGTTCTGGGATTAACTCCTGCATCAGGTTCCCTATGGGGAGCCTGCTTCTCTCTCGGCCTATGTCTCTGCCTCTCTCTCTGTGTTTCTCATGAATAAATAAATAAAATCTTTAAAAAAAAGAAGTGGGGTGTTTTGTGTGTGTGTGTGTGTACACATTTATACATAGATACATAAATGCCTTCATATGCAATGGAATTTTATGCAGCCATAAAAAAGAATGAAATCTTGACATTTGCAACAACATAGGATGAACCTTGAAAACATTATGTAAAGCAAATTAAGTCAGACCAAAACAAATCCCATTGTTCTTTTTTGCATGTAGAATCTTAAAAACACACACACATGGGCTCATAGATACAAAACAAATTGGTGTTTCAAGGGAAGTGGATGAAGGGCATCAATAGGTAAAAAGAAATCTGTAGTGGTAACAGGTGGCATAATACGTGAAACAAGACTTGTCCTGAGTTAATCGGTGAAGCTGAGTGTTAATAAATTGGGTTCGTTACACATTCTTAAGAGGGATAGCTACAGAATTTCTCCCCTCATATCTGTGGGGGCTACATTCCAGGACCTCCATGGATCCCTGATGCCACAGAGAATATTGACTTATATATGCAGCTTTTCCCTTTATATACATCCCTGGAACAAAGTTTAATTTCTAAACTAGGCATAAGAGATGAGGAACAATAACTAATAATAGAACAGTCTGCTCAATACTAACCTAGCAATTAAGGAAAGGCATCTTGTCTTTTTTTTTAAGAGTCTACAAAATCCACAGGTGACTTAAATATGAAGTTAGACCTGGAAACACCCTCAGGTGACTTTCCAGGGGACTGTTTTCTCTACAAAAAAATAGACACTGACATTTTCTGGAATTTTTAAAATCAAAATTATAAATTAGTTTCTCTTAAGTCCAGTTTCCCTTCTTTCCTCATTAGTAATAATGCTTTAGTAATCAAAAGATCAAAAGCATTTCTGACTTGGCTGTTTTCCACCATTATTCACTGGTTCTTTAATACATCATACATTTGTTTGCCTGCCTGAAAGATACTTAAACTAAACAAGTTTTAAGAAAAATAGATAGATGGGGCACCTGGGTGGCTCAGTCAGTTAAGCATCTGCCTTTGGCTCAGGTCGTGATCCCAGGGTCCTGGGATCCAGCCCTGCATTGGGCTCCCTGCTTAGTGGGATGTCGGCTTCTCCTTTCCCTTTGTTTCTCCCCCTGCTTGTGTGCTCTCTCTCTCTCAAATAAATGAATAAATAAAATATTTATTTAAAAAAAAAGAAAAAAAGTAGATAGCTAGATAGGTAGATGTAATAGAAAAAGACCTCATTCACCAAAAAAAACCTAAGCAAATACATAATTTCCTACAGGTAAACCTAACAAGAAATGTACAAGATCTTCATGATGAAAACTAATGTTTCAAAAAATATAAACTATATTTTATTCAAATTTCAAAAAATTGTCTCAAAAATACAAAATATATTTAAGTTATGAAATACAACACATTCCTGAATAGGGCAATTTAAAATAATGGTAATGTCAATTCTCTTCATATTATTCTATAAAACCAATATAATTTTAATCAAAGGCCCAACAGGATTTTTTGATAAATTTTACCTACAAAGCAGCAAATGCATCTATATAATGACACTGTAAAAGATAAGTGATCAAGACAGATGGTAAGTGTACTTAATCATGGTGTGCATCTCATAATGTACATAACTGTCAAATCACTGTGTTATACACTTGAAACTAATATAATATCATATGTCAACATACTTCAATTAAAAACAAATTTTTTTGAAGTTAGAAGATAAGCAACAAGCCAGGAAGAAAAATCTTTACAATAATTATAATTCAGTAATTATAACTCAACAGAAAAGTGGGCAAGGAGTTCAACAGTACATATGACAGGTGTTCATCTCACTGGCGACTAGGAAAATGAAAATCACAGCAAAAATGCTCACTTTTTATGCTTGCAAACAAAGTTTTTTTTTTCTTTTTTTTTTTTTAAGATTTTATTTATTTATTCATGAGAGACACAGAGAGAGAGAGAGGCAGAGACACAGGCAGAGGGAGAAGCAGGCTCCATGCTGGGAGCCTGACGTGGGACTCAATCCTGGGTCTCCAGGATCACACCCCAGGCTGAAGGCAGCGCTAAACCACTGGGCCACTGGGGCTGCCCTGTTTTTTTCTTTTCATTGATAATAGACAGTTTTTCTGGGGGGCGGGAAGGAAAGCCCTCATATACAAAGTGGGAATGTAGAAATTGATAAAGCCATTTGCAGGCCAATTTAGTTGTGTATATGACAATCATAAGTTTAAATATTCTTCAGTCAACCTTGTAATCCCACTTCTAGAGAAATGCTCACCCATGTGTCCAAAGAGACATGTGTTATTGCTGGTAATAGCCAAAAATTGGAAACAAGCCAGACATCTATTAATAGGAAAGTAGTTAAATAAATTATGACATCTTCATTATATGGCCTCCTGTGCACTAATTAAAAAAAAAAATTAAGTAGTGTTTTATGTGGTAACTTTCTCCTGAGAGCAGTGGGGAGCCGTTGTGGGGTTTTAAGTGGAGACACAACATGACCAGACTTCAGTGTTTAGAATATCTCGCTAGGTGGATTAGAAGGAATGGATCAGAGAGCTATAAGATCGAGGCCAGGTTCCCATTACAAGGCTGTTAATTTGGTCACACATCAGTGGTGGCCCCAAGATATGACAGAGCTGAAACCGTTGTCACATAGCTAAAAACATTCTTACTTCGTAGTACGTTTTTGTCTTCTCTCTTAATGTGCGTTTGTGGAGTAGCTCCTTTGTACAAAATACTTTCCTAGGCAAGAAATATGCAGAATACACAAAAAAATACATAAGATAGGTTTCCCGACTATAGAATCTATTTACTAATAGGTTAAAAGTGTAAATCTATTGGTTTTATTAAGTTTGCTTTCCAAATGAGGCCACTGCCTCTCTGGAAACAGTGGAGTGCATCTAGGTGACCATGCTAGTCTTTTGGTTTTGATTGTCAGGAAGCTCAGAGACAAAATCAGTGCCCAGCAGCAGTGACCATAAAGCTTGGGTTTAGGATATAACTACCTTCCACTTTCTCCTCCAAATTTTCATTTCCAAAAGCTGCATGGTTGTGTGTGTCTATTACTGTACACTGAGTATCCATTAAAAAAAAAAAAAGACCTGTTTAAGTTACTAATGAATAAATGAGCATTCATGTCACCATTTTAGTTGCACAGTCACTTTGATCCCTTGGTAACTTCAAAGCCATCATTTGACTTATCTCCTAAGGTTGTGAATATACTATATTGGTTCAGCAAAGCCCTCTTAATAAGAAAGGGACCGTGTTAACTCCAGAGCAGATTACACAATAGTTATCAGCTTCCCAGGATTAATTAAACATTAGTAAAATCATTTTAAAATTGTAGCTTGACTTTAAAATTGAAGGGGTAGCAGAGCTCCTGCATGACTCAGGCAATTAAAGGTCCGACACTTGATTTAGACTCAGGTCATGATCAGGTCATGATCTCAAGCTCATGGGATTGAGCTCTTCTCCTTCTGCCCACTCTTTCACGCTCTTTAAAATTTTTTTAAATTAAAAAAAGAAAATTGAAGAGGTAGCCTAACATGGTAGTTAACGAGCTCAGACTCTGGAGCCAGACCTCTAGGTCTGAACACAGGCTATGCCTGTCACTTACCAGCAAGGGACTTGGTGCCCCTAGACCTCAGACTCATGAGGAAGTCGCTACAGCATGAGGTTGTTTTGAGCATTTGAACTAGCTAACATTTGTAAAGCGCTCGCTATAGGTATTCATTAAGAAAAAAAAATGGTAATGAATATTCTTTCCTAGCAAACATCTTGAGATGGAATAGACATTTATTTAAGACTGTGATAAAAGCAACATTAAAGTCTTAAAGCTTTGGTTTAGGTTTTTTATGTGAGTATTCTTCTATTATCTCTTTCTATACCTTAACCAGTTGAAAACCATGGCTTAAAAAAAAAAAAAAGAAAGAAAAGAAAACCATGGCTTGTTTACAAGTGTTCATGCTGATTCACTTCATGTGGCTGTTGCGGAGCCAAAAAGCAAAAGCGCAAAGATGTGAAAGGTTGTCCTCTAGGAGATGTGCAAGGAAGGCAGGTGGATGTGCTGAACACGCAACACATCTCCCCAGTGGTGAAATGTTGGATCCGCCTGGGAGGTTTCTGTAAATTATAGTCTAAATAAAGGAGTCAAAAATATTGCTTTGAATTCATGTGTACAGGTAGCCGCCCATACATGAATGAAGAATGACACATACGTGCTAGAATATGACGTCGTAGAAGGCACAGGACAGCTGAGGCAGCGTGTCTCCCTACCGTTGTAGTCTGAAAATGTCTCTGCAGCATGAAGTTCATTTTAGAAAAGCAAGCCTCACCATCCCCTGCCTATTAGAGAAGAATTATGATTTTTAAAACCCACAATTCTGCTGTTCATTTCAATTATTTACATAAGCAAGGCTTCTCCTTCTTAAATTAAAATCATACTGAAATATGCTATTTTAGACTTTTGGGTATTCTCAGTTAATTTAAGCAAGCTTGAACAGAATGCAAATCTATAAAATACTGCATTGTTTTTAAAGTTAGGCCTATTCCCTTTTACTTTAGAAGGTTTTTTTTTCCTCCCTCTGCTTTAATATACTGGCTTATTTCCATTTTTATGATACTTAGTTTTTATATATCATTATAATTACTGTTTTGATAAATTGAACATCAGCTCCCCACCCCCCATACCCACTTCATTTTGTAGAGGGCATATCTGTTATTAGATACAAAGAAGAGCTAGTTCTAGTTTGTAATGATTATGAATTTTTCATAGATTTGATTTAACTGACTAATTCTGTTTGGAAACTTTGTGGGTTTTTTTTTTTTCTACCCTCTTTTCATTAACTACCAGAAAGGATACATGAGGAAAGTAGGTGTTTTGAACAAAACCAGAACACTTGATTTACAAACCCAAAGGCTTGATTTAAAGAGTGTGATATGATCTTTAACCTGGCTAGGTATTATTTAAGGTTTCCATCTGACTTACTTACTTACTTACTTACTTATTTATTTTAGTAGCAGGGAGATACATTATCTCAAAAATGACTATTGAATCTACTCAAACATTTGTTTGTTTAAGGACATTGAAGAATCATCAGTTACTGATCCTATTTGATGATCTACCAAAAAGATAATAAAAGCAAACACACAGAATAATAGTTTATTTTTGATAAAAATGTTCTCAAAGCCTAACAACCTACCCAGAAATGTTGGATAAATCAGTAGGAGAAGCGAAATTTTTAAATATACTCTGTTGTATTTTCACTGATATTTTCATGTGTCTTTCTAATTCAAACATAGTTAGATGTAAGCTTTCCCCATTTTATAGATGTCAAAGATGAATCACTTGTCCAAATGAAGAGTCAGAATCTCACTTGAACTCACCCTCTTTTATCACCCATTGATACTTTGGTGCGTCAGCTAAATAAGAAAACAGGACTTAAAAAAGAAAATAGCAGCCAGAGTTGCAAGCCTTGGGCAGTGATGGTGAGGAATGGAGTGTCAAGGGGCTCATATAGTGTGTCCAAGGCAAGGGCGGTGCACTGGGAGAGAGTGAGGAGGGAGAGAAGAGAAAACAGTGAAATTAGACAGTGAAATTAAATTTCTTACCATCATTTTAAGCCATGTGGCAGGGGCTATCTATTTAAGGATCTTTACAACACAATACTATTTCACAAAACCAATGCTTATTGTTTCTCTGTAAATGTAAATTACCACCATTTATGTGGTAATCCCACTGATACATCTGTGGACAGAACATGGGCATGCTGTTCATATGATGTGTGCCCTGTGTAATTCCAAACCCAGATAATGAAGAGGAGGACATATTTTTTAGCTATTTTTTTAAAAAAAAACCTGCTTTAATGTTAATTCTAACTTGTACATAAGGTTTTTCAGTTGGAGAAAGGACAGATCACATTATGAAAGATGGTCTTGTTAAAGTCATTGTGAAAAGAATTCATTTGATTGAAAATGGTACTGAGGAAAATTGCCAGACAATAACGTTTTCACATGTGCAGTCCCCGGACCTCTGCAGTATCTCTGACACTCTGTGTTCTCGGAGGAGTGGCACCTGCTCTCCTGTGTGACGTGAACCAGCTGTACTCACCTCTGAGTGAGGATCCAGGAGGATTCACCAAACACAGGGGAGCCCAAAGCCCGGTCTCCAGCACCTTCTGCCTTTTTTCGTGCAGCACTGTGAACGCTCACTAGCAGAGCACACCCCTAAGGGCGTGATTCCAGCCTGCCACATTTTTCTTGGTTTTGGTTTTATTTTTTTTAATCAAACATTTCTAAAATTGTGACAGGATTGCTGCCACAGTTAGTTTTACAGGCCCAGAAACTCTTATTTGCCAGGGCACCTATTACCTTTTAACCTAGGACAACAGCCAGTGATAGATTCATTAGGAGGAAAGTAATCCTCTGCTGTGAGCGTGGCACTGCTTGTCTTCCCTCACCTCTTTTTAGGGTGAGGGAAGACCCAAATCCCTTCGCAGAGAAGGTCTGGGATTTTGCAAGAGAGAAGAGGGTTCATGGTGCCTGCCTGGTTGGTGGGGAGAGGTGTTGGGCTGCAGAGATGAGGGAGGGGAATGTGGGACAATGAGAGCAGAATAGAAACATTACCTGAAATAGGCTCTTATTATAAAGCTAATGGCCCTGAATCAACAATTCATTATCATGGTTTTACTTCTTAATAATCAGATGCTCAGCCTGGGCCTTATGTAACCTCAGAACCAATGCTTCACAAAGTAGGTACGGAAGATGAAGTTGCCTGGTTAGGGGCAAGCAAGTGGTTCCTCAAGGGGCATTCCTCCTGTGTTTTCTAGGAAATTCTGGTGTAGGGGAAAGAGGGGTGAATAATTAGCATTAAACCCTTTTTTTTTTTTTTTTTTTTTTTTGCCTATTAGCTTTCTGTCAAGCTGCAGAATTTGAAAGTCATCATTTATTTATAATATATCTTCATATTTTTTTTACAATTAGGAATAAAATTTTTATGACTGAATATTTTAAGCTATTAACTTTCACCTTCATACATTTTTATTTGCTGTATAATTATGTTTATGTATATTCCAAGTGATAGATTACTATCACTTTGAATTTTAGAACATTCAAAAAAAGAAAAAGAAAAGAAATCCTTCAACTTCACCATTATAAACCCTGACTTCAGCTAAGAACACATTAGTGGGCCTTACTTTTCTGGTCTGTAGAGTGAGGGTATTCTGTGAAGAAAGAAAGGAAAGCGTGTCAGCACTGGAACAGAATTAGTGGTAGGGATGGTATCTGTGCTCATAACCATGGTGGTGAGTAGAAGTAGTAGAGTGAGATTGCCCTCATCTGATTGTTTCACCTTTATCATGAATCCTTCCGACCTCGCTAACCCCCACCACCATTATTTGAAACAGTAAATCTGAGACCTTTAAGTTTTATATTACTTGTCGGTCCTTGTGATCCCAAAGAACATACCAACAGTAACACACCAGTGGGCTTGGTAAAATCCACTATTTACAGCTCCAGGGGTTTTTAGGACTCCGTGGCCAATCTGAAATAACTGTTAAGG
Source organism: Canis lupus dingo (assembly GCF_003254725.2). Lineage (NCBI taxonomy): Eukaryota > Metazoa > Chordata > Mammalia > Carnivora > Canidae > Canis > Canis lupus. The sequence goes on from NC_064277.1 coordinate 19,834,817, forward strand.
AACTAGATTAACATCTTGAATTTTAAGACTTCTACCCCAGTACTTTTTTGCCTAGGTGTGAATGATCCATGGGGCTACCGAATTGCCTTATTAATGACTCATCTTGTAGATCCCCTTAAAAAAGGAGAGGGGGGAAGTACATCTTCAAACCTTTGTGGTTTTGTCTTCTGCTTATGACCTGCTACATGAGAAACTCCCCAATCTGACTTTGCTTCTCTCTGCATCTCCATCTCTGACTGGTGCCAAGTCCAGTGCATCTTCCTCTTGGGTTTTCTATGTTTTTTTGAGATTTGTTTTTTAAGTAATCTCTATGCTGAATGTGGAGCCTGAACTCAGAGCCCCGAGACCCGGAGCCACACATTCTAGAGACAGCCAGCAAGGTGCCCCAGTGCATTTTCATCTTGCTGAAGGCAGTCTCAAAGATGGCTTTCTTAGCATGTGTTTGGACGTTAGCAGTTCTGTATTTGATATGCTGTAACCTAAAACAAAGCAGGGAACTCTCAGTGACTGTTTTGAAAAAATATTTTAATTATGTCCCATCTTTCTCTATGGAGTGAATGATGGCAAAAACTACTTTTCCATTTCTTGTCTTTTTCTGCTTTCACTGTGTTGTGTGTGCTTATTATGGCACCTTTTTTTTTTTTAAGGAGTTTGTGTGTGTGTGTGTGTGTGCTTTGTTCCAGACACAAAATAAGTAGCAAAGAGATGGTGTAGCACACTGTATACTTCAGAAAAGACTGGGCCTGGAAGCATGGTATCTAGGAACTGTATCTCGCAAAGTAGCAGGTTACTGAACTTCTCTGTGTTTCTTCATTTATGAGTTGGAAACAAGAAAAATATACGAGAAAATGAAAAATAAGGGACTGTTGTGGGTGTCGCTCACCAGAGTGGTACACTTGCTACAGTCCATGAACTGACACTGACACATCAGTTGGGGAGGCTGTGGTGTGTAGGGGGCAGGGAGATGTATGGGGCATCTCTGTACCCTCCTTTCAATTTTGCTGTAAAACTGCTCTGAAAAGAACTAAGTCTTTGATAAAAATAAATGAGGGACTATATGAAATAAGATTATTACAGCTGTGATTTGTTATGAAGTTATGAAGGCAGTAACAGAAAAACGCATTTCTTCAATGGCCCTTCAAATAAATTACCAAATTAAATCCCTTTAGAATAACCTCACAGATTATTTGATTTCAGTTTAGTGGTGTTATAAAAAAGTATTAGTGCATGACAGTATAACTGCAAAAATATAGCTATATACTCCTTTAAAAAAAAAAAAAAAGAGCTGGCTCTTTCATTCACTCATTCAACAAATATTTGGTGAGAACCTGCTGTGAACCAGGCAGGGAGGTCAGCACTAGGGACATGGCTGCAAATAAAAGAAACAAAATCTCCAATCTCATAAATTTAGAATCCTGTGAGCTTTCACCAAGATCATTTATTTCCCTTAAATTTTTTTTAACCGATCAGCGTGCTCAAGGCAAGTAGGATATTTTGCCCTGCTGTAATGCCATATGTATGTACTGTTCTTAACGTCACACTGTTCTGTGTGCTGTTTTGTAGCAGAGAATTGTTTATTATTATGATTCTGATATGTTAATGAAGAGGTACTCATTTGCAAATAACTGTTTAATCTGTAATTAAAATCTGGCAGCTCTCTTAAAAATAAAGACAGTTAAAATGCGTAGTCACTGGCCTGCTATATTGAATATGCAATTGCAAAACATTAAGAAAAGCATATCCTATTTATCACTTTTAATGAATCTTTCACCCTGGTCCCACTGTAAGCCCTTGATGGTATTCCTGTCATCCCGTCCATATGCTTCTGAGAGCATTAACTATTCTCGGGTCTGTGCATGCCTAAGTATAAAATCAAAATCTCTAGGTTTTTTTGGATCACATATAAGCAACCCACACACACAAAAAAGAAGCCCAACACATTATCATTACCATATCCTCATTAAGATGATGGGCCTCTGACCATATCCTAATGTTTGCTTAACAATCTGAAATTCATGTATGCAAAAGGAATTTTTCTTATCCTTTTGAAAGAAGAATGATAAATATTTATACAGCCTTAACTCTTTCAGGCAGGCATAGGATCATGTTTTAGAAATGACAAGAAGCTACTCTGGATCTTTTTCAGCATAATTCATCTTTCCAATAGCTCCTGAGAAATGAATTGTAGTTTTATCAATATTGGACAGTTTTCCTCCTCTTTCCCCATTAAATATGCTTTGTCTTCCTTCTCTGAAATACTTTTGAGTCATAGCTTTGAAAAGGGAGCCACAAGAGCTATCTCTGCTTTTCAGGCGAGATTGCTCCAGAGGGATGCAGTAGGGCCCAGCAGGACTGCTGACCTGCACTCCTCAAGGCTGGGATCCCGATTCTCCAGCAGCCACTGCCTCGTTAGCAGGTTTAGCAACAGTCTAGACTCTAAATAGTCATATATCCCAAGTGTTGCTTTCTAAAAGTTATTCCTGTTCTTTTTTTTTTTTTTTTTTTTTGTTATTCCTGTTCTGAAGCAATAATTGGATAGAGTCGCAAGACACTTCCCTACTTGAAATTAAAATTGTCTCCCAGCTGCTTGAATCAACATCTCTGGTAGTAATGGTGAACTTATGAACGTGTCTCAGCTCACAGGGCTATCTTCTTAGAATAAATGGAAGGTGTAGGAAATCTTA